>NC_083734.1:42237828-45075328 GCF_028564815.1 Eubalaena glacialis
GGCACTCGGTGAATATTTGTTGCACGAATGGATGAAGGTCAAATGAGACAATGTGTGATGTGCTTGACAAGGCTCTTCAGGCCCCCCCCCCCCCCGCCAATCCCATGAGCCCTGTTCAGATCTGTGTGCATCAGACCACCTTCTGCTCAACTCATTTGGCTTCCCTGAGAAGGGGTGGCTGTGGTCCAAACACCCCAACCATCTGTTCATCTCTCACTGGCCTCCTCCTTGTCCTGCTTGGTGTTCTGGCCATCTGGGCCGGTGTCTTAGCCCCCATCCTGGGTTGGAGGCGCCCTGAGGGCAGGAACGGCTTCTGGCCTGCCTCTGTCTACTCCCAGCACCTGCCCCGGGGTGTCACATCACTTACAGGTGATTTATGACAAAACAAGTGAGAATAAATATTTGCAACCCCAATCACAGAAAAAGTACTTATCTTTCTAACACATAACGAGCTCCTAGAAGTTATTATAAAAGAACAACCATTCAATAGGGAAAAAATGGGTGAAGGCCAGGCACAGAAGTATTTTCCATGTCACAGAAAATAAAAAGTGGCTCTAAATAAATTCCCTCATCTCCCCCCCCCCCCAATTCTTATCCTCCCGCCCGGGCCCGCTGGCTGCCCTGACCGGGACAGTCTGGTCAGCTTCCAGGTCAGGAGGCCAACATGAGCGTTGCACCAAGGAGTTCCAGTCCAGAGGCCAAGAAACCGTTCGTGGGGCTCAGATCTGCTCACCGACGGTTTGTTAGTGCCTCTGTGTGTGAGCCAGGCACTGCTTATGGCACATTCCTGGTCACAATCTCATTTTACCTTTACAGTACCCTGAGGAAGTGTTATCACCCCCAAGTCTCAGAGGGGAGAGAGGCTGCCTGACTCACCCACGATGCTTCCAAAGGTCTTCCAAGGGCAGAGGTCTTCCCCCGAGGCCAGGCAGCCAACTGTCAGGCACAACCCTTGGCTCATCCATTCTTCTCTCTGGCAATGATTTGCTGAGTGCCTCTGACAAGCCAGAGCTGTTAAGAGTTTGGGGTTATAATAACAGATCTCTGTTGTAGATTTACAGGAGAACATTGAAAGTACTCATCGTCAGGGAGAATATACAGCCTTTAGGGTCACTTTCTAGTAATCGGTTCTAGGCCCTTGCTGCTCAAAGTGCGGTCTGTGACCAGCAGCATCCGCATCGCCCAGGAGCTGGTGAGAAACGCAGGATGCAGGCACCAAGTCAGACCTCCGGTCTTAGTTTGATGGGGCTGCCAGGGCTGCCAAAACAAAATGCCGCCGGCTCGTGGCTTAAAGAACTGAAATGTATTTTCTCACCGTTCTGGAGAGACTGGAAGTCCCCGATCAGGGTGCCAGCGTGGCAGGGTTCCGGGGAGATCCCTCTCTTGGCTTGCAGATGGCGGACTTCCCTCCCTCTCCTCATGTGTTAGAGAGAGAAAGAACAAGCGCTCTGGTGCCCCCTCTCATGGGGGAGCTAATCCCAACAAGAGGGCCCCACCCCTCCTGACCTCTTCCTAACCTCTTCCTAACCTCATTGGCCCCAGAGGCCTCCCCTCCCACTAGGGCTTCAAGACACGAACTTTGGGGGCACAATTTCAGTCCGTGACCCCTTCTGAACCAGAATCTGCATTCCAGTAAGGGCCACAGGGGAGCCCTGTGCACATTAAAGATTGAGAAGCACTGATTTTGTAAGTCACACACACTGGAAAAGAAATGGCACTGGGTGGTCAATGTGTACATATTACTCTGTATGCTTTCTGGGGAAGATTACACTGGCTTCCTGGGCCACACTAACAGCTATGAGGCATAGAGAACTGTGTGTGTGCCAGTCCCTTGGCTGAGCACTTCACACATTTCATGTTACTTCTCATGATAACACTGTGAGATAAGTATCTCCGTCCCATTTTACAGAAGAAGAGGTTGAAGCTGACAAGAGGCGAGAGTAGCCTGCCCACGGCCTTACGGGGGTCTACGCTAAGGCCAGGCCTGCAACTCCTCTCCCACGTCAGTCAGTGATGTCGGTAAAGGTGGTCCCCCGACCAGCAGCATCCTCAGCCCCTGAGAACGTGTTAGAAAAACACATTCGTGGGCCTCAGAGCTCGAGACCCACTGAACCACAAACTCCGGAAAGAGATCCCGGCACTCGGTTTCATTTACGGTTGACGTTGCGTCTGCATGGCTGTGCACGGGTTTTTTCCGGGCGCAGACCACCTTTCTCTTGCACTGTGGTGAGTGAAAAAAGAGCCAAAGCCAAACCACACAGAGACTAACGCACGGGGCAGTCAGCTTCCGCTCATTGGGCTTTCTTCCTAAACAAGAAAACCGCCGCGCCCAACGCTGCCCAGTGAGAAATCGTGAAAAGTTCCCCATACTACTGCTTTCTCTCTGCCTCCTACTAGTCTTACTGCTTTCTGAAAAAGACCACTAACACCCATAAACCTATACACTTCGACCTACAAGAAAGAAACCAACACAGGAAACTGCGAGAACACTACCGACGAAACAAAGAGAGCACAAATCCGAACACTTCCACTCCCCAAACGTGAAAAACTCCACTAAACAACGGAATAACAACCCAAAAAAATGAAACACGGGTCTCTCTTTTCTTGAACTTGAGATATTTCTCCCCAGAGGGGTGCACCAGTCCTGGAAACACTGCAATACCAGGTCGATGCGTGGAGTGGACGGAGCAAGCTCCCACTCCAACTCCTAGCTCCAAAAATCCGTTTAATATGTTGTTCTCGGGTAGAGAACGTATCAGATATTAAACTGATAAGAACAGATACTACACTTGATCTTAGCCAAAAGGCCGAGAAGCGATACCCAGCCACCTGCCATCGCTGTCACCGTCCTCCTCTCATCCATATTCGACTCAGTGTGACCCCTGTCACTGCTCACTCGAGGTCTCACTTCCTTTGCTTCAGTGACAGTACTGTGGGTGGCACCACACCACACTCTCGTGAAGAGTTTTTATTCTCTACATCGTGGAAGAGGAATTCTGTACCTGCGGTAGCTTCGTCGTCCTCGGGCTGAAGCGCCATTTTCAATTTGCATGCCCCGCCCTTTCCGCGCGGGTAGGTGTAGCCGCGCGGGTTGATCTGCCCCGTCCTCGGCACCGCCTCTGCGCGCATGAGCGGAGGCTGGGCTGGGGCGGACCTCTTCTTTGGCACCAGCTCTCGCGTAAAGACAGAATTCAGGGGAATTGGGGTTGGGAGAGTAGAGGAGGGCGTCTGTGGAATTGATTTGCAGCAGACTGGTCCGAGTACGAAAAACGTCATCTGGTCTTCACTGTGAAGACAATAGGGTCCCACGGGCTGGCTCTGTCCAGGCCGAAGACCCAGTCGAAGGCTGGGAGTCCGGGAGTGCCTGTCCGGTGTCGCCTGGCAGGGGCTGCAGAGAGAACTTGGGACCCGAGATCGCGCCCTGCGAGCACTGCTGCCCTGGTTGTCAGGACCCCCGCCCTGCCCCCGCTGCAGGCCACTAGGGCAAACTCCTTCACCTCCAGAGCCTTAATTCCCCAGCTGAGAAGTGGAAACCTTAGTGCCTACCGTGTGGGGCTGAGGGAGTATAAAGGGAGCTAATGAGGCGACCTTGGTTTGGTAGTCTAGAATGTGGGCCCTAGTGTCCAACGAGGTCCCAGTGAAGGCGTCATGGCTGTGACACTGAAACAACTGAGCAACTGTATTGCCTGTAACAACACAATAGGCAACATCTATTGTTTGGGCCGGGCTTTGCGCTAAGTGCTTTCCTTATATCAGACTTTCAAAGTTTACCTACAGATGGAGCGGTTGACACAGAGAGGGTGAGCAACTTTGCCCACGACTACACAGCTAGTTAGCGGAAGAGGTCGGATCCATCCATGAAGAGCACGGGACCTAGAAGAGGGCACCAAAAGAAAGAGAAGCTGTTCTTGTGTGTCCCGCCCACTATGAGAGTAAGTGTTGCTGAGCCTGACACACAGGTCTGTCTGAAGAGAGACAGGAACAAGCTGTCTGGTGCAGCGGTTAAGAGCAGACACTTGGAACACCTAGTCTCTAATCCCTCTCTACCTGTTAATGATCATGTGACCTGGTGCGTGACTTGGCCTCCCCGCTTAACCGTCTGTCTTCGATGTAGCCACATTATCTGTAAATTGGAGATAAGGAGATGAGAAATTATTAGACATAATCTTAAGAATTACGAGACATGCCCGGAATATGGTATTCCTGTAAGTACCAAACATACGGGAAAATATCGCAGGCAAGTCACTTCTCTGTAGCTTACCCTCTTCATCTAGAAAATGAGAACATTAACATATAGTCCTGTGCTTACTCTTCCCTCATTCACCTGGTTTTATTTTACTCCATAGCACATATCACCTGACATCTTATACATTTATTTGTTTATTGCCTTCTAGCCTAATAGCATGTAAGCTCCAGAGCAGGGAACTTGGTCCGTTTTGTCCACATTTATCTCCTCAGTGTTTAGAATAGGGCCTGACATATACTAGACACTTAGTATATTTTGGTTGAACACATGAATGTGTAAATATTAAATAATGCGATTTGTCCATACAGAAAGAGATTAGCAGACCTCCTGGCTTGTGGTAATTATTACGACCCTCCCTGTGTTTCACTACATTTCTGCTTGCTTCCATGTTTTATCAGGTCATCTTGTGCTCACCAATTTAGCTTCCTAGGTATTTTGATCTTTAGAATGAGGTACCTTGGATTGCAGACACGCATGTTCTGTCATTGCAAAGGAGTATCTCCCTTTGTAAATTAACGACTTAGCATTCTAATTCACGCACCAGCTTCTTGTGAGTTTGGTTAGTGTGAGTCAGTACCCCTCAGCCAGCTCACATCCATGTGTACAGACCAAAGTGCCTATAAAAGTTCAGGCAACACCAGGACGTGGCTGGCTGGTGAGCCTTTGTCCAAGTGTCCTACAGTCTCACTATGGACCCAGTTATCATTGTTGCCAGGGAGTTGGAAATGGTAAGCCAGAGACAGGGACTGGAAGAGCACAGATAGCCTTCTCAACCAGTGCCTGTTTCCCGCAGCCTTGCCCAACCATCATGTTATCTAACTTTTGCATAATATCCAATGTTATCTCTTTCTATGAGCAAGGTTGTACAGCTTTTCATGTGCTTGAGATCCATTATTATTTTCTGTGAACTGCACGTTCCTATCCCCTGCCCACCGTCTTTTGAACTGTTGATCTTTTTGTGTTTCCATCTCTAACCTACTTCACATTTGTCCTAGTATTCGAGTTCAGGTATAGATCTGACTTTATTTTGTCTGGATGGCTACCCAGTTGTCCCAATATCATATATGAAATAGTCCATCTTCTCATCAGTTTCAGATGCCAACTTTATCATATTAAAAAGTGTGTGTATATACATATATATATATATATATATATATACACACATACATATATATATGTATGCGTGTGTGTGTGTATATATATATATATATATATATATATATATATATATATATATATTGGACTTCTCTTTTTTTAAAAAAATCTTCTGATATCCTGTTTTTAAGAGTCTTGATTCAACTGATTCTCTGGTATCACACCTTAACTCTGTGCCTGTCACTGTGTGGGTCCTGGGATCACACAGGTGAACAGGACCTTGTCCCCGTGGTCAGCAAGGGGCATCTGCCGTGTTCTTCCATTCCTCTCCTCTGGCTGCCACTCAACCACGTCCACCGCTCTTTGCTGCCGGGGAAGCCTTGCACACTCAGATAAGGTCTGCCCACGCCAAGGCTGCCAACTCCAAGTGCTTCTAAGTGTTCCATCCCTGGGCATCAGAGGTCTGCTGGGTGCCCTGCCGGCTGGGGAGGACAGCCTCTTCAAGTCCAGGCCTCACTGTATCTGTTTTTCCTGGCCCTGCAGCCGCCCTGCCTTCACCTCAAGTTTTACCCTGACCTCTTGGACAGCTCCCTCAGATTCTTTTCATCACTTGTCAGCTTTCCCTAGTTGAAGAGACAGGGAGGGAGACACCATTTTGTTTTCTCTGACCTCCTCTCCCTTCTCTCTGACCCCGCCCTCTCGCCCTCAATTCTCCTTTCTCCCGCCTTCTCCTTTTTCCCAGCCACAAAACAAAAGCTTTCGCTTTTATGACTAGGAACAGAACTGGATCAGTCTGTCTGACTTTGCAGTCGGAAAGGGAGATTGTTTTCCCCAGCAACGTGATCAGGGGTGTGCGTGGACCAGCAGACCGTCTGCTCCTCACCCCCCCCCGCCCCCACCCCGAACGTGCCCGGGGTCCTGGCGCTACAACAGAAGAGTCTGTGTGCTGGAGAGCAAGTTTCCTGTCCAGCTAGACTGGATCCATCAAACTCAGTTAGACTCGACCAAGACCTGGGCTTTTCAAAACTTGCCTGCCATTACGGAGGCCAGCAAATCCCCACATTTTCTTTTTGGTCTTTCAACAGCCCCCAACAGAAGGCGTCACACTCCATAGTGATGCCTGATTTTGTCCATTCCAAGATGCCCATCTTTTCCGCATCTTTACATCTCAGAAACCAGGATGCGTCTTACATTCGATGCCCGGAGAAAGCACTGTCGCTGTTTACATCGCAGCACGTCTTTCTTGGCTTCTTTCGTCCTGTCTTTCTTAGGGCTAGGTAAAATAACGGTACCTCTCACAAAAGATGGCATCTTAAATTCGTGAACTACTATAATAATAAAAGCCTCTGTTTATTGAACCCGACGTGTGACATGGATTATTTCCTTCCATCATCACAACACCTCTAGGATGGAGGTGTTATTACCCCTACCCTGCAGGGGAGGAAACCGATCAGAGCGGTAGAGCCGCTAGATCACATTCGCACGCCTGATAAATAATGCAGCCGGTATTTCATAAGATTTACCCGGCCCACGCTTCTAACTCTACTCGCCGTTCTTTCCACAACAAAAGATCCTGGGTCTTGTATAATAACAAGCTCTATTAAAAATGCAATGTGCAAGGTGCTACAATCAGTTAACAGCACGGGAAGTTCCCTGAGGGCTGATATGAGTTAAAATCCAAATTGACAGGGGTGGAGTGGGCTACGGAGTAGAATCTAGAGCTGGAAGGAGTTCTGAGGTCAGAGGTGGGGTTGGGAGAGGCAGCGTGCACAGGGAAGGCATGAGAGGGGCTCAGAAAGGGAGATGAGAATTGGGAGGGCGCAGTCTTGGCAGATTTGCCCTGAAAAATCCCTCCTCTCGCGCAGGAGGACTGGCTCAGAGGGTTGGAAACAGTTCCCCAGATTCAGCCCAGCCCACCTCCCCCACCCTGAGGGTCTCCACAGCTGAGCCCTGTTCTTTCTAAGGTAGGAGGACAGTAAGAGGGAAATCGAGGGAGGGAGAGATACCAACAGGAACCCACTTCCTCTTTTGCCCATTTAATGACTGAGGCGGTCAAGTGCCTTTCCCTTTCTCGTTCTCTTAAAATGGGTACTTTCCACCTAAATGTTTGCAGAATTCGTTTATAGGAAGATAAATGTGCTGTGAAAATAAATGTCCAGTGACAAGCCTCCATTTCATTTTTTGTCTCTGGAGACCCTTGTGTATCTGTTGTTGCAAATGACATCCCTGGGTGCCAGGACGACGAGAAGGGAGTAGCAGCTCTTTGAAAAAGGAAGAAAGAGATCTAGCAAGGCTCAGGTCCCACTGGCCCCTCAGCAGAGCTGGGGCACCCCTAGCAGCTGGCCATAGCCAGATGCCCACTGTGACGGCGGGCACTTCCCAAGCATCCTGTAGTGTCTTCCAACAACCTTCAGAGGAAAGGCTCAGAGACGCTGAGTGACCTGCCCAAGTTCCCCCAGGTAGTCGGTGACACAGGCAGGATTGAACCTGAGTCTGTTTGACTCCAGAGCCCTTAGACGACTCCACTAGACCGGCTGCCTGAATTGACAGACTCTCTGTTTGAGGTTCAAACTCTCTGTTTGAACCTGTTTTCAGGTTCAAGGGCTGCACCCTGCACCCTCCCTCCACCATCAACAGTGTTTGAGGCTGAGGCTGGGTCGAAGCCCCTTCTTCACCTACACCCCTCCCTCGCTTCCAGTTGGACTCAGCCTCTGCTGTTTCTAGAAAAATTTATATCTTTGGGGAAAGACCAACAGTCTACCCAGTCCCTGCCCCCAGAAGCCCTCCTGGGCTTCATGAAACGACCCCCTCCCCTGGCCACTCCACCTCCTGGACACCCAAGGAGTTCAAAATGAGTCTCCCCAGAATGTGCCACTTTGGCCTGGGGTTATTTGAGTTGAAGGCAATGGAGGCCCCAAAGACACAGGAAGGGCTTTTTACCGCCCCCTCAACTGCCTAAAAGAATTTAGATAGGGGGCCTGGCTCAGAGAGAGTTATTATCAGAGACAACTTTTATCTGAGAGACCCGTCTGCATAGCAGGGCAAACATCCCGTTACCAAACGTCTGCCCTTCTTTTTGTCCGGTGACTCACCCTTCTCTGCTTTGAAGCCCTAGGCCCTTATCGCATTCCTTAGCTCAGGATGGCATATAAGCCTCCGCTGCCCTTGGGTCTCATATCCTTATGGGATCCCTGAACATATGTAATTATACTTGTTTTTCTCCTATTAGTCTGTCTGATGTCAATTTGGTCATTAGACCAGCCAAAGAACCTAGAAGGCTAGAGGACGAATTTTTCCTCCCCAACAGGATGCAAATCAGGTAGGATAATAAATAATACCAACCTGTAGCTGAGCAATTTTATATTTCATTTCACATACTTCTCATCCATTGACCCATGTGGTCCTGTGTGAACCCCCCCGTGAGGAAGGTAACAAGGGCTACCCTTCTGGTTTTCCAGGCAAGGAAACTTGAGGCCCAGAGAGGTAAGCTGAGTCCAGGGTCAGAGGAAGAGAGAGAGGGTAGGCTTGAGCCCAGCATATTAAATCCCCAGAACCAGGGTACTTTCTAATAAGCCACTTTGCCTTCACAGAGCTCAGACCCCCGTGAGAGCTGGCTGGATCTCGTATTTTCTTTTTCTTTTTTTCTTTCGTGGCCGCACCACGCGGCATGCGGGCTCTTAGTTCCCCAACCGGGGATCGAACCTGTGCCCCCTGCAGCGGAAGCGCGGAGTCCTAACCACTGGACCACCAGGGAAGTCCCTGTATGTCCTTGAGTCAGCACAGCGGGGGAGACGGAGGACTGAGGGAGGAGGGAAGGGAGGGGTCAGCAGAGGGCCAGATGAGGAGGCTGGAATCCTGGGAAGGGCAGGAGAAAGAAACCAGAGAGAAAAGCCAGACCACTTGGGAATTGTCCCCGGGGTCCACTGAAACTCAAGGCTAAGGTGGAAAGGTGTCTTCTACCTGCCCAGGGCCCTGGAGAGAAAGGTACTTTACAGATGCTCTCTAGGAGGCTTGGGAAGAACACCGCCCTCCTTCCCAAGGCAGGCGGGGGTGGGGTGGGGGGGGGGTGGGGGCTGCCCAGTTGCCCCGGTAGCGGCCTCATTGTGAGGTGGTTCTGGTCACAGGCCAGGGGGTTGAGGTGGGAGGAGACGGAAGTGGCGGGGGCAGTGGCAGCCTCCTGGGCTCTGCCTGCCCCCAGCCCCTGCCTGGGGCCTTCTGTCACCGCCACCACCATGGGCAGTGCGTACCACTGGGAGGCCCGTCGCCGGCAGATGGCTTTGGACCGGAGGAGGTGGCTGATGGCCCGGCAGCAGCAGCAGCAAGAGCAGGTGCATGAGAGGGGCCCCGTTCACCAGGGTCCTTCCGGGGACACGGAGGGGACGGGGAGGGAAGACGGACCCCAAGGAAGCCGTCTATTACCTGGTGAATGTTGTTTTGCTTGGGCTGGAGGAAAGCAAGGTCCTTCGATGTCTTGGATGGCCCGTGTGTGTGTGTGTGTGTGTGTGTGTGTGTGTGTGTGTGTGTGTGTATTGGGGTGACTCAGCTTTGCTGTTGTACTAGGCTGAGGCCTCATGGGGGATTGAGGGGTCAGGCTCGGGAGGTTTTAAAGCTGCGCTGTCCAACAGGGCGGCCACCAGCCCGTGTGCTATATAGCCCTTGAGACGTGGCTAGTGAGACCGAGGAACTGAATTTTAAATGTTACATACATTTAATTTATTTAAATATACTCTTTAAAACAAATTTTCATTTTACGTACTGGAACATTTTTAAGTATGCTCGGAACAACGTGGATATGTGAATCTACTTTTTCGACTGTAAATTATCTGAACTCTAAATATAGATCAAATATTTTAAATCAAAATGTAGTGTCTAAATTAAGATGTGCTGTTGAGTATAAAATGCCCTCTGGGTTTTGAAGACTTAATACAAAAACAAAGACTATAAACTATCTCATTAATATTTTCATATTGGTTTTACGTTTGGGCTGTATTGGGTTGAATAAAATATATTATTACACTTAGTTGCACCTATTTCTTCTTACTTTGTTATGTGGCTAACAGCGTATTTTAAATTATATATGGCCCTCGTTATATTTCCATTGGACAGTGCTGTTTCAAAGCATGGGCAAGAGATTATTCTTTACCCTCTGGCACTGCAAACGGTTTTCAGTGCGCGCGCAGCTCCCAAGCTAGGAGGTAGGCGGCCAGAGGCCGCTGTTTCCCGGGCAGGGGCTGTGCCGGGGGACACTGTTGCTATAGAAACGGTCCTTGGGTGTGGGTGGGTGAGGGGAGAGAGCTCAGGCTCCAGCCTCAGCCTCCAACTCCAGGGAACAGAGACCCTCCAGCCACCTCCACCTCTGGATTCCCTTGCCTTGCTCCCCTCAGTGTCTCTGGCGGGGGCGGGGGGTGACTGGGTGGGGAGGGAGGAGGATGCCACTTGCGGGGCGCTTCCTGACAGGAACTGAAGAAACTCCAAGAAGAGGAACGGCAATCTGAAAAACAACCCCAGCCACCTCGGGAGTCGCCGCAGGAGTCGCAGCCACCGCCGGCGCCATCACAGTCACCACCCGCGCAGCCTCCGCCTCCGCCTCCGCCTCCGCCTCCGCCTCCGCCTCCGCCTCCGCCTCCGCCTCCGCCTCCGCCTCCGCCTCCGCCGGTACCCGAGCGGCCGCCGCCGCCGCCTCAGCCAAAGCCACAAAATGCCCAAGACCCTCTTACTCAGCGCACCTCCCGGTACATTCTCCAGGATTGCCAAAGGCCAGGCCCCCACAAGGACAGATTCCAAGGAGGGGTGATGAACCCTCAAGGTCCAGGTAAGTGAGATGCCCGGGAGCGGGAGACAGTGAGGAGAGAGCCCCTGGCTATAGTCCACAATCCACATCTGTCACCCCACCCTTTGACCCTCCCTGGCACCCTTCACCTTTACTTGGGGAGGGGGGGTCACTCTCTGAGCGGATTTGCACCAAGCGAGAGCTGCAGAGAAACCCGCTGACTTCCGCAGAGGGTGGCTCAGAAGTTGTCGGTCCCTTCTCCAGGGTGAGGGTGACAGACGGGGTCGGGGCGGCCAGGAGGGTGGGATAGGAGGTGTAGGCTTAGCAACGGATATCCTGAGCCCTGGGCGCCGGGGGGGGGGGGGGGGGGAGGGGGCGGGTCTGGAACAGGGAAGCACCGGTCGGCTTCCTAGTGGAGAATTCTCAGTGGGGGCTGGGACTTTTTGCCTTGCCCCAGCTAGGGGCCTTGGCCTGCCCCCAGACACGTGGTAAAGAGTCCAGCTGTGGCATGTGCCATCCTCAGGAACTGCCAGATGAGTAACGTGTGCTCCGTTTCATCATCAGGTTTCAGGAAATCTAGCCCAGATACACACACCAAGTACCCACGATTCACGGTGAGACGGCCTCAGAGTGTGAAAGGCAGCTAGAGTCTGGCTGCGTGTCTGAGTGTGCTTGCGTGTAAGTGCAGGTGGAGTCTAGAAAGGCTTCCTTGGCAGGAATCGGGAGAGGGGACTGAAGTTATTCAGTCACTTCTGGATGGCCCGTTCCTCCATTCCACGCCCCCATAAAAATGTCTCTGTAGGCCCTGTTGCTCAGCACTCAGTATAAGTGAAGGAGCTGACGATCTAGTTGGAAAGATAGGACAGGTGCCAGAGAAGCAAAATCAAGGGGCCGTTTGAAATGCTGATCGGGGGTAGAGCCAGCTGGAGCGGGAGGACGGTAAGACGTGAAGTCAGAGGTGGTGGTCTCCGTCAGGTGGTCTCCGATCACCACTCTCTGGTAGCACGACTCAAATCTCTGAGCCTCAGCTGCCCCACCCGTAAAATGAGACTGATAATACCACCTCCTCAATAGAGGTGTCACGACGACTGAATTAAAAGGGAAAGCATCCAAAGCACTTAGCTGACAGCCTGGCTCACTGTGGACCGTCAAACCCAGGGAGACTCTTTTTTGAGAGTCTTGAGAATTACATAAAACAGGATAAGCTTTGGAAAGAAGCTTTTTTTTCCTGACTCAGGTGCACAGGATGGGAGAACCTGATCCTGGCCCTTTAAGAGGAGGACGGGGCTGCTACATTTCACCTCCATTACTCTGGCTTCAGAGGGCCTAAGACAATGTTCTGAAACCAGCAGGCCCAGGAGCTGCTAACTAACCCGTTTTGCCTCCTGTGTCTCCCTCTTCTCAGTCAACGAATTACATCCAGCAGTGGTGATTCAGAGACAGACCCCCCCCAAGACCCCACTGGCCATCAGCAAACATCAGATGAGCAGCCCCACCTTCTTACCTCCCAGCAACATCTCCACTTCAAAAGCCAACCCCTCCTGATCCACTCTGGCAGGGGAGGCTAGCTGGGAATAACACGTGATTTCTTCCCGGAAAGAATCAAGACCCCGGCTGGGCTCCGTGAGACCGAGATGAGGGAGAGGGGGCAGGAAGACCCACCAAGAGGATGGAGAGGGTGCGAGAAGAAAGTGGAGGGCGATTCCATGCTTCTCCAGGCAAAGCCAATGGGAGAACTTGGCCTTGGGCCCCCCCCAGGTCTACAGCTCCACCACTGGCCCTTATTTAGCAGCGATAGGCCTGCTGGGGGCTCAGGTTTATGACTCTCACTGGAGCCACCAGCCCGTCCTCCTGGCCGACGCTTATTGAGATGCATCTGGGGAAGCGGGGGTTGCATCACACCAGAGCGGACCTGGGACCTGGGGCAGCATCAGGAAGAAGTGGCAGGCAGGGGCCTCCCCCAAGTCCAGTGTCACGCCTGGTCCACTGTGGGCACTCCGCTGTTGAACGGACGATGGTTGGAAGGGATGGAGAGAAAGAACTCAGAGGAAAGGAGGACTGTAGCCTCAGGCACAGGACACCGGACCTTGGGAAGAGGGGGACTCGCCCCCGCAAATCCACAGGCCTCTTCCTCCCTGGGTCTCAGCCTTTCCATGTAGCAGAGACAACCAAGAGGCTCTGGAGGCCCCAGGCATCCCCCTCACCACTTCCTGAAACTGACACCTGGGGTCCCCCAGCCCCGCTCCCTCTTCCACTCTTGACCGGTCAGGGGGGTGCCTGGGTCCTTTCACTGCAGCATCGCCTTTGGGTGAGACTGAAGGCGCCTCTCAGCGCAGCGTTTCCTGAGAGGAGCAGTTGGGGGAGGCGAAGGAGCGGGGGCGCACAGAACAGGAGCATGAACGTTGGGAGGGACTCAGAGATACACAACGAGGGAAAGGGAGAGGGCGAGCTCCCCGGGAGCGGTCTCCCAGAAGGCACGGAGGCAGGGCGTGTTCCCGAGGGGCTCAGGGACCGGCGAAGAGACCCTGAGGCCCACTCGGATATTAAGAAACAGGCTGTGAGATGGGGAGCGTCCACCAGCTCCCTTCCCACTCACAGGAGCCTTTTATTTTCCTTTCTTAAACATTGTTAAGCACAGTTCATTGACTCCAATATAAGTCCATTACATTTGGCGAACTCCACCCAGCGCGAGCTCCAGCCTGGCCCTCGTGGACTTCCGTGCTCTTACCAGCGCCACCTCGACGCCAGTCACCCAGGCGTGAAAGCGCGCAGACAGCACGAACGCCTTCCTTCCCCTCATCCCCCCCGGCCGGCTCCTCACCCGGTTCTGGCCCCACGTCCCCTTCTCCGTCCTTCCTACTGCAAACTCAGCTTTCCCTGCTACTCAAGCTCACCTCTCTGCCTGTCTGAGTGATGGGAACCGTAACCGCCTTTAGTGAGCAAACACAATTCCTGCTCGCCTAAAGAACCCGGGGGTGGCCTGGGGCTTCGCGTCTCGTCTGAGTGACAGCAAAGAGGGGACGGCCTAGACCAGTCCCGACTGATACGCAGCTCCAGACTGTCAGTGCCCGAAGGAGAGCACAGGCCTCTGGGAGCAGAGGGTGCCCTGGGCTGGGCTGGGGGTGCAGCGGAACCCAGCAGTTCGGCTTCACCTCTGCAGGTTTCCAGCGGGAGAGCAGCTGCACCCACCGTTTGACCTGCCTGTGTCCACTCACATGGGCTCAGGCTTGTGGCCTCCTTCGATAAAAACCTTTTAAAATGACTCTGGCTTTGTCTCTGTTTTTCCTGTGCAGGCCCAGGGGGTGCCCGGTGCCTCCCTTCCTTCCCCTCCCCTCCTACTTTGCTTCCTGCTATGAAGAGAATAATAAAACTGCTTTCTGGAGAGGAGAAGCTTTAGCTGCAGAACAGCTCTGACTTCCCGGGGACCCAGGCAGTCTTTAACCAGGAAGGCTGCAGAGCCAAAGGGCCTTGGCCAATCTTGCTGTCAGATGGATGGGTGGGTGGGTGGGGGGGGGGGGTGGGGGGGGACAAGTTACCAGGCGAGAAGCAGGCCATCACCATCACTCTGTCACACGACCAAAGCAGGGCGGCATAGGAGAGCACCTACGGTTCCCTAAAAGGCCCTGGGGACAACACTGGCTGTCCCCCAAGTCACTTTCTCATTACCAGGTGGAGAACTTGGAAAGGATCCGTGTATTAAAAGCCAGACAAAATGAAAGCTTTCTCCACATTCAGGCAGAAGGAAGGTCTTCCCTGGACGAGCTGGGCAACCAAGGTGCTCAGCACCGGAAGTGTGGGGGCCGCTCCGTGCCTCTGAGGCAGCTCTGAGGAAATGTCAGGTCAGACTTTCCTCAGGACCAAGGGGAATATCTGGTGCTGGCCTCGAGAAGAACCAGGCTTCCGTTCCTGTGGAAATCAGAGAGGGTGTGAGGCTGTGTGTGTGTGTGTGTGTGTGTGTGTGTGTGTGTATGAAGTTAACGTCCACAGAAGGCTTCCTCTGCTGGGGGTGAACAGGGGGAGGGTATGATAAAGCAGGGCTTTTCCTCTGGCAAAGTCACTCTCGTCCTGTTGGGTGCCACGGAGTGGTGGGAGATACAGACCAGGCCGGCAGGTGGCCGGAGCTCGACGACAGCAGACAGGTCACGGCGGGCGAGGGACCAGCAAGTGGGGCTTGGATGTGTTTCCCCGGCAGTCCACGTATTCGTAGCTCTGGAAGACCAGCTGCTCTGAACGGCTCAGGTAGGAACAGGTCAGGGTGCCCCTGGAGAGGAAACAGGGCTTTTTTTTTTTTCCAAAAAAAAAAAACAAACCAGTTTTATTTTGAAGATTACAGAACTTGAGCCTTGACCCCACCCAGCTTCCACTTCCACCGATCTAAGGATCTGCAGTTGGGGTAGGAGTGAGACAAGGAAGTAGGGAGGGGAGGGGAGAGACCTGGCGCGGCAGAGGAAAGCAGTAAGATGGCGGCGGAAGTGCTCACGCCACCCTAGGCCTGGGCTTCACTGTCTTTACTCCTCCACACCACAAGGGTCTGGGAAGAAGAGGAAAGCCCCGGCCCTGCTCTGCTCTCCGGGGAGGGCTGGCTTCCTCCGACCAAACCCGGCCCTTCCTTCTGCTCCCCACTCCGCCGGAGCACCTGGGACAGCTGCCCCCCGCCCAGGGTTCCGGGCAGATCTGTGGCTGTCACGTCAGTAGCTCACAAGCAAGGTGGGCCTTAGGGGAGGGGCTGGACCTGCGACGGCCAAGAGCCGACACAGACTCACGGGATTCGCTGCGATGACTCTCCTCCCACGGGGGGGCAGAAGTGGGAGAGGGGTACCAGGGCTCCAAGCCCTACTTACTGGATGTGCAGAAGCACGTGGTGGACTTTGATTTTCAGCCAGGTACAGATCTTGCTGAGAGAGACAGAGAGAGAGAGAGAGAGAGAGAGAGGGAGAGAGAGAGAGAGAGAGAACCCGGGCCCACGTTTCACACACTGAGCAGCCTGTCAGACGGCTCGCAGGAGACCTGCAGTCCCAGCCCCCCTTGCCTCCTCTCCAGCAGGGGCCCCACGGGCCACCCCCACCCCTTCCCTCTCCCTCTGCCCAAGGTGAGCGTGTCGCCCCTGCGGCAATATCACTCCTCCAACCCCCACTGGTTTGGCCCAGGCACGGGCTGGCCTCTCCCTTAGTAGGAAACGGGTGAGTCGGGCTGAAGAGCCCGAGGTCATGTATCGTAAGCATTAACCAGATTCTAGCCTGGCTTTCATTCCAGTCCAGGTCCAAACAGGCAGGGGCTGGGGACCCTGAATGCCTGTACATTGCCGTCTTGGCCACAAGAGTGCAGGCCACATGCTGACTGCAGGGTTGGCTAAGCAATCAGAACATCTGGTGGGAATTCAAACCGGGTTCCCAGCCGGGAAAGAGGCTAAGGGAGAAGGGATCAAGGGCTACTCACTATGTGTTCTCGTCCCATATCCTGTTGGCCACCGTATACAACATCTGTCAACCAAACGGGTGTAGGGTTAGCCCCGACTCCAGCCACCCCATTCCTCCCGCCACCCGCGTCCACACACAACCGTGGGCAGGGCTGGCCAGCAAGAGGGAGTCACCTGCTCACTGGCCAAAGGGCCGATGCGGAGGAGAAGGCGGTTGGAGACCTGCCCCACCACGAGGGACAGGTGCAGAACCTCAATGGTCAGCTGGGTCACAGAGATGGGGTAGTAGTTGTTATTGGAGATGCTCAGGATATTCTGGGGAGGGAGACAGGGAAAGGAAGCGGCTAGGGTAGCACCGTCCTTGGCAAGAAGGAGTCAAACGGTTTCAAAACCCCCGCAGCCTGATTGAGCCCCACCCGCAACATGGGCCTCAGCCGCTCAGGCCCCAGGGCCAGGAGCCCCTTGGAGGGGCTCCCAATGGCGAGGGGTCACCTTTAACTGAGACAGTAAGCTTAAGACGTTAAGACGTTAAGACATTAAGCTAAGACATTAAGCTTAAGACAGTAAGACATCAAAATCCAGTCTCACCCTGCAAGGCTCTCTCTCTTCAGTCCTGCCCACCCAGGGAGTCTCAGGCACACCACCCCGACTGTGCCCAGTGATTTTCGGCTCTGGCCTCAATTCTAACCCCTCACAGTTCCAATCCTGCACAATCTGTTAGGGGGCTCATGGTTGCTCCTGCTTCTCCCCAGGCTCTGACATCCTCTGGGTGCCATAAGATCCCTGGCTACCGATGCCCAGGGTGAGAACACTGGACAAGGGCTACAGAAGAGTGTTGCCAGGAAGGTGGGGTCGGAGCCCAGGGGCACAGGCACCCACCCACCGTTATATTGAGGTGGATATCGGCCTCGTCAACAGTCACCGTGGAGGAGTTGAGGCCTACAGGCTGCACGGCGATAGTCCGGGGAAACAGGAAAAAGACGATGAGGGAGGAGGTCACCAGGCAGATGAACACTGCCAGGAACACGAAGAGCTTCCTGTGGGAAAACAGGACCCAGGGTAGAGGAGTGGAGAAGTCTGGACACCAAGGCAGCCTGGGCCGGGGGCGTTCAGACACTCTTCTCTATATGTAAGGCTCTCCTCCGAGTTCCCCCTCACAACTGTACACTTAGCTCCCCAGATGTGGAGGACCAGCCTAGGCACAGATGTGGCCCAGAGTGGGTAGGAGCACCGGATTGAGAGGCTGGCAGCCCGGCTTCCATTCCCAGCTCTGTGTACCCACTGGCCCAGCAACTCTGAACAACCCGCTTAACCGCCCTAAGCCTCAGTTTCCTTGTCTATAAAATGGAGATAATTGTACCTACCTCACACAATCTGTTATGGGCTAAGGCATGAAAAGGCACCAATCCCTGGTCCTGGCACATAGCCAAAGGCTCAACCAATGCTAGCTATTCTCACTGGAAGAAGTAAGCCCATGTGAATTTTGACAGTTCTGAATTTTAATATTCATATTCAGAACAAGACATCATCTGTCCATCTAATTTAAAATTGAGATATGCATTAAAGAGAGAGCACCTTGTTAGCATTTTCTAAGGGGCACTGCCAGATTCGGCTTCTGGTGCACTGGTGGGGGCAGGCTGGGTGGTGGCTCCCCCACGGAAGCTGAGGACCCTGGGAGGAGGTTGCAGGGATCTATGTCAAAGGACCCAGATGACAAACAGGGTCATGGGCCCCCCAGTGAAACTCAGGGCTGCCTCTGAGGTTCTGAAGTGTTCCAGAACAGAGAGCAGCTGGTTTCCCATCTCTACGGGGAACAGAACAAGCAGGTCTGAGCTGCCATAGCAAAGGAAGTTCTTAGGAAAAATCACTTCCCCAAACCAATTGCAACCAGAGCCGCTCCCTCCCTCCTGGAAGGACTTGCAGAGTCAAGAGGTCCTCTCTGTCTTCAAAAGGGAGCCATGCTTCTTGGAAGCAGTGATGCTTAGGACACCAAGAGGCCGCAGGTGGCATCTGCTGTGCCCCGAGCTTCTTAAACTAGGAAAATCCTTGGAAACAGAGAGCTAATACGTCTGAGGCCAGTGAGGCTCAGGCTTTCTGGGGGAGAACCAATGGAGAAAAACTGGGGGGGGGAAGGGGGATTGGGGGAGACAAAGAGGAAGAGCCCCCAGGGGCAATGCCTACAGAGCTGGGATAGGAAGAGGGGCTTACGTGTGCCTGGGCTTCAGCCTCTGGTCCCCATAGGGGATGAGGGCCACCAGCTGCTTCTCTAGTTCTGTAGAAAGAGGGTGAGAGGGAGGGCCAACAAGTGTCCATGACAAATGTTTCCTGTGCCAGCCTGCCAGAAGCACCCCTCCATCCCACAGAGCAGTGTCAGAAGCATGCCACCTCTGCCTCAGAGCAGGACTGGGAATACTGGGCTGTTGGCAGCTCAGCTTTGCCATCTCTAGAATGGAGGTGAGATTTTCATTAACAGGTGTGAAGAATTTCTGCACGTCACCACAAATCAGAGAAGCCCAGTTTCTTTGGAGAGGTCATTATAACTTCCTGAATCCTAAGGCAGTGCTGCTAAGAGAGCAGAGAGGCTGGAAATTCCCTGGGTTTGGGCGGTACAACCAGAGCAGGAGGGGGGTCTCTGCAGCGAGCCCAGGAAGGGTTATGCATCTCCCTGGCTAGCCTGAAACTCAGGGACTAGGAGCTGGGAGACCCAACCCCATCCAAGGAGACTCAGAGGGGCCTGGTGCTGGCCAGCTGGCTGCCAAGAGCTTTTCCTGGATCCCAGGCTACTTCCAGAGCCTGGGGCCACTCACCTCGAGGGATCTCCCCACTGCCCTGGCAGGTGGGACAAGTCACAAAGCTGACACCAGCAGCCCTTTCACAAGGCACACAGGAACAAAAAGGCTTGCTGCTGGTGGTGCTGGAGTAGCTGGCAGCCTTGCTGCCAAAGGCTGGCTCGGGGGACAGGATCGACTTGTTCTCATCCTCCCGAGAGCCCAGCTGGGAGAATGTCTCACCCATTGTTCAGGGGTATTTTTCACTGATGAGAAAAGAACAAAGTTCAGTTAGCACTGATGCCGGGTGTCACTCTGGTTTTAGGTTCTTGAGATTGGCAAGGAGCCCGACCACAATTTCAGCAAGCTCAAGCCTAAGGAAGTGAGGGTGTGGAAATTCGAGCAGTTACACACGACTCTTGGATCAGGAATCTCAATGCATTTCAACTCTTTTTTTTATTGTAGGAGAGCTCAATCGGCCTACAAGAGGGAAAAGCAAAGCAGAAGTTATTTCACTTTAAGGGACTTTCATAAGTGAAAGGCAGAGCGCTTAATTTTGTCCTGGAAAAGTTGCTGAGCTGTCATTCACTGCAAGGGAAGGAAGTTAGATAGGCCTTGGGGGCAGCAGCCAGGAGAGCCCCTTCATCCTCTGCGACAAGATGACTCTGAACATGTCTCCAGAGCACCCGGGCAGAAATGCCCGAGGCCTCCAGCCTGGGTGTGGAAGGAAAGTGTCCATTCCTGAGTCTGGGCAGGTGCTGGCGTATTAGGAAGGCAGGGATTCTTTGGAACAAGAAAGAAAAAGGAGGCTAGGCTGGCCACAGGTGTGGCTAAAAACCCTAAAATGATTGTGGAAGGGAGCATAAGCCTCTTCCGCTTGCTTTCTGAGTTGGGGTGGGAAAGAATGTCTGGGGTAGGGTGGTAGCAATTTCAGGGTCAGTCCTTCACTAGGACGAGTCACAGCTAACTCCAGATTCTTCCCAAAAGACTGGTGGCAAATGAGTGGGCAAGGTGAGCCGAACTCAGACCTTCTGGGCTTAAAATAAAGGAAGCCTCACCTGGTTTAGGTCTGAGATCCTGGGCTCCTCTCAGCTGCAGGAGGGCTAGAGATTTCTGGAGTATGTCTTTGGGGAGGAGGGCCTGTAAGGCAGGGTGGCTCCAGGGGCCACCAGTTCCCTTCCCGTAGAGTCCTGGGGACCGATTGCACCGCGTTGGAGGAGGTGGGGAGCAGCGACCCTGGCCTCCCCAGAGGCTTCACGCCCTACTCTGGGGCTCGGCCATGGGCTGCGGGGTCGGAGCGGACTGAAAGGCTAGGATTTCATTGAAGGAGGATTTTAAGTCCCACCAGACACCCCGAGAGGCCGTTAGTAGAGCTTGGAACCTGCGTGTTGGGCTAGGAGGAGGCACAGAAGGCGCCTGGGCCCTTGCCTGCCAAAGGGAAAGAAGGGAAGGAGGGTCCCGAATCGCCTTACCCCCGGGTGACCGCAGCAACAGAAACGCCTGCAAAGCAGAATCGAAAGTGCGGGAGCCGGGGTTTCGCCCCAGGCTTCGGCTCAAAGCCTTGAGAAGCTCCGCCCCGGCTCCTCCGGACCCGCCCCTCCCTCCCAGGGCCAGCCTCTCTCGACACAGCGGCCAGAAAATTTCTCCGTTCTTCAAAGGCTACGCGAGGTTCCGGATGAAAGGACCAGACAGTCCAGGTAGGAGTTTCAAAGTTTATTTCACCATTCCTTAAGCGGTTAGGTACAAGTACAATGGTACAGACGACTGGACCCCTACAATTCAACTCAGATGGTCAAGACAGATCCCGTCCCAAATCAACCGAATTAATTACACACACCCTGCCGCTCAGCCTCTACCCAGAAGCCCCCATAAAAACGTTTTAAATAATAAACAGGCTGGTTGGCTTGCAGTCTGAATCCTGGCTTATTTAACAGCATTCAAGAGTTACACTGTAAATAAACATCATTATGGCCAATGATTAATTTAAATCACCATTCATTATAATACCAAACCAGGTTAAGTAATACTATTTTACTATCCTTCCCCCTTCAGGCTGGGGGTCAGATTCTTCTTTTTCTGCAAGTAATTTTTATGACTAAAATCTGTAGTGTTTTTTGTTACCTCTTTACCAGCTGTACCCGAGACTCCCTTCTGTAAACAGTGAGGACCAGGACCCCTGTAAGCAAGCTCCTTCCCACTCACTTACCCTGGGGTTAAACCAAAACTTTTTCAGTGCGTTTGCTCCCATCCAAGTCTTGTAGAACACCAGCCTCTTTTTCTTGTTTTAAGTTCTCTTGGACAGATTTCAAACATTCAGGAGGCCATCAGGATTTCCTAAGCCTCACACCCACTCATTTGCCCACCCCTGAACTTTACTGAGATTCACGCAGGAGCCTGCCTTTCACTTTTCTCATGTTCCTATACACCCCCGCCCACTCTACTGTAAATAAGACCTGCCCCCTGACATAAAGAAAAAAGATAACTGTTAAACTTACTTTTCCCTTTAATAGAAGAGCTTCTTTCCTTCTTTATAGGATTAGCAAAATATTTCACACTACCTAAATTTTTTCCCTTAAATAAAATAAAATGTATGCAAAATTGCTACAATAGACACTGCTCAACAGGTGCTGGTGGGTTAATGAGCACACTCCCTGCTCCTTTTTCAGAAGTGCAGAGACCAGAAGGTGGATATTCTTAAATGCATCACTGGGGGTCTTTAGAAAAACAACAGTGCCGGTTACTAAGACTTGTAGGGGAACGACTTTCTCCTTGAGAAGGCAAGAGGAACAAAATTCCTATCGCGCCCTGGGTGTTATTTTAATACCACACAGCTAAGAAGCTTGGGATAGGTTAGAAAAATTATGAGAATAATTCTTGAAAACAACTTCCAAGGTTAACTTCTTTTATAAACTGACAATTAACAGATATCCTCATAAAAACATCCACATTAAGCAAAGAAAAATACTCAACTTCAATACAAGCAGAAAGAAAAATGGTTCTATAGGAAGTTTAAGTTGCACTTTTCAATGCACTAAAACGGAGAAGAGTTTTATCCAGATCAATTGAAAAATGCTCTTCCTACAATTCATCTAATGTCTAAAGTGAAAATTTAAGTTCTGGCCCTTGATTTGCTCCAAAAAATACTGCAAGGCAGGTATTGTCTTGATAGTTCAATGATGGGCTCTATGTAGATTCATCAGATTAAAAAATAAGCAAGGGCCTCCACCCCACACCCCAAAAACAGAATAAAGATCGTCTCTGAGCAGCAGGCAAAGTTATTTAATACGAGGTCACTCCTCAGTAGCGGTGGCTATACCAGTCGTTGTTGTTGATCTGAAGGAGTTCTGTCACAACCTGCAGGATGTTGTAATTGTGTTTCTTCAGCAGCCTTAGGTTTAGCTGCCTGTCACAGAATCCCATTTCAAAGAGATGGGACATCAGGGCTGCTGTCTGATCTTCGGAAACTATTGGCTGTGTAGAGTCAAGAAAAGCAGAACAACATTTTTTGTATAATTTGTGTTTATCTTGTTAAGTCATACTAATCTTCCAGATTTATTCAAAATACTAGGTAATTAGGTGCAAGGCCATGACACTCCTGTCCAGCCAATACTAATGGGTCTTCTGAGGGGATCAGAAGGGCTGGGAAGCCCCTGCTTTGCATTAGGTACGTTTGCACCCTAAACCAGGTGACTAATGAACTGTCTTTAGAACTAGATGAAGGAAAAGATGCTAACGAACTCTGGAAACCCTGTGAAGTTAAAGGTAATCATGACGATGGGGCAAGAAGAAGCAAGAGAAGAGATGGTAATTGGAAGAAAGTATGGGAAATTGGAAGAAAGTATGGCCAGCGCAAGTCTTAACCACTGGACCACCAGGGAAGTCCCTCCCACGGGTCTTAAAATAAAATCCAAATCACTTAACAGCATCCCACCTACATCATTGGTCTTTTCTCTTCTTGGCACAAATTCAACTTCCAGGTTCATATTTCCAAGTCTCTGTACTGGCTACTCTGTCTACAATGCCCTCTCTAACCCTCTCTCCTGGCACACACTCATTTTGTCCTTTAGGACTGAGTTCAGGCGTCATCTACCAGGACGCCTTCCCTGGCCCCACCATGGGGCCAACACCAGGCTGAGGTGTTCCACTGGTCTAAGAACACTGGCCTTACACTGCACAGTAAATGGTCTTTTTTTCTTAATAGAATGAAAGATTCTTTAAGTTCTATAGTGCTTTGCAATTTTCAAAAGTTTCACAGATAACTGTCTGTTTGCTTATTTCCCACTGTCTCTGGGCAGGAACTGGTGTCTGATTCACCTTGTAGGGCTGGCACCTAGGAGAGTGCCCCCCACACAGTAGGTCCGCAACCAACGTTAGTTCTTTTTTCTCTCCTCCCTTAAGTAACTTAGCCAAAGTCATACAGCTGGAAAGTGGCAGAGTTGTGTGTTAATTAAAGACTAAACTTAAAGCTCATGCTTTCTATGATGCCATGCTACTCTCTCCAACCCAGGCAGACGCCACTGTTTTCACTGGTGACTTGGATTTGGTTCAGGAAAATAAAACATACACTGACCTGTGCAGTGACTGGTGGTCCAGCAAACAAGGCCTTGTATGCAGAGGCGGCAACAGA
This sequence comes from Eubalaena glacialis, assembly GCF_028564815.1. Taxonomy (NCBI): domain Eukaryota; kingdom Metazoa; phylum Chordata; class Mammalia; order Artiodactyla; family Balaenidae; genus Eubalaena; species Eubalaena glacialis. The sequence continues at coordinate 42,261,751 of NC_083734.1, forward strand.
CAAAGCCCCCTTCACCAGCCCTCCAGCAATGCTGCTCCCGTGGTGGTGCCTGCGGGGAAAGCCAAATTGTCTCCCTAAAGAAACGTGAATCGTTATCTTCCTACGGATAATCTGGGCTCTAATCCTGGGAAGAAAATAAGATTTCCCTGAGAAAAAAATCAGATGTAAAATGAGAGTGTGATTATTTTCCTATGAGTTTTATAGCTACAAATCTGGGCTTGATGTAGGGCCCAGCTCTTACTGCTGCAACATTGGGCACTGCAGGAAACACATCACTCTGGTTAGCATGCCAGCTTTCAGCCCCAGCTGAAAATTAATGTGGTCAGCAGCACACTGAGGTACTGGCAGTCTGCATGCTCAATTATCATCTCAGAGGAAACACCTTCCAAAGGAAATGTGATTTTCTGAACACTGTACGTAGGGAGGAGCCCACCTTGACACTGCTCTGAGATGACTGGGAGCAGAGAGGCAGGTATGCCTAAGAAAAAGTTATAAAGATGCACAGTGGGCTGGGCCTTCCTGCCTTCTTCTCTGGTACTAAGCAGGAGTTGAATCTGAGGGAACTTCCTCCTGGTCTGGAATGTGAACACTCTTAAACATCAACATTAGCCCTCTGCTCAGTGTTGCTCACAAGCTTTAGGAGAAATGAGAACAAGAAGGAATGATGGCTCTCCTTCTCTGCTCTCGGCAGGTGGCACATGCTCTGAGAGGCTCGTTTAAGCGGAGGCAATACTAGGGTATCCATCTGCTTCTGAAGAAGAGGCTGCACAAGTAAGACCCAGTTACCTTGAGTGGTCATAGCTCTTCTGTCTGCTGTTTACAAGTCCTGATGAGCCTCTGAGCTCTAAAAGCAAAAGAGCTGTTGGTTAGATGCAGCATCCATAAACACCTGGTGTTTCCTAACTCACAGCAAGGCTATTTTTGAGGCAGATGGCAATCTGATTACGTTTAAAGTCTTTTTTTTTTTTCTTTTTAAATATTTGAGAAATTTTGCAGGTGGTTTAAGTAAATGTTAAAGAAAACTGTCCAGAATGCAATGCAAGGTGACTGTTTAGTGAATCAGAAAAATTAATTCTATAATCCTATCCCAATAGTTTATTAGTTCTTAAGTACTTTCAGGTTTTGTTTTTTGAGGACGAGAGGAAAGCGACTTTGAGGGTCTACTCACAACTTCAAAGTGCTATTCTCTTTATTTTGTAGATAAGGAAAAAGACCTTCAGGTCTTAGAACCCTGCTGAACCACTGCAAGGTCACACGGTGAAGAAAGGTGGAGCTGAGGCTGGAGCCTAGACTAGTCTGGCCCCAAAGCCTGTGTTCTTTCCACTATAGCACAATGCCAACCTCTATGGGATCTCATTTAATAAATATTAAGCTAGAAGATAGAACAAAAGAGTATGAGGGAGGAGCACAGAAAAAGTCAAAGGGCAAGTTTCTAAAAACTGCCAAGAATCACAAAGATAGAGTGCCTATTTATACCTGGTTCCATTAGAAAGGAGCACAGAAAAACAGAAAGCTCAGGCTGGTCATTACCTCCTCTGCTCTGATCAGGGACTGAAGAAACTTCTGGTACGGTAACTGGTAAATCCACTCCTGGGGAACCATGATGCTGTGCATACGGAGGACTCCTTTCAGAAAGACACAATATTGAAAGTAAGTTGAAAAGGCGCTTACGGTAACGGTGGAGAAACAGTAAACAGAGCACAGCAGTGCCAAATTCTCTACAGAGGCTTCACATTTCTGATCCAGATCACATGTCTGAATTTAGGGATCAGGTGAGAAGGGCTCATTCTTCTTCTGGTTTTCCTCTTCAGCCACAGTCAAGCTAGAAAGACTGGCTTCAGTCTGGTCACTTCCCCCTGTATCAAGTGGTGCTGATAAAAGAAAATACCTAGCTCCCTGGGAGAATGTTTTAAATTATAGTCAAGGCTCCACCATTTTCCATACTGTGAGAGAGCAGTGATACAGACAGAACCAGTAGAGAAAAATAGTAACTTCTATCTGGTTTTGTAGTATATTTGTTTCCGTAACAGATTAAACTTCTTATTCTACTTTGTTTGGATTAGTATGAGAATGAGTTTTTGCTGCCTTTGCCCATGAGTCAACAGAACAGGGAGGAAGGTCCAGGGATGTTTGTGTTTAAAAACTGGCTCTCAATGATCGAAACATAAGTAGATAGATTATACTCAGATAATTAAGGTTAACTAAAGCAAGTATTTCTTTAAATCCAGAATACACAAATACTGGGAAGTACAACTTTTATTCATCAGACTTTACTATGGGAAATAGTCTCTTCCCCTGCTGACAAAGAAACAGGTTTTGAGATCAGGTTGAGTCCTCTCTCTTTATTCCACCTCTGGAGAACAGCCCAGCAGAGCGGGGTGTGGATGGTACCTGGGCAGCCGTGGCGGAGGCCCTACCACCTCTGGGGTCAGGGGCACTGTGTCCAGAGTCTGTGAGGTCATAAGGATGTCATTGATGCTGTGCCCCTGTGGCTGGTTCTCCCCTCCAGGGGGTCTCTCCCCAGCCTCGACTGGTTCCTGCCCAGCCTCAACCCCAGGCTCGCCTTCAGCCCCTCGCTCCAGGCCTGGCTGTGAGAGGGCAGAGCTGTACATGGAGTCCCCCAGGGGGCGGCTGGTGTCAAAGCACTCGGGCAGGATGATGATGTAATCCTCCGAAGAAGCAGAGGACTGACTCTGAACTTCATCTTTGAGCTCATCCTCCTCCTCCTCCACGACAGCTTCTTCTTCAACAATACGGACAATCTCTTCCCTCTCGTCTCCAAGTGGTCCCTCTTTGGGTGAGGCAAATTTCACTAAAGGATGAAAGCAACCAATTTTAAAGTATAAGCTAAAAGCAGCCCCTGTGCTACCCTTACCCCACCAAGCCTTGTAGGTCATGAGCTGTAATTCTGAAACCCAGAGGACAGGGACAAACCAGAGGGAAGGGCTGCTGAAACCATAGTCACGGCCATATTCTAAACCTGCGCAAAGCCACATAGAACCAAAGTTCACAAAAACAACATCGGCAGAAACATCGAGGCTTCTGAGAACACTGTGAATCTTAAAACAAGGAGGCCTCATCCCTTTTCCTCTTCACGTGATGGTTAACATACTGAGATGGGTTCAAATCAAAACTGATATACTAGCTAACAGTGCTATAAGAAGAGAAAATGTTTGGTGGTAAATACTGCAGGACTGTATGACTACTTTCCTCCTCTTCTTTGCGAAGTAATGAGTAGTCATGATAGAAAATTGGCAAACATGGATGAGGAAAAAAAAAGGAAATAAAAAAATACCTATAATCTTATCAGAGATAACTACTGTGAACATTTTGGTGTAAGTCCTTCCAGACTTTTTTGTTATGCATTTGTACACAAGTATGTGTGAGGAAATACATATATTTTTAAAAATATACAGTTTAAATATATATATATAAATGAAAAAGTGAGATAAATCATGCTTAAAAGTATAGGTCAAATTTCACTATAATAAACACAAGACATTTTTTCACATTATTTTGATGTAGTAGAATTTGAGTTTTTGGATAGTACTTGAAATACATGACAGTGGTTCTACCTATCTGACATCTAGAAATTTCTGCCACAAAGAAATTTATTACAGCAGAATTTAACCTTGAGAAACTTAGTCTGGTGCTCCTGTTTCTGCCCACTATTTCCTGACTGCTGCCCTTGGAGAAAGGAGACAACTCAGCTGCCAGTGGGGGGTCTCTGCTGAGGGGCTCTGTCAACTTACAAGAAGACTTCTTACTGCAGAATCCAGGCAGTACAACTGGCTGCTGTTCCTCTGTGGCATACAACTGAAATTCTGCCCCTGGAGGAGTACAGAAATGAGTTATGGTAGCTGCTTTGCTCCTGATGCTATAAATAAAATCGTCAGGTAGCCTATGTAGAGCCCAAAGAAACAACCATGATCCGAATTCTAACAAAGATCCCGCTATCTCCACTCTCAGTAAAGAAGAGCACTTCTATCTGCTCAGGTCTGGCAATCACAAGTCAGGCGTCACCTCAATTTGGGACGGGTGGGGGGTGAATTCAGGGACACTCACTGTGTGTGGACTTCTGTCTGCAAGGTGGTTTGTGATCTGGGGCAGCATCCAAGGTAAGGGATCGGATTACAGTCTCACACACGAACTGGGTCCCACTCAGGTCATCTTCTGCTTCCTCCACTGAAGAAATGTTCTCAGCCCTCTTCTTTACTGACACTGTGGAATCTGAAAAAGACATGAACTTGTCTGCAATTGGTGTTTAAAGTGTTGAAGATCTTTCTCCAGTCATGTACCCATGCTGATGCGATGCCAAGGAATAGCTGCTATCGGTGCCATGTGAAGGTGAGGAAACTTCAAAAAATGAGATCCTACAGAAAACCCACTCACACACCAAGGTAAGATTAGTAGGGGGTATGTGTAACAACAGGGTGTGGTATGGAAGGGGAGGATGCAAATACTTTACAAATATTTAACCCCTTACCAGGAAGTTCTTTAAATCCCGCCCCTTCACTCTCTTCCTGTATCTGCCCCAAGCCTGGCTTCTCTATTAAAGGACTGTCATGTGGCAGAGGAGACATGCAGGGAGTCATATCTGGAGAATGAAGACAGGAGAACCATCAACCACAAAAAAGCATCACATCATCAACAGTCAGTGTCCAGAAGCAGCAGCTCATAGGCTTCTTGCCTCCTGCATGGCTAAAATAAACCCAGGTACACTTCAAGGCGTTCTAAAGAATTTCTCCAGACCATTAGGCACACAAGTATCTCAGACAGATCCATCAATGCAGAAAGGATCATAAACGGTTGTTTGGCTTTGGAAGACCATGGCCAAGACACAGAGCCATGAATGCAAAGAAACAAAGGGACACAAATATCCAGAGAAAAATGGAGAAGAGGGTCCCTTTATGGTGGGGAAACTTTGCACAAACTGGTATTGTTGCCTCTGACAACAGGGAGAGGAAGGAAAATGAACCAATGGGTGCAGTTTTAATATCACATTGTGGGAGAAATCCTTGCCAACTATTTCCTCAGAATAAAATACTAACTACCAGAGTCAGGGCTGCAGTATTTTGGGGCCTGTTAATAAAATAAACAAGGTGGACCGAGTGACATTCTTACCCACAGGGGTGTTGTGGGGCACTCTCTCCAACTCTTGGACAATATTTATATCCAACAGCTCAAAGGACAGCAGGTCCTGAAAAAAAAGGCGCAAGGTTAGGCTACTCATAGCACACGCTAGAGCCGTGTTTTGTCTTGATGGGTCCTGCAGGCCATTGAGTTCTGTATCATCCCAGAGTCAACTCTGTTCAAATTCATGCCTCACCTCAGTCAAGTGAAAACAAGAAGAGTTAAATGGGAACTAGGCATCCAAATAACCAAATGGCAGGAAAGAGAGCAAATGCAGTGGGGGTGAAGGTGAACCAGTTAGGCAGAAAAGAAGAGGCAACTAGAGGGAAGTTGTGGGAAGCACAAGATAAGTTCCCAATTCAAAGACGAAACATTTAGTTTAGAAGCCTGCTTCCACTGGTGATGATTTTGCCATTCAGTGCATCTGACTAGATCAGAGTGGGCATATCTCTAACTTCCTGGGCACCACCTATGGCTCTACCACCTTTTCTTCAACAAGTTAAGAACTCTTTCCCCAGGGCTTTCTGTCCCTCGCCCCTCAAAGTGCTCAATCTTCCACCTGGGCAGTCAGAAGATCCACAGATGGGATGTAGAGCTCCCTCTCGCTGGCAGCATTTTTGGCCTTCTGTGGGATGCAGGTTCCTGTCCCTTCTGTCTGCTCAGTTGTTTCACCAGGTGGAATTTCTTCTTTAGCCGGAAGAAGAGCTTCCTATGGAGAGAAACCATTGGGACACATTTTAGGCCCTCAACAGAACTCAAAAGGCAAACTGACGGATGCCTCCCTAAAAACAAAAGCACTGCATGTATTAAAACTTTTTGTTTTGTTATAATTTTAGACTTATAGAAAAGTTGCAAGAACAGTACAGAGAGTTTACTAATTACCCCCTTCACCTAGCTTCCCCTAATGACAATAGCTTAGATTAACCATAAAAACAACAGTCAAAACCAGGACGTTAACACTGGGTAACTAAATTTAAGCAGTAAACAGGGAAGCTGCCTTAAAAAACTGTGCAACAAGTAACAATCAGGCTAAGACTTCATTAGTATTTAGGAAATATACACAAGGGATATACAGGAGAGATGACTGTTAAGCAGCAAAGGCCATCAGCTCAGCAGGTCCACAGGCCAGGCAGCCCTGCTTTCCCTCGTGCAGCACAGGGGTGGCCACACATCACTACAGAGAGACACGAAAGCATTGAGGGACGCCTGCACCAAGATCCGAAGGACATGCAAACAAAGCCCCTGAGGACTAGGCCCAATACAAGCATACTGATGTGTTCGAAGGAGGGGAGAAGCTGGCCTCTCCAGACTTCTGGAAGAACCACCGGCTGTGAGTGGGCTCTTTTGGTTTTAGTCACCCTTCCAGTGCTCACCTCTTGCTGGCAGGTGAGATCATCACCTTTGCTTGAGCTGATCATGCTCTTTTCAGCGTTATCAGGGCTCTCTGTGGAGGGGAAAGGATCCACTATGATACTGCACCAGACCCGAGGCCCAAACTGCTGGCCTTTGTGAGAAAGACGCCAATGGGAAGTGTATGTTCCCTCCAGGGTTGGGGCAATGAACTCCACAGACACAACTCCCACATGGCCAGCCTTTAGGCAGGGAACCAAAACATCCTTCTTTTCTGTAGAAGCCAAAGTCAGGTTTCCCCACATGAACTTGAGCTGAAAAGAATAGTGACAAGAGAAAGAAAGCCTGTCAGTTAAACACACTGCCACCTCAAATCACTTCATCTTCACGTTTTGTGGGGAAAAATACCTTTGTGTCCGTACTCCACTTTACATTTCCTGTATTTTTCATCCTCCAGTGTTTGATAAACTTGGTTCCTGGCTGGAGGTGAGTCCCATCAGGCAAATTCTCATCCACAAATGCTGCACTGAGGGTTGGCATAACTGAGGCACAGGGCTGCAAAGGGAGCCTGAACAGAAATTCAAATATTTAGTCACTTGTTGCTGGGTGTGATGTCTTCTGAATACCCAATACTGTGGTTTGAGACGCAGACAGTGACCCTGGAGGATGTACCAATGCATTTGCCTTAAAAATAATACTAACAATGGGAATCCCCTGGCGGTCCAGTGGTTAGGACTCCGTGCTTGCACTGCAGGGGGCGTGGGTTCAATCCCTGGTTGGGGAACTAAGATCCCGCACGCCAAAAACAACCCCAAAAAACAACCTCAAAAAACAAAAGAAACCCAAGGGGACCTGACTCCTAAGCTAAAAAACTATGGTGAGGATAACTAAAAGGGTCCATAAATTAACTAAAGAGTTGGGCTCTTAAAATATTTGCTTCTTTTGCTTCAAATCCAGACTGCCTCCAGTGAAGAGAGGTCACACCAGCCAGTTTCTGAACCTTACTGGTTTCTGTTTTTCTGAAGAAGGCAACAAAGCAAGTGTCAAAGATAACTACCAAACCACCCTTTAAGAACACTAGGATCGGAAAATGGGAAGTTTTAAGGGCTTGGGTGTTAAGGGTTACCAATAAATAAGACAGAAGTTGGCTTAAGTTCCAGTTTTAGAGGGCTGGACCTAAAGTCCTGGCTCCCGCCCTGGCCCTGGGCTTACACTGGGGTGTTAGACTGCAGCAGGCTCTCGGGTCGGCCCAAAGGAGACTTGGGGCTCTGGAGCCCATGGATCGAATTCCACAGATGAATCTTCCTGTGGAGTTTAAGCTGCTTTTTAAGTTCCTTGACCTCTGCTTTACGCTGTTTCTTCTCAGCTCGCAACCTTTGCTTTTCTGCTTTAAGAAAGTTCTTGTCAACCTGTTTCTGGAGCCTGTGAGATAAAAAACACAGTCTTAAAAAACAAATCTCACAAACAAATCTTGAAGCTATTTAGGAACTTCCCTGGTGGTCCAGTGGGTAAGACTTTGCGCTCCCTATGCAGGGGGCCCGGGTTCAATCCCTGGTTGGGGAACTAGATCCCGCATGCATGCCGCAACTAAAAAAAAAAAAATCCCACACGCCACAATGAAGATCCTGAGTGCCACAACTAAGAGCCAGTGCAGCCTAAATAAATGAATAAATATTAAAAAAATCTTGAAGCTGTTTTGAGCCACCTGTGGTCTCCATCAGCGTCAGCTTCTAGGTTAGTTTCTTAATTTCTTTCTGTAGTTCTCATTTCCATCTCATTAGCTTTGGAGGATAATTATCCCCGTCATTGCACATCAACTGGAAAGGAGTGGGAACTAAGGAGACTATTTGTTTTTTTGTTTTGTTTTTGGCTGCGCCATGCGGCATGAGGGGCCTTAGTTGCTCGACCAGGGATCGAACCCGTGCCCCCTGCTGTGGAAGCATGGAGTTCTAACCACTGGACTGCCAGGGAATTCCCAGGAGACTATTTGTAGTTTTGTGATTCACACCCTGTCACCAAAACCAAGAAACCAAACAGAGAACAAGCATCCCATGCACATATGGTTTTACCTGGCCTGTTCCAGAGCAGCAGGAAGACGAGGAGTAGAGAACCTCGAGTGAGAGAAGGGTTCAGAGGAACCCACAACAGGTCTCCGCAACTTCAGCAGGACATGGTTGGCGTCATGGGCATATGGCCCCGATTCACAATCTTCACAGATATTGTAGGATGGGCAGAGGCTGTGAGGAAAAGAAAGGCACAGTGGGAAGTACCTGAGGTTGGGAGACAGGGACCCAGACTTCCGTATTTGCTCTATTACCAGCTAGGTGGGAACCTAAGCACATCACCCATCCATGCCATGTCTCAATCCTCATGAATAAAATGAGGATAATAACACTTCACCTGTATCTATTTCAAAGGACAATCTATGGGAGAAAACGAGATATGAAAGCATTTGGAATACGGAGATAATCCTTGGGAATCCAATTTTGTTTTGGGGAACTTAATTTTGGCTCTTTTAATTCAAAAGTATATATGAACACCACAATCTGAATACCCTTCAAATAGTTATTTTCTCTTGTGGGTGAAGAGTAGCTTGTTTCCAATCCAGAGCTGCTATGGATGATGGTCAGAGGTAAGCACACCCTTTACCTCCCAGAATGCTAGAAGGCCTGCCTGCTCTAAGTTCTACGAAGAGCTATTCATTGCCAAGTTACTGCTTTACCTGCACTGGTAGCGCACACCAACGATCCTCCTTTGGCAGCTGCCGCAAGCAATATGCCAGTTGAACTGGTTTTCTGGCAAAAACAGTGTTTCCTCTGAAATGGGCATTGAGACTTCTGAGGGACGGGAACCCAAGGATGGATTCTGGAGGATAAGCTTCTCACGTAATTTCTGTTCAAGCTTCTCAACCGTTTCTTTAACCACTTGCTCTCTGAACTAGAATACAGAGAAGACGGGGGAAAAAACCCCTCAGTTCTAAGACTGGAAAAAGGCATGAAAATATCAAATAGACCTGAAACCTCACCATCTCTGGTATAACATAAGAGCATAATAAACAGATAATAGCTACTGAATGAAGGGACAGAAACAAAGCAAAAAAAAAAAAAGGTCTATTCCTTCCATAGCTAAACTGGTTCAAATAAAATACCAAAAAATCCACTGATGAGTAAATTTCTAACTCTTCCTTCTCAAGCATAGAAATTTGTCCCTTTCCCTTACATCCTTAGAATTAAACTCCCCCCTTTTTCTAGTACATTTTTGCGAAAGCTAGGAACTTTCTTGACTGGAACTGCTCTAGTTTGGATATTATTAGCTACTACTCTTCATTCACCTGTACCAGAGGCAGCAGCCATCTGGATTTAGCTTTCTGTTTCTTCCACATTCCACCTGTTCCAACACTGCCGCTAAAACCCAAGCCAGAAAGAACACTCACTGTCTCTAGGTAGCTTGTGAACCAGTCTGGGGGCTTGTCTTGAGGCTGGTCTGCGTCACATGGAGCAGGTGGAAACTGCTGCAAGTAAACACAATCGGAGATAGTTTTTTTCTTTTTCTGTTTAAAGTAAATCTCCTGAAATGTATTACTTTGAGGTTTCTGTTGCCAAATAATATATGGTCAAAAAAAATGAGCATGAAAGAGTATAGGAAAAACCGAAGTCTTTATGTCACCCTATTCATGTTCCTCTCCAGAAGTAACCACTGTTACTAGTTTCAAAAAGTCAGATGGAGACAGTCACAACAACTCCCAAATCTTTGATGAACAGCTCAAATCTTAGACTAGAGACAATGAAACATAGGTTAGAAAAATCAGAGACAGGTCCATTCCCTTCGTACCTGTGCTGCAGGCTCCTCTGGGGTCTTCATGTCTGATCCCAAGACTCTCACCAGTGAAGAATAATGTGCAAGTGGCTTCTTCCCTGTCCTTGCAACTGGTCGTTTCTCTCCTCCAACTGGGGGTGGGGCTTCGTAGACAACACGATAGCCTTCATGGACTTGCATCTGCAGTTGGTTTCCCTGCTTAACTGCCATCTGAGAGCATATGTTATGAAATTAAAAACAATATTGTGTGATTCTCCTTTCCTAAATAAAATTTCAAAGACATCTAAACAGAAGAGTTGTGGTAAAATATGCTGGAAAATATCAGAATTCATGCTTCTTTTATTAAATCAAATGACAAATATGTTAACAGTCTGCTGTTTCTTTGCCAAGAATGTTAACTAGGAATGGTTTTGTTAAAAACAAAAGGGTTTTAGTGTAGCTCTTCATTAGGTGAGATGTTTTCATTAATTGGGTTACTACTTTTCTGTTTAATTTTTAAAATTTAAGTGTAATTGACATATATTAGTTTCAGGTTACAACATAATGATTTGACATTTGTATACATTGTGAAATAATCACCACAGTTTGTCTAGTTACCATCTATTAACTGGTTTTTATGTAGGACTCCACTTACGGATTCTAATTTCAACTTTTCAAAAGTCAATTCTAGACCCGGGAAACTTAAAGCTATGTCCAAAGTTAAGCGTCTACCTTCCCACTAAGAATAGTATTTTGGAAAGCATGCTTAAGTGGTCACCTGTTTTTGAAGAGCATCTTCTTAAATATCCTATTTTGAAAACTCTACTTCAAGGAGCATTTGAGATTCCATGAAGGTGCTCCAGCGTCCAAGAAGAGATTAGGGGGTCAAGTCCGTGGGGTTCTAGTTCCTCCCACTTGTTACCCAGTGACAAGATTTGTTCTTCCTTTATCTATTTTCACACATTAGACTTCTTAAGATTCCACTTAAAAACAGCATTCCATGTCCAAAAAGTCTGAAAGCTATTATCTTAGGTCAGGGATCAGCAAACTTTCTTTTTTCTTTTTTTAATTGAAGTATAGTTGATTTACAACGATTCAGGTACACAGCAAAGTGATTTAGTTATTTATATATATACATATATATATTCTTTTTCAGATTCTTGTCCATTATAGGTTATTACAAGACACTGAATATAGTTCCCTGTGCTATACAGTACATCCTTGTTGTTCAGCAAACTTTCAGTTTTTTTTTTAAGTCTTTATTGAATTTGTTACAATATTGCTTCTATTTTTTTAATGTTTTGGCGTTTTGGCTGTGAGGCATGTGGGATCTTAGCTCCCTGACCAGGGATCAAACCCACACCCCCTGCATTGGAAGGCAAAGTCTTAACCACCAGACCACCAAGAAAGTACCCAGGAAACTTTCTTAAAGGGCCACATAATAAATATTTTAGGCTTGCAGGCCATTCAGTTTCTGTCACAACTACTCAACTCTGCCATTGCGGCACAAAAGTAGCCACAGACAATACATGATGAATGGGCATGACTGTGTTCTAATAAAACTTTATTTATAAAAATATGTGGCCAGGGTGATGCTGGCAGCAAGGTGGCAGACAGGGATTTTTGGGACACGCAACAAAGGAGTTTTATCGGCAGGATTCAGAAATAAGAATGTGAAACAGAGCACGTGGCGACCTAACCATCAACCATCTGTAGGCCTTCGTGGGGAAAGTTCGCGAGGGAAGGCTTTACATTTTGAAGAAAACTAAAAAGTCAGAAAAATTATAAGAAATTGCTACGGCGGGAAATGAAGGCTCAAACCTCACAGGAATGGAAATTCACAGATTTATATCCTGATCATCTGAAACACCTCTACTTAGATGTAGAGGAAAGACTCAGGAAGCCACCTAGAAAAGTTGACCAGTCCTTATCAGAAGAACAAATTGACCAGCCTTTGTAAGAAGAAGAAGTAGATCAACCTTTGCCAGAAGAGCAATATAGTATTAACCAGACTTTGTCTGAAGAACACTGCAGCTTTGAGCAGCCTCAGCCAGAAGAACAATGTAGCATAAGAGTAAATTCTCTTGCTATTCCAAAGAAAAATAAAAAGAAAACATCAAATCAAACAGCACAGGAAGAACGTGAACAGGTACAAGCTAAGCATGCTATTAAAGAACAAGAATTAGGAGGAAAAAAGAGAGAGAAGCAGCTCAAAGGCTCTACTAAAAAGGGCCAGTATTATCTTCTTTTTGTTTTTTGGCCGCACCACGTGGCTTGCGAGATCTTAGTTCCCCAACCAGATACAGAACCCGTGACCTCGGCAGTGAAAGCTCGGAGTCCTAACCACTGGACCAGGGAATTCCCACCAGTATCTTCTTTAAAAACAAAAACAAAATTAAATCAGACATGTCATCCTTAAGGGTTAAAATATCTGCTGGCTATTAAGTTCTCTTGAATATGTACTATACCTCCTAACAGTTAACTAAATTTGTCAACAGAAACTGGATTGCTAAGCTATACTGAATATAAAATGTCCAAATATTTTGTTTTTGTAAAAGCAAATTATCTATATATACTCTACATAATGTGATTTCTCTTCCTTTCTTAATTATAAAATATTGGCTAAATTCCCCATGCTGTAAAATATATCCTTATAGCTTATTTATTTTATATATAGTAGTTTGCACCTCTTAATCCCCTACCCTTCTTGTCCCTCCCCACTGGTAACCACTAGTTTTTTTTCTGTATCTGTGAGTCTGTTTCTTTTTGTTATATTCACTAGTTTATTTATTAATTAAAAATATTTATTTGTTTATTTATTTGGCTGAGCCGGGTCTTAGTTGCACCATGTGGGATCTGTTCCCTAACCAGGTATTGAACCCGGGCCCCCTGCATTGGGAGTGCAGTCTTAGCCACTGGACCACCAGGGAAGTCCCTGTTTTACTTTTTAGATTCCACATATAAGTGATAACATACAATACTTGTCTCTCTCTCCCTGACCTATTTCTCTAAGTTACATCCATGTTGTTGCAAATGGAAAAATTTCATTCTTTTTTATGGCTGAGTAGTATTCCAGCGTGTGTGTGTGTGTGTGTGTGTGTGTGTGTGTGTGTGTGTACACATCTTCTTTACCCATTCATCTGTTGATGGACACTTAGGTTGCTTCCATATCTTGGTTATTGTAAATAATGCTGCTATGAACATTGGGGTACAAGTATCTTCTCAAATTAATGTTTTTGTTTTCTTTGGATATATACTCTGGAGTGGAATTGCTGGGTCATATGGTAGTTCTATTTGTAGTTTCTTGAGGAACCTCCGTACTGTTTTCCACAGTGGCCACCCCAATTTACATTCCCACCAACAGTGTAAAAGTGTTCCTTTTTCTCCACATCCTCGCCAACATTTGTTATTTGTGGTCTTTCTGATGATAGTCATTCTGATAGGTGTGAGGTGATTTTGTTTCTTATTTATTTGCCTCTAAAGGAAGGTTGGCCTGGAGAACTGAAAGAACCTTCTATTTGAGTGACATGTTCAAGCATATAATACTTTTGTATCGTATTAAATTCAGATGAAATACAATGTTTACAAAAAATTTTAAATGTATATATATACACACATACATATATGGCCAGCTTGCCAGCTATAGTTTGCCAACTCCTATTCTAGACCACAAACCAAGAAGCTTTTTCTAAAATATTTGGTAGAGTCTGCGGAAAAAATTGCTCAAGAAACAACTACAATGAACTGTGTCAAAATATAAACATGTAATTTTAAGTATTATATGCTACTACAGAAAAAAATGTATGTAGAAAAAGTCTTGCTTCCTAGGGCAAGACAGGCTTATATAAACTCTAGACTGCTGAGATCCAAAATTTCTGACAGAATAGGTAAACTAATAGTGGCTGTGAGAAAGGTAAAAGAATTCTGAAGTTTTTAAAAGACTTTTTTAATGAAACTACTGTAGCTTCTGAATATGGAAAAGGAAAAGACAGAAGAGTTGGAGAAGAGTAAAGGGGTGTTGGGAGACATCATGTTAGAATAGCTTAAAAGCAAAGAGGAAGGGCTTCCCTGGTGGCGCAGTTGTTAAGAATCCACCTGCCAATGCAGGGGACACGGGTTCGAGCCCTGGTTCAGGAAGATCCCACATGCCGCGGAGCAACTAAGCCCGTGCGCCACAACTACTGAGCCTGTGCTCTAGAGCCCGCGAGCCACAACTACTGAAGCCCGAGCGCCTAGAGCCCGTGCTCCACAACACGGCTAATGGAATTCAGAATTCAGAAGCCACTGCAATGAGAAGCCCACGCATCGCAAAGAACAGTAGCCCCCGCTCACCGCAACTAGAGAAACCCCATGTGCAGCAACGAAGACCCAACGCAGCCAAAAATAAGTAAATAAAATAGATAAATTAAAAAAAAAAAAAAAAAAAAGCAAAGAGGAACTAGGAAGACCACGTGAAAACTGGGGCAGAGGGAAATTTTTTGTTGTTGTTGTTCTGTATTTTTTAATAAAGTTTGTAATCCAATGGACACACAAAACAAAACTACGCTGAGAAAAAGTTTCATAAATTAATAAGTGTTAGGAAGTTGGGGGAGAGGTCAAGGTCACAGGAAGAAGGGAAGCCAGTCTTTTGTACAGGCTTTTTATGTGTGTGTGACACTTCCAAATTGTGGGGGCAGGGTCCGTGCTGTAACGAAGCGCACTTATACAAATGAGTGACAATACAAAGTCTGAGTATGAAAATAAGATTTTCTCTGAAAACACATTTTTGGCACAGATTAAAAAAAATGTACGTTACGGAATTTGATTTTTAAGTCAGTATTATATATATTTATATATACACACACATCCCAAGTCCTGCGGAGGGAAATTACGAAGCATGAAAAATTACTAACAGAGACGGGTATTTCAACTAAGAGAAACCAGGAAAGGGCCTGAATGCCTAAAACCAAGAGACTGGCTGGTAAATGAGGATTTCTGAGTAAAAACCAAGAAGACATTGGCTAAACTTTTGAAACAAGTGGCACTCAGAATAGCAATTCTGACCAAAAACCAGGAAGGGTAAATCCAGCTCCTGATTTTAAAAAAAATCCTGCCTTTCCCTCCCTAGACAAAAAGTGATTATGGAAAATGGCTTAGCCTGGATTAGAAGTTCAAAAAGGATAGTCAGTGAAAGGTCAGCTTAGCACACCTTAAATAAGTGACCTTGAGGAATACTGTAATTCATCACTGACATACAAGAGATTGTAACTGGATGGTTTATAACTTAAATTCTTCCACATTATAGTGTAACATTCGATAGGGAACAGATGAAGGAAGGAGATAAAAAATGTGATCCAGAAAGCATCATTTCAGAGAGTTCTTTCAATTTTGAAATGCCAGTACAGTGGCATCAAGACCAGCAATGAGATGCAATGATACTGGAAAGAATCTTTATATTAGGAGGTACCTTTTGCTGCGTGGTATGCTGAACTCATCATAGTCTCCCTAAAAATGGGTTTTGCTGTGTTTATAGTCATTAGTTTCTCCACATGGCTAATGGAATTCAGGCTCAAGTTTTAGTCCAAAAACATTTTAAAAATTATTTGAAAATAAGATGAAATGATCATTACCTTAAGTGCTTCTTCATATTCTCCTAAAAGGACAAAAATATACATACTGTGATTTTTTTACCAGCCCAAAAGATTCTATTAAGCACGGACAATTCTTACTTCTAAGAATTCTTAGCTTACAGTCCTTACACATGAACAGCTACTACCTTTTTGCTGACAAATTCCCTTCTCATCCCATCATAAATAGAAGCTACCTGTAGATTAGTTCTCCCCCTTAAATCCCTCTCTCTGCTACTAGAGTCTTCCAGTTACAAAAACTCAATCCAGCTCCCTCACACTAGGCTTAGTGAAGCTCAGGATTCAAGGAAGTTCAAGGATGATGTTAATACTATCATTTCAGCTGGTTAAAATAAGCTTCTGGGGGCTAGCCTGGGAACCTAATCTTCAAATATAACATTGCTCCTGTGGGAAAATGCACCCCATGCTCTCAAAAACCAACCATCTTATTTATAACTTGACTTTAATATATATACCAAATCAAGGACAAAAGCAATACCAGGAAAACAAGTTAAATGTGTTGAATTGGGAAACATGTTTTCAAAACATTAGCATCTTAAATATAAGAGAACCTCTCATTAAAGCTGTCCTTTGGGTCCAATCAAGGCACCAACCTATACACAAAAAACTGTTATAAAACAAAGATCTCCTATGTAACTAATACCTATGGGTAAGTGAGTGCATTTATTGCATACCAAATTCTACTCTAAAATAAATACTGCAACAAGATTTGAATGGAAATGGAAATGCCAATGCCTATGACCAGATTAAGGCTTTTAAATAAAGCTGAATAGGTTCTCTTAGGGACTCACCTTGACTGTTGATGGATACCTGTAAAAGGAAAAAAAGCAACAGTGAATTATAAACCTCTCATCAACTGAGCAATTCAGCATATCCAGTCTCACAGGATAGATATAAAACCTCAGGTCAGGCGTTCAGCTTTTCCAGTATCTGAACTAAATGTGAATAATTAAGTAATTTTACTGCTTAACTATTATATCTTCCTTTATTTCAGGTAGTTAAGAAGCAGCATAATATAGTGGCTAGGAGCCTGGGCTCTGGAGCCAGAGGGTATAAAGTATGTATATCAGAGGGTATGAGTAGTACCCTACTCTGTTACTTCTAAGCTTTTGTGCCTTTGGGCAAGTTACTTAAACTCTCTGTGCCTCAGTTTTCTCATGGGTAAAATAGAGATGATGATAATAGTACTGTTGTTAGTCTGACACATTGTAACCACTCAATAAGGGTTTGTGATTATTATTTTTATTACTAGAAACTAAGTAGCAGCTTGTGATATAGTTGAACATAAGATCACTATATAGTTTTAAAAGTTATCTCTCAGATTTTCTTCTTCAATGTCGCTTCCCTATTTCTCAACTCCATCTCAGATGGCACAAATCAGCTTAGAACATGCAATTAACAAATATGTTTAAACTCCTACACAAATGAGATAAACACTATTCTGAACTTTTTGAGCTCCACATCCCTCTTGAGAAATAAGATCCCTATTCTGGATACCTGGTCACGGGTACCATAATATACTTTACCTCTTCATTTTCCTCATCCAGGTATTTTATTTGAATAGTGTTCAAATCAAATGAAACTTTTACCTGCAAATGAAATGTACACACTATATGATCAACTTATCAAAAAGGCAGGTTGTAATAGAACCCTAGAAGTCATAAAATAAAGGATGGACATATTTCACTACATAAAAATTAAACATTTTACATGGTTTAAAAAAAAAACAAAGTCAAAAGACAAACAATAGACTGGGAAAAATATTTGCAAATCACGAGAGACAAAGGGTTAATATCTGCAATGCACAAAAAGCTACTGCTAATCATAAGATCTTAACTGGTAAAAGTGGGCCAAAATCTACAGAAATTTCACAGAAGAAATCAGATATGCCTAACAAATACATGAAAAGATGTTTAACCTTAATGGTAGTCAGAACAACCGAAATTAAAGCAATGAGATGTCATCTCAACAGAATGGCAAGACAATTTTTAAAGCTGTAACATGCAATGTTGGGGAATTCCCTGGCAGTCCAGTGGTTAGGACTCCGGGCTTTCACTGCCGAGGGCCCAGGTTCAATCCCTGGTTGGGGAACTAAGATCCCGCAAGCCCCGCATTGCGGCCAAAAACAAAAACAAAGACATCCAATGCGGATAAAGATCCAGGGCACTGTCATGTGCTTCTGTGGGGTCCTACCATTGTTCTGCAAAGTATGTAGCAGTATCTATGAAAATTTAAAGTCACACGCTTGGTGACCCGTTAATTTCACTTTGGGAAACTTTATCCTATAGAACAGTGTATACGTTATATATACAAAGAGGGATCTCCTATAGTTTACTTTATAGTGGTAAAAGGAAAAAAAAAAAAAACAATCTTTTGGAAATTGAGGCATTATGCTAACTGAAATAAATCAGACAGAGAACTACCGTATAATCTCACTTATATGTGGAATCTTAAAGACAAACAAACAACTCATAAACTCATAGATACAGAGAACACATTGGTGGTTGCCAGAGGCAGGGAATGGGAGGTGGATAAAATGGGTAAAGGTGGTCAAAGGTACACACTTCCAGTTATAAAATAAAGTCCTGGGGATGTAATGTACAGCACAGTGACTACAGTTAATAATATGTACTATATTGTATATTTGAAAGTTGCTAAGAGAATAGATCTTAAAAGATGTCATCCCAAGAAGAAAACAATTGTAACTGTGTGTGGTAATGAATGTTAACTAGACTTACTGTGGTGATCATTTTGTAATATACACAAATATAGAATCATTACGTTGTATACCCGAAACTAATATAATGTTATATGTCAACTATATCTCAATTGAAAAAAAAACACAAAAAACCCTAGAAACAATTTTTCAATAAGGGATGGTTAAATTGTTGTATAACACCACCAGGAGCTTGGATCCTTGTCTATTCATTGAGAACTGTGTCTATAATACAGGCTGGGTAAAAAAAAGCAAGCTGTGGAGTTACTCAGTTTTCCTGGGTATCACTCATGTATACAGGAGGTATGCATGTTAGTAAATCACTACTTGTTTTTCTCCTGTTCTTTTGTTTTGTTTTGTTTTTTAAAAAGCAAGTTGTAGAATAATGTTCATAGTATGGTACGATAACTGTATGAACATGGAAAATATGGGAAGTACATACAGGGCTGTTAACACTGGTTACCCCCAAAGAGGCTGGAATAGCGGGTGGAGGGTGTGGGGAGTGGAGGGATATTAATGTTTTCTTTATATATGTTTGGATTGTTTCACTTCTTATAATGGGCATGTATCACACTTTTATAATTTAAAATTTACAACAAAGAAAAAAGGCAAGCTGTCAGCTCATTTAACTACTAGGAAAAAAAAGACAGCTGTGTTTGATTTTCAGATCATTTGACAAACAAGATCCAACTTTCTGGATAACCATCTGTCCAGGGTAGTATAAAGAAATATTTCCTGGAAGACAGAGGATGAGATCAGATCATCTTTTGTGGTCTCTCCACCATTTCTTTTCCTTTTTGGTTACCATAACACATAACCAGAGAAAAGTAGGTTTTTACCAACCAGGTCAAACTAGGTTTTTACCAAAGAGTTTCATTAGACAAACACAGTTACACAGGAAGTAAAACATTCACTACTGCAAATCAAACAAAAACAGAAGAGTACAAAGGGCAAACCAAGAAGAGGAAAAGCACTAACAACAACGAAAGTGATAGATGAGCTGCTGTCTGAACACCCGTGCAAGTTTTTCCTGCTCAACTTTGAGATATTCATCCTCTGACCTAGCAATAAAAGCAATCGATCAGCTCTTGCAAAACACAAATTATATCCTTGGTGGTTCAAAAACCACAGTAACCTATCTGCTCTCAAGCAAGAGAACATTCACCTCAGGCCTCGCTCGTTAGGGTGGAGTCCACACCAATTCATTCCTCAGGTTGTTTCTAAAATAAACAGGATTTCTAAGTCCTATCTCACTTAAAAAAATAAATTTACCTTTCCTTTCTAAACTCCTCAGAACGAATTTGTTTGTTTCCTCTACCAGGGCACATCTCCTATACAAATCCCAAGCCCCTGTCAAAAATAATTTTCCGAAAGGCCCAGAAATGGTAAATAGGACAGACTTTACAGCTAGGAAGCACAGCTAAAGATAGCTACCTCTGGAAAAAATATTTATGCTTAAAGGATGGAGAAACAAAACAAAATAACACTCACCATAGCTTCCACATCAGCCCATGTTGTATTTTCTGGATCAGAAACTAGAAAGCTTTGAGTTTCATTTTTAAAAGTCACATTTAGAGTAACCTGTGGTTCCATGCTGTGGGGCTAGAGAAGAGAGGATGGGTGAGAGAGAGAAAACACATTAGAAAGAGTTCTGTAAACTGCATAAACATTCATTCAACAAATACTTGTGAGGACCTAATACAGGCTAGGCTAGGAGGACACAGCAGTGGGTGTGAAGATAATGTCCCTGCTCTTCTGCTATTTACAGTCTAGTGGGTGGTTTAAAACAAATCTCACTGCCATATGTTTGCAGAGAGAATGTAAATTTTGGCTACATTCACAGAAATCATCTAACATTTGTAAAATCCTTTAGGATTTTATGAACTTTATAATGATTGCTTAATTAAACAGATACCTACTGTTACATATTTACTAGTAGGTTACCAAGATGAGTAAGTGTAGGTCTCTACCCTTGGGGAATTTACATTCCTAAAGCCTGAAAGTGATGGTCTATATTTTTCTTGGAAAAGCAGCCCTTTCCTAAATTGAGCAACCAAGGTTCTCTATTAGATCCATTTAACAAGTTAGAGGCTGAACCACTCGCCAAGAAACTATACAGGGGTAGCATTCAATAACCTTCATCGAAGTTCATGTGTTTTGTTTTGTTTTTTTTTGTAGGCTACTTTTTTTCTTTTATGGAGAATTTCAAACATACATAAAAGTGGAGAGTAGTGAATACCTAACTACAATGATCAACTCAAAGCTACCCTCACTTCATCTATACCCTTCCATCCCCCCAATATGGATTGACTGTAGTCAACTAATGTTTTAACCAAACTCATCTCATCCATAAAATAATTGAATATTTACCTCTAAAAGGTAAGAATTTTAAGGATTGATTACTTACGAGTTGTTAGATTGGTTTTTTTATGACTTTATGAAAAAATAGTTTGTTTAAATCTAAACATAAGTTGTAATGAAAAAGGCCAGCTTTTTTATATGTTCATATGTTTTTTTAAAAACATATTCATCAATAAATCTTGACTAAGCATCTACAAAGAGCCAGGTTCTGCTCCAGGCACAGGACATTGGAGAGAAACAAGATTAAGTCTCAGGAGTTTACAGTGTAATGAGGGGAGGGATCACAGGGGTTTAGAAGAGCTGGGTTCCAGACACAGCTCTGGCACATTACTAGCCGTATAAGTGTGAGTAAGTCTTTTAACCTCTGAGCTTCAGTTCCTTAATCTGTAAAATAGGTCTAAGACCTCTGCTTTGCTAACCTCACAATGTTATCATAAGGATCAAGTAAAAATATGTATGCTATTTCTTTGAAAACAGTACTCAAATATAAAAGTGATTATCATAATAAATCAGGGCCTGAAATAGTCCTGTTTTCCACAGTGTAACGAACTGCCCTGTGAAACAATACAATTGTCATTAAAAAGGATCTTGAACTCTCTGAGGATCAGGGATTTTTTTTTTTAATCCAAAGACAATCATTCTCCTACATTTTCCATTCTTTGTCTCTACCTAGAGCCAAGTTCACCACCAAAATAGTTTCTAGCACCAATCCTGCTGACATCTAGTATTTCATTCATATGGAATGCAGTTCTTGGGGTCCTTAAAATTTGGACAGAACTCCTGGCAACTCCCCAGAATCTTGGGCAAAAAATCAGGGAGGTTAAGTGACTGATTCACTCAGCCAAAAGTGGATATTCTAAAACACATTCTCACTTTTCAGCTTCTGAGAAATACACTTTCACACTTTTTAAAGTCCAAAAGGAAACTAATCTTCTTTGCCTTTTCTCAAATTACACAGTTGGAAATTAGTTTAGATACTTTGGAGCTCATCCAATTGGTTGGCTGGTGAGGAGAAAACAGGAAGTGGGAGATTCTAGTTTAGCTGGACCATATCCAGGTCTTCATAAAGAGCTGCCTATTTCTGTTTGCCTTATATGTGAAAATTCTTTCAGCAAGAGCATTAGTCTTGAACTTGTGGAAATACCAAAGCTATGGTTAGTACCCTCTGTCCCTGTAGTTAGTAAAGTCAGGTAGCTGGGGCCTCGGCCTTCAGCTTTCATTAACTGGCATTATATTAAGTTCATGCCACTGGCTCATCTTTGCTTGGCATAAATCAGCTTTTCCTCTATGTCGATTTTTCCAGGATATCAAAAATCCCTTTAATGAATCTGACCTGGGAACCTGAGCTTTGATTACTATCTCCACCGGAGGCCTGTACAAGCTATCCTGGAGTTAAAATGTGTGACCTGAAAGCTGCGTGTTCGATAAAAAGGAAAAACGGTGCCTTTCCAATACCAGAGGTCCCTGACCAAGGAGACTTCCTTATGAGGTTCCCCAAAAGTGGGATGAGGAGGAGTAGGAGGCTGTGTGGGTAGTGTCATTTTTTTTTTTCCCTTGAAAACTTCATCCTAGTCTTCCACTTATCTTTTCCTGGCACTCCATGTCCCCAAGACAGTATCACCAACCCCTGAAGACTCTCTCGTTTTCTTTGCCTAGGCCCTCTTTGTGCTGGGGAGTCTCGGCGTCCTTCAGCAGAAGCCAGGCGTTCTAAGCCACGGACCCGCCATCCCTCCGGTGGTATCGGCCCCCTTGGCCCCTCGGAACACGAACGGCTCTCCCATCCGGTCACTGAAAAGATCGGCTGCCCCCAGACACGGAAAAAGTCGCCCCTCTTCTTTGCAGGCTTCCTCCCTTGAACTTCCCCAAGCCCTCTCAGTGCGACGTGACACCACCCCTAGGTAACCGCAACTGCTTCCTTACCAGCTTCCCGCCCCCGGGGGGCGCCTGCCCGAGGCCAGTGCAAGAACCGTCCGCAGCCAGCTCTGGGGCTATCCCTGCGGGGTGAATCTAACATGGCGGAGAGAGACAGGGCCTAGTCCCCTGCGTCTGAGTTTCCGACAAGATGATTGGTTCTTACCACTTGTCCCTCAAAACTACCACCCCACAGATTGGTCGAAGATGAGTTGGCGGAGGCGTGGCAGGAGCAGCCCGAACCTCACAACAACAACAAACACTGGGGCAAAGGGGCGGGACTACGCGTGCGCAGCCGTGGGCCGATTTCCCCTTCCCAGGTTAAAAGCTGCGCCCGACCTTAGGTCACCGACCTTAGAGGACGACTTGCCGGAGACTCGCGGGGATGGATGGGAATTGTAGTCGTTCTAGGATTTGTAGGTTCTTTAGCCTATTATCCGCTCTCAAGATACTAAAACATAACACTCCAATCCATATCTGTTGACGTGCATAAGCGGGCGGAGCTCTTCAATTTGTCAACTGGGCTGTCGTGAGACTCATGCCCGCTTCCCGTGTCGGAAGCTCCTCTCCATAAGACTACAGTTTCCAAGGGACACTGTGGCCAAGGCCTTTCGATCCGCAATGCATGCTGGAAATCGTAGTTTTCCCCCCCAACCCTTTTATTTACCAAAACTGGAGACTTACGTTGCGACGGAAAGGGTGAGGGAACGGGGCCTCTTCCTGCGACTCTTTTAGGCACTATCTTGCGCTCATATTCGGGCCTCAGGTAGCGATTCCGACCCTAGTACAGCAATCACTGTGACATAATTAACATAATAAGCCGCAACTGGAAGCGTAGAAGTAAGGGGTCAGGCGCCTGTTAGAAAACTCGAGCAGAATTCGTTCTCTTCCGTCTCTTTCTAATTACGTAACGCAGGGAAAGAATGGGTGACCACCCCGAGAGACAGCTCTTTCTGTTCCGCCCTTCCGTAACGTGTTTCGTTCTCGCGTTCTGAGAGGCTCTCGCTAGGCGCAGCGGCCGGTTTCCGTGGCAACAGGAAAGCGCGGGAATTACAGATTAATTGAAACTGCGACTGCGCGGTGTGAGCTTTCCTGACCAAGGGCGGTCCGGGGGGTTTTTCAGAGAACTGGGCCTCTGGGCCCGGGAACCACAGGCGCTTTGCTCTGGGTAAAGGTGAGAGAACCCTGGGGAAGGGAGAGGGGCCCACAGGGTGCTCCGGGGGACAGGCAGTAAACAGGTGTGGAGACAGCAGGGGAGAGGTGACTCCTGAAGGCGAGCAAGATGGGTGTTATCTGGCAACGGGCGGGCGGAAGATGGAACCTGGGAAGCCTAAGACGTTGAGTCTGGGGAAATCGTGGGGAGAGGGGGGGTAACTTGTGGGTCACGGGGTCGGGGGGAGGCGCTGAGGATAAGGGAGGGGGCAGGGTGTGTCCGAGGGGGAATCCTGATGGTGGAAACTGGAATGGGTCTTGAGGAGGACATCATGGTATACAAAGACGGGCTGATATATGTGAGATGGAGACCCAGAGGGAAAACGGGGTGCAGGAATGTGTCTGGGAAGAGGAGGAAACAGGATTTTGTGGGAGGGAGAGCCGTTAAGAACTGGATTCATATGCGTTTCTGAGAAGCGACAAGAAGGAAGTAGAGGGGCGAGCCTCCCTAGGCACATACGCTGCTGGCATGGATGTGCCTGGGGAGGATCCTGAGATGAGTGCAGGCCAGTGGGAAACACTGGGGAAGGACAGGGGTGGGGAGCATTGGTTGATGTTGATTTTGATTTTAAGCGAGAAAAAGAAAACAGCCGGGATGATTGGATTTAGAAATAGGTGGCTACCACCACTCACCCAGTCAGTCACCCCACTGTGGCTTTCCCGTTCTTGGAGAAAGGAAAAGACCAAAAGGAAGTGATTGGAGGCTAGATGTGAAAAAATAGAGAATTTAAATGGTCTTAATTACAAAAAACGTATAGAATTTTTTAAAAATAAGGTTTTTGTCATTAGTTCTATGGTTGATCTGATACTAAAGCATTCCAATCTTAAATGGCACTTAATGAAACCAAGCTTTTAAACCTTTTAACGTGATTTATTTACATATATATTTAAGTTCATGTGTTAAAGTTCATGGGAACAGGAAGAAATGGATTTTTCTGCGGATCACGTTGAAGAAGTACAAAATGTCCTTAATGCTATGCAGAAAATCTTAGAGTGTCCAATCTGGTAAGTCAAGAGTTTATTAATTTGAGATTCTTCCTTATATCCGATGCAAATGAATAGAATTGACCTTAGATAGAAAGGAGAAAAAATTATAATGTTTATTAAGATTAAGCTATTAAAGTTGCTGCTTTTCTTAACTGAAGAGCTTTAGGAATATAAGGAGTTACTCCTTTTTCTCCACTCTAACCTTCCCTCTGTGTCACCTCAACACACACAGCCCCCTGTCTTGAATGTTCACAGACTGTCTTGATTGGTTCTACATTGGGGCAAGGATCTGGTTTGGCTTAAGTGGCATTTGGGCATTTCATCCATCTCTACAACCAGCTTGATCACTTGGAATGGACATAGTTAATAATGGCAAAATAAAATCACAAATGCTTGGTGTCAGTGAGTGGGTAGGTCTTGGGAGAACCTTTGGCTGAAACTAGCCCTGTACTATATTTAAATAAGAACACTGTGAGTCCTCAAAGCCTTTAGCAAGTTTCTTTGACCCCACCCCCCAGATTTATTCATTTATTTAAAATTTTTTATTTTTTATACAATTTTTAAAGGTTACTCTCCATTCACAGTTATTACAAAATATTGGCTATATTCCCCATGTTGCATCCTTGTAGCCTATCTTACACCTAATAGTTTGTACCTCTTACCCCCCACCCCTATACTGCCCCTCCCCCCTCTTAGACTTTTTGAGTGAGCCTTTGTTTCCTTCATCTACAAAATAAGGAGGGGACTAGAATATTAAAGGTTTTTTTAGATTGAGGTGTAATTTACATACAGTGAAATGCAGAGAGCTTAAGTGTACAAGTCTATGAGTTTGGGCAAGTGTATATATATCTGAGTAACCCAATCAGATATAGGACATTTCCGGGCTTCCCTGGTGGCACAGTGGTTAAGAATCTGCCTACCAATGCAAGGGACACAGGTTCGAGCCCTGGCCCGGGAAGATCCCACAAGCTGCGGACAACTAAGCCCGTGCGCCACAACTACTGAGCCTGAGCTCTAGAGCCCGCAAGCCACAACTACTGAGCCCACATGCCACAACTACTGAGTCCACGCGCCTAGAGCCTGTGCTCCGCAACAAGAGAAGCCACCGCAATGAGAAGCCCACGCACCGCGACGAAGAGTAACCCCCGCTCGCTGCAACTAGAGAAAGCCTGTGCACAGCAACGAAGACCCAACACAGCCATAAATGAATGAATGAATGAATGAATGATATAGAACATTTCCGTCACCCCAGAAAGTTATCTTGTGTGGATTCAGGAGCTCTTAACTTGCTGAGCCTCCACGACCCTTGGAAGCCTATAGATAGAACTGTATTCTTATATAATTAGTTTCTTATGTAATTTTATATTTTGTATTTTATATATTTAAAAGCATTGCTCTAAGAAAGGGTTCATGAGCTTTACCAACTGCCAAAGGGGGTCCATGGTACAACAAAGGTTATGAACCCCAGGTAGTCACTAGCTGACCTCAATGGTATCGCTGACCTCAATCGTATCTCTTAAATCTATAAAATAAATTAAAAACCATACCTCAGAATTTCTTGGTAAAAAGCCAGAAAGGCAATTTAGGAGGATTACTGACTACCCTCTTCCCTCTATTCTCTTAATTCTGGTCATTCTGGCCTCTTCACTGCTCTTCAGACATGCGACATATTCTCCTGCCTCTGAGCTTTTATGCTTGCTGCACCCTCTGCCTGCAACATTCTTCCCCTGGTAATTGCATGGCTCACAAATCTTGATTGAAATACCATCTTTCAAAGAGGCAGACAATCCCAATTTAAAACTGTAACACTCCCACCCTCAACAAATCCCTTATCCCCCTTTTTTTCATAATGCTTATTTTTTACATTGCCTAGAACAGTACAATTTGCAGTTAATGTCTTAATAAATGATTCCTGACTGTGACTGGAAACAATGTTATTTATGGTAACTATAGGGTAGGTTTCCAGCTTCTTTGAGGTCTCAAGCTAAAATTCCTTCTCCTGGCCCCTGAGTCATTATTGGCATTTATTTCTGATAACTGGTAGTTCTTTCTAACTTTACACATGAATATATAAATTCTTTGACTTACGAAGAGTTTGCTAAAATGTGTATCCCAGTGGGTGGTGGTGGTTTTTTGAACCTAACCTAGCTTCTTTCTCCAATTACTTACCATGTTGGAAGCTCTAAATATAAATATGCAGTAGGCCTAAAATATTGCCTGGTTTGAAGAGTTTAAAATATTTGAGTCACTTTTATTTTATTTTTATTCTTTCTTTCTTTATTTTTAATATAAATTTATTTATTTATTTTTGGCTGAGTTGGGTCTTTGTTGCTGCACGCAGGCTTTCTGTAGTTGCGGCGAGTGTGGGCTACTCTTCGTTGCGGTGAGCGGGCTTCTCATTGCGGTGGCTTCTCTTGTTGCGGAGCACGGGCTCTAGGCGCGCAGGCTTCAGTAGTTGTGGCACGCGGGCTTCAGTAGTTGTGGTTCACGGGCTCTAGAGCTCAGGCTCAGTAGTTGTGGTGCACGGGCTTAGCTGCTCCGCGACATGTGGGATCTTCCCGGACCAGGGCTCGAAACTGTGTCCCCTGCACTGGCAGGCTGATTCTTAACCACTGCGCCACCAGGGAAGCCCTATTTTTATTTTTTAAATTAATTAATTAATTAATTTTTGGCTGCGTTGGGTCTTTGTTGCTGCGTGCTGGCTTTCTCTAGTTGCAGCGAGTGGGGACTACTCTTCGTTGCAGTGTGCGGCTTCTCATTGTGGTGGCTTCTCTTGTTGCGGAGCACGGGCTCTAGGCATGCGGGCTTCAGTAGTTGTGGCTTGCGGGCTCTAGAGCACAAGCTCAGTAGTTGTGGCGCACGGGCTTAGTTGCTCTGTAGCATGTGGGATCTTCCCGGACCAGGGCTCGAACCCATGTCCCCTGCATTGGCAGGTGGATTCTTAACCACTACACCACCAGGGAAGTCCCTGAATCACTTTTATAGTAAACATTTACTTTCATCAGGACCTAGAAGAGAACATTTTAATTTTTTTCTTTTCATTCTCATTCTCTCTTCAAGCTATTCCTTCAACAGTAATTACTTTTTTATGTATTGGAGTTTTCATCTGTTCAAAGTTTGTGTTTACAATATGTTTGTATAGCTTGGTTTTTAATTACTATACTGAAATATAATTATCTCAGAATTGAGTCAGTGGTGAGAATGAAAGCCATCTGGTATCATAGCTAAATCCAATTTCTCTTTTACTGAGAATTTCTTTTGCTATCTAGCCTATCTGAGGAATAGTGATTTACTAACAAATCAGAGTTTTCTTTGTTTTTCTTTTTAAAATCACTTTCAGTCCCAATAATAATACTAACATTGGTACAAGTCATCTCAGGTTGTAAACATTTTCCCAAGTAGCATTTAATTTTATTCTCAGAATAGCCTCAAGAGACTGGTAGAGTGGGTGACCGAGAAGGAAACTGAGGTTCAGGTAGAGTGGTTGGCCTGAGATCACTCTGCTAACAAAGAGAACTGTAGTAGAAACCCAGTCTTCTGACTTACTCTGGTATTTTTCTTTTCATTGCCCTGTGCTGCGTCAGAAACCCCATGATTGCGAGAGTTGTGTTACCAAACCCTTCATAAGGAGGCTATTGTCCCCCAGCTTTTCTTGTGATCCTTTTCTAAAAAGTTAAACATTTAATGAACCACATTCCTATCACATACACAGGTTACCTGTTCTTTGATGTCTTGCCTGAACTTTACCAAGAATCAGTTTCTGAAACTCTCATTCAGAATAAACACTGAAGACTTAAAATAGCCTGTAGGTTCCTACATGCTCAGGCTCCCACCTACCTCTCTGACCTCTTCTACTAGTACCTCCCCCTTGATTATCCATCCTAGACCCTGGCCTACTCGCTGTCCTTCAAAAACCCTGGGCATGGTCCTGCTCAGAGTCTGTCTTTTCTGCTCCCTCTGCTGGAATGTTCTTCCCCCAACTGTTGCACAGCTTGTTTCCTCACATTGCTCAGCTGTCTGCCAGTGTCACCTTCTCAGTGAGGCCTTTCCTGACCACCCTGTATATACCCTTCCCCCCACACACTGCACTCCCTGTCCCCTTACCTTGCTTTATTTTTCTTTTTAGCACTTATTCCCATATATGTTTGTTTCTCAATCAACTGTCTACCACGACTAGAATGTAAGTTCTGTGAGGGCAGGCTTTATTTTGTTCGCTGCTGTATTTACATCTCCAAGAGCAGTGCTTGCACATAGTAGATGCACAATAAATACTTGTTATATTAGTAAATGAATTAATCTCAGGAGGACCTTGAGATTTTGTGGTTAGATGGGTAGGGATGAGAATTTGAGTGATGTATTTTCTTTTCTGGGGATTTTAATATTTTTCTAAGTTTATTATTTTCTAAATTTTCTTCAGTGAGTACTTATTACACTGTTCTTACAAAGTAATCACAAACCAAACATCATGTACCTCCTGAAGTGATGTAATAAAAGTACACAGACCCATCTGTAAAGTGTTCTTGCCAAAAAATTGAACCCAATTTTGATTGAGACTGTAGGTCTAGTTTACAGGAAATAGAGGTTAGAGGGACAAGTTAAACCACATCATAGGGTTATAATCAGCAAAATCTAGAATGTGGGAAATTCTAGAGGTCAAATGACCTAGTTTTTTAAATAAATGACGAGGTAAAAAAAGAGGAGAAATCTGTAAAAGAGACTTGAGATATATCAACCAAATGCAATGTGTGGATCTTATTTGGATCCTGATTTAAATGAATTTAATTATTAAGTTTTTATGAGACAGTGAGGGAAATTAGAACATTAGTTGTATATTAGATGATACTAGGGAAATTATTTTTTAGGAGTAATAATGGTTTCATGGTTAAACTAAAAAAGTCTTTATCTTTGAAAGATATATTCTGAAATATAGATGAAATGCTATGACAACTGGGATTTTAAAAAATATTTATTTATTTTATTTATTTTGGCTGCGTCGGGGCTTAGTTGCGGCACGTGGGATCTTCGTTGTGGCATGCGGGATCTTTTTAGTTGCGGCATGCAGGTTCTTAGTCGCGGCATGCAGGCTTCTTAGTTGCGGCATGCATGTGGGATCTAGTTCCCCACCAGGGATTGAACGTGGGCCTCCTGCATTGGGATTGTGGAGTCTTACCCCCGGCACCACCGGGGAAATCCCCTGGGATTTATTTTAAAATAATCTTGGCTTTGAGTGGATTTTGGTATGGATGAAATAAGATTGGCTGTGAGCTGATAATTGCTGAAATTGGGTTATGGTACATGGAGTTCATTTTACTGTTCTATTTGTGTAAATGCTTGAAGCCTTCCATATTAAGAAATAAAAAATAAAAAGGCAATCACATGCCAAAAAAGTGCTATGAGGGAATTCAAAAGAAATACAAGAAGTTTTTGTCTTTGTGGAGCTTAAAGTTTAGTTAACATATAGGATGTGCACCCACAGTGATAGCTCAAAAAAGGTATCAGTGAAAACTAATATGAAATAATATCAGCTAATTTTTTGAATGCTAAAGATAACATAGAATATAAAAAAGAATGATATATTCTGTTTTGATGTCTGAAAGCTCAGTGAGGGTAAGGATCATATTCTCTGCTGTATTTTTGGTTCCTAGTACAGCAGACATTTAATAAATATTTATTGAATGAACTTAAAGCCTTACTTTGACTCAGTTATGGCAGCTTAAAGTTGAACTTCTTTTATTAAGAATTCATTTATTTTTAAATGAATTATTGAACCTCATTTCTTTTCTTTTTTTTTTTTTCCCCTACCCTTCTAGTCTGGAGTTGATCAAAGAGCCTGTTTCCACAAAGTGTGATCACATATTTTGCAAGTAAGTTTGAATGTTTTATGTGGCTCCATTATTAGCTTTTGTGCTTATCCTTCATAACACAGGAAACACCTAGCTTTATTAAAGCTTTAGCATCTTCAATTATGTGAAAAAGAATCATAAGTTTTTGTAGCCATAGTTTGTGGTAAAATATTGGCATATTTATCTAGTGGGATATGAAATCACTTTGAACAGCTGTTTGTTTTTTGTGTCCATGGGTGAAAGCAGATTGCAAGCAGTTACGAAATAAGCAAATTGTGTTTCAGCTGCCCCAGTTTCTCCTTTCTGTTCATTTCTGCATGTTCTTCTGCTCTCTGCCCTCTAAGGTTCAGTGTTTGCCTGCTTCATAATCCTTGTGAAAATAGGAAAGGACCTGATATCAGTTTATATTTAGGCTGAAATTCATTCATACCAATGATTCAAGTTATATTTACATTTTTAAGGATCTTGCCCTTTGAAATGGATATGTTTCTTGATGGAAGAATTTCAGAAAAAGTTTGGTAGGTAATTTTGTGGAACAGGGGGTTTTCTCCTTTCCTTGATGTTAAGCTATGATTGAAGCTTGCCCTGAATGCCAACTTATTTCTTTTTAAGCATTTTTTTCTTTTTTAATTGAAAAGACAAGCCATGTCAATGGTAATGAGTTTACTAGCATATATGATGCAAAGTATTTTGCCCTCCTACCTCAAACCCCTGCCTCTCCCTTCTCTCCCCAGAAAAAAACCACAATTATCAATTTCTTATGTATCCTCTAAGGAATGTTTAGATTCAAGTGTTTGTAACTTGGGATTCATGAATGGTTTTCATGAATTTCCTAGAATTATATTGAATTTTAAGTTCAATTGTATTAAAAACTATGGGCCTGTGCAGTTTTCTGGGAAGACAGTTCATAATTTTTATCAGCTTGGAACGTTTCTGTAACCTAAAAAACGTGAAAAGCTTCTGCATTAAGGATAGTGAGGGCTGGCTGAAGCTGGAGGAAACCTGTTCCCTTTGGAGGGATATCCTCTGAGCACAAGTCTGCCAGCTGGCCAGCCCCTTCCTTCCTCTGAATTTTACCTTCTTGCTATTTATCTGTCCCAACAAGGATCCAGAGCCCATTTCCACTGTCTCTCACCCCTTTTCCAGGTCACCCCACTGGCCTAGATCTGTTCCCAACAGTTCCCTTCTCATTCTTCAGGCCCTTCTCCCTGGTCAGGTGTCATGGCAGCACAGCTTTAACTCTCCTTCAAGAATTTTTAGTTTTGTGACCTCTAGAGGGAAGCTTCTCAAACTGTCTGTGGTATAGGGCCATTTTCTTTGTAGATCAATACCTTTATAAAGCAAAATTTTAAAGTCCCACTATTTAAAAGGTTACAGATAGCTGAAGGCTAACCTTTTAAATGCTGGGACTTTCACTGTTTCTTGACAAGAATCTTTCTGAAATATACTGTATGCTTTCCCGTCACCTTGAATAATGAATATACGGTATTATAGTGTGTAAAGAAGAGATTAAATTATGAACATTCATTACTTTGAGAGCTTGTGGAAGAAGGCAGTTTTACAGGCAGAGGAAATAATATGAGCAAAGGTATGAAGAGAAGAAAGAATATGTTCAGGAAAAAGAAACTAACTTTTCATATATATAGAGGAGTTGTATTACAAAAGGAAGGAGCCCTCAGAGGGGAGATGATATTTGCAAGAGAGAAAGATCCAAGAGGAGGCAGAGGGATTGGAACTAGAAAATGGATGCTAGAAAGAGAAATAGTTGTTATTCAGTGAAGTTGGAGGTAAAGACATCTGTTGAGATTGAGAAGGTTAAAGTTGGCAACTGGAGGAGAGTGAAAAAGGCTTGTAATTTCTAATATGGAGGACAGGAAAAGCAGAATAGCCAGCCATATTTTAAGTGATATGTTAGAATTAAAAGTTTAGTATAATGCCTGTGTGATAGATCAACTTTTTCATGAAATATCTTCTGTAATACCTTTATAGTCTGAATAACACCTTGATCTATATGATAAGAAAGCTCAGAAGAATACCCCCAAGCATTAATTGTATTTTCTCAAGGTGGACTCTAATTGCTAACAGTAACACAGCTTTATTGACCGGAGTAAGACTGTAGTTCTGAAATCTTTCATGAGATATACAAAAAGTACAATGGTACCAGTTTAGAAGATATTACTTAGGCCATTCATGCATTAGCTTGCAGTTTCCAAACAACAAATGAAATGTGTAATACTTTTTGAAAGATCTAGACCACATTGTCCAAAGAGATATAATCTGAGCCATATAAATCTAACTTAAATTTTC
The DNA here is from genome assembly GCF_028564815.1 of Eubalaena glacialis. NCBI lineage: Eukaryota > Metazoa > Chordata > Mammalia > Artiodactyla > Balaenidae > Eubalaena > Eubalaena glacialis. The sequence continues at coordinate 42,294,993 of NC_083734.1, forward strand.
TAGTAGCCACATTACCAAAAGGTTTTTTTAAAAGGTGAAATTAATATAGTTATATATTTTTAACCCAATTATGGCTAAAATTTTATCATTTCAAAATATAATATAAAAATATTAATGATATATTTGACATTCTTTTTTTGTAGTAAGTCTCTGAAAACTTGTGTTTTTCCATACTTACAGTACATTTTAGTTCGGACTAGCCATATTTCAAGTGCTCAATAGCCACATGTGGCAGCTGTGTTGGACAACACAGCTCTAGAAACTAACTACTCAAAGTGGGACTCATGGGTCTGTAGCAACCACATCACATGGGGACTTCCTAGAATCTCAGCCCTACTCCAAACCTGCTGAATCAGAATCTGCATTTTAACAAGATCCCCAGGAGATTCTTATGCACATTAAAGTTTGAGAAGCAGTGCTCTGGAATGATAACCTTTCTATACACTTATATGGAGGATACTAAAAGGGACTAGACCAAGGAAGTCTGAGGTTTAAAGACGAGATAGACCAAGTAAGGCAAGTCTTGGGGTCAGTTAACTGAGGAGATCCAGATAAGTGGTGAGTCAGTGTCGGGGACGTTTCATGGCTGGATACATTAGATCATGACACCAGGGAATTCTGTAATCTAGTAATAGGTCGGTATGTCAGAGGTCCAGAAATAGGCAAGAGATGGATAATCTAGCAAGTAAATTGAACATAGTCTCTCAGGAGTCTAGCAGCAGAAATGAGAAGTTCAAGGTGGTAGTTATAAGGGAAGAAAAGTAGCAGGGACCCAGCCATAGGAGGCTGAGGGTTAGTGGTAGATTCTCATCCCTAGGAGACAAGAGCCTTGACTCAGGGGACTGGGATACTGGGCAAGGAACCTAGGCAGAATCTCCCAGATGAAGAGCTCAAGATAGCTTCTTGGTGGGGGAGGGATAAGTTGGAAGATTGGGCTTGACATATACACACTACTATATATAAAATAGATAACTAATAAGGACCTACTGTATAGCACAGGGAACTCTACTCAATACTCTGTAATGGCCTGTATGGGAAAAGAATCTAAAAAAGAGTGGATATATGTATATGTATAACTGATTCACTTTACTGTACACCTGAAACTAACACAACACTGTAAATCAACTTTACTCCAATAAAAATTTAAAAAAAGAAAAAAAGATAGCTTCTTAATTGTTGGAACTAAAGTACAAACCAGAGGTTTGATCAAAAAAACAGAGCCTTAGGACTTCCCTGGTGGCGCAGTGGTTAAGAATCCGCCTGCCAATGCAGGGGACACGGGTTTGAGCCCTGGTCTGGGAAGATCCCACATGCCGCGGAGCAACTAAGCCCGTGCGCCACAACTACTGAGCCTGTGCTCTAGAGCCTGTGAGCCACAACTACTGAGCCTGCATGCCACAACTACTGAGCCTGCGTGCCACAACTACTGAAGCCCGTGTGCCTAGAGCCCGTGCTCCGCAACAAGAGAAGCCACCGCAATGAGAAGCCCGCGCACCACAACAAAGAGTAGCCCCCACTCGCCGCAACTAGAGAAAGCTCGTGCACAGCAACGAAGACCCAACGCAGCCAAAAAAAAAAGAAAACAGAGCCTTGGACTTCCCTGGTGGCGCAGTGGTTAAGAATCCGCCTGCCAATGCAGGGCACACGGGTTTGAGCCCTGGTCTGGGAAGATCCCACATGCCATGGAGCAACTAAGCCCATGCGCCACAACTACTGAGCCCATGTGCCACAATTACTGAAGCCCACGCGCCTAGAGCCCGTGCTCCGCAACAAGAGAAGCCACCGCAGTGAGAAGCCCGTGCACCACAACGAAGAGTAGCCCCCGCTTGCCACAACTAGAGAAAGCCTGTGCACAGCAACAAAGACCCAACACAGCCAAAAATAAATAAAATTTAAAAAAAAAGAAAAGAAAACAGAGCCTTATTTATACAAACTGACAAAGTTTGGTGGGACCAGCAACATAAGTGGATGCTGAGACGCTAAGCTGTGGAGCTCTCAGGGTCTTTATTTCCTTTAACAAGGGACTGTATTTGTCCATTATCTTAGCTCTGTTGATAGTAAGCCAGGGCACCCAATATAACTGAAAGTAGCCAAAAGTTAGCTTGCCTTTATTTTGCCTATACTTAGAACTATTAATTCATTGCTTCCTGCCAGGATAGACTTGGACAAGCAACTCAAAATTAGATGAGTTTCCATAACTTGTTAAACTGTTCAGGGTGTAGATGTGCTCAAAAATGAGTACTCTGAAAAGTCCCCCAAATTTGTTTGTGGCACTGTGATTTTACTATTCTCCATCAGCGTTTTCTTAAAGAGCTGAAGCTGCCCTTTAGAAAACATACTGCATTTTCTTTAAAAATGTATTGCCTTTCCTTAACCATTGGGCTTTAGAAACCCAAGAATCCCAAAACTTGTCTTAGACCTTTTCACTGAGAACCTTATGTAGAACTTGTATATGTGTTTTCATTTAATTAGTGCATCACATAGATTCCCCAGGGCTCTAAAACAGAGTTTAATAAATTCTTCTGAGCCCTGAAAGACATGCCACTGTTCTGTTGATCTGTCAATATTTTCCTTAGCTCAGTCTTTTCAAGTCATGTACAAGTTCATTTTCTCTTTTGAGTTTAGTTAATAACCTTTATGAGTCTGTTCTTTTTCTAGCATAAAGAAAGATTGGAACTCATAATATCTTGGTTGATTTCTACGTATCTGGTTCTCCTGTGTTACTTATGTAATTATTGTACAGGCTGCAACATCTATAGCTTGACTTATCATGCAATATCTTAGCTGCTGTATTCTGCAGTACTATGTTTAGGGAATTACCTCCCTACCTCTACTCTGAATTGTTGAATTGTACCATTTGCCAGTGTGATGCATTGATGCCTCCTAGAGCCATTATGGTAGAGTGCAGGTAGTATTTGCATCTTCTCAAGGAGTGGTAGCCTCTATTTTGTGGCTCTTTAAATGGGCTTTATGGGACTCCCCTGGGTCCCGTGGTTAGGACTCTGCGCTCCCAATGCAGGGGGCCCAGGTTCGATCCCTGGTCGGGGAACTAGATCCCGCATGCCTCCCGCATGCCGCAACTAAAGATACCACATGCCACAACAGAGGTCCCGCACACGGCAACGAAGATCCCCCATGCCACAACTAAGACCCAACATCGCCAAATAAATAAATAAATGTTTAAATGGGCTTTATATACAAAGCAGGTAGCTTTTTGATACCCCTGTCCCCTAAACTATAGAATTGTTGTCAAGTGCAACGTGGTAGTTCAAGCAACTATATAAGTGAAGAAGGACCCCTGGGTCTCCTTGACCAAACCTACCTACATTTACTTTCTCTGGTGGAAAAACCATGGGCTTTGCTACAGTTCAATCCTAGATCCAGTATCACCTTTACCACTTACTTGATTACTGTATGATCTGGGACAAGTCTCTACTGTAAAATGAAGATAATACTTTAGGGTTGTGTAGACTGAGAGAGAGCAATGCATGCTAAAGGACCTGGCTAGGAAAAAGTGCCCTCTAAGTGTCTGCTGGCTCACCATTCCCACTGCCTTTTCAGCTCCCTAAATCTTCTTTCCTGGCTGTCTTCAATGTCGGTATCTTCTCTCTACTCCCTTCCCCAGTCACCTCCCTCGCCATAATATTATGTCCTTTATAATAGCAGGGATTTTGTTTTCCTTTTCCACTGAATTTCTTGCATCTAGAACAATACTGGACATGTAGTAAATATTGGTTGTATCAGTGAATCACTGCTTTTAATAATCATCACCACAGCTACTTCTGCTCTCTTCACTTTTTTCCGTTCTACCTCTCTTTTGAGTCTTCTTTTGTCTTCTTCCTAAGGGAATGTTGATCTTTATGGACACCACCAGCCAATGGGAGCAGTATTTTCCTTTCTTAAGGAAGCTGACTCAGGACTTCCCTGGTGGTTCAGTGGGTAAAACTCCGTGCTCCCAATGCAGGGGGCCGGGGTTCGATCCCTGGTTGGGGAACTAGAATCCCTCATGCATTCCAGAACTAAGAGTCCGCATGCCACAACTAAGAGTCAGCATGCTGCAGCTAAGAAGCCCGCATGCTGCGACTAAGAAGCCTGCATGCTGCAGCTAAGACCCGGCGCAGCCTAAATAAATAAATGTTAAAATCTTTATTTAAAAAAAAAGGAAGCTGACTCTGAACATGTTGCATATGATCTTCAAGTCTTCTTAGCCATATTCAGCATCTGAGACAAACAACAAAATTGTTCTTTATCCAAAGCCATTCCAAAACCCTGAGTGAGCCTCCTTCATTCCTTAGATGTCTAGTGAGCAGCTTGATTATGCCAGATACTCTGTTGGGCATTGTGAATATAAAAAAGAGCATGATTTCTTCCAGCCTTGAGGGGTTTTTTTTGTTTTGTTTTGTTTTTTATTTTATTTATTTATTTATTTATGGCTGCGTTGGGTCTTCATTGCTGTGCGCGGGCTTTCTCTAGTTGTGGTGAGCGGGGGGCTACTCTTCGTTGCAGTGCACGGGCTTCTCATTGCGGTGGCTTCTCATTGCGGAGCACGGGCTCTAGGCGCACGGGCTTCAGTAGTTGTGGCATGCGGGCTCAGTAGTTGTGGTGAGCGGGCTCTAGAGCACAGGCTCAGTAGTTGTGGCGCACGGGCTTAGTTGCTCTGTGGCATGTGGGATCTTCCTGGACCAGGGCTCAAACCCGTGTCCCCTGCATTGGCAGGCGGATTCTCAACCACTGTGCCACCAGGGAAGTCCTGTGTACAAGTTTTATGTGGGCTTATGTTTTCATTTCTCCTGGAAAGAAACCTAGGAGTAGAACTGCAGAGTCTTATGGTAACTCTTTGTTTAACATCTTGAGGAACTGCCAAACAGTTTTCTGAAGTGACTGCGTTGTTTTATATTTCCACCAGCAATGAATGAGGATTTCAGTTGCTCCACATCTTCGCCAATACTTATTATTATCTGTCTTTTTAATTAGGGCCATCATAGTGGGCATAAAGTGGCATCTCATTGTGGCTTTGATTTCCTTTTTCCTAATGACTAATGATATCGAGCATCTTTTCATGTGCTTATTGACCATTTGTATATCTCCTTTGGAAAAAATAGTTGTTCATATCCTCTGCCCATTTTTTAATTGGGTTATTTCTTTTTTTATTGAATTTTAAGAGTTCTTCATATATTCTGGATACAAGTCCCTTATGAGATATATGATTAGCAGATATTTTCTCTCATTCTGTGGATTATCCCTTCACCTTCTTCATAGTATTATTTGTAGCACCGAAGTTTTTAAGTTTGATGTAGTCTAGTGTACCCATTTTTTCTTTGGTTGCTTGTGTTTTTGCCATTTATTTATTTATGAAATCATTGCTTAACCCATGGTCACAAACATTTATAGTTTTAGTTCTTACATTTAGTTCTGTGATCCATTTTGAGTTAATTTTTCTGTATTGTGTGAGGTAGGAGTCTATCTTCATTTTTTTGCATGTGGATATCTAGCTGTCCCAGCACTATTTGTTGATAAGATTGTTCCTTTTCCATTTAATTGTCTTGGTGCTATTGTTGAAAATCAACAATAACATAGATGTATGTTTGTACTCTCATTCTATTCCATCTATGTATATGTTTATCCTTATGCTAGTACCATGCTGACTTGATTACTGTAACTTCTGTATTGAGGTGCTGAGTTTTTAAACTAATTATAATCATTTTACTTGAACTACTTACCATTTTTCTCTGATTATGCAGCATGAAATAATTATGAGTATATCATTAAATACACCATATTAACTTTTAATAAGTTTTATTTGATCATAACAGTAAGCCATATGCGTGTAAGTTCAGTTTTCATAGATCTTTGCTTATATAGTTTGTTTTCTGATTATGCAGCATCTAAAAACAATTAAAGGCCATTGATTGTAATTCACCTGCCATTACCTTTAAAATGGCTCTTAAGGGCAGTTGTGAGATTATCTTTTCATGGCTATTTGCTTTTTGAATATTCTCTCTGCAAAAAAAAAAATGTAACTTGAGTTGTTCTTTTCATTCTTTAAAATTTATAGATTTTGTATGCTGAAACTTCTCAACCAGAAGAAAGGGCCTTCACAGTGTCCTTTGTGTAAGAATGATATAACCAGAAGGTATATAATTTGGGTAGTTGGGAGGTTGGAAGTGACAACAACAGGAAAAAGTAGAAATTCCTTAATAACATAGCTGGTATTCCTATCAAACCACTCATCAGTAGAAAAATATATAAAAAAGGGTGTTTAGCTGACAGGGTAAATTATTTCTAAAGTCATTTTTCTGAAAATTTTACCGTACATCTGCCTTATAGAGGTACTAGCAATTCATTGCCTTTTTCTAATCCTTCTAAATGATGCAAGAACTTGCAGTCTTATCTAATATAGGACTGTACCACCCTGCCCCCATTGTCCTGATCCTGCTTTTATTTTTCTTCCTTGCGTATATTTCTACTTATTTACACACACACATATGCAATGCATTTATATATTGTGTGTCCCTCTGGCCAGGATGTAAGCTCTATTGGGGCACTGGCTTTGTCTGTCTCAGTCAACACTGTTTTTCCAATGTTTGACACATAGTAGTCACTCAGATATGTAAATGAATAAATAAATTATGTTGTCCTACAACTGTCCTAAACCAAAATCTCTCTTTGGACATTGTTATCTATCTGTGATTTTGAAATAATGTAATCATCATTTGGCAGAAATCCCTGAGAGCTAGAAGTGGCAGTTTGGGTGGATGGGATTCAGATGTTAAGAATAATAAGTTCTCTATGCAGTGGATTTATATCTACTGTGGATTCAAAGTACTATTATTTTAGATAGTTATAGGCTTTTGGTAAGTTTGAATGGCCAAAAAAAATTATAAAAACAATCAATACTGCTATGTGGTTTTATTCTGCTGTCAATGATGTTTTGATTAGTGTAATGTCACTAATAGCTCTGTTCTTTTCATATATATTTTTTTTAACTGTTGCTACTTCTTTTTTTATTTGTTTACATGTCTTTCCTTATTTTAGTGTCCTTAAAAAGTTGGTAATCACTTGCTAAGTGTGTCTTTCAAACAATTTACTTTCAGAAGCCTACAAGAAAGTACAAGATTTAGTCAGCTTGTTGAAGAGCTATTGAAGGTCATTCATGCTTTTGAGCTTGACACAGGATTGCAGAGTAAGTGTTGCATAACCCCAGGGGCCAATGCTCAAGTGGCCATCTATTAAAATGGAAGTTTGTGGAATTATTTTATATGAATAGGTGATAAGACCTTTTGGTCTAGGTTAACTTTAGCTCTTTATCTGTAATCTATTTTTTAAATCATTCCCACTGGTCTCACACCTTATTTTATCCATCCTAAGATGCACGTTTTTTATTTGCACATCTCCAAAATTGGGAGCAATTTACCATCAATGGTGTGTCATTGTTTATTTTAGTGTTTTCTTTCTTAGTGGTACAGAAAATAATGGTGCATTTTATATCACTGGTATCTTAGTTTCAGTGAAATATGGTATTAATAGGCAAATTTGTTAGTATTAAGGTGGGAAAAAAAGGAGTAGAAATAACTTTGGTCTGTGTGTTCATTTCCTAGGAGTAGAACTTCTGAAGTTCATTTTTTTAAAAAGTATAGGCAACCTTTAATGCATTGTTTTAATATTGTACAACAAAGAGCATACACAGGCTTTCTCTTGGTTCTTTGCTTACAATTAATACATTTTTTTCTAACAGCAAAAATAATGTTTTCCTTTGTAATTCACAGTTGCAAACAGTTATAACTTTTCAAAAAAGGAAAATAACTCTCCTGAGCGTCTGAAGGAGGAAGTTTCTATCATTCAAAGTATGGGCTACCGAAACCGGGCCAAAAGACTTCGACAGAGTGCACCTGAAAATCCTACCTTGGTAAGGCCATTTTTGTGTATTCTGATAACATCTCTTTATTGAGACTTGGAATTGGTGAGTGTGCTGGATGCTTATGGATTTACATAAAAAGTCAGTAAACAAGGGAAGATGGTAAATTAAGTGGCCAAACAAGAGTTAGAGGAGATGAGAGAAGGTCCCCAGTTTTAGTGCTTTGTTCATTCTGATGAACATATTTTTGTTCATATCTGTCTAAGATAGCCACAAGGACACTGATGGTCAGCTTGCTAGTTTTTAAAATAACCATCTTATGGCAGTTCTCCAGGGACAAGGAAATATCTTCTATTTTATTGCCTCTGAAAAGTTGCCTGGAAAAAAAAAATCGGTTTTTAACATTTGAAAATTGCTTCAAGTTAAAAGTGTAATTGTCAAAGAAAATGCAGAGATTTGCGCTGTTGTTATTCATATGTGAATGAATGATGAAGATCTTAAAAATAATAGTTCTCTGGTTTCCCTGGTGGCGCAGTGGGTATGAGTCTGCCTGTTAATGCAGGGGACATGAGTCCGAGCCCTGGTCCGGGAAGATCCCACATGCCACGGAGCAACTAAGCCAGTGAGCCACAACTACTGAGCCTGCACTCTAGAGCCCGCGAGCCTAGAGCCCGTGCTCCGCAACAAGAGAAGCCACCGCAATGAGGAGCCAGCGCACCACAGCAAAGAGTGGCCCCCGCTTACCACAGCTAGAGAAAGCCCGCGCACAGCAAAGACCCAATGCAGCCAAAAATAAATAAATAAATAAATTAATTAATTAAAAAAGAAAGAAAGACAATGGAAAAAAAAACCAAAAAGAAAAAAAAATGCTTTCCTTATCTTTAAAAATATTACACAGATAATACATATTTAGTTTAGAAAAATTTAGAACAACAGAGAGAGGGGGAAAGTATTCAAAGCACACAAAACTCATACATTCTGGTGTGTAGTTTGCGAAGTGTTTTTTTGAGGTGTCATAAATGTTAGCTAATTGATAATGGTCTATTTGTTTTGTCCATGGCTTTGAGTTTCTGTTAAGAGAAAAAAAGCACAGAACTGGCCAACAATTTGTTGATCATTCTTTACTGCTTAGCAGGAAACCAGTCTTAGTGTCCAGCTCTCTAACCTTGGAATTGTGAGATCTCTGAGGACAAAGCAGCAGATACAACCTCAGAAAAAGTCTGTCTACATTGAATTGGGTAAGAGTCTCAGATTTTGTAAGTTTAGAATAATAGTTGCTGGATTCCTTGTCTAAGAGTTTTACCAAGAACCTTGGTCACAATTTATACAGTGGCAGGGAGCTCTGGGAAGTGAAAATAAAATAATTTTACTAGCCTTATGGTGTGTTATAAATAATGTAAAAGATGCAGGTCTCACCTTAAAGAACGTTACTTTGTAAAGACAGCAAAAGAAAGGATGTCTGGTTATAAGTATGTGTAAATATACTTTGGAAATATGGAGAGTAGGGCTAAGAAAGAATGTGATGAGTGGGCTACAGCATTTGGAGGGATCTAAGATAACTTGTACTAGACTAGAAAGACTTTTAAGAACAGCTGAGCTCAGTTCAAACAGGTCTCTCTATGTCTTATCGTTTAGAGTATATTTATAATTGGAAAGAACGGCCCTCCTTTGAGCTCCCAAGCACTAATGTTTGCCATAGCACTTATCAGATTCTTTCGAAATTTCTTGTGTCTTTTCCCCTTTTAAGATCGTAAGTTCCTAGACAACAGGTATTGCCTCATAAAAATAATCAAAATAATTGTAATAGAGAATATTTAGGAGCACCTACTGTAGTGTACACACTGGTGTGTTTTACTTGTGTAACTCATTTAAGATGCATGACAAACCTGAGGTGATTACTACTATTATACTTATTTTACAGATGAGGGAATTAAGGCACAGAGAGGTTAAGAAATTTTGCCAAGGTCGTAAAGCTAGTAAGTGACAGAGCTGTGATTCAAACCTGTGCTTATGACCACTTCTCTGTATTGCCTGACATATGTATCATTGTGCCTGCCATGTAGTGGGTGCTCAGTAAATATTTCTTGAAGATATGTTTTGCAACAAGTGTATTTTTTGAGTTTAACCCTTTCAATAAAAATCCTTTTATTGATTTGTTATTTGGGGGTATTTGGGGAATTTTTTTAGGATCTGATTCTTCTGAAGATACAGTTAATAAGGCCAGTTATTGCAGGTGAGTCAAAGAGAGCCTTTTTCTATGAAGCTGGCATTTTTGTATCTAGTTAATATTAAGGATTGGTATTTCTTTAGGTTAGAATCATGGCATTGGACTAGACCTTAAAGACCATCTACTTTAATCTCCTCATTTTATAGCTGAGAAAATATCCTTTTTAAAAATATTTATTTATTTATTTATTTATTTTTGGTTGCGTTGGTTCTTCGTTGCTGTGCGCGGACTTTCTCTAGTTGCTGCGAGCGGGGGCTACTCTTCAGCGCAGTGCGCGGGCTTCTCGTGGCGGTGGCTTCTCTTGTTGCAGAGCACAGGCTCTAGGTGCGCGGGCTTCAGTAGTTGTGGCATACGGGTTCAGTAGTTGTGGCTCGCGGGCTCTAGAGCACAGGCTCAACAGTTGTGGCACACGGGCTTAGCTGCTCCGCGGCATGTGGGATCTTCGCGGACCAGGGCTCGAACCCGTGTCCCCTGCATTGGCAGGCGGATTCTTAACCACTGCGCCACCAGGGAAGTCCAGAAAATACCCTTTTTGCTTCGTTGGTTGGTTTCTTAGTAAAGAGTTTGAAAGAGTTTAAAGTAACAGTAGAACTATGCACGGACTTACTTCCAGCAGATTGTTGTGCCCTAGCTTAGTTCCTCGTGTGTGGTAGTGTTGACTCAGTGATAATTGTGGCTGTTGAAAACATTAGAGTACTCAGTTTTCAATTCTTTCCTTCCTTTGTTCCTTTATTCCGTCTGTAACTCAAACTTTGTCTACCTAAATTAAACCATAATCTACAAGCAGCCCCCAACTGGGTTGTCAAATTGCTTTCCTTAGGAATTATTGCTTGACCCTAAGATCTGTGATGGTGTCATTGCCAATCAGATTTTGTTTGCAAATGACTTTTTCCTGATCTCTCAATTGGGAGAAAATGGTTTTTAGCCTGAAAAGAAGCACAGAAGGCAGTGCTGCAGAGTGGTGCGCTTTTGCATTCTATTGGAATGTCTGTTCCATCCCAGTGCTCCCTTTGTTTAGATAACTTTGTGCTTGTATTCTCATTAAGATATATTTTAAGTTTTGTTGGTTTTCTCTTTACTATCTTCTAGCTATTATTTGGCCATCATTTAAATTTTAGTTCTCATTTGTGTGTTCATAAAGCAATGTTCTATACTACTGCTGTGATTTTTGTGACTGTATGTTCTCAGTCTTTGACCATTTCGTTTTGAATAGAAGTTACCAAAGGAGAGCGCAGATTTCAAAAAGTAAATCAAATTGATCACCCTTATTGCAACCCTACCTAGAGGAGCTAAAATACTTGATCATGTGACAACTAGGTGCGCATATAAACTACTGTTTCTCACTAAGGCTTCTGTCTTTTCCCTATAGTGTAGGAGACCATGAATTGTTAGAAATCACCCCTCAAGGAGCCAAGGCTGAAGCCAGTTTGAATCCTGCAAAAAAGGGTAATGGCAAGTCTTCCAACTTAACAGGCACTAAAGAAAGAATAGGTAGATGCGGTACTGTAGTTAGATTGTTCTGAAGAACCATTTGGGACGTTTATAATTCACAACATTTCTTGGCAGAGTTAGAATATCGTTCTTTCTCAGATGTCATGGTACAGCCTGACAATGGCACTAGACTGATATGGTTATAATAGTACCCTATGTAATTGGTTGTTGCCTTTACTTTTAACTGCTGTGTTTTTATTTCATACTTTGCATACTGGTATTTAGATAGAGGGAGTATGAGTCTGAAGATAGAACAGAGCACTATATGTCTGATGCCCAAACTGTGCATTTTTTTTTTTTTTTTGATTGAAGTAGAGTTGATTTACAATATTGTGTTAATTTCTGCTGTACAGCAATGTGATTCAGTTTTACATATATATACATGTTTTATAATATTATTTTCCATTATGGTTTATCACAGGATATTGAATATAGTTCCCTGTGCTATATAGTAGGATCTTATTATTTATCCATTCTATATATACTAGTTTGCATCTGCTAACCCCAAACTCCCCCTTCATCTCCCCCCCACCTTCCCTCCCCCTTAGCAACCACGTCTGTTCTCCATGTCTGTGAGTCTCAAACTGTGCTTTTAATTCACTGTTAGAGTTTAGCGAAATAGGAGGTATGGTTTAAGAGTAGGGAGAATTATGAAATTAAAATTCTAATTATTTTGAGTGGAAATAATGAGAATCTAGATAAATAGGAATTAAGCAAAAGAGTATGAGCTACATCTTCAGTATACTTGATAGTTGAGGTGTCTCTAAGAATAGCCAGTTCCTTCATTCCCCCTCAACTAAGTTGTATTAAGTACATATTTTTTTCATAATAATTCAGTTTTTAAGCACCTTGGTTTTTTTGTTTTTTGTTTTTTCCAGCTGCTTGTGAGTTTTCTGAGAAGGACATAACAAAGGCTGAACATCATCAATTCAGTAATAAAGATTTGACCACCACTGAGAAGCATGAAACTGAGAAGCATCCAGAAAAGTATCAGGGTATTTCTGTTTCAAACTTGCATGTGGAGCCATGTGGCACAGATACTCATGCCAGCTCATTACAACATGAAAACAGCAGTTTATTACTCACTAAAGACAGAATGAATGTAGAAAAGGCTGAATTCTGTAATAAAAGCAAACAGCCTGTCTTAGCAAAGAGCCAACAGAGCAGATGGGCTGAAAGTAAGGACACATGTAATGATAGGCAGACTCCCAGTACAGAGATAAAGGTAGTTCTGAATGCTGATCCCCTATATGGGAGAAAAGAACTGAATAAGCAGAAACCTGCATGCTCTGACAGTCCTAGAGATTCCCAAGAGTTTCCTTGGATAACAGTGAATAGTAGCATACAGAAAGTTAATGAATGGTTTTCCAGAAGTGATGAAATGTTAACTTCTAACGACTCACGTGATGGGGGATTTGAATCAAACACTGAAGTAGCTTGTGCAGTGGAAGTTCCAAAGGAAGTTGATGGATATTTGGGTTCTTCAGAGAAAATAGACTTAATGACCAGTGATCCTCATGGTGCTTTAATAAGTGAAAGTGAAAGAGTCCACTCCAAACCAGTAGAGAGTAATATTGAAGATAAAATATTTGGGAAAACCTATCGGAGGAAGGCAAGCCTCCCTAACTTGAGCCACATAGCTGAACATCTAATTATAGGAGCATCTACTGTAGAACCTCAGATAACACAAGAGCGCCCCCTCACAAATAAACTAAAGCGTAAAAGGAGAAGTATATCAGGCCTTCATCCTGAGGATTTTATCAAGAAAGTCGATTTGGCAGTTATTCCAAAGACCCCTGAAAAAATAACTGAGGGAACTGACCAAACAGAGCAGAATGGTCATGGGATGCATATTACTAGCAATGGTCCTGAGACTGAAATGAAAGGTGATTATGTTCAGAAAGAGAAAAATGCTAACCTAACAGAATCATTGGAAAAACAATCTGCTTTCAGAACTAAGCCTGAACGTATAAGCAGCAGTATAAGCAATATGGAACTAGAATTGAATATCCATAGTTCAAAAGCACCTAAAAATAGGCTGAGGAGGAAGTGCTCTACCAGGAAGATTCATGCACTTGAACTAGTAGTCAGTAGAAACCCAAGCCCACCTAATCATACTGAACTACAAATTGATAGTTGTTCCAGCAGTGAAGAGATGAAGAAAAAACATTCCAGCCAAATGCCAGTCAGGCATGGCAAAAAGCTTCAATTCATGGGAGATAAAACACCTACAACTGGAGCCAAGAAGAGTAACAAGCCACACGAACAAATAAATAAAAGACTTGCCAGTGACACTTATCCAGAACTAAATTTAACAAACATACCTGTTTTTTTTACTCACTGTTCTAGTTCTAATAAACTTCAAGAGTTTGTTAATCCTAGCCTTCAAAGAGAGGAGAACCTAGGAAAAATTCAAGTGTCGAATAGTACCAAAGACCCCAAAGATCTGACATTAAGTGGAGGAAAAGGTTTGCAAATTGAAAGATCTGTAGAGAGTACCAGTATTTCCTTGGTACCTGATACTGATTATGGCACTCAGGATAGTATCTCATTACTGGAAGCTGACACCCTAGGGAAGGCAAAGACAGCACCAAATCAACATGTGAGTCTGTGTGCAGCAATTGAAAGCCCCAAGGAACTTATCCATGGTTGTTCTAAAGATATTAGAAACGACACAGAGGACTTTCAGGATCCACTGGGACATGACGTTAACCACATTCAGGAGGGGAGCATAGAAATGGAAGAGAGTGAACTTGATACACAGTATTTGCAGAATATGTTCAAGGTTTCAAAGCGTCAGACGTTTGCTCTGTTTTCAAATCCAGAAAGTCCAGAGAAGGAATGTGCAACAGTCTGTGCCCACTCTGGGTCCTTAAGGGAACAAAGTCCAAGAGTCCCTCTTGAATGCAGACAAAAAGAAGAAAATCAGGGAAAGAGTGAGTCTAAAATCAAGCATGTGCGGGCAATTAATACAACTGTGGACTTCCCTGTGGCTGGTCAAAAAGATAAGAAGCTGAGCGATCATGCCAAACGTAGCCCAAAAAGAGTAACTAGGCTTTGTCAGTCATCACAGTTCAGAGGCAACAAAACTGAGCTCGTTATTGCAAATAAACATGGGATTTCACAAAACCCATATCTTATACCATCACTTTCTCCCATCAGGTCATCTGTTAAAACTATATGTAAGAAAAACCTGTCAGAGGAAATGTTTGAGGAACCTGTAATGTCACCTGAAAGAGCAATGGAAAACGAGAGCATCATTCAAAGTACAGTGAGCACAATTAGCCAAAATAACATTCGAGAAAGCACTTTTAAAGAAGTCAGCTCAAGCAGTATTAATGAAGTAGGTTCCAGTACTAATGAAGTAGGCTCTAGTATTAATGAAGTAGGTTCCAGTGGTGAAAACATTCAAGCAAAACTAGATAGAAACAGAGGACCTAAATTAAGTGCTTTGCTCAGATTAGGTCTTATGCAACCCGAAGTCTATAAGCAAAGTCTTCCTGTAAATAACTGTCAACTTCCTGAAATAAAAAGGCAAGGAGAAAATGAAGGCACACTTCAGGCTGTTAATGCAGATTTCTCCCCATGTCTAATTTCAGATAACCTAGAACAACCTATGGGAAGAAGCCATGCTTCTCAGGTTTGTTCTGAGACACCTGATGACTTGTTAAATGATGACAAAATAAAGGAAAATAGCAACTTTGCTGAAAGTGACATTAGGGAAAGATCTGCTGTTTTTAGCAAAAGTGTCCAAAAAGGAGAATTCAGAAGGAGCCCTGGTCTTTTACCCCATCATACGTGTTTGGCTCAGGGTCACGAAAGAGGGGCTGAGTCCTCAGAAGAGAATGTGTCTAGTGAGGATGAAGAGCTTCCCTGCTTCCAACACTTACTTGGTAAAGTAACCAATACACTGTCTCCATCTACCAGACATAATGCTGTTGCCACAGAGGGTCTATCTAAGGAAACAGAGGAGAACCTAATATCATTGAAGAATAGCTTAAATGACTGCAGTGACCAGGTAACATCGGCAAAGGCATCCCAGGAACATCACCTTCATGAGGAAGCGAGATGTTCTAATAGCTTATTTTCTTCACGGTGCAGTGCAGTGGAAGACTTGACCGCTAATACAAACACCCAGGATCCTTTCTTGATGTTTGATCTGCTCTCCAAACAAGTGGGGCATCAGTCTGAAAACCAGGAAGTTCCGAGTGACAAGGAATTGGTTTCAGATGATGACGAAAGGGAAACTGGCTTGGAAGACGATAATCGCCAAGAAGAGCAGAGTGTGGATTCAGACTTAGGTATTGGAACCAGGTTTTTGTGTTTGCCCCAGTCAATTTTATAGAAATGAACTAAATGTTTATGCCTTTGGGGGAGCACATTTTATGAGTTTCCAAGTACAATGAAAGTAACTGCTTCTTAAACTTTAAACATGTTCCTCCCAAGGTGCTTTTCCTCAAAAATCCTTTACTCAGCTAGAACATCTTTTCTATTTGAATGAGATTTAATGCCCTAATTATTGGTGGACTTGCTTCTGGTTTTCATCCTTACGATTCCTAAGAGGAAATCCGGTGTCCCCAAACAGAGTATAATCATTTTGTGTGACATGAAAGTGAAGTTTGTCCTGTCAATGAGAAGAAACAGGTACTGCAAGTTGGAGTATTTATTGGCTGTCTGTTTTTATATCTGAATCTCTATTTTTATTATCATTTAAGGTGAAGCAGCATCCGAGTATGAGAGTGAAGCAAGCCTCTCTGAAGACTGTTTGGGGCTGTCCTCTCAGAGCGATATCTTAACCACTCAGGTAAAAAGCACATGGGGATGTGTGTGTGGTGTTCTCAGTGCTATGCATCCCGCATTCTTACATTTGCTTGTATCACCTCTTAGAATTAACGGTATAACAGTTGTGTGTGGGACCTTGTCTCCTCAAATTGGATTGTAAGCACCGAGATGGAACACGTTACCTTCTATTTCATACACACACATACACACACGTACGTACCAACGTGCTCACTGCAGAACACTAAATACTGAATTTAATGAATAAGTGAAACCTTCAAAACCCATTTGCCCTATAGCAAAAACATATATGAAAGCACTACTGTATCAAATAGAGGGGTGTGTTTCTTCTCAGTACCAAATTGACACCTACAGCGTTCTCTTCCTGTTAGACACTATCCAGCCTTTCACTGTTTGGTGGATACTTCTTTTTGTTTTTTCTTTTTAAATCGTATAGTTATTTATTCTTCAGTGCCTGTAAGTCATCTTTTTTCTTTAAAAAAGTATACAATTTTACTTCTTGTTCCTAGTGGTCAATATCCAATATTTTGGTGACTTGTGAGGGGGGTAACAGCTTTGTCATATCTACAACATTTGGTAACATGAATATTTCAGTACTCCAGGCAGAATAGTCTCCTAGAAAAAGCATTCTCTACCACAGCATCTAAAAATTAACATCATATTCCTCACAGAACCTGGCTCTGTCTCCTAATTTTTATGTTGTAGGAGTGGCACCAAAATTTTCTAAGTTCTCATATTCAAAACTTCAGGCTCATTCAGCTTTTTTTTCTCCCTTCCTTCCTTCCTTCCTTCCTTCCTTCCTTCCTTCCTTCCTTCCTTCCTTCCTTCCTTCTGCTGCGCCAGGTCTTTAGTTGTGCCATGTGGGATTTTTTCGTTGCAGCATGCGGGATCTAGTTCCCTGACCAGGGATCGAACCCAGGCCCCCTGCATTGGGAGCGCAGAGTCTTAACCACTGGACCACCAGGGAAGACCCTCAACTTATTTTTTTAGAATATGGACACAGTGGTTGCTGGTGGAAATATTGGTGAGAGTTCTGTACCTGGCTGTGTTACTCTAGGCAATTTACTTATCATCTCTGAACTATAATATGCACATTCTTAAAATGGAGATATCTGGACCACCTTGAATCATCCTGCCATGACTTCTTTTTCTCACCTAAACCTTAAATACACCTTCAGCTGCTAGCAAAAAATGACGTTTTTTTCTGAACTTCCTGAAATGCGGGATTAGATAAAACTGAGAAAAGCCGATAGTCTTATAATATTGTATATGTGCATCATAAAAAACTTAGAAAATACAGATAAATAAAAATCATCCCTGATGGTCCAGTGGGTAAGACTCCGTGCTTCCACTGCAGGGGCACGGGTTCCATCCCTGTTGGGGAACTAAGATCCCACGTGCTGCAGCGTAACTAAGCCTGTGCGCCGCTACTACTGAGCTTGTGCACCACAGCTAGAGAGCCCACTTGCCACAATGGAAGATCCTGCATGCCCCAACTAAGACCCGATGCAGCCAAAAATTAAAAAAAAAAAAAAAGAGAGAGATTGGTTTGGTAAATTTTAACATTTATCTCTGGTATGATATACAAAAGATAGGTAGTAGTTGTTGCCTTCAGGTGGGGAAATAGATGATTGGGAGAAGGAGAAGGAGGAAGCCTTACTTTTCTCTGAATATCCTTTTGTGCCTTGAATTTTATACCATGAACTTGTATTAATTATTTTTAAAATTAAATTCTATGCATTAAAAATCATTACTATTAACTTATTGGTATATATTCTTTCTTCTTCCTATTGTACATGGGGGGTGTGTGTGTGTGTGTATACCTTATCTTTAAAAAACATTCAGATGATGCTCTACATACTTACATTGTTTTTACTATGTCACTAAATTTTCTTCAGTGAATTTATTTTTAACTACTATATAGTACTCTTTCCTGGTGTACACCATGATTTATTCAACCTATTGCTGAATATGAGGGTTTCAGGGCAAGAGACACAGTTTGCTATCATGTACAGCACCGTATTATTATCTTTAAAAAAAAATTATTTATTTATTTGGTTGCACTGGGTCTTAGTTGCAGCAGGCGGGCTCCTTAGTTGCAGCTCGCCGGCTCCTTAGTTGCAGCACACGGGCTCCTTAGTTGTGGCGTGCAAACTCTTATTTGCGGCATGCATGTGGGATCTAGTTCCCTGACCAGGGATCGAACCCAGGCCCCTGCATTGGAAGTGCAGAGTCTTATTCACTGTGCCACTAGGGAAGTCCCTGTAGTATTATCTTGATAGCTAAATATTTGCCCACATCCCCAATGACTTCCTTAGTATAAATTCCTAGGACTGGAATTTTGCTGTTTGATACATGTTATTAAATTGTCCTTTAGGAAGACTGAACCAAGCTGTGCTCTTCCAGCCCCTGTGGTACTTGGTAGCTCCCATTTTCCTATACCTTTGCCAACACTGGGTAGTATCCAGTTCTAAACTTCTGAGTCTTGGCATTGCTATGAGGCCTGTAGATAGAGGGCTTGTCTTCTACTGCCTGTTTTCAACACAGAGCAAATCCCTCTAGGACTGAAGCCTGATGGAGTCAGGAAGAAACCTCTGAGACCACTGTCTGTTCTGTGCCTGAATTGTCACCTGTATTCTCCACTTCTGCAGGATTGCCATGGTGACTAAATTAATGAAAAGATTTTGGAGTTTTGGAGTCCTTTTCTTTTTTTTTCTTTTTTGGCTGTGCTGCACAGCTTGCAGGATCTTAGTTCCCCAGCCAGGGATCGAACCTGTTCCTCCTGCGGTGGAAGCACAGAGTCCTAACCACTAGACCGCCAGGGAATTCCCTAGGAGGCCTTTTCTCTGTTTGCAATTACTATGATCCTTTCTCGGTGTGGATTTGGGGCTCTGTCAACATGACTTTCACCTTTTTATCCCTTGTGTTTTAGAGTTGTAGTGTTCGGTTTCTGATTGCATCTGCCTTAGCCATATTGTATAATATTTGACATTTAATAAACTACCTCCTTGTCTTCTATATTTCTGATCTTGTTCCCAGAGATATATGTCTATTTGTTCAAGATTCATTTTATAACCTGTTTTTATCAAGCATCTACCCAAAACAGAGCCAAAGTCAGATTTCAGGGCTAACTTAAATCTAGAGTAGCTCCAACAAGCAAAATGATTGAAGTGGGATCTTTTCCCAAGGTCTGTTTATACAGAACTGGGGAGACATATATAGGAGATAAATCCTAATTTGGTATCATTAGTATCTGTTCTTTATCAAAGACTGATTAACTATATTCATTAATTCATTTCTGCATTAAACATTTACTAAATGCTTACTGCCTGCTGGATGTTGGGGATACAAAAATGATTAAGGAAGGATTCCATCTATCTAGGAGGAACAGGTATTCCACTTCGGTATACTAATGCACTAGCAGTATAAATGAAGCACTGAGGGGTCATCTGTTCCTGACAGGAGATGTATTATTGGTGGGGACTTCTGAAGGAGATGTTCAAGCTGGACCTTAAAAGATGAGAAGAATTTTTTCCAGGTGGAAAGAGAAGAGAGGCAGTAAATCAAGGCAAAGGCACAGAGGCATGAAATCATGCCCAGGAAACACAAAGTTGTCCTATGTGACTGGAAAACAGGGCATACGTGGTGGTTTTGGGGAGAAACAAGAGATTAGATCAGAGTGTGGAGGTCCTTTTGATTGATTGATTGATTGATTGATTTGGGGCTGAGTTGGGTCTTCGTTGCTGCGCGCGGGCTTTCTCTAGTTGCGGCGAGCCGGGGCTACTCTTCGTTGCGGTCCGTGGGCTTCTCATTGCAGTGGCTTCTCTTATTGCAGAGCACAGGCTCTAGGTGCGCAGGCTTCAGTAGTTCTGGCATGTGGGCTTCAGTAGTTGTGGCTCACGGGCTCTAGAGTGCAGGCTCAGTAGTTGTGGCACACGGGCTTAGTTGCTCTGCGGCATGTGGGATCTTCCCGGACCAGGGCTCGAACCCATGTCCCCTGCATTGGCAGGCGGATTCTTAACCACTGCACCACCAGGGAAACCCGTGAAGGCCTTTTTGAATGCTGTGCTTAGGAATTTGGAATTTATCATGAGAGCAATAACGAGTAATAATTATACAGTATTCAGAAAGTGTTAACTTTTTATATGAGCAGTTGTATACAACTAAGCTCCTAATGGAAAAAAAAGACATGATAAACATGGCTTTTAGGGAACTTTAGCTGTATTAAAAGTAGATATCAGAGTAGCACAGTGGGAATAGAAAAGAAAAGTAGGACTAATTCAAGAAACACAAGAATTAGAATCAAGAAAACTTGGTAACCAATTTGGGTTTAGTCTCCCAAATGTATCAGGCCAATTGCCTGCAGGGGAATTTGTCCAAGTTATAAAGTAACTGCTTTGGGAAAACCCAAAGGAAAGTTATCTACCTATAATTCTCCCATTACTTTTCTGATTTTCTAACCTATTTAATGGCCACAGAAGTTAGATGTGATGGTTGTGGCAGTAGTGGCTGATAGCGCTCCTTGAAGCTTATCAGGTATCCTGGTTTCATTCCAGATTTACTGAGGTGAGCCCTTGGCTAGGATTTGATCAGTGATGGAACTACTCACAAGACACCACGTGGTGGCAATGGTGCTGCTGTGGACATTGGCAGCAAAGCAGTCTCAGGGTAGCAGTGGAAGCCTTTGTGGAGCAGGGAATGCATTTCCCAGTCATAAAAACCTCCTAAAAACTGTGAATTCAGTGTAGCAGGAGAAAGTAGATGGCTTGTTTTTAGTAGAGGGCAAAGTCATTTGCGAGGATCAGAAGAAACAGGGTGAAACAATCTGTTTCCCCAGGGTTTGCTGGCAACCATACATGCTCCTTCTAAAAGTAATGAAGAAATGTATATTTTGGAGAGCTCCTTACTTACCAAATACTTCGCTTATCAAAAACCTTAGACTTAGCAGATTTCTTCTTCATATGGAGAAATAAACATCAGGAGCCTCATAAGCAAGAGGAGCCCATTATCTTGAATTGAAAACAATAACTGGCCTTACAGGCTTTCTGAGGGCTCTTTCTGCTGGATCCTTCCATATAGCCGGTTCTTCTCTGCAGCGATCTCTAGGTACCTTGTCCCCATCTAGAATGGCAGCACTATTCTAGGGCTGTATCCCCAGTGCCTAACACATAATAGGTGGTCAACAAATAGTTGATGAATGAATAAATAGATAAATTAATGAATTAGCTCTTTGCTTGTTCTGTTAGAAACTAAATGTTCAAAGAATCCCAGAAAAGGAAGAGACCTCACAAGCCAGAGATTAGACATTTTTATATGGACTAACCCAAATCTCTTATGAGTGCCACAATACCAAATTTTTGAAATGCAGCCTGTGGAAGATGTTAACAGAATCATGCTAATTTTAAATACCAAAAGTGTTTTTTAAGTACCGTATTTTTTCACTCCCTAGCTTTAAAAGAAAATAACCAACTTCAAAGGACATCACAATAAAACAAGCCTATTTGGGAGAGTTTGAGGAATTTTTTCTCCCCCTCTAACATCTTTCTGAAATAATTTCATGGGCATTAATTGCATGAATATGGTCCGATTAAAAGGTGCTCAGGGCTTCCCTGGTGGCGCAGTGGTTAAGAATCCGCCTGCCAATGCAGGGGACACGGGTTTGAGCCCTGGTCCGGGAAGATCCCACATGCCGCGGAGCAACTAAGCGCACGCACCACGACTGAGCCTGCACTCCAGAGCCCGCATGCCACAACTACTGAAGCCTGCACGCTTAGAGCCCGTGCTCTGCAATAAGAGAAGCTGCCACAATGAGAAGCCCGCTGTCCACAAGGAAGAGTACCCCTGCTCAACACAACTAAAGAAAGACCACGCGCAGCAATGAAGACCCAACGCAGCCATAGATAAATAGATAAATAAATAAATAAAATTTTTAAAAGGTGCTCAGCCAGAACTCATAATTCCATACAAGGTGATTTCAAGTCCCATGCTGAAATTAATTGGTGTAACATATTCTTGTTTTCTGGCAGGTTTCTAAAAGAGTATAACTTTCTTGGTGTCGTTTCTCATGTCTGCAGCAGAGGGATACCATGCAAGATAACCTGCTAAAGATCCAGCAGGAAATGGCCGAACTGGAAGCTGTGTTAGAGCAGCACGGGAGCCAGCCTTCTCACAGCTCCCCTTCCCTCATAGCTGATTCTTGTGCCCGGGAGGACCTGCTAAATCTGGAACAAAACACATCAGAAAGAGGTTTGTAATATTGGCCAAACTGTTACCTTAAGCAAAATTCTTCCCTCCCTAAGCCTTTATCTCTTTCTGAAAAGTATGGACCCAGCTCCAACATTTGATGATCTTTGCTCAGCAGATATTTGCTGAGTCACTCCGTGGGAAATCTTAGAGCCTTGCTTCTAGTCCCTGCTTACAACTAATTTACCATTCAGAGGGCCCAGGACAGTCAGTAAGCATCGTCGTCTGAGTACCCACAGTAAGGAAATGCTATGGGGCGCCCACAGGAAGCCGAGTGTCATGGGGCAGATTGGAAATAGGTAACCCCATCATTTTAGAAAGCTTATAAAAAAACCACTCAGACATGTTTCTTATAGCACTGGTGTCAGATCACAAAGCCCTGTTTAATCTACTTTCTGGTTTATAGAGAGAGACGTCTATATATACTTCAGGAACTGCACCTTGATCCACAGAAAGCCCAATTATGTGGCAGAGACAGGTGCTTTATAACAACATGATTGTTATCAACAAGACGAGGCATTTGGAGTAACTGGGCAGGTGGAGCTGCTCTGAGCTGACTCCCTGTAAGAAGTGAGCACCGAGCTGAGAAATAACCTGGCATAAAGGAAGGAAAGTGAGATGAAAATTTGAGTTTTAACTGGAAAAAGCCTGTGAAAAACAACACATCAGGCAGGGTTTTAAACAGGGGCAAATACACAGACACGCAGTGAGAGGCTAGGCATAGGCCTGGGTTCCAGGAGGGAGCTGGTGCTTAGGAACTAGCACTCCCAGAGTGCTAGCTACCCAGCTAACTTAGTGTTAAAAGTCCCTTCTTCGTTCTCCCTTCCTCAGGCCTACAGGGGGCCAAAGGGCCTTCCTTTGAGTCTTTCTAGGAACTCTACTCTTCATTACTCAGGAGAGTGGCATTGGTCCCGGAGTGTGCCTTGTAGTGTTTTTATGTTCAGAGAGAAACAGTAAGTAGCTCATGCATGAGAAGCTAGGAACTCTGTTGCTATGGCAGTGGTTCAAAATATATTTCCTTAAATGCATCCTTTGTAACTATCTTCATTTATTTCATCTCCCAGATAATGTAGCCCCAAGTCTCGTCACCATCACAGTTCTCGTTGGTGCTTTCACCACCTTCAATCTAAAAACAGACTAGACTTTCAATTTTAATGCACCAGATATAAAATGTTATTGTCTGGCTTTGAATATGTGTGTGAATCTACTATCTCATCTTTGTTGGGGGGGGGGAGTTTATTTTTTCCTGAAGATCTGTACACAAAATGTTTCTTTTTTTTTTTTTTTAACATCGTTATTGGAGTACAATTGTTTTACAATGGTGTGTTAGTTTCTGCTTTATAACAAAGTGAATCAGTTATACATATACATATGTTCCCATATCTCTTCCCTCTTGCATCTCCCTCCCTCCCGCCCTCCCTATCCTACACCTCTAGGTGGTCACAAAGCACAGAGCTGATCTCCCTGTCCTATGCGGTTGCTTCCCACTAGCTATCTATTTTACGTTTGTTAGTGTATATATGTCCATGCGACTCTCTCTCTTTGTCACATCTTTCTTTTTTTTTTTTTTAATTAATTAATTAATTAATTTATTTATTTATGGCTGTGTTGGGTCTTCGTTTCTGTGCGAGGGCCCTCTCTAGTTGCGGCAAGTGGGGGCCACTCTTCATCGCGGTGCGCGGGCCTCTCACTATCGCAGCCTCTCTTGTTGCGGAGCACAGGCTCCAGACACGCAGGCTCAGTAGTTATGGCTCACGGGCCTAGTCGCTCCGCGGCATATGGGATCCTCCCAGACCAGGGCTCGAACCCGTGTCCCCTGCATTGGCAGGCAGATTCTCAACCACTGCGCCACCAGGGAAGCCCCTCTTTGTCACATCTTACCCTTCCCCCTCCCCATATCCTCAAGTCCATTCTCTAGTAGGTCTGTGTCTTTATTCCCGTCTTGCCACTAAGTTCTTCATGACCTTTTTTTTTTTTTCCCTTAGATTCCATATATATGTGTTAGCATACTGTATTTGTTTTTCTCTTTCTGACTTACTTCACTCTGTATGACAGATTCTAACTCCATCCACCTCACTACAAATAACTCCATTTCGTTTCTTTTTATGGCTGAGTAATATTCCATTGTATATATGTGCCACATCTTCTTTATCCATTCATCCGATGATGGACACTACAAAATGTTTCTTTGTGGCTTTTTTTTTTTCCTAAGTGCTATACTTTTATATATTCTATTTACTATGGATTTGAAAAACTCTGAAAATTTCTTCTGAATTTCTGTATAAAACATTTTTTTTTACGAAAGAGCTTTTACTGTATCCTTTGTGGTAAACTTATTCATTGGTCTACTTTCTCATGAAATTATAACATCCTCAGAGTTTTGAGGTAGGTGGGTAAATGTTGAGAGGAGGGAGGAAAGGCTTATGAGAATTTCTCCATTTAAAAAAAAGTGTCCCCTCTCCCAACTCCACAGAGAGTGTCTGCCATGGCCACTTATATTTGTACAACTTGAATATGTTGTTCAAATTGCTCAAATGCTACTTCTCAAGGAGATCACCTATAACCATGGTATTTTTTATTGTAATTTTTAAGTCTCTGACTTTTCCGGCCCCACTTTACCCTGTTATACTGTTATGTTTTTTCATAGCCCTTATTAACCTTTTTTTTTTTTTAATTTATTTTTGGCTGCGTTGGGTCTTCGTTGCTGCGCTCTGGCTTTCTCTAGTTGCGGTGAGCGGGGGCTACTCTTCATTGGGGTGCAGGCTTCACATTGCGATGGCTTCTCTTGTTGCAGAGCGCAGGCTGTAGGCGCGCAGGCTTCAGCAGTTGCGGCTCGAGGGCTCTAGAACGCAGGCTCAGTAGTTGTGGCACATGGGCTTAGTTGCTCTGCAGCTTGTGGGATCTTCCCAGACCAGGGCTTGAACCTGTGTCCCCTGCATTGGCAGGCAGATTCTTAACCACTGCGCCACCAGGGAAGGCCCTTAACTTTTAACAATATCTAATTTGTTATGCATATTGTTTAGAGTTCCTCCTTACCTCCCACTAGAATGTAGGCTCCATGTGGGCAGAGAACCCTTACACCTGAGCCTGGAACACAGTAGGTGCTCAATAAATATTTTAATTCACATGATTAAAACTCTGAAGCCCACTCTAGAGTTACTGAAAGAAAATTTCTGGGTATGGATTCTGGAATTCTGTGGCTTTATTTCTGAAATATTTTGAGCATCAACTTAATAGCAGCTCAAGTTTTGTGCCTTTTTCCCTCTTAGATTGGTGTGAGTCTAACTGAAATTCAAGCAAACTTCTTAATCCTGGGAAAAGGAGTTTTGTTTACCTTCAGCTGTACTAAAATGACTTATTCTTTAAATAAATGTTTTATTTTTGAATAACTTTAGATTTACAGAAAAGCAGCAATGATAGTACAGAGAGTTCCTACAGGAACTCTACCCCTTACCTAGTTTCAGTTTCCCCTAATGTTGTCATCTTACATTCCCATGGTACTTTTGTCAGAACGAAGAAACCAACATTGGCACGTTACTAGTAATGAGCGAAACTCTAGACTTAATCAGATTTCACCAGTTTTTAGTTTTTAAGAATCCGTATTCTTAATGATGATGAAAGCTCCTGTTCCAGGATCTTTACATCAAATGTCCTGCCCTCAGCCTAGATCTGCCCTACTGTTTACCTAAGGGTCATTCCCAAGCCTGCATAATATTTTTGTGCAAACGTGTATTCTTACCCATTATGAATGATGTGTACCTCCCTCTGCAGGTAAAGCTATTTCATATCAGGCACTTTGTTTTTATTTTTGTTTTGTTTTTTCCTCCTGAATTACCTGTCATTCATAAAGCAAACATTAGCATTTGTAACATCGTAGTCCGTTACAGCTGAAATGATTTTCAGACACATCTGAGCTTTTCTGCCTTACAGTACGTTCATTCCTGAAAGCTTATAGTTTATCATTTCTCAATATCTCTTTCCTCCTTTTCAATGTCTTTCTCTTTGATTCTTCCCAATACTTTTCAACAATGCTTATTAGCACCTAATAGGCAGTCAGTAAATTTATTAAATGTTTGGTCTGGCCCATATTCCCTACCCATGAAGAATATAACATATTAAGACCCACAGATGAAGGAATGATTTCAGGGGAGACTACAGTACTGTTCCAGTACTTGGGCTCTGGATCACTGCATCTATGAAATAAGGATTAAGGAAAAAGAAGAGCAGAAAAGTTTTTCCCTGTATTTTTTAGGTACTGTTGAGTTATTGAATCCTAACTCAGGTTAGCTTATTTTCTTTGTAGCTTGGGCCCCATTGTAGTGAAAAGAGGAACTTGTATGTTAAATGTCCAGGTGATGGAACGACTTTTTAATGTCTGTTTTTGTGTCTGAGGCTTTTCCCTCCCCACCCTTTCACTTAAAAAAATAAAAAATAAAAAAGCCCTCTCCAATAGTTCATTCTGTCACTTTGCTGTACACCAGAAACTAACACAACATTGTAAATCAACTATACTTCAATAAGTTTTTTTTTTTAATTAAAAAAAATAATTAATTCTGTTTGGTGTGATTCCTTAGACATTGCCTTTTATCAGTGATCACTTTGCATTTAGGGGGGAAATGATGCCTATATTAAAAACTTTACATTCCAGTTGAAAGAAAAACCTGCTGGTTCATGGTTAGACCCTTCTTTGTTTCAGCACCTTACAGTAGCTCCAGGCAGGGTTCTTGTGTTCCTAGAAACTCACAGGTCCAGAAAAGAAGACTATAAAGGAAACTATAAATAATGTATTTGAGGATTAACTCAGGAAATCAATGATTATTTCCCCCCAGGCTACCCAGTGTCTTAAAAAAATAGTTTAATTAATACAGCCCTTTGTTTAAATTTTTCTGCCTTTATTTATGGATTTTGGCTTTTCTAATAAAAGCTCAAAATAAATTATAGTCATCAGTGACTCTGTAATGGATAGAAGACATTTGTAATTTTTAAGTATTTGTTTTTGCTTTTTAAATATTTCTGCCTTTAAGCCACTTCCTAGAAAGCAGTGGCACACTAATACATTTGGAGGAATTAATAAATAAAAAGGATGTACTAACGTGCCAGAACTTTGCCTTGGGTCTGTTCTGTGTTTTTTCCTTTCTTGTGCCAGTTCATCATTAGTTCCATGTATTACTTCCAGGTTCCTTATCAGTCGGCACCTTGTTTTTTTGTTTGTATTGTTTTTTTGGTTTATTATTTTCTTAGTAATTGAAAATGTGAAGCAAAATGTCACTTCTTTTTTCTTTCTCATCTGACCCCTCCCTCGTTTCCACACACATGCAAAAACTCAAACCCCCATCCTATACAGTCTTCTTTTTTTTAATCATATATTGAGTTTATTTGTGCTCTAAAATATTTAAATATCAACATGCACCTTTCCATTGAGTAATTTCACGGGTCTTGCCCAACATAGAACTTGAACAGGAAATCCTTTGGCCTTGGTGCTTCTGTTTCATGGAAAAACCGCATGACCTGTGTCCGCTGCTTCCACACTTTGTTTCTTTCAGTTCCATCTTTCCCTTAATAACCAGAAGATCAGCCACCCTGGGGTCTATGACGTGGGCATTCTTCATAAACATTTCTCGGACTTTATCCCGTCCCTGTTTCACAAAGATGTCTAGCTGGAATAAATGCACAGTGTTCGGCACCTCCCGATACCAGGCGCGGTGGAGCTCACGCAGCCTTTGCTTAGCCTCGTTCATGTCCCAATTGAAAATGGGCTTCACCGAGGTGCTGGCTGCAGCAGCAGCCGGGAGGAGGCCGCTCATCTTGCTATAAAGCCTTATACAGTCTTTGATGTGGAGGCAATATGGATGGAAAAGGGAGTGTGCTTTGTGCTTTCCAGTACTTTCTCTTCCCTATTGTCTGAGGTATAGTCTGATTTGAGTATAATTTAGTTTGCTGCAGAGATAAAAATTCATTTCCTATTCTTATGTCCTTATCATTCAGGGCCAAAAAGTATAAATATATTATTTTTTCAGCCTTGTCTCAGCTGGGTATTTTTACTTACCCAGTTTTAAAGTGTTCCTTTTATTGTTGTTATTATTTTTTAGTCATTGAGTTCCATTTGGTGCTGTATCACTTGTGTTTATAGAATTCTGTCTGATATACCTGTTTAAAAACCAATCTGATTGGGACTTCCCTGGTGGTGCAGTGGTTAAGAATTCGCCTGCCAATGCAAGCGACACGGGTTCAAGCCCTGGTCTGGGAAGATCCCACATTCCGTGGAGCAACTAAGCCCGGGTGCCACAGCTACCGAGCCTGTGCCGCAACTAGAGAAAGCACGCACACAGCAACAAAGACCCAACTCAGCCAAAAATAAATAAATTAATTAATTTTTTAAAAAAACAATTTGATTGTCACAGATTGCTGCTTTTGAAAAAAATTGATATTCTCACCTGAATTATCACCATCAGGACAAAGCAGTAAAGTAGATTTCTTTGTTTTCTCATTCCGTTTAAAGCAGTATTAACTTCAGAGAAAAGTAGTGAATATCCTATAAGCCAGAATCCAGAAAGCCTTTCTGCTGACAAGTTTCAAGTATCTCCGGATTGTTCCACCAGTAAAAATAAAGAACCAGGAATGGAAAGGTAAGAGGTAATAAATGTCAAGTTTGGTAGCTAAGTAACACCTGTACTTACATTAAACTTTTAGCGTTAATTTTTTTTTCACCATACTTTCCCTAGTTTTTGGCACACAGACATATCTAACCTCTCATTGCCCTAGGACACTTCTTTTGTTTAATTGTATGTAGGCTCTTTGGACCTGTACAAGGCATGAGCTACAACATGAGAAATGCACAGTAGACCTGTCCCTTTTCAAGGTCAGAATAAAATACAGAACTAAAACCTCAACAGGCCTGGAGGCTGATGGTAGACTTCTCCAAGACCGCCCTTGCCCTAATTGAAGTTTTTGCCTTCCTAAAAAAAGTTTAGCTATTGATTTACCCCAGTAAATATTCAGAATATCTTCCAGGGATGTTGTTCACATCACTATTGATATAAGACTATGTAACACTTTATAGTTTTAAAACTACTTTATCTACTTCTTCATTTGATCTTTATAAAAACACAGTGGAAGTAAAAGGACAAGTTCTGGACTGTTATTCCAAATTGATAGTTCAGGATAGAATCTCAGAACTGATAGAGTCACACATCTCATGACTCTAGAAAGGAAAAGGAATTCATATTTATTGAGTTTCTACCAAGTGTATGTATATTTTCACTTATCTCTCTGGGAATAGTGACAAGTTGTCAATAATCTAATCACACCATCTTTTCCAAGCGTCTTGGATTGGACTGAGGATATATTTTTGAGGCTGCGATAATGGCCTGGTGGCTGTGATAGAGAATGAAAAGATTTGACCTCCATAGGCCCTAAACCCATGATTAGAGGTAATGACCTCACTGCTGTGCTTTAACCAATGGAGCTAACCATCTGTTTAATATTCAGATGAAATATTCCTCTTCCTCCTCCCCCACCCCAGCATACCCTATAGAGACTTCTATTAAAAAACCTACACATTGATTGAACTTCCTCTACTAGACTGCTTGAGGAACAGTTCAGGTCTTGCTCATCTTTAATCCATGGAGCCTAGCTTTAGTGCCTGACTCATACTAAATACCCAATAATTGTTTGAATCAGTTATCTGATCTCTGAGGTCCTTTAAATCTGTTGATAAGTATCTTATTCAGCAAAGTTCTAAACACCTGAAAGAGTAGAGGAATTACTGTGTGCATATGCTTTTCTAACAATATATTATAGCTGGCTTTTATTTTTAGAATGACTTTGGACATTGAAAAGGTAGGAGGTAGGGATGATTCTATGAATTCTGCTAAAATTGGGTAGAAAGAATGCAGCAATGTCAAAATTAATCAACTTATTTTCATGAGAGAGCTGATTCTCATACATTCATTTGAAATAGTGTATAGAATTTGAGTGAGTGGCAGTGGATAATTTGGTGAAATATGCTGACATGCTTTTAAACAGCTAGGAGATATACTGCCTCAGACCAGACCCTAAGGAGAGATGTTATATGTCAGCCCTGACATGTTGGCAGACATCGTGAATCCAGACTCCTAGCCGTCTCTCGTGTTTTCTCTTGCTAGTCATTCCCGATCTCTGACAGTGAGCTCTTTCACTTATGCCTTGGCTGCCTGAGAAGTATGATTAGTCCTCTCACAAGCTACAGTGATGGTTTTCTCCTTTCATCCTTTTTTCTAGGTCTTCCCCTTCTAAATCGCAGTTGTCAGATAATAGGTGGTATATGCACAGCCACTCAAGGAGTCTTCAGAACAGAAACTGCCCACCTCAAAAGGAGCTTGAGGTTGTTGATGTGGAGGAGCAACAGCTGACTGAGTCTGAGGCCCAAGATTTAACGGAGCAGTCTTATTTGCCAAGACAAGATCTAGGTAATATTTCATCTGCTCTGATGGAGAAAACACTTTTATTTTACTCCGAGTCTTAACCTAAAGATATTCTGATGAATCAGCTTTCAAATGTGGTAGTCTATCATGAATGCATCTGTTATACTTAAACCCGTTAGAAAAATAGCTTGAATGTTAATCCAAGTTGAACATTATTGCCGCTGTTAATCAGTCTATATTGGTTTAACTCTAAGTTTTGAGGATGGGAGAGTCTTGGTGCTCTCTAAATATTTTACTTCAACTGTTCGATAAGAGTGCTAGGGCCCTAGGGTAAAGTTTTAGGCTTGTCCTTTATTGAAAAGTGAGTCAGATCTCTAAAGTAAGCTCTTGTTTTATGAATTAATGAATATAAATTGCTATATATTTTATGCCTTATAAATCACTGTAACTGAATGGTGTGTTTTATGGCTTGTAAATCAAGGTTTTAATCAGTAAAAAAGTTTTAAATTAATCCTGAAAAACACATTATCATAAAAGGTGCTCTTAGACATCTAAATGTTTTTGGCCATGTTCACTAGGGTCATTTTAGGAATCTCATACGTTCTACTTAGATGTGCTTACTTGCTGATGGAGTGACATTTTCTGAAATGTTTCAGGGATGGTCTGTTTTTAATTTGGTAATGATATCTGATGATTTATTAAGTGAAAAAGTTAATGATATCATCGTGGATGAAGAAACAAAAATCATTTTGATTGTATTTAGTCAACTATTTGTATTCGGTATTCTTTTTTAAAGTTTCAGTGATATAGGAAGTGCCAAAATATTCACAAGCAGCCCAAAGATTAAAGTATACATTTGAGTATAACTGAATCACTTTGCTGTTCACCTGAAACTAGCACAACGTTGTAAATCAACTATACTCCAATATAAAATAAAAATTTTTTAAAGAAGTATACATTTGAATCAAAACCATCCCCTAAGAACTAAACTGATAAATGACAGAAATTATAGAAAGCAGGCTTTCTTATAATATTGCATTTAATATCTAAGATGCAAACATATTTCATGTTAAAACTGAAATAGGGTAGCATCTTAAAAATCAATGGTACCTTTTTTTAATTTTATTTTTAATTGTGGTTAAAAAAAACATAAAATTTACCTCAACCATTTTTAAGAGCTCAGTAATGTTAAGTATACTCCCATTATTGTGCAATAGATCTCTAA
This sequence comes from Eubalaena glacialis, assembly GCF_028564815.1. NCBI lineage: Eukaryota > Metazoa > Chordata > Mammalia > Artiodactyla > Balaenidae > Eubalaena > Eubalaena glacialis. Next base: position 42,327,236 of record NC_083734.1, read on the forward strand.
AATTTGTTCATCCTGTAAAACTGAAATTCTGTACCCATTAAATAGCAACTCCCCATTTCCCCCTCCCCCTATCCCCTGGGAGTCAGCATTCTACTTTCTAAGAGTTTAGATACTCTAGATAACTCATGTAAGTGGAATCATGCAGTATTTGTCCTTTTGTGACTGACTTTTTTCATATAGCATACTGTCCTCAAGGTTCATCCATGTTTGTAGCTTTTTTAAAACCACTGTGTGTGTAGATAGATATAGATATATACATATCTCACATTTTCTTCATCCATTTATCCAATGATAGACATCTGGGTTGCTTCCACCTCTTGGCTATTGTGAATAATGCTACAACAAACATGAGTGTGTGCATTTCTCCATTTTATTGTAATTAAATGTAATAGGTGAAGAGTAGTTCATTGGAATGGATGTGGCATAATTTATTTAATCTCATTGTACATTTAGTTTGTTTCTAAAACCTTACTGTTATAAACAATGTTGCAGTGAACATTCCTATGACTACACTTTTACAGACCTCTTTTATGTCCTTAGGATACATTTCTAAAACTAGAATTGTTGACTGCAAGTATAAACACACAAGGCTGTTGCTACATAATGCCAAATTTCCTTTAGAAAAGTTAAGCCGCTTTGCACATCTACCAACAGTGTTATTAATGTACCCATTTTTCTCTTAACCTAACTTAATCTGTCTTTTTAGTTCTTAGCAGAGACTAGATGTTATAATTCAAAATTCACTGTCATATAGATTAAATTTCTTTCCTCATTCCTTTCAGAGGGAACCCCTTACCTAGAATCTGGAATCAGCCTCTTCTCTGATGACCCTGAGTCTGATCCCTCTGAAGACAGAGCCCCAGAGCCAGCTCACGTTTGCAGCATGCCACCCTCAGCCTCTGCACTGAAATTACCCCAATTTCAAGTAGAAGAATCTGCCAGGAGTCCGGCTGCTGCTCATACTACTAATACTGCAGGGTATAATGTGAGGGAAGAAAGTGTGAGCAGAGAGAAGCCAGAGTTGATATCTTCAACACAAAGAGGCAACAAAAGAATTTCTATGGTGGCATCAGGCTTGACCCCAAAAGAATTTGTGAGTGTATCCATATGTATTTCTCTAATGACTGAGCCTTCATTAACATACCGCAATGGCTTTAAATGGGTACTAGCTGTGAATAACCTATAGGAAGAAATCTGGCAAACAAGCTCATTACTATGTAATTTAATTTCCATTACTAATTTCTGAAAACTTATACCTAGATAAAGCTATAGCATGGATTATTTTGTATGTATTTAGTAAAGGAAATAATTATTAAATATTAGCAGAAAGGTTATGGTTTTGAGTATAATACAGAGCTTTTTTATTTTAATTTTCTTTCTATCTAAAAAAGCAAGGAGGTATACCTCTACTCCCCAGAAGGCATCTTTTCCCCACCGTTGTTCACATCTGAGTGAACTTACCAGCATGATTAACTAAATTTAAACTGGTTCCAAGTACATGGCCAAATAGTGGCATTTCTCCAGTGTTTATTTATCTTTATCCTGGCTTGTAACACTGTTATCGAATAGCTTGCCCTGTCAGTTCTACCCTACAATAACCCATCCCTGTTAGGATTTTGACATCTCCTGCTAGAAACAGGAATTGTTTTGTACTGTGGAAAAATACCCATTAAAATATTAAGACCACTGAAACTTTGTTTCTACTTGGATTGAGCATAGATTTCAGACATCATAGGAAATTTATCTCCCCTTAATTAATCACCATTAATTAATCATTAATTGAGTGAAGATTTCTTTAAAACCATGATAACACACCAGAGTATCAAAAAGATTCAATAGTGGATGCTATTTATTGCACACTGAGAAATGGTTCAGTCATTCTTAAGTATCTTTCTTAATATATCCTTCCTGGAATAGGAACCATTTCTCATCCTAGCTTCTCTAGGTTAGCAGCTCAGCATGACCTCTGTGACCAGATGTGTCCCACTACTAAAAGGGCAAAATAAGCTGTGTCTGCCCTAGTAGATACAATGAATAAATAAATTCTCATCAATAATGCCAGAATTCTCATCTCACAACCATGTGCCCAGAACAGCTATTTGCTCTAAAAATTCATACCTATGTCTGTTTATATTGCTCTTGATCTTTTGCCAACACATCTAAAATTCCCATTTATTCACTGAAAATTAGCATTCCTTATTCCTTTGTTTTGTGAGATCAGCTTTTCTGAGAAGGCTAAAATGATCTAATCTTTCTTGCCATGGGCAATCCTGAACTGCAAATGAGACTCTAAGTGGCTTGGGTACATATTGTCTTTAAACAAGCAAAGAAGAAAACTTTTCAGCTCTATTCAGACTTGCCGAAGTGTGGTAAATTTATTATGAAAGCTGCTGACTGTATTACACATGATTAATTCCGAAGCCCATATTAAGATGATCTTTTCAGCAGTTGCTCTTCTAACTGAACGCTGTTTCAAGGCTGGGATTTCAGCAATTAATCAGTTCAGAATTGCTAATGATCCGGCAAAGGGCAGTGGCAGAAGGGGGAGGATGTCATTAGCTTCTCCAGCTTGCCTTTTTCAGTGCCCTGTGGCAGTATGGAGTGAGGCAGCATGAAAGAAAGACAGCCCACCCTCCATTGCAATCTCGTGCGGCACATAAATACTGGCGTGGGTGGTGATGGCTAGTAAATGATGGCCCTTGGTAAACAAAGTTATTTACCAAGCAGTAGCTGCTGATTATGTCAAATGTGTCTATAATGGATCTGGTTAATTTCTTTTACAGCCTATTGATTTTTTATTTGGTTGATAGATAATAGCTAGAAGGCTCTAGATTTCTTTTGGGAAGAATATGAGTCTCTTCCAATCCTTCTCCTTCAGAGGAATTGATAGTTTTTGTACTGACCTTTAGAAGCATCTTGACTTGAACGTTTTGAAACTGTCAGCAGGTTGAATCTAGTTCTTAAGCCACATATCTGAGCATAACTTTCTGTATAGGCAAGTTACCTCTCAGCTTATAAAGTGTAGGCTGATAAATCTAAACTATAGTATAGTAGGAAAGAAACTGTCTTAGGGAATCAAATGATATCTGTTATTAAAAGGAAAATTAATATTATTTTGAATCCTTGGTTATAATTCCATGTCTGTTAGCACAGACTATTTTAGAGTTTCTTCCTCTGATTTGTACATAATTTTTATTAAATTACTACTTATTTTGAAACTTCATATTACAATAAAAAGGATGTACCTTTTGTGAGAAAAATGGAGGTTCAAAGCTGGGATAACTAATACTCAAGCTGTGTTCTAGATGTAATTTATTATAATGTAATATTTGATCTGATTTCAGGTGCTTGTGCACAAGTTTGCCAGAAAACATCACATCACTTTAACTAATCTAATTACTGAAGAGACTACTCATGTCATTATGAAAACAGGTACACCAAGAGCCTTTACAGAATATGCTGCATCTGTTGCATAAAACTACATGAAGAAATGGGCGTGTTTGTTAAGCATAGCGTGGGTGACCGTCTTCCAATAGTCAATCAGTTATTGCTTGATGAAAGAAAAATAATAGTTTTGCTATTTCCTGACCCCCTTTTATGTTGGGTTAAGATTGGAGAGTGGTGAGCCAGAACGATGAATCACTTCTCGTAGTCCACCCTGCCTGGACTACACTGTGTGAGGGCTTCCTGGGAAGGCAGAGCCCGAGTCCTGGAGGAACAAACGGGGCAAAGAGGGGAATGAGCAGAAGTGAGTCTTCACTCAAAATCTGGGTGGTTGGAAACCCTAGCTCCATGTCCTCACTCCACTCCAACACCTAGTTTGAGTGTGGTTGAGAGTTTTACAGGAAACAAGTCCAGTTATAAGCTCTGAGATAGCCTAGCGTATGAAAAAGAAAAAAGTGAAGGGAAAAATTCATTTGTCCTACACCTTCCCCTTTTTAAATCTTAAGTATGGCTTGTGTGATGACAAGGGAGACCTCAGAGGCCTTTAGTTGACTGTAAGCTAAATCTGAGTAAACATTTCAGGACTGCTAACAAAGCTCATTTGAAATTGGGCCTTATTGATACAAGCCTAATGTCCAGAGCAAGTGAGGTGATGATCCCGACACCCCACCCCACCCCCACTGGAGCGAACACCTGGAAGGTGTGTGCTCTGTTTTGAGCACCATGCTTTCTTTTCATGCTGGTCCCTGACAACTGGAGAGTGTTTATCCAGAGGTAGATGAAGGAAATGGGGAAAAGGAATTCAAAGCAATGTCATTTGAAGGACAAATGAAGGAATAGGAAGACTTAAGGGAACAAGACAAGTGTCTTGAAATATCTGAAGAGTTGTTATCTGGAGGAGTTAGGCTCACTCATGGGCTCCAGAAAGCAAAGACTGGTGCCTATGGCACACAGAAGATGTAGATTGAAGCTCAACTCTTAAAACCTTCCTAACAAAATGGACTCTGGTCCTCTCCAGGGTGTTTCTGTTCATACAGCTGAAGGTTCTTGAGCATAGGGTCCAGACTCCTTGGCAGGGACATGCTGCCTTAGAACCTCTAAGAGCTTAGTTTTCTACTGTGTAAAGATCATACTACAGGGTCAGAGGATAATGCTCACAGGAATCCGATGCCAAAACAAGATACCATGAACTAAACTGTTTTAGAGATGAATGTCATTAAACTTGAATATATCTTAAGCTATGGGTTTGGATCAAGGCTGCTGATAGGTGAAAAGAAAACTTTAAAATGCAAATTAAATCTAAAGTAGTTCAGTGTTTAAACTCAAAGGCAGTACATTTGCTACTTTTAAACTAAAAATGAGCTAAGATTTCTGAGTTTAAAGCATATTATTAAGTCAACCTTCACAACAGTTAAACAAAAAGCTTTAAAAATTGTGAAGAAAGAGAAAAGATTTTTTTAAATTTGTGAAGAATTCGGTTAGGGAGAATGGCTGTTGCTACTACTGGCAGATGGCCTACTGTGTTTAGGATATAGTTAAATACATTTCTCCTGTTTAAAACTAAGTGTTCTTTCCTGAGTTTGCTTAGTCCTTCAAATGGGCCTTTAAAACACTAAAAAATAAGCAGAAGTGATTCTTCAGCTACTGCTTTCTGAAATACGTTGAAAAGAGAAAAACTACGAAAATACTATATTTTTCTGCCTTGCAGGGGAATTAAGAATTGGGGGTTAGGATTCCCCAAGTAGAAGTTCTGGGGGTGAAAATTCATCACTTGCATTGACATTGCAAATTTAGGATTTCAACAATACTGTTTTCTTTTCCTTTCACATATCGTCATCCAGTAAAGTAGATCTTCCCCGTCCACGTGTATCAATACTACCAACATGGGTAATTCCTTGAGCACAATGACAGACATCTTTAGCTGGCCTTGGCATCTAGAAGATAGGGCAGGCATTTCCTGTGGTCTTAACTTCATATCAGCCTTCTCCAGACTTCCTAAGATCCACACCTGCTGGTTAGAATTAAGGGTGCTTCCAGCCTCTGAGTCTATCACCAGGGGTGTTGGAATCATCAATCCAGATTGATCTCAAGTAGCATAAGGAGCTGGGGCGCTTTAGCTTCTTATGGCAGCCCTTCCTGATTTTGTTTTCAACTTCTAATCCCTTGGATGTTTTCCATTCTGCAGATGCTGAGTTTGTGTGTGAACGGACACTGAAATATTTTCTGGGAATTGCAGGAGGAAAATGGGTAGTTAGCTATTTTTGTAAGTACCATATAATTTCTCCCCTCCTCCCTTTAACACCTCAGAATTGCATTTCGACACCTAACATTTTAACACCTAAGATTTTTGCTGATGCTGAATCTGAATTACGAAAAGGTCTTTAGTGGTAACACTAAACTAGCTTTATCTTTAATGCATAGCTCTTTGTTCAGATAGCTGGTGATGTGGGGGAAAATGTATTTCTTTTTATAACTAATAGGACCTAATCTGCTCCTGGTAATGTTAGCATATGAACTAGGGATTTATTTAATTGTAGGCAGAAATCCATGTGCAGCAGGCACTTTTATAATGTTTAAATTAAGCATCAACGGTGTCTCCAGAAGGAAATCTATTAAGGAGCTGTGGCTTTATAGAGAGAGGACCTCTATTCAGTGTTATTTCTCCCACACTCTTATGTGAATCACTTCACCATCTACCTCCATGAAAGGAGGTCTTCTGCTCTTGTGTGACCTGTCTTTTCTGTGATCTCTTTAGGGGTGACCCAGTCTATTAAAGAAAGAAGGATGCTGGATGAGGTAGGTACTCTGTTTTACAAACTAATCGGAAAGACTTGGTGCCATTGAGTCATACTGAGTCACGAAAATTTATCTGCTTCCTGCCTTGCACTACTTTCTGAAGATTTTCCTTGATGATGTAGATCATCAAGAGTTATGCGAGCAGGGACTTCCCAGGTGGTCCAGTGGTTAAGAATCTGCCTTCCAGTGCAGGGGACGCAGGTTTGATCCCTGGTTGGGAAACTAAGATCCCACATGCGGTGGGGCAACTAAGCCTGTGCGCCGCAACTAGTGAGCCTGAGCGCCACAACTAGAGAGAAACAGCCCCACCTAAATCTTACATGCATACACCTTTGTAGAAAACTCTTTCACAGTTGAAAAGAATCCTTCATATTAATATGCAAATGTATCTGTTTAGAAATCCGATTCCTTCAAAGAGATTTTACTCTTTGATACTGAGAACAGTGAGAGGTAAATAAGATAGAACGTAGGAGGAGGAATAATTTTAGAACAGCCATCTTAGAGCTGCTGGTGACAACAGATCAGGCAAAATAAAATTAGCGAAAGCAGTTTTAAACTATTATGCACTATTCAGCATATTCATAATTAATTGATGTTTCTGTTGGTTTTAACTTTCATTCAGTGACTTATATTATTGGGAGGCTACTATGTGCTGGGCACAGGGATACAGCAGTAAATAAGACTGATAGGTCCCTGCTGTGGTGGGATTCATGTTCTGTGGAGGGGAGATGCATAATAAATAAAGATGTGTTTAAAATACCAATAAACACTATGAAGAAATATACAGAACAACAGACTGGCGGTTCACTGGGGACAGAGGTTGACTATTTAGGTAAGGAGACCCAAGAAGGCTTTCTGAAAAGCTTGAGCTGAGACCTAAAAGACAAGAAAGAATCGGCCTTGGAAAATGTAGGGAACAAATGTTATAGGCAGAATAGCAAGCATAAAGGTCTTAAGATGGGAATGAGCTTGGTTTATTAAAGAAAAACAGGCCAGTATAACTGGAGAGTTGTAATTGGTGAATCATATGTAGGCAGCAGAGGTTAGACAAGGGGTTGGAGAAGGTCATAGACAAGGGCCAGATCAGGTAGGATTTGGTGTAAGTCGTGGTAAGGAATTTGAATTTTATTCATAGGGTAATGAGACCTGGAGATGGTAAGAAGAGTTTGGTTTGAGATGTTTGGAAGATAGGACTTACTAATAGGTTAAATTGGAAGATGAGTTAAAGACAGGAATTGGGGTAACGCTTAGATTTTTGGCCTGAACAATGAAGTGGATGTTAGTGATGTTAATTAGATAAGGAAGACATGGGGGAAGAGCATCCTGGGAGGCTGGGGAGCAGGAGGCAGGAGTAGAATCAAGAGCTCTGTTTTAGATGCATGGATTTGGGGATTTATATGAGACCTCCGGGTAGAGAGGTTAGTAGACACAGGGGTACAATCAGGACTATAAATTTGAGGGTCATCTTCAAATAGATGACATGTTTATCACTAGACTCTTCTCACTCACGTGACTAGGAAATATTAAGAGCTCTTTCACCTAATAACAACCTGTGGTTATACCCATGACTTTATTATTCTTCACAATTCTCTTGGCAACAGATGTGGTCTCCCCTGCAACCTGAGTTTCAGTAAGAATTGTTTCTAAGCATTCTTCCCCAGAATTCTCCCCAAACCTCTAACCTCCCTAATCCTATTATTCTTTATTCCCCCAGCCTTGACCAGTCCAAATAGTGATTATGAAAAGCCTCTTACTTTCTTCAGTGTATTAAATGTATATTTTATTATATTGGTTTCATTAACTGTAAATCTCTCAATGGAAATCTGAGAAGCCCTTATTTCTTTAGATGGTAATACACATTGATTTAAGAGATCAGGAATTCTCCAGTTATCTTTATAACAGCATAGTATTAGCAGTTTAAATACTAAGTGAATGTTCTGAGAGGAGATAGATGTTGAAAATTAAAATACATTAAGTCCCAGTGAGGTGAAAAGCCAATTGTTAGTTTCTGCCCACAAAGATTTGCTTCAGTGAATTGATTTCAGCAGCTGAGATGCTGGTCATTTCATGCAGTCCACCAGAAAAGATGATTTTGGGGGAGGTAGGGTTCAAAACTGCCTGGCAATGTTTGATTCCTTAAATATGACATATCTCCTCGATTTCCATTGAAGGAGGCTTCTCTTTCTCTGACCCCTGTGGTTTGGGCTTGGTTTCTTTCAGCATGATTTTGAAGTCAGAGGCGATGTTGTCAATGGAAGAAACCATCAAGGCCCAAAGCGAGCAAGAGAATCCCAGGACAGGAAGGTAAAGCCCTCCTCCCCCATGTTGGCAAAAAACCTACCCACCCCTCTGCATTCCTGCCCACTTCGTGGAGATGGTCTCATTCATCTTGTAAGGGGCCTTACAAGATGGCCTCTTACACTGCTAGAATACCAAGTAGGTGCATTCATATAGGTTTTTTTAGTTCTTCCAGCCCAACAAAGTAAATAAGTACAGTCATTCCTCAGTACCCTTGGGGGATTGGTACCAGGACCCCCTGCAGATACCAAAATCCAAGGATGCTCAGGTCCCTTTTATAAAATGGTATAGCATTTGAATGTAACATCCTCCCATATACTTTAAATCAACTCTAGATTACTTCTAAGACCTAGTACAGTATAAATGCTATGTAAATAGTTGCCAAAAAGCAGATTCAAGTTTTGCTTTTTGGAACTTTCTGGAAGAAAATTTTTTTTTTCAAATATTTTCCATTGGCAGTTTTTTTTTTCAAATATTTTCCATTGGCAGTTTAGTTGAATCTGCGGATGCGGAACTTGTTGGATACAGTAGGCCAGTGGGCCAACTCTATTATCCGATTTATGAATGAGGGAGCTTAGAGGTTTAGAGAAGTTATATAATTTGGGTTTCATTCTAGGGTGCAAATCTTAGCTGATAAATGGCAAAGCTGGGATTTGAGACAGATGTGAATCTAAAACCTTTGCTCTTTCTACTTCACGGTGGTGTCTTTCTCTACAGCAGTGTGATAAGTGCTGTGAGGGGATGTACCCAGGCTGTCTGTGGAAGCACAGAAGAGAAAGTGATTGATAACCAATAGCTGACATCTGTGTAATGTTCACTATATCCAGGGACTGCTCCAAACACTCGACCCTATCTTAACTAATTACAAATTTTACAGCAACCCTGGGAAGCGTGTACTATAATTATGCCTATTTTATAGATGAGAAAATTAAGGCTCAAAGAGGTTGAGTAAATTGCCCAAGCTCACACAGCTAGTTGTGAACCCAACTAGAAGCTGAACGCAACTAGAACTAGTCTGCCTCCAGAATCTGAGCTCTTAATGACAATACCATAGTTTCCTGGCACATTATAGAAGTTTTCACATAGGAGAAAAATTGATTATTCTAACAACTTTACAAATGAAAGACTAGAGGCCCAGGAAGATTCAGTGACTTTCTTCCCAGATCATACTGTAGCAGATGATGTAGCCAAAATTATGTCGTTCTCTCAAGGAGAAATCCAGGCAAGATTTCACACCAGCCTGTCAGGCCTGAGCTGGCTGCTCTTGGGTCACTGACTGAGTGCTTACGCTCCTGGTCTGCATTTCTTCCTTTTTCAAGTGTGTACGTTGTGGTAAGGGCATGTCAGAACATCCACATACGGAGCGCCTCCTGTTCCTTTATAGAACTTGAGAGAGGACCAACAGAGGTGATTTTCTAAGGAAAACTGCTTTGGGAGATGATCACAAATCAAGCCCTGGAGCTCTGAACCCTTGGGGTCAGCCCACCCTCACCCTCTGAGCCTATCAAGTAACTTCCAGATGCCAAGAAAAGCTGCTGGCCCTGTTTCTCCTTCTGCCTGCACCTAGGGGAGCTCTGTGTGAGCCAGTCATATGTTTTATTCCACTGGATACAAGGCAGAATCAGCACTGGATTCTTACCTCCTTGAAAGGAAATTCCAGCATTTGGAGTTTTGCCCTGCATTTGGGGTGGCAATTGTGGAACGTGCCTGGTCAAAGTAGTGTCATTCTGAAGACACCACGTGTCACTGTAGTGTTCTCTTGTGGAAGAGAAATGTATTTGTAGAGGTGAAACTTCAAATTTCTAATCTCATAACTAGATATCCTCATCAGTGAGTGTCAGCCTGGATGTAAAAATTCCTAATCTTGGGCTTCCCTGGTGGCACAGTGGTTAAGAATCTGCTTGCCAGTGCAGGGGACACGGGTTCAAGCCCTGGTCCGGGAAGATCCCACATGCTGTGGAGCAGCTAAGCCCATGCGCCACAACTACTGAGCCTGAGCTCTAGAGCCTACAAGCCACAACTACTGAGCCCACCTGCCACAACTACGGTAGCCCACATGCCTAGAGCCCATGCCCCGCAACAAGAGAAGCCCCCGCAATGAGAAGCCCGCGCACCACAACGAAGAGTAGCCCCCGCTCTCTGCAACCAGAGAAAGCCCGCCTGCAGCAACGAAGACTGAATGCAGCCAAATAAATAAATAAATACAATTTAAAAAAAATTCCTAATCTTTTGTACTTTTTGTGTCAACATTTGGCTCCAGCTGGCCACCTGGGGAGAACTTTTAGCATTATGAGCATCTAGGTCCTGCCAACAGGTTGGAGATGCAGTTTATTCATACAGATAGTGAGAATGGCACAGATGGAGGCTGTCACTTATAACAGAAACAGACTTGTCCTGCTGTCTGTCCTTGTTCCTCTGACTGAGATTGAAATGGGGTGTTGGGGGGTGAGTGGGCATTTCCTAAAAGGCCATCATGTGTTTTTAGCTTCCTGATTTTTCTCTACCCCAGTCTCTCTTACTTGAAGGGAGGTGAGTTCTAGGCCTAGACAATTTTCATTTTAGTGGAATGGGGAGAAAGAAAGAGGGTCAAGAGAACAAAGTTTACCTAAATGGTATGTATCCAGCCAACTGACACAAATTTAGATTTGTTCTTTGAAATGATACCCAAGTCCTTCCCTAAGAATTTGTGCCGAAGCGTGTGTAAGAATTTGCCTGTCCAACAGAGTAGCCACCAGCCACAAAGCTGTTTACATTGTAATTAACTAAAATTAAATAAAATAGGAAGTTTAGTTCCTCACTCACCCTAACCACATTTCAAGTGCTCATTAGCCACATGTGACTCATGACCACCTTATTAAAGCAAATATAGAATATTTCCACCAAAACAGAAAGTTCTTTTGGACAGTCTGTTGAGCACTGTAAGTGGAAGAGGTACCTGCAAGGTGCAGTGTGATCTGTGTCTCCTGGAAATTAGGCAGTAAGCTCAGTGAGGAGAGGCAGAACCAGGCTTCCCTTCTAGACTAAAAACGACTTAGGTTGCTGAAGGAACAAGGGCCATTCGTAGAGCAGTGTGAAGGCAGGAACAGATGTTCTGGGACCAGGAGAAAAGGAGCAGGTACACATAAAATAAACATAGACGTCTCTGCCAGTTAGGGTCAGGGTTAGTATTGATGTATATATCAAATCTGGATAAACATCAAACTTCAGCTGATAGTTTGAATCTCTTGCCATCTAAGCCTTTTATTAAACATAAAGGAGGACCAAATTTTTTCTTCTTGTCTCTAACGAGGAGTAAAATTACCTGCAGAGGTCATCAGGGAAGAGCCTGGACCTGATTGGTGGCAAGGTGGGATGCCCAGCCCTTGAATGACAAAGAATGTCTATAGAGTAGATCAAATACATGCACACATGAAAAAAAGTCTAAAATCCATCTGTGTTTTGGACATTGGGCTGATTGTCTCTGGGAAGTAGCAGCAGAAATTATCAGGTAGTAAAGAAAAGAAAAGGAAAGTTCTTATGATATCGCTTATATGTAGAATCGTAAAAAAAGGTGGGGGGGGTACAAATGAACTTATTTACAAAAGAGAAGTAGTCACAGATGTAGAAAACAAACTTATGGTTACCAGGGGGTAAGTCGGGGGAAGGATAAATTGGGAAATTGGGACTGACATATACACACTACTACATATAAAATAGACAACTAATAAGAACCTGCTGTATAGCCCAGGGAACTCTACTCAATACTCTGTAATGGCCTATATGGGAAAAGAATCTTAAAAAAAAAAAGAGTGGATATATGTAAATGTATAACTGATTTGCTTTGCTGTACACCTGAAACTAACACAACACTGTAAATCAACTATAATCCAATAAAAATTTAAAAATTTTTTTAAAAAAAGGAAAGTTCTTCATTTTTGAGTCTCTATATTGCTTTTTATAAAAACCCATATCTTTTATAACTAATGTTTCTTTTTCTCCACCCCTCTGTCCCTCTCTTCTCCCAGATCTTCAAGGGCTTAGAAATCTGTTGCTATGGACCCTTTACCAATATGCCCACAGGTAAGAGACTGGGAGAACTGCCGAATCCAGCACCAGCCTTTCCCCTACGTCATCATCTTAATGGGGGTTCCCTCATATGGGTGAGATATTCCAGAGGTTATTCTATTTCTCTACCACTCATCAGACAAAACTGCACCAAAATATTAGCCCATGGCAAAAAAACTAGCCCTGTGCCCCTTCTCAAGAGCTAGAAGGCAGTGAAGAGTTAGGATCTAGGACACAGTATGTTCTGTGCTCAGTGGGATAGAGCTGCTCTTACTGCCCTTTGGTCTAAGAAAGGGGGGAAATAATAAGTTAGAGAGAAGATACCTTTTGGGTTTGTAAATGTCAAGAAAGAATTCTGCTCCTCCTAAACCATCTTCATTTGATACAGAGATGAAAGCACAACAGCTGCATAAGCCCTGTGGGCCTGGGGCCCCACATAGGCCCAGAGCAGAGGAAGACTCTTGATGAACATTTTCTAATTAAATTTGACACTGAATGTGATGTTATGTTGAGGAGTGCTATGTGGCTCAGCTCGGAAGTTGTGAGGCGCTGAGGCCCTGGGGTGTGTCTAGATTTGGTTCGTTCTTTTCCAAACAAAGGCTACCCACCTTTGCCTCTGTACCCACTTCTGCCCCCAGGATCAGGTCCTCTTACTCCCCCGAAGTCAGCCTTGGCATCTGGTCAGGGACAGATGAGTGGCAGCAAGAGAACCTGGCAAAGTAATTTTGCTTCTGTCTTCTTTATTGGTTATTGATTGGGTGTTCATGAAATTTCCAAGTGCCACTCAAAGCTTTCTCAGGGTTTTTGTACTTTGGTATAATGAAAACGAGGGTCTCTAGCAACTATCATTTTGGAGGTGAGTTAACTGACCTCGGTTCACTCAGCCAAACAGGAGCACCTCAGCAATCCTCAGAAATGGGCTGATGGTAAAGAGAACCCAGAGGTGACCAGGAACCACCCAGTGGTCAGTTCTGCTGCTTTTCCAGGTCCAAGTGGAACATCTCTAAGATCTCTTCTGATTTTTTCAAGTGATTTGATTCCAGCTCAGCATGTAGCCTTTCCCCACTGATGTGCTGAGTCTCTGTCCAGGATGACTTGTATTTTTTCTTTTTTCTTTTCTTTTTTAAAATTAATTAATTAATTAATTAATTAATTATTTCTGGCTGTGTTGGGTCTTCGTTTCTGTGCGAGGGCTTTCTCCAGTTGCGGTGAGTGGGGGCCACTCTTCATCGCAGTGCGCAGGCCTCTCACTATCGTGGCCTCTCTTGTTGCGGAGCACAGGCTCCAGACGCGCAGGCACAGTAGTTGTGGCGCACGGGCTTAGTTGCTCCGCGGCATGTGGGATCTTCCCAGACCAGGGCTCGAACCCGTGTCCCCTGCATCGGCAGGCAGATTCTCAACCACTGTGCCACCAGGGAAGCCCATGTATTTTTTCTTGACTGAATGAATTATCTTCCCATCTCTTGACATTTACAGTAATTACCACCAAGTATGGTGCTGTCAGTGGCTGTGATTATCAATTACCAACACAGAATTAGGCAAGGAAGGAGGGATGGCGGGTAGGTATTTTTTCACAGTGTCTTAGCCAGCAGTTCAGCAAATTAATGGAAATGAGATCTTTGATTTTTTTTTTTCTTTCTTTCCAAGTGTTTCATTTGACTTTCAGACCTTATCTACCAAGTGGCCTTATGGGGACTGATAACCAAAGTAGGTAGCATATCCATAGCAAATTGACTTAGAATTTGTAGTTTAAGGCCTTTCCGTCCCTTTGGAGCAGAGAAACAGGGACTCTCCCACTGAGAAGTCTTGCTGTAAGCCTTCATCCAGAGGAGTGTGGGGTAGAGAGCCCAGTTAAATATGTAGATTACTGTGGTGATTTTAGGTCTAAATGTCTTATTTAGATCAACTAGAGTGGATGGTGCATCTGTGTGGGGCTTCTGTGGTGAAGGAGCCCTCATCATTCACCCTCAGCCAGGTAAGTGTTTGGTGCCCTGTCGGGGGAGGACACAATATTCTGTCCTGAGGTTAAGCAAGGCAGCACCTTTCAGTCCCTATGAACCCCCCAGTGTAGCCTTAGAAGCCTCACTTCACCCTGACCCTTCTCTGACCACGTACCTGTGCCAGAAGACTCCATCTGTAAGGGATAAGTAAGGACTTGAGAGCTACAAATATTAAACAAGAGCCAGGGAAGGCTCTTTCCCTCTGACCCTTCCTTTTTGACATGTGCCCTTCCCCCTCCTTTGTGTGGTTGCCCCCAGAGTAGTCTGCTTCAGCAAACTATCAAGAAATGGTGAAGTGACTGTCGCAAAAGTCCTGCTCTGATACCCTCAATGCTGTTTCCTTTCTGGGGGTGCAGGGTACTCAACCAATCGTGGTCGTGCAGCCGGATGCCTGGACAGAGGGCGGTGGCTTCCATGGTGAGTCTTGCTGTAAGCCTTCATCCAGAGGAGTATGGGGTAGAGGGCCCAGGTTAAGTGCAGATTACTGTGGTGATTTTAGGTCTAAATGTCCTGTTTAGATCAACTGGAGTGAATGGTGCACCTGTGTGGGGCTCCGGAAGGCCATAGGCATGTACCTGCGTCATATGGGGTGGGAAGAGTTTGATTCAACACAGGTCACCCAGTGCTTGATTAACATAGTTCTCAGCACATTCTAGGTGCTCAATAAATACTTGTTGAATGAACGAATGAATGGCTAAAATGTCCTTTTAAAACTTTTTTGTTGTTTGTTTATTTTGCATTATAAAAGTTGTGCATGAACTGTTTCCACGGGGGTGGGGGGGTGCTTAAATATGAAAATTCATCACATAAAATATAAATGAGCACAAACACAACAAAATAATCCCAGCAATCCCACCACTTGGAGATGATCACCAGAAAATTCTTCCAGGCCTGGCTGTGTACGTATGTACACACATATATTTTATACAAATGTGATCATGCTCATCATACTGTTTTGCTTTTTCACTTAAGATATGGCAAACATGTTTCCACGTCATTAAATTGCAATGCTGTTTTGCTCTCTCTGGTGACTTTTCCTTTAACAGATTGGAGCTTATGTTAATAAAGTTGCCAGAGGCTGTAGGCTTTCACCAGCAGTCAGTCCTCAGGCTTTTGAGTAAGGTTCTATGTCCTGAAGCACTGCTGAAGATCAGTGATATTGCTCCTGCCTAAGTCACTCTAAGAACTCATCCAACCAGTTGCCCCGAGTAGATTGACTAGAGTCTGGTCTGGGGAAATGTGAATTGACACTAATCTCTGCTTGTGTTCTCTGTCCCCAGTCATCGGGCAGATGTGTGAAGCACCTGTGGTGACCCGAGAGTGGGTATTGGACAGCGTAGCCCTCTACCAGTGCCAGGAGCTGGACACCTACCTGATACCCCAGGTCCCCCAGAGCTGCTGCTGATTCCAGCCAGCCATGTATATAGGGGATAGGGCCTGTCTCTGCAGGACCTCAAGAATGAGCTTAAGAAATGACCTTTTTCCAGGCCCAGGGAAAGGCCTCTTCAGTCCTTCCACAGCCCCAATTCCTAAATATTTTATGTACATCAGCCTGAAAAGAACTTCTGGCTCTGCAAGGTCCCTTAAAGATTTTCTGCTTCAAGTCTCCCTTTGAAATCTGCCATGAGCACAAAATTGTGGTAATTTTTCACCTGAAAAGAATTTAAAACCATTTAAACCCCACCAATTGAGCAAGATGCTGATTCATTATTTATCAGCCTTATTCCTCGTCCTGGGGCTGTTGGCTTCAAACTGGAGGCACAGAGTGGTTGGTCTCAGGAGAATAGCTGGTTTCCCTAAATTTGTTTCTCAAAACCCTTGTGTTCTTAAAGTCCAGGAGTCAGATCCTTCAATGGAAGGTGAGTACTTGGGGATCTGTGCCGTGACTTAAAATCAGAACAGTCCTTGGACAGCTCTCAAGTGTTGGAGTGGAGCACTGGGGAGGAAATCCAGAGGTGGTAATGGATATAATATGAAATTTGAGGGTTAATTAGAGGAGAGGGGAGTCTTGCTGACCTTGATCTCCAAAAGTCTGGGCTATAGTTGCTGGGTTTCTAAAGAATTTCTTAGCACTGATGTGCTCTGAAACAGCAGAATCTTTTCAAGGACTCTGGTGTCCAAAGAGAATCTTCTAATTCCCCATTAGTGACAAATAAAATGTTTATTGTTGTAGCTCTGATATGTAACCCATTCCTCTTGAAATATAAGATCTCTGATATGAATATTTCATGTCTGTAAGATGACGGATCCCACCAGGAAAGGAGCTGTTTGCTTTCCTTGAGGTAATTTTTTTCCCTTTGCTCCCTATTGCTGAACTGTACAGATTCATAAATAATTTTGTTTGCTGAAGGAAGAGAAAGTGTTTTTCATAAACTCATTATCCAGGATTGTTTATAGCTGTTGGAAGGACTAGGTCTTCCTTAGCCCCCCAGTGTGTGCGGGCAGTAAAGACTTGATTGTACAAAATATGTTTTGTAAATGTGCTTTTCACCTGCAAATAAACTTGGTAGCAAACACTTCCACCAAGTATGACTGTTCTGAAGGCTCACACCTGCAGACTTTCTCAGAGCTTTTTCTCACTGTACTTTCATCTCCTCATCTGTAAAACGGGGATAATAATAGTACCTACCTCCTAGGTTATCAAGGGGACTTCAAAACCTTATTATATTTGTTTTCTATTGCTGCCATAACAAATTGTCACAAATCTAGTGGCTTAAAACTACACCCATGTATTATCTCCCAGTTCTGTAAGTCAGAAGTCCAAGTTGACTCAACTGTTTTCTTTGTTTCGGGTCTCATAAGACCAAAATCAAGGTGCCAGCAGGGCAGGGCTGTGTTCCTTTTTGGAGGCTCTGGGGATGAATCTGTTTCCAAGCTCATTTCATGTTGTCCGAATTGTTCCTTGCACTCCTCGGACTAAGCTCTCTGTTTCCTTGCTGGCTGTCGGCCAGAGGTCATCCTTAGCTTCTAGAGGCCACCCACATTCTGGACTCATGACCCCATACCTCCATCTTCAAAGCCAGCAATGGCTGATCAAATCCGTCTCACTTTTGGAATCTCTGACTTCCCCTTCTGCCTCATCTCTCTAACTCCTGCCAAAGAAATTTCTGTTTTTAAGGGCTCAAGTGGTGAGATTGTGCCCACCAGGTAATCCAGGGTGCTCTCCCTATCATAAGGTCCAGGACCATAATTACAGTTGCAAAGTCCCTTCACAGCATTACCTAGCTTAGCGTTTGATTGAATAACGCCGGGGCCAGAAATCTAGGGAGGACATCTTTGGAATTCTGACAACCACTCCTGTTTAACATGCTTAATCCACTGATAACAGTCTGTATCATCTTTTGTTGGTCTTTACTCTGTTCAGAGATTGGAATTCTCTTTGAGGCAAAGAGGATGAAATCCTTGCACAATTCAGTACTGCCTTATTTGTAAGGAGGGTGGTGGGTAGGTGAGGGGAGAAGTAGAGAAAATGGAACTAACTGCCATTATTACATTTTTATCTCATTTAGTCTTCATCACAGCTCTGTGAAGTGGCTATTTGTCACCTCATTTGAAGAATAGGAACTGGAAATATAGGATTTTGCTCAGAGTTTGCACAGCTAATAAATGACAGCGTGAAGATCCGAACCCATGCCCTTTCCATCCCATCATTCAGCTTTCCACCTGCATCAGTCACTGACCCCAGGTCAGAAGGCACTGGTTCAAGCCTCAAGGGAATTTGGGGAGAGGAGCGGACTGGGAGGGGAACTAGCAGTCTCTGGCTTTGTGGCCTGTGGTGGGAGGCGGTGGAAAGTTCCTGCCTCCAAGCGGCAGCTCTCCCTGGGAAAGCAGCCCTGGGTAAGGGGATTTACAGGCTTGGATCACGGCTACTTGTTTTGTCCACTCCCCTCCAGCTTCCCAGCTTAGGGTTTCTTATCTTTCAGCTGTCAGGACCTGCCAGTTCAGCCTTGCCCACGGGGTGACCTCTCTCGGTGTGACCTCTCGGGGTGACCTCTCTCAGGCCCACGCCAGCTTCCTGTCCACCTGGCAGGGAGTCCATAAAGGCAGGCAAGAAGCAAGTGCTTCCCAGTCTTCGGTCAAAAATGTCTCATTTCCAGTGACAAGCCATGGCTCACTGGACCCTGGGGGTAAGCTAGGCCTCATCCTGCTGCCCCCATCACTGATGGGTTAATAGAAAAAGCAACATCTATGTAGTACATCCTGCCTTCCCAGGAATCCTGGGTGAAAGCAGAGACAACTAAGACACATTTAGAAGTTTTCTGTAATTGTCTCTCAAGGTCTCCCAACAAATGTCCACCCAGTCTGTTTCTCCAGCTCTGCATAACCTCTCCCGGAAGTCAGCTTCTGGCTCTGGCCTCAGGATGCTTGGCAGAGCTTAAGAGTCTTTATCTGAAAATGGAGTAAAGCTACCTGCTTTTTTGACCTCTGGCTTTAAGATATCCTCCCACTTTTCCATCCCACAGTCTTCAGCCCTTTCTGGGCACAGCTGCATTTTGGGAACTAGTTCCTGTACTGCCTTTATCTCATTTCACGAAATGAACTTCTGCAAAGAAGCTGGAAAGAAGGAGAAGAGGAGGGATTATCATGCAGGCGCAGGGAGGGGGGCCTAGAGAAGAGCTCATAGATTATCTCCCTCCCAAAAAATGCAACCAGGATCATCCACAAAGTATCGGCTCAGAAACATGCAGGGGAAGAAGAAAGGAATCAGTGTTGGGGGGTTGGAGCGGAAGGAGCCAGGCTGCCCAGAGTGTATCCTGTGAAGGCTGCGAGGAGCAGATAAGGGCAGCCCCAGAGGCAGGCAGTGAGGAGAGCAGGGCAGGGTGAGGGGGAACTGCAGATCTACCCGCAGAACCTGAGAGAGAATGGGGCTCACTGGCCAGGGACTGTGGGAGCTTGCTTATCAAGGGCTGTAAAATGGCTGAGCCAGAGGCCCCTGTACCGTACTTCAGGGATGCCTAGCTCCCTCCAACAGGCTTTAAATCTGCCCATACCAAGGAGAAAATTAAAGAAATGGATCTGGGCAAATAGAAAATTAAGGAGAACTGTGGAGAGCAGGGGTTGGGGAGGTGCAGGAGGAAGCAGATCCTGAAATGAGTCTCAACGATCAGGAAAATCTAAGTAATGGTTTGAGGGGCTGGAAGAAATGGAAAACAGGAGAGACTCCCTGCACGTTATGGGGGCCAGCAAACAAGAGCTCTGGAGACCTAGTTTCAGGGACCCAGAATGATAAGGCAGTTTAACATGCAGGTTAGGACAGTGATTCTCAAACCATGGTCCCCTGATGGGGAATGGGGCGGGGGGGGGGGGGGCAGGCAAAACCTGTTAGATATGCAGATTCCAGGGCCTCACTCCAGACCTACTGAATCACAACTAGGGGAAGAGCCCAGCAGTCTGTGATTCTGAAGCAAGCTCAGGTTTGAGAACCACTGGCTTAGTGTAAGGGGCTGCTAATTGGTATAAAATGTTACCTACGGTCTATTCTTTTGTCTCTAGGAAGATCTTGGGCCTGTTAAGGAAAACTAAGGTTCCCATGCTGGTGAGTGGTTCTTATCTACAAAGTTGTAGCAGCTAGCTCCAGTTGACTCCAGAATGGCTCTTTAAACAAATACAAAGCAAAGGACAAAGACTAAATTATATTAGCAACCTAGGAGCAGAAGAGCCAGACTGCTTAAAACAACAGCTAGAGGTTTAGGAGGTTTTATTAATATTTAAATTGCAGTGAAACCACAGCTGCAGCTTTTGACTCCAGCATAGAGATATGCAAATGTGGCTTTCCAAAGAAAGGCAATTTCAGACAGCCCTCCAGGTAATGAGAACAAGTAAAACAAATGATTTTGTAATTTACCTTTATTGACTGATGGAGATCAAGGTACAGACAATCCTTACCCAGCGAGAGTCGGCCACCAGCGGGCCCTGTGAGGGGAGAAGAGAAAGCTGGCCTGGAGGGAGAAAAGCAGGGAGACACAGAGTGATGACAGGAAAGGCCCAAGGAGGGCAAAACAGGAGGCAGGTGGGAGATGACTCAATTAAAAAGGAAGAGAAATGGGGTCTGTGGACCATCGATCTTGCCAGCTCTCAGGAGCAACAACAATAATAATAAGCGACTGTCATGTGCCACACTCCTAAGTGCCAGGCACTATTCCCAACTTACCAATGAGGAAAATGGCACTTTGAGAGGTCAAGCAACTTGCCCAAGATCACACCACAAAAGGAGGTGGCAAAACTTTGATGCAAACAAAGATTTGTGTGAGGCTCAACTGTGCTGGGAACCAGTCCTAGGAGGTGATAACAACAAGGTTAATGACTGAGGGGGCAACTACGTGCCCAGTTTCGTAGTGGACTCTGTGTATGCTAGGGTTGTGGAAGGGAGGGAGGAGGCGCTTGCTATTCAAAGGGTGGAGCAAGGAGGCCACCGATAACCCTTGCAGAATTGTGTCCTCTGGTTCAGAAGCCCCTTGTGGGCTGTGTGGTGGGCTCTGCCTGCTGTGGAGGCACCTCACGCCTCCACATGGGGGCCAACAAACAAGAGCTTTGAGACTTAGTGTCGGCACCCAGAATGCTAAGGCAGTTTGACATGCAGCTTAATGCAGTGATTCTCAAAGCATGGTCCCCTGATGGGGAATGGGAGTGGGGGCTAACGACATAGTCTAGGAACTTGTTAGATAGCGAATTCCAGGGCCTCACTTCAGACTTACTGAATCAGAAACCGGACATGGGGCCAGCAATCTGTGATTCCGAAACAAGCTCAAGTTTGAGAACCACTGGCTTAGTATAAGGGGCAAAGCATCTCAAGCTGGCTCTTGGGTAGGATTTGGCCAGGTGAAAAGCTAGGAGATTCCAGAAGTCCCAGTTAAGAGACCCCAGCTAGCAGAATTAGGGGAAGGATCCAGAAGATTTGAGAGAATCTTCTAAGGATCTATTTCTCTGACCTACCCAGTCTCCTCAGGCTGTCCCTTCTAAGCCGAAATCCATCCTCACCAGTGCCTCACCTGCTGTTTCCTTTCAGGCGCCCTGGCCACCAAGTATGGGGACCCACAGATTTTGCTCACACTCTGTCTTGTCCTCAGTGAGTCCTGCTCTGCCATCTCTACAGGCCCCAATACTGCCCACCCCACCTCCTCCACAGAGCCCTCCCCACTTCCAGGCCAGAATCTCCCCGCTCTGAGCATCCCAGAAGCTTTGCTTTATTTATGATACTTTCTTCCCTCAGTAAGTTATTTCATACATACTCTATTGTCTCTATTTGACTAGAAGGTCATTATGGGTAGGATTAGTATCATTTTATCTTTGTTATAACCCAGCTCTGTTCCTGGCAGACACCTTGTTGGGTACTCAATGAATATTTGCTGAATGCAAGAGTTAAAGAATGAATGAATGGACTCATTGAGTAAAGGCCTTATCCAGCTGCTAGCCCCACCCTCAAGAACTTTAGTCCTGGAAAACAAGCCACGTTCTGCCACTGAGAGTGCTAATTCCTTTCAATCCCTCCCACCCATTTTTCTAGTACCCAAATTTACTCCAAAACCAGTAGGAGAGATCTAAACGTCCAAGAATCACTCTTCCTCTTCTAAGCCCACACCTACAGATTTCCTCCTTGATTCTCTTTTGCCTATCATGAAGCCTACTGCTTTGAGATGAATCAAACCAACACCCACGCAGACAGAGAAGGTGTTTCCCCTCTCCCTGTGTCCTCCAGCAGGGCCTCCTCCAGGCTAGATACTCAAGATAGATAAACTGCTATGCCGCCATCACTGGAGAAATAATTAGGACGCTCATGATAATCTCTTTGCAAGTTCAAAGCCCTGGCGCAACCATTATTTCTCTCTCCTTGCTTGTTCCCTAGGAGATCACTAGGGTAGAGATTGTTATCCCCACTTTATAGGTAATAAAACTGAGGTCCACGGGAATTCCCTGGCGGTCCAGTGGTTGGGACTTGGCATGCTTTCCACTGCTGACGGCCTGGGTCCAGTTCCTGTTTGAGGAACTAAGATCCTGTGAGCCGAGCCGCACAGCAAAAAAAAAAACAAAAGCAAAAACAAAACTGAGGTCCAGGGCCTGGTCAAAGGTCACCCAGTGAATTGATGGCAGACCTGGAGCTGACTAGCCCAGGACTCCCTATTCATTAGAACACAGATGAAAATGCTCTCATTATGGTGTCTGGGCTGTGTCTTGTCAGAGAGGGAGTGTGGACTCCAGTTGAGTGGGGGTAGGGGCCAGGAAAGATAAAAGAAAGTTTGTGACCCTGTAAAGTTTTTTCTCTGCAATGCTGCAGCAGTTGGCACTGGTTAATTCCAGAAGAGTTTTTGTGGGTTTTTTTGTTTGTTTGTTTAAAGCATTACTACATGTCCCAAATTAGGGAGGAGGGAAAAAGAGGTGAATCCAAAGGTAACACAGACACACAGGTAAGCAGATGTTTGCCATCTTTTGAAAACAATCTAAAACCAAATGGCAAGAGAAACTCAAATTACAACTTATGTGGGTCTTCCCAGTTGTTAGGCTATAGGACTTCTGCAATAAACTAGTGCCAAGTGGGTAGAAAATCTTCCCTTGGTGAAGCCTGGGGCTTGGTGAGGAGAGGTCTCTCCTGGAGGCAAAGGGCTTTGGGGGCTGTCTCACGGCGCTCCACAGCTGCCAAGGTGAGATGCCTGCTGGCGGGGCCATCCCTAAGTGCACAGAGACTCTGAAAGCCATGGAAGCCAAGATTTGTGCTGGAACCTCCTCTGGTTTCCAACCAAATGTCAGAAAAATTAAGGAAAAAAAAATCTCTACAGCAATTCAAGAGGCCATTTCCTAAAGATGTGGCCCCAGGGCTGTGCTGGGGAAAGCAGTGATGATCTTTCCCTTCCCACCAAAGCCCGAGCTTTCTCCCTGGGCTCCATCCTAAAGAGCAGGCCTTGTCCTCTTCACCACAGGCCAGCTCTGGGCTTTTCTCAGCCTTTAGCCCAACACCAACCTCCATTACTCCTCGACCCTTTGCTGAGGCCTCCGCAGCTTCCCCATGCCACTGGAGCTTGTAGGGTGTGGAGATGGGCAGAGGGGCATGATGCCCACGCCCAAAGGGGTGGTGGTTGCACAACAGTGTGAATGCACTAAATGCCACAGAATTGTACACCTTAAAATGGTTAATTTTATGTTATGTGAATTTCACCTTAATTAAAAACAAAAACTGAGGGGGCTTCCCTGGTGGCGCAGTGGTTAAGAATCCACCTGCCAATGCAGGGGGCACGGGTTCGAGCCCTGGTCCGGGAAGATCCCACATGCTGCGAAGCAACTAAGCCCGTGCGCCACAACTACTGAGCCTGCGCTCTAGAGCGTGTGAGCCACAACTACTGAAGCCCGTGTGCCACAACTACTGAAGCCCGCGCACCTAGAGCCTGTGCTCTGCAACAAGAGAAGCCACCACAATGAGAAGCCTGCGCCCCACAACAAAGAGTAGCCCCCACTCACTGCAACTAGAGAAAGCCCGCGTGCAGCAGCGAAGACCCAATGCAGCCAAAAATTAAATAAATGAATAAATAAATTTATTAAAAAAAAACAAAACAAACAAAAAAAACAATACAAAAACTGAGCTGCCCTGGGAGCTCTTTGTGGGTGGGGAGAGAAGCTGGGCCTCGAGGAAGCTGTGAGGGTAGAGCCCCCTTGCTGGGAGTGGCAATGAACGACAATGGGAAGGGCAGTCTGGGCCTGCCCCCTCCTCCTCCAGGACCAGATGGGAACTGGGGCTAAGGAGAAAGGCCCAACTGGGGCAGCGCTGAAGAGAGGCACTCAGTGAAAGCGAGGAGGCCGCAGCCGCCGCTCATTTGCATCATAAGTGATTGGTTTTCCCTGTTCGTCCCTCATTAGGACACAATGGACAGTTGTTTGCTGGCGCAGCAGATCTATTTACCAAGGGAGGGAGGACACAGAGCAAGAGTGACCGATGGGCCATAGTAAGTTGCTGGGGGGGGGTGGCGGGGGCAATCCTGCCTCCTCTCCCCTGCTCCCCCCACCAACCCGCTGCCACTGGGACTCCTGTTCTCACACAGTGAGAAGGGACCCAGAGAGCAAATCAACCCCTCATTTTACAGATGAGGAGACTAAGATGCTAAGAGGGGATGAGACTTGCTAAGGTCAAACAGCGAGCATGGCAGAGCCAGGGCTTCTGGAATCTACAGTGTAGATTCTAGACTCTCATTCCAGGGCTCACTCCACTGGCTTGCAGTACCTTCTCCATTCCCAGCTTGCGGCTCTGTATCTCTGTGGTCTCTCCTTCTGTTCCAGGCCTTGTGTTCCATCACTTCTCTCTCCTGTGTCTATCTAATCTCTTTCTCTGTTCCTGCTCCTCTCTGTATTTTTACCCCCAGGTTTCTAGGCAGCCAGGATAATTACTAAACTTCTAATTCGCCCCTGCCCTAACGAGCGTGTGTCTGGCAGGAGAGGCAGCAATTTTGAAACTGTCTTGGTGTATTTTGGGTATAGGTGGGGAGAAAACAAATATGTGTGGGGGCCTATTGTAAACCAGGCACTAAGACAGACACATGACACATTTTATCTCATTTATTCCTTTCAGTCTTGCAAGGTGGTGTTCTTGGAGACGGGAAAATGAGAGGCTCAGAGAGGTTGGGTAATTTGCACAAGAGCACCCAGCTGGCAGATGGCAGCTATCTGACTCAAAAATCTCCACCTCACACCCAGGCACAGGGGCTAAGCAGGGTAAGGGCCCCCTGATTCCAGGCTCATGGGAGGTAACAACCTTGCTGAAGGAGGCCACTGCTTTGTTGCTCCTCTCTGGGCAGCACCTGCCTCCCCTCTCCCTACCTTCAGGCTCCCACCTTCCTCTGGGCCCCTTCTGCATGGTGGTGAAATCTCACAAATGCAAGCTTTTGCCCCTGGTGGGAGTGGGGGACTGGGGAGATAGCAGTCAAGAGGGAGAAACCTGACAGACCCAGACGGTGGCAGTCTCCCTCCTGCTGACGCCCCCTCCCACTTCCCTGTCTGCCCCTCCCCTCTGTGGTTCAAGCTTGCCAGCAACTGCCTCTGTCTCATTGTGCTCTGGGGGAAGGGGAGAGTCAGTGAGTGGGTGTCTGTGTGCATGAACATAAGGCCTCTGGGTTCATTCTGACACTGAATGAAAAACTCACCAATTATTCGTCCAATCTCATTAATATGCAGACAGACATCTGTTATTTAGGAGTCAACAGCAGAGGCATTTTCTTGGGGGGAGGGGCACTTATGTACGTGTCCCTCTTGTCTCTTTGGCTGCTGGCGGGGGTAGCTGCTTGGGAATCACCCCACATGCCTGGACCTGGAGCCTCCCCTCTCTCTGACCCTCACCCCCAGCCTTGAGGAGAGGGAGTAGGGGATTGGCTAGAAATGGAGAGAGACCTGGGAACCCAGCTGAAAGGGGGAAAGGGGGGAGAGGGGCTGCACTGTGTAGAAGAAACTCCTTTGTTGGCAGAGAGGGAGGGGGGGATACTCAGAAGAGCTGAACCCCTTTCCTGGGGAAGAGAGAGTAGTGTAGGCTGTAGCAGGACTGCCTACCAGGGTCCTGGTGTCCACCGGGAACCTGCGGGACATGACCCCTTCCCCCCACCTCCCTCAGCCTGCAGGACCAGTCTGCGTGTATCTGGAGTGGGGTCACTATGGCAACCTGGTGCCCTCACCCAGACTTCAGAAAAGGTAATGGGGGGAGTTCAGAAAAATGGGGACCAAAGGACATCCTTTGGAGGAGTCGCTAGACCTCTCTCTCTAGCCCTCAGGATAGGTATGGGGACGAGACACCTGACCTGCCCCTTCCTGTCTTCTGGCCTTCCTCCAGTCTGAATCCCAGCACAAGAGGCCCTCTCCAAGAAGCCTTTCCTTATTCCATCAGGCCTAGTTCAGAGGCACTCAAGCCTGGATGTGCAAGTTGTAAAGAATAAAGGTCAATATCAGTTCAGCCCCCTTTAAAGGATCAAACAACTTTTCTACATCCTTTCTCCTCTCTGAATCCTCCTCAGCAACACAGTGAGGCAGATGTGGCAATCAGCTCCCTTTTCCAAGTGTGAAAACTGAGGTTCAGACGCCCGCAGGGCCTCACTAAAGGCTCCCCAGGGAGGAAGCAGCAGAGCTAGGACCCAGGCCCTCGGACCTCTGCCTCCAAATATCAAGCGCTTTTCATGACTGTCCCTCCTGGAAAGGCTGGAGTCATAAGGGGATGACCCTCTGCCAGCTGAAGCATTTCAGGTGTTTGTTAGACCAAGACCCCACCCCTAACCCATTCCTTCCTTCCCCCTCCTCCCTCCAGGGCAGGCTGATTGCTGAGGTTAAGAAACACTGGCAGCATCACAATGTGATTAGTTGTTTATTTCATTAAATGATTAACGAGGCTACATTGTTTCCCAAAGGGGTGTCCAATTTGTGGGGGAAACAGCTGCAAAGGAGGAAGCTGGGTCTGACTCCTGCATCTGGGATGGGGTGGCGGAAGGTCCCCTCCTTCCAGCCTGCAGGGGCCTTTGAAGATCTAGGAACAGCCCCATTCCCTCCTCTCACCCTTTGGGCTCCTCAGCCCAGAGGCACAGCCCGCTCTGTGGAAATAAAACGTCTGGCAATCCAGACCTGCAGAGGGGACCAAAATCTGTTCCCGGTGGTAGTGGAAATGTATTAAACTTTGGGGGTTCCTCCAGCTGATTTATCTTCCTAATTATGTTTGTTTTAGGCAAATATTTAAATGTGTTTGCATTCCCTGAGCATGGCAGGAGAGGGAGGTTGGGAGAAGAGAGGGGGTGCAAACACTCCGTACTTTGAGCCTGGTTTGTACCAAAGTCCAAAGTGGAGATGAGAAGCCACAGACAAAAATCCCAAGACAGTGGTATGTCAGGCCCCTGTGGGGGAAGGGTCAGGCCTCTGGGACCAGACTGAGATCCACCTAGCTGAGCCCCAGCGCTCTCCAGCACCCTCAATCCAGGACTCAGTATCCTTGCAGAGGATCTTGGAGTCAGCCCCTAACCAGGTCTCAGTTTAAAAGGGTAGGGTGCCCGGTGCCCTTGAAGCTGTCCCAGAATCCTTGAGGAGATTGGCTGAGATGGACCAGGACAGGGTCTTGGAGGAAGAGGGAGGATAAGGAGTGTTTGATGAGCCAGGAGTGGGTGGGGATTTCCTTTCCTCTCAAGACTGGGCCCTGGCATAGGGAAGGAAGAAGCTATTTTATTTATTTATTTTTTGGCCACACTGCCTGGCATGCAGGATCTTAGTTACCTGACCAGGGACTGAACCCGTGCCCCCTGCAGTGGAAGCGCAGAGTTTTAACCACTGGACCGCCAGGGAAGTCCCGAGGGAGAAGCTATTTTAAATGACACATCACAGAGCCAAACCCCCTAGACGCCCTCCCTGTGCCCCCCACCCCACCCCCACCCCAGCCCCCCATCACCTCATCCAGATAACCATCTATCCAAAAACCAAATCTGGTCCCTTCATTCTCTGCTTGAAATCCCTCATGCTGCCTCACATCCTCAGAATGAAGCCCTGGTTCCTTTGTGGGCCCTGCAGCGGCCTCCCTGTACCTTCCTAGCCTTGTCTTCCGCCCTCCCTGCCATGGCAGCCCCAGTCGTGCCATGCTCTTCCTCATCTCCACGTGTTTGCACATGCTCTACCCTCTGCTCAGAGTGCCTTTCCTACCCCGTCCCTGCCTGGCAAACTCCTCTTCAACCCTCAAGGACCTGGCTCAGAGGATGGGCTTCTGAGGCTGTAAGGAGCTTCCACAACCAAGGAACCATCACACCTGGGGTACCTCTCTTCCCCACCGGGCTGGCCTCCAGAGCACAGAGACTGGTCCTTTCAGAATCCCAAGCCAGTGTCTGGCACACAGTTGGTGCTCAGTACACATTTGCTGAATGAATGAGGGAAAGATGGGCTGTGAATTAGGTGGGGATCCCAGCAGATGGGAGGGTAAGGTCTGTGCTCTCTCCCAGAGTGTGTCTGAAGAACTGGCTGGGGCTGGGGGAGGGGAGAGCCATGGATGGTTCCTGGGGGAGAATGTCACCGAAAAGAGGCCAGTGGGATCAGAGCCAGGGAGGGAATACAGGACAATGTGAAACCAGACTCCGGAGAAAACAGACCAGCACTGTCTTTCCTGACAACAAGTGCTCTGGCTGGCCTCTCCACCGTCTTTCCTTCTGTAGGGGGTTGGGGAGGTGTGACCCTCAACTCACATCTTGTGCTCCCTCCAAAATCATCAAGGCGCTCAGGATGGAAAGAGGGAGAGAGCCCCTGCCCCAGCCTCCAAGGAGACCCCAGAATCAAACTACTGTTCCCTTGGGAAACCACTCTGTAAAGGGTCACGCTGATGTGGAGGCTTTTGATGCCCTCCCTACACCTACAGCTCCCAGGGCACCGGCAGATTCCAAGTTGGGGCTGGACATGGTGAGCAAGGGGCCTGGACCACTTCAGCAGGACCCTTCCCACATTAGCAGGGGGCCCCAGTTGGGCTGAATAATGAATTGCACATCAGTCCACTTTAAAACCCCCTAACGGCTTTAGGATTGTCTGGCTCATTAACTGACATGAATATTCCCAAGATCTCTCTCTCTCCCACCTCTGGCTCCTAAAAGGACACTGCTGATCCAACCCATAGCTTTTTCCTCTGCTCCATCTGTGGGCATCGACAGGGAAGTTCTTACTGAAGTCTAACGTTCCCTCCTGCTGCTAGAGACTGGTAGATTGGTTTTTAGAAAGCAACAAAACTAAAGCCACAGTCGTTTTCCATGGACATGGGCTTTATTTGGGGACTCTTGGGGGAAGGGAGGGAGGGAGCTAAGACTGGTGGGTAAATCGGGGGAGAGGCTTCTCAACTTGCTTTTTAATTTAGTGCATGTTGCCTGGAGGTTAGGATGAGTGAGAACAGCTGTAGAAGTGAGAGGAGAGGAAGAGGGAAGGTCAGAGAATGGAAACTTTCCTTGGGGAAGGAAGCCAGGACCAGGATATGGGAACTGAAGGTGGGGAGGGAAGGCACCCTTCATATATTGAGACTCAACCAAGGTCACTGCTTGATGCCAGCTTCCCCAACCCCCTGGCCCCATCCCAGCTCCCAGCCCAGATGCCTGCTCTGCTAGTTCCCTCAACTTGCCTTGGAGAGGAGCTGAATGAGGATGTGGGGAATGGGGGTACCCTACTGCCTCCAGCTTCCCTGCCCAGGAGAACTGCTCACTCGCCCGCCCTAAAGTCCCAGCCAGAGTCAGGAGGTCAGGAGGCTGGGGGCCAGCAGGGGGACAACTGTGCCTACACCTCCCCTCCTCACAGTCTGCCCACGGGGCCCTTCACATGAGGTTGCAGCTCTTGGCTCTATCCTTGTGTATCTCGCCCTCGTTTCCAGTCCCATTCCCGTTCCCCCGGTCCGGCCGTCCTGCCAGCTGAGTAGATCGCTGAAGTCCCCGGCGTGAGTCAGTACGGCGCAGCTGCCTATGGCCCCGGCCGAGGGAGGCCACTGTGGCCACGTGGAAGACATCTCTGACGCTGCGCTCAGAGGACCGGGAGGAGCACTCCACGTAGGACACGGCCCCCACCTGCTTGGCCAGCACAGTGCCCTGGAAGGATGGAGTGAGTGGAGAGAGTTACAGGGCGTAGCCTGCAGCTCAGCAAGGGGCAGGGAAGCTGAGGGCAGGGGGGGTCAAGGGATCAGGTCAGAGGCCAGGGCAAGGGATTAGCCAGATAGGGTGTTTTCAAATCAGAGGCTGAGAGGGGCAGAGGTGAGAGGTCTAGGCTGGGACTAGGTCAGAGATCAAGGGTCCCACCTGTTCATGTGTAACAGGGATAAGCCTCTGCTTGGACAGCTCCCTCAGTGTGGCCAGGTCGGTCCGCATGTCTAGTTTACAGCCAACCAGCACAACCTTGGCATTGGGGCAAAACTCCTGAGTCTCCCCTTGCCACTATTTGGAGGAAAAAAACAGAGTTATGCAGGGGTAGGAGGCGGCACAGGGTGAGTCCTTGCTCACAGCATGCAGAAACCACGCACCTCTCTGGGCTCTCCCATGTAAGCAAGGAGGTGAGAGTGGTGGGCTTGGGCTGAAAGCAGGAAGGGTGTGGGAGAAGGGAAGGGAGGAGAGGGCAGGGGTGGGGCCCTGCTTCTACCTCAGTGGCCATGAAGGGTCTGCCACCCCCTTTCCCAAATTTGCTCCTGGGAACAGACCAATTCCGCCCTCCCTTCCCCTCACTGGGAACTGGGGCTGCCTTAGCTGACTTCTGTCCATTCACCACAGGCTTTTCTCATGGAGATAGGGGCCTGGAGAGGAGACCACAGGGCTTTCCTGATCTCCAGCAGCAGCATTCCTATCCCCTCCATCTGGGGCTCCCACACCCAAGGAGATGGGGAGGGTGGACGAGATGTCCCTTGAGTACTTCTCCCTGTTGTCCCCCATCTCCCCCAGATGCCATATCCAGCTCTGAGGACTGATTTCCAGGAAGTCAGGGGGGGATTGGGAAGGGTGAAAGCTTCACACACACTCTCCCTGACGGCCATGCTCAGCTGTAATTCCCTCCTCCTGGCCCATGTGTTTTCTGGTCCCCCTCAGTCTAGCTGTCCTGCTTCCCTAGGCTCCCACCTTCTTGAGGACACTGTCCAGTGTTTCTGGTCGGCTAATGTCGAAGCAGATGAGCACAGCATCCGAATCAGGATAGGCCAGAGGCCGGACGTTATCATAGTAAGAGGAACCTGAGAGAAGACAGGGAGGGAGGGGACAGACGAGGGTCCTGAGTGTGCAGAAGGCCTGGAAGGGAATGGGAAACCTTAGCAATCCTGGTCAAGGGATTCTGAGTAGAGAATGGAAAAGAGCAGGTATTAATACCCATCAAGGAGTCTGTGTTTCTCCAAGGAAGGGAGTAGACAGAGGGGAGGTTAGATGGCAGAAAACAGCTCTCCACTTCCCTAGGGGGTTCTCTAAAAGTAATCATTCTTAATCTTTTCTGAGTCTTTGAGAAGCTCATGAAATCTCTCAACATTCTCACAAAATTTTGCATGTGCTTTCTGGGCTTTGACAGACATCTTCTAAAGCTCTCCAGGGGAGCAAAGTAAAAATCTAAAACAAAACAAAAACCCCTCCCTTTTTGTAGGGGAAGGGGCAGGGGCAGAGCCCTCCCACCCTCCTGGGACTCGATCTCAGATTTCTATAGTTCAGTCTAGAGAAGCAGTTTCCTGCCCCCGAAAGAAATTCTAAGTGTCTTTCCTAAACCCAGCCCTATCTCCTAAGAAACATGTTCCAAAATAAAAGCCATTCCTTCCCAACTTTCCCAGGTATGCAGAATCCAGCTGAGGGGATGGGATACTGGGCTTTCTCCTTCAGGACAAGGTTTCTATGTGTCTCTGAAAGCTCTGCCTAGTTTTCCTGGCTTTAAGCAGAAAATTAATTTTCCTTCCTCCTAGAATAGGATGATGGGCTGGGTTGACCTGGAGCCTAAGGGTCTAGCCCGGGGAGGGAGCAGGGTGGGGGCCTTGGAAGTCAGGGTGACCCCGAGGGACTTGGCTACCTGAAGTGTCCCACATGTTGAGCTCAATGCGGCGCTTGTCGATCTCAAAGCTCGCGGTGTAGTTCTCAAACACGGTGGGGACATAACTCTGCAGACACGAATGGCTCAAGATGAGATCCTCCAGTCCTCACCCCAGACAAATGCCCTCCTCATTCCCACACCCCGTGCAGCCCAGCCCGAGGACACAAGTTGGTCCGGTGTTGGGCAAAGGGGAGATCCCGGGAGCGGCTGCCTCAGCGGAATCTCTGCTAGGCTCCCGGACCCCCTCCCGGTCCTTTCAGGCCCTAGTTCTTCCCCTCTCCAATGCCCAGGACCCCCGACATTCCCCTAGCGCCCCCTCCGGGATCCTCCGGTTCTCCCAAACCCCATTCATCTCACCCTGCTCCCCAATGCCTCCCACCCCAAACCTCTGCAGTCCTTTCAGAAACCCCAACGCTTTCCCCAGTCCTCCAAGCCCCTCTCTCTGATCCCTGGTTACCCCAGCACCCATTTCCGTCCGTCCCCCAGGCCCCAGTCACCCACCCCCGCGGCCTCAGCGCCCCCCTCCCAAGACGCCTGTTCCTCACCCCGGGGTAGGCGTCCTTGGCGAACACCTGCAGCAGCGCCGTCTTGCCGCACTCCGCGTCCCCCACCACCACGATCTTGCAGCGGCCGCTCTGCCCCTCCATAGTCCCGGCTACGCGCCGGCCCCCCGCGCAGCCCCCCTGCCGGGCTCCGCTGCCGCCTCCCCCGCCGCTGCAGCTGCAGCCGCTCGGGCCGCCGACACCGGCATCTCTCGGGCCCGCGCCGAGCCCCCGACCAGGGCCGCGGGCCCCCCCCTGCGCCCCGCCCCCAGCGCCCCGCCCCCAGCCCGGCGGCCGCGCCCCCGGCCCCGCCTCCCGCCCCGCGCTGCCTGGGGGCGGGGCCCAGGGAGCGGGGCGAAGCCCCGGGGGAACAGGGGCCCAGGAGAAGGGTTCTAGCGCGCGGGTGTGGTCTAATGGGCCCCTGCGGGTTTGGTTGTGCTGAACCGGGTTATTTGACTGAGTTGACTTCCTTAGGGATGGGGGAGGGGCAGAGTTCGGGGAAAGTTCTGAGGGGTAGGGTGGGAGCTGCACAAGCGCGAGGCTTGGGCCTTCTGCGTACCACACGTGAACGCCGGTGTGCTAGTGCGGACACGCGCGGGGGAAGCCATCCACTTTCTGAACAGAAGGGGGCGCGAGAAGGTAGGGGGAAAAAGGGCGTCTTTTTGGTTCGGTCTCCCTCCCCCACTCTAAAGTCCCGGCAGGGAGTCTTGGGGATGTATAGGCAAGGACTCCAACACACCCACCCGGACAATGGTGACGCCCTGGCTTTCCGTTCCCATGGCAACGGACGGCCTGGCCTGGGCTGCGGTGATTTAACCGCGGGCCCGGGCGAGCCGGGAAGCAAGGACTGAGTTTCTCCAGCCAAGCGCAGGGTGGAAAGTTTTGGGGAAGCTGCGTCCTCTGGTGGATGCTTCGGGGAGACGGAGACGGGGACAAAGAAGAGGCAGATAGAACTGCCCAGGGTGACAGCCCTGCTGGAGCCAGAGACAAGCTCTAAAGTCATTTCAGGCTTGATTCGGAGTCTAACAATAATCAAACCTCTGTTTTGCATTTGCATGGCATCTTTTACCGTTTAAAAGCGCTTCTTTAAATAGAGGATACTCGATTTAATTTTATCTTTACCCTGTAAAGATTAACTAGAGCAAGCAACACCATCACCATTTTACAGAAAGGACAATTGAAGCACAGAGCTTTAACAAAGTCAGATGGCTCGGTCACCCTGCTCCAAGTTTGCCACTGCAAGCAAAGAATGGGTCTCATATGGGTCGTGTCAGAGCCTGAGGAACAACTCGGTTGGGTTCCGCTCCACAGATGGCTGGCTCCCCACATCTGATGTAAGCTCAGGTTTGTTTTGGGATCGTCCTTCAGACTGTCCCTTAATATATTTTTAGCTTAATTATTATGTAAATAATAATTATGTATTATTATTATGTAAATAATAAATAAGTAAATTAACTCGCAGTCTTCATGATCCCAAGAAGGACCTCGCGTGGGCCCGTACCCAATAAGCACCTCCTCTCCACTTATAGCGCTCGCGCCGCACCTGCACGGTGGCCCTGGCCCTTTAAGTCCGCGCTCGAGGCCCCGCCCCCGTCCCGGCGCCCCGCCCCGCCCGCTCCGAGTCCGCAGCCTTAGCAAGTCCTGACTCGCGCCCCGCCTTCCCCAGCGGTGCACTCTTGGTCCAGCTGTGCGCGCACGTCGAGCGTCCCAGCCATGTCCGCCGAGAGAGAGGTAGCCGAGGCGGCCACCGTGGTGGCGGCGGCCGAGGCAGGGGCTGGAGAAGATGCCTCTTCGCAGCTCCCGAAGGCGGAGGCAGCCGGCGACGCCCAGCCACCCGCGGCCTCCGAGGGGCCTGTCGCCCCTTCGCCGCCGCCGCTGCGCTGCCTGGTGCTCACCGGCTTCGGTGGCTACGACAAGGTGAAGTTGCAGACCCGGCCGGCCGCTCCCCCGGCCCCCGGGACCGGCCAGCTGACGCTGCGCGTCAAGGCCTGCGGGCTCAACTTCGCCGACCTTATGGCCCGGCTGGGGCTGTACGATCGGCTGCCGCCGCTGCCACTCACTCCCGGCATGGAGGGCGCGGGCGTGGTGATCGCTGTGGGAGAGGGAGTTAACGACCGCAAGGTGAGCGGGCCAGGGCAGGGCAGGGGGAGGCTGCGCAGGCCAAGGGGCAGTGGGGCACGAGTGGGCGGGCGCCATAGGTGTGGCAGAGCGGGGGGAAACTGGCACGAACCCGGGTAGACGGGCATGGAAGACGTAGGAAAGGAGCCTGGACTCTGAGGCTCCTGGAGAACTGGATTTATATTTGGGGGTGGGAGGTTGAGATGAAGTAATTGCCCCCTCCCCAAACACTTTAATTGTGGCCGCCGCCCCGAAACGGTGCTGGTGCTGGGTGGGTGGGGAAACAATAAGGAGCCTATGCGCATGCGCACAATGACCTTTGCGGCCCCCTCCCACCAGCCGTGAAACCTATCCTGTACCCTTGCCCACTAAACACTCCGCGGGTAATTGTGGTCTGTGACTCTAAGTGACTGTCGGTACCTTTTTCCCGCGAGGGAGCTATGTAGTCGGGATTGGGCGGGGGCGCAGGGCCGTGCCAGAGCCCTAGTCACATGCAGCCCCGTGGTCTGTGGGGGTGTGAGGCGGCCCCTCCCAGAGCAGGGCCTTAGAGAGAGGCACGCCCATCATGGAGGAGAGGGAGTCTGCCACCCACTCCTCCCGCGCACCGGCCTTATCCTGCCAGTCTGATCGAGGGGGTGGGGGTGGGAGTGGGGAGGGGGTGGGGGTGGGAGTGGGGACGGGGTGGGGTGGGGTGGGGGGCGAGATTGGGTGTCTGGATCTTTGTCTTGGGCTCTCTGTCTCCCGTGACTGCACTATCTCCTCCTCCGGTGACTCAGCCAGCAGACCACGACCCCGGGCTGCCCTTGGGAACTTTGGGCGGAACCCACCTCTGTCTTCTCGTAGAGGACCCTCTACTCAGAAACCGGGCCGGTGCCCATTTGGACTGGGGAGGGGGGTGTGGCACCATGAGCAGGTTGGCCCAGCTCTGCCGGTCTGTGACTCCTTTTTATTTATCATTAATCTTGGCGACAGCCCCAGGCACCGGAGAGTTTCAAATGGCCAACTTTTTGAGAGACTTGGGGTGAGGCCTTTGCACGTCATTTGTTTAGGGGTTTGTTTTCAAATCTGGCCCCTGCAAAAGAGACTCATCAAATGCAGACTTTCTTCTTGCCAGACCTGCGGGTCCCAGATCTCAGAGCTGGAATTTTTGGATTTATTGTACAGGCATACGTCTCCTTTCTCCTTAAAGGGCTTCTCCGTGGAGTCAGCTCTGGCTCCACCCTTTCCACTGACTTCTAAATAATCCTACTTTAAGAAGGTGCTAAGAAGAATTTTTTTTTTTTTTTTTGGTGGGGGGAGTAATAGTTCATGTTACTGCTGAAGGCCAACCACCTAACCTCTTCTCCCCACACTTTCCGCTTCGTAAATACAGGATATCCTGTCCAGGGTAAGAATATGATGTAAGAGCCTGGATTCAGAGGGGAGAGCCCTCCCTCCCTCCTGATATCTGGGCTGGGGAAGGGTCATGGGCCTGCCCTGTAATGGGCTGAGGGGTGAGCATTAGCCTGGGTAAGTGGACCTTGTTCTGGGCCAAATCTGCGACTGGCCACCACCTGGACTGACCACTACACTTTCCCCAGCTCTCCTGGGTTATTTCTGAGTCCGCTAGTCCTGAGTCCTGGGGTGGGATGCTTCCATTCCTCAGACCTCATCTCAGGCCAGTGCTTGCAGAGAAAGATCCTACTCTGCCCTCAGTACTCCTCCTCAGTGGAGTGTGGACATGAAAAAGGGTATGTGTGGGAGTCCCATCCCCCTGCTGCATGGATCCCAAGTCTCGTTAATGTACAGAATTCCCATCATTCCTGGCAGGGACCAAGACAGACTCGGATTGTCCTGGAACAGCACCCACACCTCCCTCTCCATGCTCTTCAGAGGACCATGAGAGGCCTTCCTCCGGAGACTGCCCCCTTTCCCCTGTCCTCCCCTTGACCCCAGTTGTTAAACTGGAGGGGAAGGTTCTGTTTCCTTTGCTCCCTTTCCCTCCTGCAAGGAGGCTCTTGTGCAGGTGGCTGAGGGTGTGGGGAAGGGGAGGGGGGATGCCTTTTCCTGGTAGGTGGGATTGCATGGCTCTCCTTGGCCATCACTCCTCCCCCCAGTCTCTGGGTGAAGCTTCTTTCTGAGCCCCCAGTGGTGGCTCAGATACTTCTCCTGAGGTAACAGCCCTAACTGCTCAGAGACCTTTACCTGCACTTTGGTATGGCCCTTACAGCATACGGCCCTCTTCCTTCAGTTATTGGACTGGTGACCTCCCCTCCTTGCTTCTGATATTGTCATCATTGTTGTCCTTATTATTAGCTAACACTACAAAGTTCTTACTATGTGTCAGACATTAGGCTAAAAACCACTGAATGATTTTTTGCTACTTAATCCTCATTAACTGCCCTATTTTACAGATAGGAAAACTGGGGCTCAGAAAGGTTAGATAATTTTTATTTGCCCAAGGTCATAGTGTCAGTAAACAGTGGAGCCCATTTTTTTTTAAACCAAAGCAGTTTGGTCTCTTCACCAATATTTCATGCTGCCCTAACTGTAAGCTTCTTGCATTCAGGGATCTTACACAATAATAAAGTGTAAGATCTGTAAAATGGAGATAAGGATAGTATCTTTCTCAGGGGGCTGACGTGAGGATTGAGTGTTTATATGTAGAGCACTTACAATAGGGCCTGGCCGTTGGTAAGCAGTCAATAAAGATAAATTGTTATTGATGATATTATTATTACTATTGTTATTATAATAACCATTACCACGAGTACTGCTGCTGCTTGTACTATTACTTCATTGCCAGGAAGAGGGCCTTGTGCATAGTAGAAGGTCATAAATTACCAGTGGGTGAATGAATGAGTGAATGAATGATGCTCTTTTTCCATTCTTTTTTTTTTTTTTTTTAATTAAAGTATGGTTGATCTACAGTGTTGTGTTAGTTTCTGCTGTACAGCAAAGTGATTCAGTTTCTTTTTCCATTTTTCAAGGTAGGGGACCGGGTGATGGTGTTGATCCGGTCAGGCATGTGGCAGGAGGAGGTGACTGTGCCTTCGGCCCAGACCTTCCTAATGCCTGAGGCCATGACCTTTGAAGAAGCTGCTGCCTTGCTGGTCAATTATATCACAGCCTACCTGGTCCTCTTTGACTTTGGCAACCTGCGGCCTGGCCACAGCGTCTTGGTACACATGGCTGCAGGTGACAGGCACCCTCCATTTATCCCCTTTCCTTACCCCACCCAGATCTCCTTCCAGGCCTCTTCCCTGCTGCTTGTCTGGACTGTTGTCATGGCAACACTAGCTGCCTCGGCCTATGGTGCCCAGAGGCCTCTGCAGTATTGTTGCCGTGGTAACATTCAGGCACCAGGTCCAGCCTGGTGTGCTATCCATAGCAACGTGCCCTTGCCCAGCACCTCCTCCTTGCCAGCCACCCTCCCCCCAATACTCAATCTTGGAAATTAGACATGGGATGATGGGAGAAAGCCTCAAGATGAGCCCAGGCAAAATGAAGGTGATGGGCTGGATCCTTGAGAGGTGAGAATGGAGAGTGGTGGCTGGACGACTCTATATCCCCTCCTTATGAAAGTGTCTTGCTTTAGGGGGTGTGGGTATGGCTGCCGTGCAGCTGTGCCGTACAGTAGAGAATGTGACAGTGTTCGGAACGGCCTCAGCCAGCAAGCATGAGGTGCTGAAGGAGAGCGGAGTCACACACCCCATCGACTACCACACGACTGACTACGTAGAGGAGATCAAGAAGATCTCTCCCAAAGGTGGGGTCAGGGAGTGGGAAGGGGTAGGATGGCATGGGACAGAGAGGGGGGTCTCCAGATCTGTGGATCCTAATGCTGTTCCTGGGCCCCCTACTTTGTGACAGGAGTGGACATCGTCCTGGACCCTCTAGGTGGGTCAGATACAGCCAAGTGCTACAACCTCCTCAAACCCATGGGCAAAGTAGTCACTTACGGTGAGTTAGTGGGCCGGGGCTGGAGCGGGGAGTTAGGGGAAGCAGGGTGGGGTCTGAGGGGTAGGATATAGGGGCCCGGGGCTTTTGAATGCAGAAGGGACAGAGACTCCGGTGCTCTGTAGGAAGCATCACGGTTAGGATGGTGCTGGATATTGCATTCAGATTGCTCCCTCCTGGGTGTAGCTACTGTCCTTCTCGTTCATGAGTCATAGCAAATTCTGTGTTCTTTCTGTGTTCTTGTTTGGGGATTATTCCTGATGCAATATCAACCAGTCTACTTTCCTCTGTCCTACCTCCTGGGCTTCTTGGGCAAGTTGCGTTTCCATTTAAAAAAACTACTTCACACCAAATATAAACAAATATATAAAGATTAGAGCAATCTTTGAGTCGGCTAGAGTCCATCTCGGCCAGGTAGCCGGCAGGTGGGAGGTTCTCCTGTCACTCCCGGGCGCCGGTATGGATAATTGTAAGGGGCCCGCAGGGGGCAGATGAGCTTGGATCCAGACACACAGGGATGTGCCTGGCACCTGGATTCACAGGCTGTGTCTCCTCGTCCCCCAGGAATGGCCAACTTGCTAACGGGCCCCAAGCGGAACCTGATGGCCGTGGCACGCACATGGTGGAATCAGTTCAGCGTGACAGCTCTGCAGCTGCTGCCGGCCAACCGAGCCGTGTGTGGCTTCCACCTGGGCTACCTGGAGGGCGAGGTGGAGCTGGTCAGCGGTGTGGTGACCCGCCTCGTGGCTCTGTACAACCAGGGCCACATCAAACCGCACATCGACTCCGTGTGGCCCTTCGAGAAGGTGAGTGTGATGGCCCTGCAGGGAGGGCCTGGGTAGGACCCGTGAAGGCTGGGGTCCCTAGGGGAGGAGTCCTGGGAGGAGGAGGGCTGACTCCTTTAGGCCGGCTCCCTGGACGGGCCGAATGGCGCTGGGAGCAGAGTCTTATCTTCCTCTCCAGGTGGCGGATGCCATGAGGCAGATGCAGGAGAAGAGGAACGTGGGCAAAGTCCTCCTGGTGCCTGGGCCGGAGAAGGAGAACTAGGCAGGGGGCTGGGAGACCCTCAGGGCCCGGGGAAGAGAGAAGCTGGGAAGCCACGTGCTGTTGGCCACCAGACCCTCGCGGTTCATCCTCTATCACAATGCGCTGCCCTCTTTCCCCCCAAGGTCTCTGCAGTGATGTCCTCTCCCCTGCCCTGTTCTTTCTCTTTAGTCAGGGCTTCCCCCTCCCCGCTTCCTGCCCTCTGAAGAGGTTGGGAAGTGACCACTTGGATGTCTGGGCCCTGCCAAGGGGATAGGGAGGGTCAGAGGGAGGCCGGCCGCTTCCTGCCCCCACCCTTTCCCCGGGCCTCGCTGTGCTGCTTTTGTGCCAAGGTTAGCCAATCCCTTCCCGTCCTGTTCCCTGTGCTTCTGCCTCCGCCTCGTCTCCCCTCCTGCCCCCGCCCCACACCTCCCCAAAGAATCGAAATGCCAGCTCAGGATATGGGGCCAATCTGTGTGAATCCAGCATGTCCCTGTGTCGCCCTAGTGTCCCTTCAACCCGGGCCAGCCAGCGCCCACCTTGTTGTAAGGCCTCGTCCTCTTGTCCCCAATTTCTCGAGCACAATCGGGCTTCTCCCACCTCCAGGGGTTCTGCCACTCTCCACCAGGGGTGCCTCTTCCAGCAGGGGCGGGAGTCAGACCTGCTTCCCTAGGTCACCACTCTATGGGAGCGACACGGAGCCCCCTCACCCTTCACTGAGTTCTCTGGATTTGTTCTCAGTGCCTTAGCAATGGAAACCTTGCTTGTGTGTGTAGGGGTCCCTGCCTCACACCTCCTCCCCCCGTCCTCCCCAGTGCCTTCCTTGTTCTGCTGGAGCTGGGGTTTCGCTGCTCCCCAGTCCCATAGCACTGCCAAAAATCTGTGTGTGTGCCGGTGTGTGGGGGGCCAGCCCCTAGCCTCCGGGGGCGCGTGCCATGTCCTGTCTCTGGGGCTGTCATTTCTCTATGGTGGTTGAGGCGAAAGAGGCGGGGAAGCTTTCTCAGCCTTGCAGCTAAGTGTGGCACTTACCAGCCAGAGCTCTGAGAGGCGATGCCATCTGTCTCTTGTTCTAGGACCAAAGTAAAAATCGAAGCACGTTCCCCATGTAGTCACGGAGGCCCACTGTCTCCTCAGAGCAGGGAGGCAGCTTTTCAGACTAAGCCCCAAACTTTGTTTACATGGGTGGGGAGATGGAACAGGGGGTCAAAGCGGGGGTTTAGGACCTGGGCCACTGAAACCAAAGTGGGGACTTCCCGGGGCTAGGGGTGCAAGTCCCTCTGCCCTTGGATCTGGAATTAGGGCGGGTTATTGCCCAAGCCACTGCCAATGGGAGGTGGGGGGAGGGGCTCGGCCTCTTCATCATCTGAACGAGGCCTAAATGTGTGAAGTGCGATTTTCACTTTTGTGTACCCACCCCGTTACCGAAGCTGCCTTTGTGTTTGTGTCAATAAAAAGCCAAACCCTGGGTCCTGGATGTTGCCTCTGATAGTGGAGGGGAAGGGGAGCTTGTGGAAGGCCAGTGCTGCTAGTGGAAGGCTAGGGTTTCTCCCTCCCCCCAGCCTTCTTCCATGGCCTAATCGAGTTTCCTTTCTTGAAACAAAATGAGGAAGAAGATCATGCAATGCAGGCGCTTTTACTGTTCTCGGGCAGCGTTTCACAACTCATAGTCCCTCCTGCCGTTGACCAGCATGATCTCTCTCTCCTGTGTATGCGTCCAACCCCAGCCTGGTTTGAGAACCTTGGCAGAGGGGCGGGGGTGATGAGCAGGGCAGGCTCCTAGCCCAACTTGGCAGTGAAGACCGCCAGGCCCTGCTGTCCCAGGGGCATGACTGTCACGGCTTCCACTTCCCCGCCCCCACGGGTGGGCTTCTGGAAGTGGATCTCCAGGACGTCTTGTAGCTCCGGGCCATCCAGGACATCGGGAATGTTGAGCACCAGCACCGAGTGGGGCATTGGCTGGGACCTGACCTGGAAAAGGAGCCGGGAGCTGGGCAAGGGCTCGTGCAGGTTGGGCTGGGGGGTCGGAGGGGCAGAGGTCGGGGCAGGTGGTGACCATGGGAGTATGGGAGGGGGCAGGAGGCCTGGAGAGGTTGGCAGCGGGTAGGTCGGTGGGGTTTCGGGGCTGTGATCCTTCCCTGGGCAAGTTTCTGGCAGGCAGACAGGTTATCGGGTCCAGTCCCCATCTTCCACCTTCCCACTTACCTCAGCCTTCTGAATCTTTCCACTCATGTAGGGAGAGACTCTCAGAGGGAACTGCTGCTTACCCAGTGGCACTGTGAACTGGCCCGTCTGGCACAGGTGCTGGGCCACTGCAGGGACAGGGAGCGGGGGACCTTCAGCATCAAGGGCTCTCCCCTCCCGTGGCCTGGTGCCTCAGCTCTCATCTCGCCGACAGGGCCCTTACCTGTATCCTTAGCGAAGCCCAGCATGACACCGCCTTGCAGCAGTTCCCGCGTCTCCACATCGCCACCCCCGTTCTTGCTCTTGCCAAAGAAGATCTCCAACTTGTCCAGCAGCTCCTCCTCACTTAGCTTAAGCCCGGCAGGAAACCCACTGACCAGTACTCTCTGTTCATTCATCTGGCTGGACACCTAGGGGGAGGCAGGAGGGAGTCATCCCAGGCACAACCCCACTCCCTTGTGCCCAGGGGCACGGGGCCCCGTGCAGATCCCAGGGCCCTGCCATTCTGTCACCTGGATGGTGGTCAGCATGGGCAGCTCCAAGGGCTGGACCTGCACCCGCAGTCGGAACCCTTCCACATCGATCGTGTGCTCCGTTTGCTGCAGCACCTGCTTGGCCACTGGGTCGGGGAGCAGGGTCAGTACTTAGGAAGCCTCCCAGCCTCCCTCCCAAGGTTTCCCGGAGCTCACCATTGGGGTCATCAAAGGTGACCAGAGCAGAGCCTCCAGGCAGAGGGTAACAGATCCGCAGGTTAGAAACCACAGACTTGACCGTTTCCTTGCCCTGCTGAATGTTTCCTCGGAACACCAGGGGGGCCTCAGGCACTGGGAATGGGACCTGGAGGTGGGGGAGGAGAGGCTGATGCAGATTTCAGGGTTGGGAGAGTGCCCCACTCCCAGGAGGAAAGCACCCCCAATTACATGCGACTGATGCTGAGTGCCAGGGATGAATACTGAAAGAAGAGCTGGGTAAC
The DNA here is from genome assembly GCF_028564815.1 of Eubalaena glacialis. NCBI lineage: Eukaryota > Metazoa > Chordata > Mammalia > Artiodactyla > Balaenidae > Eubalaena > Eubalaena glacialis. Next base: position 42,370,090 of record NC_083734.1, read on the forward strand.
TAAGTGGATGAATGTGGGTCAAGCATGTACTGGCACTTTACATGCAAAATCTTAGTTTGTCCTCACACAAACCTGTGAGGTAGGTAGCTCCACTTTACAGAGAAGCAGACAGGTTCAGAGAGTTCAAGTAACACACTCGAGGTCACACAGCAAGGAAATGGCAGAGCCAGGAGTGAAACCAAGACCTCCCCAGCTCTTTCTACCAGGCCATACCCCCTCCCAGCTTACCTTGTCTTGGGGGTTGTCCCTGAGCTTCCTTTTCAGCTCCTGTAGCCTGGTCTTTAGTTTGGCCTGTTCCTCCTGAAGGGCTTGGAGGGCCTATTGGAGCAGAGGGGAACAACCAGACATCCACCTGCCTTTCCAGAGAACGAATGAGCCAGGGAAAGGGGGCCGCTATTCTGGACACTCCAGGAGCAGAGTTGATGCTCAGCCCGAGAACAACCCAACCCCTTTACCCTGCCCTGGGCTCGTCCTGGCCCAGCCTGGCTGCCCCCATCTCAGCTGCTCTGAAAGGCAGGAGCCTTTGCAGCAGCCACGGCTGGGTCATTCCTGGAGACCTAGAGTTTAACAAACACTGATTGAGCTCCTGCTATGAGGTACTGGGCACGACACAGGCAGTGGAAGAAAAGGGTCCAGCGCTTAGGCCTGTATAAAACGGTACTCAAGGGACTTCCCTGGTGGTCCAGTGGGTAAGACTGCACTCCCAATGCAGCCTGTCTGGGTTCGATCCCTGGTTGGGGAACTAGATCCCGCATGCATGCCACAACTAAGAGTCCGTATGCCGCAACGAAGATCCCACGTGCCGCAACTAAGACCCAGCACAGCCAAAATAAATAAATAAATATTTCAAACAGACAGACAAACGGTACTCAAGCCAGTGCACAATCACACGACTGATGGTGGAGGAGAGGCTGATGGTGGAGGACAGCGGGAATTTGGAGGAGGGACCGTCCCAAAGGGGTTAACAAAACTAGGGAGGCCTCGAGGAGTAGTAGGGGCTTACAGTTGCAAGATGTCATAAGAGTATCAGCTAACATGTGCTAAGCCCTTTATATGGATTATACCACTCATGTCTTGCAACAACCTTATGAAATAAACACCCTCTTCTTATTTTGCAGATGAGGCAACAGTAGCTCAGAGAGGTCAAGTGACTTACCCGAAGTCATTTGGCCCCAGGCAGTCTGACTCCGGACTCTTAATCTGTGCTTTACGGTGAAGAAATCAAACTCAGAGTAGGGGGGTAATTTACCCCACATCTCCCAGCTTGTCCCATGACTGCCACCCTTTCTGCTGTACCAAGCAGCCTTTCAGGCTGGGTGTGATTTGGAACAGATCCAGAGAGAGCTGACAAATGGGCAGGGGAGTGACACCAGGGATGGGAATAAATGCACCTTTGTTTGTGGGATGGAGAGCTCACCCTGTGGTTGGAAGCCTGATAAATAAGGTCAGCTCAGGGAAGTGTGAGCTCACTGGGGAGGACGGGACTCTGTCCTGGCCATCTCTGTGTCCCAAGTGTTCAGCAGAGTCCCTGGCACAAAACAGGCATTCAGTGAACCCGTGTTGAATGAATGAATGAAGTGAGTGAATGAATGAAGTGAACGAATGACAGAATGGGAACATATTACAGTGGGCGTTGAATAATTCAGTGTGAGTTCACTCTATTTTAAGCAGAGGAAAACTAGGGCTTGACCAAATAATGCCGGTTAATGAGTAGTGAGAAATAATCAGTGACTTTCAGGGTCAGTTACATGACATCAATGAGTCAGGGGAGCAGGTGCAGTGTGATATGGAGAGGTGGGGACTCTTACATCCTGCAGACAGCATGTCCCAACTAAAGTGGCAACCCCTTCTCGGCTCTAGCCAAGTTTTTTCACATGGAATGTGGTCTCCGTATCCTATATCTTCCCATTTCTAAGGGAAACCAGAAATCTGGATTTTTATTTGAAAAAGATGGCTTGATTTTAAATAAATATGAAAAATAAAAGTTGGATTCAGTCTTTAATCCATCCTCTTTTTACTTCTGCTTTAAATCTTGATCTAATTATACATATTGTTTGAAAATCTAGTAATTGGCAATGCTATTTAATAAATAGCTTTAAATAAATAAGTAAATTTATTTTTAAAAGCTTCATAAATACAGTTTAAAAAAAACATTCAAAAACGTCCATCCACCAGCGAATGGATACAAGGAAACACAAACAAACAAATTCAAGCCAGAGAGTTTATCAGTGGGAAAATGGGGAACTAGTGAAGATTTCTGAAAGAGGGAGTGAGGTGTTGGACACAGTGTTGAAAAGAGCGCAATCCAGTCATCAAAAAAAGGACAGAAGACCTAAATAGACATTTCTTCGAAGAAGACATAAAGGTGGCCAACAGGCACATGAAAAGATGCTCAACATTGCTAATTATTAGAAAAATGCAAATGAAAACTACCATGAAGTATCACCTCACACCGGGTCAGAATAGCCATCATCAAAAAGTCTATAAATAATAAAGGCTGGAGAGGGTGTGGAGAAAAGGGAACCCTCCTACACTGTTGGTGGGAATGTAAATTGGTGCAGCCACTATGGAAAACAGTACAAAGGCTCTTTAAAAAACTAAAAATAGAGTTACCCATATGACCCAGTAATCCTGCTCCTGGGCATATATCCGGAAAAGACGAAAACCCTAATTCGAAAAGACACATGCACCCCAATGTTCATAGCACTATTTACGATAGCCAAGACATGGAAGCAAGTTAACTGTTCATCAACAGATGAATGAAGAAGATGTTATATATATATGTGTGTGTGTATACACACACACACACACACACACACACAGACACACACACACACACACTGGAATATTACTCAGCCATAAAAAAGAATGAAATAATGCCATTTACAGCAACATGGATGGACCTAGAGATTACCATACTAAATGAAGTAAGTCAAGATGAGAAAGACAAATACCATATGATATCACTTATATGTGAAATCTAAAAAAATGGTACAAATTAATTTATTTACAAAACAAAAACAGACTCACAGACATAGGAAGCAAACTTATGGTTACCAAAGGGGAAAAGGGGTGAAGGAGGGATAAATTAGGAGGCTGGGATTAGCAGATGCACACTATTATGTAGAAAATAGATAAACAAGGACCTACTGTATATAGCACAGGGAACTATATTCAATATCTTGCAATAACCTATAATGAAAAAGAATCTGAATAAGAATACATATATGTATAACTGGATCACTTTGCTGTACACCTGAAACTAACATAACATTGTAAATCAACTATACTTAAAAAAAAAAAAAAAAAAAGAGCTGGCAGTGATGGCAGGATGAACTGGAGCAGCAGGAACTGGGGAGTGAGGAAAACAAGCCCAGACCTGTGGCTCTAATTCTCACAGACGTAACAGGAGCTGACCTGAACCTCTGGCACTGGGCACAAGGAGCACACACAGATGAGTACATCTCAAGAGGAAAAGCTGCCAGACTCCGGATGTTGTATTAAAGCGACAGAGGGGACAGACTGGAGAGGCGATGCAACACCGAGGTTGCAGACTTGGGTGTCCAAGGATTTGGTATAATGTCATTGACCCAGCAGGCAAGGGAAGAGAGCCAGTAGTTACTGGGGACCTGCTAAGTGCTTGGCACAGTTGGACTCCATCCCATTTAAGTATCACAAAACTGCCTCCTGTCTCCAACTCCCAACTGAAACTTCTCTATCACAGACTTCTTAAGGACAACACAGGCTGATTGTAGTCACTTACTTGAATTCAACTATACATGCTATTTATTTACTTAACATGATAACTTGGTCTCTAAATGCAAGCCAGTATCCATCTGGTACTCAACTGAAAAAAAAAAAGGGATCCGTTTTACACTGAGCTCATTGAGAGACTGTAAATTCTGGATACTTAGGGGTGAGTTAATGATTTGAGGTTCATTTGACTACATGCATTCTTCTGCCTTACTTGCCAAGTTTAGAACCTAACCACCCCTAAGATAAAATCTCATGGTATCTGTGTTCATCATAGCAGTACTGGGAGGCAGTGTAATATAGGAGTTAAGAGCACAAGTTCTGGGGCCAAATCTCCGGGGCTTACATTCAGCTCCTCTTACTACTGCCAAGACAATGGGCAAGTTATTTAACTCTCTGTGCCTTGGTTTCTTCATGTGTAAAGTGGGAATAACAATTTCTACCTATAATTTTATTTGGAAAAGTAGTTCCCAGCATATAATGAGTGCTATGTTAAATGTTTTGTATTTTAATAATCCCCATTTGATAGTTGAGGAACCTGAGGTTCATCAAGGTTAACTAATGGGGGGAGTTCCCTGATGGCCTGGTGGTTAGGATTCCAGGCTTTCACTGCCATGGCCCGGGTTCAATCCGTGGTCGGGGAACTGAGATCCTGGAAGACACGTGGTGTGGCCAAAAACAAAAAAAACCCACAAAAAACAAAACCAAACAAACAAAAAAACTTTGGCCCTAATGGGCCAAAGTAAGTCAAACCCAAGGCTGTCGAAGACACAGAGTGTCAGGGACAGGACTTGGTGGATCGGACTCTGGGTTAGAACAGTATGTGGTAATGGTAGAAGCCAAGAGGATGGAAGAACTCATTCAGGGACGGAGCCCTTAAAAATGTGATCTTTGAAGATACCTAGTCAGGGGTCAGGAAAGGTAAAGGAATGCAGAGAAGAAAAAGAAGGCATGGGGACTTCCCTGGTGGTCCGGTGGGTAAGACTCCACGTTCCCAATGCAGGGGGCCTGGGTTCAATCCCTGGTCGGGGAACTAGATCCTACATGCATGCCGCAACTAAGAGTTCACATGCCACAACTAAGAGTCCGCATGCCGCAACGAAGATCCCATGTGCCGCAACGAAGATCCCATGTGCCGCAACTAAGACCTGGTGCAGCCAAAATAAATAAATAAATGTTAAAAAAGAAAAGAAAAAGAAGGCATGGTCAGGGTCAGGGCCAGGATTAGGTAGCATCATAGACACAAAGGAAGAGGAGTGATGAAACAGAGGCAAAAGAAAAGGAGGGCTACAGGAAGTCCCCTCCCTCATTTGCTTCCTTATTCACTCATGCAACGATCAGCTACCAGGCATCTACCATGTGTCGGGCCCTGTTCTAGGCTCTGGGGATACAGTAGTGAACCAAACAGACAAAACTTCCCTGTGGAGTTTACATTCTAGGGGATGAGCCAGATAATAAACACAATAAATAAGTAAAATCTGCAGTATGTTAGTGATAAGTGTTATGGTCAAAAACAGAGAAGGGAGGACAGAGAATGTTGGAGTACAGTTTTAACTGGGGTGATCAGAGTAGGCCTCGTTGAGATATTTGATCATATACTTGAAGGTGATAAAGGAGTCAGCCGTGTGTATATGTGGGGGAAAGTTTTATGCAGCGGGAGCGGCAAGTGCAAAGGCCCTGAGGTGGGAGTTTGTTGTATATATTTGAGGAACATCAAGGAGACCAATGTGGCTGGAGCAGAGCGAGTGAGGGGGGAGTGGTGGGAGATAAAGTCACAGAGAAAACGGAGTGGGGCCATGAAGGGCCTTTCACATAAAGTGAGGTGGGAGACTGCAGGCAGGCTTAAATGCTAACGGGATAACTTGGCTGTTGTGTGAATAGACTGATGTGGGGAAAAGGCACTAACAGGGAGACCACTTAGGAGGCCATGACAGTGTCCAGGTGAGCAATACTGATGGCCTGGATCAGGTGGTAGCAGTGGAGGTGGTGAGGCGCAGTCAAGAGTTTAGATTGATTGAGGGAATTCCCTGGCGGTCCAGTGGTTAGGACTCCACGCTTCCACTCCAGGGGGCATGGGTTCAATCCCTGGTTGGGGAACTAGGATCCAGCAAGCCGCACAAGCGTGCCACAAAAAAAAAAAAAAAAAAAAGAGTTTAGATTGATTCAAGTTGCTGATGGATTGGAAGTAGGATGTGGAAGAAAGAGACGAGTCTGTGATGACACTAAGCTGTTAGGCTTGAGCAACTGAGGGGAAAGAGAGCCATTTGCCGAGATGGGAAATACGTTGGATGGAAGAGATTGGGGTTTACTTTGAACATATTAGGGATGAAGTGCTTATTTGACATCCCACTAGAGACGTAGAGTGGTGGTTGCCTCTATGATGTGGCATCCAGGGAAGGGGTCCAGGCCATGAGTATAAATTTGAAAATTATCCAAGCAGAGACATTTAAAGTCACAAAATTAAATGAGATCAACACGTAGAGGTCCAAGGGCTGATTTCTGGGGCAACCAACACTAAGAGATCAGGGGAACAAGGAAGAACCAGCCGAGGAGAATGCAGAGGAGGGGCTAGTGAAACCTGAGGGAGAGCAGGCATGAAGAACAACACATTTAAGGCAGAGGAGCCCGCAGCTGTGCCCAGTGCTGCTAACAAGCCTTCTGCCAGGAGGCATGAGAATGACCGCTGAGATTGAGCAACAAAAAACAGTCCTGCTTATCATAAGGAGATGGTCAGTTCACGTACAAGGATGATTATTGTAGCCTTGTTTACAATGGAAAAAAAAAAAGAAATCTACATGTCCAACAAGAAACAGCTAAATATAAAATATTTAGCAATTAAAAGACAGCAATAAAGAACATTTCACATGAAAAAATGCTCACAATAAGCAAAAAAAGCAAAATATAAAGCTGCCTGTAAATACATTCCCTATTCTGTTGATTTAAAATGTTTTAATTCATGAGGATATTTACTAATGCATAAAAATTCTGGGAAGATAGACATCACAATGTCATTAATAGACGCTGTCTCTCAATAATGAATTTAGGGTGATTTTTTAAAAATACAGTTTCCTGAACCCACCTTCCTTCTTTCCTAATATGTAAAGGCCCTTTAAGAGAGCAGTTTTAGCAGAGTGGGAGGAGTGAGGGGTGGCTGAACTGGGGAACTGGGGATATGAAAAGGTTGGCAATATTAACAATAATGAACATGTATTGAGCACTTAGTATGTGCCAAGCAGCGTGCTCAGTTTTTACTGTGTATTTTAGGGATTGTTTAGTTTAATTCTGGCAGGTAGGTATTCTTGTGTGGAAGTGTTACTATCATTCCCACCAAATAGATAAGGAAATGGGGCTTAGATTGTAAACTTTAGAGAGGCTAATAACTTACCCAGGGCCACACAATTGGAGGAACCAGGATTTGGAACCAGGCAGGCTGGCCTCTAGAGCCTGTCTTCCTTCAACATTTGAGGGGCAAATGAAAAATTTCCAAGCAAGAGACCCACATATTTGTAACAGATGGGGTAGTATGAGGGAGAAAGACTGAAGAAACTAGGGAAATGAGATTCATTCACTCAACAGCTGTTTATTGAGCGCCTACTGCATGCCAGGCACTGTGCTGGGCACCGGGGATCAAGGGTGAACAGGCTGAGACAGAGGACCAGCCCACAGAGGGCTTAGTCTAGCACGAGAAGGGGCGATCAGGGGTCCACAGCAGACAGGGGGAAGGTTAGGTCTCAGAAGAGGAACACTTCTTCCCCTCGCCCTGAAGAAAGGCCAAGGTGATATTTAGATGGAAATATAAGGAGGGGAGGAACTTGTTGAGGAAGATCTCAGGAGATAAAGGTGTGAGCAATTCTTAAACTTTTTGGGGTCACAGAACCCTTTGTCTATCTAATGAAAACGATGGATTCTTTCTCCAGAAAAATGCACATCCACACAAGGAATTCATGATCCCCTGAGATGCAGGTTATAGAACTGTCTCTGAGGCAATGGATTAGGGGACCAACTCCCTAGCGGAGAGGTCATCCCAGCCGTCTCTCCCCAGACCTGTAGCAGGTCTAAGAGATGGGCAGGGAGAGGGTTGCCTGCCAGGCCCTGGGAGACCTGTAGATTCCTGGCCAAGCGGAGGATTCCTCTGATTCTCCCCACCCCCAAGACCCTCCTCTCACCATCATGGTCTAAGGTCCAGTTAGCAAGGGCTGAGGCTTCAGAGCTGGCACAAAGTGGCAGGGTCCAACGCGACTAAAGTCTTGCTTGCACTTTGAGGAGTTTTGGTCTCCCCAGCAGAGCCTGAAAGACACTTCTTACGGTTCTTATGCAGGCTCTTTGCTTTCACTTTCATTTCAGTGAAGTCCCTGCCCTTCCGTACTCCAACCCTGGGTGGCTTCCGGGTCTTCGAACTTCCCCCAGCTGTGAGGCCTCAGGGGAAGTTACCCCGCAAGCAACTACAAACTGAATGCTGGCCCCAATCAGCCATTCATTCCCAACCTAGCGATCCCAGCACAGGCCTATTGGTAGAATTTTGTCTGCTTTGTTAATGGCTATTTCCCAAGAGCTTAGAATGTTGCCCAGAACATGCAGATGTTGATAACTGAATGAGAAATGCAACCAGGACAGATAAAGCCCCATCAAGTTGACGAAGCTGTAGCAATAGCCAGCACTTGAGAGCTGTTATGTGCCCAATACCAATTCTGCTTTTCATGAATTAACTCAACCTTCAAAACAACCCCTTGAAGTTGGTTCCATTTGCCCGATGAGATTCTAAACTTGTGAGGCACAGAAGTGTAGAAACCTGCCCAAAGTCACATTGCTAGGAAGTGATGCATGTATCCAAACCTGGTTGGAAGAGTATTTGAACTTGAAATTTTAGTTAAAGGAGGGTTTAAACATAGTTCCATTTGTGACTGTGAGTAGGCAAGCTACTTATTGGAGACATCGAACACTTAAGGGTGAGGGGCTTCCCTGGTGGCGCAGTGGTTAAGAATCCGCCTGCCAACGCAGGGTACACAGGTCCGAGCCCTGGTCCGAGAAGATCCCACATACCGCGGAGCAACTAAGCCCCTGTGCCACAACTACCGAGCCTGTGCTCTAGAGCCCGTGCTCCGCAACGAGAAGTCACCGCAATAAGCCCGCGCACTGCAACGAAGAGTAACCCCCGCTCGCCGCAACTAGAGAAAAGCCTGCGCGTAGCAACGAAGACCCAATGCAGCCACACAAAAAAAAACCAAAAAACACTTAAGGGTGAGATGAGTCGAATGAATATACATAGAACAGTGCAGGATGTTTTCTATTTTCACCTAGTCCAGGGCTTCCCACTCAGAGTAACTTACTGAGCCCCTTTCTCAAGCCCCCACCTCTCACCCCAGCTGAAAGTGTGCCAAGTGTGAAGCTTGGCAAATAGGGCCATTTGAATCCTAGTTCCATTTAGTGACTTAGTACCAGCTTGGCTGGAGAACCTATTTCATCAGTAACACCAGTCACAGTTAAGTATCCAATGAGAGGTAAAATGCTATAGAAAGGCCAAATGCCTTTCCTGTAACACAGTGGTGACAATCCAGAGCCCAAACCCCTTGAATCACACCCTTTCTTGCCTGTCTCTGCCAGCCAGACCATTTGGCTAGGAATTCCACTAGGAATGGCTGCTTTGGGGCTCAGGCCTTCATTGTTGGTGTCCATCCCCATCTAGAGCAGTTCTCCAGTGTGGTCCTCGTCCAAGCAGCACCAACATCACTTGACAAGATGCTGAATTCTGACCTACCAAATCTGGCACTCTGGTTTAACAAACCACCTCAAGTTAGTGACTCTTAATCCAAAGCAGATGGTGTCCACTCAGAGGGGCCTTTGGTTGTCACAATGGTGGTGGTGGTGGGGGAACAGTTCTCTAGGTATGTAATGGGTTGAAGCCAGGGATGCTTAAACAATTCCACACCTAAAAATGTCCAGAGTAGATCTTTTGGGGAAACAGTTCAATATCACATTTTACCCATTGAGCTAGACCACTAAAGGATTATGAGGCTATGGACAGAAGTAGCCCATGTCTCACAAAGGCAGATTTACCTTTTATTTTATATTTTCCCACAGTCCCTCATCCACCACCCAGTGTCTCTCATCGTATGAATGTTCTTTCCCAGTCTAATAACAAGAAGGCAGACACATGTTTTTTTTTTTTGGTATTTTTAATGACTGAAACAAGACAGACCTAAAACCGCAGCTTCTGAAAGAACCATTTGTTCTTGCCGGTCTTGTATCTAGAGGGGGGAAAAAAGGACACTAATGAGGGGAGGAATCACAGAAGACAAAACTGTCTTCATGGAGAACAGTGAAACCATACTCCAGCATTCACTACCAAAGCCTACTTACCTCTCCTCAAACTTGACCTTGGCCTCTCGTCGGGCCTTGCGTTTGAGGGCAGGGTCTCTGAAGACATCCTTGTTGACAACAGTTTTGTCCAAGGGGATATCCACAGAGTACCTGGGTACAATGGCAGGAAGGTAGGAGCAGCCCACATGCTGCCAGGGCCTTCACCCCTCCGCCCCACTCCTGGGACATTGGCATGTTAAGGTCTGACTCCATAGGAGCTATCATCAAAACTGTGCTAAAGTCCTGATGATATTCTTTGGAAATGCCCAGTTTTAACAAACTCATTTACATAGATTCAAACTACTGAAAAACTTCACAATTCATTCTCAGTTTCCCACAACTACCCTACCCTATAATAACTATTATCCTTGAGAGTGGAAGAAGGCAGGCCAGATTCTATGCCTGTGTTTACTGTGGCTGGAAACAAATGGAACAACCTTTACTCAATACTTCAAAGAATTTTCAGGTGAGGAGAGAGACAGATCGAGAGCAAGTTTGGAAGAGGTTTTTCAATCCGGCTCTGCCAAGTCAGGGAAATCAATAGAAAATGACAGGAAAGTGAACACTTCCAAGATGGATTAAAGAGGCAACACTGGAAACCACGGCCAAATGACAAATTGAAAATGATGTCTCTTCCACTGGAGTGGCTACAAGGTTGTCTCCTTATTCAGCAGGGCAGAGAGAGGGAAAAGGTAGAAAAAGTCACTTTCATTCCCATTCTTGAAAGGCTCACCTTGTGGGCATGAGGTGATTATAATTATAAACTTTCACGAAAGACTTGATCTTTGACCTCTTGGCAATTTTCTTCTTGCCCATGGCAGCTGTCACTTTGCGGGGATAGCGATCAATTCCAGCCACCAGAGCATGGCTGTAGGGTCGGTCTGAGGTGCCATCATCAATGTTCTGAATGAGCAAGAATTACATGTTATTGCTGTTTAGGCCCTTTGCTAGATGTAGGGCGTGTATAGAAAGAACACCCTCAACCCCTAGGCCTCTGAGACCCACTATTTTAAAAACCACACAAAGCAGACATTCTAACTAAGTGCTATGCTAGATGCCCAAAGAGTAACAGGGAAAAGGGTGGTATCCTTCCCACCAGGAAAAATCTGGAAGGGTTCCTGGGAGGTAAGAGATTTAAAATGTAACAACAGTTAACAATTATGAAGTGATTGCTATATGCCAAGCACTAGTTCTCAGGACTTTACATCTCTTAACTTCCTCCAGGATTGCACTGCTAGGAAGGGTTAGAGGCAGGATTCCAAACCTGGCTGCCTAACTCCAAAACCAGCCTCAGGGAGACGGAGGAAAGGGAACCAAGGGTGCCCCGGTGTCCCCAACAGTCAACAGCAGTGGTGTATGTGGCCAGAGCTTAGGAAAATCTCATAAAAGGCTAAAGACGTAGGTAAAAGGCAAACAGTGAACGGCTAGATTATGCTAAGTGACCATTTTAACTAGAAACAATTTCTCCTCTTTTTACGGAGTCCCAGCTGCAGCACTTACTACCTGTTTGACCTCAGGTGAAACTTAACATCTCTAAACCTTCGCAGTAGAAAGTAACCTTATGGTTACCGCAAGGATTGCACATGACGACACCTATAAGACAGTGCCAGGCACCAAGCAAGCGTTCAATAAACGTCAGTCATTAGTATTATTTAAAACCTCTTTGATACAGAACGCGTTGGGTGTTAGCTGTCCAATTCAACTCCCATTTGTTATTTTGCGTCTTTCTCTCTCAAAAGCTCTCATGCATTCACCACCCCACCACCATTCGCAATGCTCAGTGGGTAATGCCCCCAAACTACGTCTTGAATTCCAAGTTGCCCGCCCGCCCCATTCACGGGATACAAAGGGGCACAGGTTCGCGAGGCTGGTACCTTCACGATGACCGCTTTGCGTCCGGAGTAGCGACCGGCCAGGACCAGCACCACCTTCCCGGGTTTCATGAACTTGCCCATTTCTGCAGAGGAAAGAGAAGGGGCCGCTCAGAAACCCGCCAGCTCAGGCTGTGGGCCCGAAACTTCAGCGGCGTTCACTGCCGTCTCGGCTCAGGCCGCCCGCAGGTCCTGCTCGCAGAACAGGATCCGCTACGAAGCCGTCAGAGACCGAGAAATGAAAAGCACCCAGCACCACCCCGCAACTCGACCCCCAGGCCGCGGATGCCTGCGGATTGTAATACCCTGCTCCAGCCTCTACTCACCGGCAGCAACCTCTCGGGACTACAGCAGAGAAAGAAAGGGCACTTCCGCTTACCTTTCACCCCAGGGAGGGTGACCTCACTTCCTGTCCCGCCCCCTCGGGCTTCTCCCCCCACCCCCTCTTGCGTGGCGCTCAGAATCTGTGTTGAGGGCGGAAGAAGCTCTTGAAGGGAAAGGAAGGCCTGGCAGCTTTTTTATTCAAATCAAACTTTATGAGCAGCTCCAGCAGTAGTCAGGGCAAAGGAGTTCTGCCTCCCCCGGAAGGCTTTTACGTGGACGCAGCTGCTCCTCTGCCGCCTTGGTTGTAGTTCCTTTCTCTGGCGCTACCGGGTGGGGGAGGCACAGTTTGAAATTTACTTTTTTTGCTTTGGAACAGTAAGAAACAAAATAGGACATTTATTAGTACCAACTGTGTACAGTTACGCATAAGGAAGAGACGAAGATCAATCAAACAAGGGAACTTGCCCTCAACATTTAGAGTCTAATGATGTCAGAGACATTTCCGACCAGAATAAAGGAGGGAGATGAAGGACGATTATGGCGATACTAGCAGCCGCGTACCCTGTGTCAGGCCAAGTTAATCTATTTACATGTATTATCTCTTTTGATCCTCATAACGACACTAAGAGATAAGTAATGTTATCTCCATTCCACAGTTGAAGATACTGTGGTTTGGGGAGGTTAAGTAATTTGCCCCAAATCCACAGCTAGTACGTGATCAAGCTGGGAACTCAGATTCAAGCAGTCCTCCTGAGCCCATACTGTTTACCCAGTCACCAAATTGAGTACCCACTCTGTGCCAGGCAAGATGCTAGGCACTTTAGGTAAGTCAACTGCTATTTAATTCTCAGGAATCTGCATCTTGAGTATTTTCCTCCCATTTAGACATGAGGAAATTGAGATTTAGAGAGCCTAAGGCTCTGATCATCAAATCTAGGTTTGAACCCAGGTCTAGTTGGCTCTCAAACTGAATTATTTCCCATCACTTACTGGAAGAGTGTTTTTAGATGGTTCCTTAGGTGTCTTCCGAGTTCAAGAGAAAGAGAAACCATCTTATAGTTTTTGCTCATTTGAACACTGACGAATCTATAGGGTTGGTCTTGGGCAAGACGTGGGAACAATCAGGGTTTCATCATTTCTCTTCTTCAGGCTCTCCAGGGACCAATTTCCCCTGCAGCCCTCAGGACTTCATTCCAATAGTTTATCACACTAATTATGTACTTATATTTCTATATTTAATGAAAATGTTTTGTTTTAATTTGTAATATGACATTGTAGAGTTGGAAAGGAACTCAGAGATCGTCTACTCTGTCATCTCAAAGATGAGAGGACAGTTCTAGAGCAGCAAAGTCACGGAGTTGGTGGCGCAGATCAAGGTTCCCCCGTTCCCAAGCCTGTGCTCTTGCCACGGCACCACACGACCCTGTCCATTTCCACCTCCATGGTCTTCTTGCAGCCTCCTTATCTGCTTCTGTCTCTTTTGTTGTTTCTCTCTTGGAAAACAGAAACCAAACCCTGAAATCTTGTCATTGCCTTGAACTCTTATCACATACTAAAACTCTCCAAATCAAATTAGTAACTAAATCCTGTGAATTTTGCCTCACGTCTTTTAAATCTTTTCTATCCTTTTACACCTGCTCCCTAACTGATCCAGCTTCAGTTCTTTGTTTTCTCCAGTCCCTCCTCAAAACTTAGGGTGGGTCAAAAATTGCTTGGGATGCTTATTAAATATGCACTGCCAACTGAAGAGATTCCAATTCAGGTCTGGTGTGGAGCCATGAGCTATAGATCTTATTTTTAGAAAGTTCTCTAAACACAACTCTTAAGTCCGTCACTTACCTGAAATCCTTCGTTGGCTCTCTGTACCAAAGTTTGAACTCTCACTCCCTTCCTCTCTATCTTCCATGCAGTATAAGTTCCTGTCTCCTCCACACCCTTCACATACCACCTGGGTTCCAGCCAGCTCAACTACTCAAAGATCCGACCCCTTCTGAGCGCCAGGGTCTTCATGCAAGCTGTTCCACGTTTCGTTATTCTTCTCCTCCACTGTAGCTGGGCAAAATCCTATCCATCCTTCAAGGCCACTCTAGAATTCTCCCAGGCAGAATTCATCTCTTCCTTCTCTATGCTCCCTCAGCAATCCAATCCATACTTAATTTTACTATAGAACGTATTTCAGTTGGTTTGGATCAGTGGTTGTCAAAGTGTGGTCCCCAGACCAGCATCATCAGCATAACAAGCATGGGAACTTGTTAGAAATGCAAATTCTCAGAGCTACTGAATAAAAAACTCTGGGGATGGAACCCAGCAATTTGTGTTTTAACAAGCTACTCAAATCTCCAATTGGCTTGCTACCTCCTTTGCTAAATCTTGTGTTCCTTGAAGGCAGGGAGAGATAAGTTCTGAGCACCTAGCCTGGCCCAAGCAGTTGGTGGGTGCTCAGTAGTGAATGAATGAAGGCAGAGCACCTTGGGAATCTTTAACAATGCCTTGCAGATCATACAATGGACCCTGCACTTTCATTGGATACATATCCACGGCTCTCTTTCATTCTGTTCTTGCATAGCCTTAGACCTCGGCTGACAGTCCCTCCTCTCCTCCTTCATCCTGTCTGCCTCACTCCAAGCGAAGCACAGACCTCTGTCCTCAGTTATAATGCAGATGTTATCAGTGACTAGCAGGTATGTGACTGCTGGCCTGCTGGCAGGCTTGTCTCTGTCTCTACATGTCTTTAAGTTTCATGAAGAACTTGGCAGAGCAATGGCTGTCTGCCCATCTCCCTGCAGCCTAGTCCTTTGGCAGCTGAAATTTCTGGCAGGCATGTGGAAAATACCTGTTCATCCACAGTGATGGTGAAGTGAGGGGGTGGATAAAGGAGAGAGAGGAACAAAATATCTAGAAGCAGCATGATACAATGAGGTAACATAACAGTATAAAGACCATAGGATTTGGATTCAGGCAACTTGGGTTCAAATCCCAGCTCTTCCAACATGTAAACGTGGACAAAATATTTAACCTCTGCAGTTCAGTTTCCTCAGCTATAAAATGTGGATAATATTGTCCTGCCTTACATGTAGTGAGAATTAAATTAGGATGGCACACACACAAAATGCTTCTCATGATGTTAGCATAAAAGCCTTAATACCAGTTTTTGTGAGGACTGGAAAAAGATAATACTGGGGTGATCCAGGGCTATGCCATATGACTATAGCACTTATCACCCACCCTAAATGGTATCCAGACAAGTGAATTTAAAAGCGCCAATTCCTAAAGTGGCATGTGTGGTGAGATCTGTTGTGGGGATAGGACTGTAGGCCTGGGAAAGATGGGATGATAATGCCAACGACACTTTCTCATGAATTTGTTCAAGGGGGGTAGGGGGGGAAACACCACCAAAGCTGAGTTGATCCAGCGCAGGGGGCAGAGAAGAGGCAGAAAGGCCAGGAGCCAGGCATTGCTCAAGGAAATACTGATCTGGATCAGATACGCTGACAATGCCCAGACTTATAAACCAAAGCCAATGGTCTCTAAGGTCTTTGCAGAGAAGCTACACAAAATACTATGATTTTATTAGCAACCACAGATACCATTTTTCACAACATTTTACACTTATCCTGTTTCACATGAAGGAGGACTAATTCTAATGAATTATCAAGAATATATCTTAAATAATATCTTACTGAAAAAATTAAGTTAAAATGCACTACATAATAGTGCAGACACAAAGTGCAGCTGGCAATTTAATACATGAAACGATGCTGAATCAGTAGTGTTGGGAACCCATTTGGCTTTCCGGAAGGTGATACACTTTGCTCATCTTTGGTCAGTTCCAGAGCAGGATGCAAGCTGAATGGCAAACATGAACTAAAAAGGTTAAAAGAGACCCAATCGGACCAATCTAGAGTCAGTTTTACAAGGAAATGCCAAGCCCCTTCTTTGTCACCAGTGATCTGCCACAGTTCCTACCCCCGCTGTAGTATGATCACGTGGTCAGACCTCCTCTACCATCCAGCCTCCAGGACACGTGGAACACACCTTGGACACGTTTCCTTCTGAGGGGCTGGGAGGTGCGCAGAGGAAAGGTTACTCGCCAGAGGACATGGTACCAGATGGTGGCTGTCCTGGTAAACCTGCTCCAAAACCGAAAGACCATCATCTGGGCTGTGAGGCAAGGACCACGTGGTCAGTGACAGATTTCCATTCTTACCTCTACATGAAAAAGGGCTCATATTAAAATCAACTGTGGGGAATTCCCTGGCGGTCCAGTGGCTAAGACTCGGCGTTTTCACTGCTGTGGGCCCGGGGTTCAATCCCTGGCCGGGGAACTAAGATCCCGCAAGCTGCTCGGCGCAGCCAAAAAAAAAAAAAAAAATCAACTGTGGTAAACACCCTTAGAAATGCTGTTCTCAGATATTCCCACTCCCGGTTTTAGAGGCAGCTATGGAACACACACGGCCTCCCCTGACCTTGGGGTCAGGAAGAAAGAGGCATCAGTATTCACAAAAGGAATGTGAATTCTGACCTAGGATTCTCTCAAACCTGCTTCAAGTGAAGGAAGATGGCTCGCAACTTGACTGACAGGAGCCCTACGTTGAATGTCTTCCAGGACCAACAACTCACTCATGCTGTCCCTCACCACCGTGAAGAGAATGGTTACAGCAACCCGGATTTTCTACAAATCAGACATGGCACGATGAGTGCGTGCCATGACTGACTTCTTTCCAACAGGCTCAAGTATATGTGCTCCCATGTACACCGTGGTTACACGCCAGGGCAGAACCTTTTAACAAGAGGGTCTCCAGCATATCTTTCTGAGATGCTAAGTTGATGGGGGAGAGAGACTTTGCATCATCTGGCTAGGGAAAATGTCTTTAGCCCCTCCTCCTAATTCTTGCTCTTATCCTAGAAGACTAACCATCTATCCTTATTGAGCAAGATGCTGGTCTGGGGCCCGGGCATTCTCATCAAAAGGCATCTTTGATGTTCTTGAGCTGGCGCACAGCCAGGTCTACAGGGAGGCTGAACTTGAGGCTGCTGAGGCGGCTAAGCAGGTTGAGGGCGCTCTCAAAGCCTGTGTGTGCCATGTAGCTCCAGGGCTGGTAGTGGGGCTCGATAAGCGACCCCGACTTGCAGATGAGGTTCACCCAGGACACAAGACGCTGCTCATTCAGCGCCATGCACACCAAGGCCTTCAGCTCCGAGTCTGCACTGCGCTTAAAAGGGTCGTGCTCCGTCAGCACCATGTGGATGGCTGTCAGCAGGCTCTGCTTGGGCGTCACCACAGCGCCTCCCATGACAGGCAGGGCGAAGGACTGTGAGAGCTTCCGGGCGGGGGATTCCACGTAAGCACGGCCGTTCTTAGCGTGGTAGTACTTTACAAAGAGCTCCCAGGGGTGCATGGCCTCGGGGGCCGAGGAGAAGGCCGGCAGCAGACAGGCGATGGGGGCCATGACGAGGCTCATCCCCGGTGAGGAGGCGTACAGTCCATGGGCCAGCAGGTCCCTCACGGCCACAGTCAGCTCCTTCCGCACAGCCGCGGTCAGCTCGTCCTTGCCTCCCAGAGAGAGGTCCTGGAGGCCGGCGGAGCTGATGAAGTGGTCGTGCGCCTGGTGCCTCAAGGCCAGCTGCTTCACCCTGTCTACTGACACCTCCAGCCTCTTCAGTAAGGGGGAGTAGTCCCTGTCAGCCTGGTCCCTCTGCCACAGGGTCTGCGGGATCTGGCCCGTGGCGCAACCGAACTGGCTGACAGCAAAGATCTGGAGCACTGCCAGCGCTCGCCGCATCAGGTGCAGCCCTGTCTCCCGAACTCTCTTCATGTCTTCTGCCTTTGCTGCGTAGAAAACACAACGACTCATCAGTGAGAGGCCACAGTGGTCAGAGGGACAGTCAACAAGTCACAAGCTGAGATCCAGTCTTGCTTCTGAGCCACAGCATGGGTCCCACATGAAGCCAAGAGCCACCTAGGATGTCGCTGGGCTTACTTTTTTTGGTTAGTAATAACTATTTTGAGATATGATTCACATAACACTCAACTTACCCATTAAAAGTGTATACTTCAGTGGTTTTTCGTATATTCACAGAGTTGGGCAACCATCATCCCGCAAAGAAACCGTGTACCGTTGGCATTTCCCACTCCCTACTTCTCCCCGATCCCCCAGCCTAGGCAACCCCTAATCTACTTTCCGTCTCTACAGATTTGCGCATTCTGGAAGCTGTACTTACTTCTGCTGTTTCCTGGAGGTGGTCTGCTGCCGCCAGTTCTGCAGGAGCCGTTTCCTGTCTTCCCACTGGCCTTGCACTCACAGTGTCCACTACCTGTCTGTAATGGGCTTCCTACTTCATCTGCAGTCAGAAGTTACAAAGAGGAGACATTTATTTAGCCTCTTTTTGGCAGATTTTTAAAGGAGAAATACTATTTACTAGTGCCTACCACGTGACAAGACTTTTACAAATAGTATTTCATCGTGTGGAACAGTGACTGGCATATACTAGCTGGCTCAATAAATATCTGCTGAGTGAAGGAAGCACGAATCATCATTTTATGGAGGAGGAGAGCGGGACTGAAGAGGTTAGGAACCTGCCTAACCTCATTAGTCTACGAAGGACACGAAGCCAGTAAGGGGCAGGGCTGAGATTTTAACTCTCTGGTTTTACAATCCATGTCCTTTCTACTCCACCATGCTGGCTCCCTTACCGAGTGATCAAACCTCTTACATATACATCAAGGACTGGCACCTTTAGGTGTTAGTACTCATAATACATATAATTATGATGACACCCAGCCACCCTTCTCTTTCCATCCCTCCTCTGACCTTGGATGAAGCTGATGAACATCTCGAGGTCTCGGATCTGAGTTTTCAGCTGCTCAACCAGCTGTTCTTTCACTCGGGCTGGGTTGACGATCTGAGCTACAGCTACATCCACACGCTGCCGAAGCTCCTCAGTGGAGAGTGAACTGAGGTCCTCATTCAGGTTCATGTCCAGTTTCTTTATTAACTCATCGATGATCACCTATCAAGACTACAAGCCATGAGCACACCCTTTGGAATTTTCAGGGAGAGGGTTAGGAAGAAGGAGAACCTTTACTAGTGTGCCTCCCTCCTACCCTTAAATGGAAATCAAACTTGTGAGAAAAATGGTGCAACTGCTGATCAAGGTGAGGGCACAGGCCTTTTACTTCTCTTATAGAAACAAGGACCCCTGGTTCCTCTCTGACAGAAATGGCTCCTCTCACTGCAAATTTTCTAGCAGGCCAGGTAAATTTCACTCAAGAGAACAACAGTGTGAATGATCCAAAGTGGCTGATGATCCCAAAAGCCCCATAGTTAGCTTCCCCCATGGCCTCCAAGAGAATAAATACTGATTTCCCTTAGTTTCTAGCCCTTCTCATCCCTTCTTGCCTTACTACTCTAGGCAACTAAAGGAAAAGTTCTACGAAACATCCAGGCACGTTACAGCCAAAATATCCTAGTGACAATATGAAGAACAATTTGAAAACCAGATAATGTATAACTCCAGCCCTGCCAGAAAAACAGCCACATCACAGCTCCAGAGAGACAAACGTGTAAAGGAGACTGTGTTTTGACTAGCAGATTTACCTGTCTGCCCAGGTGTTGCTTTAATAAATACAGCATTAAAGTCAGGATTCCTGGAATATTTATTGACTGGTGCTGGGGGAGAAAACTAGTTCACATCGTATGAAGTGCCCAAGTAGAACGGTTTCAATGATCAAATGAAAGAAATTATTTCTTTTATTATTATATATTACTACTATTATTAATAATAATAGCCACCAAAAAAAAAAAAAAGAGCTCAATCATCATATTAGAAAGCTTTGGCATGTGTGTTTCCATGTGTGAATAAAGACTGGTCCCAGGTAGCAGCAAAATTTCCCTTTGATATGGGCCAGCAGTGAGGCCGAGGGTGAGCAAGCTGGACAAGGCTGTCCTGTGAATGCTGGAAGGGACAAGGTAACCCGAGGCAGTGGAGGAGGTGCCTCTGGATCTGCTCACCCGCTGCCTTTCCAAGACCACCGACTGCGGCAGGGAGTCGTAACTGCCTTCCTGATAGGCAAACGTCTCCAGGTCATCGAGCTGGGTTTTGAGCTGCAGTATCAGTTCCTTCTGCTTCTCCCTTTGGGTTTCCAGATGTTCCCGTTTCTCCTGCTCACTCTAAGATGGGAAAAGATTTGGGTCGATTTCACAGGAAAAGAAAAAGTCAGGGCACATTATGAATTCTCTTAAGCCAATAATGACTAGTAAAATATAAAATGTTTCCAAGTAACCCGAATGAAATACAGAATTCATGGGACAGGTTCAAAAATGAGAATAATTATCTCATCAGGGCAATTTATTAAATGCCTGTTTTCTTTAAGAAAGTATTTGTCCTTCATTGGAAATAGGATATGAATACAATGGGGCCTTTTGTTAAGATTGCTTCCCACCCCCTCAGGTCTAGTTAAGATTGCCACAATTTATCTCAGCCAAGACAGCCTCCCTGGAATTAAACATGCCATCCTCCAGAGCCAATTACCACAGAACAAGTCCTGAATACTTGCTACAGCCAAATTTTGCGAGAGAATCTGGAGGTAAGGGTGTAGAGAGAGGCTTTATAACTCATAACCAGCTTTCTTAAGGTCCAAAGCGCCTCCAATGTATTGCAAAATCAAACACACACAGGTACCTGGGGCAGTGAAAAAAATTCAAAGCCAAGTAATAGGGGTGAGAAGGTAATTAGGTTAAAAAAAAAAAAAAAAAAGTTCGGTAAGGTTCCCTGACCAGTGACGCCTTTTCTCACTGTTGGCCACCAGGTAGTTTCTGCATTTAAATGACGAAAAACCCTTCGGAGAGGTAAGGTCTTGCCAATGTATTCTCAAAAACTGCTTCTTCCTTGCCTTTTTTGAATATCAAAAACAAAACAAAGCAGAACTAGCAAATCATTTACAGGTGTAAGGCTGCATTTTAAACTAGATGTCTATAGGATATTAAATTTAATCTTAAAATGGTACTTACCAAGGCCTCCAGAAGTAAGGTATGAGAGAGAACAAATGAAAAACAACAAATTAACTTTTTGTTTAGCTATTTAAAAAGCAATCCTCTTGCTTTAGCTTTGCTCAATATGAAAGCAAGTCTTTTCTCAGGGGATACTGCCTCTCCAAAGCTTTCCCAGTGTCCTGGTTTTTTCTTAGAACCCTGTTCTTCTCCCCCACTTAGTGAAGGCCTAGCTATTCTTTAAGAGGTTTCCTCGATTTCCCCAGGCAGAACCAATCACTTCCTCTGTATTTTGTACACACTTCTACTCTAGCTCATGTCACATTATAATGATTTGTTTAGGATTCTGTCTCCCCAAGTCTATGAACTCCTTAAGGGCAAAGGCCCTGACTACCCCCAGGGCCTAGCACTGTGTCTGGCACAGGGTAAGCTCTCAGTACACATTTGCTGTATGTTACTGAACGCAATCAGGTCCAGAAGGGCACATTCCAAATAATGAACTCTTATGGAAAAAGTTGTCTAACCAGCCCAAAGGGAAAGGACTAGGGAAACTTTGTTTTTGTTTTCATTGTATCCCATCCCAACATTATAAAGCCAAAGAAGAAAGAAACCAGCCATAGATCCTGATTCCATTTTCATGAGTGTGTCTGCTGAACACTGTTACCTGCCATGGTAATTACTGAGTATGTGATTTACTGGAGTGTGGGCAAACATGTTTACTAGGTGAGAACAACGAGCTCTGGTGCAAGGCAGGAAATAACAGAAATAATTTCCAGTATGAAGCGAGAGAAAATACTGGTTAAAAAAACAAAAAACTGGAACTGATAAGTAGTAAATCGTTTGGTTCAAACATGTCCCCACTTTGGCACCACCTGTTCATGTGTCAATAGATGCACACAAGATTACAGCTGCTTATTAGGTGTTTTGAGCGCTACAGTTTTTGTTTTGTTTTGTTTTTGTTTTTTAAGTTGTACACTGTTTCTAAAAGTAAAAACGGACAACCAAAAGAGCACCACATCCACACCAAACCTTTGGTGCTCCTCACTCCTGAACAGGGCCTGACCACAGAAATTCTTTCTATCCTACCTGTTCCTTAAAAGTCTGGCAATCTGAGGACTTGTGCAAGGAGCTGTGGGTATACGGAGAGAAGGGTGGAACAGTAAACACAGGACTGCACTGGAAACATTTCAGATTAAAATAAGCAAGTCAATATCTGCTACTGATAAGTCTCCTTGGTTAAAACCAATTTAAGTGGGAAGAAAGCCACATATGGGTTGTAACCTAAACAATAAGAAGGTGGAGGAAAAACAGCCAGTCTCTTCCAACAAGCTATCTACAACTGTGCACTTACAGAGGTTCAAAGACTGTAAGGAAACGTCCCCTGGGGCTGTCATACAAATTCTCAGCATTTAGTGTTGACTAACTGAATGAATCTTGTCACAGTTACCAAAGGGGCTTCCTTTAGAATACCTAGTTATTAAGTAGGATGGGGAAGGAGTTTTAAAATACCAGCATTAGGAAATTCACATGATTAGGACTTGTGTTTCTTACAATTACTAAGAGACCTTGCTGTTCACCAAAGCTCTCACCCAGACAAGAGTCTGAAGATTAAAGACATTCTCTAGATTCTAGGAAAGCACGGACAGGGAGTAGATCTAAATTTCCATGGATTTCAATTCACTTGCTCTTCTCTAAGCAATTTTCTCAATCTCCAGGGTCGGAGGACTCTATCAGCAAATGTGCTGAGGACTTAGGTTCTTGAGGCGACGGCAAGGTGAGTGGGAGCTGCACTGTTTCAGTTGGCTGCTCTGTTGCCCTCTGAATACTCTCCTCGCTCATCCCTCTTCTGCCTCTCACCCCATCACACCTGCATCTCTTCCCACACCTTTGGTGAACACCTCTCACCATCAGCTTCCCAGGCCTCTCTGTCCTCTTGCCTTTCAGCAGGCCCCGAACACCTGTCTGGTCTCATCTTCTGGGACACGCATAGCCACCTAGACGAGCCGGCTTCTCACCAGTGCTACCTCCGTCCGCGTTAGCATCGCCACCCACCCACCCCTCTATTCCCATATCCCTCGGGGCCCGGCCCCAGCTGTTCACCTGGTCCTCGCCCCGCAACCGTGGCCGGTCCCCCGGCATCCCGTCGCCATCATCGCTGGCGGGGTCCTCTGGGCTCCCGTAACCCAGGACGTGAGGGCAGCCGCGGAAGGCGAAGTCCTCGAGCTCGGTCAGGAGGCGCTGCTGCTCCGCCGGCGCCCCGCGCACCACCTGCCGCAGGCGGAACTGCACCTGCGCGAAATGCGAGGACAGCGCGAGCAGCGCCGAGTCCAGCCGCCGCCGCTCGGCCCGCAGCTGCCGCAGCGTCCGGCCCGGCGAGTCCGGCGGGGAGCCCGGGGCCGCTCCGGGCTCCTCGGCCGCCGCCTCTTCCGAGAACGCCGCCGCCCCGGGCCCGGCCTCTGCCACCGCCCCCACCGGCGCCCAGCGCACTGCCTCGCACGGCGGAAGAGACTCCTCTTCCTCCTCCTCTTCGTCCTTCGCCTTTGGTCCAACGGCCGCCACCCCTGTTACCGGCTCCGCAGCCGCTTTGAGAGCCGCCATGTTTCAGGAAGCACCGCCGCACGTCAGCCACGCCCCCCTACTGCCATGGCAACGGCGCGCTAGCTGGGAAACCCGGAGGAGCGGCTGGGCGGGGCCCAGACGTCACCTAGTTCAGACGTCATCCAGGGCCGGCCTTCCCTCGGGATTTAATTCTGGCCAGTGGGTTTTTTTTTTTTTTACTGAGCGCCTGCTGTGTGTCGGGCACTGAGTGTACTAAGCATTGGAGAAACAGGTGAATGAAGCCGGGACAAGTCCTTCCGTGTGTATCGACCTCTAATCCTTGCCCTGGTCCGGCGGGCGGGTCGTCTATTCCTAACGTGTGTATTTCTGGAGACCCCAAGACGTGAAGGGCTGCAGGGACTATGCTCTCCCAGAGTCTCTTCGGAGTGCGGATCCCTTGGCTTAGGCCACGTTCCCCGTTCCTCTAAACCCTTTCCCCAACCATGTAAGGAGAGGCAGCTGTTGGGGGAGTTCCCAGGATCTAAAGATAGCGGCCCCTGCCTCGGATTCCAAACGCCTCGGGGCAGCGGGAGCTGCCATGGCACGGTAAGTGCTTCTGGCCGCCTCTTTCACTAGAGATTCCTTTCCCCACGTTTTCTGGGCGCTCCAGGTTCTGCGAGGTCCCATGGGAACCCCGGACCCCAGGTCTCTGTACCCTTGGGGTGGTGAGGGGAAGTGTGACCTGAATGTTCTCCATAACTCCCTACCTCTCTACTCTCGCACTTTCGGTTCTCCTCAGGTTCAGGTTCAGGTTCATCTTCACCGCACACCCCAGTCTCGTCCCTCCCCTTCCACCCCCTTCTGTCTTATTTAGCTCCGCTTTGACCGTGCTATAGCATAAAACGTCCCTGTATTTTCCCCGACCTTTCCCAAATGCCCTCAGTCTTCCCTCTCGCACCCCTATGAAGCCCCACCTCAACTCCTCTTCAGGCAGCATGCTCGGACCTTGTGGTACGACAGGCCCAAATATGTGTTCATGGAGTTTTGTGTTGAGGACAGCACCGATGTCCACGTGCTCATCGAAGACCACCGCATTGTGTTCAGGTAATCCCCTCCCCCTCCCCCACCGCCAGGGCCTGGCTTCTTGGGAACCTTTCCCTTCTCCTAATGCCCCCACACTCCACACTCAGCCTCCTCGTCTCCTTAGCTGCATTGTCTCCTCAGCTGCAAGAATGCCGATGGAGTGGAGTTTTATAATGAGATTGAGTTCTATGCCAAGGTGAACTGCAAGGTAAGGGTGGGGTGGGGCAGTAAGGGCTGGATGGGAAGGCTGCTTGGGAAATGGAGATTCATTCTAAACCTCAGACCCTAAGAATGATGCTCTCTATCTGGCAGGACTCCCAGGATAAGCGCTTTGGCCGCTCCATTACTTGCTTTGTGAGGAAATGGAAGGAGAAGGTGGCCTGGCCCCGACTCACTAAGGAGGATATCAAGGTGGGTGTGCAGGAAGTGGCCGCTTTTTCTCCTGTGCTCTCTATCTGTGTACCCAGATAGGCAAGTTAGGTCTGGGACTCACCCTTGGCTCCTTTCCCATCAACATTCAGTTACTCACCAGGTCCTGCCTATTTGACCTCCTAAATAGAATCCATGATTTAATCTCTTCCTAATTCAGGCCTTATCCATTACTGGGTGAGGTTTGTTGCATATTTTCAGCACCACCCTCAATCCATCCTCTGCATTCCTCGCAGGATGGTCTGTTTAAAACACACATTTGACCCTGTCACTTTTCCTCTTAAGACCCTCCAGTGGCTTCTTTTCCCCTAAAAGTTGAAAATTGGCTGCATGCTGGCTGGACCTGCCTCTCAAATTTGTTTTAGCAGTCTTCAAAGTGTTAAAAAAATTATTTTGATGGGCTACTGACATTTAAAAATGTGGAGATTTCAGACATCCCTGATGGTTCAGTGGTTAAAAATCCACCTGCCAATGCAGAGGACACAGGTTGGAGCCCTGGTCCTGGAAGATCCCACATGCCGTGGAGCAACTAAGCCTGTGCGCCACGACTACTGAGCCTGTGCTCTAGAGACCGCGAGCCACAACTACGGAGCCCACGTGCCACAACTACTGAAGCCTAGAGCCCGTGCACCGCAATGAAGAGTAGCCCCCGCTTGCCACAACTAGAGAAAGCCTGTGCGCAGCAACAAAGACCCAAGGCAGCCATTAATTAATTAATTAATTAATTAATTAATTAATTTTTAAAAAATGTGGAGATTTCACCTTTCAGCCGGAACCGCCATTTTCCAGTAACTCACCAAAATGACCAACACAAAGGGAAAGAGGAGGACACCCACTATATGTTCTCTAGGCCTTTTAAAAAACTTGGAGTTGTTCCTTCCATGCGAATCTACAAGAAAGATGGTATTGTAGATATCAAGCAAATGGGCTCTGTTCAAAAAGGAATGCCCCACAAATGTTACCATGGCAAAATTGCAAGTCTACAACATTACCCAGCATGCTGTTGGCATCGCTGTAAACAAACAAGTTAAGGGCAAGATTATTGCCAAGAGAATTAATGTGCATATTGAGCATATTAAGCACTCTGAGAGCAGAGATAGTTTCCTGAAATGTGTGAAGGAAAATGATCAGAAAAAGAAGGAAGCCAAAGAGAAAGGTATTTGGGTTCAGCTGAAGCACCAGCCTGCTCCACCCAGAGAAGCACACTTCTTGAGAACCAATGGAAAGGAGCCTGAACTGTTGGAACCCATTCCCTATGAATTCATGGCATGATAGCTATAAAGAAAATAAAAGATCTAGATTGTAAAAATAAATAAATAAATACATAAATAAAAATTAAAAAAATAAAAACGTAGAGATTTCAGCTAAAAATCCAGATTCTCAGCTTCTCTTGGAAACTGGAGACTCTGGCCACACCAGTCTAAATTCCCAAATGCCTAGAGTTGGAGCTTGAAATGGAGCATACATTCCACTTCACTTCACTCCTTTTCGTTATATCCCTGACACTCTCAGGCATTTGAACTTGTAGCTTTTGCCATTTGGGTTAGAGTCTAAGCACCTGTATAGCATGGCATATAAGCTGATGACTTGGCTGTTCTTTCCTTCTGCAGCCTCACACCCCTTTACTCTCTGCCTCAAATGTCACATTCCAGCCACAGCAAACTGCTTGCAGCTGTCTTCCACACACCAGGCTATTGTGCACGTCAATATCTTTGCTCAAGCTATGCCTTCTTCCTGGAAAGTCTCCATCACCACTACCTTTGCCCACCTAACCCCTGCTTATCCTTCAAGGCCCTGCTACTCCAAGAAGGCTGGCTTCCTAAAATATCCCCTACAGAACCCACCGTCATACTTTCCACACTGTATTATAATGATTTATTTACATTTCCCTTCCCTACTTGCTTCTTTTTTTAAAAAATAAATTTATTTATTTATTTATTTATTTATTTTTGGCTGCATTGGGTCTTCATTGCTGCGCGCGGGCTTTCTCTAGTTGTGGTGAGCTGTGGCCGCTCTTCGTTGCGGTGTGCGGGCTTCTCATTGCAGTGGCTTCTCTTGTTGCAGAGCACAGGCTCTAGGCGCGCAGGCTTCAGTAGTTGTGGCACTCGGGCTTAGCTGCTCCGTGGCATGTGGGATCTTCCCGGACCAGGGCTCGAACCCGTGTCCCCTGCACTGGCAGGCAGATTCTTAACCAGTGCACCACCAGGGAAGTCCCCTACTTGCTTCTTGATGGCTGGGACTGTGTAGTGAACATTTTAAAAATCCCAGTGCCAACCACAGTATGTGTTCAATAAATACCTGTTAAATGAACGAGTAAATAATTTCTTTCCTTGTCTAAATGTGGGAACTTGGAATATGGGCCTCAAAGGGTTGTCTCTGATTCCAGGGAATGCTGCTTGACTCCTAGGATGCTTTATGATACAGTTATCTTTCTAGATGTGTTATCTTTCTAGTCAGTTGGCTCCTGGAGGACAGAGTTTCTATGTTTTCCATCCCCTACAATGCCTGGCATTGTGCTTGGCACTTAGTAAGTTCTTGGTAAATCTTTGCTGCTGCTGCTGCTGATGACGTGGCAGCCTGGAGGGGGGTTAACTAAAGGGGTGCTGTTGGGAAGACGATACCCCCATTGACCCTCTTTTCCCCAAGCATGCTCCCACACACATACCCACACTCATCTATGCACTTCTGCTGCTGCCTTCCTGCCCTGTGACTCTCTGTGCTTTCCTCCTGCAGCCAGTGTGGTTGTGTGTGGATTTTGATAACTGGAGAGACTGGGAAGGGGATGAAGAAGTGGAGCTGGCTCAGGTGGACCATTACGCAGAGGTAATGCCGTTTTCTGCCTATCTCAATCATTCTCTGTGACTCTCTGCACACATTGCTCTGGAGGATTGTCGTCAGGGCTAGGCAGAGGGATATGATCTCCCCAGGCAGGTTGCTCAATGGTGTGATAGGCTTTATGTTTTGTGCAATGTTTATTTAGTAGGGATGACAGAAGTGAATATTCTGTTAGTGAAATTGTATACATAGATTCATTCACTGTTTAGAGTAGAGCCTGTCTTCCGAACAAGTTTGGCAAAAGCTTTCCCTACTTTTCTGTAATTCTTGTTCTCTCTTCTATTTTCTTTGTGTATGTGTGTGTGTTTTTCCTGAGCCAGATAGCTTCATGGGAAGCTCAAACTACGCAGTATAAAAATTCACATCACAAAATAAATCACCCATCCCCAATAAATTGCACCGTGCTATACGATATTTGGTTTCCGAATTTCAGCTATTTATTCAAGTTGCAAAAACACTAATAGTAACCCGGATTAGTAAGGAGGTGTGTGTGTCTAAATTTCCTTTTAAAAAGGGGGTCAATTTCATATACACACTGCTATAATTAAAATAGATAACCAACAAGGACTTACCGTATAGCACAGGGAACTCTGCTCAATATTCTGTAATAACTTAAATGGGAAAAGAACTTGAAAAAGAATAGATGCATGTATAGGTATAACTGAATCACTTTGCTGTACACCTGAAACTAACACAACATTGTTAATCAACTGTACTACAATATAAAATAAAATTTTTTAAAAAGGGGGGTATCAATTTACTTTTCTCCAGTTCATTCCAGTGATGTATTAGGGGCTTTAAAGCTGGGGCAGTTGTTTGCCTGGGACCATTTTCCTGTGGTCCGTCGATATGCAGGTTGCTCTTCCTTTGCCCCTCTTCTCTCTTGTGACTACTTTTCTCTTCCCACCAGCTTTTGGAGAAGGTCAGCACCAAGAGACCTCCCCCTGCAATGGACGACCTGGATGTAAGTAAAGCCTGCTCCTTAACCTTTCCCTTTCCTTTTAGCCCTTAAAAATAAGATACTAGAAAGCTCCTGTCCCAGTCTCTAGCACATAGTGGTTCTCAGTGCATGTTAGCCAAATCTGAATTTGACACAGGAGGTCAAATGTTCTTCTTCATGCTCTAGAAAACCCCAGTAAGACCCTTGTCCCTTCCATCTCCCGTTCTGCTTCTCCAATCTAGGGCAGACCTGGTCCTGTTGATTATCTTTATAGCTGTGAGGACCAGTAGCATTCACTGAAATTCTGGCATTAAATGATGCATGGCACAGTGCTGTTTACTGAGTACAAGTGTCTTATTTTATCATACAAAATTTAAATCCTTCCGTGTTAGGCTCCCAAGAAGTTGTGTGATTCAGAAAATTACCAAAGAAAACCTGGAGAGCTGGAGGGAGTGAGCAGCATTTGTGAACATAAATGTCCACTCTTTGCAGACTCTACAGGTGCTTTTGTCTTTTTTTTTCCCCCAGGATGATTCTGACAGTGCGGACGCAACAAGTAATTAACTTTCTGTGACAGCAGAGCTGGGGAGGAAGCTGTGGCTATCTTCCAGTCACTCTAACAAGCTAGGGCCTGGGTCTTTCTCAGCTCTTTGGCTGTGCGCCAGGGTCCTCTGGGATCTCCAAACTTTCCTAGAAGCTCTTTATTAAGGGTCCTCCTTCATGCTTTATTTCTATTTCCTAGGCACTTGACTATGGCTGCTGCGTCAGATGACAGGATAGGAGAGGAGTAGACAGGTGGGGCTTCTGACTTCCTACCAGTTGGCTGTAATCTTTGTGTTTGGGCCACTCATCAGGGCTTTCTGGAGTATTTGAGCCTCTGTGTGTGTATATGTGTAAGAGCAAAAGCCATAGAAGCAGCATATAGATTATAATAAATCTGTAGGAACTGTTCTGTGTCTCTTTCCTTTTTGTACTTCTTCCTCCTAGAGGCAAGCCTCTTCCTGTCTATAGCTCCTCTCCAGTGGAGAGGTGGGTGTCAGAGATCCTGGCCCTTACTGTCAAGATTGGAAGAAGAAAGATGTTGGGAGCAGACTTGTAACCAAGCTGGGGAACTCTCCCATGCCCAGATCTTCAGAGCAGAAACCAGCCTTTCACTGTATAGCTAATACTGCCACCTCTAGAACCAGCCAGAAACTCACCTTAGCTTCCTGCATACTCCAGAAATATCTTTACATGTTTTTTTGCACTTAAAAAGCAGTTAGGCCATTTATTGGCACTAGGAGAGCATTCCTTTAAATATCTTTACACTTTTAAAGCTAATTGTTACATTAGTTAATGCCTATGTCTGTTTACTACTCTATTCATCAGCTACCTCATTCATCCACAAACATTTTCTGAGGGCCCAGTGTGTACTTAAACTGTGACTTAAACAAAATGCAATACTCAGGCTTTGCCCTTGAATTCATGGTAAAGTACTGAGATTTGTTAAAAAAAATTAAAATCTAAAGTTTATTTCAGTAATATATGGACATAGTTTAAAAAATTAAATAGTATAGAAGGGTGTAAAATTTAAAGTAGAATTTGCACTCCCTCAGTAGCTGTAACCACTGTTAACAGTTTCTTCAATAAATTTATATATTTATGTCTATATTTTTATATCTATATATTATACCTGTTATAAATTCCATAATACCTATAATTTATATTATATAATTATATAGTTATATATAAAACATACAACATATCTGGAACATAAACATACACAATATCATGTATTGTTTATATACAGTACAATATATCAATATATTAAAATTTAACACATAGGCAAATGCAATGCGTCTGTGTGTACACAATGGGAATCATACTATTAATATACATCTCGTACCCTGCTTTTTTTCACTTAATATGTATTGGAGCTCTTTCTAAATCAGTATACATAGATCTGACTCTTCTTTATGGCTACATGGTATTCAGTTGAATATATTTTCCATAATTTAACTGGTTCCTTATCAAGGGATATTTAGGTTGTTGTTAGTCTTTTTCAGTTTTCAAACAAGGCTGCAAGGAACAGTTTAAAAAGTAGATCCTTACATATTTGGCAAGAATATCTGTAGGGTAAATTTCTTTTTTTTTTTTTCCGGGCCACACCACGTGGCTGGCAGGATCTTAGTTCCCCAACCAGGGACTGAACCTGGGCCCTGGCAGTGGAAGCACCAAGTCCTAACTGCTGGACCACCAGGGAATTCCTATAGGGTAAATTTCTAGAAGTAGAATTGCTAGGTCAAAGAGCAGATAAACATTTTGAAAGCTGTTGCCAAGTTGCTTTTAGATGAAATCATACCAATTTTCACTTCCACCAAGAGTGCTCCATTCTCCAAAACCTTTTAGATATTTGCCAAGATAAAATTATACTTGGTTTAATTTGCTTCATTTTTTTTCTTTCTGGCCACGACGAGGGACTTGAGGGATCTTGGTTCCCCAACCAGGGACTGAACCCGGGCCCTCAGCAGTGAGAATACAGAATCCTAACCACTGGACCGCCAGGGAATTCCCTGGTTTAATTTGCTTTAAATTATGAGATTGCTCATTGTTTATTAGTGATTAATATTTCCTTTAATGTGCTCTGTCCATGTCTTTTGCCCATTTTGATATTGACATTAGTTCTTAAACTTAAAAAATAACATAATGCAAATCTGTATTTGTATCGTGCTTTACAATTTACTAAGTATTTTAATATCATCTCATTAAAAATTTTGAACTTCATATCAACCTTGTAAAATAATTAAGTCTTCTCTTAATGTGCTCAAACAGGTCACAATAAGTGGCAAAGCTGGGACTTGAACTTGTATAGCATATGTCCCCTTGCCCACAATTCTGAAAACCGAAAATTTCTAAAAACTGACTTAAAAAAAAACAATTAACACCAAAACTCATCCGGCAGCAAAACATGACCTAAAATGATGTGAGGCTATTTATAGTCTTTGTTTATTCCATTTAGCGTATTTATTTCTCAGCATAAATATTAATACGTTTGATCACACGGAGTTGCTCCAGAGTTCCAAATGGAACACTTTACGTAACACATGGGTATGGTCTGCATAACTGCCTAAAATCAGAAAAACCCTAAATTCTGAAACATCTGGGAACTTCAAGCTTTTTATTACTTGATTTAAAAGAACAGAAAGTTAATCTTAACTTTTAATCCATTTAACGTTTTAAGGCACCGATTGCAGTTGAACTTCTGTTAACTTCTGTTAACCTCTTTATTTGCACTGTCCAATCCCATAGCAATGGTCACACGTGATTATTGAGTACTTGAAATGTTGCTAGGCCGAACTGAGATGTGCTGTAAGTGTAAAATACATACCAGGTTTCGAAAATCTTGTACAGGGGGAAAAAAACTCACTTATTTTAAAATACACATTACATGATGAAATAATATTTTGGATATGGTGATTTAAATAAAAATCAATAAAATCAATAAAATCAGAAATGAAAAAGGAGAAATTACAACAGACACTGCAGAAATACAAAGCATCCTAAGAGACTACTACAAGCAACTCTATGCCAATAAAATGGACAACCTGGAAGAAATGGACAAATTCTTAGAAAGGTATAACCTTCCAAGACTGAACCAGGAAGAAACAGAAAATATGAACAGACCAATCACAAGTAATGAAATTGAAACTGTGATTAAAAATCTTCCAACAAACAAAAGTCCAGGACCAGATGGCTTCACAGGTGAATTCTATCAAACATTTAGAGAAGAGCTAACACCTATCCTTCTCAAACTCTTCCAAAAAATTGCAGAGGAAGGAACACTCCCAAACTCATTCTATGAGGCCACCATCACCCTGATACCAAAACCAGACAAAGACACTACAAAAAAAGAAAATTACAGACCAATATCACTGATGAATATAGATGCAAAAATCCTCGACAAAATACTAGCAAACAGAATCCAACAACACATTAAAAGGATCATACAACACGATCAAGTGGGATTTATCCCAGGGATGCAAGGATTCTTCAATATACGCAAATCAATGTGATACACCATATTAAAAAATTGAAGAATAAAAACCATATGATCATCTCAATAGATGCAGAAAAAGCTTTGGACAAAATTCAACACCCATTTATGATAAAAACTCTCCAGAAAGTGGGCAACATAATAAAGGCCATATATGACAAACCCACAGCAAACATCATTCTCAACGGTGAAAAACTGAAAGCATTTCCTCTAAGATCAGGAACGAGACAAGGATGTCCACTCTCACCACTATTATTCAACATAGTTCTGGAAGTCCTAGCCATGGCAATCAGAGAAGAAAAAGAAATAAAAGGAATACAAATTGGAAAAGAAGAAGTAAAACTGTCACTGTTTGCAGATGACATGATACTATACATAGAGAATCCTAAAACTGCCACCAGAAAACTGCTAGAGCTAATTAATGAATTTGGTAAAGTTGCAGGATACAAAATTAATGCACAGAAATCTCTTGCATTCCTATACACTAATGATGAAAAATCTGAAAGAGAAATTATGGAAACACTCCCATTTACCATTGCAACAAAAAGAATAAAATACCTAGGAATAAACCTACCTAGGGAGACAAAAGACCTGTATGCAGAAAACTATAAGACACTGATGAAAGAAATTAAAGACGATACCAACAGATGGAGAGATATACCATGTTCTTGGATTGGAAGAATCAACATTGTGAAAATGACTATACTACCCAAAGCAATCTACAGATTCAATGCAATCCCTATCAAATTACCAATGGCATTTTTTACGGAACTAGAACAAATCATCTTAAAATTTGTATGGAGACACAAAAGACCCTGAATAGCCAAAGCAGTCTTGAGGGAAAAAAACGGAGCTGGAGGAATCAGACTCCCTGACTTCAGACTATACTACAAAGCTACAGTAATCAAGACAATATGGTACTGGCACAAAAACAGAAACACAGATCAATGGAACAAGATAGAAAGCCCAGAGATAAACCCACGCACCTATGGTCAACTAATCTATGACAAAGGAGGCAAAGATATACAATGGAGAAAAGACAGTCTCTTCAATAAGTGGTGCTGGGAAAACTGGACAGCTACATGTAAGAGAATGAAATTAGAATACTCCCTAACACCATACACAAAAATAAACTCAAAATGGATTAGCGACCTAAATGTAAGACTGGACACTATAAAACTCTTAGAGGAAAACATAGGAAGAACACTCTTTGACATAAATCACAGCAAGATCTTTTTTGATCCACCTCCTAGAGTAATGGAAATAAAAACAAAAATAAACAAATGGGACCTAATGAAACTTCAAAGCTTTTGCACAGCAAAGGAAACCATAAACAAGACGAAAAAACAACCCTCAGAATGGGAGAAAATATTTGCAAATGAATCAACTGACAAAGGATAAATCTCCAAAATATATAAACAGCTCATTCAGCTCAATATTAAAGAAACAAACACCCCAATCCAAAAATGGGCAGAAGACCTAAATACACATTTCTCCAAAGAAGACATACAGACAGCCACGAAGCACATGAAAAGATGCTCAACATCACTAATTATTAGAGAAATGCAAATCATAACTACAATGAGGTATCACCTCACACCAGTTAGAATGGGCATCATCAGAAAATCTACAAACAACAAATGCTGGAGAGGGTGTGGAGAAAAGGGAACCCTCTTGCACTGTTGGTGGGAATGTAAATTGATACAGCCACTATGGAGAACAATATGGAGGTTCTTTAAAAAACTAAAAATAGAATTACCATATGACCCAGCAATCCCACTACTGGGCATATACCCAGAGAAAACCGTAATTCAAAAAGACACATGTACCCGAATGTTCATTGCAGCACTATTTACAATAGCCAGGTCATGGAAGCAACCTAAAT
This sequence comes from Eubalaena glacialis, assembly GCF_028564815.1. Classification (NCBI taxonomy): domain Eukaryota; kingdom Metazoa; phylum Chordata; class Mammalia; order Artiodactyla; family Balaenidae; genus Eubalaena; species Eubalaena glacialis. The sequence goes on from NC_083734.1 coordinate 42,405,128, forward strand.
GCCCATCGACAGACGAATGGATAAAGAAGTTGTGGTACATATATACAATGGAATATTACTCAGCCATAAAAAGGAACGAAATTGAGTCATTTGTTGAGACGTGGATGGATCTAGAGACTGTCATACAGAGTGAAGTAAGTCAGAAAGAGAAAAACAAATATCGTATGTATGTGGAACCTAGAAAAATGGTACAAATGAACCGGGTTGCAGGGCAGAAGTTGAGACACAGATGTAGAGAACAGACATATGGACACCAAGGGGGGAAAACTGCGGTGGGGTGGGGATGGTGGTGTGCTGAATTGGGCGATTGGGACTGACATGTATAAAGTGATGTGTATAAAATTGATGACTGATTAAAAAAAAAAAACAAAAAAACCCCAAAACATTATTAAGGGACTTGCCTGGTGGCGCAGTGGATAAGATCCCAGTGCTCCCAATGCAGGGGGCCGGGTTCGATCCCTTGTCAGGGAACTAGATCCCACACGCATGCTGCAACTAAGAGTTCGCATGCCACAGCTAAGGAGCCCGCCTGCCGCAACTAAGACCAAGTGCAACCAAATAAATAATTAATTTAAAAAAAAAAAAGAGCTTTAAAGAAAAATTAACATATGTGGCTTGCATTACATTTCCATTGGGCGGCGTTGCTGTCTATCCAAGCCAGTACCATCCCCACTTCGATCAGGCGGGCTTCCGCGGGGCCGAATTACGTACATCCCTGGGGTCCAACGGGGCCAAACAAAGTGCTATGACAAGTTCAGGCCGCAGTTTTGTTCTGTCTTGTCTTCTGGTTTTCTTCAAAGTCTTAAAATAGTCCCTCAACAACCCTGAGCGCCTGCACTTCGCGTTTTCAATAAATTTGCCCAAACCACACCCCGTTCTTTGCCCTTTTGCTTCTGCGCAGAGACGCGCCCGGAATGAAGAGTGTCCCGCTTCGCTCTCCGTCCGGCGCCAGGCGTTTCAGTGTGCAAGGTTAACAGCGTCCTGGGAGAGCAGCGATGGCGTTCCGGTGTCAGCGGGACAGCTACGCCAGGGAGGTGCGGCCGGCGGGCGGGAAACCTGATGCCCCGAGCGGGTGCGGCGGTGCGGGGAAGAGGGCGCAGCGTGGAGGGGGCACCGAGCTGGATTCAGTCCCGGTGCGCTGAGGGTTGGGGTCGGGGCTTACTCTCGCATCCTTCTCTACCCAGTTCACCACCACCGTGGTCTCCTGCAGTCCCGCGGAGCTGCAGACCGAAGGAAGCAACGGCAAGAAGGAAGTGCTGAGCGGTTTCCACGTCGTGCTGGAAGACACGCTGCTTTTCCCCGAGGGCGGGGGACAGGTACCAGGCCCGTCCCTTCCCCTTTTCTCCTCCCCCCTCCCAGGAAGCCCCTAATTCTTTCTGAGCAGGTCGGAAATGCTCTCCTGGTCCTCAGTCCCAGCTGTAATGAATACAGATGGAAATTAGTTAAATTCAGTTCATTTGTTCATTCAGCAGGTATTTATCAACAAATAGTTATCTGTCCGTAACAAATGCTAGGTACTAATTCAAGCTCTAAGGATAAAAGCTGAACAAGAAAGTGTCTCTGCATACGTAGAATATTTATTGGAGAAAACAGACAAAATGGTGAATAGATAAGTAGTATGCCGGTATGATAAATGCTATAAAGAAAATTAAAGGTCGAGGGAAAGAGAGTGATGGGATGGCCTCCTAGGTAGGGGGCAAGTTATTTCAGTTGAGAACTAAGTGAGGTGAGGCGGTAAGCCATTGACATTATCTAGTGGTGCTGGTGGGGGGGTGGGGAGTATTCCGGGGAGGGAGAATAAGTGCAAAGGACCTGAGGTAGGAATTCGATTAGGGTGTTTGGCATGGACTGAAGAAGTTTCCCCTGAAGGAGCACAACAGAGGGCAGACTTATCAGTGCTGTGATGGGGTAGGGGCAAGGTCCAATGAGAACATGGGAAAGGAGAATAATAACACCAGAGGTGGGCATTGTGGGAGAGGCTTTCCCAGCCGAAAGAATAGCACAAAGGCAGAGAAGCCTGTAAGAATCTGACAAGTCTAGTTAACTGAAAAATAGTCCCATATAGTTGGAGCCTCTGGTGTGTGTTGATGACAGGCTGGAGATGGCTTTGGAAAGGTAAGTGGGGGCCAGCTCAGAGGGCCTTGAAGGATGTGTTAAGGTGTGTGGACTTCATTCAGGAAGCTGTGGTGAGCCATGGAAGTACTTAGGTAAAGAAATGATGTGAGAGAACATATTCAGTAAACTTGATTGTGAGAAACTTCCAATTTTTCCCAGCATGGAGGTTTTCTGATCTGCTGAAGGAAAACCTGTGCCCTCAGGTATCCATAGCAGGTCTCATTTTATATATCACCTCTTCCAGGAAGTCTTCCCTGATTCCCCAAGACTGTTAGGTTCCTTTTCTTTGAGCTCCTCTAAAACAATGTACTTTTTTGAACTATGGCATGTTGTAGATCATATTGCAGTTGCCTGTTAGCATGTCCCTGTTCTTCTCCAGACTTTTCAGTTCCATGAGGGACCATGTCTTATTTACATTGTATTCTTGGGTAGGCACAGTGTCTTGTAAGCAGTTGATATTTTGTAATATTTGATATTTTTAATGAATATTTTTGAATTTAATTCTAGTAGCAGTGTAGAAGCTAGAGTGGAAGAAGGGAGAAAAATTCAGGTCAGTTTGGAAACTATTGAAAGATAAAAATCTAATCCAAGGCAATGAGAGTGAGGATTAAGTTTCTTTGGGTTTTACTAAAATTTTCGTTGCTGTAGTTACTTTTTTTTTTCAAATTTTATTTATTTATTTGTTTTCGAGTTCCATGTGCTATACAGTAGGTTCTCATTAGTTATCTATTTTATGCTGTAGTTACAATTTTTGTATTCATTCTGTTATTTTGTTCTGAAGAACAAAAGGTGTTCCAAGTGAAGAGGATAGAGAGAGTCCCCTCATGAACAAAGTGGACCACCTCACTTGGCATTGCTTCTTCTCCCTTAGGGAATCTCAAATTCTGGGTGTGTTTCTCACAAACATTTGCCAGAGGGTCTTTGTATCCAGGAGTTAGGGTGAGCCCTGCCTGCTACCACCGATTATTTTTACTTCTTTCCCCAGCCTGATGACCGTGGTACAATCAATGACATCTCTGTGCTGAGAGTGACCCGCCGGGGCGCCCAGGCTGATCATTTCACCCAGACACCTCTGACCCCTGGGACTGAGGTACAGGTCCGGGTGGACTGGGAACGGAGGTTTGACCACATGCAGCAGCATTCAGGTAGGTGGGGTGGGATGGGGCAGTTGCTGCGTGTGGGAATGTCACGGATGTTTGAGACGTGCTTTGGGTCCTCTAGGAGTTAACCTTTTGGAAGAGACAGACATATTCAGAATCAGCTCCAGTTCAGGCAAGATGTGATAAATGTTATAAAAGCAAAATGAGCAGTTAAAGTAAAAGTATTAGAATAACTGCTGGATTTAAGTATTACTAACTTCCCACTTGATATCTATATCTGTATATGTCTCATAGCCTTCTTAAACTCAAAATGTCCAGAATGGAATTAAAAAGCCACCCCCTCCCCCAGATCTGGTCTTCTCTTCGCCTTCAGTATGTTCAGTGCATGGCATCGGCATCCACCCAGTTGCTCAAATCCTGGAAGTCAGTTCAGACACTTCTTTAGGGGTAGCCAGTCAATCTGAGTCATGTCGGTTTATTTTCTAAATACTTCTCTATCTGCTTCCACTGTCAACACAGTCATCCGCGTCCCAGCTCTCATTGTCTCTCCCTAGCCCTCTGTAATAGCATCCCGGCTAGTCTCCCCATGTTCATTCTTGTCTCTTTGCAACCCATTCTCCACAAAGCAGCCAGAATATTTTTAAAAAATGAAAGCCTGATCAGGCCACTCCCCTGCTTTAAAGCTTTTCAAAGGCTACCTGTAGCTCATGATGAAGCCAAACGTCTTGCCATGGGGCACAAGGCCTGCCTGGGCTGGCGCTCATCTACCGCTCCAACCTCACCCGGTGCTCCTGCCTCCCGCTCTCTGCATCCTGGCCATGCTGGCCTTCTCTCCATTCCTTGAACACATCCTGCTTCTTTCCTCCTTCAAAGCCTTTGGCTCTCTTGTTCCCTTTGCCTTCACAGTTGATTCCTTCTCCTCCTCCTCCTCCTCGCTGTCATCGATCAGGGATAGCACTATATCTCTAGTGCCAAGCCCCATGCCTTGCACGTGGTAAGCACTTGATAAATTTTTGTTGAGTGAATGAATCTGGCACAATTAGAACTCAAGTTCAAATCCTGCCTCTGACGAGCTACTGTTGCCTTGGCAAGTTATTTGATTTCTCTAAACCTTGGTTTCCTCATTCAAGAAATGGCATCATAGGGCTTCCCTGGTGGCGCAGTGGTTGAGAATCTGCCTGCCGATGCGGGGGACACGGGTTTGAGCCCTGGTCTGGGAAGATCCCACATGCTGCGGAGCAACTAGGCCCGTGAGCCACAATTACTGAGCCTGCGCGTCTGGAGCCTGTGCTCCGCAACCAGAGAGGCCGCGATAGTGAGAGGCCCGCGCACCGCGATGAAGAGTGGCCCCCACTTGCCGCAACTAGAGAAAGCCCTTGCACAGAAACGAAGACCCAACACAGCCATAAATAAATAAATAAATAAATAAATAAATAAATAATTTTAAAAAAGAAGAAGATGCAGCTGTAAACTGTCACCCACGCTTGCTGCCCTCCCTTTAAAAAAAAAAAAAAGAAATGGCATCATAAAACCTCTTGCAGAATTCTCCTGAGGATTTTCAATAAAGTATCTCTCAAGAGTATTACCCAGTGCCAGGCAAGTCTTAAGTAGGAGAATTTCTGTGATGACATTGACATTGGGATCGTGTCACTCATGATCACTTCTCACTTCTCCCATCTCCTCCTCTTTCTGCTCAGGGCAGCATCTCATCACTGCGGTTGCTGATCATCTGTTTGGGCTGAAGACAACATCATGGTGAGCAAGAGGCATAAGACTAACTGTCAGGCATGGGTCCCTGACTGCTGGCTCCTTTCCTAGTAGTGAGTCAGGGGTAGGAGGATAAAAATCCGTTGTGCTCACCTGTTCCCCTCGAAGATGGGGTGGTGGATGACTTTGTGTTTTCCCTGAGAAACATCTCCCTTTGCTTAAAAAGGAACATGGACTTTGGAGCTCAGTGACCTAGGGGGTGAATCCCTTGCATGACCTTGATCATGTTCCTTATCACCCCTCACCTGTAAAGTGGAAATGACAGTCCCTACTTTGTGCCATTTTTGTGAGGATTAAATAACAGCATTTCCATTAACATGCTTTGTAAATGATAAACTTCCTTCTATTATTAATTGTCCCCATCAGCATCCTGTGACCACTCTACTACTTCTTGCAGGGAGTTAGGGCGACTCCGGAGTGTCATCGAGCTGGACAGCCCCTCTGTGACTGCGGAGCAAGTAGCTGCCATTGAGCAGAGTGTCAATGAAAAAATCAGAGATCGGCTGCCTGTGTATGTGCGAGAACTGAGCCTGGATGATCCCGGTGTGGAGCAGGTGAGGGGAGAGCCAGCAGGGTGGCTTCTGTAGAGTGGCCCTCCAAGGGCTCCTCATCAAAATTCAGACAGCCCTCCTCCCTCCCTTGCGTTCCAGGTGAGGGGCCGGGGTTTGCCGGATGATCATGCTGGGCCTATTCGAGTTGTTACCATCAAGAGCGTTGATTCCAACATGTGCTGTGGGACCCACGTGAGCAATCTCAGTGACCTTCAGGTAGGAGAGGAAGGGCTCTTGAGTGGGTGGGAGAGAGGGTGTCGGAGGTCGGGGATCACAGCAGGGCTGGGAGTGATAGAGGGGGACACCTGAGGGGTCCTGAGTGAAATCACTCCGTGTTGCTTCCGAGCCAGCGGGGAGGTCTTGATCTCTCCTACCCTTGGGTCCAACACCTGCTGCGGTTTATGTGTGTGTGTGTGTGTGTGTGTGTGTGTGTGTTTTACTTCCTTGCCTCATGTAGGTCATTAAAATCCTGGGGTCTGAGAAGGGGAAAAAGAACAAAACCAACGTGACCTTTCTGGCTGGGAATCGGGTGCTGAAGTGGATGGAGAAGAGTCACAGCACTGAGAAAGCACTGACAGCTCTGCTGAAGTACGCCCCCTTCCACTGCCTCCTTTTCTCAGCGCCTGGGCAGCCCGGAGCTTAGCCTTCCCACCTGTACGGCAGACAGAATACTCTATCTTTAGGGGTAGGATGCGGTCATAAATGCTAAAGTGCTTTGGATAGTCAGTCAGATGCACACAGAATGGTTTCTTCCTTTACATCCTCTTCCCCAACAGCCTGAGGCTTCCTTGGAATGTCCCCGGGTCCCATCAAGAAGGGCGCCATTGATTTATGCCTGACACCAAAAGCAGTTGGAAAACTGGGCAGGCCTCCACGAACCTTTCTCTTGCAGGTGTGGAGCGGAGGATCACGTGGAAGCAGTGAAAAAGCTACAGAACTCCAGCAAGCTCCTGCAGAAGGTGACTTATCCAGGGAGGGTGGCGAGGGTGTGGGCTCTGCCTGGAATAGGCTCCCCAGACTCAGCCCCTCCACCTAACTGGATGTGCAGCATGTTAGTGGGCAGTGAGTGGGGAGGGGAGGGGAGGGGTCGAGAGATGGTGCTCTCTCTGGTTACCCTTTCCCCACCTGTCAACTGAGTTATGGTATCCTTTTCAGAACAACCTGAATCTGCTCAGAGACCTGGCTGTGCACATTGCCCACAGCCTCAGGAACAGCCCGGACTGGGGAGGTGTGGTCACATTACACAGGTGAGGCCAGGGGTGCTAGGCTTAGGGCTCAGCCTCTCCCCTGTATGCAGTGCAGAGTGGGAGGCGGGTCGCCCCTGGTGTTCTTAAGGCTGAGAAGACCCGAAGAAGCGTGTTGCCTTGCAGATTTCCTGGGTTTGATATAACATCTTCACTATAACTTTCATTAGAGCCTTCCCTCATCTCCTTTGCCATCTAACAGGTCTCCACTTACCCGGGTGAATCCTATTTAAGGGAGACAGAAACAAACGCAAAACTTGTTATAACGTGCCGAGGCTTAGAAAGATGCCAGGCTGGCCCTCAGAGAGCACTCTCTTTCTCTGGGACTTTGCACAGAAGGCAGCAATGTGGCCAGCCTCACGAGGAGGAGCTGGGCTTCCTGCAGTTTCCTAGCTCCCCTTGCAACTTGGATCTGATGTCTTTGCCCTTTGTTTTAGGAAGGAGGGTGATTCTGAGTTCATGAATATCATCGCCAATGAGATTGGGTCAGAGGTAAGAGGAGCATGAGGTTCTCTGTCCGCCCCGGGTGGAGACCTAATGAGGGGCGTCAGGTTAGCCGAGGTCCCTCCGCATGAACACGTGAAGAACAGGGAACAGAAATTCATTCAACGCTATTTTCTCAGCACTGATTCTGAGCCAGGCTCTGTTTTAGGTGCCAAGCCTGGTCAATGGTATTGACCTTTCTGGGGCTGTGACATTTACCAGCTTCAGAGCTCCTTTTATCAGAACTGGAACTCCTCCATGCCACCCACATTTATATGTGCTGAGGGCTGATTTCAGAAATACGGGGGTTGGCTAGTTCCTTAGAAGGCCATCCCTTCAGTTTTCCTTTGCCTCTGGCTTCAGCCACCCGTCCCGGTCCTGACCAGAGCTTAGTGGTTTTCAGGTCTCTCTTTTGCATTCAGTCTGGAAACACTTTTGGGAATATCTACTCTGGGCCAAGCAGCGTGTGTGTATCTCTCTTCTTATTTCTGTGTAGAGAGTACGGATTCTCAAGGAGCTCACTCTTGAGTCTGGGAGACAACCGTGTATGCCGACATTTATAATTTAGGGTGGTCAGTGCTAGAGGCAGAGGAGCGCATTCCCTGAAAGGCTGGGGAGGCTTCAGGGGAGGGGCCTAGAAGACTGCTTAGCGGTCATCGGCAGACAGGGGAGCCGAGATGGCCAGGCAGAGGGAAACACGGAGGTTTCGGCGATAGCAGACACAGGGTGCAAGGGGCTGTGGGGGAGTGGGGTGACCAGGCTGCAAAGTTGGGCAGGAGTCAGATCATGAAAGGCATTTTATGCTTGGTCATGGTCAGCAGCCTTCTGCCCCCTTCTTAATATTCAACCTAAGTTCCTATAGCCACTCTCAAAGTTTCTTGTCCCTAGTGGGCCCCAGAGTGGAGGGGCTGCCTTACATTCATCAGGAACATCACTTGTGGTTTAGGAGGGAAAACCTGTTTTTCTTTTAATTGAGATATAATTGGTATGTAATATTGTATAAGGTGTACACTGTGTTGATATGGTATCTTTATATATTGCAATATGATAAAAGTCTGTTCTTGAGACTGAAGAGAGTGCAGTTTAGGGGGGATTGACTGCACGTCTTTTAAGTGTCAGGGCTCATCTTCTTGTCTTCCATCCTAGGAGACCCTCCTGTTCTTAACTGTGGGCGAAGAGAAAGGTGCTGGACTCTTCTTACTGGCAGGGCCAGCTGAGGCTGTGGAGACCCTGGCGCCCAGGTAATCTTCCGTGGACTGCTTTGCACGGGTGGAAGAGCCTGTAAGCCTAACCTACTAATAGCACCCTTGTCGGATGCAAAGCGCCACCACATCTGCATCTCATTTTTTTTTTTAAATAAATTTATTTATTTATTTATGTATTTATTTTTGGCTGTGTTGGGTCTTTGTTTCTGTGCGAGGGCTTTCTCCAGTTGCGGCGAGCGGGGGCCACTCTTCATCGCGGTGCGCAGACCTCTCACTGTCGCGGCCTCTCCCGTTGCGGAGCACAGGCTCCAGACGCGCAGGCTCAGTAGTTGTGGCTCACGGGCCCAGTCGCTCCGGGGCATGTGGGATCCTCCCAGACCAGGGCTCGAACCCGTGTCCCCTGCATTGGCAGGCAGATTCTTAACTACTGCGCCACCAGGGAAGCCCCTGCATCTCGTTTTCATTCGCATCACAGCCATGTGATGTTGCCTGAGCAGAAATAATGATCACCACCATCATTCCCGGTTTTACAGGTGAGGGACAGCACATTGTGTGCCTGAGATCTCACGGTTAAAGTGGCAGAACTGAGACTCGAGCCCAGGACTTTTGGCTCCAAATCTCACGTGCTTTGTGTTTTTTCTTTTAGAAATTGAGATTCATAAGTGATACATGAATACAGGTGCTGGATTCTCACTAGGCAGATGAAGCACCTGCTTAAGGCATCAGCAAAGCAGAGGCACAGACAAACTTGGGGAAAAAAATTAGGGTTTTGAGACTGAATCAAAAAAGGTAATGATGTAGTTATTATAGAAAAATTAGAATTGTGTTGGACTTTTTTACTCTTATATTATTTATATTTTCTTATTTTAAATTAGATATGGAGGTGGAGTGCCCTATATTCTTTCTGGCATTTAGGGTTTTTGAAGTCCTGATTGGCTCTGATGAATATGTGTTCATTGTAAAACACTGAAGGAAAACAGAAGTATTTAGAGCAGAGGTTCCTGACAGGCAGCCAGCTGTGGCCTATAGACTGGTTTGGCCTGTGTACTACTTTAAATTTTCAAAATTAGTTGCTACATTTTAAAATTAGGAGATTTTTACTTAAAAATAGAGAGTTCTAGCTTTTCTCAAAAAAGGAAGAAAAAAAGGCACACTCTTGCAACACTGGACTCACGTTCCTGCAGGTTAGTATCTACGAGGACGTGAGCGGGGGCTGCCTCTTCAGACAGCACAGGCCCGGCCAGTGCCATAGGCCCACCTTTCTCACTCAGCCCCAGTTGCTTCCCTGCTGTTCCCACAGGCCTTTGTGTCTACAGCTCTTTACTCCTAATTACACTCGTCCTGCTCCTTGGAAGTTGCCATAATTTAGCCCGTTTCTAGACACTTCTATTGTTTCCAGTTATTCACTCTTTTTTTTTTTTTTTAAATAATCATTAATTTATTTTTGGCTGCGTTGGGTCTACGTTGCTGCGCGTGGGCTTTCTCTAGTTGTGGCGAGCCGGGGCTACTCTTTGTTGCGGTGCGCAGGCTTCTCATTGCGGTGGCTTCTCTTGTTGTGGAGCACGGGCTCTAGGCGTGCAGGCTCAGTAGTTGTGGCCTGTGGGCTCTAGAGCACAGGCTCAGTAGTTGTGGCGCACGGGCTTAGTTGCTCCGCGGCATGTGGGATCTTCCCGGACCAGGGCTCGAACCCGTGTCCCCTGCATTGGCAGGCGGATTCTTAATCAGTGTGCCACCAGGGAAGCCCCCAGTTATTCGCTCTTAAATAAACACGGTACCCATATCTTTGTGCACATGTATAAGTATTTCTAGAAGCCATTTACTTTTTCTCTCCCCCCAGCCCAAGGGGAAAGCCTCAGGGCTGCCCTTGGTTTTCCTGTGACTTTTCCCTCAAAGACCCCCTCCCTGACTGTCTCTCTGCTCCCCAGGGTGGCTGAGGTGCTGGAAGGCAAGGGAGCGGGGAAGAAAGGCCGCTTTCAGGGCAAGGCCACCAAGATGAGCCGTCGGGCAGAGGTGCAGGCGCTTCTCCAGGACTACGTCAGCACGCAGAGTGCAGAGGAGTGAGGGCTCGGGTGCCTCCCTGGTTGTCCGTTGACAGCTGGCCTCCTGTGACCACAGAAGGAGTCTCTTGGACAATAAAATAGTTTGACTTGAAATGATTGTGGTACCATGTATATTTACATGATGGATATGAATTTATACAGTATATTCCAGTGTGCTTATGTGATCAGTGTCTTTGTGAATAAACAGCTTTATTTTTTTAAATTTATTTTATTGAAGTATAGTTGATATATACAATGTTGTGTTAATTTCTGCTGTACAGTAGAGTGATTCAGCTATACATAAATATACATTCTTTTTTATAATTTTTCCATTATGGTTTATCACAAGATATTGAATATAGTTCCCTGTGCTGTACAGTAGGACCTTGTTGTTTATCCATTCTATATATAATAGTTTGCATCTGCTCATCCCAAACTCCCAATCCATCCCTACCTACCCCCCACCCCCCACCCCTACTATGGCATCCACAAGTCTGTTCTCTATGTCTGTGAGTCTTAAACAGCTTTCTAATTCAGCTCCTGTTAGGCACACCCTATCCGTGAGTGTTATGTTGATGAACTGTAGTAATTTATCTAAACCCAGCTGCAGTCTTTCTTCATGTAGAAATGCAGCTGCCTAAGGAGATGTGAGTCAGGCCAGAGGCTCGGCTTAGGGCTTAGACTCACATCTCCTTGTTTTCTCTTATTTTTTTCCTTATTTCTTTTCCTAGTCTTGTGTTTCAGAATTAAAAGGTATCAATGACTTTGTAAATAGGTCAAGAGGGCACAAAAATATATAGTAGAAAGATGTTCCAAGTCTGCTATTGAGGTAGGAAAAGGATGGAAAAAGATACCAGGCAAGAGTAACCCAGAGAAAGCTGGGGGCATTATTAATATGAGGTAAATGAGACTTTAAGGCTATAACACTTTAAGAATCATTATTGGCCCTGCCCCCCCAGAAAAAAAAAAAAAAAAAAGGAATTCCCTGGCGGTCCAGTGGTTAGGACTCTGCGCTTTCACTGCTGTGGCCTGGGTTCAATCCCTCGTGGGGGAAGTAAGATCCCGCAAGCTGCACAGTGTGGCCAAAAAAAAAAAAAGATAAAATAGTTCTAAATTTATAGTTATCTAATAACAGCCTCAAAATACATAAAGCAGACATTGACAGATCTAAAAGGAGAAACAAATCCATAGTTGGTGGAAGATTTAAAGTCATCTTTCAGCAGCTGATAGAACAAGAGGAAGCATTATCTCAAGGTTAAGAGCATAGACTTTGGAGTTTCACAGACCTGAGTAGTCCTGGCTTCGTGCATCTATAGGTGGTAGAACTATAACGAAAAGCAAGGAATTGATTTTAAAAGTCAGGACAGCATTTATTGATACTTCTGGGGAGGGAGTGAAGCAGGACGAAGAAGGGACCCAAGGTGGGGGTGGGAGGGTGGTTTCTGGGGTGCTGGCAGTGTTTTGTTTCTTGACTTGGGTGACAAACATAGGGCTTTGCTTTATAATTATGCATTGTTGTCTACATTTATGATTTATTCCATGAGGTTATATTTCACAATTTAAGAATATAACTTAAAAAAAATCTGGTTCTGTTGTTTACCCGGGAAAGTTATCTTGCCTTTTCAACCTTCACTTTCCTCACTGGTGACGTGGCAGTAATAGGGGTGCCTCAATCTCTGTGGTGTTGGGAAGTAACATATTCAACTGTAAGTGCTCAAGAAAACACTGGATTCCCGGAGATGACCTAGAATGGGTATTTTTGATTACCTAATGTTCAGTTCCTCTTTACCTGCAAATCGAGGATTGGTTGCAACAGCAGGAGCAGCTGCACTTCCGCCACCTCCAGGTGAGCTGCATCCCTGGGCGGTGCCCCTGTGGATGGACGTGGGTGCAGGCACTTCCTATGCTTTCCCAGGTTATTTTGGAGCTATGATTGAGGCCAAGGGAGGCGTCTTTTGAACCCAGCAGCTGCCGGTGAATAGCTTCAGATTAGATGTCTGTCTCCTTGTTCACACAAGGACTTTATTCAGGTAAAATTCCCACATGAGGAATTTCTGCTGCGTTCCTGCTAGAGAAACAGGCAGGCAGGGAGCGTGGCTTCATAGAATTTGGCTGGATGGAATTGAGTGGTTACCTAGTGCAGTGGCTTTCAAACTTTTGTCTTCAATTTAAAGGAAGCTTTTCTTCATGAGTCTTACATATAACAGCCCAATTTGGAAATGGATGAAAGCTGTGTTGATCTGGTTGCAAAAAGGAGTGGAGGCTTGGAGTTTTGCAGGAGCTTAGGAGGGCCCTGAGGTACCCCCATGGAGCCACAGGGCACCATTTGGAAACCATTGATTTAGTGTAACTACCTTATTTTATAGATGAGAAGGTTCAGGGAAGTTAGGTGCCAATGGGTATATAATTAGTACCATAGGGCAATAAGCATCCAAGGTAGTTAAAAAGATTAGCTTCACATTTAACAAGTATTTTTTCATGTGCCATTCCATTTCAAAGTATACACCAATCCTCCCAAACAGCCCCTGTGTTCTCCCTCACAGGGCATGTCAGCTTTGATGTTTGTGTTGGTCCTATAAATCAAACTTATGGTTGAACCCTGGGTCTCCGGATGAGGTTATGTGCTTACATGTGCATGTGATATACCTCTGGGAAGTTCAGGGTGGATACAGCTCTGGTGGGGAATCATTTTCTCCTCCTGTGTCAAGAGCCCCTAAGGAGAGAATGACGGTGTCCAGTTAGTTTTCTCCCAAAGTGAAAGAAGCTAAAACAGCTTGTCTGGTAAGACTGAAAGCCACAAGGCAACCTACTTGGCAGGGACAGAAGTCCAGAGTCTGAGACTTCAGCTGGAGCCAGGAGGAGGATGAGTGGGAGAGCTGGGCTGCAGGCAGGTGGCCAGAAGGAAGAGAAATTTGAGTTTCTGAGGCAAAATTTAGGCACTGATGTTGCATCAGTAGGCTGCGGAGGGGGTATGAAAGGCATCAAGAGATTTTTTTAAAATGTATTTTTATTTATTTTTATATTTTTAAAAATTTTTGGCCACACCACACAGCATGTGGGATCTTAGTTCCCTGACCAGGGATCAAACCTGCACCCCCTGCAGTGGAAGCAGGGAGTCTTAAACACTGGACTGCCAGGGAAGTCCCTAAAAAACGTATTTTAAAAAAATTTTTCTCCAGCCCTGCCCCTGCCCAATTTTCCTTGCCAGAGACAACCACTAATTTCTTATATATCCTCTGGCAGTATTTTTTTCATAGATGTATATAAATCTCCCCTCTTTTGAAACATAATGTACACTCCTCTGCATCTTGCTTTTCTCAGTTAAATGAGTATCGTGTTTTAAAACATAACCGTAGTGTAAAAGTTATGCAGTACAAAATGGAATCGTTGATGAGAGACGGGGAAGTATTATTTGCTTCACAGAAGGGTTCCTACTTACAGAAGGACTCAGGCAGGATTCCCTTGAACAGAGACCCAAGGGAATTCTTTTTTTTGGGGGGGGGAGTTGTTTGTTTTTTGGCCGCATGGCTTGTGGGATCCTAGTTCACCGACAAGGGATCAAACCCGGGCCCCCTGCAGTGGAAGCATGGAGCCCTAACCACTGTACCACCAAGGAATTCCCATGAGTTCATTTTCTTGTGTGTGTGATCTCCCTCCCTCCCTCTGTGTTTCTGTTTCATCGGGGTGTAAGAAAAATAGCAGTGAACTGGGCTTCCCTGGTGACGTAGTGGTTAAGAATCCGCCTGCCAATGCAGGGGACACGGGTTCGAGCCCTGGTCTGGGAAGATCCCACATGCCGCGGAGCAACTAGGCCCATGAGCCACAATTTACTGAGCCTGCGCGTCTGGAGCCTGTGCTCCGCAACCAGAAAGGCCGCGATAGTGAGAGGCCCGCGCACCGCGATGAAGAGTGGCCCCCGCTTGCTGCAACTAGAGAAAGCCCTCGCACAGAAACGAAGACCCAACACAGCCATAAATAAATAAATAAATAAATAAATAAACCCAAAAGTTTAAGAATCCGCCTGCCAATGCAGGGGACACGAGTTCGATCCCTGGTCCAAGAAGATCCCACATGCCGCGGAGCAACTAAGCCCCTGTGCCACAACTACTGAGCCTGTGCTCTAGAGCCTGTGCTCCGCAACGAGAAGTCACCGCAATGAGAAGCCAACGCACCGCAACGAACAGTAGCCCCCGCTCGCTGCAACTAGAGATAGACTGCGCGCAGCAATGAAGACCCAACGCAGACAAAAATGCATAAAATAAATTTATTAAAAAAAAAAAAAAAGCAGTGGACTGGGGCCACCCTTGCTTGCCACCACTCAGGTGGGTTCTGGTCATGTGGGCTTAGAATGACCATATCACTTACTATCCAAACTTGGGGACTTCTAAGAGTGAAAGGGGTGCTCCACACATCTCTCCAGAACCACAAACCAGGTTGGTCTCGGGCAAACCCAGGATGTATGGTTTCCCTGCTGAGACTTTCCCTTACCTTCAATTTCTTGACCTGCAAGTGGGGATGTGAACACGGTGTCCTAAGAAAGAAGGAATTTTCTGAAATAACTCAATTAGGAAAATGCATCAACATTTGAGCTAATTATGTGAAAACAATAACTAGTTGTGTAAAGGAAGGGAAAATAAAGCAGCACATTTTGAACTGGTGATGTCATTCACACCTGTCAAAGGGGCCCTAATCCAATGCCCTGGGGAGAGGTACAGTTAGTATTCAAGGGACGGGGTGGATTATCTTTTGTGAGGTTCACCAGAAAATCAAGCAGAGTGAGTTTGATCATTTACTAGAGTAACATTAAATGAGGACCAAGAGAATAATAGGTATTAATTAGCACAAAACGTGGTAGAGTTTTAGGTACACATATACACACATAGATTGCATATTCTGCAACATTGCTAGAATCCACTTTTACAGCATAGAAATAGTGAGAAAGGGCTCCCTCTTGGCTAAGAAAGTTTTATGACTTAAGTACCCATAAATTGCTGAAGACAGATGCTGTGGCTCACACCAAGGTGAGGGTCTCCTTTGTAGCTATGCGTGCACATGTAGGTGTTGGATCAGATTTTAGTATGAAAGACAAAAGACATCAGATGAAAGCTGGACACAGAGCAGGAGACAGCCTGAATCCAGGCAGGCATCGTGCCTAAATGTCCTGTAGCTCCACCCCTCCCTTTAGTCCTGAGTGGAAACGAGAGAGCCAGCCAAGTTATGCTAGAATGCCAGGTCTTTTCCCTAATAAGAACTTAAATAAACTGCAGAGCCCTGCTGGGAAAACAGACAGCTAAACATACCCTAATGAAATATTCTTGCAGAAAGCTTCTGTGTCTCCCATTCCTTTCCTGAATTGGATCCAAACTATGACTAAAGTTCCTTCGACGGAGGGAAACCAGGGCTATTTGGGAAAGAGTGATGGAAAGTTTTCTTCTTTTTTCCAGAAAGGTCTGCACTTTCTGTGAAGACTACTGCTAGCAGAGTGCCAGACTCTCAATGTCAAGGAACAAGAGTGGGTCTTGGTGAACTGGCCGGTGTCCAGAGCAGAAGATGCGCTGATAGTGAGAGCCTTCTCTCTCTTTTGCTGAGCCCTTCCGTGAACTCCCTGCAGAAGCCACCTGCAGCCGAGGCCTCCTGTAAATATCCCTGCTCATCCTCAAACATCCTCAAAGCCAAGTGTTTCAGAATCAACCTTTTCTTCTGTGAAAATAAAAGTTCCTCTTTCTTCCATGTCACCTAACTTGTTTTTGTTGTTATTGTTGATTTGGGTATGTAATAAACCATCACGGAATTCATTTGTTCATGTATTCAGCAGGTATTTATTGAGATTGTAGTGTGTGTCAGACACTGTTCTAAGAACTGGGCCACACTGGTGGATAATACAGCTGTGGTCACTGTTTTCAATGGTATTTGAGGTCCTGGAGAAGAAAGGGGAGAGAGAAGCAAATAAATGTAAAATTATACATTCTGTTAAGTCAAACAGGAAAAGAACAGGGTGACATGAGAGAATAATGGGGGGAGGAGAGCAGAGGAGGATTGTGGCAGAGACAACAGAGGCCTGAGTAGAATTTAGTCGCTCCTGGGCTTCAGTATCCAGGCCATCTCAAATACAGCAGTGCGCTTAATAGGCAAACAAAACTAGTTTATTCTAAGACAACTGCTGGTTTCCCTTCCAACCAGATGGTCATCGTTGAGCCCCTTCTTTATAGAAATTCTGGACTGCGAATTGTCCTCAGCCCCAGAAGGTGACAGGGTCTTAAAAAGGCTGATGGACTGAGTCATATATTTTGGGCACCTTTTACTTGGCTGTTACAAGGAGGCAAAGAATAAGACAGACATGAAGCTTGTGTTGCTCTTCACCCAAATGAGCCTCTCCCACCAATTTTAGGCCATTTCTTCTGGTCCCCAGAGGCCCACCTCCCTCCCCATTAACAGAAGGTAAATCCTGTGTTACACCCCAGCAAAAAGAGGGTGACAAAAACATAGTCTGAAAAACACCTCACAAACACAAGGAAGTTACATTGATAAAACCCTCTGCTAATTGCAGTTCCAAATAGTGAAAAGCAGACTTCAGTGCCACTGCCTAATTTTTATTTTATTATTGTTTGGTATTGCTTAATTATCGGTTGGTGTTAAACATATATAGTTCTGCCAGGCGTTGTTCTAAGCACTTTATAAATATCAACTCATTTAATTCTCAGAACAACCCCATGAGATGGATTCCATTGTCATCCCCATTTTACAGATGAGGATACTGAGGCACAGAGAGATAAGGAGATCGCCGGGGTCACACAGCTAGTAAATGGCAGGGCACAACTTTGAACCAGCAATCTGGCTCCCGAGCCCATCTGCCTAACCACCATGTTGTGTGGCCTCTGAGTAGCATAGCTAGTATATTTAAGTAGTTATGTAAGTATTCGTAATATACTTTAAAAGAGCACACAAATTATATATATATATATATATATATATATGACCAAAATCTTTTCTTTTATAAACTAGCATCTCTCTCATGGTTAAATAAGTGATTTCAGGACGGGGGCATTTAAGGATCTTAACGCTGTCTGGTGCTTTTGGCAAGGAAAAAGGATCAAATAAGCAAGCTATAAAGAGAAGTGAAAACCTTCCATTACAATGTTGCCATGTAGCTCCTAATTTTACCTCTGTTAGGGCAGGTACACACCTTATCATGCTGAAAGCCAGAGGGCCCAGAAGAGAAGCCCCTAATTCCCTACATTTAATTCTAAGCCTGTTTGTCTCCCTTTTTCTGTTACTCTGGGCTGTATTTCTATGAAGACAATATTCCATGTGTTTTACAAATGGTGCTTGAAAAAGTGTACTTTGCCTGTTTTGGATCCTTGGTGTGAGTTGAGTCAGGGATTTCCATTCAGCTTTGGAACAGGCTGAAAAGCTGTCTTGCTGGAAAAGTTCCACTGTCCCATTTTCCTTGGCTGTGTCTTTGCTGCCTGTTACCAGCAAGATTAACTCATCCTGAAGTTTTGCATGAAAACTAATTTTGAGTTTCTTTTGCTCTTGTCATTTGCGTCTTGCCCCAGACCAGAATTCTCTAGTGGTCTCAATCCCAACACCAAGGCACTGTCCTCTGTAATTTAACAGCAGAGGGTGCTGTGAGCCTGTGGTTGCCCAGGCCTCCGCCAGAAAAAGAAGATAAAAGAGCCTCCGCTGATTCAGCCAGCCTGAAAGAGGGCTTCTCATTGTCTTGGCCCCTTGTGGCTACTGAAGATCTTGCCTGGGAGACGTGCAGTAGTGAGACGTTTCTCGAAAAGCCAGCAGGGAATGAAGAGGCAAGGTGTGGCCTTCTGGAAATGATTTGTTATTTGTGTTTTTGAGTTTTAACCCTTCTCTGGTCAAATTGATGCTTGATATTTTATGCCCTTACCTTCATGAAGACCAGAGATTCTGAATAGTGCTGAATCCTAACTTAATTCAGAAAACAGCATCCGCTTTCTGGGCTCAGCCTTAGTTTGCAACGACAAGGCTAAATGCACTAAGGTCAGAATCATCAGTAAATATGGGACCTGTTTTGATGCCTCCGTCAGGAGAATGGTGAAGAAAATTGAAATCCGCCAGCACGCCAAGTACACTTGTTCCTTCTGAGGTGAAACCAAAATGAAGAGCTAAGTTGTGGGGACCAGGCACTGGGGTTCCTGCATGAAAATTGTAGCTGGTGGTGCCGGAACCTCCCAGCCCACTTCTGCAGTCACAGTAACGTCTGCCCTCAGAAGACTGAAGGCATGCAAAGGCCAGTAGAAGCTCCACCATTTGAAACATTGCTAGCCCATAATAAATAGCTTGATTTATGTAACAAACACACAAAACAGAAAACAGCATTCATTATTCCCATTTTCCAGGACCCCCTGGAAACTCCCCCTGAATTCCTCTATACTGATGCTATCAATGGCTGCAGTAAGACAACAGGGAACATTTCTTTCTTTTTTTCATCTTTTTGTAAGCTGAGACTTGAATGCTACCTCCAGGTTATCTCTCAATTTTTCTCAGTCTTCCTGAAATTCTGCATCTTTAACTCTTTTTTTTGTTTTTTTTCCAGCTTCTTGACATCCTACAACGTTTTTCATGTCTTGATTATTGACAGAAAGCAATAGCAACTTTTTGTATTTCTGGCTATTTCAGTTACCTTTGCTCTAAGCAAATTTGCTTTATAAGATATATTTTTATAAAATCCTTCACACCAGGCTTTCATGGCAAGATAGGCTAAGTTCATAAAATAACCTGATGGACACACTCAATTTGCTATTTCTGACAAGTGTAGAATATATCTATCTCGGAGAGCTGGCTTCAACTGTTTCTATGTGATTTCACAACCACAGTGAGAGAAGGGGCTATGGGGATGCAGAGGGAACTTGGGCAATGTGTGAGAAAAGTTGTGGTGGCAGACTGGCCTCTGATGGCATCAGCAATCACCCAGAATATAAACTTGTCAAGATTCTAGACCTGAACAAAGCAAAGATACTGCTAGACAGACAAGGACTCAGAAAGGTTATTGCCTGTGCTCCCTTTCCAGACAAACAAACAATATTTGATTTGATGTGTTGGATAAACTCCAGCCAAACAAGAGAAGAATTCAACAAAGAGGAAAACATAGGATATAAGAAACTGAAACTGAGAACTGCAGGGAAAGAAAAGCTGCTTTACGGGGCAACGAACATTGAAGAGCTGATTAGAAACATCTAAACAATCACAAAAGGCACACTGTTCAAGAAAGTCATGATCTGAAAATAAAGCAAACTATAGTTTTTAAATGACTCTGAGAACTGAAGAAGCAAAAGGAGCAGCATTTTCCAGACTACGAAGGCCGTGCCTCCTTTAGCTAGGTAATTCGGGGTGGGAGTGGGGAGTGGGGAGTGGGATTGACGGTTGCTCTAATTTTGTGAACCATCATTTTGGATTTATAATAGTTGCTAACCACAATTGTTTCCCCATGATGCACTTTGTTGTTTCTTTTAACTTTGACTACCTTTTATAGAATAGTTTTATAGGATCTTTTTAGGTGATGTATTCAAATTATTTACCAAATGCTGGCATGAGCCCTGACCAATTTCAACAAATATTTATTGAGTGCCTCCATGTGCCAGACATTATTCTAAGTGCTTGGAATACATCAGTGAACAAAACAATTCCTGCCCAAGTAGAGCTTACCTTATAGTGATGCAGACACATCAGAAACAATAAATCAGTAAGAGAAGACAAAAAAAAGGGAGCAGGAAAGAGAAGGAGGATTGGGAATGCAGAGGGTAGGAACAGGGAGAGGAAAGTAGTAGCGTGGATGGAAATTTTAAATCGGGTGGTCATGGAAGGCTTCATTGAGAAGATGAGACTCAGCAAAGACTTGACAGAGATGAGGGCATCAGGCAAGCGGGTATCTGAGGGCAGAGCGTGGGGGCAGAGGAGCAGCTGGTGCCAAGCCCTCAGGCTGGAGTGTGCCTAGTCTGCTGCAGGGACCGCAAGGAGCCACGGTGGCTGGAGTGGGGGCTGCAGTGGAAGGAGAGGAGCGAGATAAGTGTCCTTGTCCCTCCATCCCTCCACCAACCCGGGAGGAGTGCAGCTCTTACTCTGAATGACATCCCACCCACTGAAGCATCTTAAGCACAAAGGCCAGGGTCTGACTTTCACTTTAAAATGATCACAATGGTTGTACTGATGAAAAAAGACTGTAGGAGGCATGGGAGGAAGCAGGGCGTCTGTCAGGAGGCTGATGCTGCCATCCAGGTGAGAGAAGATGGCACCTTGGATCCAGATGGGCAGTGGTGGGTTCTGGATATACTTGAAAGTTAGAGCCGTTGGGATTTCCTGACCAACTGGATGTGGGAGTGAGGGGGGGAGAGGGGTGGAGGACCACTCCTGGGCTTGGAGGATGGTGTCGATCCAGTAGGGGCTGGAGCAGGACCCTGGGAGCCTCTTGCTGGCCCTTCAATGCTGTGGCAGTGTTAGGGGAGTCCCCCGGGAGGCAGGAGGTGCCAGGACAGCAGGGGCACTTGGGGAGTTCTGCACAGCATGTCTGTTTCCGTGCTTACCCGCTGTTGGCAGCCCTGGATGTTGTGCTTATGGCTCAGCTTTTCCTCATTCTTTTCTCTTGGAGAATGAACCTAAAAGTAGGCTTAGATCTTAAACTTATTTTAAATTAAAAAATAGGTTTTTGATTCTCCAGTTAGATATCAGCGAGGTCTTCTGATTTTTAGGGGACAGTTGACTACGTTTAACTACCTGAAAACAAATGTTACTCATTAAGAGACATTAGTTAATTAAAACAAAATACTGAAAGTATACTAAACAAAAAAGAAAAAAATTAGGGAAAGCCTGAAACCTTTGGACACCACAGTTTTCTTTTTTTTTAATTTTTTAATTTAATTTAATTTATTTTTTTATACAGCAGGTTCTTATTAGTTATCTATTTTATACATATTAGTTTATTTTTGTCAGTCCCAATCTCCCAATTCATCCCACCCGCCCCCCGCCCCCACCCCGCCACTTTCCCCCCTTGGTGGACACCACAGTTTTTATCCTGACATTTTGATTGGAAGGGTGTTGTAACTCAGGAGACATTTTCTCTTAAAAGTACATACTTTGGGACTTCCCTGGTGGTGCAGTTGTTAAGAATCCGCCTGCCAATGCAGGGGACACGGGTTCGAGCCCTGGTCCAGGAAGATCCCACATGCCGTGGAGCAGCTAAGCCCGTGCGCCACAACTACTGAGCATGCATACTGCAACTACTGAAGCCCACGTGCCTAGAGCCCATGCTCTGCAACAAGAGAAGCCACCACAATGAGACGCCTGCGCACTGCAACGAAGAGTAGCCCCCGCTCCCCGCAACTAGAGAAAGCCCACGCACAGCAACAAAGACCCAACACAGCCAAAAAAATAAACAAATAAATAAAATTTTTAATAGCATATACTTTAAAATCAGATTGATACCATCATTGACGACTTTTCATTACAACTCTATAAGTTGGGGATAAATAAAAGCATAGTAGCCTAACCGACTTTTAATATTTCTTACATTTAAAAAAAATTTTTTTAGGGCTTCCCTGGTGGCGCAGTGGTTAAGAATCCGCCTGCCAATGCAGGGGACACGGGTTCGAGCCCTGGTCCAGGAGGATCCCACATGCTGCGGAGCAGTGAAGCCCGTGCGCCACAACTACTGAGCCTGTGCTCTAGAGCTCGCGAACCACAACTACTAAGCCTGCGAGCCTAGAGCCTGTGCTCCGCAACAAGAGAAGCCCACGCACCGCCGGGAAGAGTAGCCCCCGCTCTCGGCAACTAGAGAAAGACTGCGTGGGGCAACGAAGACCCAACACAGCCAAAAATAAATTAAAAAAAAAAAAGGATGGCTGGCTTCAGGAGGCTGCCTCCAACAAGAATTCTGGCCCTGGCCAGTGAATGCACACGCTCACGTGCGCATGTGTGTGCGTGTGTGTGCATTGGGAGGTTGTGTTTCCTGCTGTTAACGGAAAGAAGACAGGTTGATCAACTAGAACAAAGAGACCAACCCAATGGACATCATTGTCAACAAAGAGACAGCATGACGGTAGTTGCCAAGGAATATGAGGAATAAAAAGAAGAAGGAAGTACGATTATATTGTGGGTGAAGGAATAAAACTTTAAGCAGAAATATTGTAGGTAAAATAAAATAAGATAAAAGATTTTATACTAGAAAAAAATGTAGTTTTAATTGGAAAAATCATTGTGAACTCATGACCTTTAACAGAAATATGTTTTTCTGACTGCAGCCCATTAATATCAGCACTTCTGCCAACCCCTGACTCTCACTGAAAGGAATTGAGACTTCTTGAAGGATGATTCTGCATCTTGGAGCAAGGAAAATTTAGGATGGGCTTAGAAAACAAGGGTTTCAGACAGGTAATGGTGGAAGGATAAGGAAGTCAGGGACCAAAATGCAACAATTTTGACACCAAAAAAGAAAAAACAATTATGATTAACTGAAATGAGTAGAGTGTGTGAAAAACCTCAAGATAAAGAAGTTGATATATGATTTCTTAAAAGGATAAATATACCAAAATATGTTAACTTTAATCAACAGAGTGTCAATAAATCTGGACTTTTAAGATTAAATTAGTAGCCTCATACATTTGTTACTGTGTAATCAGGAAAGTGTGACTACAAGAAATTAATGTGAGACAGATAGTTCTGGAAAAAGGTAGAAATTGTACCAAGAACAGGAAAGACTGATCAAGACTAGTGGTCACACATAATAAACAGAAAGTATATGTGTGGGGGTCTCACAGTGGAGCAACTCCAAAGTTTTCCAAGATGAAGAATTACCCAAATATTCTAAAGGGGAGAGGGGAAACTTCCAGAGCTTACTGTTAATCATAATGAGATATGACAAAGCACACATACATTTTAAATATAATTGCAACAGACCCGGTCAGTACTGCATATCATCCAAATGATGAGACAGTGGGATTTGGCTAAGCAAGATTGTAGAATGCACTATTTTGGTGAGAGACACCAGGTTCCAAGGGATGAATTAGTACAATCTATTGATATAGCAAGTCAAGTTTAAGTAGAAAACGGGATCTTGGGTTGGAAAGTACGACCAGATCCATATCCTGGTCCAGAAGGTTTAGAATGTGGAAACCTAATCTTGGCTGGTCAGAGATAGTATTTTTTTTTTTTCTCTTGGTTCTGAAGATTACTGTAACCCTACGAAGACATAGGAAAAAAAATTGCTGTGAACGTACGAGAGTGCCAAAGAATCCTAGAAAGGGAACCCAAGAAAGTAAGAATAATATATACAGCGATGATGAAGGTGAACATTGACCCCCACAGTATTATGACTTATGTAACCACTTAAGTGTAACTGCCTAATGAGTTCTGCTATCTCTGTGGCGTTCTGTGGATGTTTTCTCTGCTTTTATGATATTCAAAGCATCATAAAGGGGACAGGGAACTGGAGTGTCACAGGGGCTGAGGCAATGTGGTGACTGCTGGTTAAGACACTAAGAGGTCTGTGACCTTCAATGAAAAGTTAAAGTCCCACCCTGAAAGCCCTGGGGTTGAAGCAGGATTCAGTTCACACTTTCTGCCTCACCCTAGAACCTTTGGGAGTCAATCTATCTTGAAAAATAAAGGCAAGTCTTAGTCATGACTTCCTCATCATCAGCTGCTTCAAGAGTTTGTTCCCCGCCTACTGGGGAGTAAACCTCTCCTGGGAACCCAGAGGCCATAGTTTCTCCATAGCCTACCCTGTCCTTTGGGTTTTCAACCTCTTTCTAATTTTCCGTTGGGAGCCTAAGAATGTCTTTTTATTGAGTCATTTGTGGAACTCGAAGCTACTCGAATTAATAATTTGTTAGCTGGTTTTTCCAACTATTTTCCAGCAAATAGCTGTCTATTTTTCATGTATCAGTCAACAGAGACTTTCGGAGGCCACTTCTGTGTTAGGCCCTGAGGCATGGTGGTGATCAGAGCAGGCACGAGCTGCCCTCACGGGGCTTGTAAGGGTCTAGTGGGGAAGACAGACGTGGCTCAATAAATCACACACCTGACACTTGCTAGAGAGGAAGGGTAAAGGGGGAGCTATGCATGGGCTTATCAGGGGCTCTTGATCTAGCCTGGGGGTGTGGGGTGGTTTCCTTGAGAAACTGATATGGAATGGGAAGGAATTTTCTTGTGAAGTGGGGGAAGAGTGTTCTGAGAAGAGGGCTGTGCAAAAGCCCCGAGGAACCAGGCTGTAGTACACAGACCGAGGCGAAGGTGGCGAGGCACCACCCAAGGTGCAGATCAAGCTGACTCCTGGAGGCCATATAAAGATTTTTTTCTTTTTTTGTGGTAAGAGCTTTATTGAGATCATTCACATACGATAGAATTTATTTATTTAACTTGTACAGTTCATTGGTTTTTAGTAGATCCACAAAGTTAAGTAATCACTACAACCAATTTTAAAACATTTTCATCACCATCCCCCCACCCCCCACCCCTCACCCCTCACCCCTCACCCCTCACCCCCCACCCCCAAGAAAATTTTATACCGTTTGGCAGTAATCCCCATTCTCCCCATTTGGGTTCTGGACCCAGTTTCAATGTGTGTATATGGGTGTTTCCCCAAACATCCAACAAGCAATTATGGGGACACAGCCTGGGTGTCCTACAATTCAACTCAATTCTGACACCGTCTACCTGGACATTGAGGTTAAGGGCTCAGTTCTCCAAGACTGCCCTCCCCTCCAACCCTCCATTCAGAGGCCAGTCTTTTTTTTTTTTTTTGGCGGCGCATCATGCGGGATCTTCCCTGACCAGGGCTCGAACCCCTGTCCCCTGCACTGGCGAGCAGATTCTTAACCACTGCACCACCAGGGAAGTCCCCAGAGGGTAGTCTTAAGCCCAGGTTGTCACCTGTGCCTCTGACCCACTGACTATAGATCAGAGGTTCCATCGACCCCCTCCTTGGGTTCGACTAACTTGCTAAGTGGCTCAGAGAACTCAGAGAAACATTTTACTTAACTAAATTACCGATTTATTATAAGAGGATATAAACTCAGAAACAGCCAGACAGAAGAGATGCCTAGGGCAATGTATGGGGAAAAGTCATGGAGCTTCCATGCTCTCTCCACACAACCCACTCTCCCCGAATCTCTTTGTGTTCGCCAACCCGGAAGCTCTCCAAATCCCACCCTTCTGGGTTTTAGGGAGGCTTCATTACATAGGCATGACGGATTACATCATTGGCCATTGGCAGTTGATTCAACCTCCAGTCCCTCTCCACCCCCCCACCCCCCCCCCCGACCCCGGAGGTCAGGAGGGGTGGGACTGAAAGTTCCAACCTTCTCGTCACGTGGTTGGTTCCCTAGCAACCAGCCCCCATCCTTAGGTGCTTTCCAAAAGTCACCTCATTAACATAAACTCGGGTGTGGTTGAAAGAGATTTGTTATGAATATCAAGACACATTTATTGCTCTTATCACTTAGAAACTCCAAGGGTTTTAGGAGCTCTGTGCCAAAAACCAGGGACAAACACCACGTATATTTTTTATTACATCATATACTAGGCTGGTATGTTTTGAGTTTGAGGCACTGTTAGAAATTCAGGTTAAATGGGTAGTTGAATGAACAGCTCTAGAAAGCAGTGGAGACTGGTCTGGAAGGAGATAATTTGACAGTCACTGGGAGACAGGCAGAGGCCCTGCAGGAAACAGATGTATGCTCCAACTGCTTGCTTCGAGGAGAGTTTAAGAAAGGGGCTGTTGTAGGGTTGAAGGAAATCAATTAAAAAAGAGAGCAGGGACTTCCCTGGTGGTGCAGTGTTTAAGAATCCTCCTGCCAATGCAGGGGACACGGGTTCGAGCCCTGGTCCGGGAAGATCCACATGTCGCGGAGCAACTAAGCTTGTGCGTCACAACTACTGAAGCCCGTGCGCCTAGAGCCACCGCAATGAGAAGCCCGAGCACCACATCGAAGAGTAGCTCCCACTCGCTGCAATGAAGACCCAATGCAGCCAAAAATAAACAAATTAAAAAAAATAAATTTAAATGTGGCATGTTTAAAAAAAAAAAGTACATAACTGGAGGGATTATATTTGCAGAACAGAAAGTAAATATTAAAAAAAAAAAAGAGAGACTGTCCTTATTCTTAGGAGCTGTGTGAAGTACTTAGAAGAGAAGGAGTCCTGATGTCTGAAAATTACTCTTAAATGAATGACCAAAAAATAAGAATATGTATATATATCTAGTGAGAGAAAGTGATAAGGCAAGTAAGACAAAATGTGACTAGTTGGTGATTTAGACGCAGGGCATATAAAAGTTCATTGCACTTTATTTTTTATTTAAAAAAATTTTCAAAATAAAAAGTAGGGAAAAAACTAACACCTGCTTAGTATAGAACAACTGAGAAAAAATAGCAACAGGGAAAGAAGAAAATACCCATGATTCCACCACCTAAAGATAGTCAATGTTGACATTTTGGTGTATTTCCTTTCATTTTTCTTAGGCACTTAAAAACTGTATTTGATGTTAGTATATATACACACAGACCCACTGATAGTTTAAATTTAAATAAGACATGTTTGAATAACACATTGTTTCAACTTAGATGAGTAGAAGGGAACAGAAATAATTCTAAATATTCAGAAGTTTTTAAAAGAACCTAAAATTGGGAACTTCCCTGGTGGTCCTCAGGTTGAGACTCCGCACTCCCAATGCAGGGGGCCCGGGTTCGATCCCTGGTCAGGGAACTAGATCCTGCATGCAGCAGCTAAGATCCCACATGCCCCAACTAAAGGTCCCGCATGCCACAGCAAAGATCCTGCACGTGGCAACTAAGATCCGACACAGCCAAGTAAATAAATAAATACTAAAAAAAAAAAAAGAACCTAAAAAATTCGATATTCTAGTGCATCATTTAACCATGTATGAGCCATTTTTCTATTGCAGTACCTCAGGCAGTATGGTACGGTGGTCAGAGCCCAGGCATGGTGGTCAATTGCCTGGGTTTGAATCTGGCTCAGACTAGCTCTGTGACCTTGAGGAAGTTTCTTAGCTTTCTGATTCTGCTTCCTCCTCTGTAAAGTGGTGATAATAATTCGTGTTGGTAGGATGAAGCAAGTTATATGTGCAAAGTCTTTAGAAGAGTGACAGGCATCTCACCATCACCACCATCATCACCACCACCATTATCATCATCACCACCACCATCACCATCACCACCATCATCATCATCATCATCATCACTATTATTAGCTCGAGGAACCAGGTGGTAAGGATGACTCAGTAAGTTATTTTTTGTTTTGTTTTGGTTTTGATTCTTAAACCAAAGAGACCAAGGTCCTCAAGCATTCACAATCCTTAGAAGTCACCTACAGATAGTGATTAATCTGAATCTCAAAGGCACAGAATCAGCTTATTTCTCTCTCTGCTGGTGCCATCACCCCAAAGGCAGCAATGACAAGAGAGCAAGTCCTTCCTTTTTTTTATTTTTGGCTGCAACCAAGGATCGAACCCATGCCCCTCGCAGTGGAAGAGTGGAGTCCTAAATACTGGACCACCAGGGAATTCCCTTTTTTTTTTTTTAAATTTTTTACCTCCTTTCTTTTTATTTTCCACCTCTCTCCTTATCCTCCTTAGTCTTTTTTCCACCTCTCTCCTTATCCTCCAAGTCTTCCTGATCGCTTGTCACTTGCCAGCTTTAAATTCTCCTCAAAACTATCTCAGCCTCAGATATCGTCAGCTGACATTACTTCCCAGAACCTTGCTGTCATTTTCTGTTCTGCCTGGAATACAGCTGCTTCACTCCAGCACTTGTGGGGTAGCATTCTATCAAGTTAGCCTAAAAGAGCTCGTCTCTGGCTACACAAAGAGTGCTTCCATCCTTATTTTTGTTTTGTTTTGAAATTTTTTAACTGCCCTCCCCTACTGAAGATTATGGAAGAATAAGAGAAGATAAAAGTTAATCTTACTGTATAGCGTGGGAAACCTGGCTAGACATTTGAAATGCCCAAATATACCACAATCTGACTAGAGAATATTCTGGCAGTGGGTAACAACAGCTATGAAACTTTTCAAACCTTTGACCCAGTATTACCAGTTTTGGGAATATACCCCAAAGAAATAAACTAAAAGGGAAAAAATGTAACTCGTGCAAAGATGTTTGTGTGCTGCTATTTTTAAGAGTGAAGAATTGGAAATAATCCAAATGCCAAATAAGGGAATGGCTTGGCAAATTATGGTATAGGGACATAAGGAGAGAGACACCAGGGAACTATTTTCAAGGACAAGAGTATAGCCTCTTCTGGCTCTAGGGAATGCGTAGATTAAATTATTTTAAGTGACAAAGAACAACAAATGAAAAGTTTGCAACTGTGTAAAATGTGTGTTGTGCAGAAAAGTTTGGAAGTGAATTTTGAGGAAAGGAAAATGTATTTCAGAGTTGAGTGTGATACCTCTGCTGTAAAGCTGCGTGTGAATTACTGGAAAGTTGTGAACTGCCGTAAAGTTGCAAACATCTATTGCAGTACCTTCTGGGGTCTGACCCTTTTGACAGCTATAAGAGCACAGCAGGTAGATAATCGTAATATAAATCAACCAGTGAGCTTTGTTTTGCCCCTGCAGTAGAAGCACGGAGGCAACATCTTCATAGTTCTGTGCCAAGGCCTGGGAAAATATGAACTCTGGCATCAGAAGTCTTTGCTCTAGAATCTAGAGACACCAAGAGCTGCAGAAAAGACATGCTGGGTATTAAAACCTGTTTGGAATCAGACCCCTGGCAGATCAATACTCAGACCTTGCTGAGGGCTCACCAATAACCAGGCAAGTGGCGGGGACCTATTTTTTTAACAGGGAGAGAGGAGAAAATTAGATTTCAGAGGCCAGAATGTATGAGACATGCCAAAGAAATATTTACCAAAAAGTAACACAGACTCTTCAATTACTATTTACAGACTCAGGCCTACAGTAGACTCCCACTTCTTTTTTTAAAAATTAGGAATGCAAGAGTTCAGAATAGGAAACTGGATAGTCATAGCAAGAAACTAAGAGGACATTAAATCAAGGCGCTATAAACAACAGGAAGGCGATGGATAGATGTTTGTGGCAAGTTCAGGGGCGTATAGAGTATTTTTTTAATAATATATCTTGGGTATGAGTTAATTTTTAACAACTAGAAAACAAGGAAACACGTTCACTGGAATGAATTGTTATTAGTTAAAGTTTACACATCATTTAAAAAATTTTTTATTTTATTTATTTATTTATTTTTGGCTGTGTTGGGTCTTCATTGCTGCGTGCGGGCTTTCTCTAGTTGTGGCGAGTGGGGACTACTCTTCATTGCGGTGAGCAGGCTTCTCATTGCAGTGGCTTCTCTTGTTGTGGAGCAGGGGCTGTAGGCGCACGGGCTCAGTAGTTGTGGCTTGCAGGCTCTAGAGCACAGGCTCAGTAGTTGTGGCGCACGGGCTTAGTTGCTCTGTGGCATGTGGGATCTTCCTGGACCAGGGCCCGAACCTGTGTCCCCTGCATTGGCAGGCAGATTCTTAACCACTGCACCACCAGGGAAGCCCTACACATCATTTAAAGTCATTTTTTCTAGTGAAGTTTTACCTTATCATCATCCGAAGGCTATTTGGCCTGGGATGGATTTTTTTCTTTCTCAGCCTTAACTTGGGCGGTAAGACACAATCAAATTTGGATTTTTTTTTCCATCAGCCACTAACAGAAATTAAAACAGGAGTTTGTACGAACACTATTGGACACTGAATTTTGTAGCGATGAGACATCAAAGTATCCCATCTCTTCTATCCTCTCCAAAGAAGCCAAGTCCAAGCTCAGCAGAGTTAAGCGCCCGTGTTATGCAGTGTGTCTTAACCAAGTTCTTTGTTCATCTAAGAATGTGTTTTGTTTTACTCATTCCTCTCCCTGGTGATTTAACAACAATGTTAAGTACATCCAGAGCCTTTGGGGCCGGGGTGGGGTTTGTCTCCCAAACTCTTGCAATTGGTGGCTTCCTGCCAAGACACCACCCCTCTTTCTGGCTGAAACTCTCAACCCGTCTACACATTTTATCCTGTGTTTAATGATGCCCACATCTATGGATACCTAGAAAGACATTCAACTTCAGGGTGTCTACAGAAGTCCTGGAGTCAAGAGTAGTTTTACTTATAGGAACCCAGTTGCAACGACTCCTGTTACTTTCACAAGTTGACCTCGCTGGAGGGGAAGGTTTTAGAATTTAGAGTGATAAATCTCCCACCTCGAACAGAACCAAAAGAGGGGCTGCCTGGCACACCAGAATGACCCCTTGGCACAGAGGTGCTCTGACGCTGAGTTGAAAAACATTCACTGGAGGAAAGTTCTTTCAAGTAAACTGTGATTGAGCCGCTTCTTCTCTGGTTTGTCATAGTGTTTCTCAATCCTGGCGTTATTAACATTTGGGGCGGAATAATTCTTTGTTGGGTGGGGGGACAGGGGAGCTGTGCCTTGTAGGATGTTTACAGCCTGTGTGGCTTCTACGTAGTAGATGCCAGTAGCACCCCCTCCAGTTATGACAACCAAAAATGTCTCCAGGTATCGTCAAATGTCACCTGGGAGGCAAAATCACACCCAGTGGAGAACTATTGGTTGATTAGATATTTTGTGTGGACATGATGGTATTTGGGCAATAGTGTGAGATTCTCCCCCATCTCTGAAAAGAATGGAACATTCCAACTTCATCTACTCTGCCCTTGGCTTCCCAGCTGGCTCAGCCCAAAATAAAACTTGTTTTCATTCCTGACTCTTCCTCTCATCAAGCTCTTCTCCAACACTTTTTTTTTTTAATTAATCGGTTTATTTATTGGCTGTGTTGGGTCTTCGTTGCCCCACGCAGTCTTTCTCTAGTTGCCGAGAGCGGGGGCTACTCTTCCCGGTGGTGCGCGGGCTTCTCTTGTTGCGGAGCACAGGCTCTAGGCTCGCAGGCTTAGTAGTTGTGGCTCGCGGGCTCTAGAGCACAGGCTCAGTAGTTGTGGCGCACGGGCTTCACTGCTCCGCAGCATGTGGGATCCTCCTGGACCAGGGCTCAAACCCGTGTCCCCTTCATTGACAGGCGGATTCTTAAACACTGCGCCACCAGCGAAGTCCCTCCAACACTTTCTTATTCTTCCTCAAATCCATTTCCCCCAGTTAATCTTCCTCAAGGATTGAGTATTATAGGCATTCCCCCCAAAGAAAACCTGTAACTACTTGGAAACCTTGAGCTCTTTCAGGTGAGAGAGCCCAAAGTGAGCAGAATCCTCCCCAGGTCTTTTGTTTTTCCTAAAATGGATTGAGTTCAGCCACCCCCTGCAACTTGAGGAATTAACTCACCAGTCTGACAGTTATTATGTTTGGGGTCACTTGCCCTTTGGAATTTCTTAGAAGCGTATCACGCAGCTGTGTGGAGCTTTGTAGGTAGGAAACGAGAAAGGGCAGAGTTCTGGAGATAACTGTTTGGCGGCCACTGTAAGTAGGGAGGCTGCTGACGAAGCTTGGGGAGCCAGATAAAAGCCTGGAGCTGCAGCGTCAGCCTTTCCTGAATCAGCGCTGATACCTGTCAAGAGCCTCACCTAAGGAACCTCACCTAAGGCTCCCCAGAGCAAGGGAGCCCTTTGGAGGCTCTGATGCAGTGGCCATGGTGGTTTCACTGCAGTCTATAGGGAGACGCGATGCCATTGTCATTTCATTGCAGTCATCGTGTGGGACACAATGGACTGGTAAGGAGGGCATTGGTAGTCTAAAGACATTGAGGCGGGCTGGGACCTGAGACCCTTTGCTGCAGTGCTACAATGCTTGCACCTGGACAAACGTCTCTTTGAGCAACAAAATACAAGGAAACTGTAAGGGACTAAAAAAACTGCGCGCATGTTGCAGTTGGGGCAAATTCTGGACAACAAGATATAAAAGATACAAAAAGTCCAAAAAAACCCAACTGCCACTTCTGAAGAGCCGGGAGCAAAAACAGGGTGTCAGGAGCAAAAGCAGGGTACTGGGCATGACCCCTGTACTCAATACCACCAAAGGGGTGGGCAAACACCTAAGCCGCCCCTCTGGCCCGACCCCTGGAAACATCCCTACCCCTCACCCCATATAAGGAACCAGCTCTCCCCTCCTCTGGGAGTGAGCAAGGGAAACTGTTACTTGTTTTCACTACCCCCTGCTGCAGCAGGGGCCCCAGTAAAGCCTTGCTTGAATTTCTTGTCTCGCCTCTAGTCAATTTCTATTGCTTGGGGAAGGCCAAGAACCTGGTCCGTAACAACATGATCAAAATAAACAAAAATAATTTATGCCACTTGGACTTCTAAGTTAGTGAAGCCAAATCACACTTGTACAAAAGCTCACTTAAGTTCATTACTAGGGTGGATCAAGTAGGGATCAGTGGCAGGGTTGCCTGTGGGGTGGGGTTGAAGGAGGAGATTAGACAGAAAGACAGAGGAGCAAAGATGGAATTTTGGTGGCAGTCCTCGGCTAAAGAGTCCAAAATGGTTCACCATGGAGGAGAAGGAATTAGATTTTCATTCTTTTTGCTCTGGAGAGAAGAACTGCAGCTCTTGAAGACTGGAATCCCCAATTCTGTGATGGCACGGAATGAGAGAAGTCTGGCCAGCCTTCAGATGTTGAAGTGCAGTTGAGCTGATCGGAAGGCAATGACCATGGAATGTGAAGATCAAAAGAAGAAAGCCAGAAGACAGCAGAAAAGAAAACATTGAAAATTTGCTGACTGGAAAAATACCCTCATGCTAAAAAAACCCCAAACCCCATAAAAACATCAAGTCGTTTCATGTTGTTGTCGTTACACTCCTGCCCTGGAAAGATTTATGAAAGCAAAGGAAGAGAGGAGCACATAACATAATTAGGAACAGGCTACCTAGAACACAGTTATTCTAGCTGTGGCTTAATTTGGTTAACAGACTCTGGTCTTGGTTCAAATAAGCTGGCTCTGCTATTCACTTATGTCTTTCACTTCTGTGTCAACAGCTGCCTGTTGACCCCGCTGCCCAGGTAAATGCTGGAGTCAGGCAAAGGGGAGATAGTTCTCTGCTAAGAATCAGGAGACCTGAGGACAGGTTACTCATGTGACTTAAAAGAGCTATTTTACCTCTCTAGGTCTTCATTTTTGTATCTATGAAATGAAAAAAAAATTTTTTGAATAGAATTAATAGTGAACAACTTAAAAAAAAAAATAAGGGCCAATTCAGGAAAAAGAAAAATATTAAAAGCTTTTTTCTTTTTATTAAGAAGCCAGCAACCCAGAGGCAGCTTTTTTATCTTTCACTCTGAAATTAGATTTTGGACTTTGGGTTGCCCATCATTGGACTAGACTATTGCTAGTTTCTCTTCCAGATAAATTAGGTTCTTGGTTCCCTAATGGAAGTAACTTTTATTGACTGCTACTCATACTGTTTCTAGTCAATTCTTTCCTTAACAACATCATCAGAAGGCTCTTTGGCCAGAGTGTTTTCTATTCTCAAGAGGCTCTTGAAAAACTCTTGGATACAAATTATATTCTGCTATTTGATTTACACATATAGGCCTTAAAGGCATCTGTCTTAGTTTGGCAATTACTACAGAGTGAAATCAATAAATATTAACAATTTAGCAGCTAACGTAATGATTTTCAGAAAACAACTCAGCAAAGTTTGACAAGTTACAAACAACTAGTCAATTGATAAGGACTGGAACTTCAACTATCCAGGTGTGTCTTCAAATGAAATGCTCTTGGAGCAATAAGGCCATTGCCAACAAAAGAAGGAGGCTCCCACTGATATTTCTTCATGTAAATCTAATCGCCTGATCAATCTCGCTTTGAAACTCTTCCAAAGCAAAGAATTAGACAAAATTTTGATATAGGGTATGATCCTAGGAAACCAAAAGAGATGGCAAAACCAAAAACACTGTAAAACTTTTCCTTCCTAACCCCTTGGGAAAACAGTTTGGTAGTTCCTTAAAAGTTTCTAGTAACTTTTTCTAGTTTCTGCTAGTTTCTTAAACATAGAGTTACCATTTGACCCCGCAGTTCCACAACTAAGGATATACTTAAGAGAAATGAAATCATGCATCTACATGAAAACTTGTACGCAAGTGTTCCTAGCAGTATTGTTCATAATAGCCCCAATGTGGGAACAATCCAAATATCCATCAACTAATGAATGGATAAACAGAATTTATCCGTACAATGAAATATTGTTTGGCCATAAGAAGAAATGAAGTACTAATACATGTTACAACATACATGAACCTTGAAAACATCATAAGTGAAAGAAGCCAGACCCAAAAGGTTACATGTTGTGTGATTCCATTCATATGAAATGTCTAGAATAGGCAGATCTATGAGTCAGAAAATAGATTACTGGTTGCCGAGGGCTGGGTGGGTTGGGGTGAAATGGAGGTGACTTCTAATGAGTGTGGGGTTTCTTTATGGAGTGAGAAAGAATGTTCTAAAATCGATTTGTGGTAATGGTTGTACAATTCTCTGAATATGCTAAAAACCATTGA
Organism: Eubalaena glacialis; assembly: GCF_028564815.1. Classification (NCBI taxonomy): domain Eukaryota; kingdom Metazoa; phylum Chordata; class Mammalia; order Artiodactyla; family Balaenidae; genus Eubalaena; species Eubalaena glacialis. The sequence continues at coordinate 42,440,122 of NC_083734.1, forward strand.
ACTGTTCACTTTATTATTTTTTTTTAGATTTTTTTTTTGATGTGGACCATTTTTTTAAAAGTCATTATTGAATTTGTTACAATATTGCCCCTGTTTTATGTTTTGGTTCTTTGGCCTCGAGGCACGTGGGATCTTAGCTCCCCAACCAGGGATCGAACCTGCACCCCACCCCCGGAATTGGAAGGCAAAATCTTAACCACTGTACCGCCAGGGAAGTCCCTGGACTGTTCACTTTAAATAAGTGAATTGTACAGTATGTGAATTATATCTCAATAAAATTGTTATAAATTTTTTAAGCTATTATAAGTTTTGTTAAAAAAAGCAAAAACAAAAATTTTATGCCCTTGGTTTCTCTGCAGTGAAGCAGCATTGGCCCAGGCAGCAGACGTTCATTTCCTTTTATTTTTTTTTAAATAAATAAATTTATTCATTTATTTATTTTTGGCTGCGTTGGGTCTTCATTACTGCGTGGGGCTTTCTATAGTTGCGGGGAGCAGGGGCTACTCTTCGTTGTGGTGCGCGGACTTCTCATTACAGTGGCTTCCCTTGTTGCAGAGCACGGGCTCTAGGCGAATGGGCTTCAGTAGTTGTGGCCCGTGGGCTCTAGAGCACAGGCTCAGTAGTTGTGGCACATGGGCTTAGTTGCTCTGCGGCATGTGGTATCTTCCTGGACCAGGGCTCGAACCTGTGTCTCCTGCATTGGCAGGCAGATTCTTAACCACTGCGCCACCAGGGAAGTCCCAGAAGTTGCATTTTCTTAATGGGTCTGTTTTCCTAGGGCAATGATACAATTGTATAGTGTGTGTGTGTGTGTGTGTGTGTGTATCATCCTCAAACCTATTTCCCTAAAACGGATAGACTGCTAGACCAATCTATCAAATTGTGCTATAATATAACATGGACCTTGGTTTAAAACGGCCATTGGTCACTTAAACTTACTTCCATCCTGAGGATTCACAAGTCATTTCTAAAGCAAACATACATCTGTAACTTGGGGAAAAGATCTGTGTTCAAAATGTGCTAATACATTGGCTATATTACAAATTGATCATGGCCTGACACTCTGCTCGGCTTTACCCGACACAAATTCTTAGCCCTTAGGGCTGTCCATTTCTAGACTTTGCCTGTCCCAGTGAAAGGTAGCAGTCCTGTATTTGTGGAGTCTCTGATCTAAATAATCTTCCACGATGTCTCTTTACTTTCTACTCCTGTATATGGCTCTATACCAAAAGTTCTTTGTGGTAATTCTACCTTCTCGTGCTATCTCGATTGTAGAAATAAGTTACTTACTGTCTGACCCAGACAGGCTGAGCATGGCTTTTAAGCTCTTTCTTGAAAGAAAGAAAAGAAATAGCTAAGGTTGTTTTAGACACTGCTGTTAATCTAACATGGTCATGCCTGTTCCAACAGTTAGTTTATGAAATTAACTTTGAAATACGGTATCTTCATACTTAGAAACAAATACTAGCTCGCTGGGAGGATCACTCTGTGTTTGTTTTTTTTTTTAATTGGAATATAATTGCTTTACAGTGTTGTGTTAGTTTCTGCTGTAGGATGAAGTGAATCCCCTCTTGGACCTCCCTCCCTCCCCTGCCCCCTTCCCACACCTCTAGGTCATCACAGAGCACCGAGCTGAGCTCCCTGTGCTATACAGCAGTTTCCCACTAGCTATCTATTTTACACATGGTAGTGTATTTATGTCAAACCTAATCTCCCAATTCATCCCACCCTCCCCTTCCCCACTGTGTCCACACGTCCATTCTCTACGTCTGTGTTTCTATTCCTGCCCTGCAAATAGTTTCATCTGTACCATTTTTCTAGATTCCACATATATGCATTAATATACATTATTTGGGGACTTCCCTGGTGGCACAGTGGTTAAGAATCTGCCTGCCAATGCAGGGAACATGGGTTCGATCCCTGGTCCGGGAAGATCCCACATGCCGCAGAGCAACAAAGCCCGTGTGCCACAACTACTGAGCCTGCACTCTAGAGCCCACGAGCCACAACTACCGAGCCCATGTGCCACAACTACTGAAGCCCGCACGCCTAGATCCTGTGCTCCACAACAAGAGAAGCCACCGCAATGAGAAGCACGTGCGCCACAACAAAGAGTAGCCCCTGCTTGCTGCAACTAGAGGAAGCCCGCACACAGCAAGGAGACCCAACACAGCCAAAAATTAAAACAAAAACAACAACGATATTTGTCCTTTGGCCACAAGGAATCAAAATCTCTGTGGTCTGAATGAAGAGTTGTATCTGGTATTGGAAGGATGGTTTGATGCAGCCATTAGTCTTACTGGCATCTGTGGGGTAGAGGATAGAGGATGAACTTGGAGTCAGACTGCCTAGCTCTTAAACTGGCTCCTCCATTCTGGGTAAGATACCTAATCCTTCTGTGCCTATTCATATGTAATGTGAACATAAATTCTAACACCCACCTCACAGAAACCTTGGGAGAATTAATGGAGTTCACTGTATAAATAAATAAAATACTTAGAACAGAGCCTGGTATATATTAAGCACAAATTTCATCTTTTATTATGTGTCTTTATTAACCTCACCAACTGCTGGGGGCAGGGACATTATTTACTTTCTGCCAGAATCCTATTGCAAGGAACCTGGACTTGGTCCCTGAGGGCAAATAAATCATCCAGGATGGAGGCCATGCCCAAGCAGTGGGGTCCAATTCAGACAGAACAAGACCATTTCCCTTCATCCTTGGTGAGACCATTAGTGTCTCGGAGGGGCCTGGTGCCACCCCTGAAGAAATAAAATTCGGTAGGAGGACTCAACTTTCCCTAAAGATTCACATCCCAAAGTCCTGAAGCGAATGATCAGACTCACTCTCAGTAGATCCAGAGAGATGCTGATGAGTCAAGGATTCTGGAGGTGGGACCCTGCACCCAGGATGAAATAAATCCTGCAGAAATACTTTCAGTAGCTCCCTTGAGCAGCCCTCAGTGCTATCACTTGCCCTGTTCAGATTTTCTTTAACTATAACCCAAAACCTTGCTGACACTGGGTTACTGGATTCCACAGTCTGCTCAGTTTTTTTTTTTGGCCAGGACCAGGGATTGAACCTGTGCCCCTTGAGGTGCAAGCGCAGAGCCCTAACCACTGGACCGCCAGGGAATTCCCTGCCCAGTCTTGTTCTGCTGCTATGACTTACATCCCCTGATTGCGTAGTTTGGTAATGATCTTGCCTGTCTGCCCTCAAGCTGCAGTTTTGTAACAGGAGAGAGCCAATCCTGACTCCATGTTGGATCTGTTTCTTTTATTTTAACCTTTGCTTCCGGTTGCTTTTGTTCATTAAAAGGTTACTGTCGGGCTTCCCTGGTGGCACAGTGGTTGAGAATCTGCCTGCCAATGCAGGGGACACGGGTTCGAGCCCTGGTCTGGGAAGATCCCACATGCCGTGGAGCAACTAAGCCCGTGCGCCACAACTACTGAGCCTGCGCGTCTGGAGCCTGCTCCGCAACAAGAGAGGCCGCGATAGTGAGAGGCCCGCGCACCGCGATGAAGAGTGGCCCCCGCTTGCCGAAACTAGAGAAAGCCCTCGCACAGAAACGAAGACCCAACACAGCCAAAATAAATAAATTAATTAATTAATTAAAAAAAAAAAAAAAGAAAGGATTTGCTGAGTAAATGAATGGTGTATACAAAATTTATTTGAGGGGGAAAAAATAGCCTGTTGAATCCTTCTGTAAGTAATTACAGTTTTCAAATATTTGTAAGCGTTCCAGGGCACTACATATTTTAAAAAAAAAAAAAAAAAAAAAAAAAAGGTTACTGTCTATACACAGTGGCCTGCCTTAGGGAACCGTGTCCCCTCTGCTTGAATGTTAAACCAAAGTGCCTTTGTTCAGGGAAACATCCTGACCCTGTCCACCTGTGGATGGCAGCAAGAAAGAAGAAATGAACACGTCCTCTCCCCAAGGCTGGCCATTCCAAGGGACATTCGCAAACCTTATGGCCTTTTTACTTTACTTCCTCATCTCCTCCCCCTCTGTTCTATAAAAGAAACTGGCATCCAAACCCTGATAAGATGGTTTTTTTTTGGAGACATTAGTCTGCCATCTTCTCTGTCTGCCAGCTTTCCGAATAAACTCGTATTCCTTGCCTCAGCACCTCGTCTCCCGATTGATTGGCCTGTCGTGCAGCAAGCAGAGCGAGCTTGGACTCGGTAACAGTTTGATCCCATAGAGCAACTCATGCTGCACTGTGGTCTGGTAAATAATGTTCAGCCTTGGCCAACTAGAATATGATATTGTGACTATGTTGATATGCTCGACTCTACCTGTGCCCCTGTGGACACTTTATAAGTCTCCACAGCCCTATTGGGACTCCTGGGCAACCGAAGACAAAACACCTTCCTTTTGCAAAAAGAAAACATGAGTATATAGAAACCAAATTATTTGTTTAGGGAAATAGAGAAAGAGCTAGAAATTTAGCTAAGCCAGAATTAGAAGCTTCAGAACACATTGCCTCTAAAATACAGTAATCAACAAGACTTCATTCTTAAGTAAAATGTTGTTTTAATAAAATACTGCACGTATATATTTTTCTTTGCAAAGATGTTATGACCAGGATGGTTGGTGTGAATGATACTATATGGTAAGCTATATAATTAGTAGAAAAAACAAGGACTCTCAAATAAATAGGTTTCAACATTTTTTTTAAAGGACATATTCTGCAAATCAGTTGAGACTAGAGAATAGGCAAAGAGGAGGAGTTGGCTTTTCCTCTAAGAATGCACTCTTGATTGGCTTGGGATAGAGAAAGGAGTCATATTTACCTCCAGGAATCAAAAGTAACATTGGAGTGACCTTCTGGAGAGAGAAATCCTGGCCCTCTCCTTGCCATTTTGCCCAAGATTTCAGAGCTTAACTGAAACATACAAAAGCACCACTATAGAGTCACTTTTAGGCATCTGAGGATCCAGCAGGGTGGATGTGGAATCAGTGGAAAATTCTGGGGAAAGCAGAGCTGGGCTAATAAGGAGAAAGATCGAATGTTATGGAGGAGAAGCTGACTTTGCCTGAATATTCTGACTTAGTACAATATCCAGATCACTGCAGCCATTCAGAAATCCCAGTAAATACAATGACCATGGATATATAATAGAATAATACAAGAAGCAGAACTACTCCACTAAGGACCTATTCATTGTACTTTAAGTTGGTCCCCCACCGTTGAGAGCCCTTTACCTAAAGATTCGTATATAATCAAAGCCATTAAGATATTGTTTGACATACAATTTGCATGTTATGCAAGATATTTAAAAATCCTCCTTAATCAATCCTTCTTTCCCTATCAAATCCACTGCTCCTTTCTCCTTTTCTGGGTAAGGATGAGCATGAGTGGAAAATTCAGTGTGATCCCCAGCCTGGTGTTATGAGCTGGCCCTACCAAGAAGCCTTGCTTTTGTATATTGGACAAAAGAGTAAGTATATCTTTGTGGAAAAAAATCCAGAACGACCCAACCTCCAATAAGGCTTTCTCAAATAGCCTTATTAGCTTTTCAAAAAAACATCACCCAGTGCAATTAGAATTGCAAAGGGGGAAGGGGGTGTCACCTGAGCTGACTCTATAGTACCTCTGGCCTCACAACGGGCTGGCAGAAGGCCCTAGCCACCTTCAATCCTTGGTGCAGTCATCGACTTGTAAATTCTGAAGACTCCACATCCCCTTACAAAGTCTTCTTGTTCGGCTGGCCCAGGACCTGGGCCAGGCAGTAGGGGATGAGACTGACAGACGCCAGGGGCACTGCCGCACTCTTGCAGAAGGACAGGACATAGAAGATCAGCTCGATTTGGGATGGGGGTTTCAAAGAGTCAAAGAGATGCAGGAGGACGAGGGAGGCCACAATGCAGCTGAGGCGGAACGGGAACCACTTGCTAAGCTTGCCTTTGCAGCTCTCCCTGTACATGCTGGAGTTGAGAGCCAGACCCAGGCCAAAGAGTGTCCCCAGGTTCTTGAGGAGGCTGGCAAAGGGCGTAGTGTCAATGTGGACCCATTCTGGCCGCTCACACCTTCGCTTGGCTTTCTCTAGGGTCCACAGGAGGTCGACCCCCAGCCCCTTTAGCAGCAGGTAAAATCCAATGGCAAAACTGAACAGGAAGAAGGTAATGAGAAAATATTTCTTGAGACTGGCGTTGTAGATGCTCCGGATGTGGCGGAAAGTCTCAGCAACCGCAATGCCTGAGCGGAAGAAAGAATGACCGTGAGAACTGGGGAAGACGCTGGTCCTTCAGCTAGAGGTCAGTTTGGAGCAATGGGTGACATGCCATCCACCCCACCATTGTGGAGTTAAATCACAGATGCCAGATTAGAGGGTCGTTTGGTTTCTTCCCATATGTGATTACAGCCTGTCCTCAGCCACAGATTCTTTCAGATGGAAGAGTCATGTCACATACTTCCTCCCTCCACATGCAAGTTTCCTCTGTGTGTGTGTGTGTGTGTGTGTGTGTGTGTGTGTGTGGTCCTCCTGTCTCTACTTGAATACCCTCAGGGATGGAGAGCTCACTCCCACTCAGGGAGCCCATTTCATCTTTGCATGGATTTGATCATTAGACAGTTCTTCCTTGTGCTGAGCTAAATAAAACCTCTCTCCTTCTAACGATGTCTGTTGGTCTCAGTTTTTTCCGCAGGCGTTAATAAGTGGTAAATCTAGAGCCTCTGTCAGCACCTTTAAAGATACTTATTCTCAGCGGTGAGGGATAAATTAGGAGGTTGGGGTTAACATATACACACTATATAAAATAGATAACCAACAAGGACCTACTCTATAGCACAGGGAACTATACTCAATATTTTATAATAACCTATAAGGGAAAAGAATCTGAAAATGAATATATATATGTGTATGTGTATATATATAGGTATATATATCTGAATTACTGTGCTGTACACCTGAAACTAACATGATATTGTAAATCAACTATACTTCAATTAAAAAAATAATAAACTGGGGGAAAAAAACAAGAGACTAAGACAGATTGGGAACTCAAAAAATAAAATAAAGAAAGATAGTTATTCTCCTCTCTAACTTAAACATTCCCGGGTCTTTCATGTAACATGAACTTCCAGGCTCTTTCTCAAACATGGAACCCCGTGCTAAATGCTGTGTTAATTTCGTGGTTGCCATGAAGCCATTATTTCCCTTGTTCTCAACACGCTTCTGTGAATGCTGCCCTGCTCTGCTTTTTCAGGTCTCCAGGGGAAAAATTCTACATTTTCCTTAAGGTCTTATATTCTAGTGCTTCCCACAAAGTCAAGAAATTCTTTCTTACACTTAACCAAAGTCTTTTCTGCCCCTTATTAACTGGATCCAAGAAAACAAAATATTCAAAATTCAGAACCTATAATAAAGACCAGCTGTGGGTATCTGTTAGGTTTGCAAATGAATTTATTTAAATAAAGAGCTTTCCAAGGACATGGTGTTAATTTGTTAAATTTGGTAGCTTTTCTTAAGACTAAACTAGGGGCCACTTCTAACTGAAGACCAGTAAGAAATAAAGAATGTAAATATCTTGGAGATTTCAAGCAAACTCAACTGGGTAAGTTAATTTTCTGTATTGCCATGTTTCTGGAACATACTTAATTGTGTACATCTGGGCACTCCTATAGAAATGAGTCATTTCAAATCGCCCACCCTTGACTTTCAACCCACTGAAATGCTAATAGCATTGATTATACACAGAACATGGCAGGAATGCTGGAATTTTGTCCTGATGAGGGAGGAATGGTATAGGTGGGGAGATGGAGGGAGGGAGCCAGAGCAGCTGGTACCTGACAAGACTCCAGCAACAACTTGATGGGGAAAATGAGCAGCAAGGTAGATTCGTGAAAGACAGACATTCAGCTGCACTGCCCAGAATCCCAACCACAAAATGATGTTCAAGCACCTGCAATGGAAGAGGCAGCCATAAGAGAACCCAGATATAGATCCTTCAGCAAAGAGAACAGCCTCAGCAGGAATGTTGGAGCCTGGCAAACTCAGGTTTCATCAGTGGAATTTTTGTAAATTGAAGCCTGTACTCAAAATTCAAAGATAACCATGGCAAGTGGTGAACCCCTGTGTATGTGAATTTTAACCTCCCTATTTTATGTTTCATAATTAAGGATTTGCACAGTGTCTGCATACCCAGAATTCCCCATAGGAGGAATGTCTTCTGCTTCTTTGTTTATTTTAACCTGGACGGGGCGTCTCAATTGTTGGTACAGAAATGTGTTTTTGTTTAAAGCCTGCTTCTAGCTCACTAGCTGATCTCGAGAAACCCCTCTGCTATGTTAGGCTTTTTTTACTGATCTCTAAAATTAGGTGTTGCCCATTCACAACATTCATTAAGTGGGTCCCTTCCAGCCCTAACATTCTGTGACTCTAATATTCACTCTCAGCAGAAATGCCACAACTCTTATCAGTACCAACCTAAGGCATGGGGTGGGCTGGGGGCATGTGAAGAAGAGCAAGTGGTGTGTCAGCTACAGAGAGCCACCTCCTGCCCTCCACCGCCCACAACCCAGAGCTGAGTTCTTACCGAAATCCGTAGGTTGGCTTTTTCTTTCCCCGAAAGATTGAGAGGGTGGATGTGACCATCACATAGTATACACCTGCCGTACCCATGGCATGGCCAGAGGGACTCCCTAAAGGATAGGAAAGAGATGAATGAATGAACCAAAGGTTAAAAGTCTCCATCTGGGAGATTGCTAGGGGGCATCATCTATCCATCCAACCATCCATCTATCCATCCATCCATCTTTCCATCTTTCCATCCATCCATACTCCCTTCTATCCATCCAACCATCCATCCTTCCATCCATCCATCTTTCCATCCATCCATCTATCTTTCCATTCAGGAAATTTAATGGAAAAGCTACAAGATGGTGAAGTAGAAGGACCCTGGGCTCACCTCCTCTCATGAGCATACCAAAATCACAACTAACTGCTGAACAACTATTGATGGAAAAGACTGAAACCTATCTTTCCATTCATCCATCCATCCAATTATCCATCCACCCATCCATCCTTTCATCCATCTACCCATCCTGCCATCCATTCATTTATCCATGTAGTCATTTACTTAACAAATATCTATTGAGCTCCTACTACGTGCCCAGCACCATGCTAGGCTTTGAGAGTACAGTGGTGAGCAAAGTCAGAGAAGGTCATAGCTCTTGTGGTTATATACAATCTAGAGATTACACAAAGAATCAGCATGCTGGGTATACAATCACAAACCGATCTGCCTTCCATTACCTCTCTTCCACTCTCTTTGCTCAGTCTGCTCCAGCCATGCTGGCCTCATGGCTCTCCTTTAAACACACTCCCACTTCAGTGTCCCTGTGATGTTAGCCTTTCTAACCAGACACCTCTTCCTTCAGAAATTTACTGGCTAATTCCCTTGCCTCTTTCAAGTTTTTGCTCAGATCTCACCTTCTCAATGAGTCCTACCCTGACCACCTTATTTAATACTGCATTCAATTCCTATTCCTGATTCCTCTTCCCTGAAAGATGGAGGGTCCTGAGATGTGCCACTCAGGTCCCCTTCTGGACTGAAGAGCTTATTTCCCATTTCTCTTGTTGAGAGTGTGGTTGCAGACGGCCCTCAGCTCTCAGACTTCCCTGATAGTCTTGCCCTGGGCTGAAAAGAGCTGTCTTGATCACAGCTACCCTCTCCCTGGGGGGAGCCTGCACCCAATCACTGGTCTCTATTGGGGTATAAGGGCCTGGTCTCCTTGAATCAATTCAGAGCTCCTATGGGGTTGGCTGAGACTGAATCGCAACTAGGTTTCTTCTGCCCAGGTGGCTTCTGTCCCTTTCTTCTATGAATGCTGCTCCCAAGAGTAGCTTACCTCCTGCATGCTGATCTCATCTGAGTCTGCTTTCCAGGGAACCGCATAGGTAAAGCCTTGCCTTTCTTTTTTCCTCCTCCTCCTTCTTCTTCCTCTAATATACTAAATATTTTACTTGTGTATTATGATTTTTTTTAATAACACACACACACACACACACACACACACGCACACACACACCCCATTCAAATTTAAGCTCCACAAGAGGGGGATCTTTTTTTTTTTTTTGCCACGCTGCATGGCTTGCAGGATCTTAGTTCCCTGACCAGGAGTTGAACCCAGGCCACCACAGTGAAGGCACTGAGTCCTAACCACCGGACCACCAGCGAATTCCCACGGGTAGGGATCTTTGTCTGTTTTATTCACTGAGGCATTTCAAGTACCTAGAACAGTGTTTGGCGCAGGTGCTAGATAAATAACATTTGAATGAATGGATATGCTCTGAAGTGAATCAAGGATTTGTGAGAACAAATAACTAAGGGCCATGCCCTCGTCTGGGGGTCAGTGATAGGGTCTTTGAGGAAGGGACACTAACACTGAGACCTACAGGTGAGCAACGGGGTTGAGTATTCCTTTCCTTACTGAAAAATGAAATCTATCATGTGGCTGAAAAACGCCTGTCTGGGTGTACCTAGTAAAATACAGACAGGGTGTGGGATTGGACAGTCAGCTCGGGAGGCCACATCTCCCGGGCCAGGCCTCTGGGAAGGACAGCCAGGGGCCCAGGCCTCTACCATGTTCCCTTCCCTGGACAAAGGGCCACAGCGCAGTTACTCTCCTGAGCCCTTTGCCTGTGAGGGAGCCCTTGCCTTTCTGGACTAGCAATTTCGGTTCTGGAAACATTAGGCAGATTTCCAAAGTGGCAGTCATGGGCTATTTGGGAAGGCCTTGCTTAAGTGAATTCAAATGGAGTTGTACCGGATTTCCTTGGTGGTGCAGTGGTTAAGAATCCGCCTGCCAATGCAGGGGACATGGGTTCGAGCCCTGGTCCGGGAAGATCCCACATGCCACGGGGCAACTAAGCCCGTGCGCCACAGCTACTAAGCCTGTGCTTTAGAGCCTGCAAGCCACAACTATGGAGCCCGCGTGCCACAACTACTGAGCCCGTGTGCCTAGAGCCCGTGCTCCGCAACAAGAGAAGCCACCGCAATGAGAAGCCCACGCACCACAACGAAGAGTAGCTCCTGCTCACCGCAGCTAGAGAAAGCCTGTGCGCAGCAACAAAGACCCAGCGCAGCCAAAAATAAATAAATAAAATAAAATAAAATAAATGGAGTTGTACCAAATCCAAGACCATGACCAAAACTTGCAAGAGTGGCTCTGCTCATGTCCCCCTCAAAGACAGCTTCATCCAGAACATTGTTACCAGGTGTCCACTGTGAGCCAGGTCCACCCAGTTTCTGTCTGGACAAGGGCTGCGACTCTCACCTGGGCCGGTCTCACAGGTGACCGGGAACTGCTTTATCAGCGGCACGGAGGTGTTGCTGTAGTAGTCGGTGTCCAGGACCCACCAGTATGGGCGCTGTCCAAAGAGAATCCTGAGAAAAAGCAGAACCGATATCTGGAGTTACTGAAGGAACACTTTGTCCCAACGCCACACCTTCGAGAAGAGAGAGTAGCTCAAGGAGAAGACCCATGTGATCCTACACAGAACACTGGTATCACGGGCACCTCCAAGAAGGGGAACTGGATGGCTGGAGAGGGGCAAGGGAGGGAGACTTTTATGGTGCATCCATTATATATAACTTTTGAATTTTGCACTATTTGAAGGTATTATTTATTCAAACATAAATAAATAAATCCAATATCCTCAAAGCCATATTAACGGCAACTATGTGACTTTTTTTTTTTTAAACCCCAAGAAGAATTTGTCCTGGCAGGATGCATAGGAACTACAGTTTGCAACTTGGACTTGCATATTCTACGGGTTCTCTTTCTGCTGGCCTCCAGAGTCTTGGGTTTCTTCCGGACAGCAGAGAATGAGCACCAGCCCCAAGGACAAGCCCCACCAGGAGATGTGGTCTCTGTTTCCATCAGAATCACTCTCTGTAAGGACATACATAGCTTCAGGGGCTTGTTCTGTATCCTCTCAGCTTTGAAACAGAATATCTCAGACAAACCGCTTTCCCTTTCAAAGCATGTTTTTCATTGTGGAAACAGGTGTGAAGGGTTGTTCAGGATGCCTCCTTTGCCCTGCAGTGGAGGAAGAGTGATTTCTCACTAAAATTAGCCACTAACTCTGACCTCTACCAACTCAGAGAAAATCCATGGTTCTTTACATGAAATTAGATGTTTGGAATAACATTTTATCTTTTTATTTTTTAGAGTTATGCTATTGAATACCAGAAGTTACAGACAAAGTCGATTTTTCAACAGGAATTTCAGAATCCCATCAATACGCCTTGGGCTTCTGAGCCCAATAACGATGTTCTTTCCTACCCTAAAGGACTTTTCTTGTTTATGGCCAAAGAAAATTAGAGCTAGAAGAGATCTTAAGAATCACCTGCCAGTGAAAAAAGATAATTTTAGGGATGGTAAAGATCTTAGAGGGCAGCTGGTCCAACCTCTTCAGTTTCTAGACGAGGCAATAGATGCCAAACAAGTAATGTGTTAAGAGTCATCCGGTACTGGCTAACAAATGTAAAATATTCAGGATTTTTGCAAGCTGGACCCAACAGTAGCTTGAAAGTGGGATAATATACACAGTAGAAACTGACAAATACTAAAATCAGGGCTTTTTACCCCCAAGAGTCAGTTTATCAACACTGGATATAACATAGTTCGTAAGACCCTTGCCTCTGAAACCAGCCTGCCTGGGCTTCAATCCTGCCTCCGACACCACCTGTATTTTTCTAGTCGTTTAACTCAGTACCTTAAAGTGTTTAGCACATGACCTGGCACATACTACATGTTCAATAAATGTTAATAACTATACTAATTATTAAGGTCCCAGAGATAATCTAAGTTTACAGATTATAAAACAGAAACTCAGAGAGTTGCTACGAGTTGTCCAGGACATACAGCTGGTAGGTGGCTGAACAAGAGAGTTCCCTGGATTACTTCTCATGACCCCACACAACAAGTTTTGAAATTGCCTATGTGTTTCCTTTCTTCATACCTCATTTTTCTTCCTTCGTACATCTATCTTTATGTTACCTGTGCTGTTTCAAAGTAATAAAACGGTGTTTCTTTGCTTATAGCCTGTAATTCACAAGGTCCAGCTGGCCTTCCATCCATATGAAATAGCCTTTCCTGTATCTTCAGCTCACTGACAGGGTTTTCTCTGTCTTCCCTCATTCTGTAGAGGACCAAAGTCAGGAGGGGAGTAACCTGTGGCTTCTTGAATAACATGGAGAAGGCAACTTCTGATGGACAGACATTTCCAGAGAGAATGCCAGTCTCTTTCCTTGCCGAGCTCCTCTTTGTCTGGCTCTTACTCACCACTTAAAGACGAGGTTGAGCCAGTCTCCAATCACAGCTACCCAGAGGAGTTTGATGCCCACAGCTTCTCGAAGATGGAACCAGATGGGGAAGAGGACGTAAAAGGCATTCCTGAGGTCTGCAATCACGGACACCAAGATGAACCAATCCTGGGAGTTCTGGTAATTCACCTGGAGGTAGCGCGTTGACTGGATCCCAAAGTCATGCAGAGCATTCATTCCCTCCTCCATCCTCACTCAGGAAGCCTTTGGCTGTGCCCTTGCAGTTATTTCAGACTTGGTGGTGATTGCTCTGCTATCAGCCTGTGCCTTGCCTCTGTTTTATACACTCTGTATCCAGCCTGCAGGTCAACCCAACCCTGATCTTTGGACTCAAAAACCGCTTTTGTCTAAAATCTATTGATCAAAGGTGCATCACCAGTAGGTTGATGCAAACATGTTCAGTGTGATTTACGTAAAATAGAAAAACAGGCACACAAAAACAGCCTGATCGTCCATGGGCTGGCACAGCCAATTATTAACTTTGGCATTGTTGCTTGACGGTGCAAGGGGCTGCCCTCCTGGTTCCGAAACCCGGCCAGAGACACAGGACAGAGTCTAAATCTGCCATGGTTCTTGCAAAGATGCCTGATTTCCTAAGTCTGCAACTGCACTTATTTTGGAACAAAGAAAAGTCTGGGTGCTCTAGCTATTCAACTTTTAAATTATTAATTTTAAATTATAGTAAGTTCTATTGTACTGGGAACTGTCATGTTGCTGGGCATTTCTTAACTGCATTAGGGTCTAGGAAATGCCTCTGATTTGCGAGATCAAACCCTCTTCACAGTATTGGCTCTGTATCTCTTAGGGCCAGAAAATAATCATCTTTGAATGCACTGATTAATTTTTTGTTGTTGTTTTTTTGGCAGTGCCACGTGGCTTGTGGGATCTTAGTTCCCCGACCAGGGATCGAACCTGTGCCCCCTGCCGTGGCAGCGCAGAGCGCTAACCACTGGACAGCCAGGGAATTCCCCCTTTGGGGTTTTAACACATAAGTTTAAGCAACAGAGTGAATGCATGTTCATGCAAAAACAATATGATGAATATGTGGTTCTAAATAAAAACACCAGCAAACTGGGGACTGGGGACTCTGGAAAGGGCTTTGTACTTTGAGCTTTCTTTCATTTGTACCTGGAGATTAGATATAGATATAGATATAGACATAGATACAGATACAGATACAGATATATCAATATGTACAAATAATCACCAGGAAGTAAATACAATGTTATTATAACCATGGATGTATACAAGGAATAAAGTAACAAACACCAAGTTATGAGAAGCAATGTTACCTGCTCACCCCTACAAACAGAAACCATCCTGCAGTAGCCTAGAGACCAAAACCCCACACTCGGATGACCTAGGACTGTGAAGGGAGCAGGGGCTGACTCAGGTGACAGACTGATGCATTTTCAGGAATAAGAGCCAGTGGGAATAAAACTTGTTAAAACCCACACGAATTCCCCATCAGGAAGTCCACGATTGCTTTGTAAGGGGTAGTTTGGGGACAGGGAAAAGAAATTCAGAGCAAATGAGTTTGTAGCAAAGGTTGACCACATTCCATGCTGGAAATGATTAAAACCTCATCCAGGAGGTATGATCTGGAGTCTCATCCCCACCTCCCCCGCTGGGCTCCTGCCCAGCTCAAGCAGAATCCAACTGCCCTTGACCACATTGTCTCTGCTGGTCCAAGCAACCCTCTCCTGCCATGCCTTACCTGGAGAGCAGGGATGATGGTGGTGGTGGCTTGATGGGCTGCAAAGGACACGTGTACTCGTAGTGTTGAGGGGGAGGGTGTTCTGTATCGTCGGGACTGCCTGGCCACAGGTAGTGGGCCCCGCAGAAGAGGTGACTCCTTCCCTCTATCCAGATAAGCCTTCCTAGAACGTATTGAGTAACTCCTGTGTGATCCCTGGGGACTGATGTTTCTATGGTCTGAGGTGAGTCAAGGGCAAATGCCAGATGCTCTGACAAAATATTCAAAGGCCACTGTCTGGGTCTCCCCTGGGCTGCTAGGAGCCAGCATGTCTGTGTTGGGCGGGGTGCCATCACGTGCTCAGCATATAGGGAGCCAGGGGAAAACCTTGTCTTCTGGAGGAAACTCAGGGAGCATGCTCGTGTCGATAAGGAGTCCAGATGGAGCTGATATCCCATTCTGGGCACACTGGGCAGTGGGGGAGTCCCTCTGGCAGGCTGCCCGCCAGGCAGGGGGGCTCTCTTCATCAGAGCAATTGCATACATCATGAGACTATTTGCCAGTCTCTACCTTTCTAACTTCCACCCCCTTCCTGCTGCCTCCAGCAAAATTTTATCACGTGTGGAAAGAGGTGAGGCCCCAAAGGACTTGAGCCTACTAGAAAGCTGACTGAAGAGAGAGATTGTAGAGCTCTCAAGTCCTCAGAGGACTTATGGATATTTGTGGCGAATACAGTGGAAGAAGCATTTGAGTTGCTGGAGGTTTTGTTGAGAATTCTCTCATTTAAAGAACTATCTCCAGGACTTCCCTGGTGACGCAGTAGTTAAGAATCTGCCTGCCAATGCAGGGGACATAGGTTTGAGCCCTGGTCTGGGAAGATCCCACATGCCGCGGAGCAACTAAGCCCGTGCAACACAACTACTGAGCCTGCGCTCTAGAGCCTGCGCACCACAACTACTGAAGCCTGAGCACCTAGAGCCCGTGCTCCGCAACAAGAGAAGCCACCACAATGAGAAGCCTGCACACCACAGCGAAGACCCGCTCGCCGCAACTAGAGAAAACCCACGCGCGGCAACAAAGACCCAATGCAGCCAAAAAAAAAAAAAAAAAAAAATCTGTCTCCGGAAGGGGGATTCCATCATCTCCCTCCAACTCCTGGCATCTTTCCTTTCAAGAAGTTCTCCAGGGGCTTCCCTGGTGGTCCAGTGGTTAAGAATCCGCCTTCCAAAGCAGGGGATGCGGGTTCGATCCCTGGTGGGGGAACTAAGATCCCACATGCTGTGGGGCAACTAAGCCCGTGTGCTGCAAGTAGAGAGAAGCCACGCACCACAACTAGAGAAGCCCGCACACCACAACGAAGAGTTCGCGCAGCCAAAATAAAATTAAAAAAAAAAAAAAAGATTAAAAAAAAAAAGTTCCCCAGTTTAATTCAACAAACATTTCTTGAGCAAATCGCCTCGATTGGCTCTCTGAGGAATTCAAAGTTAAATCCCAGTTGTCCTTAGGGATTTCCACACCCTCTCTAGTTGGGCAGGGAAGCCATTTACTTAACTATGTGGACTGGGGGATCCTTCAATGGAAACTGAATCCATTTATACAAATATCAGTGAGCTCCCTATTATTTTGTCCTAGTTGCAGATGACTCAAGACTTCTTAATGCCCTCTGGGGAAATGACAGCTGTCTAGGAATCAATGAAGATGGAAAATCATATGGGTCCCTCTTCACCAGGCACATTAGCTGGGCACTCTCTCCACAAACAGAAATTCAGAGGTTTGGGGATCTTGGTTTGGGAAGAACATGAAGGCAAGGTTCCAGAAAGTACAGTCTGGTCTGCCATTAACTAAGTGCAGCTGGTTCCCGTGTATCTGGCACCTTCTTCTTCCCAGAGCAAGGTTGACTCATTCAATCAGACAAGCTTCTTTGCTGACAGGAAAGCAAAAGGGAGGGAGCCGTAATTGACGATACACCTCATCCAAAAATTACATTTATTACCAAAAAGAAATTGTGACTTTATCTACAGCCAAATCCTCTATTCTGACTGGGGCTCTGGGTTCTATTGAGAGAGGAGCTGCCTTTCTGCTCAGTGATGATCACTAGAATGAGTCTTGTCTGCATAAGGTAACAGGGAGGCCAAACCCAGCTTCAATCCAAGGCTTTGTCTGAGTAACAGCATAGATGTCTCTCAAGGGTGACAAGCTGAACTGCAAGATGTATAGTTTTATTTTTTGAAAAATTTATTTTCAGGTGCTTTTTTTTTCCTACGAAGTGATCATTCGTGGGGTGGGGAGGTGGTGTTTAGGGGTAGACAGAAATTGGCTGGATCAGCTGCTGTCACCTTTGACGTGAGTGACCCAGATCATTTTTTACAAAAACATGTTGGTAAAAATAGGTGGAGGGAGAGGTGGATTAATCATTGTTAGCCAGTGAAAATGGTTGATTTATCTCCAGCGTGGTGGGAAAGTTCAGCTGCAGGACCTTGAACTGTGCATCTGTTGACCAGGTGGAAGGAGCGTGGTGCATGTCTCAAGATGAGCTGGACATTTTTTTTAAAAAATTAATTAATTAATTAATTTTTGGCTGCGTTGGGTCTTCATTGCTGCGCGCGGGCTTTCTCTAGTTGCGGCGAGCAGGGGCTACTCTTTGTTGCTGTGTGCAGGCTTCTCATTGCGGTGGCTTCTCTTGTTGCGGAGCACTGGCTCTAGGCGCTCAGGCTTCAGTAGTTGCGGCACGCGGCCTCAGTAGTTGTGGCTCACACGCTCTAGAGTGCAGGCTCAGTAGTTGTGGTGCACGGGCTTAGTTGCCTGCGGCATGTGGGATCTTTCCGGATCAGGGCTCGAACCCGCGTCTCCTGCATTGACAGGCAGATTCTTAACCACTGCACCACCAGGGAAGCCTGAGCTGGACATTTTGTCCACAGAAAAATGCTGGAGGGCATTTGCTTCATCGTAAACCGTTAAGAATTCTTGGCTCATTACCTTCCTCTTGTCACCCCAGGGTCTGCCTTCTACTAAAATCAAATGAATCACCCGAGCCATTATGGGAAGCACTGACCGACCATCTTCTTCCTCTCCTCCCTCTTCCTTAACCCCCTTCCCCAAAGAAGCTGTTGTTCCCTCCATAGATTATCCTCTTTCCACAGGCGGTCAACCAGTTCCCTCACAACCAGAGAGTAGACATTTCTCCCACTCTCCATCAGCCCTTTGGGAGTGCCAAACCACCCTAGCAGCTGGGACACATTCTTGCTGTCAAATTCGATCCTTCCTGCCAGGAGTTAAACTTTACTGATGGTGCAGGGCAGAGGCAGAGGCAAAGGAAGGAAGCCTCCAAAAATGTGTTTGGGACTGTTTGGAAAAAGCTCATTTTCTTCTTTGTCCTGGTCTGTACTCCAGAGACAAAGAGGCACTGGCTAAGGAGTGACAGGAAGGGTGACTCAAGCTAAGGATCCAGCCTCGACCTGCTGTTCCTCCTTGCTTCAACTCATGAATTCTTTGGAAGAACTGGCACCAACTAAAGGACGGGAGGAAACTGAGGGGTCATCCGTTGCACAGCGCTAGCTCAGCCTGATGCGGGGGGGTGAAGTGAGGTGGGGATTGTTGGGTGGGAGGTGGGTGTGGGGCAGGAAGAGCATCTTGGTTTTCCTTAGAAGATTCAGAAACATCCTCAAGCTTCCAGCAGGCAACCCGGGAGACTGTCCCTCCTGCATTGCCATCACTAGGATTAAAAGGAAAAAAAAAATAAAAGAATTTAAAGATCTGTGTGACCTTGGCCAAGTCACTAGACTTCTCTGGTTTTTACTCTTGTCAACTGTAAAACTGAGACTTGGTCACCCTCACCCGCCTTTCAGTTTTTTGGTTTTGGGGTTTTTTTTTTAAATTTTTTAATTTTATTTTTTTATACAGCAGGTTCTTATTAGTTATCTATTTTATACATATTAGTGTATACATGTCAATCCCAATCTCCCAGTTCATCCCACCACCACCACCACCCCACCGCTTTCCCCCCTTGGTGTCCATACGTTTGTTCTCTGCATCTGTGTCTCTATTTCTGCCCTGCAGACCGGTTCATCTGTACCATTTTTCTAGGTTCCACATATATGCGTTAATATACAATATTTGTTTTTCTCTTTCTGACTTACTTCAGTCTGTATGACAGTCTCTAGATCCATCCACATCTCTACAAATGACCCAATTTCGTTCCTTTTTATGGCTGAGTAATATTCCATTGTATATATGTACCACATCTTCTTTATCCATTCGTCTCTCAATGGGCATTTAGGTTGCTTCCCTGCATTGGCAGGCAGATTCTTAACCACTGCGCCACCAGGGAAGCCCTGCATGTGTCTTTTTGAATTATGGTTTTGTATGGGTATATGCCCAGTAGTGGGATTGCTGGGTCATATGGTAATTCTGTTTTTAGTTTTTTAAGGAACCTCCATACTGCTAACCATAGTGGCTGTATCAATTTACATTCCCACCAATAGTGCAAGAGGGTTCCCTTTTCTCCACACTCTCTTCAGCATTTGTTGTTTGTAGATTTTCTGATGATGCCCATTCTAACTGGTGTGAGGTGATACCTCATTGTAGTTTTGATTGCATTTCTCTAAAAATTAGTGATGTTGAGCTGCTTTTCACGTGCTTCTTGACCATCTGTATGTCTTCTTTGGAGAAATGTCTATTTAGGTTTTCTGTCCATTTTTTGATTGGGTTGTTTTTTTTAATATTGAGCTGCGTGAGCTGTTTATATATTTTGGAAATTAATCCTTTGTCCGTTGATTTGTTTGCAAATATTTTCTCCCATTCTGAGGGTTGTCTTTTCGTCTTGTTTGTAGTTTCCTTTGCTTTGCAAAAGCTTTTAAGTTTCATTAGGTCCCATTTGTTTATTTTTGTTTTTATTTCCATTACTCCAGGAGGTGGATTGAAAAAGGTCTTGCTGTGATTTATGTCAAAGAGTGTTCTTCCTATGTTTTCCTGTAAGAATTTTATAGTGTCTGGTCTTACATTTAGGTCTCTAATCCATTTTGAGTTTATTTTTGTGTATGGTGTTAGACAGTGTTCTAATTTCATTCTTTTACATGTAGCTGTCCAGTTTTCCCAGCACCACTTATTGAAGAGGCTGTCTTTTCTCCATTGTACATCTTTGCCTCCTTTGTCATAGATTAGCTGACCATAGGTGTGTGGGTTTATCTCTGGGCTTTCTATCCTGTTCCATTGATCTATATTTCTGTTTTTGTGCCAATACCATATTGCCTTGATTACTGTAGCTTTGTAGTATAGTCTGAAGTCAGGGAGTCTGATTCCTCCAGCTCCATTTTTTTCCCTCAAGACTGCTTTGGCTACTCAGGGTCTTTTGTGTCTACATACAAATTTTAAGATTTTTTGTTCTAGTTCTGTAAAAAATGCCACTGGTAATTTGATAGGGATTGCATTGAATCTGTAGATTGCTTTGGGTAGTATAGTCATTTTCACAATATTGATTCTTCCAAACCAAGAACATGGTATGTCTCTCCACCTGTTTGTGTCATCTTTGATTTCTTTCATCAGTGTCTTATAGTTTTCTGAGTACAGGTGTTTTACCTCCTTAGGTAGGTTTATTCCTAGGTATTTTATTCTTTTTGGTGCAATGATGAATGGGATTGTTTCCTTAATTTCTCTTTCTGATCTTTCGTTGTTAGTGTATGGGAATGCAAGAAATTTCTGTGCATAAATTTTGTATTCTGCAACTTTACCAAATTCATTGATCAGCTCTAGTAGTTTTCTGGTGGCATCTTTAGGATTCTCTATGTATAATATCATGTCATCTGCAAACAGTTTTACATCTTCTTTTCCAATTTGTATTCCTTTTATTTCTCTTTCTTCTCTGATTGCCGTGGCTAGAACTTCCAAAACTATGTTGAATAATAGTGGCGAGAGTGGACATCCTTGTCTTGTTCCTGATCTTAGAGGAAATGCTTTCAGTTTTTCACCATTGAGAATGATGTTTGCTGTGGGTTTGTTGTATATGGCCTTTATTATGTTGAGGTAGGTTCCCTCTATGCCCACTTTCTGGAGAGTTTTTTTTTGGCTGTGTTGGGTCTTTGTTGCTGCGCGCAGGCTTTCTCTAGCTGCGGTGAGTGGGGACCACTCTTCGTTGTGGTGCGTGGGCTTTTCATTGCAGTGGCTTCTCTTGTTGAGGAGCACAGGCTCTAGGTACGCATGCTCAGTAGTTGTGGCATGCAGGCTTCAGTAGTTGTGGCTCGTAGGCTCAGTAGTTGTGGCTCACGGGCTCTAAAGCACAGGCTCAGTAGTTGTGGCGCACAGGCTTAGTTGCTCCGCGGCATTTGAGATCTTGCCAGACCAGGGCTCAAACCTGTGTCCCCTGCATTGGCAGGCGGAGTCTTAACCACTGTGCCACCAGGAAAGTCCCTGGAAAGTTTTTATCATATATGGGTGTTGAATTTTGTCAAAAGCTTTTTCTACATCTATTGAGATGATCATATGGTTTTTATTCTTCAATTTGTTAATATGGTGTATCACATTGACTGATTTGCATATATTGAAGAATCCTTGCATCCCTGGGATAAATCCCACTTGATCATGGTGTATGATCCTTTTAATGTGTTATTGGATTCTGTTTGCTAGTATTTTGTTGAGGATTTTTGCATCTATATTCATCGGTGATATTGGTCTGTAATTTTCTTTTGTTGTAGTATCTTTGTCTGGTTTTGGTATCAGGGTGATGGTGGCCTTATAGAATGAGTTTGGGAGTGTTCCTTCCTCTGCAGTTTTTTGGAAGAGTTTGAGTAGGATGGGTGTTAGCTCTTCTCCAAATGTTTGATAGAATTCACCTGTGAAGCCATCTAGTCCTGGACTTTTGTTTGTTGGAAGATTTTTAATCACAGTTTCAATTTCATTACTTGTGATTGGTCTGTTCATATTTTTTATTTCTTCCTGGTTCAGTCTTGGAAGGTTATACCTTTCTAAGAATATGTCCATTTCTTCCAGGTTGTCCATTTTATTGGCCTAGAGTTGCTTGTAGTAGTCTCTTATGATGCTTTGTATTTTTGCGGTGTCTGTTGTAACGTCTCCTTTTTCATTTCTAATTTTATTGATTTGAGTCCTCTCCCTCTTTTTCTTGAGTCTGGCTAAAGATTTATCAATTTTGTTTATCTTCTCAAAGAACCAGCTTTTAGTTTTATTGAGCTTTGCTATTGTTTTCTTTGTTTCTATTTCATTTATTTCTGCTCTATCTTTATGATTTCTTTCCTTCTACTAACTTTGGGTTTTGTTTGTTCTTCTTTCTCTAGTTCTTTTAGGTGTAAGGTTAAATTGTTTATTTGAGATTTTTCTTGTTTCTTGAGGTAGGCTTGTATTGCTATAAATTTCCCTCTTAGAACTGCTTTTGCTGCATCCCATAGGTTTTGGATCGTCATCTTTTCATTGTAATTTGTCTCTAGGTATTTTTTGATTTCCTCTTTGATTTCTTCAGTGATCTCTTGGTTATTTAGTAACATATTGTTTAGCCTCCATGTGTTTGTGTTTTTTACGTTTTTTTCCCCTGTAATTGATTTCTAATCTCATAGCATTGTGGTTGGAAAAGATGCCTGATATGATTTCAATTTTCTTAAATTTACCGAGGCTTGATTTGTGACCCAAGATGTCATCTATCCTGGAGGATGTTCTGTGTGCACTTGAGAAGAAAGTGTAATCTGCTCTTTTTGGGTGGAATGTCCTATAAATATCAATTAAATCTATCTGCTCTATTGTGTCATTTAAAGCTTGTGTTTCTTTATTAATTTTCTGTCTGGATGATCTGTCCATTGGTGTAAGTGAGGTGTTAAAGTCCCCCACTATTATTGTGTTACTGTCGATTTCCTCTTTTATAGCTGTTAGCAGTTGCCTTATGTATTGAGGGGTTCCTATGTTGGGTGCATATATATTTATAATTGTTGTATCTTCTTCTTGGATCGATCTTGATCATTATGTAGTGTCCTTCCTTGTCTCTTGTAACATTCTTTATTTTAAAGTCTATTTTATCTGCTATGAGTATTGCTACTCCAGCTTTCTTTTGATTTCCATTTGCATGGAATATCTTTTCCCATCCCCTCATTTTCAGTCTGTATGTGTCCCTAGGTCTGAAGTGGGTCTCTTGTAGACAGCATATATATGGGTCTTGTTTTTGTATCCATTCAGCAAGCCTGTGTCTTTTGGTGGGAGCATTTAATCCATTCACGTTTAAGGTAATTATCAATATGTATGTTTCTATTACCATTTTCTTAATTGTTAGGTTTTGTTTGTGTAGGTCCTTTTCTTCTCTTGTGTTTCCCACTTAGAGAAGTTCCTTTAGCATTTGTTGTAGAGCTGGTTGGGTGGTGCTGAATTCTCTTAAATTTTGCTTCTCTGTAAAGCTTTTGATTTCTCTGTTGAATCTGAATGAGATCCTTGCCGGCTAGAGTAATCTTGGTTGTAGGTTCTTCCCTTTCATCATTTTAAGTATATCATGCCACTCCCTTCTGGCTTGTAGAGTTTCTGCTGAGAAATCAGCTGTTAACCTTATGGGAGTTCCCTTGTATGTTATTTGTCATTTTTCCCTTGTTGCTTTCAATAATTTTTCTTTGTCTTTAATTTTTGTCAATTTTATTACTATGTGCCTCGGCATGTTTCTCCTTGGGTTTATCCTGCCTGGGACTCTCTGCACTTCCTGGACTTGGGTGGCTATTTCCTTTCCCACGTTAGGGAAGTTTTCGACTATAATCTCTTCAAATATTTTCTCGGGTCCTTTCTCTCTCTCTTCTCCTTCTGGGACCCCTATAATGTGAATGTTGTTGAGTTTAATGTTGTTCCAGAGGTCTCTTAGGCTGTCTTCATTTCTTTTCATTCTTTTTTCTTTATTTTGTTCTGTGGCAGTGAATTCCACCATTCTGTCCTCCAGGTCACTTATCCATTCTTCTGCCTCAGTTATTCTGCTATTGATTCCTTCTAGTGTATTTTTCGTTTCAGTTATTGTATTGTTCATCTCTGTCTGTTTGTTCTTTAATTCTTCTAGGTCTTTGTTAAACATTTCTTGCATCTTCTTGATCTTTGCCTCCATTCTTTTTCCGAGGTCCTGGATCATCTTCACTATCATTATTCTGAATTCTTTTTCTGGAAGGTTGCCTATCTCCACTTCATTTAGTTGTTTTTCTGGGGTTTTATCTTTTTCCTTCATCTGGTACAAAGTCCTCTGCCTTTTCATTTTATCTATCTTTCTGTGAATGTGGTTTTCCTTCCACAGGCCGCAGAATTGTAGTTCTTCTTGCTTCTGCTGTCTGCCCTTTCCTGCCTTTCAGTTTTAACATTGTTTAAGTTTTTGGGTGCTCCTTTGAAAGTAGCTCCAATGATGTGGTGCCTGACTTTTAATGATTTAATAGAAGTAAATGATTCATTATTGCCAGAAGGAAAAAGATAAATGTGTTCATATCTTTCTTTTTAATTAAAAAAAAAATTTTAAATTGAAGTACAGTTGATTTATAATGTTTCAGGTGTACAGCAAAGTGATTCAGTTAAGAATACATATATATTCTTTTTCAGATTCTCTTCCATTATAGGTTATTACAAGATATTGAATATAGTTCCCTGTGCTATACAGTAGGTCCTTGTTGTTTACCTATTTTGTATACAGTAGTGTGTATCTGCATATCTTTTTTAAAAATAAATTTATTTATTTTATTTATTTATTTTTGGCTGCATTGGGTCTTTGTTGCTGAGCATGGGCTTTCTCTAGTTGCGGCGAGCGGGGGCTACTCTTCGTTGCAGTGTGCGGGCTTCTCATTGCGGTGGCTTCTCTTGTTGCAGAGCACGGGCTCTAGGTGCGCGGGCTTCAGTAGTTGTGGCACGCGGGCTTCAGTAGTTGTGGCTCAAGGGCTTAGTTGCTCTGCGGCATGTGGGATCTTCCTGGGCCAGGGCTCGAACCCGTGTCCCCTGCATTGGCAGGCAGATTCTCAACCACTGCGCCACCAGGGAAGCCCACTGCATATCTTTTTAATTAAAATATTTTCATAAGTAATGTATCCACATGGTTAAAAAAAAAAATTCAGAGTTTGAAAGATCATTCAGTGAAGTCAGTTCTTCCTTCCACCTCTGGGCATCTTCCAAACATCGGTGCTCCCAAGACCCAGCTGAGACCTGAGGTACACTGGGAGTCAGAGAAGCCCCCCACAATTCTCAAGTGGAAGTCAGCTCCCTGCACAGAGCCTGGCATCCAGCTGTGATCCAGATTGGGAGAGGGGGTCATCCCTTCCACCCTCTTCTCTTCCACCTACTGTTTTTCTCCCCCAGCTCTGCCCTGTAGTCCTTTAATCAACTCTTTAATTTTCAGAATTTTCATCCCAACCAAAACACCCATGTTGTATAGTCAGTTATTAGTCCTTCCCTCTTCCGGACTCCAGTTGGGGGACATAATTAGGAAATTAGTAGTCTCGGACCCTGTTAACCCATACCTTACCCCCTCTGAGAGCTCCCAAATGTGGACTGTGATGCAGAGAAAGAGGGAGAGGTGAGACTCAGAATTGTCATGAAAACAAACAGTGAGGTTTCCTCACCCTGCAAGGCTGGAGAGCGCCAAGGAACTATTCTGAGCTATGAAAACACAGCAGGGCTCTGCTAGGAAATAAACAGCTGTCTGTCCCGCCAACGCCTGTCTCCCTGGACACGAGTCCTGACAGTGTCTGATCTCTAGCCAGCAAGTGGGAGAGACAGGGAGAAGGGCGAGGAGAGCCTAGTGTGCTTCCCTCCTTTAGGATAGAAAGGAAAGCTTGTTTTATTTTTAAGGCTTTAAAGATTTTCTTCACTTTAGTAGGTTTGAAGTGGAAGGAGGGAAGTGCCAGGGTCATGTAAGTCCAGGGGATCTCTCCAACCTTGAATTCCAGAGAGCAGGATGTGAGTTGCTCCCTCCTCAGCCTTGTGCAACTTCAGCCTCCTCTGCTCTACTGGGAAGGAAACATGACCTTCTCGCTGTAAGGTCTGCTGGTTGACCTTTTCTCACCCTTCTTCTTTGTTAATCTTTTGGCCACATCTGACACTTTCGACAGATGAAACACTCACACTCACCCTCACTGTTTCCAGTGTCCCTCCACCAAGCTCTACTCTCCTTTCTCCCCTTCCTCCTCCCACCATCAGCATGATGTTAGGCCCCCCTTGGCCACCACCTGGCTGCTGTATACATGCCCCAGATCTATGAGTTCCTTCCAGACCAGTTCTTCCTCCAGACTTCCCTGCTTTGTAAATGCATCTCTTCCTCCTCTGCCATCCTACAGGCACTGAGCCTGGCAACCTTTGAGTCATTCTTGATGCCTCCTCATCAGATCTTGTTTGATTTTCTACTCTGGTGGCCACTTGTCAATCCCTCTGCCTAGACCTGCAAGCCCCTTTGTTACCTAATGATGGCCTATGCCCCTTCTCACTCCCCAACCTGAGCCATCCTATAGACCACTGGCAAAGGCAAAGGAGCCTTCTTCTTTTTTTTTAAAATAAATTTATTTATTTATTTATTTTTGGCTGCGCGGGTTCTTCGTTGTTGTGTGCAGGCTTTCTCTAGTTGCGGTGAGTGGGGGCTACTCTTCGTGGAGGTGCGCGGGTTTCTCACTGCAGTGGCTTCTCTTGTGGTGGAGCATGGGCTCTAGGCACACGGGCTTCAGTAGTTGTGGCTCGTGGGCTCTAGAGCACAGGCTCAGTAGTTGTGGCGCACGGGCTTAGTTGCTCCACGGCATGTGGGATCTTTCCAGACCAGGGCTCGAACCCATGTCCCCTGCATTGGCAGGTGGATTCTTAATCACTGCGCTACCAGGGAAGCCCCCAAAGGAGCCTTCTTACAATACATTTCTTTCCACTTATCACCCGGAAAACATTCCGTGGCTCCCCACTGCCTTCAGAATGAAGTTCAAACTCAAGCTCACCCACAATCCGACCCCAGGTTATCTTTTCAGCCTTATGTCGTGCAGCTCCCCTTCATGGACCCCTCATTCCAGATACACTAATGGTCTTGGATTTCCCAAACATGCCTTGGTTTGCCTAACCTGGCTCTTTCCTCCATCTGGAATATAATTCTTCCCATCTCCACATGTCCAGATTCTAAACATACTTCAAAGCCAAGCTAATAAAGCCTTCCCAACCCACTGATGCCCACCCCTCATCAGCTATAAAGGATCAGTCTGACCTGAACTCCCCTAGTCCTTAACCATTCCTACCTTAGGTCACTCAGCATGTTCAAACCTTGCATTACAGTTGTTTGCATATTTCTTAACACTTTTCCTGCTATCCTGAGCCCTGAGGGCCAAGAAAGCATCCCTTCCAGCACCCAGAACAGAGTTCTGCTTGCATATCTGGGGCCAGTATGGTAGCTTGGTTAGATGCCTGCAGTGGTTCCTCCCATTGCTGATATATATCCCTTTGCACTGTGACTTTGACTCTTTTCCTGTCAAGACATGAAGTTTATGTCTCCATCCTTTGAATCTGGGGTTGATCTTGTGTCTTGGCCAATGAGACATTAGCAGATGTGATGTAAGCAGAGGCTTGAAAAGCATTTGCTCACTAGGATTTGTTCTCTTTGGGCTACAGTTGGAACCCTGGATCACAAAGGGGAGAAGTCCAGGCTGGCGTGCTGGAGACACACTGCTGTAGTGTGTGGCATGTCTGACAACTGGCTCCAGCTCCAGACCTGTGAGTGAGGCCATCTTAGACCATCCAGCTCCAGTCCATCTGCCGGGTATCTGCAGCCACAAGAGTGATCCCAGGAGACTCCAGCAGAACTGCCAAATGAGCCCAGCCCAGAAGGCCGACCTACAGAATAATGAGCAAATAAAATGGTTTGTTGTTCTAAGCCACTATTTTCCAGGGTGGCTTGCTGTGCAGTAACTGAAACACCCAATAGATGCTGGTTAATAAAATATCAAATAAGGGAAAATTCCCTGGCGGTCCAGTGGCTAAGACTCTGAGTTTCCATTGCAGGGGGCCGTGTGGTATGGCCAAAATAAAATAAAATAAAATATTAAAAATATCAAATAATAACTAGCATTTACTATATGTCAAGAACTAGTCTTGGAAAATTACATGAACTAATTCATTTAATCCTCATAAAAATCCCGAGGTAGATTTTATTACTGTTCCCATTTTACAGGTGAGAAAAGTGAGGCACAGAGAGGTTATATAACTTGTCCAAGGTCACACCTGCCAGTCCCAAACCCCAGCAATCTAGCTCCAGAAACCATACTACAAAACACTATACCACGCTGCAGAATGAGGAAAACTTTAACTCATTGCTTTGCTGCCTCAGAAATACCCTTCCTTACATACATGCCAAATTCTATAGCATTTTGGGGTCCAACGTCCAGTCTATGCTTCAAACCCTCCCATACCATGCGCCCTTGGGCATACCCCAGGCTCCGGGTCCCTGAAAACCCAGTGTGGGGAACTGATTTACAGACCTGCCAATGTCCACCTACTCAGAAACTTTTCTGTCCTGACTCCTCCCTCCTGCAACCTTGGCTGGGCTGCTGGTGCCAGCAGTGCAGGTCTCATCTGGAAAGGAAATATTCAGGCTAGTGTGTCAGCGTTGCCCTTTGGCCCTGTGTCCCAGCTTAACCTGTGCAGCCAGGGTGATCATTCACTCAGGATCTTTGGGCTTCTTTAGATCTTCCTTTTTGAGGTAGTCAAAGGAGAAACTGGATATGAAATGTTTTTTTACAAGACAAAGAAGTACCTGAATATAACAACTGTCATTGTTTCAACAAAGATGTATTTAAGCACCAATGGGCATGACACCACGCTGGGCATCAGGCCACCAAGGCCAACAGAACATGGTTCTTCCCCCAGGGAAGCGAGGGGAGGACACGTGTAGATAATGAACTAGAGTTCAGCGTGTGAACCTCCATTGCAGGGTTCTTTCCAAAGAACCAAGGGTGCAGGGAGAACAAAGCAACCAGCAGGGAAAGGGGGACGGGGATGATATTTGAGTTGGGCTTTAGAGGATGAATAAGCCTTCACCAGATGAAAAAGGGAGGAAGGGGAAAGAGGAAGGAACCAGAGGAAGGAAGGAGGGGAGTGCATGGGCAGACGCATGAGTGGATGGGAACGGCCTGTTTGGGGAAGGTCCCATGGTTGGGGGCGTCTGGTGGGCAGGGCATCAGGATGGCAGGAGCTGCTGAACCTGGTCTGTGAATGGCCTAATATGCTCTGGAGAGAGTGGGAAGCTCTGAAGATTTATAAAGGGCAGTTGGCCAAGGAAAACTATAGGAGGGGGATGGAAGGAAGGTAGGAATTCGTTTACAGTGAGTCTGGGCTCGGGAATCTAGTTGCAGAGTCTGTGGCGAGGCTGGTTTGTGCTGTGTCAGGAGAGTCTGGCTGATGTCCCCTGGGACACCCCACGATGGTTTCCTGGTGAATTCACCACAGCCCAAGGGAGGGGCCTAAGTCAGAAACCAGATTTGTCAGCTCACCAAGGGGGATGGTCTTTTAGGGAAGATCTAAATTTACCAGAGTAACACCTGTGAATTCGTGGCGGCCCAGTGGTTGGGACTCCGTGCTTTCACTGCCGAGGGCCCAGGTTCGATCCCTGGTCAGGGAACTAAGATCCCTCAAGCCTCACAGTGGGGCAAAAAAATTTTTTTTAATAAATAAGTAAATAAATAAATTTACCAGAGTAACACCTGAAGGCTAATCTCCATTTCCAGTAACTGTCAAAGCAAAAGCAATTATCAAGATACCAGTTTACAGAAGATATATATATATCTTGTATACCTATATCTATATCTATATAATCATTTACACAAGAGCTATAATGGACTTGCCCATTTTCTTTCCATGACTGAGATGTGGTGGGAAGCTGGCCCACTGAGCTGTGAATCCGAGGCAGCAGCTGGTCATGAGTCATGAGAGAGATTTGAGAAGCTCTGGAGCCCTCATCCACGTGGCTATTGTGCCTCCAGGGCTGGACGGTCCTGGCCTTGGGCCGGGTCCTCTGCTCCAGACACGGGTGGATTGTCACTGCCAGGGCAGGCTCTGTAATGCCCCTTTTCTGTGCCTTCTGACAGCCACATTCTTTTTTAGATTCTTGGTCAGGCTCCTCTGGCAGGTTTGGAACTGAACTGCTATCCCAGGGTTTTCTCAACCTTGGTTTCATGTTAGAATCAGCTGGGGGAAATTTAAAAGCTGCTAATGTCTGAGCTTCACCCCCAGAGATTCTAATTTTATTGGGCTGAAATGTAGCGTGGGTGTGTGGAGTTTTACAAGCTCCTCAGTGATTTCAATGTCCTGTCAAGGTTGAGAGCCTTTGCTTTAAGGCAACTGCAGATCTCTGCTCTGGTCCACTGAATGCTGATTTTTCTCCTAGAGGGTCACTTACCATGGATCAGGTGCCAAGTACTTCTCAAGCATGACCTTGTTTAATTCTTTAACCCGGCCCGCCAGGCAGTGAAGAAGAGCAGTGGTGCAGAGGGAAGGAGTCAGGTATAATTCCACAGAGACCTGGGTTCGATCCCAGTGCCATCGCCTCCCAGCCAGGTGACTTGGGGCAAGTTACCTAATCCCTTTGAATCTTCGTGCCCTGATTTATAAAGTGGGAATAATAATATCTGCTTCTCAAGGCAGTTGTGAGGAATAAACGAGGCAGCAGATGGAAATCAGCTAGCCCAGAGTCATCGCCACCATACTGGCTCCATTTCAATGGGAGAAGTGGGAGAGACTAAGACATCACATTCCTTGAGGGTCCTTGAGAAAGTGGGGGGGTCCCCCATCATATCCTGGCCCACAGACTATGGCCAAGGAGTATGTTTTTTTTGTTAATTATGAACATCAAGAATGGCTTTAATCATAGTGTTAATTTCATTTTTCTTCTGCTAATCTTCTGTACAATTTTATGTACAGTAGTTCATATGTTAAACAATATGTGTACCAGAATTAGGAATATAAGCCCTGGGCTTCCCTGGTGGCGCAGTGGTTAAGAATCCACCTGCCAATGCAGGGGACACGGGTTCGAGCCCTGGTCCGGGAAGATCCCACATGCCGCGGAGCAACGGAGCCCGTGCGCCACAACTACTGAGCCTGTGCTCTAGAGCCCGCAAACCACAACTACTGAGCCCATGTGCCACAACTACTGAAGCCTGCACGCCTAGAGCCCGTGCTCCGCAACAAGAGAAGCCACCACAATGAGAAGCCCACGCACCGCAACAAAGAGTAGCCCCTGATCACTGCAACTAGAGAAAACCCGCGCGCAGCAACAAAGAGCCCACGCAGCCAAAAATAAATAAATAATAAAAATTAAAAAAAAAAAAGGACTATAAGCCCTTCCTAACGAGGTACACGGACAGTTGGTTAAAGAAAAATAATTTGCAGTGGGAAGGTGTCTGAGACTCAAGCTCCACTGAGAACATTACAGTCTATTTCCCTTCACAGGGTCCAAGGTGTGGGGAGGAGGGACGGGACAGAAGCTGCAGACACCCACCTGCAAGGCCTGAGTGGAGCAAACACGGCACAGGCCAGGTGGCAGGGCGGGGGCACGAGGCGGGCACCACTAAGAGGCCAGGCCAGGGAGCTCACACTGCTTGTGTTTGTGTGCGGTGTGTGGTGCTTGAGGCTGTAGGTCCAACAGTCCCGGAGGGGCCACATTCCCAATCTTCCCTCCCGCTCGCCAGGCTCCCCTAGAACTTTGCTGCTCTGACCCTTTGGATGCCTCAGGGCTGCATTCTTCAGGGTGTGCTTGCTTCTCTCTTGTGGCTGGAAGGGTATATTCCCAGGAGAGCCTTCCAACGGGGTCACGTCGGGGTCTGTGCCTGAGCGTTCCCTGTGCACACTCTCCCTTGGGGTGGCTCGAGCTATGCCTTTTGACCCCAGTGGGGAACCCCATCGCACACCCGTTGGTCAGCAAGTGAGCCTCAGCAGCAGAGCTCCCGATGCAGACATCAGCCTAGGACCACATGTCCCCTCTCTCTACCCATGCATGTGGACAAGCAGAGGTGGAACAGCCAAGAGAAGCATCCCTGACCCTCCCCCCACCCCAAGCATTTGTTGGGGGGCAAGATGAGAGCATTTACACCCACCATGGTCCAAATTTCTTTAAACAAGAAAACACAAGAAAGTGAAAATATGATATTTATCTGGGTGAGAGGATAAAGAGACGTTAAATCACTGAGCCGAGACGCAAAATAAAAATAAGAATCAGCAACAGCAACCCAGCTCTGCCTTAACCCCTTCCCCATCTGAGCACTTTTCACCATATGCTGCTGCTAGTCTCGACGAGAATGTGTCTCCTACTGCTTTTAGTCTTTAGGTGAAGGTCCCTTTGCCAGAACTTAATTCCTTCCCAGCTCACCTGGTTGAGCCTGGGTCCAGGCAGTTCCTGCAGGAAATGATGGGACTTCCGTGTGGTCTGAGCTTCCGGTTTCCCTCTGGTCACCAGCTGAGTTGGACACAAATCTCTGTGCCCTGAACTCCCCTCTTGCCAGGGCCTGCCCACCCAGTGTCCTCCCCTAGGGCTGGGTCTGTGGCCCGGGCTTCCAGCTGGGGAAGGAACCCCCTCTCTTCCTGACCTCACAGCCCCCTCTAGAAAAGACACTGACAGGATAGGTCAAACTACAGAAGTAGACACCACACTCCACGTGGGTTCCTTTAGCCTGGAGGCACCTGAGAAAACTCGGTCTTTGAGGTCTACCTCCTCCCCACCCTACTCCTGCTCCCACACTCCTTTCTGGAAAACGTCCCAGTTCTTATTTATAGCCATCCAAAGTCCACGCCCCAGGAGGGGCAGCAGGGATGTGAGGCCCTGGAGGCTGTCGCCTGACTAGGTGGGGACTGTCCCACTGGGACACACCTGGCTCCACAGTGCCCTGCATGCCCAAGGCTTCCCCATCCCAGGGACAGAGGAGGACACCAAAACTCAGGGGATTTGGGGTGGGGGATTATAGGACCTGAGGCAGCAGGGACTTCCCCCCAGGACCTCAGAGGGAAATACCAGGGAGTAAAGGCTGAAGTAGCAAGAGGAGGGGAAGGAGGAGGAAAAGAAAGAAAAGAGAAGGAGAAAGCTAGGGCGACAGGGAATTGAGGGAAGCACCTGCCAAAGATCTGGGACACAGGCCTAGTGGGGACCCTGTCCTGGGGCTCCAGAAAACAGCTAGTCTCTAGATGCCTCACCTTCATATTCAAGACCCAGGGCAAAGGAGGAGCTGGGGAGGCCCAAGAAAGCTTCTGAATGTACTTAAGGTAACTGAATTGTACATTTTAAAACGGCCAAATGGTACATTTTATGTTGTGTATAAGTATGTTGCATAAAAGTTTAAGTTTTATGTTATGTTATGCAAAAAAAAATAAAAGAAAGGAAATGGTACAGTTACTTTGGAATGGTGTCTGGCAGCTCCTCAAGACGTTAAACATAGATTACCATATGACCCAGCAATTCGGCTCCCAGGTATATACCCAAGAGAAATGAAGGCATTTGTCCACATGAAAACTTGTACACAGATGTTCATAGCAGCCCTATCCGTAACAACCAAAGAGTGGAAACAAAATATGGTCTATCCATACAATGGAATATTATTCGGCCATAAAGGAATGAAGTACTGATTCATGCTACAACATGGATGCCCCTCAAAAACGCTACACTGAGTGAAAGAAGCCAACTACAAAAGACCACTTATTGTATGAATATATTTATATGAAATTTCCAGAATCTAGGCAAAGCTGTAGTGACAGAAAGGTTAGTGGTTGCCTAGAAATGGGAATGGGTTGGAGGGAAATAGGAAGTGACTGCTAACAGATTTTGGAGTTTCTTTCTGGGGTGATGAAATTGTTCTGGAATTAGATAGTAGTCATGGTTGCACAATTTTATGAATATTAAAACCCATTAAACTGTACATGTTAAAAGGGTGAATTTTATGGTATATGAATTACATCTCATTTAAAAAATAAGATTAAAAAACTGTTAAAAAAAACAGGAGTCTTCTGGGAAAAGTATGGCCAACACTTTAGACTCCCGGCTGGCCATTCCTCTCTTCTCTGCGACAGGAACCCAGGAGGTTTGGGGTCAACAAAGCTGAGAACCCCCTGTGTCAGGCATCACAGACTCAGGATGCTCCC
This sequence comes from Eubalaena glacialis, assembly GCF_028564815.1. NCBI lineage: Eukaryota > Metazoa > Chordata > Mammalia > Artiodactyla > Balaenidae > Eubalaena > Eubalaena glacialis. Next base: position 42,474,235 of record NC_083734.1, read on the forward strand.
AGCAGGGAGGGGGAGGGAAGGGAGGATGATGCGAGAGAGAGGACTGCCCCATCCAGTGCCCATCCCCTCCCCTCCCAACACTCCCTGGCACTGGGGTCCCAGCCACATTCCCCATCCCAGGAACCACCTAGTTGTGGGAGAAGCCCGCGTGGGAGAAGGCAGGGAGGTGGGCGGCACAGGCCGCAGCCTGGGGGAGGCAAGCCAGGGGGTTGACCTCACAGGCCCCAGCATCCTGGTCCTCCCGGAAGTAGATGGAGTCAGCAGAATCGATGGAGGGGTCCTGGTCAAAGAAGTTGTAGGGTCGGAGGAAGAAACCCACGCCGTTCCCCACAGTCACTGTGTTGGGAATGTCCTCTGCATGGGGGATGTGCAGGAAACCGGCTGTCACCCAGGCCACCAAGTCCTAATGGGGGCGAAGAAAGAGGATCATGAGGTCTGGTTTTGCTAAGGACACGTCTGCCTCCCCCAGTGGCCTTGTATGGGAGGACTGAGTTCAGCAGCCCAGGAAAAATGTGAAATCATAGCGCTTTCTTCCTTAGTGGGTTCTAAAGACCCCTAGAGGAATCTGGCTTGGGAGAGAGTGAGGAGGCTCATCCTTGCTCCCCCTGCCTCCCCCCTCATGCCCACCCCCTCCCTCTCAACTCACCTGCCCAGCAATGGTCTCATTGCTGATGAAGTCAGTGAAGTCCAGGGTGGGGGTCCAGGGGTCATTCAAGTTATAGATGCTGATGCTTCTGGGCTCCTCCTCCTTCTGCTGGGTCACAGCCAGCTGGCACCTGCAGGGGATTTGGATTAGACCCACAAGGTCATCGACCCATCCTGCTGCCTGAAGCTGCACTGAAGAGAGGACACAAAGGGGAAAGGAGTATAAAGGTCTTACGTTGTCCAGCCTCTGTATCGTTCTCTGTCCACTTCCCTCTCTCTCTCTCTCTCACAAAGTTCCCGCATTTGCTCAATATCCTGTATCTCAAACATCTACCGGCCCATTGTTCAGACTTCAGGTGGGACTGTCGCTCACGCATCCATGCAGATGGGAGTCTGGGCCTGGATGCATATGCACAGACATGGCCTGATTCCCATCTTAAGTGGATTTCAGTATCTCATGTGCCTGCATTTTAGGGAATATTCCCTCAGATCTGTGCTCCTCTCTTTGTTTTCCCCTCCAACCTTGATTGTGAACATTTTAAACATACAGAAAAGTTAAAAGAATAGTCTAGTGAACACCCACATACCCACATCCTAGATTCTACCTGGAGCATTTTGTCATATTTGATTCAGCATGTATCTTTCCATTCATTCATCCACGCAGGAGGCTTCATTTTGAGCAGCCTAAGATTGTGGCTGCAGGAATGTGTGTGTGTGAATGTGTGATTGTGAGTGTGTATATGTACACACACCCATGGGAGGTGGGGGAACCTGGGTTCCCAGCAACATGGAGCCTTTGGTACAGTCCGCCTCCCCCAGTGCCTCTCTGACACCCCATCACCCACCTCGCCCAGCTGACGTCTCTCTCCATGGAGCTGTTCTGGGGCAGGGGCTCCCCAGCAAAGCTGACTGTCTGGATGCGGTAGCCCCTCGGGTGCCCCCACTTGTTGCTGTGATTGCTGGCCAGGTACAGATAGCGAGGGGAGGGACCTCCCAGGGGGAAGGCGGCCTGCTCCTCCGTCTCCAGCAGCTTCCGGGTCACCTGCAGCCTCTGTATCTGGTGCTTGGGGCTCCAGGGTACCGCCGTAGGGACAAAAGCCATGTCCTCAGCCCAGACCCAGTTCTCCAGTCCTGCCAGGGTGAAGCGGAGATGGTGGGGGGAAGGGGGAAAGGGAGGGCTGGTCATGCAGCTGCTCCGCCCCCTCTGGACTCTGTCCCCACCTGGCTTCAGAGTGGGGGCCAAAGAGAAAGCCAGACTGAGTGTGCCCCCTCTTCCCTCCCCTCTCCCCAAGATGTCCCTGATCCAGAGATTTGGAGAAGGTCTTTCTTCTTGATATCATCTCTGGTAATAATCCCAGATGCCTTGTGACTGGGCTTCCACTGACCTTCCCCCTCTGAGGAGCTGAAGGGAGGGTGGTTTACCTGAGGTTGGAGCAGTCTAGCAGGCAACGTGCAGGGCCAGGTTCTTTCTGACCTGAGGCAAGGGTCTGCACCTCATATCTGAAGCCCTCTGGCATCACTAGAACTGCCTTCTCATGAAAATAATCACAGCAGTAGCTCATATTTGTTGAACTTGGAGGAGCTCTGCACAGGCAGTGTGTTGAGGGCTTTACATGGATTGATGCTTTACTTGCACAACAACCTGATGAAGGAGGAACTATAATTGTCCCCATTTTACAGATGGGACAACTGAGGCTTAGAGAATTTAAATAATGTGCCCCGGTTTGTCACCAAGGGCACGTGGTTAGTTTCATGGCAGTGCCGGGGACCCAGGTCTCAGTCTGGCTCTACACTGCCTACACATCAGTACCCAGAGGAAACCAACACAAAGGGGCTCCATCACACATGGACAGCAGACATGCAGGTCAGAGGGAAGGAGAGTCAGACCCCAGGCCCAACACTGCTGGAGCTTAGCGGTGTTTTCTTTTGCTTGGGGATTGGCAAGGAATAAGGGGCAAGGCCAAAGACATAGTCTGTTGCCTGAATATTTGGAGTTTTGAATGATTTTATTGGAGTCCAACTAGGTTCCATATTAAGACTCAACTTAAGTGATCTGAGGCCAAAGAGCAGTAAACCAAAACATGCCGGAAGCTCCCTCCATACCTTCCAAAGATCAAAGAGAGCAGAGACTGATTAAGCAAACCCTCAGTTTCCCTTTGTGAATTACTGCTCCTAGGCCACACTCCACAGTTTCTACTTGTAGATGACAATTAAAGGCCAAGAGTTCCCTTTCTGGTACATCCACACAAGCAGGCTCATGTGGATAATAATAACAATAATAGCTAATACTTCTCTGTGTGTGTGAGGCACCGTTCCAAGTGCTTTAAGAGTTGCCATAGCTTAGATGTAGAGATAAAGAGAGATGTGTGCGTCAGTTAGAATACATACATATATTTTCTAGCTAAGTCCGATGAGAGAGCCTAAAAGCAATGACATCCCAGTAATAAGGAGCACACCTGGTACCCAGATCTTGGTTTCTAAATACTATTCTCCAATAAAAGGAACCAGAGATTCTTGGAGAAGTGGTTGATTTCAGGGCTGGAGCAGGGAAAATACAAGATGGAACTGGAACATCTTGCGGTGCCAGAAAGTAAAGAAGTGCTCAAAAAAGGATGGAGCCATGTCAGCAAGACACAGGAACCAACCTGAAGGCTCTCCCAATGGCCAAAGCTGAAACAATTTAAGGAACGAAATAAATGATAGTGTGGGGTTATAACCCTTAGAATAAAATATCCATGAGTCCATACAGTTATGAATAAATAATTACATACATAAATAAAGTAAAAAGGAGGGATAACACTTTCTTTTTTTTTTTTTAAACATCTTTATTGAAGTATAATTGCTTTACAATGGTGTGTTACTTTCTACTTTATAACAAAGTGAATCAGTTATACATATACATATGTTCCCATATCTCTTCCTTCTTGCATCTCCCTCCCTCCCACCCTCCCTATCCCACCCCTCTAGGTGGTCACAAAGCACCGAGCTGATCTCCCTGTGCTATGCGGCTGCTTCCCACTAGCTATCTATTTTACATTTGGTAGTGTATATATGTCCATGACACTCTCTCACCCTGTCACATCTCACCCCTCCCCCTCCCCATATCCTCAAGTCCATTCTCTAGTAGGTCTGGGGATAACACTTTCTTAACGGAGAATTCCAATTAATAAATGTATAAAGAATAAGAGAAAGAATGTAAATGACACAGCAATAATAATTGTTGCAGGAAAAATCCACCAATAGATGCTAAAATTCGTGGGCAAGAGTTTGAGAAGAAAGAGTTTGAGAAGAAAAGAAATAGTATATTTGCATAGCATCAAAAATTTCCCCCCAATATTTCTTTTTTTTTTTTTTTTTTTAAACATCTTTATTGAAGTATAATTGCTTTACAATGGTGTGCTAGCTTCTGCTTTACAACAAAGTGAATCAGTTACACATATACATATGTTGCCATATCTCTTCCCTCTTGCATTTCCCTCCCTCCCACCCTCCCTATCCCACCCCTCTAGGTGGTCACAAAGCACCGAGCTGATCTCCCTGTGCTATGCGGCTGCTTCCCACTAGTTATCTATTTTACATTTGGTAGTGTATATATGTCCATGACACTCTCTCACCCTGTCACATCTCACCCCTCCCCCTCCCCATATCCTCAAGTCCATTCTCTAGTAGGTCTGTGTCTTTATTCCCATCTTGCCACTAGGTTCTTCATGACCTCTTTTTTTTTTTTTTTTTTTTTTCCCTTAGATTCCATATATATGTGTTAGCATACTGTATTTGTTTTTCTCTTTCTGACTTACTTCACTCTGTATGACAGACTCTAACTCCATCCACCTCATTACAAACACCTCCATTTCATTTCTTTTTATGGCTGAGTAATATTCCATTGTATATATGTGCCACATCTTCTTTATCCATTCATCCGATGATGGACACCTAGGTTGCTTCCATGTCCTGGCTATTGTAAACAGAGCTGCAATGAATATTTTGGTACATGACTCTTTCTGAATTATGGTTTTCTCAGGGTATATGCCCAGTAGTGGGATTGCTGGGTCGTATGGTAGTTCTATTTTTAGTTTTTTAAGGAACCTCCATACTGTTCTCCATAGTGGCTGTATCAATTTACATTCCCACCAACAGTGCAAGAGTGTTCCCTTTTCTCCACACCCTCTCCAGCATTTATTGTTTCTAGATTTTTTGATGATGGCCATTCTGACCGGTGTGAGATGATACCTCATTGTAGTTTTGATTTGCATTTCTCTAATGATTAATGATGTTGAGCATTCTTTCATGTGTCTGTTGGCAATCTGTATCTCTTCTTTGGAGAAATGTCTATTTAGGTCTTCTGCCCATTTTTGGATTGGGTTGTTTGTTTTTTTGTTATTGAGCTGCATGAGCTGCTTGTAAATCTTGGAGATTAATCCTTTGTCCGTTGTTTCATTTGCAAATATTTTCTCCCATTCTGAGGGTTGTCTTTTGGTCTTGTTTATGGTTTCCTTTGCTGTGCAAAAGCTTTTAAGTTTCATTAGGTCCCATTTGTTTATTTGTGTTTTTATTTCCATTTCTCTAGGACCTGGGTCAAAAAGGATCTTGCTGTGACTTATGTCATACAGTGTTCTGCCTATGTTTTCCTCTAAGAGTTTGATAGTGTCCCAATATTTCTTAATTGAAAACGGAAAAACAGTAACTTTTGCAATGGAGGAAGCTGGAAAACACCACCTTAACCAAGTGCTTGAGGCCAATATCACTGGTAATAAGACATATGGACATCCAATACCCCTTGATACGATGCTCTGAGAAGGGTATAAAGTTATTTCTGTGGTTTTCTTACCAAAAAAACCTCCACAAAAACAAAAACACAAGCTCAACCCAATCATGAGAAAATATCAGAGAAACCCAAATTGAAAGACATTCTACAACATGATTGACTAGTATCTTCTAAAGTGTCAGTTCCTGAAAGACAAGGAAAACCTAAAGAATTGCCAGATTGGAGGAGACCATAAGGAGATAGGACATCTAAGTGCAATGTGGGTTGCTGGTTTAGATCCCGGAACAGAGAAAGGAAATCAGTAAAGACCTGATGAAATTCTCTTAAAGTCTGTAGTTTATAGTATTGTAACAATGTTAATTTCCTGGTTGTGATTGTCCTGTGGTTATGCAAGATGTTAACATTAGGGGGAGCTGGTGACGGGTATATGAGAACTCTATATAATGTCTGCAACTTTTCTGTAAGTCTAAAGTTATTTCAAAAGAAAAAAATGTTTTTAAATAGTCATCATTAATTCTCACAACAGTCCTATGAGGAATGCACTGTTACACCATTTTTACACTTGAGTAAACTGAGATACAGAGGTTAAGCATAAAAATGTTTCAGGTGTGGAGAAAAGGGGACCCTTTTACATTGTTGGTGGGAATGTAAACTGGTGCAGCCACTGTGGAAAACAGTATGGAGGTTCCTTAAAAAACTAAAAATAAAGTTGCCATATGATCCAGAAATTCCACTCCTGGGCGTATAGCCGGACAAAACCATAATTCAAAAAGATACATGCATCCCTGTGTTCAGAGCAGTACTATTTACAATAGCCAAAACCTGGAAGCAACCTAAGTGTCCATCAACAGATGATTAGATTAAGAAGATGCGATATACACATACATACATATATATATATATGTACATATACATACACACACAATGGAATACTACTCAGCCATAAAAAAGAATGAAATAATGCCATTTACAGCAACATGGATGGACCTAGTGATTATCATACTAAGCGAAGTGAGCCAGAAAGAGAAAGGTAAACACCATATGATATCACTTATATGTGGAATCTAAAGTGCGACACAAATGAACATATCTATGAAACAGGAACAGACTTACAGATATAGAGGACAGACTTGTGGTTGCCGGGCGGAGGGATGGATTGGGAGTTTGAGGTTAGCAGATGCAAACTATTATATATAGAATGGATAAACAACAAGGTCCTACTGGATAGCACAGGGAACTATATTCAATATCCTGTGATAAATCTTAATGGAGGACTTCCCTGGTGGCGTAGTGGTTAAGAATCTGCCTGCCAATGCAGGGGACACGGGTTCGAGCCCTGGTCCGGGAAGATCCTACATGCCGCGGAGCAACAAAGCCCGTGCGCCACAACTACTGAGCCTGTGCTCTAGAGCCCACGTGCTACAACTACTGAAGCCCGTGTACCTAGAGCCCGTGCTCAGCAACAAGAGAAGCCACTGCAATGAGAAGCCTGCGCAGCGCAACGAAGAGTAGCCCCGGCTCGCAGCAACTAGAGAAAGCCCGCACACAGCAACGAAGACCCAAAGCAGCCAAAAATAATTAATTAATTAATTAATTTCAAAAAATCATAATGGAAAAGAATATGAAAAAGAATATATATATGTATAACTGAATCACTTTGCTGTACAGCAGAAATTAACACAACATTGTTAAGTCAAGTAAACTTCAATCAAAAAAAAATGTTTCTCTCACATTTTCCAGGAGCCCTCCACGTTCTCTCCACTCCTCCATCACAACCTAAGCCTACTGAGAGCAGGGATGTTGTTTCTTTTGTTACATTGTTTTAGTGCAGTGCTTGGCACAAATACGCATTTGGTAAATATTTGTTGTTTGAGTGAGTGTAATATGTTGTTATGTGAGAAATTAGAAGTGACAAAATATATGTACATTATGATTGAAATTTGGTGGTAAAATTCTAAATATGTATATCAGTATATCATATATACATAGTATACACTGTAATATATTCTAGATTGCAGATGCACGATTTTAAAAAAGGAAAGACTTTTTTTAAACATGAGAGAATAACCATCTAAGGGTGAAAATCTCTGAGGAATTTGATGACTTTCACATTTACTTCTTATACTTTTACATTTTTAATGTTTCAATGACAATTTTTAAATCTAGGCATGGAGACTTCAGCCCCCTCTACTGGAATCCTGGCCTCCGCCAGGATGTCTTACCTCCCACGTCCAGATCCACCTTGAAGTGGGCACTGTGGGTGTGGACGGTGCCCAGCGTGTGCTTCCCAACCTGCTTTCCGTATCTTCGGGCAGCACCAAAGAGGAACGCTGAGCTGATGTAGCCTGTGGCGTGGAATTTGACTTCGATGGCCCCATTGGGGTGGAAGACCATATCCCACACGTAGTCGTAGCTGAGCAAGGTCGACACAGATCTGAAGACCAGCACTGTCTCCACAAGGCCCCCAAAACAGTTGGAATGAAAATCTGAGTGGTGTCGCCTCAGGGGCAGGCCCTGGTTCTGCTCAAACACACAAAAGGCATCATGTAGTGTCTTGGGGGCTTGGGACTCCAAAAGGACGTGCCAGTCCACGTAGGTGGCCAGATAGGGGCAGTCCACCCCACGGGTCAGGGGCGTGGAGTACTTGCCCATGCCAAAGCTGCCATCCATATAGTGGGTCAGCATTGCTGCTGGGGAATTTCCACCATAGACAGCCACGGCCTCCTGGACACTGACTTCATAGGCGACTCTCTCCCCTTGGAAGCGATGTCAAAGATCCTTGGGCCACTGAAAGCTCCGAGGCCAAAGGAGAAAGTCCACAATGAGGAGGCCACTCGACTCCCCTGGACACTGAAGCGGGGGCCCTGGGGATAGAACTGCAGAGGGGGAGCCGGACCCGGAGGCGCCTGGGACTTCAGGGACCAGGACCCGCCTGTGCCGTTGTCTGGGATCACCACCACATTCACCAGGCTGGCCTCAAACTGCTCCTCCAGATGGGCCAGACTCTCATAGTAGCGGCCTTGAAAGAACACCTTCTGGATGGTCCAGCGAGCAGGGTCCAGAGCCTTGTGGTCTACCAGAAGCTCCAAGCCTATGGGGTGCAGGAAGAACCCAGCCCCTGAGATGTTGTAGTAGAGGCCAAACCAGGTGGCCCTGTCCCCTGACTGCAAGCCACGGGGGACTGTGGTCATGGTCACCAGGTTCCCTCCTTGGTGCTTGTAGAAGCAGCAGTGGTGGAGGAGACCAGCAGCCTGGGGCAGCTCTCTGTTGAAGATCATCTGGTCTATGTCCAGGTACTCTCGCATGAGCACGGGGCGTCGGTGATAGGGCAGGGAGCCCCCATGACGCTCCACAGTCACATCCCGCAGGTAGGAGGGGTGCGGCAGCGGCCCCACCAGCAGCTCAGTCACATTGGGCTGGGCTTGTCCGCCAAAGAAGACGATGGCCAGTGCCTCCCGGGCAGGCGGGGGGCTCCCCCTGTCCAGGTGGGCCAGGGCTGCAGCCTTGGGGGGCAGCTCCAGCTCTACCGAGAAGATGCAGTTGTCTGAGGGTCTGGCCTGAGCTGCATCCACCAGGCCTGGCCCCAGCTCCTGGGTCAGAAAGCCCATCACAGCCATCAGCTCTTCTCGGCTCAGGTCTGCAAACAGCTGGCTTTGGCCAGGCTGTGTCCAGGGCTGGGCACTGGGAGATCCGGAGGGGCAGAAGGGAGGCAGGCCAGGATGACACTCCTTCCCAACTCCTTCCTCACTCCCAGCACCACCTTCACCCATGCCCATCACCAGAACACTCCACAGGAACAAAAGAATAAAGACAGCCATAGCTAAAGCTCCTGGCTGCCTCCAGGCTCTTGAATCGGAATGCAAGATAGAAAGACAGACAGATAGACAGGACCTGGGTGCAGCATGCCCCTTTCAGTCTCTGGAGGTTCCTGGCTCTGGGTGGGGCTTCTGGGCAATGGCACGATGGGTACATTCAAGACAAGCAGCCAAGGGCAGAAGGTTGGCAGGGGGTGGAGGTTGGGGGAATCAGGGGTCAGGCCAGGCTCGGGAGGTGGGGCTGATGTAGGAACGTGGACTTTAAGTGGCCCATGTAAGCCTCTGTCCTCCTTTTCCAAAACAAACACACAGGTTCAAGGTTGGGGAACGAAGTGGGGGAGGGATCAGTTTGGGAGATACAGCTGGAGAGAGGCAAGCGGAAGAAGTGACAGGGGCAGAAAGGGACTGTCCTTGGGCTCTTCCTCCACTCTCCAGGTGCAGCCTTTCTCCTGGCTACAAAGCCGCAAGCAAAACTCACCTGTGCACACCCCTCCAGCCGGATTCCCTCCTTCCGTCCTCTAGCTGACGAAGCCCTCATCACAGTCTACGGCTCCCCCATCAACCAGAATCCTACTGGCACCCACAGGAGACTGGAGAGTCATGCTGAGAACATAAAGCACCTGGGAGGAGCTGGGGGGCTGAAGGGCTGAGCCAGGTCAACATCTTGGAGGCCCTGAGCACCCTAAATCACTGGAGGGGAGCATGGGGGGGGCGGTGGAGCCAGTCCAAAGTTGGAGGGGGTGGGGAGTTTCAGTGTAACAGAGATCCCTCCCCACTTGAGCAGGACTGATGGTGCACGGCAGAGGTCAGGGTGCCTGGAAACTGGCTGTGAACATAACCTAGCTGCCCACAACCCTCATTTCCGGGAAACCCGCCTCCAAAATATTGCAGAGGCAGAGAGCAAATTTGCCTCCATTCTTGGGCAGGTGATGTGTGGGAGACTGCCATCCTCTGTGCAGCCAGGTCCTGAGGGGAACTAGGAGAGACTGAGGGATCCGGAGAGAGGACATGCATCCCTCGTGAGCCTGGAGGAGAATCCTTTGCAACCTGGACATGTCCAAGAGCACTTCCCCAGGAAGCCATGTTAGACCGACCTTGTAGACAGAGTGCATGCGCCTGCAGGAGACTGGACAGGGCATTCCAGCCGAAGGGAACAGAAGGTGCAAAGGTACAGAAAGTTGAAACAGCCTGGGCCTGGGCAGGGAACGGCCAAGACCAGCTTATGGGGTGTGAGGTGGGGACAGGAGGGGGGCAGGCAGAAGAGGTCAGGTCAGGAAGCCTTGTGAGGTGTGTGTCTAAGCAAAGTAGTAATTGCGGGAAGACAGTGAGAAATCTCAGAACATGTGAAACCAGGGAAATCAACACCAGAAAGGTCAGATTCTCCAAATATCATCTGGTTATGCAACCAGCTCTATTTTGATATGGGAATTCCACATAAGGGGTCATTTTATTACTGACCCATGTCCTTGGACTCTTTAATCAATAGAATTGATAAGAAGCCAGAGGAGGAATTCAGGCAAGGCTTTACTGGGACTCATGCTGCAGCAGGAAGGAGTAAGAACAAAACACACGTTCCCAGGACTTCCCTGGTGGCGCAGTGGTTGAGAATCCGCCTGCCAATGCAGGGGACACGGGTTCGAGCCCTGGTCTGGGAAGATCCCACATGCCACAGAGCAACTAAGCCCGTGCGCCACAACTACTGAGCCCACATGCCTAGAGCCCGAGCTCCGCAACAAGAGAAGCCACCGCAATGAGAAGCCCGTGCACCGCAAAGAAGAGTAGCCCCTGCTTGCCACAACTAGAGAAAACCCGCGTGCAGCAACGAAGACCCAATGCAGCCAAAAATAAATAAATAAATAAATAAATTAAAAATAAACAAGTTCCCTTGCTTGCTCTCTGTGGAGGTTGGGCTGGTTCCTTACGTGGGGTGAGGGGGTGAGGGGGAGAGGGAGGGGGAGGTTGGGGGCAGATCGGTGGGTCGGGCCCGAGGGGTGGCTGAGGTGTTTTGCCCACCCCCGTGGTGGTGCTGTGTGCAGGGGTCATGCTCAGTACCATGCTTTTGCTCCCGGCACCTCAGAAGTGGCAGTTGGTTTGTGGCTTTTTTGTATCTTACGGTTCATAATTGCCCCAATTGCCCATGCATGCAGGTATTTTTAGTCCCTTGTAGTTTCTTCGTGTTCTGTGGCTCCAGGAAGCATTTGTCCAGGTGCAAGTGCAAGCACTCCGGTAAAGGGTCCCAGGTCCCAGCCTGTCTCAATTTGAAATGGGCCGTGTGGACTTTATAATAAGGGGGAGCAGAATCTAAGGTCAAACCCAGCCCTGGCCACAAGGCAGGCATTTCCAGCCTGGGAACTTCATTCTGGGCCCTTTCATAAGTGCTGGTCTTACCTCCCAGCTAAGAACACACCTTTAAGAGGACGGCTAATGTTTTATGTCCCGACCCGTGCTACCAAGCACAGGTCAAGAATGTCCACTCTGGTGGGGCATCCCCAGGCTCTCCTATGGGAGGTGGGTAATGATCAGGGAGTGGGAGGGAGAGCCTTTGCCTTGCCTGGTGGGGGAACTGGTACAGAAGAAGGTGTCCCCTCTGCCCACCTTCCCTAAGTGTCTCACTGTCACATCGCTTCCTCTGATATCTTTTCATCCTAGGCTTCACAATCATCATGTCAAACACCCTAAAAACGTGTTGAAAAGGTGTCCCCTTTGGAGAATTACTCAGGAGACAGGACCACACGTCCTGCTCCCCCTACTAGGTCTTATTTTCATTTGGACCAACCTGGTCCCAGCCTCTGTGAATGTGCTGAAGATGCGTTTATCCCTGGGAGCCAGAGCGCACCCCCCAGCCCACAGGCTGAGGACTGGGCCCCGGGATGTGGTGCCTGAGTCGGGCTGCTGCCCCAGAGTCCCTGTGCAGCCAGCGGGACCATCCCGGACACCCAGGTCACTGCACTCTGACCTGCATTCTGGGGACATGGCTCTGGCTCCAGTGTGCAGCAGGGCTCGGGTGTGGGACAGACGGGGGGAGGACACTGGACAGGAAACAAAGGGCCAGGATGAGGCCAGTGACCTCAAGGACAGAGAGGAAGGGAGGGGTCTGAGCGATGTGGCGGGTGGGGTTGACAGGACTCGATGTCTGATTGGGTGGATGAGTGAGAAAGGGCACAGCCTCTTAGGTGACACAAGGACACAAAGGTTGCACTGGGTGACTTGGGATGGTGGGAGACTTTCCTCAGAAGAAGGACATACAGGGGACTTCCCTGGCGGTCCAGTGGTTATGATTCCGCGCTTCTGCTGCAGGGGAACTAAATCCCGCAGGCCAAAAAAAAAAAAAAAATAGCAATGTTCTTCCGTTCAGGAGGTCAGGGGCTGCACAGAAGCAAGGACCAGAGTCAGTGACCAGGCATCCTTTCTTACTTTCCCTGTGATCTCAGCAGAAGTTGGGAGGTGGGAGGGGGGCATCCAGGGTGGGGTTCTGATCGGGGCACTCTGCAAACGGGGCCTCCTTGGGCCACATTCTCACAGGAGTCCTCCCCCAGCCTCACCCTGAATTCAGGCCACCATCATTTCTTCCCCCTGACCCACCTCCCTGCGCCTAAGCCTTCTGTCAACTCTATTCTTTGTATCTGGACCAGAGGCAATGGCCTCAAAGGCAACACTGACCCTGTCACTCCCTTGCTTAGAATCCTTCCATGGCTCCCCATTTTCCTTACGGTAACTGTGGCTTGCAAGGACCTGCCTCCTCTGCCCCCTGCTTGGCCCTCCAGGCTCTGCTCACAGCCCACACACATGTCAATGAACTTGGGTACTTGGATGGGGCCACTTTGTCACCTCCTGGCCTCTGAACATGCTGTTCCCTCTTCCTGGAACCTTATCTCCGCTCTCTTCCTTCTCCCTCGGCCAACTTCTACTCCTCTGCCAGGATCAGCTTAGACATCAGGTCCCTCAGGAAGCCTTCCCCAATCCCTAAGTCCGGGTTAGGAGCCCCTGCTATGTCCTCCTCCTACCTCCCCTGGAAAATTCCCTGATGCAATGGACCCTTTACTGGCCCCTCTCGTCCCTGAGGGTAGACATTGTGCATCTTATTCCATAACGTATCCTAGTGCCTTTCAAGGTACCTGGCATGTAGGAGGCACTGGGGAAACCTTTGTTGAATGCATGTAGGAATCTTTCTCCTGCACCCTCAGAGCGAGCCCTTCCCAGGGGCTACAGGAGGAGAGCAGAGGCAGGTGAGCACATCTTGCGCTCCTCACAGGGGCTTCCCATGTCTGCATTCCTGGAAGTCTCAGTTATGCCCCTGACCTAAGCCTCAGGAGTCCCCTTGTCCAGCTCCTCTTAGGGCAATGGGCCCAAGTCCTAAAGATCTTGGCCTTGGGGACACCAGTTCTTTCAGAACCTGACATCCTGGGTTACTATTCCCTCCTATGGCTTGACCAGAAGTCTGACGCTAACAATCCAGCCAGCCTCAGGGGTTTAGGAAGAGAGCGGGTGGGGTAGGGGGCTGGAGGTCCACCTTGCAGCCCTCTTGACCCCAGCTGGGTTGATGAGCTCACGATCTACATGTCCACTGACGCCTGGGCCAGGGTTGTCATCTCCACGTCATCTCCATGGAGGGTTGTCATCTCCATGATGTGACTGAGAGACACACCACAGTCCCTTTTTCAGATCAAAGCTTGTGAGCGAGCATTCACACATACTCACACGCACACTCACCGCTTGCAAACACTCACACTCTTGGTCTGGAGATGGGTTTCAAGGCAATGAGTGTCATGTTATAAAAACAGGATGGGATGAGGGGTGGACACCAGCATTCCTTTATTCCTTTTCCCTCTAACACTGACTGTTGTGCAACTGACCATAAACAGGAGCCAGAAGGAGGTGGAGACAAAATCATAAGCATGTAATGGAGAAATGAAATTACTCAGGTCAGAGAAAGTAGAAGCATAAACTCGGTATCAGAGCCACGGTGGCCACAACACGCCTTTTTCTCCTCGGTCTCAGTCTTCAGTCTCTCCTTGTCCTCAATCTCTCTCTGTCCTCTGTCACCCCGGCTTCCACCCCAGCCTGTGTTATAGATTCATCCAGCCATCACTGGCCCTCCCTCCTGACTGAAGTCTTTCTCCCTGTTCTTTGGAACCTAGTTTCTCTCCAGCTCACTAACTCGTCTCCATCCGCTGTTCTACTGACCCAGAAGTGAACCTGGGCTTGGGGCAGGACAGAAGGTAGCAGAAGATTCTGTGTTGTCTGTGCTCCCTGGATATGATCTCCCTCTGGTCAGAAGCTGAGCAGCGTCCGAAATCTGTTTCCTGCATTTCACCTCCTAGCCTGGCCTGGGCTTCCAGCAGGCAGAAGTCACCCCTCCCCAGTGCTTCTCATTGCCCCCACTTCTAAGAGAGAGAGAGAGACAGGGAGAGGGAGTGAGAGAGATCAAAAGAGACATTGACTGAGGTTTAACATTTTCTTGGAGATGTACAGGCAAGAGGAGGCAAAGCAGTTACCAGAGGCCACACCCATTTCTCTGGGTCTCAAATACTTGAGAAAATTGAGTCCCTGGGGCTATCCCTTAACTCACTCTACCCTTCCCCCTTAGCCCAACCCCTTCCTAAAAGACAAGTCAGTTTAAAAAAAGAAGTCAGGTGTTGTTTGGGCCCATTTGAATAATAATAAATGAATAGGTAATACAGTCACATGGTTCAAAATTCAAATGTACAAAAGGGTATATAGTACTAAGTCTCCTCCCTCATCTGTCTCAACTTCCTGGTTCCCCTCCACAGAGGCAACCAGCGTTACCCGTGTCTTCCGAATATGCATCTATAAGATATGAAAATATGTGTTTATATGATCCTTCCCTGTAAAACACAAATGGAAGTGCCCTATACACACTTCTGTGCCTTTCCTTGTTCATTGGAAGATTATTCCCTATAAAGAGATATAATTAGTTTTACAGCTGTGTAGTATTGCTTTGTAAGGCTGCATCAGAATTTATTTAATCAGTCTTCTAGGGACGACAGTTCTGCTGCTTCCCATCTCTGGCTATTTGTAGAGGGACCCCCAATCCAGACTGCTCCCACCCACCCCTCCACAGGGACAGCCTGCCAGGGAGGCTCCACCCCCAGAGACCTTGGCTCATTTGCATGCTCACACGTGACTGAACCCCTGGCCCTATGACTGGAGTCCCTGGCCTTCCTGCTTCTCATCCTTGGTGCCCACCCAGCCTCCCATATTGGCTACTGCAGAGCACAGAGGGCACTGGTCACGCACAGACTTGGCACAAAATGCCCACTCCTCATTACCACTGCGTCCGCAAAGCCATCTAAAGTGCTAACTTGAGCTGCTGCTGTCTCCATGACCATCCTCTGCCAGAGAATGCAAGGCAGGCCTACACAAACGGGCAGAAAGAACTGTGGGGAAACACATCCTACCCCAGGACTGGGGGTAGGGGCAGCTCCCAGACACAGGGACACAGACGGGGATTGTCCTCTCAAACTAGATGTCCCTTGCATTTTGAGACTTCCACAGGTCTAGAACCAGGAGAGGAGACCAGAGGTGAGAAATGAGGGCTGAGTAACATCCCCTCAGGGCTGGGAGGGAAATCCCAGGATTTCATAAGAACAGGTAGGAACAGGAGGAGGCTAGGCAAGAGGGGAGAAAGAGAGAAGGAGGACTAGGATGAGTGGAAACATGGGCCAAAGAGCCCCTTCCAGCTTGATTCCTAGATTCACGGGCCTGGCAGGAACCCTGCCCCAGGGCCTCCTGGCAGTTATCCCCATAGCAGAGCCCCCATCCTCACCTCCCAAGTGAGGACTGAGGAGTCTCAAGAGAAACCTGGGATGGCTAAGAAGATTTGGGAAACCCAGAAAGCAAAAATAAAAGGAAACAAAACAAAAAACACCAAAAACAGGAGTCTTCTGGAAAGTTTAACCATGACTCCAAGCTCCTGGCTGGCCATTCCTTTCCTCTCTGCATGAGGAACTTAGCAGGTCTGGGGTCAACAGAGCTGAGAGCCCCCTGTGTCAGGCATCACAGACTCAGGATGCTCCCAGAAGGGAGGGGGAGGGAAGGGAGGACGATGGGAGAAAGAGGACCCCCGGGATGTGAGGAGGGAGAAGACATAGGCTGCCCTGCCCAGTGCCCATCCCCTCCCCTCCCCACACTCCCTGGCACTGGGGTCCCAGCCACATTCCCCATCCACCTAGTTGTGGGAGAAGCCCGCGTGGGAGAAGGCAGGGAGGTGGGGGGCACAGGCCGCAGCCTCGGGGAGGCAAGCCAGGAGGTTGACCTCACAGGTCCCAGAATCCTGGTCCTCCCGGAAGTAGACGGAGTCAGCAGAATCGAAGGAGGGGTCCTGGTCAAAGAAGTTGTAGGGTCGGAGGAAGAAGCCCACGCCGTTCCCCACAGTCACTGTGTTGGGAATGTCCTCTGCATGGGGGATGTGCAGGAAACCAGCTGTCACCCAGGCCACCAAGTCCTAATGGGGGCGAAGAAAGAGGATCATGAGGTCTGGCTTTGCTAAGGACACGTCCGCCTCTCCCAGGATTCACTTTGGCAGTCCACCTTTGCTCGAGAGGATTTTAAGTCTTCAAACATTTTTCCTACTAGTCCAGAAATCAACGCATAAATGGTCAATTTCATACTTGGAGCAACACCTGCCCCCCATCCCAACCTGCACCCTCCATCTCTGACATTCCCCATGACATCACCATCAGCCTACACACCCCCAGAGGAATGATGACACCCACGGGCAACTTCAGCTCCTTTCCCCTGACTCAACGAGAGCTCCCAAACTCTGACAGAAGGAGGATGAGGAGGAAAGATCAGGGTTTGGGAGGCAGAAATTAACTTGGAAATTAATGCTTTAATGGTCAAGCCAGCAACAGAGAAGCTTTAGATATAAGAGATGTGGTCTTCCCTGGTCACTTCCAGCCCTCCTGAGTCCTGGGGCCCTTAAAGGACTCAGTCCACGACGCTGAGACTTAGAGAGCTGTAGAGTCTTGAGGATAGGCTGGAGCCTCAGCCACTGTCTGCAAATGAACTTCCAGCTTGGTAAGATTCCCTCAGCAGGTAATGATCAGATCCACAAAAGCACAGAAGGCAGGAGTCAGCTCCGTCCTTGAGGAGATGGTTTTCAGGGACCTCCCCAAGAGAAGGTGGGGCTCATCTCTGTGTCCCCGAACCCCTCCCTCAGCCTCCCACAGCCAGCTGACCTCTCCAGCTATGGTCTCATTGTTGATGAAGTCAGCGAAGTCCACGGTGGGGGCCCAGGGGTCATTCTGATTGAAGATGCTGCTGCTGCGGGGCTCTGCCTCCTTCCGCTGGGTCACAGCCAGCTGGTACCTAGAGATGCTCTGGTCAGGCCTCCATGGTCACTAAGCCCATCCTGCTGCCTGATCATCATGGAAGGGAGCCGAGCCCATGGACCTCAGCATTCCCATCTCGTTCACACAGTTACTCTGACGCCACCCTGGTGGGTGGCCCAACATCATTCCATGTCCTCCTGTTCATCCCTTGCCATTTCACAACATGCCCCCTCCCAAACAGAAAAGACTTTTCCCACCTGGGCTTTAGCCTTCCAAGGGGACCATGTATCCACTGTGGGCCTTTGGATAACCAGGAAATCCTTTTTGAGCTCTTACCTCACTCACTCACCTCGTGTACAGTTTGAACTGAGTTCCCAATTGCCCCTCCCAACACTCCCTTCTCACTCTCATCCCCTCCCCCGCCCCACACGCATACCGCACCCCATCACCCACCTTGCCCAGCTGACGGCTCTCTCCATGGAGCTGTTCTGGGGCAGGGGCTCCCCAGCAAAGCTGACTGTCTGGATGCGGTAGCCCCTCGGGTGCCCCCACTTGTTGCTGTGATTGCTGGCCAGGTACAGGTAGCGAGGGGAGGGACCTCCCAGGGGGAAGGCGGCCTGCTCCTCCGTCTCCAGCAGCTTCCGGGTCACCTGCAGCCTCTGTATCTGGTGCTTGGGGCTCCAGGGTACCGCCGTAGGGACAAAAGCCATGTCCTCAGCCCAGACCCAGTTCTCCAGTCCTGCCAGGGTGAAGCGGAGATGGTGGGGGGAAGGGGGAAAGGGAGGGCTGGTCATGCAGCTGCTCTGCCCCCTCTGGACTCTGTCCCCTATCTAGCTTCAGAGTGGGGGCCAAAGAGAAAGCCAGACTGAGTGTGCCCCCTGCTTCTCTCCCCTCTCCCCAAGATGTCCCAATCTTTCAGCCAAACCTGTTGACCTGTGAAATATTTCTTCAAGGATTTCATTCCTTCATCCTTTCACACTCATTAGTGGAGGGGCCTGTGCTCAGCGCTGGGGACGCACTGATGAATGAAACAACATCCTTACCCTCCTGCTCTCACAGAAGCCCCAGAGAGGCCAAGCCCTGAAGGGACTGTAGTGTGAGGGGAGCACATTCAAGATTGAAGGTTAGAGGAACACAGGTCCAGGCAAGAATAGAGGCCTTCCTGGGCCACTTTTCAGCCTGGCCTTAGAGGATGTCACCAGCAGAGATAACATGGCAGGGCATTCTAGGCAGGGGCAAAACAGGAGCAAAAGCAAAGAAGCGTGACTGTCACATGTGGTGCGCATGTCCAGGGACAGGGCGGGTGTGTGGCTTAAGCAGCACAGGGAAGAATGGGAAAGGCAGGCAGTAGCTGTCCTCTGAAGGGAAGGGCCTTGTAGGTCCTTCTGTGGACAGGATCCTATAGGTGATGGGGAAAGTGGGAAGCGTGTAAGGAAGCAGGCTGGCATGGGCTGGTAGGTCCCTCTGAGCGCAGGGTGAACCATGGATCTGAGAGGAAGAAGAGTCGAAGCAGCAAAGAGAGGGCTGGCGCCCACAGGGGACCGGCAGCGGGGCCAAGCGAGGGGTTGGAGATATTTCAGAGGCAGAAAAAAGTCTGGTGATGAACTCAATGTGGGGAACGACAGTGAAATGACCAGGACTCCGAGGCATCATGTAACCCTTGGCTCTCTGTGACCACCAACTCCAGGAACTATCTGGAATATTCCACAGTATCCACTCTACCCCTCACACTTAAATGTATTGTGCCCAGAGATGGAAACTCAGGGAGGAGAAAGGTCCACCTCCCAGGGAAATGTATACCCCGAGGGCGTTCCACGATTGGCCGGCAGGTGCCAGGGACTATGCAGAATGCAAACAGATCCTCCCCAATACCTACACTGCAGGCTAGACACAGATAAGCTGAAAAGCAAATGGCTGCCTCACTGAAGTGGGACCCATATAAGTGCCAGGGAGGGAAGAGGGCAAAGGGGACCCTTAGCCTGGATCCTGCCTCTTCTCTGAGCTTAGCTGTTTCCCAAGATTTTCTGATGAGGTCATGTGGAGGGTGGGTGGCAGCTCTGCACCCAGCCAATGAGCTAAGATCTCAGTAAAATTCAGCTGCCAACTCTCTCCCAACCAGCTAAAGAGGAAGCATGAAACTCCAAAACATATACTCATACTCAGATCTTCCTTTCCTGGAAAACCTCCATCAACCCCAAAGCAAATAGAGACAACCCTTCAGCTCCCTATCCGGGATCCTGGCCTCCGCCAGGATGTCTTACCTCCCACGTCCAGATCCACCTTGAAGTGGGCACTGTGGGTGTGGACGGTGCCCAGCGTGTGCTTCCCAACCTGGTTTCCGTATCTTCGGGCAGCACCAAAGAGGAACGCTGAGCTGATGTAGCCTGTGGCGTGGAATTTGACTTCGATGGCCCCATTGGGGTGGAAGACCATATCCCACACGTAGTCGTAGCTGAGCAAGGTCGACACAGATCTGAAGACCAGCACTGTCTCCACAAGGCCCCCAAAATAGTTGGAATGAAAATCTGAGTGGTGTCGCCTCAGGGGCAGGCCCTGGTTCTGCTCAAACACACAAAAGGCATCATGTAGTGTCTTGGGGGCTTGGGACTCCAAAAGGACGTGCCAGTCCACGTAGGTGGCCAGATAGGGGCAGTCCACCCCACGGGTCAGGGGCGTGGAGTACTTGCCCATGCCAAAGCTGCCATCCATATAGTGGGTCAGCATTGCTGCTGGGGAATTTCCACCATAGACAGCCAAGGCCTCTTGGAGGCTGATCTCGTAAGCCAGCCGTTCTCCCTGGAATCGGATGTCAAAGATCCTTGGGCCACTGAAAGCTCCGAGGCCAAAAGAGAAAGTCCACAGTGAGGAGGCCACTTGACTCCCCTGGACACTGAAGCGGGGGCCCTGGGGATAGAACTGCAGAGGGGGAGCCGGACCCGGAGGCGTCTGGGACTTCAGGGACCAGGACCCACCTGTGCCGTTGTCTGGGATCACCACCACATTCACCAGGCTGGCCTCAAACTGCTCCTCCAGATGGGCCAGACTCTCATAGTAGCGGCCTTGAAAGAACACCTTCTGGATGGTCCAGCGAGCAGGGTCCAGAGCCTTGTGGTCTACCAGAAGCTCCAAGCCTATGGGGTGCAGGAAGAACCCAGCCCCTGAGATGTTGTAGTAGAGGCCAAACCAGGTGGCCCTGTCCCCTGACTGCAAGCCACGGGGGACTGTGGTCATGGTCACCAGGTTCCCTCCTTGGTGCTTGTAGAAGCAGCAGTGGTGGAGGAGACCAGCAGCCTGGGGCAGCTCTCTGTTGAAGATCATCTGGTCTATGTCCAGGTACTCTCGCATGAGCACGGGGCGTCGGTGATAGGGCAGGGAGCCCCCATGACGCTCCACAGTCACATCCCGCAGGTAGGAGGGGTGCGGCAGCGGCCCTACCAGCAGCTCAGTCACATTGGGCTGGGCTTGTCCGCCAAAGAAGACGATGGCCAGTGCCTCCCGGGCAGGCGGGGGGCTCCCCCTGTCCAGGTGGGCCAGGGCTGCAGCCTTGGGGGGCAGCTCCAGCTCTACCGAGAAGATGCAGTTGTCTGAGGGTCTGGCTTGAGCTGCATCCACCAGGCCTGGCCCCAGCTTCTGGGTCAGAAAGCTCATCACAGCCGTCAGCTCTTCTCGGCTCAGGTCTGCAAACAGCTGGCTCTGGCCAGGGTGTGTCCAGGGCTGGGCACTTGGTGATACGGAGGGGCAGAGGGGAGGCAGGCTGTGTTCACCACCATCTCCTCCCCTGCCAGCTAGTAAGACACACACCAGGGCAAAGATGGTGATGACAGCCAGAGCGAGGAGCACCAGGGTGGTCTTCTGGTTCATTGTCCCATGAACATAGAGACAGAGGATTGAACCAAAGTGGAGACTTGTATTCTCAGGCCAGCAGAAGAGGGTCTCTTTTGCTCCCTGTACTGGTGGCTCCTAGACTCTGGCTGAGGTTCTCAGTATTCCGACGCAATGGAGACTGAGGATGGGAAGAGCATAGGAAGGCTGGGGAGGGGGGCGGAGCGGGCTGGGGTTGGGAGGCGGGCCTAAGGCAGGGCAGCAGTGATTTCCACAGACCTTACATGGCTTTGTGTTCCAGGCTCCAACTCACATTCTGCTCTCTGGGTCAGGGTTGGAACAGGGGAGAGCTGGGGTAGGAGGAAGGGGTGGTGGGGATTTCAAACTAATGCAGCTGACCAGCCTGAGCACAGACATGCACTGACATGCACAGAAATGCCGGGGAGGAGGCAGCCCCTCTTTCCCCTCCGCCCCACTTCTTTCCCCTCCACCCCACTTCTTTCCCCAGCGCCCATTTCTCAGGGCCAGATGTTCCCTTTCCTGCAACTTGGAACTATTGTCCTCCTTCCAAGGAAACCCCACCCCCAGCCCTTCAGCTTCCCAAGCAGCATTTCTTGGCCAGGTCTGTCCCCCTTGCCCCCTCTCCTCCATGGCTAATTTCCTTGGCCAGCGTCCTTAATATTCTCTGGGGGATTCTAGATACTTCAAAAGTCAAAGAGAAGAAATTCAAGTAAAAGTCTTGTAATACTTTTTATTATAAATTACACACACCATCAGTTTTTACAAAATTCTATCTATTCTTCCATTTCAATGCACATGCATTAAAGAAATGTCTGGTGTAACAGTCACCAAATGTGAATGCTAGCTGTTTCTGAGTGGTAGGATTTGTGGTGTTTTTGCTTGAGTATTTTAATAACAATGCCATTTGTATAAATTCATCATTTTTAAAAAATGAACTGGAAATAAGAATTAACCAAAGGACATATGGGGGTTTATGTGGTAGGAGGTGGTTTCCCAAGGGTCGAGTGTCAGGGGAGCAGGAAGTGGGAACAGAGAGGAAGGTACATGTCTCAGCACCCCCTCTCTGCCCCGCCCATGTCCCACCATACACTCAGCGCTACAAGTCTTGGTAAGAGAAAGGGGGCAGGTCCGGCACACAGGCCGCCAGGTGGGGGATGCAGGCCACATGATTGACACTGCAGAGCCCAGCATCCTGGCCCTTCTCAAAGTAGACGCTGCCAGGGGAGAAGATGGAGGGGTCCTCATCAAAGAAGTTATAGGGTCGGAGCAAGAAGCCAACTCTGTTCCCCAGAGTCACTGTGTTGGGGACATCCTCAGCGTGGGGGATGTGCAGGAAGCTGGCTGTAACCCAAGCCACCAGGTCCTGCAGGAAGAGGAAGAGCTGGAGACTTTGGAGGCGAGACCCAGAGAACCCCCCCCTCAGCCACAATCCCCAATCTCCAGTCTCAGCCCTGCTTCCACCTCTGCCCAGCCACAGGCCCAAATAACAGGCGTGGTAATCCACGTGAGAAGCTGTAGGGTGGTCCCAGGGCTAATCTCACCCCCAGGAGGGATGACCCATGCTGGTTATCAGGGAACTCCCTGGTCCCTAATCTAAGAACTGGAAACCTACCATTCCCTCCATCCTACAGCCAGGGGCCGGGCAGCCAAGACACCAGGCTTAGGGGAGCTCCTTTCCTCTGCCCCTAGGGCTACCAACCTCTCCTAAGAGGGTCTCATTGTTGATGAAGTCAGCAAAGGCCGTAGTGGGTGTCCAGATGTCATTCTGGTAATAGATGCTGCTGCTCTGTGACTCCTCCTCCTTCCTCCGGGTCACCACAAGCTGGTATCTGACCAGGAATGTTGTAGGAAGGTGGTGTCAGAAAACGTCAAGGGCCTTTACCAGCCCAGAAGTCCTTTGGATCAGATTCTGTGTGAGACCATTCCCGTCCCATATCTACTTGGATCTGAGAAGAGGTCCAGGGGTGAATGATCGAGGTTAGTGAGTTGGGGTCTTCAAGAGCTGGGATGGGAAGGGGACCAGTCCTTCCCTACCACCCAGTGCCCAGGGCCCTCCTCACCTCCCCCAGCTGAGGGCCCTCTCCATGTCGCTGTCCAGGGGCATGTGTATGCCAAGAGGGCTGTGGATCTGGATTCGGTACCCGCGCTGGTGACCCCAGGAATTAGTCTGGTTGCTAGCCAAGTAAAGGTAGCGGGGAAGGGGGTTCCCCAAGAAAAAAGCTGTCAGGTCCTCCCTTCCCAGGACCTGCCGAGTCAGCTGTGGGCGCTGCAGTTGGTGCTCCGGACTCCAAGGGGCTGCCACAGGTTTAAACACCACGTCTTCAGCTACCACCCAGTTTTTCAGCCCTGCCAGGGTGAGGGGAGGGAGAGGAGTTCCACAGCAGGTGAGACAGGTCCCTTGTTTTCTCCGTGATGCCCCCTGCACTGGCCTGACAAAGGGCAGCAGAGCTCATCAGAGAGCACTCTGCACTGGGAGCCGGGTCTGGACTTGAAGGCTAGCCCGCCTTCTTTGAACCTGCCCTGTCCAACAGTTACCACCGGTCACAAGTGGCTCTTTCAATTTAAAAATTCAGTTCCTCAGTCACACTAGCTACATTCCAAGTGCTCAATAGCTACACGTGGCTAGTGGCTAACATATTGGACAAGGCAGACATGTAACATTCCATCATTGCAGAAAGTTCTATTGGCACTGGTCTACCCAATAGACTTTGGACCAATTATTTGCTTCTCTGATTTCTCACTTGGTGAATAGCTACAATGCGCATAAGAAAAGCTGTTCTGTGGCTGAGCTCTATAAATGGAAAGGCATACACAGGTGGCTAATAACATTCTTCTAACTATGAAAGGGATATTTGTCTTGAAGAAGCTGGCTGGAAAAACCCAATCCCCTTCCGTGGTGCCTTGCATACTCCTCCTGGCTCTGAGACTTTGATTTTTTTCTCAATATGGCAGGTACCACTTTGTCTTTTTTACAAAGGAAGTAGATTTATATCTTTAAATTGTCTGGGAGATCCCTGGAACACTTATACTCTTTCTGCAGGTTCGGACTGTTAGTTCCTTTTGGCATGACTCATATGAATGTGCTGGCACACAGGGAACTCTCCTGAAGCCAGTGCCCCTGCCGGTTGTCCTGTGTGCAGGGGCCTGACACAGACTCTCTGGCCCACAGCACCAGCCTGTGCTGCACGCTGGTCCAATAAATGCTATTTGATTTTATGTCCTAAGACAAGGCTCTTCAATGCCAAAATGCTGGAAAGAAAACTTCAAATCAGAAAATAGTCATATTCCAAATATGTCAAAGAATAACCTAGTTAAAATGCATGATTTAAAATAGCATTTCAATCATGCTGTTTTCTTAGCTCTCTCCCCTCCACCCGCACAGCGCACACACACAGAGGCACACACACGCCATCTTTATACTCAAGAGAATATGGAAATGTTTCACAAGAAATATGCTGAGTTACAGCGCATTATACTTGGGCAGCCACTTCCTGACCCATCTCCCCCCACCCTCCTTAGTTTCCGTAACTGTAAAATGGAGAGGGTCTGATGGATTCCTAATTTTCTTTCTGGGCCTAATAGTCTAACTTGATAAGTTAATTATTTTCTGTCCTGGACAAAAATCTGTCCCCTTTGTGCTTAGAGCCCTACTTGAGAAATCCCTTTCTACACTTGCAGCAAGCCTATTGCATGCCTGCCATGTCACCAGAGAGACCACTGTGATGACATGTGCTGGCAGGAATGGGATGGTCCTCCCCAGGAGGCGGATGGGGCCCCTGTCTTGTATCCTCAGTTGTCTGAAATCCTGTGGAGCAGCCCCCAGCTAGCACCTCCTTTTCTCAGGCCCCAGGACCACCTCCACTCTGAGAAGCTCTTTAGACAGACTACTCCCTATCTCTGTTCAGGCCCCTGCTTTCCCCACCTCCACTGACTCTCAGAATTAGGAAGAACTCAGAGCCCCAACTCCAGCCGTGTCCAGCCTCAGACAGGCAGGGCAAGTTCACCACCCACAGACAGGCTAAGGCAGCCACCTAGTACAGCACAGCCATTACATTTGGTTTCACAATTGCAGCGGGTCAGAGGGGCTGGGCGGCGGAACCCTCTCTACCTTTTGCCAAATACCCAGTAAGCCCAGTATTTAGGCTGACTGCAGTTGAATACACTCAGATCAGTCCCTGTTGTTGCCACAATAAATTGTGGTGCTGGAATGCCACCCTTGCCTCTTCCGGCTTGATGTGCGGGTCTCCCTTCCCTCTGGCCCACCCCAACTCTCAATCCTCATTCCCTGGGCACTCACCTGCCACATCCAGGTCCAGCTTGAAGTGGAAGGCATGCGTGTGCACCGCCCCCAGCACTCGCTCCCCAACGCGGTTCCCAAAGAGGAGGCTCTCCTCGCCCCCGCTCAGGAAAGCTGTGTTGATGTAGCCCGTGGCATGGACCCGCCCTTCAAGCGCCCCATTTGGGTGCAATACAAAGTCCCAAATGTAGTCATAGTTGCCTACAGAGGACACAGACCTGACTACAAGGGCCGAGCCAGCCAAACCACCATAGAAATGACTCTGAAGGTGATTGTGGTGCCTGCGGAGGGGTAGTCCCTGGGCCTCCTCAAACACACACACAGCCCCCGGGAGCAGCTGGACTGCCCCTTTGCCCACTAATACGTGGATGTCCACCATGGTAGACTGATAGGGGCAGTCCACTCCCCGCACCAAGCCCCGGCTGTGATGGCCAAGTCCATAGCTGCTATCCAGGTATCGGGTCATCATTGTCTTGGGTGAATCGGCACCATAGATAGACACACACTCCTGGACACTGACTTCATAGGCCACTCGCTCACCCTTGAACCGAACATCAAAAATCCTCATGCCACTGAACACCCCATGGCCAAAGGTAAACGTCCAAAGGGAGGACGCCACTAGGTTCCCTTGCACACTGTACCGGGAGCCCTGAGGTGAGAACTGAAGAGGGGGAAGAGGACCTGGGGAGACCCGCGATCGCAGCGATGAGGCCCCAACTGGCAGGGGTAGAGGAACTCTAACCACTTCTAGCCGGCCAGCCTTAAACTCCCATTCCAACTGACCCAAGTCTGCATAGTAGTGCCCAAGGTAGAAGACCTGCTGGACTGCCCAGCGGGCAGGGTCCAGGGCCCTGTGGTCCAGCAGTAGCTCGAGCCCCACAGGGTGAAGGAAGATCCCAACACCTGAGATGTTATGGTAGAGGGCTATCCAGGTAGCACGGTCCCCTGAGCGCAAGCCACGAGGGGTGGCGTGCAGAGCTGCCAAAGTGGAGCCACTGTAGTTGAAGACAGAAGCCAGGAAGACTGGTGCCTTGGGGAGCTCCACCTCTTTCAAATGCTTCCACATCTGGGCAGACTCAGTTCCCAGCACGGGGCGTCGGTGATAGGGCAGGGGGCCCCCGTGACGCTCCACAGTCACATCCCGCAGGTAGGAGGGGTGCGGCAGCGGCCCCACTACCAGCTCAGTCACATTGGGCTGGGGTTGTCCACCAAAGAAAACGATGGCCAGTGCTTCCCGGGCAGGCGGGGGGCTCCCCCTGTCCAGGCAGGCCAGGGCTGCAGCCTTGGGGGGCAGCTGCAGCTCCACTGAGAAGACACAGTTGTCGAAGGGGTGGGCCTGAGCTGCATCCACCAGGCCTGGCCCCAGCTTCTGGGTCAGAAAGCTCATCACAGCCGTCAGCTCTTCTCGGCTCAGGTCTGCAAACAGCCGGCTCTGGCCAGGGTGTGTCCAGGGCTGGGCACTGTAGGATACAGAGGGGCAGCGGGGAGGCTGGCTGGAGCTACCTTGGCTGGTCAGCAAGACATAGGCCAGGGCAAAGACGGTAATGAGGGACAGTGCCAGGAACACGAGGACTACCTTGAGATTCATGGTGAACGCCGAGAGCTGAAATGAGAGTCCCACCAGCTGCTCCTTCTAGTTACTGACATCAAGTCAGGGTTTATATTCAGTAGGATGGATTGGAATAGTGAAAACTCCACCCTGTGGGCTGGACGGGAAATTTCTGACCTTGATTTATATAATTCTGCTCCAATTTTCAGTTCTGTGGTTTGGCTCAAGGTACTACTTCCACGTGCATAGCCTCTCTCCATCCCTGAACTCCTCCCGGCAGCACGGTCAGTACCCACTACCGATCTCCATCATTTAGACCAGATTAGAGGGCATTTGTATATACACTAAACTCCACCTTCCACCCAGAATGGGTCTGAGGAAGAACGCAAATCTCAGACACCCAATCAAGCCCCATGTACTATATGCAACCACTCTAACTGTCCACTTTCCTACCTCCTGGCAGGCACTCCCCCCCACCGAGTATTTCCAGGATCCACTGCCCAGTTCAGCAGTAAGCACTGTGTTCTGCCAGATGCCTAAGACCAAGCCCTTGATCTGTAGTCTCAGGCCTCTACCATCTAATCGGTGAGAAAGGAGTGGTGAAGGCCTGGGCGCAGCAGTCAGGTTTGTACACCAATCGCAGGTCCCTAAGCTGTGTGACCTGAGGGGAGTTACTTATCGTAAGTCTCAGTGTCCTCACCTATAAAGAAGGGATACAACTACCCTAGAGATTCATGGAGAGTAAATGCGATCAGGCACGTAAAGTGCTTAACAGTCTGACGCGGGGTAGGCATTCAAAAATTGTCAGCTACTCGTACTGATCTCTGAAAACAGAATTGAGCAGATGTTCCTCCGTTGTTCAAGACCTTAAATCTTTTTTTGCAGACAACAGATACCAGATCATTGGATACCAAAATGCTACTCTGCAAGGTGGAAGTTAAGGAAACTTTATTTCAGAGGGAGCTAAGGTCCTAGATAGCCCTCCAATTCATTTGAAAACCAAAAACCAGGAGTCCCTGGCATCTCCGCAAGAAACTTAAGACATTATTCAGATGGAACTTGTAGTATAGAGCAAAGAAACTGACGGGGTCGGGTGTGCCTTGAACCAGGTGATTCCCCACACACGGAACTAGAGCAGCCTCTACTGGCAGTTCATGGGTATCACTGTGGAAGGAAGGAAGGAAGGAAGGAGCTGGGATCTTGTGAGGGTAGAAGGCAGCTTAGGTTTGGGAAGAGCTAACTTTCATTTAATTCAGACTGAAGACAAATGAAGGACCCACCCTTGCCTCTTGGTAGGCAGAAGCCTCAGCCTTTCCATTATTCCAGAGAAAAGAGGCAGCTCAGTTGGTATAAAGACACCCAACAGGGTGGCTGGAGGTATATGCGGAGGTGGGTGTCCCAATGTGCACACACGTAAGTGTGGGTATGTCCCTGGCCACCAGAGCATCGCATCAGGGTCTGCAGCTTTAGAAAGAGGTCAAAGTACCTGTATTTTTAATAATTTCTTGACATGGTAAAAGAATTTTACATTACGATCCAAGGGTGGTAAGGTGAGGAGGAGGGACATGGGAACAATCCAACAAACAAAAAGGGAAACTGAGAAACACATGGTGGGAGGACGGAACGGTTTTAGCTGGAAGGGGTCTGAGGGTGGGTAGGGGCATTGCCCAACTAAAATGCAATTGGTTTGTTACTGAGTACTATTCATGGGAAGACAGCATCCTAACTCCTTCTCTATAGCATTCTGGGAGGAAAAATGATGCATCCAGATGGAAATATGATTGGGGGTTGGAAGACAGAGACGGGGGTAGAATAAAAGTCAGAAACAGACACAGAGAATCACCAGCAGACTCTCCAGTAGTGGTAGAATAAAAGTGGGGGTTGATGAGGGTTAACACAAAAGCTGTAACAAGTGACATCTCTGGAAGATTTGAGAGATAAGAGGCAACTCTTCTATGGTTTTGACTTGCCCAGCAGATTTCCACATACACACAATGTGTACATGCATGTGTGTGCATGCACACACATATACACACAAGTGACCGCTTTCCCTGGAAGCACAATACTATAAATAAGAAAACATTTTTCCCAAAGGGAAAACCCAGTAGGAGCAGCAGCATCTGGCCTCACAGCTGCA
This sequence comes from Eubalaena glacialis, assembly GCF_028564815.1. NCBI lineage: Eukaryota > Metazoa > Chordata > Mammalia > Artiodactyla > Balaenidae > Eubalaena > Eubalaena glacialis. Next base: position 42,503,580 of record NC_083734.1, read on the forward strand.
GACACCCCCACCCCAATTTCCAACTGGCCTGGGAAGAGGAAACCGGGATTCAGAGGACCAGCCTTTGCAAAAATGCCCCAAAGGACCCGAGTCACAGAGGAAGGGGAACCCACTACCCCTGCTTCTCATCTCTCAGTTGTCCTCCAACTCACCAGCCTCGGGCACCAAGAGGCTACACTATCAGGAGACAATGGGCCCTGGTGGATGCGGACTAAGACACCTAACACCTTCTGAACAGGGTGTGTGTGTGTGTGAGTGAGTGTGAGACAGAGACAGGGTTTGGGGGATGGGCAGGGCTGGGGGGAGGGGAGGGCATCAAGTAACAGAGTAGGAAGGCATGTGTGTGCTGCATGTGTGTACGTGTGTGTATATCACGCACATACGTGTATGTGAAAATCCTAGTTATAAAAACATCTGAAGCAGCTAGGGACTTGGCAGAAGGTCTAAGGTGTACCCAAAGTCATCACCAGGGCAACTGTGGCAGGGAGGATGCAACGTCCCACAGTGTCAAGGGACACTAACCTCCCATCAGGAAGAAAGGAGCTGGTCCCCCCCACCCCGCCCCAGTTCCTACAAAACACCTAGCACTCTCCTTCCAGTTCCCTCAGCTTCTAACCAACTAATCATCAAGAGGAAGAAAATACAAAGCCCAGGACACAGGAGGGAGCCAGGGAGAAAAAACACAAGTATTCTTGTGCCAACGTCCTGTGCACACAAACCTGGAGGTCTCCAGAAATTAGGACAGGGGGGCATGGGGTATTAGGGAAGGAAATAGAAGAGTTCCTGAGGCCTGAAAAAAGAGGTAAACACGTCACAGAACTACATGAGAGTTTCATTAGACTCTAACTAAAAACAGAGAGAGGTGTGATTACTACTTCCAGCCAGTTTCCCCATCACGATAGTCATGTAACAAACCAAGGCAATGTCGGTCTTGAGCCAGACTCACAGAGTCCCCTGGCCCTGGCCCTGGCCTCAGTACAGTGTCTCTGCATTGCTGCTCCGGGGCCGTTTGATCTTCTCGATATTTTTCAGGATCATGTCATGTAGAGTGACCTGGGAGAAGAGGGATCAGGGACTCACATGTCTGCTGTACCCCTACCTCACTAGGAAAGTAAGACACCGCCACAAACTCCCAAGCAATCACTCACATAACCCGGATCTCACTCACCTGAATCTGAATTCAGCATGGCTGCCCTACTACCTCTCTTATACCCCAGGCACACCTGGGTATATCCAGGGCCCAAGAGTCTAATAAATAACATTTACTGAGCACTTAACATACCAAGAATTGCACTGGGTCCTTTAATGTGTTAGAGATGAAGAAACTGAAGTTTGAGGTTAAACTTGCCCAAGGCCACACATTACAGGATTGGTTCTAAACCTAAGCCTGACTCTAACGTCTACATCTTCACCCCTATTCTATGTTGTGCCCCTTCTCATCCAGGTAGAAAGAAGGGAGATGCCCAGCTAGATACCTTCAATGACCTCATAGCTCTCAACACTCGGCTAATGGGCAGAATTTGTTCCACTCATTTTACCTCCACCCCCCGCCCCTCATCTCAACCCCCAGAGAGTGGCAAGAAAATGGTCACCAGAACTAAGAGAAGCCAGAGCAACTGTGGGCAGGGACCAAGGTTACTTACATATTGATTCCTTAGCTCTGATATGATGAGCCGAAGGCTGATATATTCTTTCTCATCAATCTCTGTCACGGTGCGGCGATAGTCCTCCTGAGAGTGGGGCGGAGAAAAGGCTAGTTCCCAAAGCCTGACTGTCCCCACAAGGCTCTTCCCAGGAACAGTCACTCCTCCCTGTCCTATCACTTCCACCCTCGGCCCACAAAACCCTTACTTACCACATGGGGATATTTAGCTATTTTAGAAACCAATTTGGCTCTTGTAATATAATATCTGGAAGGAGAGAGAAGAGGAGGAAGCTGCAGGAGACCCCGGACAGTGCTTACCATCTCACCAGCCCCCAATTCCTGGGCCAAGCCCAAGCAGCCCTACCTAGATATCTGGTCCAGATAAGATGCAGCTTCACTCTCAACAGTTCTTAGTTCTGCAACTGTCTCCTCCTGAAAAAACAACTGAGTCAAAAGTCACTTCCATATCACCCCAAGGCAGACCAAAGAGAAAGGGAAAACAGAAAAGCAGGGGAGATGAGATTATCTCTCAAACCTTCCTCTCCAGTTTCTAATGCAAGCACATTACCTGAATGGACACCCCAAAGTTGTTCCCATCTTCTATCCTAGGAATCAGAAGTTGTACCCACATTTTGACCTGGAGAGTGAGGGGACCAAAATATACATATGAGGACCTTGGCCTTTTCTACTGAAGCCATGAAGTATACAATTCATGCTGCTGGGGCCAGATGTCAGGAGCACAGGAGCCAAGATAGTCTTCCAATTCCCACATCATCTCCACGCCTCCAGCCCCATATCCATCATCTTGCATAGTTCAAGCCAGGCTATTTGGGGTCAGCCCCTGCCTCACCGTGTTGCATTTCTCGATCAGCAGCCGGATCTCAGGCTTCACTTTTTCAATAATGTCCACCAGCTGCTGGTTGCTTTTTAGCATCCCATTGGGCATCACGAACACCTTGGTTCCTGGCAGGGACATGAGGAAGGTTAAATGATTTGGATGGAAGGGCAGGACATAGCACTCCACCCCTTTCTCTCTTTCCCAGACCCATGAGATGCTATGACCTCTGCCTTTTATCTATCACAACTCTATCTATAAACCTTGACACCCCCAACGAAATCAAAAAAAGAGAACGCATGGATTAACAAATGGGTGCCTAAAGTATCCCAAAACTCTGAAGAATAAGGAAATTAAAATATGCTCTATAGACTTAATGTACCAATATTACTGAAGAGGAAAAAATGATATGGAACTGTGACTTCTGTGAAAAATCTGTGATGTGTAGCCACCTCCAACCTCTCTCCCTTGGCAGTCCACACTAAGACAAACCCTCCCTATTAACTGGAATATTAGGTTTACAGTGCTAAATAATGACAATGCTTGGAGGACTTGGGAATGCTAACGTCTGGGAAATAAATTCAGATCCTGCTTCCTGGCCAGGAGAACACAAGATTCATCCTGCATCTCAGGGCTGCAGGCCAGGAAAGACTGGGGTGGGGTATAGCGAAGGGAGCTCTCACCCTGGAAGGCCTCTTCGCATTCATCCAATCTTCGCTTCTTGTAAGTGGGCTAAAGATACAAAAAGATGGGAATTAGCCTGCTCGACACCTGCATCTCCATCATAAGCTACGCTTCGAGCAAGTTTAATCCCTTCCTCGACCCCATTATTAATTAACACACAATTTACTAAGCACATACAAGGCTTTAAGAGAAGATTTTTGGGGCCTCCCTGATGGCGCAGTGGTTAAGAATCCGCCTGATAATGCAGGGGACACGGGTTCCAGCCGTGGTCCGGGAAGATCCCACATGCCACGGAGCAACTAAGCCTGTGCGCCACAACTCCTGCACTCTAGAGCCCGCGAGTCACAGCTACTGAGCCCACGTGCCACAACTACTGAAGCCCACACGCCTAGAGCCCATGCTCTGCAACAAAAGAAGCCACCGCAATGAGAAGCCCGTGCACCGCAAAGAAGAGTAGCCCCCGCTCGGCACAACTAAAGAAAGCCTGCGTGCAGCAACGAAGACCCAACGCAGCCATTAATTAATTAATTAAAAAGATTCTTGCCACAAAGCAACTTAAACTCTAGTTGGGAAGACCAACCTTTCAAGAAATATAACAAATTAAGCAATTAGGGGGAATTCCCTGGTGGTCCAGTGGTTAGGGCTTGGCACTTTCACTGCCAGAGGCCTGGGTTCCATTCCTGGTTGGGGAACCAAGATCCCACAAGCCGTGCGACACGGCCAAATAAATAAATTTTAAAAATTTAAAAATTGAGCAATTGGGCAGGGGGGATACTATAAAAAACAGGAAAAATGAAGCACTGAATGCAGAGTTACGATAATTAAGGGAATAAGTACAAATCCGCTGGTTCCACAAAAAAATGCAATATTCAATCAACAAACATGTACTTAGCACGTGCTATGTACTAGGAACAATGCTAGGTGCTGGGGATACAAAGATAATTAAGATAGTTTCTGCTTTCCAGAATTGCAAGTTCTATCAATGAGACAGTAATGCAGACAAAGAACAATACAGTACAGTGTCATCACTGTTATAATAGAATGTGGATATATAGCTGATAAAGACTAGGCACTAAAGATACACAAAGACTAGGACTGCAGTTACATAGCAAGAACTGTTCATTCCATAACAACACTCAAGACACTGAAACGGGTAAGAAAAGTCTTGCCTAGAGCCCTGGGGACAGACCAGATCACCTGAGGGAACCTGCAGCTATTTGTCCTATTTTTAAACTCACTCTAACAGAGTAACATTAACATATTCACTTCATGCTACAAATGAAAATCAGGATCTAAAGGGGGTGTACTTTAGTCATAACATCTGTAAGAATCCTCATTCCCAGATCCAAATCCCACTGTTCCCTCTGTATGTGTTCAAACTGAGCAGGGAATAAAGAACAGAGAACCTATTGCTTCCGAACACAAAGATAAATATAAAACACTTACACCGTCCAGTCCATCATGGCTATTGGTGAGAAGAATGGGGTCAGGGACTGGGAGATTCATGTCTGAGTGGATCTGAGTTAGGTCATGGATGTTTAGGATTGGTTCCTGAAAGAGAGAAGCCCACCCCCAAAACATTACTTTTTTCAAGATGAACAAAAAAGTATTTCATTTAAAGGGCAAGAAATGAGAGCGCTTTACAGTACAAAACAAAACAGAATTAACACATGATTTGTCCCATTTGACAGAAAGACCGGGTGCAAAAAAATGGGGGAATCTGAGGAAAAGAAAAGCGTCTCTCACCTTCAAAAAACTATCAAGTTCTAACAATTTCTTTGGGAAAAAATTTGCCACCAAGTCTTCTGCCTAAAGATGAGGGAAAATACAACCGAATTAGTAACTGTGGGAGGAAGGTCTGTCTCTACAGGTATCTCTCCTCTGGGGAACTCCCGACTATTAACCAACACTCATTTTTCTATTTATTTCACTCACCTCACTTGTGATTCGCTCCCTGAAAGAATCAACCTAAAATTAATAAAGAAAGCAATTCACTAAGAGTAAGTCAGTACCTGGCAACACAAGTATGGGCAGGATGGGGAAACCCAAATCCAACTGTCTTCCCCTCACCTTGTAATTGTAATGAGAAGCTGAGAGGCCCCCAGACTGCAAATACTTTCTTTTTCTGAGGATCCATTTCTCCATCTCAGGAGAGGGAAGCCGGGCTTGAGGGCAGCACCCGCCTGTCTTCCCTCCCTCCCTCCCTGTGTCTGAAGCTGTCTGACTTTGAGAGCAGACAAAAGACAGGTAGGTGGGGGAGGTGTGAGCTCACAAACGTGTCAACCACCATCCAAACCTGGCCCAGGATACGAGGCAGGCATGATGCCAAGGGCAGGGGCAGCAGCAGCGTCCGGAGGCGGGGACGCTGCTGGGCTGGGGGACTTCCAGCTGTCACCGGCCTAAAGAACTTAAGTCCACCACGTGTCCGCGGAGGTCTCCCCGGGCTCTCCACTATTAGACGGGGTACAGAAGGCCATCCCATATTATCCTCTCCCCCGATGCCGTTCCGGGAGTGGGGGGCTGGGCTGAGCCGAGTGGAAGCTCAGGGCTGGTGTCCCCAGGGAGACAAAGACGCCATGGGGAGTGGGTAGCCGGTCAGACTGCTCGGGGATCGAAGCGAGGAGTAAGGAGGCCCAGGCCGGTGCCGTTACCTTGAGCTTCACTTCCTGATCCACCTTCAGCAACGAGGCCATGGCCGGGCCGGGCCGTGTCCGCTCCGCTGGAGACCGGAGGCGCTGTGGGCTCCGGGGAGGGGGTCAGAGGCAGGCGGGAATGTCGGCTGCTTTCGGGACGCAGCCGCCCTCGCTGGCTCACTCACTGCTCTCTCGCTCCCTCCCTTCGTGCCGGCCGTCCGTCCGTTCGCCCGCCCGCCCGCCTGCTGCCTGTGCGTGCTGCCTGCTCCCTCTCTCGCTCGCCCTCCCGGCTTTCGCCTCTCACGCCGGAAGTTACGTCACAGCCAATCGCCGGGAGTCCGGCGAGGATGCGCAGATGCGCTGCGCAGCCGCGCTGAGGTTCGGCTCTGGACATTCTTATCCCCCGGTTCCTGTGCGTTCTACGGGTGAAATAAAAGGGAGTGCGGCCAAGGGTGGTTTAGTGAGATCTGAGGCTCAAAGAGACTCGGGGATTACTTGCTTCTCTGTTATCCCGGCACTCGCCTTCTCTGAAGGGATCTTCGGAGCCGCTGCCGCCTCGAGCGGGGACCCGACCGACGACGCCGTCGCGCCCCAGTGACGTCGGCCTGAGGAAGCTGACGGTCCCCGCGCTAGGTTTGGGGCGTCTAGTCTGTGATTTCTGCCGCATCCTCCTCTTGGCCGAAGCTCTAGTGTTAGGCTGGAGCCTAACAGAAAACAAGTCCTGTTGCACCACGCTTCCCCACCTTTCTCTGCCATTTAGCCACTTAATCTCATACACTTCCAGACCTCAGTGATCAACTGCCTGATGGATGGGCAAATTGATGCCTTGTCCAAGGCTACACAGTGTTTCCAGAAAATCCAAGACCAGAACTCAGATCTCCTAACTTCTAGGGCAATGCTGTATCCATTTTCCTCATGGAAGGCAGAGACTCTTAACTCTTAATTCACCCACTCATATGGTCTCTTTTTTTTTTTTAAGTTTGATATGTACATATGTTGTTCATATCACCGCCATTTATTTATTTATTTATGGCTGTGTTGGGTCTTCGTTTCTGGGCGAGGGCTTTCTCCAGTTGCGACAAGCGGGGGCCACTCTTCATCGCGGTGTGCGGGCCTCTCACTATCGCGGCCTCTCTTGTTGCGGAGCACAGGCTCCAGACGCGCAGGCTCAGTAATTGTGGCTCACGGGCCTAGTTGCTCCGCGGCATGTGGGATCTTCCCAGACCAGGGCTCGAACCCGTGTCCCCTGCACTGGCAGGCAGATTCTCAACCACTGCGCCAGCAGGGAAGCCCCCTCATACGGTCTCTTAACATTGGTTATTTCTCTCTAAAATGGACTAGGCTCTGAGACAGCAGTGTCTCAGAGGCTAGAAATAATGTGTCACATACGTAAGTTAAAATCTTCTAGCAGCCACATTAAAAAGTGAAACAGGTGAAATTAGTTTTAATCATATATTTAACCCAGTTTAACCAAATATTATCATTTCACCATGTAATCAATATAAAAAATATTAATGAGATCTTGTACATTCTTTTCTCATACCAAGTCTTTGAAATCCAGTATGAATTTTACACTTATTGCACATCTCAGTTCAGAGGAACCACATTTGCAGTACTCAGTAACCATATGTGGTTAATGGCTCCTGTATTGAACAGCACAGTTCTGGGAAATCAAAGGTAAACAAGACTCAAGTTCTTTGGTCTCTTGGGACTTAATACTTGGGAAAGACACCAGAAAGTAAACTGACAACATAACTGCAAAATTTGATAAATGTTAGGGAAAAAATGACTGACATAGAGAATGCCAGGGGTCTATTTTAGCTCAAATGGCCATGAAAGGCCTCTCAGATGAAGTGACAAGCTAAAAGGGTGTAAAAGGGTTAGCTTGGGAAGAGTGAGGGGAAGAGCCTTCAAAGGTATGGGTGCAGCACAGGCAAATGCCCTGGGGAAGGAAAGTGGTTGTCCAGTTGAAGAAATTTTTTTGAAGAGCGTATTTATTTATTTATTTATTGGCTGCACTGCCACCAGGGATCAAACCCGTGACTCCTGCAGTGGAAGCGTGGAGTATTAACTACTGGACCACCAGGGAAGTCCCAGTTGAAGAAACTGAAAGACTAGTTAGTTAGTTGGGGGTGGGAGTGGGCTGGGGAGGGTTGTTAGGAAACAATTTGGATTAAGTGCAAAGGCAGGTCATCTGATTTACATTTTATCCTGGGCACACCTCTGTGTTAAGAGCAAGGGAGGGACTTCCCTGTGGTGCAGTGGTTGGGAATCCGCCTGCCAATGCAGGGGACACGAGCCCTGGTCCAGGAAGATCCCACATGCCACGGAGCAACAAAGCCTGTGCGCCACAACTACTGAGGCTGCGCTCTAGAGTCCACGAGCCACAACTACAGAGCCCGCGTGCCTAGAGCCCATGCTCCACAACAAGAGAAGCCGCCGCAATGAGAGGCCTGCGCACCGCAAAAAGGAGTGGCCCCTGCTCTCCGCAACTGGAGGAAGCCTGTGCGCAGCAACGAAGACCCAACGCAGCCAAAAATAAATAAATAAATAAATTTATAAAAAAGAGCAAGGGAGATGGTGGGAATACACAGTTAAATGAAGTGTGACTGACTATGGCCTCTGGAATCAGAGAAACCTGCCTTCAAATCCCACCTCAGCTCCTTACTAACTGTGATATCTTGGGAAAATTACTGAAATGCTGAGTCTCAGTTCCCTCATCTGTAAAATGGAATTTTAATTATTATTAATAAATAGTATGCAATTTTGTAGGGTTGTTATGAATATTGGAAATCACATATATGTAAAAGAACTAGCACAGTGCCTGGATACAAGGCAGGCACTAGATAAACAGTAGCCATTATCAGATAAGCTACCTGTTCATGCTTAGCATGATAAGGTTACTCCTTAAACTGTATAGTTGTTATCAGCCCCATTTTCAGACTCAAAGTTCTTTTCCACTTATTCAAGACCACATACAACATAGCCCATACTACCCATCTTGTGTATTAACATCTAACGGTTTTCCCCCTTTTACCCCTGCTTTCTGTTAACACTTGTCCCTAGTAACTTTTCAACTCTGATCTGGAACTTAACTTCAGGAATGCTTTCCCAAATTAACTACATCCTATTTTAAGTGTGCCATTACCCTGCATTTCTTTCAGAATTAATAACTTCAGCTTGAAAACTTAATGTGTTTCTGCTTGTTGAAATATGGCTTTGTTCTCAAATAATTGTATTTTGTCTTCTTCAAGTAGGGTTGTACGAAGACAGATGCACATTCCTTTTTTATTTCCCTTTCTCCTCCCTTATCCAAGTGTTTTATGTGCACTCATTTGTTTATTTATTCAGTGAACAATTGCTGAGGGCACCACTACATTTAACAAACTATTCATTCCTGGGTGCTTATGAATCAAACATGATCACTGATGACTGGTCTTATTTTAAATTCAGGTCCACAACATTCAAATGGGTGCTCCTGGGAGTCTCAGGTGTTCCTTGGCTTGGAGACAACCATCTTCTCCCTGTGTCTCTTCACATGTCTTCCCTCTGTTCATGTCCACCTTTGTGTCCAAATTGCCCCTTTTTATAAGGACAACCAGTCATACTGGATTAATGACTTAATGACCTCATTAACTTGATCATCTGCAAAGACCCTATTTCCAAACAAGGTCCCACTCACAGGTACTGGGGGTTAGGACTTCAACATCTCCTGGGAGAACGCAATTCAACTCATAACACGTACCATTATCTGAAATCACCTTATTCATTTGTTTACCTGTTTATTGTCAAATTCTCTCCTCAAGAATATAAACTATTAGAGCAGTTCACCAGTGTATCCTCCCAGACCGAGACGAGTGACTGGCACATAGCAGGTCTTCAATAAATATTTGTTGAATTGATGACAATATGTTGATTATTCACAATCCCTCAGGCACTACACATACTGATTGTCATATATTCTCCAAGCAGCAGAGCACACAGAGAGTTTACTACGTGCCGGACATTGCTCTTTGTGCTTCATATTATTAGTTCATTTAATCATCACACTACCCTATGTGACGTACACTATTATTCTTATTTTAATCTTTTCTCTTTTTTTTTCTTTTCTTGGCCATGCCACGCAGCATGTGGGATCTTGGTTCCCCAACCAAGGATCGAACCCATGTCCCCTGAAGTGGAAGCACGGAGTCCTAACCACTGGACCACCAGGGAATTCCCTATTAATCTTATTTTACAAATATGAAAACAAGGTACAGAGTGGTTGAAGAACTTGCTCAAGGTCAGGGTTGGTAAATGACAAAGACAGACTTCCAAACGCACAGTTGTCATCTCTATAGGCCCTACCTCTCTAGAAGCCCTCTACGTCTCCACGCCTTTCTGAGATGGTGTTAGTGGCAGCCACACAGGAAGAAATGTAGGACTATGAATCCGCCACACGAGGCCTAGGTGAAAATTCTTTGAGGATGATTCCACCCATCTCCTCTAGAGGGGGTCTCATGCTGAAAGATCCAAGAGGAATAAGGGTTGTAAAGACCATCTCTAATTAGCAATACCAGGAGAAAATCAATCTAGTCCCACATATTACATGTGATGCTAATTATAGGAGGATCGTACACATTTAAAATATTAACAGGAAAGTCACTTCTGGAAGTGGGAACAACTTTCTAAGCAATATAAGTCATCAAGAAAAAAAGCAGATTTGAATTCATAAAAACATAAAACGTCTGCACATCTGGAAAACACCTTAGTTAAACAGACCATTCATACAAATTAATGAAACATACTGAGAAAAATACTAAGAACCTAATAGACAAATGAGCAAAGGACACAAACGAATTTCACAAAAGAGGAAAACCTTCACAAAAGAGTCAATATTTACAAGTAACCAATGATATATCAACTAAAATAACAAGGAAGTGCCATTTTTTGCCCTCGTTCCTCAACTATATGATAACTAATACTGGCCAAGGCATCGTGAAATAGGCTCTCTCATACATTACTGGAGGTAGAATATAATTATGTGCAACCACTTTGGAAAACAATTGCTAATGTTAATCAAGAGACCTGAAATAGCCAAACTCAGTAATCCCAGTTGTGAGGTTCTATCATTAGGAAACAGTAAGCTCTTCACTGCAGCATTATTGTAATCACCAAAACTGGAAGCAATGGAAATTTCCAGCGACTAAGAAACACATTAAGGTAGCACACTTGATGCAGTGTAATGCAGTCATGAGAATGACAATTACAAAAACTGTGTAGCAACATGGGAAAATATTTATTATGTAATGTTAAATTTTAAAAGCAGGATACAAAAACTACATATAGATTACAAACATAAATACAGCCTTGTTAAAATACATAGGGAAAAAAACATCGTAATGGAAAACATAAAAATTATAGTGTGGTGAGATTATGGGTAATTTCCTGACACTATTGCCCTAACTTCCTGTATTGTTATATTTTCTTTCTGTAAAAAGTTTAATTTTGCTGTAAATGAATTATAGGCTTATTGTTAAAAAAAATCTAACAATACAAACTTGTATGCAGTAGAAGTCTCTGTCCCGTTGTTCAGTGAAGGACACTGCTTGCTGTACATCATTTCATATAACATTTAACATGTCATGTTATATACCACATATGTTACGTTGTTTTTTGTACAAATGGAATCGTATCATGTTTACTGCCTATAACTTTTCTTATTTCAATTGATAATCATCTCTTGCCTCAATTCAGGCAAAACCTCCCAACTGGTCTCCCTGCTTCTACCCTTGCCCTCCTTCAGACCATTCTCAAAGTAGTCAAATGAACCAAGTAAAAAGCAAGTTACTTCATTCTTTCTAATGGTTGCATAGTATTCTGCTGAATGAACAATACCATAATTTATTTAAACAATCCCTATTACTGAAGGAAATTTAGCCATGAACTTTCTTGTACATCTATATTTGATCACTTGCATATCTATGAGGAAAATTCCTAGAAAGAAATTTTATGAATCAAAGACTATGAACATTTAAATTTTTGAAAGACATTCCCAAATTGACCTCCAAAAAGATTATGCTAGTTTACTCATGGAGTTCCCCAACTGCTCATCAACACTCGATGTTATCAACTGGTTCAGCCTTTACAATCTCATAAATGAGAAATCCTGACTTGTTTGATTTTCACTGACTTAAGTACAAGTAAAATGAAATATCTTTTAATTTTTTTAATCAACCATTTGTTTTTCTGTGAGCTTTTTCATATTCTTTGCCCATTTCATTACTGGCCTATCGGTATTTTTATTGATTGAATAGACTTCTGTATATTAAGAAAATTTACCTTCTTTCTTATGAGCTGCAACTATTTTCCATATTTTTCTTTCATAACTTTTTTTTACAGTGTCTTTGATAGTTCAGAAAGTTTTAATTTTTGAGTAAAATTCAGTAGTTTCCTTTTCAGCTTCTGATTTTCATGTCATGCTTAGACAGACCTTCTCTACTTCAAGATTATAAAAAATATTCACTCATGCTTTCATCTAGTACCTTTAATCATTGTATTTTTGACACTGAAATGTGTGACTAACTTGGTATAAAGAGTGAAGTAGATTCAGCTCACCACCATTTACATGGCTCTTTGGCCCCACCCATCACTTATTAAGTAGTTCATTTCCCCACTGATTTGAAATACTATCTTTATCACATACTAAATCCCCCTGTACACTTGGTCTATTTTTGAACTCTATTCTGTTCCACTGATATTCCTGCACCAAAACAAAAATGGTTTAGTTTTATAATTTCATAATACGTTTCAATATCTGAAGTGTTCGGCTTTCCCTAATTATAATTGAAATTTTAAAATATAAAATGAAACAATAAAGTTTACCTCCTCACTTTCCCCTCTAAGTGTGTCTACCACTCTCTCGGGCGCCCAGCTCTCCCAACGGGAAACTTTAAAAACTAACACAGCAGTGAATAATGAAAGTGGCTCCGCTCTGAAGTGACAAATCTGAAGAAAAGTCACTGCATTAGAAAACGGGAGAGTGTCCTGACTCCCTCCCAACTCGGTCCTTCCACTGCCCCTCGCAACAACAGCCCGCCGGCCGACGCCTGCCGGGATTCCCAGCTCAGCCTCTAGAGGTGGCAGCCGGTCGGAAGCGAGTGGACCAGGATTGACTCCCAGAGCAGCTGCAGCCGTCGTGACGTCACGTCCGGTCACGGCGGAAGTCCTCCGCTGGCCGATCGGGAAGTAGCTGAAGGCTGGGCGATGGCAGTCCTGGAGGCCCCGCACCCGGACAGACCCGAGGCCACAGTGCCCCCGCGGTAGGCCGGACCAGGGTGGCGGGCTCCGAGTCCCGAGATGAAGAGCGTCGGGGGCTGAACCACTACCTTAGAAGGGAACCTGGGACCCCTCACGGCCCTTATTGCAGACCCTCCCTGACTTTGAGCTGTTAACTGCCTTTGCCGGGGCTGCCCCGGAAGCAGGTCCGCCTGGTATCCTACCGCTCCTGCAGAGAACGGTGCGGGCGGAGATTTTACCCCTTCACCATAATAGTTAGGCTGGTGGTAGCCCCGGGCCGGGGGTTCAAGGCCGCCGATTCTCCCTAACATCGTCTCCTTTCCACCGCCGTAGGGATGGAGGGGTCTAAGACATCCAGCAGCACCATGCAGGTGAGCTTCGTGTGTCAGCGCTGCAGCCAGCCCCTGAAACTGGACACGAGCTTCAAGATCCTGGACCGTGTCACCATCCAGGAGCTCACAGGTCAGCGAGACCCTTAGAGGGTGGTCAAGATCGTTGAAAGTGGGCAACTTTGGAGATGAAGGTCTTAAAGACTGCACATAGCTTGCCACAGACACGGCCTGTGAGCCCCAGAAGTCGCGTCGTCTCTCTGGCTTCTTGTTTTCTTATTGAGAACATAAAAGAATTTTGACACTGTGTGCTTCTGAGAGCTTTCTATAGCAAGGAAAGGTCCTTAGTTTTCTGCTTCTGTTGTTTCAGAGTAAAGGAATATGTACCTTTAAAAATAAACGGCAATTGTTGAGGACTTATATACCAAGTGCGTTACATGCATTACTTTTAACCCCTATGGAGTAGTACAGTTATACTCCCCTATGGAGTAGTAGTAAAATTATCATTTTATCCATGAGGAATTGAGGCTTAGAGAGGTTAAGTGACTCACCCAGTGGCCAACAGCTGATAAGTAGAGGAACAGAGTCTCAAAGTCCCAAGAAGTGAGATGAAGCTAGAAAAAAAGAAAAGACTGAATAGACAGTTAAAATAAGCTCATGGGTCTAGAGTCAACCTGCTTAGATTTAAATCCTGTCATTTACTAGCTGAATGACTTTTTGCAAGTTACTTCATCTCTCTTAACCCTGGTCTCTTGGTTTTCTTTATCTGTAAAATGTAAAACAATCTCAAGGTAGTTGTAAGGATCAAATATGACAGACCATAAATACTTAAGAATATGCTGGGGAAAAGTACTCAGTAAATATTAACTGTTATTATTAATACCTGATTTTTCTTCTCTGAGGGGAATTATCTCTTTAATATATTTTAAACTTTTTATTATGAAAAATTTCAAACATACAGTCAAGAGAATAGCATAGTGAACTCCCTTGTATCCATCATCCAGCTTCAACAGTTAGCTACATCCTGCCATTCTTGTTTTCTCTATGCCTCCATTCACCTCCCATCTCCACTCAGTTACTTTGCTCTTTACTTCCTTTTTTTTTTTTAAGGTAAATTGTCATGAATTGACAATTTTTAATTGTCAGGTTTTTTGGTTTTTGGCCACGCCATGCAGCATGTGGGATGTTAGTACCCCAACCAGGGCTGGAACCCGCACCCACTGCAGTGGAAGTGCGGAGTCTTAACCACTGGACCGCCGGAGAAGTCCCTAATTGTCAAGATTTATACATTACAAATCTTAGCTTTTTTTTTTTGGCTATGCCACACAGCCTGTGGGATGTGGGATCTTAGTTCCCCAACCAGGGATTGAATCTGGGCCCTTGGCAATGAGAGCGTGGAGTCCTAACCACTGGACCACCAGAGAATTCCCCTTAGCTGTATGTTTTTGACAAATGTATGCACTCATGTAACTTAGATTTCCATTGTGATGTAGAAAGCTTTCATCTTCCCAGAAAGTTCTCTCATGTTCCTTCCCACTTATTCTGAGGGAAAGGGGATATTAACTTTTGTTATGGAAAACTTCAAAGTTTATGATGAACCCCCATGTACTCATCACTGAGCTTCAACAATTATCCATACAGGGACTTCCCTGGTGGCGCAGTGGTTAAGAATCTGCCTGCCAATGTAGGGAACACGGGTTCGAGCCCTGGTCTGGGAAGATCCCACATGCCACGGAGCAACTAAGCCCGTGCGCCACAGCTACTGAGCCTGCGCTCTAGAGCCTGCGAACCACTACTGCTGAGCCCATGTGCAACAGCTACTGAAGCCCGCGTGCCTAGAGCCCATGCTCCGCAACAAGAGAAACCACTGCAATGAGAAGCCCGCGTGCCACAGCAAAGAATAGCCCCCGCTCGCCGCAACTAGAGAAAGCCCGCGTGCAGCAACGAAGACCCAACACAGCCAAAAATTAATTAATTAATTAATTAATTAAAATTATCCATCCATATTTAACCATGTTTTCATCTACAGCCCCATCCATTCCGTCCCACCCCAAATTATTTAGAAGCAAATCCCAAACATATAAATACCATAAATATTTTAGTAAGTATTTTTGAAAGGTAAGGTGTCTCTTTAAAGACATAATCATACCATTATACTGGAAAAAACTTAACAATCCCTTAATCCGATTTAATGGGTGTAAGGGAAAAAAGACAACAGATTCTTCTTTGTATAAATTATACTTTAAGAAAAAGGTGGAGGATATTTCTGATTCTTATACTGTCGTACATGCTTCTGCTCTGAGAAACTCTTTCTGAAAGCTTCGATATTTTCCTTGCTCTTAGCTCCATTACTTGCCACAGCCCAGGTGAAACCAGGAGAGACCCAGGAGGAAGAGGCTAACTCAGGAGAGGTATGAAAACACTGGAATGCGAAGTGGATTTCTGCAGGGTACTTGGTGCTCTTAGAGCCCCCAGATGTTTTGGATCTCTGGTTAACATGAGACATTCTGCATGATCAGGCCACTGTGGATCATTGGAGACACAGAAGTGCACCTGAGGTCACAGGGTTGCTGAATGAGGCATCCATTCAAAAATGTGAAGAGAGGCTCTTCTTTATTTGAAGTGGAATTATAAGCCATTATAGGTGGGAGATGGGATGACCTGGATACACAGGTCATCCCAGGGCATTCCTGGTTTACCTGGTGTTGTCCTAGCTAATTATTAATATCCACTCCTCTCTAGTCTCAAAAGTATCTTGGTTTGGACATTGAATTGTGTGATTACACTAGTTAGAAAGGGTTGTCAGTGTTAGAGAATGTGTAATTTTTTTAAACGTGATAACATGAGTGATAATTTTCATTGTCAGAGATCAATGTCATAAGATTTTGATCACATATAAATTATATCAAAGTATGGAAAACACAAAGTATCTACTTTGTTCTATGCCATGGTAAACTTCATTGCAGTCTGCTCTGGCTTTTTCCTTGTGCCATGATTTAGGGCATTCTCTCCCCTACCTTGACTGGTAAATGCAAATATAATAGAGTATAACATAGTTAGGAAATGCTGTTCCCCACAAAAAATCAAATGGGACTTGGGGTTTGTCTGTACCAAGGGTCCTTTCTTAGTGCAAGTATCCAAGGATTGGCTATATAACACCCATTTCTTAGGTCTCTGTGGTTTCTCAAGTCTTGTGGTTATCAATCAAGGGTAAAGCCAAATAGTTCTGAGGCCACTGGGGAAATAGATTCCACCTCTAAGCTGCCAGGATTCTAATGCTCTCTTATTTCCTCCCCAGGAGCCATTTATTGAAACTCGCCAGGATGGTGTCTCTCGCAGATTCATCCCCCCAGCCAGGTGCCTACTACTCCTCAGCCCCCTGTTCCTTGCCAAAGGCCAGTAGAATTTTAATTAAACCCAGAATTGAGACCTGGAGCCAGGTGATGAAGATGAATCATCACCTAGCCTTTTGGCTCTTCCAGAAAAGACATATTCCCTTATACCTGGCCCATCACTTTCCAGTATTGATTGAGTTTTTCCTGTAGCCATTCACACAGTGGGAAAGGACAATATCTCTCATGATGAAGAATTGAGAAAAGTTGAGAGCGTGATTGACTAATAAAAGAGATGGGCCCTTGAAAAGTTTTAAGGTAGCAAATGTTGTTAGATGTTCAGGTTCTTAGTTATTGATGCATGTGAAGGTGGCTGGCAAGGGGTGTAATATTAAGAAATGGTCTTTCCTGATTCTCCTTCCTTTTCTACTATAGACACACACATATCAGTTTTTGATGCCCCGTCTCCCCCCTTAGTCCATCCAGGCCAACCTTCGTGCTGAGTGTCCCTGTGGAAGACCAGCATGGCCTTCCCTTGGGAGAGAGGTACC
Organism: Eubalaena glacialis; assembly: GCF_028564815.1. Taxonomy (NCBI): domain Eukaryota; kingdom Metazoa; phylum Chordata; class Mammalia; order Artiodactyla; family Balaenidae; genus Eubalaena; species Eubalaena glacialis. The sequence continues at coordinate 42,520,867 of NC_083734.1, forward strand.
CTTGGGAGGTCAGTCGGGCTAGGAGTGGGTATGTGCCTTGAGGCCCCTCAGCCGGTGCTTGAGAGTCTCTGCCACTGGCACTGCAGTAGGTGGAGGAGGCCTCTCTGCTCCCTCATGTGGCCCGTGGGCGGGGGGCTGTCTGCAGGATGATGTCTACAGAAAGTGCCAACAGCTTTACTCTGATCGGGGAGGCATCTGACGGTGGCACCATGGAGAACCTCAGCCGAAGACTGAAGGCAAGTCTGCCTCATTCTGGTGTCAGGCAGTGGGCCTGGCTGGTAGAGGGGGTGCCTGGGCAGGTAGCATGGGGCAGGCCCTACCCTGACTCTCCCACACTTCCAGGTCACTGGGGACCTTTTCGACATCATGTCAGGCCAGACAGATGTGGATCACCCACTGTGTGAGGAATGCACAGATACTCTTTTAGACCAGCTGGACACTCAGCTCAACGTCACTGAAAATGAGTGTCAGAACTACAAGTGAGTACCTCCAGAGCCTGGGCCCGGGAACGGAGCTCTGAATCTTAGAGCTCTCACTGCTCTGGGGCTGCGTGGCCCTTACCCAGGAGCTGTGCTCCACACAGATAAAAGGAATAACAGTTTCCCTCTGATAAGCTTTCCCTGCCTGTGTCCTTGGCAGACGCTGCTTGGAAATCTTAGAGCAAATGAATGAAGATGACAGCGAACAGCTCCAGATGGAGCTAAAGGAGCTGGCATTAGAGGAGGAGAGGCTGATCCAAGAGCTGGAAGATGTGGAAAAGAACCGTCAGATAGTGGCAGAAAATCTCGAGAAGGTCCAGGCTGAGGCTGAGAGGTTGGATCAGGAGGAAGCTCAGTGAGTGATCACCCCGTTCTTCTACCTTCCTGCCCTCAAGGCTCCAGGAGCGGAAATGGCTTCCAGCTGAATGTGTCTGATTAGTTTGTAAACAGCAGTGAGCTGTCATTCAGCAGCATGTCTGCTCTGGATCCTGCATATTGTTTCCAGGCCCTGTTTCTAGAGATTGGTTGGGAGGATTACGTATGAAGGGTCAGCATGATTAAGTGGCAAAAGCGTTGGTTAAACAGAGAGCCGAGAACCAGGCCTGTAGTCACAGCTCTGTCCTGTAGGGACCTGGGCTCGTTTGGCTGAGTCAGCCGCTGAACCCGGCATACTCCTCTGGAGAGATGAGCCTGTTGGCCCACGTTCCTTCTTTTCCAGCTCAGGAATTTCAGTGGTGCTCTTGACCTGAGAGAACCCTCTGTCTAGTGGAGGAGGCAGTGTCCACAGTAACTAAGGGTGGGCAAGTGAAAGACATTGAACAAAGTTGATTTTTCATGGGATAGTGTAACAAGTTCCATTAGAAATGATGTATACTAACCATTTAAAAGTCAATAAGGATATAGAGGTGAAGTGATAGACGCTCAATTATGGCCAATTCAGGGAAGAAACCACCATTGACTAACTCACCTTGTTTCTGGAAAAGATCAGAAATCCAAGAGGTGTCTGGTCCTGGTTTGGGAGAGTCCTGTTTTCCTCCCCGTTTTCCATATGGGCAGCTGGAATTTGAGACATTTCTGTCCCTCCCAGGCAAAACATCTAGGGCAAGTATGTTCCTGTGAGTGGGATCTTTGCCAAATGTAAAAGATGCTGTAACTAGAAGTGACCATAATCACTAGAAGAAATCATTAAGGGGGGTGGTGGGAGAGAAATTTTAGCCCCCAAACAGCCTTTCATGGTCACCTTGGCTGTTCACAGGTATCAAAGGGAATATAGTGAATTTAAACGACAACAGCTAGAACTGGATGATGAGCTGAAGAGTGTAGAAAACCAGATGCGTTACGCCCAGATGCAGCTGGACAAGCTGAAGAAAACCAACGTCTTTAACGCAACCTTCCACATTTGGTAATGAGGGTTGGAGGGTGAGGAGCGTCTGGGAAGCACCACGTACCTGGACGTTAGCTGCTGGCCGCTACGCCAGGGTGCCCACCTCCCACGGAATGGGGGTCTGTGTCATTTTCACCCCATCTAGGTTTCTTTCACTCCCTGTGACGGGATAGGCACAGTCAGGGGATTGGAATTCTAGAGCTTGGTGACTTCCATTCTTCCGAGGAAAGGGAAAGATTGGAGCTCTCCAGCTACGTGAAAATCTGGTCATCTGCCTGGTGCTGATTTCTTGCCCCCCGGGGTCATTTGTTTATTCATTTATTTGACATTTTATCCATTTCAAATGGTATCTTTTGAGCATCTACTGTGTGGTGGCACTGTGCTAAGCACTAGGAAGGCAGCAGCAAGCAATATACATTTTGCTTAGGCGAGATGGCTCGGTAACAGGCACTTGTAATGCAGTGTGGTCATGGTGAACCCTGGGTGCTGTGAGAACACATAAGGGCACTTTACCCAATTTGAGGAGGCTGCGTGGAACGATTCCCCCAGAGGAAGTTGATGTTTAAGCTGAGATATGGAGTATAGGTCTGCAGAGGAGGGGGGTTGTTCCTGGCAGAGAGAACATCATGTGCAAAGAAACAGAGGAAAGTGGGAGTGGTAATCTCCACTGAACTGAACGGAGCTTATTGTGACTGGAGATTGAGGGTGAAGCAGAGAACGACAGGATATGAAACTGGAGCGTTACCAATTCCTAAAGGATCTTGTAGGCCTCATTAAGGGATATGGACTTTGTCCAAAAGGCAGTGGGAGCCACTGAAGCATTTTAGTCAGGAAAGTGACATAAGTACAGTTGCATTTGTGAATGATGGCTTTACCTGTAATGTGAGAAATGACTTGGGGTAAGAGGGCAAGATTGTTGGTAAGGAAACTTGTCAGTAGGAATCTAAACAGGAGAGGGTAGAGTCGTAGCATTGAGTCTGAAGAGAAGTGGACAGATTTAAGAGGTTTAGGAGGTAGACTCAACAGAGCTTGGTGGTGTTGGGGGGAAGGGAGCTGAGAGAGAGAGCATTCAAGGATGATGCCCAGGTTTCTACTTTGGCGTCTGAGCAGCAGGGAGAAAGATGATGACTCACGTTTTAGACATGTATTTAAAGTACCAAGTAGGGCTTGGCTATATGAATCTGGAGATAAGGAGAGAGATTTATGCCAGGTTTTAGGTGAGAGCAGGAAATTTCAGAATTTGCTAAGTTTTAAATTCTGTCTGTATTTTTCCCTGCCCTTCTCCTGTAGGCACAGTGGACAGTTTGGCACAATCAATAACTTCAGACTGGGTCGCCTGCCCAGTGTCCCCGTGGAATGGAATGAGATCAACGCTGCTTGGGGCCAGACAGTGTTGCTGCTTCATGCCCTGGCCAATAAGATGGGCCTGAAATTTCAGAGGTAAGAAATGTAGTCCTTTCTTGAGTGTGGTGTTTCTGTGATATAATCTGTATCTCCCACCTGGTACTCTTGTCCACTATGGCAAGAGCCCTTGCTCCCAACGAACTGGGAGTATTCTGTCCATGGAGACTGTCTGCTTCTGGTTTTCCCCTCACCACAGGCCCTTTCCAATGATTGAGCAGTCCTTGAACTGCACGACCACAGCAGTGGTCCCCAACTTCCTGTCTCCATAACCTTAGTGTTCCTAAAGCTGTTTTTCAGTTTTTGTTTCTAAATCTAAACCAGGACATACATGCATCCATAAAAGGCCCCCAGATAATTATCTAATAAATGTAGTTTGTTCGGGAAACAAAACCTTTTAAACATGGAGCCCATGGGGAGGTGAGAGAGGAGTGGAAATAATAATAGAGGTCCTCGGGTAGCTGAAGACTGAAAATCACTGGGTTATAACATCCCAGTAATCACTTTAGGAGGAGTCCTGTATCCATCTCTGTCTGCATCTCCATTTTAGGTATCGACTTGTTCCCTATGGAAACCATTCGTATCTGGAGTCTCTGACAGACAAATCTAAGGTACCCAGGAAGGTCCATTTTCACTGGAATACAGAATCCTTGTACCTCCTAACGGAATGGTTTAGTTTTGATAATGGCATTATTTAGTTTCTTTCTTAGACTGAGATATCTCATGTTGAACCAATGTCTGGTTCAATGTCCTGTCTAGTTCAGGATTAGCTCTTTGGGGCCTGTAGAGAAAATTAAATTTTTACAGTTTGTTGAGAAGGGATATGGGCAGATCAGAGGAGAATGTGTGCACCAGGATGGGGAAGGCATCACTGGGCGGTAGATGTTTAATACATTTCCGCTGATGGTGAAACAGTTTCAGGTGCATTGTTATTTGCCCAAGGTTACTGTTGCCAGTGGAATACAGACATAACATGACTTGAGAGATGGATAGGATTGGGAACAATCTCCGGTAGCCTGTGTTAGGGCCACACCTATAGCCAGTTCTCTTTTCTCGGGCAGGAGCTGCCGCTGTACTGTTCTGGGGGGCTGCGGTTTTTCTGGGACAACAAGTTTGACCACGCAATGGTGGCTTTCCTGGACTGTGTGCAGCAGTTCAAAGAAGAGGTTGAGAAAGGCGAGACACGTTTTTGTCTTCCTTACAGGTCAGTATCCCCCGGTGCTGAATGAACCTAGAGTAGGACCAGAGTGAGCAGAATTGAAGGGACAGTAAGGATGGAGGCAAAACTAGTACACATAGTGGGAAAGCAGAAAATGGAGTAAGATCACATTGACACTGATGGGCAGAGACTGATCCAACACTGCAAACAGGACAGAATGTAACCACCTGGTCCCTGGAGAAAAAGAATGTTGACTTAGATGGTGTGGGGGATTTCCTTGGTGCAGAGCTCAAGCCTGCTCTCCAATTTCAGGGAGGTTTTTCCCTTACACCCTTGGAAATATACAGGAGTGCTTCCTTTGATCAAATTTTGTAGGAGCCCAGAGATGGATGGACACCTTAGTTAAGAGAGTAAGGCTGAGCTGCTTCCATCACCCCAAAACAAAGCATTTCTTTTCTTCTGCCTCCCTTCTCTCCCCATAAGTGAGGAATGCCTAGGAAAACAGTGAGGAGTACTGTAACCGTCACTTACCCTCTGCTCCAGGCTTCTCATCTGTTTGGGGGTGTGTCTTGTCCCTGTACTCCGCAATGACAATGAGGCTCTTGTGACAGCCTTCTTGATATTGGGCTTTCAAGCAAATCCAAAATACACTACCATTCCTTGCCAAGAGTTCTTTAGTAGATAAAATGACGTGAATGGTCCCATGATCAAGTCCCTGCCCATTTGCCTGAACTGACTTAACTCGGATCTCAGTTACTAATGAGTTCTGCTGTGTTCATTTGCAGGATGGATGTGGAGAAAGGCAAGATTGAAGACACAGGAGGCAGCGGTGGCTCCTATTCCATCAAAACCCAGTTTAACTCTGAGGAACAGTGGACAAAAGCTCTCAAGTTCATGCTGACGAATCTTAAGTGGGGTCTTGCTTGGGTATCCTCACAGTTTTATAACAAATGACTTTCTTTTTTCCTTAGGGGTTTGTTTGCCTTAAAGGCTTTAAATTTTGTTTTGTTTGCAAAAAAAAAAAAAAAAAAGGGTTAAATTAAATTCGGGTACTATTAAACAGCACATGTTTACAATACCAAAAAAGAAAAAAAATCCACAAAAGCCACTTTATTTTAAAATATAACAGATACTTTCCAGAGCTACAACATGCCATGTATAGTAACTGGCCTTTGTCACAGTTTTGACTCTTAACCCCATGCCTTCCTTTCCCTTTGTCCCTGCAAAACAACTAATTTAAGTTTGCTTTTTTTTTTTTTTAAACTGAGTTGAATTGAGATTGATGTGTTTTCACTGGATTTTATCTCTCTCAACTTCCTGCACTTAGAATATGAAATAGAAACTTTTGTCTCCACTGAGACTACAAGATGTGTGAGATGCACAGTTGGATAACGTGAGAAAATGACATGTAAGCTTTGGTCACTATGTGAGGTGATCAGAAGCTTGAAATTTAACACTTCTCACTTGGTTCTAGTACTGAATGCCTGCTCTGCTCTGTGTTAGAGATATGAAATTGTGTTTGATACTGTTTGAGACCTTATGGAGAGATTTAATTATTTGTAATAAAAGATTTACTGCAGTCTGATAACTGCCCAGAGGTGCACTGTTGGGTTTTTCTTTAACTAGAATAGAGTACTTTGTATTCTGGGAGAATTGAGTTCAAGTGCAGGTATGTGGAAAGTCTGTTGAAACATGTTTAGAGATGGGTGTTAGTTTTTTAAAAAGACTCTAATGAAAAGTAGACAGCTGTAGAGAAAGCCCTATTTGTGTAGCTCTCAGTAACAGAACAGAGATGTTTAACTTTAAGGGGAAATAAAGGCTACCTCCTTGATGCTCAGTCAAGGTCACCCAGATGGTCTCAGTTTTTGAGCCCCTGGTTAATACTAATCTCCATGTCTGATGTTCTCCCTTAATAAAATGAACAGTTAAGAGGAAAGCCATAAATATCTTGTTAAACGAAAATAAACTAATTTCACAGATATTCTAATATCTTGTCCCAGCTCTTGGACATTTTCAGTCTGGTATGACGAAAAGGACATGCTTATTCGCCTTAACTCTTTCTCTGATGCAGAAAAATAAGCATCAAGTTGGAATATAAAACACAGCTCAGAAGATACTTGGAACTCCTGTACCCTGAGTATGAAAGTAAGGAAAGGGAGAGATGAGTGCAGTGACAGAAGGCTGTTTATTTTGGGTGGATTCCGCCTGCCTCATGTGTTGGAGAAGTAGGAGCCCTCAGTGCTCCGGCCACCAGGTGGGGAGGAACAGGCCGCTGTCGACCTGGAGTGCTGGCTCCCACGCTGTGAGTCAGGATTGCATAAGAGAGTTCGGCAATGCTCTCCAAGGCAATGCCAGTGATGCTTTGCAAATGCCCCGCAACCTTCAGAAACAGAGACAGATTTCTTATTACTAAATAAACATGTGTTAGTGCACAGACACATTGCTGGGGCTGTTTTCTCAAGCCAAATGTAAATTTTTTCATTTCTCTGAGCTTACAGAGAAGATTAAATCCAGATCCCAGTGTTTGCCGATGGCCAAATTACACTAGGATACCTTTGCCCTGATAGTGTTAGCATGGAAAATTTCTGGTAGACATTTCCCTCTGCTGGAGATAAGTTTTGTGAAATATGAGAGGGATATTTGGGTCTTGACATTTTTTCTATTTGGGAGGATACACTTATTGGACTTTAACATAGTAGCAGATTATCATAATGGGAAATGAACAAGCTGAACTTGGGCCTCCATTTCCAATTTCATAAGAGGAAAACTGGAGAACATTTTTCAGTCCCACCGTAGTTTTTTCACTCCCAAATCCTGCTCATTCATCCTAATCCTGGGTCTTGGCACTTACCTTTTATAGCTTGTCTTCTGTTTTCCTTTAACTGAGGGGAGAATGCTTTCTATTAAATGAATTCTGACCATGCTGGTCCTGCTCAGTGGTGCATACCTGGCTCCAACACTCATGGTTTTGGATGAAAGCACTTGCTGCAATGATTCCTACTGCCAACAGCATGAAGTCTTCCTTCACAGAAATAAACTTTTCCCTAAGTGATTAAAACCATATTAATTTTGGAGCTAGAATGACACTTGATCTTCCAAATCCTAGGGTTATGGGACTTCAACTATGAGTTGTTTATGTTGATCATGGAATTTTTATAGGTGGAAAGAAATGGTCAAATAATAGCTAATTGATTCCCTCTTCCAACCTCCCCCAAATCAGCGGATTAACACATGAGCCTCCTGTCTGAATGGTTTACGGACCTTTTGTTGTTCCATCTGTCTCCCTAACAAATGTAACTGTGAGGCTTTTTACCAGTCTGACTTTACAGTAATCAAACATTTTTGTCCAAGTTGCAACCCTGTGACTGGCTTTTTTTCCTAAGTGGCTATAAAAGCAGTTCAGTAATCTCAAATTATAAGCAGCTATAAAAGAAGAACTAGGAATGAAAGTATGTTAATTACTAGAAGTCATTTAAATTTTAAAAGTAAAAGCCTTTAGGGTTTTGCTGATTGGGCTCAGTCATCCATCCAAACAACATACTGGATGTTAATTAGAACAAGATAACCCATGCAGGTTATCTGTGGACTGGGTGCCTTGCTAGGTAAATTCCATTTCCCAAGTTCTTGTGGTATGTTACCGACTCCCTGTTTCTGGAAGGAGCCTACAATAAAGGAGTTGCCTTACCCTTGCAGCTGACTGGGTGTGGAGTTCTCGATTGAAGCCCTCAGCAGGCTCTCATATACAGGTTCATGGAGAAGATAGACTAGGTCAAGTAGGGTCAGGCAGGTTGCATACAGCTGTGTGGCTGGCACCAAACAGCCGTTGTATCCTAGATGGAGTATGCGCATGGTAAAGAGCATTATGTACCTCTTCTCTGATCATAATCACAGTTGTCATGTGACACAAAGCTGTTGAGCTGCTAATGTGCTTCCTGGTTGCCGTGTTCCACTGTAAGAAACCTCTGTAGCTGGAGGTCGATTTTAAAGGACAAAGGGAGAGGTAGAAAAACCTCCAGCTACAGTATATATACAACTGGAGCGTATTTGTTTGTTCCCCTCTTATCTCACGCCTCTCTACAAAGTCAACTCTTTGATGCTACAATAAGAATGTGCTTAATGAGGCCAAATATAAACCAGGTGCGGAGACTGGCGTTTGTTTCCCTGACAAGTACTAGAGGAAACTACTTTCCTCAGTCAATGCGCGCTTCCTGCTGTTCGTCATTGGCAGGTTCTGCCCACTGCCCTCAAACCCCTAGGCACATTCTTACTGCCTTCTATGGAAGACTCCAACCCACATGCCCGACACACTTAATAAAGTACCTAAAACCTCCAAGAGCATCTCCACATATGCCAGGGGAGTAGGCAGATTGATTTGGAAGTTCAGGGACTTCAAAACATCAAGCTCTGACTCCAGCAGTTCTTCTTTAGTGTGTAGATACCCTAGAGCCTGGAGGAAATTCAGGACTGTAACGTTGCTGATTTTCTGAGCAAAGAAAACCAAAACGGAGTGAAAGAGCAGTGTGTCAGAATAGAGGTCATACATCTTGGCATAGTAAACAAAGCCCTTCACAATCCAGTCCATGCCTTTATCTCATCTTCTCTCTTGGTAATTCCCCCTTACACTCTACACTTGTCATATAGAATTACTTGCACTCCCCAAACCCACATGCTCTCCAAGTCTCTACACATGCTCTTTCCTGTATCTGGATCTCCCTCCTCACCCCCAACACCCCCACTGCTCTCCTTACCTCTTCTCCCTCTTTCCTTAGGATCCACCCATCTCCCCCACCCTCCCCTGCAAGAAGTCATTTTCTCTATTAGTTAAAGCGCACGTACCAGGGACTTCCCTGGTGGCGCAGTGGTTAACAACAGGTGGAAGATAATGAATAAACGTTCTGTTGTTTGTTCCCCCAAAAAAGTCATTTTCTCTAAATACACTTCCTTGACTCTCCAAGGCTGATTAGGTATATTCAGAGCCCTCTGTATTTACACTAATCAGAACACTTGCTCACATTATTTGCCTGTGTGTCTTCTCCCATTAGGTAATAAATTCCTTGAGAGCATAGACAATATTTTTACTCTTGTAGCCATGGCACCTAGTGCAGCATCTGGCCATAGAAGACAATAAATATTTGTTGAATAAATGATACTATACAGACATCGCATAGTGATGTGGAAACATTTTATCCTTTATAAATGTAATAGTTTGCCTTTAATACTAATAGGTATGTTGGCAATTCAGGCACCTTAGCTGTCCTTGAGTCCAAGGGGAGGAAAGGTGACCTGTATGAATGATGGCATCCGTCCAGCAATTATACTTTGGGAACAGAACTTCAGACTATTTAATAACTGCTTCTGTCTGACTCGTGTGTGTGTGTGTGTGTGTTTAGGAGGTATGCTTAGGAAGCATAATTACACTCTGGAATTTCTGCATGAGTAGTATCACCTAGCCTAGGAGTGGGTTTCTCAAAGCCACCTTTGGATGAACTGGTTTCTCTCTAACACTCAGGTGCCCATGCGCAACCCCAGCTCCTTACTTTGTAGTGGAAGGAAAGTTTGCTTGCCAGCTGAACACATGACACAAGACGCAGGATGAACTTGTTGAAAAGCTGCTCTTTCAGAGCCCTCCAATTCTGAGGCTCTGTCTTCTCTCTCAGCTGGATTGTGGCTTGCCTGCAGATGTTCTCTGCCTGCTTAATCATAAACCTATAAAGAAGGGAAAGGGGAAAGGAAACAATCCACACTCAACCTAAATGGAATTTGTGCTTCAAACCATGTTACACCTCATCCTCTCCAATATCAATCGCTGGCTAAAAAATTTTACATTTGCAAGAAAAAGAGAGTGCAAACCAGGTCTCATGGTAAGGGGCAACTAGCATTTTTTTTTTTAAAGGTCTGGGTACATTAGGCATTCTGAGAGGTACCCCTCACAAAGGCCTTATGCTCAGGGCTTTACCTTTCTAGGATTTCTACAGCCTGGTAGCTCACGGATTTCTCCAGACACCATTGTTCAGACAGGAGAAAAACAAACTCTGCCAAAACAGGAAAGAAGAGCTTAATTCATAAGGTGCAACCAAAACGACTCTGTGAACTCTTGGCGTTGTGTAAAAGCCATGATGGGGCCCAGGGAAGAGGGTCAGGAGGTGAGAAAGATGAGACGGAAACAACCCAAGCTGAACCTGTTTCCCTTTGTTGCCAATAGGCAAATGAGAGGCATGAAAAGGAGGCTGACTGCGTGCAAAAACAAAGGCTTACTGAGCCCCCTCAGGGCCCCTTGAGCCTTCCTATGGGTCTCAGCTGATAAAAGGCTTGGCCAGCTACACACAAACAAACCAGCTGGTCTAGTTGGCCTTTACACCATGCTGGGAACCTCCAGCTTCAAGAGAGATTCTTGGATGGATAAAAACCCTAACCCCTATATTCTGTTTTCAGTGGAATGTTGATAGGAACAGAAGGGTCCCTCCTGGAGCTTTGATATTCTTTATAACACTGTTTGTTTAGTAACCACCCACTGGAGAACTCCCATTGCTTTACAAACACAATTCACCTTACAGCTGGACACCACTTATCCACCACCAGTTTGTTGGGTAAATCTGTGGTGGCTGAGCCTCTCCCCAGGAGCAAGCTTGTTACTCTGAAGTGGCTTGTTTGGAAGCAGCATCCCCTAAATCAGGGAACATAGCCCAACTTGGGTTGGGGAAGTCATTGGGAAGGTGGGAAGGGTAAGATACCTTGGCAAGATTTTAGGCTGCCTGTGTTTCTCTTTGAAAGAACAGCCCCAGATAGAATTCTATTTAGTTAGCAATATCATTAGAGGGTGGAAACAAGGATAAACGTTAGTTCTCAAAGCTCCTGCAGAACTAGGAACTTTTAGCATTGATCAGCAAAGAATTACATATAGTCAAATTTCCATTACCATATGTCATCAGAGAAAATCTGACTTAGAGGAAAAAAAATCTGTAAAAGTTAAGCTAGCACAAGACAGTTTAACAATCTACTTGACATAGGTTACACATAGATACATGTACAAAACCTTATCATTACAGAGGCCAAAGCTCTGCTAACAGTGTCCAATGAAGAAGATAATTAGTTTAAGCAATTAAGCAAAGTATCCTAGAACACATAATGTGTGTTATGAGCCAGTCCTTTTATTTGCTGGAACTTAGGTTTTATTTCTTTGTTTTCGTGTGTGTGTGTGTATAGTTGTTTTGTTTTATTTTGTTTTTGATCTGAATCATCTGGGCAATTGTTTCTATTTTCCATTTTAATTTGCCGAGAAAACAGTTTGGGTTAGGTGGAATGGATGAGGGTTACACCTCTCTCCTGCTACTGGCTCCACCTCCGTACAAACATACTCAGATCTATTAACTAAAAGACCCTCCCCTTCTATTCTCTTAAGCTAGGGCTCTATCTCTCTAGCTTCCATGACTGTGAAATTTCTTGAAAGTCTAGCTTACACCTGCTGCTTCCACTTCATCATTCACTCCCTAATGTTCTGCAATTTGGCTTCTATTTTTTACAATTTGCTGAAATGATTGTCTCAAAGGTCAGAAAATACATCCAAATTGTTAAATATCATGGCCCTTTGGCAATCGTCATTCCTGGTGTTCATATCTGTGAAGTATCTGAAATTGCTGACCATGAAACTCTCCTCTTGCTTCCAAAGGTCTCTAGGTTCTGTTCCTAACTCCCCAACCATTCCATTTATTTCCTTCATGACTCTTCCTCCTACTCCACTTTCCTGAACACAAAATGTCTCCCAAGGAACTGTACTGGACCCGCTTCTCTTCTCTCCCTCTAGGAGCTCATCCTCTGCCACAGTTTCAACAGTATCATTATGGAGAGAACTCCCAAACCCTTATCTCTAGTTTGACCTCTCTTCTGACTTACTCTTTAAACAGCCTGCTAGAAACCTTCTTCTAGATGTCCCACAAGCACTTGAAACTCAGTAGATCTCAAATCAAAGCTATTTTCTTGGGCTTCCCTGGTGGTGCAGTGGTTGAGAATCCGCCTGCCAATGCAGGGGACATGGGTTCGGGCCCTGGTCTGGGAAGATCCCACATGCCGCGGAGCAACTGGGCCCGTGAGCCACAACTACTGAGCCTGCACGTCTGGAGCCTATGCTCCGCAACAAGAGAGGCCGCGATAGTGAGAGGCCTGCGCACCGCGATGAAGAGTGGCCCCCGCTTGCCGCAACTAGAGAAAGCCCTCGCACAGAAACGAAGACCCAACATAGCCAAAAATAAATAAATAAATTTTAAAAAGAAAAGATGACTACTATCTTAAAAACAAAACAAAACAAAACAAAAATCCCAAGCACTCTCTAATGACTAAAATAAAAAAAGCTATTTTCTTTCCCAAACAAGTCACATTTCCTCCCGTTTTATTTATTTTAATGTATGTGTGTGTTTCTCTTAATGGCACCACTATATTTCTAGGCTCAACCCTTTGGCATAGTCATCTTCGCCTTCTTCACTTCTTAAAATTCATCCATTGCAGAACCCTAGATTTTACCCTGAAATGTTTTTAATCCAACCTCCCTTGTCATTCCCTCTGCCCTATCACCTAAAAAACTACTCACAAAGACTACACTGGACTTCCTACCTCCCATCTCTCTCTACTCCAGTCCATCCTTTACATCACAGCCAAAATAATTTTTTCTAAGGCAAAGGTTACAGTTATATCACTCCCATATGGAAAAAAAAAAAAAAAGACAAAAACAAAAACCCTCAGTGCCTTCTTGTTTTCCTATTAAGTCAGGTATAAACTCCTCACTTTGGCATTCAAAGTTCCATGTGGAATGTCTCCAAACCACTTTCTGGTCTGGATTTCAACTACTCTTCCACAGGCTCTGGCCAACCTGGATGACATGGTACCCACATTCACCCAAAATGTCCCTATTTCCATAGCTTGACTCATGTTATCCCCTTTTAGTAGAACCATGGTCCTGGGAGTTCCCTGGTGGTCTAGTGGTTAGCATTCGGCGCTTTCACTGCGGAGGCCTGGGTTCAATCCCTGGGTGGGGAACTCCCACAAGCCACCCGGCGCAGCTAAAAAAAAAAGAGAGAGAAAGAAACACGGTAAAAAGGAAGGAAAGAAGGAAGGAAGGACGGGAGGAAGACGGTCCGTATCCACCACCTTCACCAGCCAAAATGTTATCCTTCCTTCAGGGTCTACCTCAAATGCCACGATGCCTGGAGGACTCCTTAATTCATCCTACCCCCACCTCACTCCATCTCTCCTTTCAATCCCCATAAAAGCTTGTTTAGTCTGGTATGTCACTTATCTAACCATACTTGTACCTAGTCATTTGCAGATTTGTCCTAATATCCTCCAAAGATTATATACATGGTTTGAAAGCGGGGACTAGATCTCTCGTTCATCTTTCTAACCCAGGAAGCAGGGAGAATAAGTACTCTACACGTGTTGAAATCAAGGGTAGGGTGCTGGTGAGTCTTGCTCATCACTGTACCTCCAGCGCCTGGCAAAGAGTAGGTACTAACGAAACTTATTTGAATGAATAAGGGACACTGAATCTCAAGGTCGGTGCCTCAAAGAGAGGTGCCCAGTCTCCCATAAGCCCAGCTCCCCGGCCTGCATCCCCACCCACGATCCGGGTCTCCCTGAAGCTGCCCATCCGGCCCGCAGACTCCTGCACGGCTTGCTCATTCTGCTGGGCCAAGTGGAGCAGAGCGTCTTCGATTGTCTCTGTGGCAACAGCTCCAAACTGAAAGTCACTGAGCGAGGCCAATCTTGGCCTCACAGGTCGGTCCATTTTCAAAACCTTGTTTGTTGCCCCCGACGTCTCGCTGGATCCGTCCCCCTTAGCTTCCCTTCAGAGTCTTCTGCCACACCCTGGATTCTTCGTCCCCTTCCGTGTGCTTGTCCTCCTGGCCTCAAGTCTGACGAAAACTCATTTCCCAGCACAGCCTCGATCCTTCCACAGCCTTTTCCCGCCCCAACGGACGCGGACCCTTCAGCCAATCGGAAAGCACGGCCTCTTCCCGCCTGCCCCGCCCTTTCCCTTGGGCCGGGAGCCGCACTCTTTGCGAAAGGAAATGTGGACTACATCTCCCAGCGTTCCCTGCGGCGGCCATGGACAGCTATTCCCAGCAAGCCCCGCGCCCCGGGAACTGCGGAGGGCGGAGCGGCAACATGGCGGCGCCGGGAGGTGGAGACCCTCTGGATGCTAAGAGCGGAAAGGCCCCCCTGGCTCAGCGCATCGACCCGACGCGGGAGAAGCTGACTCCTGCGCAACTACAATTCATGCGGCAGGTGCAGCTCGCCCAGTGGCAGAAGATGCTGCCACAGCGGCGGACCCGGAACATCGTGACCGGCCTGGGCATCGGGGCCTTGGTGTTAGCAATTTGTATCCGTCTGCACTGTAGACTCAGGGAGACCGCATTTGGGGGCAGGAGAAGGGCAGCAGAGGCGTGTAGGAGGGCAGTGTTGGGGTGGCAGAAAGAGCCCGAGCTGTGAAAGTCTTGGCTACTTGTAACGCTGAGCCAAGCGTTTAAGTGTACTTTACTTTGTCATTTTAAAGGTGATCTTTTAATATAATTTATTAATGATAACGGATTCGGGGTCAGGGCTCAGAAGAGCAGAGGGCAGAAGATCGAATCACTGATTTGGGAGGATGAGAGATCAACAAGGGTGGTTGAGCAAGTCTGGGAAAAGGGAATGTGCATTTTCCACGTGGTTTCCTGAACCCACCTCCCCAGATGGTTACACCTTCTACTCGGTGTCCCAGGAACGTTTCCTGGATGAGCTGGAAGATGAGGCCAAAGCTGCTCGAGCCCGAGCTCAGGAAAGGGCATCAGGACACTGATCCAGATGGGCATCCTGCATC
Organism: Eubalaena glacialis; assembly: GCF_028564815.1. NCBI lineage: Eukaryota > Metazoa > Chordata > Mammalia > Artiodactyla > Balaenidae > Eubalaena > Eubalaena glacialis. The sequence continues at coordinate 42,536,139 of NC_083734.1, forward strand.
TCCAACCTGCTGGAGTCCCTTCACATGATGGATGATGCCCCACGACCCTGTAGAAATGGAAGGCTGCTCACAGCATTGCTTTCCTTCTTACTAACTTTGGACGATGATAGAGCCCAAGTAACCACGGGTTTGTGCATTTGGCCATTGTCAAGGGAACATGCCCACCTCGCACTCACTGTGTGGCCACTGACTCCTTTTCCTAGTTTCCTTGTTCGAGGTATCTGACCTTGGCTTTTCCCAAGCTTTCTGACTTTGTGGTTTATCCCCTTCAGGGTCTGGCTGGGAGGGTGGAGGACAAGAGGTGGGCTCTTAATGGGGGTGAGGGTGGCAGCTCTGTGCAGTGTTGGAGCCTAAAGTGGGAAAAATGGGGTCAGGTTGAGAGCAATAAACTGAGTCATCTCTCTCGGAGTCCAATGAGTGTGTTGGGGCTGACACTTCATGCTGGAACGCTCCACAGGCAGTAGCTGCAGCTGTGGCATGGCCCCAGGGAGCCGTAAATGTTTAACTAGAATTGCTTTTTCCATGAGATCTTTCCACCTGATTTAAGGGAGAGATCGTGGTGGGTCACTGGGCTGTTTGAGACTGAACCAGGTCTTGGGGGGAAGGAAGGTCACTCACTCTTCTGTCCTCTACCCTGAGGAACACACTACTCCAACTTTACTGCCTTTTCCCATCTCGAGAGAGAGAGAGAGAGAGAGAGGTAGATGAAGGATGAGGGACAAGCAGCTTTCATTCTTTTAACTTCCACTGGGGCCTGCTTGTGTAGGCCTAAGGTGGGGTCTGGGTGGACTCTTAGCTTGGTCAGGTGGATTATTGACCTTGCAGTTTCCTCATGAACTGCTGGCAGGAAGCCAGAAGGCTGGGCTCCACCCCTGCCTCCCGTTGTGAAACGGGAATTCCTTGTAAATCCTCCCCTGCCTTACCCCGTAAAGCTTTGACCCCAGTTCCTAAGGCCCGACATACAAATTCACCAGGTTCTAGGTTCCAGCATTTTTATTGGCTGCTACTAATTCTGGTGTGAGAACACCCCCTCCTCCTGCCCAGCTGGGAGTGTGCCTTCTAGAAGCATCCGGGCTCGGGTGGGACTGCTTAGTGGTTCACTCTTGGCTGGAGAGGTGGCAGGGATGAGGATGGTAGGCTGCAGAATTTATGCCTTCTACACACAGCAAACAGTTCCCACATGTTTGGCTCTTCCCTATAATGGAACGGCACTCTCCATGCCCCTGGGGCCTCCTACTCCCTCAGTGTTGAGGTCTTCCTTGCAGAGTTGTGTTGGTCAGCAGATTCTGAGAGCACAAGCTCCACGGTGGGCCCTGGTGTGGATGAGACACATGGCTTCTGTTCGGAATTCACTGGAGGGAAAAGAAAAAGTACTGAAGAAACCTCCAGAGTGGGAGGAGGGTGAAGCTGCAGCCAGTTATCTTTCCCTGGGCTCTCCCTCCCTTGGGCCCGCCCTCACCATCCTGCCAACATCCCTGGCGAATGTCACCCCCTTGCTCGCCCGCTGCTCCTGGGAGCCGGTGCTGCTGCCACTCAGGGAGTTCCTTCGCATGATGCCTGGGTGCAGGATGGGGAGGGAGAGCACTGAGTGAGGGAAGGGGCCATGGGGAGAGGGGGCTAGTCCCCCCCAAACTAAGGGGCAGACCCCCAGGGCCTGAAAGAAAGATCACTAGGGACAGGTCTCCAGAAAGATGGGAGTGGGGCAACTGCTGTCTCACCAGGGCCCAGGAGCTCAGAGCGCTGCAGGCTATTGCGCCGGGAGGTGGGGAAGCTGCCCTTGGAGAGGCGGCGCTGGCGGCTAGACAGCATAGCAGCAGGGGCCACGATACCCGGCGGGGGCTGCTTCCCGAGCCTGCTGTACAAGTCCTCAATTTCCTGTTTCTGTAGTGTCTGTAGTGCCTCCACCTCTGACAAGTGCCTGAGAACACATCAGGAGCGTGAGAGGGCTAGCCAAACACTTTGCTCTCCCAAGTCCACCTCTTGACCTCCATCCTCCCCAGACTCACTTCTGCCGAAGACTCCGCAGCTCAGCCCAGAATTCCTCATCCTCCCCACTGCTCTCTGATTCCTCACTGCTCAGACACAGGCTGCTGTAGGAGTAGTTCATCCACACTGGGCTGGGATGGCTCAGGGGTGGAGGGCTGCCCCCGACTCTGGGTTCCTTCCCATCGTCCCCTTCCTCTTCGGCGCCAGCCCCCAGGCCCTCGGCTGCACGGTCACTTTCAGCCAGAGCCTCCCTGGCCTCTGGCCCGCCTCCAGCACTATCCTCCGTGTCTGAGCTCTCCGAGGTCAGCTGAGGGGTTGGAGCCTTCAGGGAGCCAGAGAGAGTGGGGGATGTCGGTAGCAGGGGAAGAGGCTCAGCTGGTTCCTTGGATGAAGTCACTTGGAAGCGCCCAACAAGCTGGGGCTTTCCCTCTGTAGTGAGACAAGGAAGGAGTCATGGAAGAAGGAAGAGAAATCAGTGGCAGGACATAAAGTGACTGAGGGACTTCCCTGGTGGCGCAGTGGTTAAGAATCTGCCGCCTGCCAATGCAGGGGACACAGGTTCAAGCCCTGGTCCGGGAAGATCCCACATGCCACGGAGCAACTGAGGCCGTGTGCCACAACTACTGAGCCTGCGTTCTAGAGCCCACGAGCCACAACTGCTGAGCCTGCACGCCACAACTACTGAAGCCTGTGCGCCTAGAGCCCGTGCTCTGCAACAAGGGAAGCCACCACAATGAGAAGCCCGTGTGCCACAACGAAGAGTAGCCCCCGCTCGACGCAACTAGAGAAAAGCCTGTGCGCAGCAACGAAGACCCAACGCAGCCATAAATAAATAAATAAATAAACAAACAAATAAATAAATTTATTTATTTTTTTAAAAAAAAGTGACTGAGGATAACAGGCAGGGGAAGGTCAGTGGTCAGAGGCCTCACCTTCAGAGATGGGAGCCAGTCTGGCTTCACCCAGGAGTGGCCAACCAAGATTTGGAGAGGCCTAAAAAGTGTGGATCCATGAGTAGAGAAATGATCCAGAATGGACCCCACACACACACCCCGCAATCATCCCTCTTGGTTCCTACTCACCTCACTCTCCATCTCAGCTGTCAGAGATGAAGGCCTCTCCTGGCCACAAGGAGCAAGGGGAGCTGGAGGGGGCAGGCTGGGTAGGGGACCAGGAGGAGCTGGAGGAGACTGGGACAGGAGCCCAGGGGAGGGGGACAGCAGGGACTGAGCCACAGTCATCACAGCCAGTGAGAACGCACTAGCCAGAGAGAGCAGAGGGGCTGCTGTGGTGGAGGGGAGGGGAGAAGCAGAGGGACAGGGGGGAAAGGAGGCAGGAGCAAGAGTAACCTGGGAACAACTGGGGAGGGGAGAATTCAGTGGAAACTGAGCAGATGGGACTGGAAACTGGGATGCACTGGGGGAGAATGGAAGTGGGGAGCTGGGGGGGTGTGGAGAGAGATTTGAGGGGACCTGGGGAGAAATTGGAGAGAATGAGGAGGAGCTGGGATGACATGGGGGAGAAGTGATGGGGAAGATGGCACTTGGGAAAGCAGGGGACCCAGGAGAAAAGGGGTTTCCAGGAGACGAGGGGGTTCCAGGAGAGGATGGGGAGGCGGAGAAGGCTGCCCAGCTCCTCTGCTCTAGGGTGCTGCTCTGGAACTCTGCTGGGAAGGGAGCGGATGTTGAGATTCCAGTCCTCCATTCCCTATGCCCTTCCCAGGAGCAACCCCAGGGGTTGGGATGAGTAGGGACAGAATGTAGTACATACCACTGGATGGGTCTGGGGGGTACCCTGGGAGGGCAGGCAATGGTGCTGGCTCCTCCTGAGAGAGAGAAATGTCACAGTGGGAAGAGCTGAGTCTTAGGACTCATGAACCTCTAGGAGTCCAGAGATGAGTTTCAAGGGATTCAAAAGTGTATTTGAGGGACTTCCCTGGTGGTCCAGTGGTTAAGATTCCGCTCTCCCAATGAAGGGGGCCCGGGTTTGATCCCTGGTCAGGGAACTAGATCCCGCATGCCGCAACTAGGATCCCGCATGCCGCAACTAAAGATCCTGCATGCTACAACGAAGATCCCGCGTGCCACAACTAAGACTGGTGCAGGGCTTCCCTGGTGGTGCAATGCTTGAGAATCTGCCTGCCAATGCAGGGGACACGGGTTCGAGCCCTGGTCTGGGAAGATCCCACATGCCACGGAGCAACTAGGCCCGTGAGCCACAACTACTGAGCCTGCGCGTCTGGAGCCTGTGCCCCGCAACAAGAGAGGCCGCGATAGTGAAAGGCCCGCGCACCGCGATGAAGAGTGGCCCCCACTTGCCGCAACTAGAGGAAGCCCTCGCACAGAAACGAAGACCCAACACAGCCAAAAATAAATAAATAAATTAATTAATTTTAAAAAAAAATAAAAAAGACTGGTGCAGCCAAATAAATAAATAAATATTTTTAAAAAACTGTATTTGAGAAATATGTAGTGGTAAAGGGGCATGATGTCTGCAACTTACTTAAATGGTTCCCCCCAAAAATGCATGCACACACACAGATAGGGGAGAGAGGAAGAGAGAATGGTAAAGCTCATGTGGCAAAACACAACTGGCAAATCTAGGCAGAGTATCTAGGAATTCTTTGTTCAATTTTTGCAACTTCTCTGTAAGTCTGAAATTTTATTTATGTATTTTTGGCCGCAACGCAAGGCATGTGGGAATCTTAGTTCCCCAACCAGGGATCAAACCCGCGCCCCCTGCATTGGAAGTGTGGAGTCTTAACCACTGGACCACCAGGGAATTCCCCTCTGTAAGTCTGAAATTGTTTCAAAATAACAAGCTAAAAGTATGCATTGAACACATTTTTCTAGAACAGGAGTCTGTGGCTTTCATCAGATTTCAAATGGGGGAAGAGCCATTGTTTTGGGGTCCCAGAGATGAAGACAAGTTAGATCCAAGGGGACTGGTAAGGGCAGAGACTAATGAAACCTGGAGCAGAGTCCCTTCCCCCTGGAGGTGCCCAGAGGGGTCTGACCTGGGGGCCCAGGGGGTCTTCAGCAGCCTCCACAGGGCCAGTATCTCTCTTCAACAGGGTCTCCACTCGCTGGATAATCTCCCGAATCCGGTTCAGGAATCCAGCTCGCTCCGAGGGCAGAATGAACTCGTTATACACCTGGCGAGAGTCAGTAGGAAGGGGAAGGAGGGCTCGGTTATTCCACTCATCCCTCTCTCCCGGCCCCAGTCTTTAAAAACCAACCCTTCACCCCACCGCTTGTGCTCACCACCAACCTAAAACAAGTATTTAGTAAGCATCCATTGTGTGCCAGGCACTGTGTGGCGTAAGGAGAAATACAGCTTAGAGAAAAGGAGGTAACATTCACAGCGTGCATGTATATACCAGATCTTTACATATCTTATCACATTTAACACCAACAACAGCTTTCTGGGGTCTACATTAACACCGCCACTTTAGAGTTATGCTAACCAATGCTCAACAAGGTGAAGTTCAGTCTGCCCAAGATCAGGGGATTTGCACCCAGACCTGTCTAAAGCCAAAGTCTGAGTTCTTTACACTGTTGCCTCACATGCTTTTGGACACAATTCCTCCTCTCATAGGGTTTATAAAGTATGCCCCACAGATCCACATACACACACAGCCCCACAAAGTTAAGTAAAAATAAGGCAATAAATGGTAAATGTAACATTCAAGTCCGCAAATGCTTACTGAGCACATACTATGTGCCAGACATTTGCTAGGTTCTTTGAGGGAACAGGGAAGTATGAAACAAGGTCCTGGTCCTGAAGAAGCCCAAAATCTAGTGGAAGAGACACACACATACATAATTCAATAGACTGCAAGTCAGCCCATGGCAGGTAAGGCGTTTTTGATTGGCGTAGAGATAAAAATGCTATTCCCGGAAGGGGAAAGGGAAAGCTGCTGTTTAATGGGTAGAGATTCAGATTTGCAAGATAAAAAGGTTCCAGAGATCTGTTGCCCAACAGTGTGAATATACTTAACACTACTGAACTGTATACCTGAAAATGGTTAAGATGGTACATTTTATGTTATGCGTTTTTTAACACAATTTTTAAAAATTCCATTCCAAGAAGAAAGCAGTTCATACCACCTCAGGGGATAGGGGGAAGCTGGGATGGCTCCACAGCTGAGGTTTGAAGGATGAGTAAGAAAAGCAACCCTTTATTGAGGACCTACCATGTGTGGACACTTCCCATACTTTTATCATCATTTCACTTCTTGTACATGCTGTATCACTTCGCATAAATTATATGTTACATCAGAACATCTTTGCAAAATAAGTATTATCCCCTGCGTTTTACTGATGAAGTTCCAAGAGGTTAAGAAACTTGCCCAAGTTTGCCAAATCAGTAGATAACAGAGCTGAAGTTTGAACTCAGGTCTTATGTGAAAGTCCACCCTTTCCTCTGTTCCATGCTGTTCTGAGGCAGGAAAGGGCACAGCACATTCACAGCACATTCAAAAAGGGCACAGCACATTCACAAAATAGTGAAGACTGGAGTATAGCTGAGAGTGCTGTGAATTTTATAGGCCGTGCTCCAGAGTTTGGACGTTACTCTGTAACCACAGGTAGCCTCTATAGATTTGGGGGCAAAAAAGCAACAAGAGGAGATCTAAGTCTGAGGAGAATTCTGCTGCAGAGGAGTGGAGGGTGGGCTGGGAAAGAGAGAAAAGAGGGCAATGGACCCTGGGTTCAGGCACAGGGTCCCTTTGGCTGTGTGGGATCTGAGTGGGGCTTGAAAGCCCAGTACAGAAAGCTCCCAGGGCGAGACCCCTGAGGAGATGGAGCCAGAAGCTGAAAGGCACCCAAGCCTCTTCAGAGGACCATTCAGAAACCAGTGTGGCTGGAGGAAAGATTCTTGAAGGGTTGAGTGGCTTGACAGAAGTTAATAAGCCTGCACCGCCAGGTGATAGTTTGTCTTTGTCCCCGACACAAGCTGAATGACATGATGGAGGAGAAGCTTTAGAAAGAGTTCCTGAAGTCTGACGTTTCTTCCATTCCCTTCCCTCTTTCATTCCAGAGGCTGGCATCCACTGCCCCCACTCCACTGAAACTGGTCTCCCACAAAGATCTCCTCCTGACAAAAGCCAGTGTGGTCTTGCCTCAGGCTTCACCCTATGCCTCCTTGAAACAATCTCCTTACTCAGTTTTTAGTAACATCTTCCGGAGCTCCTCCTACCTCTCAGGCTCCATCTCTGTCCTTCGATGACCTATCCCCACCCCCCCATTCCACAACTGGGGGTATCCACTAAGACAAACCTCTATGCCTCAGGCTTTGCAGGCCCACCTTCTCTCACGCTCAACTCTGCTGAGACTCCCAGATCCACCGCTCTCTCCAGCCCTGACCCGTATTCTCTCCGAGAGGATCTTATCTTGCCTGTCTCTCTGTCATTCAAGCTCATCATGATCCCTAAAAAAAAAACAAGCCTACTTTCATTTTCTAACTTCCTCTCTCCCTTGATGGCCTATTGCCATTAGTTCCTCTAAGTTACAACTCGCCCTTGATATCCCCTCTCGCTAACTCCCTCTCGTATCAACTCAGCAAATATTTATTGACCATCTACTATGTACACTGTACCATGTCAATAGATTACTGGATTACAGAGTAATTTATTTTCCCAAAATGACCCTCAGATTCACCCCTTTTCTTCCTCCTCCCCCATAATCCATTCTCTCCTTGGACCACATCCGGCTTCTTGTATCCACCTGCCAACTGGATTCCCTATCCCCAACCCTCTCCCACATCCCACAGCAGAACAGTCTTCTTAAAACCTATTCTCACCATGTTACACTCTAACTCTTAAGACTGTCTATGATCTGGGCTCAACCTCACTTCCACAACTCTCCTACAGGAACCCTTTTCTTTTTGGATTTTTTTAAAATTGAAGTATAGTTGATTTACAACGTTGTGTTAATTTTTGCTGTACAGCAAAGTGATTCAGTTATACATATATACACATTCTTTTTTTTTCATATTCTTTTCCATTATGGTTTATTACAGGACATTGAATATAGTTCTCTGTGCTATACAGTAGGGTCTTGTTGCTTCCTATAGGAACTCTTCCAATGACAAAGTCTCCTCATGAAGCCCTCCTAGCCCCATATTTCAAGTCACTCCCTATTTCCATGCCTTTCCTTTGCCGTACCTCCACTGGACATGCCCTTTCCACTCTTCACTGCCATTCTGACCCATCTGTCAAGACCTCACGTAAGTCCTACCTCTTTCCCTGCTGCCCCCAACCCATCCTTTACTTACAGCCACAGTATCACGTGTCTAGCGTGCACTTCACTGCACTTATGTATACCCTATGTTAGTCTCAAATTGCTCCAGCTGAGGATCCAAACCTCACTGGATAAACAGAAACCTCCCCCAAAACAAGGGCAGAGATGTCTTCAGTGTCACTGTGCTGAGGGCCAACCAGCTTTAAAACCCTTGCTGTTGGATGGGGTGGGGGTGGGGGGCAGTTCAGCAACAGGGGACATCAGGAAGGAGACTCTTGTCCCAGATCCAAAGACTCTGTCTTCATCTCTCTCCCCCTCACCATGGCAGCTGCAATCTCTTCCGGGCTGTCCCCATCCAGATCAAATCGGAAGGTCACCATCTTGCTGTTGTGCGTCTGTAGCTGGCACTCAACCACTCTGTCATTCTGGTCTGAGACCTTCAGAGTCAAAAGTCAGCAGAGGGAGGAGGTCAAGCTCTCTGTCTTCATCACGTGTCCCCACCCCACTCCAACCAAATGACAGTGGCCAGACTGCAACTGGAGAGAGGCAGATTCTGCCCCCATAGTCTTGTATTAAAAACATGACTGGCTGACTCTTGGGTACCAGTAGCACACTGCTTCTCCCCTTTTCTGGCTAACTTCCCCTATCCCTCTGACAGTTCCCTCCAGGCCCTGTAGCTTATTCCCCAACACCTGTGCCCCTTCCTTACACTTGTGACCCGAAGCCGGGATCGGGGTCTGCGCCGGAGGTTTTTCCCTGGTGGTCTCCTCATCTGTTCCATCCCTTCTCCCATGTCACTAAGGCCTGATGCTGCATCTGAGGCATAGCTGGAAAAAAAGGAAAAGAAGACAGGAGTGTCAGAGTGGACACTGGGAGCCCAGAGCTCCATATATTTCACCCTAACACCCCAACTCAGACCAGAACTTACCTGTCTCCAGGGGAAAAGTCATTGCCAGGGCCAGAACGTGGAATGGATAAGGCAAAAGCCTGAAATAGGATATGGGTTCATGAGGTCAGGGGAGGATAACTGTTGGACTCCAGGGAGATGGTGTCAAGGGTGCTGGGGTACTTGGCAGAGGGAATTAAGAAGAGGACAAGAGGGGTGGATTTCCAAGGACATGGGGCCATGTCAGGGGTTTGGGTTTTACAGGATGGGAGATAGGTCATAGGATTGGAATGGCTGGGAGCCCCCCATGTGACCCCCTCTCACCGAGGGCAGGCAGAGATGGGACTCAGCGGGGCTGGATGGCACGCCCCTAGGGGGCTGAAGGGCAGGGTCTGAGGCATCCAGGAAGCCGGAGGAGCTGAGGTAGCCATCAGTCTCGCAATCCGCTGGTGGGGAGGGAGGGGATCAAAAAGTGGAAATAAAGGGGAGTGGTGGCCAAGGAGGGAGGCTGCCTGAGCAAGGAGGGGCCTGGAGCTGTGGCAGAGTTCTTTCCCAGAAGGAGCTATGGCTAGATGTGGAAGGCCGGGTAAGTGACAATGCTGTTGGCTTGAACTTCTGGGTAGGGGGCAGAGGCCAAGGGTTCTGGGACCTGGGTCCCAAGGTCAGAGGTGACTTACAGGTGGTAGGTGAGTAGCTGGCATGGCGGAAGAGGAAGGGCTGGTGCTGGTCTGCCTCTGGCTCCTCGGGTTCAGGGGGGAAGATACTGGAGGGAGCAGGAGTCATGGGGACAGCTGCTGGTAGGGGCCCTGGCGCTGGGGGGAAGGCCTCCAACTCCTTCGCTTTGCGCAGCTTCTCACGCTTTCGCTGGATGGCAGCAACCCGTTCACGCACTGCACGGGCCACTGGCTGGTAATCAGCTTCGCACACTAAACCCAGGGCCACCTGGAGTTGGGAGGGTGAGGAACACAGTTTGAGATGAGATTCCCCCTCCCCCAACAAAGACCCATCATGACACCTTCTTGAGGCCTCCAGGACATGGGAGAAAGGGAACCAACATTTATTGATTACCCACTGTGTCCATTAAGTGGCAGCTCTTCACATTATCAACATTAAATCCTTCCAGCAACCTTCTGAGGTAGGTCTTATCAGCCCCATTTTAGAAATAAGTAAACTAAGTGACCAGTTCATGGTTATACAGTAAGTCAATTGCTCTTGGGGGCTGGGGGGGACACTTGGCAATATCTGGAGACATTTTTAGTTGTCACAACTTAGGGGTAGGTACCACTGGCATCTACTGAGTAGATGTTAGGGATTCTTCCCAATATCCTACAATGCACAGTACAGTCTCCCAAACAAAGATGTTAGTAGTGTCAAGATCAAGAACCTCTGTATGTAATGGATCAGGATCCGATCTCAGGTCAGGTTTGAGCTATGCTTCGGAGACCCGCTCCTATGCCATATTTCAAACACATTCTCAGGTTCCTGACCCAGACCCACCAAGAGATGATTCCCACCCTTTCAACCGCATTTTTCTATCAAGAATTTCATACTCTTTCCCTTTCCCCCTCAGGCGTTCCAAGACCAGCCCCACGTCTTCTGTCTCCCATATATGCCTCTCCTGGTCCACCAGCTTCTGTTCATCATGTCCTTATTCATTTCAATAGCAAGCTCTGCTGGGCATGTAAAGGCGGTGGGGCAGGGTGATCTGACCTAAAATCTGAACAACCTGAGTCAGTTCTGCCACTTACTTGCTTGGGACCTTGTACAAGATATTCAACCTCTCTGAGCTTTTATTTCCTCATCAATAAATCGGGATAAAGTCACTGCATGCAGGGTTGGTAACAACCATCAAATGCATGGGAAAGGGCTCTAAGCTGTGTACAGATGTGGGTGATTAACAAGCTCCCACCACGTGCTAAGCACCGTCAGGGACAGAAAAACCAATACACACAGTCCCTGCCCCCAGGACTTTATAGTCTAGTGGAAGAGAAAGACAGGAATGTATCCTGGTATAAAACAAGACCAATGGGGGCCCCTCCAGTAATGGAGGACCTGCTGAAGTGGGAAAAAAACATTTAATTTTGACTCTAGAGGGGACAGGCTTTCTGAAATGGATGGTTCTGAGCATGAAGGAAGATCGAGAAAAAGACATGGGGGGGATGGGGGATGAAAAAGGGAAAAATAGATAAGCTGGAGAGAAGGGCATTTCAGGAAAACCGGATCAGCAGGAAGTAAAACAGGGAGGTGGAAGGACCCAAGGCTGGAAAAGGAAATCTCCGACTTGTGGAGAACACTAGGTGTGCAGGCGGGTGGGGTGCGTTAAGGCCGGAGCTGCAGGGTGACCCTTGCGGGAGATGCCGAGAGGGCTGGGTTGAGCCCCCCTCCCACCACCCAGGCACCCCTCCAGCGAGGCACTGGCCCCTCCAGTCGACGTCCAAACGCCCCTCACATGCCCAGCCGCAGGGCAGGCAGTCTGTCCTCCGCTCACCATCTCCTGCGCCACCTCCTCGGCTGCGTCCCGGCCCAGCTGGAACAAGAACTCAATGGCCTGGTTGTCCCGGCGGCGGCCCCCTCTCCGCGCGTCCTCCATGCGCAGCCAGAGCTTGAGGTCCGGCTTCTCTCCGTCGTCCTCCTCCGCCAGCTCCACGTGGACGCCGCGCTCCTCGCGGAAGAAGGCGTGAGCCAGAAGGTCCTGGATGGTGAACCTGAGGGCGGCGCCACCGTGAGCCGAGCCCCACCGCCGCCCGCCCCCCAACCGCCCCCACCCCCATCCTGCCCCCTCCACCCACCTCTCATTCTTATCTGTGCGGATGCAGCCTTCAATAATCTCCTTCACCTCGGGCATCTTCACCTTGTAGAAGCTGTTCGGCTTTGTGCCCTGAGGAATGGGGTTGCATGAGGCCTCCCGCCCTCTGCGCCCCAGCTCTCTGCTTGACACACCCGCCCCTGCCCGAGGCAGCAGGGCGTGCAGACGCAAAAGCACCGCGACTGCTACTAGAAGATGTGATTTCAAATCCCAGTCCCCCCACGTATCGACAGTGTGACCTTGAACAAGTCTCTCGCTGAGCCAGTGTCCTCATTTGTAAAACGCAGGTCAGAACATTTGCCCTGCTCACCCCGCGGGGCAGCAGGAAGGATTTCACATCGATTGGATGTGAAATCGTTTGTAAGCTCTAGGGAGCGCTACACACGACATTATTCTAAACAGCTTGTACTGGAGGGGCCTTGTGTGCATCCAATATCCTTCAGTGTTCACCAGGGCGTCTTTATGTCCAGCCTGTTTTCATTAAGGGAAAGGGCACTGACCGCGGGGTGGCTGGAGCAGGAAAAGTGTAAAGGGGACCTGTAATTCCCTCTCCTCCCTGCCCCCTCTCACCGAAGTGACCTTGCGGTAGATTTGCGCGGCATTCTGGCACTCAGAGTAAGGGTACTCCGAGGTAGCCATCTCCAGCATGCACATGCCAAACGCGTACACGTCCACGGCCTCATCGTATTTTTCCTCGTACATCTCCGGGGCCATGAACTCCGGGGTCCCTGTAGGATCCACAGCAGTTATCAGGCTGCAGGGCCTCCTTTAGGGCTTCGTCCCTCCCCTTGAGTGTACAAGAGGCTAGGCAGTTCTGGAGTGCAAGTGACCGACCCCTCCCCGTCCTGTGTGTGTGAGGGTGGGGGATTGGGGGAGGGGTGTGGGGAAGAGGGAATGCCATAGGTCTCCCCATCTTCCCTGTGGTCTTCTACCTCCATGGATCCCGAAAGACACTGCTAGGGGGAGGGGTCCCCAGGCTCTCTCCTGACATGGGGAGGGCAAGAATGGCAAGGACCCCCGGGAGGCACGCACCGATGACGCTCTTGGCGAAGGAGGCGCGTTTGAGCGTGGCCAGGCCCAGGTCCCCAATCTTAACGGAGCCTGTAGGGCCCGTGATAAAGACGTTGTCACATTTGAGATCCCGGTGCAGGATGGGGGGTACCCGGGAGTGTAGGAAATGGAGCCCCCGAAGGATTTGGCGGCTCCAGCGCTGAAGGACTCGCGGCTTCATCTCGCGGAACCGCCTCAGGTATCTGGGGGAGGGCGCATAGCCACGGTCTTGGTGGGGGACACATAGGCTGGGGAGGGAGACCACCACTGGGAAGTTCCCCGTAGCCCCACCCACTCCCCCGCCTACGCATCTTTTGCCAGCCTCTCCTAACCTAGATCCGCGCCAGTCCTCAAGCAGAAACGCAGTCGGGGGTGTGGTATGTAGACAGGAGGTTACAAAACGGGGGTCGGGCGGTAAATGCACAGACAGGGCCGCCCCCAAGGTGCTGTGGAAGCGCCAGAAGGGATAACTAACTGCCCCGGGCGTGGGGGAGGGCTTCAGAGAGGAAATAACTTTTATGTTGAGTCTTGAAGGATGAGTAGGCGTTCAAGGGTGAAAATGGGAAGGGATGAAGGCTTTCCAGGCAGAAGGGACACCCGTGCTCAAAGGCACGGAGACAGCAAGTGATGGGGCAGGGTGCGAGGGGCTGCTGGGAATTTGGTTTGTCTGGAACGCAGGCTGGATCCTATAAGGACTTTGTGAGCAGTCCTTAGAGAGTGTGGACTTTATCCTGAGGGCAGTGGGAAAACTCGAAAGGGTTTTAAGGAGAGAAGTGACAGTGCCAGATCTCTGCAGGCTGCAGGAAGATAGGATAGCTTGCAGAGGAGAGAGGCAGCGTGGGGGAAGACTCCTTAGGGGGCAGCTGAGGCCTCCAGACGCTCAAGAGAGGAGGATGAGAGATAGTGAGCCTGGTTTTGGACCTGCGTGTAGCGTTTGAGGAGGCTGGGCTCCTCCAGAAGCAGTGGAGACCTCCCACCACCAGTCCTCCCACCAACTCCCACCACCTGGCGCAGAGCTCACGTCTTGAGCGTGCCCGAGGTCATGAGTTCGGTGACCAGCACGATGCAAACCTGGCCCCTCAGCACCGACTTCCACGAGTCGTAGAAGCGGACGATGTTGGGGTGCTGCAGCCCCTTGAGCATCTCCACCTCCTCCGAGAACCGCTGCCGCTCCGCTCGAGACAGTTTCCGAGTCTGTGGGGTAGGGGGTGGGGGTCACAGTCACATCAGGCCCAGGACCCCCACGGAGAGGGGGGATGGGAGCACATGGGGCAGGGCTGAGGGAGAAGTGAGGGTAGGAGCCAACGGATGGGGCTGGGTGGGTGGGATCATTTGTCCACCGATTGTAGATTCCTAATTCCCGGTGTGCCCCCCTGGGCTGCTCCAAGGACACACCCACCATGGGCCTGGGGCCGCCCCCTGGACCCCCTCCTGGACACAAGCGCTTTTATGCAGCCCTGTCCAGGAGCCCTGAAGTCAATAGCGCCTTTGTAGCCGCCCAGGCCGGCCGTGGGGTGGGAGGGGACGCCCAGGGGCTGGCAGCGGGCAGGCAGCAGGCGGGCAGCAGGCAGACGGCAGGCAGAGAATTGGGGCCGGCAAGGGGATTGGCCTCAGAAACTGGGAACTGCTAGATCCAGGCAGGAGGCAGGAGGGCTGCAGAGGGAGGTACAGAGAAAGAGACAAAGGATCCAGGACCAGGTGCCAGGAGACTGCCCCCTGCCCCATGGCTGTCTCGCCTCCCCCATCTCCCTCCTCCATCTCCCTCCTCCATCTCCCTCCTCCATCCCCCCCCCCCCCCCCCCGCCCAGTTTGGCCGCCTTGCCTTGCCTGGCTTAGAGCCTGGGGCTCGGCACTGGCAGGCGCAAGGGGCAAGCCCAGTGCCAGGGCTGGAGGGGAGGACCCTTCCCCCAGGCCCTGTCCCCCCAGTCTGAATCCAAAGCTGCTAGCTCAGACTTAACTGGGTTCTTCCCCTATGGGAAGAAGGTCCTTCAAACCAGCATACCCCTAAAGCCTATGGGGTTCAGCACCTTTGGATCTGAGAAAGGAGAGCTCAGGTAGGCAGTGGGATGAGGAGCAGGACTGGACTCAGGCCAGGGCTGGAGCTCCCTGTCTCCCCTCCCCCAGCTGTGGAGAAGTCCAGAAGTCTGACTGCTTCAGAAGGGGCGTGGGAGGGCCCCGTCCTGCCACAATAGCCCTAAATCATCTGGAAGTGGAGAGGACCCTGCCTCAGCTGCTGGCCTCCATCATTCCAGCCTCCTAATCTGCAAAGATCCAGGGTGAGGGAGCAGAAAGATCAGGGTCACACTGAGGGTCTCAGGACTTAGGGGGAAGGGAGAGGAAGGGAAGAGATAGTAGGTAACCACTGCAGGAAAGTGGTGAGGCCAACCACCCCTCAGGTCTGAACTGGCTCCCTACCCAATTTCCCATCCTATTTTCCACCTCTCAGGGTTGAGTATAGAGCTCGTAAAGTGAGAATGTCTAAATCCATAGGGGAGCCACCATACACCACCTGCCTCAGTTTCTCCTTCTGCAGCCCGGAATCAGCCAGGTCCATGGATCATCAGAACAAGGGGGACAAGAGTGTCTGGATATTTGACTGGAAAAACACATCCCTCTTGCTGCTGTCCCCTGGGTCTCCCATCCCAAGACCTCCAAAGGGTCCCATCCCGTGGCGTCACCGAGGGGGCTCCCAGCCGCACCTGCAGCTCACACCAGGCCACCTCCACCGTGGTGTCGGTGTCCAGCCCTCGATACACCGTCTTGAACGAGCCACGTCCAATCTCGATGTCAAACTTGAGGTATCGGCCGTCCGGGGACGTTGCCACAGCCTGAGTCTCCGTGTCCTCCTTTTCCTCCTGCTCCCGCCGCCGCTCCCGGGCCGCCGCCTCGGTGATCCTCGGCCGTTCCCGGGACCCCGACCCTCCTGCGGAGCCCGCGAGTTCCGGACGCTCGGAGTCTGCGGCCTTCACCGGGGCGCCCGCGGTCCACGTGCCCTCAGTGGGCTCTTCAGAGCTAGGCGGTGGACTCATTGCGGGGCCGGAACCAGCGGAGTCCGGAGGAGCAGGGGGCTCCGGAACGGGTGAGGCTGGCTGGGACCAAGAGCTCAGCAGCCCCAAGTCGACTGAGCTGCGGCGGCTGAGACGGGAGGAGCGCGGCCGGGGCTCAGCCTTCCCGGAGAAGCGGCGCGCCCGGCGAGGGGGCCCGAGGCGGGGCGGCCCCGCCGCGGCGAGAGGCGGCGTGGGCCGCAGGGCCAGGTCGGCCTCCGCCTGGGACATAGGGACCTCGGTCTCTGGGGCCGGGGGTGCCAGCATGAGGAAGGGCCGGGCACCGCAAGGCGGTAAGCCGGGCGGCTGGAGAGGAGGCGGCCTGACAGAAGCACTGGCTGGGTGCGCAGCACTCCGGCTGAGCTACTGGGGCCCCAGCCCAGGGTCCCCTGCCCCGCAGCCACGCCCCCGCCACGCCCCCGCCACGCCCTACCCCCCCGAGCCGCCCCCTCGGAGCTGCGAGCGCAGTGGAGCCCGTGGCGCAGCCCCTCACCTCGGCCACCGCCCCGCCCCCGGCCGCTGGCCCTCCTCCCCCTGGCCTGCCGAAGCACCCGCCCTCAGTCTCATTCCGAAGCCGGAGCCGGGTGCGAGGCGGCGGTGTGTCCTCCCGCACTTCGAGTGCGCAAACCTGTCTGGGGGAGCACGGCACTGGGACAGGGAGATGAAAAGTGACCGCGGCTCCCCGGCCCTAGAAAGGGGGGTGGTGAGGAGGAGGCTACCACCAGCCTGCACGACCCAGATAAGGTAGCGCCACCCCCTCCTAATCGTCCGGAATGGCCCCAGGCCGACAATACAGAGGTCAATGGAAAGATCTGGTTTTCTCCAACGTCGCAGTCCCTCCGGGCTGCACAGGGATGGGTGTGTGCACCCCAAAGCCAGCCCCTCCCCCAAACCAAGGACCAGGTCACCCATCCTCTCCACCTCCCCACCTTGACCGCATCCTGGCCAGAGTGGCTGTTTTTGCTATGTGGGCTCTCCTTCCTCCCCCTGTTTGCCAAAGTTTCTAATAAACCGAAGTCCATATCCGGTTTACTCCCCCTCAGCTCCCCTTGGCCTCAACTACCCCACCCAGAGCAGATGGATGGAGGGAGGGGCTTCAGAGTAGTTCAGGACTTCCACAGGGAGATGGTGAGGGAGGGGGAAGTCATTAAGCTACTCCATTTTAGAGACAGAAAGCAGTCTGTCCCCAAGCTGTGTGCCATCGGCACTCCCCCGCACAGCCCACCCAGCAGATGTAAAACCACAGACTCACTGGAGCCCGCCAGCACGAGAGGACCTTTTCAAAGGCCATAGGCCTTCTCTCCCCTCTCCTAGGCTGGGATTCACTCAGGGGCTTAACACTTCACAGCCCTCCCTTTGCCCACTCCAGTAATAACCGCAGCAGCAGGCAGTAGGGTTAAGCTTTTTAATATCATAGATCAGTGTCCGGCCCCACCTCTCATTGCCAGGCCCCTTCCTGGGCCTCCTATCTTCACATTGCCTGAAAGGCTGCCTGCAGCCAGGGCTTCGCCCATCCCCTAGGAAAGATCCAGCACCAGCCTGAGAGAGGAGGCAGCAGCAGCAGCTAAAGGGGTGGGAGGGGGAAGAAACAGAAGCTTGTGCAGGTGCATGTGTGTATGTACTTACGTGTGTGACACAAATGAAGTTTGTGTTTAGGTTTACAGACCCCAGCTCACGAGAGGAGGTGAGGCAGGGAGCAGCACATCTTTTCTCCCTGGCACCTCAGCCTCACCCTATCCCAGGGACAGACACATGGGGTAAGTGGGAAACCCACCCCTGGACTGCAGCCCTTTGGAGTCTGGTGGAGTCACGGATCCAGTCTGTGGGGACACTTGGTCTGTCTCCCTTTGAAAGCCCTGGAAGGGTGGGAGGTAAGAAGTAAAGGGAGACAGGTTTCTGCTAGAAGAACTTGACGCCTCGGCCATCGCTGACAGTGATGATCTCGGCCTTGTGCTCCTGCTGTAGGGCCTGCAGAGCCCGCAGTAGGGTTGCCTCATCCAGCCCGTGGAACTCTGGACAGGGAGAGATGGGTAGTCAGGGACACTCAGCTCCTTGGGGCTCAAGGCCTCTGAGAGGAGCAGCCCAGCTGGAAACTGAGAACTTTCAAGGACAGCTGTACTGCTACAGCTGCCCCCACCCACCCTTCCTGGGTATTCCTTAGGAGTAAGGAGTGGAAGAAAGCCTGAGTCAACATGAAATGAGAGTTTATGCTTATTCCCCCTTCCTGTTTCTTCTGTCAGACTCAACCCACACGCACCCTCGCACTAACCCCCCCGCCCATTAGTGTCTGATATACAAGAGTAACACCGTTTGCTTGTGGGCCACAAAGAAGGGGCCCTGACAATCAAGTGTAGGGAGGTCAAGTCCCTTGTCACTGTACGCTGACCCTAACTGCATCTGTACCCATTGGGAGGACCTGTTCTAACACAAAGAGGTATAGCCATGCCTCTGGCCAGGAGACTGTTAAGGTCCAGCACAGATAACTGCCCTTTCCTAGTGAAAAGGAACAAGGCTGGGAGCCAAGGGCCAGCTGAGTATCTGGAGATATGGCAAGATACTGCAGGGAGATGTGAGAGGCAGGAGGCAAGCCCTAACAGGCTTGCACACCTCACCCCCTGCGGGGGCCCAGCTCTTGAGTCAGGGAGCTTGCTTTCTGAGGAAGCCTCCAGCTTTGCCTGGCCTGAGCGGTGGGCTGGGCAAGGCTGCAGCACTGAAGTCATGGCATGATGGTGGGAGTAGCAAGCAGAGGCCTGCAGGAAAGGGGGGGGAAAGCCAAGAGCTGTAAACTCTGTTGGGGCAGCCAGGCCTGGCAGAAAGGGGAGGTGCCCCTTTTTCCCCAGCTCAGATTGGTACTTTTGGTGATCCTGGGGATCAGAATATGAAGTCAGAGATAAAAGAGCTGAGAAGAGTATTTACACTATGTAAAAATCAAACAGTATACAAATCCTTGTCTGGCCAGAAACCATAGTATTCTAAAGGGCAGGGGGTGGGGTTGGGGGTGTTGGCCCAATCCCTTCAGCTGACAACCACAGATCTTGAGCCCTCCATAAGAATAAAGGGTGAAAGAAAGCCTGAGTTAGCAAGGAATGAAATTTCAGGCTTAATCTCCTGCCCTAGTTCCTCATTCGGCATCTCTACCAATAATTCTTAACTTTTCATGGGTCACAGATGCCCTTCAAAATCTTATAATATGGACTCTATGCCGAGAAAAATGCACATACACCCCCACAAACAAAATCTGTGGGTTCTCTGCATGTGAATTCAGGTGGTTTATGGAAATCTTGGACATGGGTTAAGAACCTTTGTATTATTTAGTATTTGGAATTTAGAGGCAGAAAAATGGGAAATCTGAATGTCAAGTAAACAAAAATTATCTAGACGGAGGAGGATTCAGATAACAAAACTGGGGAGAAAGGGAAAAGCATTACCCTCATCCTCTGTGTCTTCCCCATTGGTCAGTTCGTATAAGGTGAACACGGAGTTGTTCTGGCCACTCCTGGAAACCTATGGACACAGAAAACAGGGACTGAATAAGAACCAGGAATTTCCTGGGAGAAGGTAAACTCACCAGCTCCACCTCTCTGACCCAGGAATGATACTTGTTCCCAAACGAGAGCTGTCACCTCAGCAGAGGAGTGGCCTAAAACCCACAAACCCTACAGGTGCTATATTTATACATGTACACACACACTCGGAACCACTAAACCACAGGCCTTCACGTGTCTGAGGAGTGACCTCTCATTCTGGCTGTTTTCCTGTTCAAGAATGGGTGGTGTGTGTTTGTTATATTTGGGTTGTTGATGCTTCTTCCCCTCCTCTCTCCCTTGGGAATGTTTAGGGCTGGTGGTGACAGGGAATGCAGGGGAGAGAGTCTGTCCCCACACCTACACTGTTCAGAAAGTCTCATTTATATTGTGGACAGACCCATAAGGATGTAATGGGGGAGGGGCTCCAGGTTTTTGTGTTTTTTTCCCTTCCTTTCTCCATTTATCTCCTGTGGCCAGAGGCTCCAGCCAACAATAGTACTCGTGGTTTCCAGTACTGCATTCTCCAAACATGGCCTCACATAGCCTCTGGCCTCCTACAGGCAAAAAATGGAAAGTTCTTTCCAGCCAGGGAAATTGAGTCATTGAAAGAGGCTTGCCTGGAAGACCTACACTTCCTCTTTCTGCCCCCTCCCACTCTGCTCAGTCTGGATCTGAAAACACCAGGCATCTGCTGAGCACAGATTCATTCTCCTTTGCCATGGGTCACTGCGTCAGAATAGTCTCACCCACTGATAGATGAGCTTCCCCCATTCTTCTGGCCTCCGCCACATGATCAGGAAGCTAGACTTGTTCTTATCCAACCACTCGAGGTTTCCTGCAAAACAGATACTTATGAAAGCACCATGCTCTAAGAAGAGACAATGAGGCAAAAACCAAGGTGGAAGAGAGTGTAAGAGGTTCAGCTTTCAGAAAGAGAAATTCAAGAATTGTTTTACTATTACTATCTGCAAGGCATCCATTCTCCTCTTCAGGTCTTGGGGCACAGATGGAGAGATTTCAATTTTGTATACCAATGGGGGAAAAGAACCCAGGGAATTGAGCTATTGTACAGAAAACTCTGGGCTCCAAGCCACGAGAGGAAAAAAAAAAAAGTTCTTAAAAGAAAAGACTTGTGGGGGCTTCGCTTGTGGCGCAGTGGTTGAGAATCCGCCTGCCAATGCAGGGGACACGGGTTCAAGCCCTGGTCCGGGAAGATCCCACATGCCGCGGAGCAACAAAGCCCGTGAGCCACAACCACTGAAGCCTGCGCACCTAGAGCCCGTGCTCTGCAACAAGAGAAGCCACCGCAATGAGAAGCCCGCACACCGCAACGAAGAGTAGCCCCCGCTCGCCACAACTAGAGAAAGCCCCCGCGCAGCAACAAAGACTCAACGCAGCCAAAAATAAAAATTAACTAATTAAAAAAAAAAAAAAAAGCCACTGAAGGGTTTAAAAAAAAAAGAAAGAAAGAAAAGACTTGTGCTAATCTGCCCTCAGGAAAACCCAACTAGGATGAAAAATAAGGAATCTGGTGAACTGAACCCACCTTTCTTCCTCAGTTCCTCTAATACAACCTGGATTGATTCCACGGGCAGCTTCCCTGGTTTAAGGTTAAGGGAATGGTATTAATGGAATGAACTGGGTGGGATAAAATTTCTCAGAGCCAGGCTCATGCTACAAACTACCCTTCTTCTCCCACCTACACACATTGACGTGCAATGCCCCAACAGGATATAAACTAGCATTTTCTGCATATTGGGGGGAGGAAGGTAAAGAGAAACTAGTGTAATTAAAAGGAAGAGCTTTAGAGAATGAAAGGTACTATCATTTCTCACCCTCTGTCCTCTCTCCTTCCTCCAGCCATTCTCTAGATATTTTAGGGATGAATCAGGCAGCAAAAGAAAACAACTCTTACTTCCTGGGACAAGGAGAGTAGGCAGAGAAAATTACTAAAGGTAATGGCAGAGTTTGAGCCTCATACAGAGGACAAAAGTTTCGAGTCAAAAAGGCTCAGGTTGAAAAACTTGGTACTTGGCTTCAGGGCAGAAATTCTAAGATCTGAATGACACCTGTGTACTCATTACTGCCGCGGACAAGAGGGCTTGGTGCTACATTTGGGTTGGAGTTGTTGGTAAAATGGATGTCAGCTACACAGTCTGGCTCTTTCCCAAGGCCAGTTGGGGTGGGAACCTGCCTTCTGTGGGTGAAGAGGAGTGTGAAGTCTGGGCATATGGGAAAGTGTGGAAGTGCATGTGTGTGGGGTGTGGAACAGCCTGAGGGAGGATACGCTGTAGCTTCACGTTGTTGAAGAGCGGGCTCTCCTGAGCTTCCATCACCGTCATGCTGGACTGTTTGTGCAGGCGACAGAAGGACAGGACTAGCGAGCACCAGGCGGCCAGCTGCTTCTGCCGAGTGTCCACGTTCGGCTGCAACCTGCCGGGTGAAGCGGGTGGGGCGCAGAATTAGAGGAAGTGAGAGGGCGAGCGGCAGCACTTGCCAGAGGCGCGTTCGGGGGAGAAAGTGAGGGACTGAGGGTGGCGGCGACAGGATCCGTTCTCCCCCTCCCCATTTGAAGCATCAGTGCTGAGCCCGGGGTCCGAGGGAGGGAAGGGAGGCCCAGCGGGGCTTCTCGGGGTCTGAGCCTCACGTAAAGAAGGGCGGGAAGCGATACTGCCACGGCCACTCGAAACTCATCGCCATCGTAGTAGCCCAGGAAACCCGGAACCCGCCGGCAAAGGACTTCCGGTCTCCTCTCCGGCACATCCGGGCAGAAAGCACAGCAGAAAGGTTCCGGGCTCCTCTGCGGAGAGGGGCGGCCCAACGGGAGGGATCGTCTTCGTCAACCCGTCCCTTGCTATTATCCCCAAATCCTTACCGTCTAGAGCAGAAAGGGCCCTGAGAAGTCTTCTGATTCCACCCCAGAGAAGGGCAGTCACTCCCCCAAAGTGGGCACAGTTAGTAGAACAGCAAATAGAACCCAGGTCTCCAGAACCCAGCCTAAGCTTGTTTCCACTATACTAGGGTTCTTTTAATATTAACATTTGTGTCATTTAACTTCAATCCCTCGCAGTTGCCCTCAATTCCTGTGTCGTTCGACTCCATCATTCCCCAGGAGCTCATTTGTAGCTTTTATTGCTGGAAATGGCTCTGCTTCCATTATTCAGGGCTGCCGTATTTGAGCACAGCCACCTCTCTCTCACCTTTCCCACGTCCTCACCTTTCTAGCCTCAAGTCCCTGGACCCCTTTTGGTCTTATCTGACTCCTTCCCCAGCCTAGACTACTCAATTCTGTCCCCTTGCCTGCCTACCTGCTGCTCAGTTTCCAAACCAGAGTCGTTGATCCCTGCCCACCTCCCCACCCACCCCCTTCTTCTTTTTTTCACGCCTGGGCCCAGGAGTATTACTGAAAAAAAAAAAAAATTCACCGGAACCTGCTGACTGAACCCCCGATTCCCTGACTGACCTCATTGCCGGGCAATCAGTGCAGCCCAGTGATGCTTTGTCTTTTATTGGCTCCCTGTGACATCCCTCAAGGTAACTCTTCAAACTTTTCCACACTCATCATGCCATTCCACCTGTTCCCATCTCCTCCATCTCTGCAGAATGCCCTTCCCTTCTATTTTTATGAGATTGAGGCCATGCATGTGAACCTCTTAATCTTTCCTCTCTGTCATCACACTGGATTCATCTCTCAAAAATTTCTCTCACTTTTACTCCTTCCTTTTGGACTCAAAGGAAGAAGTATCACTCTTCCTTTACAAGGTCAACCCTTTGGCAGCTGATTGCCTCTCCTTTCCAGTTTCCTCCAGGACTTCTCTGTGTATCATATTCCCTCTTTCCCTTTCCCCTGGCTCCTCTCGTCTACAAACATGCTGACGTCATCCCTACTTGAAAATATGTAGTTTCCTTGACTCTACCACCCTCTCAATTTCCTGTCTGATCTCTAACATCTCCCCCACCAAAGTCCATCCTTTACTGTGTACAGTTCCTGGTCCACAGAAGTGCCCAACAAATATTTGTTGAATGAATGAATGAATGAACCATTCAATAGATAATGTTCTCTTGGGACTTCCCTGGTGGTCCAGTGGTTGGGACTTTGCCTTCCAGTGCAGGGGGTGCGGGTTTGATCCCTGGTTGGGGAGCTAAGATCCGACATGCCTCGTGGCCAAAAAACCAAAACATAAAACAGAAGCAGTATTGTGACAAATTCAATAAACTTTAAAAATGGTCCACATCAAAAAAAAAAAAAAAAAAGTTCTCTCAAAGGGTACCATCTCCTTTGCTTCCATGGCACTGCTTTATCCTTGTTCTGCTATCTCTTTGATCTTTCCCTTTGTCTTCTTTTGTCCTCATTGTTTACATGTGGGTGTTTCCTAAAGGACCTTAGTCTTCTTCAGTACACTTTCTCTCCGGGAACTCTCATCCCTTTCATGGCTTCACATGGCATTTCTGTGCAGGGGACTCCTAACCCTATATTTCTAGCTCCAACCCTTTTCTGCCACTAGCAGCACCACCACCACTCCCATTTCTAACTCTCTACGGTACATAACAGCTTGTTCCATTGTTATTCATACTATACACCATTTTCTTCAGGCCAGCTTCTCCTTCTAATGGCACCCAGGTTCAAAGCCAGAGTCAGCTCTAACCTCTCCTCTACTTCACCTTCATATCCAAATCCTTCCCCTATTTTTAATAACCTTTCCTAATTTTTATTTTTTTAATTGCTTTTTTTTCTGCTCACTTCTTTTTTGTTTAATTAATTAATTTATTTATATTTTATTTTTGGCTGCGTTGGGTCTTTGTTGCCACGCATGGGCTTTCTCTAGTTGCGGTGACTGGGGGCTACTCTTTGTTGTGGTGCACGGGCTTCTCATTGAGGTGGCGTCTCTTGTTGCGGAGCACGGGCTCTAGGCACGCGGGCTTCAGTAGTTGTAGCACGCGGGCTCTAGAGTGCAGGCTCAGTAGTCGTGGCGCACGGGCTTAGTTGCTCCACGGCATGTGGGATCTTCCCCGACCGGGGCTCGAACCCGTGTCCCCCACATTGGCAGGAGTATTCTTAACCACTGCGCCACCAGGGAAGTTCCCTACTTTTTAATTATTTTCCATTTCCCCATTCACCACTCCTTTGGTCTATGCCCTTGTTCTCTCAAACCTGGATTATTGCAGTAATTTTCTAATTCACCTCCCTTTCGATTCTCTCCCATAGGGGAATGTACTCCATCTAAGGCCTAGTCAGGTGCCAACTCCACAATCACCCTCCTGTGATCTCACCTCCTGTGATTGCACCTTAGCTAAATGGGCCCCTCCTTCCTTTGCACTCAGAAAACATTTGGCTTGCATCCCTTGCATGACTCTCATCACACACTCCACTGTTTTTGTTTATTTGTGTACATGTCGGCTCCCCTACTAGATGAAAGCCATTGAAAACAGAAACCAAGCCTTATCTAACTTATCTTCCCAACACAATATGCAATATACAGTGTCTTACACCAACATGCCTTTGATGTATATTAGTAAAACGCATGAAGGCAAATATGGGTCAAAAAGAGCATAGATATGTCCTTGGAGAAGACAGATGCATTCATGGAAATAGAGCAAAGATTTCTCTCTGGTGAAAACTCTAAATGTCCTAGGGAATAGGTATGTCTCTAGAGAGACAGATGTGTCCTGAGAGGAGAAGTGTGTCTCAGAGAATAAACAAACAGATATGTTCTAGAAGCATATAGGTATATATCTGTGGAATAGACAGGCATGTCCCAGGAAGTAGATATGCATGTACTCAGGGAGGCTTACATTTCAACAAGGAGAGTTCCTAAAGAGGTGCCAGGTGCCACAAGGAATAAACAGGTGTCTTTTTGAAGAACCAAGTTATTCTCTAGACGTTTTTGATGACCTGGCAGGTTTGTCCCAGGGAGAACTGGAGGTGAAGTTTCCATGGGGAGAACTGGGCCTCACCATCCAGGGAACATATAGGAGTGTCCATATACAGAAATGATGGGTCGCTAGGTATGTCCCTAAGAAGTGGGAAAGGGAGCATAAGTATGGCTCAAGAAGCTAACAGAAGCATCCAGTGAAGAACTAGTGGTTGCTATGGGGATGACAGGTCTCTGACCACAGCGTTCAGTTTTGAGCTTCTTCCAGGCCACGTCCATCTTCTGGTTGTTAGCTTTAGTGGACACCAGGGGGCAGTGTGTGGCCAGGCTGTAGGCCACACCCACCCAGGGTCCAGGACAATGTAGGATGAGGGCCAAGGACCTGGAGGGGAAGTCCTGTGGCGAGTCTAGTAGAGGAAGCCCCCACTGCCTTCGCCCTCAATCCTCAGGTCCTTAAGGATGGACTCCTGTTGGTCAGATCAGAGCTCCTATTCCCAGGCCCTGGGAGGAAACTGAGGCATGAGGAAAGGGAAAATTCAGGGCTCCTGGGTGGCACCCCCTTCCTTCTTGCAGGAGCCACAGCAAAGAGTCCTCCCTCATCCCACCCCCCTCACCTCCCCAGCTGCTCTCCAGACCGGAAGGGAGTCTCTTCCTGCACGTTTCCTGGAGCTGGGTTTGGATAGACGCAGGAAAGGCCTGGCCTTGGGAGGAGGAAGTATAGGGGTGTGGCCTTCGGGTGGGGGAAGGGGTGGTGGGGGGCAGGTAAGTGAACAAAACAGTGGGCTTATCCGGATTCTTCCAGCTCTGCTGCTCAGAACGGAGGGCCTGTGGGAATGGCAGAGACTCTGGGAAGGACACAGGCCCCACTGGGATGGGGAGGGGAACAGTGTACAAAAAAAACAGTTTTATTTTGAAGATTACAGAACTTGAGCCTTGACCCCACCCAGCTTCCATTTCCACCGATCTAAGGATCTGCAGTTGGGGTAGGAGTGAGAGAAGGAAGTAGGGAGGGGAGAGACCTGCAGAAGAAAGGAGTAAGATGGCGGCTGAAGAGCTCACGCCACCCTAGGTCTGGGCTTCACTGTCTTTACTCCTCCACACCACAAGGGTGACAAGGAAGGGGATGAGGCAGATGGGGGCTATGATCATGGCCAAGAGCACATCCTCTGGGGGGTCTGAGAAGGGGGGCTGCCCCAGGGAGCAGTTGGCAAAGTGGATCTGGTGAGTCTCAAAGATGATCTGTTCCGCCCAGGGATTGGGGAAGCCCAGGCCAAACTCTTCTGCATTCCTTTCCAAGCAGTCTCGAAGGATGCTGTAAGGCCTGCGGACAGGAGAGGACTAGAGTGAGGGAAGGGTTGGGCCCAAAAAGAGGACTGTCCCACACTCACTCAAGGCCCACAAGGAGCAAGCCCCAGCCCTGGCCCAAGCCGCCCTCCAGCACTGCCCCTACCTGCTAATGAGGGCCCAGTCACACCAATCCTTTTCGATAGAGTCCATTTGAACTTTATAATCATCCCAGCAACGTAGGACATTTGTCTCATACTTCTCCTCCACTGTTTTCCCTGTGGGCAGAGATGCTGCACATTGACCACACCCCTACGCCACCCTCCAAGCCCTCTGGTCCAGGTACTTCCATTGAGGAACCATTGTTCCTGTCTTCAAATATGGGAACTACCCGGAGAGCCTCAGAAACCTTCCCAAGCAAGACAGTCCTGGCTGAGGAGAGAGTCTCAGCTCAGGAAAAATTTAATGTCTTCCATGTGCCTAGCACTACCCAGCCTGGCAAGAACTTCCACATACACTTTTTCTGGGATCTTCTAATCCACCTGTGAGGTGGGCCAGCTCAGAGTTGGCTGGAGGCTTTGTGGGATGAGAGGTAGACCACAAGGAACCTCAAGAGAGAACAGAGCAGAACTTAGGGGCACCAGTTGGGTTTGGGGCCTGGCTTGTGAGAAAGGGACACTCCCCACTGACCTCTCTTCTCCTTGCCCTGGGCCACCCTCCCACAGCTGCTGGGTACTCACCTTCTGACTTGAAGCCGTCTGGGGTGGGAAGAAGTTGAGCCAGGGACTCCTGGGGCTTCAGGACAGCTGTGGGCAGAAAAGGGGCAGGGAGATGGGATGATGGGGATCTGGAGCCTGGAGGAAGGGGTGTGTGGGTTGGAGGCTGAGACCCTTGGAAGTCAGGGCTACTCTCAGAAGAAAAAGAGAAGCAATCCAGGCCCCCACGGGATACCTCAGCGCCCGGCAGAGAGGGGCTGCACCAATTCATTCCCACTCATATCCAAACCCCTCCCTCCTCGCCAGCTCCAGACCTCCCAAGACCTCTCTGTGGGACCCGGGCACGCCAGCTTTTCCCCAGTGGGAAGCAGCTTGCGCTGCGCCCTCACCGTGGTGGGGCCAGGGACCGTCCAAAGAGCAGCGCTGTCCGCACCCGCACCCCGGGGCCCGTTCCGGTCTTGGCCGTCCAGCCCCTCTCCCCTCCAGGGCCTCCCGCGCCTCCCGCCCGGGCCTCGGAGCGCTGCGCTTACCGCCCAGCAGCAGGAGGAGGCGGAGCGCTGCCGGTCGCCCGGCGCCGGTCGCGGGGAGCCGCGGGCCGCCGGCAGCGCGCTCCGCCCGGAGCGAGGCCATCGCGCGGCGAACAGGCGAGGAGGAGCGGCGGCGCTGAGCCGGGCCCGGGCGGGGGCGCCTATATCCCCGTCCCAAGCCGCAGGAAGCCGCGCCGCTTCCTCGCAGGGGCTGGGACGGCTGCGGCCACGTGGGGGGCGGGGGCGACGCCCGGGGCCGGCGGGCTGGAGGGGGAGTCGCTGCCCCACCCGGCCCTGGCGCCCGCCGCTCCCTCCGCCTGGCCGACGTTGGCTCACCCTTTCTGCTAGCTCACCCTGCGGGGCTGGACAGCTCCCCTCGTAACCCCAGAACCGGGATCCATTTCCTGGGCTCGGCTGCGTGGCGCCCAGGACTCGTCGGGGTCTCTGAGCCTCCGCTCTCCGGACTCTAGCAGCCCCTTCTCTTCCTCCGCGAGGGGGCGGGGGCGTGGGGGGGGGCGGGTAGCGAAAAGAGGGAGGGGTTTGGGAGCTCAGAGGGCCTCTGAACGCTGCCGTATCTAAGGCTGGGGGTTGGGGCTGTCCGGGGCCGTGGGGGAAGGGGCCCGTGGAGCTGGGCTCAGAGTTCCCTTTCCTTGGGAACACCCACTGATGTCAGCCCGCCTGCCAAAATCGAGGAGGAGGAGGAGAAGAGGGAGCCAGACCTTCGGAGTCTGGAGAAGGCCTGGGGATAGAGGTAGAGGGGAAAGCAAAGTCCGAATACCCTGCCTTCGAGGCACCCTCTGGGGCCTAGACCCACAAACCAGATTGAGTGCAGGGGCAAAAGTAAGACTGCTCCATTCCCAAGAAGAAGGTGGCCACAACTCCTCAGGGCCAAGGTTGTGAAAAGGGAAGGTTTAGAACCTACAATGTGTGACTTCATTCATGAGGTGGGTACATTATTTACAGAGGAAGAAGCTAAAGCTCAGGGGAAAGAGCCCAGGACTTGAGCTCAGAAGCTCTGAGTCCTAATTCTGCCTTCCCATTTTCCAGCTATATAGCCTGGAATGACCTCAGTTACCTTCATGAATTCTCAGATTCCTCCCATGTGAAAGAGGGACGTTACCCTCCTCACTAATCTGTAGTGAGAGTGACACTTGTGAAAGGGCACTGCACTCACTAGGCAGATGCTAGTTTCCTTTCCTCCTTTCCTAAGGACTTGCCTAAAGCCACACAGCTGAGAAACAGCAAGGCTGAGCCTGGGGCCCCAGCGGCCCTGACTTCTGCCACACCACAGCTGTCTCTGTGTCCTGAGCCAAAGCTTCATAGGCCTGAAGCAGCCGAGGATCCCAGGAGCTGATTTGGCCATGACGTTCAACTCCAGACACAGCTGTCAGCACCGAACTTTCCTAAATTACTCCCAGACACTGACCCTTGGACTCAGCTGCTGCTGTTGTCCCAGTTTACTGATTCCTTCCCACCACAAATTATCTTGCACCATCTCTCTTCAAATCTTCATCTCGAGGTCTTAGGCTCTTAAATCATGGCCACTGATAACCTGTTGTTCCTCCATAGCTAGGATCAAGAGGTTGCTTTAGCAAGGCATCCAGAGGGAGAAGGGAATTGGACCACTTGACATGAACCCCAAAGCCCTCCTGGTGAGGGTCATCTTCTGCAATGGGCAGAAAAGAGCCAGGCTGCCTTGGAGTCACTTCAGGCCAGGGACAAACTCCGTTCCTTCCCTCCCACCTGTGATTGCCCTTTTCAAGAAGGAAACACGGTCAAGAGGGAGATTTCTAGGTGATAAGATGGGAGGAGGAAGCAAGGAGGGGCAGAAAGCAAAATAGCCATTTCCACTGGCCAGAGGCACCTGAGCCCACTGTGGGTAAAGACTAGGGTTGGGGGCTCCCCTGGTGGCGCAGTGGTTGAGAATCTGCCTGCCAATGCAGGGGACACGGGTTCGAGCCCTGGTCTGGGAAGATCCCACATGCCGCGGAGCAACTAGGCCCGTGAGCCACAACTACTGAGCCTGCGCGTCTGGAGCCTGTGCCCCGCAACAAGAGAGGCCGCGATAGTGAGAGGCCCGCGCACCACGATGAAGAGTGGCCCCCGCTTGCCGCAACTGGAGAAAGCCCTCGCACAGAAACGAAGACCCAACACAGCCAAAAATAATAAAAAATAAATAAATTAATAAACGCTTGACATATTAAAAAAAAAAAAAAGACTACGGTTGGGATCAAGATTAAAGTTGACAAAAACAAATGTTGGGTTTTAAATAAGGCAGTATGGTATAATGGATAAAAACAAACAAACATTGGTTAGGATTCTGAAGGCAGGTTTTTTGTTTGTTTGTTTTTTAAATTTACTTATTTATTTATTTTTGGCTGTGTTGGGTCTTCGTTTCTGTGCGAGGGCTTTCTCCAGTTACGGCGAGTGGGGGCCACTCTTCATCACGGTGCGTGGGCCTCTCACTATCGCGGCCTCTCTTGTTGTGGAGCACAGGCTCCAGATGCGCAGGCTCAGTAGTTGTGGCTCACGGGCCTAGTTGCTCCGCAGCATGTGGGATCTTCCCAGACCAGGGCTCGAACCCGTGTCCCCTGCATTGGCAGGCAGATTCTCAACCACTGTGCCACCAGGGAAGCCCCCTGAAGGCAGGTTTTGCCTCTGTCTTGCTGTGTAACCTTAGGTAGGCCATTTCACATCTTTGGAGCTCAACATTTTCATATATAAAATGACCTTAGTAGCAAAAGGGAAAATACAAGTGACTTGGTAGAAAGCGGTATTTTAGCCTAGCGTTGGAGTTAAGCTTGCATCATGATGTGGAGACCTCCAAAGGAGAGCTTGTTGTAGCCCTCCCTGAACTTGGGAGTTCAAACCTGTTGGAGAATCTGGAAATTTCCTCTCCTCCTGATTTTCCTCTTCTCATTTTTCCTAGCCAGTTGGATGTTTGGCTGTTTTCATTTGACCCCTGGGGGCATCCTGGTAACTGGGGGTCTGCTGCTATGGGGGTCCTTTGGGACTGAATGGGGACTAGAGACCTCACCTTTTCCAAGTTGTCATAGGAAATAGTCCCATGATCTGCAGCAAGGGGCCAGAGAAGGGCTTCATTAGGGACAGAGGCTGGCTCTTCCATGGGAAGTCGTATTTTCCACCCCTGGGGGCCCTTACCTTTCCTTTCTAAGCCCATTTCTGCTTTAAAATATATACTTTTTGCTATAAAGACATACTTTTTAATTGCAAGTAATACATAAGTATATACTCCTTGCAGAATACTTAAACACAGAAAACGTTATAACCCCATTCCTTTCTCACCTCCCCCAGGTATTTTGGACCTAAAAAAAGCATAAATGGGAATTAATATCCTTGTTGTTCAGCGACTTTTTAAAAATTAGTAATATGTCTTGGGTCATCTTTCCATGATACCATATACAGATGTGCCTCTTTCCTTTTAACTGCAGTGTAGTATTGTCTTCAGTCTTTTTTCCTTATATCTAGTAGAGTCTAGGCTTTGAGTTCCCTACACAATCCCTTATTCCTCTGTCCCTACCCCACTCCCACCCCCAGTGCTTGGGAAGAGAGGGATCTGGTTCTGATCCAGCTGGACATTGACCTGAGATTTCTGGCCTCAACCTATATTGACTTCTCCTGGGCAGGGATCTTACTGCCATGTCAATTTCCCTTCTTATTAAGGGCCAAGGGTCATCCTGCCTGGAGCAGAGGGAGAGGTAACTTGATCCTAAGAAGGAGTGCCATTTCTAATCCTCAGCTTTACCCCTACGCACACAGACAAGTCCAGAACAACATAGGGGGAGTCAAAAGCACTGGGGGCCTCCTACACAATGAAATTACATGCAGAGCATCCAGGAATTAGCTTTTCTACTGCATAGAGACAATCATACATGCTGGCCTCTTCCCCAGCTGTCTGCAAAATAAAGAGCAAAGCACAGGAGAAGGTGTGGGGGAGAGCCAGGGTCAGGGAAGCCCGAAGTTCTGGCTGGGGGGAGCTAATCTTTCCAAGCTGGAGAGAGGAGACAGGCTTCTTCAGAGGGCAGGGAGGCAGCAGGGAGAACCAGAAGAGCTACAGCCAGGGAGCCAGCTGGCTAAGGGAGGGAAGACAAAGGGATAGGGATACAACTACTCCGTCTCTCCCCCGCCTCCTCATCTCCAGGGTGCTGGCGTGAGGAGCATGACCACTTCTCACAGGGAAGAATGGTTATTGGAGAAAACACTGGCTCTCTTATAATATCTATAAGTTATACGTAAAAAGCAGAGAAAATTGTCAAGCCATATTCCTCATCAACTGCTGGGGACTTAATAGTAGCTACATTTATTGAACAATTACTATGTGCTGCAGAGTGTGTTCCCTGACACATATGCTGAGTGATTTCCAAGCATTTCTTAAAACTTCACCACCATAACATCAGAATTATCTTGTCCGTGGGTGAAATGGGGAAAACAGGAGTGATTTGCTCAAGGTCCCAGAGGAAGTAATTGGCAAAGCCAGGATATGAACCCAGGACCATTTGATGCTAAGCTTCATGTCTTAACCATTAGATTTATCATCTCCCTCTCACTCCAGATCAGAATATTGATTCTTTACTGAGTCTTGAGGGGAGGGGAGAAGGGTAGAGAGTTTCTTCCAGGACCAGATGGTCCCCTCCAGAAATAAGAAGATCCTGTTTCACCCAACTGTGTACGCACAACCTCCTCCCTGCTTCCTTCCCTGACCAAGGCTGGACCATGACATCACATGGTGGAGGCTGTTTTTCTGAAAAAAACCCAGGCCAGATTTACAAGAACGACGTTCAGACAGTGTGACTGAAGAGGACCATGGCCAAGAGACCACGGCACACACCCAGCAGTGCTGAGAACACTGCTGGTCCCTCGGCACCTGGGGCTGACTCATGGTTGCTGTCAGGACCCAATGCCAGATGCCAGGATTGCTTTCACCCTTCTTCCATTCCTTAGGACTGTCCTCTGAAACCATCCCCAGGAATCCTTCTACCCCTTCCCAGCACCCCAGAAGTCTAGGTGTCGTATAACATGGGGATGCCCTGAGGGAGCCAAGCAGTGTGCTCAGTGCTTCATACAAATTGTTTCACTTAAAAATCACAACTCAGGGAATTCCCTGGTGGTCCAGTGGTTAAGGCTATGCGTTTCCACCGCAGGGGGCACGGGTTCGATCCCTGGTTGGGGAGCTAAGATCTCACATGCCTCGTGGCATGGCCAAAACAAACAAACAAATAACAACAAAAACCACCACCACCACCATCAAGAAAACCCCTCACAACTCCATTATAGTAGGTACCATAGCAACCCACTTTACAAAGGAGGAAACTGAGGCTAAGAAAGGTTAACACCTGATGGAAGTCAACCTGTTATCCAACCTGTAGACAGAAGGTCACTTATGTGACCTTGTGCAAGTTACTTAACTCCTTTGAGCTTGCTTGTTTCCTTATCTGCAGAAATGGGGTTACTAGCATGTATCTCACTGAGCAGTAGCGATGAAGCGTGTTAAAGCATTTGGCCCGATGCCCGGCACTAGTAAGCATGCAATAAATGGTAGTTACTCTCATAATGTGTACCACATATAGTTATGAAACTCTATTTCCAAGGTATTCTGGGATCCTTCCCATTTCATAATTTTGGTTGTTTTCATGACACAACACTCTTTATTGAAAAGAATACAGGCTTTGGAGTCAGATAGTCCTAGCCTGGGTTTGAATTCCAGCCCTCCTACTTACCAGTCATGTGGCCATGGCCAATGTTGTCAGTCTCCCTGAGCCTCAATGTTCTTCTCTGTAAAACAGGGATAAAAGTACCTACCCCCAGGCATCTTGCAAGGATTGTACGAGATGATGTAGGTTCACATACAATCCAATAGCTAGTGAATATGTGAATGCTAAAAGCAATTTGTTAAATGTATAAAGAAATGTGATTTATTTTTGGTTCTTTCCATACAGTGTCATGCATGGAATCTGTAGATTATGTATTATACTTTTCTTTCTCCAAAAGAGTTTCCATAGCCTTGTATCTCATCCTAGCTGCAGTGGGGTGCAAAGGGCCGTAGTATCAGCAGCATAGGACCCTGCGGATAAGCCAGGGAAGAAAGAAGGGGGAGTCACAGAACCAAGGGGAACTCCCCTTTCCTGTCTGGCTAGGATTTGTTTGTCTTTCACACAGGCTGTGCCCTGCTGATATGGGGGTCTGTCCAGTGTCCAGCTTTGATTGGCATCTCTAGTACAGAGGAAGTAAGGAGCCCCTTGTCTATTAGGAACTGTTTTCCTCTGAACTTGCAGAGGAGAGTCCCAAACACATTTCTCTTCCTGGCGCCACCAGGGAAAGGAAAAAGCCATGGAGAAAATCCAGATTGGTGATTCAGAGCTAGAAGACCTCAGAGAAAAGAGGAGGTAGAGTGGAATGGTTTAGAGGGTAGGTTTGGAGTCAGAATGATGGGGCCCAAATCCTGGCCCCGCCATTTACCAGCTGGCTGACCCTGGCCAAGTTCCAGAATCTCTTTAAGCCCTGGTTTCCTCAGTTGTAAAATGAGTGTAAGAATATTGCTGACTTCATATGGAACAAGATGACCTACAGTAAAGCACTTAGCACAATGCCAGGCACATACTGAGTGGTCAGTATTTGAAGGCTATTATTGTCTTTCTACTTCTGCACTTTTACAGTTGAGGACCCTGATGGCCAGGAAGGAAGCACAGCTCATTAGCTGTCCACCCGATCAGAGCTACTTCCCAGGCAGCGCCGTGCCAAAAGCGTGTCCCGTGGGATCAAGGCCCTGCATTAACTGTGCCAAGAGAGTGAGAATGGGCAGCACCACCCTAGCTGTGGGGTTGGAGCTTTCCGAGTATGTGCAAAGCAAGGCCTGAATCCCCCCAAATAATCCCCCAAAGTAATTCTCCTTCCTGCTGGAATTATTTATTTTGTAATTAACAAAAGCTAAGGAGGCCCTTTCTAATATTTTGGCTTGGAGGTTCAGAGTTTAAACTTCTAAGAGCCATGGACAAGGGTTTATTGTGGGCCTGTTCTTACTTGCTGAATTGAATGCATTATTATGATCCCTAAGCAACTAGGGGTCAGGAGATAAGTACCTGAGGCGGAAAGCTGGGTTTTTGAGATTAGAGGACAAAATGTCCAAGAGTAGAGAGGCTTCAAAAATCGAGCCATGTTTCCAGGCTCAGTAATGTCCAGACCTCAACTTGCTTTGGAGCTGCCTTTGCTCTAAGTGTTCAGGGAGGGGTCTGGCACTTCAGCTGGCCCCATCAAGGCCTGGGCAGCAGCTTGTTTCTGGTGACCTTCATGCAGGCTTTTAGGCTGTGCTTTGTTTTGTTTGCTTGTTTGTTTCTCCACAGCAGGGTGGCCTTTCCCTGCTTCTGGGTGGGAAATGGGGGAGGAGGGAGGATGGGTTGCTCCCATCTCCACAGCTGTGTTTACATTTCCCTGTCAGGGACTGTCTGGGACCCAACCGTTCCTCAGTCCTCTGTGTCCCCTCAGAGAAACGCTATTTGATATCCCTGTGGGCTTTACAAGGGAGGGGCAGCATGAGCAGAGGGGTTACCGTGGAAGGGAGGAAAGTTGGAAGGGAGGAAGGAATAGTGCAGAAAGTCCTGTTTGAATTCTGGGAAGCATCAGCTCCCTCCCTTTCTACTAGTGGCCTGAAGACCAGCAGGGGACAAAAGTACGCTTAGAACTTGCGTGCCCCAGAAGAAACAGAACACGTGACATGTCATTTCTAATCACTGGGTGGAACAAAATCTTGCTTGTGATGGGGTTGTGAGTGCACAGAGCAGAACAGTCTTCCCTGAGGCTTCTTTGGGGCCAGTGGTCAGAGATACAGCATGTTAAAGCCAATAAGATCATGCTAAAGTACATGCAAATTAAAAAGGATTTAAGAAAATGGTCAAGTAAATAATGCTCTTCTTCTCCAGGGAGCAAGTTGAGCTGGTATTAATCAGTATATTAGTGTTGCTGGACTCTCGGCCAAGCCCAGGAGAATGGCTGCCAAGGCAAATCAGGCATTAGGTTTCAGAAATTAAACACATTATTTTATTTTTCCACAATAGGGAACTTTCAGAAAAAAAAAAAAGCCCTATTAGGCTACTCAGCACACTTTGTCCAGTTTCTTTCAGCCCCAGAGGCCTCCGATTTAAGAGCAAGATGAGCAACTGGAAGCCAGGAGTGACACAGTTATTCCTTTCTCCTATTAACTGCCTGGGGGTGGGGCTGGGAGGAGTGGGGCAGGGGTGATGGTACTGTTTTCCGAAGGTCCGGTAGCTGACCACTTGCCAACAGTTTTTCTACGAATTTATAGGGCAAAGACCTAAAGGGTTGGAAAAGAAAAAGTTAGAGGAAGAGCTGGCCAAAGATTGGCTGATAGCGTCTCATGGACCATGGTCAGCTAAGAAGGAGCCTGGTCTCAGGAAAATCTCTCTCCCATCAGAGAGGGAGAGAGGAACCAATTGGCAGACAAATTTTCCCCAAGAACCCCACACTTACTGGTGATGTGGAAAGTTGTTTTTATAATCCTCTAGTGAACCAGGATTACTAAACCCTGGGTTTAGTCCTATGCCAAACGTTGTGATGGATATGAGAGAGGTAGACAGCCTGGTAGCGAGTGTAAAGTGGTAATGGAGTTGAAGCTGGGGGAGATCCTGGGGGGCTGGCAGGTTTAATGAGGAGGTGGAGCTTGAGCTGCATTGTACACTCTGATATGTACAGATATATCCCCTCTCCTTCCTTCCTTTCCACCTCAAAATATTTTTGTAACCATATTTTCTCTGTTATCACAAAATGTCTTTGTATCTCTCCTCTTGTCACTTGGCATACTTCCTGAAAACCAAGTGGTCCACTTCCATGGTGTTAGTTAACAACAATAAGCTGATGGTTCTCAAACTGCTCTCCAGTCTCAGTCCTGACATTCAGATCTTCTGAACATCTCTCCTTAGATAACCCAGATTCTTTTTTTTTTTAACCTGCTGCCTGTCCCCTTCCCTCCCTTTTAAACCCATATTCTTTATTTCAACAATTATTTATGTAGTGTAATGGTTCTCAAACTTGGTTACATAGTGGAGTCACCTGGGATGCTCTGAGAATTCTTGAAGCCCAAGCCAAACCCCAGACCAATGTATCAGGCTCTCTGAAGGTGGGAGGAAGAAATCAGTAGTTATTAAAACTCCCCAGGTGATTTCAATGTGAACCAAATTTGAGAACCACTGGTCTAGAAAGCATTTGGAATGGAAAGGAACATCATTGCAAATTGCCAAATATTAAGGAATATTTGCCTTGATTTGCTTGTGAATTGGATATAAGCAAGAGGAAAACAGTGACGTCAAAGCTTCTGATATAAGGAAAAGAACACTAAATCTGCAATCCAGAGACCCGAGTTTAAGATCTGACAGAGCAGTTTTTCATCTGTGTGAGGCAAGTCTTTTAACTCCTTTACACCAGAAGAGCCTCGTGTGTAAAACTGAAATCCTTCCTACCTACTTCATAGAGTTGTTATGAAGATTTTTTGAAAAAAAAAATGATTATAGGCTTTTAAATTATGTCTGTGGAGACAAATTTAAGGTAATGTTATTTTGTATTTTAAGTTTTAATTTTTAAGTTTATATTTTGAAATAATTTCAGATTTACAAAAGAGTTACAAGTGGTAGAGAGTTCCTCTATGCCCTGGAGCCAACTTCCTCAAATGTTGAAAAAGTGTGATTGCCGAAACCAAGAATTAAGATGGACAAAATACTATTAACTAATCTACAGACCTTATTCTAATGTCATCAGTTATCCCACTGGTGTGCTTTTTCTGGATGAGGATCCAAGCCAGGATCACACATTACGTTTCGTTGTCATGTCTGCTCAGTCTCCTCTAATCTGGACAGTTCCTCACCCTTTGTCTTTTTTAACCTTGACATTTTTGAAG
Organism: Eubalaena glacialis; assembly: GCF_028564815.1. Classification (NCBI taxonomy): domain Eukaryota; kingdom Metazoa; phylum Chordata; class Mammalia; order Artiodactyla; family Balaenidae; genus Eubalaena; species Eubalaena glacialis. Next base: position 42,574,002 of record NC_083734.1, read on the forward strand.
ATACTGGCTAGTTATTGTGTAAACTTATTTTGGATTTGTCTGATGCTTCCTCATGATTAATTCAGCTTATGCATTTTTTTCAAGACAACTATGTAAGTGATTTTGTGCCCTTCTCATTGCATCATATTGAGAGGTACCTAGTAAGAATATCTCTCAGCACTAGTGATGTTAACTTTGATCACTTGGTTAAGGTGATGTCTGCCAGATTTCTCTCCTGTAAAGTTACTCTTTTTCCTTTGGTAACTTATAGGCATCTTGTGAGAAGATACTTTGACTCAAGGCAGCTGATTTGAATCTAAGTGACTGAGAAAACTATTGACAGAAATAGGGAAGTCCGGTGTAAATAAAGCAAGAATGATAACTTAGAGCCCATAGACGGGCGTTTGGGGGTATTTGTAGATGTGAAGGATCCGTATGAAGGGGTTCCAGGTTGGTTTCAAATTATGAAGTGAGACATGGCACTAGCGTGTGGGGATGATGCAACTACTGGATAAAGTCTTAAAGAAGATATTAGTGGCTCCGGGAGGTTTCCCAAGAGCCCTTCCTGTCCCCTGACAGCGCCGCCTTGGAAACCGTCGGGCTCGGGTTGCACCACCTCGGACTCCCGAGTTTGGGGTACTGGCGCCAAACCGCAGAAGTGCGAAGAAAGAAGCCCAGGCAGCCTGACCAGCGGGGCGCGGGCGACGCAGTGCGCACGCGCCGGGAGGAGGCGCGGGGCGGGGCCGCGGCGTGGGGGCGGGGCCGCGGCGCGCAGGCGCCCTAGCGGCAGGTCCCTGCGGCTCAGGATGGAGGATGAGTGAGTAAACAATCCTGGGCCCGGCGGTGGGGCCGGGCCTCCGCACCTTGCTACCCGGGGCCTGAGCGAGGGAGAGTCGAAGGGGTCAGAGAACTGGAAGGAAGCGGAGGAACACACTATCTGCCTGGCGGGGGGTAGCGGGGCGCCCACTCCCCGTTCCGAAGGCTGGGGGAAAGGGGGTAGCGGGGCGAGAGAGCCCCCGGCGAGGACCGCGTCTGCGGCGGGGAGGGCGGTGTGTCGGGGAGGAGGAGCGGCGGGGGCGGGCCCGGGGACGGGGAATCCCGTTGGAGGGCGGGGTGGGGTGGGCGGGAGTCCCAGCGCCGGGAGGGCGTCGGTGGGCGGTGGCACCTGCGGGGGCCCTTACCGAGGTGGACTCCCGGGGACCTGGGGCAGTGCACGGGGAGGACCAGACAAGGGGGCTCAGCTTGCGATGATTTTGGGGGTGTTGAGGAAGCGGTGGCAATAAAAACAGGGTGAGGCGAGTGAGGCGTCTAAGGAGCAAAATGGAAAGGGGCGCTCACTGTTGGGGTCGAGCCGGTGCCGCGTGCCTCCTTCGGGTTTGCGCGCTAGGCGCCCAGCTAGCCTCCCCCTAGTCCCAGCCCTGAGTAAGAGGCTTCTCTCCAAATTTGGTCTCGCGCCAATCCCTGCCCACCCCAGAATTCTCTTGGGGATCAAATAATGTAAGTGAAAGAGTTTTGAAGCAAAGGCAAGGTGGTGTATTTGGGACATGCCTGTTAGGAAATGTGGGACAAACTTATTTCGGTAAAAAGCGACTACTGAGAAATTGTTTCGGGGGCGGGGAGGGGAAGGGAGGTGGAAGGATGTTCGTGCCGCCGATGGAAATATTGAGAGTGGGCTTTTCATAGGTGAAATATGGGGTTGTTAATAGAGTCGCCTAGGTATCGAGTCTAGGGCTAGAGGGGTGAGGATGGGGGCTAAGAGCCGAGGTAGCCGGACCACTGGGTGCGTGCGAAGATGGCCTTGAAAGTGTGGGTCTTTTCTTCCGCGTTTGCTGCCATGACGCCTTTGAAGAGAAGAATCCCCCACCCGGTGCTTTTAAGTTTAGGAAACTTGAAAGACGTTTCCAGCCGGAGAAGGTGCTAACTCTATCAGAGGTTTCTGTGAGAGCTTGTCTATTTTAAGCCTTGGAAACCCCAGGGCTGGGATGTGTGGCATTGATAAAGGAGATTACTTAATTGCGTAGAAGAAATTATTAGGAGATAAAGTACTTAAAAACACACACACACATTTATAATAGAGGAAAGGATCATCTGTAAAGATGTAATAATACTGTTATTGTCAGGGTGTATGCTGAGTGTGTACAGACAGCGTGAATTAATTCTCCCAGGGCAGAGATGTTGGTTTGTTTTATTCACTGATGCACTTTAAGCACTAAAACACTGCGAGGCACACAGTAGGTGCTCAGTACATGTTTGTGGAATAAATAAGTAGTGGGACGATCTCTGGGACTGGGAGTTGGGAGATCTGGATCCTAGTTCTTCCACTAACTGGCAGAGTACTTATAGGCCAATCACGGAGCTTGATGCCAAGGCACAGCTTTAAAACTTACGGAGGTGGGAATGACTTTTTCATTATGGTGTTACTTTATTTATTATTATTTTTAAAATAAATTTATTTATTTATTATTTATTTTTGGCTGCGTTGGGTCTTCTTTGCTGCGTGCCGGCTTTCTCTAGTTGCGGTGAGCGGGGGCTACTCTTTGTTGCGGTGCTCGGGCTTCTCATTGCGGTGGCTTCTCTTGTTGCAGAACACCAGCTCTAGGCACGCAGGCTTCAGTAGTTGTGGCACGTGGGCTCAGTAATTGTGGCTCGCGGGCTCTAGAGCGCAGGCTCAGTAGTTGTGACACCTGGGCTTAGTTGCACCATGGCATGTGGGATCTTACCGGACCAGGGCTCGAACCCGTGTCCCATGCTTTAACAGGCGGATTCTTTTTTCTTTAATTTTTAAAAAAATAATTTATTTTATTTTTGGCTGCCTTGGGTCTTCGTTGCTGCGCGCAGGCTTTCTCTAGTTGTGGTGAGCGGGGGCTACTCTTCATTGTGGTGCGCAGGCTTCTCATTGTGGTGGCTTCTCTTGTTGCGGATCACAGGCTCTAGGTGCACAGGCTTCAGTAGTTGTGGCTCACGGGTTCTAGAGAGCAGGCTCAGGGTTGTGGTGCATGGGCTTAGTTGCTCCGCGGCATGTGAGATCTTCCCCGACCAGGGCTCAAACCCGTGTCCCCTGCATTGGCAGGTGGATTCTTAACCACTGCACCACCAGAGAAGTCCGGTGTTACTTTAATTCTCTTTGAAACAGCACTAGAATAAGGAGCCTAGGATTAAAAATGAAATTTTATTCCCAAGAAGACTTTCGTGAGAAGGGAAAAGGGGAGAAAATGTAGTTGGACTTGTTTCTCTTATACTTGCCTTTGAATTAGCATGCCTTTTAAAGCTGTTTAAAATATTATTTATGTCTCTTTAATTCTTGAGATCTGAAACCTGGCTTCCTTAGTTCTCCAGGTAACAATTCCTGCCCTTGATTTGTGCCTAATGTGAAAATTGTAACAATTTATTTCCCTAAGTGTATCTTTTTCCTGTCTTGTAGTAAGTTTAAAAAGTTTCTGCTTTGTTGACTAGCTACTTCCCAAAGAAGGTTTGAGGCAGCAATACTAAAAACACATTATATTTCTACAAAGGATAGTTAACTACAGAGAAAAGAGAAAAAAACAGGATAGAGGAGCTGAATAGGCATTTTTCCAATGGAGACATACTGATGGCCAACAGGCACGTGAAAAGATGCTCGTCATCACTAATCATCAGGGAAATGCAAGTCAAAACCACAGTGAGATATCACCTCACACCTGTTAGAATGACTATTACCAAAAAAGACAAGAGATAACAAATGCTGGTGAGAATGTGGAGAAAAGGGAACCTTGGTGCACTGTTGGTGGGAATGTACATTGGTACAGTCACTATGGAAAACAGTATGGAGGTTCCTCAAAAAATTAAAAATAAAACTGCCATACAATCCATCAATTCCGCTTCTGGGTATTTATCCGAAGAAAATGAAAACACTAATTCAAGAAGATATTCGCCTCCAATGTTCAAAGCAGCATTATTTACAATAGCCAAGATATAGGAACAACCTAAGTGTCCATCAACAGATGAATGGATAACATATGAGATACACACACACTCACACACACATACACAGAAGAATATTACTCAGCCATAAAATTTTTGCCATTTGGGGACTTCCCTGGTGGTCCAGTGGTTAAGAATCCACCTTCCAGGGGCTTCCCTGGTGGTGCAGTGCTTAAGAATCCGCCTGCCAATGCAGGGGACACGGGTTCGAGCCCTGGCCCGGGAAGATCCCACATGCCGTGGAGCAACTAAACCTGTGTGCCACAACTACTGAGCCTGCGCCTAGAGCCCCTGCTCTGCAACAAGACAAGAAACCACAGTGAGAAGCCCGTGCACCACAACGAAGAGTAGCTCCTGCTCGCCGCAACTAGAGAAAGCCCGCTCACAGCAACGAAGACCCAACACAGGCAAAAATAAAAACAAATAAGTAAATTAAAAAAAAAAAAAGAATCCTCATTCCAATGCAGGGGACATAGGTTCGATCCCTGGTCAGGGAACTAAGATCCCGCATGCTGAGGAGCAGCTAAGTACACACACCGCAGCTACTGAGCCCTCGTGCCACAACTAGAGAGAAACCCATGCACTGCAATAAAAGACCCCGCGTTCTGCAACTAAGACCCGACACAGCCATAAATAAATAAATAAATAAATATTTAAAAAAAAATTTTTTTTTTGGCCATTTGCAACAACATGGATGGACCTGGAGGACACTATGCTTCTTGAAGTCAGACAGAAAAAGACAAATACTATATGTTTTCTTTTATATGTGAAATCTAAAAGATAAAAGAACAAAATTTTTAAAAATAAAAATATGTTGAGAAAGGTGAAGAGAATTATATCAGATTAAGATTGAGGGAGAGGGTTTTAAAGGAAAAACTGCTTTTAGAGAACACTTCCATTCCAGAAAGTCCCTAGTTTTGTTTGTTTGTTTTTAATTTGTCCAAACTGTGTATTGGGCTCTTTCCTGGCCTCTTTAGTCTAACAGACTATCAGTGGGGACTTCAGTGCTCCAAAACTTAAAGTCATGAGTTCCTTAATGGGTAGAGTTTAGTGCCTCTGATGTGTTGTGTTCTCTGACACACTTGCCCTAATATTTTGATTCAAAATGGAATAACTAAAAAGTCTTGTTTTACTGAATGATAATGAGCAGTCTCTCTCTATATATATGTATATGTATATATATATATATTTTGTTGTTGTTGTTTTGGCCAAGCCATGCGGCTTATGGGATTTTAGTTCTCCAACCAGGGATTGAACCCGGGCCCTTGGCAGTGAGAGCATGGAGTCCTAACCACTGGAATTCCCAGCAGTCAGTAAATATTAAGCTTTATGCTAGTGTAATGCAGAACCAGCCAAGGTAGGACTCTAGCCTATTAGGAAGTTCCTTTAACTCTTCTGAATCAGTGTTGTACATTCTAAGAGCCAACATTTGGGTCTCATAAAAACTAATCCTGCTTTGATTTTTATCACCATTGTCTCGAGTGCACGTGACCTGATTCTTTTAATAAAGCAACACTGGAAAATATTAATGCTATAATTTTATTTTAAATAAGAATTCAGTGTCACAACTTCTTGTTAGTAAGGTTCTTTCTATGTGTATAGTGCCCAGAAACTCAGTGAGTTTTCATAAAAGTACATGATCATACAACCTTCACCACAACCAAGGTATAGAACATTTTCATCATCTCAAAAATCTCCTTTATGCTTCTTTCCATTTAATCCCTTTCTAGAAACATTCTAGTAGAATGTCATATAAGTGGAATCATGAAGTATGAAGTTTTCTGTGTCTGAATTCTTTCACTTAGCATAATGCTTTTGCGATATGTTTTGCATATACAGGAACTATTTGTTCCTTTTTATTGCTGAGTAGTATTCCATTGTATGTATACACTGCACTTTGTATACATTCACCAATCCGTAGATATTTGTGTTATTTCCACTTTTTGGCTATTATGAATAAAGAGGTTCTGAACATTTGTGTACAGGTCTTTATGTACATATGTTTTCATTTCCCTTGGATAAATAATTAGAAATTGTGTGCCAGGTTTTACGGTAAGTATATATTTAACTTTATAAAAAAAAAAACTGGCGGGACTTCCCTGGTGGTCCAGTGGTTAAGAATCCACCTTCCGGGGCTTCCCTGGTGGCGCAGTGGTTGAGAATCTGCCTGCCAATGCAGGGGACACGGGTTCGAGCCCTGGTCTGGGAAGATCCCACATGCTGCGGAGCAACTAGGCCCGTGATCCACAATTACTGAGCCTGCGCGTCTGGAGCCTGTGCTCCGCAACAAGAGAGGCCGCGATAGTGAGAGGCCTGCGCACCGCAATGAAGAGTGGCCCCCACTTGCCGCAACTAGAGAAAGCCCTCGCACAGAAACGAAGACCCAACACAGCCATAAATAAATAAATAAAATTAAAAGTATGTGTCACATTTAAAAAAAAAAGAATCCACCTTCCAACGCAGGGGATGTGGGTTCGATCCCTGGTCGGGGAACTAAGATCCCACATGCCACGGGGCAACTAAGCCCACATGCTGCAACTACTGAGCCCATGCAACAATACTAGAGAGGCCATGCACTCTGGAGCCTGCGCACCACAACTAGAGAGAAACTGGAGAGAAGCCCTCATGCTGCAACAAAAGATCCCGCATGCCGCAACTAAGACCCGACGCAGCCAAAAAAATTAAAAAGAATAATAATAATAAAAAAAAACTGGCAAACTTTTCCAAAGAGGCTGTACCAGGGAATTCCCCAGTACAGCCAAGTCCAGTCGTTAAGACTCCGCGCTTTCATTGCTGAGGATGCGGGTTTGATCCCTGGTCTGGGAACTAAGATCCCACAAGCCACGCAGTACAGCCAAAAAAATCATAATAATAAAAATAAAGTAAAAAAAATAATGTTGCAAAGTGGCTGTACCACTTTGCATTCCCACCAGCAATGTATGAGGATTCCAGTTGTTCCACATCCTTACCAACAATTGGTATTATAACTCTTTTTAATATTAGCCATTCTTGTTGTTGTATAATAGTTATGTCAATGTGGTTTTAATTTGCATTTCCCTAATGACTAATGATATTGAGCATCTTTCTGTGTGCTTATCTGCCATTTCTGTATCTTTTTTGGTGAAGTATCTGTTCAAATTTTAATTTTTTATTATTTTTTAAATTTATGGCTGTGTTGGGTCTTTGTTGCTGTGCGCAGGCTTTCTCTAGTTGGCGCGAGTGGGAGCTACTCTTCGCTGCGGCGCACGGGCTTCTCATTGCGGTGGCTTCCCTTGTTGCGGAGCACCGGCTCTAGGCGCATGGGCTTCGGTAGTTGTGGCTCGTGGGCTTTAGAGCACAGGCTCAGTAGTTGTGGCACACGGGCTTAGTTGCTCCACGGCATGTGGGATCTTCCCAGACCAGGGCTCGAACCTGTGTCCCCTGCATTGGCAGGCGGATTCTTAACCACTGCGCCACCAGGGAAGCCCTCTGTTCAAATTTTTTTCCCACTTTTTATTGGGTTCTTTATTTTATTGAGTTGCAGAAGTTATGTAGATAAAGACTTATTTTTAAACTTCTTGACCATAATAGCATATTTTGGAGTTTATTCTCAATGTATAGGTGAATGTAATGAAAAGCTCTTAGCTTAGTACTTAACTGGACTATAAATAGTGTTTTGTGTATATAAGTAACTAAATAACAGATCTAGTAAAATGTAAAGTATTTTTTGTGTGCCACTTCCTTTGCCTAAGATGAATGGACCCATTTCTCCAAATCCGTTCTAGTGAATGCTGAGTTTTTTGTTTGTTTACTTTTTTTTTAATATGTAATCTTTTTTTAAAAAATTAATTAATTTATTTTATTTATGGCTGTGTTGGGTCTTCGTTTCTGTGCAAGGGCTTTCTCTAGTTGTGGTGAGCGGGGGCCACTCTTCATTGCGGTGCGCGGGCCGCTCACTATCGCAGCCTCTCTTGTTGCGGAGCACAGGCTCCAGACGTGCAGGCTCAGTAATTGTGGCTCACGGGCCCAGCTGCTCCGCGGCATGTGGGATCCTCCCAGACCAGGGCTCGAACCCCTGTCCCTTGCATTGGCAGGCAGATTCTCAACCACTGTGCCACCAGGGAAGCCCCTATGTGTAATCTTTGAAGTGATAGTTGTTGTTAATGTCCAGATGCTATGAAAACCCATCTTATGGCTGTGTTTCAGGTGTTTATTTTAATCAAACCTATGTGTTCCAAACAGTATGTTTCATCTTCCTCATTCACTTTGTGGGGATTGGCCAACTGCCAAATAAACTTTTTGAGACACGGAAAACCCATTAAAAAGCCAAGCAGAATAAATATTGGCTCATGGTCACATGAGATTCAAATATCACTTTAATTGTAAAAGGAGGAAGCATGGCTTATTATACATTATGATTGGTTAAAACTCAGTGACATTTTCATGTACATGTGTGTACTGTTCTGGCCAAATAAAGCACTTGAGTAAAATTAGAAGTAGTGGGGCTTCCCTGGTGGCGCAGTGGTTAAGAATCCACCTGCTAATGCAGGGACACGGGTTCAAGTCCTGGTCCAGGAAGATCCCACATGCCACGGAGCAACTAAGCCCGTGTGCCACAACTACTGAGCCTGTGCTCTGGAGCCCGCAAGCCACAACTACTGAGCCCACGTGCCACAACTACTGAAGCCCGCGTGCCTAGAGCCCGTGCTCCGCACCAAGAAGCCACCACAATGAGAAGCCCGCGCACCGCAACGAAGAGTAGCCCCCGCTCGACGCAACTAAAGAAAGCCCGCGTGCAGCAACGAAGACCCAATGCAGCCAAATAAATAAATAAATAAATAAATAAATAAATAGAAATAGTGCCATTAATTATTAGACTGTTGTGGTGTGCTTACAGTCATCTCTTTTGGCAGACTGTAGGAGATCACATTTCAGCTATAACTCCTTTTTTAATAAAAATAGTGATGTTTTTCTGTGGCCATCTCCTCTAAGAAATCTACACATACACACACACACCCCCCCACCCACCCACCCTAGCAGCTGTGGATTCTTTTCTTTTCCATTACTTGGCCTCCATTTTTACCTCTTTTTTCTTTCTTTCTTTCTTCTTTTCTTCTTTTTTTTTGTTTCTGAAAAGTTTTATTTAAATAAGGGTTTAAATACATTACATAACATTAAAACTGAAGGAAAAAAAACAGTTTGTTACTTCACATGGCATTGGGCAGCTGTTTCTAGTAAGTTGCGAGCTCTACAGCTACATGACTGATACATCGGTTTGAAATTTGTTCCCTTGTCAAAAGTTTAACTCTGATAGAAGGTTGGCCTCACATTCTAGTTTGGACATCGATCAGCTAGGATATGTCTGGGCAAAAAGACCTTGGTGGCAAGCCAGCTGTCCTGTCACCTCAATAGAAGGAAGGTGGCTGCTCTAAGCTCTGCCCACCTGGTCACGTTGGAGATACCAGGGGATCTTTCCCCTGATGATCAAAGACTCCCTCTAGCAGTACAGCTGCCGTCGCTGCCTCACCCCATCCTCCACTCTCAGCTTCACCGAGGGCTGTTCAGGTGGCGACATTCTCTTAGGGCAGGGAACTCTGTAGAGGGATTGCTGAGGAGCTTCTGGCCAGACATAGCCGTCTGTGATCTTGGGGCTCTGGACTTGGCTGAAACATCACTGTTACTGCTTTGTTTCGGGCCGGACACTGCCAGGTGCCTACTGCTTGACCTCTGTTTAAATGAAGGACTTCAAGACTAGACAGCATGGCTCTTTTCAGTTATTACATGAAGGAGTTACACTAGTCCAAGTTAAAAGCAGACCCCAAATGGTTACATTACACAAGCTGTGACATTTTTAAACTTGTGACAAGGGACAGAAGGAAAATTCTACTCATTGCAAGGAAATCCTCACTTAAGCTTCAGTGAGCCAGGAGCACTTAAAACCCATGAACCTTCAGCTGATCGTCCTTAGCCAGTCTAATCTCTACGAGGAACTGGCATATGTTCTTGCGCTCGTCACCCTGTAGCTGAATTACTTCTCCGTATTCTGGACGCTCAATTACAGTTCCATTGCAGGCAAATTTCTTCTGAAACGCCTTCACTAGTTTCTTTTTATCATAATCATCAGCCATCCCTGGACAGTAGTAAGGGTCTTCCTGCCGTTTCTCTGTTGAATTCTTAGATGGCTGTAATCCTCAGCGACAGCAGGAAGCAGATCATCACCCGTACTGGCATTAGCAAAGGGGTCGAAAGAGTGGAGGTTCTGGATAGTGGACGTACCATACGATTCCTTTTCCTTGGTGGAAACGGCCTGCGCCTTGCGGAAGACGGAAGACAGCGGGTGGGGGGGACCGGAAGATGGCGGGTTGGGGGGACAGAGCGTCAGGAAGCGAGGGTTCGAGGGGGAGGCTGCTGAGTCCATGACTGTGGCTCAGTGACTGGGGCCCTTCCTTCCTTCCTTCTTTCCTTTCTTTCTTTTTCTCTCTTTCTCTCTCTCTTTCCTTTTCTTTTCTTTTTTTTGGCTGTGCTGCATGGCTTGCAGGATCTTAGTTCCCCGACCAGGATTGAACCCCAGGCCCTTGGCAGTGAAAATGCAGAGTCCTAACCACTGACCACCTGGGAATTCCTGGTCTCCAGTTTTAAATGGATGGAGCAACCTACCTTAAGCTTACTGTTTCAAAAAGGGAAATGAGTGGGACTTCCCTGGTGGTCCAGCGGTTAAGACTCCACGCAACCAGTGCAGGGGACCTGGGTTCGATCTCTGGTTAGGGAACTAGATCCTGCATGCCTCAGCTAAGGCCCAGCACAGCCAAACAAACAAATAAATAAATATTTTTTTTTAAAAAAAAGGGGAAAATGAGTTCCAAGAGGAATGGGAGAGGGATTGCAGTTCAAAACCAATTTTTTGGGTCATTTGGGTCTCGATAAGGGTAACCTAAGGTTTCTTAGGGAGGCAGTTTTGTCCTAGATTTGAATCATTTTTTCATTTCCTAAAGTAGATTATTATTAAGCTTGTTCTGGGCAGAAATTATGTGAGCAACTACTTAATATTACATGTGAGCAGGGTGTTCTTAAATGGTTTTTTCATTCTAAAAAAGAGTCCCTCTTTTGGCCCCCATTCCATAGAGGAGTGAGAAGTACTTAAAAGATGTAGGAAGAAGAGAGATGCTGTAATTTATAGGAAAGAAATTCAGATCTGCTTAATTTTTGTTATAACCCAGCACCGTAGTACCTTAGCTTCTGGGATTCAAATTCTTAGGTTATGGTATTGTCGTTTCATTCCCTTCCCCCAGAGAGATAATATTTAACTCACAGAGAATTCTGTTTTTAAGAGCTTGAATCACTTGATTGCTTTAACAGTAAACACAGTGAGTCTGTCTGCTTCTTTGCTATTCTGTCCTTACTTTATTTATCCTTTAAGTTTAACATAGCATTGCACCAATCTGTTTGGTTCTTCAAATGAAACATTCAGATATAGTCCTCTTAAAGTCCAGTAGCATGAGATATTATAACTATGATCTGATCGTGGCATATGTGTGACAGTGGGTTAAATTTTGCTGTTTTCTTGTCTGTGCTGTCATTTCTTATGGGTGAAAACAGGTAATTTAAAAATGCTTCTAGGGGACTTCCCTGGCGGTCCAGTGGTTAAACCTCTGCACTTCCACTGCAAGGGACACAAGTTCGATCCCTGGTCGGGGAACTAACATCCCACATGCAGCACGATGCAGCTAAATAAATAAATAAATAAATAAATAAATAAATAAAATGCTTCTAAACTTTAGTTTCTCTTTCAAATTTTGGCTCTTCATAGCTCCTTGTAATGTTTTTAGAAATGTAGAAGGTTAGGTGAAATAAATAGACTTAGTTCTCCAGGAAACCTAAGTAGTTTATATAGAATAAAAACATAACCTTGCAGATTTTATTGAATTTTTATATGCACTTAATATTTGTTCTTTCTCTAAAATATTAATTGATGGGCCTGCTGGCTGAGCCTAGAAATTGGTGCAGAAAAGCAGAAAAGCGCACTTGGTAATTGTGAGAATATATTTGTATGTATGACTGGAAGGACAGAATTCAATAAAATAAAGCACGCTTCTCAAATGGCATCAAGTATTATTAGGACCTGACTTATATGCAGATATAGTGGTAGCAGAGACTAGTTCTTAGGGAGCATCCTACTGAGGGAATCAGGGTCTAAATATGCTCCACTGACTTGAAACCACTGTCTATTCTCTTTTGAAAAGCTGAACATTTGTTTGGCCTTTGTGTCTTGCCATTCCTCTGAAGAACAGAAGACACCTGTAAAACTATACCCTTTGCCTTGCATTCTATGAGGTAGGTAGAGTGTGGTACAATAAGTACTTCTTTAAAACTGTGAACCTTAATTCAAACACCATCCCCCCCAAAAAAAGTGATTTGCAATGTTATATATTTCCATGTGTCTTGATTTGGAGATAAGATTATGCTGTTGTCATATCCGACCTCTATTGCTAGGCATGTGGTAGATTTAGGCAGTTTGGCAGGTGTAGTTTTATCCTGTGGGTGGATCTTTCCACGAAGCTCTTTGATATTAACTTATTTCTTGCTAAACATTTCTCTTAATAAGGTAGTGGGTAGGCTTCCAAATTTCCAAGTAATCCAAGTTCCTAAATATCTGTGAAAGAACTTCTTGAGAGCTAAATTAAAAACAAGGTACCACAGGAGGACAGAGGCTAAGCTTGTGGGTAATCAGACCAGAAATTGCTGGTATGAAATCTTTTCTTAATTGGAACTTTCTGTTGAACTCATAGATTTGGGTTCTTTAAGCTTGTGTTTTTATGAATAAATGTAACGGGAATGAAAGCATAACTGACCATGTTTATTTGAATTTGAGGAATGGTTCATTTCCAGGCAGTTGAATGCTATTTGTCATCTCTGCCTCTCTTTGATTACAGCAAAATGGATATACCAAACCCCCCAACTTCCAAATGTATCACTTACTGGAAGAGGAAAGTTAAATCTGAATACATGCGACTTCGGCAACTTAAACGGCTTCAGGCGAATATGGGTGCAAAGGTAAAAAATACTTCCCAAGTGAAAGGTTATGTATTTTAACATATTGATCCAATATGGAGGGGTTGGATTTCTTTTTTCTTACTCTTCTCTTGAAATCCTAACAGTTTTTTATTCGGCTCTGCTAGGCTCTGTATGTAGCAAATTTTGCAAAAGTTCAAGAAAAAACCCAGATCCTCAATGAAGAATGGAAGAAGCTTCGTGTCCAACCTGTTCAGTTGATGAAGCCTGTGAGTGGGCATCCTTTTCTCAAAAAGGTACTTCCAGTGTCTAAGCTCAGCCTTCCTCTCTTCCTTGAACTTAAGGGTTTTTTTCTGTATTTGTGATATTAGAAAATAAAGATAATGGATACAGCTACTGTAGTCATCTCTGAATAACTAGGATGGTAATTGTTCTCCTCAGTTAATGAGTATAATCATGAGTTTTTCATAGAAAAATAAGACATTTACTGTCTACCTTCCTGGGCTCTGTATACAAGCTTCAAAGCAACCTTTTTTGTGCCTTGTTTGGCACCTCTGCTACTTTGAAATTGGGAAAGGAATGCCATGGATAATGGATAGGAGTATATTGATCAAAGGGACATCCCTTTCTGTAAACTAAAAAATCATCCTAGTTTCTTATAGAGATAATATTTTTAAAATATAAAAAGCAGATAGTTTATTGAGAGCAACTTTCTTTCCCAAAGCAGAATGTGACTGTAATCTCTATACTACTTTGCTTCCCCCTGTACTGTCCCCATCAGCTATGCAGCTAAGTTGATGTCCACTGTCTTAAAGATTAGGTCTTCAGGAAAACTTCCTTGTCTTCCTCCTTATCTCCTAGGACTCTCAGAGGCCCTTTGCTGTTGGGTTCAGCCTAAGGAGACCAGCAGTTTTAGATTGAGATAAACATCAGTTGAGTGTGGGAGGCACTGTGCTGGACTCTGTAGAGGATGCACAGGTGAATAAGAGACAGTTCCTGCTTTCCACAGGTTTACACTTGAGTGGTTCCTTTTAGGAGCTGATTGTTACAAAACCCTCAGCTTATTAATTTGTAAGAATTAGAAGGCTACTGGGATCATTTTGGAAGGAAACTCCAGTTCTCTCTTGGGTTGTGTGCTTGCCCTTCCCTTTCCATGTCATTGCTTATATTTCAGTGTACCATAGAGAGCATTTTCCCGGGATTTGCAAGCCAGCATATGTTAATGAGGTCTCTGAACACGGTTGCGTTGGTTCCCATCATGTATTCCTGGTCCCCTCTCCAGCAGAACTTTATGGTATGTATTGAAAGCACCGTGGTGATTGTTTAAACTTAATGATTTTTTTTTTTTTAAATGTTGATATGCTGGCACTTCTCTCAGGGTAAAGATTGTCAGAATATACTTAACAAAGCTTGGACCTGCAGAGCAGAATGTTTTTGTAATTTATTGACTCCGAAAAACACATATTGCAAGTTGTTCTAACTTGTTAGATTTTGTGCTCTCTGAAGTGTACCTCAGAATTGATGCTCGTTCTTTTTTGAATGAAAGAGACTGGGCAAGAGTCCAATTTTCCTTTACTACCTTGGCCCAATTTTATAACATTATGTGCAGTTAAATGCAGTATAAATCAGACACTTCATTCAGCAGGTTGACAACTCCCTGCTGATGGAGCAATCCTTTCTTTTTTTTTTTTTTTCCTAATCTGTCCCTCTGCCCGTCTGTCCATCCTCCACTGTTTTGTTTTTTTTTTTTTTAAGTAGAGGGAAGGATTTTTTATTTATTTATTTATTTTTTATTATTTTTGGCTGTGTTGGATCTTCGTTTCGTGCGAGGGCTTTCTCTAGTTGCGGCAAGCGGGGGCCACTCTTCATCGCAGTGCGCGGGCCTTTCACTATCGCGGCCTCTCTTGTTGCGGGGCACAGGCTCCAGACGCGCAGGCTCAGTAGTTGTGGCTCACGGGCCTAGTTGCTCCGCGGCATGTGGGATCTTCCCAGACCAGGGCTCGAACCCGTGTCCCCTGCATTGGCAGGCAGATTCTCAACCACTGTGCCGCCAGGGAAGCCCCGGAGCAATCCTTTCTTAATCCCCTAAAGGCAAGATGCTATGAAAGCAACTAAGGTAACAGAGGAGCACATGGATCTACAATCCTTTAATCTGGGTCTTTATGCTGACTCCTACTAGGATTATTTGTGGTTCTGATAATCAGTCCTCTCTAAATATGATGGCAATCGCTTATCATGCCTGGTGACAGATAGCAGTTCTGCTGACTGGAATAGGGTATAGGTTTACAGAAGGAAATCATCTCTTAGAAGAAAACTTCAGAGTAATTTTACTTGATAGTTGGAGAACTAAGAATGACCGTTCTCTGCTGAACCAAAAAATAAAATAAGATGAAATAAAATAAAATAGAATAAAATAAAAATGATCCATTAGTATTGTTTATTGCCAGAAAATATACATAGCTTGTACTGCAATTGACTTTAGATTCCCACTGAGCGTGAGTAATATGAATTGTAATCATAATTTTTTATTATGTTTATCCGAGGTTGGCCTTAGTCTATATAATAGAATATACAAATACTTTATGGTTGCCAGTTTCTGTTATAAACATTCCAGTTATACTGCAGATTATACTCTTGGAAGCCTTCCTTTCATCTGTCTCTCTACTTCTGAGAAAAATTAGAATTGAAGACCTTTTAGACTGTTGTTTATGTGATATTTGTACCTATTTCACAGTGATGTTTAGTGGATAAAATGAAGTAATAGATGGAATCACTGTGAAAAAGAAATGTGCTGTCAAATTCTAGGTGTTGGTGGAAATATCATTGTTAATATCCAGCTTAACATTTGGTAGTTAATATTCTCAAAGAGTAAAACTGACTTCTTTTTTTCTTCCAAGAGTAGCATTACCCCCTTCCATTTGAGGTTTTGTTGGCAAAACAAAATGGCCAGTCTTTAAAATGTAGTTAACTTTGTAACCAAAGGCATTTTCAGGGGCTTTAAAGCAGCAAAAAAGGCTTGGCAAAGGTTCCTTTAAACAGGAAAGAGGAGCTTCACAGTGGATTCATGGAATGAATCACGTCTGGTTTGATTTCAGGTAGAAGATGAGACGGTTTTGTGCAATATTCCCTACATGGGAGATGAGGTGAAAGAAGAAGATGAGACTTTCATTGAGGAGCTGATCAATAACTACGATGGCAAAGTCCACGGTGAAGAAGGTAGTGGTACTGGGCTCCTGGACTTTGTTAGGATGGTGCCTCTTATTTGGTGCATCATTGTCTTGCTTTTATCTGCTGCCTCATGGTGTATACACTGAAGAATATTTCAATGTCACCACATGGCTGGGAGTAAACATTTTATACTACAAACACCCCTGTTAAATTTTAAAAGGAGTTGGGGGAATTCCCTGATGGTCCAGTGGTTAGGACTCCGAGCTCTCACTGCCAGGGGCCCGGGTTCAATCCCTGGTTGGGGAACTAAGATCCCGCAAGACACGTGGCACAGCCAAAAAAAAAAAAAAAGTAGTTGGGACATATAAGGATTATATGGTAATCAGTGGCTAGAGAAAGTTTAGCGAACAAATAAGTTTGATCTTAGGAGTTTTCCATAAATCCATCCAAGGCTATTTTGTTCTTTGTTTCCCTTTCTGTGAGACTGGCAATGAGTATAACCTCTCTTCTTAGATCCAGATACCCCCTGGATCTCCCAGAAGTTGGTTATAATATTCTGACTTTCTTAAAAGTGTTACCAAACCAAAGTTGGGTCTGCTCGCCCGCGTGTAGTAAAGCCAATCTTCTGACACCAGGTTGGGGTGAAGGAAAGTACAGCATTTATTATAGGGTGCCAAGCAAGGAGAAAAGACAGGTCATGCTCAAAGGACTGGAACTCCCTGATGGCTTTCACGGAAGGGGTTTTAAAGGCAGTGTGAGGAAGGGGGCCACGGGGTGCATGATCAGCTTGTGCCCAATTCTTGGATTGGTTGGCATCAGGGTGAAATTTCAAGCATCATCAACTTTCTGGTTTCAACCAGTCTAGGGTCCGCATACCTGTGGTCAGCAGTTTTCCTCTGGTGGGGGTCTGCTTCTTGTAAGACAACTTAGGAACATGTGTCAGGCCTGTATCTATATCTTTCAGGGAACTGGGAGTACGGTGATTCTCCTACGTTGTAGGTTTATAGTCTAAACTGTTACCAGTTTCCTGGCCCAACAGCTATTCTTTGTTTCTACATCTTCACATTTCCTAATCGTTACCTCTTGAGCCAGCCTTTTGGTGACTCAGGGAAGACCTGGGAGACTAAAGCAAAAGCCTTTTACTTCAAAGGACAGGGACACAGTGGCTTGTATACAATTTCAAAAGCAAGTCATTTGTATTTAGTTGTAGTTCTAGAAAAGGCTGTTAGTGTGTAAGAGGGGGAGATAGGGAGAGACTCTCCATGGATTTGCAAACCAATAGCCTCACCTGCTCTTTTTTTTTTTTTTTCCCTCACCTGCTCTTTTGACAATTGTGGGTGCTGCTGTGATGCTGTTGAAATGCATTATTTATACACAGTGCCCTCTAGTGTTCAGAGGCTTTATCCTAAGTTGTAGTATAACGCCATATATTGATAGTATGATTTTTTTAAAAAATATGCTGTCTTTTGATTCAAAGAAGTCACTACTGACCCATCAGCAGCAAAACCAAGTACATTTTCATTTTATCATTCTTTCTCTGTCCCATTTGTATTGTTGGAACACTTTTGTGATATTTTGGACCATAAATACAGGTTGATATTACTGAGGAAGTGAAGACCCCAGTAAAAAGAAAGCCCATAACTGGATTTCCCACTCTAGCTAGCTGAACTGTTGCAGTTGTATGAGCCAATCCAATTATTGTAATTCCCTGGTCGTCCACATAAAAATGTACATATATTATCTATCTGGGCCTCAGTAGTGAACACAGGAAAATCTTCCTAGGAGGACTAATGGAGTATAAAATGACCACTGCTCTTCCATCTAAATCTTATATTTCAGAGATGATTCCTGGGTCTGTCCTGATTAGTGATGCTGTTTTCTTGGAGTTGGTAGATGCTCTGAATCAATACTCAGATGAGGAGGAAGAAGGGCACAACGACACCTCAGATGGAAAGCAAGATGACAGCAAAGAGGATCTGCCAGTAACGAGAAAAAGAAAACGACATGCTATTGAAGGTGAATAGCACGACTTCCTAATTCCACTGTGAAAGTGACAGTGAGAGGGAGGAAGGCAAAAACAGAAGTTTATTGCTTATTAAAGGCTGTTGGTGCTTCTCATTGGTCCACTTAAAAGGAAAATGTGTTCACTGACTAATGGTTTAAGATAGCTGTGATCTAGCTGAAGAAGAAAGTAGGAGAACTTAGACAGTAATCATTGTGCATTTCTAATTATAAAAATAGTGTGTTTGGAAAATACGGAAAATTATAAAGAAGAAAATAAAATTACCCTGTTATACTGCTACCTAGAAATAACCAGTATTAATATTTCCTTCTAGACTTAAAAAATGTATATATATAAATATACATATGTACTCCTAAAATGGGTACAATATTATATATCAATTATACCTCAATTTTTTAAAAGTACATATGTAAATTAACATACATATATGGTATGTGAAATTGGTGTCACGCCACATATGTGTGTATACACCTACATAATTTTATACCCCTTATTTACTCTTATACATCATGAGCATTTCCCCATGTTATTCAATATTTAATTATTTAATTAATTTCACATTTAATTATACTTTATGTTATCTAATTATACTGTATGTCTAGACACGTAGTGTCTCTCTCTTGTTATAACGAAGTTATAGTATCCATCTTGTTCTTCAGCATCAATATTATGGTAGGGTCCTTCTGTACTCAGGTCTCTCCACAAAAACTTCTGTTTTCACCTCCAGATTCTGTCTGGGACTGTGGATTTTTTTTTTTTTTTTGGCCACACCACACAGCTTGTGGGATATTAGTTCCCCGACCAGGCCCTCGGCAGTGAAAGCTCAGAGTCCTAACCACTAGAGCGCCAGGGAATTCCCCTGGACTGTGGATTTTGTTGTTAACATGTAGGTGAATCTGATTTCCTTATTTACTGGTGGCCTATTAGATAGGTCCAGGTAACATTGACCTTCTTTATGTATTCCTAAACCATCAATGGTTAGGTTAACAGAGCAGCTCTAATCAAAATGCTGTGACAAAAGGAAAAACGATTGAATAGCTTTGTTTGCATATTCTGATTATGGCACTCAGGAACTTTTTGTCATTTCTAATTCAGGCAACAAAAAGAGTTCCAAGAAACAGTTCCCAAATGACATGATCTTCAGTGCGATTGCCTCAATGTTCCCTGAGAATGGTGTCCCAGATGACATGAAGGAGAGGTAGGGAAAGCTGCCCCCTGCAGGCCATGTAGAGCACTCGGGAAAAACTTTCATACAAGCTTGCTTTTGGTTAATAAAAAGCCCCATTTCTGGTAAGTGCATTATGATTTGCCTACACTTCTGATTACCTCTGAATGCCCATTCCCATATTAAGGGACATCGTTTGCTGGCTTTTAAGTAAGTCTGGGCAGAGAAGTTTAAAGATCTTGCCACTTTTCTGGAGAGTTACTCCAGCACCATATTTATCAAATCTTTCCCTCCCCTTACTTTCAGACACACGCCGAGCCCAGCATAATTACAGTGGTGAACCCACTTGGTTATACATCAAGACCTATTAAAAAATGCCCGTTCTCCCTTGGCAGACCATTCGCGGATGACTGTCAGTACTCAGTCTGCATTTTCTCAGTGCAAACATTCCCTTGGAAGGAACTCTCACCTCTCTTTTCTTAACTAGGTATCGAGAGCTCACAGAGATGTCAGACCCCAATGCGCTCCCCCCTCAGTGCACACCCAACATCGATGGCCCCAATGCTAAGTCTGTGCAGCGGGAGCAGTCCCTGCACTCCTTCCACACACTCTTCTGCCGGCGCTGCTTTAAATACGACTGCTTCCTTCACCGTGAGTGGGGCGACCCTGAAATGCTCTCCTGTTTTCCATCCCCAGCCACCATTTATTTCAGTTTATCCGATAGAGTTCCCGGCTTCTGATCTGATGATGGTTTTACAAAGGGCCAATTCTATTTTCTCTTGTTCAGTTATAGTGCAGTGTGCTTTGCATGGTCAGGACAGAACAACCAGCAACACGGTTGTCCCCAAGTGCCTCCTAGCTTTGGAAGAAGTGTGTTGATGTCAGAAATGATTTGGTTTTGTGCACCTTGATGATAGCTGTTTATATCTAAATTCTCCTGCGGTAGCTCCCTAATTCAATTTTGTTCCTCCCCCTCCTGTCAAGTGGATGAACCATTGGCAACAGGACAGTTTTGTGTTTTCCAGCTTTTCATGCCACCCCTAATGTATATAAACGCAAGAACAAAGAAATCAAGATTGAGCCAGAACCATGTGGCACAGACTGCTTCCTTTTGCTGGTACGTTTTTAAGCTGTTTTGCCATTGTTAAACTTTGTTGAAAACTGAGCAGGAAATGGTCCTTGGGCTTTCCACCCCAGGAAACACAAACCAAGTGAGCTGTACATAGCACCCTGGGGGTCACACAGTATAGATGAAACATGGCTTCTGCTCTTAAGGAGCTCCCAGTTACTGCAGCAGTAGGACTGTGAAGTTAGTCTTATGGAGTGAGGTTTGAAGAACATTGAAGGCTTTCTTGCTCTAAATATCAGCTACTCAGATTTCAGAGTCTGAAACTGTGTTGTTTGAATTGGAGCTGTATGTGTGTGTGAGACACCATTTTCTTTGCTGTCTCCCTTTAAATGCATATAAATGTAGGAGGAATAAGACGTGAAGGTGCTGATGTCTTATGTGAGTTAATCAACCAGATGGACCCTTCCCCGATGGACAGACCTCATGCAGCGGCATAAAGTCTCCTGCATTCATGTGGGGAGGCAGTACACTGAGAGCTCGAAGGGAATAGGTTCAGTTGGACTTGCCAAAGACACAGTTCTGCTTTCTACAACAGGGTGAGCTTAGGTAAAGAATAAAATACCTTGATAAAATTTCTGCTACCAATTAAAATGAGGTTATACAGCCAAGTGCCTCTGGGACCATCTTTAGTGGGATAATAGAAGGAAAGATGGTAGAGAGTGCCACTGGATACAAATCTGGAAAATGTGCCATATGGTAATAGCAAAAGAATAAATAGACTTTATCTGATTTATTTTTTCCATAATATGTATTAATGTTTTCCTATGTGTCAAGCAGTATGCTGGCCCTTAACATATATTATCTTATTGTCATGCTTATAACAATATCTTGAGGTGGAGAAACTATAGGTTATGAAAGTTATATATTTTGCCTAAAGAGTGTTACTATGTCAGTGGTGTGGCAGTGAGGAAATTCAAGCTCTGGTCTAACTCCACAGTCCATGCTTTTTTTTTTAACACCATGTCAACATACCAGCATTTATATAACTCAGAAGGACATTGCCCTCTCCACAGTAGTTTTCCTGGAATCCTGTGTATGTCACATTGTAGCATAGACCCATAATATCAGATTCAATTAAATTCGAAACTTCTCTCTTGGAATTTCTTTTAGGGCCTTCTGAATATCCTTAGTAATGGTAAACCTTTATCCTTTACTTGTAGATTTAGTTTTCAGAAACAGCTAGAAATCTTTGGAAACCAAGTCTGGTGAGAAGATAGATGATCAAGCTGAATGATGTTATTTGGTCTTTAAAAAAAACAAAAAAAAAAAACCCCAAAGTAAACGTAGCTATAAAGTAACGAAACAGTATTCTTCCAAGTTTAAAATACTGACTTGGAGGGAAGTTCCAAAATTAAGTAGTAATATTATACAAATTCAGGGATTATACATTTTCTTATTGAAACAGAGACAGTGTGGTAAAATGTAAAGAACAGTGAGGCCTGGAGACCAAGAGCCCTGATTCTTGTACCTACTCTGGAATAAGTAACTACATGCTCTCAGCAGGTCCCTTCCCCTCTCTGAACCTCATTTTCTTTCTTTCTTTCTTTTTTTTTTTTTGGTTGCTTCGGGTCTTTGTTGCTGCACGCGGGCTTTTCTCTAGTTGCAGCGAGTGGGGGCTACTCTTCTTCGTTGCAGTGCCCGGGCTTCTCATTGTGGTGGCTTCCCTTGTTGCAGAGCACGGGCTCTAGGCGCGGGCTTCAGTAGTTGCAGCACGGGGGCTCAGTAGTTGCGGCATGCGGGCTCTAAAGAGCGCGGGCTTCAGTAGCTGGGGCGCGTGGGCTCAGTAGTTGTGGCGCACGGGCTTAGTTGCTCCGCGGCATGTGAGATCTTACCGGACCAGGGATCGAACCCATATCCCCTGCATTGGCAGGCGGATTCTCAACCACTGCGCCACCAGGGAAGTCCCTGAACCTCATTTTCTCATCTACAGGAGAATGTGTTCTCAAATTCCAGACAGCTAGCATGCAAATGAACGTAAGATACAACTCACTGGACAGTTGAAGATGCATAGATGCATCGATTATATCTTTATAAAGATTATTTTATAGGGCAGCTCTTTTGTGAAGAGGTATAAGTTTGTAAGCTTTGGAATGTTTGTTAAGAAACTATCATGTGGTCATACTTATATGGTACAGAGAAAAGAAAGAAAAAGAAAAAGCATTGTTGCAAGTAAGCCCAGATATTGAAGATGGTTTGTGATGACGGGACCAATGTGGTGGCTCTGGGCTGGTCCTGTTTCCTAACTGTGACACGGCCATTTCAGGAAGGAGCAAAGGAGTATGCCATGCTCCACAACCCTCGCTCCAAGTGCTCCGGGCGTCGCCGGCGAAGGCACCACGTGGTCAGTGCTTCCTGTTCCAACACTTCAGCCTCTGCTGTGGCTGAGACCAAAGAAGGGGACAGTGACAGGGACACTGGCAATGACTGGGCCTCCAGTTCTTCAGGTACAGTGAACAGAAAATGATCTCTTCTTTCCACACAAGGTAAACCCAGGATCATTGCCTAACACCTAACATCACTACCTTTTTAAATTGTTCATTCTTTCCACATGTTCACCTGTAAGCAATAAGGACAGGGAACATTTTTGTACGTAACGATTCTGCCTTTAGAATGAAGTACTGAGTTCGTGGCACACCACCGATGACAGCTGCACTCCACCTTCTTCTGTTTCTCTTATTTCTTCCTTTCTTAGAGGCTAACTCTCGCTGTCAGACCCCCACGAAACAGAAGGCTAGTCCGGCGCCACCTCAGCTCTGTGTAGTGGAAGCACCCTCGGAGCCTGTGGAGTGGACCGGGGCTGAAGAATCTCTTTTTCGAGTCTTTCATGGCACCTACTTCAACAACTTCTGTTCAATAGCCAGGCTTCTGGGGACTAAGACGTGCAAGCAGGTACTGTCTGAAAGGAACAAGAACAAGCCACTACTCTGGTGGCCCTTTTGCCTTTTTTTTTTTTTTTGGCTGCCTTCGGTCTTCGTTGCTGTGCGCGGGCTTTCTCTAGTTGCGGTGCGCGGGCTTCTCATTGCGGTAGCTTCTCTTGTTGCGGAGTGTGGGCTCTAGGCGTGCGGGCTTCAGTAGCTGTGGCGTGTGGGCTCAGTAGTTTGTGGCTCGTGGGCTGTAGAGCACAGGCTCAGTAGTTGTGGCGCACGGTGTTAGTTGCTCTGCGGCATGTGGGATCTTCCTGGACCAGGGATCGAACCTGTGTCCCCTGCATTGGCAAGTGGATTCTTAACCACTGCGACACCAGGGAAGTCCCCTTTTTGCCATTTTTGTAAGACTGCCTGTCTGGACAAAAGCTGTCTAAGGCTCAGTCCTTCATGAGCCTGTGCTTCTGGGCCATGAGGTGGGTTCCCCAAACATGGGACCTCCTGCAAATGCCAGGCCTAGCAAGGTTTGGGGATCTGCTCTCCTTGCTGAATTCTTATTTCTGTTTCTAGCCACTCTCTACCTCTTCTGGATGTTTCTACCCTCTTCAGCTTTTTTTTTTTTTTGGTTCTTGCCTTTCTTTCTAAATGTGGACCCATTTCCTAGAAGGGACTCCTGGGTCTTTCTGGGGATCTTATCTTGCACTTCCACTCCTGCTCCTGCTTCTGTAGCTGCAGGTGCCATTGCCCCCACCCCACCCCCCATCAGTCTTCTCAGTTGCTTTATTCTTCAAATGTTGAATCATCAGATTTTCTAATTATGACCCCTAATAGCTGGGCCTGGAACTTGTCCATCTCACTCACATCATCACTAGAATCACAATTTGATAGCAGCTACTGATACTCTGGAGGCAGGAAAAGCCTGCAGTGAGAAGACAGACTGAAGCACCGGGACAGGGAGTCAGGTGTTAGGGCCGAACTGTCCAAAAAGAGAGGAACACCAGAGCTTGAGCCCTGCTCGCTTAGCTAGCTCCCTACCATCTGAAAGTGTCTCTGTGACGTGTTCTTCATGCTCCCTCTACTTAGAACAAATAGAATCATGAGCTGAAGTGCTGTTTGCTTTCATTTTGGAGCTCATATCTATTTCCCCAAGGCACAGGGTTTCTTGACCTAAAAATCTGCAGAAATGTGTGCAAAACAATTTTAATGTGTATTTTCCCGAGAAGAAGATTCATAGTTTTCATGGAATCTCAAGAGGATCTATAACCAAAAAGGAGAAGAAAAAGCTGAAAACGAATGCTCTAAGGGAAGCAGCACATTGAAAGGGAACCCGCCTTCCTGAAATGCTGTCCTACTGAACTAGTCAAGGCTCTGACATCTTTACGCCAACAGAGGGAGCTAGTGCTTAGCCGGGTGGTACCTCTGGTCACGTCAGACTCAGTCACACAAGGTACACAGTGCTGCCCTTCCTAAGAAGAGGCAGATACTGTTGGTAAGAATCGGCCCACTCAGGGCTTGGTAGACAGAGCAGTAGATGAAAGCTACTGACCAGGAAAGCTGTACCTGTACTCAGTATTTCTCCTTCTCGAATCAGGATAAACACTTAAGAATTAACTTCAGAGCCAGTAACCCAATGTCCCAGGGCCACTCTCTCTCTCCCTACTGAAGATTCTCAGTCATCTGCCTGTGAGCTCTCCAGAACTCTCCCAAGCCCAGCACCTGGCTGGATCACTTATCTGACCACTCAGGTCAAGGAGAAGTGACAGGTCCTGTTGGATTTCTCTTCCAGGTCTTCCAGTTCGCAGTCAAAGAATCACTTATCCTGAAGCTACCAACAGATGAGCTCATGAACCCCTCACAGAAGAAGAAGAGAAAGCACAGGCAAGGGTCGGACAGAGGGCTTTCTGTGGCCGGGCTGTCCCTGTGCTCTGACCTCCCCTGGGACTTCCCTGCTGCCTCCCTCTTCAGCCACTGCCCATCAGTTCAGCGTCACCCAGCGGGGGGCCAGCCTTCTCAATGCTCCCTGTGGGTCTGTGCCTTGGACCAGCCCTTTCCTTGTCCCTCGATGCTGTGGACCATGAAATAACTGGTTTTCCATCTAAGCTCCCGGCCAGTAGGACGTGAGCTGGGCTCGTGGCTGAGGCCATTTCTTCTCACTGGGCTGTTAGTTACCACTGTGCCCACTTCTCAGCTCTGACCAGAGTTTTTTTTGTCTTTGGTTTTTTTGTTTTTGGCATTTGTGTTGTTTTTCTAAGTTGCATAACAGCACTGTCTTCTAGCTAGTCTTTGCTTAGGGTTGGAAGTTATTTTTGTCTTTTGGTTTTTTGTGTGTGTGTCCGACACTCTGCCTGGCTTTATTCCCCGAGGAACTGACACCAGTTCTAGATGTAGAAGGAAATCCCTGTGGCTTCTCCCTTTCAACCTCCCCATCCAGAAATGCCCCCACATCTCCACCTCCCCAAAGAGAGGGAGGGCAGGGGAGAGGAGACAGGGAGAAACAATAGCATTTTAATAGACATAGAGGGTTGGGTTTTGTTTTGCATCTGGTTTTTGTTCTTTTACGTATGTTTGTTTATTGAGAGGGGTGTTGTTCATGTCTAAATCTTGAGGCATAGGCCAGCTGCAGGTAGGATGCACCCCAGCTTCCATGGACCGACGTCCAGGCCTCCTGTGAAGGGATTTGGGGAGGATCCCCAGTCATCAGACCGCAGTCCCTCAGAGCAGGTCATGTTATCACTTACCCGAATCTGCAGAGTTCCCCAGGGCCATGACCCTGAGCCGTACCATCTCTTGCAGGCTGTGGGCTGCGCACTGCAGGAAAATTCAGCTGAAGAAAGGTAAGTTCCACCAGGGCGATCCGCTCAGGTCGCAGCCTGTGGCCGCCCCTCCCGCTGCCCCACCCATGGCTGCACTTGTTGACCCGGCACGGCCTCCGCGCACATTGCAGGTCCCCCTGCAGCAGCTGAGAGCAGCTCAGCTCCTCACTGCAGCCGAGAAGACCGCTTAGGAGGTAGAGTCACAGGCCTGTGGTCTCTGACTTTCATCGTGGGTCATTTGCCAGGTTCTAGGCTTCGTTTAGTGTTTCGAATAGCTGCCCTGTGATTGGACCATTTCCACACTCCCCACAAAGCAAATCACCCCATTGTAGCTTATGAACCATCACCTGTGATTGCTTCGCACTTCAGGTGCTAAATGTGTGTCCAAGGTTATGGCCAGAACAAGCCTTCTTTGAATGGGGGCAACTGGACCCTTGGGAGGGAGGGCAGCTCGGGAGTACGGGCACAGCAGTGTCCTGTCTGTTCTTTTCTCTCCTAGATAACTCCTCCACCCAAGTGTACAACTACCAGCCCTGTGACCACCCGGACCGCCCCTGTGACAGCACCTGCCCCTGCATCATGACTCAGAATTTCTGTGAGAAGTTCTGCCAGTGCAACCCCGACTGTAAGAGTTCTCTGTTTGCTGCAGTAGTCGGCCTCAGCATTCTAGGTTTCCCTCCCCTCTGGCCCCCACCCCCCAGGCCCTTTGCTGCTTACGGGCCTTCTCATATTCTCCTTGCTGTGTCTGAAGCATTCTCCAGGGGAAACAAGATACTTAAGATCTGGAAAAACCATTTTTTAAAAACCCTGATGTGTATGATTTTAAAAGCAACAATTACACAGAAATCAGCTGCTTTTCCAACTTCACCTTTCAGGGCAGTATTAAGAAACATGGGACTCTTTTCCCTTAAAGTGCAAAAACACAGCCTCCCTTTCCAGGATATTGTTTTACAGCGTATACAGGTTACAATTCTGTGTGTGTCCGTTTTAATCTCATATCTGGAGTTTTAGCATCAGGTCAGTCTGGATGCCAGCAGAGCGTGGAACAGAGGCTCAGAGTGCTTCTCTCTCACGTCTTATCCCCGCGTGCCCTCCTCCACTCAAGGCTGAGCAGTATGACGGCAGCCCCCAGAGCTTGCAGACCTTGGTGCCCAGGCAGTTGTGCTGGAAGCACCTCCTAACCCAGAGCAGATATCAGTCTTAACCACAGTGGAGGGGTGGGTGTTCATGCTGGGAGGGCAGTGGGTGGAGGAGGATGATATAGAACGGATGCATTCTGAAATGATTCTTGTTTTGTTAGTGAGGATTTACCAGTGAAAAGCACTGATTTCTTCTTCTCTGGGGCACTCTCCACCTCCCTTCCAAATTCTACTAACAAAGCAGGGGAGAGCATTGTTAGGGAATCTCTAGGAAACACATCTCCAGAGTCAAAGCTGCTTTTCTGACTTCCAGGCATGAATGTTGGTAGGCACTCCATTTTCTCTGAAAAACACTTGAGTATGTGATTATTGGGAAGGCAGCTTCTCTCCTCTGTTGCCACATACCCTTGAACCCATAACATGGACTTCCCCGCTGTCCCTTGAGTCAAACCCGAGCCCCAGCACTAGCCTGCTTCTCTCTCTACCCTTCCCTGCATCCCGCACAGGTCAGAATCGCTTTCCCGGCTGTCGCTGTAAGACCCAGTGCAACACCAAGCAGTGCCCGTGCTACCTGGCGGTGCGAGAGTGCGACCCCGACCTGTGTCTCACCTGTGGGGCCTCAGAGCACTGGGACTGCAAGGTGGTCTCCTGTAAGAACTGCAGCATCCAGCGTGGCCTCAAGAAGGTGAGGGCTTTTCCCAGGACTCGGGGCCAGATGGAGTGGGAAGGACCGACGATCCAAGTGACCCCTTTCTACTGGTTCCTTAGGCAGTTTGTACACCAGTGTCGGTAAATCCTAACAGACACACACTTTCTGAGTTAATCAAGCGTTTGGTCCCCTTGAGGGATTAGAAAAATGATCCCCTGACCTGGCCAGGCTTAGAGGAGCAGAGAGGAGGGCCATGTCGTTGACATTGTCTGTTTTTACTGGACACCCACCGTGGGTTCCACAGGCTCAGGCCCAGGAGGTCCCCGGTGCTAGAGGAAGGGGTGTCACATCTCCTTTCACCACCTCCCACCAGAACACAATGGCTTAGACCCTTTTCTGTTTTCAGATCCTCTTACAGTTACTAGCTCTTTCCACCCTGCTCCCCGCAGCACACATGCACGTCCAGCACACATCCCCCACTGGCTCGCACACGCCCTGTAGTCTGAGGTTTGACTCCCTCTTCCCCAGCACCTGCTGCTGGCCCCCTCAGATGTGGCCGGATGGGGTACCTTCATTAAGGAGTCTGTGCAGAAGAACGAATTCATTTCTGAATACTGTGGTGAGGTGAGTGCTATCGGTTTGGCCCACATTCTTATCTGGGGAGATACTGATGAGAAACCCTGATTTTCTGTGGGCCAGACTTCTGTGAATTAAGCTCTAAATAACTCAGCTGAGTTCTCATGTGGCCTCTCGGGGGATGCCACAGAACGGTTTGCAGTCCTGAAACAAACCACTCTTTCTTGGACTTTTTGGCAAGTCAGGCTACACAAGGGGTACGGGCAGGAGACGCTGGTCAGCCTTAGTGCTGCTCAGCCTGGGCGGGTGGGGATTGGGAGGAAAGAAGCCGAGCTGTCCGTCCGACGATTCTCATCGTGGTCCTCAGTAAGCCCCCTCCCAGCCCTTTCTAGAGGCGGGGTGCGGTGCCCTGAGCAGACAGCCACATCCCCTGTTTGTTCCTTGTCTGTCTCTGCAGCTCATCTCTCAGGATGAGGCTGATCGACGAGGGAAGGTCTATGACAAGTACATGTCCAGCTTCCTCTTCAACCTCAACAACGGTAGGGTCCCCAGGTGGTCTCGTCCCCAGGTGGTCTCGGGCAGGTCTTCCTACCAGATTCCCCTGGTCGTAGTACAGGTTCAGGTCAGCTCTGAGTCTTCCAGCGGATGCTCAGAGCACAGTGGTGAGACTGAACTCAGAGACTCCATGAGCCACAGTTCACTTGCTTTGGGAGAACCTCCGTTTCCGGGTTGTGTTTGTATTCAGAGCACCGAGCACTTACACCTCAGAAATCTCCCTCCCCGGTAGATGGGAGGGGAGGTATGTGCTTCCAGCAAGAAGAGGGGCACCCACGGGGAGTGCTTCCACACGAGGCTGGTTTCTAGCTCCTGTGGGTGTGCTGGCTTCAGAGGCCCCCCTGCATTGTATTGTTTCTGTTACAGTTTAGTTGATTTCAGATTCAGGCTCAGGAAGCTGTAGAGTTGCCTGGTAAGCTCATGGCCTTCCTTGGTTTTACTTTATACAGATTTTGTAGTGGATGCTACCCGGAAAGGAAACAAAATTCGATTTGCAAACCATTCGGTGAACCCCAACTGTTACGCCAAAGGTGAGTTCCCAGTAACCTGGGAGGTGGGGTGGGAGTTGGATGCTTCATTTACTATGATTTCTATCCATTATTCAGTTTTTTTCATAGCTGAGTTATTTCTTTGTCCAAAGATAATCATGATTAACGTCTGGTATCATTTTGAGCCTCTCTCTCTCAGTTTTTTAATCTTTTTTCACTGAATACATTATAAACATTTCCCCCAAAACATGAGTCTTTTAAAGATAATTCTTTCCCCCTGTCACTAGCCAGAATAACAGATCTAAAAGCATAGAGACAACTACCTTCATTGAGTACTTTCTAATTCCACTTCATTTATGTTTTCACTGGGAATTTGGAGAAAATCAGCCCAGACTCACTACTGACTGTTGACTTGGAGTTAAGTAGGAATCTAGCCTTGGGTTTATCCTGTTTCAGTGGTCATGGTGAATGGGGATCATCGGATTGGGATCTTCGCCAAGAGGGCAATTCAAGCTGGCGAAGAGCTCTTCTTTGATTACAGGTGAGGCAGCCAGGAATAGTCCTAGGGAAGTGACCCTAGAGGTTTAAGGGGTGGCTGTTGAAATTGATTTGGGGGCTTAAGGTGAGTGATGTGGATGAAGGAGAAGATCTCATGGTGGGCAAGGCTCTTTCTTTGTTCTGATCTCTGATGCCTTGCCTCAGAAGTGGGAACCTTGTAAACTGCTGGTAGGGAGTGGGAGGGGAAGTGAAACGGGAGGGGACTCCATATTTTCAATCACAAAAGCCTTGGTAGTAACCTGGTTCCTCCTCCTGCTTTGGGACAGGTACAGCCAAGCTGATGCCCTCAAGTACGTGGGGATCGAGAGGGAGACCGATGTCCTTTAGGCCTCCTGGGCCCCTCGCCAGCACTTATGGTAGCGGCACTGTCCTGCTTTCATGCACACACCACTGCTGCCCCAGTTTCCTGCACTATGTGTCTCCCACACCGAGAAACCCCTACCCGCTCCCTCTGTAGTGAGGCCTCAGCTGTGTCCAGCGGGCACAAAACTGTCTCAGTGAGAGGGGAGACAGAGGCAGCTAGGGCTTGGGCTCCCAGAAGAGAGTTGCACAAGTGGGAGACCGATCTCAGGCCTCGGAGGAAGAGAGCACAGGCTGGGGGCGGGTGACTTACGCTTGAGTTCTTATCAGCTACCCAGGCTGTGGGCCTCGGGAGTCAACTTGGATGGTTCCTAACAAGCATTAGCCTAACTTTCCAAATCAAGGGTCCTTCTGTAGTTGGGTTGCCAGCATATCTCTCTGTGGTCCTAAGACCTGGAGAGGACAGGCTAAGTGAAGTTTGGTACCTGGAGTTTATGAGTGGTCAGGGTTAAAGGCGAGCCTGGCGGGCAGCACAGACCGGACTCAGAGGGGAGATGGGTCACCTTACTACCTCTTTCCTCCTGACAGGCTTCAAACTGAAAGGGTGTGGGTTCTAAGTAAAGATATTCAATGCTGGGAGAAGGAAAGCTGAGTGCCATCCTTCCACAGGCAGAGAGTGAGAACCAGCCTGACGACAGTAATTAAACTGCTAAGCTTGGGGCCCAGCAGGCTTTGAGAAACCTTCTGTGTATACTCTGGAGATGGATAGACACGTTTTCAGATTCCCGGGAGCAGGTACCAGTGCCCTGTCAGCCCCTTCCAAAGTTCTGGCTTAGCGACTGCAGGCAGGCATTACGCCACCACTGAAGAACTGGAGGGGGTCGTGCAGCCTGGGTGTGATGCTCTGGTTCCCTGCAGATGTAGTTGTTTTCAGGCCTTTCATTCCCCTTAGAGGCTGGGCCCACAGGCCCACTCTTGCTCCTCTCTTCCGGGTACAGGGGTGCAGGCCTGGACTAGAGAGGGGGGAGGTTATTGGTTGATTACTTTCCTGTCTGTAGCCCCTGCTGTTGGAAAGGATGAGTCGACAGTATGTGTTTGGAGGTGGGCAAGGAGCTCCCAAATTGCACGTGTTTGGGATGGCATCACGCATGCGGTGCAGACTGGCAGAGGGTATTTGAAGTGTCGAGAAGCAGGCCGGCCACCTGTGCCAGTTCGTGGTGCCATTCTTTCTGGGATTCATGCAAAGCACTTTATTTCCTTTAGATGGTCTATAGATTGAGGTGGAGTTTGAGCTAAGGTCTCTGGGGTCCCTGCCCAAATCTCGTTCCTGAGGGAGGAGGGGGAAGGAGACAGTGGAAGACTCTCCTTCAGTTCCGTCTCATGTCATGGTGGAGGCAGGAGGAGCTGCCTTGAAACAGAAGAACTGAGTGAGAATGGCACCAGCTCTAAGAGCCGCCCCTGTGTCTACAGCTGGTGCTGAGCTGCAGGGAATAAGGAGCATTGTGCTGGGGAAAAAGACATGGGCAGGTACAGACTGGCCTAGGGAGTGTTAGGTAAGGGAGCGGGCTTCTCCCTTCTCTCTGGGGAATTAGAGCCTCTCTTCCCCAGTCTGTGCTGACCACCCCCTTCCTCTAACCCCACTGGCTGTCCCGTGAAGCAAGGAGTAGGGTTCCCTCTGGCCAAACTGTCACCTAGGGATTTTTGTGGGACGTGCATGCGTGCACGCGTGTGCGCACACACACACACACACTCACATCCTCTCACCACACTTGTGGGCACACATGCACTCAGCACTGAGCACACGCCTAGCTAGTTCCTAACAGAAGCCTCTTCCCACCAGACTGGGCCAGCCCCCACTATGATTCTGAAATCTGCATCTGCTGTGGTTTGTATGCATTGTGTATAGGGGACACCCTCTAGCTGGACTGTGGGCTCCAAATTACTCATAAATTATAGGGAAAAACCAGAGACAGATGAAGGAGGAAGAGTTAGGGCTGTCTGAAATGCCGGGGGCTGGCTATAAGGAGCAGATGGGGGAAAAATTACATCCAGCCTTCGAGAGGCTAGGCTGACCCCACCCTTCCCTCGGTGTACAGAATCACTGTGGTTGATCCCCTCCTTCCCCAGTGTCAGACCACTACTACTGCTGTTCCTCCAGCATTCCCATCCTTATCCCCTGCTATCCCCCACCTTTGAATGACGGGTCTTAACCCCTCCCCCTCAGACATGTAATGATGGATGGAGCAAGGTGGTGGGGACCGGCGGGGGAGGCTGGTATATGTGCGGCTCTATTGCCAGTGAATTTCACGCACTTTAAAGTCCTGTGGCTTGTGACCTCTTATCTGAATAAAGTGGTAGAATCCATTTTGGCAAGTTGTGTACTGTGTGCTTCGGGGTCCAGGGATGGACCCTGGAAGGATCCAGCGATGGTGGTACAGGGGCAGCTCGGGCTGAAGCTGTAGCATTCTGATCTCCACTTGCCCACGGAGATCTGGGGTTGGGGGAGATCTGGGGTAGGGGGTTGGCAAGAACCAAGCAGGCTTCCAGTAGGTGATGCAAGGATTTTGAGTGCTCCCCA
This sequence comes from Eubalaena glacialis, assembly GCF_028564815.1. Taxonomy (NCBI): domain Eukaryota; kingdom Metazoa; phylum Chordata; class Mammalia; order Artiodactyla; family Balaenidae; genus Eubalaena; species Eubalaena glacialis. The sequence goes on from NC_083734.1 coordinate 42,606,934, forward strand.
TAGAGTTTCTGGAGCCGTCAGATTAGCTCCCTTAAAATCATGCCACTGTGCCCTAACCACGACGCCAGCTACCACACACAGACTTAGGCTCTGTCACTCTGCTTTATTAGAACAGCTCCGAGTCTGAGAGCACAGCTTCAGAGTGGAGGCCGGATCAGGCTTGGGTGAATGACCAGCAGACCTCATGAGACTTCCAACACAGGAGAAGCACACTACAGACCGTGGGCACAGCACAGGACAGGACAGTCGATTGATTTTTTCTTTTATATATAAACTGATAATTTAAAAAATTAGAGTAATATATAGAGTTTCTCTAGAGAGAGACTTTGCAACAAAAAATATATATAAAGAACATGACCTCCTGGGCAAACGAAGCAGCATCTCTGAGCGGAGGAAAGAGGGCTCTTCATGCATTGGAGAGGGGGGCCAAGCCTTTGGACAGGCACCAAGGCTACTGCATATCTTGGAAGAGGGAGGAAGAGTAGAGGGCTGGCTAGTTAGTGTGTCTGCGTTATTCTCTCTACATTGCAAGTTTCTTATGGCTTTGGCTAAAGCATGTAAAGCAGTGGAGGTACTAAGGTGCTAAACTGAGGCCTCTCGGTCTCTGTAAAAAACAAAAAACGGGGGTGGGAGACATCAGTGAAGCCCTCCCTAATCCCCCGCTGAGTGGAAGCAGATGGAAGATGTTCTGCAGGGGAGGGGGGAGGCTGGGGGGTATGATTTAGCAGCCTCCTCCCCCCATACCCCATGCATCCCTGCAATCCCACACATCTGTCCCTGCTGAGATTGAATATTTGAAGGGAGGCAGTTAATCTCCCCTGCACTCTGTTGTTAATCCCTGGCAGCAGCTGGGACAGGGATGGCAGGAAGGGCCTGTCTCAACCCCATGAGGCTTTGGGGCAGGCAAACAACCAGGAGCCTGGGGAAGTGGGGGTGGGCGGGGCATTGGTTTAGGCAGTGAGGCTCAGCCACTCCCTTTGGTCCCATCTGTAGCTCTGCCCACCAAACTTGGCAGGAGGGAAATCCTCTGGATGAGCAGAGCCAGCTAAGAGGAGCCAAATGTCCCTGACAGGGTGGGGTAGAGGCAGGAATTGGGGAATTTGGAGGAGATGGACTTGGTCCCTGAAGCCCTTCTCCTGATTCATTCAGACCTGGACTCCTCCAGGATCTGGGGTAGGTTTTGGTCCCGGGGGCCAGGGGCTGGGGCTGGAACTTGGGCAGAAGCTGGTGTTGGGGCCGGGGCTGGGGCTTGGGCCAGGCCTGAAGTGGGTAGGGGAGGTTTGCTGCCAGGGTGGTAATCGTGAGTGGCCTTGGGCTCATTGGTGTGGTAGGAGCCCTTGTAGCGATGATTTTGCAGATAGAAGAGCACCAACATTCCCACCAACCCCAGCAGCAAGAAGGCCACCAAAACTGAAAGAGAAAAAAAGGAACAATTCAGGGCAGATCTTTGGGGTTTCACCTATATACATGCACACGTGTACAAGAGCATCAGCTGTATAGCCACATCAAGCCATTCTTAAGTATCTGGTAGGTCTAAATTCCTGGCTTATCCCCTGCCGTCTTCTGTTTCTAACATTCTCTTTCCACATCCCTGGTACTTACCCCAGTTTCTCATCTCTCTGGATGTTACTGCACCCCCATTTCCTCATCCCTTAGCTTTAGCCTCATTTTATTTTTTAATTTTCTTATAACAGTTTTATTGAGATACAGTTTACGTACCATAAAATTTACCTTTTTATGGTGCAGTAAAGCTCCTTTTAATAAACAGTTCCTGCGTAATTCTGGGACCTTTTAGATATTGAACACCTGACTTTCGTGGAACATAATGACCATGATCCAACAGATAAGCATGTGACTTAAGCTGCTCATCAGGAAGTGGAGATTATCTGATCCACAAAGTCATAAAGTCAAATGTGACCAGCAATGGACTACCACTGAGAAGTATCTGGGATCAGGCACTGATGGGCACATCACTGTAAAAGCTTGAGCCCCATTTTGATACTTCATTTCAATTAAAAGTCTATAGCATCCTCAAACATTTAAAAATCTCCAACCTGATTATCAGCTACCTTCAGCATAGCCTGTCTCATCCTTCTGGGCACCACCATGCACCTAGTGCCTTCACCACCCCTCAGCCCTGAGGATACGGGGCAGGGAGGCAACGCTGACAGCCAGAGGGTAGAATGAGGAGGTCAGGGTAGTGACTGTGCTACTCACAGCCCAAAAGTATGGCAACCCATCCGTCATCGTGGTAGTATGGGAAGTCTGAAAAAGAGAAAGCACCAGTTAGGAGAAGCCGCCTCCAGGTTAAGAGTCATTTCCTTTCCCTGTTGTCCCTCTCTTCCCTTCCTTTACTGTGTCCCAGGGATGTACCTGGGGGCAGATACCAGGGGTCCAGCTCAGGTGGCACCTCTGAGACAAGACGTGGCATGGCTCCGCAGTTAGACTCAGACAGTTCTCCCTGAACGCGAAGGGCCTCAGCCAGCTCCGAGGTCATGGGTCGAGGTGTTCGGAAGTGGCTCTTGAGGGGAGCCACATTGTTGAATCGGACACCAGACAGGCAGCCCGAGAAACCTGGTGTGTTGTAGCGCTGGATCTCCGGGTCAATCACTCCCGTCTCTGAGGGAGAGGCAGCCCAGAAAGAAACGGGCTTGGACCACCAATAGCCCTGCCCCCTCTCACCATCGCTAGGTTCCCACTCCTCTTTATCAGCACCTTCAGTGCCACTCCCCGTCCTTCACTCCCCTCTGGGCTCCAGGGACTTCACCCCCAGCTCCTTACCCCAAACGCCCTCTCAGCCCCAGCTTACCCATAACGCGCCCCAGATACAAGGCCTTGGGTGAGTCCAGCTGGCTGTCCACCAACAGTGAGAACTTCTGTTCTGTCAGGGGGAAGTAGTCCACCTGAGTGGGGAGGGGAAAGGAGATGAGGGAGGGAGAACCGGGGGCAGACGTAGCCCAGACCAGGCTGGAACTCTCCTCTCCCAGTTGGTGGTGAGTCCTAGCTCAGTCCCAGGTGGGCAACCCCTGGACCCAGACATAGGATTTGGTATTAAAAACCCAACAACCTGGTTTTGAGCCCTGTCTTCGCAGCTTACGGTGGTTTGACTTCGGGAACACCACTTTACTGTCTGAGCCCCTTTAGTGTTTTGTCAAACGAAGATAAGAAGAAGAGCTGCCTACCTGAACTCCCTCACAGAGCGGTTGTGAGGTCCCATGAGATAACACACGTGAACATCCTCTGTAAGTTGGAACGTGCTCTACAAATGCTAAACGTTTGGCATTTCCCACTGCCGCAACCTAGATGGCGAGGTTACGGTCTGAACCGGCCCGCCTCCCTTGTCCCCCTCCCCCTGCACGCACCTGGATGAAGAGGTTGCGGTAGACCCGGGTGAGGTTGACGCTGTGGGGCTGGCCGTCAGTCACGGGGCGGGTGGTTAGTTGGTACACGTAGGGGCTGGTGCCCAGCTGATAGCGCAGCTGCAGGGTCCCTGTAGGGTGGGGAGGAGGAAGAGGGGGTCTCCTCTCAGCTCCCGAAGTCCCCATCTTGTGAGAGCGCTTGAGCCCTTGTATTGGTCAATCAATGGTTACGAGAACGGAGGGCACCCAGAGGCAGCTGGAATTGAGAGCGAGAGCCTCGGGGGGCTTACCATCTTCCTTGATGAGCACAGCCATGTAGTCACGCACAAAGGAGCTGACGTAGAGCAGGACGGCGGGGGCGGAGTGGGTGCTGAAGCTGAAGGACACCTCCTCTCCAGTGACATTATAGACAGGTCCACGGTAGCCCGGCACCGGCCGGCCAGGCCGCGGGTAGTCCGGCAGGCGGTAGCCAGGGCCGTGGTAGCCGGGCGCGTAGCCGGGAGTGTCGTAGCCGGGGATGTAGCCGGGCTCGTAGCCCGGCACTGGCCGGCTCAGCATGTGGGAGAACTCGCGGGCTGCGGAGCGCAGCGCTGACTGGAGGTTATAGCGCATCCAGGTGCCCGGCTCAAAGAAACCGCCAATGTCTGAAGGCAGAGGTAGTGAGGTCAGGGCCCCCGTTCCCACATTCAGACGCTGTATATGTCATCCACACACACCCTCTGGCACGTGTCCCCAGTTTCAGCCACCACCACAACCCGTCTCCATTCACTTTTAGGTCCTCTGGCACCCCTGTGTCACGGAATGGAATCTTAAAATCATGGGAAATGTAAAAGGTCATCTAATCCAAGCCCTGCGTTTTACAGCTGGGGAAAGTGAGGCTCAGAAGTGGGTAGCTACTTGCCTAGGGATACACAGTAAGTGGACAGTCAAGATTAGAATCGAGACACCATACGCCCATCTGGTACACCTGCCACTACTCACACTTCCGAACCAAAACCAAAGGTCTTCTGTCAGTCCCTTAGTCCCTGTATCTCCCTACCTCACCAGACTTCTCCCACCAGTGACGTCCCTGCTCACGCATGCTCCTAGACCAGCCTTAGGGAGGCTGCAGTCTGGGTATATGTGCAGAATCTTGCTATGGTGAATGTTAAGGCTCGCCTTAACCAAGAACCAGGTTGTAGACATGTTTTAGGAGTGCAGCTATTGTCAAATAGGAAATGGCATAGGAGGCCATCGTGCAGGCTGAGGGGGATATGCTTGCAAGGGGGGTGACCTGTGTTCCCTTGGTGACAGTGGGAAGATGGGGAAGTTATTTGCTTGTTGCTTTTGATCTTTTTAGTGCCAGCTAGCTGTACCATCCCTTCCTTGCCCCACTTTATGCCTTTGGAGTCACCCAACATCTTCAACTGCCTGACTGCCCCAGCTCAGAGCTCAGGAGCCCAGGACGACCACAGTTTTCCCTGATGCTGACTTTGTGTCCTCCTTCCTTTCCTGCCCTCCCTACATCCCATTATGCTCTACGGCTCCCTGTCCTCCCATAACCAGCAGCACTAACCGTGGTTGCAATATGGCCCATCAAAAGCCGTGAGGTCACAGTCACAGGTATAGTAGCTGTAGCGCTCCACGCAGCGGCCTCCATGGAAACAGGGGAACCGAGGGTGGGCGCAGTGGCCCGTGCAGTTGGGTGAGGTACCCTCAGAGGCATTGGCACGGCCCTCCAGGTTCAGAGTCACTCCATTCAGACGCATAGCCCTCAAGCAACCCACGAAGGGCCGCCTCTTAAGCTCTGCAGATCCTGGGGAAGGTGGGCAGGTCAAGAAATGGGTGTAGAGCCAGAGACAGGGATAAGCATTGGGGTTCGGAAGGGAGCCAAGGGGGCTAGAAGAACGGAATAGATGCCAGGGACTGGAGAGGAAAGGTGGGCCTTTGGCTCACTCTGAGGTCGAGAGGATCAGGACCTAAGACACAGGGTTCCTGGAAACAAGGAGAGTGGCCTTGAGAGGGGGGGAAGGTGTCAGAGGCTTCAGACCTGCCTCTGGGTTGCTGCTCACCAACATAGAGGGGCTGGTCGTACTCCAGCCAGATGTAGGTCTGCAGGGGCATCGGCCGCAGCACCCAAGGCCGGTGATCAACGCGGAGCCGGGCCTGCTTTACATTGATTTCAGCCCGGACCAGGTGCCACTCGTCATCGTTGAACTCAAAGTCCTCTGAGTGCACTGTCAGGTTCTCATCCCCATTCCCCACGTCGAAGGCGAAGACCACATCCCGGGATGCTGGACAACGTTGGGGGTGAGGGGGAGAGGACTCAGACCTCCAAGATCCCTCACAGGTTCACCTGATACAACCCCTCTTCTTCACCCTTTGGAGCTCCTTGAATGTCCCTCCAATCTGTCTACAGCCTGGGACAAAACCCATAAACTGCTTAAAACCTCATACCCCGGACTTCCTTGGTGGCGTAGTGGTTAAGAATCCGCCTGCCAACGCAGGGCACATGGGTTCAAGCCCTGGTCTGCGAAGATCCCACATGCTGCTGAGCAACTAAGCCCGATGCCACAACTACTGAGCCTGCGCTCTAGAGCCCGCGAGCCACAACTACTGAGCCCATGTGCCACAACTACTGAGCCCACGTGACACAACTACTGAAGCCCGCGCACCTAGAGCCTGTGCTCCACAACAAAGAGAAGCCCCCGCAATGAGAAGCCCGCGCACAGCAACGATGAACAGCCCCCGCTCGCCGCAACTAGAGAAAGCCCGCGTGCAGCAACGAAGACCCAACGCAGCCAAAAATAAATAAATGTATAAAAAAAGAAAAAAACCTCATATCCCTGGTCTCTCCCAAATCCCAGATCCCTGGAGCCAGCTTCCCAGCCCCGCTTCTCAGGTTACAAGCATAGCTCATCAGGTAGAAGACCCCACCCCCCAGGAGTCCAGCTTCCTTACAAGTCAGGGACCTAAGGCCCAGAGAGGCTAAGTGGGCGCTCAGGGTCACGAAGCCAGCTATCAAGACAGAGCTGGGTGTAGAAGCCAGCGCCATCTGAAGCCCTTTCCATGCTGCCTCGCAGAGGGGCATCTTACCCCTTGTCACTTGCCCCAGCCTCCACCCACCCCACACCTCCCCAGGGATCGTCATCCCCCGGCAACGTCTGCCTGCTCACTGTTGAGTTCCACCCGCACATAAGGTCGGCGCCACTGGCAGTAAGGGCCCCCTGTATTCTCTAGGAAGACTCCTGAGGGAGCCGAGGTCCTGAAGTAGAAGGAGACATCAAGGCTGTGGTTGGCCTGGATTGGGGGAAAGCGCAGTGCAGCCCCAGTGTGGAAGGCGATGGTGTTCCAGGAATTTCCTACAAAACCAGATGGAGGAAGGCCTTGTCAGCGAGGTAGGAGGGGAGAGGAGTAAGGCAGCCTCAGGTCGGGGGGAGACAGGGCAAAAGGGGACAGCTAGGGGTCCCCAGGGAAACTTAAGGCGTGTAATGAAAGAGAGGAAGGTGCCGAGGAACAACACAGGTGTGGGCATATCACACCAGGAGCTGGGGTGTCTGGCAGTATGTCCTAGAGACTCCCAGTGGATCGGGTAGCCTAGATTTTGGAAACTGGAGAGCTGACCCTGGGAGGGTACACAAAAAGGGTCTGTCACTCACGATCACCATAGCAGCGCAGAGGTCTCAGGAAGAACTGGGCCTCAGAACTGGAACGGTTCGTGTCCCCCACCACCACCTGAGTGACAGGCAAATGGTCCACAAAAGTCAGCAGGCCCTTGTCGGTTCTCCTGTGGGGACAGGATGCGGTGGCTCAGCCTCTGCCGCTCAGCTGTCCCTGGCGTCCTGAAAGCCCTGTCCCTCTGCCCCCCCTTACCACTGGGGCTGGTCGGCATCACAGTTACAGTGTAGAGCGGGGTCCACACAGCTCCGGTCCAGACCACAGGCACAGCGCTGGATGCCGGGCTGCGAGCCACCCCAGTAGAAGTGCTGCTCCTCATTTCGGCCAATCCAGAAGCTATAGGGGTAGCCTCCTGGGGAAGAGGTGCAGGCAGTTTCCAGGCCCTGCCCTCCATTAGCCTCTGGGCTCCGCTCTCACCCTTCCAACCAGCCCAGACCCTTTCTTGAATCCTGTAGCCCAGGGCTCCCTTGAACCCTCTAATCCTCTTCTCCCAGACCCCACTGGTCTCTCCTCCAGCTCTCCCCCTTGCCCTCCCCACCCCCGCCCTAACCTGCAGTGTTGAGCAGCCGGGAATTGTAGCAGGAGAACTCAATCCACTGTTCACAGTGCTGGGAAGCATTGGCCAGGGCACTGACTTCCTCCCAGGATGCATTCCAATACTGGACGGCCCCGAGGAATGGCCGCTCCATGCTAGAACCTGTCACCCGAGTTGTCCACAGCCTGTCATGCCTCACAACTGTCCAGGCCCGGTTCTCTGGGGGAGGGGATGAGGCAGAGCTGTGGCTGGAGACGGGCATTCCCTACCCATCTCCCTACCCATCTCCCTGCCCCCCCGCAGCACCACTACTGCAATCCAGAGCCAATAAACGTGGCCAGCAGCTCCATTCCAGCCCAGCTCTAGGCCCCCAATGTCATAGGCCGGAGATGAGACAGCTGGAATGGATCAGGAAGCTGGAATCTACCTGCAAGGCTAGATTACAAATCCCTGAGTGTCCCCTTCCCCCTTCTGTCCTCCTTTACCCCCACCACCATTTAATCTTACTGGCCCCTGTCCTCCCTTCCATCCTTCCATTTCCCCCACACTCCCACATTGCCTTGTCAGCTGCCCCTCCACCACCCATCAGAGCCACTTACCTCGGATATCACAGTACACTACAAATGGCTTCAGGGGGCCACTCCCATCAGGATCAATGGTGAAGTTGCCAGAAGTTTTCCCACTGAGCCGATAAGCCTCACAGGATTCCTTATACAAAGCTGGTCGGTGGTGAGGTGGGGAAAAGGCAATTATAGGGTCAGGGGGCTAGGAGGGCCAGCCCCACCATCTCTAGCAGCCTCATGATTGCCGGAAACCTCCTGACCTCCCCTGTCTCTGACTCTCCCCCATACCCCAGCTGGCTTACGTTGGTGGCAGGTCTCCCCCTTGTAGCCTGTCAGTTCACAATAGCAGATGAAGTCATCCCAAGACTGGTAGCAGCGTCCGTCATGCTCACACATATTAGGGCTGCACCTAGGTGAGGGGGTCAGCACCGAGGGAAGGAGCCTTATGGGGAGCTTGAGAGTAGGGTCTGATCCTTACAAGCTTCACTCCCAGCTCCTGGGAGCACCAAAACCCAGTGAAACATACTCCACCTAACAAGCTTAAATGCTGGGGCATTAGGCAGGCCTCAGGGCTCAAGTACTACTGTTTCCCCTTCCCCAAAGGAATAAATAATGCCTTACTTCCCCCACCCCCCAAATAAAACCCTCTAGGACCAAAAACAGATGCTTCATTTCCATTCTGAGCATGTGTCACTTTAAGGGAAGAACTAGGAGGTGAGAGGTCAAGGAGGAATCATCCCCAGGTGGGAGACTTAGCAGCTGGGACCAGGAGAAGGGAGATCATTGAGAAAGGCCATTCCCATCATTGGGAGACCATGGAAGAGGGCTTTGGAGGGGTCACCTCTTGTAGGGAGAGGGGCTTCTGGATACCTATCAGTGATGCCACATGTGTCAAAGAGGACCTCAGCATAGTATCCAAGCCGCCGGCCCTCCACCAGAGTCAGGTTGACCAGTTGACCATCCACCTTGAGCAGCTCCATGCAGCCATGGAACGCCGTCTGGTTGGAGTGGCAGCCCGATCGACTGGCTGGCTTGGGACAACCTGGAGCAACCACCCCTGTGAGGCCCTCCCCAGGGGAGACTCCAGCGACCCTCCCCCAGGGAGATGCCAAGGGAGAGCCAGACATGAAGGAAGGAAGGGGGCTAGTAGACAATGACAGTGACCTTCCAGTCCCCAAGGCCGCAGAGGGACAAGAGGGATTTACTGCTACAAAACTCTCCATGTAGCCCTGTCTGGGTGGACTTAGATGGGGCCTTCCCACCCAGAGACAGGGGTCTAGCCAGGTCGGCCTCCACTTACCTCCAAAGAAGTATGAGGTTCCTGTACGGATCAGCAGTGGGTATGAGACCCTGACCTCTGCCCCCTCCACATCATCAATGCTGATGACTGCATGGTTTTCCTGTGCCACAAAATTCACCTCGTGCCAAAAGCCATCATTCAGGCGGAACCCTGGACAGGACAGGAGGATGGTGTGGTGGTGGGCGGGGAGGAGGGGGGCACCACGTTCTAGAAGAGAACCTAGAGCGGGGAGGCAGCGACCCCACTCTGTGTCCTAACAGTAGCCTATGTGCCTCCCATTTTTACACTCATCAACCTGAGTGGTGACATCTCTGAATGTCTCTCTTCACTGTGTGGAACCCCAGTGGCTGACACAAAAGTCATAACTGAATGACACCTCCAGAGACCCTCCGGAACTGGAGAGTACCAGGATTCTCAGCCTTCCTGCTTCTCCTGGCACCCTTAGCTCCTCAGATCTGCCCCGCCCTCCCAACTCCCAGCAGCCTCCATCCACTCCCACCTTTTCCCAGGGCCCTGGGACCTCCTGCCCTGCTCCCTCCCTTCACTCCCTCACCCCTCTCCAGTGTGCAAAGGCCTCAGTCCAGGCCTACAGACTCCTCTGCTCTTTGCCCTTCTCTGGCCTCCCTGTGCCTCCCCCTTCCCTCCACCCCTCACCAGCAGCAAACTGAAGTTTCTTTCGGCCAGTCTGCACGATGGACACATTGACCTGCCCTTCACTGAGCATCAGCTCCACATGGCCCAGCCCATCCCCCAGGCGGGAGAAAAGTAGCAGCCCGGTGAGATCCCAGGTACGGAAGCGAAAAGAGACTGCGAGGCGGCCTCGGCGAGGGAAGCCAGGCACTTGCACGAAGTTGTGAGGACCTCCAAAGTTGATGGGGTGAGGAACTGGGTCCAGGCAACGGAATGCCACCTTACCCTAGGGACGAAAGTGAGGATCCCTCAGCACCCGAGCCGATGCCCCTCCCCACCTCTGTGAGGAGTGAGGTTCCCTGGGTGCACCTCCCCAACTCCCCCAGAAATATGTCCAGCTGTGGAGGAGGTCTCCAGCCACCAAGTCGGCCTTCAGGACTCTATCCTGATCTACATCGTCTCCAGGGGCGACCGCTCCTTCCCTTCCTTCCAGCGTGGAGAGGCAATTTCCCGCCCGCTTCCCGGCAGCAGTGCCTGATTACGCTCCTGAGTTGGGGAGGGGGGAGCACCCACACCCACACACCGAAACAGCCCTGGGTTCAAGTCCCTCCTCAGCCCCTGCGCAGCTGCGTGACCCCTGGCGGAGCCACTCAGGGTCGCTACACCTTATTTTCCTCAGTTATAATTGAGGAGGTGCTTAGACCGGACCACAGCTTTTAACTGGGGGGTTGGGAGCTGGCCTTTTGCACCTCCTGTGAGTCAGTGATGACACCATCACCCCCACTTGAGCATCTGGCTGGGGAGAGGGGTCCTCGGCTTTTACATGATTCGCAATATCTCTTCCCACTCCACCTCTTGGCTCCAAGCGGCTTTGACGCCCCGTCCTCCCAGATCCCCCTGCCCACTGGCCTCGAAGGTGATCCGCGAATGGCGCCGCACGGCCAGGTCCGCGATGTTGACTCGGTTGAAGATTACATTTTCCATGCAGCCGCGGAAATTATGCCGATAGGCAAGGTTCTTCTGCGCGGCGCCCACCAGACCCCCGATGAACATCTGCGGGCGGAGTGAGGAGTGAGTATGCTACAAATGGCTTCAGGGGGCCACTCCCATCAGAATCAATGGTGAAGTTTCCAGAAGTTTTCCCACTGAGCCGATAAGCGCGGCAGCGCGCGCGCCTTTCTCGCGCTCCGCTCCCCCGCCGTACACTTTCCCACGCTCCAGGCAGATTGAGTTTTATAAGACTTGAGACACACATTGCCCCAGTATCGGTATTGAAGCTGGAAGCTCGCTGGGCCTCCCCAGGCTTGGGTTCTAGCCCTGACTCCACCACAAATTGGCTGCATGCCCTTAGGTAAGTCAATGAACCTGTCTGGGATTCTTTATCTGTAGATCAGGGCCTGAATGGGGCAATTTTCTCATCTTGCCCGATCCCCCAAATCCAGATTTCCAGACTCCATCTCAGTAGTTCTGGGGTGGAGCCCGGGAATCTGCGTGCTAATAGCAGCAGCAACAACAAAAACCCAGGCCTTTCTGGGAGTTTCCCAAGAGCTGCTAGCATATTCAGAAACCCGAAAGCAAAGTCTTACCTCTGGTAGAGAAAAGTGCTGTCCCCCACCGGCCCACCCAGCACCCCACTTAACCAAATGGCTCCTCCCCTCTCCGCTCACCTCGGTGTCCAGGTTCAGTCTCTCAAAGTCGCCATTGAGCACGAAGCGCTGCTCGTAGCCGTCCAGGGTGAGATTTGCCTCGCGGCCAAATCGGTCCACACGTACGTAATGCCAGTGCTGGTCATTGAGGACGCCACCAGCGCTCACGGTTGTGTGACCGGGCCTTGGCTGGATGGGGCTGCTGCCTGAGGGTGGGGAGGGGCGGGGTCAGACCTGGAACCTGGAGAACCCAAGCGAGCCCTACTGCCCAGCTAGCCCCCAGGCAGAGCAGCAGCCGGCAGCACAGAGGAGGGACTGCCCAGGGCCCAGGGCAGCCAGGGAAGGTGGGCATATAGAGATTGGACCACCCTCAGCCTGGGATGGAGCAGTGGCCATTGGCAAGTATGGACTTAGAGTAAGCCATTTAACCTCTCTGAGCCTCTGTTTTCCTATCAGTAAAACTTGAGACACGATAGTTGCTTCTGCCTCATCATGTGGATATTATGAAAAGCGATTGAGATACAAAATAATAACGCTTTAGGCGTGTGTGTATACGTATATACAATGTTTTTACAATGAGGAAACGGACTGGGGAAGTGCTTGTCCCGCTGGTAGGTGGTAGAGCTGAGACTGGAATCCGCTTGTCCTGATCCCGAGTCCAGTGTTTTGCTAGCACCAAATTTTACACGAAAAAGGCGGGTTGGTCCAAACACTAAGGAAGGGAAGGATAAGGAGTGGTGTGCGGCTTCTCGGAGGAGGTGCAACAAGAGACGTGGGAGGAGAGCCTCAGGCTTTACGCCGGGATCTCTGAGCTCACCCAGGCTCATGTGCAGCAGCAAGTGCGCCCCCTGCAGCTCGAGTGTCACGTAGTCGCCCTGGGCGCCCTCGGCGTGCAACAGGAGCCCGTCCTTCTCTTCGGTCTTGAAGCTGAAGGCAAACACGTCCCACAGACTCCGGCTGACCCCTCGCGGGAAGCGGTACGAGATGGCATCATCGCCATCGAAATAGAGCACGTCGGACTCTGCGCGAGGAGCAGTAGGTGGGTTGGGGACCGGAGAGACTCTTTGTCTCCCGGGCACCCCTCCCCCCCCCCCCCGCCGCCCGCCCCTTACTGTAAGGGCAGCCGTAGAGGCCGAGCCTCAGGCCGATCTTGCCGTGCGGGTTCCAAGCCAAGGGCACGATGCGGATGTAGCGCGCCGTGAAGTGGTAGTGCAGGTCGTGGCGAACCACCGCCGACTCGTTCACGTTACCGAAGAAGGTCTGAGGGGCAAGGGAAGAGGAGTGACCACGTCCCCACCCTCTACTTGTTTCTCCACAGCCTCCCAGCCCACAGTTGTCGCATCTAGCCAATCTCGACTTCTGGAAGGCAAACACTCCTTATCTCCCCTGCCTTCATGGCTTTACACAAACACAGTTTCCCTAGCCTAGAGCGTCCTATTATATCCTCAAAGGTCAACTCAGATGTCACCACCTTCATGAAGCTCTCCCAGATTTTACCTCGAAGTATGTTAAACCCTGTCACTGGGAATATCTTGCACACATGGCGAGCCGACAGTCCCTCTGGACTGAGTCCTTGGGGAGGAAGTCACTGCTCCTCGTCTGTGCCCTCACCACCGCCTCCTGCCCTTCCCCCAAGATTGTGCCCAGCCCAGCCCAGGTCACAGAGCTGAAAAGGTTCCCCAGGTGTGTGCGCAGGGAGCCTGGAGTACCGCGTTGTGCCCTCGCTGATAGAACGGTGTCCAGCTGTCCACTCGGTCGCCATAGAGCAGCATGTAATGTGTGACCCAGTCCCAAGAGTTAAAGGAGCCCTGCGTGGCCACAGCCCGGATCCGGTGCTTCTTCATTAGGTCGATCTGGAGCCAGGGATTTGGGTCCCCAATCCGGGGAGACCATCCGCTTATGCCTATAGAAGGGGCAAGGGCTTTCACCACTGGCTCCCCATTTACCTCCAGCCCTCCAGAGTCCCCCACCCCACCATGGGGCGCCACCACGCTCACCGTGCAGCCGGGCAAAACGGGGCGCAGTGAAGAGCCCATAGTAGGAGGAGGCGCCCAGGGAGCGTGCATACAGGGGCCCAACCAGCTCCTCGTCACAGCCGTCTGGGTTGGGGGAACAGACATGTTGATCAGGGTGGCCCCTCCCAGTCTTCCCAAAGGCCCAGCACGCTGAGCAACCGGAGCTCTTTCTTCTCTCTCCCCCACTGCAGACCCAGCCCTAACTTAAACCATCTCCTCAACCTGGGCTGCAGCAACAGCTGCACACTTCGGGGAGGCTGCCTTCTTCTTCTGGAAGAACCCGTAGGCCAGACCCTGCCTAGCACCAGTTGCGGTTCAGTACACCCGCAAACACAATCCGAAACCTCAGCATCTTTTAGAACCTGAGTCACCCCAAGACACCAATCCAGCCCCAGCCTTAGCCTCAGTCCCAGTCAGCAGCACCCACAGACCTGCACCAACTCCAAATTCAGGCCTTGGTCCCAACCCCAGCCAGTCCAAGCACCATCACCAGTTCCACGTCCAACCTTAGCATCATAAAGGGTCACCAAATACTGCATGGATCCCAACCCCAAAATCCAGCCCCAGCCTCAGCCCCAAACCCTGGTCCCTGGGCCAGCTCCAAGCCCAGCCCCAGCCCCTGGCAAAACCTTAACCCTAGCGGGGTCACTGGCACCACCCTTATTCCCAACCCTCAAACCCAGGCACTAGCTCCCGCTTGGATCCCGGTCCCAAATCCCCGCCCGGGCCGACTCTATCTTCAGCTCTGAGCCCAGCCCCAGCGCCGGGCGCGCGCGCCAGCCTCGGAGCTGCATTGCGGAGCGCGGGGGAGAGGCAGGAAAGGATGAAAGCGCACGAGCGCGCGCCAGCCGGGAAGGGAGCCGCGACCACCCAGCCGCAATGCGGTGAGGGACCCGCCCTGCAGACCTTAGACTCCCAGGCCCAACCCCGCCTGCCTGCGAGCCCCGCACTCACAGTAGCCCCAGCCCCGGGCTCCCGAGATCGCGGCGAGCAGGATGCAGAAGAGCCGGAGACGCATCATGCAGGGCTGACGGATCCCGGCGGCCGCCTCCCAGTGCCCGTCTCCGGCTAGGGCCTCAGTTCCAGCTCGGGCTTTCCTCCTGGGGTTCGCAGCGGATGGCTCTCTCCCCCTTACCCACCCCTCCCTCTTCCCTCTCTCCCCCTAACCCTTCTCCCTTGTCTCTCTCTGTGCTGTTCCTGGTTCTCCGCTGTTCTCGCCTCTCCTTCAACCCTCTCTCTTCTCACCTCTCCCCTCCCCCAGCCTCCCTCTCCTGGCACGCGCCGCTTTCCCGGACCCCGCGCAAGCGCGCGCCTGAGCCCTGCTGCGAATGGGCGGGGGTAGAGAGCCTCCCGTCGCCGGGAAATACCCTGAATAACCCGAGGCCGACAAGGACTGTGGCCTCAGGGATGGGGGAAGAGAGGCTAGGGCCGGTTAGGGGGTCCTGAAAAATCCAAGAAAAGGGAGATGGAAGGGGAGGGTGCTTGGAGATGGAGAGAAGAGTAAGTAAAAGAATCTAACATTTTCTGACAGCAAATTATGCTCCAGGCACCCGTGCTAGGCACCCTCAGCACCCTGTGAATTCTGCATTTTTACCTCACTCCACTTTGCAGATGAAAAACCTGAGGCTCAGAGAGGTCAGAAAACCTACTTAAGATCACACAGGTGGCTAGCAAACGATGATATTCCAAAACCCATTCTTTTTCTACTGGCACGGTAAAGAGAAATTATTTTTTAGGACGTAGAATAGGAAAGTTAGGTAAAGAGGGCCCACGGACCCTAATCCCCACCGCCCTCTTGGCCCTTCTCCCCGCCCCTTCCTTCCTGTCCCACTAGTTTAACTTCTGTCCCCAGTGGCTTTACCTCAGAAACCCGAGTAGCCAGAGATGGGGACTGAGCCCGCAGAGCAGGTGGGAGTGGGGGCAGGGGGGGAACGGTTACAGAGAGGGAGGGTAAGGTGAAGGGATGGGATTCCCTACCTGGCACCAGGCCTCCTCCATGCTATGACCTACCTAGGATGCCTGGAGCTCTCTGGGACCAGGGGCCCTCCAGATAGATAGGGCTGGTAATGAGACGCTGCGGTTGGGGGACGGGACTGGGGTTGAGAGGGAGGATGAGCTGAACCTAGAGATCTAAGGTCCCAACTGAGCCCAGAAAACCTGAGCTCCAACCCTTACGACCCCCTTGTCATGAGTAGTTCAGTGCACCTGTACTGGAGGCTTAGAGGTGGGGGTGAGAAGGGGAGAAGGGGAGAAGGGAAAGGAGACACAGAAAACCTCTCCAGACCAAGCATGGAGTCCAGGGACCAGGTCTCAGGCAAAGTCTGCATGTGGGTGTTCTTCCAGGAGAGGGCGCTGCAGAGGAACTGAAGCGCTAAGATTTACTAATAATACAGACACCTGGCCTATGGAGAGCACAGATGCTTCACATTCATTATCTTCCTTATTTCAAACAACCCTGCCGGGTGGGCTGGTCAGGATTTCTAATCTCGACATTATGTATTAGGCAACTGGAGAGCCAGAAAGAGCAAGTGATTCACTCAAGGTCACCGAGGAAGCTGGATGTAGAGGCAGCAGGGGTGCAAGGGAAGCCAAGGCCTGTCTGAGGGTGTGCTAAGAAGAGTGTGAAGAGTTTATGTCTTCTCCCCGGGTACTGTACCATTGTACCTGGTCACACAGGAGCCCCCAGCTTGGAATGCATGTGTGGGAGGGGGAGGTGTGTGGTGGAGGCATGTCTCATAAGATCTCTCTTCTCATTTTGGCCTCCCCAGGTCTCCTGGGGCCCCTACTCCGGGGACGATGAGGAGGCATACTCGGCTGAGCCGCTGCCAGAACTCTGCTACAAGGCCGATGTCCAGGCCTTCAGTCGGGCCTTCCAACCCAGTGTCTCCCTGACGGTGGCTGCGCTGGGTCTGGCCGGCAATGGCCTGGTCCTGGCCACGCACCTGGCGGCCCGACGCGCTGCCCGCTCGCCCACCTCCGCGCACCTGCTCCAGCTGGCCCTGGCCGACCTTCTGCTGGCCCTGACCCTGCCCTTTGCCGCAGCCGGGGCTCTGCAGGGCTGGAGTCTGGGAAGTGTCACCTGCCGCGCCATCTCGGGCCTCTATTCGGCCTCCTTCCACGCCGGCTTCCTCTTCCTGGCCTGTATCAGCGCCGACCGCTACGTGGCCATCGCGCGGGCCCTCCCAACTGGACCGAGGCCCCCGGTGCCGGGCCGCGCACACTTGGTCTCAGTCATCGTGTGGTTGTTGTCGCTGCTCCTGGCGCTGCCTGCTCTCCTTTTCAGCCAGGACGGGCAGCGAGAAGGCCAGCGGCGCTGCCGTCTCATATTCCCCGAGGGCCTCACGCAGGCGGTGAAGGGGGTGAGCGCCGTGGCGCAGGTGGTCCTGGGCTTCGCGCTGCCGCTGGGCGTCATGGCGGCCTGCTACGCGCTCCTGGGCCGCACGCTGCTGGCCACCAGGGGGCCCGAGCGCCGGCGCGCGCTGCGCGTCGTGGTGGCCCTGGTGGCGGCCTTCGTGGTGCTGCAGCTGCCCTACAGTCTCGCCCTGCTATTGGATACTGCCGACCTCCTGGCGGCCCGCGAGCGGAGCTGCCCCGCCAGCAAGCGCAAGGATCTGGCACTGCTGGTGACCGGGGGCTTGGCCCTCGCCCGCTGCGGCCTCAACCCCGTGCTCTACGCCTTTCTGGGCCTGCGCTTCCGCCAGGACCTGCGGAGGCTGCTACGGGGTCGAGGCTGCAGTCCAGGGCCTCACCACCGCGGCCGCTGCCCCCGCCGGCCCCGCCTTTCTTCCTGCTCGGCTCCCACGGAGACCAACAGTATCTCCTTCTGGGACTACTAGGGCTGCGAATCAAGAGGAGGGGGGCGGGCCAAGGAAATGATTCCAGGGAGGGTAGTGGGAAGGGGGAGTAGGTGGGGGACACTGAGAAAGAGGTAGGGACCTCAGGAATTGCTTCTGTACTTCGGCACATTAAACTGACAACATGGAAATGAGGGGCAACCCAACAACTGTTACTATTTTTGAGTCACCGGCTTGGAAGTGATTTGTAGCAGGGCAGAGCTGGTGGGTCCCCCCCCCGGCCCCGCCCCTTCGCACTCCGCCGCGCTTGGCTCTGAGTGGAAGGCGCTGAGAGCCTGGGTGGGGGTGAGGGGCTGCTAAGCCTGCTAAAGCTCTAGGCACTGACACCCCCTCCACCTTCACCCGGTCTCTGCCAACAGAGGTGAGGTGGGGAAGCTGCCAGGCGCCGAGGGGCGAGCGTTCCTCCTGAAATAGTGTAAGAAAGAGCTTTCTAACACCCAGAGTGCAATCCAGTAATGGCTGCCTTAGCAAGTACCGAGTTCCCGGCCTCTGGAATGTTCCGGCTGAGGCTGTCGGGGACTGTGTGTGTGCCTATGCCTGGTGTGGGGGTAGGAACGGGGCCAGGAGATTCCCGTTTTGGGTTGGATTCGATTACCACTCTACAGTCCCGTCTAAGGTTCGCTGGTGGAGAGAAAAAACTTATTTGAAAAGTTGAGTCGCAGTTTTTCACCTTGGAGAAAATCCAAGGAGAGAATTCCAATTTGCAAATTTCCAAAGAGTGGTTATCACGGGCGGGGTGGGGGTGGGGTGACAGCCATTCTCCATCTTCCTTGGGGACGGGGTCAGAGGGAACGTACTGATCCTGCCGGAAAGAGAGAGGTTAGACAACGGAAAGAACTTCCCTGCAGGCAAGGGCCTGGGATCCAGATAGGGAAGAGAGTATATGGTGTGGTGTTTCCATCCCTAGGAAGTCTCAGCGCAGGCCACTCTCATCTGGGGCGAGGGCAAGGCTGGGATGGCCTCTAAAGACATTGATTCCTGGTCTTTGTTTTACACAGTCACGACAGGCAGGATGGTGTCCACGTGCGACAACTCTCGCAGTTTAATATCCGGTCAGCCAAGCTGCCCCGACCACTCCAGCCTGGAGTCTGGGGACCCAGGGCAAGAGGGGCGGAGCGTGGCGGGGATGTCTCCAGGGAGGCGCTGGCCTGTCGTCCCCGCCCTGTCCCGCCGCGCCCAGCTCGGGCTAGCCTTCCTTCTCGGGGTCTCCGGCGGCTGAGACCAAGAACCACGGCCTCCAGGGGCCAGGATCCAGGGAAGTCCCGGACATAGCGCCGATCTTCAAAGGGTCCCACACGCCAGTCACTGGGGGCCAACCTGGAACCCTCCACCAGTGATCTCAGGAATCGCCGCTGAGTCAGCAACGCACGCGCGCGCCCGCGGTCGCCCTGGCCCCGCCCCTCCTCTGGCCCCGCCCCGTCCGCTTAGAGCCTTGGTTAACCCCTTCCTACACAGAACCGCAGGATAGTCACCCTGAGAAGCCTCCACTCCATTCGAAGACCACGGAATTCCCTAGAATCCGAAGTCACTCTCCCAACTGGAGTTCAGTGAGCTGTGCGCTCTACATTAGATTTTATTTCCGGCCTTGGTCTGCACTCTCCCAGAGTCTCTGCCTCAGCTTCTTCACCTCAAAAGGAGGTGACTCAGATCGCGGAACTGGACTCCTTCATCCAGGGGCGGAGGGCTACCTCTAGGGCTGTGCTTGGCGCAGGTAGCTAAGGCTCTTTCCTTTCTCTGGAACCCTGAGACGAGACAGGGGTGCAGAGGGCAGCAGTCGGAGCCTTTCTCTATGCCCTATGGGCACTTTGTTCTCCAAAGCTCCTGCTCGAGTGCTTTTAATTTGTTGGTTGGTGAGCCAAGAGTTAAAACAAGAGCCTGAAGGCGGGCTTCCGTGACGTCCCTAGCAGTCCGTGTCCGACCTCCGAAGCGGGGGCGTGGCTAACATCGCATTGCCCCCTCCCTCCTAATTCCCCTGCCCCTCCCCGCTGTCACCAAGCCAGGGACACATGATGCAACCCGCCGCGGTTTCAGTAGCTTGATTGGTGGCCGCGCCCGGCGCCAGGCACAGGGATTGGACAGAGGAGGCTGTGACGAAAACTGGACACAGCCCTGTAAAGAAGGGAGGAGAGAAAGAAGGGGGGGGGCCGAAGGGGAGGGGGTTGGGGAGGCGGGGTCCCGGCACTGTGCTCGCGCCCCTAGCGCGCCAGTCCCGGGGCTGCAGGGAGCGCAGCGCGCTCGGCCCGGGCCCCGGCCACCGGACGCCCTACCGGACACGACCCTCCCTGGAGCTTGGACAACTGCCCACCTCGGACACTGCACCGGACACTGCCCCCCACAGGGCTGGACACTACAACGGACACTACTTCCCAGCTCCGGACATTGCTCCCTCCTCCCCCACCCCCGCTTCCCCCCTCCCCCTCCGGGGGCCCAGACTCTGAGCCCCCCGCAGGCTCTAGCTAGCGACCCCTTGCACCCCAGAGCCAGACACCGCCTCCTCCCAGTCCCCCTCTCCCTTTCCCTCCTCCCTCCTCATCTTTCCCCCCGCTCGGGTCGGAACCCCGCCAGTTTCTCCGACCCCCTGCAGCTCGGCCCCGGCTGCCCGCACCCCCATCCCCCGGCTGCTCGCCCGGATGCCTCTCCCCGGGGGATTGTGGTGGCTCCTCTGCTGCCGTCGAGGCTTTACTCTTCTGCACCGGGACTACGGGGACGGCGAGCTTAGCGGGGACGGGGACGAAGACGAGGACGAGGAGACCTTTGAGCTACGGACCCCGAGTCCAGCGGGCGGCGGGAGGGTAAGTCCCGCCGGGGGGTTTGAAGCCTTGTCTCAATCCCTCTCACTACAACCGGCCGTCACGCCTGATCCTGCTCCAGACTCCAGCCAAACGCCGTGCTCTTGTGGACTGGGGGCTCGGGAGACGTTTTTGCCTGGGGGCCAGAAGCCCCCGAGAGCTCAAGCAGCAGCCCGCCTCGGGATGTGCCTGTGGGCCTCGCGCAGCACGCTGGGCGCTGTCCACCTGCTGGGGGCCCTGAGGCAGGGAAGGCGTCACGCCTGGCCCGACCTGGCCCAGCCTCTCCCTTCCCCGCTGGGCCCGCGTCCCATCCCGTCTCCTTCCGCCTCCGCCAGCGCCGAGGAATGTGGCGAGGCCGGCTGGGCGGCTCGGACACCTGGGTCCGCTCCGCTTCCAATTCTTGAGCGCTGAGCGCTGGGGCCAGATGCGGGAGTTCCCGCCGCGGGGACCTGGGCAAGGGGAAGCAGGCATCCTCAGACTGGGGTCCGTGGCGGGGACCCCATGGAGAGGGAGCTGGGGGCCACAACTCTCCGAGGACCCCTCATCATTACCCTGACACTCAGGGCCTCCCTGGTGAGGCTCCTGGGGAATCCCTGAGGGAATGGTGAGGGACACTCGGCTCCCGGGTTTTGTCGAATCTCCCCGTGGCGAAACTGAGGCTCTATTGGTGTGGGAGACCATCATCCCCTGACGCCCCTTCTCTGATGCCCCTGCACGCCAGCAAGCAAACTCCGGGCAACCAGACTCGCGTGTGCTGTGGCCTGGGTCAGGCTCCCTTCCCCCGCTCAGGGGTCCCCAGCAGGCCCGGTGGCTCAGTGCCCGGGTGGGGCGGGCTGCGCCGCTGGGGCCGGCGCCAGCACCTGGCGGAGGCGGAGGGCGGATAAATATAGAGGGGGGGCGGGGAGGGAGGGAATCAGGGGACTGCGATTAGGGGAGTTGGTCTAAGAGAGGGGTCAGCACCTGCCCTTATGGTGGTGTGGCTGAGAGCCCCTCTCAGACCCTCCAGAAGATAAGAGGATCTGCGCCCCCCGAAGGCACAGGACCCAGGCGTCCCCAAGGTTCCAGCCTGAGCAGGGTCGGCTTTGTGAACCACTGCCATTGCCTCCTTCATGCTCCACCTCCACCACCAGCCCCCTCCTCGGAGCTTGGGGACAGGTGTCCCTGGCACCCTTCCCCCACCTCCCCCTCCTGACTTTAGCTGCCTGGATGCAATGGGACCATGGCACAGTTCCCGCCTGACCTGGCTCCCGGTTGGGTTTTAGGCCTTTCTTAGACCCCAGTCTACAGTAGAAGTTCCAGGGCACAGGGGGTGGTAGAGGGAGGGCAAAATCCTGGACTGTACCTCCCATGGAGAGTATTCTTCAGCCTGGCCTGAGCCCCAGCAAAAGCACAGGGTCTTTACTTCCTACTGAGTTTCAGGGGTCCCTGTGGGAGGGTATAAGAAGCTCTTGGAGAAAGCCCTATACCGAAAGGGTCCCTCTTCCCTTCATTCACCTCCGTGCCTACCGCCTGCCTGCCAGCCTGAATGCCCGCCAGCCAATGAAGGGAAAATGAGGAGGAGGGGGTCACTTCGACTGCCAGAGCAAGAAAGGACTTCATCCACCTCTCCCTCGTCACAGATTGGGAACCTAAGGCCCAAAGACTCCAAGGGGCTTGCCAGGGTTCCTCAGCAAGTTTGTAGATCCGAGTTAGCGGTTGAGCCGGTATTAGAACCCAGGTCTCCTGACTCTCTGCCCAGTGCTTTTTCTACTCTACCCCAACACCTGATTGCCTCTTTAAAGAATCACAGAGACCAGGCGAGAGTCTTGGCTTCTTAGCGTGGGCTGTTCTGTAGAGACTGGTGGAAGGGGCGAGCCCAGTGGCTTCAGCTCGCTCAGTTACAGTCACAGTCACCATCCCACTCCTTGATTCCCCAATCCCCTGAGCAGCGCTGTCCTGGGCCAGAAGCCACTGGCATCCTGCGAGGAGGGTTCTTAGTCTGAGGGCCACCCTGCCTGTTTCCCCAGGGCCCCCTGGATGTGACGCTGACTCAGCCTGTGAGGAGCGGGCCAGTCTCAGACAGGTGAACTCAGCCCCTGCGTCCCATGGTCTGGGACCCCCATCTTCACCGTCTTCCCTCCCGCGGTTGTGCAATAAGGGAAAGGCCTTACGCCGGACGCTGTGGTTTGGCCGGGGTCCCGGGGGGCGGTCCGGCTGGGGGCGCGGGGAGGAAGGGGGGGGTCCGGGCTATTTCTGGTGCGAGGTCAGAACGGCCCAGCGGTTCCCACAGCCTGGGGGAGGGGTGCCCAGCCCGGGGAGTAGGCACCCCTCGCGGTCTGGGGAGCCCTTAGAGAGGAGCCTCCTAGAGGCAGGGTGCAGGACCGGCAGGCTTGCCCAACCCTCGCTCCCCTCTTGCCCAGGCTGCAAAGCTGGGAGGAGACACGGAGCCTCATCCCGGAGAAGGGGCCGTCAGAAGACGACCCAGACGTCGTCGTGAAAGGTGGGGCTCCACCTCATGCGCTCTAGAGGCCCCAATCCCAACCCTCCACGGGATAATGTCTTCTCCTGCTGATCGCCTTTCCCTCCTTCTCGCCGCAGGTTGGCTGTACCGCGAGCCCCGCGGAGGAGGGGCGCGGCCCTGGTTGCCCCCGCGCCGAGCCTGGTTCGTGCTCACCCGGGACTCCTTGGACCAGTTCAGCAGCAGCGGGAAGGGGGCGCGGCGCCTCGGGAGCCTCGTGCTCACCAGCCTGTGCTCGGTGACCGGCCCTGAGCGCAGGCCCAAGGAGACCGGTGAGACCTCATGGGGATTCTCCTACCTCCTTAGGTAGCTGCCCCAGCCAGCCCTGACTGACCTCCGCGGCCTCTCTTTCCCCCAGGTCTGTGGTCAGTGACCGTGTCTGGCCGGAAGCATAGCGTCCGGCTCTGCTCGCCCCGCCAGGCTGAGGCAGAGCGCTGGGGGGTGGCGCTGCGCGAAGTGATAGCCTCCAAGGCGCCGCTGGAGACCCCCACCCAGCTGCTGCTCAGGGACATTCAGGTGCGAGGGAGGGAACTCCATGGAGAAAGAGGAGGGTGGTGGACCCATAAACTTTCTGGGTTCATGGTGAGCCCCCTTCTCCATCACTTTGATCATTTCCATGGCCTCTAGGAGAGTTGTGGGGACCCGGAAGCTGTGGCCCTTATTTACAGACGGAACCCAATTCTGAGGCACACTAGTGGGGCCCTGTATGCCCCACTTCTGCCCCTGCCCTACGGAGTCAGTGCCCCAGGTGAGTGGTGCCATGGCCCAAGACCCTTGGATGGGGAATCTGAATGCCTCACCTGATAGGGATCTAGGAGTCCTCAGGGGGCCTACCCAGCCCCTCATTTTTCAAAGGATGAAGATGAAACCAGAAGCTGAGCAGACTGATACCCAAGGTAGAGGGGGAGGAAAGCCAGCAAAGAAAGTAAAGGCTCCCTTTGACCACCTTCTCTGGATCTCATTCTGACTACTGATGTTCCTTCATGAGTTTTTACACCCTCTATTTTGTTCTTTCATTATACTCTCAACACCATGGCATACTGCCTTTACAAGTGGTGGAAAAGCCACCACCTTGGGAGAATGTGCTGACCTCATCTAGTTATACTTCTCCCCAAAAGGGAATAGTGACAGGCCCAGGTCCTCAAGCTAGAGGATAAAGGGGAGCTGGGAGAAGAACCCTGGTTTTCTGACTCGCGGTCCAACTTGTTTTCTGGCCCATGGTGATAGCTGTCAGTACCCAATTACAGAATCTGAAGGTTGACCCTGTGTCCTTATAGTCCATCCCTCCAAGTTACTAACTCAAAGTGCAGCCCTAGGGGATCTGGAGGGGGAGATTCCCGGGTGGCAGGGGTTGAATTTGGCTCTGTGGGGACGATTGCTTTCCCTTCACTCTTCCTGTCCTTCGCACTCTCCCCTCCTTGCCACCCCTGTCCCCTTACACTCCCTCTGACCTTCCCCTGGTTCACGCCTACCTCCCAGGGCCCAGCTCTGTGTCCCCTCTCCAAACCGTCCCTCCGTCCCCCGCCGTCCCGCAGGTCCGGGCTACGCTCCCTTGCGCGAGGAGGCGGTGCGGCTGTTCCTGGCGCTGCAGGCCCTGGAGGGGGCGCGGCGCCCCGGGCCCCTGATGCAGGGTGTGCTCCAGACCTGCCGGGACCTGCCCGCGCTCCGAGACGAGCTCTTTCTGCAGCTGGCTAAGCAGACCTCGGGCCCCGCAGGCCCCCCCGGGCCTCCAGCTACCCAAGACCCCGCGGCCCTGCGGTACTGGCAGCTCCTCACTTGCATGAGCTGTACCTTCCGGCCTGGTGGACCTGTACGGGGGCACCTCCTGGGGCATCTGGAGAGGTGAGAGGGGAGGCGTGGGGGTAAGGCCAAGGCAAGGGAGCTAAGGGGCTGGGAAAGAATGGCAGGTCTTTCCAAAGGGTTTGGCAGATGGAGAACTTGGACCCAGACAAGGGAAGGGACTTGCCCCAAGGTCAGGGCTCTGCTAATATGCATAGTGCCCTTGTGGGAATTACAAGATCATACACCACTTGCGAGCGGAGGAATTACAAAAAGGCTCCCCACTTTGGGCAGCGGAATTATTAAAAGGCTGTTTTTCTCGGAGCTGATGCAGTCCAGCGCCAGGGCTTTTAGGTTGGAAAGAGGAATGCGGCTGGAGTTTGGATTTCAACCCGAAGGAGGATCATGGAAACTTTGGGAAGTGGGAGGGGGCAGTAAAGAGAAAGCTGCCAGGGGCCTTAGAAAGTAATTCTGCTCCATACAGAGCATCGGGGTAGATTCAGAAGATCTGGC
Organism: Eubalaena glacialis; assembly: GCF_028564815.1. NCBI lineage: Eukaryota > Metazoa > Chordata > Mammalia > Artiodactyla > Balaenidae > Eubalaena > Eubalaena glacialis. Next base: position 42,632,071 of record NC_083734.1, read on the forward strand.
CGCGCTGCCTTCAAGGAACTTAGAGTTGGAGGGGAGGGAATCGGCGAGGCGAAATAAACTATAAAGTAAGAAGGCAATAGGGAGGAGGTGAAGGAAAGCCCTCGGAGCACTGACTCTCCAGTTCTCCCTAACCCAGGACTGAGCAGGCGCTCCCGGACTCGGAACTGGCGGAATACGCGCGCTTCATACGAAAAGCGCTGGGCCGGACGCGCGGCCGGGAGCTGGTGCCCTCGCTGGCAGAGATTTCCGCGCTGAGCCGACGGCAGGAGTTGTTGTGCACCGTGCACTGTCCGGGGGCTGGTGCCTGCCCTGTGGCCATAGACTCCCACACCACGGCGGGAGAGGTAAGACCACAGAGAAAACCCCTGAAACCTCAACCTTCCTCCCAGCTTCCCATGCCTGGCTCTCCTGGTGCCTGGGCCCTAGGTTTGCCCGAGTCTGAGAGTCATCAGTTGGGTAACGGCTGTGTGTGGCGGGACTAAGAGACCTGAAAGACCCCTCCAGAAGTACTGGCAAGACCCCTGCGCGGTCTGGGTCTGACTTTCCTCTTATGTTCTCACCCCTCCAGGTTGCTCGAGAGCTGGTGGGGCGGCTGGGCTTGACCCGGAGCCGCAATGCATTCGCGCTGTACGAGCAGCGAGGGGCCCAGGAGCGAGCCCTGGCCGGGGGGACTCTCGTGGCCGACGTGCTCACCAGGTTTGAGAAGTAAATGTCCAGCCCCAGCCCTGCTCTCCGTTAGCCCATTCGCCTCTCGGCTTCGGTCAATCCCTAAGCAAACGTTTACCGAGCGCCTGCCACTTGCCCGGAACAGTAAATTTCACTGGTTCACAGATGGATTCTTGTCCGCCGGCGGTTTGCAGTCAGGCTTCAAGGCTCGCCTACTCTGTCCATTCCGCCCGGGCCCCGCCCCAAACATCTGGCCCCGCCTCTTTCCCCTGGGCCCGCGCCTTGGGGGCCCCTGCTTCCCGGAAGCATCGCGGCCTTCTTTATTCTGCAGCTTGGCGGCGGAGGAAGCCGGGTTGGAGGACCTGCCGGACTCCAGCTGGAGACTGTGTCTGCGTCTTCACGGACCTCTGCACCCTGAGGGGCTGTCCCCAGACGGTCACGAACTGCCCTTCCTCTTTGAGCAGGTGAGGATCTCCGGTATTCACGCCCAGCGAAGACCCGCGAGCCTGAACCCCTCCCTTTCTGGGCCATCGCATTTCGTCGTTATGGCAACCCCTGGGGAGGCGGGGCTCGAACCCAGACCTCAGGTTCCACACCCTGAGGTGTCTTCGCGACGGTACCCCGCCGCTCCCGCGCTGACGCCCCCTGCCTCCCCGTAGGCTCACGCTCTGCTGCTGCGCGGCCGGCCGGCCCTGCCCGACGACACGCTGCGCGCCCAGGCGGCGCTGCGCCTGCGGAGCCTGCACCGAGACTTCTCCCCGCGGGCGCCCCTGCCGCGCTTGGAGCGCTTGCTGCCCACCCCGGCCCCGCCGCGTGAAGACCCTTCCCGCCCGGTGCCCAGGCCTCCCCGCTCCGCCGCCCTGCTGGCCGGGGCAATCTGGAGCCCGGGCCTGGCCAAGAGGCGGGCGGAGCGGGCCCGGCGCGGCGGGGCCGGCCGCCCGGCGGGAAGCGTGGCCCGCGAGGGAGGAGGTGGCGCCGGCACGGCGGCTGCTGTGCTGGGAGGCTGGAAGCGGCTACGGGGCATGGGCCGAGCTGAGGCCATGGCTGCCTACCTGGCTCTGGCGGCGCAGTGTCCAGGGTTCGGCGCTGCTCGGTATGACGTTCTGGAGCTGAGCACGGTGAGGGGGAGAAGGGAGAGGGGGACTCTGGCGGCCCGAGCCCCACACCTTTGCCCCAGAGCCACAGGCCCCCATTGTGGGTCACTTCACTCCCTACACCCAGCACAGCTTCCCATCTCAAACCCCAGGAGTCACTGGCCCTGGGGCCCTCACCTCTGTGGAGCTGTGGATTATAGGGGCGGACCAGGAAACTTCTTGCTCACAGCCATCTCCCCACACCAAAAATAATGCTGCAGGGTCCCCTCCTTCCACCCTGACTCTGCCTGTCTGTCCGCAGGAGCCTGGTGGGGGCGCTCCACAGAAGCTATGCCTGGGCCTGGGAGCCAAGGCCATGTCCCTCTCCCGACCGGGTGAGACACAGCCCGTTCACAGTGTCAGCTATGGCCGTGTGGCCGCCTGCCAACTAATGGGCCCCCACACCCTGGCATTGAGGGTGGGAGAGAGCCAGCTCCTCCTGCAGAGTCCCCAGGTGAGCGGGAAGAGGGTGTAGAAGGAGAAAGGAAGGGAAAGGATGTCAAGAAACATTTATTAAGCATTGAGCATGGGCCAGGTACAGCTCTAGACCCTGGGGATCCAACAGTGATCAAAGACAAACAAGGAGCTTACATCAGAGCCAGCAATCAGACACTAAACAAGGAATCAAAGACTTTTTTTTTTTTTCCTAATTTTTTTGGCCACACCAGGCGGCATGCGGGATCTTAGTTCCCTGACCAGGGATGGAACCCATGCCCCCTGCAGTGGAAGTGTGGAGTCTCAACCACTGGACAGCCAGGGAAGTCCCCTCAAAGACTATTTAAGACAGTGACAAATGCTATGAAGGAAAGGGTAGTGAGACAGGAAGTGATTGGAGGGGGCCATAGCATTAGGTAGGACGGTCAGGAAAAGATACGCAACAACAGTGACACTTAAGCTAGCCAAAGGAAGATCTGGGGGCACAGCATTCCAGGTGGAGGGACTTGAAAGTGCAAAGGCCCTGAGTTGAGAATAACCTTAGGATATTAGAGGAGCAGAAAGAAGCAAGTGTGATTGGCACATTGTGAGTGAGGGAGAGCGATGATGAGGAAGGAAAGATTGTAGGGGGCAGCTCATGTAAGGCCTTGGGAAGGAGCCTGGGTGGAGGATGAGAAAAAGGAGAACCCAGTGGCCCCTTGTGTACTCTGACCTCTGCCCTCCCTTAGGTGGAAGAGATCATGCAGCTGGTGAATGCCTACTTGGCCAACCCCTCCCCTGAGAGGCCCAGCAGTAGTCCTCCTCCATGCCAAGACCTGCCAGACACCTCCCCTCCCAGCCAGCACCCGGGCCTGGACGAGCCCCAGGGACAGTCTGGCTGTTTGGGGCAGCTGCAGGACTGAGCTTGCCAAGAGGTCACGACCTCCCTCTTGCCTCCATCCTGGACTTGGACTGCTCTGCGATTTCAGGGAACCATGGACCCTTTTGGCCCTGCAGGGACAGGGCACACCCCACACCCAAGGGCTGCAATGGGTGCAGACAATTTTCTAGTTTGTTTCTTAATTTATTTGTAGAAGAGAAGACACACACAAAAAAATTCCTTATTTACACAAACCCTTCCTGTGGGAGTGTTGTCAGTGGGATAAGTTGGGAGCCCCAGAGCTCAGAGCTCCACCTCCAGGGACGCCCACACTCTGGGCTTTTACCAGCACTGAGGGGAGTCTGAACACCACAGGGCTCCACCCTCCGTGACCTTCTGGATTTAACCTCCTCCTGGCCTGTATGCTGCCCTAGGGTGGTGGGTGGGGCAGGCAAGAGGACAGTTTTGGAAGCTGGCAATTACTCATCCTTCTTCCACTGAGTGGCATAGGGGTGGCCTCCTGGCATCCCTGAGGCCCGAGGACAGTGAGTCATCAGGACTGGCACTACCCAGTCCTACCCTGGTGTCCAGCTTCTGGGTCTTGGTTGGGTCCATCTTTAGTGTGCCTACTGCTTTGGGACTGGAACAGAAGAAGCCTGGGGCAGGATCAGACCCAAGAACTTCTCTGGCACAGATAAAGAATTTATCAGGATGGGCTCAGCCCTACTTTTATCAGATTGGGCTGAATTGGGATTGATTCCTGAGGATCTAATCGCCTTGTGCCTGGGAATATAGTCTTGGCTTTCTTGACCTGCTCAGAATGCTGCAGGCCATCCTTCAGTAGCCTCTACAGCCTCTGCCCTGAGTGGAGGAGGCTGGGGCAATATGGGCAATACTGATCCACCCTGGGGCAGGAGCTTAGGCACTGAGGAGATGGCAGACATCAGTAATCCTCTGTAGTCTTGAGAGTAGGACTGGCTCCGGTAGAACAGCTTGGTTCTAGGCGAGGGATGCTCATGGAAACAGTGGACACACAAAGACCGGGACTAAGCTAGAGCAGGTAAAGGCCACCCTACCAACACATGCCTGGGAACTGTGAGGCACCATGGAGATCCTTTTATCGTCCCCCATATTCATAGACCAAGGCCTGACTATATTCACAATGAAGCTTTATTACTTTATTAGAGCTAAATAAGCATACCAAGGGTCAGGCATGGAAGGGAGGAAGCAGGGCCAACTCCTGGGCTGGAGAAGAACCTAGAAAGGTTGTTGTTGAGGGGAATTTGGACCAGAGGGACCAGGCATGATGGGGGCTGTGCTTACTGTCCAGGGGGTGCAGTGGGGAGGAAGTCACTGCTCCTGGGTGCCCCAGGAGATGTAGTCTGGCCGCGTGGCTGCATGGTACTCGTCAATAAGCTCCTGCACGACCTCCCTGGACCTGTCCAGCTCGTCAAAGTTCTCCTTGAAGATGTCCTCCTTGCGGAACTGCTCCAGGAAGGCCTCCCGCTTCCGCAGCTTGTCATACTGCTGGCAGGAACTTTCAAAGAGCTGCAAGAGATAGAAATCTCCAGGAGCCAGTGCAAGACAAGGGGTTGGAATGGATCTTGGGGAGAATGAGGAAGGTGGCTAGTGGAAGAGAGTGGCCAAAGAAGACCAGGAGGCTAGGCTCACCGAGGAGATGCTGGTGTGGTTGGCCATCATGAGCCCGCTGACCCTGTGGGCAGAAGGCAGGTAGGGCGACTTCCTGGACAGGGCCACCTGGATGCTGGCTGGGCCCCAGGGGATGAAGTTGGCCAACTTCCGTTCCCGGATCCTCTGCAGGCTCTTGTGGACCTGGGGTGGGCACAGGAGTGGTGGTGGTAGCCTCTCCTCTACCCCTGTGGGCTCTGGGGGTAGAACGAAGGGGCCTCACCTACCTGGGTGGGGTCCACCTCCCCCTGGATGATGTTGAGGATGGCGATGTAGCAGTGGTTGGTCTGGCGATCCCGGCCCGTGGACACCATCACGTTCTTGGGCTGCAGCAGCCTCCTCATGACGTCCAGGACCGTGGTCTTCCTCACGCTGGCCACCTGAGGGGAGAGTGGCCACAGGGCAGGCCAGCACTCAGGGCACAGTCGAGACACGCATGGACACAGAGCAGTAGGCAACACGCGTCCCCATCAGACTCGGGGTAGTTTGGCCTCTCTGGGGAGTGTCCTTAGATTCAGGTCCACACTGAGCCTCTGCTGTGGGATCGGGGATCTCAGTCCTCCCGAGCTCAGCAAGCCCACGCCCTTGTGCAGGAGCATCAGCAGACCCCGTACGGCCCGGGCCCTGCAGGGAGCCACAGGCAGAGGGAAGAGGAGAGCAAGTCAGCCAGGAAGTCGCCCAGCCTGTGCCAGTCCCTGAGCGCAGGGCCTCTGGGGGCTGCACGGGGCAGCTCCGGGTGCAGCAGGGAAAAGAGGAAGGCTAGGCAGGGCCTGCTGGGCCTGAGGGCTGCTCTTACCGACTGGTCCGTGGTGAGGGGTGTGTAGCCAGTCATGAGGAAGTGGAGCCGTGGTGTGGGAATGAGCGAGGCGATGAGGCCGATGAGGTCGTTGTTCATGTAGCCGGGGTAGCGCAGGGTGGTGGTGCTGGCCGACATGATGGTGGACACCTGGGGACAGGGGTGCTGTGTCAAGGGCCTTGTCCTGGGAGGCCTCCCTTCCCCAGATGGCACTCCGGCAAGGCGGGGTTCCAGTCCAAAAGAGTCTAGGAGTGAGGGCTCACCAGCTGGTTGATCTGAGAGAAGGATGGGTTCTGGATGTGCAGGCGGTCTGTGGCGATCCGGTTCAGGGCTGTGTTGTCCAGCACCACCTGGGGGGACAGAAGAGGGTCACGGCACCTTTTTGAGGAGAAAGGGGGCAGAGAAATAAGTAATTTGTTTAGTCCCCCTCTAAACTCCAAAACTAGGAAGAACTCCAAAACTAGGAAGTAGGTGTGCTAATTTAAAGGGCAAATACTGTCTCTGGGGCATCAGGAGACACGTTTCTACCACCCAGTGCATTAAACAAATATTTGATTGTCCAACATGTGCCAGGCATGGTGCCTAGAGAAACTATGGAGAGTAAAACAGGCATGGTCTTCCCCCTCACCACATCTATAGTCTAGAGGAGGGAGACCGACATTAAATATAAAACAACAGAAAAGTATAGTTATAGCCTGAAATATGCACAAAGGAATTTGACGTTGTCTGGGTGGTCAGGGAAGGTTTTGCTAAGAAAGTGACTCTTCGGCTGAGAATGTAAGCATGAGTAGGCATTAAACAGGCTAAGTGGAGCGGCTTCCCTGGTGGCGCAGTGCTTAAGAATCCGCCTGCCAATGCAGGGAACACGGGTTCGAGCCCTGGTCCGGGAAGATCCCACATGCCGTGGAGCAACTAAGCCCGTGAGCCACAGCTACTGAGCCCGCGTGCCACAACTACTGAAGCTCGCGCGCCTAGAGCCTGTGCTCTGCAACAAGAGAAGCCACCACAATGAGAAGCCCGCACACCACAACGAAGAGTAGCCCCGCTCCCTGCAACTAGAGAAAGCCCGTGCGCAGCAATGAAGACTCAACGCAGCCAAAAATAAAATTAATTAATTAATTAATTTTTAAAAAAAAGAGGCTAAGTGGAGACACGTGGGGTGGGGGGGTGTTATTCACTTTGCTGAGAGTCTTGCTGCCTAAAGGGACTATAAGAAACTTGGGATCAGGTCCTTATTTCATAATTTGGTCCACCAGGTATGGCTTTGTTGGTCCTCTGTTCTCTGGGCAAGGGCTTGGGAAGGGCAGGGTGTAGGTGTCTCTCTGGTTTGGGGAGGTCGACCAAAGCCCCCACTCCCTCCTCACATGCTCACCACACAGTCTGCGTTCTGGGTCAGCCTTTTGAGCGTGAGCAGTGAGTTGTAGGGCTGGACCACCACATCGCTCATCTCATCCTGGTTGGGAAACACTGAGTATGTCTGCACCAGCTTCTTGGGGTACCTGGGGGTGAGGAAGAGGGAAAGGGGAAGGTGACATAGTGAATTGGAAGGACTCCCATCACTGCCCATCTCTATCTTCTCTAGGGATAACAGGGGCCACATTCCTTTCCAAGTGCCACCAACATCTTAGACAAAAGGGGTGAGGGCAGAACTGTGTCTTCAGAGCCCAGAAGCCAAAAAAGATAAGCCTAAAGCATCAAACCTCGTAGGTCCCCTTCTCCCCCTAGGCAAACCCCCCTCCTGGGAGTTACTGCTTCCAAGATGTTCCCTGGGTGGCCAGGCTCTGTTCCTATCTATGTCTCAAAGGTGGTAGTGGTAGGCCTTCCAGTCCGAAAGAAAAAAGTGATAAAAAGGAAAGACATTACCCAGGGAAACAGGGCTAATGCCCTCTCCCCAAACACAGGCTTACCTGTCATTCAGTCGCTCTAAGAGGTAGGAACCCAGGCCAGAACCGGTGCCCCCAGCGATGGAATGACACAGCACGAAGCCCTGCAAGGGAGGGATGGAGAGGCAGTCTCCAGGGATCGGGCGGAGAGGCTTCAGGCTTGTGTCATTCCCCACTCCCAACACGCTCATGTGTCAAGGCTTCCTCTATGTCCATCCAGACTGAGGCTCCTTGAGAAGGAAGGAGCTGATGCCATCCAGATTAGGATCTCCTTGAGGACAAGGACTGTACCTTATTTACCTCACTATCTCACATCTGATACTCAATGGAAGAGTTTTGAATTGAATTGCCCCCATCACGCATCTGATCAGGCTATCTCCTGACCTTTCCCCAGCACTTTTCAGCTTCCTCCCCACCCCCACCCCCCAGGGGGGCAGCCTCACCTCTAAGCTGTCACTTCCATCTGCTTCTCGGTCTATGATGTCAAAGATGTCTTCATGGATTTTCTCACCCTGTATAGAGACATGAGGAGGGAGGATGAGGATGAAGTTTCTGGAGAGCATCTCTTTTCAGCACCAATAATTCTACTCTCGGACACTGCTGCCACCTCAAACAGAGGGCTGTGGCCCTCCTCCCAGAAATGCTACTTTGCAAATGGTTTGCACAAAGTTTGCATAAACCTCTCTCTGGCTGTCCCTCTTATCAGGGTAATCCCCTTGTCTCTTATTTATTGTCAGTGTGGGCAAATCCCCAGACTGCTTGTTCCTGCATTGCCCCAGGAAGGGAACATCAAGAATCTCTGGGATGGCCACCTGGATACCTGGGAGAATCCGCTGGCCCAGTTGTTGCCAGCTCCTCCTCCATGCTCTGACAGGTAGATGTTCTCTGGGTTGTAGAGCTTAGCATAGGGGGAATTGAGGATGGAATGGATCACCCGCGGCTCCAGGTCCAGCAGCACCGCCCTGGGGATGTAGTGCTCATCGTCTGCCTGTCAAGGGGAGTCCAGGATCGGGCCCAATAAGCTCGGGCCCACCCAGTCCTCCAGTCCTCCCAACTCTGGCTTCTGCCTGCCCTCCCTCTTCAAGCCAGCCGCCCTGGCTCCTTTGCCCAGCAGGTTTCCCAGTACCAAGCCCTTCGTTTCAGGCCCCCTGGGCCATTGCCAACCCTGGCTAAGTCGCTGGGGGCACCTGGTAGAAAAAGACGTCCTTGCGGTCAGTGCCTTCGGTGGCGAACTCCTCCACGATGCCCTCGGGGCTGATACCATGCTCGGCGCACAGCTGTTTCCAGAACTCGAACCCAACTGGGGGGGGGGAGAGGAGAGACGCCTGGATCTGCTAGAGCCGTAAGGCCTCAGGAGCCCAGGGTGGGGCTCAGAGGCTGTCACACTCAGAGGGTGGGCCCAAGAGTCTGGGAGCCGTGACAGCCGGGGGCTGGAGGCAGGGCTCTCGGTCTGGGGCCCGGGACTTGGTTCATCATGCGCAGTAGGGCAGGGGGTTCATGGAAGGGAAAGGGGGAGCTGGAGGATGCGAAGCACTCGGGTGGGACCCGAAGGGGCAGAACCGGAGATCGTTCGCTCACTCTGGTTGCCGCACTGGCCCAGTTGCAAGGTGATGATCTCCCGGGGCATCGCTTTTCAGACGAGGGCGCGCCAGCCCGTCCGGGCCCAGCGGGAGTCACGGCAGGGACTAATGCCTGGCAGCCGGACGCGCAGGACGTGGGGAGCGCGCGCTCTCTTCGGCTTTTGACGCGGATGCTCAGTCTGCGCGTGTGCAGTGCGGGCCTCCCCTCGGCCGGCGGCCGCGGAGCCCAACCTGGGCATCTTCTCCCCCACAGCAGTTGCAGCTGGAATTCCGCACAGGCGCAGAGTGAGGCCACGCCCCCTCCTGCCCACCCACCCCAGCTCCGCGTCTGCGTAGTGAGACTTGCCAGGCCGCGGGGTAGCGACTCGGTGTGGGGGAGGGGAGGGGCGGGCGATCCAGGTGTCTGGAGTCAGCCGCGCTTTACAGGTAGGTGAGCGGCTCTGCCCGCTCTGCTAGGTAGAGGGGCTGGATTCAAGACAATTTTCTTCTTTTAAATTTCTATTTTTAAATTAAATGTACCTAACAAAACTTACCATTTTAACCATTTTTAACTACAATTCTGTGGGATTAAGTACATACACATTCTGCAACGGTCACCACCATTCATCTCCAGAACTGTCACCTTCCCAAGCTGAAACTGTACCCCTTGAACAGTAACCCCGCCCCCATCGCCATTCTACTTTCTGTCTCCATGAATTTGACTACTCTAAGTAACTTATATAAGTGGAATCACACCGTTTTGTGCTTTTGTGTCTGTCTAATTTCATTTAGCATGTCATCAAGGTTAGTCCATGTTACAGAATATATCAGAATTTTATTCCTTGTTAAGGCTGTATAATATTCTGTTGTATGCATATACCACATTTTTTTAACATCTTTATTGGAGTATAATTGCTTTACAATGGTGTGTTAGTTTCTGCTTTATAACAAAGTGAATCAGTTATACATATACATATGTTCCCATATCTCTTCCCTCTTGCATCTCCCTCCCTCCCACCCTCCCTATCCCACCCCTCTAGGTGGTCACAAAGCACAGAGCTGATCTCCCTGTGCTATGCGGCTGCTTCCCACTAGCTATCTATTTTAAATTTGGTAGTGTATATATGTCCATGCCACTCTCTCACTTTGTCACATCTTACCCTTCCCCCTCCGCATATCCTCAAGTCCATTCTCTAGTAGGTCTGTGTCTTTATTCCCGTCTTGCCACTAGGTTCTTCATGACCTTTTATTTTTTTTTTTCCCTTAGATTCCATATATATGTGTTAGCATACTGTATTTGTGTTTCTCTTTCTGACTTACTTCACTCTGTATGACAGACTCTAACTCCATCCACCTCACTACAAATAACTCAAATTCGTTTCTTTTTATGGCTGAGTAATATTCCATTGTATATATGTGCCACATCTTCTTTATCCATTCATCTGATGATGGACACTTAGGTTGCTTCCATGTCCTGGCTATTGTAAACAGAGCTGCAATGAATATTTTGGTACATGACTCTTTCTGAATTATGGTTTTCTCAGGGTATATGCCCAGTAGTGGGATTGCTGGGTCGTATGGTAGTTCTATTTTTAGTTTTTTAAGGAACCTCCATACTGTTCTCCATAGTGGCTGTATCAATTTACATTCCCACCAACAGTGCAAGAGTGTTCCCTTTTCTCCACACCCTCTCCAGCATTTATTGTTTCTAGATTTTTTGATGATGGCCATTCTGACCGGTGTGAGATGATACCTCATTGTAGTTTTGATTTGCATTTCTCTAATGATTAATGATGTTGAGTATTCTTTCATGTGTTTGTTGGCAATCTGTATATCTTCTTTGCAGAAATGTCTATTTAGGTCTTCTGCCCATTTTTGGATTGGGTTGTTTGTTTTTTTGTTATTGAGCTGCATGAGCTGCTTGTAAATCTTGGAGATTAATCCTTTGTCAGTTGCTTCATTTGCAAATATTTTCTCCCATTCTGAGGGTTGTCTTTTGGTCTTGTTTATGGTTTCCTTTGCTGTGCAAAAGCTTTTAAGTTTCATTAGGTCCCATTTGTTTATTTTTGTTTTTATTTCCATTTCTCTAGGAGCTGGATCAAAAAAGATCTTGCTGTGATTTATGTCATAGAGTGTTCTGCCTATGTTTTCCTCTAAGAGTTTGATAGTGTCTGGCCTTACATTTAGGTCTCTAATCCATTTTGAGTTTATTTTTGTGTATGGTGTTAGGGGGTGTTCTAATTTCATACTTTTACATGTAACTGTCCAGTTTTCCCAGCACCACTTATTGAAGAGACTGTCTTTTCTCCACTGTATATGCTTGCCTCCTTTATCAAAGATAAGGTGACCATATGTGCGTGGGTTTATCTCTGGGCTTTCTATCCTGTTCCATTGATCTATGTTTCTGTTTTTGTGCCAGTACCATACTGTCTTGATTACTGTAGCTTTGTAGTATAGTCTGAAGTCAGGAAGCCTGATTCCTCCAGCTCCATATCCATCCATCCGTGGACATTGGAGTTGCTTCCACCTATTGGCTATTGTGAATAATGCTGCTATGAACATGGGTGTACAAATATCTGTTTGACTGCCTACTTTCAATTCTTCTGGGTATATGCCCAGAAGCGGAATTGCTGGATCATAGGATAATTCTGTGTTTACTTTTTTTGAGGAATTGCCATACCATTTTCCACAGTGGCTGCACCATTTTACATTCCCACCAGCAATGCACAAGAGTTCCAAATTCTCCACATCCTTGCCAACACTTGTTACTTTAAAAAGTAGACATCTTAATGAATGTGAAGTGGTATCTCATTGTGGTTTCTATTTTATTTTAAATTAAAAAAAATTTTAAACATACAAGCATGATTTTGTATTTTTACTATATATTTTTTTGTTTTGAAATTTTACATAAATGGTATCAGAGTGTGATATCCTTTTGTAACCTGGTTTTTTTTCACCCTACATTAGATTTTGTGATTTAGCCATGTTGACACATGTAGATTTATTTCATTCCTTTTAACTGCTTCAAAGTATTTCACTGGATGAATAAAACCAGTCTATTCTATTTCCACACAGGGCCAGTTAGATTGTCTCCACTATTCTCTATTACATCAAGTGAGTACAGGACTCGTCCACTTGTGAATGTGAAGGAAAATATCTCTACCAAGAGCTTGTGCAGCTTCAACTTTACAAGGTTTGGCATACTTTTTCCTAGATGGTTGTACTAATTTACACTTTTACTAGCAACATAATTCTCATTTCTCTATACTCAGTTCCACACGGGTTATCAGATCTTAATTTTTGTCAATCCCACAGATGCTCAATGGGATCTCATGGTTGTAACTTCCAGTTATGATCACAAGTAAAGTTGATTCAATTTTCTTTTGTAACTGACCTTCTGGAATTGCCTGTTCATTTCCTTTGCCCATTTTTTTTTTTTCTATTGAGCTGTTTCTCTTAGACATTTTAAGATATTCTACGAATTTTTTCTTGGTTGTATGGGTTGCAAATATCATGGGGGTCTATGGCTTGTCTTTACATTTTGCGTGTGATGTCTTTTGCCTTAGAGACGATTTTCATTTTAACGTAGACAAAGTTATCCATCTCTTCATTTATATTTTGCACGTTTTAGACCTTGTTAAAGGAGCTTTCCCTTCTCCCACTATTATAAAGCTGTCCTTCTGTGTTTTCTTCCCAAAGCCCCATAGTAGTTTTGTTTGTTCCCTGTAGGCCTTTAGTGCATCTGGAACTTATTTGGAGGTCTGCTGTAAGATAGGGGTCTACTTTATCTTTTCCATATGGATGGCCAATTGTCTCTGAACCAATTATGGCAGCGTCGGTGCAGTTCGCCCTCACCCCCACCCCAAACTTCCAAGCACCCGCTCCGACCTGGGCCGGTTTCTGGCCGCTCTTCCGCTCAGTTGGGCTGTCGGTCTGTCCCCGTCTGGCGAGCCTTCTCTGGGAGCCGTTGCAGAGGCGCTGGTGAAAGCACCACGGCCAAGAGTCATGCTCAGACGAGGTGTTTTTTTGGTTTTGTTGTTGTTTTCTCTCTCTCTCTTTTTTCAAAAGAGAACTCGGCCGTCTTCCAGCTCCGGCCGCCAAGAATCTTCAGGGCTTCTTTAGAAGGCTCTGGCTCGCCCCACGCCTGCCCCCTCCTGGGCTCAGTTTCCCTCCCCTCACCCCACCGGGCTTCCCCGCCCGCTCCCTCCAGCTCCCGCCGGGCTGTCGGAAGAGCTCGAGTGACCTCCAGGAGTATCGGCAGCCCAGCCTTTTCAAGGAGGATCTGGCTGCTCCCTTTGAAGTTTGAGGGTGGGGTCGGAGCTCCTCCTTTAGCCTCGAAGCGCCCTTCCCCCGACAGATCCGCTCCTTGGGGCTGCCTGTCTTCAGAGACTTAGCCAGGCCCCTCTCCGAGTCTGCCCAGGTGAAGTGGAAGGCTTCGGAGGTGGGAGTGAACTTGCCAGCCCTCCCCTCCTTGTGACTCTGGAACAGCTGTTTGCTTCCTTTAAAATAATAAGCTGAAAGCAGTTTATGAACACTTGTGAAACGCGAGACTTTAATTTCAGCCTTTTCTTGATTAATAACAGTGCCTTGCTCCTCCTTCTACTCTCCCAGAAGTGGGAAAGCTTCCTTCAAATCTTAGTTTATAGGCAAACAGGTTAGAACGTGTGAATTTCTCTGAGTTGGAGAAGTTGCAGTGTAAGTTTTCTCTAAGAAGCCATCTCTGACAAGCTAGAGGCTCCTCCAAGTCTGTAGAAATGGGTTGGAAACTGAGATGCTTGTGTACATTAGCAGAGCTGAACATAAATCCTCCCAGTTATTAGCAGGCTGTGCTTTCCATTTCTGCTGAGAACTGACCTGTCTATCTGGGTTAAATGAGATGATGCATGAGCACTTATCACAGTGCCTGACATAGTCAACGCTCAACAAACATTAGCCGCTGTTATTATCACGAGATGCAATTGGAACTCAGGTATAGCTTGGCGGCTGCTGCTACAGATGAAGATCTTATTCAGAGTAAAAACAAAATGAGTGATTGCTTTAAATACATTTGAAAAAAATTAAAACCTAATTACTTTGTGATGATCCTACAGATTCAGTTTCAGATCTGACTTCTGTTGAGGTTGAACAGAAGGCCCAGGTTCATGGTCCTTCTCATAGGGTCTCAAGTTCATTACCCATGGCTTGATTATTGAGTGCTGAGTTTAATTTACTTGGCTTCATATTCTCTGATCCAGGTTATGATAATGTAATGGGATGTGGCATTCCTTTGTCTGAGGCCTTGGTTTGTGTCTTATAATAAATGTAGCATTTGTCAACTAACAAGTTTGTATATGTCCTAAGCATTTATTGAACATTCCAGGTTGAATAAGACATAATTTTGACTTTTTTTTTTTTTTTTTTTGCCTCATCTTGCGGCATGAGGGATCTTAGTTCTACAACCAGGGATTGAACCTGGGCCCTCGGCAGTGAAAGCACAGGGTCCTAACCACTGGACCGCCAGGGAATTCCCAATAAGACATTATTTTGGATGTACCTTCGTCTTTGGCCTTTCCTGGATGCCTGGCCCGCAGTATGCCAGGAGCATGGGTATCTTGGGAAGTAAGCAGACAGAGGTGTGAGGTTTGGAAATGAGGGTGTGTCTCAGGGACTGGGAGATTTCGGGTCTTGAGACTGGGATCCTAGGACCCCAGGGACTTTAACTTTCAAAACGAAGCCAAGGAAAAAAATTAAACAATGAAAGCAGAGAGCTGAAGCTCTTTATGTGAAAGGAGTTATGCTAAGTTCATATTTGGTTATGAAATAGAACAAAACTGTCTATTTTGTTCTGTCTTGTTTTCTCAAGGAATAGGAAAAAGAAAATAAGACTGAAGGTAATCCTATTTGCCAATTATTTGCTCATTCTTTTATTATGCACCTATACTACGCAGGGCACACTAATATGAGCTGGGGAAATAGAGGTAACAGACCCAAGCGCTCATGAACTTGTGGAGGAGATAAACTCACCGCAAGGTTGGTATGTAGATAGTGCAGAGTTGGGGGCTTAACTTGGGGGTAGAGGCAGGGAGAGGCCAGAGAACTGGCGAAGACTTTTTGGAAGAGGTGGTACCTGGCCTATCTTGAATGTCTGGTAGGAATTAGGCAGGTGGAGAAAGTGGGGGTGGGGGAGTGGGGGGATGGATACAAATCAGTAAGAAGAAAACAAACACTCAGAAAAAAATGGATAAAAGGAATAAATGGTTCATGATAAGTAAAAAATATATAAAAAGATGCTCAGTCTCACTACTAATCAGAAAAACACACATTTAGGGACTTCCCTAGTGGTGCAGTGGTTAAGAATCCTCCCTGGTCCGGGGAGTGTCCGGGAAGATCCCACATGCCGCAGAGCAACTAAGCCCATGCACCACAACTACTGAGCCTGTGCTCTAGAGCCCGCGAGCCACAACTACTGAGCCCACGCACCGCAACTACTGAAGCCCACGGGCTTAGAGCCTGTGCTCTGCAACAAGAGAAGCCACCGTAATGAGAAGCCCGCGCATCGCAACGAAGAGTAGCCCCCACTCGCTGCAACTAGAGAAAGCCTGTGCGCAGCAACGAAGACCCAACACAGCCAAAAAATAAATAAATATAAATAAATAAATTTATTAAAAAACAGAAAAAGAAAAACACACATTTAAGGCAAAAAATTATATGAGCAAAAATTTTAAAGATTGACAATATCTAGTGTTGATGAAGATTCTGAGAAATGGGTGCTTTTATACACTATTTCTATACACTATTAGTGGTAGTATAAATGGATACATTCTGGAGGTAAACTGGCAGAATTATCGATATGTCCATCAATAGAGGTATAGTTAAATAAACTACTCTTAGCCCTACTAAAGAATATAAAGGAGCCATTTGTAAGAAAGATAAGGTAGGGACTTCCCTGGTGGTCCAGTGGGTAAGACCCCACGCTTCCAATGCAGGGGGCCTGGGTTCGATCCCTGGTCGGGGAACTAGATCACACATGCATACCACAACTAAGAAGCCCACGTGCCACAACTAAGAAGCCTGCATGCTGCAACTAAAGATCCCACACGCCTGCCGCAACCAAGATCCCTCGTGTGCAACTAAGACCCGGCGCAGCCAAAATAAACAAATATTAAAAAAAAAAAAGAAAGAAAGATAAGGTAGAGCTATCATTGGTGTGGAAAGGTGGCCAACCATGGCAGCTGACAAAAACAAGTTACAGAACAATATGCATGGTCTCATTCCTTATGACAAATCAGAAACACAAGTATTTTTTGAGTGCATGTGGAAGGAAAAAAAAAGTGTGTGTGTGTATGCGTGTGTTGAGGGAGTTTATGGTGTGGAAGAAACAGCATGTGTACAGTCCAGATGTGGGAGATGGCATGTTGAGTTTAGGGGGAACGAGGGAAATTTCATGTAGTGAACTGGAGAAGTCAGCAGGCACCAGACCTGGATGCGCCTTGAGGACTAGGAAGCCACTGAAGGATCCTGAACAGGGCTGGGACAGACTCAGATTTGCCTTTTAGAAAGATGCTTCTGGTATCAGCGAGACAGGCATGGAGTGGAGCAAGAGGCAAGGTTACCAGCCAGGCCTGAAATGAGGAGGGCCCTGCCCAAGGGACAGAGTTTAGAGATACTGAGTGGAGAGAATCTACAGCAGTTTAAGATGACTGAACGTGTCATGGGGGTAAGGGAGAGGGAAGAGTCTGAGTGGACAGACTTCAATCTTGGGATGTTGGGTGAAGGTAGGGCCATGTACTGAGACACAGGGAATTCAGGAGTGTGTTTGCACAGATTGAGTTCGAGAGGCCTGAAGAATATCCAGATGGCAGTCAGGGGCCAGTACGCAACAGGGAATACACAGGCCTAGAGCTAAGGAGCAATGTCTAGGTGGAGAGTCGGCTGTACCCAAGTGGCAGTTAAAGCCATAGGCCTGAATAGGGTCACTCAGGGAGACTGCATGGTGTGGGATGGTGCTAGCTTGGAAGAGGACTGGAATAGAACCTGATAGAATACAACACCTAAGGGGTAGGAAGACTGTATTGCAAAGAAAAATGAAGGAACAAGCAAAAAAGCAGAAGAAAAACTAGTGCATATCAGTGAGGTTTGATTGCCTACCCTCTTCATTCCTGGCAGAGCCCTGATTTTGTTCTGCATTCCACCTTTCCTCCAAGCAGCAGTAAATCCTGATTAATCCAAGCCAACTATGGTTATCACAATTTCCTTGCCAGCGACTGATTTAGGAAGGGACATGTGATGCAATTCAGGTCAGTGAGATGTAAGGAAAGACTTCTGGGGTCTTCTGGGGAATGTCTCCTCACTGGATAAAAATAGATAGGAAGAGGGAATTCCCTGGCAGTCCAGTGGTTAGCTTTCGGTGCTTTCACTGCTGAGGCCCGAGTTCAATCCCTGGTCGGGGAACTAAGATCCTGCAAGGTGTGAGGCGTGGCCAAAAAGAAAAGAAAGGAAGAGACACACTCTCTTCTTCCATTGCATGTTGGGGGGCTTCCCTGGTGGTGCAGTGGTTAAGAATCCACCTGCCAATGCAGGGGACACGGGTTCAAGCCCTGGTCCGGGAAGATCCCACATGCCGCGGAGCAACTAAGCCCGTGCTCCACAACTACTGAGCCTGCACTCTAGAGCCTGTGAGCCACAACTGATGAGCCCTCGTGCCACAACTACTGAAGCCTGTGCACCTAGAGCCCGTGCTCCGCAAGAGAAGCCCCCACTCGCCGCAACTAGAGAAAGCCCGCGTGCAGCAATGAAGACACAACGCAGCCAAAAATAAATTAATTAAAATAAATAAATTTTAAAAAAAAAAGGAACACAGGTTTGAGCCCTGCTCCGGGAAAATCCCACATGCCGCGGAGCAACTAAGCCCCTGCACCACAACTACTGAGCCTGCACTCTAGAGCCCGCGAGCCACAACTACTGAAGCCCACGCACCTAGAGCCCGTGCTCCCAACAAGAGAAGCCACTGCAATGAGAAGCCCGGGCACCGCGACGAAGAGTAGTCCCCGCTCAAATAGAGAAAGCCCACGTGTGCAGCAATGAAGACCCAATGCAGCCAAAAATAAGTAAATAAAATAAATAAATTTATTTTAAAAAATTGCATGTTGGCACCTGGAACTGCAACAGTCATCTTTTAACTGTGCAGAGAGCATCTTGAGGATAAGCCGTCGTGCTGAGGGTGGTAGAGCAGAAAGATGGAAGGCACCTGGGTCCCTGTTGATGCTGTTGAGCCATCAAATTAATCAGCCCTGGAGCTGCCTCGTATCTGGACCTCTTAAAATGTGGGATATTTCCTTATAGTTTAAATCTTTTTTTTTAATTATTTTTTTTACTTGCAGCTGGAGGCATGGCCATAGAGAAGGATACTGCAGAAGCCTAGGAAGGAGAAATTTCCAAGGAGGAAATGATTTGACATCTGAGGCTGCAGGGAGATGGAGTAATATGGAGATAGAAAAGAGTCCTTCTAGTGTGGGGGAACATTGGTGACTTTGATGAGGATAGTGACCCTGGGCTACGAGAATAAAAACTAGATTGCAAAAGGTTACTTACCCTTATACATAGTTGGCACTAATGAATCCTAAAATTAAGACATGAATGAAAGATAAGGAGGTGGGCAGGGAGTATAGACTTTAAAACAGGTGCTTTAATCTGGGGCTCACAGATCCCCTCCAAGGGGTCTATGAATAGAATTCAGGGGAATCCATGAACTTGGATGAGAAGAAAATTACATTTTGATTTTTCACTCACCTCTAATTAAAATTTAGCCTTCCCTTCCATTATAACTGTAGGCATCACACTTCACTAGTATTAGCAGTGACTGTGACTTTGTCACCTGTAAAAATCACAGCTATTTTTAGATCACATGACAGTTGAGGCAGATGTTGCAAAATATTGTTTATAATCATCACTGCTTACGAATATGGGAGTTATTAGACTCACTTCAAGATCTTATGTATTTATTTTCTTTTTAAAAAATATTTATTTATTTATTTGGCTGCGTCGAGTCTCAGTTGCAGCATGCGGGATCTTCGTCGCCGTGTGCCGGATCTTTTAGTTGTGGCATGCAGGATCTTTAGTTGCGGCATGCTAACTCTTAGTTGCGGCATGTGGGATCTAGTTCCCTGACCAGGGATTGAACCTGGGCCCCCTGCATTGGGAGCTCGGAGTCTTAGCCACTGGACCACCAGGTAAGTCCCAGTATCTCATTATTTAATGCATTCATGGATGACACAAAAATAAAATGAAAGAAGCACATGTATTACTGTGTCACAAATTTTAATCTATTGTAACAACTGTATTTCAATATAATTGGTTTCCATGGTAATTCTATGTATGTTGTTGTATGCATTCAGAAACATCATCTACCAGACTGCCAAAAGCATTCGTAGTGTGAAAAAGTTTAAGAATTCCAGCTTTAAAGGGGAAAAGAGAGAAAGGGAGACTTTTACAGAGGAGGTGGGAATGTAGCGTCTGGGGAACACTGCTTTTTAGAACATGGGAGAAGCTTGCAAAAGCTTCCGTATTTCAACATCATGTTGAAATACTGAAGGGACAGAGACGATTTTAAGAACCAAGTCCCTGAGGAGACTGGAGCTATTGGGATGCAGGGCTCAGGTGGAGGGATTAACTACAGGAAGGAAACTTTTCCCACAACGAAAGGGAGGAAAGGATGAGTGTGGATAAAAATAAGTGTTTTAGTGGGGTGGGAGTGGGGGGCAGGAAGTTGAGGGGGATTCTGCCTGATGGCTTCTATTTTCACTGTCAAGTAGGAGTGAAGTTATCTGCTTCGAGTGAGAGTGAGAGGGGAGGTGACAAAGGTAGGGAGCAGAAGAGAGGGCTGACAAAGACAAGTAGAAGGACTCCCAGCCCAGTGGCTGGAGAGGGCTGGGGCAGTTAGGGACCATCAGGATGTCAAGGCAGTAGTCCGCGGGGGGTACGCTGCCTCGGGCAGTGTTCAGCTGCCCAAATGTGGGTGTCAGAGGCAGATCAGTGAGAGCCAGGGCTGGGTTTTACCAGGAGGATGAGGTAAAGATCTGGGGAATAAAGGAGGGATGGATCAGATTATCCAGACTGCCTGGACAAGAATGTAAAGCTAGGAAGGGGCTGATTGCTTGGGAGAGTGAAATCAACATTAGAAAGAAGAATGGGACAAAGGGAATGAGAAGGTGGAGGTGCAGGAAGCGGTGGTGCAAGAGTGAGCCAGTCAAGTTTGAAGTTAAGGAATAGTTTGTGGGATGGCAAGTGCTGAGGTCTGTCCATAGTGTGGGTGACAAGTAGAGAAGTGGTAAAGGGCATTGGAGGTGAGGGGGTCAGGGAACAGCCAGTACAGTCAGGACCATCCATATGATGGTGAGGCTTGGAGTGGAGAGGAAAGTCTGGAGAATGTGGAAGAATGATTTGGAAGTAGGTAGGTCTTTGGAACAAGCAGTAGAAGAGTGTGGTGGTGGATAACAGGTGCCTCAAAGGAGGAGGAGGGGTGCTTCCCTGGTAGCACAGTGGTTAAGAATCTGCCTGCCAATGCAGGGGACACGGGTTCAAGCCCTGGTCTGCGAAGATCCCACATGCCACGGAGCAACTAAGTCCATGTGCCACAACTACTGAGACTGTGCTCTAGAGCCCGTGAGCCACAACTACTGAGCCCATGCACTGCTGTGTTCATAGCAGCACTATTTACAATAGCCAAGACATGGAAGCAACCTAAATGTCCGACAGATGAATGGATAAAGAAGATGTGGTATACATACACAATGGATTATTACTCAGCCATAAAAAAGAATGAAATAATGCCATTTGCAGCAACATGGATGGACCTAGAGACTAGCATACTAAGTGAAGTGAGTCAGAAAGAGAAAGACAATTACCATATGATTTCACTTATATGTGGAATCTAAAATATGGCACAAATGAACCTATCTACAAAATAGAAACAGACTCACAGACACAGAGATCAGACTTGTGGTTGCCAAGGGGGAAGGGGGGAGAGGGATGGACTGGGAGTTTGGGGTTGGTAAATGCAAACTATTACGTTTAGAATGGATAAACAACAAGGTCCTACTGTATAGCACAGGGAACTATAGTCAATATCTTACAATAAACTATGATAGAAAAGAATCTGAAAAACAATATACCTGTATATCTATATATATCTGAATCACTTTGCTATACACTAGAAACTAACACAACATTGTAAATAAACTATACTTCAAAAAAAAAAAAGTAATGTCTAAAATAGCAATAAGGAGATGAAAAATGCCTACCCACCATGAGGTGGAAAGTGAGGACCCATGCTCCTGCTGTGTAGCCAGGGCTTCAAACAAATAAACAAACAAACAAACAAAACAAAAAAACAAAAAAACACTAGCCTTTATCGAAGAGGCCAGGAAGAATCACATGATTTTGGACCAGACACCATATAGTACAATGGTTTCCAACCCCAGAAGATAGTCCCCTACCATGCTCCACCCCAACTGGAGGCATCAGCAGCAAAACAGCAGAGGCCTATTTGGTTTTATCACAAAGGTGGGGTTGGGCAATACTGAGTACCTAGAGATCAGAGACACTAAATGTCCTGCAATGTACAGGACAGAACCACACTGCGGGTGAATTGTCCTGCCAAAATGCCAGTAGTGTATCTCATACACTTTACAAATGAGGAGACTGGGGATCAGAGAGCTGAGATGTGTACTTAGGTTTTGGAGCTTCTGTTTGTCTTGATGTTATATTAAGATCTGTGTCTGTGTCTTAGATCACTGTGGTAGACATTGTTGGTTGGCGAGTCCAGTCCCCTCTGTCTAGTCACCTTCCAATGATTGGTCTATGGTTGCCTCAGTTCTGGCCAGTGAGATGTAAGCAGAAGCCATGGAGCGAGACTCCTGGGAAAACATTTTCAGAGGAGCAAGTGCAGCCGGATGCCCCTTCCACCTTTGGTCTATTCCCTTCCTTCTGCTTGGAACTTGGTTCAGCAGCTGTCTTGTGTCCATGAGCACAAAAAGCCACACATTAGTGATGGAAGAACACAAAGATAGAAAGGCCATGTGTCCTTGATGGCTTCCTAATAGGTACCTCAACCCTGGACTCCCCACCTCCGGATTTACCAAGTGAGAAAAACAAACTACTGTTTATTTAAGCTACTCTTAATTGAATGCTCTTTTAATTGCAGCTGACTGCATTTCTACCTGATAGAGTCAGAGGGCCAGTTAGTAACAGAGCGGAGGTTAGACCCAGATATTCTCTCTCCCAATCTAATATTCTTTCCTTGAGAGCAGTGATTCTCAAAGTGTGGATCCCAGACAAGCAACATCAGCATTGCCTGGGAACTTGTTGGAAATGCAGGGAATTCCCTGGCAGTCCAGTCGTTAGGACTTGGTGCTTTCACTGCCCGGGTTCAATCCGTGGTCCGGGAACTAAGATCTCATAAGCCTTGCAACGCGGCCAAAAAAAAACCAGAATTTCATACCCCACCTCAGATCTGGGGGTGGGGCCCAACAATCTGGTTTAAGGAGCCCTCCCCATGATTCTCACGCACCTCAGTTTGAAAGCCATTGCTCTCTAGCTATGCTCCTCAGATATGGTTCTGGCCCAGCAGCATCAGCATCACTTAGAGACTTGTTAAAAAAATAACAAGGTCGGGCTTCCCTGGTGGCGCAGTGGTTGAGAATCTGCCTGCCGATGCAGGGGACACGGGTTCGAGCCCTGGTCTGGGAAGATCCCACATGCCGCAGAGCAACTAGGCCCGTGAGCCACACCTACTGAGCCTGCGCGTCTGGAGCCCGTGCTCCGCAACAAGAGAGACCGCGATAGTGAGAGGCCCGCGCACCGCGATGAAGAGCGGTCCCCACTTGCTGCAACTAGAGAAAGCCCTCGCACAGAAACGAAGACCCAACACAGCCAAAAATAAAATAAATTAATTAAAAAAAAAAATAACAAGGTCCCACCCAAGATCTACTGGATCAGAATCTGCATTTTCAGGAGATGCCTGGGTTATTTGTGTGTACATTGAACTTTAAGGCGCATTGCTCAACAGTATGCTCAACTGAGTCTTTTTATTTCTCTTATTGAAGCAAGAGTGCTGAAAACATGGATCACTGACCAGGCTGAAATAACACACTCAGGGTTCAGCTATGCACATCACATAACAAAATCTAAACATTTTAAAATTAAAAAGATATAATCTATAATTAAACTTTCAGACTTTTGATTTTGGACATTTAAAAACATAAAAAGTAGCAAGGATCATATAATTGCACCCTATGTACTTCATACTTGATTTCAAGTGAAGAACTTATCCTAGGTATAAATTTGAGACATTTCTTTTAGGAATCTCTTGAATGCTAAGGTAAATTTGTGTATGCCATCAGTGCCTCTGTAAAAGAAATCATGCACTATTTGAAGAATAAATGATTGGGGCTTCCCTGGTGACTCAGTGGTTAAGAATCCGCCTGCCAACGCAGGGGACACGGGTTTGAGCCCTGGTCCGGGAAGATCCCACATGCCGCGGAGCAACTAAGCCTGTGCGCTGCAACTACTGAGCCTGCACTCTAGAGCCCTTGAGCCACAACTACTGAGCCCATGTGCCACAACTACTGAAGCACGTGCACCTACACCACACGCACCTACAGCCCATGCTCCACAACAAGAGAAGCCACCGCAATGAGAAGCCTGCGCACTGCAACGAAGAGTAGCCCCCGCTCGCCGCAACTAAAGAGAAAGCCCGCTCGCAGCAACAAAGACCCAATGCAGCCAAAAATAAACAAACAAATAAATTTATAAAAAAGAATAAATGATTGTGTTTTAATATCTTTATACCCACTAGAGAAAGGATAGGGGCAAATTTCATTTTTTTGATTTTATTATGTATTTTTTGCATCCTTTTTTTATACTCCTTATTGGAAATTATGTATTTCATGATGACAGTTTCAGGATTCTGTGTTTGTCCTTAGTTCATGTCCATATTATCCCTGTAACTGTGGCTGGGGAGAATGTAATAGCTACATTCTCTTAGTTGGTAATAGCTACCGTTACAGCCATCAAATGGATGACCTTAGGCCCTCATTTCAGTCTGTCCTAAAACACATTTTGCTAGGAATGCCTGCTTTAAAATGTACTTAATTTTTTAATCTTGATATTCTTTAAATGTACTTTCCAGAAAAGTAGCTTTTAGAGAGATAGAAATGTTTGTCATTTTCATTATCTGTTATAACTTCTTTGTGTAGATCGGGGGTTCTGTCTATTCAAATTGTTGTCACTGTGCATTACGATGTTCATTTATTGGAGGCATAGTGACAGCATGCTAGAGCTGGATGGGACATAAAGATCATTTATTAATTAAGCCTTCCCAACCTTTCCCCCACAGTGTTCACAGAGAAAATGACGACCACACCCTAAGGAAAGGGAAGGGTAGAGGCAGTTCTCCTCGGGAGGGGTTGCCTGGGGGCTCCTGTCATCCCTATAGCTCATTTACCATTATAACCATTTTTAAATGTACAATTCAGTGGCATTAAGTACATTCACACTGATGTGCAACCATCGAGATAGCTTCTTTTTTTCTTTTTTATTGAAGTATAGTTGATTTATAATGTGTTAATTTCTGCTGTATAGCAAAGCGATTCAGTTATATGTATATATACATTTTTTAATATTCTTTCCATTATGGTTTATCACAGGAAATTGAATATAGTTCCCTGTGCTATAGAGTAGGACCTTGTTGTTTATCCATTCTATATACAATAGTTTGCATCTGCTAACCCCAAACTCCCAATCCATCCTTCCCTATCCCCCGAGATGGCTTGTTTTTTGTTTTTTTGTTTTATAAATTTATTTATTTATTTATTTTTGGCTGCGTTGGGTCTTCATTGCTGCGCGCGGGCTTTCTCTAGTTGCGGCGAGTGGGGGCTACTCTTCGTTGTGGCGAGTGGGGGCTACTCTTCGTTGTGGCCCGCGGGCTTCTCATTGCGGTGGCTTCTCTTTTTTGCGGAGCACGGGCTCTACGCGCGCGGGCTTCAGTAGTTGTGGCGCACAGGCTTAGTTGCTTCGCGGCATGTGGGATCTTCCCGGATCAGGGTTCGAACCCACGTCCCCTGCACTGGCAGGCGGATTCTTAACCGCTGCGCCACCAGGGAAGTCCGAGATAGCTTGTTAACGCATAAAAATTTTGATCACTAAATAGTCAGTCTATTTCAACTTTTCATTTCATGAATGAGGAAACTGAGGCTTGTTTCTTTTTCAAAAAATATCTTTGCATGATCTACTAGTAATAATATTGTGCATGGTCTGTATTTTCTGTTTTGTGAAAGTTGTATTTTTTTCTCCTTCTTACAGTAAAGATGATTTCTGTTTAAGTCATGATATATTTGTGTTGGTGCTCTTGTCAGAGTTCCTTTTTACGATCCTATTTTCCCAGCCATGAAAAAGTTTAATCAGATTTTTTTTCTGATGAAATAAAAAAAAATATTTCCACTATGGTAAGATGTAATATCTTCTGTTACTGCTTTAATATGTTATATTTAATAATTTGATCTCCTCAGGTATCTGGGACTAAGTTATTATCTCTAGGGCTTCCACTGTTTTTATATGTATGTTGAAATTTGTAGCCCATTTTGACTCTACTGATGTTTATTATGCTATCAATATGTTTCTCCAGCTATGCCGGGCTAGTATATTTGGCTAATTAAAACTATTTGGGAGATTATTAAAAATTAACTTTTTTTAAAAAATTAATTAATTAATTAATTTTTGGCTGTGTTGGGTCTTCGTTTCTGTGCGAGGGCTTTCTCTAGTTGCGGCGAGCGGGGGCTTTCTCTAGTTGCGGCGAGCGGGGGCCACTCTTCATCGCGGTGCGCGGGCCTCTCACTGTCGCGGGCTCTCTTGTTGCTGAGCACGGGCTCCAGACGCGCAGGCTCAGTAGGTGTGGCTCACGGGCCTAGTTGCTCTGCGGCATGTGGGATCTTCCCAGACCATGGCTCGAACCTGCGTCCCCTGCACTGGCAGGCAGATTCTCAACCACTGCGCCACCAGGGAAGCCCCTAAAAATTAACTTTTGACATGGTTTTAGTTTCCTGCTCTCTATCATTTGGTTTGTTAAATCAACCCAACAAATTTCTAAGAATAGTTATGTAACAGTCGAACTGAGAATTGGAAAATCCAGCCCTAGCACTTTTTATTAATGGTTTTTGTGTGTTTTGGAGCTCTTGTTTTCTTAGTCCTGGCCTGCCTGCCCCTCAGGCTCCTTACCTCTCCAGTTTAAGACTTTAGCGGTTGAACCCCAGGGTCTGCAGGTCTCAGACGGTCCCTTTGTGCAGGCTCGCAGGGGGGATCTGCGTCTATTCTGAGGATTCCGAGTGAGAACTGTCAGAGTCCCTTCCCTTACTTACTTCAACCCCATCTGTAAATTTGTGATAGAAGCAAGTCATCGAGTGTGTCTTCTGGATGGATCAAGACCAAACAGTGCTCCCTGTTTGAATCACCCCGTGATCAAATAAGATGATAGTCCAAGGAACCCTGGAAAGCCTGTGTCCACTTCCCTCTGCCATAGTTCCTCTGTGGCTCAGGAATGATACATGACTTAACGGTGTTTTTCTGTTAATCACATGTTGAAGCAAAGTCATTCTCAAATTGTTCTCACGTGTTGAATCAAAGTAATTTTAATCTTATCTTCCCTAATCTGAGTTGACATCTGTTGTGTCATGGTTCTTCCTCTTTGGCGTATCTTAAAAGCGTTTTAGTGTATAGAAAAGAAGATTTTATATTCTGGTAGTCTTTGCTTTGTTAATGTACAGATATCTTTTTTTTTTTTTAAGAAAGGAATAAAATTGTATTTACAGAAGACATAAGACATGATTGTACATAGAAGATCCTAAGGACTATTCCTTCAAAAGCTACTGGAACTAATAAGGGAGTTTAGAAAGATTACAGTACAAGGTCTATATACACAAGTCAATTGCATTTTTAAAAATAAAACATTTTTAATTATTTATTTTTTTAAGGTGGTAAAAGATACATCACATAAAATTTACTCTTTTAACCGTTTTTAAGTGTACAGTTCAGTGTAATTTTTTTTTTTTTGGCTGCGTTGGGTCTTTGTTGCTGCACATGGGCTTCCTCTAGTGTGTCAAGCAGAGGCTACTCTTCGTTGCGGTGCGTGGGCTTCTCATTGTGGTGGCTCCTCTTGTTGCGGAGCACGGGCTCTAGCCACACGGGTTCAGTAGTTGTGGCACGCGGGCTCTAGAGCGCAGGCTCAGTAGTTGTGGTGCACAGGCTTAGTTGCCCCACGGCACGTGGGATCTTCCCGGACCAGGGCTCAAACCCGTGTCTCCTGCATTGGCAGGCGCATTCTTAACCACTGCGCCACCAGGGAAGCCCTCAGTGTAATTTTTAGTAAGTACAGGGAAGCAGTGTAATATTCAGTAAGTACATTCACATCGGTGTGCAACCATCAAGGTGGCTTCTTAACACATAAAATTTTTGATAAATATATATTTTTGATAAATATATATCAAATATACATAGATATACTTTTATCAAAAAAAATATATAACTGATGAAGAATTGAAAATGGGATGGGGAAGCCTTGTATTTTACCTGTATTCCTACTTCAAGATAGAACAAAATCTAAGCACTGAATTGTAGATGTAACTGACTTACCAGTCATTTTGCATGTGGCAGTATCAGATTCCACACACTACCTTGGGAAGACAGGAAAAACTAATAAATATTTTAATGGGAGAGGACACACTTTATTCTATGTAAAATAATGACCTTACCAGGTTTAAATATTACAACATCAAAACATATTTATTGGGCTTCCCTGGTGGCGCAGTGGTTAAGAATCTGCCTGCCAATGCAGGGCACACGGGTTTGAGCCCTGGTCTGGGAAGATCCCACATGCCACGGAGCAACTAAGCCCATGCGCCACAACTACTGAAGCCCGTGCACCACAATTACTGAAACCCGCATGCCCTAGAGCCCGTGCTCTGCAACAAGAGAAGCCACCGCAATGAGAAGCCCGCACACCACAACGAAGAGTAGTCCCCGCCTGCTGCAACTAGAGAAAGCCCGCGCACAGCAACAAAGACCCAATGCAGCCAGAAATTAATTAATTAATTAATTAATTTTAAAAAATATTTATTGTAGAAAATATAGAAAAAACAGGTAAGCAGAAAAAGCAAATAAATTGGAAGGATTGATATTGACCTTTTAGGCATTCATAACTCTGTTCCTCTCAGTATTTGAGGATTTAAATTGTATTAACTAGTGCTTGTGAGTTAATTGTAAGCCACAATTAGCAGACTTTAGTTCAGTAGCATCTCAGGGTGAATGAGTTCCCAGCAATCACAGATCAATAGGTTTTATTTCTGCTTTTTATTTGAAAGCCTTATGATAGATTCATTTTATGTGTGTCTGGGTTTGGTTTTTTTCCCCCTCCTAAATGATGTGTTTGTTTCATCAACTGGTTAAGTATATGTATGGCACAAGTATACATAATGTGTTTTCTGACCTTTGAGTTGGAAGAGACTTGATTTTACCAAGTGTCATTTACACTTGTAGGTAATCATTAGAACTGGATAATGCAAAGGTCTGATAATGAGAATCTGGCTTCTATTCAATTTGAAAGAGGTATTGGTGCCAAATGGTAAACTGCCAATGGTAAATGCCTTATCTGCACTAGTGGAGAGTGGTTTGCACACATTTCCCTGAAGTGAAATATCCAAATGGCTGCTGGACCCTTTTGGAATGCATCATGATCTTAGAATAACAGACTCTTTCATCTGGAAGTCCAACCCCCTTATTTTTACAGATCCCCCTGCCCCAGTCAGACACAGGTGCTCCCCTCCCAGTTTTCCTCTAGTACCTTGTCTGGCTTCCATTATTGCCCTAGTGTGTTATCGCCCTAATTATGTGTTAATGTAAATAACTCATGCAGCCATGTGATGAGTTATTTACATTAACACATAAACAATAGAGTGGGAAATTCTTCAGCCAGTCTATATCTTGCTCATCTTTGTTGTCATTAGCACTTAACACAGTGCCTGGAGCTTACTAGATTCTCAATAAACGTTTGTTGAGTGAATGAATGATGAAACAGAGGCCCAGGGATAGGAAGTGCCCTGCCCAAGATCACAAATCTAGTTAGTAACAATGTTCTGAGATATAGGTTATGATAACATTTTAAGTACATTGCACTGCTTGACAGCATGTCGGGAGAGGCCAGAATTGGACTGGATCTTGGAATAAAACTCTGGTGACACGTTATTCACATGGATTTCTAATTCATGTGATGGTCCACAGCATCAAGAATTGACTCTGAGGTCCATCCTGAGAGGTTTTTTTTGGTACCTTAAAGTTTTGTTTCTCTTGGCTGGACCTCAAGGATGAAATGCTCTACCAGTAGGAAAGATGGTATATGTGGGGAGGAGGAAACTTTCCCACAAAAGGCCAGAGTGGGAGAAGTCCCTAGTCTATGGAAGGGCAGGGAAATCTCTCCCCATCCCTGGGGTCCACAGACTCTAGATTATGTTCATGGTCAGTCTTTGTTAGAAATATGTAATCAGGGACTTCCCTGGTGGCACAGTGGTTAAGAATCTGCCTGCCAATGGAGAGGACACGGGTTCGAGCCCTGGTCTGGGAAGATGCCACATTCTGCAGAGCAACTAAGCCCGTGTGCCACAGCTACTGAGCCTGCGCTCTAGAGCCCGTGAGTCACAACTACTGAGCCCGTGTGCCACAACTACTGAAGCCTGTGCACCTAGAACCCATGCTTCGCAACAAGAGAAGCCACCACAATGAGAAGCTCGTGCACAGCAACGAAGAGTAGCCTCTGCTCACCGCAGCTAGAGAAAGCCTGCGTGCAACAATGAAGACCCAACGCAGCCAAAATAAATAAATAAATTTATAACCAAAAAAATGTTATGAATGCCATGCAATACATTATTGACTATTTAAAAAAAAAGATATGTAATCATTTTGGGCATTGGTTGGGGAAGGTTGGTGGCAACCCTCTGTGTGTGTGATGACCACTTAGTTTTGTGCCAAGATCAAGGCTGTTTTGTTTTGTTTTGAGGCAGAGAGGGTTGGAGTAGGATGTCAGCATGAGAATACCAGCTCAGTGATGGCTCTGGCCTTGGAGGAGGTCACAGTGACCCAGGAAATGTAATCTGGACAGTGGCTGGGTGGCAGTCATGACTGAGCTCAGCAGAGTCGTCCCTGAAGATGTGCTCCGGGAGAAGTGCTGCAGGGAGGCCTCAAGATGCGGACACTGGCTGTTCTCCTGAGTGACAGCTGGAATGTGTGTGTGTGTGTGTGTGTGTGTGTGAGAGAGAGAGAGAGAGGGAGAGAGAGATGAAGGTAGAAGAAGGAAATATAGAAAAGGTGTGGCCTGGCAGACCTAGAGGAAGTCCTTTTCATCCACTATTTTAAGGTGACAAGGTAGCACCAGAGTCACCTGGCTTGCCTGGATGGCCATAGGGGAAAGGTGTGTAAGGTCTGGGCTAGCCCCATAGGTGGGAGTGTGTTGGTGTGGGCAAGGGCAGGGGCCTGTGTCTGCCAGCCTCAACGAGGAGATGCTGCCTCGGTTGGTCATTATGAGCCTGCTGCCTGAGCTCGGTAGACAGCTGAGCACAGCACCAGGCTGGACCTCAAGGATGAAATCGACAAACTTTTGTCCCCAAATCCTCTGGCTTTTATGCATATGGAGAGCAAGTAGGTTAAGCTGTTGCTCTTTTTTATTTTTTTTTGGCCGCGCTGCGTGGCTTGTGGGATCTTAGTTCCCTGACCAGGGATTGAACCCAGGCGCAGCAGTGAGAGCGCTGAGTCCCAACCACTGGACCGCCAGGGAATTCCCCAGAGCTCTCACTCTTCTGACTGCCTGTCTCTTTAGAAGGGTCATCATTTCTTGCCATCAGGAATTGTTAGCATTGGGTTGGAGTCCAAAGGATGGGCTTTAGGAGTCAAGAACCCCTTAACATTATTTTCAAATTCATATGTTTACTTTTTTCTGGCGAAAGGTTCATAACAGATTCTCAAAGGGATCCATGCACCAGCAAAGGTTAAGAACTTTTGGTGTAGGGGAAGCAGAAGGAACGCTTGCATTTATAGGGGGCCTTGCTGTTCACTTGGCAAGGATATAAGTGAATGGAGTATGGCAGGGTAGGAGAATCAGTTTAGTGGCTCAGGGCCTACGGATTAACAGCTGCTGCATCTCCTGATAACAGAACTTACCTGAAGGCATGCACTCACATGTGGGTTAGAGGCAGTGGTCAGAAACTTACTGAATGAGCAAGGGACAACTGCAGTGTATACAGAGAAATAAATAGTGTGAGGCCCAGGGAACATAGCTGGTTGGAAGAGAAGAGTCACTATGGGGAGATCCCTGAACACAACTGGACACCAGAGCAGAGTATCACAGTGCTCTCAGGAGTCCATCTACAATCCACGAGAGAGTGAGGTCACAAGGATTTCCAGGGGCCACACTAGACTTCAGTTAAGGTTGTCCCTGGGCTTTGGGTGGGGGACCCTCTTAAGCTGTATCGTCTATAGTTATGTCCTAGAAGCAGAGGTAGTAGTCTGGCCTTCATTAGCTCCTTGACATAAACCCTAGTATGCTCATTGCTACTTGATCCTTTTCATGAACCTCAGGTGACTTGGTGTGTTTTTCACACCATCTCTGTGGCCAGTGCCCTGTGTGCTTCCTTTCTGCCCTTGGGGTCCTCCCCGCTGATAGGATACTCAGAATAGTACCATTTCCAGAACTGGAATCTAAGTGGGCAAGAGAAAAGTTTTGGGGAGTGGTTCTCTCTAGGTTCTGGAATCCTAAGGAAGAATGGGACATGGTGGGAGTAGGGCCTCTCAGGGAGGACTGTAGGTTGGGGAAAGGAAAATGGATCATTTTCAAGTCTCTGGGCAAGGTTTGGGGCTGTTTGGCCCAGTGTTTTTCTCATTGGCCCAACCAGCTGTAGGTGGGTGTTGATGAGGCTCGCTCTCACCCCTCACCTCCTCCTTTCTGTCATCTCTTGGCTGCCGCTGTGCTCCTTGAGAAAGGCAAGCCACTGCAAAGTTGTTTCAAAGGAACACATCCAGTTGGCAACTTTGTTTTACCCTGTGGGTGAGCTTCCCGCTGTGCCAGTTCTGACGCCCCCTTTCCCAACTGACTTTGCAGGGAGGGCCTTGGAACTGCCATACCTTCCACTGATTTTCTGTTTTGGTGCAGCTGTCTACAGATCTAGTTCATGATTCATGACTATTATTTGATCTTGTAGGAAGTAAAATACTCCTAGTCACTAGTTTGTTTCCATTCAGGCGCTAATGGCACATTGTATAATGTATCCATTGGGAAGATTTCCAAAGGATCAAATATCAGAAATTCAGCTACAACAAGCCACTTGGTTCCTGATACCATAAAGCTATTCAGTGTAAGAATCTGGGGATATCTTTTCTTACGTCATGCATAAAAGGAATTGAAAAAAATTTGTCTCTGTAAGTTGCAGAAATGACGTCTCTTGCCCCCTTTTCCCTCCTTTTTGAAAATGGTCTGGGATTAAAGTCACAATGTTCGTGATCTGAAGGCCAACGTGGTGAACACACGAATTTATCCTGGGGTACACTATTATGTGATTGTGTGGCAAGTCTTTTAATGTCTCCTTGTTAAAGGAAAGACAGTAGAAGCTATGGCCTTGACACTGTTCTTTCACTTATTTAACAGATGTTTGTTGAACAGTTACAATGTGCTAGGCCTGCGGTAGATATCAGGGCTACAGAGATAAAAGACCCTCTCCCAGCCCACAAGAAATGCATAGGCCAGCGGGGGAGACAGAGAAGTGAATCATTAATTGAAATGTAGTGGAGTAATTGCCAGGAGAGCAGTGAACAGTGGGCTGGTAACCCAGAGGAAAGATACTACCTCTTTCAGTGGAAAATCAGTAGTCCCTCACTGTTTAACAGGAAAAAAAAAAAAAAAAAGATTTTTCCATGTAGATAAGTAGATTTTCCAGATAACCAGGCTTATCTCTTTAGGTCCCAGAACTTAAAACATTAAAAAATATATATTTTTTGATGGGAGTATATGTAAAACGTACTCTTCTCTTTCTTCTTAAATGGAATATACTGAATGAAATTCAATCTTTTCTCGTTGACTCGAGGCACTGCATGAATGCTAGGCTTTGAGTTTGGCTGTGCTGCCCAAAGACTCTTAGGTTCTCCCCTAAGCCACATGGCCCTTCCTTATGGCTTTTGGTAATGTTTCTGTTTCTTCTCTCCTTATCAGGATGATTGTGCTGGTCCTGACTGCTTTTTACTTGACAGTCCCTAGTAGCTCTCTCCTTTCTCCTTTCAAATTTGTGTTGGTCTAGGAATTCATGCATCTAAACAGGTCAGACTTTTTTTTTTTTTAAAGGATTTAAAAAATTTTTAAATTTATTTATGGCTGCACTGGGTCTTTGTTGCTGTGCGTGGGCTTTCTCTAGTTGCAGCGAGCGGGGGCTACTCTTCGTTGTGGTATGCGGGCTTCTCATTGCGGTGGCTTCTCTTGTTGCGGAGCCCAGGCTCTAGGCGTGCGGGCTTCAGTAGTTGAAGCACACGGGCTCAGCAGTTGTGGCTCATGGGCTCTAGAGTGCAGGCTCAGTAGTCGTGGCGCGTGGACTTAGTTGCTCCAAGGCATGTGGGATCTTCCTGGAGCAGGGTTCAAACCTGTGTCCCCTGTATTGGCAGGTGGATTCTTAACCACTGCGCCACCAGGGAAGCCCTAAACAGGTCAGACTTCTGTTTAAAGTAAGAGTAAGTAGATTATGGGTCAACACTTGACAGTACAGGGACTTCCCTGCTGGCCTAGTGGTTAAGAATCTGCCTTCCAATGTAGGGGATGTGGGTTTGATCCCTGGTTGGGGAACTAAGATCCCACATGCCGCGGGGCAACTAAGCCCACCCTCGTGAACTTGGCTATCCAGAGTGCCTTTCTTTAGTTTTGTTTCTGTCTTGTATTTACATTCACTTGAGGGACATTTCTTTTCTTCTTTTCTTTTTTTTTTTTTGCTGCACTGCGCAGCATGTGGGATCCTAGTTCCCCAACCAGGGCTTGAACCCGTGTACCCTGCATTGGCAGGCGGATTCTTAACCACTGCGCCACCAAGGAAGTCCCAACATATCCATTTTTATATTTCCTGTATTTGTAGAAATTAGTTCTGAGGCAAAGGTTGATTTAATGTATAACTCTTAGGAATTAGAGTTTTCACAAATACTTGTTTTTAAACAATAAATCTTTTTTTAAAATTTATTTTTATTTTTTTGGCCGCTCTGCAAGGCTTGTAGGATTTTAGATCCCCTACCAGGGATTGAACCCGGGTCCTCGGCAGTGAGAGCACAGAGTCCTAACCACTGGACTGCCAGGGAATTCCAACAAATCTTTTTTAAAATAAAGAGCTAAATTATGGGGACTTCCCTGGCGGTCTGGTGGTTAAGACTCCACGCTTCTACTGCAGGGGCTCGGGTGACCGATCCCTGGTTTGGGAACTAAGAGCCCACGTGCCTTGGCGTGGCCAAAAAAAAAAAAAAGAGCTAAATTATGTTTGGTGAGTATTAAGAAAAGAGAATTTCTTATCTATATTACTTTCTACTATGGAAATAGATATAGGAATGTAACATCTAGTTGATTATGTAACTGTATTATTCAACTCACTTAATAAGGCACCAGTTCTTAAGTTAGCCATGGGGAAATTGGCCTTTTCTATTATCTTGATTGAATCATGGTTATATGACGATTAGAAATTGCCTTATAATTGCCTTCCTCAACCTTACCCCTGGACCCAAAGCAATATTTTATTTTGCCCATATTTACATTCTTATAAAGGGGCAAGCCTTCATATCTGTGGTAGGTTGTTGCATTTGGTGGCCCCTAATGAACCTGACTCCCAGTATTCCTGCCTTTGTGTAGCTCCCTCCCTAATCAACTTCGGGCTTGACCAAGAGACTCATGAATCACACAAGCACGGGAGGGTAAGCGCTTGTGCACTGGGGCTTGCCCTCTTGGAACACTGTCCTGGACCAGTGTCTGGTCTACTGGAGGTTGGGAGGTCACAAGAAGAACTGAGACTCCTGCCCAGCACCAACTGCCAGACTTGTGAATGAGGCCAACTTGGAATAAATTTCCAGCTGTTCCAACCATCTGTAGTAGCCCAAGTGAGCCAGAAAAAGAACTTTGCAATCAACTAACAGAATCAAGAGAAACAATAAATCAATATTTTTTGCCTCTACATTTTGCGATGAATTTTCATGCAATCAGTAAATAACTGAAACAATGTCCTTTTACTGTGTTCAAGTTTAACCTTATAAAGGCGGGCTAAGATAGAATTATGAACAACACTTAGATGTTTTACTTTGTAAATTGCTCTGTGGGAGATGGAAAAAATTTTACACCTGCAAAGGAAGGGCTTATTTTGATCTGTTGGTAAAGTAAACTTCAATACAAGTTAAAATCTACCAGAATTTTTTCCAATTTGAAAATTGTTGGATCACGCTATTATAAATACTATGGTATATGTTATAAATTTCTTCAAGATATTATCCTCATAAAAGTAATGGATTCTCACTGAAGAAAAATGGAAAAGACTGGAAAGTGTAAAAATAAAAAGTAAAATAAAAAATAAATCAAGCATTATCCCACAATCCAGACATCTATTGACAATCATTTTGCTGTATTTTCTCTCACCAATTTTTTTTTTTTTTTAAAGATTGATTGATTGATTGATTGATTGATTGCTATGTTGGGTCTTCGTTTCTGTGCGCAGGCTTTCTCTAGTTGCGGCAAGCGGGGGCCACTCTTCATCGCGGTGCGCGGGCCTCTCACTATTGTGGCCTCTCTTGTTGCAGAGCACAGGCCCCAGACGCGCAGGCTCAGCAGTTGTGGCTCATGGGCTTAGTTGCTCCGCGGCATGTGGGATCTTCCCAGACCAGGGCTCGAACCCGTGTCCCCTGCATTAGCAGGCAGATTCTCAACCACTGCGGCACCAGGGAAGCCCATCTCTCAGCAATTTTTCTGTGCTCCATTTAACATTTTTTCATATTTAAATCAGGCTGAGGGGAGGGGTGAGTGTGGATATAAAAGGGTGGCATGAAAGAGTGGTGGGATGTTGTCACAATGAAGTATCATGTTTATTGTGGTGGTTACATGAAAGTACACATGTGATAAAATTGCATAGGGCTGCACACACAAATGAACGAACTATATGTAACAGGTGAAGTCTGCTTATGCTCTGTGGATTGTGCCAATGTCAGTTTCCTAGTTTTGCTATTGTACTATAGCTATGCAAGATGTTAACATCGGGGGAGGCTGGGTGAAGGGTGTCAAAGACCTCCCTGTATATTTCTTTGCACTTTCCTGTGAATCTATCATTTCAAACTAAAAAAAAAAAAAAAAAAATCAGTCTGTAGCTAGAGTTTTGTACCCTGCCTTTCCCTGTATATTTTCATTTTTAATGAAAAAAGAGAATGTCCATGTTTCATATCCACGTCTTGATTACTTTAAAAAATGAACTGAAGAAACTGTCTTAATTATAGAGTTAACTGCTAAGGAAGGGGGTACATTTCAAAAACAACTTTATTTGTTGGAACTTAATTATTGCAAGAATGCCAAAGCATTTTATGGACTGCATGGGGTTGTGTTTGAGAGTTTAGAAAAGGAAATTACATGACAAAAATATAATTATAACACTAACAAAATATTGTGAAATTATGCATCTGGTGGACTGCAGACAGAAAGGGGAATGTTGTGGTTGAGCTCGGGGGAGGAGGCCCGGCTGAGCCTGTCAGGAATGATTTGAGGGCTTTGGGGGAGGGAAGGAAGCAGGGCACGGCTGCTGAGCAGAACTGGTCTGGGGCAGCTTAGGGCAGGGCAGGCCATGGCTCCTTAGAAAAAAATGATAAAGAGCAGGCCGTCAGCGTGCTGGCAACAGCATCTAAGAATCCACCTTCAGAAAGGAGTGGCAGGGCATAGACAAGAGTTTTGATATCAGATTTGCCTAATATTGGTTGCAGAAAAAGTTAGGGAACAGGAGGGAATAGAAAGCAGGGGATGAGCAAGGCAATAGAAATAAAAGCAAAAATAAACAAATGGGACCTAATCAAACTTTGCACAGCAAAGGAAACCATAAACAAAACCAAAAGACAACCTACCGGACTGGGAGAAAATATTTGCAAATGATGTGACCGACAAGGGCTTAATTTCCAAAATATACAAACAGCTCATATAGCTCAATAACAAAAAAAAAACAAACAACCCAATCAAACAGTGGGCAGAAGACCTAAATAGACGTTTCTCCAAAGAAGACATCCAGATAGCCAATAGGCACATGAAAAGATGCTCAACATCTCTAATTATTAGAGAAATGTAAATCAAAACTACAATGAAGTACTACCTCATACTGGTCAGAATGGCCATCATTAAAAAGTCTACAGTGGGGCTTCCCTGGTGGCACAGTGATTAAGAATCCGCCTGCCAATGCAGGGGACATGGGTTCGAGCCCTGGTCCGGGAAGATCCCACATGCCGCGGAGCAGCGAAGCCAGTGTGCCACAACTACTGAGCCTGTGCTCTAGAGGCCTCGAGCCACAACTACTGAACCTGCATGCCACAACTACTGAAGCCCACGTGCCTAGAGCCCATGCTCCACAACAAGAGAGGCCACTACAATGAGAAGCCCGCGCACTGCAACGAGGAGTAGCCCCTGCTCGCCACAACTAGAGAAAGCCGACGTGCAGCAACTAAGACCCAATGCAGCCAAATAAATAAATAAATAAACTTTAAAAAAAAAGTCTGCAAATAACAAATGCTGGGGAGGGTGTGGAGAAAAACGAACCCTCCTACACTGTTGGTGGGAATGTAAATTGGTGCAGCCGCTATGGAAAACAGTATGGAGGTTCCTTAAAAAACTAAAAATAGAGTTGCCATATGACCCAGCAATCCCACTCCTGGGCATATATCTGGGGAAAACTCTAATTCGAAAAAATACACGCACCCCAGTGTTCATAGCAGCACTATTTACAATAGCCAAGACATGGAAGCAACCTAACTGTCCATTGATAGATGAATGAATAAAGAAGATATGGTATATATACACAATGGAATACTACTCAGCCATAAAAAAGAATGAAATAATGCGACTTGCAGCAACATGGATGGATCTAGATATTATCATACTAAGTCAAGTAAGTCAGAAAAAGACAAATACCATATGATATCACTTATATGTGGAATCTAAAATATGACACAAATGAACTTATTTATGAAACAGAAACAGACTCACAGACATAGAAAACAAACTTATGGTTACCCAAGAGGACAGGGGGTGGGGGAGGAATAAATTAGGAGTTCAGGATTAGCAGATACAAACTACTATATATAAAATAGATAAACAACAAGGTCCTACTGTATGAGACAGGGAACTATATTCAATATCCTGTAATAAACCATAATGGAAGAGTAAAAAAAAAAAGAAAGAAAGAAAGCAGGAGGGGGCGTGGGGGTCATTTGGGAGGAAAAGTCCAGAAAGGGCAGGCTGGTGACTGGAGCGTCCCAGGTGGCCTTCAGGTGTTCCCCTTTGCTCCGAGAATAAAGTCCAAACTCTACATGGCATAAAAGGCCCTACATGACCTGTCTGGTCTTGGAATATGTCCCTGACCTGGTCTCCTGTTGCTCCCCCAAATGCACCTCTGAGCCTCTGCAGCTTCCAGAACCCTGTCCTGTTTTGGGACCTCCCTCCTCTCTCAGGTGCTCTTCCCTGTGCCTACCATGCTCTTCCCTCTGGATGTCAGTGCATTAACTGCTCCCCGGCATACAAGGCCCTGCTGGTTTCTCTCTGTGAAGCCTACTATCA
Organism: Eubalaena glacialis; assembly: GCF_028564815.1. Classification (NCBI taxonomy): domain Eukaryota; kingdom Metazoa; phylum Chordata; class Mammalia; order Artiodactyla; family Balaenidae; genus Eubalaena; species Eubalaena glacialis. Next base: position 42,670,963 of record NC_083734.1, read on the forward strand.
TACCTGGGTTGGGCCACAACCCCCCTTCTCTGCCTTTGGTCTCCCCTCAGCCCCAGGTGAGCCCTGGTGGCCTCATTTGCCTGGTGTGAGCTTCCCTTCGCAGCCACTGACGGGAAGGGAGTGGTTGAGCTTCAGAAGAGAGGTGAGCTGCAACTCGCACTCCCCTGCCCAGCCTGGGCCTTTGCACATGCCAGCCCTCCTACCCTCTCGTACATCTCCACTTGGAAAGCTTTCCCTCAGAATTCAAGACCCTGTCAAATGATTGTTCCTCTCTGTGACTCCCACACTGGCCTCTCACAGCCTTTCGTTCTTGCAAATATGCAACAAATTATATATATTTTTTTAGCTTTTTTTTTTTTAAAAAATTATTTATTTATTTTTGGCTGCGTTGGGTCTTCATTGCTGCACGCGGGCTTTCTCTAGTTGCGGCGAGCGGGGGCTACTCTTCGTTGTGGTGTGTGGGCTTCTCATTGCAGTGGCTTCTCTTGTTGTGGAGCACGGGCTCTAGGCACGCGGAGTTCAGTAGTTGCGGCACGCGGGCTTCAGTAGCTGTGGCTCGTGGGCTCTAGAGCACAGTCTCAGTAGTTGTGGCGCACGGGCTTAGTTGCTCCACGGCATGTGAGATCTTCCTGGACCAGGGCTTGAACCCGTGTCCCCTGCATTGGCAGGAGGATTCTTAACCACTGCGCCACCAGGGAAATCCTCAACAAATATTTATTGAGCACACACTGTTGTGATCCTGCTGATGTTTGCTTACCACCTTGACTGTTACTTTCTGTGTAGATGTCTTGGGCTATGAATTTTTTGAGATTCAGCACTTTAGTTTATTCATTTAGGTATCCCCAATTCCCAGAAAAGTTCAGGCACATGGTAAGCCCTTAATATATTTGTTTTGAAAATGAATGCACTTTACTATAAAAGAAAGTGGTTTTCAAGAAATTCCTAACAGTCCTTAAGGCTGGAAGGCACATTAAAGGTCACCTCATCTGGGAATTCCCTGGTGGTCCAGCGGTTAGGACTCTGCGCTTCCGCTGCAGGGAGCACAGGTTCGATCCCTGGTCGGGGAACAAAGATCCCGCATGCTGTGAAAAAAAAAAAGGTCACCTCATCCATCTCCTGGGATCCGTCCATTCCAGGCAAGTCGTCATGCAGAATCTGCTTGACCGAGTTCAGTGGAGGGGGAGTCACGGTCCATGTGGCCACTCATTGCACCTGGTAGACAGTATTGATCATGGGGAAGTTCTTCCTGCTGCAGAGCTGGACCCTGCCCCCCCCCCATAGTTCCCTCCACTGGTCCTCATCCTGCTCCCTGGAGTGTCACAGAATGAGTCCCCTCCCTCTTGCAGCTGACAGCCCATCATATATTTGGCAGTTACCACATCTCCTCCTAAGTCTTTTCTTTCCAGGTGGGGAAAGACTACTTACTAGCCGTGTGACCCTGAGCTTCACTTTCCTCTGAGCTTCAGTTTCCTTGTTTGTAAAAACTGGGCTAAAACAGTACCTATCTATATGGTTGTCAAAATTAAATGAGCTCATATATGTAAAGTGCTTAGAACGGTGCTTAGTGTATATTAAATGCTCAATAATGATTCCAGAATTATTTTGTATTATATTTTACATATAGCACTTAAAATTGGACAACATAGTTTGAGACATTTAATTAAGAAAAATAATATATGATCACATGCAAAAATATTATTAATACTTTATAAATACATAATATAAATTACATTATATGTTATATTACCCACTCCCAATAAAATTGGAAACCCCCTTAGGTAGGGTCCATTGTGAAGCTTAATGGGCAACTTGGTCTCTATTTTTAATAAATGCTTGCTTAATTAGTGAACAAATGAACTGATGTCTACTTGGCCTTAATTCAGCCCTGATCACTCACTTGTACTGCTTTAAGATTTTCCAATCATTCTCTGTGGTGTTCTTTAATTTAGGGTGACCAACTGTCCTGGTTTTCCCAGGAATGAGGGAGTATGGGAATTTTAGTTTTAAAACTGAATCTGAGGGGGTTCTTGGGACTCAGGACATTCAGTACTAAAACCAGGATGAGTTGGTCACCCAGGTGATAATTCAGTACCACTGGATTTGAGGGTTGAGGGTTATCTAGAAGAACTGCCTACCTCTGGATTCCATGGCCAAGGTTACCACTATAGCAATGCCACAGATATGCAGATGGTGTTTCCAACTGGGTCTCATGGGGGTGTTAGACCCTGATTGATGGGGCCTGCAGCTTTGCAAGGAACTCAGTTTTACCAATTCACACTTAGTGATCAGGCTCTAGGAAATTTAATTTAAACTTATACATGATGGATTAGTAAATCAGAATGTCAAGTTAAATGTTCCTGTGACTTTTCTAGGGCAGCCCCTTACCTGTTTCAGATCCTCAAGTGGGACTGGAAAGGGAGCAAGTGGTAGAGGGGTGGGCATTATGGGAGGGGGGACTGTATGTTGGATTTTAACATACAGTCTGGGCACTCTGACTATCCACTGCAGAGTGCCCATTTCCAGGGATTTCTAGAATACTTGTGTCCGGTGGAGACCATGGATAAGGCTTGCTAGACGATTCACCAACTCGGTGCAGCGGCTGTGCTCACCCCGAGCCCCCTACCCTTGTGCTCATTACCTCTTGCCTTCATCTCCACACACTTTCCAAGATTACAATCCTGAAATTTCAGATTGGTTTATACCACTCTATTTTTAAAGTGCTTCCTGCTGCTAGATCTCTGTCTCATGCACGTTTGAGTGTCCCTGGGGTCACATCACACTGGAGTGTTCTAGGAACATTACCTTTAAATGGCTCATTTTCTGTGATTTGTTTAGTCAAGAGAGGTTCCTGTTCCGGGCTTGGGCATTCTGCTCTCTCCAGCTCTTCTGCAGCAGCCCTCGTCTCACTGTTACTTCTGTGGCTGGCAGGCTCTCAGACTGCAGGGGTTTTTCACCACCAGCACCGCCTGCTGCCCTGATTCCCAGAGGCCTCCCTCCCTTTCCACCTGGCCTCCTCGCTGCCCTCTGGTTGACATACTTTGGGGTGTGCTGCTGGCCAAGAACAGGGAGGGGCTGCGCTGGTGTGGGGTGATGCGTGATCTGGAAATAGCCTTGGGGGAGGGGCCTGGCTCTGAAGCTGGCATTGAGGTGTTTGTCTGCGCTTAGACGCTCAGCGGTCCGAAAAAGGAGGCATCTTTGTTAAGTCCAGTTCTCCCTCCCAGGGATGGTATTCACCCCTCTGGGTTGGTGACTGTATTAATATCCACACACAACTTTACTCCGGACTACCTAGGTGTTCCCTCCTGCTGGGCTCCACACTCTTTAACTAGGTCTTGCAAAGGAGGGCCCTGGGATGGCTTGTGGCCTGGAGGGGGACCAGCTGCTATTCACATATAGCAGCCTCACCCCATCTGCCAGCTCATGATCCCCTACTCAGCACCAGCCACTCGTACAGATGCCCCAAGTGATGAAAGGCTGGTCATCAGGGGCAGGAACAGGAGCCAGGCAAGGTACCCAGTGGTGCAGGGGTCAGAGGTAGAGCTGAGAAGGGACCCAGTGCCCATAGGTTTTCCCTGAAGTCCTCTTCCTCCCTACTGGATGAAGGGAGGAAGCTGGCTGACACCAACCAGCCTGGCTCTCGCGAGTCAGCCGCCTACAGACCCTGGCAACCAAAAGTGACAGGCTCGTGCTTTGACGGTGGTGGTGACAGGCTTGTGGCCTCCCTGCCACCCCTCAGGCAGCCCAGGGCCTGGCTTGTGACTGTGCATTCTCTGTGCATCAGTCCTGTGTCCCCTTTGTTCATGAAGGTCTGGCCTGTATGTTGCTCTCTTTGTTCACGTCCAGAGCTTTATAAAAGATAAATTGGTTCGTGGAAGGAAAAGTGTGTCCCCAGGCTAACAGGGAGCAAGAAGGAAAAAAGTCTTAGTTCACCCAAAGCTCCTGTGTACTCTTCAGCCTCCATAGAGAGTTGCAGGGACTTTCTTGGGCTGGTGCTTCATCTGCTTGCTGAGCCCAGCCAGCCCCAATCCTTTGCCCTTTTGATTCTGAAGGTTTAGGCCACTGTGTATTGACTACTTCCCTGCAATCCTGCACCAGAAGTGGAAGGCTCTGGCCTTTGAAATAACTGGAGACCACCTGAGAACACAATTATGGTGCCCCAGATATGGGCCCATTTTGGCCCTGCTTACAGTCTAGGATTTGGATTTGGTCTCCTGATTTGATTGTCCTAGACTCCAGCTGCCTGGCCAGGGCTCTCCCAGACTGGCTTTCTGTCACCGCTCTGCCTGCAGAAAGATTAAAGGCACTTGGGCTGATTCTATTGCTTGTCCAGGGCTTGGTGGTGAGGGTGGTGGCCACAGGACTGCTGCTGTGATGACCAACAGAACACTCTGATGTGGGAATGTGAATCTGATGGAATGGTCACCATACAGGGAGGGGTGGGAGGGAACTGGGATGTGGAGTGTCAGAGAGCAAGGCAGTATTTGTGGACCTTTTTGCCCTGGAAAGGAACGTCTCAGGTGGGTCAACCTCACCCATGTTCTCCAATACTGGGCGGGAGGAGGAAAAGCTAGGGGAGGCCGTTTGCTTAGAGTTGAAGGTGTAGGAAGTAGAGGAAGACCCTGTCAGAATGATGGAGAAAGAATAGGCATCCCCCTCCCCCAGTTCTCCAAGGCTTCAAAGAGACCAGTGACTTGATTTATAGCCAGTGCTTTATTAAACATAAATAGTCTCAAAAGAGGAGAAGTACATGTGTCTCCTGGCCAACAGAGAGTACATGTGTGTGTGTTTATAAGAAAGAGGTGCGAGGTCCCTGATCTGTGCTCTGAGCGGGTGGTCAGGCAGGTGGGGCCTGGGCCAACCAGTAAGGCAGATGAGGGTCCCCATCCTGAGGACTCACTGCTCCTGGGTGCCCCAGGAGATGTAGTCTGGCCGCGTGGCTGCATGATACTCGTCAATGAGCTGCTGCACAATCTCCCTCGACGTGTCCAGCTCGTCAAAGTTCTCCTTGAAGATGTCCTCCTTGCGGAACTGCTCCAGGAAGGCCTCCCGCTTCCGCAGCTTGTCGTACTGGCGACAGGTCCGCTCGAAGAGCTTGGGGTGTGCAGAAAGCAGGGGTCACAAAGAACTTCAAGGAACAACATGGCCCAGAGAGCCAGGGAACCAAGGCTGGGCTATCTCCACAGTAAAAAAGCCAGAAGCAGGGCCAGCAGGGGTGCAGAGAGGTGAGGCACAACCAGGACAATAATTATGTGCCAACTGTGAGACTCACCGAGGAGATGCTGGTGTGGTTGGCCATCATGAGCCCGCTGACCCTGTGGGCAGAAGGCAGGTAGGGCGACTTCCTGGACAGGGCCACCTGGATGCTGGCTGGGCCCCAGGGGATGAAGTTGGCCAACTTCCGTTCCCGGATCCTCTGCAGGCTCTTGTGGACCTGGGGTGGGCACAGGAGTGGTGGTGGTAGCCTCTCCTCTACCTCTGTGGGCTCTGGGGGTAGAACGAAGGGGCCTCACCTACCTGGGTGGGGTCCACCTCCCCCTGGATGATGTTGAGGATGGCGATGTAGCAGTGGTTGGTCTGGCGATCCCGGCCCGTGGACACCATCACGTTCTTGGGCTGCAGCAGCCTCCTCATGACGTCCAGGACCGTGGTCTTCCTCACGCTGGCCACCTGAGGGGAGAGTGGCCACAGGGCAGGCCAGCACTCAGGGCACAGTCGAGACACGCATGGACACAGAGCAGTAGGCAACACGCGTCCCCATCAGACTCGGGGTAGTTTGGCCTCTCTGGGGAGTGTCCTTAGATTCAGGTCCACACTGAGCCTCTGCTGTGGGATCGGGGATCTCAGTCCTCCCGAGCTCAGCAAGCCCACGCCCTTGTGCAGGAGCATCAGCAGACCCCGTACGGCCCGGGCCCTGCAGGGAGCCACAGGCAGAGGGAAGAGGAGAGCAAGTCAGCCAGGAAGTCGCCCAGCCTGTGCCAGTCCCTGAGCGCAGGGCCTCTGGGGGCTGCACGGGGCAGCTCCGGGTGCAGCAGGGAAAAGGGGAAGGCTAGGCAGGGCCTGCTGGGCCTGAGGGCTGCTCTTACCGACTGGTCCGTGGTGAGGGGTGTGTAGCCAGTCATGAGGAAGTGGAGCCGTGGTGTGGGAATGAGCGAGGCGATGAGGCCGATGAGGTCGTTGTTCATGTAGCCGGGGTAGCGTAGGGTGGTGGTGCTGGCCGACATGATGGTGGACACCTGGGGACAAGGGTGCTGTGTCAAGGGCCTTGTCCTGGGAGGCCTCCCTTCCCCAGATGGCACTCCGGCAAGGCGGGGTTCCAGTCCGAAAGAGTCTAGGAGTGAGGGCTCACCAGCTGGTTGATCTGAGAGAAGGATGGGTTCTGGATGTGCAGGCGGTCTGTGGCGATCCGGTTCAGGGCTGTGTTGTCCAGCACCACCTGGGGGGACAGAAGAGGGTGACAGATTTATGGGGACAGAAAGGACAGGAGCTCTGCCTGATTCTGGGCTCTGAAGCTTAATTTCCTTGGCGCCAGAAAGACCCATCCAAAAGGGACTTGAACAGGACTGGGGCACCGGAAGGTTCCAAATGGACTTTTAAAAATGTATGAAAATGATAAAATAGGAAGGTTGGGAGTGGAGAAGGGAGAATCCAGGACTCACCACACAGTCTGCGTTCTGGGTCAGCCTCTTGAGCGTAAGCAGTGAGTTGTAGGGCTGGACCACCACATCGCTCATCTCGTCCTGGTTGGGAAACACCGAGTATGTCTGCACCAACTTTTTGGGGTACCTAGCGGCGTTTGAGAGAGGATGGTCAAGGGCAACAGACTGGAGGCTTGGTAAACCTGGGGCTTCCAATGACTGTCAGGGTGGGGAAATTGGGGTGGGGTCACAGGACAGCAGAGAAGGGAGACTTGACTTTTGGAAGTCTGTAACCCAAAAGCGGGGAAGGGTAGAGAGACATCTTAGGACCTAGGGTTCTAACTCCAAACCGGCCATACTCCTTGAATTTTAATCTAAGGCTGAGATGCTAGACTCCATTTCCAACCACTGGGCGTGTGATTGGGTTCTTGGTCATTGTACCTTGTCTTTCCTCAATACAGGAGAGAATAGAAGGGCCCTTTCCTGCTCCAGCAAATAGGAAGGTTTATCTGGAGGGCCTCCCAGTCACCTGGGAAACCAAATCCTCCCAGCCCCTCAAAACACAGACTTACCTGTCGTTGAGCCGTTCTAACAGGTAGGAGCCCAGGCCAGAGCCTGTTCCCCCAGCGATGGAGTGACATAGCACGAAGCCCTGCATGGGGAAGGGGCCGACAGTGTCTACATATCTAGTGGCAAGATTTCAAACTGGACCCATCTCATTTCTTGGACTCCTATCTTCCCAGGCCCTCTCCTCCACTTCCCTCCCCCCGACACATATGTAGCTTAGGAGATTCTGCCTTGTTTCCAGCAAGGCCCTGTGGCTTCTGACCAATGCAAATGGTACATGGGAGGGTCTCGTACCTAACAGGTGGCTTCTAAAGGGTGTTGCTGAGCCTTCCCCATGTTGGCTCCCACCAGCATTCCTGAGACACTCACCTCTAGACTGTCACTGCCATCTGCCTCCCGGTCTATGATGTCAAAAATGTCCTCGTGGATCTTCTCTCCCTGTACAGACATGGGGGGTGTCAGAGTGGGACAGGACTAAGGGACAAGGACTCTGACCTCAGAATAGCCACCCTCGATTCTCCTTATAGCACCTAAAAGTCCTTTTTTGGAGCACAGTGGTCCTGCTTTTTATTTGCACTGAGAGGTAGTACAGCCTAGTGGTTACGAGCAGGCCTTCTACATCCAGACTGCCTGGGTTCCTATATTAGCTCTAGTTCTAGTTGGCTGGGTGACTCTGGGCAGGTTACTTCATCTCTCTATACCTCAGTCTCCTCATCTGTATAATGAAGGTACTAATACAGGTCCACAGTTCCTTATTTAAAATTCTTGGGGCCAGTTATGTTTTGGAATTCAAGTATTTCAGATCTAGGAAGGCAATATAGAATGTACAATACATGCCAAGTAAAATGCCAGTGGGGGTCTGAGGGGTGCTAATCAAATACATTAATATTTCTGCAATGAAAGTTATGAGTAGTGACAATAAGTTGCAAAGAAACTATAAAATAATTTGTCTCCATTGAGATTCGGTTTTGCTGCTAAATGGGTAGTTATAAATCGTCTTTTGGTTTCAGAGTTTTTTTTTTATTCTGGAAACCCACAGAGCCTGTGGACCTGTAGTACCTACCTATAGGGTTGTTAGGAGGTTTAAATAAGTTAATATATGTAAAGCACTTAGTATGGCCTGGCACACAGCACTAGCTAGTACAGTCTCTTAACAATATTACATAGTTGGCTTAGAACTCCCCTCAGCCATGTCTCTCTCTCTCTACAGTCACACATCCTCCATCTGGTTCATCTCTCTCTAGGAAGTCATAGGGCCTGTCCCCACACGGGAATGGAGTTGTTCTGCCCGGGAACAGCAAATGACCTGGGAGAATCCGCTGGCCCAGTTGTTGCCAGCTCCTCCTCCGTGCTCTGACAGGTAGATGTTCTCTGGGTTGTAGAGCTTGGCATAGGGGGAATTGAGGATGGAATGGATCACCCGCGGCTCCAAGTCCAGCAGCACCGCCCTGGGGATGTAGTGCTCATCGTCTGCCTGTCAAGGGGAGTCCAGGATCGGGCCCAATAAGCTCGGGCCCACCCAGTCCTCCAGTCCTCCCAACTCTGGCTCCTGCCTGCCCTCCCTCTTCAAGCCAGCCGCCCTGGCTCCTCTGCCCAGCGGGTTCCCAGTACCAAGCCACTGCCCTTCCCTTCAGGCCCCCTGGGCCACTACCGGCCCTGGCCAAGTCGCTGGGGGCACCTGGTAGAAAAAGACGTCCTTGCGGTCAGTGCCCTCGGTGGCGAACTCCTCCACGATGCCCTCGGGGCTGATACCATGCTCGGCGCACAGCTGTTTCCAGAACTCGAACCCAACTGGGGGGAGGGGCGGGAGGGAGAGAAAGAGGATATCTAGGTCTGGGCAGGTTCCAGCTAGGAGCAGGGACTGAGCGCCTGGGTCCAGGGATAGGAAGTCAAGCTTCGGGAGTCTTCCGTGTCAGAGGGAAGGGCTGTATGTCAGCGACTGGACAGGGGACGGCCCCTCGGGGTTGGGCAACTGGACACTGGGTCAGGCATGTCCTGCCTTTCGGAGAACTACGATTCTGGGAAGGGCCGATGGAGTCCAGGATCCCACAGCGAGATCCCATAGAACCTAAGGAACCTGGCTAGTGGAGGGGCCGGAGGTTCGCTCACTCTGATTGCCGCATTGGCCCAATTGTAGGGTGATGATCTCCCTCGGCATCCCTCCTCAGGCACCTGCGTTGCAGCCGCTCCCGCCAGCTAAGCCGCGGCTCGCTAGCCCGCTAGCCGGACGACGCAGGCGCCAAACAACTCGCTCCGCCCACGAACATTCTTCGCTCCAATGAGAACTGAGTTCTGCCGACGGCACTTCCTTAATCACTTGGTTTCAGTCTTGCAGACTGCGCGTGCGCGGCTCTTGATTGGGGCGCCGGGGACGTACTTTGACGCAGCGTTCTTCTCTCTGGGTGGACGGGAGTTAGAGCCTACGCGCAGGCGCGCTGTGGAGGGACGGGGCCTTCCCGCCGAATCTTGCAGCTGCGCAGTTGGTGTTATTGTGACTGTCGGGCCGGGGCCCCGGATGTTGTGGTTGCCGGGGGGAGATGGCGGAGGCTGAGGGGGTGGCCGTGGCCCCAGGCCCAGCTTCGGGGCAGACTTTCAGGGGCCGCCGCAGTATGTCAGGCTCCTGGGAGCGTGACCAGCAGGTTGAGGCGGCGCAGCGGGCCCTGGTGGAGGTGCTGGGGCCTTACGAGCCTCTGCTGAGCCGTGTGCAGGCAGCCCTGGTGTGGGAGCGGCCAGCCAGGAGCGCCCTGTGGTGCCTGGGGCTGAACGCGGCTTTCTGGTGAGAGAACTGGATCCTCGGAAACCCTCCGAGGCGCGAATTCGTCAGGTTTCTCTAAGGCTCTCTCTCTCGCCCCCCTTACTTTCTTCGCTGCACTGGCTCCTTCCTGTACCTGCCTAATTTTGCCTCACCTCCTTCCACTCCTTCCCGCCTGCGGCTTTGGCACCGCAGTTCTCCCCAGAGCTTTCCAGTTGTTTCCCGTGCTTTACCTGCTCCCGCACCTTCGCCCCGCACATCTGGCAGGAGCTTCTAGTAACATCTTGAGCCGCTCGCAGTGAGCGAGGGCGCCTCATTTTAGCCAGGGGAAGCTGTGTCCCGTTAAAGCCATCACCTCCCTTCTCTTGTCTGCTCAACAGGGGTTTGAAGACTGTCTCCAGAGATTTTAGTAATTATTATTGGGGTAGATGTGTGAAGCGTGAGATCTCGAAAAGGTATACATAGGTGTGATAAGAAAACAAACTTGAACGATCTGAATTAGCATGTTAGATAGATATCCTTTCGCCCACCTGGGAAGTTTGCGAAGTCTCAGCGTCCGAGAGCCTCCGTAGCTGCAACTTGAAGGAAAATTGTAAGCTTTTAAAGAACAGTTATGAAATAGTGATTGTGAGATTTCACCCGTTTCAAAGTCACGTATGACGGCAAGTCCTCCCTGTTCCAGGGAATTAGAGAGGCATCCTTAGCCACGGTTTATAGCCAGGGAAATTGAGGGTGTCTAATAGTGTGTGTTTTCCTGAGCTGGAAAAGTGGGGCTACAAGTATGCTTTAAGAATCTGTCTGTGTCATGCTCTGCGAAAATGGAACTGCTGCTTCTCTGAGTTGTCATCACCTAAAGTGGACTTAGGTCTTCATAAGATCTGCCAAGCAGAGTTTGGATTTATTAATAACTAGGGAAGTATTATTGATCAAATTCCAAGGGAACTGAAGTGTAGGGTGGCTTCTACAGCTGAGTTGAAATAAAGCTGTTCTGGATAAGTCTGGAACAGAACAAAGTGTGTGTTTCCAAAACAAAATTGTTTTTGCTAAAAATAGATTTCCTCTTGAAATTCTTGGTTTTAAAACCAAAACGTTTATTATCCTTTGTATGAAAGAAGACTTTCAGTGAGCTGGAGCAAAACGAATAATTCCAAGTTCATTGACAGGAAGACACACTGGTGGTTATTACATTAATCCTCTCACAGTTTGAAGGAGACTCAGGTTAGAGGTGTCACAGCAGTTGTTGCTTGTAGAGTCTTGAGCAAACTTGATGAGAAACTTCTACAGCATTCTTCATTCATTCATTCATTTATTTATTTTTAAATTATTTTGTGTCCCTCATGACTTTTTTAAAGAGGGTTCTTTTTTTAATTTATTTAATTAATTTATTTTTGGCCGCTTTGGGTCTTCGTTGCTGGGCGTGGGCGTTCTCTAGTTGTGGCGAGCGGGGGCTACTCTTCGTTGTGGTGTGCGGGCTTCTCATTGCGGTGGCTTCTCTTGTTGTGGAGCACGGGCTCTTGGCACATGGGCTCAGTAGTTGTGGCTCGCGGGCTCTAGAGCACAGGCTCAGTAGTTGTGGCGCACGGGCTTAGTTGCTCCGCAGCATGTGGGATCTTCCCGGACCAGGGCTCAACCCGTGTCCCCTGCATTGGCAGGTGGATTCTTAACCACTGCGCCACCAGGGAAGCCCCATTTATTTTTTTATTTTGTTATTTTAAAAAATAAATTTATTTATTTATTTATGGCTGCGTTGGGTCTTTGTTGCTGCGTGCAGGCCTTCTCTAGTTGCGGCGAGCGGGGGCTACTCTTCATTGCGGTGTGCCGGCTTCTCATTGCGGTGGCTTCTCTTGTTGCAGAGCATGGGCTCTAGGCGCACAGGCTTCAGTAGTTGTGGCTCGCGGGCTCTAGAGCACAGGCTCAGTAGTTGTGGTGCACGGGCTTAGTTGCTCCGCAGCATGTGGGATCTTCCCGGACCAGGGCTCAAACCCATGTCCCCTGCATTGGCAGGCGGATTCTTAACCACTGCGCCACAAAGGAAGTCTCTCATTTATTTTTGATAGTGCTTCTTCCTTGATCCCCACGTACCTACTTCTCTCCTTGGCTGTCTGTCAAAAACCTTAACTGTAGCACCTCATTCTGGAGCATTTTCCAAAATGACCTTTTCTTCTTTTCCTCTCACCTCCCCGTCCCAACCTCTAACCCCAGACCATTTAGTCAGAACTTCATTTCCTACATTGAGTTTGTACTCCTAGGAAAAAAGTTGATCATAAACCAGTTTGTATCAGAGTGTGACTGATATATAAACACTTTATCAGGATTGAAATGAATCCTGATAAACCAAGGGTTTATTAATGCAAATAGATCAGTAGCATGTATGTTGTTATTTTTGAGGAGAGGGCTTTCCACATCCCCCTTGCCTGAGAGAGTTTTCAAAGTAGAATGTGGGGTTGAGGTCTGCACATAAGGAGCCGCTCTGACAGAGACACATCTTTAAATGTTAGTTATCTTTAATTTACTGGTTCCCAATAGTATTTACTTAAGTTTACTAGTATGCTGTTTAGAATCTCACTCAGATCCCCTTTTCCTACTCTGGGTCTCTTAAAGCATCAGTGTGATTGGTCTTTATCTCTGGCATTTCCTGGTAGCTTGCCTGTTGTGTATCCAGAATGCAGTTACTCCTGTTACATTCCCATCAGGCTCTAAGTAGCTGAGGGAGAGATGTAGCAAAATGAGGGTGTGACTCTTGTGAATGAAAGAGCAATTGGGTATGCCATTTTTGAAGAGGACTCATACCTGTGAAGGGTACAAAATGACTGACCCCAGAGGCTAGGGTAGTTTTAGCATTGGAATTCACAGGATTGTTTGTTTTAGGAAATGAACTTCCTTGGAAGGTAGTGTGAGGTTCAAAATAAAAGTTAGACTTCACATTCCAGTAGCATCAAATTGAATATGGGTGTTGACGTTTTGCTTAGGAATGTCGAAGAGTAACTGCTTTGTTCTCACTTTATTTAAAAAAGCAATTTAGGAAACACAGGTGGATCCATTAGCTCAGGTCAGAGAAAAATCAAATCTGAAACATTTTACTTTTCTTTCATTATTTGTTTTGAATAATGATATGTCATTAACTGAGGTGTTTTATACATTTTGAGGTATTAAAAGACTGGATAGGAATACAAACAAATCATCAGAATTCAGGTAGGTAGCTCTTAACTTTCAGTGTTCTGTCTTCTCATTTGAGGTTTTTCCGTACCTGTGAATGTGCCCTCTTACATATTAATAAAAAACAACATAAAAGATAGGGATAGATGTAGATGCCTTGCTCCTATAGTATTTCAAGGCTTTCACTCTTATTTTCAGGTTCCAGAAAAATTATAGTGATCACATTAGAGATCTTCCAGCCTATATTGCTTCTAGTCACTTATATGTTATTTTCCCTAGTGTAATAACAGAAATGTCAGGCCTTCCTTATCAGTAGCCTATATTTTCATTAGCCTCAGCACCACCTGTAAATGAATGATTTGGGGGAAGAATATGAGTCAGCAAGAGTCTATCGTGACAGGATCAGAAAAGAAGAGTTTCAGTAACTTTTTAGTTTGACTCATAAGATGAGGGGAGGACAAAGGAGCCCTGGAAACGTGTGTGAACTCTAAGCCTTCGCACCGCCTCCTGTGAAGTACATATGGTTCAAGGAGGGCTAGATGACTGCTGAACTCCTTTTCAGTTTTTAGCATTCTGTGATTCTAGGTGGTCTTTAAATTAGGAATATTGATTTAGAGCAATCCACAAGCTGTTTTTTTGTGCAGATCTCTGTTGGGATCTGCTTTTACAGTCACTAGTCTGAGTTAACCAATCCCCCCCATCCCCCCAAATAAAAAAAAAATGACCGGAGAAGTGATTAAAGGTATACCGCAATGCTGATCTAAAAGGTTAGAATTTTAGGGACTTCCCTGGTGGTCCAGTGGTTAAGACTCAGTGCTCCCAATGCAGGGGACTGGGGTTTGATCCCTGGTCAGCGAACTACATCCCACATGCTGCAACTAAGAGCCTACATGCTGCAACTAAAAGATCCCGCATGCAGCAACTAAAGATCCTGTGTGCCGCAACTAAGACCGGACGCAGCCAAATAAATAAGTAAATATATTTTTTAAAAAGGTTAGAATTTGAGTAAAAAGTAATAGTGAGAGATAGGAGATGGAAGGGAGGGCCTATTTAAGTGGAAACATTTGTTCTGTGAAAAAAAAATCTACACGTCAAATTTCAGATGAAATCTATTGAGCAAATGTTTCTGATGATAGTTTTTGGAGGGTTCTTTTGCTTTTGATAGCAGGGAAGACTCCCAGAGATGCCTTGGCTTACTTTTTTTTTTTTTTTGCCTCTCTTTTGCTGTCAGTTTTTATCTGTTCTGATTATAAGGTTGGGTGCTTGCTTTTTTTTTTTTTTGAATTTTATTTTATTTATTTTTTTATAGGTTGGGTGCTTTCTGTCCATTAACATAAGGTAGGTCATTTGCAGCTAGCTGGTTTCATTTCTGGTTTTGTGCAAGCAACAACTATCAGTACACGATATTGGTTGGGTTAATTTTTTTTCGTTCTAATTTACCAGTGACTGGCTCATTAACCAGACAGCCACAAGTGCTGTACAATAATGGGCTTTCTGTCCCTATAGGATGGGATGCTTTGTTCTGAAGTGCCACTGAGTGACGCTTACTCCATAATAACAAAGGAACCCAGAAATATTATCTTCTTTGATTGAAAATAGACTTGGGATCTTTCTTTTGTTTATGATTATAGCAAACTTTAATTTACCTGTACTAATGATGAGGATCCATGGTATATTTGACCTCAAAAAAATTGTTTATTTTTGAAATTTCTCATGATTTTTCTGGACACCAGATTGTTTTTCCAAGGAGTATTCTATTTAGACTGATAATTAATTGGATTTTAGCCCATAATAAAGGGGATGGACAGTTTATAAAAAGACAAAAAACCCAAATAATAATAAATCAATGGATATATAAATTTTTACGTATTAGTAATAAAAAATTCTAATATAAGTGGCAGTGAGTTACTAATTTCTGCCTATTAGGTTTTTAAAAATGATAGTATTTAATTCTGGGCACAATATGGAAAAACTGGTTTATGGTTGATAGGAACATAAATTCAACAGCCTTTCTGGAAAGTAATTTAGCAACATGTATTAAGATGCTTAAAAAGTTGTTACCTTTCAGGGGCTGGGAGAAATGGGGAGTGATTGCTAATGGGCATGGGTTTCTTTTTGGGGTGATGAAAATGTTCTAAATTAGATAATGGTGATAGTCACACAACTCTGAATATACTAAAAAACATTGAATTAGTTTAAAAGGATATATTTTATGGTATGCAAACTGTATCTCAGTAATACTGTTACAAAAAAAAAAGTTAATGCTTTTTGACCTAGTACTTCCATTTAAAGTGGTTAATCATAAATAAGGTCAAAGATTTATGCTCAGTGATATGTTCAGCTTTACTTTATTACATCAAAAATTGGAAACATCTCAGTTCAATTAGGGAAAGGTTTAAAAAACTAATTGTAGGGGCTTCCCTGGTGGCGCAGTGGTTAAGAATCCTCCTGCCAATGCAGGAGACAGAGGTTTGAGCCCTGGTCTGGGGAGATCCAACCTGCTGCGGAGCAACTAAGCCCGTGTGCCACAACTACTGAGCCTGCGCTCTAGAGCTCACGAGCCACAACTACTGAGCCCGCGTGCCACAACTACTGAAGCCTGCGCGCCTATAGCCCATGCTCCACCACAAGAGAAGCCACTGCAATGAGAAGCCCATGTACCGCAACAAAGAGTAGCCCCTGCTCACTGCAACTAGAGAAAGCCTGTGCGCAGCAAGGAAGACCCAGTGCAGCCAAAACAAAAAACAAAAAAAAACCCACCTAATTGTATCTGTGTATGATGTAATCATTTTCAAGTTGTGGATGCTTTTTCTGGTGATGAAGGAAAACATGCCTATGTATTTTTAAATGAAGGAGGAGGTTTTTAAACCAGATATTCTATATACTTCCATGGAGTTTTTATATTTGAATATTTTTTTAAATGAAGAACCTCTGTTGCCATTTTAGGGTATGTGTGTAGATAATAGGTTATTTTTTAAACTTTTTACTATGGAAAATTAAAAACATATATATAAGCAGACAGAATAATAGTATGTATTACAATTGTACCCAGCTTTACAATTTTTCAATTCATGGCCAATTTTGTGTCTTCTATACCCCAGTTCTTTTCCGCCTCCTCCTTTCTTGTTTTGAGGGAAATCCTAGATGTCATGTCATTTAATCTCTTAAGTATTGCAGTATGTGACCCTGAAAAATAAAGATTTTTAAAAAAATCACTACCATTATCACATGTAAAAAATTAATGGTTCCAGTGTTCAAATTTTCTCATAAATGTCACTTTGTTTTTTAAACAGTTCTTTGGGGTTAGCATCCAAATGAAGTTCACATATTGTGACCGATTGTTCTGTTTTTAACATCTCTTTTACTCTGTTGGTTCCCTTTCAGTCTTTTTTCCTCTTTGCAATTTATTTGTTGAAGAAACCAGTTTGTCCTGTAAAGTGTCCTACAGATCGAATTTTGCTGATTGCATCCCTGTGGCATAACACGTTCCCCTGTGCTCCTCTGTGTATTTCCTGTAAATTGGTAGCTAAATCTAGAGTCTTGATCAAATGTAGTTTCAAAAAAAAATTTTTTTTTTTTTGGCAAGACTGTTTCATACTGGTGATAGTGTACTAATTTTATTTTTATTTTCTTCCTTAATTAGTAATTATATTTTCTAAAATTTCTCCTGTAAACATGCTTGCCTTTAGAAATATGAAAAAAATAAATATCATTAAGGAAAAATCTATTGTGAGCCTACAATGGGTAGAAGGAGTAATGGGCTATGGACAGTAACCAAATTAAATAATTCACATGTGGATATCCAGAGTTGACTGCATTTGTAGTTATTTTTGCTAAATTGGAAAGTTCTCATGCTGATTATAGTTGCGGAAAAATGTTTTGCATGTTGTCTTATCAAACTTGTACACTGTTATATCTGCATGTGAATTTTTTGGCCTGTGTGACTAGACATTGCAGGACTAAACTAATCCAGAGGAATCCTCCCTTATTTTTCCTCATTCCTTACCTATACCAATCTCACAAGTACTTTATCTTCAATGTTGTCTTGTCCTTGTACATAGTTGCAGAGTTTTTTTTACAGGTAGGCTTCCAAGTTACCTCCATAAAATAAAAGTGTAATGTGACTTTAGTATATCCCAAACATGTGAATCTGAGATTGATATTTCCTTTTTGTTTAAGAATTTAGTATTGAGGGCTGAAGGAAAGGAGCACACACTTATCCATATTCTTTTATATTTGATAGACCCCCTAAGGGAATTAATAATATTTGATATTAATTGTCTAGTTACCTTGGAGAGGTAACTCTAGTGGTTTGAGGTGGTCTTTCCATTAATTAAGATTTTATCTATATGGAAGAAGCTATTTTTCCAAGAATTGTTATTTTACACCACACAGAAAAACTCTTCTTCCTCTTAAGTTTCTGCATTGGCTTGTTCAAGGAAAGGTTATCTTATATCTGGCTCTAAAATTGAATTATGGACCAGGATTAATCTGGTTCAAGAAGATGCTCACAGTTTCAGCCTTCATGATCCAGAAAATACACCCTTTGTAAAACTCTTTGCTGATTCACCTTTATCTGCAGGATAAAATCCAGTACCCTTTGTCATGAAAGGCCCTTCATGATCTGACTTCTGCCTCTCTCCCCATACTCATCCCCTCCCTCTGTTCTTTAAGTTTCAGTTCTATCATACTACTTGTAGTTCCCTAAATACGTCATTCCAGCTGGCTCTTCTCCCTATCTGAATGTCCTCTCTTTCCCTGCACCCTTTTGCCCTGTTGTCTTACCATTAATCTTTCAAATCCCAGCTTAGATGTCCTCTTTGTTATCGTTAACTTGTCATGCTATATTACAAACACGTACTGACATAAATACACTTGAGAGTATGGTCCATGTTTTACTCTTTTCTGTAATTGGCCTACTTACCACAAGGCCTCAGCATATAATAGGCAATTAATGAATGTTTGAACTGAGTTGAAGCATAGGTGGGGGCTCTAACTGGTTACTAAAATAGTCCAGCTCTTGGAGAAACAGTATTTTTATTGCCATCATCTTTGGAAAACTGACCTTTCTTAGGAGAGCTTAGTATCCTTTCCCTACCCCAATTTATATTTGTGTTAGTAATCATGATTTGGGAAGTAGAGATTGCAGACAGTCTGGATTGCCTCCCCAGAGAGCCCTTTCAAGTACTCCAGAGAAAACAGTCGTGCCACATCCTGCTGCTGGGACATGGAAGCAGCAGCACTGGGGAGCAAGATGCTCTCGAGCCCTTCTCCTTGGCCTTGTTAAATTTCCTTGTTTGTTGGGATGATGGACTGGCTTTGGAGAGAAGATTAATGGCCTGGGGCAGCTCTAGAGGCTTAAATCTATTAAACTGCTTTCATTCTGTAATCTCTATAATTACAGTATCCTTTAAGTGATGGAGTGGAAATATTGGAATAGGGTTGTCATTGATGACTGGATTTCTAAGTTCTTGGTTTCTTCCATCCCTCATTCTTTGTATAGTTTAAAAAATTATGTGACATAGATTCATGTTCATTGAAAACAGTGCAGAAACGTCTAGACACCAAAATTAAAGTTCCTCTGACAATTCCTGCTTGCATATACGTATTCACAGATACAGATAAAGCTTTTTTTTTAATGTAAGGATTATACTCTTAGTATGGTGTTCTGTGAATATGTCATTAGGTCATGTGTTGAGGAGAGAAGAAGTCATTTATAACCAACTCTTGGTCATCCTTACTCTTGTTTGATCAGTTGCTGTGATGATAACTAACAACACTTCTACATTGTAAAACTGAACAGGACATATATTAGGCATATATTAGGTGCCTTGTATTTTCTTGTCTTTTTAGCAAGATCAACTATGAAAGTTTTTCTTTTTTTTTTAAATTTTGTTGTTTTCTTGCTGCTTTTCTAGTTCTCTGTTCTTTTTTTTAAATAAATAAATAAATTTGTTTATTTATTTATTTATTTATGGCTGTGTTGGGTCTTTGTTGCTGTGCCTGGGCTCTCTTTAGTTGCGGTGAGCGGGGGCTACTCTTCGTTGTGGTGCGCGGGCTTCTCAGTGTCGTGGCTTCTCTTGTTGCGGAGCATGGGCTCTAGGCACGCAGGCTTCAGTAGTCGTGGCACGTGGGCTCAGTAGTGGTGGCGCACGCTTAGTTCCTCCGCAGCATGTGGGATCTTCCCAGGCCAGGGCTCGAACGTGTGTCCCCTGCATTGGCAGGCAGATTCTTAACCACTGTGCCACCAGGGAAGCCCAACTATGATATTTTTATAAGTGATTAAGTATGTTGTTTCTAATACCTACAAATAATCTTGCATGATTTGGTTTTTTTTTTAAAATATTTATTTATTTATTTATTTGTCTGCATTGGGTCTTAGTTGCAGCATGCGGGATCTTCATTGAGGCATGCGGGGTCTTTCATTGCAGCGTGTGGGTTTCTCTCTAGTTGTGGCATGTGGGTTTTTCTCTCTCTAGTTGAGGCGCGCGAGCTTAGTAGTTGTGGTGCGCAGGCTTAGTTGCCCCCGCGGCAAGGGGGATCTTAGTTCCCCGACCAGGGGTCGAACCTGTGTCCCATGCATTGGAAGGCAGATTCTTTACCACTGGACCACCAGGAAAGTCTCCTGATTTGTAATTGTTAACATCACATATAGATGAGGAAACTGAGGCTTAAAGAGGTCAAGCTAATTTATTCAAGGTCATCAACTCAGAGTGGCTGTTCAGAGAAATAAACTCAAGTCAGTCTAAAAGCCATGCCTCACTGCCCTGCTGAACCGCCTCTTGTGATGCATTTGGCTTCCCTCAAGATCTTAGAACAGTGTTTCTCAAACCATCTGCAGTGAAGGACTAGTGTTGTCATTTTCCCCAGTCTATTTCTGAACAATACTTTTGTAAAATACAATATAAATGAGTTACTAGATAAGTTTAAAATGCATACAAAATACAAGCCCAAATATACCCTTAGATTCAAAATTACTTGGTTAAATTGCTATAAAAATTTCTAAATTCTTACTTTCAATTTCTATACTTATTTCCTCACAGTCTGGTAACGTCACTGGACTACAGACACTCTACAGGGCATTGCCCTAGAGGCTTTAGAGTTGGATCATAGAAAGACTCATAAGAACTAGCTTTTTTTGAAAAAATTTTTTTATTGTGAAAGATTTTAAATATATAGAGGTAGAGAGAATAGCATAAATAATCTCAAGTACTCATCATCCAGCTTCAGCAATTATCATCTCATAGTCAATCTTGCTTCCTCCTCTTTCACACCCTTTCCCTTGCCAAACTATTGTTTTGACACAAATCCCAGATATCATTTCATTCATAAATATTTTAGTATGTATTTCTAAAAGATAGGGACTCTTTAAAAGCATAACTTCCATAACATCATAGCCCCCAAATTATAATAATTCCTTAATATCTTCAGATGTACTGTCAGTGTTCAGATTTCCCATATTTTTTGTAAATATCTCTTTATGGTTGATGCCTTCTAATAAGAACTAGCTCTTCCTTTATTCTCTTAATGTGATACATTGCAACTGTTGAGTTTTTGTATGTTGAACCACCCTTGCATTCCTGGAGTAAATCCCAGAAATTGGTCATGGTGTGTAGTCCTTTTAATATGCTGTTGAATTCATTTTGATAATATTTTATTGAGGATTTTTGCATCTATATGCACAGGTATCGATATACTTTAGTTTTCTTGTAGTGTTTTTGTCTGGATTTGGTATCACAGTAATGTTGCCCTCATTAAATGAATCAAGAAGTGTTCTCTCTTTTTCAATTTTTTGGGAAGAGTTTGAGAAGGGTTGGTGTTAATTCTGGAGAACTGGCTTTTAGATGTAGCTTCAGTGCTCACTTTCTGTGTGACCTTGACCAACTCATTTTACTTTTTTGAGCCTTAGTTCCTTCTTCTGTAAAAGGATATCTAATTGCATTAGGTGCTCTTTAGTGCATGTCTGTCAGTTTGTTGCCCTGAACCAGGGTCTAATTTGGTAGAAAGATGTTTGCTTTCATCAAAACAGCTTGGTCAGTACAAGAATGAATTTTGGGAATTCCCTGGCAGTCCAGTGGTTAGGATTCTGCGTTTTTCCCTGCTGAGGGCCCAGGTTCAATCCCTGGTCGGGGAACTAAGATCCCACAAGCCGTGCGGTGTGGCAAAAACAAAAACAAAAAATGAATTTCTCCTTGAAATTAATAGAATCACAGGCTTGAAAGTTGAAATGGGCTTTAAGAGGTTATTTGGTTTAGTCCTCTGCCTTTACAGAAGCAAATTATTATCTCTGCACCATAGGTAAAATAGCTGAAGTCCAGAAAGTTTAAGTGATTTTTCTCAAGGTGTATAACTAACACTTAAGTCTGTTTACCACAGGACCAGTGGTGCACATATGGTCTTTTCTGAAATTAGCTTAATTGGATAATAATCTTCTGTTCTTCCTTCTCTTTAGGTTCTTTGCCCTGACATCCCTTCGTCTTGTGTTTTTACTTGCATTCAGCTCAATGATCATTGTGTGTATAGATCAATGGAAGAGCAAAATCTGGCCTGAAATAAAAGGTAAGTCTGGTAGCATTTAGAACAATCTGAACCGGAAATGGCTTTCCTGTCATTTTTACCTTTAGTTTTAGGGGGTTTGGGGAGAGTATGTGGAGCTGGGAATATCTTTTGAAGTCTGAATTATTTGCTTTAGAAGACGTTTGAAGGGCTAGTGCCCCATCTGTAGTTCCTTAGAGCTGAGTTCCGTCCTTCTCATTGTTTATTAAGCTCAGGAAATCTTTATCCGCCACGTGAGATATTCTTGCCCTCATAATTGGCCTGAGGAATAAATAGTCCTCAAGTTGTTAAAAAATAATTCTCCTCACTGGGTACTACATCATTACCAAGACAGTATCAATTTGCCTCTGAGAAATTTCTTTTAAATTGTTTATTTGCAAAGCACTAAGTTAGGTATTATGACTTAGATAAAGTCCTCTAAGATATGGTTCCTTTTATCCAAGATGATACATACGTAAACATAAGAAAAGTTACAGAACAGCACCAGAGATGTCACAGTGCAGCATGTGATCAGTATGTTTGTCATGTATTTTGGCCCTAGCTCAAGCCTTGAATGAAACAAAAGATTTGGACAGGTAGAGAGATAAGTGTGTTTCTGTGAGGAACCAGAAGCTGCAAAGCATCTCCTGAGGGCAGGGAACTGATCATTTTCACCGGAGTGGAGAGGTCATTAAAGGGAGTGCTAGGAAATAAAGTATGTTGGGATTAGATTTTATAAGGGCCTTTAAGTTAGGCTTAGAAGTTTAGACTTTATCCTATAGATAGTGGGTGGTCCCTGATGATTCTTTTATTAGAGCTATATGCTGAGATGATATTAAAGATTAATTTGAAAGCATTTTACCCGACCACGTGGAAAGAGAAAAGGGCGAAGAAGGGAGACTCTGGCTGTATCTGTGTGAGAAGTAGTCAGAGAGGTGTCAGTGGAAACAAACGATGGATGGCTTGGAGAGCTGTGAAGAAGGAAGACATGTCAAACTGATAAATAGAGGTTAGGAGAGTAAGGGATAACAGCAGCTTTGGGATTTCAAAGCTAGGAGAGTAGCAGTGGCATTACAGTTAGATGTAGGCAACGTCAGGCAGGGCAGTTGGTTTGGGTGGGGAGTGAGAGAGAGGAAAATTGATGTAGGTCGGACATGGTAATTTTGAAGTGTTGGCAGAATATTCAAACCAGAGTATACAGCTTTTAAATACATTCCCATCCTATTTTGCAGAGACTTTAAGGAATCAGGTAGTTCACCCACCTGTCTTATGGCTAGTGAATGTCAAAAGACTTTACATCATTGATTGTAGTTAATGGGTCTCTTTTTAAAGAGAATAGGCAGATTTCTAGAGTTGAAGTAGTCATATAATGCCTTCGTAACCTGGCACACATTGATACACGCAACCCAGACACACTTGAGGGGTGGGATGGACCTTTTTTTGTGTGCACCTTGGCTCTCAACTGTAGTAATTAGAAGGGGCCCTAATGCTCCATTTGGATCCCCACCCCATCCCACCAGAGAAAAGAGCAGGCATCAGCCATCATTCCCTTGTCTGCAGCTCCCTAACTCTGGCAGTATAACATGGTGTCTCCTTTTTATTGTCTGTTACTGTTTTCTTTTCCCCAAACCTATTAAAACTTGAGCTATCAGACCAACAGCCTAACATTTTCATGTTTAAGTTTTCCTTACCAACTAATGCTGGTGTTTGTTTTAATATTGTAGTGCCAAGACCCGACGCATTAGACAATGAGAGGTATGGAACACTAATTAAATCCCTTTTTGTTGCTCTGATTGATTCTCTTGTTGTAATATTCTGGTTATAAGTTGTTAACTCCATGTTCTAGATACAAAGTATAAGCTGAGAACCTAGTCTGTTGCAAATAATCATTTTAACAAATCCTCAAGTTCAGGAAGGAATATGTTAAGATGGCTAGTGTCCTCTGATATTTACAAAAGATGTTTCTGAGAAAGAAGCATTACAGTGCCCCATAACCTGACATAACCAAGTAATTGGCTGCATTATTCAGCTCTAGTGTGAAAACTTAGAGGCAACTTACTTCATTTGTCTCCTGGCTTTTATACCAGGTCATTTAGTGTTTTCTGTAACCTCTGGCTGTTTAAAGTTCCTGGTCTGAAAACACATTGGTTCCTGGCATCAGCAAGCCAAAGATTCCCCTTGTGGCTTACAGCTCCTGCTTTCATTTCTCAATTCATTCATCTCATATATTTGACCCAAAGAATTTTCTTTGCCGTGGTTTATTTTGGTTTTGCTTTGTTTTCTCTCTGAGGGTCACATCCTTTGCCTCTCCCCTCTGCAGCAGTGGTATCAGACTGTGCTTTAGTTTTTTCCCTGGATTGCAATCACAGTGAATTGCAATGGTCTGAGCCCAGGAAAGATGTTTTTAAGCACAAAGGGCCTTGGAGCTGGTGGCAGGTTTACACATGTGGATTGGGCTGCTTGCTCATAGGGTGGAGTTGTCAGAACAAGTTTGCCCTCCTAGTCCTTAAATTCCAGTTTCAACCTGGTGAGCCAAGAAGAAAGTCATGCTTCACCTCCAGAGCAACTAGGACTAGACACTTCCCAGCCCCTGTTTAAACCCAGAAGGATTGGCTGCCTTCACAGTGAGATGCGGGGGGAACCTTCAACACACTCCGTTCACAGCTCCCCCTTCTCTCTCCCATAGCTGGGGCTTTGTGCACCCTCGGTTGCTCAGCGTGCCCGAGCTCTGCTACCACGTAGCTGAAGTCTGGGTTAGTGGGACCATTTTCATAAGGAACCTTTTGCTTTTCAAAAAGCAAAACCCAGGCAAGGTAAGACTCTTCCCTTTTTCACTCTCATTTCTGGCTCTCAGTTCAGTTCATGCTAAACTGAAACAGCCCTTTTACTACCTACCCTCGTTCAAGAAAGAAAAGACCATGGTGTTTGTATAGACAAGGGAAGTTGTAGGAAGGGGCTTCTGACTAAGACTAAGGCAAGAGCTTGATGATTCCTTCTTTGGGTGCTTGCCACTTAGATTAGGCCATCTTCCTGCCCCAAGATGGGAAAGAAAGCTTGCTTGTGTGCATTCTGTGTCATTAAACATGTGGTAGGTGGTTGAGTTTTTTATTTTATTTTACTTTGACTTAAAAAGCCCACCACCAACACTTGTTTTCAGAGAGAACTTTTGGCTGAGTCCTATTCAAACCAGTTTGCCAGCATGAAAGGTGCAGCCCTGTGGGGTTAGCCATGTGAGAAGAGTTTGAATAGAAGTGGACATCCTCCCTTTCCTCCCAAACAGAATCACCACTGGATGCAACAGTAGCTAGGTACATGTCATTCTGACATGTCCATGCTTTACTCAGAGGTCATAAAGAATCATTTCTATCACATCTCCATCTTACCCGCCCCCCCATGCCCAACCCAGTCCCCTGCCTATGGCAGAAGCTTAATACTGTTTCCTGACACCCCCAGTTCTGCTTGCTGAGCTGTGGGATACTGACGTTTTTGGCTGTCTTGGGCCGCTACATCCCTGGGCTCCTGCTCTCCTACTTAATTCGTAAGTATGGTATATACCTCCCCCACAAGCTTACCCTACTCATAGCTTTTCCAGCCATAGCTAACTCTGGGTTTAGGGAGAGGACTTTTATATTTTGGTTCTCCAGGAAATGACCTTTTTATATTTTCATGTCCTGTTTAGTGTCATGAAAATATCTTTCTTCTTACCTGTATCAGGCTCCCCACATATAAAGTCCTTTTCTTACCAAGTCAGCTTTAGAAACTGATGAGGGTCCACTAACATATATTGTATTACCAGCTATAAAGGACTGTCTGTCCCTATTTCAGGAGGGAATTTTTAGAGTCAGTGTATTGTATAACAGTAGACCATAACACTTAGGGGATCCTCTACTAGGTTCTGTTTACCCTGGAGCACTTTTTTTCCCCCTGGAGCACAGTTCTGTACATTTAGTTGCTTCATATTGGCATGAACTCTGTCTGCTTGAGACTGGAAGAACTGAGTAGTGATGGCCCTGGCCATTATATATCAGAAGCTCACATGATTTGTTGTGTATTTGCTGAGGCGTTGTTACCATTTGGCCTTATTTATGGCTCAGCAACACCCATATTCAAGTGACAGCACTGCCTGGTTCTGCCCTCGATGTGTCAGCAGCGTACTCTGCTATGCACAGCCCTGTAGGTGACTGCAGAAGTCTCTGCCCTCCGGAACCTTCACATCCGTGAAGATGACCAGCAGAATTAGAATTTGTGTCCAAGCCCTGAGGACACGATAGCAGAGGGACAGTCAGGACTGTTTCATGCAGCCCTTTCTCCATTCTGCCACTCTTTCCCACTCCTCTCAGTTGTCACCGTCATGATGTGGCCCCTTGCTGTGTACCACCGACTGTGGGATCGAGTGTATGTACGGCTGAAGCCAGCTCTGCAGCGGCTGGACTTCAGTGTCCGTGGCTACATGATGTCCAAGCAGAGAGAGAGACAATGTAAGTGTCAAGGGGAAGCTTCCTTCCACTTGGGCAATTTGGGGAGGAGAAGGAGAAGCCCGTAGGTCTGACGTAATAGGTCCTTGAACATGGAGAAGTGGGGTGTGGTTGGTGTGTAGGGGGTTGGTGGTAAAAGTGACATTCTATTCCAGGGAAATCTATGCAGGCTTACTAGTTTTTCCCGTTTGGAATTCTAGACGCTCCCATTTTAAACAAATACGAGAAAAGTTCTCCCAAGTCAACTAAAAGACAGACAGTGAAGATATTCCCAGTGTTAGCTTCTTTTTATGAAGCACGTCCCATGTGCTGGCTGCTCTGCATGCGTTGTCTTACTTAACGTTTATAACAACCTTGAGAAGAGGGTGGTATTATCTTTTTCTGGTTGAGGAAACTGAAGCTCACAGTTAGTAAATGGCAGAGCAGGTCTTTCAAACTCCTAAGCTCGGCCTCCATTCAGTACTGAAAGCTGCCTTCCAAAAGTGATTTAAAACTGGCTTCAGAAGCCAGAAGTGTACTAGCCCAGGATCCTCAAACACACGAGGGACAGTCATGCGAACTTTTCCCTCTCTTCTGCGGTACGGTCAGGTTGGGTTTTCATTAAGCCCTGGCCTTCTAAGAGCCCTGCACATGGGCACCAAGGCCCAGCTCCCCCTGACGCAGCCAGTTGAATAGTACCAGTCCTCAAAAGGCTGATTCAGCCCAGGTGGGGCATCTCCCTTTGCCCTCTCTGTGACAGTGTCCACTTTACACATTGACATCTGGTCTGTCCCTAGCTGATCCTGAGAGTTGTTGACAAGCCTGGTAGTTGATCATCTGACCAGAACAAGAAGGGAGGGATGTTGGAAGAGAGATCTTTCTCCTGTGTTATCAACTTACCTTGCCACTTAGGCTCAGCAGCTCCTCCCTCAGGCATTGTTATGTAGGCTTAGGGGGTTCATTCTCGTGTTCTGATTTTATGCCTTTGAAATCCAAAGGGGGCAGGGGTTTCCCCTCAAGGGAAGGTGTCAAGGCGTTTTTGCTCTTTCCACATAGTGCGCCGCAGAGGTATACACCCAGAACGTGCTGGGGACAACCACAGTGACAGTGAAGAGGAGCTTGCTGCCTTCTGTCCTCAGGTATCTTGGGTGTGGGAGCTGCATCACTGGCCAGTTTTTTTTAGCTCCTTTTTAACCATCTGGCACTCATGTTTAGACAGTAACCAGGTTTTCAAGCTCCCTGTGGGCTCTCCAGGGACCCAGCGTCTTGCCCTTTTCCAGGGACCTCACTGCCCCAAGAGCAGTGAGGAGAGAAGCTAGTTTTATATTGGGACTTTGTATGTAGAATCTCAATTTGAGCCTGGTGACCAGCACACCCTCTTCCATGCCTCCTTTTAACCCCTGCCATCATGGCAGAACTTCTGCAACTGGCGTGATCATTTTTTAAACAGCCCAGCTCGCCTTAGGTCAGGCAATGTGTGTATCCTCCTGGCCACCTGTGAAAAGTATTCTCTGGATCAATTATTTGCTTAAGAGTAAGTGGCTGGTTGACACCCAAGACTGCTTTCCTTCCTGTGCTCAAGACTGATGAAAAAGGGTGTTTTCCCTAGGGGAGCAGCCTAAAAGGGGTCAAGATTTTGACTCAAGTGCCCATGCATGCCTGGTTACACTGTTGGCCTTAGGGTAGCCTTTAGGGCCAGCTCATTGGTGAAGCTGTAACTGGGGAACTGCACTGGTTTCTAATGGCACCATCTCTTCAGGCGTGTTGGTCTTTTCTTTTCCTAAGCTGGATGATTCTACTGTTGCCAGGGAATTGGCCATCACAGACTCTGAGCACTCGGATGCTGAGGTCTCCTGTACAGACAACGGCACATTCAATCTTTCACGGGGCCAGACACCTCTAACAGAAGGCTCTGAAGGTAGAGGAACCTTGGACCCAAGTTGATATTGGCCCTGACTGTTGCCTCTCAGCTTCCCGGGCAGCGGGGATACTGCCCCCGCTTTTCCTGTTTTCTGAGCTGTGGATCAGGTGGCAGAGCAGCTTTAGGGGTATGGCTCCAGCCAGATGGCACTGCTGCTCTCCTGGGAATCCTCAGTCCCTTAGTAGCCCCAGATTCTAGGCTTATGGGGGACATAGCAGAGGAAGAAAGGGGGAGTTCTCTGGCCAGTAGAGGTCACAGCAGCCTGTAAGTGGAGGGGGAAAGCTGACCAGTGCCAGAAATCCAGGGTGGAAACATCTGGTTACTTGGAGATGACTTGGTGGGGCTGGGGCACAGGAAGGCCAGGCACTTGCCATGTCTCAGACACTCCTCTGTTCTCCCAGACCTAGATGGTCACAGTGATCCAGAGGAATCCTTTGCCAGAGACCTTCCAGACTTTCCTTCCATTAATGTGGATCCTGCTGGCCTGGATGATGAGGACGATACCAGCATCGGGATGCCCAGCTTGATGTACCGTTCCCCACCAGGGGCCGAGGAGCCTCAGGGCCCCCCTGCCAGCCGGGATGAGGCTGCACTGCCGGAGCTTTTGCTTGGCGCCCTGCCTGCAGGATCCAACCTTACCAGCAACCTTGCTAGCCTGGTCTCCCAGGGCATGATCCAGCTGGCCCTGTCAGGGGCCTCCCAGCCAGGCCCTGCTGGCCTACCTCCCCGGAGAGCCACAAGAGGTGTCCTCCGGGCCCCCAGTTCAGACCTGGACACTGATGCTGAGGGGGATGACTTTGAACTTCTGGACCAGTCGGAGCTGAATCAGCTGGACCCTGCCAGTTCCAGGAGCCACTGAGGCAGAGACTCCCCTTGGGGGTCATTGTGGTTTAGGTTTTTTTTTCTCCCCATTCCACTTAAGGTGAAGGGGCAAGGGAAGAACCCAGGTCCCAGCCCCTGAATTATATATGTATGCTCAGTGGCCTGGCAGATGCTCAGAGGCCTGATGAGAGAGGATACTCACTCCTCTGCTGCCAGCTGGACACTGATTTCTGAGCTCAAGTCACTGAAGTGAGAGTGTGCTCCCCTGAGGGACACTTCTCTCCATCAGGATGGTGGT
The DNA here is from genome assembly GCF_028564815.1 of Eubalaena glacialis. Taxonomy (NCBI): domain Eukaryota; kingdom Metazoa; phylum Chordata; class Mammalia; order Artiodactyla; family Balaenidae; genus Eubalaena; species Eubalaena glacialis. The sequence goes on from NC_083734.1 coordinate 42,700,103, forward strand.
ATTTTTGGGGAACAAAGTAGTCAGGGGTATTGGTTCCCTTTTGAGGGGATGCTGCTGTGTGCTTCTAAGTATGGGTGCTCAGAAGCCCTCAGTGATAGATCCGTTCCTTCCTTCCTCCCTTTATCATCTCCCGAGAGCTCCAAGTCAGGCAGCTGGGAGAGTTACACTGTCATCTTCCTCTTTTGCTAAGCCATGCTTTGATTTGCCTTTTTCTAAGCAAGCTTGTCCTTTGGTTCTGCAGAGCAGGCCTGTTCCCTCTGCCCCAGCCCATCCTCATTTCTTGAGGCCTAACCTCCAGTGCTCCTAAATATTGCTTGTGAAATTTAAGAATGTGAACATGAGGTGGGGGTGGGCCTCTTCTACATTACTTTGGGCCATGGGGTCAGCTGGCTGGGAGGGTGAGTGCCTCTATATCTCATGGTCTCACTGAATCTTTTGGAGCTGCCTGGTTATTTTTGGTGCTGCTAACCCCTGGCTCCATTTGCCCATCAGCCTGAGCAGTGAGCAAAGCAATACCATACCATACCCATTTCCATGTTCCTGTTCCTTCCCCTGCTCCTCCTTTGGAGAAGCAATAATCCCACATGGGCGATGTCAGAGTAGCACTTTACAAATGGCTCAGTGGCATTCATCCCAGGAGCCACCAGCTCTTCTTGCACCAGCTATTCTTACTCCTTGTTCAGCTCCTTTAATAATTTTGTTTTCAACTCCTTCCCAGTTTGGCAGGGCTTCTTTTAAGGATGAGCCCAGTTAGCAAGAATGTGTCTATAATCAGCAGAGACCCCTGTAAGGGGTATCTGTTCTACTGCCCCTAATAAAATCACGTGAGACAAAAATTAAAAAAGGTCATTAGTTCTAAACCTGTGCCTCCCCAATCAGAGCTCAAGCTGAACTCTTCTGTCCTCTTTCCCTCTGCATTAACCCTTTGCTGATCCTCAGGGACCACTCCCCCAACACCCCTATACCTGGGTGAGGGATATTGGACAGAGCCCATTTTCACGTGCTGCAGGTGGGAGTGTGCTAACATGTTTGCTCTTGGTTGATGGACAGGGTAGAGGCCAGGGAGTGAAAATAGTCAACGGTGAGAAGGGAGAAGAGCTAGGTGTCTGATTCATAGTCACTTCCCTTTGTGGAAGGTTAGGGTAATGGCCTCTCCCCACTTTAGTGTTCTCAAGCAGACTTTGGAGACCTTCTCTTCCCAGAGCCCAGATGTCTTGCAAGTGAGCTCTGATGTGGAAAAAAGCAGGAGGTGTGGGAAAGGGGTGGGACTTTGTGTGTTTGCATGAGCGTGTTTAGCTTCGGGCCTTGGGAATTGGCAAGAGGGAGGGAAGGAAGGAGAGCAAAATCTTTGGAAGGTGTTTCTTGTACCTGCGGATCCTGCTCTGAATCTCCTTAGTCCTCCACTGTGAATTGGGATGGGGATGAGGGAGGGAGGGGTGCTGGGGAATAAATCTTGTATGAGAACCATCTTTAAGAGACTGATGTTGAATGGTGCCTTATCCTTGATAGGTCTTGTTAATCTGAGATGATATTAATTTGAGGAGGTGATAGCCTCAAAAGAGGAAGCCCATGTGCGAGGGACCCACCTGCCCATCCCTGTTTTTCCTTCTGTGATGGCCAGAACAATCACCATGGTGGGAGGCTACTTCCCCTCTCCAGGAGAGCCCAGATGTGAGCATAACCGGCACTCTTGGCTGGCATCTAGCCTGCAGTTCCGTCATTTCTAATTCTGAATATTGTCCCCTAAACGTGTGAAGACAAGCACAGGTTTCAAAGGCTAATGAGATTTTAGGTAATAGAAGCTTTAAAAAGTAGCACCATGCCCCTCTGGATTGTTTGAGCCTGCAACTCAACAGCTGCTCTTTGGCCTTCAGCTGACCTCAGAAACTAGAAATACTTATTTCAGGCTTTGTCCCATTGGCCGATGTGGGCAGGAGTGGAAAGCACCTGCCAGGTGTTGCCATAAGATTGTCTCGGCCAAGAGGAAACTTCTACAAGCATTGTGGCTTAAGAGCAGCCCCCTCCCAACCCTACCTTCAACCACAGCATGTGCTGAGCGCCCCCTGTGTGCGAAGCTCGGTAACGGGCAAATAAAGGCAGCGTTATTCTTTCCAGGGCGCTCACCCGTTCTATTGTCTTCATAACCCCCCTCCTGCAAACACCTCTTGTTGCCGTTTTACAAAAAATGAGAAAAACCGACTGAAAGGTTTGGGCTGTGGGAGGGGACACGTCCGTAGGTAACTGGCCCTGTGACCTTGAGCAAGTCGCTTGCCCAGCGGGAGTTGATGCTGAGGTTTCTTTCCGTTCGAATACTCAGCCCAGTTCAAGGTCACGAGTGCTCAGCGGCCGCTAGAACTGGGTCCCGAAACTTCAGCGCGTGATTCCCTACAGCCCTGGTTCCGAGGGGAGTAAGGGAGAGGTTCGAAGCGCGCGCCCCGCCTCTCCGGCAGAGACCGGGACCCGGCAGGCGAGACCCGGGCGCCCGAGTTCCCGGCCGAGCGGAACTACGGTGTCCGAGAAGGGCTGCTCCGCTCCTCGCGAAGGCTTCCCTCCGCCAATCACCACTTGAGGCCAGCCCTGCCCATCGCCGGAAGGAGCCGTTGCCCCGAGCAACTGCAACTTCCGGCTTTCGGAGTTTGGTGGCGGTAAAGGACATGAGTAAAGGCCGGGCGGAAGCCGTGGCGGGAGGTAACGGCCGTGGGCGCCGGGAGACCTGGGAGGAGGGCGGGCAGGGGTCGGTTGAGGGAGCCCCTCCCCGCCTCGTCTCTCTCCGTAGCCTCCGGGATCCTGCTGAGGTACCTACAGGAGCAGAACCGGCCCTACAGCGCCCAGGACGTGTTCGGGAACCTGCAGCGGGAACACGGACTGGGCAAGGCGGTGAGGACCCTCTCCTGGGATTCCTCCCCTGGGACCCCCTCGAATCAGCCTGGGTTCCTCCCCTCCCGAGGCTGCCATTTTAGGCTTGGGCTTCCTAATGCTCTTCGGGCGCTTCCCGCATCATTGGTGACATTCCCCAGCCCGGGCCCGAAGTCACTCCCCCGACTTCTCCGCCCCCTCCCCTCTGCCAGGCGGTGGTGAAGGCGCTGGACCAGCTGGCCCAACAAGGCAAGATCAAAGAGAAGATGTACGGCAAGCAGAAGATATACTTTGCTGACCAGGTGAGGGAAACGCGCAGATTAGCACGTGTGTGAGAGTCCGGCATTAGGTGAATCAGTCCCTGGTATGAACTCTCTTTGGGAGCATTGAAGCATCCTGTGATATTCACCGGTCTTAGGCCATTAAAAGGGTCCCAGCCAGCCTTTAAGTCAAAGTGTGGACTCCCTTTGCTGTCATCCAAACTTCACGAGATTTCCAGACTTGAAATATGATACAGGACAACTGAGTTGTTGCTATTGAGGTCCATTTATCCTTGGAAGTTCTTATTCCCAATCATCTAGATGAGAACCACCGTCTGCCAAATTATTTTCCTTCTGTCTCCACCCCCTTCCGTAAACACATGTGATATTAACTTTGTATCTCCAGCCCAGACCCCCCCACCTGGATGCCTTTCAGGCCGTTCAGAATCAATATTGCCAAAGTAGAATGCCTCATCTCTCCCCTAAACTGGCTCCTCTTGTATTCTTCTCCCTTAATGGAATCACTCTTCACCCAGGCCAGAGACTGGGGAGTCACTCTTTTTTTTTTTTTTATTTTGGCTGCACTGGGCTTAATTGCCCCCTGCACCCCTGCACGTGGGATCTTAGTTCCCCGACCAGGGATCGAACCCCCGTCCCCTGCATTAGAAGGCGGATTCTTAACCACTGGACCACCAGGGAAGTCCCTGGAGTCATTCATTCATTCATTCGTTTATTTCTGCATTGGGTCTTCGTTGCTGCGTGCGGGCTTTCTCTAGTTGTGGCGAGTGGGGGCTACTCTTCGTTGCGGTGCGCGGGCTTCTCATTGTGGTGGCTTCTCTTGTTGCGGAGCACAGGCTCTAGGTGCGTGGACTTAAGTAGTTGCAGCACGTAGGCTCAATAGTTGTGGCGCACGGGCTTAGTTGCTCCGTGGCCTGTGGGATCTTCCTGGACCAGGGATCAAACCTGTGTCCCTTGCATTGTTAGGCAGATTCTTAACCACTGCGCCACCAGGGAAGTCCCAGGGAATCATTCTTAACTTCCCTTATTTCACATGCCTAGTCAGCCATCAAGTCCAGTTGTTTTCCTCTTCTTGAATCCATCCTCTCCTCCAGCTGCCACCACTGCTCTAGCTCAGGTGCTCCTCATCTATTGCAATATCCTCCTAACTCCTGGCCTCCTTAAACATATCTTAAACATTGCAGCCAGAATAATCTATGTACATACAAATCTAGTCATGCCGTTTCCCTACTGAAAACTCTAGTGCTCCCTAGAACAGATAAAAGGCACTTGGAGACCTGGCCCCAGCCTGCCTCTAGCCTCTCCTGTCCCTGTTATTTCTCCATCCATCAATACTAGACCATTTAGATGGTCTAGTTTTACTCCCGTGGCCTTTGCTCATTTTCCTTCCTCTGCTCAGAGTTTTTGAGTCCCTTCTTTCTCTTCGCCCGGCTGACTCTTACTCATCCCTTAGGATTTCACGCAGGCATCACCTCCAGAAACCTTCCCTGAATGCTATGAGCTAACTGCCTTCTTCAGGCACTTACCTCTTTTGAGGCATACTCTATTGTAATTGACTTTTCACTTGTCTCCCTCACAAAACTGAAGCTGTTCTGGGGCAGACCCCATTTCTCATCTTCCTTTACTCAGTAACCCCACAGGATTTAACATCCACCATCAAGGCTAATTATCCTAAAATAGGTTTCATTATATTACTGCTCTATTGAAGATCCCTTAAAGAAGTTGGCAGATTTTTTTTTTTTTTCTGTAAAGGGCCAGACAGTTAATATTTTTATGCTTTGCAGGTCAGATGGTCTCTTGTCCCAATTACACAACTGTCACTAGTACTCAAGTCTGCCACTGTAGAGCAAAACCAGCCATGGACAATATGTAAGCAAGTGGATGTGGCTACGTTTCCAAAATTTTTTTTCAAAAACATGCATCTGGCAGGATTTGGCCTGCAGGCTGTAGTTTGCTGCCTCCTGCCCTAATGGTTTACCTCACCTGAATGTAGAGTCCAAACTGCCCGGGCTGGTATTCCCATCCTTTCCATTTTGCTTCCCATCACCACTGACAAGACCCCACTGAGCCCCAGCACAGGCCTTTTCTAGCTGTGGTCTCATGGGAGGGGTTCCTCAGACTTCACTGGTATCCTTTATCTAAATACCTCCCACCATGCCTCTTCGCCTGTCCACATTCTTCCTATTGTGGAAACCCATAATTAGGTATCATCACCTTGAGACAAATGTTCCTTTACTCCTTCAGCCCAGTGAGTGGTTTTGCCAGTAACCTGAAAGATATTCCTGTCCTATTATTCAGTATCCTGCACCTCGAAACCCCTTGAGGACAAGCATCAGGTTTCAACTTGTTCTTTTACAGCTTTTTGAGTGGACTGGTACTAAAGTGAATGCTCAAAAGTACCCTCTATCTTCCCGGGCCCTCTGGAGGGTTGGGGAGTCCCAGATTCTCGAGTATGTATGAATGTTGCCTTCCCAAATGTGGGTTCCCTTCTTGTTTCTCCCATCAGCCTACTTCTATTCTTCCTTTTGTCGCTGGCAGGAACAATTTGACATGGTTAGTGATGCTGACCTCCAAGCCCTGGATGCCAAAATCGTGGCCCTCACTGCTAAGGTGCAGAGCTTGCAGCAGAGCTGCCGCCACATGGAGGCTGGTAGGACTGGGCAACCCCCAGAAGGTACCCCTAGTGTCAGGGTCAGTCTGAGGTCAGGAATTACCAAGTGAAGGGTTTGTTGACCGCAGTGCTGTCTTCTTGCAGCAAAGATCCCTTTGCTGGGCTGCCATAGGCATTACCTTAAAATCAGTGTCTAACAACTAATGGCTCTTGAAGACAAATGGGCAAGACAGGCATTTGCCTTCCCTACTGTATCAGTATACAGTTCCCACACTTCCCTTTACTCTGCTTCTTTAACTGACTACAGCTAACAGTCTACTCAAACTCATTCCCCTCAACTATGTGTAGATGGGGAAGGAAAGAAAACTAGAATAAACTGACAATTCTGTAAGCCTTAATCTCGTGAGGATTTCCAGAATACGGGACCCATTCTGGACCCTGTGTGTAGAGCCCAGAGCAAGGTGGAGGCCTGGTCTCCTACCTCAGGGTAGCCAGTGACCTCTCCGGGGGATGTGGTTTTAGAGCTGAAGGAGTTAACTAGTGCCCTGACCACACCGGAGATGCAGAAAGAGATCCAGGAGTTAAAGAAGGAATGTGCTGGCTACACAGAGAGACTGAAGAACATCAAAGCGGCCACCAACCACGTGACTCCAGAAGAGAAAGAGCAGGTGGGTGGGGAGGGAGTGGGGAGCAGGGAGGGCTGCCTGTGCAGGTTCAAAGTGAGGAGGGTTGACCCCAGCGGCTGCTGTAGGGCTGAGGGGGTCAGAGGAACCTGTTTCCCTGTCTAGGTGTACAGAGAGAGACAGAGGTACTGCAAGGAGTGGAGGAAGCGCAAGAGGATGGTAAGTGCGGGGGAACTCTAGGCAGGCCCTGGACGACGGCAGCCACCGGGGAAACAGCTGCCCCGTATCATGGACCCGTCAGGCATGCCGAGTACTGCCCATCTGAAAGGGGGCGGTTTTGTTTCTTGTCAGGCAACAGAGCTGTCTGATGCAATCCTTGAAGGATACCCCAAGAGCAAGAAGCAGTTTTTTGTAAGTGGTGTTCTCCCTTCCTTGCTCCCCTGGGGCCTGCATCCAGGGAGGTCTCATTCACTTGTCTCGCTGCCCCCCCCAGGAGGAAGTTGGGATAGAGACAGATGAAGATTACAACCTCAAGCTCCCAGATCCCTGAGGCCCTCCGGCAGGCCTGGGAACAGAGGTGTCCTGGACTGGCTGCCTTGTTTAGGTCAGCTTTGTTGTTGTTCCTGCTGCTGGCCACTTTTGAGCACACACCAAAGTACTGGGTGGCGCACCGGTGGCCCGGGGAGGATGGTTTCACTCATTTCATCATCCACATTTTGACTGCCTCAACTTAACAGTTAGATGGGGAACAATGCAAAAGGAAAGCATTTGGCAATATTTATTGTCATATAATTTGATATAAAAATAGTAATTTCCTCTGGATAATCAAACCTCCCAGATATTAAACCTGAAGAAGGCAAAAGAGAGCTTGGGGGACAAGGGCAGAGAGAGGCTACTATATACAGCATTCAAGGAGCCCAGGGCCTCACCCAGGACTCTCCTGGGCTCTACACTCCAGGAGACCTTTAGAAAATCTTCTCTACCCACCTTCACCCCACCCCAAGTCCTGGGAGAAATGCAGGCAGCCCTGAGATGGTAGAGACCCAGATACACTTGACAGAAAGCCTGGGAGTGGTCTTGAGGCCAATTTTCCAAAATTGTAACTTTAGCAAAATTGCATTGTTGGTGTTTAGAAAAATTAAAAAATTTAATATGTAGTGTTGTGTCACATTTGACTTTGCTGTGCAGTGCTACTGCCTGTGGGGACACAGAGGGCAGGAGTGGGTGAGGAGGTTGCTTCCCTCTACCACCCAGAGTAGAGGGCAAGGGCAGGAACCTGGCAGCCCTGCCCTGAGCTGGCCAGAGAAAGCTCTGGCCTCACCTCGGGCTGACCAGGCAGCCCTAGCCTAGGCATGAGGCCACCTTTCACCCTTCATGGCTGTGAGAGTATTTTCTCTTACTCCTTTCTTCCCATCCAACTACTGCCAAAATGGCCAAACTTGGGCTAAATGTTGCCAGAGAAACCAAAACAGGCAAACAGTAGTTACCAAATATGAGCAGAAATCTGAGGCTTAGAAAAAGGGAGAGGCCAGGAGCTTTTCAGGGTTCCCAGAGCAGACCCCATCCCGAGGACTTCTATGGGGAGGGGGAAAGACTAGGTAGGTTTGAGATCTATGGTCAGTATAATAAATTAATCAAAGCTTTCATAATAACCCTCCCCCCTTCCCAGCCCCATTGAAGATGGGGCTGAGGGGGAGGGGAGAGCTGGGGAGCCAAACACTGAGGAGAAAGCAGCTGACTGGTGTGCAGTGTCACAGTCCAATCTCATAAGCCCAGTGGCTCCACGGCCAAGTAGGAGACTCAAGGCCTCTTGCTGGCTGTTCTGCAGGTTCCAAGAGCTGGTCAGTAAAGCTGGTTCTTCAATTGATGTAGAACACCAATCACAATCTCCCGTAGGGTCTGGTAGGGGCAGCAGAGAAAGAGAGAGATCATGCTCAGGGAGGGCACAGAGCCGCTCAGGGAGGGCACAGAGCCGCTCAGCGAGGGCACAGCCGCTCAGTGATGCCTGCCTGAGCCAGGTGTGCTCTTTAGAGTACAGTTAAAACAAAAAACCTGGGAAGCACTGATGTCTACAGTTTGCAAATGCCCCCAAAACAGGATGGAGTCAGTCAGGGATGGAGAGATGCATTACTATGTGATAAAGCAAATACAAAAAAGGTTAATGGTAAACTTTAGGTGGGGGATATATGAGTGTTCATTATAAAATTCTCTCAGTGCTGCAGTATGTTTACAGTGTTTCACAATAAAAATGTTGTTAGGACATGCTTTCAACTGAAAGTATTTCCTCTAAGATCAGAAACAAGACAAGGATGCCCACTTTCACCACTTTTATTCAACATAGTTTTGGAAGCCCTAGCCATGGCAATCAGAGAAGAAGAAATAAAAGGAATCCAGAAAAAAAAAAAGAAAAAAAAAAAAAAGGAATCCAAATTGGAAAGAAATAAAATATCACTGTTTGCAGATGACACAATACTAAACATGGAAAGTCCTAAAGACGCCAGCAGAAAACTACTAAAGCTCAGCAACGAATTTGGTAAAGTTGCAGGGTATAAAATTAATGTACAGAAATCTCTTGCATTTAAGTATCAAAGAAAAATTAAGAAAGCAATCCCATTTACCATCACATTAAAAAGAATAAAATACCTAGGAATAAACCTACCTAAGGAGGCAAAAGACCTGTACTCTGATGGAAAGAAATTGAAGATGACACAAACAGATAGAAAGATACACCATGTTCTTTGATTGGAACAATCGATATTGTTACAACGACCATACTACCCAAGGCAATCTACAGATTCATTGCAATCCCTGTCAAAATACCAATGGCATTTTTCACAGAACTAGAACAAATAATTTTAAAATTTGTATGGAAAGACAAAAGAACCCAAATAGGCAATATAATCTTGAGAAAGAAGAACAGAGCTGGAGGTATCATGCTCCCTGGCTTCAGACTATACTACAAAGCTACAGTAATCAAAACAGTATGGTGGGCTTCCCTGGTGGCACAGTGGTTAAGAATCCGCCTGCCAATGCAGGGGACACAGGTTCGATCCCTGGTCCAGGAAGATCCCACATGCCGCAGAGCAACTAAGCCCGTGTGCCACAACTAGTGAGCCTGCGCTCTAGAGCCCGTGAGCCACAACTACTGAGCCTGTCTGCCACAACTCCTGAAGCCTGCGCGCCTAGAGCCCGTGCTCCGCAACAAGAGAAGCCACCGCAATGAGAAGCCCGCGCACCGCAATGAAGAGTAGCCCCCGCTCACCGCAACTAGAGAAAGCCCGCGCGCAGCAACAAAGACCCAAAGCAGCCAAAAATAAATAAAATAAAAAAAAACAAAAAAACCCAGTATGGTACTGGCACAAAAACACAGAGATCAATGGAACAGAACACAGAGCTCAGAAATAAACCCACACACTCATGGTCAATTCATCTACAACAAAGGAGGCAAGAAAATACAATGGAGAAAAAGCCTGTTCAATAAGTGGTGCTGGGAAAACTGGACAGCTACATGTAAAAGAATGAAATTAGACCATTTTCTCACACCATATACAAAAGTAAAATAGATTAAAGATCTAAATGTAAGACTGGATACTATAAAACTCCTAAAGGGAAACATATGCAGAACACTCAGGACAAACTGCAGCAATATTTTTTGGATCCATCTCCTAAAGGAAATAAAAGTGAAAATAAACAAATGGGACCTAATTAAACTTAAAAGCTTTTGCACTGCAAAGGAAACCATTGACAAAACGAAAGGACAATCTACTGAATGGGAGAAAATACTGGCAAATGATATGACTGATAAGGGGTTAATATCCAACGTATATAAACAGCTCATACAACTCAACAACAAGAAAATAACCAAGGAATTCCCTGGCAGTCCAATGGTTAGGACTCGGCACTTTCACTGCCGTGGCCCGGGTTCTATCCCTGGTTGGGGAACTTAAGATCCCGCAAGCCACATGGTGTGGCCAAAAAACAAAAAACAACCCGATTAAAAAATGGGCAGAACTGAATAGACATTTTTCCAAAGAGGAAATGCAGATGGCCAACAGGCACATGAAAAGATGCTCAACATCGCTAATCATCAGAGAAATGCAAATCAAAACCACAATGAGGGACTTCCCTGATGGTCCAGTGGTTAAGAATCCGCCTTCCAATGCAGAGGACGCAGGTAAGATCTGGTCGGGGAACTAAGATCCCATATGCCACAGGGCAACTAAGCCCAAGCGCCACAACTACTGAGCCCATGAGCTTGAGCCCATGCGCTGCAATGAAGAAGAACCCGCATGCCGCAATGGACCCAGTGCAGCCAGAAAAAAAAAAAAAAACCTCAATGAGATATCACCTCACGTCTGTGAGAATGGCGATCATCAAAAAGAACACAAATAACAAATGTTGGTGGGGATGTGGAGGAAAGGGGACCCTTGCACCCTGTTGGTGGGAAGGTAAACTGGTGCAGCCACTATGGAAAACAGTATGGAGGTTTCTCAAAAAACTAAAAATAGAGCTACCATATGATCCAGCAATTCCACTCCCAGGTATATATCCAAAAAACCAGAAACACTAATTTGAAAAGATATATGCAACCCAATGTTCCAGCAGCATTATTTACAACTGCCAAGATACGGAAGCAACCTAAGCATCCAGCAACAGGTGAATGGATAAAGAAAATGTGGTGTATATATATACAATGCAATATTACTCAGCCATAAAAAAAAGAATGAAATAATGCCATTTGAAGCAACATGGATGGACCTAGAGATTATCATACTAAGCAAAGTAGGTCAGAAAGAGAAAAACAAATACCATATGATATCACTTATATGTGGAATCGAAGTATGACACAAATCAACATCTCTACGAAACAGAAACAGACTCTCAGACACACAGAACAGCCTTGAGGCTGTGGGGGTGGGGGAGGTAGGGAAGGGAAGGAGTGGGAGTTTGGGATTAGCAGAGGCAAACTTCTGTATATAGGATGGATGCATAAACAACAAGGTCCCACTGTAGAGCACAGGGAACTATATTGAATATCTTGTGACAAACCATAATGGAAAAGAATATGAAAAAGAATATATATAACTGAGTCACTTTCCTGTACGGCAGAAATTAACACAACATTGTAAATCAACTGTACTTCAATAAAATTTTTAAAAGTACCAAAAAAACCCTGCAAAAACCTGAGATGAATGGATAAAGAAGATGTGGTATACACACACACACACACACACACACAATGGAATACTCCTCAGCCAAAAAGAAAAACAAAATTTTGCCATCTGCAGCAACATGGATGGACTATGCTAAGTGAAATAAGAGAAAGATTCCACATATAAGTGTATGACATTACTTATATGTGGAATCTAAAAAAATACAACAAATTAGTGAATATAACAGAAAAGCAGCAGACTCACAGATATAGAGAACAAACTAGTGGTTACCAGTGGGGGGTGGGGCTGAGGGGCAATATTGGGGTCAGGGAGTGGGAAGTACAAACTACTGGGTGTAAGGCTGCAAGGAAGTATTGTACAACATGGGGAATGTAGCCAATGTTTTTTGTAATAACTGTAAATGCAGTGTAACTTTTAAAAATTACACTTAAAAAAATGTTGGGAAACAAAAAAGTGAGAATCTCAGATACAAGTCAAGCCTCAGAAAAAGCAACCAGGCCTCAAAAATGGAAGACTCAGTGCAACCATTAACACACTCTCCATTACAAATAATAATTAGAAACCCCATGGAAAGCTACTTTAGTGGGCCTGGGGGTGGGGGCCAGGAATCTTTCCAAAAACCCCAAGTAAGTGTGCTGCAAGTGATCGGGGCTTACATGCTGGGCAGCAGAGGAGGAGTGCCTGAGGCTGCCATTACTTGCCACTATGTGGGTGAAACAAAGGCCAAGAGCTAGGCCTTGCATTAGTGAGTGCTCAAATCCTTCTCGCCAAATGAAACCTTAACAGGAAAAACTGGGCTAGAAAGCAAAGGGGGAAACAAGAATACTGAAAGTTGTAGAAATATCCTCAAGAAACCTAAAACCTGCTACCCTGTCTCTCTGAACAAACAATGGCTTGGGCCACTGTGCCTGAGGGAAGACCCCCAACCCCGTGCCCACTGCTGCCCCATACCTGAGGCTTACAGTGCTCCTCAATCCAGCTGAAGACACAGGCCGACAGCTCCTGGAAGCTGGCCACGGAGATAGAGGCATTGAAGGACTGGAAGAGGGAGTCCATGATGCCTTGAAACACATTGAACTTCACCTGGTCAGAGACCTGGTCCTCCCCCTCATGGGGGTTGTCCTGGTGTGCCTTCACAATCTGCTCATAGTTCCTGAAAGTGAACAGGCCAGGGCTAAGGGGCTGCAGCAGCTCTACCGGCCCAGGAAGAATAACAGCGCTACCCTACGTACTCCCCTGGGAAGGAGATTCCCAGAGAGCCTTGGGGAGGTATTCAACATCAGCTAGATACTGCTTCTAGGTCAGAAGTGGTGACCCACCCTCTCCAACCTTCCCTTCATTAATCCCACAGGCGTTTCCAGAGTATCTGCTACAGTTGGGATAGAGTCCTGCCTACCACATGAGACAGTGAGAATATTATCTGACGTGGCCTTTCAACAAAGGGAAGGGTGTGAACTGAAGAGGCCTCAGAGTCCCCTCAGAACCAGAAGCCCTGGTTCCCCCAGCCCAGCACCCCCCTTACACTTTCATGATCTTTAGGGCCATGACGTCCTTGCGTAGCGTGGATACCTCCTCCTCCTGCTTTTTCTTCTCCTTGTGCAAAAACTGGATGTAGTCAATGGCTGGAGTGGGGGAGGGAAGAGGAGGTGGGCACAACCAGAAGGACCAGGCTGATTGTGTTCCCCCTTCCCCCAGACCCCACCTCTCCTGCTACAACCACCCCACCAGGGCCAGGCCAAAAGCGGCTCTGAGGCGCTAGCCTGCACAGCCCCCTTGGCTCCAAGCCCTCCACTGCTCTCCTGGCCATACTCTTCTGCAGAACGATGGCCTTGCTGAGCTTTTGGGAGCCAATGGAGAAGTCCTGCTGCTGGCAGGTGGGAACGATGGTCTGTAGATCATCATAGCCTCTCTGTGGAGAGAGCAGGGGACATGGGTTCCTTAACTGAGGGGTTAAGGCAAATGGGCACAAAGTTTTTCTTCCATGATACCAAGTTCCATGCTCACTCACTCAAAGGGGGGTGGGAAGGAGGGAGAAGTTCATGTCCAGGGCCCAGACTAGCTGCCCCCAAGCCTGCTTGGGACTGCCGGACGGGGTCAGGGCAGAGTGGACGTGAAGTGCGCAGCGCCCTCCTGCGCTGGCTGAGGTGCAGGCCCCCGCAATCACCTTGATGGCATCCCTCCTCTTCTGCTCAGCCTGAGTGTGTGCTCGCCGCCGCCGGTCCTTGTAGGACTCCTTGTAGGATTCCTGGTGGTAATCGCTGTCCTCGTCATCTACGGTCAGAGTTGGGGGCAGGAAAAGGTCATTCTGGGGCCCAGTGGGGCCCATCTAGCCCACTTTTCCCCAGCTGGGAAGAAGAACCTGGTACCCAGAGATGGCAGATAGATACAAGAACCTAATATCCCAGATGAGGTGAGAGATGGCGATACCCTGCTTCTAGCACTAGGGTTCCGGCGCCTCCACGTGGATGGCTGGAGCTGCCCTGTCTAGGAAAGATACTAAAATGAAGGCATATCTGGTTCCCCCGAGTGGGGGGGACGTTGCTGCCTACCTGTGTTGGGGACAGAAGAGGCACTGGTGGAACCGATGCTATTAGCTCTGGACACTACACTCCCCTTGCGGGTGCTTTCTACAAAAAGTCCTGGAAAAGAGAGGCCCCAATCACTAAGGGGTAGGATAGAGGGAGGGGCCCTGCTAGGCCCTCAGACACCTGTGGGCATAATGGCTTCCTGGGCCTTAAATACTGACCTCTCCCCTTCAACCCAAAAGCCAGCCATACTGGGCCACCCACTTTCTGTCGTGCCATTCCACAGTGCTCCTGTCTCTAGTGCCTACACTGCTCCACAGACCTGCAGTGATACCTCCTGGCTCACAAAGTGGCATCTGGGCGTGATGATGGTGAGTGACCAGCTGTCACTACTTCCATCACATCCCTGCTCCAGGACATAGGGAACTAGGTGTCACCCTCGGATGCTTCCTGCCCCTGTCCTCCAGCTCCTCCTCCCTCGCTGCTCAGGCCCGCTCAGCTCAAGGGCAGTGGACTGTGCTCAGGTGTGGCTGGCAAGGCCACTTAAATCTATAGGGCTGAAGTGGGAGTGTCCCTCCAGAGCTGAAGACGGTGGGGGAGGCACTCACCGGGGTCCAGGCTATTGTCGCTGTACGCATACTCGACCTGCGGCACCGAGCAAGGGAGAAGCCCGTCAGACCTCCGCCCCTGCGCGCGTGTGCACACGTACACACACACACACACACACACACACCTGGGGTGCGCGAGCAGCCGCAGGATTCCCCCAGAGCCAAGAGTGGCTAGGCCGCGGGAGCGCCGCCCCTCGGCAGGACGCCGTCCGCCCACTCCACACCTCCAGCCCTCCAGCCCCGTCCCCTCACACCCACGCGCACACGCCTCAGTTGTCTTCCCACCTTGGCACACGCGGGGTGAGAGCTGTCTTCTCTGCAGCCCCGGGGCCCGGAGAGCGGGAGTAGCTCTGGGGACTTCAGGGAGTCCCCTCGTCTTCCAGACCCCCTACGTGCACGAGCCCGACCCGCCCTCCCCTCGCCGGCGTGCGCGCCCACGGGGCTTGCCTTGACCCAGGGGTCCTCCGGAGAGGCGCCCGGCTCCGTCATCTCCGACCCACCGAACCGGAAACCTGCCCGCGGGCTGGCCCCCTGCGGCGAGGAAGCGGCGAGGCGCGCCCACGTGACCCAAACCCACCAACCCGCGGCCCAGAGGCGGGGGGGCGGGGCGGGCAGCAGCGCATGCGCGACTCGGAGGACTACCGCGGACACCCCCGCCGCGGCCGGTGGAGACCTGGAGTCCGGCTCGGTGGCGGGGTTGACACCGGCCGTCTTGGGGCCGTCCTACCCGCCCGTCCCTGCCCTTCCTCAGGGCAGGCGTTCTAGCCGCCGGGACATGAAGCACATTCGGTGAAACGGGGTCCCTTCAAAAGGCTTGTTCGCACAGTGTCGCAGAGTTGCGCGCACGCGCACTGCCGAGGCCAGCCGGCTCCCGAGGACCGGGACGAGTTTCCCGGACCTGCAGTCTTGGTCACCTCGTCCTACCCCTCCGGGGTGCAACCTCTGTGAGGCCAGAGGCCCCGCGTGGCTTGTTGCAGGATGCTCCTCCAACGCCCAGCCCAGAGTCTGGCAGGATAGTTGTGGAATTGACGCTTTCAAAGAGCCTGTTAGCCAAGTCATGCTACTTTGTAAGCTAAGCAAACTGAGGTACCTACAAAGTCCAGAACGTATCCAAAAGCACACAGCTAGTCAGTGATAGGGCCAAGACTGGTCTCAGTCCGGCTAGCTTCAAAAGCCACGCTCTTAACCACTGCATTCCTGGCTTCCAGCTCAGGCCTGGGCCCTGCACTTGTGGCTAAAGGGTCGCAAAGATGCCCAGAGGCATTGGAGCAGGAAGTAAACACCATACAGGCAGCACCTGGCAACATTCACCTTTAATTCTGTAACAAGTTTCAGTGTTTGCCCTGGCCCCAGCCCACCATGGGTGCCACAGACGTGTGGGCAAGAACGAGGATGGAACAACGCTAGGGGGCCTGCTCCCCCACGAGCCACGTTCTCAGTGTTGGCCAGACACTGGCAAGCTGGGTAGGCTTCCTGTGTCCAGCAGGCCCAGCCCTGCCCTGCCCAGCTTAGCACAGAGCCCTCTAGGCCCAAGCTAGGGTGAGCTTCAAGGCCCCAATTCGCCGTCATCACTGGATCTCTTGTCAGCTCCAGGGGTCAGTTTGGCCCCACAGAGAACTCATTGTCAGTCATGGGCCTGATGGTGCCTCGGAGATGCGCTTCTGCAGGAGGGCCCAGGCTTTCTCCACCTTTGGACAGGCCAGAATGTTGGGAAGAAAAGAGGACAGGGTCATACAAGCATCCACTGGAGACTCCCTCCCCACAACCCAGCCTTTCCCTGGGCACCAACCTGGCGCTGGGTGACATGTGGCTCCCACAAGGTGCTCAGCACCACGTGGCTCTGGTCCACAAGCTGCTGCCCACTCATCTGGCTCTGCAGCCGGCTTTGAGCCGCAGCCTCACTCAGGCCATCCCTCTCCACAATGCGTCGTACAGCCTGGGCAGACAAGGCATTCATCAGCCCACTGGTTCAGAGCAGGATGCGGGCTACAATGGGGATAGAGTGGGGGGTGGGATCCAGATACCTCAGTCTCAGGGATGACAACGGTCCACACCTCATGGACCATGTTCTGCCAGCCTGCTTCAAGCAGCATGGCGGCATCAATCACGCACACATGCTTTCCTGTGGGGAGACCCCAGTCACTACCAGCAGCACCTTGCCACTTGCTACCAGTCAGAGAGCCAAGGAAACACAATCCCAGGGAAAGTGGATGGTCTGATTTAGGGTGGGGAAGCTCCTGGGGGAGATTCTGCTCAGCTGTTCCCTTGGGCTGCTCACTCACCCTCAGCCATAGCCTGCTCCATTTCCTCTCTGGCCAGCTTTGCGATAACTGGCCACATAATGTCCGTGAGTATCTTCAGCTGCTTCTGAGAAAGGGAATGGAAGGGGTGGGCAGAGTTTACCCTCCCCCGGAGGAGATGGAGCCAGCCCGAGGGAGGAGGTAGTTAGGAACAGTTGAGTGGAAACTGGCATTCTGGGCCAGACCAGAGAGGTCCACGGGGTCCCAACCTCTGGGTCTAGTAGCAGCTGCAGAGCCCTTGGAGAGGTGTGTGTTTACCTTGTTCCCAAACACTCGGCTGCCTAGGACCTTCCTGTTGATAATGCCATCTTTATGGAGAATATCTGGATGACAGAGACAGAGGATTGGGCAAGGAGGCCAGGCCACCTCCTCACTTCAGGCCACCTCCAGCCCTCCCCAGTTATTACCTGTTCCGAAGGCTTCCACAACCGGCTGGTAGGCAGGACCACCCGGGGCATAGGCCCGGTGGCCCAGATGGTCACTGTCGATAACATATGCCCCCAGGCCCTTCAGCCGCTGAGCTACTGAGCTCTTCCCAGAGCCACTGATGCCCGTCAGCCCAATCACGTAGAAACCTGGGGGGAGCTCTGGCCTCTTCTACGGGTAGATAAGAGGGAACCCCACAGTTACTAGGGTCCCCAGACTCAGGTTTGAGGCTGAACCCTTCAGTCTCTCCTCTCCAGCATTCCCAGCCCACCCATGCGGGGGAAGGGGTGGGAGGCGGGTGGGTTAGGCTTACGTGTGGAGGCCGGAGCAGGTTTCCCAGCATTTGTTGGCGGAAGCTGGAGGAGCTGACTTTGTCCTCTTCGTTTTCCTTGTGGTTTAGGTCCTTCAGCAGCTGGATCTGGTACAAGGTGAGCTCCTCCAGGTCCTGAGGCAAAGGAAGAGTGAGGAGAGAGAAGGAGGAGTGAGATGAGGACAGATCTATCGCCTTATCCTTCCCTGCCTACCCAGAGGTAAAGCTTGCCTCGGAGGGCAAGCTGGGAAGTTCCTCCTTGCCTCTTCCCACCACCTTGAGCCCTCTCTTCCCTCCTCTGGGGTCATGTACTTCCAACAGCCCCCAGTGGCCTTCCCCATCCCCATCCACTCCCTCTGCCAGTCTCCCTCAGGGGTTACATTCTCAAGGCGGAAGCGGTTGACGGCCATCCCCCCACGATAGGTCTCCTCGCTGACCACCAGGAACTCCAGAGAGGGGTCAGAGCCAGCGGGCCCATAGGGGTCCAGCAGGGGGATGATATCAAAAGTCAAGGAGGGCTTGATGTCCACCAGGAACTCACTCAGATGTTCCACGCGTTCTGCGTACGGTTGGAGCAGCTCAGGGAGCAACTTGCCTGGGGAAGGAGCCCAGAAGAACAGTGAGATCTTTTTACTGGGGAGGAAGAGTGTGGGCCAGTTTAGGGGAGAGTGTCCCTAAGCATCCTATCTCCAGAGGGGAGCTGGGAGCTATGAGGAGGCAGCAGGCAAGCACAATAGTGCTGCAAGGGCTGGCGCGTGTGCAGAGAACTAGCAGTGTCAGGAGGCATCAGAGTCAGATGGAGAATTCCAAGAGCCAGAGAATTCCGAGAGGCTCCT
Source organism: Eubalaena glacialis (assembly GCF_028564815.1). NCBI lineage: Eukaryota > Metazoa > Chordata > Mammalia > Artiodactyla > Balaenidae > Eubalaena > Eubalaena glacialis. The sequence goes on from NC_083734.1 coordinate 42,718,650, forward strand.
CTGACTGCCTATGGCACTGCTACCTACAACTTACTCATCCATTTATTCCCAAGGACTCAAACTTTAGGATTCATCACCTGGAGAATATGTTTAAAAGTGCAGGTTCCTTGGCTACACATTTGGGGGATCCTGATTGAATGGTGACTAGACCACACACCTAGAAAGCTGCATTTATTCATTTAACAAAATTCCCTCAGTGCCAACTGAGTGCCAGGCTCTGTGACATTTGGGAGGGGTGGGAAGTAACGGATGGCCCCACCCTTCCTCAATCTTGGCCTGGGGGGAGGGTAAGACTGCCCTAACTCAGTCTCACTCACTCTTCAACAGGTCTTTGTCTGCTACTCCCACCACAAGCTGCTCCTGAGCCAGGAGGCATGCGACGCTGAGCAACACCTTGTGGGCATTGTGCAGGCGGTCAAAGGTGCCACCCACAGCACCGCGCTGGTGGCCACGCACTGGCTGCTTGGCAGACCTGCCCACTGGGGAGGCTGGGCTGATGGTGGAGGGTACGGGGACGTCCAGGGACCCCACGGGCAGAACTCCAGGCCCATAATCGGGGTATAGCAGCACCGAAGACAGTTGCGGACAACAGCTGTAACAACTGGTAGCATAACGCTCTAGCTGTTGCTTGGCTGGGTTGTACTGGCTTCCATCCAGGGTCTGGAAGTCGGTCAGCACCACTTCCGGCGGGTGGGCCAGGTTCTGGACTGAGCTGGTCAGGGGAGGGAGAAAGCTCTTGGTTCGGATATTGGTCAGCAGAATTCTAACGTCCAGGTGCCTGTGGACGTCGGCGCCAGCGTAGAGGTGCGTGATGAAATCGATAACTTCAAACGTGGCCTGCACGGGGCTGGACTGGGGCTGAGCCGGGCCCCCCAGGCTCATGCCCGGTTGCAGGTGTATATAGAGCGTGTGATTCACCAACCGGGCCGCCGAGGTCAGGATAGGGGCCAGGCGAGGGGCCAGGGAGGTCAGCGGCGTTGTCAACACCAAGAGGCCCGACCGGAATACGGCCATGCTGCCCAGGCCTGCGGACAGTCAGGGAGACGAGGCGAGGGTGACTGAGTGGTATGTGTCTGAGGCCGAAGACTGTAGGGGGGACTCGGACCCCAGAGAGGGAGACCTGGAGCAGGGATAGCGTTCCCAGTGCGGATCGAGAGGAACCCGGCGGAGGGGACGGGACCTGGCAAACGGCGCCTCGGGCCTGTGCTCTAAATCTCGGTTTTATCATTTCTCAGAGGGAGCGGTGAATTCACTGAATTGCATCGAAATCCTGGGAGGGGAAAACTCGGCAGGAGCCCCTGAGTCATAAAGCTGGGGATCCAGAAATCCTGGGCGCTCTTGCTGAGCAGCACCAGGATCTTAAAGGAATCGGAGGAGGGTACTAAAGGGGGACGCTCAGGCTCGGGTCCTACTTACTGAGACCCCCGGGCCTTGGTTCCGCTTGCACCACCGCGAAGGCTTCCCCAGCCGCGACCAGTTAACATTAGTTCCGGTGCTGCGACTCCGAGCTACGGAACCTGAGAAAGGCCAAACATCTCAACTTCGGTTCGGTTAGGGATTCTCGCGAGATTTCTCATGGGGTGGGGCGTCTGCATTGCTAAGGAGCAGAGGTCGGGGGCTTGGGAGATCCGCGGAAACTTTTTTCCAAAACCCAGCGTCACGGGGCGTGGGCCGAGTAGGGCAAGGCGGACTTGAAAGCCCGTTTCACGGGTACCCTTCAGACTTTGAGAGAAGAGATTGGCTTCAGCCAGGTCCCTCAGGAGACAGCGGCAAAGGCGGAACTAACACCTGGCTTTCCTGCGTAAATCGCGGGGACGGAGGTGGGGGTCGTAGGGTAGCACTTAAATTAGGGCTCGGCGTCCCCAGAGCCCTCCTGGCGCCCTCCCAGTCTGAGAATCCTCATGTGGGAGGTCACAGGACAATTCTGTCCAAGCCCCCATTTCACAGATGGAAAAATTGACGCCCTGTGTGTTCCAGGGACATCTGGGGAGGTAAGGACAGCGGCCATGTGTCGTGGCTCCCGTGCAGTGCTCTCCACATCACCCAGAACCAGTGATATGACAGTTTTTTACGGAGAGAGAGGAGAAGGAGGAGAGCTCTGCGTGTGAGCTCAGTAGAGCTGCCAGAGAATGGTCCCTATGGACGGGAGAAAAGGGGGCGGCGGGGGTGGGGGGGAGAGGGGTGGGACTTAGTGCCGAGGGTTTAACGTGAAGCTAATGAGTGCTGGAGAGGCTAGAATTGGTAGTCTCGGTGGGAGGACAAAGCCAGGTTGCCATCAGGAAACATTTCGGGTAAATCATCCAGGACGATCTCAAAAAGGAGGGAAACCAATGTCCAGGATTCCACCACTACAGTAATGTGCTGTAGTTTCTTTTCCCAAACTAAGTAAATGCTCACTTTCATACTTAATTTTGTGGTTTTTGTATTCCTAAAGAGGTCTCCCAAAGCGTATAAGCCTCTGGCCCCACAGAACCTGCATTTGGTCCTGGAGTCAAGGATGGAAGAGTTTTAGTGCCACAAAGGCCTTGAGACCAGGATTCTTGCAAAGACATCTTAAGTTGGGTTTTAAAGAGAGGACCAGTTGAAGAAGCAAACCGCGAAGACGGTCAGGAAATTCCCTGAAACATCTGGACACACAGTCTCACATGCCTACGGAGACATTGTTGGAGGAGGTCATCTGGAGGACGTGACTGCCAGTTGACCCTTGAGCTGGACACAGGCAGTCAGAGGCTGCTCACCCCTTCCGTGTCCTTGGAATGTAGTCTTCCCACGATTCCCACAGTGGGAGCTGTTTCAAGGACACAGACTTGAGAGGGCAATGTGTTGTTGCGACCAACTGGATGGTTTACGTGACTGAACCCAGTTAAGGCCTCTGTAGAAACTTGAAGATTCTGGTGGGCAGGTGCAGAGATCTACTCTTCTAGCACCGCCCAGGACAAGCCTCGTACGTAAGTTCCCTTGCTTATTAAACCTGCCACCTACCAATCTGGAGTGGCTGTCTCTTTCTTCAGTCTCTCTTTGCCCTCCGTGTATGGGGCCAGTTTACAAATCAACATTGGCAAGGCTGCCAGGAGACCGAAGAAATGGGCCTTGGGAAAGAGGCACCTGCATGGGCAATCTTGGGAAACGCAGGCTGGTCTAATGTGCTTGTTTGAGGAACTGAGCAGGGCGAACCGCGTCAAAGACGGGAGATGAATGTCTGCAGGGTGGGCTGGCCACTGCTGTGGGCAGGTTGCTGGCCACTGATGCCCAACGAGAGGCTGAAACCCAAGTTGGAAAGCTGGAAGAAGAGCTGAGGTTAGAGAAGGACGTGCAGTGTCCACTGTTCTGCTCACTTCGGGGCTGGCAGGCGGGGTGGGGCAGCGGGATGATAAATTGGAGACATTACTGTGCGGTTTACAAAGCTAGCAGCTCGAGAGCTGCCTCAAATTAAGGTCCAAACGCTTTTGACAAAGCCCGACTGGATGCTAAGAGGTGGAATCCCCAGGAAAGTGAAGAGAGGGAAGGGGAGGGTGTTGTGGTGATTGACAGTAAAACCCACGAAACACCCCACGCCACAGGACCCCTATGCAGAAGAAAACAAAAACCAGGCGATGACCAGCCCAGCCAGCGGGGCAGCCCCCATTCAGGAAACGTTCATGATGAGAGAATAAACGTCCACTGAGATTAGTGATACAGCTGCCAAATTCCAGCAAAAGGCCAGGGAAAGTATCCAAGCATGGTTAGTGTGGCTGTGGGGTTGGGGAGCGTGGGGATGATTTCCCTGTCTGGGCAGGAGGCAGAGAAAATGAGCAACATCACCACACAGCCTGCCCTCCTGAAGCATCTGCATAGGACTTGGGGGCTTGAGGTCCTCACTCCCTTATAGACTGGATTATTCTAACCTGCAGGGAGGCTTGTCCCAATATGGGGGGTCTCCCTGGGCATGTGGGACCCTGGAAATCTATAGAGGAGGTGCAACAACTCCTTAGGGAGTTGGGAATGAGACAGGCCATCTATGCCCCTATCTTTGAAGGGCCTGACCAGGCCACATTCACTGCAGGAATGAAAGCCAAGATACTCCAGTCCGCCCCCATCACCTGGTATGGGACACTAATATCCACGCTGAGCCCAGTTGTGGGACAAGACATTCGTGATGTTGGGCAATCCATTGCTGATCTAGAGGAAACCAACAAGTCCCAGGAACAGTTACATACTGGCCTGCAGGAAAGACCCAAGACAGAGAGGGAGCTCGAAAAGCCAAAAGGCTATCCTGAAGGCTGTAAAGGGTTTGGTAAAAGTAACCCAGAAACAAATGTGGTTTGACCTCATTGCTGCTGGGAACGCAACTGAAAAGATACATCGGCCATCCAGTGCTGTGTTGGTTGGCCTGTGGAAAGCCTTAAAACCTGCATAACATTTCAGAACTGCCCACTTGGCCCTACCATCCCTGACGCCCTGCCTGCTCCAGCAGAGGCCTCAGGGATTCTTCTGTTTGAGGTGGGTGCCTTCCACGTGCCCAGGTTATAGGATGCAGGCCAAGACTGCTTCCAGGTGAGGCCCATTGGAGGCAATCGGAGGCCTCCTGTGTAGCTCACTACTGGTTGACCTTCCAGAAATAAACAAAAGGTGACAGCTCTGGGGACTTCCCTGTGGTCCAGTGATTAAGACTCCACGCTCCCAATGCAGGGGGCCCAGGTTTGATCCCTGGTCAGGGAGCTAGACCCCGCATACCACAACTAAGACCTGGTGCAGCCAAATAAATAAATAAATATTTAAAAAAAAAAAAAGTACAGCTCTGGTGGATACTGGAGCCGGATGTACTCTAATTTCTTTTTTTTCTTCCTTCCTTTTTTTTTTTTGGCTGTGCCACACAGCTTGCTGGATCTTAGTTCCACACCCTCCCCTTCCCTCTCTTCACTTTCCTGGGGATTCCACCTCTTAGCGTCCAGTCGGGCTTTGTCAAAAGCGTTTGGACCTTGATTTGAAGCAACTCTCGAGCTGCTAGCTTTGTAAACCGCACAGTAATGTCTCCAACTTATCATTGAACCCGGGCCACAGCAGTGAAAGCACCGAGTCCTAACCACTGGACCGCCAGGGAATTTCCCCGGATGTACTGTAATACACGGTCACCCTCAGAAGTTTTCTGGCCCCCTCAGCGCCACTGAATTATAGAGCGCAAATGGTTATAGTCAGGAAGGTCCTTTTCATACAGCAAATTGCGTGTTCTCCCTGCCCCTCCACACCCCGAGAATATGAGATATTTTTTTGAATTTTATTTTATTTTTTATACAGCAGGTTCTTATTAGTTATCCATTTTATACATATTAGTGTATATATGTCAATCCTAATCTCCCAATTCATCCCACCACCACCCCCCCCTCCACTTTCCCCCCTTGGTGTCCATATGTTTGTGCTCTACATCTGTGTCTCTATTTCTGCCCTGCAGACCGGTTCATCTGCACCATTTTTCTAGGGAGAATATGAGAGTTTTATCACTCTAATACCAGAGAATATAGTGGGCATTGATATCCTACAAGGTCAAGCTCTGCAAACCTATGTCTGTGAATCTACCTCTGGGTTAGAGTAATCAAACCAGTGATGAGGGGAACACCAACTGGGAACGGTAAGCCACCCCCGGGGAAGAGTGGAAACTGTCAAACAATATAAATTGCCTGGGTGGGTGGGGCTTAAGGAAATAGAAGAAACTGTTCCAGAACTGCACTGAGTGGGAATGGTACGTTCTGCCCATAGTACATTCAACAGCCTGGTATGGCTGGTAAAAAAGCCAGATGGCTCATGGTGGATAACCGTGGACTACGGAGAGTTGAACAAGCCCCCACCCATGTGTCTGTGCCCAACAGTGCCACCGTCTTCAATACCTTGGCCCCGTCCTAGGAACGTACCATGCGGTACCTGACTTAGCGAATGCTTTTTTCAGTCTACACCTGGCCACTGAGTCACAACATCAATTTGCCTTCATGTGGGAGGAGCAACAATGGACCTTTCAAGTGCTTCCTCAAGGCCACCTGCACAGCCCCACCACATGTCATGGGATGGTAGCCCAAGACCTGTCCCTATTCTCCTTCCCCACATCAGTAAAATGGGCTCATTACATTGATGAGGTGATGTTAACATGTGAAGACTTGCCTCTGCTGTAGGACCTTCTGCAGACTTTGCTGGAACATCTGTGAGGATGAGGATGGGTGGTGAGCCCTCAGAAAATTCAAGGCCCAGGCACCCCCGTAAAGTTTTGGGGAGTTTGGTGGGGTAAGACGCGCATTGTTCCAGAAGCTGTGATTCATAAGGTACAAGCCTATCCAACCCCTAAGAATATGAAAGAGGTGCAAGCGGGACTTCCCTGGTGGCGCAGTGGTTAAGAGTCCGCCTGCCGATGCAGGGGACACGGGTTCGAGCCCTGGTCCGGGAAGATCCCACATGCCGCGGAGCAACTAAGCCCGTGCGCCACTACTACTGAGCCTGCGCTTTAGAGCCCGCGAGCCACAACTACTGAGCCTGCATGCCACAATTACTGAAGCCTGCGTGCCTAAAGCTCATGCTCCACAACGAGAAGCCACCACAATGAGAAGCCTGCGCACTGCAACGAAGAGTAGCCCCCGCTCTCCACAACTAGAGAAAGCCCCCATGCAGCAACGAAGACCCAATGCAGCCAAAAATAAGTAAATAAATAAATAAATTTATATATTAAAAAAAAGAAAGAGGTGCAAGCTTTTGCAGGGATTTTGGGGTTTGGGGGGACTTTTATTCCCCACCTGGCACAGTGCCTCCATCCCTTATGCCGCCTGATGAAGAGAAGGCGCACGTGGAACTGGGGATCAGGGCAGCAAGCTGCCTTTGAGACGGAAAAAATACTAGTGGGGCAGATGGCAGCTCTGGGCACCTCCCAAGCAGGGCAACCGTTTAAGTTAGATGTGTCTGTGACTCTGGAACACACTGTGGCAGAGACAACAGAAGGAGAGGAGAGCACCCTTAGAGTTTTGGTCCCAGCTCTGGGGGGGACAGAAAACCCAGTGCACCCCCTCATAGAGCAACAGCTCCTAGCAACGTACACAGAACATCCCACCAGCTATAGCCTCTCACGAAAGAACAGCATATCATGGTAAGAACGTCCCTTCCTATCAAGGGCAGGGTTGAGACTACGTTCTATGGACCCACCTCTGCCATGGCTCAACCCCCACGTTGACTAAGTGGCCCATTTGCAACAGAGGGGCACCCTGCCTGCCTGTCTCTAGAAATTCAAGTGCTACTAGGCCCTGAAGAGTATGTAGATCCTCCAAATTCCCCTGCCTCTATAACTGGGGTGGCCCCTGCAGCCTGTAGAGAGGCGGGGGTGGGGGCAGGGATCCCCGCTGATGCCTGGTATACAGTTGGGTCTAGTCGGGGCAACCCACCCACATGGACTGCAGTTGCTATTCTGCCCAACACTGACACCATCTGGATGGAAACAGGAACGAACTGCAGCAGCCAATGGGCTGAACTCCGAACAGTTGGGCTGTTCTAAAGGGATTAACCCTATGGCTTGGACAAAGGGAAGCTGAGAGATGGATGATCCAGAAATCAGCCCTTGTACAAGATGTGTGAAAAGACATTTGAGTTCATCTGCAAGAGTCTGAGGCAGTCCTCACTGTCTTCCACATCCTGGCTCATAAGGCACTGACATCCCCTGGCAATCAGAAAGCTGATGCCCTAGCCAGGGTACAAGCCCTAGCAACTGACCCTTCAGTAGATACAGCAGATTGGGTGCATTGAAAAAGCAGCCACTGTAAAGCCTGGGTGGGATGGCATATTGCCAAGGATACCTGATTGCCCTTGAAACATGGTGACTTGGTTAATGCAGTAACATCATGACCTATGTGTTCTAAACAATGCCCGAAGCAACTGCCAAAGGAGTCTGGGGGCATGCATCGGAGTTCCCAACCAGTGAGGGATTGGTTGTTGAAACATGCTACACTTGGAATGGAACATGCACCATTAAAAGAGGGGAGAAGGTGGGAATTCCCTGGTGGTCCAGTGGTTAAGACTTTGAGCTTTCACTGCTGAGGGCATGGGTTCCATCCCTGGTTGAGGAATTAAGGTTCTGCAAGCCACGTGGCCAAAAAAACAAAAGAGGAGAGAAGGTGAAGGTCTGGTCTGGCATATCCCGCCACGCGGCCCCCGCCCCCGCCCCCGCCCCCATCCTCACAACTGACAGTGTTGCCTCCCCAACCAACATGTATGGTATGCACAACCAGGTCAAGTGCCTAAAGCTGCCACCTCCCTCTCCTCAAGGCCGGGTGGGCACGTTCTGTTTTCCACTGTTGCAGTCATTTGGCCGCTGTCTTGTTTCCCTCCATTGGCCTGGGGGATGTTACAGCACACACAGGTGCCCTTACTAACTAACTGCATCCAGCAAGCCTTAAATGATAACCAACAAAGCCCGTCCTTAGGTCTCTAATGAGAAAGCTGTCCTCCAAAACAGGATGCCTTTGGACATTATTACTGCCACGCAAGGAGGCACCTGTGCCATTATCCAGAGTATTGTGTACCTGATGAGTCCGCTAATGTATGTTCTTTACTAAGCCCCTCCTGCGGCACCCCTACTGCCTTCCTCTGCCTGCAGCCTCCTCACCTAGTCTCTATCTCCACCCCTCCTCCAGCACCCAACCTCAGAGGAAGTTAGAGGGAGATTGGCTCTGCAACCCTGCAGGCCCTTTAAGTGGCTGCTGCCACTCCAGCTCCTTTTGCTGGCTTCCGGAAGGAGGACGTGGACCGCAGGGCAGATCTGGAGCCTCAGCTTGACCCCCTGGTGAGAGGCAGCTTCTGGGCGAGTGGGGATCTCTCCTGCTGAGTGTTGTCTTAGGGCAGGGGGCAAGGAGGGGGGTGAGTGGGGCTGTCTCCTTCTGGCTCATTTAGCCTTGTTTCTTCCTTACACATCTGGCTTCCACATGGGAACACAATTACAATAGTAATACCACTAGTAGTAATAATAATAGTCAGGGCCTGCTATTAAGACTTCTATACCAGCACTTTTGGGCATTATCTCAATTAATTCTTATCACAATCCACGACATAGGTATTATACCCGTTTTGCAGGTAAGAAAACGGACTCTGAGAGGGTAGGACGTTGCCTAAGGTCCCATGACTCGTGGGAGCCAAGTCACAAGCCGACTCTCCCCGCACCCAAGTCCACCTAACTCCTACTGCTGCAGACACCCCTCGGGATCCAGGGACCACTCTCCCTGCCCTGAGGCGCACTTGAGGCGTGACCTTGGGCTAGCTCCTTCCCTTTCTGGACCTCGGTTTCCGTAGGTATAACCTGGGCTAACACCTTCTTTCCTGATCATCCACCCGCCGCGCGCGCCAGTGATCACACAAGTGCGGTGCACTGAAAAGTCCCTTTTCATCCCCAAACCGCACACCCCGGGGCCGCAAAGGAGAGCGCGGGAGACAGCGGCGAACCAGGCCTTTATTTCGGGGCGGCAAGAGGAGCTCCGAGCTCAGGTGCCCCCAGTTCTCCGGCTCCGGCCTCCGCCCCGGCGCCGTCTGAGCCCTCGGCGGCCTGGTCGCCGAACACTGCTTGGTGCGCAGCAACGACATAACTGCAGCCGCTGGGGTCGGAGAAGCGCAGCTGTATCAGGGGCAGGAAGCGCTCGGTGGTGAAGTAGCGCAGGGCCGGGCGCGGGGCGCGCATTGCCTGGAGGAAGACCTGCAGCGGCGGGAGAGGCGCGCTGGCCGGGGCTGGGCTGGGGAACCGGAGCGCTGCCCCCGCTCCCGCAGTCCGGCCCGGCGCTCACCTCGGTCACGTCCTCCGGGTCCTGCCCCGCCTCAAGAAAGATCTGCTCGGAGTGGCTCAGGTAGCGGGAGAAGAGGTCGCGGGTCTCGGCGTCCGCGCGGTCCAGCATCCCGCCCAGGCCGCCCTCCAGCTTCTCGGGAAAGGCGGTGTGCACCGGGCCGCACTCGATGAGGCTCAAGCTGCCGGCGGGAGAGCGGCGAGTGGGCGGGGGCGAATGCGAGTCCGGGAGGGAGGGCCGGAGGGGGGCTGCGCCCGGCTGGCGGGCGCTTAGGGTAACCCGAGCGTTTGAAAGCGGTTTACTGCCGGAAAAGCGCCCCCACGTCCCTTGGAGGGTGTGAGAGAGGCTCTGGCGTCATTATGCCACCCTGGCTGGGTCACTTACAGCTGTGTGACCTTGGGCCAGTCACCGAACCTCTCTGGGCCTGAGCTTACCACTAACAATACCGACACCTCACCAGCTAGGTCGGCAGGTGGAGTGAGAGGGCGGGTGCCAAACGCCCAGTACTGTGCCTGGCACACAACAAATGGGAGCCGCACTGAGGAGGGGCCAGGGAGAACGCCTGAGAGCGGTTCCAACAAAACAGGGTGCTGGGGTTCCCAAAGTCAGGGTTCAGAGGGCCCCGGGGGCGGGGCGGTGACTCACTGGACCCCGAAGGGCTGCAGCAGAATCGCCAGACTCTCGCACAAACCCTCGATTGCAAACTTGCTGGCGCAGTAAACAGCGTTGAAGGGAAGAGCTTGGAGGCGAGAGGAGGCTGCTGAGGCGCGTCGGGGAGGGGAGCCGCGGGGAGCGGGAGGGGCCCGGGGCAGTTTCACCAAGTCCCACCCCTTTTATTAGACCCCCGACTCTCCCGTTGAGCCCCGCCTCCTGCGCGCCTCTGGTTCTTCCCCGGCTTCCACTCACCCATCAAGCCTCCCATGCTCCCGGTCACCAATATGCGTCCCGAGCGTCGCCGCTTCATGTCCGGCAGGAAGGCCTGCAGCATCCGCACGGTCCCGGTCAGGTTCACGTCCAGCACGGAGCCCACGGTGCCCTCCTCGTGTGCCTCCAGCGGCCCCACCAGGCCCCGGCCTGCGTTACATACTGCGGGGAGAGAGACCGGACTCCGCCCGCCTCACGCACGGCCCTCCTCCCCGCCTGTCCCCTCGTGCTCCCTGGGCCTCGGGACGTCTTGGTTTGGACACAGGGTGAGGAAGGCTCCTGCACTAGTTTTGCAGCGAGACTCACCCAGCACGTCCACGCGGCCCTCGGTCACGCGTGCCCGGGCAGCGGCTATGGAATCTGCGTCCCTCACGTCCAGCTGCAACATCTCCAGGGAGCCGGGAGGGCACCCTCGGGACCGGGCGGCCTCCCAAAGTGGGCCCTGGGTCGTCAGGTCCCTCAGCGTGGCGTACACTGGAGGTTCAGGGAGAGGACGAGGCTCTGAATTTCGGGCTTACAATCCTACCTAGGCCCCCTTGGACCAGGAAGGAGCTGGTCTCTCCACCCCAGTCCCCTCATGTACCTTTGAAGCTCTGGGATGGGTCGGACGCCAGGCGCAGGGCCAGGTGTAGGCCAATGCCGGAGGAACAGCCAGTGATGAGCACCACGGTGCGGTCCATGGAGCTGTGCGTAGGGAGCAGCCCAGGGACTGCTGGGCGCTGGTCTCTGGGATGGATATCACCTGCTTCGCCCCGCCCCTGCCCGCCGGGGTCCCCACCCCTTGTTATGTCTGCAGCACAATCTCAAGGCTGAGACCTCCTGTGGGTCCCTGGCCTTCTCTCCCCAACCTACTCGAGGTCAAGGCAGAGATGAGGCCACTACTTAAAACACCCCTTCTTTAAGTTGCTAGTCAGAGGGAGGGTGAAGCTTTGCAAACAGGAGGTATGGGCTCCCATGTGGGCACTGAGCGCCCTGGGCAGATCTTTGCCTGGCAAGCCTCTGTCCCACAGGGACAATTATAGTTGCCAAAGTTTGTTGCTGAGGGTGTGAAAGTAAATGTTTTGGAAGGGGGTTCTCAGTTCAAAGGTCAGGGGTTAGTTTAAAACTGAGGGGGGCTTCCCTGGTGGCGCAGTGGTTAAGAATTCGCCTGCCAATGCAGGGGACACGGGTTTGAGCCCTGGTCCGGGAAGATCCCACCTGCCGCGGAGCAACTAAGGCCGTGCGCCACAAGTACTGAGCCTGCGCTCTAGAGCCCACATGCCACAACGACTGAGCCCATGTGCCACAACGACTGAAACCCGCGCACCTAGAACCCATGCTCCGCAACAAGGGAAGCCACCGCAATGAGAAGCCCGCGCACCGCAACGAGGAGTAACCCCCACTTGCGGTGTGCCGCAAATTAATTAATTTAAAAAAAGAATATTGGATAATTGGAGCTGAGTACTCAGGAACTTGACTGCTGCCAGGCTCTTGGTTTTAATTTATGCTATCTGAAAAGACAAGCTTTTGCTAACTGGACATACTTCTCAGTAACTGAAGGAATGGAGCGAATGCTAAATGTTTCCCCTGGGGAGGTGTCCTGTCTCTTCAGGGAAAGATGGTCAGTATTCTGTAAAGTTACCCTGGCCTAAATGATTACTTGTTCTGACCAAGGTATTTATTAGGCTATTTCAAAGTCACAGCATCCGAAGAATGTCAAATAGTTCAGCTAGCCACAGAGTCTAAGATCCTGTATCTCCTGGCACTATGGAAACAGCACACCACTGACCTAAGTGATTCACTTTTTTCAGTTTTTCAATATTTTATCAATATAAAACTACTGCCACATCCTTACACTTTCTTTTATGTCTTCTTCAACCTAGGAGAGACCTCAAATCTAAAAGTATTCTCTATTTCTCATCATTAGCAAATGTTTTAGCTTTCTAAATACTTGTATTTAACTCTTGTTTCTAGGGTTTTGTTTTTGCAGTTTAGAAACGTTTAGGAATCTTAGGACTTTATCGCTTCTGCTTGATACAGCAGGGGTGAACTACTAGCCAGTCTAGCCTAAGAGAAAAGTGAAAAGATTCTTCACCAAGCACAGTGATTAACCCGATACAAGTTAGATTTAGAAGGAATGTTGTTTAAATTACCTCTTCTAGCCTGAATACATGAATTCTTTCAGATCAGGAAAGATTAGAAAAAGAAGCCTAAAAACTCTTAACAATGTGACTCTCAGTGGTAAATGAAAACAAGAAGCAGCAGCAGATTATAATTTGGTTTATGGGATATGATGGATGTGCTATGATAGGAAACCTGAAATGATGGTTGAATTGGTAAAAAAACAACTGCATAAAATTTGCTGTAAGATATATAGAGACTTATTTTCTGTACTATTCTTTTTAAAAAACTTTTAATTTTATATTGGAGCATAGCCGATTAACAATGTTGTGATAGTTTCAGATGCACAGCAAAGCTACTTAGCCATATCTATGCATGTATCCATTCTCCCTCAAACTCCCCTCCCATCCAGGCTGACATATAACATTGAGCAGAGTTCCCTGTGCTGTATGGTAGGTCCTTGTTGGTTATCCATTTTAAATATAGCAATGTTGTACTAAAGTATTCTTATAAGAAAAATAAGTATTTGTAAAAGAGGTTTCCTGTGTCAAGTATTTGCGCAATCAGAGCTGAATTGTAGATATTCTTGTAATATCTAGTTATTTTGAAAGATTTATATAATGAATTCTGGATATATGACCAATAAAACTGATGAAATGAAGCAAACAAACGAAACACCCGAGGAAGCTGAGGTAAGGGAGCAGGGAGACCTGACCTCACCAGTGTCCATGCTATAGCCCTGAGTCCTCCCCGGCATCATGGCATTGACATTCTGACACACAGGTCCAGGTGATTCATCAGTTTATTAAGTTGTATTAAAACAGTACTTTGATCCCACATTTGGGATGGTGGAGGAAGGTGGCTCGGCTCCCTCCAAACCTTCCATGCTTGATCCCATCAGCATGAATTCCTTCACCCAGGCCTGGGGAACTCCTGTGATGCTTGCCTAGCCCCAGGCCCTGGGAACCTGCCCAGGCCTGGAGTTTGGGGAAAACGTGGCCCAAGCGTGGTTAATCTGTCACAAGGCACCAGCCACCCACCGGGGGTAATATTTGAGGAAGAGCTTCTTGGCCAGGTCCACTGTGTCTCCTTGGGGCTGGCTAGGATACCTCCTTGTGCTGAGGACGAAAGTCTGTTCCAGCTGGAAGGCATTCTTGTCAAACTGGTGCTGTTGGAAGGGGATGCCTCGGACCAGGCTCTCAACCAGTGTCTCCATGAAGAGCCGCCAGCGGGGGGCGTAGTAGTCGGCCACCAGTCCCGCCAGCTGCTTGTTGGCATAGTCTAGGATGTTGCCCTCTGGCCCCCACAGGGTCAGCTGGTAGCGGCTGTTCTGCTCATAGAAGCGGGCCTCAGTCTCACTGACGGCAGCCACCCGGGCCCGCTCCAGCCAGCTGCCCAGCAGGAAGTGGCTGTCACTAGCCAGCACCTTGTCCAGCGCGGGCAGGAGCTCATAGGCCAGGACGCCTCCTGCCCTCATCAGGGGAACCAGCTCCTTGTTCAGATAGGCGGTCCTCGCCTCTTCGTAGTACAAGCTGACCAGCTCCTGGACTGCCTGGCGAGTGACATCCACCAGGTCGTAGCAGAAGGCCGGGCTGGTGGCCAGGGTAGGCGTGGCTGCCAGCAGCAGCCGCCACGCCTCCAGTACATCCGATCGGTTGTACCAGACAGCAGTAGCCATCTGTAGGGATGGCCGCCTGACCAGCGGGCTGCGATTGTGTCCACTGCAGCCCTCGCCAGAGCAGTTGTAGACACTCCTGAGAAGCAGCCTCCACGCTGCCTCTGCGTCCCCGTGGGAGACCCCGTACCGCCGGGCTGCAAAGCCCGTCACCCAGGCCCCCAAATCTGCCACTGGGTCCTTCCGCCAGCCCAGCTCAGCCATGAGGGCGTAGACCACCTCGTTCTGGCCGATGCCCTCAGGGGCCATGCCCGTGCCTACCATGGTGGAGTTGGGGAAGAGGCGGGCAGCTGTGGGGCCTCGGTTCACAGACTCCAGGGCCCCAAACAAGCCGTGGTTGCCCCCGAAGTTATGCAGCATGCACCAGATAAAGGGCTGGCCCTGGAAGGAGGCTGTGCGGACGTACACGGGCTGGCTCTCAGCAAACAGGTCCAGAACCAGGAGGCGGCCACGGGGCACGGCCCCCAGCACGGCCCCCACCTGGGCGGGCCCCCAGAACTCGGGCTGGTGCTGGAAGAGCCAGCCTTGGAGCAGCCATACGGCGTCAGGGTCCACTGTGGTGGGACAGTAGCGACAGAAAAGAGGGTGGTAAGAGGAGAGGGGGCAGGAGAGCATTCACCCCATTGTACAGATGAGGAAACAGAGGTCCAGAGAAGTTAAATGACTCTATCACAGGACACTCCTTCCCCTGAAACCCGCACCCCCCCCCGCCCCCCGCGGCCAGAAGGGCGTTCCACAACACACGTCCTTCCCATCTCCTCCTCCTCCCACTGGGAGTGCCAGGGTAGTGCTATAAAGCTTTACAGAGCATCAGAATTACCCAGAGGGCTGGGCCCCAGCCCCAGTCATTCTGATTCAGGAGGTAGGGGAGGTGCTGAGATTCGCACATCTGACAGGCTCCAGGGTGATTCTGATGCTGCTGGTCCCGGGTCACACCTGGAGCATTGCTGCTCAAAGCCTGAGCCTATGCTCCTTCCTGGCTGACACAGAGGCCTCCCCAAGCCATTCCTGACCTGGCCCCTCTCTGCCCTTCCCCTGTAAGTGGCAGGAAGGAGAGCTGGGTTCACATTTGTGCACCTAGAAGGGCACCTACCAGCTTGGGGCACATCCCCTAACCTCTGGCCTGTGTTACCTACTTCAGCATGGAGGTAGAGACCAAATTAAATATTTTCAATAGCTAGCACTTAATGACACTTTACTCTGGGCCACGTATTATTCTACTTATGAGGTAGCCCATTTTGCAGATGAAGTAGCTGAGGCACTGGGAGGCACTGGGAGGCACTGGGAGGGAGGTGAGTTGTTGCAAGTCTCACAGGCAGGAAGTGGCAGTGCCTGCGTTGGAGCAGGGTATCCGGCTCCAGAGCTCACCTCTCAACCACAGTGTGATTAAATGAGATGATGTGTGTGTGTAGAAGTGCTTGGTAAACTGTAAAGTGCTGGGTGTCACAGTGAGGTGTTATTATTCCCAGTCCCTCCTCCCACCCCCCACTGACCTCTGCCACCCCCATCTCCCTGAGGGTCTGGGGGGGCTTCCCTTTCCGACCTCCCCTGGCACCGAACCTGCAATCATGGCCTGGTAGACAGTGGCGGTGGCTGCAGCCAGGTAGGAGGGCTCCGAGGACGGTGGCTGCATCTCGTTGAAAGTATCGGCCCCATAGATGTGATCCGTGCCAAACTCTTTGGTCAGCTCCCGCAGGAAGAGGCTCCCCACAATGGGGAATAGGGGGTCTTCCGGAGCCAGGAGGAAGGAGCAGGAGTAGGAGCAGTTGAAATGTCCCCAACTGCCCATCTGGGTGATATTGATCTGAGGGAACACCCTAGTTGGGGGTGTGTGTGTGTGTGTGTGACAGTTCAGACATTTACTGGAGGCTGACACAGTAGTCATCTCCAACCTCACTAACTTCTGCAGTTCCTGGGTCGTTCATGCCTCTGTGCCTTTGCACATACTGTGCCCTGTGCCTGGAGCCCTTTCCTCCTCCCTCCCTGCTTACGCATCTGGCTTCTCCTCGACATCCTTTAAGTTTCACCTGTCTGGAAAGCTTTTGCTGTCTCTCCCCCTCCCACTGGCTGAAACAAATGACATCACCTCTGCTCTGAGCCCTTGCTGCACCCTCCCTTCCCCAAGCAGAAGTGACCTTGACAGAGAATTGGGCCCACATATATTCCTGCCCTTATCACTGTATTGTGTCCCCCTGGCAACGTATCTCCTGCTGGGGGCGGGGCCTCTGTGCACCTTTGTGGCTGCATCCCCAGGCCCCAGCACAGGGCCTGGTTGGGCAGCCCCGGAGAGCCTGACAAACGTTGGCTGAATGTACGAATGAGGTTCCTGCTGTCCAGTTGGGGAGGCCAAGGAGTGGCCAGTGAGGCCGGCCACGTGTGCTGAGCGCTGACAGTGGCAGGAACCAGGTGCTCATGTGCATGAGGGAGGTGGTAACTGATGCTGGGGGCCCCCCCGCAAGGCTTCCTGAAGGAGAGGAGGTCTCAGCTGGGCCTTGAAGAATTTTGCCAGCCGCAGGAGAGGATGGGTGGGTAGCACAGAGGAACAGAGGGGCAGGAAGGACAGAGGAGACCAGTGCACCCCTACCATCACTAAGAGCTGCCATTTGCTAAGACTCCATGCCAAGCCATATATACATTTTACAAGTGAGGAAACTAAGGCACAGAGCAGTCACGTAATCTGTCCAAGGTCACATAGCTAGTCAGTAACAGAGCCAGGAATCAAGCCCAGGCCTACATCCAGAGCTTAAGTTTTTCTTTAAATCGTGTCTTGCAGGGGAACATAAATTCTCTGAGCTGAATGGAGGGTGAGGGGCGACATCACCTTGTGAGAGCCTTGGGGACATGCCCTGCGAACGCTGGCAACACGGGGATCATGCCAAACGAGCGCATCCGGTCAAGGATCCGATGCTGCGAGGAACGGGAGGGGCGGCGGTGAGCACGGCCCCCCGAGGCGGGAGGCCTTCACTCTCTCAGGGCACACGGAGTCCCCACCGTTCAGTTAAGAGACCCGGGGTGGGCCAAACACCACCCCCGACCCCAGGCCTGTGACTGTCCAGCACCAATTCTGCTCCTTCCCTTCCCCATCCTTTTACCTGCAGGTAAAGCTGCTTGAGGTGCCAGGAGGGGGGCAGGGGGCCACTCCACGTGTGCAGGTTGCCCATGCGCCCCCAGGCCAGGAAGGCAGGACCAGTGAAGTACTCATCGATCTCTGTCTGGGTCAGGCCCAAGGCCAGATACACCTGAGGAGGAGGCCGAGGCCCACACATGTAAATCGTTTATCTCTATTCATTGATCCATTCACCCAACAAACACACATTCATCTCTTCTCTGGGCTGCACCCTAGAGTTACTAAGACAAAATCCGATCCCTGCCTGCCAGGAGCCCAAAGTCCGGGAGAAACGGATCCGTGACCAGGTGAGTTTGCGAATATGTCACCCTTGCTGCATGGGTGAGGTGAGGCACAAAGGGGTTCTCCCCAAAATGTGGAAGGGGCCTTAGGAGGCTTCATGGAGCAAGGAGGGCTAGAATGATGGGTGAGGGCAGCTCTGCAGGGAGCTTAAGCAGCCCCAGGTGCAGCCAGAGCGCTCAGGGCTCAGGTATGGAAGCTCTCAGGTCAGGCAAAGTCTGAAGGCAATGGGGAGCTCTTGAGTGTGTTAATAGTGGAAGGTCTCCACCAGATTTGCAATTCAGAAGGGACACTCTGGTGGAACTTGGAGAGTCAGGAGTCTTGTTTTGAAAGGAAAATATTGCTTAGAGAGGTCTTTAAGCTCTCATGGCTGGGAGGCCATTAAGGCAGTGTAACTTTGCATGTCTCAGACTGGATGGAATCTGACCTTTTGATCTGATCAAGTTATCCAAAGAGCCTACTAGAAATTCAAGATACTTATTGGACTCTTATCCTAAAATAACTCTCAATTCCTTATGAACAAATATTTTCCAGCTTACGTCAGAGTCAGTCACAATTCTCACGAGGCATTTAACAATCTCATGGCTTTAAAAAAAAAAATTAGCCCCTCTTTTACTTCCTCAGAACACTCTTTCAGGATTACCCGAGCCCGTGTTTCCCAAATTGCAATTAGTAAAGACCCCAAATAAACTCTTCTTATTTGCAGCCTCCTGCATTATTTTTTGGTTGATGCTGTTCAGAGGCTCTGGCAGACTGGGGTCCAGGCAGAGGGGATGAGAGCCTGAACTGGGACCACAGATAAGGATGGAGAGGACAAGGCAGATCAAGAGCTGCTAATGAGACAGAATCCATAGAAGCAGCTGACTGACCCACGTGGGGGTGGGGAGAGAGGGGAGGCCGGCTTCTTAGAGTGTTTACAGTAGGGTGCTGGGGTCCAGCCCTGGGTAAGTGCTCCTGTGTGTCTGTCTCAACCATGGAAGCTGGGAGGCTGGAGCCATCACTCCTGCTACCAACACTTCTGGAGCCCTATTCTCTGTGTGCCAGATACTGCGTTGACGTGGGGGAGGCAGGATGCCTGGGGTATGGTGGGCACGCACCTGCTGCCAGATGGCCTCCTGGCCGCTCCAGGCCAGCGCCAGGTTGATGCCGTTCAGCGCCATCCAGTCAATCTCCTGCTCCCAACGGGCCCAGTCCCACCACACGAAGGAGTAGCTTTGTGTGCACACGTTCTGGTAATAGCGGTACCTGCAGGCAGGGGCGTGAGCTGGGGCATGGCCCTGGGGGCAAAGAGGATGTCCCTCACCCCTGAGGGTCCACAGCCTGGGGAAGAACTTGGAGGGCAGCCCGGTCCTGGAACAGCTCTCCACACCACCCAGATCTAACCCAGAAAGGAGTGGCTCCAGACGTGGCCTCTATTGCTTCACTCCAGGATCCACTCCAGGTGGAGCTTGAGCTTCTGAGATGCCCACCCACCTGCGCCCAGCACTCAGCTCCCTAGCCTCCCCGATATTTGGGAAAGCATATTCAGTTTTCATTCCTACTCTGTGTACAGTGTTTAAGCGCCATATGGCAAAGTTGCCCCCTGTCCTGAAGGGGGAGATCCCTCTCCCCACAGTCTAATGCGGAGGCAGCTGTGTGAATGCATCACCTCGGTGCAGTGGGGCAAACGCTAGAACAGAGGCCTGTGACAGGGCTGGGGGTCATTCCTCAGTAAGCATCTTCGAAGAGAGGGGTGGGGCAGGAAAGGAATGGCATTTACCGATCACCGATTATGCACCACAAATTCTACACCCCGCACCGTGCAAATCCTCACAATCAAAGCGGCACCACTGCACGGTAGATGACATTATTTCCATTTTTCAGATGAGCCAGCCGAGGCTCAGAGAGGCTAAGTGACTTGCTCAAAGATACAAGGCTTTTAGAATCAGACCTGGGGTCTGAAGCCAGGTCGTGCGACCCTAAGGCCAGCGCTCGCTGGCAGCCCGGCGCTGGGGGTGGGGAGGGGCGGGGACTTCAGCTTGGGCTGGCGCCCGGGGAGGTGGAGGCGGCGGGAAGCTGCACGGGAGCCGAGGGGCGCGGTCCGGCCGCTGTACCTGTTGGGCGTGGCCTCGGTCAGTTCCTCCGGCACCGCAGGCAGCGGCTGCGGCAAGCGCAGCTGAGAGCCCGACCAGGCCACGTGGCAGCCGCAGAAGTCGCGCAGGTAGCGGTGCAGCCCCGCGGCGGCGGCCACGCCCGTGGAGCCGAGCACCTGCACCCGCGCCCCGACGCCGCCGCCGCTCAGGCGGTAGGTGTCCAGGCCGGACTCGGCCGCCAGGGCGCGCTCCACCGACACAGAGAAGGCGGCCGCCGGCCCGGGTCCCAGAAGCCGGGCCAGCAGCTCCCTCACGGCCGCCGCTTCCCGGGCCTCGTCCACGGCCGAGCCCCCCGCCGCGGTCAGGAGCAGGAACCCCAGAGCCGCGGCCACCGCCACGGCCTCCATGGTACAGCGGTTCTTGCCCACTGGGCACCAATGGCGACTCGGGATCAGGGGCGTGACGGCCGCGTCCAATCAGCTGCGGACCTCAGGTCACGCGGAACTGAAGGTAAAGCACCGGCCGGCGGCTGAGAAACCAGCTTCCGGGTTCCACACCAGCTCCTGAGGGTGTTTTCTGACCACGCGTGGTGCAAGAGCGCGTGACTCTGGTGACTTCAAAAGTCCGGGGCCGGATGTGACTCGTAGTCCTTCACAAATGCCTTCAGGTACAACGCGCTTTCACTTGCAGGTCACTTTCCTTCCGTCCATCCTACCATCCAATAAATATTTGAAGTTGATTTTGTACCAGGCACTGCCACCCCTCTTCCGGGGAGACCTACAAACCAAGCACTTATATAAACAAAGATTTACATTATGCAGTTGGCCCTTAAACTTTGCATGTGTGTTAGGAGGGCTGACCCTCTGGCAGCCAAAATACAACTTTACAGTCAGCCCTCCTGTATCCAGGGTACCGCATCCGTGGACCATGTAGTACTGTAGCACGTATTTATGGAAAAAAATTCCTGTATAAGTGGACCCGGGCAGTTCAAACCCGTGTTGTTCAAGGATCCGCTGTACTTGTGATGCTGTGCACGGTCCCCAGCCAAAGGCTTCCAAAAGGAAGTGACATTTAATCTGAATTAAGTTGGGATTGACTAGGAGAAGAGGGAGGGGAATAGCATTCCGTGAAGAAAAAAATGCATACATGAAGACCCAGGAAGGGTAAAGAAAGAGCTGAGCAGATCTGAGGAACTAAAAGGTCGGGAAGTTGGAGGAGGGATGCGCCATGTGAACCTGGACTGGCCATGGGGCAGGGCCTCGTGGGTGTGACAAGGGCTCTCATGTGATCTGTAAGTGGTAGCAGCAGCTGAACAGGATGGGAGTTATCTTCATTTTACATCCTGGGAAACTGAGGGCCAGAGATAGGAAGTGACTCTGCGAAGATCACTGACCAGTAAGACAGCAGGTCTGGGACTAGAAGCAGGAACTCTTAACTCTCAGATAAGTGTTTTTGCCACTATCCCCCAAGAGACGCAACTTTTCAGGCTGCTTACCAGCAGGGAGGGTTTGAGTGGGGCTGTGTGGTGGCCAGGAGTGGTGGGCCCTTTTATAAAGACTGCACTTTCTAAAGGGATTCTGAGTCCTTTTGGAGGCAGGTGTAGAGTTTTCCAGATTGTCAGGCCTGAGTGCAGCTGCTTAGAGACAGGGAAGGGGTCAGAGGAGGGTTGCCAAGCCAGGAAATCCAGAGCCTGGACTGAAAGAGAACACGGGAGTCCACTGAGCTTGCTCTGCGCCTCCGCCCCCTGCCCCCAGCTGCAGACTCAAGCTGCAGTGCCCCCTGCCTTGTTCCCAGCTCAGCGAGCAGCTAGTTCAGGAGGTGCAGCCCTGTTCCACCCAGTTCCTAATATCAGAAGGTTCTCAGCTTTTCCCAGAGAGCAGCTCCTAGACCTGCCCAGAGAGATGGGCCCTCATGGAGCTATAGCTTGTGGCCCCCCAGGCCTCTCTACACTCCCTCCAACACCCCCTTCCACACACCTCTGGCTTCAGGTGAGATTTGTCGGACTCTCCTCCTCCCAGGACCTGTTTTACCAGCAATTTGGATCTTAGGGAACACATTGCTTGGGGGAATTGGGCTGCAGGTCCACCGTCAGGCTCAGGGTGCCTCTCTGTGGGGTCTGGATTCATCCAGAATGGCAGACGGCTGCTGGCAGGGGCAGCAGGTTGGGGACACCATCCCGGGGGGTTGGTAGCACATTCACAGCCTGAGCTCATGGATGCTTGGCAAGAGTGTCACCGATTACTCCGAGTGTGTCACACTGTCTTTCTCATCTTCCCCACCAAGCTGGGAACTCTTTGAGGACAATAGGGGGCTGGTTGAAGAAATTAAGTTGCATCAATAGGATGAAATACCAAGCATTTGCTAAAAAAAAAAAAAGTGAGGAAGATGTGTTGGTGCTGATTCGGAATGTTCTGCAAAGTATATTTTTTAAAAAGAGGTCAAGGAATTCCCTGGTGGTCCAGTGGTTAAGACTCAGCGCTTTCACTGCCGAGGGCCCGGAGTTCAATCCCTGGTCGGGGAACTAAGATCTCACAAGCAGCACGGCCAAAAAAAAAAAAAAAACATTAAAAAGATGTCAAATCAGGACTTCCCTGGTGGTCCAGTGGGTGAGACTCCGCACTCCCAATGCAGGGTAGTTCGACCAGGTTCGATCCCTGGTCGAGGAGCTAGACCCTGCACGCATGCTGCAACTAAGAGTTCTCATGTGGCAACTAAGAGCCTGCATGCCGCAACTAAACATGCTGCAACAAAGATACCGCGTGCCGCAACTAAGACCCGATGCAGCCTAAATAAATAAATAAATAAATAAATAAATATTTTTAAAAACCAGCTAAATATTGAGTTTATAAAAAAAAAGATGTCGGCCTTCCCTGGTGGCGCAGTGGTTAAGAATCCGCCTGTCAATGCAGGGGACACCGGTTCGAGCCCTGGTCCGGGAAGATCCCGTGTGCCGCGGAGCAACTAAGCCCGTGCACCACAACTACTGAGCCTGTGCTCTAGAGCCTGTGGGCCACAACTACTGAGCCCATGTGCCACAACTAAGGAAGCCCACGCGCCTAGAGCCCGTACTCTGCAACAAGAGAAGCTGCCGCAACTAGAGGAAGCCCGTGCGAAGCAACGAAGCCCCAACGCAGCCAAAAATAAAAAGATAAATAAATAAATTTATTAAAAAAAAAGAAAAAAAAAGATGTCAAATCACTGGGTATAGTACATCCCATTTGTGTGTGTGTGTGTGTTTTTAAGGAATTCCTTTATTTTTATTATTTATTTATTATTTTATTTTATTTTTGGCTGTGTTGGGTCTTCGTTTCTGTGCAAGGGCTTTCTCTAGTTGCGGCAAGCAGGGGCCACTCTTCATCGCGGTGCGCGGGGCCTCTCACTATCGCCGCCTCTCTTGTTGCGGAGCACAAGCTCCAGACGCGCAGGCTCAGTAGTTGTGGCTCACGGGCCTAGTTGCTCCGCGGCATGTGGGATCTTCCCAGACCAGGGCTCGAACCCGTGTCCCCTGCATTGGCAGGCAGATTCTCAACCACTGCGCCACCAGGGAAGCCCGTTTTTTTTTTTTTAAGGCTATGTAAATAGTGCTCGCTTCGGATGAGGTACTGGGACGCTGGAGCAGAAGACTTACTTTTATATTAGGGCCTTTTGTACTGTTTGATCCTTTTACCACGTGATACATTTTATTACTTTTTCTCTCCGCTCCTATCTCATCTCTTTCGTTCCTGCCAGCCTCCCCTCTGTCTATGCACCCCAGAATCCCTCCAGATCCCTTGTCCCTCTGCCCTGCCAATCCAGTTGCCTGCCAGTCACAGCCCTGCTAGGATCCCACCCATCTTACCTGTGGGGAGGAACGAGTCCTTCCCTGTCTGGCCACCAGGGAGCAGCCTATGCCTTGCCTTGGGTAGGCTGGAGAGGGAAGGGCAGGCAAACAGGCTCAGATCTGAGGGGAGCTCCAATGCCCTTTCCACCCAGGGCTCCTGGGTAGAAAGAGGCACATTACTGCCCAGGTCCCCAGTGAGGGACAGGAAAGGGGGGGGTGGTTCGGAAGGTGGTGATGGAATTGTCCCCTATCTTTATAATACTGAGCAGGCCCAAAGTCACCCTCTCCACATTGGTTCTAGGATGGGAAGCATTCGCTGGTTGGGGGCACAGACTCACTAAGCAGATGCCTGGGGTCCAGGGATTCCACAGGAGGGGATCAGGGTAAAGGCCAAGACTCTTAAAAATAGGAGCAATTAAAAAAAAAAAAAAAAAAATAGGAGCAATGGAGCCATCCTGTTCCCCACCCCCACCCCAGGGCTCCTGGGAATTCCCACACCCTCCAAGGCTCAGTTCCCAGTTGGTCCCATCTTTAGCTGGCTGGGCTGGAAGCAGCCCAAGGCCCTAGATCCTGGAAGCTCAGCTTAGCCAATGACCCACTGGCCCAGGTCTTCTCATCCAGGCTAGGGAGGAATTTCTTGCCGGGGAGGTCCTAGTCCTCCCTCCCCAGCCCCATTTTATTGATCTATACCAGAAAGTTTACCAGTTTAAAGTGTACAACTCAATGGTTTTTTTAGTATGGCCACAGAGTTGTGCAACTGTCACCATAATCTAATTTTACATTTCATCATCCCCCAAAAGAAACCCTGCCCCCAACCCCATCCAGCAGCTGGTCCTAGGCAACCACCCATCTACTTTCTGTCTCTACAGATATGCCCATTCTAGACATTTCACATAAATGGAATTATACATTATGTGGCCTTGTGTCTGAGGTCCATTCTTGTTGCAGCATGTATCAGTACGTCATTCCTTTTTATTGTAGAATAATACCCATTGTATGGATATACTGCCTTTTGTTTACCCATTCATCAGCTGATAAACATTTGGGTTGTTTCCATTTAGGGCTATTATGAATAATGCCCCTATGAACACTTGTGCACAAGTTTGTGTGCACATTTTTTCATTTTTCTTGAGTAGATATCTAGAAGTCAAATTGCTGGGTCCTAAATTAATCCTATGTTTAACATTTTGAGAAACTGCCAGGCTGCTTTCCAAAGCTGCTGCACCATTTTATAGTCCCACCAGCAGTGGATGGGGGTTCCAGTTTCTCCACATTCTTGTCAACACTTGTAATTGTTTTTTTTTTTTTTTTTTTTTATCTTTGGCTGTGTTGGGTCTTCATTGCTGTGCACGGGCTTTCTCTAGTTGTGGTGCGTGGGCTTCTCATTGTGGTGGCTTTTCTTGTTGCGGAGTACGGGCTCTAGGCGTACTGGATTCAGTAGTTGTGGCACCTGGGCTCAGTAGTTGTGCCTCGTAGGCTCTAGAGCGCAGGCTCAGTAGTTGTGGCGCATGGGCTTAGTTGCTCTGCGGCATGTGGGATCTTCCCAGACCAGGGCTCGAACCCATGTCCCCTGCATTGGCAGGCGGATTCTTAACCACTGCGCCACCATGGAAGTCCCTACACTTAATTGTCTTTTTAAAATTATTGCCTTTTTAGTGGGTGTGATGTGGTGTCTCGTCATGGTTTTGATTTGCATTTTCCTAATGACTAATGATACTGAGTACCTTTTCATGGGCTTATTGGCTATTCGTGTTTTCTTTGGAGAAATGCCTGTTCAAATCCTTTGTCCTTTTAAAAACTGAGGTATTTGTCTTTATTACTGAGTTGTAAAAGTTCTGTATATATTCCAGATACAAGTTCCTTATGAGATATATGCTTTGCAAATATTTTCTTCCAGTGTGAGGGTTGTCTTGATCCTGTCCTTCGAAGCACAAAAGTTTTTAATTTTGCTAAAACCCAACTTATCTTTTATCTTCTTTTTTATCACTCGTGCTTCTGACGTCATTATCTAAAAACCACTGCCTAACCCAGGGTCAGGAAGATGTACTCCTATGATTTCCTCTAAGACTTCTCTTACGTTTAGGTCTATGATCCATTTTGAGTTAATTTTTGTATATAGTGGATAGCAGTCCAAATTTGTTCGTTTCCATGTGGGTACCCAGTTGTACTAACACCATCTGTTGAAAAGACTGTTTTTTCCCCAGTGAATTATCTTGGCCCCTGTGTGGAAAACCAGTCGACTATACACGTTAGGGTTTGTTTCTGAACTCTCAATTCTAGTCCATTGAGTCCTAGTTATCTATCTGAGTCAGTAACAGAGAAGAGGTTAAAAGGGCTCATTTTCCTGAATGTCCACCCGCAACTCTTTGAGCAGTGGATGCTGGGTGTTGTACCCAGGGCTGCTCCAGGGCAGGTGGCCTGTCAGGGAGGAGAGGCTTTGCGGAGCATGGAATGAACGGGCTGTTCCTGCCCCTCCTGGAGCAGCAGTTGGTAGCCTGCTGCTCACATTCCTGGGCAGCCCCTGCCCTGGAGGCCCCAAGAGGGAGGAATGGAGAGGGAGGGCTGAGAAAGAATGTGGTCACCTTACATGGCAGTGAGGAGGGAGAAGGCACCCGCCCTGCCCACCCCGCCTACCAGGACATCCCGTTGGGCTCTTGGGCTGCCTGCCTCAGCACCTCGAATTTTCCAGCTGTCCTGAGGAACCAACCCTACGCTGAGCCTCCGCCTACACCAAGGCCAAAGGCAATCAGGGCTCAAAATAGCCAGGCTGCTGAGCCTTGGAGAGCACACTCGCAGAAGAGGGAGAGGAGGGTGGGCAGACGTCCAGGCCCCTGCTTCCCCCGGCTGTTTGGGTGTGTGGTGCAGAAAGCGGGACGGAGATGGGTCCCCAACTCCCCTCCCCCACATGGGTAGTGTCTGAAAAGCTGCCTTGGCTCAGGGAGTGGGAAGGCCCCTGGGAAACTTGAGATAAGGTGAGAATTTCACAAACTAACTGCCTGGCCAGGGCCACTGCAACTGCGGTCTTTGATCAGAGGAAAAAGCAGAAATGCTGGCAGAGGGAAGTGGCAGGTGTAAGGATACTAGGTGGGCTCAGGAGGGCTGAGCCTTGAGTGACGCAGGGGCTAGGGGCTGTGGGCACGCAGACAAGCAGCCTCCCTGATAGAGTCAAACACACTTTATTCCGCACAGGGGAATGTCTGAACAGAAGGGCCTTGGGCAGGATTCCTGATAAAGAACTCTGCTTCAAACTCCCGCCGCTGTAAACAGAGCAAAGATCATCATGTAAACCACAGGGAGGGAGGGACCGGACGGGAGGCGGCTCTGCACAAGGGCTGGGTCGGGTCACACTGGCTACTGCGTGGTGAAGCTGGGGCGGGTGGCCCAGCCTGGGAGAGTCCAGTGAGCAGCGCTAAGCAGCTCCCAGACAAGCAGGGGGTAGGGGTGGGGTGGGGTGGGGTGGGAAGGGGCCGACCAATTGAGGGGGTCCTCTCGCCCACTGAAGGCACGGGGATCAATTTAGCTGAAGCAGCCAGGGCTGCTGTGCCAACGCATGATTAAAAGGCCCCAAGATCCACATCCTGGTGTGGGGGTGACGGGGCGGCGGCCCTTTGGGGGCGCTCCCCACCAGCCCACAGGGCAGGGCCACGCAGCTCTCACAACTGCACGCACTGGCGGCCCTGCCAGCTGCCTCCAATCAGCAAATGGTAAATGACGTTGACTTTCTCTGCCCAGGACCCACTTGCTCCGCTTGGGGTCGGTGTGGAAGTGGGGAGGGGCACCGGTGGGCAGAGCAAGGCTGGTCTGCAGGCAGAACCACCCCTAATGACTACAGTTCTGCACTCGAGACTCGTGATTGGGGGTGGGGAAAGGTCTCCGGGTCTGCACCAGGAAGGAGCATGGACTTGGACCCTCTGCCCCAAGGGCGTGCTTGCGGCCCATGCACGGCCTGAGAAGCAGCCACCAGAGGAGCCAGCCAGGACCTCTGCTTTGGGTCCTCCCCGCTGTGCATGTTATGCTGGGTGCTAAAAGAGCACCCTGGGAAGGAGGAGGAGAGGGTGTGAGTTTAGGGTGGGGGTCAGGAAGGTGGTGCAGGGTATCCAGGGACCCTTGGGGCTGCCAGGGAGAAGCCACGCACGCCGGCACAGTTGGGTCCAGCTGAATTCCTGATTAACAAGCGCACTGAAGACCAGAGCGGGTGGGCAGAGGACAGAAACATCATCTTCCTGGACCCACCCCTGCTAATCCAAGAGTGGGGAGTGTTAAAGAGCACCCCATCCCCCACCGGGAAGGAGAGTGGCAGGAGCAGGGGGCTCAAAGTCTGGGTGTGGACGGTGAAGGCGCTCCCTCCAAGCGCTCTGGGCTCCTGTGTAAATGCACAAACTGCTTCACCACCAGGGGGCAGAGGAAGGGCTGGACAGAGGCTGGGAGGGCAAGGAGGGTGCCCAGCGGGAGTGGGTTTGAGTGACTGCTCGGGCCCGCTTCTCTCCAGAAAATCACTGCACTACAACACACAAAGCTGGGGGTGGCGGGGGACCCAGGAAGGGCTGGGTCTGTCTAAATGACTCACAGGTGGCTGGGGGAAGGGTGGCAGGGATGACTCAGATGCCCTGATACCCAGGGCTCACAACCAACAGGCAAGCGGAGCACAGCTAATCACCGTGGAGGGAGCGGGGAGGGCAGAGGGCGCACAGCGCCCCTGAGGGAGGGGCTCATTCGTCAAACTTCCCTTCTCGGATGTGCTCGAAGGAGAAGGGTAGGAACTTGAAACCCGTCCCGCTGTAGAATTTATTCTGGAATTCCACCCTGGAGAAAGAGAAGAGGAGAGTCATCATTCCACAGAAACCTTCTGGGACTCCACAGTTGGGCCAGAAAGATGACCCAACCCCAAGCTCCCCGAGCCTCCTGCCGCCCACAAAGCCCAGACCTTGGCCTGCTCATGGCGCACACAACCCTAATCCTAACACAACCTCCCACTCGTGACGCCCAGGGCCTGCCCTCGGCAAGAGTGCACACCAGTGCACTGGCTTGGCCTCAGTTCCTGCTCCGTCCTGCTCAGCGGAGAGTGTGTTTATGCAAAACTCTCTGCAGAGGGCCACGTGCAAAAAACGTTCAGTTGGCCTGAGTCTCTAACGATGAAGAAGAGTCCCCCCAACACCCCCTTCCTGGCAGGGCCCGCAGCGGACCTCCAAGGGAAGCCTGTGAGTAGCCACCAGCTCAGTGCAAGGAACCCTGGCAGGCGCCACTGTTTTCTTGTTTATTTCTCTTCTCGGGGGAGGAAGGAGAAGGGAGGGTTGCTAGTGAATGGTGGAGGCTTTCGACTTAGGGGAGGAAATTCCCAGGAAAGGGGGAAGTTAGGAGGGGAAGTCTTCTCAAAGCAACGGCAAAAATATTCTCCAACTACAAAAACATCTAAGAAAGAATTCTTCTCTTGGGGACTGAAAGGAAAAACAGCTTTAGCTCCCTTCCCCGGCAGCCCAGCATCCATCCCTGATGGTCTCCCTGGGCCCTTCAAACTCTGAGGGGGCAGGAAGGAGTCCACGCCTGTATGCAGAGCCAGGCTGCGAGTTCGCCCTGGATGTCTGCCCAGCAACCAAATCACCACCAAATATGGGCAGAAAAATGCATGATTCAGAGGATAAAAAAGCCAAGGAGAGCTGCCCTGAGGAATAGTTTCCACTCAGTGCTGTGTGACCCTGGGGGCCCCGAGATCCCTGCGATAGCAGGCTGCGCTGGGCCCGGGGCAGGCTGCAGGCAGCGGTTTGACTGCACAGCAGGGCGCCAAGACGCTCTCCACCTTCATGCCCCTCACTCAGCCTTCAGCCTTCAGCCTTCAGCCTTCAGCCAGGGCGGCCTCCCTCCAAGATAAGGGAGGAATCAGTGAAAAGGGAGTGGGAAGAGGACTGTCTGCTGGTGGCCCCGAGAGGTCCTCAGAGGCCCCTTCAGCCCTGGGGCGCTGGCTGAGGACACTGACTGCAGAGCCGCCAGCTCCACCCGCTGGGGAGAAGAGGGGAACAGAATTTTCTGTGCGGCCGTAAGAACAGGCAGCCTTCTCCCCAACCCCGCATTCCGGGGGCCGCACCACGGCCCCCAAAGCCTCCCGGCCCCTGGAGGATTCCCATCAGTGTCTCGGCCAAGCCTCCCTCAGAGAAAATGGGATCCAGGAGGGGGTATTTCAAACCGCAGTCGGTCACAGGACTCAGCCCCGTGTCCCAACACCTGGAGAAGAGGGCCCAGCTCCTGAGGCCTCCTCTGGGGGAATGTGGTGGGGATGGGGGCAGGTTCCTGCTTCCTGCCCCCTGCGGTGATGACTGAATCCTCCACGCTGGGTAGGCTGTGTCTGCACGCGGCAATGGTATTTCACTTCGTTCAACAGTGTACGGCCAGCCGGTGGGCAGCTCACCTTGGGGTCTGTGAGGTATCCGGAACTTTGACCTCTGGCTGGCTCATCACACAAACAATGCTAACTCCAGACTGGGTGAATGGAGAAGCTGCAGACGTTCTCAGACGCCTGAGGGATCACCACCCTTCTCTTGGCATCACCCTGCCTGCCTCATCTACATCAGGGGACACGCGCCTGGGATGGGGGCACATAAATTCTGCTGTGTGAGCAGATGGGCGGTCCCTCTGACACACCACCTGACACCACCTCGCCCACCAGCTGCTGCTTGAGGTTAGGGACTTAGGGTGGCCCCCACCAGGGACATCTTGGGTATCTCAGCGTCAGCCTGTCTTCGCCTCCCTTCTCAGCCGTGCTCACCCTAACCTCCCAGCACAAAGCTGGAAAGCAGTTTCCCTGTTGGTCTCCCCGCCCTCTCCTCCCTCCCAGCCAGGGAACTGTCTGCTTCCTGAGAAAGTATAAACATGAAGTTCTCTGTGCCGGGGCACAGCAGGGCCCCGCTGGCTGCCCTGCAAGTTCTTCCTTCTTGAGGGGCTCTGCTCGGGGCGCCTCCATGGACCCTGCCACGCCCCAGGCCACTAAAACGCATCTCAGGATTCAGCAGATGTGAGGAGAGCCTCAGGCAGTCAGATGGGGTTCTCTGTCACCCCTGCCAGCTCCCGCACCTGGAAAAGGCAACCCAGTGGCCCAGAAGGACTAACTGGAAGTCCAGAGAGAGAGTACTCCTGCTACGTGACAGAAGCCATGTCTTCTCAAGTGAATGAAGGGGGAAAGCCTGGGCCTCTTCCCTTGCCTGTGGCGATGTGACCGAGGGGAGGCAGTTTTAGAAAGATGGCTCTGTCCCTCTCTGCGCAGTGCCGGGGCCATGAGGTCACATTTCAGGTGTTCTCGTGCTCCTGAGCGGCCACCCCTTCAGCCACCCCGCGGGGTCCTGCTGTGGCGCCACTGAGTTCCTTACACCACACTGGTCCCCAAATCTGTCCCGTTAGCCCCCAGTCTGTGAGTGTTCACGTGGAATCTGTTAGCTAGGAAGGGATGAGCTTCCTGTGAAGGCAGGCCATGGGGCAGCAGTCTTTCTGCTAATAGCACTCCGGTGTCCACAGTGAAAACCACAACTCACACCCCTGCCTTTGCCTTTTCTGAGGAAGAAAAGACATCTCATTATGGTAGCCAAGAAGACCAAGCACAGTACACACAGTTGGTGGGAGGAAAAGAGACTGACGTAACTCAGGAGGAGACAGAATTAGCAGGCGGGTGCATGAACCGACTCACTGCTGTTTCCAGATGTCACCTGCCTCCTCATGACCCTACATGAACCTCAGACCTGTGGTTTATCCTTGCTTTCAAATCACATGTTTTTCTTCTTGTCCCCACCAAAGAGACCCAGAATTTGTGTAACGGGGCAGCCCTTGCATCAGAACCAAGAAACCCCAGCTGAGCACCGGGGGTAAAGTGACAGGTATGAAGATGCCCAGGCTGGACGCCAGGAAAAATCGCAGCAATGTCCCTGCAGCCATTTTCAGTGGGCCCAGCTGTTCCCACCCCCAAGAGGATGGCCTCAACTCGGAATTCCTGCAGTCCTGCTGGACTAAGACCCAGGAATCCTCGAGGCATGTCCACACTCGGCCAGGAGGGGGTGCATGAGCACCAATTTCATTCACCCCTTTCTGGTGGTGGGGGAGATGCTCCAAACAGGCCCCCAGTGATGGGATTCTGCAAGCTGCACAAAGGAGGTTTCACTGTTTTTTCTCTCCTACCCAATATTTCCACTACCAAACAACAGCATCCACCCACCACCCTGCAAGTACAGTATGTCTGACCAGCCTACTCCTTGCAAACTGCATCTGCGAGGCATTCAAGTGGTATCACGTGCATCCCCCTGGGGTCTCCCTTCTCTCTAATGGACTGGAAGCAGATCTCTACAGGGGCCACAGCCCTCTCCGCAGGGCAGCCGCGTCTGCAGCTGAACACAGGTTTACGGTGTGCCAGGGCACCGCGGCAGTCACTTGGTCTGTGCATTATTTCCTACTTAATCACAGCAACCTTGTCACGTGGACATTATCCTCTCTTTTCACACGAGAGCAAGTGAGGTTCAGAGAGGTTAAGTGCTTTCCTCAGGGTCACCCAGCCAGCACGGGCAGAGCTGGAATTTAAACTCGGGTCACCCGATTCTGAAGCCTGCTCTCTCGCCACCTGTCACTTCCTTGGGCTCGTTCATGAGGACGTGGGAAGACACCGTCACTCGAAGGCCGCAGGTGAGCCTGAGGAAGAAGTAATCCTGCAGGCAGCAAAGCATGACCTCCCAATCGCCTCAGCTCGTTCTGGACAACAGGCCTGAGCGCAGGCGGCCCTCTGTGCTCCGCAGTGTGCCCGGCTCACTGCTCTGACAGGTCTGTTCCAGCTCCTTGGCTGCTCCCACCCACCCAGGGAGGATGCGACAGGCTCCCCACTTGGGCTGGAGTCAAGGTGGCGTGGTAACTGCTCCCTCAAGCCCAGGGCTCAGGAGACGGGAAGGGAACAGGAAAGGAAGCCAAGAGGGTAAGAAAAAGTGAGTCACCCCAGGGTGGCAGCACAGACGTCCCCTCGCACCGAGTGGTAGGAAGTGTGCCGGGGCGAGCGTGTGCTGATAAGCTGAGAGCCGGTGGCGTGGCCAGCCTCCCGGCTCCCAGTCAACAGCAGCTGGGCGGGGAGGGGACGGGAGGCGGGAGGAGAGGGCCAAGCCCGAGAAAGCACCGTGTACTGACGCAGCAGGACGGACTCTTCTAGAGGAGCTTTTGAGGGAAGGGTAAGTCCCGGCCACGGCTCACCCTTACATGCCTCACGTCCCCCCTCTGTAATTCGGAACAACAAACGGCGGAATCTTTGAGCAGGCTCAGCTGTAACCAAGCCAGGAGAAAAATCAAAGATAAAGGGAGTGGGGAAGAGGTTTCTCAGCTTCAGATTTTGGTTTTCTTCAGGTTTCGAGAAGTGATGGAAAGAGACAGTCACGGCCCTCTTCTGACCTTGAGGTCATTAACACCACAGATCATCTCGTCTAGGGAGTCCTAAGGTAGGGTCAGTGAGTTTGTGAGCCCCTAAAAACTGGTAAAACTGTGTGTGCACACATTGAGGGGGTGTTTCTCTGGAGAGAGGGTCTAGAGCTTCCAGAGCCACTGGACCCCAAAAGAGAGGGAGAATCATAATGTGAAGGCGGAAGTGGAGACTCGAAGATGTAGGGTTAGAGGTAGGGTAGCCAGATAAAGTACGGGATGCCCAGTTTTTAGTATAAGTATGTCCCACGGACATTCGGGAAATACAGTAAAAAAAATTCATTGTTTACCTGAAATCCAAACGTAACTGAGTGCTCTGTAATTTTATTTGCTAAACCTGGCAACCTTACTTTGAGGTCATGGAGTCACGGTCCAGCCCAGACCCCAGATCTCCCGCTGCCTGGGGCTGAGCTATCTCCCTGCAGAGCCATTAAGAGCCAAAAACGACATTAAAGAAAACTAACAAATCCAAAACCTGCCCTTCAGAAGAAGCTGCTTCAGCGTACTGAGCTAGGATGCTATGGAGCCAAGAACCCCCTACTCACATAGAGCTGCCAGGGGTCCTACCCAAAGACACCGGCACGATGACAGAATAAGGGGGACGAAATGAGGGCACAGTGTGCTCTAGCACTTTCCTGGACGTAGAATCTATTCCAGAGCTGCTTTCATTGCTCTGAAGACAGGAAAGAGCTATATGCCAGTGCGAAAAACCCCCAAACAAACAAAAAACCCCAGCAGATCTTTTAAGCCATCATCAAGAGCACTGAAGAAGGCTGAAGACAGGGAGAGCAACTGTGACAGCACTCACCAGAGAATCCTCCCTGGCGGCTGTGAAAGCGAGCTGTGCTTTTCTGTGCACATTTCCTGAGGCTCACTACCAAGTACGTCCTGGGGTATGAGGATGTGAAAGCAGATACTTCCTAGTGTCTCTGGATTCTGGACAGGAGTAAAACTGCCCTCAGTGCAGCTAAGGACACGTCCCCACCCTCGGCCCCGCGCTGCCCCTCACCAGTGTAACCGCAGCGCGTGGAGGAAGGCTGAGAGGCCCTCCATGATCAGGAGGATGGCCACAGTCAGGGTGGCGAAGGCGGCAAAGATGAAGAACAGCGCCAAACCTCCCGCCAAGCTCTTCACGCTTAGGCCGATGTGGATCACCATGGTCCAAAGCACCTCCGACAGCTCTGCGGAACGGGGAGAGACACGACATCCGGTTCAGTTGGGCCAGGGGTGCTGCAGGCCTTGCGTTTTGCTCTGCCATCCCTCAACCGCAGTCTGCCTTGCCCCCTGGCTTTCTGCGACCTCACCAGCTAACCTGGCAAAAGCACTGATCCTCCCATCTGGACATCATTCTCTCTGGATTCAGGAGTCAATAATTCCAGAGGCTTTACATAATGTCCACTCTCTTTAAGCCCCCACCTGAGGGAGTGCCCGGAGAAGGGGAGAAACGTAGTTTTTGACTTGAGAGAAATACACTCACGTGCATGAGCGAGGCTGAGGGCCCAGAGCCGCAGGTAGGAGGCGGTGTTGGAGATGCAGCCCAGGCAGTACTCAATGGTGTGGATGGCCTGGTGGACCATGGTGTCCCCAAAATCAAACTGTCATGGGAGGAAACCAGAGAGAAGATATAAGGCTGGGAGGGGAGTGTGCAGGGCTCTGAGCCCCCGCTGCTGAACTCCTGGTGGGGATTTCAGCTGTGCCGTCCCCAGAAATCCTGCCTGGCTGAGCCCCCAACTGGGACACCCCATGCCCCTCAATACATCACATTTTAGTGAACTACGTCTTAATGAGACTCTTCTCAACACATCTGCTCTCTCTCCCCACTAGGCTGTCAGCTCCGGAGTGGGGTGCACGTCGAGCTAAGAGCTGTGTGGGAGCACCCGCTCTGGCTGACTTCCACCTCACGGAGCCTGAGAGCGGAGCGCCCTCCTCCGAATGAGCCAGGAGGGCAGGAAGGGCTCTGCCCCGGGTCGTACGTCAGGGGACAGGCCACCAGGCTGGAAACCGCCTGGAGAAGACTAAACCTCTGCAGCCACTTATTTTCACAACACGTTGGCGGCAAGATAACCTCCTTTTACTTTTGAGACTTCTGAAAAGATCACACAGGGACGTTTTGGCAAAAGTTTTACAAATTCCTACTTGGACACATGATGAAGACTAAACAGAACGTGTATTGTTGTTTCTGTTTTCCTCACACTCCCTTTCTTCCAGTTTTTGTCTCAACATCAAAAATCATTTGCAGCATAAAGAGGAGGGGCTGGAGCGAGCTTCCAGGAGCTCCCTGTTAGGGCTGCTCCAAGCCAGGCTGCCTGAGAAGCCACAGGCACACTTCCGGGCCTCACTCTCCTGGGTGGGGCCACAGCCACTGAAGGCCAGGAGGTGGGCCATTCCCCTCCCGGGGGCCTCCCCGCCCCTCCCCACGTGATCCAGACCAGACTCCAGGAGCACAGGGCCACTGCCCAGCGGGCCTCCCCAGCTTGCCCTGCCCACAGGTCAGAGTCTATTTTTCACCAGTTTCTTTGCAGACTCACATGACTTCACCCACAAAAGATACCAGAAAGAACTGTCTTGAGAAATCACATGGGGCCAGGAGAGGAGGGCTGGCTGGTAAGGCGCTAACGGCCCAGGCCTCACAGGCATGGCCAGCGGGGAGAGGGGCCAGCTCCAACTCGCCATCTCTGGGCGACCGCCTCATTTTCCCTCACCTCTGTCTACCTACACCCAGAGTACTTCTGGGCTTTTCTTCTGAAATAGGCTCTTCCAAGTCTCCTAGTAACCCTGAAAACTAGGGTAATCACAATCACCGGAACCCCAACGTGCTGTTAAGAGCTCTTTGCCACCACTGCTGGCCGTCGCACCAAAGCCCACGTTCTGAGGAAGGACGGGCCCCCAGCTCCAAGGAGCGCAGGGCTTTAACTAAGAGCTCTGAGAAAGAAGCGAGTGCGGGGCTCCCTCAGAACCAGCCCCTTTCAGCATTTTTATTCCACCTTGAGTTTCTCCCATGAGCAGCTTCCCTGCCAGGCACTGCTCTCGCTTTTTCCTCTCCTCCATTCCCAACTGCCTGCTTTGCAACCTTGGGTAAGTTTTCTTATCTACGTATTGGAGGGAGATATTAAGTGGGACGAGAAGTAAGTGAGAAACCGGGCAAGCGCTTAGAAGTCTGTCACTGCCCCATGTGAGTCAGCTACGACTGACCAGGAACTGCCGCCGCCGCCCTAATTCTCTACCCACCTCCCCACTGCCGCACCACGCCTGCTCCTCACCTCCGGCGCCCTCGGCTCCACACACCTCCTTTGCACGCTCCCCTTACTGCCCAGCCAGGAGGTCTAACAGACATCCTGTGACCTGAGCCTCTGCAGTGTCCGTCACTACTGCCTTGTCCGCCTCCCTCTTGAGGACGCTCACCTCCTCTTGGTTCTCCTCCTACCTCTGGATGTGCCTTGTCGGCCTCCTTCCTGGTTCCTCAAGTGCTGCAGTTCCTGCCTCAGCCCTTACGTCTCTCCTGTAGCACTGCCACTCGGGCCTTCAGCGGCCACCCCGAGAGGGACTTACAAATGGACACCTCTATTTCCGTGTTGCCTGTTTCCAACCAGCTGTGCCACATCTCCTCCTGCTGCAGCACAGGTGCTTCAAACTCGACGCCACCCAAACTAAACTCATTGATTGCTCTCCTCTGACCCACCAAGACCTACTTCTACTCCTCGTCCCATGTCTAACAGGGGGTCACTACTAGTGCCCCAGGCACCCAAGCCTGGAAGTCGAGCGTGACTTTTCACTCACTCTCACTGCCTACATTCATGAAGGCACTGGGGCCTGCAGCTTTTACTGCCTTCATCTCATATTGGTCCCTTCCTTTCCAACTCCCACTGCAAATGCCTTCAGGCCTCCCAGTTCTTTCCTGACTCCTCTCAGACTGTGCCCCTCCCCCATCCAATACACCCCCTACCCTCCACTAGGGTATTTCAGCAATGGCATGCGCTGTGTCACTTCCAGCTTCACTGCCCTCTGACGCTCCTTCTTACCTAAACACTCGACTATGGCTGGTGTCTGCCAACCTCTAGCCTCACTTCTCACCAGTCCCTCAACTCCCGACTTCGAGCTCCAGCCAAGCTGAATACTTGTTTATCCCCAAAATGTGTCTTTATGACGCAGGCCTCTGTATCTTTATGATAACTATACATACTGATGCATCCGCATTCCCTCCCTCTCTTCCTCCACAGAGACGCCGGCTTGACCAAACTAACCTCAGCAATAATTTCCTTAGGGAATCTTTTCCAGGTCTCCTCTTCCCTACCCCCACCCCAGTGTTTGTCAGGTGCCCTCTTCCTGTGTTCCCACAGCATCCTGGGCACACCTTGATCACAGCATCTGTCACCCAGACTGTGTCCTAATTTTGGGAGTTCCTTGAAGGCAAGGACTTGTTTTTCTTCTCTCAGTTCCTGCAGCTCTAAACAGAGTGCTTGGCACATGGAGGGTGAATGAATGGATGGGTTGGATGAATGTACCTGGCGAGATGACACAGTGGGGAGAGGTCCCACTGACCCTTGCTGAGTGGTTACAGCCTTCAAAGATTTCCCAGACAATTGACGAGCCTGGCTCTGGTTTGCAGCTGGACTGTTCATCCCCCAGGGAGCGGGACTGCTGCTTCCACCTGTGACGTATTTAGGTAACTGAGACAGTTATCTAAATCTGGCTGTAGAGAACTAGACTGTGTATGTACCTGATGATGGTAAAATGTCCTCACTACTTAGGACGCTGTGGGAAACTGAACCTCTGAGGGAGCTGGGGGGCCAGAGACTGGGGAGGTGGGATTCCAGTCCATCTTGTTTGGATGTCACCTCCCCTGGGACGTGGCTGCAAGTGAGGTCTATGCTGACAGGGACCTTCCAGGCAGCTCAGCCGGTGGCTCTGCACAGATGAGTGGTCCAGAGGAACACGGAAGCTCCTAGATGCCAGCAAAGGAGCCTCTCCGGCCTTCTGGAAGACTGACAACTGTCCGCTTTCACACAGAACAGCAAAGGTTTTCCCCATTCCCATCCCACTGCCCCCTTAGAGAGGACCAGGAAAGCCAGGAAAGGGAAAGGTTCACAGGTCTGGGTATTTCAGAGAGAAATTTGGGGGGAAGATGCAAACAGTGCAGCAAGGCCTATTAAAAACCCAATTCAAAACTTGTATATTGCTAAAGGAACTATTGCTGAGCTATAGGCAGAAGGCCTTCTACCCTGGCTGTGGCCAGAATATTTAGCCAACTTTCTTTCTACTCTCTGTTGTCCTCTATGTGTGACTGGTATAATATGAACTCCTTTCACACAGATGGATTGTTTTTTTCTGGGATGCATCTGAGAGGCAAAGCCTCCTTTTGAAAACTGTCTACCTCCCAACTGGGTCACGTGGAGGTAAAGCTGACCCCAAGCGAACGTCCAGCATTCTCACTCCAAGCATCATCAAGCCGATGAGGGCAGCAGGAAGAGGTTGGCTGCATCTCAGACAGGGAGGAAGGGCGAGCTTTCCCATAAGCACTCAGAGGAGCAGGGAGGAAACAGTTATTCCCAGGGGCAGAGCGACCATACATAACAACACAGGAGAGGAAGGCAGGGGCCAATGGGATTTAACTCCCAAGGGGAGTCACTTCAAGAATGCCAATGCAGACATTACTTGTAGCTCCTTTAAAGCCATTCTCAAGGCATTAGATCAGCAAAGTCAATGAAACAAAGACAGAGGTGACTGACATGAGATGCAGTTAATGGAGATGAGCTTTTTCAGAACACGGGTTCACAAACTGGTTAGAAATGGCCAGTGAGATGCAGAATACATGGGTGTCATGTGTGGCCTCAGGATGCAGCAGGGACAGCAGAGTGATCACAAGGACGGGAAGAGAAGCCCCAGATAAACATGAAGCTAAAGCCAGCTTGTTTCTTACCACTTCATCCTCGGTAGGCTTGAAAACACAAATTTACACTTAGTGGGAAGCCATGCCACACACAAGGTCACAAGTCATGAGCACAAGGCTACTGGTTGCTTCCTGGGGGCGGGGGCGTGGGGACTGTGAATGTTAAATGGTCTGACATTGGAGGCAAGCCTCCTCAGCATAAACGGAGAGCAAAGTCAGCAGGACCAAGAGTGTTGATACTTAATCTTTAAAAGGCATCCCAAGCCTTGCAATTTTTTTTTTAAAGTCATACACATAGCAGACGCGGTCAGTCAGACTGCAAAGTCCAGTCCCCTGGGTCCTCAACTCCTTTTCTGTTTGTTTTAAAAAGAATATACTGAATAGATGAGGTTCAAAAGTTCAGCTCAGAGGCTTTGTGGTACGAACGGTCAGGCAAGGAGATTGGATTTTAAAAAATCCAATGGTGGTTTAAGGAAAAGTCTAGCTTGGCTAAACTAGACTAAACTTGGCTAAAAAGTAGGCAAGTCACATTTTTTAAAGGCTCAATAAAATGTCTGCAACAAGAGCGCATTAGTGGAACAGGACTTCAAAAGTCCCAGTGATTAAAGTTCCAACGGGAACCATTCTGGGGAGGGGCAAGGGACGAAGGAGCCGCCGTAAGTGGCCTGGGTTTCTGGTAGTAAGAGCTGGGGCGCTGGGGCCAGCTCTGCCTCGGCCCCGAGGAAAGCAGTCAATAACTGAGATCTGCGTGCAGGGTACTGTGGGCCGCTTGGAACTCAGGAAGCCGGACAACAGAACAAAACTGCTGCGGGCTCTGCAGGCAACACCTGGAGTTTAGAGCAGGGACCACTGGAAAAAGCTGTAGTGCCCTAAGAGGTCCAGAAAGCAAGCTGATCCTCAGTATTAGTCTTTTCATTTTTTCGAGGAGCGGACAGGAGTGAGGCCACTTAGGGACACAAGACTAGGGCTGACCCGAGGTGGGAGGAGAGGAAGCCCGCACCACTGATCTTACCTCCTCTGCGTCCTCTGAATGGGTGGAGAGCTGGTCATGCTGAATAATCTCAGCATCCTCCTCTGTCGGTCCGTTGCCCACCCTGATCCCACCAAAGTTGAGAGTTCCCTACACAGATGAACAGAAAGAGTAGAATTTGCCTGGGCTTTAATGTGACATTCTGTGACGTGGGGAAGGGTGATGGTTAGTACATACAAACCTCAGAAAAGCATATATTCTAACAACAAAAACAAAACCCACTGATCGAACAGCTAAGTAAAACCAAGCCACTGTTCCCAGCCCAACTACCACCGCCCAGGCCCAGCCCGAACTACATTTACCACCTCATCCTGATCAGAGGCAACAGGCAGTTCTTGCTGCACCAAGAGACACCAACCTTGCCTTGGCCAACGCCGACAGAGTCCTGCTTGAGTGAAAAGCTTAATACGAACAAAGTCTCCTAACAAGCGCAGCTCTACCTGTAAAGAGTTCAATGGCCTAAGTTTTTCTGGAACTAAAGATTAGACTTTCTAAGAGGGAGGAGAGCCAAATGACATGGTGATTGCAACCCAGTCTGTTAAGATTTCAACAGGAGCCCGAGAGTTCCAGCAACCTCTCCCCTAAACGTACCGGGTCCCTGCCCAGGAACAAAGGACTTCCCAGGTCACAGAAGAAAAAAAAGCTTAATGTACATTAGCTTGTAGCTAGAGAATACTGACTTAAAATAAAACAAAACAAAACCAAAAAAAACCTGATCCTATCCTTCAGTGGAGGATTCTGGAGTGTTAACACAACTCTTCCACA
The DNA here is from genome assembly GCF_028564815.1 of Eubalaena glacialis. Taxonomy (NCBI): domain Eukaryota; kingdom Metazoa; phylum Chordata; class Mammalia; order Artiodactyla; family Balaenidae; genus Eubalaena; species Eubalaena glacialis. The sequence goes on from NC_083734.1 coordinate 42,759,525, forward strand.
GGCAGGTGGGCGGATGCTGACTGGGTGCTTGCTGCCTCTCACTCCCCAGGCAGTTTTCAGCAGGGTCCCTAGGACCAGGATTTCTAAGTCAACCTGATTTGGAAAAGTTTGGGTTTACTGAGGCAAAAGGACTTTTTGAGTACGAAAACCAGGCAGAACTGGGGTTAAGTCTGACAGATACCACTTAGTGCTAACCTGCCACAGAGTGAAAAGGAGCTGAAGAAACAGCTCCAAGACCCACTTCATGTGGCTTCTGTCAGGGGAGTCAAACAAGGCAAGAGTTCAAAGACCGCTCTCCTGCAAAATGGCCCGAGCAGCAGCACACAGAACGTGCACGCAGCTTCGGTCAATTGCCCCAAGGTCCCTACTTGCAGCTTCACCTCTGGTGTGCATCTATGGCCACAGCCTGCGACCATCAACCCTCAGGGTTTGGGCAGATTCTCTCTCTTCTTCTAGCAGTGGTCAGAGAATCAGTTGCATCAGAATCACCTTGAAAGTTGCATTTCATTAAGCAGAGATTCTCAAATACCACCCCCAGAAATTGTAAATTTAGTAGGTCTGGGGTGGGGCCTAGAAAATCTGTATTTTAAAAAATATTTCCCCAAGTACAAACTGTATGATCATTTCGAGGGTCTATCAAAATGGAAAAGGCATGCACAGCTCTTTGGTCTCGGCCGCCGACATGCCATCCAGACTAAGGAAGACCCGGAAACTTAGAGGCCACGTGAGCCACGGCCACGGCTGCATCGGCAAACACCGGAAGCACCCGGGAGGCCGTGGTAATGCTGGTGGCATGCATCACCACAGGATCAACTTCGACAAATATCACCCAGGATACTTTGGGAAAGTTGGTACGAGGCATTACCACTTAAAGAGGGACCAGAGCTTCTGCCCAGCTGTCAACCTTGATAAATTGTGGACCTTGGTCAGTGAGCAGACACGGGTAAATGCCGCCAAGAACAAGACTGGAGCTGCTCCTATCACTGATGTGGTGCGATCAGGCTACTACAAAGTTCTGGGGAAGGGAAAGCTCAGGCTACTACAAAGTTCTGGGGAAGGGAAAGCTCCCAAAGCAGGCTGTCATCGTGAAGGCCAAATTCTTCAGCAGAAGAGCTGAGGAGAAGATTAAGGGTGTCGGTGGGGCTTGTGTCCTGGTAGCTTGAAGCCACATTGTGGGAGATTCATTAAATGATAACAAGTGAAAAAAAAAAAAAAAAGAAAAGGCACGCACAAAAAAGTGCATGCACCCTTTTAGACAGCAAGTCCACTGCTGGGAACATCTGTGCCTGTGAAGTTTTATCAAGATACAAGGACAAGGACGTACCCTGTGTTATTTGGAATAGCAAAGAACTGGGAACAACCAACAGAGCCATCAACAAGAGAATGATTACATGATTTAAGCACATCCAACAGAATGTTCTATGGAATGCTAGGCAACTATAAGAGTATCACTACGAAACAATCTCTAAGGACACTAAATTTTAAAAAACCTAATCAAGGGGCAGCAGAGTGCTACAATTTAAAACACAATTGCTAATGTGTTTTAAATATATGTGTACATACACATATACATATTTCTATCAATAGATGATAGATATATGCTGATATCTGCAGAAAAAAATTTTAAGGCAAACTTCCCCACCTGTTAACAATACCCTGGAGGAGAAGGTGGGGGAGAAGGGCTGGGGATGGGGAGGCTTTCACTGTCAGTACTATTTGCATCTCTAACCAAGTGCACCTATTGCTTTGATTTTAGTTTTTAATGTCAGTAGGGGGTTGTCTGGATCATGGCATTACAGGCAATCTTTATGTCTTCCTCCACTTGTCTGTTCTGTCTTAATGCCCTAAGAAACAAATTTAAAGTTCACCAGGTGATTCTGATGTGTAGTCAGATCTGGGAACCACTGAAGCGCCTGGCACCTCCAGGTCATGCAAATATTACACCTGACAACCCACAAAAGGTGGACTAAAGGTGCAACACAGGTGCACTTTTCTGCAGCACTTTCTGCACCACACTGGTGACAGGAGAGGACTCCAGAGTATCTTGGGATGGATCCCAGGGTCGAGGAGGCAGGCTTTAGGCTTTAAGGCCTAAAGCAGAAAGCCATTTCTGAAGCTTTCCCCAACCAGCAGATGAAGTGAGGGGCAGACAGGTTAAACCTCCCAGCCAGACACGAATAAGTGTCCCTTCAGAACAGAGGGGATGTGAGTTACAGGAAGGGGGATGAGACACACATCAGCAGAAAGAAGAAAAGAAAATATTAAATTGTGATACACTGCTTACAGAGAACCAAGAGGACAGAGAACAGAACAAAAACAGATCAGTGTTCATGTCCTCAGCCCTTTGGGTCAGGAATCTAGGACCCCCGTGGTAGAATGATCATCCTGATGCCTTCGGGCTGCCCTCCAGAAACAGATGTTTGGCTAAAGAACCAGGGCGCTAAGAAGTCCCTCTGGATTTGCAGGTTTCCAGACCAGGGACTTTTAACTTGGATAGTATCATAAAAGAGGATGCCAGACTTAAAAGCATCAAGACTGATGCAGCAGAAGCACATCTTAAATAAACTAAGACTATCAGAAAGAAGAGCACATGGAAAGAACGCCAATATGTGGACAGTATGTGCTTTAAGGGTTTTTTTTTTTTTTCTCTCATTAGAAAGAAGAGAGTAAGTCCCCATTTGAAAATAATTTTAAGCAGCAACATTTAAGTATCTTCTGATCCAAAATATCAGCCTTTTTAAACTAGTCCTAGAAGGATAATTATAGCAATTTTCTGAGTTAAAATGATCAGGAACACCTAATGAAGGAAATAGTCATCATCTAAATATTTCATTTATCTAAAGGAGTATGATGCTACTAGAACACAATAGTATATGAGTAATCACTACTGGTGAGATTTAAAAAACTTCATAGATTCATTACCTAGAATAGATTGGGCTAATCTGATATTAGTGCAATATAAGATTTTGGTTAAGAGATGTTTTAAGGACAAATATTGAAATGCTTAACATTCAAAGTGCTGTTACCGAATCATGAGCTAGTACTGGAAGAAGGAAAGATCAAAACAGAAGATGACTTTGGTTACTACACCAGATGCAGAGTACACACGAGACACATGGCAGGGTGGAGGTCTCAATGAACAGCTGAGGACATGAGGGCTTCTGAGTCTCTCACAAAAAAAGTAGACACATATAAGCTTCCACTGGAAAGAGAGTAAGTTACAGCTAAAATGGACCAAATGTCCAAGCATCACTCTGAAGCAGAACTTTAAAGTGCAGGGAAATCAATTCAAGAATCACAGAGATGTTCTCACTCCATGCTAAAAAAACCCATCCAATACATGGTCACAAAATACAGACACGAAAGTGGATGAGTCCAAGAGCTGCCCTCTTGGATTAAGATGATGGGACTTGGAGAGGGTACAACAACTGCCCTGCTTCCACAGACAGGCCTGTACTTACATACTGAATGGAAACTTAGTGGACCAATGGTAAAGATGATATCAGAATCTATTCCTAAGAGGTGGAAATCTTTCCTGTCATCCTCTCAATGAGTAACAAGGACATACTTCCCAAGAGCACACATGACCCATGCTCTCGATACAGTTAAAAAGAATTCTGCTGCACTGTTTGCCACCTCTTTAAACAAAACGTGATGGTTTGTTGGTTTTAATTCACTCACTGTTGCAGCCGCTGCTGCCACTAGTCCCTGTTGGCTTGGGGTTGGGCTGACTGGGGCCTCCACAGGTTGCCCTTCCTGATAGTGAATGGAAGAAAAGAGGAAGGGAGAAAGAAACAAAGGAGGGAGGGAGTGAAAGGGGAGACTGAATGAGGGCACATGGAAGGATGAAGATGGTCAGAAAAGGGAGAAGGCAGGTCTTGTAACTCAGCTGCTCTCCAACAGGAGTAACAATCTAACAGCCGCATGAGTCATGCAACAAGATCTTTTGGTCTTTACCAGGCAATGTAATAAGTAAGCATTATTGCATAGCCAGAAATGGACATCTGGCATCTTAAGTGTGTGTGTGTGTGTGTGTGTGTGTGTGTAATTCAGATGCACACATACATACATTAAGTAAACACAAGTATGTATGCTGTTTCTTAAAAAGAAAAAAAGTTAACGTGCTTTAAACCAAATCGTTCCCCGCCCCGGATGTTTTGGTTGGTGAAAGTGTCACGGTCTCCTTTTAAAAGAAAATGTCTCAGCGTCAGCCCTGTGGTTGCCTAGGCAAACCACATGAGTGGGTTCACCTGTCTGCAGCTCTTGCAGCCTTGCTTTGGCTGATGCTGCATCGAGACAGGCCCAGACCTGGATTTTGCTGAGCACAGCATGAGCAAAGCGTGATCAGGAAAGGTAAAAACTTATGACTTGTTCTCGCTACCTGGGCTACTCAAAGCTGAATCTGGATGTCTGAGCAGCAATTACATGTTTGTTTTTGGTTTTTTTCACTTCAGCAGGTCTAGTGTTCATGCTGGGATACAACACAAACGCATTTTAAGAGAATACAGGTTATGCACAACTCATTATATCCAATGAGGAATTGCCTTGATCTTAAAAAAAAAATCTAGTAACTTTCAGCAACAGAAATACACCCACCAAATGCTTCCTCCTCAAATATTGATGGCGAAGGACCAGTGGTTTAAACAGCAGCATCCAAGGGACACACAGCAGTGCAACCACTACCAGGAAACACTGAATTCCTTTCTGCAAAGTAAGAAGGACAAGGCACATCACATTAATCAAATGTGCAGTTTCCAACTCCGGCACAAATTCCCTCTAAAATAGTACTTTCCTGCCGATTTATGAATAAATAACACAATCCAGTTCCTCAAAATAATTAGCAGATGTTGTGGCAAAGCCCAGGACCGTCCCATAGGATGAGAGTTATAAATTCTACCCTTTCTGCATACACAAGTTACAGTTCACCCTCCCAAAGGAGGAGGATGGGCTGAATTTAGATTTGGATGTGTGGGCTGACGGGGATTTTTTTTAAGGCTTTTTTTTTTTTTTTTTAAGGTTTTTTTTTTTTTTGATGTGGACAATTTTTTTTTTTTTAATACATTTTTTTGGCTGATTGTCATTCTGAGGTGCAATTTTTAAATTATTTATTTATTATTTATTTTTGGCTGTGTTGGGTCTTCGTTTCTGTGCGAGGGCTTTCTCTAGTTGCGGCAAGCGGCATCTTCATCGCGATGCGCGGGCCTCTCACTATCGTGGCCTCTCTTGTTGCGGAGCACAGGCTCCAGACACGCAGGCTCAGTAGTTGTGGCTCACGGGCCTAGCTGCTCTGCGGCATGTGGGATCTTCCCAGACCAGGGCTCGAACCCGTGTCCCCTGCATTGACAGGCAGATTCTCAACCACTGCGCCACCAGGGAAGCCCTGATGTGGACAATTTTTAAAGTCTTTCTTGAATTTGTTACAATATTGCTTCTGTTTTATGTTTTGGTTTTTTGGCCGTGAGGCATGTGGGATCTTAGCTCCCCGACCAGGCATCGAACCCACAACCCCCCTGCACTGGAAGGCAAAGTCTTAACCACTGGACCACCAGGGAAGTCCCTAAGGCTTTTTCAGGGTCACAGAAACATCTGGCTTCCTGACCTAGGAAAACCACCTAAGACAGTCTACCTCTGGGTTGACGCACCTGTCCAGAATACAGCATTGAATTACCAGAGTCCCCGTAGGAAAAGAGGAACATGTTTATGAAATGGATCAGAAGGCTTGGCGCTTTCTCAGATGTGTGAGCATCATAGGCTGTCCACTTGTAAAAAATAAGGATGACCAAGTAGCCAAACAAAGAGGTCATGAAGATTATTTCCGGAATAAATCCAAAGTAGATATTCAGGGGCTTCTTGAAATAGCTAAAAAGTAAGAGAGAAAAAAATGTTAAAGGTAAACAGACCCAGGGTCACCCCTATACCAAGTATACTAGATTTTCTACCTAATGCGCCCTCAACTCTATGTTTATCATTTGAAGAAGCAAAAGCCAGAAGAACTGGAGGCAACAGAAACAAGCAGGATTAACTATGACTACCAAACTTTTGGACCGTGAACAGCTCCAATACCACCCCTATCAATCTCTCATGAGGAAGAGATGGGAAAATCTAGTACATTCTGCGACCACAGTTCATAAGTTTATGTGAGTTACACATCAAGGGAAAAGAACATAACTCTCATTTTGATGAAAATTACACAAGTTTTTTTTAAAGATCTTGAGTATGACTGTACGTTGTTAAGGGACTAATATTAAGCAAGCTTCATTCAAACAAATGAGATTTTTATAAAAGCATTTCTTTAACATAGAACAGTGTTCTGAGTTATTAATCCCTCCTTAGAGGTGTTAGGATTTCTTTAGGCAAAACACTGTCTGAACTAAGTGCATTCTTATGATGAAACAGAGTGACTCACGTATGGTTGAAAAGGCTCAGGCTGACTCCAAACATCATGTGGATGATACCAAGGATAACAGACATCTTCATCTTAAAGGAGTTGAGGAAGGTCAGTTTATTGGTAGCAATGTTCCAAATCTGTCACAACCCAAGAAAACAAAAAGGCATTACAAAGAGTTCTCAAATGGAAAAATATTCACCTATTCTAAAAAATAGTTGTGTTTTTTTTAATTACGGAAAATTCTAAACATATACATAAGCAGAGAGAATAACATAACAAACTCCCATGTGCCTATGGCCCAGCTTCAACGATTATTTGTTGACTCCTTGTCAATCGTGTTCATCATATCCCCAACCCACTCCCCACCTCCATATTATTTTGAGGCAAAGTCCAGATACTATGCCATTTTACCTGTAAATATTTCAGTATGGATCTCTAAAAGGTAAGAACTCATTTTTAAAACATGACCACAATACTGTTATCATACCCCAAAGCATTAACAATGTTTCTGTAATACCATGGAATCGTTAGTATTCAAATTTCCCCAATTGTATCCATACTTTTTAAAATAATTCATTTATTCAAAGTGGGGTCCAGACAAGGTCTATACACCATGATTGCTTGATACAGCTTTTAAGTCTCTATAGGTTCTCCCTCCAGCTCTCCTTTTTTATTCATTACAAAAGATTTGTTGAAGAAATTGGGACGTTTATCTTGTAGATGCTCCCACAATCTGTATTTTGCTGACTGAAACCCAGTGGTGCTGTCCTTCCATCTATTTTTAAACATTAATTGCCTTATGCTTTGTCACCTAAGGCTTGGGTGCCTGTAAAATTTTCCTGACAGTTCTGCCTCCACTTGGCCATCAGATTATGTTTCCTAAATCGTGACTCCGAGGCAGTCATTCCCTGTGCTAAAACCTCCCAGAACCCCTACTGTCATCTCTACGATAAAGTGCAAACTCTGTACCCTGATAAGCCAGATCTTCCACCATCTAGCCCGGCATCTTTTTTTCTGAACTGGCCTCCTCATGAAGAGCTCATCCTCGGTGACCTCTAACCTGACAACTTGTGGCTGGTTCTCTCTGCAGCCCCAGTCTTGCCTGACGTTCTGCAACTCCAACTGCCTGATGGACATTTATACCCGGGTGTCCCACAGGCACTTTAAACTCAGTATCTACCCTGTAAGCACCAAATGAGATGTCTGCAAAAAAACCTCTATAACTACAGAACACTGCATGTGAGATAATATTATTATTAGATTCCAAGTTACTTGAGGGCAGGAGCTGTGTGTTAGAATTATGTGTTTCCCCCAGCAGGCGCTATGCCTTGCAGACAACAGGGATTCAGTAAACATCTGTTAAATGCACATATGAAATCTTATTAAGTATCTCCAAGCCTTAGTTTCCTTATCTGTATAATACAGATAGCAGTACCTACCTGATAGAATTGTTTGGGTATAAATCAGACATGCTGAGGGCTCAGTACGGTCTCTGAGCCACAGTAAGCATTTCAGTAACATTAACTTCTATAATAATAAAAATAATTAACTTTGTATCTCCCTATGTCTATGCTTTTGCACACACTTCTCTTCACCTATAACAATCTGAAATATTTTTCAAAGGCCAGATTAATTCCCATTTTTTACAAGAAACTTAATCTTTCTGGTCCATAATGATCTGCTTTTCCTCTGGAATTTTGTAATCCTTACAATCTAACGTTTCGGCTTAAATTCCACACACACCCCCGCCCCCGCCTCCCCTGTTTAAGCACATAACACAAAAGACTTGATCACACTTTACTTGCCTAAGTATTTGAAAAAAAATAAAATTCTGGGATAAGTTTTTGTCTAAGCATGTAAAGATAAGAATGGAAATCTAAAATCCATAGAAAAGAGCTACTTTTCTTTGTTAAAACATCTGCTAAAAATAAAAACCAAACTAAGTTAAACAAAAATAAACTGGGAAGGAGTCTTGAAAATCAATCTTCCCAGAGTCAGTATTATTAGCCATCTCTAAAATAAGTAGTGCAGGAAAAATTACTTGGCTCCCCAAGGCATCTGGATCTCTTGCGGCTTGAAAGTGCTCTGGACAGAGACACTGAGGTTTTCTAAAAATATGTTAACTAAAACCCAAATAACTATTTATCTTCATTTTCATTCTCTCACTTTTGGGTTTCAGTTAAACCATTTGGTGTCAGACACACAGAAAAGAAGTGCTCTTACTGGATCGATGCCAAAAGGATATGGTCCACCGAAAACTCCATGGACAGCTGGGTTCAGCTGGAGGACAGGGTTCCCCCGAACCGTCTCTTCCCTACCACGTTAGGAGAAAAGCTGCATTTAGTTTTTATTCAAGAGAGGGAAATTACTGGGGTCCAGAAACTGATCCCCAAAGAAACCATTGATACTATAGCTATTTTGTCTCTTCAATAAAAGAGGAGGGATTAGCATCAGAGATAACAAAAAGAAAAATTAAACACACATACAGGGCTTCCCTGGTGGCGCAGTGGTTGAGAATCTGCCTGCCAATGCAGGGGACACGGGTTCAAGCTCTGGTCTGGGAAGATCCCACATGCCACGGAGCAACTAGGCCCGTGAGCCACCATTACTGAGCCTGCGCGTCTGGAGCCTGTGCTCCGCAACAAGAGAGGCCGCGATAGTGAGAGGCCCGCGCACCGCGATGAAGAGTGGCCCCCACTTGCCGCAACTAGAGAAAGCCCTTGCATAGAAACGAAGACCCAACAGAGCCATAAATAAATAAATAAAATTTAAAAAAAAAAACAAAAAAACACACATACAAGACCAGATAGGGAAATCGGGGAACCCGCTTTTAACTTACAAAAAGAATCAATGTGCCTAATTTACAGTTTCAGTTCCTTAACACTGCTGAACAAGTCACAAAGCACTTCCCAGGCTGCAGCATAAATAAGAGGAGACACTGCATTCTTTTGGAATAGAGACAGTGTCAACCGCTTCCTAAAGAAGTGTTAGTTTACCACTTGTCTGGAAAAACAGAGCTGAACACGAAAGGAATAAGCTTTGACTTTCAGCTTCTTTGCAACTTACGTCCAATTGTATAAAGTAAACATTGGCCGCACACTCCAGGATGACCCGAAGATATTAAGAGACTTGGAAAAGCAATCATTGTAGATGAGGCCGGTGTAGATGGAGAACACTCCCATCAGCAGAATAATGTACCGTCCGCTGAACACAGTGCTAAACATCTGGGAGCCAGGAGAAAGAGGTCAATGAAATGTACTCATTAGCTGCAGCTAATGTCAAGACAGTGTTATTTAGAACATACTAGACCCTTCCTCTCACACCACTCTTACCCCATTCTGGGTCAGAGAGCTTGAAGTAAAGACCAAAATACAACGCTAACAAGAAATTTACTTTCACAGCACGTGACCTCTTTAGTGTTAAAATGAAAATAACTTCTCTATTCTCTAAATAGTCTCTATAACTTCTCTATAAATTCATGGATCAAAGATTTCCAGATCATAGTTTTCATAATGAATGCTTGAGAAATTATAAAGTTTCAGACCAACACAGATGTAACTTAAACATTACCTCGTTCTTGAATTAACTAGTGGTCACCAGTGGGGAGAGGCAAGGGGGGAGGGACATGGTAGGGGTAGGGGATTAAGAGGTACAAACTATTATGTATAAAATAAATAAGCTACAAGGATATATGGTACAGCACAGGGAATAGAGCCAATATTTTATAATAATTATAAGTGGAGTATAATCTATAAAAATTTTTGAATCACTATGTTGTACACCTGAAACTAATATAATATTGCAAATCAACTATATCTCAATAAATAAAAAATAAAAATATAATAAATACACTTCCATCAATCATGCTAGAGGAAAGACTGAATTATCCTTCTGTCTGTACAAAATTATTATAAATGTGTTGCCCTATGAAGAAACAATGATAGTAAGCAGCCAAAGATTATAGGAGAAAAATATTAGAAATATGTCAAGAAAATAATAAAATTATCTTATGTTTCCCAGTTTCTATCAAAAACAAACAAAACATTACCTCATTCTCATTCTTCTGGGAGAGGATCCGGCTCTCCCTTAACACCATCCATACAGCAAAAAGGGTCATCAAAATGCCGTGGCCAAAGTCCCCAAACATCACAGCAAATAGGAAAGGGAAAGTGATGATGGTATATGGAGCTATAAAGAAACCAAAGAAGGAAAAAGACCAAGTACAGAAAACCACAGCAATTCCGAACATATCACATCCCTCTCCATCATCTAAGATCAGTATAAGGTGACTTATTCCCAAGCTGTTGGTCAGAGGGACTCGCAGGGGATAACTTTCACGGCAGGATCTGCACAGCCTCACAAAGCAGCTCTGGTGGCATCGCAGCTACTGCCAGCATTTTCAACAAAGAACCACACAGGAAATGAAAGTTTTGTCTCTAGCCTTGGCACCAGCGTGGTTTGTTCTTTGATTCCTTTCTCTCACCCCTGGGACACTGCTCCTGGGGCAGGCCAGCTTTCCTCCCTTGTATAGTAACCAGCTGAAAAAAGCCACTGGGTGAGTGGGAGAAAGCCCAGAACCTGGAGCAAAGCAGGTCCTGCAGAAGGCTCCCACTGAAAATGAATTCTCAGACTCTGGATTTAATCATTAACTCTCTGAACAGAGGAGAAATCTGCCTTGTGCCTAAAATGGTCAACAATTGCTATATTTTCTCTGTCTAGCCTGGAACAGGGAAGCTATTTTAAAATATCAATTACCTTGGAAAAAACTTTTTGCTTAAAGCAGTTCCAGCAAATGGTGTGCAAGAGAAAGCCAGGTGCTGTACAGTCGTGAGGGCAAAGAGAGGAATCCAATCCATGGAGCTCATTCCTATAAAACTCCTATAAGACCACCTCCTAAAGGGGTGCCACCCAGCGATAAACCTCACTCCCTGCATCCAAACAGGCACCTCCTCACTCTGATTTCTCTTCAAAACGCATAAATCTTTCGCCTTTTACAAACAGGCACCCCCTCACAGGAAATACACAACAGCTGAGGCCTTGACAACATCTTTAGTTTTAAGCCAATTGTGTTCAATTGCATTCAGAGTGAGGCACTGAAAGAAATAACAAAGAATAAAACCTCTAAGAGGGGAAAGATTCAAGCTTTTTTACCTGGATTTATCTCTCGGTAAGTTCCAATTCCATAAGCATCCACTATGTTCTGAAAGCCACATGTGAACTTGTTGGTTTTGTTATAGGTTGGGGGAGTCTGGTTTGTCTGCATCCTGTTCAGGATGGAGGGCACGGTGGAGCCACTGTGTTCCTGGGAAACATAAAGCACATATTTCAGAATCAGGTCACCCTCCTAATTGTGATGGTGGTTACACAGGCATATATATTTATCAAAACTCATCGAACAGTACACATAAAATATGTGTATTTTCTTTTATGTAAATTACATCTCAAGCTTTCCGGTCTTTGGGGAAACTGGAACTAGCTATAAAATTTACAATGAAAGATTTAAATGAAGTCTCAGGAAAACTATCCTCACCATGAAAAAAAAATTAATTCTAAAATATGTAACCAAAAAAAATGTGGTACCTCCTCTGGAGACATCCTTATCTGCCTGTCTACAAGTGTCATTGTTCTCTTCTCCTTTTATGGAGGAAGCAAAGTTATTCTCTGACTTTCTTCCTTCACCACCTACTCTTAACTCCCTAATCCTTGTAGTCTAGCAGAGCACGCTTAGCCAAAGTGGCTGGCTCATCACCGGATCCAAAGGTCTTTTCTCTTACATGCAAGCCCCTGACACTGGAGAGCTACCTCTTCTGCTTACCAACCATGCCTTTCCTGTCTCTTTGCTGGCTCTTCCTCCCCTGCCTGTAACACTGCAGGGCCCCCAGCGTTCTATTATTAGCTCCTTATTTTCTCTCTTGGAGGTCTCATGCCCTTCCAACCTCATGCATCCCATTTCTTTCATGTTGCCCTTTCTTTTGAGAACCTATCCCATTTTCTGCTTGAGATTTCCATATGGATTTCTGTCCAACCCCTCAATGTGACTGAAACTGAACTTATCATCTTTCTCCTATCAATAAGTTTCTCTTGCTGAACTTTTACTTCCATCAATGAAACTATTATTCTACCAGCCACCCAGCTTTGATGCCTCAGAAACATTTTTAATTTTTTCTCCTTGTATTTCTCCTGCATATTGCTAAATACCAAATATACCAATTGATACCTCCTTCAGAGTATCTCACAAATTCATCATTATTTGCTTTTCCCATTGCCAAGTCTTACTGCAGGGGTCATTATCACTTACTGCTCTGTGTTTACAATAACCTCCTAACTGAACCCCCACTTGTAGACTCCCTCTACTCCCCAATCCAACCCAGATGCTATCAATGGATTACTCATTTTATTCTATTTACTTATTTATTTGGCCATGCCTCGAGGCATGTGGGATATGGGATCTTAGTTCCCTGACCAGGAATCAAACCCGGGCCCCCTGCAGTGGAAGCATAGAGTCCTAACCACTGGACCACCAGGGAAGTCCCTGGATTACTCTTTTAAAACCGTTTTGATCATGTCCCTTCACTGCTAAATAACTTCCAATGTCTCTCCACTCCCTCTGGGATAAAGTTTAAACCCACTAACCTGGTATTAAAAACCCTTCATGGGACTTTCCTGGTGGCGCAGTGGTTAAGAATCCGCCTGCCAATGCAGGGGACATGGATCCGAGCCCTGGTCCGGGAAGATCCCACATGCCGCGGAGCAACTAAGCCCGTGCGCCACAACTACTGAGCCTGCGCTCTAGAGCCCGCGAGCCACAACTACTGAGCCCGTGTGCCACAAGTACTGAAGCCCGTGCACCCAGAGCCCATGCTCCGCAACAAGAGAAGCGAGCGCAGTGAAAACCGCGCACCACAACGAAGAGTAGACCCTGCTCGCCGCAACTAGAGAAGAGCCCGCGCGCAGCAACGAAGACTCGACAGAGCCAAAAAATAAATGAATAAATAAATATATTTAAAAAACAAAACAGAAAAAAACAACCCTTGACAATTAGGTTCCAGTCTCCCTGACCTAGGTTTGCCTCCTGCTCTTTCAGCTCACCCATTACAATTCCTGTTCTGGCCCAGCTACACATGGTCACACTGTATTTCCTGCCTTTGTCCATACTGTTTTCTTCTCATTGTTGCCAGTCGACATCTTACCCATTCTTCAAAGCCCTGAGTAAATGCCACCTTCTTGAAGCTTTTTCTGATCATCCTAGTTGGAAAAGCTAGTGCCTTCCTTCCCTCCACACACATAAACTACTCTTAGCACAGACTGTGTTGTATGCACATCAGCCTCTTCGAATAAGTCATAAGATACCTGAAGGCCTATTTTTTACATCTCTGTACCTCCTGGCCCCTAGATCAGTGCTTTGGATAGGGCAGTAGCTCTAATTAACTACTAAATGGAACTGCGAGAGTTATATTACGGAACTAGTTTAATGGACAGAGAGAGTGGATCAGGAAACTGATGTTCTGATGTTGAGCCACCCTGAAGGATCATGGGTATATGACCAAATCATTTAATCTCTTTTTCAACTGCAATTTCTACATTTGAAAAATAAGCATATACGAAATGTATTGTCAGGATACAGGATGAGTATATTAAAGAACTCTGAGACTAAAAATGTAATTGGTTCATGTTACTATGGACGGGAACCGCTCTTCCTGGCTGTAGGCTGCACTGCTAGCTGTGGGGGACTCACCGTGCCCCTTCTGAGCGCAAACTGGATGGAGTCAAGGTCAGTGACAGGGCACCAGACCTCCGCAATCAGGCACTTCTGGGTCACATCTATGTTGCACAGGTTCAAAGTGTGGTAGATGGCCTTCATCTTCCGCACTTTGATGAACCAGACACGGATGTTCTTAGCAGCTGCCTGCAGAACCCTCTGGCGGTGATCCTCCGTTTGATTCAGAACCTTTTGGGAGAGAAAGGAGCAGACAGGGATCCGTCTAACACCAGTCTTAGATTTCAGGATATGAAGGCAAAGAGGCACAGCTTTCTGAGAAGGGCAGGTGGGGATCTGGGTTTTTTCTTCCTCTGGCTAGAATTTTCTTTTTTTTTTTTTTTTGGCCAAATTATAAGAAATTAGAGTTCCAATGACTAACATTCATATTCATTTAGCTTCAAGCTGAAGAGAAACCTGAGAAAATGGTTTTTAGCTTTTCTCTCTAAATTTAATCTTACCACGAAATCCACAGCAGAACAATGTAGGTCACCGGCTTTTATCTGGCTCACTAAAGAGCAATGACCTTCCATGTGGAGCCTGTCAAAGAAGTCAGCATCACAGGCCCAGGAGCTGACCAAGCTGTCAAATCCCTACTTAAGAACAGCAAGCTGCAGAACGCCCTGAACATAAGCCAGCCTCAGGGACTGGGGGGACAGAGGCACTGCTGAACACCAGCATCTGCCTCTGCCAAGAGAGGCTGCCTGCCCGGGGGAGGAGACACCACAGCCTTTAGAGGGGATTTACACCGCCACATACCACGGTCAGCACGGAGCAGATAAGGCTTGATTCTTCTGTCAGGCTTCTTTTCCCCCCAAGAAGCCTGATCCTTTGGAAACCAGTACAGAGTTCCCTCGGAGGAATCACATTGCCAAGAATAGAGTGGGAGGAAGGGCCAGGAACACTTTACATTCTACTGCCTTGTTTATCACCAAATATTTAAGATTTCTATAGCAGAAGAGGGGCTAAGCCAAAATTGGGCAAGCACCCCACCATGCACACTTGCGCATGAGAATCTACCTTAAATCTCCACATTTGTTTGAAGAGGAAAAAACTATACATTAATCATTTTAGCTCAAGTCTCCATCATAGCTGGCTTTTCAAGTCAGTTTGGGAAAAAAGTCGTCACTGCTCCCTGAGAAACTGTCTTGGGCAGTAGAAAGTAACTTCCAGGAGAGGTTTAAAAAAAAAAAAAAAAAAAGCCATGGCATGCTAGGGAAACTCTTGTATCACTTGAGAATAAAGGAACAAAGCTACTTTCTTTCCTGGTTGTTGACAATTTCACAATTACTATTTAAACTTCTGGAAGGATGCTAAATAGACTTGCAAGCAATGTTCTATTTGCTTTTCTCTTTCGCCACCAGCCCACGCCCACACATCTCATTCCTTGGTATTCAATCCCTTTTAAAATTTTACTTCACACAGTTTGGTGTTTTAAAAATCAGATTCTAGTCATTTATAATGACTATTGCACATGCTCTTCAAAATCTACCACAAGCCTACCTCATAAGGCAGCGGTAGAACAGTCCTAGAACCCAGAATGTACTAGTATGGCTTATCATCCACCAGCAGTTCTAAAAAAACTCTTCCCTTGGTTAAACAGGTAAGTGTATCCGAAAGGAGCTGGCAACAGGTCAAGTTGGTGGGTCATGTACAAAGCGGGTCGGAGGGAAAGATGAGAAAGGATGCTGAAATGGGAGTTACAACGTATCTCTTGACAATTTGCCACTCCTGGAAAGAACTGCCTTTGGGATTAAGTATGTTTACTAATGTTTCAAGGGGGCAATCATCACATCCTTTCAATAGGGAACAAAGCTCCAACTGGGCACCCTTTTCCTTCCATGTGTGCATAAATCACAACTCCCTACTTAGAACCCCGTGACAACCATGGTGTGTGCAAACCACACACACTGCAATTTGGTAAACGTTTCTTCTTGGGTACAACAGTTACACCAGGACTCACTGGCTAGACTCTGTGGTTCAGATTCAAGGTGACCAGAAGGATACACACCAAGCTGTTAAGAGTGGCTGCCCTGGAGACAGTGTGTGTGAGGCAGAATTGACTTGATATGTACTCCTATGTTATTTTTTTCTTAACTAAGCATACTTTACTATAAAAATATCTCAGACTCATGAGGAGGGGGACTGAATACTCTAGGCAACAACGATTTCAGATGCATAGCATCCCTGTCTTATTTGAAGATGATTCATGCCATTTTTAAGTCATTCCCCATGGGAGCTGGGGAAAAGTTTCAGGGAATGAATTAAAAATAGCAAAAAAAGAAATGTATCCTGGGCTGCTGCAGGTGCCTAAAAAACTAACTGTTCGTGTTTCAAGGAAGAAGAATGGTCTTCTACTGTAGTATTTCACAAAAACAAATTCCCTCCAGGTCTCTGTGTACCATTTGGAGATCGTCAATCCTGGTATTAACTCCAGAAGCCATCTCCTTCCTCTCCTGTGGCGTCTCAGGACAGGGATAGAGTGAGGCCCGGAACCTGGAATGTGCAGACACAGCCTGAGAAACACTGAAATTCCTTAACGTAGCCAATTTAAGTAATCTCAGAAAGTAATGTTAACTTACTAGAAGGACCCAAACCGGATTAGTTCAGACTGATGCACTAATCAATAATAATTATTTATGGGAAGGAGCCTACAGATAGAGCAGCGACATTTGAACTGTTTTGACATTCTGTGTAGCTATTAAATTCCTTTAGATTAAAAAAAAAAGAAACGGTGATACAAATTACATTATAAATCGCTGGAGAAAAATGGCATGGAAAAAAGATCTCATGGGCAGAATTTCAGAAGAGTTTAAGGGCACAGTGCCTATGGTACACTGCTAGGTATGAAGACCCATTGTCCCAGAACAATGTAGAATTTATGAACCATGAGTCCTAATTACTTTTTCTAAGGAAAGGAAATTGTGATTTTGACAGTCTAAAAAAATAAACTTAGGCCATTTCTCATTGTTTAAAATAGCCTTAACATCATTAAAAGATATATTCACCGTGTCAAGGTGGACTAACAGGGTTTGTGTTTCTCTATTCTCTAGGCTTAATAATAGTTAGGTGGGCTTGGATGCTCCCTCGGGGGAGGCACCTTCCTCTTACCCTTCACAGATTTTCTTGACTCTGTTTTTCAGCTGATCGCCTTGGAAGAAAATGATGAACACAGACTTGTGCACGTAGTCTCCCTAGGCCCCAAACCAAAAACCAAGAATTCAGACTTATAATCCAGAAGAATACTTAAGTAACTTACTGTCTTGGTGATATAGAAACAACTGGAATCTTTTAAGGGTATGGCAACTGTGTATTTTAACCATTATCCTCAATCCATTTCTTAAGCTCCACTACGAGAACATTTGCCCTGTAATCTCTGATTCGCAAAAATCTTTCTGTACTTGTTTTTCAACTCAACCAGGAGATTGACACGGATGCAAAGATGATTCTCTTCTTAGCAGAATTTAGCCCTATTTACCAATTCAACTTTAAACTGAATAAATCTTACATTGCCTAAATGACGTATGTACAGAGAAGAGGAAAGAGAAGGAAGCCATTCCTGCCTATTCCCATGCTTAGAAACTCCAGATAAAGGGGACTGAATAACTATAAGGAACTGAGTAGTTGGGAAGAATGTTGATGTAGAATCTCATGGTTCATGCCAATTTACACCTTAGGGGGCAGGGAGGAAGGCAATCCATTCCAAATACCAAGTTTATACCTGAAGTATGAGGCAAAGGCTAGAAGGAAAGATCAGGAAAATAAGCTATAGTGGGTGTCAACCAGGATTGTCTCTGGTTGCCTGTATTTTCTCCTATTCCTATAGAGCTTTTATTACAGGAAAACAAACAAAATTATAGAAGGATAAAGAGGGAAGAAGAGTGAAGGAGTGAAGAAAGTAAGGCTCAAGAGTTTGAAATTCCTAAGTTCTCTAGGAATAAACTGGAGCACATTCTTTGTGCAGCTGCTCTGCTGTAGATATCCAGACCCTCCCTTACTCGATTTGTTGATAAAATAATGTTTCTGTTGCCCAGGAACTTGGCTGAATATTCCTGAGAACAGCTCCACACTAGGTGTGATTGCTGACTACAATGTCTCTACAACCGAAGGACAGCCTTCAGTAAGACTATAACACTGCTCCTCAGTGTAAGGAGACACTCACCGTAACCCAAGTGTCACCACACTCCTACTCGGTACCGAGGAGAAGATCCATTTACCAGGATCATTTCTAGTTGTATGACCCACCGACTCTGAGAAGCCTCATAATTCAACCTCTCTTCTTAGGTAGAAAAAAGAATACTAATTTAAGAAACCCAAAAGACACTTGAGAACATAAAAACCAACTCCAGGTTTCTACATAATACTAATACCAAAGTGAAATAAATTTTTTGCAGAACATTTAATCTTCTTTGCTTGTCATCCCTGAAATTAGGACTCACCATTCTAAATGTAGGTTTATGCTAAGAACTCTGTCCCATTATGTCAAATGCCAAGATGCTAAGCTATTCCTACTTTCCAAAGCATTGGGTGGGGAAGATCATCCCATCTTGTACAATATAAATCTTTAAACTAAGTTCCTAAAACTCCCAACAAACAAGTAGACAAAAAACTTTACCAATTAAAGTTTCATCAACTTATAAAGATCACAGTTTAGGAAATCTCTCCCCTTTTTACATATAGATGTTACCAGACTTGGAACTAGATGTCTTGCTTTAAGTTAATTTTCATAGAAAGTTAAATTTCTTTTGGTCCCAGATAAGTAACAGAAAACATATAAAGCTAAAGTTTAAAATAACTGGAAAAAACATACTTCTAATCAAAATAATACCTACACGGGTAAAGCTTGAAAATATGTATGTATACGTCACATATACATTGTATGTACACATATGATGGAGGTAAAGAGGAAAAGAGCAGTCCTTCAAATTCATAGATCAAAGCAGAGTAAACCTAAGGGCTCCTCCATGGGAGGGTCAGATTCAGGTGGCACCTGCTGCGTTACTACTCTGAGCTCCCTTTACAAGACCTACTCCGTGAGATGCAATTTCCTTGTCTTACAGTCACAGGATCCTCCAGGGGGTTCTCGATTTCAGCCTGCCGCAGGAACACATTCCCCCGGCACACCCGCCAAAGCATGCGCTCAAAAGTAGGGATGCGCTCCCGGTTAATCACACCAGCCACGAAGCTGTGGGGAGAAGAGCCAGATTGGGAACTATTCCACGTCACGGTATGGGAGGAAAGTGAGAGCAGGGGGCAAAGACTGCCAAACAGGAGAATATGCATTGTTATGTCAAAAGGGCTGCCAAAGTCTGATTCCTGGACTCAGCAGACGTTTGACAGAACAACTCAGGAACCGAATCCAAAGCGACTTAGCCACATTTCGCAATGGGCTCAGAAGAGAGGGCATCCTGGAAGCAGTGAATGCCCAGCCTCACCGCTCTTTTGCAAAGCAAAAATTAACATGACCCCACTGAGTACAGAGGGTTGAAGTGGTACATACCCAAGTCTTAAAGGCGTGCCTCTTCCCATCTCACTTGGCTCCAAGAGGGATGAGGATTCTTCCAACAGGTCTGGATCCGCCATCTGCTGATGATGCAATTCAGCCTGAATTCACAAATCAATTAATATCTAATGAAAATAGTTAGTGGCATGCAGGGAACGAGGAACCAGGAGATAAGTTCAGAAAATAAAGATGAAAAAAAAAAACAAAACACCAAAAGAGAAGACATACCTACAAAAAGAAGACAAAAAGAACAGGGGAAGAAAACAAAGGAAAGAAACAAGAGGTAAAGGAAGCAGAATTGCCCCAGTAAAGCATCTGGGGAAATGGTTTTAGAAATAAGGAATAAAGGAAAAAACATTAAATGATGGTAACACCTGTATAAATCTGTTACCTGGTGGAAACCATTTTTTTCTCTTATGTTTCCCTGAATGAGCCATGAAAGTACCAAGAAATACCTTTGCATATGGATAGGAGCTGAAGTGTTTCTTCCTTTTGAGCAAAAACAAGGCAGCTCTGCAGATACATTCAACACCAACTTTCCAGGCAGCTACAAGCTAGAATTTTCTCTGGGTAAGAATGCAAAAGATGGAGACTCTCTTTCTAAGGAAGAAAGCAAGGCGTTGTCACCGTCTTGAACAGGAGAAAGACAGAAGGGGCATCTCCAGATTTCTAAGTTTTCCATGCTCTTAAAAATTCAGAACATGAGAACTTTCAGCATGACCACTGTAAAAAATGCTCCAAACCATGGGATTTAAAGAGTATTTCTTTGTCCAAAAGGATAAGAAGCACAATAGCTGGGCAAGCATGAGCCTCCATTGCATCAATAAAGGGAAGGAAAAGTGAAAACATATCTGAATGTCCTAGTTTCTGACCAGGAATCTAGGAATATTAAAAAGTTCACGTAGGCTTTACAGTTTAAGGATTCTTGAGAACATAGCTTAAGCCAACAATCTAAATCAAGTGAAGTGAAGAAAAAGTGACAGATAATAAGCCAATATAGAGCATGTGGACTAGTTTGATTGTTTAGATTTAAAATGATTTCCACCATCACAGTTTATACAATAAAATGAAGGAGGAGCAGGACCTTCTCAGATGTAGGTCTACATTTCCTAGCCTCTCTCTTCATAATACATCTTACCACCTTTCCTCTCATCAGGAAGGAGAAGCTACCCTAAAAAAATGAAGGCCAACTGACTTCACTGACTGACCTCCCCAACTTCAATATCCATGCACTACGTGTTTGACCAAAGACTAGACGTAAGCCAGAATAATCTTCCTTTTCAAAAGCAAAACTAAACAAAAAATCAGGAGAATTTTTCTCTACCATTTTCACTCTAAATTTCAATTTGATTCTATTTCTGTCAACCCCACTATTAAAAAAATGCCACGTGGGAACCCCTCTTGATAAAGTCATAGGACCATAAATGTAAAGTCAAAGGGTGGGGGGTGGGGAACTGAGTATAAACCAGATGATAAGTCTGAAAGTCTAAACAAGTGAAAGCAATTGTTTGGGAAGTAAATTCTAGAAGCAGGATCTACTCTCAATAACCAAAAGGAAAAAAAAAAAAAAAGGAAGGATAGGCACTGGGTACACCAGAAGCGCAGAGAAATACTGTCATGAGATTTGGAAAACTTTAAGATGAGATAATGGGGGCACAGGTTACCACTTGCTCTCAAATGGAAGCTTAGGGGGCTCTTTTTGTTTCTACTTAAAATTAGATCAGCTGACTACAAGCCACAGGCAACTTGTTTTGAGGATCCAGGTGACTACTGCATTTCAACTTGCTCTTAGGATGTCCCTTGCCAAAAACCAGTGAAACTGACTACTACCCACAAGCCTCCTGTCTACTTCCCTACATGGTTCACAAGACCTGGTTTACGTAAACCATAAAGATCAGACTCGGTGCAAACATATGTGCTCTACAGGGGAAAACTGATGGAACAGCAAGTAGTGTTTAGCAACTAGACTACTCCAAAGAGTATATCCAGAATTCTCTGGGAATTAAAAAAACAAAAAAACAAAAAAACCCCAGCAGAATTAAAATTAAATAGAAATTTGCAATAATATTCTAATTAATAATTTCACTATTTCATACTTAAGAATCCTAAGTCTTAGAGAGGAAAGTTAAAATTTTTCAAATGAAATAATTGTGCCTGATGAGAAACTAGATGTCCACAACCACTGACTGAGGGCCTTTAAAGCAATATTGAAAACCATGTCATCAAGTATCTAAATACTAATCTGGGTTCTCTAATAAAGTACTGCCAAGGTTCTTCTAAATTACTTGCTATGCCCTCTGATTTACCCCTTCCCCCAATCAGAATACTAAAACCATGCCTTGAAAAAGGAAGTAGCAGAACTTCAGTAGTTCTATTTCTACACTTCAGTATAAGCAGCACATCCAGTTCAAGCTACATTACCAAGAGCAAACACTTCCGTTTCCATCTACGTTGAGAAAGAAATTACATTTCTTCATCTAAGGTATTCACTCAAGCCCCAAAGGAGATGGCAGATGGGAAAGAAAAGTAAAGAAAGCAGATGGATGGAAAACTCAGAAGGAAAGGAAGGCAGGGATCTGCATGCCATTAACCATTACTTTTCCAGTCTTCTTTACGCTCTCATATGTTATGGTACTTATGGTAAAAGATGCAGAGAAATCTCTCCAGCTCTTACAGTTCTTCATAAGCAAGAAGACTGAGAAAAGGATAATCATTAACAAGTCATTTTAAATGCTCTGGATAAGAAATGGCTAAATCAAATTTGTAATCATTGTAAATCATAAGAATATTCAATATATGTTTACTTCTCCCTTTCTACACACTTGGCCAATCATAACCCCTATGCCTGGAGATGCAAAGAATCATCTTCTGATTTAGCCATTTTCTGCTAACTCATTATTGTAAATTACTGATCATATTCACCAAATTACATTAAAAAGAAGGGTTTAAAATTGGTAGTGTTTCAGACCATTTGCAAACATTATAATCTCAGGCATGGAAGAAAGTCTCATGAAATTCTACATCTCTGAGATTTGAGGGTCCCAAGTTTCCTTATCTCTTGCATTAAGTAAAGCGTGCACTCGCATGTGCAGACGTGCTTAACTCTGTGAGGCCTTGTCTTCTATCATGGCAGTGACAGCTGAGACTGCTGTATGGCCACAGCAGGGCAGGGGCTAGTGAAAGGGACCTGGCTGAGACTAAGAGCTAATGGTAAGAGCGGGCAAGACACTGACTGGGCACTAGTAGAGAAAAGGAGGAGTGGTGCTTGCCAGAAGACTCCTCACAGGGGAGTGGCAGGGACTGATGACGAAAGCAACAGAAGAACCGCTCACAACCAAGGCCTCGTGCTCAAAAGTACTTCCAGAGATTAAAAACAAATGTTTTGCATGAGTAGGAGGGGGAAAACAATGCAAAATGGATAGGGCGTGAAGGTCATGTCTGCCTTCTCAGGATGGGTATTTCATGTTTAGACCTATTAATCACAAAGAAAATTCCTAAACCCATAGCTACAATTTAAAAATCTTATATCATCTTTCCAAGTGGTTCCTCTTATTTTTTAAAAAAATTTTTATTGGAGTATAGTTGATTTACAATGTTGTGTTAGTTTCTGCTGTACAGCAAAGTGTATCAGTTATACACATACATGTATCCACTCTTTTTAAGATTCTTTTCCCATACAGGTCATTACAGAGTACTGAGAAGAGTTCCCTGTGCAATACAGTAGGTCCTTATTAGTTATCTATTTTATATATCCTCTTATTTTGTCTTTACTATTTTTTTAATTATAAAATTAACAGTTTAAAAAACTATTTCCATTAAGGGAGTCCATTTGTCAGTCTTTATTCAGAATTTCTATCAGAACGAACTAGACTAGGAAGCCTATCCCAATCCTTAAACTCAGGAGGTTATGAAAAACATTTTCATACATCTCAGCAAAAACCCGGCAGTAAACTAAAGGCTATATCAAAAGGGAAAGAAAGAGGGGAGAGGGTAAAAGAATTAAGTCCCAAATAATGATAAAAGTAACTGAGCTTTGACCTTGAGGCCAGATTTACTTTGGATCTGTGGGCAGCAGCTCGGACATGTATAGAAAAGCACACATCTGTGAGCATAGGGAGGCACTGTGTTCAGGGATGTTTCCTGATACGAGTAAGTGACATATTCCTTGAACACAGGGACCATGTCTTACCCATCTTATGCTTTACAAACAGTAGGTGCTCCTCAAATGCTCTGTGAATTAATGAGTATAAACACAATAATGTTTTCACAGTGAGTACACTGGAATTCCAGATTATTTGTTCATCAAAACCATTGGGCATAAGTGGCCATGCCTGTTGCAAAAGACCTGAAACACCTGGAAAGAGTTAATCACACTGTCCCACACCCTTTAATGTGATATCGAGGACTGGTGAAAGAAGTTACCATCAGTCTCAAAATTCTCAACTCAGTGAGAAAACTGAATATTCACGCCAACCCTCTCCTGGTATGTAGCCAGATCCTGATTCTCAGGAAGACTGGGCAATTAAATTCCTATGAGCTTTTCTCCTTTCCCTGGCTCCAACAGATCCTTTTAATTAGCATGGCTTCTCTGAGTCAAATCCTTAGTTACTAAGGAATGTATCACATTTCAGCTGACCTTCTCTAGCCCCGCGGTTCTCACACTAGCATGCTTCAGAATCACCTTGTGAAAACAGATTGCTGGGCTGGGCACCACTCTCAGAGTTTCTGATTGAAAAAGTCTCGTGTGAGGACTGAAAATTTGCATTCTGACAAGTTCCCAGGTGAGGCTGACGTTGCTAGTTGGCAACCCCCTGCTCCAGGCTAGAGAACCAGTGAGAGTTATTCTTTCCTCAAAAGACAGAAATTAAAAGTAAAACTGAGGACATATAAGATGCTAACTAAAATGGGCCTTCTATTTTTCAAAAGCTTTGTTAATTTTTGTTGTTGTTGAGCAAAGGAAATAAAGAACTTATGGGAAGGTACACTGAAGAGTGACTGGGACAATCTCTGAAATGTCTGATGTTGTTAATCTGGTGGCAAAGACACCTACTGAAAAGAAAGTTACCCATATTTTAGGCCATCAGAAAAAGCACGTCCAGGCTGAAAGCTAAGACTCCTCCCCAGGTTTAATTAGGAGAAGGAAGCCTTCTGAAAGCCTTATTCCAATCCTTTCCATGGGATCACCTCAGCAAGCTGTCACCTGAAAACTTAGTCACCTACATTTTTAACCCAGGAACTTATTAACATTTTTTCCCTACAAGGTAATAAAGTTGAGTTTATATGAAAATCCAGGAATTTCAAACAGGCATCCTACCAATTTTCCAAACAACATAAAGAAAAGCTCTTGAAAAATTAAGTGTGATGTGCAATCTGGAGTACTTAAAAATGAGCTCAAAGGTTGACAAGCAAACATAGAGGATAAAAATTAAAATTTAACGACAAAAGGTTTGGAGATTAAACCTTTGTTATAATTTCATGTCTAACTGTTTCCTGTTGCTTCAACTTTAAGCATATACTCACCTTAAAATGTAAAAATTTCATCTAACTATGTTTATACAACTACTTTAGGGTTCCTTTTCCCATCTTGAGATGAAAAATTGCTGAAAATGCAAAAATATACAAAACCATGGCTGGCTGTGTACTGCATGAAAAATGGAACATAATCTGACATTTCTTCAACTAAAACAGGGTGCAGAAATGGTATTGCTTTCAAACTAGCAAATTAAAATAATTATTGGAATAAAAATATGGCCCACTTGTGCTGGTGTAATATCAGCTGCTCAAATATTAAAAGAAACAATAGTCTGACCTCATCGAAAAACTGCTGAGTTTTGCGAAGTATAAATTTTAATTCAGTCAGTTCCAGGAAATTTCTCTTCAGAGCTTCCTGGTTTGTGTTGATTTCCTTCAGTTCATTTTCAATCTTCTCAAAATTGGCCTACAGAAATAACAACAACAAAAAAATTTACTCGAAGCTCAAAATGCTTGCTCTGAAAGACAGATGAATTCATCCATCCCAGGGAACGCTCGCCACCCAGACGGTTCAAAGGTATCTTTGAACAACACAGCAAGTACAGTCAGCCCTCCGTATCCTTGGGTTCCATACCTGCAGATTCAACTAACCATGGTTTGAAAATATTTGGGGAAAAACATTTTCCAGAAAGTTCCAAAGAGCAAAACTTGAATCTGCTGCCCACCAGTAACTATTTACCTAGCATCTACATTGTATTTACAACTACTTACATAGCATTTACATTGTATTAGGTATTATAAGTAATCCAGAGGTGATTTAAAGTATACGGGAGGATGTGCATAGGTTATATGCAAATACTACAGCTATTTTATATAAGGGACTTGAGCATCAGCAGATTTTGGTATCCGAGGGAAGGCCTGGAACCAATCCCCCTCAGATACTGAGGGACAACTGTATTGTGTTTTTACCAGGGCAATTTTCTGTATGAAAACTTTTTTGCTTAAAATCGTCTTTCTTTGTGTATAGATTCTGTTGTACACTTGGTTAAATTCCTCAGGGGACTTCGGATAGATAAAATAATTATTGAAAAGTTAATGAAAGGCTATTCATTTAGTCTATGAGATTAACAAATTACTGGATAAATTAACATTGATCCAATAAAGTTTCAATAAGCCAATAAACATTTATTTAGTCGCATGCGATAGTATTTGAGATACCACAGTGTTTTTTACACCATAAAAAAGCAAATTCATTTTAATCCCATCCACAAGAAACTTGCAATCAATAGACAATGCTGTTGCAATCAACAGACAAGGACAGCAAGAATTATTCTACTCTCCAACTACTCAGGAAATTACTTTATGCATTTAAATAGAAAGAAACTTATCTGGCTTCCTCAGAAGAATTGTTTACCTCTAAGTCAATCATGTCCCGGGGGAAGGGCACCTCTGGGTTTTCGCCAGTGTCCATAATTGGGATATTGGCTTTCCTTATCTCTTTCTCAACAAATCCTAGAACGACAGAATCAAAACATTCATGTCTAGCTGCACATGTCTGGAATTGCCAATACTTGAGGAAAAAAATAATAAGACCCCAAACCTGGCTAAAAAGAGCTTCGTTCTAAGAAAGACACTTTTACATAAAAAAGGCAGATCGTGTAAATCCTTTTTTCTCCACATTCCTCTTCCTCCTACCCTACGTTCTCTAAAGCATAGCTACCCCAAACAGGCTTATCATCCCACTACTGTCTTCTTTTCCTCTTCTGATATTAAAACTGGTCCTCATCTGTGTCAGCTCTCTACCCTTTGTGACTTCTACTGTATGATGGTTCTGGTCACA
Source organism: Eubalaena glacialis (assembly GCF_028564815.1). Taxonomy (NCBI): domain Eukaryota; kingdom Metazoa; phylum Chordata; class Mammalia; order Artiodactyla; family Balaenidae; genus Eubalaena; species Eubalaena glacialis. The sequence goes on from NC_083734.1 coordinate 42,786,484, forward strand.
GATACTGTTGGCAGAGAACAGCTACAGAAGAGTGCGATTCAGTAGAATATTTGAAACTTAGCACACTAGTGAGACAACTCCAGCCTACATGGGTTTCATTAAATGTGAAAACAGGTCAGTTTTGACTTAAAAAATACAAAAAACAACGCACAGAATAAGGCCCCAAAACACCAGAAGAGAAAAGTGTTTCAGGTGATAACTACTGACTTAGTTTTTAGCACGGGGACTAAATTCACCTAACAGCTAACTGAAAGTTGGCATAGTATAGTAGCAAGATCTTGGATTTTGAAGACAGACAACGTGGATTCAAACACTGATCCCATCACGACAGCTTACGTTCTTGGGCAAGTCACTTAACCTCTCTGATCTTTGGTTTCTTCGTTTACTAAATATGGGTACTAAATCACCCATCTTGAAGGAATGTTGTGGGGAATGAACAAAATAAAGTATATGAACACCCTAACACTCAAGAGGACCTTAATAAATGTTAGATTCTTCCCTCATAAATAGCTCAAATTAAAAGGTGGCTATGCTGACATCTAAAACTGATGGTGTTCTGGGTCCTACCTCTCAGAATTCTACAGTGTAGTACTGCCATAAAACCCTTCCCATAAAAAAATAACCAGTATTTTTCAGCTTGCAGCCTTGTCATCTCAAACAAAGTTTCTATTAAGCACCACCTAGCCCAAACACCACACGTCTACTCATGCACAAGAAATTCATCTTTACATCAGATTGCAAGATTTTTCCTCTCTTCTTTTCCTCCTGTAGTATTTTCTTCCTTTATTAAGAGGACTCTAATTTAAGACAAATGGCTCACTAGAGGAACATCAGACAAGGCCAAAATGCACATACGAAGCTTTCGATCCATTTCTTCACATCTTCTAACTTCATTCACAAATTTCCGCTGGAAAACGTTCACATCTGGATTTAACTGCAAAATAAGAACAGAATACCAAATATTCAAATACTACATTTCCTCTCTTTCATAAGCAACACATCCTGCAAAGTGAAAACCTAATTTACTGTCAATGTATGATGCGACACTAATAAAAACTTTCTACTGATCCACACAACCTGCTTTGGGACCAGTCACACCAATGAAAAGTAAAATCCCCTCCCTCACTGTTGCAACATATTCCTGGAATGGAGGCAAATTAGACAAAGCACAGTGGCACAAAATGTTCTTCCCGGGCCAAAAGTCTCAGTGAGCACAACCACCTCCCACATTTGGGCAATGGATATAATAGAAGCTCTGCCTGGTTTTCCTTCTCTCCTTCTTCCCAATCAGAAGAGACAGAAGGCAAACTTCTCTTGTTCTTTTGCCCCAGGATCTTCACCTTCTAGGTGATAGGCTGGTTTATTCAATCATACATCACAAGTAATTTTCAAAGCAATGTGACAGATATTCTGGGAAATGCAAATAAGAATAAAACAAGTTCCTACTCATTAAGAAGCCTGCAAACTAATAGAGAAGAAAGATGAATACAACCAATAAGAGAGCATGTGATAAATTCCATAAAAGCAATAGAAAGAAAGAATTATAGTTACTCAACATTTGTGGAGCACCAAATATGTCCCAGACACTGTATTAGGCACTGGCATAAATATAAAGAATACGAGATATCCTAGCTTTGAAGAGCTATCAGCCCCACAGAAGAGAGACACAAACCAATCAATACAACTTTTGTGATAAACGTTATTAAAGAGTAAGCAAAATATTGTTGGCAGTTTCCTATACAGTTAAACATATATCTACCTACCTCATGACTGAGCATTCTACTGCCGGGCACCCGCTTAAGAGGAATGAAAACATGTCCACAGAAATTTGTAAAAGAATGTTTACAGCAGCTTTATTCATAGTCGACCCAAACTGGCAATGATCCAAATGCCATCAACAGGAGACTGGATAAAGATACTGTGATATGTTCGTACCATAGAATGCTATTCAGTAATAAAAAAGAATCAACTACAGATATGCACAAAATGAGAATAAATCTCAAAAATACGAGGTTGAGTGAAAGAAGTCAGACGTAAGAGTCTGTAATGTATCATTCATTTACATAAAGTTCAAAAACAGGCGAAACTAATCTATGATGGTAGAAATTAAAACAGTGGTTACCTATGATGGGTAGGGACTGACCAGAAGTGTGTACGAGATAACTTTCTGGGCTGCTGGAAATATTCTATATCTTGACTGGGGTGGTGGTTATAAGGGTATATAAATTTACCAAAATCATCAACCTGTACTCCTAAGATCTATGCATTTCACTGAATATAAAGTTTACCTCCATAAAAAAGAAGAGGGGGGCTTCCCTGGTGGCGCAGTGGTTAAGAACCTGCCTGCCAATGCAGGAGACGTGGGTTCGAGCCCTGGTCCGGGAAGATCCCACATGCTGCGGAGCAACTAAGCCCATGAGCCACAACTACTGAGCCTGCGCTCTTGAGCCTGTGCTCTGCAGCAAGAGAAGCCACCACAATGAGAAGCCCACGCACAGCAACAAAGAGTAGCCCCCGCTCACCGCAACTAGAGAAAGCCAAGCACGGCAATGAAGAATTAGAATTAGAATTAGAATTACCATATGACCCAGCAATCCCACCACTGGGCATATACCCAGAGAAAACCATAATTCAAAAAGACACATGCACCCCAATGTTCATTGCAGCACTATTTACAATAGCCAGGTCATGGAGCAACCTAAATGCCCATCGACACACAAATGGATAAAGAAGATGTGGTACATATATACAATGGAATATTACCCAGCCATAAAAAGGAACAAAACTGGGTCATTTGTAGAGATGTGGATGAGTCTAGAGACTGTCATACAGAATGAAGTAAGTCAGAAAGAGAAAAACAAATATCGCATATTAACACATATATGTGGAACCTAGAAAAATGGTACAGATGAACCGGTTTGCAGGGCAGAAATTGAGATACAGAAGTAGAGAACAAGCATATGGACACCAAGGGGGAAAAGCAGCAGCGGGTGATAGTGGTGGTGGTGGGATGAATTGGGAGATTGGGATTGACATGTATACACTGATGTGTATAAAATGGATGACTAATAAGAACCTGCTGTATAAAAAAATAAATGGGCTTCCCCGGTGGCGCAGTGGTGGAGTCCGCCTGCCAATGCAGGGGACACGGGTTCAAGCCCTGGTCCAGGAGGATCCCACATGCCGCGGAGCGGCTGAGCCTGTGCGCCACAACTACTGAGCCTGCGCTCTAGAGCCCGTGAGCCACAACTGCTGAGCCCATGTGCCACAACTACTGAGCCCACACGCCTAGAGCCTGTGCTCTGCGACGGGAGAGGCCACCGCAGTGGGAGGCCCGCGCACCGCGGTGAGGAGTGGCCCCCGCTCGCCGCAGCTTGGGAGAGCCCATGAGCAGCAACGAGGACCCAACACAGCCAAAAATAAATAAATAAAATAAATAAATTTATAAAAAAATAAATAAAATAAAATTCAAAAATTCAAAAAAAAGACACAATGCAGCCATAAATTAATTAATTAATTTTTAAAAAAAGAATGAACTGTGAGAGAGAGAGACTGGTAACAGAGAACCTAGTAAGGAAATTATTGGTATTATGTATTACATTAATATTAGACAGATGGAATCTATGGTAAAAACCATTATTAGAGATTAAGAGAATCACTACATAATGATAATAAGAACAATTCCCAGGAAAATGAAACAATTCCAAACTTGTGTGTCCCTAATAAAATGCTTATTTGTTTTTGTTTTGGTTTGGTTTTTTTCACTGAGCAGGCAGTACTCAGCCTCTCATTCAGAAATTTCCACTTCAATAAACAAGACATTCTGAAGTGAAAGTAGCCACAAGACTCATGGTAACTTTACCGGTTTCATAATCAGGAGTCAAGGTTCAACTGCAGCCACACCATGGCCTGCTTTGGGTAAGGAGTCCTGAAATATGTGGGCAAGGCATTCTCAAAATATTTCAAACAAACATTAACAGAACTACAAGAAAAAACTGACAAATCTGTCTGCATAGTGGGAAATTTTAATATAATTTTAAAACTACTGATACATCAAGTCCACCAAATATTATAAAGGACAGAGAACATTTGAACAACATAATCAGCTTAATCTAACACTCACACACATTTTCTAACACTGCATCCAATAGTTCTCTCTTCAAGAGTTCATTTATAAAAACTGACCACAAAATAGGTCACACAGCAAGTCTCAGTACAGAATTGGTACCATAAAATGTTCTCTATCATGCAATTAAGTTAGAAATCCATATCAAAAATACAACTTAACATATTTGGAAATTCTAAAATAGCCCTAAGTAATTCACAGCACAAAGAAAAAGTCATAATGAAAATCTCTCTCTCTCTCTTTTTTTTCCTGTGGCCACGCCACGTGGCTTGCGGGATCTCAGTTCCCCGGCCGGGGATCAAACCCAGGCCCTCGGCAGTGACAGCACACAGTCCTAATCACCGGACTGCCAGGGAATTCCCTGAAATATCTTTAAATATTTAGACTGGAATGATAATGAAAATGCTAAAGATCAAACTTTGTAGGATGCAGTTAAAATGGTATTTAAAGGGAACTTTATAGACTTAAATGCAAATAGAAAAGACTAAAAAATTAATGTGTCAAGTGTTCAAGAAGTTAAAAAAAAGATAACAGGAAGTAGAAAACAACAAAGAGCAGAAATTGGGACTTCCCTGGTGGTCCAGTGGTTAAGACTCCGCCTTCCAATGCAGGGGGTGCAGATTTGATCCCTGGTTGGGGAGCTAAGATCCCACATGCCTTGGGCCAAAAAACCAAAAAACATAAAACAGAAGCAATATTGTAGCAAATTCAATAAAAAGACTTAAAAAAAAAAAAAAAACGAAGAGCAGAAATGAATAAAAGTTCCTGAACAAAACAAAGTCAAAAGCTGATTCTTTTCTTTTATTCTTCTTTATCATTTTATTTGTTATCATTTTTTCTTAAAAGCTGGTTATTTGAAAAGACAAAATGGACCAAATTTTTATAAGACTGAGAGAAGGCATAAATAAACATAAGAATAAAAAAAGTTCACTACAGATAGAATTCAACAGTTAAAATATACCCATCTAGAAACACCAGGCCTAGAAGGTTTAAAGATAGGTTCTTTCAAAGACTAGATAAGCCCAAAGCTTAGAAAAACTATTCCAATGAGGAGACAAATGAAAGGAACATTCCTCAACCAATAAGTGAGATTGGCCAGTATAATCTTTATACCAAAATAAGATAGGAATAGTTTGAGAAAGGACAATTACAGACCAATATCATTTATAAATATAAATGAAAAAATCCTAATAAAATTATTAGGAAATTGAACCCTAAAATTCTTTTGAATACACCTCATGACCGAGTTTCCCAGGCTTACAAGGATGATTTTACGTTTAAAAAAATCTATACAAATGGTCTGTAAGCATATGAAAAAGACTCCATATCATTAGCCATGAGGGAAATGCAAATCAAAACCACTGTGAGATACCACTTCACACCCATTAGGATGGCTATAATAAAAAAAAAAAAAAAAGGAAAATAACAAGTGTTGGTGAGGATGTGAAGGAACTGGAACCCTCATACATTGCTGGTAGGAATGTAAAGTGGTGTGGCTGCTGTCGAAAGCAGTGTGGAGGTTTTTCAAAGTGTTAGAATTACCACATGACCCAGCAATTCCGGGTACATACTCCTGGGTACCGGAGTATATATACTCCGGTATACTCCGCTATATACTTCTTTGGGTATATACCAAAAAGAAGTGAAAATAGGCACTCAAACAAATACTTGTACATGAATGTTTATATAGCAACATTATTCACAATAGCCAAAATGTGAAAACAACTCAAACATGTTCAGCAACTAATGAATGAATAAACAAAAGTTGGTATATACATACAATGGAAAATATTCAGCCATAAAATGGAGTGAGTACTGATACATGCTACAACAGGATGAATCCTGAAAACAATATGCTAAGCAAAAGAAGCAAGATACAAAAGGCAATGTATCATATGATTCCATTCATATATAATGTCCATCCAGAATAGGGAAATCCAGAAAGACACCGGTAGATTAAGTGATTGCCAAGGGCTGGGGCGAGGGAGAGATGGGGAGTGACTGCTATGGGTACAGGGTTTCTTTGCAGGGGCGATTAAATGTTCCGGAATTAGATGGTGGTGATGGTTACACAACCATGTGAATGCACTAAATACCACTGAACTGTACACTGTAAAAGGGTGACTTTTTTGGTATATCTCAATTGAAAAAAACATAGGCAGTGGAATCAGACAATCCTGGATTCAAATCTGTGTGTCCCTGGGGTATTTTCATCTGTGCTGCAGGTTCCTAAACTGTAAAATGACAGTGGTAGGTTCCACTATTCAAAAGGAGGTTCTACTTCTCAGGTTGCTGTAGGAATGCCTGCAGTAATAATGTAAAATGTTCAACATGACATCTATTCAAAAAATGTAAATTGTCCTTATGATCCTACGTGTTAGACAGTAAGGGACTGAAGAATAGACAAGAAGTATGTCAAAGAGAAGAATGAATGAGGGGACAGATAAGCCACAGAAGATTTTGAACGAGTCAAGCAATGAAACATGTCTTGTCTCTCTAAAACCCAGGGCAATATCTTTTTTATAGAAGATAAGTAACAACTAGTTCTATACTGAAACCACTTCTTATACTGAAACCACTCATTTTAATATGCTGCATATTTTCATACTTAAAAAAAGATACAAAAAAAGAAAGAAAAGTACAGATACATGCTACAATATAGATGAACCTTGAAAACATTATGTTAAATGAAAGAAGCCAGACACAAAAGACTACATATTGTATGACTCCACTCACATGAAATGTCCAAGAATAGGCAAATCCACAGAAGCAACAGTGAAGATTAGTGGTTACCAGGGGCTGGGGGTGGGGAGTGGGGTTGGGAGGAAATGGGGAGTGACTGTTAATGGCTACAGGGTTTCTTACTGGGGTGATGAAAATGTTCTAAAATTGATTGTGGTGATGGTTGTACAATTCTGTGAATATACTAGAAGTCATTAAATTGTACACTTTAAATGGATAAATTGTATGGTATGTGAATTATATCTCAGAAAAGCTGTTAAAAAAAATTAGTAGGAAAAAATATGGCTATGTAATTCACCAAATTAACGGATTAAAGGAGAAAAAAACATGGCAACCTCAATAAGGAAAGACATTCAATAGAATTCCACAACCATTTGTGACAGTAACTTCAGAAAGTCAGAAATTGAAAGGAATCTGCATAATCTAATAGAATTTTCCAAAAAATTAAGAATAAGCGTCTTATTTAAATTATAAAAAATTTAAAAGATTCCCCTTAAAGTTAGAAGCAAGACAGGCATACTACATGATAGATACAAAGCATTTTGCCCTATTTCCTTATTAACAATGATCCCAATTTTGTTTAGGGAAGCAACTGCTCAGCTGAAAAAAAAAGAAAACCACCACATTTCCCAGACTCCCTTGCAGCTAGAGTATGCCATAATTTTGGCCAATGATAAATTAGCAAAGTCTGCTGAGGGTTTCTGGGAAAGTTGTTTTCCTCCATATGTAAGTACTTCCCCCTCCTCCTTGCACTTCTTTCTTCCTGCCTAGAATATGGAAGAAATGCTGGGAGCTGTGGTGGTCGTCTATAAGGACAAAAGCCAAATGCTCAAGGATGGCCAAAAAGAAACACAGAATGATCTTAGGACACTGATGACAGTGTGAAGCTGGGCTTCATGTTACATGAGAAAAGTACACCCCTAACATTTAGGTTTTCGGTTACATACAGCTAAACACAATCCTAACCAGTACTAGCTTGCTCTTACTCTTCATCAACACGTTATGTTACTGGGACTTCTCTGGTGGTCCAGTGGGTAAGACTCCGAGCTCCCAATGCAGGGGGCCCAGGTTCAATCCCTGGTTGGGGAACTGGATCCCGCATGCGTGCCACAACTAAGAGTCTGCATGCCGCAACTAAGGCTGCATGCTGCAACTATGAGCCTACGTGTCACAACTAAAACTCCCGCATGCCACAAGGAAGATCCCGCCGCATGCCACAACTGAGACTTGGCGCAGACAAAATAAACAAATAAATAAATATTAAAAAATAAATTTAAAAAAAGTTATGTTATTAAAGGTCCCAATGGATACAGTAAAATAAGAGAAAGAAAAGGAAAAGGATTTGAAAGAAACAGTTCACTCTCTGACAGTGCAGTAAAAAAGATTATATCAAATGTAGCAAAATGTTAACAACTGGTGAATCTACATTAGAGTATTCAGGCTTGAAATTTTTCAAGATAAAAATTTAGGAGGGACTTCCCTGGTGGCACAGTGGTTAAGAATCCACCTGCCAATGCAGGGAACGTGGGTTCGATCCCTCGTCCAGGAAGATCCCACATGCCGCAGAGCCAACTAAGCCCATGAGCCCCAACTACTGAGCCTGCGCTCTAGAGCCTGCGAGCCACAACTACTGAGCCCACATGCCGCAACTACTGAAGCCCGTGCGTCTAGAGCCCGTGCTCTGCACCAAGAGAAGCCAACAAAATGAGAAGCCTGCGTACTGCAACGAAGAGTAGCCCCTGCTCGCCGCAACTAGAGAAAGCCTGTGCGCAGCAACAAAGACCAAACGCAGCCAAAATTAATTAAAAAAAAAAATTTAGGAAAACAGAAAATACTGATAACAAAAAAAGAAAAATAAACTTTATATATATGACAAAATATACAAAAAACAGAGGGAAAAGACAAGCCACAGCCTGGAAGAAGTTATCAGTAGAGGATTAGAAAAAAGATTAGCTTCCAGAGTACATGAAGAACTTGAAAAAAAAATCCTACAAGTCAATACAGAAGACATGCAAACCCAACAGAAAAACAGGCAGATAATATGGACAGACATTTATGGAAAATGAAACCCATTATGTCCGATAAACAAATAAGAAGATACTAAATGTACTAATCTAGAAAATGCAAATTAAAACAACAAGATACCACTTGGCAACCATCAGACTGTCAAATTTCTTTCTGTCTGAGCACAGAGGTGTTGACACAATTGTGGAACGACAGGTACTCTCAACCAGCGATGGGAGCACGAACAGGTGCATTCACCCTGAAGTTCACTCGGATAACATCGAACAGTTAGGGATGCACACGATGCTCAGCAATGCGCCTCCTGGTTATAATCCCTGGAGCAGCAGCAGGTCCATGAGATCAATACCATTTTCTTGTAACACTAGGACATCATTTGCCTTTTTCATTCTCATTCTCTCATGAGTGTTCAGTGAAGTCTTCCAGAGGCTCATGAGATACATCACAGCAGACTGACTGCAGAAGCAAATGAGAATCCAGCTTTCTGCTAATTCAGACACTAAAAGATTTTCAAAAGTGTAAAAGCAATATCCCTCTTCTCGAAACTATTTTTTTGTTTTGGAAAACATAGCTATTTTTCATAAAAATGTTATGATAACATGTAGTGGGTTTATTATTATAATTTTTAAATGATTTAATAAGTAAATACTTCAAACATTTCTCAGTTTTAATTTCCAGTACAATAATATCGCTAACTGTAACTCTTATAAAAGCCCTCCGGGGTCCTCAATTTTTTAAGCGCCTAAAGAGGTCCTTAGACCAAAAAGTTTGAGAACCACTGCCCTGGAGAAACTATCACACATGTATACCACAAGACATATATATGAATCTTCCTTGCACCACTGTAGAGGAAAGAATTGCAATCAACCAAAATGTTCATCAAAAGGAAAAAATGATAAACTGTATATTCTTACAATAACTATATAGCAATTTAAAGGAATGAACTAGCACTATCTGTATCAACATGGTTAAATCCTACAAACATTAAATTTAAAAAGTACTTGCTGAAGGATACACACAACATGAAACCATATACATAGTTTTAAAACATATAAAATTATACTATATATTATTTAGTGATACATACATACATACACACCAAAAGTGGGAAAAAAAACAAGGGAATGATAAAAGCAAAGATCATTGTAGAGATTACCTTTGTGGGGGAGGAGAGAGAAATGAATGGCAGGGAAGAAGGATACACAGAAGCTTTCAATTATTTGTGGAATGTTTCTCTTAATTAGATAGTAGAAACATAGTTACAGGCATAACTCCTTTTACTGTATTTCACATTATTGCACTTTGCAGATATCACTTTGTTTTACAAATTGAAGGTTTGTGGCAACCCTGCATTGAGGAAGGGTTGATCAGCATCATTATTCCAACAGCATTTGCTCACTTCGTGTCTCTGTGTCACATTTTGGTAATTCTCTGAGTATTTCAAACTTTTCCAAAAGATCAGTGATCTTTTGATTGCAAAAAGATTATGACTTGCTGAAGTCTCAGATGATGGTTAGCATTTTTTAGCAACAAACTATTTTTTAATTAATATATGTACTTTTTTTTTAGACATAATGCTACTGCACACTTAATAGACTATAGTATAGTCTATAGCCTACAGTATAAACATAACTTGTGGGAATCTTAGTTCCCCGACCAGGGATTGAACCTGTGCCCTCGGCAGTGAAAGCGTGCAGTCCTAACCACTGGACCACCAGGGAATTCCCAACATAACTTTTATATGCACTGGAAACCAAAAAATTTGTGTGACTCGCTTTATTGAGATACTCACTTTACTGTAGTGGTCTGGAACTAAAATAAATATTCATTGTATTAGTCCCTATAATGTTTTGTATGATTGAAATACAACATAAGTAAAAGTTAAGAACACTGAATAGACATAATGGGTGTTAGGTAGGGAGACACCATAGTACCAGATAAAGGATTGCAAATTAAGGATGACTTAGGTTTGATTTAGGTTTCAAGTCTAGAAAACTGGAAGAATATTGATGCATTAGCTCATCTTTAGAAAGTCAGGATGAAGAAATAGTTTGTTAAAAAGGCAAGGTGCTGGGATTTAGACATAACCAGCTTGAGAAGCAGAGATGACAAAAATCTTTTTCGGGGGGAGGTGGGATGGGGGGACAAAGGCCTTCTGAGCTATTTTTTTTTTTTTTTTTAATTGAAGTACAGTTAATTTACAATGTAGTGTTAGACAGAAATCTTAGAGAGTTGTTAATTCAGGGATGGTGTTTGGGAGGTCAGGACCAGAGACACAGATTTGGGACTCGCTGAGTAAAGATGGAAGATTTGAGGACAGATGAGATCACCAAAAGAAAAAAAAAAAAAAAAGTGATAGGGAAGATGTGGGTACAGAGAAGCTTAGCCAGAGAGAGCAAAGAAAAGAGTTTCGGGAACACTGACACCTATGGCAGGAGTAAGGAACATAAGAGAGAGGTTGGTGGAAGATAACAATGAGTTTTCAGAAAGGTAAGAAAAGGAACCAGAGTCAGGGAGGAGAACATTTGAAGAGAGTTGATATAAAAGAGTTTAAAGAGAATAAGGGATAAGACCACATCACTGGATTATATTTGTGCAATTTCGGCTCAGACTGAGAACTTCCTGAAAGCTTGCCAATTCCAGGAAGCCAAAACTGATTAATTCCACCTCTTTCTGACCACTCCTCTTTCATCCATCCATTCATTCCAACAAATATTGATTATCTTTTATGTGGGCACTAAGGATATAATAATGAATGTCTCTGTCTTCCTGGTGCTTAGATCACAGTAGAAGAGCGATTCTTTAATCAGCCAGTCACACTGATGAATGGAAAATCACGACTATGATGAATGCTATAAATGAGAGGTACGTGGAGCTTTGAGACTGCATAACAAGAATTGTTACCTGCCCCCTCCTTTCAGCAGCGTAGATTGTGACTTCAGATTGCAAGCCCCATAGGTCATACTTTTTTTATATTCTTAGACTGTCCATTTTCTTTTGATATCTCCTCCAACTGCCCAGCATAATGCTTCAGAACAATGGGTATTCAGTATATGCTTACTTATATACTATATATCTGTAACTGGATGCTTCAGATTTTGTAATAAATATGTCCTATTGTGTGGAAGAGCTATGACACTTTTTTTTAATACCGTACTATGGGTGTTAAGGAGCCCAAAAGCAAAGTGCAAGCCCTGAACAGGTTAGTTTGGTGTCCTCCACCTGCATCCCAAGCAATTACCTTGAGAATGCTTAAGATTATTCTCAAAGCGGTAGCTAGTGAAAGTATGGAAGGACTGGCACAGAACGTTCTCATCTCTACAAAGACAACTTGAAATGTACACTCTTCCAATAGTAAGCCAGTGCTATAATGTTATTTTTGCAAATAAAAAGCAAAACGTTCGTCTTAAGGCAAATTGGCCATGACAGGAAAAATAGAGTTCAGCGGTAATTAAGAAGCAGCCCCAGGGCTTCCCTGGTGGCGCAGTGGTTGAGAATCTGCCTGCTAATGCAGGGGACACGGGTTCGAGCCCTGGTCTGGGAAGATCCCACATGCCGCGGAGCAACTAGGCCCGTGAGCCACAACTACTGAGCCTGCGCGTCTGGAGCCTGTGCTCCGCAACAAGAGAGGCCACGATAGTGAGAGGCCCGCGCACCGCGATGAAGAGTGGCCCCCGCTTGCCGAAACTAGAGAAAGCCCTCACAGAAATGAAGACCCAACACAGCCAAAAATAAATAAATTAATTAATTAAAAAAAAAAAACTTTAAAAAAAAAGCAGCCCCATAACTACTTACATCACGAAACTGAACCTTTCCGAGTTCTCCTAACTCACTGACACAACAATAAGCAGCTTCTGACTGTAGAAAAAGCTGGGCCAGTGTCATCTCCTCACTCCGGAAAAGCTCCCCCATGGCAGCAGAAAGGACGGGTCAACTGAGTACCTGGATTTCTCTCCAACCTAAGGCAAAAAGAGAAAATTATATGACCTTGGAATTATCAAGAGGACTGAGAGCAAACAACACCCCAGGAAGCCTCTTCCGTTTTGCATTTCATTTCTTCCACTCCATGCTGACAGGTCTTTAACAACTGTTTTGACATCCTTCTTAGAAAGGCAGAAAGGAGAAGTTGCAACTGCTGTTACTGAATCTTCTCCCAAAGACTGTCTGATGAACAGTCACTTCCTTTGCAGTCGACGTCAGGATTGAATGACAATAATTTGGGACATCTCAATACATAAGATTAAAAACAGGAACTGGGAATCCGAAACAGCTCTTTAAATACCTTGGACACAATATTATGAGGCAGCTGACTTTTTTTTTTTTCCCTGTGTCAGGAAACAAACAGAAGAGACCTCGGTTACCCTGTCATAAAGCATGTCTCCGTTGCATCTAGTTTTCTATCCTCTACTGCTAATTTCTAACAGCCAGCACTGCCCTAAAGGTACGGCTACCTTAAAGGGTTTAACTTTCCAAACTCCTCAGAAAACACCATTTTCTCCCAAAAGAATCTAAACACCTAAGCATTAACTTAAAAAACAAAAACAGAAAAACACAGAAACAGCTTACACATTAAGCTCAATTTCAAGTCAAGCATGACAGGAATACATGGTAATGACAAAGCAATTTGAAGTCACAGAGAATAAGCTTTGGACCTCCGCAGCTTTCTGTTTCTTATCCCCACCTTCAAGATTAACTACATTCTTCCATCTGTTAAAGCTTCGCATGAATGAGCCAATAAAGATTTCCTTTTCAGTCGGTCTTACCGTTACCGGGTAGGAAAGACAATTGGCGCTATCAGTGGTCCTGAAACTGCAATTATTTATTCTCAATCAGCTATTGTAAGGCACAGGCTGTACAGAATCTAAACTCAACAAAATGTACGGTATTTTTAGTATCATGAGGGCATCCCTAATGATAGGTGAAACTGGCATCAAAGGAAGAGCTATTCTTCCGGAAGCCTGGGAGACATTTTGAGAAATGTGAATGACAAAATCTTTGTGCATTTGACGTTCAAGGCAGCAAAACCACGCATTCAGATACACGCAAGAATTTCTCAAGAGATCATGTAGCTTGACTTTAAGACTGCCTACACCTGAATCATCCAAAACAGCTGTTAACAGATCCCACACTACCCTCAACAAGAATAGATTCCACAACCTCTAAACACATAAAATTATGCCAGATCAGCATAGTTCACAGGCTGCCGATAATGACAGCCTCCAATGAGTTGCCTCCCTGTTTCTGTTCTTTAATGATTACAAGTCTCCCTAGAACATCTCTATCCCACTGGAACCAAAGAGAAAACTAAAAAGGCCACAGCAATTCGGGCGCGTGGGGGTCGCAAAAAAAAATATGAAGAAACAGTAATCCTGCGCAAGAGGAGTCCAAATAAGGTGCTCCCGAGCCCTGCCTCACGACTGTCATCCAGTCCTCGCCTCCTAACGAGGTGTTCAAATTCACCTGCCTCATTTCCTGTCTACCTAGTGAGAAGGAGGAATTCTCTGAGCCCAGGCACACCTACCTCCTGGAGTGGGGAATAAAAGGGGATAATCCTCAAATGGAGAGCCCCTTTAAGAAGCCCCCCAATTCTTCAGCCTACCCAATAACCTTCAGTTCCTCCTCCTTCCACTTAAATGGGGGAAGGGATCGGGGCCTCCAAAAGGGAGTGAACCTCCTGTTTCTCTGCCCAGAGGAGGGGTGCCCGAAGAGGGGTGAACCCCCATTTCCTCTGAGACCTGAAGCCCCTGCTAATTCCTTTGACAACCGAGGGGGCCGTTAGAAGCGTTTGCTGTGCCCCTCGGAGGCCGCTCCCTGCCGCGCTGTACCTACAGCCCCAGCTCACCTCCAGCCGCGGGCGGGCCAGCCGCAGCCAAAGCAGCCGCCGCAGACCAACCCCCCCAGCTTCCGAAGCTCAAACCCGCAGCCTCCGCAACTCCCGGCAGCAGCACCTCGACGTGCGTGCGTCCGCAAAGCCCCGCCCCCGCGGCGCCGCCGCCGGCCTCCGCCCCCACGATGACCTCATTGCCGTTGGCCAATGGGGTGAGGCCTCGGCCGGAGGCCGCATTGCGGAGTCGCGGGGGCGTGGGCGAGACCCTGCGTGCTGACGCCATCTTGTTCCCGCAGCCTCGGCTGCCGGCCCCGGGAGGGCGGGTGTGTGGGGCGGGCGGCGCAGGTGCTCGAGGCCTTAAGTCCTTGAGCCCTTCAGAATTCCTTCTCACTAATATGTATCCTTGAGGCCAGGCTGCCTGCTTTCTTTATTTTCATACCCAAGGAATTAATTCACAACTTCTTCCTCCTCGAGGGAAGTAGCATGAAGGAGAGATTATCATGAAATGACTGGAGAGTTCGAGCGGAGCTTTAAAGGGCTTCCAGCCCCAGTCTATTCTGCGCGCACGCACACACACACCCTTTTTCCTTACTATGCAGGGGAAAAAATTTGAGCCCTAGAATGGGGAGCGACTTGCTAAAGGTGCTAGATCCTGTAGAGGAGTCTTGATCATGGGGCTCATTCATTTAAGAATAGAGAACCCCTCTTTAAAAAGGTATTTGCTTCAGTCCTTCCAGCAACTGTCCAGGTTCTATTTTTCTCCAGTTAACAGTGGGAGAAACTGTGGTGCTTCAAGGACAAAGAACGACCCTGCCTGAAAAAGTTGCAGCGTTACACCCCCTACCGGACTCCTAATCGCCCTCCCCACCATGTTGCGATGGTTACGAAATTTGTGAGACCACCTGGGCGATGCCCACCTGGGCAACAGGACCTGTCCCACTCCCACCCTAAGAAGGAAGGTATATGTGCCTTGACCAATCAGTAAAGGAAATTTTCACCTCGGACCATTTCCTTTGTTTTCTGGCTATAAAAACTGATCAATAGCACATGTTCGGGCTTGACTCTCCCAGGCCATTAGGAAGTTGGCCCGCTGTTCTGGCAGTGACCCTTCCCTCTAATAAATTCTATCTTCTTTACAGTCTGCCTTGTGTCTGGAAATTCTTTTCCAACCCGCGTTCGGACCTCGACAGAAACCTTATTAGACCAGGTGTTGTGAAAGTTTATTTCGAATCTTGTTTGATGGATTCCTGTGTGCCCATTTGACCACTTAAAAGTTTTCTATTCCTCAAAATTTGTAAAAGAATAAGTTTTTAAAAGCACGTTAAGTGACGTCTACCTATTATTTATAAAAACGCCTTTCTCAACTATTGATGTCGATTCCCTTTTCTTGCCCTTCTTTTAAGGAAGAGTGGGGATCCCAAGTTGTTTGTCATAACCAGAACCGTATCTAGAAAACTCAGAAAACTGGTTATTCATACTTCGTGGGTGGTGGAAACCTACTGAGATTCAAATGTAATGACGGAGATATGTCTACCTGGCAAAAACATCATTAATCTTGCTTTACCAGCCTAAAGGAAATAATGAAGGGCAAATACCAACGTTTAATTTGCATTTTTCATCTCACATTGTGAATGAAGATATAACGACTTCGTTACGATTTTGTTGAGAAGTAGCACCTTGGAGAGCCCCAGGCCCTCCCTTTCCCTGTGAGCTTAATTGCTCCCTAGTTCTCTCAACTTTCCCCGCAAGGCGGATAAGGACCCACATTTGAAAGCCTGCCAAGTTTTATAAACTATTACACAATGACTCATTTCCTTCCTTTGAGAGTTAAAAAAAAGTTATTTTTTTAACCTCAGGGTCAGCTGCTCGCTAACCACAAATTTTCATACTCTTACCTTTAAGACAGCCTTTCATCTGGACTCATATCAATTCCCTTGAATTTCCTTTTTTTCACAGCTTCCTTGAAAGTATATTCTCTCGGAGCTCCTTTTCTGTCTCCTTTCATCTCCTGCCATCAATCTTTCTCCAGTGTTCTATTTCTTTTCCCTCCATGCTCTCTTCCTTGGAAGTCTTGCCTATTGTTAGGCTTAAATGTCTATGTGTAAGACATACCTATTTTTCCATCCACCTCATTCCTCCAAGGCTCAGAAATGGAATTTCAAGCTGCCTGAATAATGCCATTCAGGCAATAAACGTTTGCTGAGGCAGTCTGCTATATTGGAGACATGGTGCTAGGTGCTGGAGATAGTAAAATGAAACAGACACTCTTCCTATCCTAGAGGAGCTCACAGCTCAGTGAGAAATAAAGTTCCAACAATTATGAGAGAGAGAGAGAGAAAGGTGAGATGAGATTAATACTTCCCATGTGCCAGGCACTTTTCTAAGTGCTTTATAAATATGAACTCATTTAATCCTCACAACGATACTAGGAGGCAGACACTATTATTGTCTTCATTTAACAGATGTTATGGTGAAATTGAGGTACAATAATTTGCCAAAAGTCACTCAGCTAATAAATAGCAGAGCAGGATTCAAACTCAGCCAGTTTGGCCCCATTTCTTGTGCTCTTCAGTATTGCACTGTTCTGACTCTGTTAAGAGTGCTGTCTCTGAGTCCAACCTGAATTCAAATCTTGATCTGTCATTTAATATCTCTCACTTTACGACTCTCTAAGCCCTAGTTTCCTCCTCTATAAAATAGGGTTAATAATAGTACTTGCCTTATATGTTTATTGTAAGGAAGAAAAGGAACTTAGTACATGCTTGGCACTCAGTCTGCATTCAAAAACTGTTAGCCATCATCATCATCATTATTACTGTTGAGATACGAAATACTATATCTCAGTGTTGGACCTGAGGATGTCCGAAAAGTTTACATGGAGGTGGTGACACGAGTTTTGAAGACTTAGAGCTCTCACTGAATAAAAACTGTCTCTTCCTCTGAGATCCTTAACCCTGCTAATGGCATCATTGTTTTCCTAGTTACCCAGGCTCCAAGCTTAAGCCATCCTTTTTTTTCTTTTCTTCTATCTAACATTGTTTACTTAACACAAGCTAAATTAACACAAGTTGGATATTAAAATATCTCTGAGAACAATTTCTACTATTTATATTGTGAAAAATCAAGCAACCACTCTATAATTTGTAAAAATTTCACTTTCAGTTTAATGTTTTCTTCTAATAATTGTCTAAGAATGTCTAATTGGTCAACATTATGTATTGAGTTTTCTCTTTTTTTAAAAAATTTATTTATTTTATTTATTTATTTTTGGCTGCGTTGGGTCTTCGTTGCTGCGCGCGGCTTTCTATAGCTGCGGCGAGCGGGGGCTACTCTTCGTTGCGGTGCGCAGGCTTCTCATTGCGGTGGCTTCTCTTGTTGCGGAGCACGGGCTCGGTGCAGAGCACGGACTCTAGGCACGCGGGCTCAGAAGTTGTGGCTTGCGACGTCTAGAGCACAGGCTCAGTAGTTGTGGCACACAGGCTTAGTTGCTCCGCGGCATGTGGGATCTTCCTGGACCAGGGCTCAAAACCGTGTCCCCTGCATTGGCAGGTGGATTCTTAAGCACTGTGCCACAGGGAAGCCCTTGAGTTTTCTCTTGAACAAAATTTGTATAGAGAGTATAAAACTTTAAATAAGTATGAATAGATATTAAGCTTAAAAATAAATCTGCCCTAGGGCTTCCCTGGTGGCGCAGGGGTTGAGAGTCTGCTTGCTAATGCAGGGGACACGGGTTCGAGCCCTGGTCTGGGAAGATCCCACATCCCGCGGAGCGACTAGGCCCGTGAGCCACAGTTGCTGAGCCTGCGCGTCTGGAGCCTGTGCTCCGCAACAAGAGAGGCCGCGACAGTGGGAGGCCCGCCCACCGCGATAAAGAGTGGCCCCCACTTGCCGCAACTGGAGAAAGCCCTCGCGCAGAAACGAAGACCCAGCACAGCCATAAATATAAAAATAAATAAATAAAAATTTTAATAAATAAATAAATCTGCCCTAAGTCTGTCTTCTGAGGTTTGTACAGAGGCCTAGAAGGTTTGTACAGGGTCAGTAGTGGGGTCCTCGTGGCAGTGTGTTCTCCTTTTTTTTTTTAAATTGGAGTATAGTTGCTTTACACTGCTGTGTCAGTTTCTGCTGTACAGCAAAGTGAATCAGCCATATGTATACATATATCCCCTCTGTTTGGGGTTTGCTTCCCTTTAGGTCACTACAGAGCACTGAGCTTTTTTGGTTTGGTTTTGTTTTGGCCGTGCCCTGCAGCATGCGGGATCTTAGTTCCCCATCCAGGGATTGAACCCATGCCCCCTGCAGTAGAAGCGCGGAGTCCTAACCACTGGACTGCCAGGGGATTCCCCCAAACACAGTAGTTTCTACCTGATTTTTCTCCCCTAGCACTGAGCCTACTCATTCAATGGTAAGTACCATTTCTTGAATGAATGGGTGAATGGGTAGATGATCCTGAAAGAAACAGGGACCTCCTAATAGAAATCTACTATCAACAAAAGAACACAGCTATCAGACAAAAAGGAATATGATCACATCCTGCCTTTTTTCTGTCCCCTTCGTTTTATGGACTTCATTATCTGTGGGAAAGAGAGTTCGTGACAGATGCTTGTATTCTTGTAACAGAGATATGAGGGAAAGGTTCCAAGCAGAAGCTAGAATCAGAAACTGTGTGTGAAGTCAGTGAAAACTTTGCAGAGTCATCAAGTTCAGTACACTAATAGTGCCGATGCTTGTATTCCATGTACAGTTCTCAAAGTTATTCTACATTGGAACATTCCTATAAGGAAAATACTCTAACTTCAATGATGAGTACCTTTTTTTGGGGGGGGGGCCTCACTCTGTGGCATGCGGGATCTTAGTTCCCCGATCAGGGATCGAACCCAGATCCACGGCAGTGAAAGTGCCGAGTCTTAACCACTGGACCACCAGGGAATTCCCCAATGATGGGTACTTTAATAAATAGCTTTCAGTCATCAAAAATCCATCATTCCTTCAGCAAATATCTATTAAGTGCACATTTTATACCAGGCATAATGTTAGAAACTGGAAATGCAAAGAGGAGCAAGGAGCTCACAGTCTATCAGGAGAGAGAGACAAACAGCTAACTGTGATATAACATACATGATATAGCAGCAATTGAAGTAGAAGTCTATGTAAGCCCAGAGAAAAGACTTATTAATCCTGTTTGGCCTTGCAGGAGGCTTTAAGAAGACGTGACATTTGCGATGGGTATTAAAGGATTAATAGAAGTTTGTTCAGAGGAGGAGGCAAAGGCTAACAGAACAGAAATAGTACTAATATCAAACTAAATTCAGATGTTGTTTTCATCACAGTCAGCAAATACAACAACTTAGCCCAAAACTGACTAAAATATTTTGATACAGAATAATCAGGCATTTATGTTGATTTTATCTAGAGTTACCTGTTTGCTTCTCTAGGGAAGAAATAAGTTGTGCTTATGCCTTTCTGTAATTTGAACAAGTACAGCATATGTCCAACAAGATCCAGTATAAACAGGTTGTTACCACACAGCCTTAGAACACGTGAGAAATTCCATATGAGGTGTAGCCACTAATGCAATTCTGGGTGTCTAAACTGAGCTATCTCTTAGCATCTGTGAAAATGTCTAAACAATAGTTACAAAAATCAGTTCTACTACCAAGACAAAAGAGAGAACAGAGGCAATGATCTAACCAAGTCTCAAAAAGTTATAAGAATTGTCACTGTAGTGAAATGACTAAAACAAATGGTTTTTTCTCCTTTTTCTTCCTTCCTTTTTTAGTTTGAATGAATGCACAGCAATTGTCTAAATTTCCACCCGTGAAAGTTCAGCTCATGTTTGCTCATCCAACTTAGATTCCTAGATGGGAGTGTTAAAGTTAAACCAAGTGTTTTTTTTTTTTTTTTTTTTTTTTAAATGAGCTTTTTTTTTTTTTTTTTTAAACTTTAATTTACTTATTTATTTATTTATTTTTGGCTGTGTTGGGTCTTCGTTTCTGTGCGAGGGCTTTCTCTACTTGTGGCAAGTGGGGGCCACTCTTCATCGCGATGCGCGGGCCTCTCACTATCGCGGCCTCTCTTGTTGCGGAGCACAGGCTCCAGACGCGCAGGCTCAGTAATTGTGGCTCACGCGCCTAGTTGCTCCTCGGCATGTGGGATCTTCCCAGACCAGGGCTCGAACCCGTGTGCCCTGCATTAGCAGGCAGATTCTCAACCACTGCGCCACCACGGAAGCCCAAACCAAGTGTTTTGAAAAACATATTTGCTCGTGTCTCTTTCTGCCATATGCTTCCTGTATGAATTTCCTAGAACTGCCATACAAATTACCATAAGCCGAGTGGCCTAAAACAACAGAAATTTATTCTCTCATAGTTCTGGAGGACAGCAGTCTGAAATCAAGGTGTCCACAGGGCCATGATATTTCTAAAGGCTCTAGGGAAGAATCCTTCATTCCCTCTACCTAGCTCCTGGTGGTTGTCCAAAATTCTTGGCATTCTTTGGCTTAGGGATACATCACTCCAATGGCTGCCTTCATCTTCACATGGCATTTTTCCTTCTGCGTGTCTGTATCTGCATCCACATTTCCCTCTTCTGATAAGGACACCAGTCATTGGATCAGTGCCCACCTTAATCCAGTATGACTTCATCTTAACTTGGCCACATCTGCAAATATACTGTTTCCAAATAAGGACATATTCACCTGTTCCAGGTGGACATAAATTTGGGGGGAGCACTATTCAACCCAGTACACTTCCCTTACCAATCTGGGGAAGGAAATTTTGCTCTGCATAATAGTGCAAGCAGTTAGCAGCTAACATTTTGATTTAAAAGTTAATTCTGGGCTTCCCTGGTAGCGCAGTGGTTAAGAGTCTGCCTGCCATTGCAGGAGACATGGGTTCAACCCCTGGTCCAGGAAGATCCCACATGCCGAGGAGCAACAAAGCCCATGTGTCACAACTACTGAGCCTGTGCTCTAGAGCCTGCGAGCCACAACTACTGAAGCCCGCGTGCCTAGAGCCCGTGCTCCACAACAAGAGAAGCCGCTGCAATGAGAAGCCTGTGCACCGCAACAAAGAGTAGCCCCCATTTGCTGCAACTAGAGAAAGCCCGCGCACAGCAACGAAGACCCAACACAGCCAAAAATAAATAAATAAAATTATTTTAAAAATTAAAAATAAAAATAAATAAATAAAAGTTAATTCTGCTTGTCTGCATTCATTGAGGTGACAGCAGTGCAGTGTAATGATTGTATGTGTCCAGTCAAATAATTTTTTTGTTTTTCCCTTTTACATAAAAATGAACTCTAATTCTTAAACTATTCTACCAAAGATCTGATTTGAGTGTTGGATGAGAGATTTCTCCTGCACAACCTTTAGGTGACCTGGCATGACCTTGACCATTGTTCTTGAAATACTGATTAGCATTTTGTCTCCACAGAAACATGTAATTACTTTTGCAGTTTCACTCTGAGTTCCTCAACATAACACTGTGCTTTTACTTGCAAAGCCTGTCAATGTTTCAAATAAAAGTCTTTAAGTAAAAATCTATTCATAATAGATCTTGAAGCTCCCTTTGAAGCTCAGGCTATGTCAGCTTCCTTTAGCTCTGGTAATGATTACATCCACAAGGGGGTATGAATGAGCCTAAGGCATATGACATTTTATGCAACCCTTAAGACTCTTGTGACCAACACGAGGCAAAAAGCCTCTTAACTTGTGGGAGTTAAGAATGCCATGGAAAGAGGCTTCTTAAAGAAATCAAATTGAGAAAACTGGAGATGGGAAGGAGGGGAAGGAATGAGTGACAGAGAGCAGAGACACCTCTCTGTGACATTAGACCTGAAGTATTTGCCCAGGTAAACAAGAAACTAGCTCAAGATTTGTGAAGTGGAGAATCTAGCAAATGCTTCTGTATTGAGTTTCTAGTGATTCGGAGATAGGAGGTGAGATCTGTAGTAAAGAAATACATGGGAAAATTCCAGTAGGTTCATTGAATCTGGTTGATTTAATGGTCAAGGGATAGATTCACCTTGAACTTTTGTATTCCCACTGCTTATCTTGGTGCATGGCATTAAATATACACTTAATATATTTTTTTATAAATGAGATTTTAAAAAATAAATAAATTAATTTATTTATTTACTTTTGGCTGCGTTGGGTCTTCGTTGCTGCGCGTGGGCTTTCTCTAGTTGTGGCGAGCGGAGGCTACTGTTCCTTGGGGTGCACGGGCTTCATTGCGGTGGCTTCTCCTGTTGCAGAGCACAGGTTCTAGGCACACGGGCTTCAGTAGTTGTGGTACGCTGGTTCAGTAGTTGTGGCTGTGGGCTCTAGAGTGCAGGCTCAGTAGTTGTGGCACACAGGCTTAGCTGTTCCGTGGCATGTGGGATCTTCCCAGACCAGGGCTCGAACCCGTGTCCCCTGCATTGGCAGGCGGAGTCTTAACCACTGCCCCACCAGGAAGCCCCTACACTTAATATTTTTGAAAGAAAGAAAGCAAAACTGGGAATTTCTTTTGTATTCATTTATTTATTTATTTTTAATTTTTTTTAACATGTTTATTGGAGTATAATTGCTTTACAATGGTGTGTTAGTTTCTGCTGCATAACAAAGTGAATCAGCTATACGTATACATATATCCCCATATCCCCTTCCTCTTGTGTCTCCCTCCCACCCTCCCTCTCCCACCCCTCTAGGTGGTCACAAAGCACCAAGCTGGTCTCCCTGTGCTATGCGGCTGCTTCCCACTAGCTATCTCTTTTACATTTGGTAGTGTATATATGTCCATGACACTCTCTCACTTCATCCCAGCTTACCCTTCCCCCTCCCCGTGTCCTCAAGTCCATTCTTCACGTCTGCGTCTTTATTCCTGTCCTGCCCCTAGGTTCTTCAGAACCTTTTTTTTTTTTTTTTTAGATTCCATATATATGTCAGCATACGGTATTTATTTTTCTCTTTCTGACTTACTTCACTCTGTATGACAGTCTTTAGTTCCATCCACCTCACTACAAATAACTCAATTTCGTTTCTTTTTATGGCTGAGTAATATTCCGTTGTATATATGTGCCACATCTTCTTTGTCCATTCATCTGTCGATGGACACAGGTTGCTTCCATGTCCTGGCTATTGTAAATAGAGCTGCAATGAACATTGTGGTACATGACTCTTTTTGAATTATGGTTTTCTCAGGGTATATGCCCAGTAATGGGATTGCTGGGTCGTATGGTAGTTCTATTTTTAGTTTTTTAAGGAACCTCCATACTGTGGAATTTCTTTTCTTAACTTGTGACAAACTGGTGTAGGTTATTTGCAATCATGTACTTATTTAAGGCTGGAGATTGCTATGCTTTACACTTCAGTTGTTTTTGTTTTATAAAAGCAGCTTACCAGGCTTTTGTGGTATTTTCAAGGAGGGAGAATGGTGGGGAAGGGAGGCTGCAGGAAACTTGTAGGGAGGATGTATAAGGGAGTCATCTTCAGAGGAGAAAGTTTTTTTAGGGGAAGCAGAAAGTTATCCAAGAGGGAACCTTCAGTTGGATATTGCCTTGAGCTGTATTTCATTACAAGTTTCTTTTTGCTTAGAGTTTTAGAGATTCTGAATACAAGTGAACAATTATTGCTGTTTAAAAAAATATACTTTGGGCCCTTAAAATTTTCTGGCAATATGAATAGCTATTGACAACACTGCATTTGAGTAAAATCTGCGAGGTAAGTGAAGTTCAGGAGCTTTCCAGTCAACTTCTATATGCCTCTCTTCTATTCTTTCATTCAGTACAAGGTTTTGTGCTTGATATGACCCAGGCCTAGATATAGGAAATTGGACAAGGGCCCTAACCTGAAGGAGCTCATAATCTATAATACAATATGGATTTTATTAGTAATATATAGATAGTCCTATGGATGCACTGATAAAGGTATCACTAAGTATGCTTTGAAACCTTTACAGAGGAGATGAAATTTGAGTTGTCTTAAAGGATGAGCAGGTGTTTGCCTGTGAACAGACTATGAACCTGGTCTGTTCTCTGCCTGCATTGGGAGTGATTCCACCACTTCTCTGCAAATCGTTTCCTTCAAGACTGAGTTAAAGATCAATCTTTCAATAATGACAACACTACATATGAAATTGCATGAGATATCACTAAAGTTGCACTCAGAGAACGAGAAAAATAATTATAGCTTTAAGCGTGCTTATTAAACAAGAACAAATTAAAGTAAATTAAATAAGCATAATTCAACATGCTTTTTCCTTGCAGTTTTATTGAGATATAATTGACATACAGCACTGTATAACTTTAAGGTATACAGCATGATGATTTGACTTACATACACCATGAAATGATTATCACAATAAGTTTAGTGAACATCTCATATAGATACAAAATTAAAGAAATAGAAAAAAATTTTTTCCTTGTGATGAGAACTCAGGATATACTCTCAACAACTTTCATATATAGCATACAGCAGTGTTAACTATACTTATCCTGTTGTACATTACATCCCTAGCACTTATTTATCTTATAACTGGAAGTTTATACTTTTGACTGCCTTCATCCAATTCCCCCTCCTTTCAGCCCCCACCTCTGGTAACCACAAATTATTTTTCTGGTTCTATAAGTTTGTTTGTTTTTGAACTATAACTGACCTACAACACTATGTTAGTTCCTGTTACACAACATAATGGCTCAATAGTTTAGTATATTTCAAAATGATCACCACGATAAGTCTAGTTAGGATCTGTCACCATACAAAGATATCTCATCATTATTGACTATATTCCCCACACTACATTTCATACCCGTGACTCGTTTATTTTGCAACTGAAAGTTTGTTCCTCTTAATCTCCCTCACCTATTTCTTTCCTCCCCATACCCTCCTCCCCTCTGGAAACCACCTGTTTGTTCTCTGTATCTGTGACTCTGCTTCCGTTATATTATGTTTGTTCATTTGTTTTGTTTTTCAGATTCCACATATCAGTGAAATCATACAGTATCTGTCTTTCTCTGTCTGACTTATTTCACTTGCATAATACCCTCTATGTCCATCCATGCTGTGGCAAACTGGCAAGGTTTCATTCTTTTTTATGGCTGAGCTATGTATCTATATATATCTATATAGATATAACATATATGATTGACATATATATATATATCACATCTTCTTTATCCATTCATCTATTGATGGGCACTTCCATATCTTGGCTATTGTAAATAATGCTACAATGTATGTAGGGGGTGTGATCTTTGCTAATTAGTGCTTTCATTTTTTTCAGATAAATATCCAGGAGAGGAATTGCTGGATTGTGTGGTAGTCCTTTTTTTTTTTTTTTTTTTTTTTTTTTGGCCACACCGTGCGGCATGTGGGATCTTATTTCCCTGACCAGAGATTGAACCTGTGCCCCCTGCAGTGGAAGTGTGGAGTCTTAACCACTGGACGGCCAGGGAAGTCCCTATTTTTTAACTTTTTGAGGAATCTCCATACTGTTTTCCATAGTGGTTGCATTTACATTTACATTTCCACCAGCAGTGCATGAGGGTTCTCTTTTCTTCACATCCTCACCAACACTTGTTATCTGTTGCCTTTTTGATAATAGCCATTCTCACAGGTGTGACATGATATTTCATTGTGGTTTTGCTTTGCATTTCCCTGATGATTAGTAACGTTGAACAAATATGTTCTCTGACCATTTCTCTCTCTCTTCTCTTTCTGGGACCCCTATAATGTGAATGTTAGTAGGCTTGCTATGGTCCCAGAGATCTCTTAATCTGCCCTCATTTATTAAAAATTCTTTTTTCTGTTCAGTTTAAGTGACTTCCAGTACTCTGTCTTCCAGTTCACTGATTCATTCCTCTGTATCATCTAATCTACTGTTGATTCCTTCTGGCGTATTTTTAAAATTTCAGTTATTGTTTTCTTCATCTCTATTTGTTTCTTCTTTATATTTTCTAACTCTTTGTTAAAAATTTCTAACTTCTCACTCTGTTCATCCTTACTTCTCCTGAGTTTGTTTTGTTTTGTTTTATTTATTTGGCTGTGTGAGGTCTTAGCTGCAGCACGTGGGATCTTTGTTGCTGAGTGTGGGATCTTTAGTCGTGGCATGTGAACTCTTAGTTACGGCATGCATGTGGGATCTAGTTCCCTGACCCAGGATCAAACCCGGGCCCCCTGCATTGGGAGCTCGGAGTCTTAGCCACTGGACCATCAGGGAAGTCTCCCTCCTGAGTTATTTGAGCATCTTTGAGCATCAGCCCGGGGGTACTGGGCTACTGCCAGCCTGCTGGTGTGTGGAGCTGGTCCTGGGGTCTCTGACTGCAGGGTCCTGTGGGTCCCAGAGTGGGTGTTGGCCCACTGGTGGGCGGGGCCAGGGCCCAGGGGTCCTGGGGCTGGTGCCTGCTCATTGGTGGATGAGGCTGGTCCTGGGGCTAGTGCCGGCCCACGGGGGTCAGGGCTGGGTTCTGGGGCATCTGGGGGTCAGAGGGTCTTAAGGAAGCTGGCCTGCTGGTGGGTGAGTCTATGTCTTCTTCTGGCTAGCTGTTTGGTCTGAGTTGTCCCAGTACTGGTGCGGACACACTGATGGGTGGGTCGAGGTTTTAGTGCTAATAAGCTAGAGAGAGGATTCCAAAATGGATCTTGCCAGCACTGGGGTCCTCATGGGAGAATGAGTTTCCAAAATGGCTGCCGCCAGTGTCTATGTCCATGGGGTGAGTTACAGATGCCTCCTGCTTCTCTGGGAGGCTCTCCAGGATCAGTAGGTGGTTCTGACCCAGGCTCCTTTCAAATTACTGCTTCTTCCCTGTGTCTTGGAGGGTGTGAGATTTTGTGTGCACCCTTTAAGAGTGGCGACTCTATTTCCTACAGTCCTCTGGCTCTCCCAAAAGTAAGTCCCATTGGTCTTCAAAGCCAAAAGTTCCAGGGGCTCATCTTCCCAGTGCAGGAACCCTGGCCTGGAGAGCCCAATGTGGGGCCTGGACCCCTCACTCCTTGGAGAGAACCTCTGCAATTGTAACTATCCTCCCGTTTGTGGGTCACCCACCCAGGTGTATGGGTCTTGACTATACTGTGTCTCTGCCCCTCCTACCCATCTCACTGTGATTCTTTCTTTATATCTTTAATTGTAGAAGATCTTTTCTACTAGTCTTCTGGTCTTTCTCATCAATAGTTGTTTTGTAAATCGTTATAATTTTGGTCCACCCATGAGAAGAGGTGAACTCAGGGTCTTCCTACTCTGCCATCTTGGCCACTCCTCTCTCAGCATGTTTTTTAATTAATTTATTTATTGGTTGTGTTGGGTCTTCGTTGCTGCACGCGGGCTTTCTCTAGTTGCGGCGAGCGGGGGCTACTCTTCATTGTGGAGCGTGGGTTTCTCTCTAGTTGTGGCGTGCGGGCTTGGCTACCCCACGGCATGTGGGATCTTTTTCCCCGACCAGGGATTGAACTCGCGTCCCCTGCATTGGAAGGGGGATTCTTAACCACTGGACCACCAGGGAAGTCCCTGTCTGGTTTTCTATATCAGCGTTATACTGGTCTCATAAAATGGATTGGGAAGGATTCTCTTCTACTTTCTGGGAAAGATTATGTAGAATTGGTGTTAATTCTTCTTTATATGTTTGGTAGAGTCTCCACTAAAACCATCTGAACCTGGATATTACCTTTTTTTTTTTTTTTAGACTTTTAAATTACAAAATAAATTTCTTTACAGTTACAGAGCTATCCAAACTATTTCATATTGGGTGAGTTCTGGTAGTTGGTACTATTTGAGAAGTTGGAGTATGGAATATTTACTTAATCTCAAAATACCACGCTACAAAATACGCGTGACAAAGAAGAAAAGAGTAACTTCTTTATACTGGAAAAGTCTGAAAGACATCACCTTAACTGATCAAAGTTAACAGTACTAACAAAAGGCAAATCAAAATTGTGTACCACCTGATAGGATACAATGAAAAGAACACAGCCTCTCTTTCATGCTATTCCTGCCAAAGATAAAATCCTAAATCCAATCATGAAAAAAAAATCAGAAAGCCCAAATTGAATAATCTTGTACAAAATAATTGTCCTGTAATCTTCAAAAACATCAATGTTATGAAAGTCAAGGAGAAGATGAACTATTCTCGTGATTGAAGGAGACAAAAGAGATGTAACAACTAAATTCAAAGTGTGATCTTAGATTGGATCATTAAGCTATAAAGGACACTACTGGGACAAATGATGAAATTTGATAGGTTGCTGAAAACCAGATGGTGGTATGTATCAATATCAATTTCCTAATTTTGATGGTTGTACTGTGGTTATGTATCAGAATGTCCTTGTTTGTAGAAAATTCACACTAAAGTATTTGGGGGGTGATGGAACATCAGGCTGCCAATTTACTCTCAAATGGTTCAGAAAAAAATAATCTTTTTGTACTTAAAAGAAACTTTTCTGTAAATTTTAAATAATTTAAAAATTTTGTAGGACTTCCCTGGTGGTGCAGCGATTAAGAATCCGCCTGCCAATGCAAGGTACATGGGTTAGAGCCCTGGTCAGGGAATATTCCACATGCTGCGGAGCAACTAAGCCTGTGTGCCACAACTACTGAGCCTGCGCTCTAGAGCCCGCAAGCCACAACTGCCGAAGCCTGCGTGCCTAGAGCCCGTGCTCCACAACAGGAGAAACCACCGCAATGAGAAGCCTGCGCACCACAACGAAGAGTAGCCCCCGCTTGTCGCAACTAGAGAAAAGTCTGCGTGCAGCAATGAAGACCCAATGCAGACAAAAATAAATAAATTAATTTATTTATTTAAAAAAATTTTTTTGTAAATTACAGAAAAAAAGTTTCCAGATAGCCTCTTTCCATTTTGATCACTCTATTATTCTAGGGCTCCTAAACATTGATGGATATATTTTACATACACTTGTGCTGGATATCATCTACTCATTTGGAAAGCTTTATACTTCTTGTGCATCTATTTCCTTGATCAGATTATTAAACACCTAAAGGACATAATTTTGCCTCTGTTTCCTTTATATTTCTTTGTGGTATCAAGTAGCTGCTCTTAATAACCACTTGTAAACACTAAAGGTTTTGGAGCATGAATTATCTGAATAGTTGAATTGCCTCTTTCAATTTAAGCCCATGCAAAAAAACTAAATCATATCTCTTAAGTCATATGATGGATCCAGGAACCAAGTCTGTGCTGACTGCTCTTTCACACCAATCAATGGCCCCTGGGATTCAAAGAAATATGCATCTTGGTGGAAAAATGAGTCATTCCACCAACGCACAGCTGGACTCTCACACCAGACCACAATGGAAATGTGGAAATCTGAGTGGAGCACAAGGAATCTACACGTAACAAGAGTTCACACTCTTCCTGTTCTGTTACATTGTGAAATGGAAACATTGTTTTCTGGGAAAAGAGCCAGATTCCACAAACAAAATGGTTTTGCCTAAATGTGCACAGCTGCTAAACACTTACTGTGCTTATTGAGAGTGTCTTGTTTTATAGATTTAGACTTTATTCCAACTGCAAAGTTTAAAGGAAGAGGGGTCTTATCGTGTGCAACAAAATGGGTTTTTTTTTAATTTTTTTTTTATTTTTGGCTGCGTTGGGTCTTCGTTGCTGTGTGTGGGCTTTCTCCAGTTGCGGCGAGTGGGGGCCCCTCCTTGTTGCGGAGAGCAGGCTTCTCATTGCGGTGGCTTCTCTTGTGGTGGAGCATGGGCTCTAGGCGAGCAGGCTTCAGTAGCTGTGGCTCGTGGGCTCAGTAGTTGTGGTTTGCAGGCTCTACAGCGCAGGCTCACTAGCTGTGGCCCGCGGCCTTAGTTGCTCCGCGGCATGTGGGATCTTCCTGGACCAGGGCTCGGACCCGTGTCCCCTGCATTGGTAGGCGAATTCTTAACCACTGTGACACCAGGGAAGTCCCTAAATCTGGACTTTTGATCAGATTCAAGTTTAACTGTTTTGCTGTCTTTTTTTTTTTTGCTTGTTTGGCATCATTGTGAATTCATGGATCTAAACATATTTGATATATATTATCTGAAATCAAATAACTGGAAAAATAAATTAACAATGCTTTTCCACACATTCTTTGCTATTATATAAAGAAAGGGATTAATTATAAAGAAATAATTTAACATCAGGAATTTCTTTTTAAAAGCATTTCCAGGAGCAACCTAAGTATCCATCAACAGATGAATGGATAAAGAAGATGTGGTACATATATACAATGAAATAATACTCAACCATAAAAAGAATGAAGTTGTGCCATTTGCAACAACATGGATGGACTTGGAGGGTATTATGCTAAGCAAAATAAGTCGGACAGAGAAAGACAAATACTGTATGATATCACTTATGTGTGGAATCTAAAAAATACAACAAACTACTGAATTTAACAAAAAAGAAACAGACTCACAGATACAGAGAACAAACTAGTGGTTATCACTGGGGAGGGACAAGATGGGGTAGGGGATTAAGAGGTACAAACTACTATGTATAAATAAATAAGCTACAAGGATATATTGTAACACAGGGAATATAGCCAATGTTTTCTGTGGTTTTTTTCCCCCCAAAGTGTTACTTTACTTTCTTATTTATTTATTTATTTTATTTTATTTTATTAATTTATTTTTGGCTGCGTTGGGTCTTTGTTGCTGCGCGCCGACTGGGCTTTCCCTAGTTGTGGTGAGCCGGGCCTACTCTTCGTTGCGGTGCCCTTGCTTCTCATTGCGGTGGCTTCTCTTGTTGCGGAGCACGGGCTCTAGGCGCACGGGCTTCAGTAGTTGTGGCACGCGGGCTCAGTAGTTGTGGCTCACAGGCTCTAGAGCGCAGGCTCAGTAGTTGTGGCACACGGGCTTAGCTGCTCGGCGATATGGGATCTTCCCGGACCAGGGCTCAAACCCGTGTCTCCTGCATTGGCAGGCGGATTCTTAACCACTGCGCCACCAGGGAAGTCCTATTATTTATTTTTTTAACATCTTTATTGAAGTATAATTGCTTTACATTGTTGTGTTAGTTTCTGTTGTATAACAAAGTGAATCAGCTATACGTATACATATATCCCCATATCTCCTCCCTCTTGTGTCTCCCTCCCACCCTCCATATCCCACCCCTCTAGGCGGTCACAAAGCACCGAGATGGTCTCCCTGTGCTATGTGGCTCCCTGTGCTATGTGGCTGCTTCCCACTAGCTATCTCTTTTACATTTGGTAGTGTATATATGTCCATGCCACTCTCTCACTTAGTCCCAGCTTACCCTTCCCCCTCCCTGTGTCCTCAAGTCCATTCTCTATGTCTGCGTCTTTATTTCTGTCCTGCCCCTAGGTTCTTCAGAACCTTTTTTTTTTTTTAGATTCCATATATATGTGTTAGCATACGGTATTTGTTTTTCTCTTTCTGACTTACTTCACTCTGTATGACAGACTCTAGGTCCATCCACCTCACTATAAATAACTCAATTTCGTTTCTTTTTATGGCTGAGTAATATTCTATTGTATATATGTGCCACATATTCTTTATCCATTCCTCTGTCGATGGACACTTAGGTTGCTTCCATGTCCTGGCTATTGTAAATAGTGCTGCAATGAACATTGTGGTACATGATTCTTTTTGAATTATGGTTTTCTCAGGGTATATGCCCAGTAGTGGGATTGCTGGGTCGTATGGTAGTTCTATTTTTAGTTTTTTAAGGAACCTCCATACTGTTCTCCATAGTGGCTGTGCCAATTTACATTCTCACCAACAGTGCAAGAGGGTTCCCTTTTCTCCACACCCTCTCCAACATTTTAGCCAATGTTTTATAATTACTATACATGGAATATAACCTTTAAAAATTGTGAATCACTATGTTGTACACCTGAAACATATAATATTGTACATCAACTATATCCCAATAAAAACAAATTTCCACGGAATAGCGCAGGCTTAATACATATATAATCCAATCTTCTATAGTTTCTACATCTGTACTCCTAAATAATGAAAATTGTAATATTTTAGACTTCTCCCTTTCTCTCATTCTCTACATGTAATCAGTCACCAAGCCCTATTGATTTTCCCTCCTATAGAGTTATCCCATCAGATCTCTTCCCTCTATGTACATGGTACTGCTTTAGTTCAAATGATCGTCTTCTCTTATTGGGACTATAGCAGTAGCCTCCTGATAGATCTCCCTGCTTCTAGTCTCAGCCCCTTCCAAACTATCGTTTACATTTCCTCAAATCAATTTTCTTCCTAAAATGCAAATCAGTTCCTCTCCCTCTTTAGGTTAAAGTCCTTAAATTGTGCCTTATAACCTTGAGGATAAAGTCCAGACCTCTAAGCATGATTTCAGCATGCTCTGTGATTGGACAACATTTCCTGTTCAGCCTCACCTTTAGCCTCTCTGCCTCCAAATACCTCATGCTCCAGCCTCAATAAGCTATTTCCCATAGGCTCAGACGTCTTCATGCCTTTACCAAGATCTTTCCTCTGCTTAGAATCCCAACCCTCAGCTCCCTTTTTCTGCTTAGCAAATGCCTATTCATTCTTCAAGCCACAGCTCAACTCCTCCGAAATGTCTCCTGTATCCCTTATGCAAACGTAATCACTCTTTCCCCTGACTGGTGCGAGGTGATATCAATGGGAGCTTAATATGAAATTAAGCTCCCATTGCTCCTTGTATATGTTGCCTTTTATGGCAGTTATCCCACTAAATTGTAATTGTTGAGCTACATATCTAGCTCCCATGTTACACTATAAGCTCCTGATGGCGAAGACCATGTCTTTCCATCTTTGAGTCCCCAACTCGTAGCACTAGAACTAGCAATATACAGGTACTTGGTAACTAGTTGCTAAATGTTTGCTTGAATTAATGATGTTCAAAATGAACTTTTTCTAAAGTACTATAAGATCCCAAAGAGCTTTCTGAGTTATCAGAGATTAGAATCATAGAGTCATAGAATGTCAGAACTGGAAGGAATCTTAGAACTCCTATACAGATATCCTATATGGTATTCTAATAGATACTCCTATTTTTTTCATTTGTAGATGAAAAAACTAAGAACTAAGAGAGAGGTGAAAAGCTAAGAGAAGGAAAGTCATTTGCTTGAAATCACACCAATTTGGAGACAGATGTGAATAAATATTCTGTTCATCAGATGTGTAGTGTAAAATGGATTTCTCCTAGTCTAATAGATTATGTACAATCTATTCTAATCAGATTATACATTCAATTAACAAATTATTAAATTAACAAGAGCCCTCCTCTATCTTTTTTGGATAAGTGGACTGTTTATTATAATTCAGTTTGAACTGGAATAAAGTTTTGCTGTTATCATGGTCAGGGAGGCTTATTTTCTTTAACTTGCTGGTAGCTCAGATTAAACTCGAGCAAGTCATTATCTCCAGTGTCTAGGAGATACTCATACGACGTGTTAATTAAATTTGTTAAACTCTCAAAGGATAGCTATATTTCCAAGTTATTTAGGAGAAACTCATTACTACCATCAGTTCTGCCTATAAGTGACACTGGGCGCATTAAAAAAATTAAACCTGGGCAGAAGACCTAAATAGACATTTCTCCAAAGAAGACATACAGATGGCCAAGAGGCACATGAAAAGATGCTCAACAATGCTAATTATTAGAGAAATGCAAATCAAAACTACAATGAGATATCACCTCGCACCAGTCAGAATGGCCATCATCAAAAAGTCTACAAACAATAAATGCTGGAGAGAGTGTGGAGAAAAGGCAACCCTCCCAAACTGTTGGTGGGAATGTAAATTGGTACAGCCATTATGGAGAACAATATGGAGGTTCCTTAAAAAACTAAAAATAGATCTATATAATCCAGCAATCCCACTCCTGGGCATATATCTGGAAAAAAAACATGGTTCGAAAGGATACATGCATCTCGGTGTTCATCCCAGCACTGTTTACAATAGCCAGAACATGGAAGCAGCCTAAATGTCCATCAACAGATGATGGATAAAGAAGATGTGGTACATATATACAGTGGAATATTACTCAGCCATTAAAAAGAATGAAATAATGCCATTTGCAACAACATGTATGGACCTGGAGATTATCACACTAAGTGAAGTAAGTCAGACAGAGAAAGACAAATATCATATTATATCACTTACATGCGGAATCTAAAAAAAAATGATACAAATGAACTTATTTACAAAACAGAAACAGACAGACTTAGAGAACAAATTTATGGTAACCAGGGGGAAGGGTGGGGGGAGGGATAGCTTGGGAGCTTGGGATTGACATGTACATACTGCTATATTTAAAATAGATAACCAACAAGGACCTACTGTATAGCACAGGGAACTCTGCACAACTCTATTGTGTAATAACCTAAATGGAAAAAGAATTTGAAAAAGAATAGATACATGTAAATATTTGTATAACTGAATCACTCCGCTGTACACCTGAAACTAACACAACATTGTCAATCAGTGATACTCCAATATAAAATAAAAATTTAAAAAAAACCCTTTTTATAGAAGGATTTGTGCTAAGTATTGCTGTTATGCAAATAGATAGTTCTAATTTCAAATTCCATCTATTTGTTTATCACAGAAGGGTTAAGCATAATCTCTACTAGGAAAACTTCTGCGATCAGAGTAATTATACACAGCAGGAAATAATAAAGTTGAATTTCTTTTCAAAATTGTGTACTATTCCATAATTTAAACTCTACTAATTCATTTTCTAAAATGATTCACATTGAAGCAAGTTTCCATTTATGTACCCCACCTTTTCAGGCCTTAGTTTCCTCATCTGAAAAACATTTAATCAGATGATCCCTAAGGTAATTCATGATCCTGAAAGAACATTGTACTACTAAGATCGCTTACTGAGCCAACATTCCATAATTCACTGATTTCAAGCCATAATTCTAAACTGAGTGCCTTCTGAATATATCAAAATGTGCTAGGTGCTGCATAGATTTCAGAAAAGTCCAAGCCTATAAGAATTTAGTTGAAGAGAGCAAACAAACACAGAAAGAAATACTAATGCAAGAGATGTCTAAGGGGATGTTGCTCACGGCATGTCTTTGGAATAGGGTCTATCAGGCAAACTGGAATAGCAGGAAGTTAATGTAAAGGAATAGAAGGAATTAACAATAATAATCCACTTATATTAAATCGTACAAAATCTGGCAGCCAAAAACGAATAAATCTCCACTGTACTGAGTGGAGCCATAGAAGGTGATTGTTTTTTTGCCGTGCCACAGGGCTTGCGGGTTCTTAGTTCCCGGCCAGGGATTGAACCTGGCCCCAGCAGTGAAAGGTCCAACTCCTAACCACTGGACTGCCAGGGAATTCCCCATAAGGCTTTTTTTTTTTGCTGAGGGAAGACAACAATCAAAGTAACTTTTTAGGGAGATTAATAGGCAGCGCTGTGCATGCCGGGTGAATTGGAGGGAAGAGATTAGAGACAAAGAAATGGAAATGACATGGACTTCGCTGGTGGCGCAGTGGTTAGGAACCTGCCTGTCAATGCAGGGGACACGGGTTTGAGCCCTGGTCTGGGAAGATCCCACATGCCGCGGAGCAACTAAGCCCATGCACTACAAATACTGAGCCTGCGCTCTAAAGCCCGTGAGCCACAACTACTGAAGCCCACACACCTAGAGGACATGCCCTGCAACAAGAGACGCCACCGCAATGAGAAGCCCGCGCACCACAACAAAGAGTAGCCCCCACTCGCTGCAACTAGAGAGGGCCCGCACGCAGCAACGAAGACCCAACACAGCCAAAAATAAATAAATAAATAAAATTAAATTAAAAAAAAAAAGAATCCACCTGCCAATGCAGGGGACACGGTTTGATCCCTGGTCCGGGAAGATCCCATATGCCGCGGAGCGACTAAGCCTGTGCGCCACAACTACTGAGCCTGCTCTGTAGAGCCCGCAAGCCACAACTACTGAGCCCTCATGCCACAACTACTGAAGCCCACATGCCTAGAGCCCATGCTCTGCAGCAAGAGAAGCCACTGCAATGAGAAGCCTGTGCACCGCAACAAAGAGTAGCCCATACTCGCTGCAACTAGAGAAAGACTGCAGGCAGCAACGAAGACCCAATGCAGCCAAAAAATAAATAAAATTAAGAAAAAAGAAAATAGCATGATGAATAAAAATAGAAAATAAAATAGCATGAATGTTCATAGAATTTTTCATAATAGCCAAAAAAAAAAAAAAAAAGGAAACAATCCAACTGTCCTTACAGACATGTAGCATAACTATACAATAGGATTTTATGCAGCCATTGTGTACTGATACACACTGCTTGTCCCCACGGATCACTCGGAACAAAATGCTTATTATCAAAACTTTGCTTAAACTTATCTCCTTCCAGGCCCCTGACCTTTGGCCCACTCTTAGCCTGAGCCAACACACAACCCATCCTGAGGATAGGCTGGCTTCAGGGAAAAGCGTTCTCTGCTCTGCTCTCTCATCATGCCACCCTTTCATCCCATTCCCTGATCCTCGTTCTTTCTAGCCTTGTTTACTCCTCTCTATAAAAGAAAACCCATTTTTGCCTACCCCTTGAGACACCTGCAGATCTTATGGTCACAGCATTCTCTTTATTACATTAGACCCCCTCCCCTGACTGCCATAGTCCCTTTCCTCCCCTGCAATAATCCTTTCTAATAAAGTCTCTCTTTACTAGCTCTGGATTTGTTCTTTATTTGACAGGTTGTTTATTTTGGGGGTTATGAAACTGTTCTAAAATCGATTATGATTGCCACCTCTTCGTACTAAAAACCGTTGAACTGTACACTTTACATAGGTGAATTGTATGGTATGTGAGCTATATGTCAATAAAGCTAGTGGTGGTTGTTTTTATTTTTATTTTTTGAGCGGTTTCAAAAGCTGGGTTTTTTTAAGACTATGAAAGAAAGAAAAAAAATGTTAGCAAACGGGACAAGAAATACTGTAAATAAAAATAATACAGCCTCACAAAGGCCAAGAGGGGGAGTCTGAAGGGCAAATTGGTCAGCAGTGCTAAATCCTGTGGAGAGTTCAAGTAACATTAGAAAAGGAGAGATAATTGGTAGAATATGGAGTTTACTGGTGATTTTTAAGTGCTCTTTTAGTAGAAAGGAAGCCACCTTTTTGGATTAACTGCAGAAATTTAAGGACT
The DNA here is from genome assembly GCF_028564815.1 of Eubalaena glacialis. NCBI lineage: Eukaryota > Metazoa > Chordata > Mammalia > Artiodactyla > Balaenidae > Eubalaena > Eubalaena glacialis. The sequence goes on from NC_083734.1 coordinate 42,824,310, forward strand.
GAATTGAGGGTAAGGGATATGTAGCAGCAGTTCTAGAAAACAATGAATCTGAACAGGAGAAAACGGATGGACCCAGCCTTGGGAAGGCAGGAAGGTAAAACCAATTAAGACTGTAGTTTTGGTTTGTTTATGTTTGTTTTTTATTTTTAGGATAAGAGACCAGTGCATGCTGAAGGCAGAGGAGGAAAAGAGATTTTATGGCATTTCCATTCACTTATTTTCTTGACTTTTCTGTTTATCAGCCAGACTCACTGCTTCCCTGAGACTAAAATTCTCACCCCGCAGCAAATTCCCTGTGTTCTTTGAATGTTTTCAAGCACCACACTATGCATAAATTAGCACTTAATAAATAATTCTGATTGCTTTCTGGTTCAGGAAAGCTACCCTATATACTAATGTTTGAAGGAGAAGAAAGGAAGGGATTTTTGAGGAAGAGAAATATATAAATATTATAGGCACTTTTCCTATATGTCAGAGAAGCAAGAATAGTGCTTATAAATCTGGGGAGGAAAACATCTCTGCTGTCTTTGGCAGCTGTAAGCCAGCTGCTGAAGACTGGTTTTCCATTCGGGATGGTTTCTCTGATGTGATGACACATCATTCATCCCAATCATTTATTGTTAACAAAACACACTGTATCCCTAGGATCTCTTCCAGCACGATCCAAAACTGAATGGAACATACTGCACGCTGCACCCCTCACACCTTGTTGGAGCTCCCTCAATGTAAGCTGGTAAGATTTAAGGCAGAACCTCGATAAGAGATGAGAATGCCTGTCTGCTCTCCCACCCACCTGGCCTGTACTTTCACACCTCAGGTCGCTGCAGGAAGGGTAGGGGGTGGGGTGGGGAGGAAGGCTGTACCCTGTGAACCCTTCCCTATTCTCCCAGGAAGTAGTGGGAACCTTCCCAGAGCACCTCCCACTTTGTATCAGAAACTATTTATGCATCTGTCTCCCCCTGCTACGCTATGAGCTTCTCAACAGAAGGGACTGGGCTTTATTGAAGTCCCCAGCCCAGTAGCTGGCTCCTGGTAAATAGTCACACTTTGCTGAACAAATGGATGGATAGAGGAACACGATAGAGAGCTGTGAGATTCCAGCTGCTGACACGGTTGCATCCTGGTGTTCTTTTTCTGGGCCAAAGGGTTGTTTGTTTCCATCTCTCTATCCGTTTTACAGACCCTGCCTCACCAGCTGAAAGCACACAATGGAACACTGTGCCTTTCAGCAAATAGAGTGAGCAATGGAAAATGCAAAGCATCAACCCTGAATACAAGCTATGGCATGCTGAACACAATTCCAAATGAAGAGAAACTGCTTATTTTCACTGAAATGGAGTGAAGTCCTCTGGGAAGGATTGTTTGGCTCCAGTTCTGGGTGTCGGTGTTGATAAAGCTGGTGCACCAAAGGCTCAGCACGCCCCCTGTTGGATTTAGCTGGCATTTAGTAAGAAGAGGAACAGGAGAGAAACTTGTCTGGTGCAAATACTTCTCTTGGACATAGGCAAACAGGGAGGGTAGGGCTCTTTCTGCGAAATTCTCTGTTAAAGAGGCATCAAATGAGTCAGAGGCTCCACAAATACGGACATTCCTTTTTGAAGAATTGAAATACTTTCCTGATGGGAAAATCAGATGGCATGGACTTGATTCCTTTTAGCAAGCATGCAACCACAAAAACAAATCAACCACTAAAACTCCTCTTCAGGACCCCTCCCCCACCAAGTGAGGTTTAAATTGTAATGTGTATATGTCCATTGATAGAGAACTGGTTAAATAAGTATAGTATCAATTCATCCCTACATTGGAAAACAAGGCAGCTCTGCATGCACTGATATGGAACAATCACCAAGATATATTAGTAACTGACAAAAAGCAAAGTGCTGATATATATATATGGTGTGCAGAGACTTTCTATAGACGATTCCACAAGAAAATATAACAATTGTTGTCTCCTTGGCCAGAAATTAGTTTGCTGCAGGCAGGCATAGAAAGAAAACTTCTTTTCACTATATTTCTTTGTGTGCTATTTGCAATTTGTACCTTATGTGTCACCTATGAAAATAATCTAATCAATTTTAAAAAGAACCTTATGAAGGTCCAGTAAGGTTCTCTACTGTCACTCTTCTTCCTCTCTAGAAGTCTTATCAATCTTCAGTGGAAGGAACTTAAACTGCTAAAACACATTTTCTCTCAAATTTTAAAATAAATTGGCAATCTGTCAGTTCTAGTATATAAATACATGTGATTTTATATACCAGTTCATTCTATTTGAATCTCAGATAAGAAAGCCACTTGTTTCTGTGGAAACAGCTATTGAAGTGTCAGGGGAAATATTTTGTTCAATAGCTGTTGGGACTATTCCGGATGATCCCATGCTATCCCAGGCAGTGAGCTCTTCAGCACCTTTCTGGATTGGTGGCTTCTCTGACTGGATTAATAGGGCCCAGGGTCCCCACCAAGCAGTTTTTCACTCTGCCTAATGATAATGCATGCCAGACTAGAACTGACCTTTTGCCAAGACCATCATCTATCCAGCTGGGGAAACCCAAGGTTGGTTTCCTAACCAGGGAAAAGGTTTGCAGCTTTTCTGGGGGAAAGGGAGCTGGTGCTGCTTCAGGGAACTCACAGCTCCAGTGCTGTGGGAGAGAGCAAAATGGGGGAGAATAGGCACTCTCTCTCCTCCGGACTTCTGAGCTAAGGGCCCTTCTTGATCCTGCTCAGAACTGCCTGCTCCTCGGTACCCATCATGGTTGAAAATATGTTTGTAGCTAAGCCTTAGGTCGACAGGCTGGCGGCACATACGGGTGAGCGTCTGTTCCTCTCTGTCCCAGTGAAAGATACAGCCTGCTAAGGTGGAAAGTGCAAGAGAGGAGTCCTGACACCTGGTTTGAGTGCCAAGCCAACGCTAACCTGCTGGTAACCTCCTGGCAAGTCACTTGCCCTCTCCAGGCCCTCCGTTTCTGGTCCGTCAAGTGAGCAGGTGGCGTTTGATATCTCAGATTGCTGAGTGCGAGTCTCTGGGCTCCAGAGAGATGGATGACCCCCAATCCTGCTCTCTGAGGTTAGTGTCAGCCAGGTCTCTGGGGCAGGCCGAAACACAGGGAAAGGTGATTTTTAGTGAGTAAAAAGCTTTAGTTTTTACTTTATTGCCCACCTTAATCCTCCTCTGTTAGAATAATTCTAAGAGGAACCTAGAGGAGCTTGGCGGCCCCATACCACCGCCGTGACTCTAACTTAAGTTCTCCCTTCCCTTCCGCAAACGACCCCCAACCTTTTAGAACAGTGGTGGGTAACTTCGTGGGGTGGGTAGTTAGAGGCCCCTTCGAAAAGATTGTGGAAGCCATGGATCCTTTCCCTCTCAAAAACTGGGCACAGGCAAATACTACAATATTTTGCACGTAACTTCAGGATATCCTGTCCCACCTGACGACCTAATCTAGAACTTAAAAAGGGGGAGGTGGGTTAGCCGGTGAGCGAAAAGAGCGAGAGGGAAAAGCAGAGCAACACTCTAGGACCTGTTTCCCTACCGCAGCTCACATTCCTCCTCCCCAGTCCCGCTCCCGCCGCCTCCGCTAGCAGCGGAGGCCCTAGTCTCCCGCTCCAACTATTCCAACCATCCTGGGAAGGGTGGGGCGCTCGGCTCTTGGGTCCCCCTGGGTCGCCCCCCCCCCCTTCCCCAGCATCGGTCTCCCCTTCTGCCCCGGTCCCTCCCTTTCTGGGGCCGAGCCAGCCAATGGGCGACGAGACTCCGGGGTTTGGCCTGGGAGCCGGGCAACTCACCGATCCCCCGCCCCACAGTTCTGGCCGCCATCCCGGTGCGCACGGACGCGGCTCGAATTCCCTCCGCCATCCGCTCTCTCTCACTCTGACCCCTCCCGCTCTTCCTCTTCTCCGGGTCTCCCGCTTCAGCTCCAGCTCCACCCGGCCGGCCCCGCACGGCTCCGGGCAGCCATGGAGGACACCCAGCTCCACATCATCGAGCAGCCGCTTCCCGGGTACCCCGACGCCGGGGACCAGGGGTCCTCCACCATGGGGGCTCCGGCGGCGGAGGAGCCGTCGGGGGCCGGCTCTGAGGAGCTGATCAAATCGGACCAGGTGAACGGCGTGATGGTACTGAGCCTTCTGGACAAAATCATCGGCGCCGTCGACCAGATCCAGCTGACTCAAGCCCAGCTGGAGGAGCGGCAGGCGGAGATGGAGGGCGCCGTGCAGAGCATACAGGGGGAGTTGAGCAAGCTGGGCAAGGCACACGCCACCACCAGCAACACCGTGAGCAAGTTGCTAGAGAAGGTGCGCAAGGTCAGCGTCAACGTGAAGACCGTGCGCGGCAGCCTGGAACGCCAGGCCGGCCAGATCAAGAAGCTGGAGGTCAACGAGGCCGAGCTGCTGCGGCGCCGCAACTTTAAAGTCATGATCTACCAGGTGAGCTGGCGGGCGGACCGCGCCCAGAGGCCCGCCGTCCCCCGCCCGGGGCTTGGGGTCGGGGGGACCTACCCGAGGCGCGGCTCTCCCGCCAGCCTGGCCCGGCTCGGGGGACCCGCCCTCCTTCCAGCGAGCGTTCCTGGGGTGGAGTGGGGTGGGCGGCGGGCTCCTGGAGCGCACAGAGGGGCGCGCTCTGCATCCTGCGCTCCCTCACCCAGCCCCTCCCTCCGGTGTCAAACGCGTAGCGGAACCTAGTTAGGGGATTGGACTCGGGGACACTGCCCCTCGCAGATCGCTCCCGACATGGCTCTGTCAAAAGTCTTTCTACTTGGAGGAAGTTTTGGGGAGAGCCGGGGTGCCTGGCGGCCGCCGGGGCCCGCTGTAAGCAGACACTGGCGGCGCGGCCCGTGTTTGGGGCCTCCGGCGCTGCCCGCCCGATATAGCGGGTGATTCAGGGCTCAGGCACGCACCGCGGGGGCTGCGCCAGGCGAGGGACGCGACTGCCAGCACGCCCCCGCGGACCCCGCATCAGCCTAGGCCGCCTACGCCACCCCCTCGCTGTGATCTGCTCCCGCCTCGCGGCACTTTCGGCCCTTGGGGACACCCTAGCCCGCGGCGTGCCTGTACCCTCAGCCTGTTGGAAGCAGCCGGCGGGAGGGTGGTGGCCCGCGGCCTGAGGAGTGCTAGAGGGGCTGGTGGAGGGGAGGGGACAGCCCCCCACACCCGGGGCCCCGCGATCTGGGCGCGGTGAGTCACCCCGCATGCCTGCGGGGGCGGCCGAGGAGCTGGAGGACAGGCGGCGGGAGGCTGGCGCGCCCCAGGCTCTGCCCAGACAGCTTGTTGCTTCCTTTGCACCTCTCCCCATTCCTCCCGCCTGGATGAAAATGAAGTTTTGTATCCTAACCCCACGTAAACCTGGGAATCTCAGCACTGCTGCTCCTCTCCACTCTGCCTCCTCAATCCCATTAGGGGTGGGTCTGAGCGGAGCACTCCGTGATCTTTGATGGCGTGGGAATGTGCCCAGCCTCGCCTCCTCTCTGCTTCCCGCGTGCCTGGTTGATGTTCCCACCCAAGGAGGTGAGATCGTGGGGGTGGAAGGGTTAGTCTATGTCCCCTCTTCCCCTTCCTGCCCCTCCCGAAGGGAATGGAAAGAAAAGAAGGCCAGATTTCCCACATCCCCCCAGGGAGAGGACCTCTGTCAGGAAGCTGTGGTTTCACTGACTGCTCAGAGGCCCTGGTACACTGGGTTCTGAGTGACCATCAGGGATGTGGTGAGGTCCTTGGCTTGGTCAGTGTGGTGGAGCTAAGAGAAATGCAGACTGGGACAAGTTTGGGGGCAGTAGACACACGTGAGCTGACACTTATCTGAGGAGGTGGTGGTGGGACAGAGGCTGAAGTGGCGCTCCCCCAACCCGCTGGCGCCCAGGGACTCCTCCTGAGAGGTACTTGGCCTTTAAGCAGTTTGCTTCCCCCATATAGCACTAGCTGATAGAAAATATTTGCCCAGAATTGTTTCTATTTAATTTAACTGCTCTGAGGAAGTAGGATGGGGTGTGTGTGTGTGTGTGTGTGTGTGTGTGTGTGTGTGTGTGACTTTTAAAGAGAACTGCCTAGTGCTGGGGTACATCAAAGGAAGGAGAACAGGGCAGGGGTGTGGGGCAGCAAGCTAGCTCTGTCTTTTCTCCAGAGCCTGGTGTGGTAGAGAGGAGCCATGTAGGGCTTGGATGGGTAACCCTTCTCACTTGAAATGTCCCAGACTGCAGAACCTGGGAAAATTCTCAGCCTGGAGGTAAACCTCCTTATGTCAAAGATGGAGATTCTGAGAGGACAGATATGGAGAGAGACTTCTGTGCAGAGGCCAATGGCGTGTCTCTGTTACTGCCTCTGGCAGTTGGCACGGATTGTGTGTCTGTATATTGTGTATCTGCCGTGGGGAGGGGATCTAATCACAGGGTGGCTTTGACTGCATCAAGGCCAGTGGGGGACAGAGAGTTGAGGGAGAAGGAATGGCTCAAGCTGGGGACCCTGAGCCCCCAAACCACAGGAGAAATAACTAATACCTAAAGTGGTCCCAACCCACAGAGGAGCTCAGAGGTAAGGAAAAGATTCCAGCAACAGGGAATCTTCCCTGAGTTGCAGAGCAGATGTTCCAGGTGGGGGCGAGGGGGTGGGGTACTCAGCTGCTGGAGGAAGTTGGAGGCTGCTCCTGCCTGAGATCTGCAGGCCTGGGAAGAGAATGAGGTAAAAATAGCTCTGGGCCTTGGCAGACCTAATAGGGAAGATTGGGGGCAGCAACATTTACGATAAACTCAGGCTGAGGGGGTAGGATGTTTGGGTGGCCAGGCAGAGAGATCTGGAAAAAGGCCTCCTGGGATGATGTGAATTTTCCAGTGTGGGAGCAGGGGAGGTGGTACGGTATTCCCCACTGCAGATGTGGGAGGTGGTGATGTGGCAAGGGGGGGTGAGGTGGAGGGAGCATGAAAGGGTGGGAAGGCCCCAGCTGCGGGATCAAGCCATCTGGCCTCCCACACCTTCTTCCTGGGGGATAAAGGAGGGAATCCCTTGTGTGACCCCACCCAGATTCAGGGAACTGCTAGACATAATGATTTCACGGGTTAAGTTTGCATTTGACACCTCCCTACACAGACACACACACACACACACACACACACACACACGAAATTCAGCCGTTCCCATCACAGGATATCAGGGCCCTCACCTTGAACCCACTTATGAGTCATTACTGTCCTTCTTTGGCATTTCCCTTCCTGTCTCCCAAATGAAAACTAGCAGTTTGGCATCCCATCCTGTCAGGCGACACCTCATTAGGCAATAGCTAGTGAACGAGAGAAGTGAATTCTACTAGTAGCTAGGGGTAGTGGACTGAGAACTGCTGGGAAGATCAGGCCGACTGTGGGCACCATGCAAATAGGAGGAGTTGTGGTCATTAAGGAGCCAATTCTCCCAGATGACGACTAATTTGGATATTGTTAGGGTTCTTTTAGAATCCAGAAAGGGAGGCTAAACATTTTCCGAAGTAGTTTTGATGAGGCAGTTTTGATGAGGCATGGGTCCTACCCATGGACCCATCAGACCTGCTCCAAGTGCTTGAGGACAGGACCAGGAAGCATTTAAGGGCTTAGGTGGCTCATGGGCATTAAAGGGGAGGATACCAGGACTGGAATGAGGGCCTGCTGGCTTCTCCTCCTCAAATCCTAACCCAACCTATAGCTCCTTCCTGGACTCAAAGCAAATCAGCGCTATCTGGTTCCAGAAGAACCCCACACTTTTATCCAAAATTCTTCCCAACTTGGGGCTCTGGTCCCTCTCACCCCCTACCCCAGTGGCCTAGCAGAGAGAGTGTTTACCATACCCTTCCTCCAAAGAGCTAGCTTTGGGTTGTTTTTCCTGGTCACTGGATCCAAAGCAGGGAGCATGGGAGCATATTCTTAGGCGTATTCCTAAGACCAAAGGAAATCATACTCTTCCCTCTGATTTTTTTTTTTAAAGCAAATAAAGTCTGACTATTGTAAAGGTCAAAATCAAAAAGGGAGGAGATGGCACAGAGTGGGCAACTGATAGGGAAAGGGAATATTGTTGCTAGGCCACCAACTGCAGAGATGAGTGGTGGTTTGTTCTATTATTTTGAACCATACCATTGTGAATATTTCATCATTCTGTCACTGTAGACTTTTGGAGCTGGAAGATGCCTTGGAGATAATCACCTTCGGCTCTTTTATTTTGTAATGGAGGAAGCTGAGGCCCAGAGAGGGGAAGTCACTTGCCTACTGTCATTCAAGTAATTGGGGGTCAAAGCTGGGGCAAGAGCCCAGGTGTACCCCTTCTTCTGCTACACTTTCTGTTCCCGGCCTCCCCCTTCTGTTCCCGGGCTGTGTAGCAGAAATCAGGCAGGAGGCTAGCCCTAAGCTAGTTCTGGCTCCTTCATTCTCTGATGGAGATAGTTGCACAGTCCTGGCACTGGGGCTGCTGTGTGTGTGTGTGTGTGTGTGTGTGTGTGTGCACGCGCGCACAGTGTTAGCTGAGTGGCTAAGGTTGGCGGCCATTAGCTGCTCAGCCTCATAGTGCTGAAGCGGAGGCAATGTGTGGTCACCAATGGCAGTGGAGGAGAGGGGTGCAGGGTATAAGGAGTGGAGCTCCCTGGCCAGCAGGGGTGTCCCCTGGCTAAGAGAGGACCACATTGGCTCTTTTCTCCTCAGCCTCCCTGCCACTCCCCTCTTCCCCCTGTATCCTACAGGGAAGGTGGGCACCTGCTGCTTTGGGTATTTGTGGCTACACACCTTACTCAACACTGTTGTCGCTGGAGTCTGGTATTGCCCCTAAATATCCCTCTCCCCTGACTTCTCCTGATTGTCCAAAGCAACAGTGGCAGCTCAGCCACTCAGGAGGGAGAGTTGGGAGCTGCTGCTGGGTGCCTTAGGACATAGGCCCACTGGTTGTAAAAATAGCTTGGTTTTGGGGGGTTTTTTTGGCCGTACCACGCGGCATGCAGGATCTTAATTCCCCAACCAGGGATCGAACCCATGCCCCCTGCAATGGAAGTGCAGAGCCCTAATTACTGGACCGCCAGGGAATTCCCAAAAATATCAATAGCTTGGTTTTTGACCCTGATTTCTCTGTGCATCTGGGTGTCTGATGGCCTATAAGTGGGTGGGGGGATGGGTGGCAAGGGAGGCAGGAGGTGGGGATGTGGCCAAAGGGAAATAGCCAGGATGTCCCTCTTCCATGCCTCTCCCTCTCCTTATCCGGGGCGGCACCCGTGCCCACCCTGCCCTGGGGAATAAGTGGGATCAGCAGCATCTGACTCAAGACAGTGAAGCTGTCTGCCTTCTCTTTTACTCCTTGGAGACTCCCCAGTTGGAGTCTAACAAGTGGCCTCTTAGAAAACTCCTTCCCCGCCCCCAGCAGCTTCTTTCCCCCATCACTGCAACCTCCAACAGCATCATCCCACGACCACAGCTGGGTCAGGGTAGAAGGTAGGAGGCCAAGGATGGGACTGGGGAAGATTCTAGAGGGAGGCAGGGAGGGGGTTCTGATTAAATTGTGGTTATTAATTCATGGGCCTGGGTTTGTCCCTCCCCTTTCGGCTCTTGTTGAAGCATTTAAACTGTGGTGTCTTTCCATCCTAATCCTTGTGTGCTCCCCTGCCCTCTACTCACCAGCCCCAACTCTGCATGCCAACCAAGGCCTCCTCCTCCCAACTCTGTCCGCACCCATCCCAAGCCCCACTTAAACCCCTTTTCCTCATCTTAGCCCAAGAAGAAGCTGAATGTACCCTCAGACCTGGCCACACCCAAGATCGTGCCTTTTGACCTTCTGCCTGAGACTGAGCCTTTTGACCTGAAGCCTGAGACAGTGCCTGAGCTCCCACCCTTTGACCAGACACCTAGGACCCTGCCCTATTACCCAGAGCCTGGGCCTCTGCCCACCCCAGAGGAGCCAACAGCCAGTGGGGGCACTTAGGGTCTCCTGGGTCACATGGGGCCATGGGCATGGGGTGTCACGTCCCCAGTCCACCACCAGCTCACTGCTTAGCAGTGGCCAGTCCGGGGTGGCTGGTCTCTTCCAAGCCACTGCCCCTTGTGACTGGGTGATGGGTATTGTGAAAACACTCTCTCATTATGGGGAGTTCAAGTGATGGGGTGGGAGGTGATGGGAAGGGCCATTCCCTACGTCTTGGTTTCTGTCTTAACAGTAGACACTCCAGACACCACACCTGAGCTGCACCCACTGCTGCCTGCATGAGATAGCCTGCAACTGCCCACACTTCTGATTCCCCCTCCCCTCCCCCTCTGCCTTCGCCTCAGGGACAGACCAGTTTGGCCCCAAGCCTCTTTGGAGAGGGCCCTCATGAAGCCCAGGCCTGGGGTCTGTTCTGTGCCCTCTCCACCCCCTCTCTATAGTTCGGGAAAATATTGACACTTATTTTTTTCCAGTTTTTTTTAGAAAATGTTTTGCAAAGAGATCCCTCATGTTTGCCAGATCCTGCCTTGGGTGGGGCACCCAAAAGCTGCCAACTCAGAGAGGCCAGAAGGGGGTACATTTTCACTGGCTCTGGCCTCCCTATGGCACAGTGTTTCTCAACCTTTTTTTTGTTTGTTTAATATGATCATTCTCCTAAGGAGTCCTTTTAGACATTTTTTTCCCCTAATTGTCCTCTCCCCCATGAAATTTTTTTTTATTTGAATTTTATTTTATTTTATTTATTTTATACAACAGGTTCTTATTACTTATCTATTTCCCATGAAATTTTAACACTACAGATATACTACATATCAGGACTCTTTGGAGCACCACAAACTATTGCAATATCTAAGATTCGTGCCCTCCCCCGCAAGAACCAATTTCCGCCCACTTGGGGGCAGCATGCCCCCTGTTGAGAATCATGCTATAGCAGAAAAGAAGGACCCTTCTACCTTTACTGTCTTTCACCCCCTTGTCCTAGCAACCTAAAGTGGAGGTCCTGAGTTTTTAAGACTGCCCTCTCTTTCACCTCTCTCCATCTGCACCCTCCTCTAACGTGGTCTCTGAGCAGATCCAGATCCTGGGTCTCTGAATGACCTCTCCAATGTCTTCTCTGGCCATTCGCAGGCAGTGATTGGGGACAGAACTAAGTGAAGAGAGGCTCTACCCAGAGCCATATGACACTTGTCCCTTCTCCCTGACAAATGTGAAGTGCCTGGCCAAGGACCAGGCAAATAGTAGATGCTCAATTAAATTATAATTATATAAAAATTTTCCTAAGTCAGAGAATCTTAAGTTTATATAGCGGGGTTAGGGAGTGGAGAGGAAGGGGCTGGGACCCATCCTGGGGCTCCTCTAAAATTCATCCTGGACTGGTGCTTTCCTGGGTCGGGGAGCTGTGTGTGCTTGGTGGGGGGCAGGGGAAGATGTGCATGCTTTTGTTCAGACCTGGTCATTAAAGGTAACTCTGGAAACCAAGCCTGTTGGGACTGGTGGTTTTGTTTAATAAAAACGTAGAAACAGAACAAACAGAGCTCTCCCTCCTTGCCACCCTGAGGCCCCTCCTTTAGCTTAGGAGCTCTGCCAGGGAAGTAGGGATGGCACAGGGGTGCCCAGCCTCTGTGCCCAGGGTTGGGGGAGGTGCTTTGGGATTGTGTTGCTGGTTGTTGTAGCAACAGGCCAACTGGGTGGGCCCAAGACAGCACTCCAAAGCTGTGAGTCATAGGGGAAACCTGGCTTGGAAACGGGGAGAAAAGACAAAATCCATTAATGGAAGCAAAAAGCTAAAGTCATGGTGGTATACCCTCTCCAGCGCCAATCCACTGGATATTATCCGGGACTTAGGTCAAACAGTTTCTTCCCCTATCCCCTGACCTTCCACCAAGAAGGCAGCTCCTCTGGTGTAAGCCATCACTCTGGAGGAAGCCTACAATGAATGGCTTCCAAGTACCTTTCTGGACTGGGGGGAGACAACCCCAGATCCAGGAATAAACCTCCCCTCGCTGGGATTGCTCCCTGATGTTGTATTTGAGACCTTTGACCAGGCACTAGGAAGACACGATTGGCTACAAGAAGTCTGGAACTCTCTCCCCAGCCTTGTTCACGTTCAAATTCAGCTGGCAGAGACCTTTATCTAGGAAGCCAGAGGCCAGGAAAACCAGCCAGCTCAGCCTTTAGGGGTTGCAGTGGAGCAGAGGGGAGAATCAGGGGTGCTGGGGTGGGGCAGGGAGACAATGTGGATCTGTTTTCCAGCAGCAGAGACTGTTTCCTGACTATTTCCCACCCATCACACTTAATCCTTCCCTTAATTCATCCACAGTCTGAGCTTAGTGAAAGGAGGCATTCTCCTTCAAACGTTGGGGAGCGTGGGTGGGTTTTTAGACTAGGAGGCTGTGAAGGAGAGATCAGAGCTGATATTTTTTGATACTAGGGCTGCCGGTAAATTCTGGGTGGAGATGGATGAAGAAGTAGCCAGGAGTTTAGATGATAGAGAGTCCTAAAATGGTGTGTAAGAGAGAGCGCTCGGGTAGAAGGCAGGGAGAAGTGATTGCAAAAGGGAGACCCAAAGGGTACAACTGGGAATCAGAGGGACTGCTAAGAGAGATTGGGACCCTCCTACACTCAGAGCAAGGAAAACACCCATTCAATGCCTCCATGAGTGATAAGAAGCAGAGGATGGACGGACTGCCACAGGATGCCCATGATAGTACCCAGCCAGCTGTGGCAGGTGGAGACTACAAGTCCCAGCATGCCCTGAGCCCTGGTCACCTTGCCTGCTGGGAGATGTAGTTGAGTAACGAGAGCTTGAGGTGGCTTGGTGCCCAGCAGAGCCGGTGCCCAGTTTGGGAGAAGAGGTGGAGCCAGCATTCCCTCTTTGTCCCTGCTAATAATATTGACAGGGAGGGAAGGAAGTTGGGAGGAGGTGTTCCTAGTTTTCAATGTAAACCAGGAAACTCTGTGGGGATGTGGATGGGAGGGAAGAGGAAAGAGGTTGGGGGCTGGGGAAGGAATTTCTGTAGCAGGTGGTACAGAGATACCAAGCAGCCAACGTATACGTGTATGTGCGTGCGCGTGTGTGTGTTTATGGGACGGGTCAGCTCGTGTTGCCTCATTTTTCTCAGATGGGGTTTTCTTACAATTCTGCGAAACAATCTTCAGAAAACCCTTTAGAAAAACTACTGCCTATCATTCCTTTGTATGAAGTCCCTAAAGAGAGTCTGGGCCAAAGAGGAGAGCCTGTTTACATTCTGGGTTATGTACCCTTTTCCTGTCTGTGCTCAATCTCCCCTACCTTCTGGTGAGAGGTGATCCTGAGATTCTGAAATGTTGGTCCAGAGTCAGGATCTTAGAAAATCTTCCCGGAATGGAAAACAGTGCTGGTGCTAGGTGTTCCCAGGGGAAGAGGGAAGAACTGGCTCTGAGCTCCAGGATCTCTTGCCCTCCTACTCCTGGTCTCTTGAGCTCCTGTTTAGGGGGAAAAGAGCAAGAATGGAAAAGCAATCTCTCCCTTCCATTCCAAGGCAGGGACGTCAGAACCAGAAGAAACGTCCAGGTTGGGAAGAAAACATGTCCTCGGCTCCCAGCCAGCTTCTTCCTCTTTCCTCAATTTCTACATGAGGGTGGAGAATGTCCACTGGTGGAGCCAAACAGTATGAGGCGGGGGAGGGAGATAGGGCCACAGCTCTGCTTCCCTAATACTGGTTCTTCTGAAATGATACGAAGTCTGGGAAACGCACTCCCTTTATGGTAAACTTGCCTTCAAGTTACCCTACTTGGGGGCCGCCTGAGATTGGCTGTGAGCTCATCCTCCTACCCGTACCCCTCAACCTAAACAGACTCTGCCCTTTGGTTTTTGGCCTGGCTTGGGCAGTGTGGGGCTCAGTGCACCAGAGGGCGCTCTGCCCACTTCCAAAGTTAAGTTGTGGTCCCTGGGACGCAAAGGGTAAGGACTGGTTTAAAATGGGTGGTCGCAGGGCTCAAGGAGACGGTTGGAGGGCTGCAGAGATACTTAACTAAAGTGCGAAAACACAGGCCAGACTCCGATCCGAAGCTCGGTTCCCTCCTCGCCCTGTCTGTATAGTTACTATTCATTCAATACATATTTCTTGAGCGCCCACGAGGTGTCCAGCTCTGTGCCAGGCGCTGGGGATACAACGGCGAGCAAGTCCAGGCCGATTTCACGGGTACCACGAACTCCGCAGGATCACGGGTGCCACCGCCCAGCCCCGGGTTCGCCCGGCGTCCCCCCAAGTCCCCGCCCAGTTCTCCGGCTCTGCCCCCTCATCTGTTCGCTCTGATCTCCCTTTAGGATGAAGTGAAACTGCCGGCCAAAGTGAGCATCGGCAAGTCCCTGAAAGAGTCGGAGGCGCTGCCCGAGAAGGAAGGCGACGAGCTGGCCGAGGGCGAGCAGCCCGAGGAGGACGCGGCGGTGCTCGAGCTGTCGTCGGACGAGGCGGTGGAGGTGGAGGAGGTCATCGAGGAGTCGCGCGCCGAGCGCATCAAGCGCAGCGGCCTGCGGCGCGTGGACGACTTCAAGAAGGCCTTCTCCAAGGAGAAGATGGAGAAGACCAAGGTGCGCACCCGCGAGAACCTGGAGAGGACCCGCCTCAAGACCAAGGAGAACCTGGAGAAGACGCGGCACACTCTGGAGAAGCGCATGAACAAGCTGGGCACGCGCCTTGTCCCCGCCGAACGGCGGGAGAAGCTTAAGACCTCGCGAGACAAGCTGCGGAAGTCCTTCACGCCCGATCACGTGGTCTACGCGCGCTCCAAGACGGCGGTCTACAGGGTGCCGCCATTTACCTTCCACGTCAAGAAGATCCGCGAGGGCGAGGTAGAGGTGCTGAAGGCCACCGAGATGGTGGAGGTAGGCGCCGACGAAGAGGAGGGCGGCGCGGAGCGCGGTGAGGCGGCCGACCTGCTGCGCGGGAGCAGCCCCGACGTGCACACGCTGTTGGAGATCACCGAGGAGTCGGACGCCGTGTTGGTGGACAAGAGCGACAGCGACTGAGCGGGGCGCCGGGCTGTGCCCGGGAGGCCGCGCCGCCCCGCCTCTCCCCGCCCCGCCCCGATTCCTTTCTCTCTCCGAACTTTCTCTGTCGCATTCTCTCTCGGCCCCAAACGGGCTGGGATATTTCTAAATTGAGAACACCTCCCCTCAAGTAGCACCCCTCCGAGTCTTACGGCTGTTAAGACGGGAGGGGGAGGCAGCCTGCACCATGGACAGCCCCAGTTTAGGCATATGCTGGGTGGAAATGCAGAGGGCGGTGATGCACGTCCTGGGGATCCAAGTCGGGGATCCTAGAGGAACTTGCTGTCGTTTCCATGTTTGGGCCCCCCTTGGGCAAGCTGCCTTCCCCCCACTTCTCCGTGACACTCACACCCAGCTGCTGTCATTCCTGCTCACTGAGCTCTTCTTTCTCATTCTGATCCCTGGCGGCTTCAAAGCCAAAATTACCATGAAAGGGAAGAGTGAATCTTGAAGAGGCCCCTTGCTCACATGGGAGACCCCATACTGGAAGGATGTGAAAGCAGCTTTGGGGAGCATCTGGGGCAGTGTCGGGGGAGAGAGGGCAGAGTGAGCCGTGACCCTGGATGAGGGTCTAGTACAGGCTGTATCTGCAAAAGGTCCCAATAAGGAAGGCTGGAGCCAGGCAGAGCCCTTGGGGAGCAGGTGGCGGGGGGGGGGGCACTTAACGGTTTATGCATCTGCACCCAGGAGCACATGGCTATGGTTTTGAAAGAGAACAGGAAATAGTAGAAGGTGGAAATGGGTGAAAATGTCCATTAGCAGCGTGAGAAACACAGCACAAGAATCCCATCTTACTGGGGTTCTCCGAGGACAGCAGGACCATTTTCAGGATAAGAAGGGAGGGCAATGTGAGAAATCCGAGATCCGAAGAAGAGAGAGGTGAGCCTCACCCCATGCCTCCACTGGGCATGGTGCTCCAGGGGCAGCCCATTTCTCAAAGCCCAGAAAATTAAGGTCCCAGAAGAGGGCAGCACCAGGCTGCGGAGAGCTGGTAGTTAGGAGGGAGATGGACGGGGGGAAAAGAACTAGGTGCTAAAGGCCAGGCCACCAAGCTGAGAGCTGGAGGGGAGGGGAGGACAATGTAGAATTCCTGTGTGTAGAGCAGGCCAGACTTGGCTCACTCCTGGCAGTTTCTTCTCAAGTTCCTTCCCTAGAGCTAGTTATAATAAAGCTGCAGAACTTGCCAAGACTTCCTTGGCCTTGTGGGTTCCTCTCCTGACTCTTTGGGGTGAGAGGGGTGCTGCTTCCAGTCCAAAAGCCTGATTTCTGATCAGGTTCTCCTCAGGACACTTTAGTCCCCCTGTTCCTCCCCAGTAACAGCGGCTTGTCAGAAGCAAGGACAGACCCCCTCACCCCCAAGTCACAGCCGGAAGAGGAGGGCTGAAGGCTCCCTCGTTCGCCCCCTACCTCCTCTACTTTATCTTCTCTGCTCTGCATTATAGAATTGCAGCTAATTGTCTTTTAAGGGGTGGAGGGAGGGAGCCTGGGGACACATCTTTTTTACAATACAAAGCTTTGCTTTTTTTTTTCCTCTTGGTTCCCTTCTCTCTTCTGGATGGTTGGAGGCACGTTGGCTGAGGGAGGATGGGGATTGTGGGACGAGGTCCCTTGGTGCTGATGGGCTGAAGGGGCCGGAGTTGTGGGCAGATACAGTTTCCTGTGGGCTCTGGGGAGCCTCTCGTGTTGCTGTGTCCTGGTGAGCAGCCCGACCAATAAACCTGCTTTTCTAAAAGGATCTGTGTTGGATTGTATTCTCCGAAGGCAGTTACATGGGATGAGTTCCAGAGGACAGGAGGGAACCAGGGAGGGAAAGAGACAGAGAGAGGACCTTGGGTTTAAATGGGCCTCACTTGCCTGGGTGGGCAGTGGGGGTGGGGTATTGTTATCATTCCCATTTAGAAATGGAAAAACACACACACACACACACACACTGACTGGTCTAAGGTCATGTAGCTGGTAAATTGTGGAGCTGGGATTCTAAGGCAGGCAGCCTGGCTCCAGTCTGTTTAACTGTGTCTGTAATCTCGTACTATCTAGATCCGCTTCTCGCTGTCAGAGCTTTAGTCTTCCAGACCCACCCAGTTAACTCTACTCAGCGTGAGCTTCCCCCAGATTCACGCTGCCAGATCAGACCTAGAGGAGTTAGTCTAGGGGAGAGGAAACGTCAGAGGCCCTGACTCAGAGGCCTGAATGTCATAGAGAAAGGATTCCAGTGCACGGTATAGATGCCAGTCATAAGCACACAGCATATTTAATTCTCCCCACAGCCCTGGGATGGGCACCTCTTTTTTTTTTTTTAAGATTTATTATTTATTTATTTATTTTTGGCCGTGTTGGGTCTTAGTTGTGGCACACGGGATCTTTGTTGAGGCATGCAGGATCTTTTTCGTTGTGGCGCACGGGCTCGTTGTTGGGGTGCGTGGGCTTCTTTCTAGTTGTGGCGTGCGGGTTTTTTCTCTTCTCTAGTTGTGCTCCAGGGCGCGTGGGCTCAGTAGTTGTGGCGTGCGGGCTTAGTTGCCCTGCGACATGTGGGATCTTAATTCCCTGAGCAGCGATCAAACCTGTGTCGCCTGCATTGTAAGGTGGATTCTTTACCACTGGACCATCCTGGAAGTCCCTGGGCACCTCTTTCATTGTCTGTACAGTCTCTCTTCCCCATGAGCAGCCTGCCCTACCTGCCCACAAGTTATGGATTTCCTAGAGCAATGGACACAAATCATCATGTGGGTTCCGCCAGCATCAGAATCACCTGGGGAGTGGTGTCCCTAATAAAAACAATGTCATTTCTGGGGCTGTATCCCAGCCTCCTGCTACTACCTCAAACAAGCTGAGTCCTTCCTCACGAGCCATACATTTCCCTTGGACTCCCCTGCTGCCGCCCCCAGCAGCAAGCACAGAAGTCTCGAGTTCTAAATCCCCCAGAAAGGGTTGGCTTTCCTCCAAAAAAAATGAAAACTAACACAACATTGTAAAGTAACTATACTCTGATAAAAATTAATTAAAAAAAAGAAATGAAATTCTACTATACTATACTCTGATAAAAATTAATTAAAGAAATGAAAATTGAGGCTGAAAATTCAGAGCCTGGGAGCCAGGAAAGCCAGGAGAAACCCACTAAGGATCCTCCTTCCTCTGGGATGTAGAGGTGCAGCTGTGAGAAGCAGGGAATGACGTCAGGACCCCAGCAGTGGAGTGATAAGCCTGAGGGAAACGAGGAAGGGCCCTGGGATAGCAAGCCGTTGTTTACTTCTCTTACCCACAGCAACAAGGCTCCTGGCCCCTCCCCCTTTGTTTCTACAAGCTTCCCCCCTCACTGGTCCACCACACTTTCAATACCAGCTGAGTTACTTTGCTGTAACTTCCCTACCCAGTTCTATTCTGGGCACTACTTTGTTAGAAGCGGCCCTAATTCTCTGAATAGCCACTTTTCTGCTGGCCCCTGCACCATGGCATTCCTCCTTTACGTCACAGCGTGGGGCCGCAGCCCCAGAAGCTCTCCCCACATCAGAAATATTCCTTTTCTTCTCTTGCGACTGAAGGGAGTAGGAGGCTTTAAAGAAACAGCTGCCTACCGATGAACGTTCCAAGGTCGCACTCCCACAAAGCATCTTTTTTACCAACCGGTCATGAACTTGCCCATCCATCATTAACACTATTTCCATGGGTTAGAATCAGACAATAAACTAGGGGTATTTTCTCTCAAAGGATCCCATCAAATGTTACCTGTTTTGACCAAAAAAAAAAAAAAAAAAAAGGACAACCTAAAAGTTGAGTTATGTTTTATTCGGCAGACATATTGAGGGTTCAAGCCTGGGATACAGCATCTCAGATAACACTGAGAAATTGTTCCGAAGAGGCGAGAGGGGGAGCCAGGATGTATAGGAGTTTTGCAAAAAGGCCAGGTAGTCAGAACATCAAAAGATTATTGTTAATTAAAGAAATCCAGTCATCTCAAGTTAATGAAATTAGCGCTGTTTTACGTGTGGGAAGATGCAAAATCTGGGCTCATTAAAATCATTCCTTTGATATGCACCTCAGCTACTGGGGCCAGTATCCTGTGTTTTCTCATCCTGAGTCTCCTCAGGGTGCACCATTGGGGATGGCTGCAGCAGTTGACTGCAGGATGGCTGGCATTCTTTGTTTCTATCCTGAGTTCCTTCAGGGCTCACTGTTGGAGCAGCTGTAATATGGTGGCTTGATGGCTGCAACATCCTTTGTTTACTGATAATGGCAGGCAGCCTTCTTAAATCACACCTGGGATCTAAGGAAGTTCCTCTACAGCCTCAGATTGAGTTATCAGGTCTCTAAATGGTGCCTCCAAAGTCCTTATCCCTAAGAGGTAACTTTCCATTGGGGTCAGGAGAAGACAGCTGCAACCAATCTTGGACTGGGCCAGAC
This sequence comes from Eubalaena glacialis, assembly GCF_028564815.1. NCBI lineage: Eukaryota > Metazoa > Chordata > Mammalia > Artiodactyla > Balaenidae > Eubalaena > Eubalaena glacialis. The sequence goes on from NC_083734.1 coordinate 42,843,643, forward strand.
CTCATTTGCTCTCACCTGGAGTATTTGAAATGACTTTAGATTCTCTTTCCAATCCTATTCCCCACATTACTGCTAGTTAGAGATGGAGATAGAGATAGATACAGATATAAATAGAAATATAGACATAGATATTTATATAGATTTTTTTTTTAATGAAAACATACTTTACAGTTTAAATGTCTTCCTTTGACCAAAGGGTTAAACTCCTTGGCATGCCTCACAGGATCCCTTGACAGTTTGGTCCCTGCCTTACTGTTCTTCAATATACTCTTTAGGAGTCTGCTGGTCAGAAATGGACCACAGGGACTTCCCTGGCCCTCCAGTGGTTAGGATGCCACACTTTCACTGCCGAGGGCCTGGGTTCAATCCCTAGTTGGGGAACTAAGATCCCATAAGCCACGTGGTGTGGGCAAAAAAAAAAAAAAAAAGAAAAGAAAGAAGGAAATGGACCACACACTTTGAGGCCCGTGGGCCTTTGCTCAGGTTGTTACCGCTCTCTGGAATGGCCTCCCTCTTTCCACCTCCCCGCGTAAACCAACCTCTTCCCCAGCTCCACCCAAGCCATACTGATCATTCCCTCCTCAGGGCCTCCATAGAACTCTATGTCAATAAACCTTTGTTGAATGAATTATAAGACTTTATTGCAAGTGTCATAAACTCACCTCAAACTGGCTTCAGCAGAAAAAACAAAATGAAACAAAACAAACGGCACATATGGTCACCTTATTTTTGATAAAGGAGGCAAGAATATACAATGGAGAAAAGACAGCCTCTTCAATAAGTGGTGCTGGGAAAATTGGACAGCTACATGTAAAAGAATGAAATTAGAACACTCCCTAACACCATACACAAAAATAAACTCAAAATGGATTAAAGACCTAAATGTAAGGCCAGACACTATAAAACTCTTAGAGGCAAACATAGGCAGAACACTCTATGACATAAATCACAGCAAGATCCTTTTTGACCCACCTCTTAGAGAAATGGAAATAAAAACAAAAATAAACGAATGGGACCTAATGAAACTTAAAAGCTTTTGCACAGCAAAGGAAAACATAAACAAGAGGAAAAGGCAACCCTCAGAATGGAAGAAAATATTTGCAAATGAAGCAACTGACAAAGGATTAATCTCCAAAATTACAAGCAGCTCATGCAGCTCAATATCAAAAAAACAAACAACCCAATCCAAAAATGGGCAGAAGACCTAAATAGACATTTCTCCAAAGAAGATATACAGATTGCCAACAAACACATGAAAGGATGCTTAACATCACTAATCATTAGAGAAATGCAAATCAAAACTACAATGAGGTATCACCTCATACCAGTCAGAATGGCCATCATCAAAAAATTTACAAACAATAAGTGCTGGAGAGGGTGTGGAGAAAAGGGAACCCTCTTGCACTGTTGGTGGGAATGTAAATTGGTACAGCCACTATGGAGAACAGTATGGAGGTTCCTTAAAAAACTAAAAATAGAACTACCATACGACCCAGCAATCCCACTACTGGGCATATACCCTGAGAAAACCATAATTCAAAAAGAGTCATGTACCACAATGCTCATTGCAGCTCTATTTACAATAGCCAGGACATGGAAGTGACCTAAGTGTCCATCGATAGATGAATAGGTAAAGAATATGTGGCACATATATACAATGGAATATTACTCAGCCATAAAAAGAAACAAAATTGAGTTATTTGTAGTGAGGTGGATGGACATAGAATCTGTCATACAGAGTGAAGTAAGTCAGAAAGAGAAAAACAAATACCGTATGCTAACACATATATATGGAATCTAAAAAAAAAAAAATCATTCTGAAGAACCTAGGGGAGGGGCAGGAATAAAGACGCAGATATAGAAAATGGACTTGAGGACACGGGGAGGGGGAAGGGTAAGCTGGGATGAAGTGAGAGAGTGTCATGGACATATATACACTACCAAATGTAAAATAGATAGCTAGTGGGAAGCAGCCACATAGCACCAGGGAGATCAGCTCTGTGCTTTGTGACCACCTAGAGGGGTGGGATAGGGAGGGTGGGAGGGAGACGCAAGAGGGAGGGGATATGGGGATACATGTATGTGTATACGTGATTCACTTTGTTATGAAGCAGAAACTAACACACCATTGTAAAGAAATTATACTCCAATAAAGACGTTAAAACAAAACAAACAAACCAAAAAAAAACCAACCAAAGCTGAAAACAAACATAGAGGGAATTAATGTAATTGAAAAAGTTCCCAGTGATAGGTCCCGGGGTGTCTGGTTGCAAGTTCTGATGTAATGTCATTAGGAATTTCTCTCTCTTCCTGCCTCCTCTTCTCTGCTGTGTTTGTTTCATTAACAGTCAGATTTTCCCCATGTGTTGGCAAAGATGACCATCCATAGCTGCAGGCTTATGGCTTAACAGCTCAACAACCTCAGTTAAGAGGGTTTCTTTCCAAATCTTTTCAGAATCTCAGATATGGCCCTGATAGGTCACATATTCAAATCACTGTGCCTCTGACCAAATCTAGGTCATGTACCATTTCTAGAACCCACCTGCAAGGTGGAACCGAGAGTGGAGGAAGGCTGATTTCCCAAAAGAAAATTGGGTTGCTGTCAGAGGAAGGAGAGAGGCTAAGGGGCCGACAAAGCGACAGGTGTTCTTTCCGGATGATCTGTTTGTGATGCTGTGCTAGGAGCTGAGAGACTACGAAGATGACATATCTAGCTCTTGATCTGAAACAGTTTGCAATTAGTGGGAGAGGCAGATATTTAAAATAACTCCAAGTGATGACTGTAAGAGAGGTAAAACAAAATGCAACATCAATACACTGAAGACAGATTCATCCCGCTTGGGGCATATGGGGAAACTTAAGGAGGAAGGGGGCTTTTTGAGTTACAATCCTTAACAAAGGGTAGGATTTCAAATACTTGTTGCTGAAGGGCGGAGACCACATTTTACTTGATTTTTGTGTCACCAGAGCCTAACAGTGTCTCATATACGATTGCACTGGTTAATGTTATTTGGTTGAAAGCATAAGAAAAGAACATTGGCCAAAAGAGCAAAAAGGAACTTATATGGGAAGGCTGCCAAGTTATCCCATGGACTCCAAGGCTGGGAAGAGTAGGAATCAGGGGATCTCCAGGGACTTCTGAGAGGGAGTTGATGGATGGCCCTCTTGAAAGTGCTGACATTAATGGAACTTAGCTCTAAGGGCTCCCAGGCTCTGTGTCTCTCAGTTTCAAATTCCAAATCCCTGGCATAGAGAATCTGATTAAGCCAGTAAACATGTGTTCACCCCGGATTTAATAATCTATGGCCAGGAGGACAGGACCATGGAATACAGACATGGCTGAAGGGACCCATTCCAGCATATGATTGGGGAGTGGAGGGGGCAATTCCCAGGAAAGGAGGACTTATTGTGAGCCAGGAAGGACCCAAGAAGTATCTATTGACATAGTAGATACTCAATACATGTTAATTAAATATAAGTAGTGATGTGGGACAGGGAAAGTCCTCCAAGCAAAGGGAACAGTGTGTGGAAAGGCAAAGAGGCAGGAACGCTGAAGGCATGATTGAGGAACAGTTAAGAGAATTATGGAATGTTAGAACAAAACGGGTTTTGTTTTATTTTTTATTTATTTTTTGGCTGTGTGGCTTGCGGGACCTTAATTCCCTGACCAGGGATCGAACCCAGGCACTCGGCAGTGAAAGCACGGAGCCCTAACCATTGGACCGCCAGGGAATTCCCAAAAGGTCTTGTTTTATAGATAAGGAAAAGTAGGAGTTGTTTTATAGAGGAAGTTGCTGTGGACCTGAGAAAGTAGTTTATCTGTACCTTATAAGACTCAGCATAAAAGAGTTATCAGAAGAGGGGTGGTCTTTGAAGTGCTAGGAATAAATGAGTTTGCCAAGGGAGGGAGGAAGTTAGGGAGAGAAGAGGATGGATTTTATTTTATTTATTTATCTTTGTTTTTTAAATTTTTTTGAGGATGGATTTTAGAATTAAAGCAGGAGCACCCACCTTTAGAGGATGGAGGGGGCTGGGGGAACAGCAAAGTAGACTGTGGGATGGTTGGAGAGGGAGAAGAACATCTTACTGGGTGCAGGGCACTTTCATAAACATTATCTCACCTAATTCAGATGTGTATTGGATGTCCCTCTGCTTGGAAAACCCCTGCCCCCTCCCTCCAGGGCTTTGGCTCTGCTGGGTGACTAGGTCCCCTGCCCCTGTCCATAGCTGCTTTGTAAAGGATGCCTGTCTGGGCCAATGCAATCCTCTCTGTCAACAATTTAGAATATTGAGCCTACACTTACCAGGAAATTGGATATTTAATTTTAATCAGATGAATCAAATGAAAAAGAATGCTTGAAGTGGTAGCATAAAAACACAAGTGATTAAAAACATTTGGAACCTTTGCTTACCCTTCAAAGGCATTTGTTGCCATAGTTAGTTAGAGACTGAACATTTCAGTAGGAGCCTCAAGTCAAGTCATGACAAGGGAAGGGCAGAGTTTAGTGGGACTTCCACTAACTCCTTCTGGTGAGGTTCCTGGAATTGTCCTTTATAAGGTGTGGTTGTTCAAGTCTTTATTGGAATTTGAGAGAGATCTCAGATTCTTTCAAATAAGTTTCTCCCACACTGCCCTTGTTTTTTTAGTGGGTTTTTTTTTTTTTTTGCATGAGATAATAATAGCTAACACTGTATTGAATACTTTGCAGGTTACCTCCTTTAATCTTCACAACAACCTATGAGGTAGGTGCTCTCATATTCTCTGTTCTGTCGATGAGGAAACTGAGGCTCAGAGAGGTTAAGCAACTGGCCCAGGGTCACACTGCTGTGTAGGTGGGCTGCCTGAGCAGTGGACGCTGCCATGACCTGGCTCTTATTTGCCATGTTGCACACTTAATTTGAGAGTATCATCCAATCAAGAACCCTTTAATGCAAACTTACCAAGGTCAGAATTAGGTTCTCGATTTGAAGATGAGGGTGCTGATTGCCCAGGGTTGCACTATTTATTCTGTGTCAGAGCCAGGATTCAAACTCTGTGTGTCTCACTTCAGCTTCCATCAGCTTGCTAGTTAATGCAATTGCTTCTGTTAACCATTGTGATGGTTGAGGGAGGAAAGAATGTCTAGGAGGGAGGAAGGGGGATGATCGGCAGTACCAGATTCTACAGCAAAGTTAGATAAAATGACCGAGAAGAAGACATCAGCTTTGGTGAGGAGGAGGTCCCTAGTGGCCTTTAAGAGCCCTGTCCTATGGCGAGGAGAGGGCAGAAGCCACCTTGGTGCAGCAAGTAGGGGTGAGGACATGGGGGCCATGATGGGAAAGGGGGGGTAACTTGAGGGTCAAGATGGGAAAGAAGGAGCATCTTCAGAGACAGAAGAGAGGGAATAAGTGGAAAAGGTCCGGAGGAAGAGGAGAACGGATAAAGCTCAGAGGGGGAGGGGTGGGACCAAGTGGACTTCCATTTAGTCCATGTGTTTATTGAGTACCTACTATGTGCCCTGCACTGGAGAGATAAGGGAGCAGTAAACAGTCAAGATCCATCTTCCTGGAACTGACAGTATAACGAGGAAGACAGATAAGAAACTGTTAACAGGGACTTCCCTGGTGGCGCAGTGGTTAAGATTCCATGCTCCCAATGCAGGCAGCCCAGGTTCAATCCGTGGTCCAGGAACTAGATCCCACATGCATGCTGCAACTAAGAGTTCACGAGCTGCAACTAAGGAGCCGGTGAGCCACAACCAAGGAGCCTGCCTGCCACAACTAAGGAGCTGGCGAGCTGCAACTAAGGAGCCTGTGAGCTGCAACTAGGGAGCCTGTCTGCCACAACTAAGACCCAATGCAACCAAATAAATAAATAATTTTAAAAAAGAAACTGTAAACAGATAAATAAAATGAGAATTATGATAAGAGTTCCATAAGAAACAGCACATAGAGATAGAGTCTAAAGTTCCTAGGAGTAACCTTAGGTGGAGGTAGTTAGACAAGGTCTCTCTGAGCAGGTGAGACCAGAAGGGTGAGAAGGAACTAGCCATGCCAGAGCTAGAGAAGGAACAAGATGGGCATGTGCAAAGGCCCTGAGGTGGAAATGGACTGGCTGGAATTTAGTAAGCAGGAGGGAGTTTGGTGGAGTAGGCAGGGCCTTGAAGGGGATGAGAAAGGAGAACTCCTTTTTCCTAAGCCCCATGGGAATGACATGGTAAGAATGATGTTTTAAGCAGCATAGGAATAGCGCTTAGCCTTGAGAAATAGTGAGTAGGGAGGACTGTTCTTCAGACAAGAGGGAAGAGAGCTGCTTGCATGATGATGCCTGAGAGCATTTTTGCAGAGAGAAAGTAGAAGTCCAAGGAATTCATGTTGCACAGACCTGCTCTTCCCTGTGATTTTAGTGAAGGTGAGTCGGGCAGCCCTGTGTGAGCCTTTCTATTGCTGAGTCCCATGGGGGTCTCATCACCCACACAAGTTGCCCATTGCCCCCTTTGCCACCCCTGAGGGTCTTCTCTAAACCTTCTCTTCCTTTCCGGGTCTTCTTCTTCTTTTTTGTTTTAATTTAATTTAATTTATGTATTTTTGGCTACATTGGGTCTTTGTTGATGTGCACAGGCTTTCTCTAGTTGCAGCGAGTGGGGGTTACTCTTTGTTGCGGTGCACGGTCTTCTCATTGTGGTGGCTTCTCTTGTTGCGGAGCACAGGCTCTAGGCACATGGGCTTCAGTAGTTGTGGCATGCGAGCTCAGTAGCTGTGGCTCGCAGGCTCTAGAGCGCAGGCTCAGTAGTTGTGGTGCACGGGCTTAGTTGCTCCATGGCATGTGGGATCTTCCCAGACCAGGGCTCGAACCTGTGTCCCCTGCATTGGCAGGCGGATTTTTAACCACTGCGCCACCAGGGAAGCCCCAGGCCGCCTTCTTGATTTAGAGTTTTACTGCTAATTCATCAGTCTCAGTTCCTAATCTAGATTGTAGTTCTTAAGTCTCTCTGAAGTGATAAATGGACACGTATCAGTTACCTATTGCTGTGTAACAAACCGTCCCAAAACTTAGTGGCTTAACAATCCTGAGGAAAAAAATAACAAAGCTGGAGGTATCACACTTCCTGATTTCAAACTATATTACAAAGCCATAGTAATCAAAATAGCGTGGTACTGGGGACTTCCCTGGTGGGCCAGTGGTTAAGACTCTGTGCTCCCAATGCAGGGGGCCCAGGTGCGATCCCTGGTCAGGGAACTAGATCCCGCATACCACAACTAAGTGTTTGCATGCCGCAACTAAAGATCACACATGCTGCAACTAAAAGATCCTGCATGCCACAACGAAGATCCCGTGTGCTGCAACTAAAACCTGGTATAGCCAAATAAATAAATAAATAAATAAATAAATAATTAATTAATTTAAAAAATAGCATGGTACTGGCAGTAAAACAGATACATAGATCAGTGGAATAGAATTGAGAGCCCAGAAATAAATCTACACATATATGGACAAATAATATTCAACAAAGGAGTAAGGACATAACATGGAGAAAGGACAGTCTCTTCAATAGATGATGTTGGGAAAACTGCACAGCCACATGCAAAAGAATGAAACTAAACCACTATCTCACGCCATACACAAAAATCAACTCAAAATGGATTAAAGACTTGAATGTAAGACCTGAAACTGTAAAACTCCTAGAAGAAAACATAGGCAGTATGCTCTTTGACATTGGTCTTGGCAATATCTTTCTAGATATAACTCCTCAGGCAAGGGAAACAAAAGCAAAAATTAGCAAATGAGGGATTTCCCTGGTGGTCCAGTGGTTAGGGCTGGCACTTCCACTGCCAGGCTGGGTTCAATCCCTGGTTGGAAAACTAAGATCCCACAAGCTGCATGGCATGGACAAAAAAAGAAAAAAAGAAAAAAGAAAAGAAAAACAAATGAGACTACATCAAACTAAAAACTTCTGCACAGCAAAGGAAACCATCAACAAAATGAAAAGACAACCTACAGAATGGGAGAAGATATTTGCAAATGATATATCCAAGGGATTAATATCCAAAACATAGAAAGAACTCATACAGCCTTGTTGTACAACAGAAACTAGGACAGCATTGTGAAGCAATTATACTCTAATGAAGATGTATAAAAGAAAAGAATTATGGAATCACAGAACATTGTAAATCAACTATACTTCAATAAAATTATATATATATATATACATACATATAAAAAAAATAAAAATAAAAATGGGCAGAGAAGATGAATAGGCATTTTTCCAAAGAAGACATACCTGTTGATGGCCAATAAGCACATGAAAAGATGTTCAACATCACTAATTATTAGGGAAATGCAAATCAAAACCACAATGAAATATCACCTCATGCCTGTTAGCATGGTTATTATCAAAAAGGCAAAAAATAACATGTGTTGGCAAGGATGTGGAGAAAAGGGAACCCTCATACACTGTTGGTGGGAATGTAAATTGGTACAGCCACTATGGGAAGAAGTATGGCGGTTCCTCAAAATATTAAGAACAGAACTAACATATAATCCAGCAATCCCACTTCTGGGTATTTATCCAAAGAATACAAAAAGACTAATTTGAAAAGGTATATGCACCACTATGTTAATTGTGGCATTATGTACAATAGCCAGGATGTGGAAACAACCTAAGTGCCCATCAATGGATGAATGGATAAAGAAGATGTGGTATACACACACACACACATGCACACACACACACACTCACACACACACTCTATGGAATATTACTCAGCCATAAAAAGATTAATTCTTGCCATTTGCAACAACATGGGTGGACCTTGAGAGTATTATGCTAAGTGAAATAAGCCAGACAGAGAAAGACAAGTACTAAATGATTTCCCTCATATGTTGAATATAATAAACAAAGAAAGAAACAGAATAAATGAACAAACCAAATGAGAACAAACATGCAGATACAGAGAACAGAGTATGACTACCAGAGGGGAAGGGCAAAATGGGTAAAGGGGATCAACTGTATGATGATGGATGGAAACTAAATTTTTGGTGGTAAGTAGGCTATAGGGTATATAGAAGTAGAAATATAATGTACACGTGAAACTTATATAGTGTTATAAACCAGTGTTACCTCAGTTAAAGAAAAAACCAAACAAACAACTTAGTGGCTTAAAACAATGACAACATTTATTTTGCTTATGATTTTGTAATTTGGGTAAGGCTCAGCAAAAATGGCTCATTTCTGCTCTGTTTGGCCTCCATTGGGGTGGCTTGAAAACTGGGGGCTGGAATCATCTGGAGTCTGGCTGACTCACAGTGGTTGCTTGCTGTCAGCTAGGCCTTAGCTGGACTGTTGGCCAGAACACCTTCACATGGTCACTACATATAGCTTGGGCTTCCTTACAACATGGTGGCTAAGTTCCAAGGGTGAGTTCCAAGAGAAAGAGTCAGGTGGACACTGTATCGCCTTTTATGACCTAACCTCAGAAGTCATGTAGCATCATATCCATTGTATTCTATTTATTAGAAGAGAGTCACTCCTGATGTGGAATGAGAGTCTACCTTTAGATGGGAGAAGTGTCAAATGATTTGCAGACATGTTTATAAACCACCATGGGCTTGAATGGGCTGGGCTTCTGCACTCTGCCTTTATTCACTTGATGCGTAGAGGGTGGGGGCATCATCTTTTCCCCTCCTTTAGACCCTTCCTTCCTTGGGGATCCAAAAGGAAGTTTGAGTCTGGAGATGAAGTCAAGGAAGAGCAGCTATTCAGGCTCTCCAATGAAACACACTTGGGGGCTTCCCTGGTGGTGCAGTGGTTAAGAATCCGCCTGCCAATGCAGGGGACATGGGTTTGAGCCCTGGTCCGGGAAGATCCCACGTGCCGCGGAGCAACTAAGCCTGTGCGCCACAACTACTGAAGCCTGTGCGCCTAGAGCCCATGCTCTGCAACAAGAGAAGCCACCGCAATGAGAAGCCCGCGCACCGCAACGAAGAGTAGCCCCCGATCGCTGCAACTATAGGAAGCCCAAACGCAGCAACGAAGACCCAACACAGCCAAAAATAAGTAAATAGATTAATTAAAAAAAAAAAAAAACACTCTTGGGTTTGAACCCTGACTGTCATTTACCAGCTCTGTGTTCTTGGGTAAGTCACTTAACTTTGGATAAGCCTCATTTTCTTCATCTGTAAAATCAGAGTATCCTCCTCATGGAGTTATTTTAAGGATTAAATGAGTTAATAGATGAGTTACATAATACATGCTCAGAAGCAGGGACGTGTGCATGGTAAACACTCCATGTGTTAGCCGTTGCTAATATGATTATTCAACACATGTTTATTAATATTTCATTAACTCAGGCTTAGGTGAGTTCTGGGCTAGATGCTGGGATTACGAAAGTGAGCATGAAAGGGTTTAGGCTTCCAGGAACCAGAAGCTTAGGGGAAATGTTTTCAAGCATATGTGGGCAAAGAGTCCAGGCTTTGGAGGCAGCCAGACCTGATTCTCATTCTGAGTTTGCCTGTAGTCTCTATCTGTGGGACCTTGGACCAGTCTTTCAACTTTCTCGGCCATAGTTTCCTAGTGGAAAATGAGAATTATAACAGTACCTACCTCACTGGGTTTTGGTGAGGATCAAACAAGATAATCTATGTAAAAAGCTTAGCACAGTTCCTGGAAAGTGGTGACTGTTTTATGAATGTTAATCATTAATTTTATTTATCAGGAAGTAGGCTAACAAGTGGATTCATTAGAGTCCAATGTGGAGAATGCCAAACTGGATGGGGAAACAACCTGCTAAAGGAGTCCAGCAGAAGAGATTAATTTTGCTAGGAAGAATCTCAGAAAGCCCGGAGGCGGTGATGTGGGAACCCGGCTTTGAAGACTGAGTAAGAGTTTTCAGGTAGGGAATGAGGAAAGAGAAGATATTCCGGGTGGAAGCAAGGAGATTTGCAAAGGCATGAAGTTACAGAAGGTGTTGACATGTTTGGAGGAAGGTGATAAATTCAGTGCGGGAGCTTCAGGTGTGTGGGATGGAGGGGATGAGACTGGAAAAGGGAGTTCAGATCAAAGCATTGGCTCAAGTGAGAGAAACTGCTGACTTTAAGCCAAGGGTAGCCTTGGCGGTATGGAGAAAGGCCAGTGGCTGGGCTGGAGGGAGGTTTTGTAGGTGGAACAGATAGATTCAGGGCTAGATGTTCCAGGTGAATTGAGCGGAGGGCAGTGAGGGAAACAAAGGCCAGCTGCAGAGGAGTCAGGGAGGAGGGCAGGGTTTGGGTGGATGGAACAAAGTTATGAGATGTGGACTCTCAAATCCACTGCACCACCAGGGAAGTCCCAGACCCTATATTGTTAAGGAGGTAGTCAACTGCATGCGAGACCACAGCTAAAGCAGAGTTTAGGTGAAGTGGAAGGTGGGGGCTATCTGTCCTGAAGTGAAGATTAAGGTAAATGCAGCCACCAATACACACACACACACACACACACACACACACACACTACAGACACATACAGCAATTTCCACGCTGGGCTGGGTCTACAGGAGGGCAATAGGAAACTCTCAACGCCACCATGAGTGACCCTACCAGTTGCCCTATAGATGCTCTCACCTCTCACTTGCATATAAGGTGGTCCAAAGGTCTAAATTGGGGAACCAGGAGAATTTGTGAGTAAAAGCTCATGCTGAATATTTCTGGGACTAGACTCCATAGTCACCAGCAAACTCTCAGAAGTATCAATGATCCCCCAAAGGTTAGGAGTCATTGATTTTCTCACCAGAAATTAATAAGAATAGCTATCCTTGGGGAGAAGGACTGGTGGGGGAAGGGGGGAGATTTTCAGTTTTAATTTTTGACGTTTCTTAACCGTCTGAATTTTCTAACCACAACCGTGTTAGTTTCATTGAAAAAACTGTCATCAGGGTTTATTTGGGTGGTGAGATAACAGGCTCTTTTTAGATTTCATCTTACTACCTCTTTGTACTAAACAAACACAACAAACACAAACACTAATAGCTGTTATTTTTAAAAAACCCTGATAGTCTTAACACACACACACACACACACACACACACACAAAATCACACTATTATGCAAAGTACATCCTCTATTATGTAAGGTAAAATGTCTACATTTCCTATAAACTACTAGTTTTAATGCAGTAAAACTTGCATTCGAAGTAGATAAGGCGAAAAAGAAAAAGGCACGCAATTTCAAGTATTTCAACTCAGACGCATAAAAACAATGTGTATACGTGTCATTCTTCATCTGTACTGTCTCCTCATTCCCTTGAACCGGCCAATGTGCGAGCCGTTGGCCTTTGATGCTCGAAGCGAAGACGGAACGCAGGACTGGGTTAAATCCACTACCCTCTCCCCACGCACTCTAGTAATTACTCTATTTCCACGTCATGTTTCCGGGTGTGTGTGTCCCGACTCACGCAGAAACTGAAGTTCAAAGCAGGCGGGAGTCACCATGTTCTTTTTGCTGTCCCCAGAAACCCAATTCAGGCGTTGGGCCCCTAGAGGATCTGGCGATACCTGGGGACTGTCTAACTGGCTGATTCCCACGTGGTAAGTGGCTCCCGACCTCGCCCCCACGTGGTGTAAAGGGCCGGGAAAAGGGAGAGCAGGCAGAAGAGAGCCGCATCAGGGGCATTTAAAGTGTCTTGACGTCACGCACTGCCAGGAACTCAGCTGAGTTTTCAGCAGGACATTCCGGTCATCTTCCCTCCCTCCCCCCGAGCCTCTCTGCCCAAGGCCTTGGTTCTTCCCCTGCTGTTGCGGAGGGAGGAGCACTAAGCCCTCGGAACAGCCAGAACAGGGGCGTTCCCAGCCTTCTATTGGCTCCGCCCTTTCTCCAAGAGGCTCTTCTTATTGGCCCGTGGGTGGGGCATCGGTTGTTCAGTACACTCACCAGGGCCTCTGGGTGGCCGAGAAAACTGGCTGTCTCATGAATTATGCATGAACGGCGTGTCGCGGCCCGGCGGGGCTGGGCGGGGATTGGCTGGAGAGACTGTAATTCAGCGGTTTCCGGAGCTGGGGCAGCGTAGACTGGTAGGGGGAGCCTGGGGTTCCGACGTCGCCGCGGAGGGAGCGAGCCCGAACCGGATCCTTGACAAGAACCCCAGCTCGGCGCTCACCCCACATCTGCTAGGCGAGACTCCGCGGCCTGAGGGATCCCGCGGCCCGCACCCCGGCGCAAGCGCAGCCCCGGCCAGTCGGGCCTCAGCCCGAGCAGCAGGTGAAGGGGATTAAGGGTGGGGCTGCCCCCCGACGGCTTCCAGGCCTGGGCATCCCTGGGCGGGGGCGGGGGCGGGCGCTGGGAGCCTCTGGGGTGTTTGGGGGAGTAGTGGATGGAAACTTCAGTGGGTCGGGGGGGATACGAGGAGAAACGGAGGGTCGCTCTGAAGGGACAACTCCCCGGGATGACAGGAGCCGGCCTCTGAAGGGACAGGGTGCGCTGGAAGGAAGTTTCGTTCTTTGGAGAAAGGGGAGACGCCGAGGAAGAGAGAGAATGGGCTGGAGGGGGAGGACTGTGGGGCGAGGGCACTCTAGGGTGGGGGGGGGCAGGAGTGAGGGACATCCCCCCAACTTCCTGCTCCCTGGGGCTCTGGGGACGTTCCGGCCACAGGAGCGACTGTCACGCCGGCGGAGATCTCCACAGAGGTTGGTGGGGCGAGTTGGCAAGCGCCTCCTCCCCGCCCCCCGGCGGGGCCCGGCGGCTCCCGGCGGCTCCCGGCTGAGCCACTTCCTCCGCCTTGCCCTGTTCCCGCTCCTTTAGGAGCCAGCTGTGCCCCCCTGGAGGAGGTAGGAATAGGTGTCTTCCCCCTACAGCCTCATGGGCTGGTTGGTTGTGGGTAGGATTATTGCATAAGAATCAAGTTTCCTGTAGGGAAATTGACAGCCTTGTACTCTTTCTAAATTCCCTCCCATCTTTCTCTAGGTTAAAGTCGTGATTCCCTCCTCCCCCTTCTAAAAAAACAGAATAAAACCCCCATCAAGCCAGCTCTAGAGGGAAATAAACCTATTTCCTCCTTGACATTGTTCTTTTATAAACACCTGGTAAACTTGGCCAGAAGATAAATAATTGAGCCCTTGCGTTTACTGGATTGTGGTGTTGCTTAATTGCATAGGACAGAATGAACCAATCCAGAGTGGGAGTTTTCTGTCTCAGAGCCAAGATCTTGGGTAAATGCAGAGGAGAGGGAAACGAAGACAGGCTGGCCTTGGCAAAGTCATGTGTGCAAACTTTACCTGTGTTTGGGGGTGTGGTTGCACTTAAGTTAGCAAAATTCAAACCATCACCCAAGTTGTTTTTTCCATGTTTAGTCCACATCCCTCTGTGTTATATCAGGTGGATATATGGTACTGACACACTTATTCTTATTAAAAATGTATGTTATGTGTCCCTGCTGGTTTTTATTGTGTGTGCATCTAAAGGGTATATTTATTCTGTGTGTGGGTTGTAATTTTTTGGCTGGCTGGGCTGATACAGCATTGGTTTGAATAAATCAGAACAGTGAATTATCTCAATCTTTTATATGTGGATTTAGACTGTGTTATGACTTGATTTAGCCAATTTTCTGTTTTATATTAAATATGTCTATTCCCTGAGTCAACACATTTATTTCCTTATTACATGTGCCAGACTGGGGTACTAGTAGAATTTTTACTGTGACATTTGTACAGTGGGATGGAGGAAAGAAGTCTTCAAAACAAAACAAACAATGTAGATGTTAGAGGCTTGATCTTAATCTCTATATCTGCTAGCGTATCCACCACAAAGAACCACTAGAAAATTCATAAATCTTTTATATGTAGTTCTTTTAGGAAGAATAGCCGTCTAGAAATATCCACAGTTATGACTTGACCCACAAAGGGTAGATAGTGCATATAACCTTAACTCTGTTTTGTAGATAAGGAAATTGAGATCAAAGGAACGAAACACTTGCCTGGGGCAGCAGAGTGTCATAGTGGTGGAATTTGTACCTTCTGTATATTTTGTTTGCTTTTGACTATCTATGCTTAAGTATTAGATCTTGATTTAGAGTGACTGTAGGCCCTGCTGGGAAAGGTGTCAGTGAAATTCTGACATATACCTAGACAATGAAATACCACCAGTAGTCTGTAAGGCTCCAAGGGAGATATTTAATAAAAGGTGAAAAATGATGTACAAATGGGGTTTCCTTAGGTTTTTGGGTTTTGTTTTGTTTTGTTTCCTATCTAACTGCTATGTCTAACTTGGGAAGTAACTTTTTTTAAGAAAATATTTTATATTGGAGCATAGTTGGTTAACAGTGTTGTGTTAGTATCAGGTGTACAGCAAAGTGATTCAGTTATACATATACATGTTATCTATTGTTTTTCAAATTCTTTTCCCATTTAGGTTATTACAGAATAGTGAGCAGTGTTCCCTGTGCTATACAGTAGGTCCTTGTTGGTTATCTATTGTAAATATAGCAGTGTGTAACTGTCAACCCCAAACTCCCAATCTGTCCCTCCCCACAAGTAGCTAACATTTTAGTGTGCATAATTTACCATCAGAATTTAGCTGTTTGCTAATGGAAAGAGATATTTATTTAGGCAAGTTTGTAGGTGAAGGACAGTCATGACCTAAATGTCATTTAAACCAAAGTGCCTTGTGGCTTGATCAGTGGTCATTTGTGTCTCCAGAAAGTTGCTTTCTCCTCCCTGCCTCTGCACATCTTGACATTCAGATGGTGAGATGGGGCAGAGGTGGTGGCCATCATTACAGATACCGAGTCTGGCACCTTTTAATCTTATGGCTTTCTCAGAGGTGATGTACAAATCAACAAATATTTACTTTTTACAACTTTGTGAAAGTTGCTATGAGGAGAGGAACAAGACGCCTTGTTTACAGAACTTGAGGTCTACTGAGGCAGCTTCATAAATGCTTTATCCATGTAGTGCAACATGTTTTCCTCAAAGAGATGGTGAGACGTTAAGCCTGTGCTGTCCAACAAGGTAGCTATTCCATATTAAAAAACATATAGCACAGATATAGAACATTTCCATTATCGTAGAAAGTTCTGTTGGACAGTGCTTCACTAAGCGCTACAGGTCTTCAGAAGCAGGATTGGTTATGAGGCTTGCAGTTGTCTAGAAGTCTTCTTGCTAACTGAGAGCTTTGATCTGGGGCCCAAATAATGGTTGGCATTTGACAGATATAAAGAATTTGGGGTGAGGAGGTATGGTGATATAACACAAACAAAATCCTGGTAGATTAGGAAGGTAAGTAGGGGAGAAGGAGTGCCTGCATATAAGAGGTCTTGAATGCAAGACCAAGGAATTTAAAGATTTTTGAGGCTGAATACTGGTGTTTAATTATGGAGTGCCTACCCCATGCCTGACCTTGGTTAACTTGTACAAAGTAAGTCGGTACATATGGCCTCTGCCCTAGGGGAGTTGTCACTGAAGCTGACCTTATACACTGGGTCAGCACTCAAAAAGAGGGGTCCTGACTTATCGGATTTGTGTTGTTAAGTGCAGAAGTGCTTTTTGAGGATTTTTAATTGGCTACAAATGTCCACTCACATTTTCTGTCTTCCATATTTAAAAAAATTTATCACAACTTTTGGGTCATGTATAACAACCAGCCAAAGAGCACTTGAAGGACATCCCCAAATCCTGGAGAACTCCTGGTGTCCTGGAGCAGCCTTGGTGAGGTCCAGCAGGATGACATCCCTGGGCTACTTCATACTTCAGTCTTTGTTGGTTATGGTGAAAAAAATTAATATTGTGATTACACATTTGTTGCAAGGAACCTTGGCTTACTATGGGGCACTTTTGTCAGGAATGCTAGATGTTACTTTGGTGGTAAGTTGTTTGAAATGTCTCCAGTTTTTAAAAGGAATAGCATATGCAAGAAAATTTCTGTTATGGTCAGTTCTCCTATATCAGTATTATCACAACTCAGTTCAGATCAGCAAGCATATTATATATTGAGAGCCAGTTATTGTGCTAGGCAGGATCCAAGGATAATGCACTATGGTCTCTGTTTTCACAGAACCGGAAGTGGTGTTGTTGGGCTGGGGTATGTGCTGTGTCAGTATGGACTTAGGGTTGGGAAAATGACAGCACAGTGGTTCAGAGGTCAGGCTCTGGAGTCAGACACATCTGGGATTGGATCTTGGATCTGCCACTTCCTAGTCAGAATCTGAACCTCAAGTTTTCTTATCTGTAAAAGGAGAAGATAACAGTACTTATCTCCTAGGGCTGTTGAAGACTCCAGGAGATAATGCAGGTAAAATACTTAGCATAACGCCTGGTACACATTACCAGGAGATTAACTCTTTTTAGGGGTGAGAGAAAGGCTTTATCATAGAGGGGCATTCAGATGGGAACACCTGAAAAGGGTTTTGTAGGATCGGTAGGAATTCTCCCAACAAAGCTGAGTGGTGAATAGTTGCATTCAAGGCTGAGGGAACATGAGTGTGCAGAGGCTTAAAACAGCATAGTGTGTTCAGGGAGCTATAGGTAGAAGTTCTTAATTTAGGAGAACTGAGGGGAAAGGAAGCTACGGCTCTTAGCCCTTCTCTTCTGTTAATAATTGGGTTCAAATGTCATTAAGTTGTTTTGTCCTGTTTATGAAAGTAATGCATGCTATTGTAAATAAATTTATATTTGTAGAAATATAAACTATATTATATATATATGTCTTATTAATTTGGTGTATGTTTCTCCAGCTTTTTTGCAGCTTTTTCTACTTACCAATTTATCTTGGACAATTTTATTGCAAATTCCTTTTTAACAGCCTAATAAAAGAATAATAAGGAAGGCAGATCTGCCCCCCAAATAAAATAAGGTTTAGATTGTCTGGCTTTCCTTTCTGCTACCCCCCCATCCATATGAATAAATGACTTTCCTAATCACTGAACTTTTCCCTGACTTTTTAACTACATCAAACAAGGAACTTATGTTTTGAGCTTTCCTAAGGTAACTGTTACTGTAGTGTCGAAATGCTTGGGCAGTGAGTTTGAGGGTTTCATGGTCCACAGTTGCAATAAGAGTTAAAAGAATGGCGATGAGATCAGACTTCCTGGGCTTTAATCCCAGATCCAGCACCTCTTAGATCTTGGGTCAGTTGCTTTAACTTCTCCAGGTTTCAGTTTCTCTGTCCATAAAATGCAAACGCCAGGTCCAATTGTAAGGGATTTGTGAGGATTGAGCAAGATTTGAAGCAATGTATATGAAGTACTTTGCACAGTGCTTGGGAGATAGCTAAAATTGGAGTGCTTAATAATTACTATTATTAAAAACTGCAGTATCTATCTAACTATAAAGTCAGGCCAGTTATGATTCACAGTAGCCTTTAATGACCCAGAGGAAAGAAGGAGTAATCAGGAGATTCTAACCTAATAGGAAAAAAACTAAATGAATAGGGATGAGGGGGATTTACACTGTGGTGGAGGAAATGAAGTCTATCACGTAAAAGGAATAGACAAAGCAAACCGTAAATTCCTGTTTACACAGATGCCCTTGTCATACATATGTCTCTTTGCATCTTCTGATTGTGGCCCATTTATTTGAAGTAATATTCAACACATTAAATTTTTATGACCACTTAGGATTTGAACAGTCCCTTGGAGTTCTTCTTGATACAAAAAGTGCAGATAATATGAAAGGTTTGAGGGGTACGGGAGTCAGGCAAGGATGGTGGGACAGCATGAAGCTTGGGGGAGTGAGGCAGCATCCTAAGTAGAGTGAATGATCCGTACGAGGCTGGGAAGTGATTTGTCCCTTCACATCTGTGTGTGTGTGTGTGCGCGTGTGTTTTCATTGGAGGAGCCGAGCTTTGCTTTCCTGTCTTGTAACTTTCCTTTGCAAACAAATACTCAAAACAGCCTTGTGGTTTAAGAAGAGCCACTCAGCACCTCCATGAAACGGGTTCTCTCGCACCAGCTCTCCAGTTTGGGGTCAGAGAAGGCTGGAGAGAAAAGGCCTCCCGGCTGTTTCTTGGCCGAATGTGGGGCAGGAGGAAGCCAGCAGAGTTTGAAAGAGAAAGTAAACCTTCTGGTAAATAAATGGCTTCCCTATTGTGGAGGAGGAGTGCAAATTATTAGGGGGATGTTTGGGTAGTTTTTGTAGAAGCCGTTTCTGAAGACTGATTGAGATTATTGAAGGTGAGCCCGATTTAGGAAAACCCTGCCTGGCCTGCTGTGAACCGACTGTTTTCCCGCTTTGTTGATTGATTTTATTAGTTTGTGGCAGCCTGACCTCGCATTCTTGTTATGAGAATTGGAGGATTTGAGTGTGACCTTGAGCACCTGCTTAGGTGAAAGCTTCCTAAAATGCATGTTTTTCGCTTCTTTTCTAATGTTAATTTTGTTTTTACTTTTGAGCAAACGCTTTTCCTGACCGAGTCTAAAATCAGGAGACTTTCCTTTTGTTCTCTCCTCCCCCCGACCCCCCCGTTCACCCAAATGTCGTCCTCAAAACCTCAAACCCCAGATGTTAGCTGTGTAATTACCTCTCCTTTAAACCAAGCAAAGTGCACTCATGCATCGAGTTAGCATTAAAATCGTCGGCCTTCGAATTTCTTTCTACTTGTGGTTTAGACATAATAAATATTTAATCTCAGACCGACTTTGCCTGACAAATCAGTCTTATGTTTGGGCCTCTTTTTATCAGTAGGTTTAGGGAAAGCAAATTTATTGAAACATTAACCAAAATAGAACGTAATTAGGATGGTCACTCTCTTGTGCACAGGGGCAGGTGGAACAATCAAAGCATTCTGAAGCCAAATCTCAATATTTATTCTTAATTCCACGTGTTATTGTCCCTTTTCATTCGAGTACATAAATAAGAGTGGCCTGTAAGTAGAAGCAGCTGGGACACTTGAGGGCCCTAATTACTATGTTGAAGAATCCTAGGTTCATGGAGCCATTTAAGATTCCTGTTTCTCAAATGTACTGCTGTGGTAGGGGATGTCA
This sequence comes from Eubalaena glacialis, assembly GCF_028564815.1. Lineage (NCBI taxonomy): Eukaryota > Metazoa > Chordata > Mammalia > Artiodactyla > Balaenidae > Eubalaena > Eubalaena glacialis. The sequence continues at coordinate 42,863,565 of NC_083734.1, forward strand.
GCAGGGGTGGGGGTGAGGGAGGTTAGGTGAATTCTGCACTTCCCACTCAATTTTGCTTTAACCTAAAATTGCTCTAAAAAGTCAAGCTTACTAATTAAAAAAAAATCCTGCAGAAATATCTGAGGTGTCCTGGGTCAGATGTGCCCGGTGTACAGCTGTGTGATTCCAATGACTTCTTTCTACCTCAGGGTACCCTAAGCTTGGCAATGAGAGTTCCATCCTTTTACCCAGTGAGTGTCTCCCAAGTAATGGAGAATGAGATGAACCTGCTTCCCCTTTCCTTAGGAAAGATAGGTTAAGAATGCTAGTCTTAGCCACAGATTTGCAGCAAGGATGTATCAGTTTTGTTTTTCAGTTCCAGACTTCAGTTTTCTTATTTGGGGGGGCGGGGTTTTAATCAGTACAGTAAGTGGAAAGTCTCCCCTTCACCTTATCCTCTGAACTCTCTCTCCCAGGGACAGCTAGTTACCTATTTCTTACTTATCTTTCTAGAGTGATTGTGCATGTTATACAAGCAAATGTGTTATTCTCTCTCTCTTTTTCCTTCCAGGGATAGTAGCAAATTATACGCGTGACTCTGTATCTTACTTTTTTGTCACTTTGTTTATCTTAGAAAATTCTCCATGTGAATATGTTTATATCCGCCTCATGTTTTTAAGATCTGCATAGTGTGGATTTAGGGTGGGATGAAATATTCAGTATTGTGATCTCACTTAGGAGAACTTGGAGGGGAAATTTCAGTTTATTGTTGCTTTAAAAAAAAAATCTTCATAGTAGTCTTCTAGGCTATGGATGTCATAATTTATTTAATATCCTAATGATAGGCATAGATTGCAGAATCTAAAGACAGGAAGCAGTGTTGTAAGTATCATCATGTTTGTCTTGAGGCACATATGAATAACTCTGTACCTGTATACTTTTAATGTTTTAATCATCATATGCATACTGTTTAGAAATGTAGCTTTTCATGAACAGAGTGCACATTTCCTTCCTCAAACGTAAATTTAATTCTGAGGAGAAGTCTAGCTACCTCTTTTTTTTTTTTTTTTTTTAATTTATTTGGCTGCGCCGGCTTAGTTGCGGCAGGCGGGATCTTTGTTGCCGTGTGCGGGATCTTTAGTTGCAGCATGAGGTGTCTTTAGTTGCAGCATGCGGGATCTAGTTCCCTGACCAGGGATCGAACCCGGGCCTCCTGCATTGCGAGCATGGAGTCTTACCCGCTGGACCACCAGGGAAGTCCCTAGCTACCTCATTAAATATGAAACCCCAGTGAGTGTCTGTTACTTGGGCAGGTAGGAATTGTTGCACACCCCGCCCACCCCCCCAATTTTTTTTAAAGCTTGCTGTTCATATACCTATGATACCAAGGTCCAGCTTCTATTAATGTCAACCACTCCATCCTTAAATCACCACAAACTGTTTTGTGTAAGCTCCTGCTACTCCTTTGGCCAGTGGTGGTGGGGTTTTTGTTTTTGTTTTTGTATTGTTCCCATGGATGGTTTGCTCATTGATGCTTCTGTTTGAGTTGTCTGTAGCAGCAATTCGCAGAGTGTGGTCCGCAGACCCTGGTGGATCTCAGAGCCTTTCATGGTGGGTCTTTGAGATCAAAACTATTTTCATAGCATTATTTGTGTTTTTTATGTAGTTGGCATTTGCACTTATACTAGTAGTCATGGTACTCAGTGCACTCAGAAAAAAAAAAATCTGATTTCCCTTAAGAATGTCTGTGATCAAACAGTAAACAATATTAATTTCATTATCTCTCAACTCTTGAGGATGTCTTTTTGATATTCTGTAATGAAATGGAAGGGATGCCTAAAGCACTTCTGCTGCATAGAGAAGTACAGTAGAAAAGCACTGTGGTATTGTTTGAGTTGTGATCTCATACTAGCTGCTTTTTTCATGAAACACCATTTTTACTTGAAAGAATGATTGACAGACCGATGGGGATATTGGTAGGTATTTTCTCAGAAATGAATGAAGGGAAGCTTTCTCTTCAAGGAAAACAGTTGACAGTCTTTGTTACCGATGATAAAGTTTAAGCTTTCGATGATAAATTAGAGTGTGAGAAAACTTGTATCCACTACTGTGAGTTTGACGGCTTCCCAGTATTAATTAATATAATTTTTTGACAATAACAAATGTGATTTTGTGATAGTTTATAATGAAATGTGTTGACATTTGGAAGGTCTGCATGTCTCTGAAGTAGTGTTTTCCAAATGATTAATGCATGGCATTACAAAATCATGCATGGGAAAACATTCTACTCAGAATGCAGGATAGACTAATGGATCTTAATGTAACTGAGTATGAAGAGTTCATTGCTGTGGTTTCAGAATCTGCATTGCATCTAACCTTTAAGAAACTACTACTTGTCAAGTTTTGGTGTAGTATTAAAGAATATCCAAAGTTATCTGCAAAGATTATTAAGATACTCTCCTCCTTTTCCAATTAATATGAAGCCAAAATTTCCTCTACACTTCAACCAGAACAACATACTGCAACAGACTGAAAGAAAAACAGCTGTGAGAATCCAGCTGTCTTCTGTTAAGCCAAGCATTAGAGAAATCATTAAAGAAATTTCCAAAACTTTAACAATGCCACTGTTTCCATGAATTTTTGTTGTTGTTTTGGAAAACAAGTTATTTTTCATAGAGATTTTATTTATGTAATAGGTTTATTGTTTTTTTAACAAATTAATAAATATATTTAAAATTTCTCAGTTTTAATTTGTAATACAGTAAACATTGGTATACCTCCATAGAGAAAAGCTCTTAGGGGTCCCCAATTTTTAAGGATATAAAGGGGTCCTGAGAACAAAAAGTTTGAGACTGTTGGTCTAAAGGTTTTAGCATAAGAACCCCTGGGATACTTGTTTAAAAAACAAGATTCTATGCTTCTGTTCTAGAGCCTGGTTTAGTAGATCTAGGGTCATTTTTAACAGGCAGCCCTGATACAGGTGGTCCTTGGTTTGAGAAATGCTGCCCTAATGAATCATAAGCTATAAAAGTCTTCAGATTAGTGAAGTCATATCCACAGGGTTTAGAAATCATTGTTGTTTTGGGGATAAAGGTAAATGGTAGATATGTGGTCTACTAAGTAAAAATGCTTTGGAGATTTCTTTTTATTCTGTTTGTTCTTCTTAGTATTTATGGACCTGAATATTAATCAAATAGATTATGACTATCAAAAGCATCACTTTACCAGATTAATGTTCAGTTTGGTTTTATTGATAGACTATCCATGAACATATTAAGACAGTTTCTGAAGGCTTGGATTAACTTCTAAAGACAATCCTAGTAAAGAATTCAGTACATGTAATGTAAGTAAAGCTCTCATTTTCCTTTCTTCTTGTAATTGCTTGTATTACTAATTCAAAGAGAAATTTATTTGTCAGAGATCGTACAGCAGAAATAAGACTTAAAAACACATTTGACTCTACTAGCCTGGAGTTTGAAGACTCCAAGTTTGTGTTCTGGTTCTCTCATTATCTGTTGTGATCACTTAACATTTCTGTCCTTATCTGTAAAATGGGAATCACAACCTACTTGATGGAATTTTTTTTTTAAATAAATTTATTTATTTATTTATTTGTTTATGGCTGTGTTGGGTCTTCGTTGCTGCGTGCGGGCTTTCTCTAGTTGTGGCGAGCGGGGGCTACTCTTTGTCGCGGTGTGTGGGCTTCTCATTGCGGTGGCTTCTCTTGCTGCGGAGCACGGGCTCAAGAGTGCAGGCTCAGGAGTTGTGGCACACGGGCTTAGTTGCTCCACGGCATGTGGGATCTTCCCGGACCAGGGCTCGAACCCGTGTCTCCTGTATTGGCAGGCGGATTCTTAACCACTGCGCCACCAGGGAAGTCCCTGGAATTGCTATATTATCTTGGGACCCCAGGGTACTCTTTGGCTGAGTGGTTGACTGGAAAATCCAATGTGAATTCATGCTTCAGGCCAGGTTCTGTATGGGTGTGATTTTTAGAATTTACATCATAAGCTAGCCCCAACCTAAACTGGAATAGTGTTTCTAAATTCTAAATTATTATCTTTATAAGTATTTATTCTTTTTCTTTCTAAGCCATGTCCACCACCTCACTTACATTGTCAGATTATAATTTCATGAGTAATTGAGGCTTTTTCGTAAACTTTGCTTGTGTAGATGCTAATGGATAAGATCAGCTGTTCTCTGAAGAGTGCTCACATCATGCAAAATTATAATGTACAATGAGGTCACTTATTTTTCCAAGTATATTATTCATTTTGATAAGTCTTTCATAGAAAAGCTTGTCTAATTGGGGAGATAGCTTATCTTCCTTCTTAAATATAATTGAAACTTTATGGGGTCAGATTTATCTTTTAAAAATATTTTTCATAAAGCTCAATTAATACACTTTAAAAAAGTAATAGATTATATATTTAAGAGCAGTTTTAGGATACATAAAAATTGAGCAGAAAGTACAGAGAGTCCCCCTATACCCCCCTCTTCTCTGTCCTTCCCAGTTTCTCCAATTATTGATATCTTGCCTTAGAGTGACACATTTGTTACCATTGATGAGCCAATATTGACACGTTATTATTATTATTATTTTTTTTAAAGGCATTAACTTTTAAAAAAAATTTATTTATTTTATTTGTTTTATTTTTGGCTGTGTTGGGTCTTCGTTGCTGCGCTCAGGCTTTCTCTAGTTTCAGCGAGTGGGGGCTACTCTTCATTGAGGCGCACTGGCTTCTCATTGTGGTGGCTTCTCTTGTTGTAGAGCACGGGCTCTAGGCACGTGGGCTCAGTAGTTGTGGCTCGCGGGCTCAGTAGTTGTGGCATGCGGGCTCAGTAGTTGTGGCACACGGGCTTAGTTCCTCCACGGCATGTGGGATCTTCCCAGACCAGGGCTCGAACCCGTGTCCACATTGGCAGGCGTATTCTTTTTTTTTTTTTAAATAGGGAGCATTTTCTTTTTTTCTTTTTTTTTTTTGTTTTTTTTGTTTTTTAAGTATTTTAATTAATTATTTTATTTTATTTTATTTTTGGCTGTGTTGGGTCCCCGCCTCTGCGCGAGGGCCCTCCCCAGCTGTGGCAAGTGGCGGCCACCCCCCCATCGCGGCGCGCGGGCCTCCCACCACCGCGGCCTCTCCCGCCGCGGAGCACAGGCTCCAGACGCGCACGCCCAGCAGCCGTGGCTCACGGGCCCAGTCGCTCCGCGGCATGCGGGATCCTCCCAGACCAGGGCCCGAACCCGCGCCCCCCGCACCGGCAGGCAGACTCCCAACCACTGCGCCACCAGGGAAGCCCTTTTTTTTTTTTTTAATTTTATTTATTTATTTTATTTATGGCTGTGTTGGGTCTTCGTTTCTGTGCGAGGGCTTTCTCTAGTTGTGGCAAGCGGGGGCCACTCTTCATCGCGGTGCGCGGGCCTCTCACTATCGCGGCCTCTCGTTGCGGAGCACAGGCTCCAGACGCGCAGGCTCAGTAGTTGTGGCTCACGGTCCCAGTCGCTCCGCGGCATGTGGGATCTTCCCAGACCAGGGCTCGAACCCGTGTCCCTTGCATTGGCAGGCAGATTCCCAACCACTGCGCCACCAGGGAAGCCCCATGGCAGGCGGATTCTTAACCACTGCACCACCAAGGAAGCCTGACACATTATTATTAACATTAGAGTTCACTCTGTTTGCATTCTAGGAATTTTGACAAATGTATAATGACATATATCCACCATTACAATATCACACAAAATAGTTTCACTGCCCTACAAATCCCCCGTACTCCACCTATACATCCCTCCCCCAAACCCCTGGCAACCACTGATCTTTTTAAATATCTGCATAGTTTTATCTTTTCCAGAATGTCATACAGTTGGAATCATACAGTATGTAGCCATTTCAGATTGCCTTCTTTCACTTGGCAACATTCATTCAGATTCCCCATGTCTTTCCAAGGCTTGATAGTGCATTTCTTTTTATTGCTGAATAATATTCCATTGTCTGTATGTACCACGGTTTGTTTATCCATTCACCTATCGAAGGACATCTTGATTGTTTCCAAGTTTTGGCAATTAAGAATGAAGTTGCTGTAAGTATTCATGTGCAGGTTTTTGTATAGACATAAGTTTTCAGCTCATTTGGGTAAATATCAAGGAGCAGTATTGCTAGATCCTAACTGAAGGAAGGAGTAAGAATGGTGGGTTGGAGAGTCACCAAGTTGAAGGGATACTGCTCTGTCACCATCCTGCTCACCCTTTTAGTGGTATTGGACACAGCTGAGCATCTTTTTTTTTTTTTTCTTAAAACATTCTCTTCTCTTGGCTTCTGTGACAACATTTCCCCTGGTTTTTCTTCAGTCTTGCTGGTCTTTCCTGCTTGCCTTTCCTGTTTCATCTACCTGAACACTAATGTTGAAGTGCCTCAGGCCTCTGTCTGGGGCTCTCTTTTCTCCTCTTTTTCTATATTCTCTCCTTGGGTTATCTTATCCATTACTTTGACTTTATCATCTCCATCCTGATGACTGACTGACTACCAAGGTCGTATCTCCAACCCAGGTGTCTCCAGGCTCCCAATTCCTGTGTCCTGATGCTTAATTGACATTTCCCCTTGGACAGTTATAGTTATCTCCTGTTTATCTTGTCCAAAACATAACTGTTTTTTAAAAAACTGAAGTAGTTGGGGACTTCCCTGGCGGTCCAGTGGTTAAGACTTCACGCTTCCAATGCAGGGGGCACAGGTTTGATCCCTGGTTGGGGAACTAAGATCCCACATGCCGTGTGGTGCAGCCAAAAAAATAAATTTAAAAAGAAATTGAAGCAGTTGATTTACAATATTGTGTTAGTTTCAGGTGTACAGCAAAGTGATTCAGTTAAATATATATATAAGTTTTTTCAGATTCTTTACTGTTATAGATTATTACAAGATATTGAATATGGTTCCCTGTGCTATAAAGTAAATCCTTGTTGTTTATTTTATTTATAGTGGTGTATGTCTGTTAATCCCATACTCCTAATTTAAACCTCTCCCCAAGAAACATAACTCTTAAGCTTTCTGACCACAAGCTTGTGCCCTTCTCCCCTCTCAGCTTTCCCCAGCTAAGTAAATGGCATCACCACCTAGCCCATGGTACAAGCCAAAAACCTAGGAATAGCCTTAATTCCCTCTTTCTCTCATACCTCTGCTTCTCTTCAAATCATCAGCAAGTCCTGCTGCTGGTTCTACCTCTAAAGTTTTCTTAACTTCCTTTACTTGTCTCGTCCTGACTTCTGGTCCTGCTCTATGGTAGACTAGATACCCTGAAAACCTCCCGTACAAAACACCAAGAAATGTTGGATACACTGAGCTCTCCAGGAAATTAGGGAAATCTTCAGAGGCAAAAATCAAACGGAATCGCACCAAAATAAGGGAGAAAAGTCAGCCTATGATGGGTGTGGGTGTGGGGGGCATTTCCCTATCCCCATTGCTAAAGATTTTTAGATTAACAGCCCCTCTAGGCAGCAGACAGGGTCTTGCTCTTGGTAAGGAGTCGGCCAAGTCTAAAAGAATTCCTAAGCATAGGCCTGTCCATTTTGAGATTTGAATTTACACTTTCTTTGGTCCTGGAAACTCCAATCTGAGATTTTTAACATAATAAGGTCCCTTTTCCTTTAGGAGTCAGAACAAATAGCTTACATCCTCCCAGATGCCGTATCTGAAGTATGACCCCAGTCACTCACTATCCTACATCTTTACTGCTCTTATCACAAGTGGTAATTATCGTCCTCATTTACTTGTCTGTCTTCCTCCATCTCAAGGAGGGAAGAGACCTGTCTGTCCTGTTCACCACTCTGTACCTCTATACTACTGAAGGGTTTTTGTATTTTTTTTTTTTAAATGAATGAACGAATGAATGGGTCAGTGATTCGAGTAAGTAGGCTCCTTCTGAGAGAAAATAAAATGATGTTGCATCAATTTTATTTTATTTTGGTACTAAGCATTTCACTTTAAAACACAGTTTAAATTTTTATCCAGAGTAATGCATACAAATAATTTAGAAATCGAAGAGTACTGAAAGACTTATATTGAAAACAATAGTCTTCTGTCCCATCTATTCTCATTTCCAAGTATTGCTTCCCAGAGACAGCTGCTTTGAAAGCATTTAGCTTTTTTGGGGGGGGGTATTTACTTCTATGCTTCTAGGTAATAAGCTTATGCTGGTATTTTTAAAAAATTTTTATTGGAGTATAGTTGATTTACAATGTTGTGTTTCAGATGTACAGCAAAGTGACTCAGTTGTACATGTACATATATCCACTCTTTTTTAGATTCTTTTCCCATATAGGCCATTACAGAGTGTTGAGTAGAGTTCCCTGTACTCTACAGCAGGTTCTTTTTAGTTATCTATTTTGTATATAGTAGTGTGTATATGTCAGTCCCAATCTCCCAGTTTATCTCCCCATCCCCTGATACGCTGCTACTTTTGAAATATCAAATCTTAGACACCTTTTAACTTCATATTACCATTGGTGAAGGTTTTCTTTCACCACCGCTCTTCCTTCCCATACCTCACAATGAAATCATAATTTTTATTTTATTTTTTATCATCATAATCTTTAAACCACTTTAGTTAAACCACTAAATCATGCGTTTTATTTTGACTAAATAAGTATTGTTCACTGATAAGCCAAGTAGTGTACTATGATTACATTTCCTTTCTCATGCAAATATTTGTTTTTTCTGGAGTTAATGTTTTTATCTTAAAAATTGATTTAGTTTTCTTATACCTATTGCTAACTTTCCCCAAATGTTCCAGCAGTTCTCTCAAATGCCTGGCAGTTTACTTCAGATATTTAAACACATTGACAATCTATTCATCATTTTCTTGGCATCCCTCTCACCCCATCATCCTGCTGCAATCTGGGTCTCCTTTTATTACTCTCCTATGTCAGATTCCCTTTTTCCTAGATCTCGCGTCTTCCTCTTTCTGGCTTGATTGCTTCATTTGCTGAACCACAAATTCTAGTAACACGCTATCAGGAAAAGGTGCCTGGGAAGTAAATTTTCTTTTGAGCATCTGAAATCTCTTTATTCTTTCTTCACACTTGAATGATCGTTTGGGTGGGCACTGAATCATTTGTTCATCATTTCGAAGGCATTGTTGGCTCAGTTGGCTTTGAATCTTTCAGTGTCTGTGTTGAAAGTTTTTTTTTTTTTTTTTTTTTGGCTGTGTTGGGTCTTCGTTGCTGGGCGTGGGCTTTCTCTAGTTGCGGCGAGTGGGGGCTACTCTTTGTTGTGGTTCGCGGGCTTCTCATTGCAGTGGCTTCTCTTGTTGCGGAGCACGGGCTCTAGGCGCACGGGCTTCAGTTGTGGCACACGGGCTCAGTAGTTGTGGCTCGCGGGCTGTAGAATGCAGGCTCAGTAGTTGTGGTACACGGGCTTAGCTGCTCCGTGGCATGTGGGATCTTCCGGGACCAGGGCTCGAAGCTGAGTTCCCTGCATTGGCAGGTGGATTCTTAACCACTGTGCCACCAGGGAAGTCCCTGTGTTGAAAGTTTGATGCTGTTCTGATTTCTGATCCTCTCCAAGAGACCTGGTTCTTTTCTCTGGAAGTTTGTATGACTTCTTCATTCCCGCTGTTCTGAAATTTCACAGAATGTGCCTTCATGTGGGTTTATTTTCATTCATTGGATTGGGTTCTAGATGGGTCCCTTTCAATCTGGAAAGGGAAATTCTTATTATTTCTTTGATAATTCCCACTTTACCATTTTCCCCTTCTCTTTTTCTGTGAATCCTCTTCGTCAGATATTGGATCTTTTGGACAGATCATCTGAGTTGTGTTTTGTTTTGTTTCCCCTCTGCTTCTATTTTCCATCTTTTTTGTTGTGGATTATATTCAAGGAGGTTTCCTTGGCTCTTTCAACCCATCTATTTAGTTTTAAACTCTGGGTGTCATTCTCAATTTCAAGAGTCCTTTCTCAGTTGCCATTTTCATCTTCATTTTTATCCTGTTCCTGAGACATATATAATTTGTCTCTTTGAGGGTATTATTTATAGTTTTGTGAAATTTTTGTATACGCCTAGTGTTTTCTGATTCCTGAATTCCTCTTTTCTTTTGTTCATCTCTCTCTTTCATGTTGGAGGTTTTCTTCAAAAGTCTAGTAGTTCTTAGTTAAAGTTGAATGGTCATATTTGCTTGTTGGGCTTCCCTGTGGGGTGACTGGGGTTTGCCAGGGTTCTGGGAGCTTCTCACCTAATCTCTGTTGTTTTAGTTCAGTGACTCTCTTGCCCTCAGCTGTGCCTGGTGTCCTGAAGCCTGGACTTGGCTTTCTCCAGACAATAAGTATTCTTTCTGTCTTCTGCTGGGTTCGGAGAAAGGTAGTTATCTGGAGGATCTAAATGCTTTTTATACAGATTTTTCAACCTATTCTCCTATTTTGAGCCAAACTTCTTATCCCTCCCTTCAACCATACCTACCACCTCCAACTTTGAGCTTTTTCAGGGTTATACAGCATACAATTACTGTTCAGTTTTCTCAGCTATGCTAGGCAGTTACCATCACTCTGCTTTCTGGATTCCAGAATTTTATTGACATCTTTTGTCCACTGTCATCTCATTTCCCATTCTTTGTCCTTGTGGGTTTGTACCCATTGCCCCTGCTTTACTGTCACTTTAGAAGGCCTGTGGGTCATGTTTAACCAGAAGATCTGTGTCATGTCCTCTTGAGCACCCCTGTGTTTGCACATGCTGGTCCCGCTGCTTGGACTGGCTACCCCTTCCTCTCCAGCGTTACCAGCTCTCCTGCAGAGCTACTGTACCTTGGAAAGCCAGTGTACCTTGTAAAGTATAGCACCATTCCATTTCCATGTAATTACCTTGTTATTTGTCTGCCTTTCTTTCAAAACTGTATCTTCCTTGACAGGAGGGACGAGTTTGGACAAGTCCCAGGAACACCATTCACCTTGTTATTTTGGAGTTATGTTCCAGGAGTACACCCTGGACTTGTGCATTCCTCTCACTCTGGCAGAGAGACTATGAGTTCTCCAATTCTGTGTTCCTTGGGGCTTAGCAAAGCACCTGGGAAAGAGGCACTCAAATGTTCAGTGAACCAGTGACACCTCTACATGTGGCCTTCTAAATGTCACAAGTTGGCTAGAAAGCCTCTGAGGTGGAGATGTAGTGTACAGCATGATGACCATACTTAACCACACTGTATTGTATGGTTTTTGTTAGTTTGTTCATTTTTTGTTTGTTTTGTTTTGTTTTTAATTTTGGCTGCACTGAACAGCTATGCGGGATCTCAGTTCCCCGACCAAGGATTGAACCCGGGCCACGGCAGTGAAAGCCCGGAATCCTAACCACTAGGCCACCAGGGAACTCCCTTGTATGTTTGAAAGTTGTGAAGAGAGTAGATCTTAAAAGTTCTCATCACAAGAAAAAAAAACTAACTTTGTGAAGTGATGGATGTTAACTAAACTTACTGTGGTAAGCATTTCACAATATACACATATTTCAAATCACTGTGTTGTATACCTAAAACTAATACAATGTCATATGTCAATTATAGCTCAATAAAACTGAGGAAGAAAAGAAAAGAAAAGAAAACCTCTGAGAAAATGATATATTTTGTTTCTGTGCATTTTTGTCTACTGCGGTCACAGTTATGTGATAAATTTTTTTTTCAGACCCCAACATATTCTTCGGAAGAATAGCAACTGTGACCCTTTTTTTCTGCCTGGATAGAAGATTTTCTCTTTGTAATCAGACTTTTCCCCACCATTCTAGCCGTATTTTTCTAGTTGTAAAATTGAAGGCTTGACCTACTCCTTGCCCTATTTTGTGGTGGAAAGAACACTAGACTAAGTCAGGAGACTGATTATTGGATGTTGTTCCCAATGGTCGTGTCAGTGGTCTATTTCCATGCCTGTGAAGTGAAGAGGTTGGATTTTATATATTTTAAGAGCTCTTAAACAACACCAACAATATACTTTTTAAAAAAAAATTTATTTATATTATTTATTTTTGGCTGCATTGGGTCGTCGTTGCTGCGCGCAGGCTTTATTGCGGTGAGCAGGGGCTACTCTTCGTTGCGGTGAGCGGGCTTCTCATTGTGGTGGCTTCTCTTGTTGCGGAGCACGGGCTCTAGGCACGCAGGCTTCAGTAGTTGTGGCTTACAGACTCTAGAGCGCAGACTCAGTAGGTGTGGCTCACGGGCTTAGTTGCTCCGCGGCATGTGGGATCTTCCCAGACCAGGGCTCAAACCCGTGTCCCCTGCATTGGCAGGCGGATTCTTAACCACTGCGCCACCAGGGATGCCCACTATATGCTTTTTGTTATTGAGTTGGAGCCCAAGTGTCTTGAGGGTACAGCATTGAAAAGCAGGCAATAGATTTCCTGTGTAAAGAGATTTACTATTGATTCTAGGTTGGGTCTTAGACCTTTCACTTTGGGAATATCTCAAAATAAACTTACTCATCCGAGTGGTTTTATGTTTTATGAGATACCTCATTTCAGTGTCTATATGTCAGTATTTAGTTATATAATTTCTTCGGTTCTCCAGTACTACCAACAGGCTCATGTCATGTAATGTCCCCTTTTAGATGGCGGCAGGGAGCTAAAGTCTCATTATTGCGATTTAAGGAGTAACAACTCTACTGTGTAACAGTTTAGCTTGATAGGAAAAGCCTTATAGTAAAAAAGAATTTTTGTGATGCTCACATTTTCATATAAATTCTTCTGTTGGGAAACTGTACATATTTGCTTTGTCACTTATAGAAAATTTTTATGAATTATTGTACCTATTAGCTCATGCTTAAGGAAGACTAGCTTATGCCATTATGTGAAGTTAATTAGCTGCTTAAGGTATTTCAGTCTGCGCTAAAAGTATGTTACAGATTCTTTTAACTTATTAATTTTCATACCTTTTTTTTTTTTTTTATGTCTCTGTTGGGTCTTCGTTTCCGTGCGAGGGCTTTCTCTAGTTGTGGCAAGCGGGGGCCACTCTTCATCGCGGTGCGCGGGCCTCTCACTATCGCGGCCTCTCTTGTTGCGGAGCACAGGCTCCAGACGCGCAGGCTCAGTAATTGTGGCTCACGGACGTAGTCGCTCCGCGACATGTGGGATCCGCCCAGACCAGGGCTCGAACCCGTGTCCCCTGCATTGGCAGGCAGACTCTCAACCACTGCGCCACCAGGGAAGCCCCAATTTTCATACCTTTATTCAACAATTATTTGAGCATCCTCTAGGTACTGGGGAAGTAGCAGTGAACAGAAGAAAGTCTGTTCTCATGGAGCTCACGTCCCTAGCAGGTGGTGATGGAGGAGAGAAACAAAAAAGAAATCTATGGTGTATTGGATGGTGACGAGTATGTGAAGAAAAATTCCGCAGGGGTAGATGTGCTGTTTTAGATAGTGGTGTCAAGGGACATTTGTACAGAGACCTGAATGAAGTGAGGGAGCGAGCCAGGTAGCTGTCCAGGGGAAGAGCTTTCCAGGAGAGAGAAGAAGGTACAAAAGGCCTAGGGCAGAAATGGGTGTGGTGTGTTCCAGAAGCAGAAAGGAGAGAGGTGTGAGCAAAGGAGTGAGCAGTGGGAGAGGTCAGAGAGGCATCCAGGGCAAAATGGACTGACTCTCCACTGGGCCATGGTGGGAGTTTGGATCTTCTTCTGAGTGGGTTTTGAGCAGAGGAATGAAATGATCTGACTTATATTTTGAAAAGATCTATAATGTGGAGAATAGACTGTAGAGGGACAGGAGTGAGAGCATCAAGCATCGGTTAGGAGTTTAGTGCAGTAGTTTAGGTAAGAGCTGATGGTGGCTTGGATTAAGATTGTCGCAGTGGAGGTAGTGAGAATTTCTCACGTTCTAGATATGTTTTGAAGGTAGAGTCCACAGGATTTGTTAATGGATTGGATGTTGGGGGGAGAGAAGCAGAGAGAAGGAGGAGGAGGAGGAGGCAGGGAAGGAGGAGATAGAGGAGAAGGAGGAAGAGGAGTCAAGGCTTATATTAAAGGTTTTTAGTGTGAGCACATGCAAGAGTGGAGGTGTCATTTGCTAAAATGGGGAAGATTGGAGGGGAAGTTGGCTGGGAGAGGTTTTTTTTTAAAATTTATTTTTGGCTGTGTTGGGTCTTCTTTGCTGCACGCGGGCTTTCTCTAGTTGCGGTGCGCAGGCTTCTCATTGTGGTGGCTTCTCTTGTTGTGGAGCACGGGCTCTAGGCTTCAGTAGTTGTGGCTCACGGGCTCTAGAGCGCAGGCTCAGTAGTTGTGGCTCACGGGCTTAGTTGCTCTGTGGCATGTGAGATCTTCCCGGACCGGGGATCGAACCCGTGTCTCCTGCATTGGCAGGTGGATTCTTAACCACTGCGCCACCAGGGAAGTCCAGGGAGAGGTTTTTAATGAAAGGGTTAGTTTGGGGTACATTAAATTTGGGATGCTTGTTAGACACCCAAGTGGAGATATTGAGTAAGGCAGTGAGATAGAGGACTCGAGTTCATGGGAAAGGCTAGGGCTGGAGATGTAAATTTGGGGATTGTCAGATGTTATTTTGAAGGAGTGCGACTGGATGAATCATTTAGAAAATGAGTGCATAGAGGAAAGAAGAGATTAACTAGTGAAATAGTTTTAACAGCGAAGCCTTTCCCTTTAAAACTCCAAATTCCTTTCTCACGGAAGTTGGTCTCTATCAAGATGGTATTCCATCACTATGTTAGTAAAAATGTTCTAGTCACCAAGTGCCATAAACCAACTGAAATTTAGTAGCATAAAGCAGCAACCGTTTTATTGTGCTGACAGATTCTGTGGGCAGGGATTTGGATAGCACGGCAGGGATGGCTTGTCTTTGCTCTGCAACGTCTGAGGCCTCAGCTGGGAAGACTTGAACATCTGGGGGCAGTTATCATCGGGAGGCTGCTTCACTCACATATCTGATGCCTGGGCCGGGATGAATCAAAGGCTGATCTCAGCTGGGACTGTACACCAACTGCCTCTGTGTGACCTCTCTGGCCTTGGGTTTCTCACAGGATGTTGGTTGGGTTCTGGAAAATGAGCTTTCTGAGAGAATCAGGCCTTTACAGTTGCATATCAATACTTCTGTTGGTTGGAGCAGTCGTGGGCTTAGCTAGATTCAAGGACAGGGAACAAAGACCCCTTCTCTCAACAGGAGTAGTATCGGAGAATTGGGGGCATTCTAGTGTGTGTGGCAACCACCACAAATGCCCTTTGAATTTGAGGTTCTGCCCCCAAACCACAGTTACTTTGAAGGAAGGCGTTCTAACACAGGATCCATGGATATGGATTCTCAGCCCCAGTTATATGGTGCTCCATGCTAAGTGACCAAGATTACCTTAATATCTCTTACAGGGAAAGTGACCTGAATAAATTCAAGAAAAGGTTCTTCCTTCTCTTCAGTAAGTGTTGAACTATATTGTGGGTCTGTGAAACTGAGACTCAGAAATTTAAGTTCCCTTTCTCTGTTTTATTTGTCTGTCTTAAATGAATTTATTACTAACTTACGTAGCATTCTAGATCAATGGATGCTTTTTGACTCTTTTTTTTGGGCTTTGACCAAAGATAACAGTACCTACAGGCTTTTTTTCCCAGCAACTTGCCCTCCTCCTCCCTTTGTTGCCTTCAAGCCTGGAAATTTTGACGTGATGGTTTGCTTGCCCAACTTAACAGTTGTTTCTCAAAGGCTAAACTCCTGTTTGTAAAAGTTGGTGGCTTGCCTCTGATTCCTGTGAGGGTGAGTCCCTCAGCATTCAAAGCTCATTAGAAGGATGCTTTGCTTCTCTCTAGAAAAACCTCCAAATTCTAGGTAACCAATCATACAGGGTAGAGCTAATCTTGTTTTCCTAGATGCGGTTGCATATTGGTGCCATACTTTTCAGTATTGTAGCCATTGGTGAGTGTTCAGTAGGGACTTTTGCAGTGGAGGTGGTGTTTATATGTGTGAGTAAAGGACGCTATAAAGGAAATACTCATTTGGTGTCTTAAATTTGATATCAGAATGATATGTGAGGGTCAGATGGAGGAGATGGAATCAAAACAAAACAAAAAAGCCTCAGCCACATACCTAAGCACTGTGGGCATTCGGAGTGGAAGCAGTGGTTGGACTATGGGTAGGGTTAGGGAATGCCTCTCCAGCGGAGACAAGAAAGGGACATATAATGCCACCAAGGGGAAAAACATTTTAGGCAAGAGCATCTTTGAGAAAGGAACAAAGTCTGTGGGGGGTGGAGGCAAGGGCGAGGAGGGAGATGAGTTGACTTGACATTTTGAAAGTCATCTTGAGGCTGGAGAGAGGAGCTGGAGGGGCCAAAGTTGGCTGAGGAGTTGGGGAGCCTCAGCCGGGGGTAAAGATTTTGGGTGGGACAGTGTGACGCTGGTGTATGGTTTTGTTTTCTTTTTTAATTTTTATTTATTTATTTTTTAAAATTTATTTTATTTATTTATTTATTTTTGGTTGTGTTGGGTCTTTGTTGCTGTGCGCGGGCTTTCTCTAGTTGCGGTGAGTGGGGGCCACCCTTTGTTGCGGTGCGCGGGCTTCTCATAGCAGTGGCTTCTCTTGTTGTGGAGCATGGGCTCTAGGCATGTGGGCTTCAGTAGTTGTGGCACGCAGGCTCAGTAGCTGTGGCTCGCGGGCTGTAGAGCGCAGGCTCAGCAGCTGTGGCACACGGGCTTAGTGGCTCCGCGGCACGTGGGATCTTCCCGGACCAGGGCTCGAACCCGTGTCCCCTGCATCGGCAGGCAGACTCCTAACTACTGCGCCACCAGGGAAGCCCTGGTGTATGTTTTTGAACTGGGAGAGTTGCTGTGGTTTTACTCTTATTGAAAGGTCACTGAAGGGTCATCCTTGAATTTTTCAAGCAGCAAAACTGAAAGAGTTGGTCTGCTCCTCAGAATACTTCTTACTGGACGCAGTGTGCTTGCCTGGGAGAATCTGGTTCGGTCAATGTAGCTGTGATTCATACCAGTGGTTTATTCATTCCATATGTTTTTTTGAGTATCTGTTAAGAGCTGGGCATCCTGCTGGATGCTGGGGGGGTGAAGGGGAGGACACACTGGTGATCAAAAGCCCAGGCTCTTCCTGTCCTCAGGCTGGCAGTCTGGCATAGAGGTTAGAAGTGCAAGTTACGGAGTCACAGTGCTCAGGTCCAAGTACGGAGAACATCGGGATCTTTCCCAAAGCAGTGTCTCCCCGAAATCGGGGAAGTTTTAAGCTAAGGGTACACGCATATTCATGAAGGGGCTTGGGCAGAGGGGAACTCAGCATAGAATTAGGGCAAAGGTCTACAGAGTCCAAGCTTTAGTTGATTGAAGTCAGGAGGGTCAACATCATTGTTCTATCCTTCACCTGGATGGGGGCCTTAGTTCCTGCAGAACTCAAAGATATATTATCATGTATATCTCTTGAGGAGGAACTAGGACTTTGCTTTATTACTTCGCTGTTGTTTGACTGCCTTTCCTCTGTTGGTGCACTCCTGTGTTCTCTTAAGATCATTAATTACTGAGACCTGTTCAAGGGCAAGCATTGCAGCCAGGCGTAGATCACAAAATGGCTTAGGCCAAAATGGCTTCTCTTATGTTGAGAAAGCCATTCCTGGTTCACTTTCTGCAGGGACCCCCTTACCTATCTGCTTACAGACTTGTCACTTGTCTGCTTAAAACTCTACAGATCTCCCCATTACCCTTGGGCGAGAGTTCCTGTTTCTTCTTGCGGCTTACACCAGAGCCTTCTCCAGCCTCATCTCATGCCATAGTTTCCTGATGCAGTCTCCACAGGGCTCTGCTTCATTACAACTGCCTGGACCCCATCCTTGGGGATGATTATTCAGTACATGTAGAGTAAGGACCAGCCTCCAGCATCTCAGAGCCCCTCAGGTGATTGTGATGTGCATCCTGGGTGAGACCTGATCTCTTGTTCCAAGGTTCTCAGTCTGGCCACACCTTAGCATTGTCTGAAGAGCTTTTAAGTATTGAAATCTGGTTCCCACCCTCAGCAGTATTCCCATTTGGCATCTGGTTTGGTTCCCGGGTATCTCTATTTTATTTTTAAAAAAATATCTGCCCTTGTAATTCTGATCTGCAGCCAGGGTTGAGAACCTCTGCATACAGAGGGCAGAATCAAGGAGTAGATGTTGTGGGAAAACAGATCCTGATTCTGGAGTGATTTACCCTTTCAGATCTCCAAGTATTTGAAAAGCCACTCTTCCGTAATTTATATTTTTCTCTCCTAACCTCACTTCCTGCTCCCCAAGTCGTCTTCCTGGGCAAAACGTTCAAGTTCTTGGACTCCTGACACCCTGATTGCCCCTCCCTGAATGTGTTTGTTTTTTAATGCACCATTTAAATTGTGATACAATTAGAATATCACTAGGTGTGGGCCAGTTAAGCTGGACTAATAGATCCTTTCATCCAAATGCTACATATGTCTGTTAAAATATCATTAGATCACACTGACTTGGTATTATGGTTGACTCATGCGTTACTTAAAATCAATGAAAACTCCCACTGTAGCATAGAGGTTAAGAGCAGGAATTCTGAAAACGGACTTATTTGGGTTAGGATTCCAGCTTCATGCCTTTACTACCTGTCTGACCTTGGGTGCATCACTTAAAATTCTGTGCCTCATTTTCCTCCTCTGTAAAATGGGTATAAAAATAGTGTCTGTCTCATAGGGTTGTCATGAAGATGAAATGAATAAATAAATATGTCAAGTACTTAAAAGAGTGCCTCGCACATAGTAAGTGCTGTATAAATATTAGCAATAACCATTAGTTCTTTGGACTGCTCTTAAACCAAGATTCTTATTTTTCATCTTTTTCGTTCATTTGGATATCACTTGGTGTTTTCACCTTTAGGCTTTTAGGACCTGGAGCTATCCTTAGGTGAACTATGGGTGGAGATATTTGATCAGGGCACCACCCAACCCTCTCTCCCCTTCACTCACACCAAATCACAGCATTACTAACTCCTCCCTCAGGATGTCACAAAGACCCATTAAAATGCATGTAAGCAGGGAAAGCTGACTTTATCATTTAACAGGACTAATCCGATTAATTAATCTGTTTCCCAGGGCATTGAGGAAATGGATTTAGCATAAGAAATGCTGATGAAAGGGATGCCATGAGGGGAAGGAACAATATGGCAATGAGGTGTACCCAGCACATACAGGAGGGATGCTGTACATCCGTTATTTTTTTAAAACCTATATAACAATCCTTCAAAAGAGGGATACTTCCCCATTTTACTAAAGGAGAAGCCTGTTATGTAGTCAAGTAATATCTCCCAAACAAGCAGCTGATAAATGGTAGGCAGGGCTTGCACCCAGGCCCATCCAAGGTCAAGTCTCTTGGTCCTTGGCTTTACACCACACCGCTTCAGAGGAGCGTGTCTGGTTGGCGGAGGGGACGTGTGACAAAGTGGGGGGCCACATGATGCTCAAATTTGGTTTGTTTTGTGGTCTTTTTCTGGAGCTCAGACCTGTTCTCAGGCAACTTTAACCATAAACTTCGCACTCAGTAATTGACAAAGCGCATCTAGTTGTGTTACTTTCAGTTTAGAGGGAATTATGTTTGTTATGCTCTTGTTCTTTTAATCTGAAATATTTGTGATCAAATATGCTGCCTATCCCAAATGAAGTTTGGAGAATATGCCGTTTTTGTTTTTGTTTTTTAATTCCATAACAGTATTAGATTTGAAATAAGAGGCCTTGGCAAGTCATAGTTTTCAGAATCTTTTTCTCAGAGGTAGCTGCGTGAGCACTAGATTTTGGGTAGTGCTTTTGGTTTTGTTTTTAACATCCTGAGTGTCCTTCATGGATCAAGGCACTAGGTTTTCCTTCCTTTCTGCTGTTAGCATTCCTGGTAGTCTCCACCACTTACACTTAACTGTAAACCTGATACATTTTATTCTCTGTGTTTCTGGATTTAAATTAGATAACTATACAAAAGTAGTGCTAGTGATAAGACTTTACACATGTCAGGCTTTGGAATGGAAAAAATCACGTGCTCAGCACAAGATGCTTGAACTTTTCCAAGAATTAAAGTGAGATAAGAAGAATGAGGGATAGTAGAATTTGGGGGGTTGAACGTGCTCCAGAGTATCATTAAAACTGTTCTTTCGCTTACTTCTCCGAGCTCTGCTCCCCAGTAATTTAGTACTTCTTTCTTGTATTCAATTTTGCCACCTTAGTAGGGAACTATAATTCAAGTTCTCTTATATCTCAATGTCCATTTTTTGCAAAGAAGTGTTGGTTTCTGACTTTAAAGCAAATCCTATTATTTGTAATTGAATATTACAATGAGGTTAGTTCAAATTGGGCACTCAAGTGTTAATATTTTGTCTTTTTAGGAAATCAAAACTAGATCTCTGCAAAGACTTCTTATTTTTAAAGGCAAACATCTAGTCTTAAACTTTACAAAGGAACTATTTGGATTTGTAAGCAAGGAAATTATATATTTACTATACGAGTGTACTTATTTCGAATTATCTTTTTAAATTTGAAATTCCAAAGTCTTAATGTCTAGTGTAATTATCAATGGTGAAATAGTTAAGCTATAATATTTAAGTGTGGACTCCCTGTCATTCGTTACACCTTTAATCCAACAGTGAAAATGTCATGAAGATTGAGTGTCTTTGTCTAGCATTAATTGCCTTTTAGTTTTTCTCATTTTTTTCCTCCTCCCTAATTTACTTTAAGGAGTTTGCAGCTACCTCATATTATTTTTGGTATGTGGTACGGCGAGAACAAAAAATTGGAGCTTATAATTATAAATAAATTCTGTGACCCTTAATGGAATTTTCAGGATTATATTGAAAACACTAATAGAAACCAAATAGTTGTTCTGTGGGCTTTAAACAGAAATCCCGTTGTATAGAACATGTTTACTATAAAATAAGAGTTAAAAGAGAATAGAAAGCTGTAAAAATCCTATGATCCTAACTTTCAGAAAGAAATAAAAAATATATATACATACCCTGAGATAGATTAAGAGGAATTATATCAACATGTCCAACATGTCAATTGTAGTTCTAGATAGTATGATGATACGATATGGGTGATTTTATCTTTTGGTTTTTGTTTTTGTATTTCTCCAAATTTTCCACAGTGAACATTATTACTTTTTTTTTTTTCTTAGGCCACACCATGAAGCATGTGGGATCTTAGTTCCCCGACCAGGGATCGAACCCGTGCCCCCTGCACTGGAAGCGTGGATTCTTTTTTTTTTTTTTAATTTATTTAATTTATTTAATTTTTGGCTGCATTGGGTCTTCGTTGCAGCTTGCGGGCTTTCTCTAGTTGCAGCGAGTGGGGGCTACTCTTTGTTGCAGTGTGCAGGCTTCTCATCGTGGTGGCTTCTCTTGTTGCCGAGCACGGGCTCTAGGCGCGCGGGCTTCAGTAGTTGTGGCTTACGGGCTTAGTTGCTCTGTGGCATGTGAGATCTTCCCGGACCAGGGCTCAAACCCGTGTCACATGCATTGGTAGGCGGATTCTTAACCACTGCACCACCAGGGAAGTCCCAAAAACATCTTTTTAAAAGGACTGGTTTCAATAGAAATTAGTACCATTTCTATGTTATTTTATACTTTGGTTGCCTTAGTCACTGGGCCTTTCCTGACGGCAAAGAGGAGCTTAGTGTAGGCAACAGATAATATACAAGTATGAATAAATATGTTCTATTTTAAATGTAGGTATTTCTAATATAGAGTATGGCTAACACCCAAAGAAAAATCTTGGGACGCGTTGCAAGGTAGAACAGAAATTATCTTTAGATTGCTTTCTGTTCTGGATTATTGTACACGCCTGGTTTTCGTCCCTCTCCTCACTTTCACCCCTGACTCACTCACCCTTGTCATAAATCCACTGGTGCCTGCATGTGAAGAACAGGTGTTAATTTAAAAAGATGTTTTATGGAATGATGTAATGAAGCCTTTTGTAAGTCGTCTTGACTTGTGGTTCTCAACACATCCCTTGGTTTCTTTAGATTGAAGTGTATAAATGAGAACTGTGACTTGGACAGACCTTTTTAGTGATCTTTACAGTAATAAGTGCCCCGTTAAACAGTAGTTGTTTGCCTTATGACTTCTTGTTATCCCCAAGAGGTTGAGAAATTCCTCTTTTGAAAAGTCCAGAAAGTCTTTGGTGACTTGCTGTTTCATTTTTATTGTTCTTTTCTTTTCAGTTGTAGAAAACAGGATCACACTCACCTTTCCTTTATCTGCTAACATTTACTATCTGCGAACCTTAAACTGAGTAAACGCCTGGAGAGAATTAAGAGAATGTATTGCCCTAAGCCAGCCACTGTATGGAATGAATTGACTTCTCTCCTCTGCACCCAGAATGGTGCTGGGCACTCACGTTGTTGTGCAAATCGCTCTCTATGTTCTGGAGTTCAGTGAAAGTGGTTATTAGGTCAGGCTTAGAACTATTCCATAGTTAAGAAATACTTCAGTTAGAATTTAGTAGAGTCCTTCAGATTAACTTGTAATTTGAAAAACCAGAATTGAGATTGTGAAATAAAGTGGGAAAAAAAAAAGTTTTTTTCCAGTAAGACAATTACCACAAAGCCAGTTGGCAATGGTTTTCCTAGACAATTTGGCTTCTGATCTCTTGAGGATCTAGAGTTCTTTTTTTTTTTTTTTTTTTTTAGTGACAGATTCTTTTTTTTTTTTAATTTTTATTTATTTATTTATTTATTTATGGCTGTGTTGGGTCTTTGTTTCTGTGCGAGGGCTTTCTCTAGTTGCAGCAAGCGGGGGCCACTCTTCATCGCAGTGCGCGGGCCTCTCACTATCGCGGCCTCTCTTGTTGCGGAGCACAGGCTCCAGACACGCAGGCTCAGTAGTTGTGGCTCATGGGAGTAGTTGCTCCGCGACATGTGGGATCCTCCCAGACCAGGGCTCGAACCCGTGTCCCCTGCATTGGCAGGCAGACTCTCAACCACTGCGCCACCAGGGAAGCCCGGATCTAGAGTTCTTATGAAGAGCAATTGGTCTGATTGCCCTGTGGCTCCTGTTAGTTAAGTATGGTTTGTAGCTAAGCAGCTGGTAAGGAAATCACTGACTCTTTGCCCATGTTCTCCTTGAAAATACTACCTGCTCTTTGGCTTTAATTTAGAATGATTTTTTTTTTTTAATATAGAATAGCTATTAAGTATTACCTACAGTGATTAGACTGCGAAGTAGAACATAACATCAGTCATTTTTGGTCCCTTAATTTTATGGAAAATACTGTTAGCTGGTTTCTGGTTTAAGAAATAGCCCGATTATTATAGTACTTACTAAAACTAACTAAAACCAAAACAACAAAAACCCTCTGAGTAATGGACTAGAAATGAATTGGCAAATTTTCAACAACTTGTAATTTTTTAATGGTATATGAGTTTGAAAATGCAAATATTCATGCATGACTACATTGTTAATCCATAATTGAGCAGGTATAGTATGATGCTGCTTTATAGTTTTAATTTGGAACTTCAGGGAGCAGACCGTGATGGCTCTACATTTGTATCCAAGATCAGCAATTAAATAATTAGTCTATTTTTTTTTATTAGTCTATTTTTTAATTGATTTATAACACAGGAGTTTATTATGAAAAGTAGGTGTCTATTTCTTTAAATCCTTTATTAGAACACGGCTTTTGGGTTACATAATCTAGAGCAGTAGTGTCCAATAAAAATAGAATGCAAGTCACACATGTAATGTTAAAGTTCCTAACAGCCACATTATAAGAAGTAAAAAGAGATGGGTGAAATTCATCTTAATAATATATTTTATTTGGGGAATTCCCTGGCGGTGCAGTGGTTAGGACTGGGCACTTTCACTGCCGGGGCGCAGGTTCAATCCCTGGTCAGGGAACTAAGATCCTGCAAGCTGTGTGGCGTGGCCAAAAAAAAAATATATATGATATATATATATTTATATATATATGTATGTATATATACACACACATATAAGTAAAACATATATACATATATATAAAATTTAATCCAATATATCTAGAATATTAACATTTCAATATTAGTGAGATATTTTACTTTTTTTTTGTACTAAGTCTTCAAAATCCAGTGTATATTTTACAGTGTATTTCAGTTTGAAACCAGCCACATTTCAAGTGCTCAGTAACCACATATGGCTAACTGACTACTGTATTGAATTATGTGGGTCTGGAGTTTCATACATTCACATGCAGTAGAATCTACATAAATTGGCATATTACGCAGATGTCTATGCAAATCAAGTCCTGAGAAACACAAGGCAGATCCTGACGCTTTTAGCCTAGGAGGCAGATTTTTTTTTTTTTTAATTGGAGTATGGTTGTTTTACAATGTTGTGTTAGTTTCTACCATACAGCGAAGTGAAGTAGAGTTCCCTGGGCTATACAGCAGGTTCTCATTAGTTACCTGTTTTATACATGTTAGTGTTTATATGTTAATCCCAATCTCCCAATTCATCCCACCCGCCCTTTCCCCCCTTGGTGTCCATACATTTGTTCTCTACATCTTTGTCTCTGTTTCTGCCTTGCAAACTGGTTCGTCTGTACCATTTTTCTAGATTCCACAAATATGCGTTAATATATGATATTTGTTTTTCTCTTTCTGATTTACTTCACTCTGTATGACAGTCTCTAGGTCCATCCACGTCTCTACAAATGACCCAATTTCGTTCCTTTTTATGGCCGAGGCAGATTTTTAACTTGGCCCTCATGTGACTATTGTAAGAGAGTTCTAATGGCCTTGGATTTCTTTTTTTTTTTTTTTTTAATTTTATTGGAGTAGAGTTGATTTACAATGTTGTGTTAGTTTCAGGTGTATAGCAAAGTGATTCAGTTATACATATATTTATTCTTTTTCAGATTCTTTACCCATATAGGTTATTATAGAATACTGAGTAGAGTTCCCTGTGCTATACAGTAGGTCCTTGTTGGTTATCTATTTTATATATAGTAGTGCGTGTATGTTAATCCCAAATTCCTAATTTATCCCTCCCCTCCACGTTTCCCTTTTTTTTTTTTTTTTTAATTATTTATTTATTTATTTTTGGCTGTGTTGGGTCTTCGTTGCTGTGCGAGGGCTTTCTCCAGTTACGGCGAGCGGGGGCCACTCTTCATCACGGTGCGCGGGCCTCTCACTGCGCGGCCTCTCCCGTTGCGGAGCACAGGCTCCAGACGCGCAGGCTCAGTAGTTGTGGCTCACGGACCTAGTTGCTCCGCGGCATGTGGGATCTTCCCAGACCAGGGCTCGAACCCGTGTCCCTTGCATTGGCAGGCAGATTCTTAACCACTGCGCCACCAGGGAAGCCCCCACGTTTCCCTTTTGGTAACCGTAAGTTTGTTTTCAAAATCTGTGTCTGTTTCTATTTTGTAAATAAGTTCATTTGTATCATTTTAAAAAATTAGATTACACATATGAGTGATATCATATATTTGTCTTTCTCTGTCTGACTTGCTTCACTTAGTATGATAATCTCTAGGTCCCTCCATGTTGCTGCAAATGACATTATTTCATTCTTTTTTTCTTTTTTTAGAACTATATTTTTATTTTATTTATTTATTTTTAATAATGAAACTCTCTAGGAGTTAAGCCAGCATTTTATTTATTTATTTATTTATTTTTGGCTGTGCTGGGTCTTCGTTTCTGTGCGAGGGCTTTCTCTAGTTGCGGCAAGCGGGGCCACTCTTCGTCGCAGTGCACGGGCCTTTCACCGCCGCGGCCTCTCTTGTTGCGGGGCACAGGCTCCAGTCCCGCAGGCTCAGTGGTTGTGGCTCATGGGCCCAGTTGCTCCGCGGCATATGGGATCCTCCCAGACCAGGGTGCGAACCCGCGTCCCCTGCATTGGCAGGCAGACTCTCAACCACTGCGCCACCAGGGAAGCCCTATTTCATTCTTTTTTATGGCTGTGTAATTCCATTGTATATATATATACCACATCTTCTTTATCCATTCCTCTGTCGATGGACATTTAGGTTGCTTCCATGTCTTGGCTATAGTAAACAGTGCTGCAGTGAACACTGGGGTGCATGTATCTTTTCGAGTATGGTTTTTTCTAGGTGTATGCCCAAGAGTGGGATTGCTGGATCATATGGTAGTTCTATTTTTAGTTTTTTAAGGGACCTCCATACTGTTCTCCATAGTGGTTGTAGGCCTTTGATTTCCTGTTGAGAGTAAAACTCGACTTGGTTACAATGCTTCAGCATGTAGCATGCGCTTCAGTTACTGCTTTCATTAACCAGTGTTTAGCGTACATGTACCACTGCCCAGGTAGCATCGCATCGGTTCTGTGGCAGGTTAATCTTGCGGGTGCGACTGCAAAGGAGTGGTAGCTGAAAATGCTCGGGAGGTGCCTAAGACATTGTTTAAAAAAATCCCAAGCACCTAGGAAACTTAACTTATTCCCCTCTAATGTTGTTGGAAGATTTAGTTTATTTATGGAAACATATTGGCCTGACTGGGGCAAATACCTCATTCTGGCATTCTCATCTCTTTGCTTTACTGAACTTTTTCACCAGTGGAACTTAAGCCCTTGGTACTTGAGGAGGGAAATACTTTAGATCTGTGGCATAAGTGTAAAGCACACACTGGTTTAGAAAACTTAGTACAAAAAGAAGAATGTAAAGTATCTCATTAATAGTTTTTGTATGATCGCATGTTAAGATGATAACATTTTGGTTATATTAGGTTAAAGAAAATGTATTATTAAAGTTAATTTTACCTCTTTCTTTTTACTTTTTTAATATGGTACCTAGAAAATTTAAGATTACATATGTGGCTTGTATTAGATTTCTATTGGATGATGCTGCCTTCGTTTTTTTTTTTTAATTAATTAATTGATTGATTTTTGGCTGCATTGGTTCTTCGTTGCTGTGCGTGGGCTTTCTCTAGTTGTGGCGAGCGGGGGCTACTGTTTGTTGTGTTGCACGGGCTTCTCATTGCGGTGGCTTCTCTTTGTTGCGGAGCATGGGCTCTAGGCACACGGGCTTCAGTAGTTGTGGCAGGTGGGCTCAGTAGTGTGGCTCTCGGGCTCTAGAGCGCAGGCTCAGTAGTTGTGGCGCACGGGCTTAGTTGCTCCGTGGCATGTGGGATCTTCCTGGACCAGGGCTTGAACCCGTGTCCCCTGCATTGGCAGGAGGATTCTTAACCACTGCGCCACCAGGGAAGTCCCTGCCTTAGATTTTTAATTGTTCAATTGAAGACTGCTGTGAGGGGACTGCCCCTGCTTTCCTGAATATGTGCTTGAAAGCTTGATCAATTGATGCCACCTTTGCAGTAGCAAGGGGGTATGCTGTTTCTGTCCCCCCAAGAAAGGGAAGGAGAACAGCAGCACAGCCCTCTTGAATTCTGTAAGGACCCCAGATTCTGCACAACTTGGTGATCATTTAACTTGCTGCTTTGAGAACACAAGACCTGTCGGTTTTGTCACCAGTTTGCCCAGTCCTTTTTATGAAAGGACCAGTAATTAGGTGCTTATTCATGCCTTCTCCAAGAAATAAATCAAGCACTCTAGTGAAGTGTATGTATTTGTATGTATTCTATCTTTCAGTAAATGTTCTCACTGTCCCAGAGAACCATCTCAATATACTTTGATCCATATATACCTTAGTCTTTGGCTCCTACTCATAGTTATTTTTTACAGCTTCTTAAGACTACTTGGTCTGTATTGCTATTTCCATGACCCAAGCTATTCAGAAAGAGGACTCAAGGTGGTTAGCTGGCTTGGCTTCTCCTTGAGCATTTCCCTGGGGTGTTCATGAACCTGGGGACAACCTGAATGCCTGGTTTTTAGCTTCTCTTCTTTCTCATCCCAGACTGAGAAATTTTAGAAACAAAATTACTCTTTTTTTTGAGTGGGAGAATCCCAGGCAGGTCCTTGCTTATGTGTTTAAACCTGTAGTCTTGGAATTAGCTCTCTGCCCTCCCTGAACACCCATATCCCACATTTTGTTCTTAGTTTAAAGATCAAACTTAGGTTTACTGTGTTTCTACCTCCCAGTCCACCTAAAAGGAGTATAGAGTGGGAAGAAAGGAACTCACATCTGTTATGTGCTAGACACTGAGCTGGGTGCTCAAGAAATATTATCTCAGTAACCCCGAGGGGTGGGAATTATGATCTCTGTTTGATAGAGGAGGAAATGGAAATCTGGAAGTTAAGTAATTTCTCAGCTTCACATACCTCTGAGAGATAATGGATTCTAGAACGTGACATCATGCCCACATTGTCGTCCTGGTTTAGGAGAAAGAAGCTGCGATGTGGTTCCAGAGGTAGAGATTTGAATGTATATGTATTGTTCTAAACTGGGAGAAACATGGAAGATCCTTTCCAAAGCACCTTTTATCCCTAATCACAGACCCGATGCCTGTGTTGGATAGATTGTTTCCCCTTACTGGGGCTTGTAGTGACCATATAAACCTTTGGTTTGCAGTTGTGACCCCTGATTCCAGCAGAATGGCCCAATGGAATCAGCTACAGCAGCTGGACACACGGTACTTGGAGCAGCTTCATCAGCTGTACAGTGACAGCTTCCCGATGGAGCTACGGCAGTTTCTGGCCCCTTGGATCGAGAGTCAAGATTGGTAAGTCCTTCTTGAGAAACTCCCCAAATTGTTAGGTTTTAGTTTGAGGCAAGAGACATGATCTGCTCTAACTTAACTCTTTGCTAACTATTTCATTGAAAAGCTTATGGGTACAGGTGATGTGATAAAAGAGAACAGAAGATAGAGAGGTCATTTTAGTCTTGTAAAAACATTGTCTACATTAGAAGGGCATCTGGGCAGCTGTCTTTTGGCACAGTGAAGCAGCCTGCTTGGTGGTAGATGTTTTGAAGCCTGACTTTAATCTCATTTGCTTGATGAGATGCTCTGTGTGTTCTGACACTTCAGGGACATGCTCTCTCTCTCTCTCTCTCTCTCTCTCTCTCTCTCTCTCTCTCTCTGTGTATATATATATATATATATATATTTTTTTTTTTTTGGAATTGGAGTATAATTGCTTTACAGTGTTGTGTTAGTTTCTGCCGCACAGCGAAGTGAATTTTTTTTACCTGAATGAGAATTCTGTCATGGGTAAAAGTTTGGGTTCGTACTTCTGATTCCCCTTTCATTAAGGGAAAGAAACACAGAGTCAGAGAAATAGACTCGTTCATAGAGGAGATAATGATACAGAATCCCAACAACTATTTCCTTCACTTTTTTTTAAAAATATTTATTTATTTTATTATTTATTTATTTTGGCTGCTCCGGGTCTTAGTTGCGGCACACGGGATCTTTAGTTGTGGCATGCGGGATCTGTTCTCCGACCAGGGATTGAACCCGGGCCCCCTGCATTGGGAGTGTGGAGTCTTACCCACTGGACCACCAGGGAAGTCCCTCCTTCACTTTAATGTATTCAGATCCACCTATTAATTTTGGTTTAATTCAGGCCCCTGACCTAGTTTTTCCAGAATTTGGTAAGGGGCCAGAGAGGTGATTCAGAGATGTCAGAAATAGGCCACCCTAGCTTGGGATTGCTTATTTGCTACTAAAAGTCTGACCACAGAGTTGACTGAGAATTTAAAGCAAAACAACATACCTGTTCACTTCACTCAAGTATTTGATAAATATAGAACTATGACAGTGGCTAATAGTATCTGGAATAATTGTTCATAATTTTTAAATTGATGACATTTATGGTTGCTGAGCAAGATGCATCTAAAATGATGAGTGGGTTAAAGCATCAGGTTTGCCTTGGGTTTTTTCCTCCTTCTTGATGGTGATTTATGCGTGCATGCATGTGTATGTATGTGTAGGTTTCAGAATCATTCTTTATCCTTCTTCCTTTTCCTAGGGCATATGCGGCCAGCAAAGAATCACATGCAACTTTGGTGTTTCATAATCTCTTGGGTGAAATTGACCAGCAGTATAGCCGCTTCCTGCAAGAGTCCAATGTTCTCTATCAGCACAACCTGCGAAGAATCAAGCAGTTCCTTCAGGTGTGATGAGAAACTGAACCCGCAGAGGAGGGTTTTATCTTTCTTTTCTGAAAGTTTCTTTTCTCATTTGGCTAAATAATGAGAACGTATCTTGTACTTTAAATCCAAGGAGAAGTAACTAGCCCTTTGAGTATCGTTGCCTGAAATTCACTTCTTTGGTTCATTGAAATAATAATGTGATTGCTATGTTAATCGTGTTATGTTAGCATGTTAATAACATGATTGTGATGAGGTCAGATGACTAGGAAGATGACTCTTATTTTTCAGTGTTAAAGGTTCGACCATAAATGGATACTCCTTGACAAAGTCAGTTGCCTCCCTGTAAGACTGGGATAACACACTGTCCAAAGACAGACAACCAAGCCTTCTCTCACTGGAGTACTGCTCCTCATGACTGCCTTTCTTCTTCTCTTCTTCCCTTCATCTCCCACTAATGGCAGCCAGGCTCTGAGGCCTTTGCTGTGTTGTTTCATGTAGTAAATGTCATGCTTTCCCTAATTTATGAGGAAGTTAGCAAAGTTCAGTCCACATCTCCTTAGTCTACTGCCACTTTTCATTCTCTTTCTCTCCTACGTACAGAGCAGATACCTTGAGAAGCCAATGGAGATTGCCCGAATTGTGGCCCGGTGCCTGTGGGAAGAGTCCCGCCTCCTCCAGACTGCAGCCACTGCAGCCCAGGTGAGGCCTGGGAAGAAACAAAGCGCTGTTGAAATGTGCTTCCTTCGTGTGTACAAAGATGTGCTTGCTCTTCCAGGGTCTTTAGGATGTGCACTGACCTATGGGGAGAAGTGGGTGTTTGGGTTCTTTAGTTTTTGTTGTTGTTGTTGTTTGGTTTTTTTTTGGTTATTTTGGCCGTGCCACGTGCGGCATGTGGGATCTTAGTTCCCTGACCAGGGATCGAACGCGCGCCCCTTGCATTTGAAGCACAGAGTTTTAACCAGTGGACCACCAGGGAAGTCCCTGCGTTTTGTTTTATACAGTGAAAATAACTTTTTTTTCCTGCGTATAAAATTCATTCTACTTTTTAAGAAAAACTTTAAAACATTACAGAAAATTACAAGAAAGAAAGTTAAAAAACAAAGATCTGAAGTGTCCCTCACTCTTTTTTTTTTAACATCTTTATTGGAGTATAATTGCTTTACAATGTTGTGTTAGTTTCTGCTGCATAACAAAGTGAATCAGCTATACGTACACATATATCCCCATATCCCCTCCCTCTTGCGTCTCCCTTCCACCCTCCCTATCCCACCCCTCTAGGTGGTCACAAAGCACCAAGCTGATCTCTCTGTGCTATGCGGCTGCTTCCCACTAGCTATCTCTTTTACATTTGGTAGTGTATATATGTCCACGCCACTCTCTCACTTCGTCCCAGCTTACCCTTCCCCCTCCCGTGTCCTCAAGTCCATTCTCTATGTCTGCGTCTTTATTCCTGTCCTGACCCTAGGTTCTTCAGAACCATTTTTTTTTTTTTTTAGATTCCATATATATGTGTTAGCATACGGTATTTGTTTTTCTGTTTCTGACTTACTTCACTCTGTATGACAGACTCTAGGTCCATCCACCTCACTACAAATAACTCAATTTCGTTTCTTTTTATGGTTGAGTAATATTCCGTTGTGTATATGTGCCACATCTTCTTTATCCATTCATCTGTCGATGGACACTTAGGTTGCTTCCATGTCCTGGCTATTGAAAATAGAGCTGCGATGAACATTGTGGTACATGACTATTTTGAATCATGGTTTTCTCAGGGTATATGCCCAGTAGTGGGATTGCTGGGTTGTAAGGTAGTTCTATTTTTAGTTTTTTAAGGAACCTCCATACTGTTCTCTATAGTGGCTGTATCAATTTACATTCCCACCAACAGTGCAAGAGGGTTCCCTTTTCTCCACACCCTCTCCAGCATTTATTGTTTGTAGATTTTTTGATGATGGCCATTCTGACTGGTGTGAGGTGATACCTCACTGTAGTTTTGATTTGCATTTCTCTAATGATTACTCACTCCTCTCTTCATTGTCTCTTCCCAGGAATCCAACATTAATAGTCTGATATATATCCTTTCATACCTTTCTCCAGGCTCCCATAAACTATAGAAAATACACACATACACATTATATTTAAATTGGTTTACTTTTCTGCATCTTGCTTTTTTCATTTAATTATGTCATGTAAATCCTTCTAAGTCAAGTAGTATAAAGCTGACTCACTCTATTTGCTGCATAATATTCTGTGGTATAGATCTGCTATAATTTATTCAATTATTACCCCTTCGATAGACAGTCACTTCTTTCTGGGTTTTTTTTTCCTCCACTGTAAATACTAGTGCAATGCCTCCCTATATATCTTTATATATTCATACTTTGATTTCTCTACTGTGGATTTCCAGGCATGGAATTGTTAGGTCAAGGGGTGTGTGCGTGTGTGTGTATAAAATATATATAAATTTTTTATAGATAGTTCTGGATTGCTTTCCCCAAAGGCTGTAACAGTTCACATTTGCACCAGAAGGATATGACAATGTATTATTCTTGGGAGCCACCTGGGGGATGGTTTGGGATTGAATCATTCAGGTTCATATGCATTTCTCTCTGTGGTTAAGTTTGAGAATAACCTCACTAGAGCTAGAGATACAGTTAGTTTAGGGAATAGGGATTATGTGATGCTAACAGGCCCATTGGGGGAACACATATTGATATATGATAGTCTGTCTATCTAGATCGTCTAATCTATTATGTGTATATGTGTATGTGTATCCTACTGTGTGCTGGTTGTTATGGCCCCCTGCTTTAGAGGAGGTTGTGGTCTGGGAGAAACAGAAAATCAAACAACTTTATAATGCAATAAAATACAAATTATTAAAATATACTAAAAAAGATGAAAAAACTTAATTAGATCAATAACCATAAAAATATATTGAAAAAGACTTGAAAAAAATTACACTCCCCATTCCACCAAAAAAGCCAATAGGCCAGATGGTTTAAAAGTTTTAACAAACTTTTGTGGTACAAATTGTTCCAGTATCATTTAAACTCTTCCAAAGTGTAGGGGAAAAAAAGAGATGTTTCCAGCTTATTTTTTGAGGCTAGAATAATGCTAATATCAAGACCTAAAAAGACAGTGTAAGTAAAGAAAAGGTTAGGATTTTTGAATCCTGCTTAGTATACAAAGCATGGTTTATATTCTAGGAACGCAAGGGTGGCTTAACATTAGGGATTCTATTAATATAATTCATTAAATTAGTAAGTTAAAGAAGAAAAATTGTATTTTTGTTAGATGACAAAATTTAGTGTCCATTCTAGATTTTAAAAATAAGGAACTTTCTTAACAAAAAAAAGAATATTTGTCAGAAACCAAAGGGAACATGATGTACAATGGTGAAGCACTAAAGTAATCTCATTAAAAAGTTACAAGATTGAGGGTGCCTCCTGCCATTGATATTTTTCTGACAGATCCAGCCATTGTAATAAGACAGAAAAAGGGAGTGTTAATGTTGGAAAGCAAAAGACAAACTTTTAAAAAAACAAAACACAGTTATTGGAACTAACAAGAGTTCAGAAAAGTGATTGTGTTCAAGATAAATGTTTTAAGAATCAGTAGTTCTCTTATACAATAGCAACAATAACCCTCCATTACATGACAGTGTAATGGAAGCAAAGATTGGATTCATAACAGGAAAGACAAATGTATATGATATGCATATATTATTGAAATGTATGATAAAATGTCTAGAAGGATATATACCGAAGCATTAATGTTGTTGGTTACAGGAGACTTCTTTAGTTTCCCTGAGGTGTTTTCTTTAATATCCTATAATCAGGGAATTTTTTTTTCTTTTTCTTTTCCCCCTTCTTTTAAAAAAAATATGGTAGAATACACATAACATGAAATTTATCATCCTTTTTTTTTTTCTTTTAGCTGTGCTGTGCAGCTTATGGTTGGGATCTTAGTTCCCCAACCAGGGATCAAACCCATGCCCCCTGCAGTGGAGGCGTGGAATCCTAACCACTGGTGCGCCAGGGAATTCCTGCATCTTAACCATTTTTAAGTGTACCATTCAGTAGTGTTAAGTTCATCACATTGTTGTGAACCCATCTCCAGAACTTTTTTCATCTTGCAAAACTAAAATTCTATACCTATTAGACTGTAGCTCCCCATTCCCCCTGGACCCTGGCAACACCATTCTAACTTCCTGTCTCTGTGAATTTGACTACTCTATGTAACTCATATAAATGGAATCGTACAGTGTGTGTCTTTTTGTGACTGGCTTATTTCACTTAGCATAAAGTCCTTAAGATTTATCCATGTTGTAGCAGGTATCAGAATTCCCTTCCTTTCAAAGGCTGAATACTATTCATTGTGTGGCTCTATCACATTTTGTTTATTCATTCATCTGTTGATGAACACTTGGGCGGCTTCCACCTTTTGGTTTTTGTGAGTAATGCTGCTATGAACATGGGTGTACAATTTTTTCTTTTTAAAGACAAAAATGTAGCAGGAACAAAGAAGAAAGAACATCTAAGTCTAATTGAGAGAGTCAGGAACGGCATCATACAGAAAGGAGAGGTACTGTTTGAGCCGAGACTCAATGCTTATTGTATGGGCATCAGGCAGATGGTAAGGAGACCACAGTGTAGGGAGAAAGAAGATCGTGTTCAGACAGAAACAGGAGTGCATGTATTCTTGGGAGAAGTGTAGAAAGTTCAGCATCTGACTGGCTAAAGGAAGATAAGGTGGTCAAGGGCCACATCATGACAATCTTCCTAGTTACTCATGCCTGGCAGTTTGGCCTTGGAAGAGCAGTTTACCACAAGGGCCTTGGGCCCAGACCTCCTGGGTTTGAACCCCATAGATCTGCCACTTGCTGTGTAACCTCAGGCAAACTGTTGACTCTCTCTGTTCCGCCACTGGGAATGATAATAGCACCGACTTCATAGAATTAAATTAATTCCTGTGTGTAAGATGCATAGAACAGTACCTGACACATAAATGCGAAATAAATGTTAACTGTTTTCTGTTGCTGCTATCATCATCATCATCCTCCTCCTCCTCCTCATCATCCTCATCCTCATCCTCATCCTCATCCTCACCACATCTGTAGGAAATGGGGACCAACTAAAGAATTTTAAGCAGAAAGCTGATAGGCTCAGATGTGGATGAGGGGGTAACTGATAATACTCACTGTTCAAGACTCGGGCGTCAGGGAGGTTAGCCAAATGGCACTTGTCTGTGTATCACTAGAGTTTGCTGTTGTGGAGAACCTTTATGTTTGCATCCTGTTCCATAAGATAAAAATAATCAATTTAAGCCCATTTGGAGAGAGGCACCAACTTTGCCATGAGAGTTAGAAAAGCAGTTAAGTGTCCCAAGAATGGTCCCAATCGTATTGATCAGGGGCTGGCAAACAACACCCAGGGCCCAAATCCCGCCTGCTGCGTGTTTTTGTAAATGAAGTGTTTTTGGAACACAGCCGCACACATTCATGTATGCACTGTCTCTGGCTGCTTTCATGCCGCAGTGGCAGGGCTGGTATTTATACAGTCATACAGACTGTATGGCCGACAAAGCCAAAAAATATTTACCACCTGGCCCTTAGACAAAAAGTTTGCAGCCCGTAATACAGAGCTACCTCAACCCAGGCCTCACTGTTGTTCTGTCTGTTTACATCATCTGGCATATTCCCACCTGCCTTTCGTGGGTAAAGCACGAGGAGACAGGAAGACAAGTGAGCGTGATCGCTTGTCTCCCAGGGCTCTCAGTCTAATTGGGTGATAGGTGCACAAATACTTCAAAGGAGAAAAACGTAGAGGAGGATGTGAGTACTTTTGCTTCGGGAAGTTGAATAAGGTTTCACAGGGGAGCAAACATTTGCACCGAGTTTGAAGGTGAGTGAGTTCAGCTGTGCTAGGCTGAGTGGACAGGGGGCGGGGAGTCAGTGTGCAAACACGTTGTGTGTGGGGAAGGGTGGGTAGTTTGCAGTGACTCAAGCACAGGGAGGGAAGGTTTCAGTTGTTGGATTGTGTGAAACATCTGTCTGTGCTGGGCTGAGACATTTATACCTGGAAGCAGCGGGGAGCCAATAGATTTTACTAAGGTATCAGAAGTAGGTTTCTGTGGGTAATGACTGATCACATCTATTTTCTCCCTTTAAGTGCAGTACCAATTTAGAAATAGACATGGGAGTTGAATACAGATTAAAATATCAGCTGTATTGTTGGTAAACAAGACCGAATACATGACTTGGATGGGTAACCATGGGGGCTTTATTTATCTATCTATCTATTTATATTGTAGTACAGTTGATTTATAATGTTTCAGGTGTACAGCAAAGTGATTCAGTTATACATGTACATGTATCTATTCTTTTTCAAATTCTTTTCCCATTTAGGTTGTTACATAACACTGAGCAGTGTTCCCTGTGCTATACAGTAGGTCTTTGTTGTTTAGATACCTGTCCCCTGGGTCAGGTCTTGGGGTGAGAGACTGAGTTTGCAGGGGCAGCACTGCCCCAGTCATCCTTATGGAACTTCAAAGACCACTCATTAATGCCCACTGAGACAGAGACATAGGCCTCTAGAACTGCTTCTAGAAACCAGGCCCTCGCTTCTGCCCCAGGAGTGCCCCAGGAAGGCAAGAATGGGAGGAGAGAGGCACCAGCTTAAGTGCTGGGCCCTTCGAAGATCTCCATGTGCTAGAGTCTTTCTCCCAACCTCACTAATCCGATGAGTCACTCCCCCTGTGAAGAGAGTAAGGGTGGAGGTCGCCTTCCCAGAACTTCTAAGGGAAGTTTGTATTCTGTGGGCTTGGACAGGGTCCACTGGAAAAGGAGAGTATGGTTCCCTCTAAAGCTGGCATGTTTAGATCTATTTTGGAGACTTCTGGCAGCAATGTAGAGAGCAGACTGGAAGTGAGCGAGATTAGAGGCAAAGGGATCAACAGTCGGGGCCTGAACTGAGCCAGTGGGGCTAGAGATCAGTTGGAGAGATTACGGAATATAGAGCCAGGAAGATTTGGTGGCTCAGTGTGAAATCAAAGACAACCCAGAATTTCTGGTTTGGGAAACTGGGTATATAATGTCTTTCTTGGACTCTCAATTCTGTTCCATTGGCTGATATCTCCATCCTATGCCAGTAGCACACTGTCTTGGTCACTTGCAGCTTTTACATGGTCTTTTTTGTCTGAAGACGTCCTATTACTTTGACAAAACTTATTTGTAAGTTTCATGTGCAATTCGACCTTTTCAAGGCACCGGCCTCCTCCCCTTCTCCCCTGAGATAATATCTGTTGATAGGGAGTTTCACCCTGGGACAGAATGGTTTTTTATTATCCCACAGAAATGTATTGGACACCCCCATTTATTTATTTATTTATTTTTTTGGCCGCACCTCCTGGCGTGCGGGATCTTAGTTCCTCGACCAGGGATCGAACCCCTGCCCCCTGCAGTGGAAGCGTGGATTCTTAACCACTGGACCACCAGGGAGGTCCCCCCGCCCAATGCATTTATTTATTATTATTTTTAAATTTAATTTTTATTTTATATTGGGATATAGTTGATTTACAATGTTGTGTTAGTTTCAGGTGTACAGCAAAGTGATTCAGTTATACACATGCATATATCCATTCTTTTCCAGAATCTTTCCCATATAGGTTATTACAGAATATTGAGTAGAGTTCCCTGTGCTGTACAGTAGGTCCCGCCCGATGCATTAAAATAGGCATCTAACATCTGCTGTCGTAAATTGTTCTGAATTTTTTTATATATACACTTACCTAGAATGAGTTTTCTGAAGGCAGGGACTGTGTCTTAGCTCAACATGTGGTCTCCTAGTGCAATACGTAGAGTGGGTTTATAGTATGACCTAGAGGTAAAAAGCCAAGGATACAGGTAGAAGTGTGAGAGCTTTCTTGGCACAATACTGACAGCACCTGAAGAGCACCGGCTGCCGTGTAACCACCTTTCCCCTCACAATGGCAGCAGCAGCTCAGGCCAAGCAGGAAGGGTAGTGGGGGTGGATGGAGACTAGACAGAGATGTTTTTCTCCCCGTATTTCCAGCATTCACATGTACATTGGCTCCCTTTTTTGGCAGCAAGGGGGCCAGGCCAACCATCCCACGGCCGCCGTGGTGACGGAGAAGCAGCAAATGCTGGAGCAGCACCTACAGGATGTCCGGAAGCGTGTCCAGGTGAAGCAAGTCTAGGGCAGGAAGACTTTTCTTGGGGAAGTTGCCTGTGGGTCCTGCGTGTATCTTTTGTGAGGTTTTTAATCCTATTCAGAAACTTCCTTTTCCCTCTCCCCAGGGAAATCCTTTTTACTTCTGTTTTGGTTTGTTTTAAACAGGATCTAGAACAGAAAATGAAAGTGGTAGAGAATCTCCAGGATGACTTTGATTTCAACTACAAAACCCTCAAGAGTCAAGGAGGCAAGTGAATATTAGAGACGTTAAAATCTCCCGTAGAAAGTGAGTTTGTGCTCCTTGAGTCTCAGGACTTGCTTGTTCAGACTCGGGGGAGTGGGTGCTCAGGGGCTGCTGGCGCTTAAGGGAGCCTAGTTACTGAGGATAGGAGTATTCCGTCAGCTCAAGGAGTTTCTCCTTCCTTCTCAGATATGCAAGATCTGAATGGAAACAACCAGTCAGTGACCAGGCAGAAGATGCAGCAGCTCGAACAGATGCTTACCGCGCTGGACCAGATGCGGCGAGTAAGAGCAGTGGGCACCTCCGCCTGCCTGTCTCACTCACGTGCAGGACTTGGGCATCTCAGGGAAGAACTGGCTTGTTTTCTAATGAGTTCCTTCTCTGGAATTGACTAAAGACTGTGGTGAGAGACGGTCTGAGGAAATGTTTTCTGACTTTGTTTTTGGTTTCCAACCAGAGCATCGTGAGTGAGTTGGCAGGGCTTTTGTCAGCTATGGAGTACGTGCAGAAAACTCTCACGGATGAAGAGCTGGCCGACTGGAAGAGGCGGCAACAGATTGCTTGCATTGGAGGCCCTCCCAACATCTGCCTAGATCGGCTAGAAAACTGGTAAAACAGAAAAGAGAAGTTTTTCCTTTCTTCCTAGAAAGCTGTGCTAAATTATGGTCAGAACTGCAGGCCCAAAGAGTTGCTACTACATTTCAGAGGTGGGGACTTCAACATACTCAAATTTAGTCTAAGGGTTAAAGCTTTTACTTTATTTGGACAATTTTTTTTAATGAAAATGTATTTATATTGCTATATTTTATATTTTTTAAATAAATTATTTATTTGTTTGGGGGTTTTTTGGCTGCATTGGGTCTTCGTTGCTGCACGTGGGCTTTCTCTGGTTGCAGCGAGCGCGGGCTGCTCTTCGTTGCGGTGCTTGGGCTTCTCATTGCGGTGGCTTCTCTTGTTGCAGAGCCCAGGCTCTAGCGCGCGGGCTTCAGTAGTTGTGGCTTACAGGCTCTAGAGCGCAGGCTCAGTAGTTGTGGCGCACGGGCTTAGTTGCTCCGCAGCATGTGGGATCTTCCCGGACCAGGCCTCGAACCCGTGTACCCTGCATTGGTAGGCGGATTCTTAGCCACTGAGCCACCAGGGAAATCCCTATATTGCTATATTTTAAATATATTTGACTAATTGAAATAAAGCTTTTGGTTTAACTGTATTTAACACGTGGACTAAATTTCAAATTTTAGTTACTTTAATACTCTCAAATGACATGCTTTTTATAAGGGAAAAAAGTTCAAATACAGGAAATTAATAAAGAGAAGAAAAGACTTTAAAGATCAAATCATGCAGAGGTACTCAGAGTTAAAATTTTGGTGACTGTCAC
Source organism: Eubalaena glacialis (assembly GCF_028564815.1). Lineage (NCBI taxonomy): Eukaryota > Metazoa > Chordata > Mammalia > Artiodactyla > Balaenidae > Eubalaena > Eubalaena glacialis. The sequence goes on from NC_083734.1 coordinate 42,903,260, forward strand.
TCTAGACATCTGTTGTATATATAAAGATAGAAATCTATACATTCCACATTAGTAGGATCATTCTTTATATGCTCTTCTATAATCTGCTCTTTTACTTTCATTCATTCAGAAAATCTTGATGGAGCACCCTTGATGTGCAAGGCCCAATGACAAATATGCTGCACCAGCTTAAACTGGGAGAAACTTGACATGAAAGGGAACCCAGATACACAGAGCATGAAACTGGAAATTTAGGACAACTCTACACGAGATGCCTGTTTGTTCACATCCTCACTAACCCTGAGCTTTGCTGATTTACTGAGAGCAGTTTTAAATGCTTCCTGATCAGGGAACCAAAAAGCTTAAGTTCTGGGAATGGAGAATGTAGATGCCAGAAGGGAGTCAGCGAGCTCAGAAGTCCTGGTGCCGTCCTCCCCTGCCCCTTGCCTTCCACCTTCTCTCTTTGGGGTCTTTACTAAACTAGTGGGGGGCCATCAAAGAGAGACACTGATATTCTCCATTCTTGGGGACAGACTTAATCAGCCTTTGTCTCCCTGTCTACTTTTTCTATATGCATGTTATCAATATTTTGAAACATTATGTCACATCCTTTGATCCATGGTAGGTGAGGTTGAAAGGGCTCCTGGGGATCGTGCAGTTCTACCCCCTGTCTCTCAGGCAAGGGAACACCAAGGCCCACGAGAGTGAAGGGACCTGGCCAAGTTTGCACAGGTAGTGAGGGACAGAGCTGGCTCAAACCCATCTTCTTGGGCTGTCTGATGTCCTGCGCTTCCCCAGTCCTCACATTTGGGTGCAAAGACAAGTTAGGCTGAGGAAAGTGAGCATCAAATTCCTTATTTCATGTTCTCCATATCTGGGTTCTAATGTTTGTCACTTTCCAATGGTAACGCGATTAATGCCTCCTAGTGGCATAAGTTTTGACACTTCTTCCTCTATGCCTGCCTTCCTCTTTGAAATGTAAAATTTTAGGAAGGCACTGTTTTAAAAAGGCAAAATAGGGAATTCCCTGGCGGTCCAGTGGTTAGGACTCAGCACTTGCAGTGCCAGGGGCCAGGTTCAATCCCTGGTCAGGGAACTAAGATCCTGCAAGCCACGCACCATGGCCAAAAAAACCCCAAAAAAGGCAAAAATAAGTTTCCCTTTTCTAATCTAATGCTGCTGAACTGTACATTTAGAAATGGTCTATTTTATGCTATGCATATTTTCCCACAATGAAAAACAATGCCCCTTTCCTATGTCAGGGGACTGCGTACAGGTGTTTATACCTGTGGTATTCCCTTCCCCTTCTCCAACTCACCTGTGTATACCCACTTAGGTTACTGGTATTGTCCTTATTTTATTGGCAGGATAACCTCATTGGCAGAATCTCAACTTCAGACCCGCCAACAAATTAAGAAACTGGAGGAGTTGCAGCAGAAAGTTAGCTACAAAGGGGATCCCATTGTACAACACCGGCCAATGCTGGAGGAGAGAATCGTAGAGCTGTTTAGAAACTTAATGAAAAGGTAACTTAGAGTCCCTGCCCCTTTCCCCCATCACCCCCACCCTCCACCCCCGCTCCCCAAAATGTCCTTGAACACGAGATTGGCTGACTTCCGAGGAACAGGACAGGGACTGGCCCACTGAGTTGTGTGTGAACCACTGCCCTTCTCTTTCCCTTCCAGTGCCTTCGTGGTAGAGCGGCAGCCCTGCATGCCTATGCATCCCGACCGGCCATTAGTCATCAAGACCGGTGTCCAGTTTACAACTAAAGTCAGGTGGGCCACGGAACCTCCACTTCTGGCAGATATTGTATCAAGGGTCACTCTCAGGGCCAGAACAGAGTTGGTGACCAGGGTTGTTCTTTATAGGCGTCGCAGGCAGTACTATGATGGGTATGGAATTTGTTGGCATAATATCAGCTTGCTCTTTGATTCTCCTGTCAAAAGCTAAAGAATGGTAATCTTTTTGAGGTTACCTGGGCATATTCCTATGATTCAGGCCCGTTGTATTCCTAAGATTCCAGGCCTAAAGTCTTAAGCCATAGAATCTCCATTTCTCCTGCAAAAGGGGCAGAATAATGCCAGTTATTTTTTGTTCTTTGAGCCTACTTTTCCCTGAGGATTTTAAGGAAAAGAATAAAGCTTAGTGATAATAGAAGCTAAGAGGCCACAGGGCAGGTGGGTGAGGGGCCTGCAGGTGGAGCGTTACTTTCACATTCAAGTCAGAACAGGTAAGCTGGGGTTTGCCCTTCTGCAGTGAAATTTCCCTCCTCAGAAAGGTAGTATGGTGTTAGGTTTCAGGTTTAAAGAAAGAATACCACCTGCAGAGCATGTATTCCTGTAATATTTTTCATGAAATGGCTTTCATTATCCTTTGGTGAATCTCTCACAACTTTATCTAAGTTCTTAGTTCTTAGGCTTTCTTTCAGTCCCTTTTTGCCTGATGCTTGACTTAAAGTGAAACCCAGCACCCGTGGGAAGAGGAATTTGGGATTATGACTTACCTCTTTAGAATTGAAGAGTTAACGAATTTTATATTACTTCAACTAGAAGTTGCTGGGGGAGCCTAGTGACTTTTTTTTTTTAATTGGATGTTTTTTCTTTGCTCTGAAACTTTTTTTTTCTTTCTTTCTTTTTTTTTTTTTTTGAAATAGATTGCTGGTCAAATTCCCTGAGCTAAATTATCAGCTTAAAATTAAAGTGTGCATTGACAAGTAAGTACTCCTTATCTTAGCTCTTTTTTTCTTTTTTTCAAACGAGGGACAGAGAAATGGGAATTTTGACAGACATCATGTGAACTTAGAGGCTTTATCTTCGTTCAGAGATCTTCGTTTCTTTAAAAAGTTTTCAAAAGCCTTGCTGTGCATTGTCATTTATGTGCCTGAACAAAACCACAAAGCTGGCGGTACAGATTTGAGTTACTATTGCTATTGTGACCTCGAGTTCCTCTTTTTCTTTATTCATTTTTTTACTTATAAATGTAATGTATGCATATTATATAAAACTGAGAATATATGGGAAAATTGATTTTTGTTGCTGTTTCGCACTTTACCACATAACGGAATCCTCTTCAGAATTTGACAGTACCTTTAAAAAATTAAAATGCACTTACCCTCTGAAAAGATTAAAAAAGAGAAAATGTAGGTGATATAATTGTTTATCTGGAAATTTCATGAGAATGAATTGGAAAATAGTTACTAATGAAATTAGGGACTTGAGGAAGGTGGTAAGTTTAATAAATAAATAAATAAGCAAAAATTGATTACTTTAACCATGAATTAGCATCAACCAGTTAGAAATTATAATAGAAAAATGATCTCACAATAAGCAACAAAAATAAAAAATAAATGGTGATAAACTTAACAGAAATATTTAAGACCTACTTGAAGAACACTGTGAAATTTTAGTGGGGAAGTGACTTTTTAAAAGTGAGGCGATAAGTCATACTCCTGGATTGAAGACTTTAATTTTATTATAAAGATGTTGATTCTTCCCAGTTAATATAGAACCAACCAAAACATGCATAGGATTTTTAAAAATTCTTGACTTGCTTTTCAAGTTATATCTTAGATGAAAAAAATAAGCAGAGAGAGTTTTTAAAAAGGATTTGTTTATTTTTAATTGTGATAAACATAAAATTTACCATCTTAGCAATTTAAAATCTTGCCCCAAATACTTCTTTAATATCATCAAATAGCCAGTTACTGTTCAAATTTACCTCATATTTTTTCTCAGTTGGTTTCTTTTTTTTTTCTTTTTCTTTTTTTATTGATGTATAGTTGATATCAACCGTTTGTAAGTGTACAGTTCAGCAGTGTTGAGTATATGGACATTGCTGTGCAACAGATCTCCAGAACTTTTTCATCTTATAAAACTGAAACTCTATATCCATTGAAGATCAAATCCCCATTTCCCTCTCCCTCCAGCGCCTGACAACCACCATTCTGCTTTCCAAAAGAATTTTCTTAACAAATAAAAATTATGGGGGGTGGTATGGGAAGCTGCCTTGCCCAATATTAAAATGTATCACAAAGTTTCAGTTGCTAAATGAGTGTGTTACCAGGGCGGGAATAAACTGATCATTGAAGCAAAATCTAAAGTCCAAAAATGGACTTCAGGTTTATATAAGGAATTAATATACATTTGGAATTAATATACATTAAATATACAATTTAATATACATATCTTAAATTAGCGAGGGAAGGGTGGATTATTCAGTAAGTCGTCTTAGGGAAACTTGGTATTGGGGGGATTTGAGTAAGAAGTTAAACTTTTCACTGTCCATCAGAATAAATTCTAGATATATCTTAAAAGCATAGGCAAATGTATAATATAATGGTGGTAAAAATGGCAACCACTTTTGGAAAACAATTTGGCAGTTTCCTAAAAAGTTAAACATACACCTACCCTATGACCTAACCATTCCACTCCTAGGTATTTACCCAAGAGAAATGAAAGCATATGTCCGCACAAAGGGTTGTACAGGAATCTTCATTGATAGATGAGTGTCCATCAACAGGTGAATAAACAGTTGGTGGTATATCCATGCAACGGAATATTATTCACCAACAAAAGGGAATGAACTATTGATACCCACAACACAAGGATAAATCTCCAAATTAATACACTGAATGAGAGAAGCCAGACCAAGAAAAAAAGAGTACATACTTTACGTTTTCATTTATATAAAATTCTAGAAGTGCGAATGAATCTATCATGACTGAAAGCAGATCACTGGTTGCCTGGGGACAGGGGTGGGTGAAGTGTGGGATTGGGGAATGGGTCACGTAAGGGCGTGGGGAAACTTGGGGATGCTGGATATGTTCATTATCTTGATTGGGCTGATGATGTCACAGGTGTGTATAGTATACATAAATCAAACCTCATCAAATTGTGCATTTTATATATGTAGTTTATTATTTGTCAATTACATCAAAGGTATAATACAAAAAAAAAGAATGTAAAAAAAAAGTAAATATAGGCTAGACATGAGGGAAAATTTTCTGATAACGAGGACTTTAAGTTCTCAAATGTGATATATGGGGAATTCCCTGGCAGTCCAGTGGTTAAGACTCTGAGCTTTCACTGCCGAGGGCCTGGGTTCAATCTCTGGTCAGGGAAGTAAGGTCCCACAAGCTGCATGGCCAAAATAAATAAATAAATAAAAATAAAATAAAATGTGGTATATGGAAAGGTATCTTCTGAATGGTTTAAAAGTTGATCCATTTTAATCTGTGAACTCCCACAGAATGTACTGTTTAATAAATAGTAGCTGTTTTTCTAAAAGCATAAGTGAGTATATAGCAATGGAGAAGGACTTTTTAAACAGAACTAAAATAATTTTAAAAAGAAAGGAAAACACTGAGAAATGGTGACTATATAAAAAATGAAATATTCAAAAACACAGGGAACACACTGGGAAGAATATTTCCAGCTACATCAATGGGATGCTCTGAGTTACAGGTAACAGTAAACCTTTGCAGAAAACCCAGTGTGGCTTAAATAATAAGGAAATTTGCAACCCAGTATAACTGGAAATGCAGAGTTAGAACAAGTTTCTGACGGTGAGATCAGTGACTCAGTTGATGTCATCAAGGACCCAGAATCTTCCGTCTCTCTTCTCTGCCACCATAAGTGTCACTGGCATTCTAGGGTTCCCTTCTGGGTTGCTGCATGGTTGCTTGTGGTAGTTAAGGCCACACGCCTCCTTGCTCATGTTCAGCTGAAGCTATGGAATGTAAGTCCAGCCTGAGAGAGAATCCTTCCCAATCTGATTGAGACAGTGAAGGTCCTGTCCTCACCCCTGGACGGCTGCACTGTGGGCATGCTCTATTCTGGTGAGCTTAATGATCAGGGTCCCCTGGAGGTGGGGATGGGAAAGATACTTGACAGAGTCAAGGTTCTGTTAGGAAGAGGGGAGTAGAGTTTGGGTAGGCAACCAGCTGTGTCTACTACTTCAGCATGTATAGGATTGTTAATTTCACATATAAAATGTAATTGAGTCATGTACAGAAATCCCCAGGAGAACAGCAGTTTTTCCATCAGAATAAATTATAGGTGTTCAAAGTAGACTTTTGAAGAAACTCAGGGCCTTTTTTATTACCACTGGTTTGTGTTCTTAACAGAGACTCCGGGGATGTTGCAGCTCTCAGAGGGTAAGTTCAGCCTGGAGGCTTCCTTGTGTTCCTGTTTAATCTAACTTTGTCCTCTGACCACTCGCTCACCTATATGGTTGGTTTTTTTCTCCTGTGATTCAGATCCCGGAAATTTAACATCCTGGGCACAAACACGAAAGTGATGAACATGGAAGAGTCCAACAACGGCAGCCTCTCTGCAGAGTTCAAACACTTGGTACACGGAAGAAGCCTGGACTCACCTTCTCCCAGGGCCTCTGGCAGGGGGAGGGGTTAGGGGAGAGCCTCACGTGACAGGGGATGCTCTTTGCTTTTCTTACAGACCCTGAGAGAGCAGAGATGTGGTAACGGGGGCCGAGCCAACTGCGATGTAAGTTTTGTTGGGGATGAAAGCCAACTATGGGAGGGTTTTCTTTGAGCAGGAGAGGAAAAGAGCCTTCTTACAGCCCAGAAGTAGAGACACCTGACCAGCTGCAGTCACCCCAGGCCAACATGACACATCAGAAGTCACTCATGCCTTGCAGTACACTGGCTCGGAACATTTCCTTGATTGTCCGGGGAGTCAGCTCGTCATTAAGGAGTGGAAAGTCCCTTGCCCACACCCATGTAGTGGAAAAGAAGCCTTGCACCTTGCCTGGGGCTTTCCAAATTCCCCTTCCAACTTCCGTGCGCTGACATGGCTTGGCTCAGCTTTTGGTGACCTGTTTTGGTCACTGAGGTGGGATGGAAGGTTTCAACAAATCCGAGTTAAACATTTTACCAAAAGAAAAAGAACAAAACAATACGAATCCCCTTATTTCTTCTCTGCCTCCCATTTATTCAGATTATTGGACTCAGTGTCAGCAATAAACTTAAGGGACTTACGTGGCGGTCCAGTGGTTAAGAATCAGGGCTTTCACTGCCATGGGCCTGGGTTTGATCCCTGGTTGGGGAATTAAGATCGCATAAGTCGCGTGGCGTGGCCAAAAAAGAAAAAAAAAAAGAATAAACTTAAAAAAAAAAAGGTAAATGTGACCAAAAACTAGTTTTAGATCTTTTTTATAAAACTGTGACACCCTATTCTTTTTCTGATATTTGTCCCCTGAGCTATTCTTACCCTCTTCTCTAGAACGTAGCAGGCCTTTTGAAAAAAAAAAAAAAATTGAATTTATAATACTTGACAGCAGTTAAAGAGTGAGGTATGCAATGATACAGGAAAATGTATGTGACACATTTATTTAGGAAAAAAAGATGCAAAATAATTTGAGTAGTATATTAGTATATTTGTTTAAAAAAACTTACACTGTATTTTGTCTACTCATGTCTGCATTACAGAATTCTAGAGGAATATCTACCAAACAGTGCTGCTGTTCTTATCCAAGGCTACTCTGTACTATCTCTGTAATATTTGCATTCAAACTGAACGTGTATTACTTTTGTAATTAGAAAAAGAGCATTTTAAATATGAATTGGAATTTCTAATAATTCATTGGCAATTCTCATTGAAAATAATGTCGCTATATTGCTGGTGGGAGTATAAATTGTTACAGTCACTTTGGAAAACAATTGGGCATTATAAAAATGAACATACCCTGTAAACCAACAGTGCCCCTCCCAGGATTTAACAATAGAGGAATTTTTGCACATAGGTAGCAGGAGATATGTACAAAATGTCAGAGCAGCCTGATTGTAAGCCCTAAATACAAACCAAATGCCGTCAGCACTAGAGTGGATAAATGATCTGCAGAATAGTCAGGTGATGGAATACTATACGGCTATGAAAATGGAGAAATTGCAGGTGCACACAGCTACATGGATGTGAAAAGTGAGTCACAAAAGAATACACAGGGTGTGATTCCATATGTATAAGATGGAACTAAACAAACTAAACCACACATACATTGTTTAGAGGTATAAATGTGGTAAAACCATAAAGAAGAGCTAGGAAATGATGAACTCAAAAGACAAAATAGCCATTACTTCTGAGGGAGGAGGCACAGGGATGGATGGGGTTGGGAAGGGTGCCCAGAGAACCTCAGTAGTGATGGTCTTTCCCTTAAACTGGGTGGTGGGTACACAGGTGTTCACTGTTTTGTCATTCTTTGTGCCTTACCCATTTTATACATAACCTATTGGATCTCCTTAGTATCATAATAAAGCGAGTAGGAGGTCAGTTTGAGGACCATAGCACTGGAGAGTGATAGTGTTGAAGAGACCACGTGCTCCAGTTGTGTCTGTGGCCACCTGGCGGATTGCCCTTCTGGATGGTGTAGTGGTGGCGTCAGGACTGAATACCATGCTCTCTGAGGAATAGCGTCCTTCTCCTTCTTGCAGGCCTCCCTGATTGTGACTGAGGAGCTGCACCTGATCACCTTTGAGACTGAGGTGTATCACCAAGGCCTCAAGATTGACCTAGAGGTGAGTTCTGTGACAGAACTGGGTAGGGCTGCACGCAGTGGTAATTCAGGACAAGACTTCTTCTAGTTGAGGTTTTTACTCCAGAAGGTGGAATGGTGACTCTCTGCTAAGCACTGTGTTTACTTTTGCTTCTCTTCCTCCCAAAAATCCTTAGTATCCCACCTGAGAGTAAAGTCTTGCCTGAGTGCTTAGAAGATACATGTCTACTCAGCTTTCAGCAAACTTGATATTAAAACTCGTATTTAGACATTGATCATAGCTGGCTTTATAAAGTTTGGGCAAAAGAGTCTTTCAACAACCAATGTTTTTAGTATACAGACAATCATGGCATTTACATGCTCTTTCCCCAGCTTTCTTGATCTTTAAATTAAAGATACACCGGAAAAAGCAGGAACCCTAGTCTTTGATCCCTGGGACCTCTCTGTTTAATGGGCAGGTACAGCTTCGATTCGTGGAGGATGCCTTGCAGGTGTTATAAATGGGGAATCCGGGGACTGTGAGTCCACCGTGAGCAAGTTAGCTTTGCAAGTTCCTGGTGATGTTCAGACAGCCGCCGAGTTCGGCATTCTTTCCGCTCTGGGTGTTGAGCGGACTCGGCCCTGCTCCTCCCTGAGGGCTGGCAGCAGGTGTGCTCCACGGCCCGTCCTTTATTCCGAACCCTGCGAGATATGGGTGAAGAGGTTTTGGAAGCCACGAGGGCCCTCTGCCTCCCCAGCTCATTGCCCGCTCCCTCCACAGACCCACTCCTTGCCAGTTGTGGTGATCTCCAACATCTGTCAGATGCCCAACGCCTGGGCGTCCATCCTGTGGTATAACATGCTGACCAACAACCCCAAGGTGAGTCGGGCCCCCGTTTTTCCTGAGACTTCTCGGTGCCTCGGGGCTGTCACGGTACCTGGCGCAGCTCATCAGGCACCGCCCTCTCATCTAAAGGAGCAAATGTGTCATTTCCAATAGAACGTGAACTTTTTCACCAAGCCCCCAATTGGAACATGGGATCAAGTGGCCGAGGTGCTGAGCTGGCAGTTCTCCTCCACCACCAAGCGCGGGCTGAGCATCGAGCAGTTGACAACGCTGGCGGAGAAACTCTTAGGTCAGCACTTTACCTCTTCTCCCCTCACCCTCCTCGGAAAAGGAATCTGGCCCATGGGGCTGGTCATTCAGAAGAGTTTACTGAGCTAGGTGCTGTGCCGGGGCCAGAACACATGTGCTCCAGCAGGTCAGGGAGTCAGGATGCAGAGGAGGTGTGCATCCTGGGGGTCGTTTTTATGAGGTGGGAGGCAGATTTCTTTTCTCTTGGTGGCTGTCTCCCTCACCCTTCCAGGGTACTACTTTATCCAACCTTGGAAGATATTTTAAGTGCGTGTTAGAGCTAAAGGCTTGGTATCCCTGTCTGTTTCTTCAAGAAACCGTAGGCTTGTTTTTAATTTTCTCCCTGGAAAAAAAGCCTTAGTAGAATGTTTTGCGTGCTACCTGTGCTTTGTCCTATGCTGTCACCAAATGTGACCCTGTAACTCAAGCTGTCAGCTTCTTAGTGTGTGCTGCTGGTCCCGGGACCACCACGCGAGGCTAGAAAGGGCAGCTGGGCTAAACAACAACTCGTGGGTGGGGGTGGGGCGGTGTCAAATGATGGGGTCGGGTATGGGGCGGACGGGTGCACCATATGCACGCAACAGTGGCAACATTCAAATACATGAAAACCAACGGTTTCAGGGCCTATCGTGGGGCAATTGTGCACATGTTCTGTTTGAAGAAATAAGATCTTGATTCAAAACTGAAAATTTTACTACTTTATTATTTTTTTTCCTTCAGGACCTGGTGTGAACTATTCAGGGTGTCAGATCACATGGGCTAAATTTTGCAAAGTAAGCAACTGTGTGAACTCCGTGTGGCTGCCTCACGCACCGGGAGGGGGAGGGGGAGGGGGTGCTTACCTGCTGGGAGGTCGTGGAAGACGCTGGGCCTGAAGGCCCTAAGCTCTTGGTCCAGCGGCCAGTAACACCTGCCTGAGGTTAGACGGGCCTGAGGATTTTGGTGGCACCTCACCCCTAGGAAGGAAAAGCCTGGGATGGTGGTGGACTTGGCTTTCCCATTATTCTTTTCTCCAGGAAAACATGGCCGGCAAGGGCTTCTCCTTCTGGGTCTGGCTGGACAATATCATTGACCTTGTGAAAAAGTACATCCTGGCCCTTTGGAATGAAGGGTAGGTTGGAACTCTTGTGTCTGGCAGGGTGCGCAGGTGTGACAAGTCCCCCGCTCTCCCAGCGGGCCAATAGCGGGGCAACCCTCAGCCCAAATCTTGCTGTTTCTCCTCTTTGCCTCCAGGTACATAATGGGCTTTATCAGTAAGGAGAGGGAGCGGGCCATCTTGAGCACCAAGCCCCCAGGCACCTTCCTGCTGAGATTCAGTGAAAGCAGCAAAGAAGGAGGAGTCACCTTCACTTGGGTGGAGAAGGACATCAGCGGTAAGCTTGGCTCTTCCCCACCCCACCTGGTGGTGAGCGCCGCTGCCGCCGTGGCCTCTGCTGGTTTCAGGCACATGCTGCCCCCTCGTGGGCAGATATGGCCTCGCACCCCCCCCGCCTCAGACTTGTAAGGCACATTTGGGTGATTCTTTTCTCTAAATTCTACCAGCTGGAGGATTGGTTTGCCAGTTTTGTTTTGCTGGCTCCAGGGACTAATATTTGCCTATTTAAATTTCATTCTTCATCTCCTTTCTTTCCTACCCTGTTAATATATCTTATGTAAATAGTTTATCCAAGTGTATTACCTGTGGCCCAGCTGGATAGCCTCTCCCAAAGCCAGCTGAACATTTCCCCAGTGCCAGGCAACTGGGCAGGATATTCAGGGTCTCGAGCGCTGGGTTGGCATAAGCCTTTCCCCCTTGAGGGAAAATAAATCAGGTAGTTTTCTCCAAGATCACCTGAGTCTTCCCTTCCCATTTCCCCTGACAGGTAAGACCCAGATCCAGTCGGTGGAACCATACACCAAGCAGCAGCTGAACAACATGTCGTTTGCTGAAATCATCATGGGCTATAAGATCATGGATGCCACCAATATCCTCGTGTCTCCGCTGGTCTATCTCTACCCTGACATTCCAAAGGAGGAGGCGTTTGGAAAGTACTGTCGGCCAGAGAGCCAGGAGCATCCTGAAGCTGACCCAGGTAGTTGTTGATTTTCCACGACAGCCATTTAGTTCTGGGGAAAAGTGGGAAATTGTAGGATCCTGGGAGGACAGGTAAGGTAAATGCCTGAAGAACCTGGTGATCTTTATTCCTCTTTCTGGGAAAGAACTTTGTAGTGAGTGCCTTTGGGGGGTGGCTGATGGGGTTAGAGAGAGGAGAGGAATCAGTCACCAGGCTCTGCCCTACAAGAAGCACCAGTCTCAAGGGGGAAGCAGCACGCACACACCCAGACATACCTAAAACACCGTGGAGAGAAAGCGAGGGCGGAATTCTCTAGAAACAGGATGCCCAGCCAGCACAGCACTTCTTACAAAGCAGATGCTGGAAGGTTTGAGATTCAGACTTCAGTCTAGCGTGTTTCCTTTTCTGCATCACGGAACAATGTGAGCAGCGCCAAGAGGGATGAAGAAAGGCTTTCTGGAGGAAATGAGTGTTAGCAGCGCTGGAACATGGTTTAAGAGCACGAGAGTGGTGATTGAAGGGGAAGACAGTAACTGGTGCGAGGGGCGTGGACTTGGTCCTTTGAATGTGCAGCTCTTGAAAATAAGATGTTTTTTAATGTGCAAGAGCCCATGTGCTTATGTAAGTTACACATACATTTTCCACACTAAACCCTCGCTCTCTAGCACCACCGCCCGCGTGGAGGGCAGAGCCCCCTAGTCTGTTCCCGTGGGCGTCTGGGGCTCGGACACTGGGTTCTCTGTCCAGATCCTGATGAGAACACTATAATTTGCTGTTCTTTGTTTTTATTTAAGTTTTCTTAATCACAGAGCCAGTAGTGGTTTAAAGGGATCCTTTGAGGTTGGCTTCCCTGCCCCAGTTGCTTTGGAAAAAACTGTTTTTGTACAAAGAGCTCTCCCACACACAAACACAAACCCACCAGCTTCCTTCCCACTTTTTCACAGGAGTTCCCTGTGAGGGATCTCTTGGGGTGAGAAGAACAAGACTTGGAAGAGGGGGTTGGGGCTAATTGGCAATTGACTTTCCTTTTTCCTTTGTTCTGGGGTTGAGTCTTGGCCACACTCTAGGCGAGCGTAACTCTCACTTCCTGTTTGCCCCTTATCTCTCCTTCCACGTTGTGCTTCGGTTGGGAGATCTGTTTATCAGCCCCCATCACACTACTCTGTTCCTTCTGCAGAAGGCATTTAGGTCCAAGTGCTGGGCCCTTGACTAATTTTGCTTTCAAGGTCCAAGTTCCAAGTCTGAGGCTGCGCCCTCCCTCAAGCCTCCTGTGTGACTGGGAGGCAAGGCCCTTTCCTGCCTGGAGACCTCAGTGTTTCCTCAGGGGCAAGACGGCAGTCACAGGAAGGGAACTAATTACTTGAGTGCTTGTCTGCCTCCTGGGGCTGGGTGTGAGCTTGGCGAATGGGTCAGCAGGTGTGGGGCGCTGGCGGGCTGCATGTGGGGTCCTCTGGAGTTGAGCAGCTGACCATTTCCTCTCTGTTCCCATCCTGAAGGTTGTTTTTTTTTAAAAGTATGAGCCCATTTTTAGAGAGCTCGTTTTATTTATTTATTTAATAATTTATTATTTGTTTATTTATTTGGCTGCATTGGGTCTAAGTTGCCGCATGGGGGCTTTCTCTAGTTGCGGTGCGTGGACTTCTCATTGCGGTGGCTTCCCTTGTTGCGGAGCACGGGCTCTAGGCGCGCGGGCTTCAGTAGTTGTGGTGCATGGGCTCAGTAGTTGTGGCTCATGGGCTCTAGAGCGCAGGCTCAGTAGCTGTGGTGCACGGGCTTAGCTGCTCCGCGGCATGTGGGATCTTCCGGGACCAGGGCTCGAACCCATGTCCCCTTCATTGGCAGGCGGATTCTTAACCACTGCGCTACCAGGGAGGTCCCTCATCCTGAGGGTTTTATTGTCTCTAGGGGATAAATCTGTCTCCTAGATTATCTTCCCAGGACTCTTCCCTCCTTCTTACTCAGAAGCTCACACCGTATTGTCTCATGGCTTGAGGGAGACATTCCTCTGTAGAAATGACAAATTCCTTATCTTACAAATTAGATAAAGTACATTTACAACCTTGTACGGAGCCATAAATCAGCTTTTAGTCTTAGTTCTCCTTTGCTTCTACTGTGGCATCTCAGGCCGAAGGTGTTTTTCTCAGCAACGTTGATCACTTAGGGAATTAAACCCTTTTCTGTCTGGGGTGTCAGCTCCCCTCAGGCCTGGGCCAAAATGGATTCATAAGACACCAGAACCCTGCCTTGATAGCTTCTTTGGATTCGGTACTGAGTTAACCTATTTCTTGGCCAAAAATAAACTCAGATGGGAGTCTGAGGGCCCCTCGGCAATGCCTTTTCTCAGGCTGTCATTGTACTTTCTGATCCCTGAGTTTCACTGTAAGCCCCAAGCTTTATAGCTGTGCTTCTCTCAGCCCACCCCACCCTGCGCCACCCCATGCCTCCTAAGTGATTTGTTCACCTGAATCCCCCAAATTCCATGCCAGTGTCTCCGGGGCTCTGTGACCTCTTGCTGTAAGCATTTAGCACTTAAAATTCATGTATTTCAGTCTTCACATTTCTAACTGTAGAACAAGAATCATAAATGACCAAGATGGGCCCCTCCCTCTTCCGCCTCCCTCTTATTTTATACTCGAGAGAGAAAAGGCCTTGGCCGGATCTCTTAGCTGTTGAAGACGTAAGGCCTCCTGTCACCCAGTCCAGAGCCATCCTCCCCATGGAGAGGCTCTTCTGTGTGATGTAGTTATCCAACTGGGGAGTTACTAATACCCTCACCGAAAAATGTAATAGAGGCAGATAAGTGCTGATGGGAACAGAAGGTGTCACCCTCAGCTTTGGAACTGCATTAGCTGTTTCCACGTTCTCTTAAAAACTCAGTGACTTCGGTATCTGAGCAGGACGTGGTGCCCAGACTGCGTGGGCTCAGTCCTGCCTGCGGGGAACTCAATCTAAGAGATACAACCAGGCTAGAATACAATCCTCAGTCCACATACAGGCACTTTATACGATCGAGGGGAAGAATAAACACAAGGCTGGAGCTCATCTGAGCTCGGATGGGACCAGGGTCGGCTGAAAAGTCTCAGGAAGGCTTGAGGGAAAGAACCAAGCTTCCAGCTGCAAGCACTGGAACATCAGAGTATACAGTGAGGGAGGGCAGCCCTGAGGGGAGACGGAGGTTCCAGACAATCTCTGGTCAAGGATGGAGTGAGTTTCAAGTCAGCCCTGGGGAGGCAGCCGGCTTCCCCCTGCCTGGTACCCAAGAGTGGAATCACAGTCAGTAAGCCTGAGTTTTCTTCTACCCAGGTGCTGCCCCATACCTGAAGACTAAGTTCATCTGTGTGACACCGTAAGTGGCTTCCCTTCCCAATTTTGCCTCCATTTCTAATGTCCTCAGTTATCCCTGGGAACAGGACACCGGGTGAGAGTTCTCTTGTGAAGGGTTGGAACCCTCCGAGCTATGTTCAGTACTCAAAGTGACCTCGTGTGTTTAAAAAGCTTGAGCTTTTATTTTTCTGTTGGAGACCAGAGTTTGATGGCTTGTGTGTGTGTGTTTTGTTCTTTTTTTTTTTTTTCTCCATTGTGTCTTGTCAACCCGGCCCTTTCCCCTCCTGCTGCTCCCCATTTCCTACAGAACGACCTGCAGCAATACCATTGACCTGCCGATGTCCCCCCGCACTTTAGATTCATTGATGCAGTTTGGAAATAATGGTGAAGGTGCTGAACCCTCAGCAGGAGGGCAGTTTGGTGAGTATCTGGTTGCCGGACTCTGTCCCTGTGAGGGAAGTCAGTCCCCTTGGTGTGATGCTCCCATGTACATAGCCAAGCGAGGGGCACCTGGATTGGTAGAAGGAGTTCTCAAACAGCGCTATCCTATAGAAACACGCACCCCCATGCCAGAGTAAATATTCTAGCAGCCACGTTAAAAACAGTGAAAAGGAACAGGTGAGGTTAATTTTACAAATGTATTTTCTTTAGCCCAGTAAATCCAAAATAGTGGCATTTCTGCACGTTAGGAAAAAATGAGTGTGGGATTGATTTCCCTGGCAGTCCAGTGGTCGGACTCCACGCTTGCACTGCAGGGGGCACGGGGTCGATCCCTGGCCGGGGAACTAAGATCCCCGCAAGATGTGCGTGCGGTGCAGCCAAAAAAAAAAAAAGAAAAGAAAAAAATGAATGAGGTTTTCTTTCGTACTAAGTCTTTGAAACCTGCCCGGCGTTTTATAACCACAGCCTATCTCGGTTGGGACTAGTCACATCCCAAGTGGCTCCAGGCTGCTGCGTTCAACAGGGCAGCCTTAGAGCTTCTTTAAACCTGGAGAGTTGGGAATGAGTTAAGGTAGGAAGGAGGCTGAGCCTTTCCAGAAGGGAGGAGAGAGAATCTGGATTCTCTGACCCCATCTTGACGACCAAGGGGCAGGGGCAGGGGCAGGAGACTAGATGGTAGTGGCGGCCTGAGCCTCTGTGCTCCGGAAGGCTAGGGGTGCGGGCCCCGCCAGCTGTAGGGCCCAGGCGACTGAACTGGCTCTCCCTGTGTGTCCCCCCCAGAATCCCTCACGTTCGACATGGAGCTGACCTCGGAGTGCGCTACCTCCCCCATGTGAGAAGCCGAGGACGGAAGCTGCAGAGAGAGGTGACGGAGGCACCGACCCGTGTTCCACCAGCCCTTAAACAGCCCAAGCCCAGATCAACTCAACTCCCAACTCTGTGGTTCCAGATTTTTTTTTCGTCTCTCACTTCGGCTATCTTTGAGCAATCTGGGCACTTTTTAAAATAGAGAAATGAGTGAATGCGGGTGATATGCTTTTATCTAAATGCAAATAAGAATGCGCTCTCTGAGGCTGTGATCAGGGGATGTGGAAGGGGTGGCGAGAGGGAGAAAGAGGAAATGTCTTTTTTTGCCCCCCTGCCCGCTTTTCTCAGCAGTTTGTTGTTGTCATTGTCAGACAAGTGCCTCTGGTGCCAGCGGCATCCCTCTGCCTATTCCTGTAAGCTAATGCCACAGCTGTCTCTAGCTACATCCCCCTGGCATTGCACTTTTAACCTTGCTAACGTTCAAATAGAAGATAGGACTTTCAAAGCCCCTAGGTTTCTTTTTAAACTTAAAAAAGTTTTTTAAAGGGCAAAAAAACACTGTATCAGCATAGCCTTTTCTGTATTTAAGAAAACTCAGTTAATTTCCTCCTTGGTGCTTTAGGCATTCAGCTTTCTTCAGGCTGATAATTTATATAAACCCTGACATGAGCTTCAGATCCAGCCCTTAACAGACATCTGAAGATGTGGTTTGGCCTTTGGTTTTCATATAGGAAGGTTGAAGGAGACCCTAAACATTTTAGACTTTTTTTGATAAACAAAGTTTTTATTTTCCCCTTTCACCTACTGGCCTATTAGTAGGTGAGGCTGAGCAGAGGGGCACTTTCAACCTTGCTCGCCTTTCCTCCCCAGACTTCGCCCCTGTTTCCGAGCCTGCGTGGTTTCTGTGGGTGCCTTTAAGGGATGGGATGATTCTTCCTCTCCCCCAGTTTACCTGAGCCCCTCTTGTGGCATGGCTCCTTCCCATGTCTAAAGGTCCCTTGTCCTGTTTGCTTTAGGCATCCTGGTCTCAGGACCTCCTGGAATAAGAGGGAGAGAGTTACAGGTTGAACATGAGTCAGACTGTGGGGCCCCAGTCAAGGGTCTAGTTGAGCTCAGGGAATATGGTTCTTATCCCAGTTTCTTGGTGATTTCCTGCGGCACCTGTAATCACTTCTTCACTTGGTTAAGCCAGGGGCAGAGGCTTAGTGATAAGCTCGAGGTCTGTCCCTCACGTGAGGGAGTGTATACCCCAGCCTTCCCCCAGCGCTGGTGACCGGCTCCTCCACATGGGGGCCCCGCGGTGAGGCAGAACAACTCGCATTTTCTGTGCATCTCAGAACACTTAGTAGCATGAGAGGTGGTCTCTGATATGGGGCCTCCTCAGACCCAGAGGCACGGCCAGATTGGGTGGTCCATAACCACCTTGTCTCGGTCGACCAGAGTTTCTAGGGAATGCTATGCGTTACACCCAAATTCGCCAGTATTTGAAGGAAGGGGACGAGACCTTCTCTTCAAGACAAACAGGGGTTGATAGGTAGTACGGAGCAATCTCCCTTTAGCAACACTCTGTAGATCATAATTAGCTTAACTCGAGGGACCTCGGGTGAGGATCCCAGCTTTGCTGGAGCAGAAACTAAAACCCCGTGGCTTTTAGGTCGCATGTTTCTGGTTTTAACCCTGATTATAGCAAAAGCCCTGAGAGGAGCTGAGACTTGTTTTGGCCCCTCCCTTAAAAAACCCAGTCCTCCAGGACTTGCCTGCCTGACCCCTGCCCAGCCGAGGGATTCCCATGGATGCCTAAGCTACCCACACGGTGGTTTGTGAGATGCTGTCCTGACCACTGCATTCAAATTCCAATGTATACTTACTTAATAGTGTAAAAATTTATATTATTGTGGGTTTTTTCTTTTCTTTTTTTTTTTTTTTTTTTGTATATTGCTGTATCTACTTTACCTTCCGGAAATAAAAGTTATATAGCAACCGTCTGCTGGCACGGCAGCTCTGTCTGGCGGGAGGCTTGGGGTGGCCCCTCTTCCCCTGCTTCAGTTCTAAAGGGGTCTTACAGGCTGAGCCTGGGTCTTGAGAGGAGGTGGTTGACCCCGGTCCCGGGCTGGTGGCCTTAGCCTCTCATGCCCGAGTGGACACAGGCCCGCCTCTGGGGCACCGAGCGCCTCCCATCTTAACATTAGCCGCCAGCCTCCAGCTCAGGGGTACCTGGAGGAGCCAGGGGTCCGACTCCTCCCGCACGGAGGCTGCTGAGTGGAGGCCTTCCCGCTCCCTCTTCCTGCCTCCCTCCGCCCTCCCTCCCGGGGCCTTTGCAAGCCGTGGTGTCCTGTCTGGGGTCAGATAAGCTACCTAAGGGGGGTTGGGGCGCAGACACTCCCACCCCCCAGGCCTCCCCTTCCACAGTTGGCTCCATTATCACTTTCTCTTCAGTTCGCTCCGTGGGGATGATCGTCAACACTTAACGGGCCGCGGCCGCGGGCCCCGGGCCGTGGGTGGTGATAATTCACAGACCTCGGCGCCCACTCGCCTGGCTCCCCCTCCCCCCCGCGCCGAACACCATGGAGACGAGCGGGTGCGGGAGATACGCGCCGCCTCCCCCTGCAGAGATGCAGCTCCAGATTAGCGCGCTCCCGGCTCTGCGGCTGCCTCCCCTCCTGCCCACCCCCGCCAGCCCCGCGCCGGGCCCCTGCGCCTCTCCCGGCGGGCTGCGAGCCCCTCTTCCCTCGCTTTGCGCCCTGAAGAAACCTTGTCATAGGTTCTTGTTCCCCGCCCCCGCCCCGGCCCTCGGCGACAGCCCCTGGATTCCCGATGCCAATGGGGCCAAATGCAAATGCGGAGACTGTCCTCTCGCCTCAGCCTCCCTCCCAGGCTCAGGCCGACCGTTTGAAAACGCAGGGACAGGGGGATGGTGCCACCTGCTGGTCTCTGGGAAGAGGCCGGGGGCGGGGGGAGGACCGTTGTGAGGCTCCTGCAGCTTCCCCTCCATCTTCCATCCGGAGGGGTTGAGAATGGTCTGGGCGCTGGCCCTCAGCTGCCACCTTGGAGACTGCTTATAGCAGCAGCTGATAAGGAGAGGCAGGGACAAAAGTTCTCCCCCGCCCCCCGGTAATTCCTGCCCCATCTTTTCCCAAGACCTCAAGTTCTCTAGTCTTCTGAGAGGCACTGAAAGTATTGGGGTGGGGATGGCACCCTTAAAACCACAGAAATGGGAGCAGACTGGCAACTTCAAGCTACACCTTACAGCACCAGCTACGTGGGAGGAGAGGAACAAAACGACTCCAGCGGTGCCCATGACCCAGGAGCCATTCCAGCAAATTTATGAAAAAAAATATTTTATTCAAAAACACTGTTTACACAAATGTGTAGCCTTTGTACAAAGAACAAAAGCATCCTGCTTCCCGTCCCCACCTTCCTTGAGAGATGTTTCAACCTGGGACTCCTTCTGGGACTCCTTCCACTGTCAGCTGCCCCTGGCTGCGTGTGGCAGCTTCAGAGGGAGGAGCGTGTGAGGCTGGGGGCGAGGCCTTCGCAGACCACAGCCAGTCATGCAACTGTGATGAGGCCTATTCCAGGTTCTACCTCCCAGCAGAGTGGGCCTCCATCAGCTTTTACCCCTCCCTCCAAACTCCACAGGCGAGCTGCAAGCCCCTGATGCTGCCTCTTGCTGCAGGGTTTTTCCAGGAGGGGTTAGGGGATCAACACTGCAAGTCCTGAGCCTCCTGTTCACCACATCCTAGACCAGTCCCTCCCCACCGCCCACCCCCACCGCCACCTCTTCCATAAGTAAGCAAGGTTGCAGACAGAGAGGCGAGGAAAGAAGCCTGGGGCCAGACGGAGGGAAGGGGATATGGGATGGAAAGAGCAGGAATGTGGGCAGCAGCATTATACACTTGAAGCTGGAGCCCCCTGGCTGGGGACCAAGAGGCCAAGAAACTCCATCCTCAGAGCAGCTCTGACAGGCCCGATGCAAAAGACCCATTTCTGCCGTGTTAGGGACATGACCGCGGATGGCCTAGATAAGCTCTCAGTTCACAAAAAGCCTGGAGTCCATAGTCATTAGATAAAGTATAAAATATCACTCAAAACTGGTCTCTTGGTTCTTCCAACCTCCATCCTGAGGGGAAGAACCAAGAGACCAACATGTACGTTGCTCTGTACGAGAGCAGATGCACGTATATATATGCACACACACACACTTGGGAGGCAAAGCATCTAACTCAGGAGTAAAACTTGAGCTTAGAGACATTACCTGTCTCCTTTCCCTTCTTGAATAATTCCATTCAAATAGCTACTGAGCAGACAAAGGCTCTGGCAGGAATAGGTTTGCCTGCCTGGCGTACCTGCAACTACAGAAGCAGCTCAGTCTCTTCCACAAGAGACAGACCCAGTGGGCTCTTGGAATGCCTCCATCTGAAGAAAAAGGCAGCCACATACCTAGGACTGCAAAGGCGAGGCAGGCACACCTCGTACACAAACGTGCGCATATGCGTGTGGACACGTGCTGCCTGCAAAGGCATCAATATGCACAGCGATACAGAAACAAAATCACAACGAATATGAACCCTGCACGTTCCCAAAGAGAAGTGCAGGGTTCAAACAAACATTCACGAGAGCGAGCCTCTGGCAGAGGTGAAGAGACCAGTAGGCGGGGAGAGGCGGGGGTCCAGACTGTCCATAGGGCGGCGTAAGAGTTCCTCCACGTGCCGGGCCACATCCATGGTCTCATCCAGGTCGAATTCTCCATCCTGGTCGAGGACGGGGTCAGGGCTGGTAGAGAGAGAGGGACGTCAGAGGGAGCTGGCATGCCTCACAGCCCCAGGCTCCTGGGGGACAGCTTCCAGCCTGCTCCCCACTCAGACCAGAGTCTCATGGGAGCAGGACCCGCTCTGGCTAGACTCCCACACCCCAAGTTGAATAAGTCAGTCACTGGCTTGTTGGGAGACACCCCAGTTCTAGTGTCATCGCTCACAACCTCATCGAGTGATCTCAGGGGAATGAGGTAGTTGGGTGAATGAGCTGCCCATGAAACCCCGGGCACCATTCACTGAGCACCTATGAAGGCCTGGGCCTTTCAACCACGTTACACTCATCCTCACAGCCACCCATAAGGCAGGTATTTACTCTACTTTATAGAGGAGGAAACTGAGACTCAATCATGTTAGGAAATTTGTTCAGGTCCACCTGGTTGGCAGGTGGAGTCAGGATTGGAATTCCGGTCTTTGTGACTCCCAAGCCTGTGGTCGTCCCACAGCAGCAGGCCACCCACAGCTCGAAAGAGAATTAATTCTCTTCTCTGGGAACTCCAGAGAGGAGCAATTGATACCCTGTTCCCCCACAACTCCTAAGAACAACTACCCCATCCATAGCCACCCTGTATCAAGCCCTTATAAGTCTCATCTGTGCTAAATGCTCTACCTGCACTCTCTCACTTAATCCTGACCCCAGTCCCACGTGGTAGGTCTTTTTGCCTCCATTTTACAGATGAGGAGACTGAGCATCAGAGAGGCTCAATAATTTCCCCAAGGTCACACAGCTAGTCAGCACCAGAGCAAGGACACTGCTACGTGTAGTTTCAAAATGCTCTCTGCTTTTCATTGGCTGATCTCACCCACCCTGCACCTGGGCATGTGCCAGAGCCCGGCCTGGCCTGGGTGGTCTCAGACCTAGAGGAGCTCTGGATTCCTTGCCCACCAGCCCTCCGGGTGCCCAGCCTGAGGCCAAGTGCCCAGTTCCTCCCCATGGAGCCCCATGAGAACACAACCTACTTCTGTGGGTACATGTTATAATGAGCCTGGGGGCACACGGCTGGGGAGGGGGCCTGGTCCATGTAGGTGGCGCTGCCCCCGGCAGAGTCCGCAGAGGCGCTCACAAACCTGCGAGAGGAAGCAGAGCACAGCCTTAGCGGGGAGGGGCTCACAGGCCATCTTCGCGTCTTTTTCAGGTGCGGAAGGACAGAGTGCCCGCTGAGCCTGGGGCTCTGGCCGCAGGAGCGGGGCCCTGGGTACCGACGCCCTGGTGACCAAGCCCAGTTCCCTCCCCAGGAGGGGCGGTGGTGAGGGGTGAGGAGAGCCAGGTCAGGGGGTGAGAGGAGAAGAGAGGCAGCAGGAGACCAGAGCTGGACCCGGGACACTTACTCAGGGACCACTTGCTTGATCTGTGGTTTCACGTATCCGTCCACTGCTTTAGCTGCCGAGGGCAGGGGGAACGGTGATGAGAACCGAAGTCTCTGGGAGCTCCCAGGGGAGTGGAAACCCACCTATGCAGTCTGCCTCCCCCCACATTGCCATGGGGCCTCAGCAGGGATGAAATTTCCCACAGACTCCCAATAAACACCACCCAGGCCCTGGCTTCAGTCTCATCCCTTCTCCTGCTTCCTTTTCTGGCCTGTTTGCTCTCTCTCTCCTCACCCACACCCCTGCCAAGGAAACAGAATCAACACCAAGGAACCAACCCAACCAATGGACTGGGGACAGGTTGAAGAGGAAAAACCTGTCATTTTGCTTCCTACACTCAACTTGAGGGTAGGTTTGAGGGTGGAGAGTGGTGAGGGCAGCTGATCAAGATGGGAGTCGTGCATTATCTGTGGGTTTGCATTATGGCTCCTCCCCCAGCACTGCAGCCTCTTCCTCCAAGGGCACAGAAGTGAGTCCCACTCAGTGTTTTGCTTTGCAGGGAAGAAAGCTGGGTCAGAGGTTTTGCTTTCCCTTTCTTCAGTTGTGAGCCCTGAAATCCTCTCCACGTGCCTTGCACCATCCCACGGACAAACACCCACAGGGGAAACGGCCCCTCGGCTCTTCTTGGGGCGTCCCCACTGCCTAGCCCCGGGAGTATCTGGGCAGGACGCACCGAGCACAGGAGTATAGTACTTGGAGAAGACCTCATCCTTGGGCCGGTCGGGAAACACGTAGATGAGATAGCTCAGGTCCCCCAGCCGGTCGGCCAGGGACCGGATGGAGAAATCCCGCGTGGTAAACGGCTTCAGATTCCACAGGTTACGGTCAGCTGTGAAAAGGCCAAGCTCATTCCACAACCCACCGCCCTCAGGAGGAGGATCAGAGCTGTGGGGCTTCGGGGCAGGCTTGCAGAGACATCAGGGCTTTTACTAGCCTGCACTGCAGCCCCACCCCTGTGCTTCTCGGCATAGGGCAAGGAAACGACCACGGGCGAGCAGATACCAACAAGGCTGGGTCAGGGCAGAGAAGGACTCGTCCGGCAGTTCTGGAGTCCAGGAGGCCGATGATTTTAGGTTCTCCCAAGTGGAAAACAACAGAGAGGGAATGTGCTTCTGAGCAACACTCCTCCCACCCTCCAAGCTCAGTTCCCATCTTTCCCACCGGATACCTTCTAAGGATGCAGGCCTGATGGAGAATAGGGAACAAGGAAATGGAAGACAGGGCCACTGGGGCTAGAGAGTGGGCACGTAGGGAACTCACGAGAGTCAAACTTCCAGGCAATGGTGATGCCCCCTATTTCTGAGTCGCTAAAGCGCAACAAGAAGGTCCCGTCGGGCTTGTTGATGAGCAGGTCATGGGCCTGTTGCTTATTCACAAAACCTAGGATGGCC
This sequence comes from Eubalaena glacialis, assembly GCF_028564815.1. Classification (NCBI taxonomy): domain Eukaryota; kingdom Metazoa; phylum Chordata; class Mammalia; order Artiodactyla; family Balaenidae; genus Eubalaena; species Eubalaena glacialis. The sequence goes on from NC_083734.1 coordinate 42,927,060, forward strand.
CTGGGTGCATCAAGCATACAGTGTCACTGCTGGCAGCAGCCACTGTCCCCTGAGCCCATGACCTCCCAGACCCCATTCCTCACCCGTCATTCCAATGGGGCTTGTGATGTTTCTTCAGCACCTCCATGACCCCATCGAACCACTGCCAGAAGGTGTAGTTCCAGCCTGGCAAGTTCTCCTGAGAGCCCCCAGGAAACCCCAAGTCAGGGCTTGTGCCCCCGTCGTCACGGGTGGTTCAGGGAACACTCAGTGCCCTCTTGTCCTCACCCAGACCTTCTCCCAGTTCCTCATCCGACTTGCCCCACACTCCAGCAAACTGCCACAGCCCCTGCTCATATCCTAGGGAACCAGAGAGTACACTCGCCTCTTGCCTCGCAGACACAGGGGTCCGGGACAATCCCACGGGGTGGGGGGTGGAGGTGCAAAGAACTGTCCAAGCTGGATGAGACCTCCAAAGTCATTCCTGCCCAACCCCTTCGCTTTACAGATGGGAAAAGCGCAGCACAGAGGAGGGAAGGGGCCTGGCAAATTTGTTAACACATCGAAGACTAGAACCCAGGGACCCTGACTCCCAGCTCCGGGTTCCTTCCATCGTCCTGCTTCGGCTCTCACGGCTGCCTGCATTCCTTGGGGTACTAGCCCCTGTCTCTCCTGGTTGTAGAAGAGGGGGGATGGCGGTAGAGGGGGGCCACTGACCAGGGGCAGTAACCTGTGTGTGAGGTGGGGGAAGGGTGGCAGGGTGGTCCCAGGCAGGCAGCGGGCGGTGTCCCTCACCCTATTGAACTGGGACCAGGACACGGACATGCCGTGGTAGTCCTCGAGGTGGCTGCTACTGCTGTTGAACAGCTTCTGCGCCAGGAACACGAGGTTCTCCTTGGTCAGGCCCCGGTTGCTCTGCACTTCGGCCTTGAATTTCATGTTGAGCGCCTCGCACAGCTGTGGCCACAGGACTTTGTCAGGCACTGCAAACGGCACCCTGCCCTGGTGGGGAGAGAAGAAAGGAAAAAAAGGCAGATTGAGGGAGTAGGAGATATTTACACACACACAGATACAGATACCAAGAGATAGAGGGGACTGAGAAAGATCCAGAAAAGGAGACAAAAATGCAAGGAAAAGAAAGGCTGGGGGCAGGGGCAGAGGGGTGGGCATACAGGGATGGAGACCCAGACCAGGACCCTGGGGAGAGAGATCAGGGACCAGAGCCCCAAGACCATGCTCACAGACCTAGGAGACCCCAGTCCTGTGACCCGGAGCCCAGACAGAGCCTAGGACATGCCGAGGGCAGGGTGTTCACACCAGCTGCCCCCTGACCTCTGGTCTGGCCCTAGGGTTGGGGAAGACCACTTAGCAGGGGCCCTGGGGTTGGGGCTGACCCTGGGAAACTCCGAGGGGCCGAGGTGAGGGTCTCATGGGGACTCACCGGCTCAGCAAAGGCATTGTCCCACAGCACGGTGGCAGTAGCATTGTGGTCCTGGCTGCCGTGAACGATGACAACCACAGGAAGGGACAGAGTCTACGGGAATCCAGGGAATGAGGGGTGAGGGCATATGACCACCGTCTTGCCCTCCTCTTGGGGGAGACTCCCAACCCTCATTCCTCAAGCCCTCCCAGCAAAACAAAACAAAAAACAAACAAAAAACACAACATATTTCTTCTTGGCCCATTGCCTAAATTCTGCGGGCTGGTGCCAGATTATAACCTCGCAAATGGGCACCAGCAGAGTGAAATTAGGTTTTCTGAGACCATCACGGGGTAACTGGACTGAGCCTGTGTGAGGATTCAAGTCTCTGGCTTTCCCAAGCCAGCCAGGCAGCCTGCAGGGGACGGGGGAGCCAGGTCTCACCTTCACCTGGAACACAAGCTCATTGCTGCCAACACTGAACTGAGACTCAAACAGGACCGTGAACTTCTCCTCCGTCACGGACTCTGCGCCTCGCCGGTCAGCGCGCTTGATCCTCTTTAGCGACTGCAGGGCAGGAGGTCAGAGGGGAACGAGGAGAAAGCCGCTGGTTACGAGGACTCGGCTCTGGGCGGGCCTCCCTCCATGGGCGGGGCCCTGTCCTCACCATGTTCCTGAAGTGGGCGCTGAGGGTGCCTGTGGCCTGGTGATACTCCATCACACAACAGTTGTTCAAGATCTCTCCGCTGCACTCACTGCGAAGCAGAGGGGAACCCATCTCCACTGGGCCCAGGCCAGGAGCACCATCCTGTCTGCACCCTGGGCCCAGACTTCTCCAGAAAGCCCTGCCAGCAGCCCCTGCCCCTCCCCTAAGAGCATTTCTCTGAGTGTCCCTGGGCTCACTTTCTCATCAACCTGACAGCACCTGAGCAAAGTCTCCAAGGGTGGGGCCTGCGTCTCTATCATTAAAATTCCTTGGGTATCAAGATTGATGTGGGGACTACTGAGCCCGTGAGCCACAACTACTGAGCCCGCGTGCCACGACTACTGAAGCCCACGTGCCTAGAGCCTGTGTTCCGCAGCAAAGAGAAGCCACCGCAATGAGAGGCCCGCGCACCACAGCGAAGAGTAGCCCCCACTCGCCGCGACTAGAGAAAGCCTGCGGGCAGCAACAAAGACCCAACGCAGCCAATAAATAAATAAATAAATAAATAAATAAATTTAAGATTGATGCGGGCGCCTTCGGCAGTTTCTAGCATACTTGAGATAAAAATCATGACCACAGCCTACAAAGATTCCCGAGATCAACCCCTGCCCACCTCCCTGGCCTCACTGAGGACAAGCGAGCCCACTGCCTTGTCTGTTCGCTGAACACGTATGCTCAGTGCCTGCCTCGGGACTTCTGTACTTGCCCTTCCTATCTCCCCAAACACTCCTGACCTTCTCATTCAGGTCTCCACTCAAACATATCTTCAGAAAGGCCCTCCTTGTCTACTCATGTACTGCAGGCGCTGTGATACTGCTTTATTTTAATTTTCTGTCTCGAGGTTGGGCGGGGACAGAGCCAAGTTCTGTGTGGATCACAGCTGTGTCTCAGTGCTCAGCACACGTCCTGGGACACCCAGCAGCGAAATCCTTGTTAATTTACTATGCGTGCGAAGTGTACGCCAGGACAGACAGAGTGAACTGGAGCGACAATGGGACCACATCGCAATGCAGGACAAAGGGTTTCAGGGAGGGAGGCTATGCTGTCCCCATCACCCAGGATGCCTGCTGTAGAATAGAGGCTGAGCTGAGGGAGGGGCAGATGGGAGCAGGGCAACGTACTTGCGGGTGTTCTCGTTCTTGAGCAGCGACTTGGCCTGCTGCTCACTGATGATGGTGGCCTTCACCTGGGGGGGGTTCATGTGCACGTTCAGCTTCCCACCCACCAGCAGGCGCACGGTGGCTGCGAACTTGGTCTGAGTCTTCAGGACCTGAGGGGGCTGCTTCTCGATGATGAACGTGCTGCGGGGACACAAGTGACCAGGTGATGCCTCAGGGGACAGTGCTCCGGTCCCTCCCTCCGCGTGGGGAGACCGCCTTGCGCGGGGCACAGCAGGCGAAGGAAGGGCTTGTGGCACAGCCCCCGGGCCCTGGGGGGCCACTGCGAGTCGGAGGAGCTGGCAGGAGGGGAGGCAGTGAGATGAACTCAACAGCTGAAACGGGCTGCAGGGAACAAGCCCATGTAGTGTCCACGAGAGAGACTGGGCAAGGTCAACAGCAAGAGGCCACAGCAACAGGCGACAGAGGGGGATGGGATGAGGGTGTGAGGCAGAGACGGAAGGGCTGAAGCCAGAGCTCCCTCTGTAAAGACCCTGCTGCCCGCGACCCAGGCCAACCGGATGGGGCCTGGGCGTGGCCAAGAGGCAGCAATCACCTGGTCACCAGGGCTGAGATGATGTCTGTGATGGTGGCGTTGACCTCAGCCAGCATCTCCTCCACGGGGCCGGGGATGGGCAGCTGCTGGCAGAGGTGCTCAGCTCTGCGGATCTGCTGCCGGTTCTGCCAGATGATCTCCGCCAACTTCTCACACCTGCACAGGAGCCCCGAGGCCAAAGGGAAGGACAAAGCCTTCACCCCCTTCCTCCAGGCCAGAAGCCAGAAGGCTCCCAGGCTGGGGAGAAGGCCCAGACCCAGCTCCACCCCCAGGAAGGCTCGGCGCCTTAGCCGCCTGGCCTGTCCACTGAGCAGAGCACAGCTGCCCTGCCTTCCAGAAACACAAAGAAACACACAGGAGGAGCGACCCTGACTTGGGTCCAACCAGCCTGAGCGTCACTCTGCACACCTGGCCCCACCCCACTCCCTCACCCAGGGACGCCCCTCCCGGGGGAGGTGGCACAGGACGGGGGCACCAAAGTCTGCATCAGGAACCAGACCACTGGTGAAATAAGACATGTGTCCCGACAGAGGGAGCCAGCTGTTCACGCAAACACAGGAGCAGAGCAGCAGCCGGTGGCACCACGCTGAGCCCCTGCCGCCCCCGCCCGGCCCCCCACGCCCATTACCAGGATTGCAGCACGTCCAGGCTGCCCTCGGGGGGCCCTCCGTTCCCCGCCAGCTGCTGCCGCCGCTTCCACTGGATCAGCTCGTCATCCAGAATGATGGTCTGCTGCTTCCGCAGCAGCTGCAGGGTCTTCTGGTGCTTCTCGGCCAGCTCCTGAGGGGCGGGCGGCGGGTGAGCGGCCCTTCGGGGCTCTCAGAACAGCCCCGCAGGGCCTCTCCTCTCCCCTTGCCGACCCGCTCTGCCCTGCGTGCCCACACAGGGAGGAAGGCTCTGGCCTCCTGCTCTGCTGGGTCCCGCGCTCCTCCTGGCTCTCTCCCTCGCTCAGGTCCCCGGGACGGCTCGGCTCGGGGTGTCACCTCCACGCCCGGGAGGGGAGGGACGCAGAGCCCACTCACCACGCGGTACTGCTGCAGCGTCTGGGCCTCGCGCTGCAGCCAGGCCTCCAGGGACACCTGCTTCTGCTGGAGGGCCGTCTCCCGGCTCAGACGCTCCTGGGGGTTCAGCTGGGCCAGCTGGGAAAACTGAGCTGGAGGAGGGGACAGGACACCCACGACCATGACCTCCCCGGGTCCAGCAGGGAGCCCGGCAGAACTGCACTCACCTGTTCTGGAGGCAAAACCCTGGAGGGGACACAGCTGACAAGTGGCCAGTCAGGGTTCCACAGCCATGGCGCCCAAAGATGAGTGGGCTCCGTCCCCTGGCCCCCCGACTCTGAGCTCCCCTTGGGGAGTGGGGAAACGGAAGCTTGGGGTACAGCTGAGGAGGAGCCAGCCCATGGCCTCCCTGCCCACCCAGCCCTCCTCTCCCCACGCGGGGTCCGGCTTAGAGCCACCCTGCCTGGTCTGAAGTGTGTCCTCGCCGTTTAAAAGGTGGGTGAACTCGGGCAAATCACCTCACTCTCCTATGCCTCAGCTTCCCCAGGTGTAAAATGGGAGAATCACGGCACCTGCCTCAGTGGCTGCTGTGACGTTAAATAAGCAACGATACAGAAAATACTCAGGAAGCTGCCTGGCACCATCAGCTCCAGGTGAGTCAGTCCTCATGGTTAATGGGTTACAGGACAGGATTAAAGGCTGATGGAGCAGCTCTCAGCCCCAACCTCACAGGACAAAGCCTCATCAGGAAGGCCCTGCTCCGTGGGGCTGAGCGCAGCAGCCTCTCCTCGGGGAAGGGGGTGTTTCTCCAGGGGCTCAAGGGGCCTAACGTGTTTGTCCAGGTTGGGTCACTGTGAGCTCAGCAGACCAACTGGAAGAGGGAGAGAGAGAGAGTGTCCAGGGCCAATGGGGACACGAAAGCAGCAAGATTCTCTCAAGAGAGGGAGGCAGCTTCTCTCCACACCAGCTGTCAGGCATCTCATCGATGGCAGGAATAAGGTAACGAGGCCTCACTGACGTCCTTTTCAAAAAATCTGTTATATAATACTTAAGACCTAGGCAAGTATTGATAGAAAGGATGATACAAGGAACACCTGTGTATCAAGAAGCCAGCTTAAGAAAGATAAGCACCTGTACACCCTCCCCTGCCGGCATCCCCATTCCTCCCTCCACAGGCAATCACCATCCTAGATGCTGGCATTCCTACCCCCACCAATAGGCTTTTGGAACGTCCCACGGTCCTTACTGGGGCTGAGTCAAGAAGCGTCAGTCAGCAGGTCTTGGTCAAGTTCCTGGCAGGCCTCTGAGGGCCATGCCACACTGACCGAGGCCCTGCCCTATGGACGCACAAAAGCAACTAAGGACACACTAAAGCAACCCTAGACAGCCAGGAAAGCCCAGAACTAGAAGAGAACTTAGAAATATGGCTTTAACATGATTGCGGGGGACTGAGCAGGTAAGGAACATAGCAGAATAATCTGGAGAGCCACCTCGGAATCCTGCCACCCACAGGGAGGTGGCGGGGATCCCAATGCCAGGCCCAGCCTCCTTATGCAAGTGACCCACTTAGCTCTCTCCTGGCAAATTGGAGAAGCTTCTGGGAAGGATGCCAGGAGACTTGAGGCAACTGTCTGCTCCACTGGAGGGAGCTGAGGCTTCCCTTGCACAGACAGATCAGTAGTCTGTGTTTCTGATGGGTGCACTTGATAAATGAGACTGAACTGACAGTGCACGATGGGGACAAACCCAAACCAGGATGGAAACCCAACCCCACAAATAGGAAACAGAAAACCCCAGAATAGGATCATCAATACTGTCAACCAGTCAACGGCCTTGGGTAGAAATAATAGCCTGAAATGTTCTGTTCCCTAATCTAGCAGGAGGGCCTTCCTTTCTTTCGGGTCAGTCTGGGATGGATTCAGATCTGAAGAAGAGCTGCTAGAATTATCCCCCCAACATTTACTCAACGCCTGCTATGATTCAGGCAATGTGCTAGTCTCAGGGTACAGAAAACACTGACAGGGCAAGGTAGGAGGAAAGCTTAAATAGTTAAATTAAAATAGAATCAGAATCTTAAAAAATTTAAACAATTAAAAGGAAGAACAGAGGAACAAATACTGAAAAGGGACAAAACAAAATAAATATTAACATGTGGACCTCAATTTCTATTACATTAAATATTAATGGACTAAACACCTTAATTAAAAGCAAAGATTGTCAGAAGAAATAAAAAAGCTGGACTCAACTATATGCTGTCTACATTTCAAATTTTAAAAAGCATGGATAAAAATATGTTTCTATTTAAAAATAGAATAAGAAGGCTGGAGGAGTAATACTAATATCTGATAAAGTAGACTTCAAGGCAAAGAGTGTTACCAGAGATCAAGAAAGATATTCCGTAAGTATTAAGGTGTCAATCAATCAGAATGACATAATAATTCTAAATGTATATGCATCTAATAACAAAGCTTCAAAAATACATAAAAGAAATATTTACATAAATAATTGGAAAATTACACAATACTATAGGAGATTTTGATACCTCTCTTTCAGCATCTGATAGAACAATTAGGCAAAAAAATCAATAAAGATACATCACTGATTCTCAAGGTGTGAACCAGGGATCCCTGAAGGGTTCCTAAGACCCTTATAGGAGGTCCACCAAGCCAGAACTATTTTCATAAAGTCATAGGACCTTATTTACCTTTTTTTCTCTTATTCACTTATAAGCATACAGCAGAGTTTTCTAGAGGTTACAAGATATGTGATGTTACAACAGATTGAAATCCAGCTCCAGCTATCTCCTATTAAGCCTAACATTAAAGAGATTTGTAAGAATGTAAAGCAATGCCACTCTACTCACTAAATTTGGTGTGGGTTTTTTTAACTTTATTACGTTAACATTATATATTATGTTATATATGTTAACATTATTGAATTTATTATTGCTATTTTAAAATAAAACAACTTCAGAACATACATTCAAGTCCACAAAATACATTCACCAACATAGAGCATATGCTGGGGCATAGAACAATAAATTTACAAGAAGAGATCATATAGAGTATGTTCTCTGACAACAGTGGAATTCAACAATGAAATGAAAATGAAATCAATAATGATATGACATCTAGAAAAACACAAAATATTTGGAAATTAAACAATATACTTCTAAATAGTATATGGGTAAAATAATTAATCAGAAGAGAAATTAGATAATATTTCAAATTGAATGATAATGAGTATACAGCATATCCAAAATGATGAGATGCAGCTAAAGCACTGATGAGAAGGAAATTGATAGCTCTGAATATATACATTAGAAAAGAAAAAAGGTCTAAAATCAATGACCTAAGGTTCTACCTTAAGACACCAGAAATAGAAGAGCAAAGGAAAAGGGAGTTTGATACTTCTTGTTCTCACTAGGATGGGGTGGTACAGCTCTGGGGTCAATTTGAAGTGAAGGAAGATGAGCCACATTTCAAGACTCTTAAAAGTGTACCTGGGGTGAAGTTCTTCTGAGTTAATTTTTCTTTCCCTACACCCTTACCATAGCAGCCACTAGCAAATTATAGACCTAGGAGACAGGAGAATTTTCCACTGTCACCTCCTCCTCCCATCTTTACCTCCTATTAGGCTCAAAAAGGGGCATTCCTGGAGTTCCACCTCTCCCCAGCCTGGTTCAACCAGGGGACTCTCAACCTAAGTCCTCCCTTTGACTGGGGAACACTTTGTCCATATTCATTCATTCATTGAGATATTCACTGAATATTGGTTAAATAATAGTGATTTTATGACATATCTCTAGTTAAGATCCAGTTCTGCAACTTGCAAGAAACCCAGGCCAGGGCTTCCCTGGTGGCGCAGTGGTTAAGAATCCGCCTGCCAATGCGGGGGACACAGGTTCGAGCCCTGGTCCGGGAAGATCCCACATGCCGCGGAGCAACTAAGCCCACGCGCCACAACTACTGAGCTTGCGCTCTAGAGCCCGTGAGCCACAACTACTGAGCCTGTGTGCCACAACTACTGAAGCCTGTGCACCTAGAGCCCGTGCTCCACAACAAGAGAAGCCACTGCAATGAGAAGCCCGCGCACCACAACGAAGAGTAGCCCCCGCTCTCTGCAACTAGAGGAAAGCCCGCGCACAGCAGCGAAGACCCAATGCAGCCAAAAATAAATAAATAAAATAAATAAATTTAAAGAAAAAAAAAGAAACCCAGGCCAAATTACGTGTTCTCTTTGAACATCAGTTTTATCATCTGCAAAACAGGAATAATACAACTACCTATTTTTTAGGGCTGTTGTAAAGGTTGTAGTGAATAATGCATGCAAAGGGTTTAGCCTGGAGCCTGGCCCATAGCAGGGGCTCCATCACTGGGAGCGTTACTCCTCCCAAGCTTTGGGTAAGGTTCTGGGGAGACAGATGTGGATCTAGCCCCAACCCTGCAGGAGTTCACAAAGTGGTCTCACTCCCGTCCTCCAGATACACGCTGCCCTCCTACATCAGCCTCACCCTGGATCCTCAGGCTCTCTTGATATTGGATGATGAAGTACTCTTGAGTCTGCTGCAGCTTCTTCAGCTCATTCTCTGTGTCCTGTGTGACCAGTCGCAGCTCCTCAAGTGTCTGGTTGATCTGAAGGTGTTTCTGGGACATGGCATCAACCAGGATCCCAGAAGAAGAACTACCCTGGAGACATATCAGGGGAGAGTGTGGGCAGCAGTTAAGTTGGGCAGTGAGGATGGGAGAAAACCTCAGGCCCTGGGGAACGCCAATACTACAGACCCCAAATGCCAGATCTAGAATAAGAAGGAAGGGTACTTTGAGTCAGAAGGAGAGTCATTTGCCAGAACGGGGGTGGAGAGGGTAAAGGAAGAGAAACAGGTGACCTGGCAGACTATGGCATCTTCATAAAGCATGGAAGAAACTTCTATTGCAGTTCTAACCTCCACCAGAGTATCCCACACAGGGTCCATCTGAGTTCTCTCTGGAGAGACTAGAACTCAACATGTCCCAGGAGTTACCTGGGTTTTCCTACTAATGATGATGACCCCTCATTTCGTAGTCATTCGCTGACCCGATGCCACGATGCCACCTGTGCTAGGTGCTGGGGACACAGTGGGGGACAAGGCTGTGTGAACACACATCATCTGTGTCCTCGCTCGAGACCTTCTTGTGACTGAGGGAAAAGTGTGAACCGCTCACAGGTGGCATCCTGGAGACCCCAAATGAAGTGACAGGGGAGGCATCCACAAGGGCTTTGTGGATCCAGCCATTTAACTAACCTGGTCAGACCTATTCCTTCAACCAAGTCTTTAGGGCCTTTCCAATGACCTGCTCTCAGAATAAAATCCAAACTCCTTCCACACCCTCCACGGCCCTAGCCGATAGCCTCTGCCTACCCTACCCGCAGCGCCACTGCTGCCCAAGCACACCAGCTACTTTCTGTTCCTGAATACATAAGCGTGTTCCTGCCTCAGGGCCTTTGTATTTGTTGTTCCATCACCCTGGAACATTCTGGCACCAAACCTTCCTGCTGGCACTTCCACTGTCACTTTTCAGAGTGACCCTCTCTGATGAGCCGATTTATAATACGCCCTCCCTTACTGAAGGTGTCTTGTTCTTGCATGTTCTTTCTTTCTTTCTTAAAATTTATTTATTAATTTGTTTTTATTTTTGGCTGTGTTGGATCTTCGTTGCTGCTCATGGGCTTTCTCTAGTTGAGGCAAGCGGGGGCTACTCTTCCTTGCGGTGCGCGGGCTTCTCACTGTCGTGGCTTCTCTTGTTGCAGAGCACGGGCTCTAGAGCGCAGGCTCAGTACTTGTGGCACACGGGCTTAGTTGCTCCGCGGCATGTGGGATCTTCCCGGACCAGGGCTCGAACCCGTGTCCCCTGCATTGGCAGGCGGATTCTTAACCACTGCGCCACCAGGGAAGCCTGCATGTTCTTTCTTGTCTGCCTCCCTGCACTAGGATGTGAACTCCCTAAGGGCTAGGACCTTGTCTGTCTTGTGCACCACAAAATCCCCAAGGCCCAGGACATCAGAGGTGTTGAGGAACAGCTTGATGACTGGGAGAACGATTATTTCCCCCCAACCATGACAGCACCTGCATCGTAGGCATGTATTTCTTAATTGGAGCCGAACTCATTTGTACATTTACAGATAGCTCTGTAATTGCACCAAGTCAAGAGTTGTACCAGTTGACCCTTTGTGACCTGGCTTCTGCCCAGTTGGCTCCCTTCTCTCCAGTAGCACTGAACACTTACAGTTCTTCGAATGTCATAAGGTGGCTCATGCCTTCCTGCCCTCACATATACTGCTGTTATTTTTGACTAGAAAACTCATCCTGCCTCCTTCCTCCCTCTTTCCCCACTATAGTTCGGCCATCCTTTTCCTCAGGACACCCTCCCCTCCACCAGCCAGCCTGCTCCAGTCTGAGTCGGATCCTTTTTCCAAATAGGCCCGCTTAGCACTCAGCTGACACCTAAAGAATCTATCATCGCCTGAATTCCCTTTAGGTGGAGACCAGGACTTTATCTGTTTTTCCCGTCCTAGTCCAGTGTCAGATGCACAGCAAGACCTCAATAAATGTTTACTGAATGAACTCTCAAATTCTTGAAATCAGTGTCCACCACAAGTAAATAATAAATATGACTTCGCTCCAGGCACTAGTCTGTGGTCTTTACCTATGGGATATCTTTTTACGAAATTCATTTTGCTTTATTGCAGATAATATACCATTTGTACCATTGTCCAAGCAATGTCTGATGCCTTTATGATTTCAGAACATGGGGGACGAGTCCCTGTTCTGCCTCGCTAGGCCTCGCTTCTCTGAGCTTGCCGGGTTACTTCTTCTGACATAGACCTCAGCTCTGTTTCCCCTCATAGACCACACCAGAGGATATTTCTTTTGTCTCCAGCCCCATTTATTGAATGACAAATCTTTTCCCTGGTGATTTGTAATGCCATCTCTGACATAGATTGCATCTCCTGATGTGTATGTGTGTTTTTAGGGCTTCCTTTTCTGTTTCATTTGTGTTTGTCTATCCTTTGCCCACATAGTATCTCACAATAACCCTACAGGGTAGATACTATGACTGTCCTCATTTATAAAAGAAAAAAACAGAGGCTCAGAGACGTTAAGTAACTTGCTCAAGTCACACAGCTAGTAAGTAGTAGAGCCAGGGACTGAAGCCGGGGAGTGGGGTGTGGGTGTCAGTCTACACCTGCATGTGATACTGCCTCTCACACTTGCCCATGTCTTTTATTTCTTTGGTGCTTTCTCATGCCAGTGTTTATAAAACATATAAAAGCAGGTAGAAGGACTTCCCATAACCTCTCCCCAAACCCATGGGACACTCACATTGTTGGCTTCTCGGACCAGCCTTTGTTCATTGTACAGAATATGGCGGATGCAGCGCACCAATTCCATGGGACAGCGGTCATACGTGTTCTGAAAGAATCCAACAGCAGCTGCCAGTGGCCATCCTCTGCTCCCACCATGACCATTGCAGTGCCACGCCCACCCCTTCCTCTCCTCCAGCCCCTGCCTCAGCTTCCCCTGGGAAGCCTCAGGAACTGTCACCAGAACCTCTATCTCTCCTTGACTTGATTTCCCCTCGCAGAGCTTCATATTTGGTTTGCAGTGCATTAGAAACAGTTTACAAAGCACTTCCAATCTGCCATCTCCTTTGACTTGTGCATCATAGAAACCCTATGACATAAGCAGAAACTGTTATCCTCATTTCACAGATGAGAAAACTGATGCTCAGAGAGATTAAGTACTTGTCCAGAGGCAAACAAGTGAGTGAGCAGATGACTCAAGACCCAGGGCATTTAATGCCAAGGTCAAGGTACTTCCACTATAGTCCTGGCCCTGGGTTCCTATTTTGCTTCCCTCTTCCCACCAAGTTTCTCATGTTTCCTGCCTCTTCTGGGATGGACTTTTTATTTTTCTGGCACCCTGCTGCTTGTATTTAAGAAGGGCTCTCTAAAAATTCAAGTGAGTTCCAACAAATGCTCAACTATGATTACCACCCTCACCCCTTTCCTGCTGCCACAAAAACTTCCTCTCTCCCCTATATTCCTTCCCCCCGCATCCTCAGGTGAAGGAGAAGCTACACCTTACATCTAAAACCTTAATTCAAGGCTCCAGGACAACTCCGCTCCTCTTGCACGCCACTTCAGCAGCTCTTTGAAAAGCCTTTAAAAGAGCCCCAAGAGGGATGTCTGGTTGCCTCATTGCCTCATTTCTAGAATCTGTCAGTATTCCTTTCTCTGACAACAGAATCTTGACTTGCTCTACCCCCATCCCTTCTGCTTGATCTGCCCAGAATGCAGTTTCACCCATCCCCCTTCTCTTGAGGACAAACACGCCCCACCTCTTGCTTTGTAATATGCTAAGGGGAATCTGACAGGTCTGATTTAGAAAGAGGGGGTGGGGGAAATTGAAGCACAGAAAAGTTGCCGATAAGCTCAGGGTCATACGGTGAGTCAGTGGCCAAACCAGGAAAAAAACCAGGGGTTCTGGTGCTGGAAAGAGAAGGCGGACACTGCACCCTGCAGATGCCCCGGAGCTCACGCCCACCTGGAGCTGCATGGCCTGGAGCTCATGCCCACCTGGAGCCTCGAGGCCCCAAGATCACACCCACCTGGAGCTGCGTGGCGTAGTGCCCCAGCTTGATCTTCAGTAAGAACCCATCTTCCCCCACTTGGTGCTCTGCCTTCTTCTGCAGCTCCTGCACCAGGCCCTCCAGGAGCTGGGTGGCCTGGGGTCGGTCCTGGGGATTGTCCAGGTCGATGGCATCCCTTGGGGCAGGGCAGGAGAGAGAAGCCTACTATGGCGCCTCCTTGGGCATGGAGGTCAGGCACCAAGAGGGACGTGGAAATCCAAGGCTCGTGCCCACAAGACTTGTTCCCGGCAGCTCCACAGGCATCAGAGTCTAGAAACATTCCCTCTCCTCTCCCAGACTCCCATTTCCCTGTTCCCCTTGTCCCAAGGACACCGCCCCTTCTGCACAGAGCGGGACAGACAGGACCAGAATCTCACCAAACCACGAAGAGGAGACCTAAAGGCCAAGGGGCCTGGATGGCACCAGGCAGGAGCACTTACCACGGCTGGCTCTCGATCCACTGCGCTAAGTAATGCCGGACCTCGATGGGGAAGTGCTGCCCGTACAGCACCTGCATCTGGCGAAGCGCATCTCCCTGCAGCTGTTGGGCCTGGATCCAGCCCGCCATGTCCGTTCACCTAGCGCGAGCAGAGGGCTGAAGAGGAGCCTCCTTGTTAGAGGCGAGGGCTGGGCCTGCCCCTGGCCCTGCCATGCCCACCCATGCCTGGACCGCGGTCAGGCCCGGCCCCTCCCCTCCCACAGACACGCTTTCCTGTTCGGGAAGAGAAAAAGCGAGGAGGGGAAGGCCGCCCTTCCCTCCAGTGAGGAACCCGCTGAGGCTTGGGGAGGTGCTCCCGAAAGTCAGGTGCCCTCCCCCTCTTCCTCTCCCCTCGCCCCACCGGGGCTTCCCCGGGGGGGAACAGCTAGAAACTGAAAGAGAAACTTGATGGCGGAGGCCCACGGGCCCACTGGGGAGGGCTGCAAGAATCCCCCCACCCTGCTTCGAACCGCGACTCCCCATTTCTGGGAACGGGGGATATTCCAGCCCAAAGTTTGGGCAATGCCACCGACGGTTCCCACTGGACGGCTCTGTCACCGTAAGCACGTGGCTGGGGTTAAGGAGAGAGAGCTGGGGAGACAGACTCACCCTCTCTTGGGCTGCGTCCCCCCAGCTGTGCCCCGAGATCTCCCACTGTCCAATCCGACAGCGCCCCCTGTCCTCTGCCGGCGAGGATGGCGTCCACCCTCGGCCCCCTCCCTCCATCAGCGTCCCGCGTCCCTCGTCTCTCGTCCGCGCTGCGCGCTGCGCCGAAACTCCCTCTCGGTCCCGGGGACCGTCCCCTGCACCCCTCCGGCCGTCGGGCTCCGGGTCCCGCGGTGAGGGGGCCGGGGCAGCAGCCAGGGGCCCCTTCTGGGCGCGCGCCGCCGGGGACGCGCGGCCGGGCCACCCACCTGGTCGCGCAGAGCCGTCCGGCTACAGGGCTGACGCTCGCTCCCGGCCCGGGCTCCTGGCGGCGGCGGAGGCGGTGGCGGCGGCTGTTACTACAGGAAGGAGCCGAGAGCAGCGATTTCCTCCTCAAAGGTCAGCTGCCTCTGATAGACCATACACAGCGCGCGAGCTCTCGCCAACACCCCTCCCAGCCTCGGTCGCTCCCTCCCTGCCTCCGCCCTCGGTGGCTGGCTCCCCGGCGAGTGCACGGCGGCGGCGGCCGCGGCCGGGCCCCATGCAGCGAGGCGGGGCGGCGCCGAGCACAGGGGCTGCCCCGACGGCCGGGTCACCCGGGAATCCCAGCCAGCCCTCGCCGGCGGCCCCGCGGAGCTGCCGCGGACCGTGCTGAGCAAGAGGCGCAGGAGTGGCTGGAGGATGAGGGTGGGAGGGCTGGGAAATCCCGGGCTCCGGAAATCCCAAAGCAGGGCCTCAGTTTTCTCATCTGTAAAAAGGGAGGAGGGAAGGGTTGGACCAGCCTTCCAGCCCTGGCGTTTGTCATCTTTTGAGTCTCTAGATTTAAAAAGTTTAATGTGTGTGTGTGTGTGCGTGTGTGTTTGTGTGGGTTGGGGACACAGCTTTCGTAATCTCAGAGACAAAGCGTATTGAGGGGAAAGACTGGGGATTCCAGAGAAGGCAGCTCACCCAGGGGGCCCCACCGCCCCTCCTTCCATCACTCCTGCCACTGTGCACCCTCGGGTGCAGTAGAAAAAAGAAAGAACCCTGGCAGGCAAATGTTTCAACCCCCTGAAATTATGCAGATAAGAAATGGAGTCCAGAGAGGGGAGGGGGCTTGCGTAGGGTCCCACAGTGGGCACAGGGCCTAGTCTGCAGACTATGGTCCATACATGATCCTGCCTCTCCACTCACCCCAGCCCAGTCACATCTGAGGCTGGTCCTATCTTCGGAAAGTCCAGGGAGGTGTGTCTTGAATCCTCACAAGCTCAGGACTGCCTATATGCCTTGACAGAGCAGGGAACACCCTCCCTGAGCCTTGCCTGGGTCCCAGCCCCCTCCCTGAGAGTCCCCCTACGGGGCCTGTGGAGTTGGGCAAGGCTGCTCTGGAAGCCTTCCATTCCCTTTACCCAGCTTCCCTCTCCTCTGGGGCCGCCCCCGTGCCTGGCAGCTGGTATTGGCAGCACCAAGGGAGGGGCCAGTCTGGCAGCCCACTCACGGCCAGCTGGGCCAAGACCTCATGTATTGGGGGCAGTCATTCTCCTCTCCCTCCCGCCCGTCCTAATTCCTTCTTGGATCTGCCCTTTTCTCTCCATTCCTTCCCCCACCCCCGTGTGCCCCCCCCCCCATCTTCTTACCGCTCACTACTTCCCCACTTTCATTCTTTTAGTTCAGAGAAAACCCGAAGTTTAAAGCTGCAGAAGCTGGATTGTCTCCCCTCCCCACCCCCGACACACTTCCATGTGTGGTCACAGTCTCAGTTGGCAGGATCACAAGGAAAGGAATTGAAAACTGTAAAGGGGTTCAAGGGATTGGGGAAAACTTGCTCTAGGGACGAGGAAGCACAATGCCTCTCCCTCTTTCCTTCCTCTACTCTGTGCAACGGATCTGGCAGGGGAGGGTCTGACACACAGCTAGGGGCTCACCTGGAGTGACAGCCAAGTGTCAGAGCTGGAAAAAAACCGTAAAGATGATTTTACAAATGGGGAAACAGAGGCTGGAGAGGGAAAGTGACCCGGTCAGTGTCACAAGGACACAGTGGGTGGGCCCGATGTGGCACCTGTGCCCTCCAGCCTCTCACTGTGAGCAGGTGGCTAAGTCAGTCAGGGGGAGCAGATTCCTTGAGTTTCCAAGTCCTCTGAGCCACGTCTGGAAGGCAGAGGACCACCCTTGCCATGCAACCGCATCTGGGCATCTGGAAAGGGTGGGATGGAGATGCCAGCTTCAGAGTGGGGGCCCTGCCTGCCCACTTCCAGGCAGTCGCCTCTCCAGCCTCCTCCCCAGGGCCTGCTGGGGCCTGCTGCTCCAGCTGGCAGCCCCGCGCACCAAACATCTGGCTGGATGGGACTGGGCTTGGCTGGGGGGGTGGGTCCTCCTGGGTCCTAAAAAAAAGCTAGCATTGGGGTGCCCGTGAACAAAACTGGAGGGATTGGCCTAAAAGGGTGGGCCCCGGTGCATTCAGAGCTCTCACATGCCCCCCTCTTCCCCTGTGTCCAATGGTGACAGCTGTTTCCCTGCACCTCTGGATCTCTCCCCATTTGGCCTCTCTGTGAGGCCCTGAATTCGGGTGTCCTTTGTTGCATGTTTCTTCCTCTTGCTTTTTGATTCTCCTTTTGATTCTTTCTCTCTAAGTCTCTGTCTGGGTCTCTGTTTGATTCTGCCTGGGTTGCTCTCCATTTCTTTGTGCCTCTGTTCTCCTTTTGAGATGCAGTGGGAGGGGAGGAGCTTTGGAGCTTTCCCAGGATGGGCAAAGGCCAACCAAGAGAGTGGAGGAGGGAAGGGTGTCAGAGTTAGGCTGGGGGCAGAGGTGACTGTGGTTAGGGCTCCGGATAATGCAACTACCCGGAACTGTCAAATTTGGGGTTTCTTTTTGCTTTCAGTCCCCTGGTTTGGTCTCTGCTATTTCCCACCACAAAGCAAAGCACCCTGGTGGTTTTACGGGCCCAGACTATAGAGGAGAAAACTGAGGCGTAGAGAATGGGGGGTTCAGGAAGATCAGAAACCTCCTCGCGTCTAGACTGAGCTGGGGTCCCAGGCTGCCGCCCCTAACTGCCCCTCATCCCCAATTCCAAGTCACAGCATTACATGGGGAATGAAGAAGGATTAAAAAAAATTCTCACAGGAAGACATTCCCCAAAAGCAGACTGGCTGCATTTTAATAGGAATCATAATAATCCCTAGCCTAGTCTGTAGTTCACACTCTATGCACATATCTTGAACCGAATCATGGCATATTCATGTACAAACGTGGTTGAATTCTTCAACTCAATTGATCTTTGCAACAACCTTGAAGGTAGGCAGAACCAGAATTTTCCCCTTTGATTAGTCCAGGAAAGAGTCCTGTCCACAGCAGTCTGGCCAGTAAATGCACAGCTGGCACCAGGATCCAAGTTGCCCGGCTCTGTGGGCAGGATCTCCGTACAACCTTTTGTAATTTTCCCTACCCTGAGCGCACACCGTAGTCTTCACTCTAGCCCATGGTTGTTTTGTGGCACCAAGCATGGCGCCTCCATCGCTACGCTGGTCCCTGCCCCTGCTCTGTTGAATGAGGCAGTGTGACCTGTGTGTTACACAGAGGTGGGTTTGAGTTATACAGGAAGGGAACAATGATCCCAAGTCCTGTTTCTGGCCCTTGGAGACCAGGTTAGCCGTGAAGGAGGCCCTGCTGACGCCCCTACCTTGGGGAGAACGGATTGAGGTCACCTTGACCTAACTGTCCCTGGGGGCGGGGGGAGATGGTACAGAGATGCCTTTGTCTCCTCTGCTCCAAGTCCCTTCTTCAAGGAGAGTTCCTGTTGTATGGGAGCCAGAGGGGAGGTGGGGGGTGAAGAGCCTTCCCAAGAAAGCTAGAGGTGTTCCAGGAAGTATCTCCGCGCCCCAGCAGAGTGGGGACGGCCAAAGCTGAAGCCCGTGGGCTCTTAAGCATCCTGCTTCACCCCCGCCCTGCCTCTGTGGGGACCGTCCACCTCTCTCCAGCCCCCACACTTAAGGCTCCTGGAAGGGGGGACCACAGGCCTATGCTCAGCACATACCGCACCTCCGAGACCAGTGTCCCTGCCTCTTCCGGAATCTCCTCACCCTGGTACCTCCCTATGGAAATGCTGCCCATTCCTGTCCCTGAAGACAGAGTGGTACCTAGGGAGGGTGTACATGCGCCGTGAGGAATTCAGCGGGAATTCAGGTCCGGGGGCAGCCTGTCCCCCCTTCCTGCCCCGTCCCCTGTCCTCTACCACTCTTCAGGGAAGTCAACTTACAGTGAAGTCACCAAGGGAACACGAGGCCTTTCAGCCTGAGGCATAGCGACTGTCCTCTGTTTCTGGGAACAGAGTGAAGGGAGGGGTGCGGCACTGACCCGGTGAGTAGGAGGGGGAAAGCCGGCCTTCCTTTGCCCAGCTGCCCTGTCCACCTGCCTTGGGAGAGAAGCTTGCAGGACAGGGAGAGGAGGGGGTGAAATGTCTGGGCTGAGCACACGTTCCCTAGTAAGGAAGGCAGAGAGGAGTCCACCTTCCTGGCGGCAGGGGTAGGCCCGGGAGAGAGGAGAGACAGGCCACGAGCACTGAGCTGGGCAGGTGATAGGCCTGTTGGCTGTCCTGAGCAGCCCTGGATCAGGTCTGGCTCCCATCCTCATCCCCAATAACTACCAGGCCCCTCTTCCCGCTGAGCTACTTTCTCCTCCTTCCAGCCCAACAAGAAATCTTTTGTGTCTTAGCCTGCCCAGTATGGACCTCAAGCCCTCTGGGCGTTATGTGAGAGAGGGGTTGTGCACCTCCTTCACCCCCATCCTCCATCACTCTGCCACTTTTCTTTGCTATGACCTGAGGGGGTTCCTTGCTCTCCAGCCCAGTTTCCCATTGTTCCAGTTTATTGCAGGCACAAACCCACCCACATCTTCCCTGCCTGCTCCCAGCCTCCAAAATCAGCTCCCCAGCCCCAGAAGCCAGTGGGGGATATGAAGTCAAAATGAAGACTGGTCCAATGCCCCATCCCCTCCTTATTGGCTACTGGCCTGGTCTTCATTTGCTGCTGTGATGGACCCCAAACACCAGCCTTCCCTTCACTCTGTGCTTCAGCCATGCGGTTCCCCCAGTGCACTGACCTCTCTCAACTCCAAGCCTTTGCTGCCTCCATTGCCTCTACCTGGAAGGCCATTCCTCCCTTAGCCATCTGGTAACATCTTCCTCATCTTTCATAGGGTCAGTGTGGCAGAGGGGAAAGCACAGAGGCTTTGGACATCAGATACTCAACGGATAGGAAGGGCCTCAGAATGGAGGTTTGTCACAGCCAGTGGATCAGAGGGGACTCTGTCGGTGCCAGGGCTTGATTCTGCCAGAGTGTGGGCAGCAAAAAGAGCTGAGTTAGATCTCGTTCCGAATCGCAGCTTTGCCAACTTAGCAGCTGTGTGACCTGAAACTACTTTACTTCTTTGAAAGGCAGACCTGGCTCTGCTGTGTGACTCCAGGCACATGAGTCTGCCTCTCTGAGCTGAGTGGCCTGTTTTGTAAAAGAAGGACAGCAAGACTCACCTCCTCGGATTGCTGTGAAGACTCACTCACAGAGCCAAGCACATAGTAAGTAGTTGCTCAGGGACCTTAGCCAGTAGAGCTAGGTATTTTCTCCTCTGCCCTCCTGGAGCTCCTCAATCCTGTATTGCAGGCCTCTTCTTATGGCTCTAACTAGTTGCCTAAAGGGCTGTGTCTTACTGCTTGGTTTGTCATAGTGGCTTCATAAATACTGCTGGATTAATGAAGGTTCCTAAAACCGCACAGGGCTTCCCCAAGCTCTGACAGCTCAGGGGTTCCCTTTCTCTAGTGCAGACCCCTGTTTCCCTATCACACATCCTGACTCACAGCACCCAGAAGGCTCTCTCCTCTGTTGCCCTGGCCTCTGCCGGCTCTGGTCCTACTGACCTGCTTTCCCACCCATGGCAGCAGTAGCTTCATCTTTGCCTGGTGCTGGGCTGACTTTTGAGTTCTTAACCCACCCGGGAAGCCAGGAAATTACTGGCTGGAGTGACACTCTGCTCCCTCGTATATGTCAGCCCCACCCTCTCTGGATGCTACAGCATTGCCCCAGGACTCTGGTTGGAAAGGGCATGATGACCCCGTCCCAGGAGGCGGGGATTGGGGGGGTGCCTCGGGCTTTCCAGAGAGCCCTCCCTTTAACTCTGGCTGGAAGGGAGCCCAGACAGGTGAGGCACACAGGAGCAAGACAGGGAGTGCGAAAGAATCTCCAGGTCTGCAAGGACCTTCACATCCATCACCCACATCCCACATACCAACCACCGCACCCCCTGCCAGCTCCCTCCTAGCCCAGCAAGCTGGCTGCGGAAAAGAAAGAGAATACTCATTTATCAAGTGCCTTGCACAAGCCAGGCATGATGCTTTCACAAACACTATCTCTCTACTTTTTACTTTGAAAAAATGTTCATGTTCCCAATGTTTTAATAGGTAGCATAGGACATGAGACAAAACTCAGAAGATTTAAAAGGATATACGGTGAATAGTTAGTCTCTCTCCTTTCCTGTTCCTCAGGTCCCTTCCTCAAGGGCAACTACAGTTACTACAGGCTTGTGTGTACTCCCAGAAAGAGTCTATACGTTTACAAACATAACTTATACCTTCTATGAGTTACACATGAGGGAAACTGAGGCCCTCAGAGAGGTGTAGTACTTTGACTCAGGTCACACAGCAGCTAAATTGGCAGAGCTGGGATTTGGAACCAGATACCACTGTAAAACTCGGCTCTTTTCTCTGCCTGTGCTCTGGCAGAAGTAAGCCCTGGTACTGACAGAGCCCCCATGAACCACTGGCTATGACAAACCTCCATTCCGGGGCCTTGGAGATGTCTCTGCTTCCTGTCTGCTGAGTGCCCGAGGCTCCAGGGGCCTGTATTGACTTAATAGGGAGGAAGCACCCCCCTATGGAAGAAGGAAAGTTCCCGCAGGTGTCCTTTTGTGGCTGCTGTGTGGTAGGGACCAATCTGATTCCCGAGGTACAGAGAGTTCTGGAGAGAGAAGCCACGTGAGTGTGGGTCTCTGGCTAGAGGGGATCGTGGTTGTGATTTCAACTACCTTTCCAGAAAATAGCCTCATGATCTGCCTGTGGCTGGGCAGGGCTGAGGGAGGATGGGAAGCATGGGGGCGTCTCTGCGGAAGCCGCGTGCTGTTGCATGCGAGCAAGGAGAGGAGGCTGGGGTCAGCCCCTGGTGCAGAGTAGAAGGGATGCCTGGACAGGGCTGCCCACTAGACTTCCAGGCTCTCCCTCAAGCCTCTCTCTCTCATGCGTCAGGCCAGGGTGGGCTAAGAGATGACCCCAACTCTCTGACCAGTGGACATCTCTGCGTTTGCAACGATGTCTCTGGCAGCTTCCCATGTGGGCTCTCTGTAGGGTCTTTCTGGATCCTACCTTCCCATTCAGTTTCTTTCTTTCTAGGACTCCTTCTGTGTCACGTCTCAGTCTGGTGTCCCCTCAACTTAGGGGACTATGTCCCTGAGGCCCCGGGAGAGCCAGGAGACCCAGGTAGGGTCTCACCTCATGTGAATTGGAAGTAGGGAGAGGTAGGTGTTGGATGGGCCTTCCTCTCCCAGGTTGACAACATTCCTGTTCTGTGGAGGTAGTCACCAGAACATTCTGTCCTTGGTGTCTATGCACGCAGCCAGCCAGATCTAGCTGGGTGCCTAGTGGTCAGTCACAGATGTGCTATGAGACGTACCTGCCCCGCCCTCCCAGCATTCAGACTCGCACCCTGCTGCCACTGATGACCAGCAGCCAAGGCAACTGGATTGAGTCCTAGACCTGACCAGTCCTAGGAAGAGGGGTGTAAATCTTAGCTGTTACTAAAAACAATAATAATAATTAACAGCCCTATAGTGCTTTACAGCATTCGAAGCACTTTACATGTACTAACTCACTTAATTCTCACAACAATGCTCTGAGGTAGGTCCTATTAATGTCACTATATTACAATGAGGAAATCAAGGCAAAAAGCTTGCTCCAGGTTGCATGACTCAAGGAGCTGACCGTGAGTCTGGGTCTAGATTCTGTGCTTTTAATTACTATGCAGTCCTCTTGGTTTCCATTTCTATTCCTAGAGTGTAGGGTTTGTTCTTCAAATATTTATTGAGTGTCTGCTCTGGGCTGGGCACTGGGTGGGAGCATTTAAAGGTGAATGGGATATTGTGTGCCATTGGGGGTAGAGAGACATGTAAACAAGAAATTGTCCTTCAGCACGAGAGGTGCCATAATAGGGGCATAAATGTGTGGTTGGAAACAGGGAGGGCGAGGTTCGTACTGCCTGGAGCAAGCGTCACCGAAGGGCAGACACTGAGTGGCAGGAGGACATTCCAGGCAGAAGGAACGGCATGTGTGCAGGTATGAAAGTTTACAGGAAAGAGAAATGTGGTGTGCCTAAGTGTTGAAACCTCCTGGGCAGTAACTGTCAGAGGGGTTGCCAGAGAGCTCAGGGCTGGTGCTTCCGTCCAGCTTCCTGCCCCAGCCTGTCCTCCTGCTCTGGCCTCCAAGCTCCCGGTACCTACTCTGTGCAAAGCACCGTGCCAGGTGTTGGCTCAGAATGTGGGATAAAAGCAGTAGCCTGGGTGGGGGAGAAAGAGTTTGTGATCAGCTGCAGACACAAAGATCTTTGTGGCTGGTGTTATTTTGGAGGTGAAGGGAAGGCTGCTGGGAAGAGCTGCTAAAGGAGGATTATGGGAGAACATGAGGACTTGCAAATCTTGGTCATCTCTGGACAGGAAGATTTTCAGATTGTAGGGAAGGGACGCTCTGTGTGCATCTGTGGGGGTCCTTCTTCTTTTGCCCCTGCAACTGGGTTTCTGGAGATCTGACATGTCTTGCTTTGGTGCTGGCCCTTGGAGGGTTGCCAGGGAAACCATTGGCCAGCTCCAGAGATGTAGCGAGAGGAGAGTGGGTGACTCAGGCTGCCTTCTCAGACACTGCACCCCCTCCCCATTACATGGAAAAGGCTCTCAGAGACTCCCTTTCTTCTGGATCCTTCAGAGCTGGTCCTGCTTATTCTTCTTTCTCCGGATAGAGGAGATAGTCCCTCCCGTACGTAGCTCCACTGGTGGGAGCTAGCAAGATTCCCCCGAGAGGGAAATGGTCTCAGACACCTCTGTCCCCCATAGATTCACTCTGGAACAGTGGATGGATCTACTCGGCAAGGGCCAGTTGTAAACTCCTGCTGTGTCCCTTCAGGCTTTCCTCTTGCTCTTCCGTGTGGTAAGCGGCAGGAGCCCAGGCTGAAACGCCCTCCAGGGAGCAAACCCGGGACAATTATTGATGGGGCAGCGATGGACTTCTGACCTCAGCCTGGGAGGGACTGGACCCGAAACGCGGACCTCAGCCCGGGCGAAGGGAGGTGGGCGGGCCGCAGAGGGGTGTGCCAATCAACAAGACCAGCAGACCCCACCCAAACAAAGCAGTATGTGCTCGCGGCCCGCGGACCCGGCCCGGGAGTCAAGCGGCCAAGCCGCCCCCGCTCCGCGAAGAGGGGCTGCGCGCGGCGCCGGCCCCCCAGAGCGCGCTGAGGGGGTTCCGGGCCTCTCCAGGGCGGCCGCGGGGTGGGGGCCGAGGGACCACGGGGCTCGCGAGCGCGCGCCGGGCGGAACCAGGAAGCGGCGCGCGCTGGCGCGGGGCGCGCTCGAGGCTGCGGACGACGCGCGCGGCCGGGCCTCCGCGCGAGAGCGGCGCGCGCGCCCCCGTGGGCCCGGGCGAGAGGAGAGTCGGCGGCCGGAGCCGTCACCCCGGGCTGGACCGAGCGCAGGCGACTAAGCGCGGCGGCCCGGCCGAGGGAGGGAGCGAGCGAGCGGGCGGGCGAGCCAGAGAGCGGACGGGAGACAGCCGCTGGCGCCTGAGGGGCCAAGCGAGGTAGGAGCTGTGGGGCCAGCCCGGAGCTCGGGGCCCGCGGAGGGAGGCCGGGGAGCCGGCCCGGGCGGGGCCCCGCACCCCGGCCGCCCAGACGCCCGGCAGGGCCGCGCTGCGCCGCCGCCATCGCTCCCTGGGCCGGGAGGACGGGCGCGGGGACCGCGCCGCTGGGTGAGGGGGGCCACGGGGGGCGAAGGCTGGGGGCGGGCGAGGGGCGTCGTGCTGAGGCTGCGGCGGGCCGGAAGGGGTAGAGGGCAGAGACCGTGCGTGCGCGTGTGTCGGGGTGGGCTGCCGTCGGCCCCCTCACACCTTCGTGTTGCAGTTCGGAATAGCGCCCGCCGGCTCCTCGCTTTTCTCCCTTTTTCAAAGGCGGTATCTGCGACTCCTGGGGGTGGGATGAGACCGGTGGTGCCCGGTGGGGTGGGGGGTTTTAGCCAAGCTTCAAGGAACAGCGCCTTATAAGGAGTCCAGATAACAAATACGAACGTTTCGATCAGGCTCGGGGGTGCAGAATCCCTCATCAGGACCCGCCAGGCCCCGGCTTGTGCGTGTGGCTGTGGACGCAGTGCGTTCTTTTTTTCTAGCCAGGGATAAAGAGTTAAAAAGTGCTCCTGGTGTTGGTGGTAGATACGCAGCGTCGGAAGGGGAGTCGTTGTGTCACCAAAGCTGGTCTGAGGCTAAAGGAATCTGGCAAGATGGTCAGGCAGATCAAAGAGGAAAGAACTTGTGTGGAGCAAGAGGCGTTTGCAGACACTTGTAGCCAGCAGTGATGGAAAAGGCGAAGAAGAAAAACAAGCGCCAGCTTTTAGGAAGAGGGGCTTAATGAGAACCACAAGAACTTTAAGGGCAAAAAGAGATAGCGATCCTCTCTTTCCCGAAGAGCCATGCCAGATCTTTTTCTTCTTGACCCCCTCTGATCCTGTCATTGTATGTGATACCGTCGTATCAAATAAATAGTGCTCAGAGTGGGTCGTAGAATGTTAGAGCTGGAAAGGACCGCGGCGGTAATGCTACATTCTTTTATTGTACAAATGAGGAAACTGAGGCCAGATAGGTGGAGCGATTGGCCTGCTCCGTTCACTCAGCTGTTTAGAAACTGAAATGTCGGTCTGAAGACTCTCAGATTAGTGCTCTTCCCGAAGCACAGAGAAGTAGTAGATATTTGCCTAAACACAGTTCCATAAATTGTCTCTGGAATGTCCTCGGGGAATGCCCCTTGAAAGGGCTAGTGTGTCACCAAATTATTAAACCGTTCTAAAATCAGAAGAGCTTAGGTCTTTTTTTCAGTCTTCAAATGGTGTTTATCATCCGCTTGTATCTTAGGTTTCCAAAGGGCTTGGATAGCCGCCTGGGCCATAATAAGCTTTCAGCTGTTGAGTATATTATCTCAGTTTTGTTATCGTTCAAATAATAGAACTTTGCCTCTTTCCTCAACATTTTTCTGTTATTGTTTATTTGTTTATGTTATGTTGGTTACATTGTTCATATTCATTGGCTATAGTTCTTAGAAGAGGATGTATTTTATTTAGTGTGCCAGTCATCTTTTTCTAATTTCGTAACACTAGGAACACTAGATCAGTTCTGATAGTATCAAATGGTGGAATTCTATTGATTGACTTTATTTCAAGGCTTTGGGGTTTTTTTTGTTTGTTTTGGTACCAATTTCCATCTCTTGGAAGATCACAGTTAGAACTGATAGTGTAAATGGGAAAAGGGGGCTGCCGATTTTAAGAAAATTTATTATGTGACAGTTTGCTATGTCTGTTGGTCTAACCAAAACAGCACCACACCTTTGGTCAGGTAGGTGTTATCTAGTAGATTACTTGTTTTCTGTAGCCGTTGGAAGATGAAAATTTCAAGCATCTGGTTGAGACACAGGGAAGGAATGGAGAGATCTTTTTTAAAAAAGCAAAACATCAGAAAAAAACACAAGAGTTGATTTCTATCACAAGCAGTTTGGTTATTGCATAACTTGGAGCTAAACTGCACAAAATCTTTGCTGTATACGCAACTAAATAAATTATCCCCCCCTTCTCACTAGTCAGGATTCACATTTTTGCCCACAGGCTATTAGTATGGATTGTGTTAAGAAATTTAAGGTGTCTGTGTTTCTTAAATGGGTACTTCATGATATATATGATGGAAGGGGGAAAAAGTGTTATCCTTGTTTGGAGTGTTACAACATGTATATTTTGGTCAGCACTTCCTATTGTGCCCCAAGTTCTTGTTTCATCTTCATTTTCTTGCTCTCAATTGATTTTTAAAAAATTTTATTTACATATGCAAAAACCACATCAGGACTAGTAAAAAGCATCATTTGTTGCTCTTTGGGTACTTATGTCCATTTGTTTCAAGTTATATTGTTATGTTAAAATTATTTCAAATTATATTGAAATCATTTGTGGTTTGTGTTAAGTATATGTTTATAAATGTGCTTGTGGTGGTTCATTTGGCTCATTTTTGTGTAGGTAATACAGGTAGTCTTATAAAAGCAAGGTGTTATAAATAGGTAAATAATATGCTCAAGATTAGATTGCAGGTTGAAGGTAGAATCAGAGGAAGCTTAACTCTTCTAGTGCCCTACAAACATGTATGTATATCATAAGTATTCACAGATTTCTGGACTACCAGTGACACATATTTCCTCCCTTCTGTTAGAGTGTAGATTACCACATTATTCCTACAAAAGGAAGCAGAAAACCTCCTGTTTTTTATTAATGTGTTTTGAGCATTTGAAACTTATTCTTTTAAAAATTTATGACATTTCTAGGTTACTGAGCTCTTCAGAAGAATATCCTTTTACTGCATGATAAACTATCAAAATACGTTGACTCTGGCACTTCTTAATAAAAATAATGTTTAAAAGTTTGTTCGAAAGTATCACTGTCCCCAGTTTTGTGTGGTGTTTAAAGGAAAAGATTTTTCTTTAAATCTGAGCTTTGTTAATAGAACCGTTCTAAAATCAGAAGTATTTTTTTCCCCTGCAGTGTTGGAAACACAACAGTTTTATGCTTATTTCTAGGAATAAGAAAGTCAAATTTAAAAATCTAGTTTCCATTGATCAGACAGTTTCTTGTACACTTAAATTGTGAGCATCACAGTGATTAAATTTTTTAATTGCGTTCTGTTAATTGTCATGTCTTTATTTTAAGTAGCCTGTTTACATTGGGTGTTTTCTTATTAGTGATGATCCTTTACTATTAAAAAACCTAAGCCAGTTTGGAGAGGACTTTACATATCTAAGTCTATTCTAGTTTTACTAATCAAAGAGAGGAGTAATTTACATGTGTTCAACTTTTAGTTGAACGAGACCCTCACTTTTGGTGGTTTCAGGGTTTTAGATGACGTTTTATTACTTTTGTTAGTTTGGTCACACCCGTGACTTCCTTGGAAGGTATCTTTGAAGTTTGGTTTCCTTTTTTTTTTAAATGGTAATATTGGGGTGGGGGTGCTTCCTGTTTGTATTTTCAAAATTAGGTCCACATGTTAACCTCGTGGTGTCACATTTTTATCTTAAACATATAAAGACGAGCATCAGATGCCATGTGGTTTGTCTTTGACCCATTGTACTGCTTCATGACAGCTCTACCGAGTACCCAATTGGGAAGGCAAGACATCCCACATCTTCCCAGCTCCCTTCAAGGTTTAGCTGCCTTGGAAGGAATCTTAACAACTACCCCAACGAAGGTGCAATTAACAGAAAAATGGGGCTGCTGCTTTCTGTTTTCCTCCCAGGTACCTAGAAAATGCATAGCACTAAGATAGAGTGAAAACGTGTTACGTGTAGCCTTGAATTGTCAGTGCTTTCAAGAGGGATTGCCATAGGTTTATAAGATATAGAACCCCATCTATTTAGCAGTGACTATAGCCGTTTTTCTGACCTCACCTAAAAGGCACACAGAATATCATGGAGGAGTTAAATAAGCACAAGGAGAAATTTAGGGTATGGTGGTAGTAGAACTTTGGAGGAATCACCCTCAGCCATAAAACTCTTCCTTGACCCTCCCGGATAATTTTTACGTGGTAGGTCCCTTTTAATACAAATGTTGGAGTATGAGTTATTTGGAGCCTTGCGGAGAAGAATATCCTTGAAAGGAGTACGTATAGTATTGTTTCAGTGATTGAAGGAAGTGGCCTTTTCCTAGCCTTCAGCTAACTTTATTCTAAGAAGTGTAAGGACTAAATAGACTCCTAATTAAATTGGCATTCAAACATGTTTGCAGTGTAGGGGCAGTTTCTCTCTCCTAAATTTTCTTTTGGATCACATCACTAAAGGCAATACTGCATTAGCATGTTGCATAGTAATGCAGTTTGCAAATGAGGTTAATATGTAGCGTATCTTGACCTCCCATTCCGCCCCCCACCCCATAGTCAAGAAAGGAGAAGTTATAATTTGTCATATACTGGATATTTTTTTCATTGAGTTTATTTATAATAATCATCTCCATTTCTCATGTATTGTAGTACTATTAAGATGAAAAAGCCATATGTTGATTGATAAAGAACATTTATCTTTTGGAAGCTAGCTTGCAAAATCTAACAGTCATTCTCCATTTGTTCCTCCATTGCCTTTGGCACTCTGATTAACTCTTTAAAAAATTCGTTTCCAGATTTCTGTTATGAAGAGAAATATCTCCATATTCTATTCACCGCTAGTTTTTTGAGGTGCTTATGCTGACTCATTTTTTTAATTATACTAAGATATAGAGTATGGTTTGAGAGCAGTAATGAGATTCTCAGAAGATATGAAAACTTCCCTTTCTGACTAGTTAGAGAAAGATTGGGGAAGACAAGGGGAAATACATCAATGAGCCAATCAATTATTGTTATTTGTTGGGATTAACTTGGTGACTAATATTTTCAATGCCCATCAGACTAGTAAAAGTGACTTTGGCTTTACCCTGCAATGATAACAGGACAAACTCAAGTTTTCTCTAACACTGCTTGTTTTTTCCTAGTAGGGGATTTTTTTTGCATATGGGAAATCAAGCCAAAGCTACCAGTAACAGTCACATCCATGATTTGTATAAAAAACTATTTACCACCCTGGGCTATAGCTCTACTTACTGTAAGCTCATCTGGGAAGGTGTACTAATTATTTATATAATAATTATTATGCCATCTTTCAAAAAGTGATCAGAAAATTAATTTAAAAGTACTTCAAATTATGCCCCAAACCTAAAAGTAGAAAGAGAATAAAAATAATACCTAACATCATTCACTTACAGTGTGCCAAGCAGACACTGTTATAAGCTCTTGCCATGTTTTAACTCATGATCCTCAGAGGGGTGGGTATTATCCTCAGTTGAAAGATGAAGAAGTGGCCACAGAGAAGTTAAGTAATTTGTCCAAGGTCACATTGCTGCTAATGGCAGGGCTGGATCCAGACTCAGGCCGAGCTGATTCCAGAGGCTGCATTGCTACCCACTGCACAGCGAAGGAGAGCAGGCAACTGCAACTTTGCAGTGAGACATTTGATTTCTTTAAGGCTTATAGTTCTTTATTTGTGTTCCAAAATGGACTCTTGTGTTTTTTTAATAGAAATTTTTAAATGTATATTTGGAATTTTTTTGAAGTTGATGAAGGTGATGATAGGTGTTTTTCCAACTTATATATTCCTGATGGAAATTATATTAAAACAGAGAAAGTCTTAATTTAAAAAAATTTTTTTTAATTTTATTTTTTAAATTATTTTATTATTTTTGGCTGTGTTGGGTCTTAATTGCTGCGCACGGGCTTTCTCTAGTTGTGGCAAGTGAGAGCTACTCTGTTGCGGTGCGCAGGCTTCTCATTGCGGTGGCTTCTCTTGTTGCGGAGCATGGGCTCTAGGCGCGCGGGCTTCAGTCGTTGTGGCATGCAGGCTCAGTAGTTGTGTCTCGCGGGTTCTAGAGGTCAGGCTCAGTAGTTGTGGCGCATGGGCTTAGTTGCTCCGCGGCGTTTGGGATCTTCCCGGACCAGGGCTGGAACCCGTGTCCCCTGCATTGGCAGGCGGATTCTTAACCACTGCGCCACCTGGGAAGTCCTGAGAAAGGTTTAATTTTAACTATAAGTTGTCCTTTGTTGTCCTTCTACTAGCGTTACCATGTACATCACAGGAGAAGGGCTATATGCTGTCTCTTTGGCTTCTATTTATAAACAAAAGGATCTTCTTTGCCAGTGTGGTTTGAGACGTGCATGTTTGTTGACTGAGAATGCAAGTATCCAGCACATTTTTTTTAAATTTATTTATTTATTTATTTATTTATTTATTTATGGCTGTGTTGGGTCTTCATTTTCTGTGCAAGGGCTTTCTCTAGTTGTGGCAAGTGGGGGCCACTCTTCATCGCGGTGCGTGGGCCTCTCACTATCGCGGCCTCTCCTGTTGCGGAGCACAGGCTCCAGACACGCAGGCTCAGCAATTGTGGCTCACGGGCCCAGTCGCTCCGCGGCATGTGGGATCTTCCCAGACCAGGGCTCGAACCCGTGTCCCCTGCATTGGCAGGCAGACCCTCAACCACTGCGCCACCAGGGAAGCCCCAGCACATTTTATTTACAACTTTATTTTGAAGGGGTTTATGGTCCTGTTCTTGTTTTAAAGCTAGTAATTGTGATTTTTTTTTTAAATTAATTAATTAATTAATTTATGTCTGTGTTGGGTTTTCGCTTCTGTGCGAGGGCTTTCTTTAGTTGTGGCAAGCGGGGACCACTCTTCATCGCGGTGCGCGGGCCTCTCACCATCGCGGCCTCTCTTGTTGCAGAGCACAGGCTCCAGACACGCAGGCTCAGCAATTGTGGCTCACGGGCCCAGTTGCTCCGCGGCACGTGGGATCCTCCCAGACCAGGGCTCGAACCCGTGTGCCCTGCATTGGCAGGCAGATTCTCAACCACTGCGCCACCAGGAAAGCCGCCAGTAATTGTGATTTTTGAGCTAGAAGGACTAGAAGGACTTAAGAATTTTAATTTGGCGGGATAATTTTTAAGGCAACTGAATTTATTGTGTTTTTAGAGCTGTGGAAAGACCATTAGAAACTAGTCTCAGAAATGTATTCCTTTTCATATCTGATGCTTGTTTTCTATCAGCACTTTTCTTAGAGGTGGATTGTGAAGTTAAGTCTTGGAGACAGAATTCACAACCCTAAAGTGCAGTGATTTGAATTTGAGAGATCAAGTCAGGGATGAAAAAACCTTCAATTTCCTGAGCAGAGAGTATGAACTTGCTCAAATAAACAGAGGATGTTAGCTTCCAGGGTTGTCAAACTTGTCACCTTTGACCAGGGTTGAATTTTCTTTGAATGTTGACAGAAGTTACAATGTCAGTGGAAAAAGCTTAATGTGAAGTATCTATAACTCAGAATTTCCTTATGTTTGTGTCACTGAGATCCTACAATTAAAGGTGTTTTTTTTGTTTTTAATATATGTCTGATGAGTTTAAAAAGCCTTCAGTGGGAGTTTCCAGCCTTTAGGTAAGAGTCAATTAGAAAGTTTGTGAAAAAGTATTTTGTATTGTCTAAAATTCAGAGCCTATAGCTGGTAGCACATCGCTATGGTTTTGTAAAGAGTGGGATTTTTAAAAATCCAAACCTGGGGAAATGTTTTAAATAAACTATATTTTAAAATATCGTTGTAGAGAAAGAAAGAAGAAGAAAGAAAAACTGTTCAGCACTTAATCTGTTAAAGTACTAAAAATTGGGGTTTATCGGCTTCGTAACATAGCATTCTACAATATATTCATTAATGGTTTAAACTAGGTAAAATATTCTCTCAGAAATAATGCTAATTCTATTTTTCCTTTTGTTTCATGTTTCTAAAAATCTTTTGGTCCTCTTTTAGGCTTGAATAAAGTAGCAAACTATGTATCTACAGAAATATATAGCTCTTTACAAAATGAAACAGTCACTTCAGCCTATGGATTTATGTTTTTAGGATTTGTGATCTGTTTCTGGTAGAAAGTAAGAAAGAATGATAACGAGAAATGGACTTTGTAGAGTCTTATTCCAAAAGGTATGGAAGGTCTAATACATAGGGATGCAGTGCAAATATTCCTTGTTCTTTTGTTGTTAATTTTTCAATTGTGTAACGATATATGGAAACCCTGAATGTGGGCATATTTTAAAGATGAGTTTATCTTGCAGTGAATTTAAATATCAAGTAAAAATACTAAATGCATTGTAATGTGTATAGAGATTGGCCTTCCTCCTTAACCATTGAAGGTATCAAAACAAAATAGAAAATATTTGGCTTCCTGAACGACATGGCTGCAGTGAACATGCTGAGTTGGTCATGAAGCATAATCCTTTTATTCTGCAATACCAGAGCAAAACACATAATTTTAAAGGAATGGGTCCTTAGGATAACTTATTACCTTAAGCGCACATTTGAAATTTTGTTCCAGAAAAGTGACATCAAAATTTATGGTTTTGAATTTTTATTATCCAAGTGTGAGAGGTCTAGTTGGGACAGAACTGAACATTACATTCCAGTTATATTGGTAAATTTGAACAGGACAAATATAAAAACCGTAGGTTTTATGAAGTAACTCATAAAAGAAATATATATGTACATATAGGCATTAAGAATAGGCATTAAAAAAAGACTTCTTCTGGGTTGTGGGATTCTGGATGTATGTATGTATGTGTGCACTTTCTAGTTTCTTCCCATTTTTCTATAATAAATAGGTAATAATGAATAGGAAATACATTTGTAATCAAGAAAAAAGTTATTTTTAATGAATGGGTAAAGAAAATGTGAGAGAGATCACATGGAATATTATTCAGCCATAAAAAGAAGGAAGTCCATTGTGAGAACGTGGATGAACCTTGAGGGCCTTATGCTAAGTGAAATAAGTCAGACAGAAAAAGACAATACTGTATGACCTCACTCACATGTGGAATCTAAAAAAACCCAACTCCTAGAAACTGAGCAGATTGGTGGTTGCCA
The DNA here is from genome assembly GCF_028564815.1 of Eubalaena glacialis. NCBI lineage: Eukaryota > Metazoa > Chordata > Mammalia > Artiodactyla > Balaenidae > Eubalaena > Eubalaena glacialis. The sequence continues at coordinate 42,960,447 of NC_083734.1, forward strand.
GGGGAGGACAGTGGGGAAATGGATGAGGGTGGTTAAATGGTACAGATTTCCAGTTATTAAGATGAATAAGTTTGGGGGATGTAATTTACAGCATGGTGACTATAGTTAACAGTACTATTGATATATTGTATATTTTAAGTTGCTAAGAGAGTAGATCTTAAAAGTTCTCACCAAACGCAAATTGTAACTGTGTGAGTTGATGGATGTGTTAACTAACCTTATTGAGGTAATCATTTCACAATATATACTTATATCAAATCATTACATCTGCATCTTAAACTTATACAATGTTATATGTCAACTATATCTCAATAAAGCTGGGGAAAAAGTTGTTTTTTAAATGGCTTTTGTATATTGATTCATCTCAGAATGAGAAACCTCCTTTTGTTTTCAGTTAGTGTTGCCTTTTTAGGAGCAGAAAAACAAGTAGTTTGTGATGTTTATGTTAAATATTTGGCATGATATACTTATTTGGTATGATTATATGACATCTTTTTTTGATGAACGGTATTAAAATCATTTAAGTTGTATTTAATGTTTTCAGAGTTAAAATAACTTGAGGACTGAGTTATTTCCTATATTTGGTGGAATGTTTCATATTTTTATATATAAGCTGATGGAAAATTATACTGTTTATAAATATAATAAAGAAATTATATTATTTTACTTGTGTATGTGCTCTGCTAGGTTACCATTCATTTCATATTGAAGATGTGTGTTTTTTTCAACTTTTGAAAAAAAAAAGGTCTCATTTAATTTCTTGCAACCCTGAACATTGTTATTATTTCAATATATTTTCTGCATTTGCTTTATTTATGTATTTATTTATGTATTTATTTATTTTTGGCTGCGTTGGGTCTTCATTGCCGCGTGCGGGCTTTCTCTAGTTGCCGCAAGCGGGGTCTACTCTTCATTGTGGTGCGCAGGCTTCTCATTGCGGTGGCTTCACCTGTTGCGGAGCATGGGCTCTAGGCGCGCGGGCTTCAGTAGTTGTGGCATGCAGACTCAGTAGTTGTGGCGCATGGGCTTAGTTGTTCTGCGGCATGTGCGATCTTCCCAGACCAGGGATCAAACCCGTATCCCCTGCATTGGCAGGTGGATTCTTAACCACTGAGCCACCAGGGAAGTCCCTCCACATTTGCTTTTATACTGCTTTCTCATTCATGATGATACCTACAAAGGTTGCTAGGTTTATAGATTTCTTTTTCTTGTAATTCCATTAGTCATGCTTAATGACTTCTCTGTGTTTATTATGACATTCATTTGGGAATATCTGGTAAAGTAAATCTCTGGTGAAAGACACTTTCTTTTGGGTATATGTCATTGCTAATACAAGAGACTGTGTTTTGCCTTAATTAAATTCAAATTAAATCGTTTCTTTGTAACTAAATCTAGTTTTAAAAGCACTTTAACATTTTAAGGAGTTTAAGGAAGAAAAATGAAAATAAATTATAAGTTGATGTTTTAGGAGAATTGTGGTACATAGCTCTGTAGGTCTTATTATTTTGCAACAAACAAAATTACAATCTTAAAAGAAATATGTATTTTTGAGCCCAGCAGAACACCTACATATTTTTGTAAAATTCAACTCAGCAAAAATCTACCTTAACTTAGATTGTGCCTTGTAATTTATTGTAATGGAATTTCCTATAACAGAATTTTATTTTAAGTCAGTTTTGGGAATACTAAAACATAAAAGAGATCATATAGTACCTTTTGGTGTTTTTTAATCCTAAATCCATAAGTAGTTAATTCCAATTCATGAAGATAATTATTATTATTATTTTATTTATTTATTTTTTTTTTAAACAGAAGTTTTTATTTTATCTTTTTGGCCGAGCAGGATGTGGAATCTTAGTTCCCTGACCAGGGATTGAACCCACGCCCCCTGCAGTGGAAGCTCAGAGTCTTAAGCATTGGACCACCAAGGAAGTCTGATGATTATTATTTTTTGAAGATAATTATTTTTGTGTATTAAAGATAAAACTATAAACGTATATTGCCCAATATGCCTTCATAAATAAATCCTGTTGATTTTATTATTCTTTTTTGCTTATCACTTCTTACCTCCTCTGCCTCCTGAAAATGTGATAATCTCATTTAATCCAAAATTATGTTTTCCTTTGGTTTCAGTTCATTTATAGTTGCTGATTTTCCCTGTAATCTATTTTATCACTATGATATTATTGTTACCGGTTAGAATAATCCCCTTCTTCCCGTATGTATCTGAATCATCTTCACCAAACCATGAGATATTTTAAAAATTATATAAACTGGGACCTCAAATTTAGCATTATATATTTCATAATATGGCATCAGTAAATTATAGAATATTTTAAAATTAATATGTGAAATGATTTATTGCTTTCTTCATTTAGAACTAGTTACTTGATAGCGTTCTATCTAGCCTTTGAGTTTGAGAACTTGGCTGTCCTCACAAAGGTAAGTATTTTTCTAAGTCCATAAATCTTAAAATTATCTCAGTAAAGGAGCTCAAATGTATGTAAGATTCAAATGACTGTAAAAAATGATTACTTCTCTTAAAAGTTAACATTATAATTTTGTTTGAAGCTCTCTAATTCGCTTTTTGTCTCTTAGCTGCTAGAGGGCTTTTGGGGATTGTGAGCGTGTGTGTGTGTGTGTGTGTGTGTGTGTGTGTGTGTGTGTTTAAAAATACTTCCAAAGTGAGTAAAGAAATTTATTCCAAAATTTTACGGTAATTGGGCTACCAATCAAGGTAAGACTTAGTAAATACTAAGTAAATATTTACTGACTAGTGAGCTAATGCGCTTTTTAAGGCAGTTAGACAACAACTTGACCCATTAAATTATATACACCAGTGGTTCTTAACCATTTGTGGACTAGGAGACCTTTTGAGGCACTAATGAAACCATTGACTCTCTTCCCAGTAAAATATGCATACACATAAAAATCTGCATACATTTCAAGAGGTTCGTGGACTCAGGTTACAAACCTCTACTGTAAACAACCATCTCTCCGTTAACACAGATAATGGAGATGAGGGAGTATGGAGAAGAAATAACAAATAATCCAAATGTACTGTTAAAACAAACCTCTTATTTTGTTATCTGGGGACTCAGAAAGTACTTGTTTCCCCAGGGAACGAATAAATACCAATTTACTTCAACTTTTTAAGGTGTGTATTCCATTGTATAACCCTACTGTAATTTAGTTAATCCATTAATAATTGATAGTTGTTTCCAGTTTTTCACTTCTGTAAATAACATGGTAGTACAGATCCTTAGGCTGAGTGGATTTTTTTCACACTTACCAGACCATCTCCTTAATATTAAGTTGTAGAAGTGGAGTTGCTGAGTCATTTGCATAGATAGTGCCAAACTGCCCTCCAAAAAGACTATCCCAGTCTACATGCCCACCAATAACTAGTGCATGAAAGGAATGGCCGTTTTCCCACATCTGCCATTACTAAGTGTTGGCAACCTTTCTATCTTTGCTAGTCTCTCATATTTGTTTGTGTTTCTTTGATTTCTAGCAGTGCTTCACAAGTTTGCTGGCCATTTTGTTTCCTCTTTGTGATTTGCCTCTTTATATAATTGGCCTGTTTTTTTATTATATATGCTTGAGTTTTCCTCAGAGATCTTTCTGTCTTACATGTTACAAGTAATTTTCTCTGTTTTTTTTCTTTTTTTGACTTTCAACTTTGTATACTATTTTTTTACAGTACAAAAATGTTAAATTCTTATGTAATCTAATTTAATAATCTTTTCTTCTCTGATCTGGCTATTAAGACATACTTACAAAAATCATACCAACTGAAGATTATAAAATTTTCATTTGTATTTTCTTTTAGAATATTTTATGGTTCTAATTTTTCTTTTTTCATTGTCTCTCAATCCATCTAAAATCTGTTTCTGTGTAAGAAGTGAGGTGGGAATGTAGCTTTATTAGTTTTCCTGAAAATAACAATATTATTTATTGATCACTCACTGTGTGCCAGCACTGAGCTAAATGTTTCACAGGTATTAACAGTTTCAACCTAAATCAATTTCAAGTGGCTCGCCAGTTATCCAAAAAAAATCCACCACTTCCCACCAGCTCCCTCTTTTCCCCATTGATAGGAAAGTCCATCTTAATGTATACTAAGTCCTCATATATGTTCAGATCTGCTTCTTGTCTGTCCTTTTCCATAGAACAGTATGGCTCTGAATATACCACATTGTTTATTTGGATCACTAAAATTTTTTCAGAGAATAAATCAGAGAGGTGAGAATTCACATGGACTTCCTTTGAAATACGCACTGGGATAGGATCTTAATATGACTCAAAATGAATTTCACATTCTTTGAACAGATGGTGGATAATCACCGGTAGTTCCATTAAAGAATCACTAGATTTAGTCTTCTTAAACATATCTTTCTATAGAGATTATGTAACAGAATAGTAATTTTTAAAAACAATACGCTGTACGCTTTCGACTCAAATAGTGTAATTTCATTCTAACATTTCAGTAAGTGTAGTAAAACTATATATTTTAAATATTTTAATTTAAAAGCTTAGAATTGCTTTCAATATTTTTTCTTCTAAGCAAAGCATAGAAGGAAAGTTATAATTGTTACGGGTAAGACACATATGAACTAGAAGACTGTAAGAGTTATATAGGAATATGTGAAATATTTATGTTATAGACAAGCAGTTTGTCCAGTATAAATATAAATGTAATTTTCTAGAAGTAACCTTTAAAAAAAGTAAAAAGAAACAGGTGAAATCAATTTTAATAATATATTTTCTTTAACCCAGTATATCCAAAATATTACCATTTCAACATGTAATCAATATATAAACTTAAGAAACATTTTACATTCCTTTTTTGCTGCTGAGTCTTCAAAATCTGGTGTGATGAAAAATTTTTACCAGAAATACATGAAGTGTTCAGTTTTCATAAAACTTTTAGTTGGTAAAGTAGATTCACATACCCAGGTTGTTCCAAACGTACTTGAAGGTTTTCCAGTAACCAAATTGAGCATCAATTTTAAGTTTACATTTAAGTTGATTACAATGAAATAAAAATTTAGTTCCTCAGTCACACTAGCCACATTTCAAGTGCCCAGTAATAGCACATGTGGCTTATAGCTATCTGATTGGACAGTGCAGTTACAGGGCTTCTAAAGAAGTAAAATAAAATACAGGCTGTCTCCTACTTTTAACATCTAGCTTACATATAGCTCAAATACAGGTAGGATCTCTTGCCCTCTGGGAACTGCTCTACAAGGAATCAGAAGCTTTCCTTACCTGAAAGAAGATGATACCCCTAAAGCTTCCCACCAGACCCCAATCCCAAAATGCACACAGATGTACACAGACTCCGCTTTTTTTTGGAAACTGCTGCACTGAGGCCGGTTGAAGCACTGTCCACATCCTTGGAGGCCCTGTCTTTTGTTGGGAGTAGGAAAGCTGTTAGTGCTTTGTAGGAGCTGGGATGGGCAGGAGTAGAGGGATTACTTTGTTACTAATGGTATCCCTGACTAGACATTCTAACTTTTCCTTCAGAAACAAAATTATAAAGGGTAATTAGGTTTTGTAGGATTGTAGATCAACTGGGGTTTGGGGGCTTACCTAGGAATTTTTCATCTCTTTATAACTTTGTTTCTGTGGGACAATGTTGTGTGTCCCAAACAACAAATATGCAAATGCATTTTGGATTATGATTCCATTTGTAAGGTGACCAGGAAGAAGGTGCGGGGAAGAGGTTGGCAGCTGCCTGTTGTTTTATTACAGAAGGTGCGGGCGTCTGAGTGTTGAACTGTGATGCATCAGCCTAAATTGTCTCTTGTCATCTATACGACCTTGCTTACAACTCTGGAACTAAAACAACCCATAGTGTTTTAGGTATAACTGAACTATCAAAATCGCTTTTAGGCAGAGTTTTTTTGGGGGGGGTGGTGTATGTTGTTTTTGAAACTGAGTTTGCCTGATAAAGAATCATATTCGTCTTTTGGTCTTAGTTACTATTCATTTTCATGTTGTACATAAAGTTGACGCTTGAAATTTGAGATCTAGTTACAGACGAAATTTTTCCTTTCAAAAGAGATTTCCCCTCTAATGTTAGTTTAATCTTAGGAGATACTTTACGGAGGGGAGTAATATTTAGTTATCATCGTGGGGCAATGGTAACTCCACCTTTATGTGGAAGACTGAACCAACAGCTTCAGAAGGCCAACTCAACCCTCCGATTGTCAGGCCTTCCTACTTAGTTTATCTTTTATTTATTTATTTATTTATTTATTTATTTGGCTGTGCCGGGTCTTAGTTGCGGCATACAAGATCTTCGTTGCTGCATGCATGATATTTTTAGTTGCGGCATGCAGGCTCCTTTAGTTGCAGCATGTGGAATCTTTAGTTGCGGCATGTGGGATCTAGTTCCCTGACCAGGGATTGAACCTGGGCCCCCTGCATTGGGAGCGCGGAGTCTTAACATTGAACCACCATAAACTACTTAGTTTATCTTAAATGTCTTTTTAGATCCCTGGTTCTAGAAGGAACCTTTGAAGAAATGGATAGAACTCCTGTGCTGCTTTGAATATTGGCAGACATCTGAGCCAAATTCAGTTGGCTTTTTAATGTTAAATAAAGCACTTAGTAGCTTTTACTCCCAGCTAGCCTTTAGGGGCCCCTTTATTTTAAAATTGTGTCCAAAGTAGGTTAATTGTAACTTAACACATCCTGGTATAGTTTACTGATTGTAAATTACTCCTCAATAAAATTGAGAATTATTTCCATAAAGGAAAAGTTCCTTTTTTCCAAATATAATATGACAGCCTATTTTAGAATATTTAAAATATTTCCTTAAAGGTGAAAATTTAAGAGCGTGTATAAAAACCGTTGTGCTCCAAGGGGAAATCTGACTCTTTTGTCTTAAAATTCATTATATTCATTACATTAAACAAAAGATTGTTTTGTTGAGTTGAGAAACAGTCACGTATTTCAAAATATTTTTGTTATACCTAGGCTTTCACTGTGATGGTATTTATTTTAGTAGAATTTGACCTATATTTTATTCCATGGGAAAAAGAAGAAACTAAATATTTGCAAGCCATCTGCCACCTTGTGCTGCTATGCATTGGTGGGGAGAAACCTGAGTCCTATTATAAATTTTAAACTCTATGCTCTATATTTTTAGTACGTTGTGGAAATTGAATCTGCAAATCATCTCTGAGAGATAAATGATTTGATTTGATTGTGACAAGCATGAAAGTTATCCTCTATATAAAACTATGTCTCCTGGGAAAAAGCTGGGCTAATACCGCACTGAAATGACCTTAACAGTGGAATCCTTGATTAGACCCGCATTGTTTTGCACGTACTATAGCTCCATAAAGATGATCGACTTCCATCAGGGATGAACAGATGTCCTGGCTTTATCAGAAATTTCTTTCACATTGCCAAGCCTTTCACAAAAGCCGGTCATCACCCTTGTTAGTCTGATTTTGTTGAGATGCTTTTAAAACTTTTTTCCAAATATTGGTTTGAATGCACAGACTTTGCTGTTTACTTGTAAGATTCTATGTTAGTCAGGTATGGTGTCCTTCTCCCCCAACAGGGAAAAAAAAAAATTAAAAGCAAAAAATAGAAGGTATAGCATAGTCTGTATTTATTTAAACTTTAAAGTATTTCATATCAGGTACCAGCATCTAAGCTCCATAAAAGGCACATCTGTTTTGTTCACTGCTATATCCTCAGGAGCTAGAACAGAACCTGGCATGTAACAGGTCCTCAACAAGTATTTGTTAAATAAATACGTATTGTTTCTATGAGTGGGTCGATGCACTTACTTTTGTTTATGGCAGGAAGATCCTCATCTCTGATAATAAAGATTGGTTGATGTTGAAGGTACCTTAATTCCAGCTGTTCCCCTTTAATCTCAACATAGAGGGTGTCTCCAGAGACCACTTCAACCCTCAGTAGGGCTGAAAGTCTACCTTTTACTGTGGAAGAAAGAAAAGAGAGGGGAAAACCAATTCTCTTTGTTTCCTTTGGATTTTGGAGTTAAGGATGGAAGAAATTTGAGTTTACTAGGCAGGAACTGGCTTTTTTTCCCCATTTAAAAAAATTGTGTTTGTGTTACCATTTTAACCATTTTAAAGTGTACAGTTCAGTGACATTACTTAATGTCATCCCACATCAAAATGGTACCTGTTAAACAATAACTCCCCATCCCCACTCTCCCCCAGACTCTGGTTACCACCATTCTACTTTCTCTCTCTGTAAGTTTGACTACTCTAGGTACTTCATATAAGTGGAATCATATAATATTTGGCCTTTTGTTTCTGGCTTCTTCTTTTTTTTTTTTAATTTTATTATTATTTATTTTATTTATTTATCTTTGGCTGCGTTGGGTCTTTGTTGTGGCGCGCGGGCTTTCTCTAGTTGCGGCGAGCGGGGACCACTCCTCGTTGCGGTCGCGGGCCTCTCATTGCAGTGGCCTCTCCTGTTGCAACTCTAGGCGCCCAGGCTTCAGGAGTTGTGGCTCATGTCTCCGGAGCACAGGCTCAGTAGCTGTGGCGCACAGGCCCAGCTGCTCTGCGGCAGACGGACTCTCAACTGCTGCGCCGCCAGGGAAGCCCTTTTTTTTTTTTTAATATGGCCCCTTTGCTTGGAGACTTGGCAATTTTTCTTTCCCCCATTTTTTTTTAGTTTTTCTTTTTGTACCTAGATCTAGCAAGTGATGCATACACAGTAAGTGTCCAAAGACAAGTTAATTCAGCAGCTTGTTGCATGCCACTAGGGGGTTATTAAAGCTTTGAAAATGTGATTCCTAATCTGTATGTCTGTAGGCTTATCTCCTCCAAGTCTTGCTGATAAACCTGCACTGACAATAATATCAGAGGTTAGTCTTTCTCCATGTTTCATAAAGCAAATTGTTCTCCTTCTTATAGCCTGATTATGAACTGGAAAATTACTGGCACATTGTTGTAATTGTTTATACAGGCATGAAGACAAACTCTACACAAGGACAATAGCTACATGAAAGGTTTCGATTGCAGCTTCATTAGGAAATTACATGCTCCTACTCATTTCTTTTCTCTCTTTTTCTATTCTCATTATATCTTCCTCCCTCCCTCTCTCCATCCCTTTCCTTCCCTTCTAGTCTGTCATGCCTCCTTCCATCTCTTTCTTCCTTGCTTTTTTCTTTCTTTTTCGTTCTCATTTTCCTGAGTAGTTGCTACAGAGACAATCTGACCCTAGGGTCCAAATATAAGTAAAATAGTTTTAGCTCTCTATCAATCTACTTGGAGGGACGGGGAAAAAGAGAGTAAGAGAACTAAATCTTTATTTTTTTTAAAGGATAGAAACTAACTTTTTGAGGAAAAAGAAATATGCTGGGAGATCTAATTGGTAAAGAAGCAAAGAGGAAGAGAGAGGGAGCACCTTGAAGGATGATTTAAAAAGTAACCTGTGCAATTGAAATTTCAAGCAGAATCGTAATCCATGGACTATTTTAGAGCCTCTTAAACAAAACATTGAACATAGGGTTAGTTCTCCCACTGTATCCCCTGCTCATTTGCACTGGGCAGATCATTTCTGCCTTCCCTTATTCCATTTCTCAACCTGTAAAATGGAGGGTCAACAATTAGATTCAGAATCATAAGACTTTGAGCCAAAGCCATGAGAATATGAAAGGTACTTTTTAAATTCAGTTTTTATGATGTCTACAAATGCAGGTGTTAGTATGCCAGAGACAGAAGTTTTTGGGTGTTTTTTTTGTAAATTTTTTTTTAACATCTTTATTGGAGTATAATTGCTTTACAATGTTGTGTTAGTTTCTGCTGTATGACAAAGTGAATCAGCTATATGCACACATATATCCCCATATCCCCTCCCTCTTGCGTCTCCCTCCCACCCTCCTTATCCCACCCCTTTAGGTGGTCGCAAAGCACCGAGCTGATCTCCCTGTGCTATGCAGCTGCTTCCCACTAGCTATCTGTTTTACATTTGGTAGTGTATATATGTCCATGACACTCTCTCACTTCATCCCAGCTTACCTTTCCCCCTCCCCGTGTCCTCAAGTCCATTCTCTACGTCTGTGTCTTTATTCCTGTCCTGCCCCTAGGTTCATCAGAACCTTTTTTTTTTTTTTTTTTAGATTCCATATATATGTGTTAGCATACGGTATTTGTCTTTCTCTTTCTGACTGACTTCATTCTGTATGACAGACTCTAGGTCCATCCACCTCACTACAAATAACTCAATTTCATTTCTTTTTATGACTGAGTAATATTCCGTTGTATATATGTGCCACATCTTCTTTATCCATTCATCTGTCGATGGACACTTAGGTTGCTTCCATGTCCTGGCTATTGTAAATAGAGCTGCAGTGAACATTGTGGTACATGACTCTTTTTGAATTATGGTTTTCTCAGGGTATATGCCCAGTAGTGGGATTGCTGGGTCGTATGGTAGTTCTATTTTTAGTTTTTTAAGGAGCCTCCATACTGTTCTCCATAGTGGCTGTATCAATTTACATTCCCACCAACAGTGCAGGAGGGTTCCCTTTTCTCCACACCCTCTCCAGCATTTATTGTTTGCAAATTTTTTTGATGATGGCCATTCTGACTGGTGTGAGGTGATAACCTCATTGTAGTTTTGATTTGCATTTCTCTAATGATTAGTGATATTGAGCATCCTTTCATGTGTTTGTTGGCAATCTTTATATCTTCTTTGGAGAAATGTCTATTTAGGTCTTCTACCCATTTTTGGATTGGGTTGTTTGTTTTTTTGATATTGAGCTGCATGAGCTGCTTGTATATTTTGGAGATTAATCTTTTGTCAGTTGCTTCGTTTGCAAATATTTTCTCCCATTCTGAGGGTTGTCTTTTGAGACAGAAGTATTGACAATGAAAAATTATCCAAAGCCAAGATTGGCTCCTGTTGCAGAGGTGGAAATGGTTGTGATGGAATTCAAGTAACCTCAGGACCCTGGGATTTCTGAATTTCAGAACTTTAAGAGAATCTTCCAGTCCTTCCTGCTTAAATATGAATGGACATAGATTGCCATTACTGCCTTGCCCCACTTCTCCCAGATTTAGATCACCGGTATTTATAAAGCTTTCCAGTCACAAATAGTTTCTTGCATTTCCCATTCCTTGCCATAGGGTCCTCTTTCAGTTCCATATGCTTTTATTGGCACTTACTTTGATTTTCTTTACAGCAGCAGCTGCTAATTAGTGACAGCTTTCGAGTGAGCAGCTTGTCATTTTTGGCAGGGGTAGGGGCCATCCATAGCAATTCAAGGCTATATTTTCATTTGCTAAATTTACTTTGCTACATGGAAATACATCTTGAATTAAAAAATAGTCTGTAGTCAAAGGTGGTTATATTTGCTGAAATATCTTCCTGAGTTGGCATTTGGTCCTGTAGTTGACGAACTCTCTGGAGATAAAACATAGGTTCAGTGTCTATCAGACCGATGCAATTAGTCCTGAGTCATCCTTCTAACGTTAATCAACATTCTGGATGTAGAAACTCATCATCTTGTTTTGGCACAATAGTAAATCACTCTGGATTGTATTTGGTAGTATGCATGGTAACCGAAGGAGTGAATTGTTGGTATACGTTGTGCTTCCTGTTTATACTCAACTTCTTTCTTGAGACATAATTAAGGGAAAGAAACAGTTTAGTTTGCATAAAGAAGATGCTTTCTTTGGAATTTCAGCTCATATCAGCATCATCACATGTCATGTAATTCTCCTTTTTGAAATTGCTGCAAGGAGGTGTCAGCTCTGTTTTACAAACTTGTCACGATGTTTATGGAGCGGTACAGCTTGCAATTTGTATTTACCTTGATTAGCACCAATGATGAGTCAAAACCTCCGTCACAGTTTCTATAAAGTGTGATTCAGTCCCATTATTCCTGTAATAAGGATTCAAGTTAATGACCTCCGCAGTGTTAAAAATAACATCTTGAAGGAAATAACTGACCTACCATTCATTTCCCCCAATTTAGGTTCTTTTTGTAACATGGAGGTCTACCCAAATTATATTTAATTTAACACACAGTTATTGACTAGCTACCATGTACCTATGCTGAGGAAATCAAAATGAATGAGACATGGTTCCTTCCCTGGTATAACTTCCAGTCTAGTAGTTGAGCAACAGCTAAATCAGAAATGCTTTGGTTCTTACGCCCAGAATGGAGGATAAATTCTAATTCTAGAGAGGTAAAGAATTCCATCTTTTTTAAAATTGGATGATCAAGATGATAAAAGACATAGGATACAAGTATTGTGTTGATTTTTTTTTTTTAGCTAAATGTTTTAAAGATTGTATGCGGCACCTTTCATAGGAGCACGGAATTGCCAGGTGTCCCTGCCCCAGATTTCCCCATGACATATTGGACAACACTTAAATTCAGACGTCGTCTTCCCCATCAGAGTACCTCTCAGTGGCATGGCTTGGTAAACCCAAATGATCTCCTAACAGTCGACTCATATTTAATGGGCACTGTGCACAGTAACGTAGTTATTTCTACATTTGTCATATTAGTGTTAGTCAATTATCACAGGAATTTATCATTTACATCTTCTCTCTAACTTCATATTCACATCAACATCAGGTAACTTGATGTTTAGTTATTGGTATCATGTGAACAGTTATCAAGATAACTGACTTCAGTATCTTTTACTATCCTATCTTACCCACTAGAATAGTTCACAAGTTGTTTTCACATTTGTATTAGTGATATTGTCCCTTTAATGAGAAATGTTTTCTGCCAGCAGAAAACCTGAGTTTAGAATGATCTCTGATAAATATTGGTGATAGATAATAATGTATCTAATGGAAACCCAGTAAGGAATTTGGGAACAAATATAACAAATGTAACCACTCCCTTCTCATAGGAAATGTCACAGTGTTAATTCTGAACACAAGTGGTCAGGATCTAGGTTTGGGCCTCACTGGAAAATCACCCACCCCCAGAACGATTCTCGTTTTTCTCCTCCCACTCCCCTTTATAATCTAAAGCTTTTAGCTGATTTCTGATTGATTGAGAAGAGTGAAGGTGAATAACCAAACCCCTAATATGGCTTCCTTTGGTTGTGTTTGAAGGTTTGTCATCTTGATGTTCTCTGACCTTTAGGGAAGGGTGTCCCATTTAAAACATTTTTGGATTGTCAAATAATTTTTGGTATCTGTGAGTTGCACGTTGTTAATTTACTTTGTAGCTTTTATTATAAAGCAGTCTTAAACCACAGGTATCATGGTCAGGAAAAACTCATTCGGTTAGGTGAGGTTTTTAATAAATAAAGCACAGGGGTTGAGAGTATGAGCGCTGGAAATGGGCAGCCTGGTGCTAATCCCAGCTCCTTCACTTACTTGCCACAGGACTTTGGGCAAATTTTCTAACTCTTAAGCCTGCTTCCTCTTATATAGAATGGGGATAGTAATCCTACTGCCTCATAGGGTTGTCATGAGGATTAAATGAGGGTACATATAACATGCAGGCAACAGTCCATGACGTAGTAAGAGTTCCTTGAATGTTTATTGTTACTACTGTTACTATTATTACTATTACTACTGCTGCTAGTACTCCCTTTTTCTCCTTTCCCGTGCTAATTCCTTTGCTGTTATTTAACATTTGGTGATTAAGTGTAGGGAAGGCTTAGAAATTTAATAGTTTGTTTTGTTTCCAACATGAAACAGTTTCTGGTGTGGGTAGCAGTAGTTAATTTAGCATATATAACAAACTGATAAGTTTTTCCTTGAAACCCAAACTGTCTTCATTTCAAAGGAGGTATTCTCAGAGTGGGGTTGCATACCCTCCATCATCAAAGCCTAGAATCTTTACAAGACTTTGTCTCACAAAAAGCCTTGTGTCTCTGTTGCCACCACAACCTGAAACTAACGAGTTAGAAACCACATAGAGCCCTATGACATGCTTGTAGGAGCCCTTCTGAAGGACCCATCACATTTTCTTGTAAGTTGCACATAGATAGCTAAGCCAGGAACCGATCTGGTTGAGGAAACAAAAAGTTTTTGTTTTTCCTTCCCTCTCCACTTTTAAACTCAAAAGATCTAATTTTGTTGCCTCTGGGAAGATTAAATGCATAGATGCTCACTTAACTTAAAGAAGTCTACGTAAGAATGCGGTGGTGTTTCTTTGGGGGTTAGGAGTCTTCAGTATTGTTCCACAACTATTCAGGGTTACTACCTAAAGAAGATTTAATATCATATTTTCTGTCTTCTTGCCCTTTTTGTTATTAGTTGTACAGTCTTTAAACCATGTCTAATCTAAGAAAAAATATATCCCTTGTATATGTGCTTTTACTGATTGTCAGCATTGAACCTGGCCAGTGCCTTAGCATGTTGGACAGGTGATTTGACTTTAGTTTGAGAAGAAGAAAGCTAAAGATTTATTTTTATATCAGTCAACTAGGGACCTTATATGTTGCCATATTTGTTATAGCCAAAATGCCACTTTATTTTTAGGTGGAGACTTCTGGAGCAATAGTATAAAGGCTAGGATGGTTCCAATCCTGTCCTTTTCCTCATGTTTAAGTCCACATTAAATCCGGTAGTTCTTAAGAGTTCCACTGCTGTTTAAAGAGTGTAGCTCCATGTGATCTTATTGTCTTTAATTTAGTCAAGTGAGACACTACATTACATAGGTTCTGGGTCTCACATTTGCTTTGTTTTTCTTTGGAGCTTTACTGGAAACCGAATGCTATTGCGTTCTAGCTACAGAAGCAGGAGGGGAAGTTGGCAAGAATTAACTGCTTTCTGTTTGGTCTGTCTGTGGCAGCTGACCTTTTGGAAGGAAATCGCTGCTCTTTGCTTCTTCCTGTAACAGTGCAGCCTGTGAAAGTACGTACACACAGAAGGGTTCTGTCGTTATCCTGGCTGGTGTCTTGGGGCATAAGCTGTTAGTTAAGAGGTGGGAGTCTTTCAATGCAGTGTGTTGTAGGAACATGCACTCAAGTTCACGGAGCTAAGTTGTGTGTAGATATCCCAGTAGATAGGTAGTGAGAGAGTATCTGTTTCCAGAAAAAGTAGTTTGTTTTAGCAAAACTAATTGTATTTTCTTGCCAAGTCCCAGTGTTAATGCTATGGACAATTACTTTGTGTGCAGTTTTAATTAATCTTAATGTTGAATGTCCTAATATCAGTATTATTTCTTTTACTAGATCACCTTTTTTTCCTGAGAGGCCAAACATTTTTATTTTCCAAGACATGAGCTCTTATTTAAATGTCATTTCATCTCAGAATTAGAATTAACTTCTTTTTTTTTTTAAATTTTATTTATTTATTTATTTATTTATTTATGGCTGTGTTGGGTCTTCGTTTCTGTGCGAGGGCCTTCTCTAGTTGCAGCAAGCGGGGGCCACTCTTCATCGCGGTGCGCGGGCCTCTCACTATCGCGGCCTCTCTTGTTGCGGAGCACAGGCTCCAGACGCGCAGGCTCAGTAATTGTGGCTCACGGGCCTAGTTGCTCCGCGGCATGGGGGATCCTCCCAGACCAGGGCTCGAACCCGTGTCCCCTGCATTAGCAGGCAGACTCTCAACCACTGCACCACCAGGGAAGCCCTAGAATTAACTTCTTACCACACCTGCTACCCATTGTTGGACCCACCTTTTCTGCAGGAGTTGTTTTACTTAGATACAGTGAGTATTATACCCCACACACTGGCATTTTCTTCAGAAAGCTACAGTTGGGCTTCCAAATTGGAATATCATCCAGTGAGCAGGCAAAGGAACTAGCTGATGAGCCATTTCTCTCTTAAAAGAAAAGATTTTAGTCTTCCGTTATTTTAACCAAAACATATTTAGGTTCATTTTTTATTTTGTTTTTCAAAAGGATTTATATTCAAGTAAGTGTCTGTAAGCAAAAGTGAAGTTGATTATGATTATTGGTGAGTGCAGAGAACACAGCTACCTGAAAAGGGGGCAAAATACCATATTCTTCTGCATTTAGTTTGAGTTCAGTTTATAGGCATGCTTTTCCAATGTATTATTGGTCTCTTTCCTAGATTTACTGTTAATAGTAAAGATTGTTGGGTGAGCGTTAGTGTTGATGTACATAAAATGTGTAGAGAGTAACCTTGGGAGAATTATCTAAAGTCTTTCCTTAGCAAGGTGGCCCTGTAGTGCTTCTTTTCTGTTCTTGGAACCTGGCCTGATTTGTTCAACCTTCCTGAGAGTACAAACCTTGCTTTGGCTTTAGGTATAGGTTCTGGCACAAAATAAGTTGATATCAACGAAACAGGAAGCTTTCCCCCCAGTTCTGTTGGCCTTTGAGTAGGAGCAAAGTTAAGAACGGATGGCTAAGGCTTTCTGGGAGCTGATTTTGTAACTGTGTCCTTCTAGAGGCCTTGAATTGTTACCCTTGAACTATCAAGGGCCTTCATCTAGGCCAGTTGTGTCCAGGTGTGTCATTAGGGGTAAGGGAAATAGAGTTTTTAAAAAGGAATTCTTTAAAATAAATGAATAAATAAATAAATAAAATAAAAATAAAAATAAAAAGGAATTCTTGCACTGCTGGGAGTGGTTTTCTGTGTATTTTATTCTATTTACTATCGGAACAAGTTTGCAGGGACCGTTGCTCAGTCATGTCAAAGGTGAAAAAGAGCCAAACATGAATCTAATAAGTATGTATTATTTCTTGCCTTGAAATATGACTTTCTCAAATATTCTTTTTTGTCTTTTCTATTTTCCATGTTTTTTTCAGAAATCACAAGAAAACCTCCCAGATTCAAAGTCTGCTCCCTCTGAGATCACTAATCTTCAACCTGGTCTAAGTTCTAGTTTACCCTTTTTTAATTTTTGGTATTCTGAACTTTTCAGTGTGAACATTTTCAAACACTCACAAAATAAGAATAGTGTATAATGAATTTCCGTAGATTCATCACTCAAGTTCAAAAATTACCAAAATTTTGTTAATCCTTTTTTATGTACTCTCCACATAAACACCTTTTTGTTTCTTCTGGACTTCAAAAAAATACTTCAAAATATATTTTTGTGCCACTTACTTTTATATTACTTCTAAAAGAAGGGTTTATTAAACAAAATATAATATGAACAGTTATTGAGTGCAAGACATTGTAAAGGATTTAAATAAAATATAAATAGATGTCAAAATTACAAATTAATCTTAACTATTAATAGTCTTGAACCACTACTTGAAAACATTGTTGTTATGTACTTGAAGGTAATAGAATTGCATTTCTTTCTCTTTTTTTTAAACATTTATAGTTTCTTTTATTTGTTTGTTTGTTTATTTATTTTGGCTGCACCGGGTCTTAGTTGCAGCACGCAGGATCTTCGTTGCCGCGTGTTTAGTTGCGGCATGCGGGATCTTTAGTTGTGGTATGCATGTGGGATCTAGTTCCCCGACCAGGGATCAAACCCGGGCCCCCTGCACTGGGAGCGCAGTCTTGCCCACTGGACCACCAGGGAAGTCCCGAATTGCATTTCTTTTTTAAGAAATGTGTAAATATCTCATGCCCTACTTAAATCAAGACTACCTAATTTGTGCCATAAGCTGGATACTGTCACGATGGGAAATATTTCTTCCTATGTCTTTTGCATGTCCCTTTATGCTTTATTCTTGTGGATTAGTGAGCAGTGCCAATTGCCCATGATTATTAAATTTATATTTCAGGTTTTACCTTTTTTTTTTTTAAGTATTTGTTTATTTATTTATTTATGGTTGTGTTGGGTCTTCGTTTCTGTGCGAGGGCTTTCTCTAGTTGTGGCAAGCGGGGGCCACTCTTCATCGCGGTGCGCGGGCCTCTCACTATCGCGGCCTCTCCTGTTGCGGAGCACAGGCTCCAGACGCGCAGGCTCAGTAATTGTGGCTCACGGGCCCCAGCTGCTCCGCGGCACGTGGGATCTTCCCAGACCAGGGCTTGAACCCGTGTCCCCTGCATTGGCAGGCAGATTCTCAACCACTGCGCCACCAGGGAAGCCCCAGGTTTTACATTTTAAACAAAATTTAATAAATAAAAAAACTTTACAAAAAATTGTACCAAAACTCCTTCACCTAAATGTAACAGCTGTTTATAGTTCTCTCTGACCTTTCTCTGGTATGTGTCCTCTAGCATACATACTGTGTACACTTTTCATTTAATATTCCTTTATTTATACTTTTAGAAAATATCTATGGCCTTATATTTCAACATAGCCTTTATATTTCATTTAATTATTGCACAGTATTCCATCAGATTAATATGTTATAGTTTAACCAGTCTCTTATTTTGGACATATAGGTTATTTCTAGTTTCTCACTACTGTGTTTAATACTGTCTAACTGTTGTCCCTAGGGGTTAACCTAGTGCTAGGTGCTCTTCAAAGCAAATTTTGCTAGGTGGAAATTTAATACTATAATTCTCAGTGATAAGAGGGAGGCTGTGAACTCTAATGAGGAAAATAATAGGAACGTGTGTAGATTTATTAATAAATTGCCTTTTAAACAAAACTTCAGAACAGAAGGGAAGGGATTATCTTTCATCTAAATGGTACAGAAACTCAGTATATTGTAATAGCTGAGGAATTTCTATCTCCTGAACTGTGGGATTCGACCTTTTTGAGAGACACAGTCTAAGGTGAGTTGGTCTTAACAGTATAAATGGGTACAGATATAAACCTTCATTAGGGGCTTCCCTGGTGGCGCAGTGGTTGAGAATCTGCCTGCCAATGCAGGGGACACGGGTTCGAGCCCTGGTCTGGGAAGATCCCACATCCCGCGGAGCGACTAGGCCCGTGAGCCACAGTTGCTGAGCCTGCGCGTCTGGAGCCTGTGCTCCGCAACAAGATAGGCCGCGATAGTGAGAGGCCCGCGCACCGCGATGAAGAGTGGCCCCCACTTGCCGCAACTAGAGAAAGCCCTCGCACAGAAACGAAGACCCAACACAGCCATAAATAAATAAATAAATAAAATTAAAAAAAAAAAAAAGATTCAACTTTAAAAAAAAAAAAAACCTTCATTAGAGGGACTTCCCTGGCGGTCCAGTGGTTAAGACTCCACGCGTCCACTGCAGGGGACTCGGATTCGATCCCTGGTCAAGGAACTAAGATGCTGCATGCCGCGAGGCACGGCCTAAAAAATAAAAAAATTTTTAAAATTAAAAAATAAAAACCCCTCATTTGAAATTCTGAGGCTGACATGGGGCTACATGGCAGCCTCAGATCATTTCTTACTTTTCTGTAATGCAGATGGTCCTTGTTTGTGGGCTACAGTAAATGTTTTTTGTTCTCTGAAAAATGTTATTGATGTAGCTTCTTCCCAAGTGGGTTGTTCAAGTTGCTTAATAGATTTCAACACAGAGATAATGATAATGCCCACGCATTCAAGCTGCAGGCCAGTATGGCATGAGGGAGACCTTCCCCCTCTCCCTCTCCCTCTCGCTTCCTTTTTCCCAAAGTAATATGTAATGATTTTGCTGTGATGTAAAGATTTATGACTGATTGTCTTCCCAGAATATTATTATCTCTATGTTGCCTGGCAGATTTTTCCTTGTTTGTTTCTTTGTGAGCCAAATACTTTTATTCTTTCTGTTCGCTTCCCATCTGATTTTATTAGAGAATTGCCTTCCTGATGGCTTATAAAGTAGTGTTTAGAAATTTTTTTTTAAAGAGCAGATGGTTCCAGTGTTGACCTACTTCTAGATGGGATAGTTTTACTCTAACCTTACTTGATGTTAGGCCAATTTTAATATGAGCAGAATCTGAATCCTTTATTGCTACTATTTAATATTTTTCTGTCCCTCCAAGTTCCTACTGCTAGGTAATCACCACCACTGAAGAGATGTATTGACAGTAAAGCAGAAAACACAGCCAGAGAACTTGCTCTTTATATTCCATCCAAAGTCCTTTAGTCATTAAATGGTGCTGATATGATTAACAGTTTTGAATCCTGGTTCCTTGCCAGATCAGATTTCTTTTCAGATCAGAAGCATTGTTTATACATCTTCTGTTTCATCTGCCAACCAGCCCAAGCCTTTGCCCAAATCAGAGCCCTGCAATATTAGGTTTCTGATTCTAATTTCTTATTCATTTTCTTTCTTTAAGTTATGAAATATAACAAACATGCAGAAAAGTACAAAACATAATATGACAAACTACCACCACAAGTCCTCAAGACAAAGGCAGCATGGTGCAGTGTAGAGTACAGACTGGGGCCAGGCTGCCCAGATCCAGCCCACATGGTACCCCTCAGCAGTGTGGGACCTGGGGCAAATATTTTACCCCCAAAAGAAACCCATACCCATTAAAAGTCACTGCCCATCCCCTAGCCCTTGGCAACCACCTGTCTGCTTTGTTTCTGTGGGTTTGCCTATGCCTATTCTGGGCATTTCCTATAAATGGAATTTACAATATGTGGCCTTTTATATCTGGCTTCTTTCACTTAGCATCTTGTTTTCAAGGTTTATCCATATTGTAGCATGTATCAGTACTTCATGCCTTTTTTATGGCTAAATAATATTCCATTTAATCTATTTTATTTTTCCATTCATGTCCATATTATCCATTCATCCATTGATGGACATTTGGGTTGTTTCTAACTTTTGGCTATTATGAATAATACTGCTATGAACATTTGTGTACAGGTTTTTGTGGACATATGTTTTCAATTCTCTTAAGCATATACCTAGGCATGGAACTGTTGGGTCATATAGTAACTCCATGTTTAACCTTTTGAAGAACCTTCAGATGATTTTCCAAAATTGTTACACCATTTTACAATCCTGTTTAATTTGCTGAGCCTCAATTTCCTCATCTATAAAGTGGGAATAATAATAGGGCTACCTCGTCGGATTTTTGTGAGGGTTAAATGGTAGACTCATAAAAGTACTCATTGTTATAAAATAATACAAGTGTTCAGTAAATGATAGTAAATGACATTAAATGATAAATCTGGATGGTGGATAATAACACTAATAAATGTTACTTTAAATCAGTTTTCATTCTTATTTCTGGAATTTATTAGATGAATCAAAATATTTGTTGCTAATAATTCATACTTGAATTAGTTGGAGTCAGGTGCATCCTTGGAAAGAATAGGAAAAGGCTTAGCTCCTGGCTGCCAGAAGAGCACATCAGAATGGATGTGTTTTTTGGGGTTTAGTATACTTATGGCAGCCTTGCTCTCCTTACACCACCCTTCACAGTCCTTAATTCCCTCGTTCAGAGGTGAGGGAGCAGTCCTCCCAGTGCCTTTCCACCAGCCTCCGTTAGGTCTCACCTGTGGGAGTCCTGGTGCCAGTGAAATTGATTAAGAAATGGGAATACCAACTTTTAACAGGAAGGTAAAGTTTATGTGCAGGATATTGGTTAAGGAGAAAGATAGCAAGAGCTCTTTGTGGAAAATTGACTTTGGGAAGGTACTTAATTGAAGTGAGTTAAAATTGGAGGTGGGGAGAAGGAAGCCACCTTTGTAAGTTTAAGGTTGTAAAAGTTAGGGAATTCCCTGGTGGTCCGGTGGTTAGAACTCCGCACTCTCACTGCTGAGAGCCCGGCGTTCAGTCCCTGGTTGGGGAACTAAGATCCCACAAGCTGCACTGTGCGGCCAAAAAAATTAAAAATATATATTTTTTAAAAAGTCAGAATAAGATTGAACATTTACTATGAGCCAGGCGCCATTTTAAGCATTTACCCATCTTAACTCATTCTTATAGCAACCCCCTGAGAGACATAAGAATTATTATTCCCATTTTACAAATAAAGAAACTGAGGCCCAGAGAGGTTTAAGAGATTAAATATTTTGTAGAACTCTGTTTAGGTGAGTTTGCCATTATCTCCAGTACTTGAACCCCATTTTAGAGTCTTTGGCAGTGGTGATGGGATGGAGAATAGGAATTATAAAATGCTTTAAATTATATACATGAATCCAGCAGACCAAATCCCTGTACACGTTTGAAACCCCCTACTCCCACCGCAAACTAGAATTCATTCTTGCAGGTGGCAGGTATGCTTTGGGAACCTTGTGTTGTCCTGTCCTCTGCATCTCCTCCTTGACAGGTTAACGATAGCATTACTTTAGCCACAACATTCTAGAAGTCTTCAGAGAGAGTGAGTTTTGTTTTTTTTTTTTAACAAAGGTTTATATTTTACTTCTAAAAGGGAAAGCATCTAATAAAAAGGTATTTATTATTGGGACAAAATTATCATTAAATCTCACCCACTCATATCATTTATTTAACAAGTACTCATTTCTGCGGTTTTCAATAAGCCTGTAACATTATGAGCTATTAGACTTTGAAACCCTTTTTTTCAAATGCCTGAGGGTCTGCTTTATTTGGGACTCCTAGGATATATCCAGATATATGAGGTCAATGTAGATACCTTATGCTTTCAGAAAGTACAAGATTCTACGTCCAAGGTTGTTTGGGGTTGTTTGGAATGCTTACGAACAGTAAAAATGCAACTAACAAAGCTCAAATAGTTCTCATCTTTGGCTAAAAATAAGATTGTGAATCCATTTCCCAGTCTTTAGAGAAGCCCCTGTGATGATTTACCAAAGATACAAACCACTTCCCTTGTCAGAACATCACGCATTGAAGATGGAGGTGCCCGTAAATAAGCAGAAGAGAGCGGGTACTGAGGACAGACACGCGTTCACTGCATGTGTGGGGTGGCTGGATGAGTACTAGTGGGAAAGGACAGGGAGTCAGCGGATACCAGGTGTAGGCTTTGCCTAATAATGTGTGTAGGACACGTGTGAAGTTTTGACGTGTATGAAGAAAAGCACTACTTAGATTCTAGGTTTTATTGATACAGTCGGTGGGGGGAAGTAGTTTTTTTCTAAACTGCATATTTTAAATCGTTGCATGATAATCTCAGTAGGTCATCTCATATTCCATGTGTATATAACTCTTAGTTTAAAAGTCAAATAAAAATGATTCTGTACTGTTCAGTGTATTTTTATTTTACATTTTTGACCATTGGTAGGCAAAATCTACTTTCCAGCTCTATCAAAGCATTTTTTGTAGTGAAATTATACTGTATTTATCAAAATAAGGTGGTTACCACCTTATATTTACCCGCTATTACCCTTTAAATGACATTTTAGAAAATAACTATTATGGCATGTTCATATTTAGAACCATAAAAAATATTCTGAAAACTTCTAAGAGCTTAGCATTCTAGTCTTTTATAAAAACTAAGAACTAATATAAAACTTGACAAAACAGTGTGACGTTTATATAATACGCCTACCTATGTGGCATATCACCATAGTATTTCTTTCTTAGAACAATAATAGACTCCTGGAATTATGCTCAGACAGCAGGACATATGAAATATTTACCAAATATTTGGTGTGTATTTATTCACTCAGCCAATATTTAAGTATAAAGTTATACTTAACATGGCATGCCACCATAATAGGTACTGGAGATACAGTGGTGAATAAATGTGCTCCCTCACTTACTGTTCTTATTCAGTGGGGAAACAGACAAAAACAAATTAACAAAAACTAAAAGGGAAAATTACAAATTGTGGGCTTCCCTGGTGGCGCAGTGGTTAAGAATCCGCCTGCCAGTGCAGGGGACACAGGTTCAAGCCCTGGTCTGGGAAGATCCTACATGCTGTGGAGCAACTAAGTCCGTGCACCACGACTACTGAGCCTGCTCTCTAGAACCCGCGAGCCACAACTACTGAGCCTATGTGCCACAACTGCTGAGCCCATGTGCCACAACTACTGAAGCCCATGCTCTGCAACAAGAGAAGCCACGGCAATGAGAAGCCTGCATACTGCAACGAAGAGTAGCCCCCGCTCACTGCAACGAAGAGTAGCCCCCGCTCGCTGCAAATAAAAAGAAAGCCCGCACGTAGCAACGAAGACCCAATGCAGCCAAAAATTAATTAATTAATTATTTTAAAATTACAAATTGTTCCATATGTGATTAAGGGACAGATAGACCATTGACTCACCCAAATTATAAAATCTGTATCATTTTCTTGACTTGGTATTTCATACTGATATCTTGTTCTGTGATGACTTTGAAAAGAGCTGATAGATTCGACTGAATTGTGTATATACATTTATTTATGCAATAACAAAAAATTTACTGAATGCTTATGTGCTGGGCACCGTTTTAGGCCAAGAGAAAGAGCAGAAAACAAAACAAAGTCATTGTGTTCGTGGTGATTTCACCCTAGTGGGAAGTCATTAAACAAATATGTGATAAATATCAGGAAGTGATAAATGATACCAAGAAAAATAAAGCAGACTGAGACGATAGGGAGTGAACAGAATACTATTTTATTTGGGTAGACTGAGGAGTCTCTTTGAAGATAAACATTTTCCCACAGTCTTCCTTCTGTCTCTTGGGTCAATTCAGTTAATGAATGCAGGATGCAAGATAATTTTTGTGTCTGTTGGTATCATTCACATATTCATTACGAGAGCTATGGCGAGGTCCTGCTTCTTTCCAATTCCTTACCACTAAAAGAGATTAATACTACCCGAATTCTTTTCTTCATTCCTTGATCATTCTTGCCAAAGCACCTTCATCCATCCCATCCATCCCTTTACCTTTTGTCCAAAAAACATGCTTTGGTATCTCTTCCAATTTTCCAAAATCTTGGGATATGATATGAGTCATTTGATTAGAAATTATATTGTACAATTAAATGTCTTCCACATATTTGATTGTAATGTGGGATTACTTCTGGAGAGAGCTCTTTTATCCCAGTCTTTCTCCTAGTAAACCCTCAGCCATGAAATTTGATGTCCTGGGTGATCTTACAGTGATCCCAGCCTTAATGCTCAAAAGCCGTAAATTGTACACTGCTCAAGTGTTCTACAGCATTGCACAAATCTAAAATAGGTAACTGGCACCCACCCCACACCTCATTGTTGGCTAACTAACTTGTCCCATAAATAGCTCTGTGTTATGCGATCAGACAACTACAACTAACAGAGAAGGGATTTTTGTTTCCTAACACACTTGCGTGGTCTCTGGTATTCAACAAAATCAAGGTCTAATTCACCGTACCCTGACTATAACACAGTTCTTAGGAGAATCGTGCAAATCAGTAGCCAGATAGTTTTGGATGGGATTCAAGATATCCCTGCCTTATACCAAATTCCACACTATGGAATAGTGTGGAATTTCCACTTCCACAGTGTTAGAGCAAGACTCCGTTTTAGTCCCCTTTGTGTACATGAAAGTACTGTTGATGTCACAATCTGGTTAATCCCAGAGAGTTTCTGCCAAATGAATTAAAAATTCTTAGGTGAGGGCTTCCCTGGTGGTGCAGTGGTTAAGAATCCGCCTGCCAATGCAGGGGACATGGGTTCGAGCCCTGGTCCGGGAAGATCCCACATGCCACGGAGCAACTAAGCCCATGCGCCACAGCTACTGAGCCTGTGCTCTAGAGCCCGCGAGCCACAACTACTGAAGCCCGTGTGCCTAGAGCCCGTGCTCCGCAACAGGAGAGGCCACCTCAGTGAGAAGCCCGCGCACCGCAAGGAAGAGTAGCCCCCGCTCACTGCAACTAGAGAAAGCCCGCGCGCAGCAACAAAGACCCAACACAGCCAAAAATTAAAAAAATAATAAATTAAATAAATAAATTTAAAAAAAAATTCTTAGGTGAGTCTGAGAAGGCATCGTGGTAGTTTTATAAAACCGTTTTTCTGAAATCAACAGTGTGTTTTAAAAACCTACCCACCATTGCAATATAATGGTTCTTGCTTCTAACTCTTAGCTGGAATGTGTTGTTTTTATGTCTGAAAGATTTTTAAATGCTATAATTTTAACAGAACATTGCTCTGTAAATTCCTAAGCAGTAAATCAGAAGGGGAACCTTGGGGTTATTTTTCCAAATAAATCTGTGCCCTTTATGTGCAAACAATTACTGCTCAGGTAAATAGTGATAATACATAGGGTTCCATCCGTGCTTTAGATATTATATTTTCTTTTACTGGGCCTTTTTTAAAATGGCAATATGTTTACTGCATTTCTTAAAAGTCAGAATACCAAATCTAAAACAAGTGATTTTTTACAAAATCCCTGTGCTGCATATTTATCATTACTGTTGAAATGCTGCTTACTGTTGCTTCAAGTTTGGAACACATGTAAAAGAAAGAACATGTCTGTGATATCAAAGCTATAGGCAGTTCTTCCCTTAATGCTGGATTTGTACTTTTGCTTATAGGACTTCAATACATTTTATAGTCAGAGCTTCATAGACCCAGTTATATACCTTTCCATGGCCACACTGAATTTTGAAAACATTTTGAAGCTAAAATTCAGTTCAAGAATACTGATCTTTAGTCTATCAAAAAGGGCTTAAATGCATTTATCTCTGGCCTTTATAATCGAGTATTTACTCTAATGGATTTAAAAGGGGAAGAAAAAAAGCTCATCCAAACCACTGATTGTTTAACAGATTGTAAACCATGGCTGTGTGGATACAAGCCCAGCAGCTCCAAGGAGATGCCCTTCATCAGATGCAAGCATTGTATGGTCAGCATTTCCCCATTGAGGTGCGGCATTACTTATCCCAGTGGATTGAAAGCCAAGCTTGGTAAGTGAACAAAGTTTTTTCCATCATATTTTGTGAAGCATAAGCATATTGAAGTTTTTTTTTTAATGTATAAATTTATTTATTTTATCTGTTTATTTTTGGCTGCGTTGGGTCTTCGTTGCTGCGCATGGGCTTTCTCTATTTGCGGGGAGCGGGGGCTACTCTTCATTGCAGCGCGTGGGCTTCTCATTGCAGTGGCTTCTCTTGTTGCGGAGCACGGGCTCTAGGCTCACGGGCTTCAGTAGTTGTGGCACTCGGGCTCAGTAGTTGTGGCGCACGGGATTAGTTGCTCTGCGGCATGTGGGATCTTCCCGGACCAGGGCTCGAACCCACGTCCCCTGCATTGGCAAGTGGATTCTTAACTACTGTGCCACCAGGGAAGCCCCATATTGAAGTTTGATTGGAAAGATAACATAGTGAATACTCTAAAAGTTGTACATTTATAAAGAAAATTATGTGACCCATGAAAAGGTATTTAATTCCATCTTAAAGTTTAAGAAGATGGAATAACTATTGGGAGTTTTAAAAATAGGATTTGTTTCCTTTAATAGTAAATTCTGGCTAAAAGCATTAGAATATTGCTGCTAATAAAAAACAGTTAACAAATATGTTTTGAGTGCCTAGCAGTGTTGTAGTTAGTAGAGTTCATAGAAAACATTGAAGCCCTTGTCCACGATGAATTTAGTGTTTAATGGGGCAGATAAGGTATGCATATGCATACAGTTTAATAAAGTGTATTGTTAACAAGTTTAACAATGGTGACTTTGGTATTTTCAAATTTATATGTTTTATATATATATGTATATATATAGGTAAAGAGTAAAAGACAATACACCAAAATGTTAACAATAATTACGTCTTAGTCGCAGATTTAACAACCATGTTTATTTTTCTTATTTCCCAAATTACTGTTTATATACCCAGGGGGAAAATTGTTTTTAAATTCTTTCAGAATTAGTACAGTGCAGTAGACTGACAACAGAGCTTTTTAATCAACAGCGTTATTGCACACCAGGCAGCAGGCTGTCTGCTGTTCTGCTTAGGGCCTGGGCACGTGTTGGTTGGTTACCAGTCTCAATCTGATCTGTCGTATTCATCAGATACTTCAGGCCTCCACCGTCATGGCCAGGAGAGCAGGGGTCCTCATTGACAGAGCCCTGGAGAAACCAGCCTTTATGTTACTATTTGAGGCGAGCTGTAAACCTGTCGGTAATGTTGCCTCGGAATAATTGCAGTTGTGTGTTAGTAGCAGATTTCTTTTCAAAAGCTGGAGAGCACCAAAGGAGGCCAATTTTCTAGGCAATTAAAAAAAAAAACAAAAACTCAGCCTCATGTAATTGAGAAAAAAAGGAGCTAAATATGAGCATGTCAACTGTACCTCGTTTAGTGCTTTTCCATTTCATTTTCATTTTCTATTAAAGATTTGGAGAGTTCAGAAAAACATTAGTAGGAAGTTTCTGTTGATCTAAAATTTCATTTAGTAAATTTCCCATGCAGTCTTCTTACTGAACGAATGTTAAGAGACTTACGTTGATATCAAGGAAAACCTGGATTTTATTCGGTTTTGGTTTTAAGAATATAAAGATTTTAATTAAAACATCTTCAGCTCTTCATGTTTAAACTAAGAAAGTCTATATATATATATATGGCAGAGAGTTAAGTTTTGAAGTACGAGAACCAGTAGTACTTGATTTCCATGAGTTGTGCTCAGAGAGTGTCTCTTCTTAAGAGTGGAGCATTATTGCCAGTCGAAACAGAGGTGCAGGGCTGCCTTCATTCCTTCCAGGCTTTTATTCAGACATATTTAGTACATAGCACACACATATTTGAAATTTGGCTTTCTCCACTGCCTTCTCAAAAGTGCAGATTTGAGCATATTATTTGATGAAGTAATGTGTCAGTGTTTTGGTATACCTGTTTGTGCCCCCATTAGAAATTAGTTGCTAATGACTTCAGGGCTGTGTAGAGATGACAGAGCTGCTTAGCTATCACCAGATCTCTTGTTTGGCTCCAGACCCACCAGCAGTAATGAGTGTTATTTCAACCTTACAGCTGTTTGTTTTCTTCAGTGAGCTGAGTTAAGTAATTTAGTACTGCCCAATAGCAATTGTTGCCTAAGTTGTTAAAAAAAGAAAGAGAGTCAGGGATGAGGGGAAGAGTGGGGGAAGAAAGGGAGGGAGGGAGACCACCCAACCCCTGTCAACCGTTAAGTGGCTCTGAATTTATACGAAGCCCGTAGAGTGATTTCTGTGGTTCATTGGAGGAGTTAACGTTGCCTACATGTCCCAAATCTGCAACTATTGATGTAAATGCTTGACTTGTGTAAATACTTGTAGGCATCTTCTGTCTTAATATCCCATTTCTAGGGCTTCTTAGAAATAATGATAAATGTTGACTCACCTGTCTTTACTTAAGAAATACTCTATGTGAATTTAGCAAGACGTAGAACAAGTCGAGGCTGGAAAAAACACATAGAGCATTCTTGACCCTGTGCCCCCTTATACCCATGAGGGGGTAACTATAAATAGGAAATTATCAGAGTCCCTATTTCCTTCAGAGTACACAAAGCACTTTCCTTTTCCCTTCATTCCTAGAAGCAAATAGCATAAGCACCAGAGCAAGTCAGTAGGAGAAAGAGCAGTACATTGCAAAGAAAAAAGAAAAGAAAATATACTATACATCCCACTTAGGTAATTAGTGGATTAGGAATAGATTAATGTAGGTATCTAGTCAATTTGAATTGGACTGTTTCCTAAAATTTGCAGTGAGCATTATAAAGAAATTACTTTAGCCAAAGAAAAGGTGTGATGCATTGAGGCTGCATTTATACAGGCTGTGTGCATGTATGTATACATATGTATGTAATTTCTTTCCCCTAGGGACTCAATAGATCTTGATAATCCACAGGAGAACATTAAGGCCACCCAGCTCCTGGAGGGCCTGGTGCAGGAGCTGCAGAAGAAGGCAGAGCACCAAGTGGGGGAAGATGGGTTCTTACTGAAGATCAAGCTGGGGCACTACGCCACGCAGCTCCAGGTGGGTGTGATCTTGGGGCCTCGAGGCTCCAGGTGGGCATGAGCTCCAGGCCACGCAGCTCCAGGTGGATGTGAGCGCCAGGCCACACTTCATTCTCTTCCCTGCAGGGGCTCTTCCTTCATTCAGAGATTTTCTTTTTCTTCTTTAACCCAAGGTTGTTGAGTCACATGTGACATGTATAAAGTTCTTATTGTTTGGCTTTGTGGTTGTAGCTGCCTTTTTTAAACTTTTTATTTGAAAATAATTTCAAACGTATAGACAATTATGAGATTGATACTAAGAACCCCTACCTACGCTCAGACTCACCTGTCGTTAACATGTGCTTTACTGTATTCTCCCTCTGCGCTCACGCGCATGCACACACACACACATATTTTCATTGCTTGAGAGTAGGTTACATACATCACGTCCCTTTGTCCCTAAGTACTCCAGTGTGCGTTTTCTAAGAATATGCATCTTCTCTTATGTAGTTATAGTACAGTTATCAACTTCTGGAAATGTAACATCAGTACAACCCTTTTAGGTAATCTTATACCTTTATTTCCATTTTGTCCACTGACTTATTGATGTCATTTAGGGCATTTTTTTCCCCTCCAGCCCAGGATTCTGTTCAAGATCACATATTGCATCTAGTTGTCATGTCTCTTTAATCTCCTTTCATATGGAACCATTTGTCAGTCTTTCTTTGTCCTTCATTACATTGACATTTTAAAATAATTCAGCTCCTCTATTTTTTAAATATAAAATGGACCTTATTTGGGGTTTGTGTGAAGTTTCCTCATGATTAGATTCAGGTTACACACCCCTGATCAGAATTCTAAATAAGTAGTGTGTCTTTCTCAGGGTATCACATCCAGAGGCGTACAACGTCCATCTTATCCTCATTGGTGGTAGTAATTTTGATTGCCCAGTCAAGGTGGTGTCCAGTTTCTTCTCTAATATGGCCTCTTTAAAATGTATTCTGTTTCCAAGCATGGTGCCCTTACTTTAAGCAAATTAAGATGCAAGAAATAGAATAATTTTACCTTCTTCCTGTGATTGGGTTTCCCACAATGTGCTTTTCTTGTCCCCGTTGGCATTGGAGGAGCAGCTTTTCTCATGATTACACCATTGTGACACTAGGAGTCTCCATCATAAGATCTGGCCCCCTGCTCTCAGGTGAGGTTTGGCCCCATAGCATGGAGTGGAACAAAGTAATGTTTGCTCTTGGATTCTTTCAGAACACGTATGACCGCTGCCCCATGGAGCTGGTCCGCTGCATCCGCCATATTCTGTACAATGAACAGAGGCTGGTCCGAGAAGCCAACAATGTGAGTGTCCATGGGTTTGGGGAGAGGCATTGGGATGTCCTTTCTTGCCCAGCTCTTTCTGGACCCAGCTTTGTCAAGATGACTCGGTGTGCATCTGTTGGTGTCATTATAAACAGAGCATTGTCCTTAGAAGCCCAAAGGAAATAGAAGACTGGTCTCTGATCTTAACTGACTTGTAACCTTGATGAGATCACAACCACAAAGCAATGTGAACAAGTGCAAAATAATTTTACCCCAACTGAGTTGTATTTGAGGAGAGGCATGCTTATACTCAGGTGAGATTACTTAAGAACAGCCTCTGCTCACCCCCCAACCCCACAACCAGGTGTGGAAGAAATAGATCCAACCAGGGCAGTTCAGTGGCTGGATCCACAAAGCCCTTGTGGATGCCTCCCCTGTCACTTCATTTGGGGTCTCCAGGACACCGCCTGTGAGTGGTTCACCCTCTTCCCTCAGTCACAAGAAGGTCTTGAGGGAGGACACAGATGATGTGTGTTTCCACAGCCTTGTCCCCCACTGTGTCCCCAGCACCTAGCACAGGTGGCATTGGGTCAGTGAATGACTGTGAAATGAGGGATCATCATTATTAGTAGGAAAACCCAGGTAACTCCTGGGACATGTTGAGTTCTAGTCTCTCCAGAGAGAACCCAGATGGACCCTATGTGGGATACTCTGGTGGAGGTCAGAAGCTTTCTACAGTACTTTATGAAGATGCCATAGTCTGCCAGGTCTCCTATTGCTCCTCTTTTCCCACTCTACCCCAACTCTCACACATAACACTTGCAATTCTCTGACTGAAAGTTTAGCTTTTGGCATCTCAGCCCAGTTATAATGTGAGCATCGCCCTTTCCTTGGGACTATGGCCTAAGGCTTTCTCCCATCCTCCTGCCCAGCTCACTGCTGCCCACACTTTCTCCCTGATCTGTCTCCAGGGTAATTCTCCGGCTGGAAGTCTCGCTGATGCCATGTCCCAGAAACACCTTCAGATCAACCAGACATTTGAGGAGCTGCGACTGGTCACGCAAGACACAGAGAATGAGCTGAAGAAGCTGCAGCAGACTCAAGAGTACTTCATCATCCAATATCAAGAGAGCCTGAGGATCCAGGGTGAGGCTGGTGTAGGAGGGCAGCGTGTGTCTGGGGGACGGGAATGAGGACTAGAGAGAAGCTGGTCAGGTTGGAAGAGAACCAGTTCTCCATTTAGAAGCGTTTACCTCTCTCTGGAGTAGCAGAGAATCATTTGCATTGAAGGCAGTGCAGGAGGCTGACGCTTTGGAAGGGGAGAAGACAGGCGCTGGCCCTTGGAGAGCTTGGGGTCTCACTCTGGCTACCCATGTCCAAGGAGCTCCTGGGCTGTGAGGGAAGACATTTCCTCTTGTGGGAAGGAGCACGGGGACTAAGGAAACAGTATCAGACGGTACTTTATGTGGCAGACAATTTGTAAGTGATGCTTTATTGAAATGTTAAACTTTCGAAGCAGGGAGGGTATTAGGGCCACGGGGGCTGTGTTTTACAGCCTTTTAATATTGTTCTGTGTGGTTATTCAGAGAGGCCGTCCTGGGGCAGAGCAACTAGTGCATCTCAGTTAGCCCTTACAGACAAGGGCTCCCCTGCCTGGGGTAAATCCTGCTGGTACTTGGGTACAGAGAATTTCAGAATTCGGTCTGGAGGGTGTGCAGCCCCACGAGCGCCCCCTATTGACCTTATAGAATTTGGCAGGGTGACTTGAATACAGGCATGCTTTGGAGATGCCAAGGGTTTGATTCCATACCACTAAAATAAAGTGAATATTGCAGTAAAGCAAGTCACATGAATTTTTTGGTTTCCCAGTGCATATAAAAGTTATGTTTATTCTATACTGTAGTCTTTTGAGTGTGCAATAGCATTATGTCTAAAAAAATGTACATACCTTAGTTTAAAAATATTTTATTGCTAAAAAATGCTAACCATCTGAGCCTTCAGCAAGCTGTAGTATATCAAAGATCACCATCACAGATCACCACCACAAATATAGCAATAATGAAAAAGTTTGAAATATTGTGAGGATTACCAAAATGTGACACAGAGACCAGAAAAGAGCAAATGCTGTTGGAAAAATGGCAGCCAATAGACTTGCTTGACACGGGGTTGCTAAAAGCCTTCAATTTATTTAAAAAAAAAAAAAAATGCAGTATCTGTGAAGTGCAATATATTGCAGCACAGTAAAACGAGGTGTACCTGTAGTTTCCTCCCCCTGGTTGCATGCCCAGTTCAAAATCTCAGAGAAGCTTTAGCTCAACCAACCAGCCATGAAAATACACATGCATACACATACCAGGTGCTCCTCTACTACCGTGCCTGTGGGCTCCGTTTTAGAACTGTATTAATACTATTTATTAACTCTTTCCTCCCCAGTAGAATATAAATTTGTTGAGAAGGAACTATGTCTTTTATCTCTGTACCCTGAGACTAGCACATTGCCTGAATCATAGCAGGTGTTGAGTAAATGTTGGGGGGATAATTCTAGTAGCTCTTCTTCAGATCTGAATCCATCCCAGACTGACCTGAAAGAAAGGAAGGCCCTCCTGCTAGACTAGGGAACAGGACATTTCAGGCTGTTATTTCTACCCAAGGCCATTGACTGGTTGACAGTACTGATGATCCTATTCTGGGGTTTTCTGTTTCCTATTTGTGAGGTTGGGTTTCGATTCTGGTTTGGGTTTGTCCCCATCGTGCAATGTCAGTTCAGTCTCATTTATCAAGTGCACCCATCAGAAACACAGACTACTGATCTGTCTGTGCAAGGGAAGCCTCAGCTCCCTCCAGTGGAGCAGACAGTTGCCTCAAGTCTCCTGGCATCCTTCCCAGAAGCTTCTCCAATTTGCCAGGAGAGAGCTAAGTGGGTCACTTGCATAAGGAGGCTGGGCCTGGCGTTGGGATCCCCACCACCTCCCTGTGGGTGGCAGGATTCCGAGGTGGCTCTCCAGATTATTCTGCTATGTTCCTTACCTGCTCAGTCCCCCGCAGTCATGTTAGAACCATATTTCTAAGTTCTCTTCTAGTTCTGGGCTTTCCTGGCTGTCTAGGGTTGCTTTAGTGTGTCCTTAGTTGCTTTTGTGCGTCCATAGGGCAGGGCCTCGGTCAGTGTGACATGGCCCTCAGAGGCCTGCCAGGAACTTGACCAAGACCTGCTGACTGACGCTGTCATCTTCTTGACTCAGCCCCAGTAAGGACCGTGGGACGTTCCAAAAGCCTATTGGTGGGGGTAGGAACGCCAGCATCTAGGATGGTGATTGCCTGTGGAGGGAGGGATGGGGATGCCGGCAGGGGAGGGTGTACAGGTGCTTAACTGTGGAAATGTTTACTTTCTTAAGCTGGCTTCTTGATACACAGGTGTTCCTTGTATCATCCTTTCTATCAATACTTGCCTAGGTCTTAAGTATTATATAACAGATTTTTTGAAAAGGACGTCAGTGAGGCCTCGTTACCTTATTCCTGCCATCGATGAGATGCCTGACAGCTGGTGTGGAGAGAAGCTGCCTTCCTCTCTTGAGAGAATCTTGCTGCTTTCGTGTCCCCATTGGCCCTGGACACTCTCTCTCTCTCCCTCTTCCAGTTGGTCTGCTGAGCTCACAGTGACCCAACCTGGACAAACACGTTAGGCCCCTTGAGCCCCTGGAGAAACACCCCCTTCCCCGAGGAGAGGCTGCTTCGCTCAGCCCCGCAGAGCAGGGCCTTCCTGATGAGGCTTTGTCCTGTGAGGTTGGGGCTGAGAGCTGCTCCATCAGCCTTTAATCCTGTCCTGTAACCCATTAACCATGAGGACTGACTCTCACCTGGAGCTGATGGTGCCAGGCAGCTTCCTGAGTATTTTCTGTATCGTTGCTTATTTAACGTCACAGCAGCCACTGAGGCAGGTGCCGTGATTCTCCCATTTTACACCTGGGGAAGCTGAGGCATAGGAGAGTGAGGTGATTTGCCCGAGTTCACCCACCTTTTAAACGGCGAGGACACACTTCAGACCAGGCAGGGTGGCTCTAAGCCGGACCCCACGTGGGGAGAGGAGGGCTGGGTGGGCAGGGAGGCCATGGGCTGGCTCCTCCTCAGCTGTACCCCAAGCTTCCGTCTCCCCACTCCCCAAGGGGAGCTCAGAGTCGGGGGGCCAGGGGACGGAGCCCACTCATCTTTGGGCGCCATGGCTGTGGAACCCTGACTGGCCACTTGTCAGCTGTGTCCCCTCCAGGGTTTTGCCTCCAGAACAGGTGAGTGCAGTTCTGCCGGGCTCCCTGCTGGACCCGGGGAGGTCATGGTCGTGGGTGTCCTGTCCCCTCCTCCAGCTCAGTTTTCCCAGCTGGCCCAGCTGAACCCCCAGGAGCGTCTGAGCCGGGAGACGGCCCTCCAGCAGAAGCAGGTGTCCCTGGAGGCCTGGCTGCAGCGCGAGGCCCAGACGCTGCAGCAGTACCGCGTGGTGAGTGGGCTCTGCGTCCCTCCCCTCCCGGGCGTGGAGGTGACACCCCGAGCCGAGCCGTCCCGGGGACCTGAGCGAGGGAGAGAGCCAGGAGGAGCGCGGGACCCAGCAGAGCAGGAGGCCAGAGCCTTCCTCCCTGTGTGGGCACGCAGGGCAGAGCGGGTCGGCAAGGGGAGAGGAGAGGCCCTGCGGGGCTGTTCTGAGAGCCCCGAAGGGCCGCTCACCCGCCGCCCGCCCCTCAGGAGCTGGCCGAGAAGCACCAGAAGACCCTGCAGCTGCTGCGGAAGCAGCAGACCATCATTCTGGATGACGAGCTGATCCAGTGGAAGCGGCGGCAGCAGCTGGCGGGGAACGGAGGGCCCCCCGAGGGCAGCCTGGACGTGCTGCAATCCTGGTAATGGGCGTGGGGGGCCGGGTGGGGGCGGCAGGGGCTCAGCGTGGTGCCACCGGCTGCTGCTCTGCTCCTGTGTTTGCGTGAACAGCTGGCTCCCTCTGTCGGGACACATGTCTTATTTCACCAGTGGTCTGGTTCCTGATGCAGACTTTGGTGCCCCCGTCCTGTGCCACCTCCCCCGGGAGGGGCGTCCCTGGGTGAGGGAGTGGGGTGGGGCCAGGTGTGCAGAGTGACGCTCAGGCTGGTTGGACCCAAGTCAGGGTCGCTCCTCCTGTGTGTTTCTTTGTGTTTCTGGAAGGCAGGGCAGCTGTGCTCTGCTCAGTGGACAGGCCAGGCGGCTAAGGCGCCGAGCCTTCCTGGGGGTGGAGCTGGGTCTGGGCCTTCTCCCCAGCCTGGGAGCCTTCTGGCTTCTGGCCTGGAGGAAGGGGGTGAAGGCTTTGTCCTTCCCTTTGGCCTCGGGGCTCCTGTGCAGGTGTGAGAAGTTGGCGGAGATCATCTGGCAGAACCGGCAGCAGATCCGCAGAGCTGAGCACCTCTGCCAGCAGCTGCCCATCCCCGGCCCCGTGGAGGAGATGCTGGCTGAGGTCAACGCCACCATCACAGACATCATCTCAGCCCTGGTGACCAGGTGATTGCTGCCTCTTGGCCACGCCCAGGCCCCATCCGGTTGGCCTGGGTCGCGGGCAGCAGGGTCTTTACAGAGGGAGCTCTGGCTTCAGCCCTTCCGTCTCTGCCTCACACCCTCATCCCATCCCCCTCTGTCGCCTGTTGCTGTGGCCTCTTGCTGTTGACCTTGCCCAGTCTCTCTCGTGGACACTACATGGGCTTGTTCCCTGCAGCCCGTTTCAGCTGTTGAGTTCATCTCCTGCCTCCCCTCCTGCCAGCTCCCCCGACTCGCAGTGGCCCCCCAGGGCCCGGGGGCTGTGCCACAAGCCCTTCCTTCGCCTGCTGTGCCCCGCGCAAGGCGGTCTCCCCACGCGGAGGGAGGGACCAGAGCGCTGTCCCCTGAGGCATCACCTGGTCACTTGTGTCCCTGCAGCACGTTCATCATCGAGAAGCAGCCCCCTCAGGTCCTGAAGACCCAGACCAAGTTCGCAGCCACCGTGCGCCTGCTGGTGGGTGGGAAGCTGAACGTGCACATGAACCCCCCCCAGGTGAAGGCCACCATCATCAGTGAGCAGCAGGCCAAGTCGCTGCTCAAGAACGAGAACACCCGCAAGTACGTTGCCCTTGAAACAGGAGGAAAGTGATCCCACCTTCTAGGAAGTTTCTGGGCCTGGCCATTCCTTTGTAGGAGCCCCATTAGCTCTCTGTCCTTTTCCAGCTCTCAGAGAAGGAGTAAGGGGGTTCTTCTGTGAAGAAGCTATGATTTAGGAGGGATATGTCTAAAGGAAACTTTTTATGTGTTTTATGTACATTTATTTCTTAGATAGATTATACAGCCGAACCCCCATCTCCTCTTAAATGACTTAAGTTTTTTGACAGCCTTCTTTATTTCCTCCTACCCCCGATATGTTTTCTACCTTGTGTGTGCTGAGACCCTGTATGGGTTTAAAGTTGAGTCTGTCTGATTTGCAGTGATTACAGCGGGGAGATCTTGAACAACTGCTGTGTGATGGAGTATCACCAGGCCACGGGCACCCTCAGCGCTCACTTCAGGAACATGGTGAGGATGGGAGAAGAGGATGAACGAATTTTCCCTAGCTGTTTGAGGGCTTTATCCTCTATTTTTCTCCTTTTCAGTCCCTGAAACGAATTAAGAGGTCTGACCGTCGTGGAGCGGAGTCGGTGACAGAAGAAAAATTTACAATCCTGTTTGAATCACAGTTCAGTGTTGGTGGAAATGAGCTGGTTTTTCAAGTCAAGGTGTGTGTGTGTGTGTGTGTACTTTATATCCCAAAAGAATTGTTTTGATCACAGAGTATCTTCTTGTGATAATTTTTTTAATTTAATTTTTATTTTATATTGGAGTATAGTTGATTTACAATGTTGGGTTAGTTTCAGGTGTATCTTCTTGTGATTATTGATGAACAGACAGTGAGGAGACCTCATCCTTAGGACTCCATCTCTTAGATTCTCTTAAGACATGAACAAATAATAACGAAATGAAATAGCTGGAGATACAGGTAGAAGCGAACCAAGAGAAACATCACTCGGGATGGATTTGAGTACAGTTGTAATAATTTTAGACATTTGATACTTGCTCTTTTTCCCCAGAAATGTCTCCATTCTTCTCTTTTCTCTCTTAGTCTCTAGCTTTGAGAAACTTACTCCATCCTTCAGAAATATCTAAGAAATACCTAAATACCAAAATGTCACACAGAAATATCTCTTTTTAAAATATCTAAAATTTCTAAGACTGTGCCAATGTGCAAAGTCTTATTATTCCTGGAGCCCTTCCTATTCTGTATTCAAGGGTGACATTTACTGAAACTTGTAGAGAGAATAAACGTGTTGTGATAGAAAAAAAGGAGAGGAGGGCAGAGCGTGTGGCTGCAGGAGCTCAGCCCTGCTCCTGTGTCTTTTTCAGACCCTGTCCCTCCCGGTGGTGGTGATTGTTCACGGCAGCCAGGACAACAATGCGACGGCCACTGTTCTCTGGGATAATGCTTTTGCAGAGCCTGTGAGTGTATTCCTTGGGCCTGTGGGTCTCAAGATTTTGATACTGGTGTCATGAATCTCTTTCAAGTCTCTTTATCCCCACCAAAAGGCATAGAAGAAAAATGCTGTTATCCTTAGTGGGAGGCAGAATGGAGAGTGTGTGGAAAGTAGAATGAGCAGGGGCTTGAAGAAAGGCCAGGGTTTCAATTCAAGCTCCACCATTTCCTCACGCTGTGACAACAGGAAATTCACTTGCCCTCTCTGAGCCTAAATTTCCGTAAGTGTCTGCAACACAGGGAGAATAATGCTCCAGAGTGTTGTTTGGAAGATTCATTTAGGTGATACACAGAATGCTTGTCACATAGTCAGTACTCTGTAAATAGTATTTTGAATTGTGGGTGAAACCATGAATGGAATTTGGGACTCCCAGGTTTCTTTTAGAGGTTGTACCTCTCAGGAAGTCACTTAGCTTAGAAGTTGCTTCCTGTCGTCTTCCCTCCCATGACTGAGGGTGAGATTTAATGTCCTTTCCAAATTTTAGATTCTGTGATTCATCCCAAGTCTCATGAAGAATGAGGTGCTTTGTGTAAAGAAATAAATATGATTCTGTGGATTTACGCACCCAAATGCTATCTGGTTACCACTCATGTGCTGCTTGATCATTTTCAAAACATTTCAGTAGGCAGAGTTCCATGTGTTGGCATACTTCCAGTAGAGATTAGTCCACAAAAGCATGATAAAAGGTTATACTTGTTATTTGGGACATAAAAGTATGTCCTTCTCTAACATGGCTCTAATGTGAAGAGTACAACTTGGCATTTTCAACAGGCCTCTTTAGAGAACAATATTTTTGCTGTAAGGGTGAGATTCTCAGCAGAAATTCTACGATGCTTGTGCTACAAACCCTGTGTTTGAGGCCCCTTTTAAAAAATATCTGCCTGGGCTTCCCTGGTGGCGCAGTGGTTGAGAATCTGCCTGCCAATGCAGGGGACACGGGTTCGAGCCCTGGTCTGGGAAGATCCCACATGCCACGGAGCAACTAGGCCCGTGAGCCACAACGACTGAGCCTGCGCGTCTGGAGCCTGTGCTCCGCAACAAGAGAGGCTGCGACAGTGAGAGGCCCGCGCACCGCGATGAAGAGTGGCCCCACTCGCCGCAACTAGAGAAAGCCCTCGCACAGAAACGAAGACCCAACACAGCCAAAAATTAATTAATTAATTAATTAATAAAAACAAACAAACAAACAAAAAAATATCTGCCTAAGGAGCTTGAGGACTTGATCCAAAAGAGGATTTGGGATGAACAATCAATTGGAACAGGAAGACAACTGATTCACTGACTGACTAGACATTTAAACAAACAAACAAATAAATAAATATATGTATAGAAATGTGTGTGTGTATATATATATAGGAAAGAATGAGAATCAAAAGACAAGGAAAAAATAAAAAATATAAGCCTCCTGGATAGGATTGCCACGTCTGCTCTCATTTCCCTCCCTGTGCATCCACAGATCTCACTCCTCATGTAACTCTGGCATCTCCTGTGATATGTCATTCCTAAAGTGTCTTGTCTAAATAAGTAAGCATTTTTAACATTTTTAGTTACGTTAATGACTAGTGTACATCTTATGCTGTTTATTTATTTACTTTTAATTTTTTTATTGAAGTATAGTCGATTTACAATGCTGTGTTAGTTTCTGGTGTACAGCAAAGTGATTCAAATATATATATATATATATATGAATATATGTATATATATTAAGTTATTTCACTTTGAGCTAGAGTTCTTGGCAGAAGGGGTCAAGGGCAAGGATGACACTTGTGCACACGCTTATGGACACATACACACATTCTCTCTCTGTTCCTAGAGAACCAGTCTTGTAGATTTTGACTCCCTTTGAGTGTCAGAGCCAGACCTTGGTCATGTTTTGTTTTCGTGGCTGTTAAAAAGTAGGATTGGGCAGAAATAGAGACACAGATGTAGAGAACAAACGTATGGACACCACGGGGGGTAAGTGGTGGGGGAGGGTGGTGGTGGGATGAATTGGGAGATTGGGATTGACATATATACACTAATATGTATAAAATAGATAACTAATAAGAACCTGCTGTAAATAAAAATAAATAAAATTCTAAATAAATAAATAAATAAGGGAGGAGAGAATGATTAAAAAAAAAAAAAGAAAGTAGGATTGCACTGTACGTCCAGCAGCTCATTTACAGGACACCGCAGATAGCCCGAGGTTACCTTCTAAGTTGTGTGTGAAGGTGGTAAAATGGAACCTTCCGAATTTCACAGAACTGCATACCCCAAGGAAGTTTGAGTTTATCCTCAGGCTCAGCCAGACAAGTGTTTGTAACTCCATCCAGCCATCAGTGTTTTTCTTTTGCAGGTTGAGGGAATAAATCATGCAACTGTTTTCTCCTAAGATTCTGGCTTCTCTCCCCACCAGGGCAGGGTGCCGTTTGCAGTGCCTGACAAAGTCCTGTGGCCGCAGCTGTGCGAGGCGCTCAACATGAAATTCAAGGCCGAAGTGCAGAGCAACCGGGGCCTGACCAAGGAGAACCTCGTGTTCCTGGCGCAGAAGCTGTTCAACAGCAGTAGCAGCCACCTCGAGGACTACAACGGCATGTCCGTGTCCTGGTCCCAGTTCAACAGGGTGAGGGATGCCACCCTCTGCAGTTAGATCGGCCCCTGCAAACCAGATCCCTCAGGAGTCTCCCTGCCCTCGGCCCTCATTCCTCCTGTCTCTAATACGACGTGCCCGTGGTAGTAGGAAGCTTCTGAATAGATGGACAACCACATACTTTTTTATGTAGAAAATTATGTTTGACTATATCAGCAAATTGGGCCTTGCATGCGGCTAGTGCATTTTCTTCCTTTGTAAAGGAAACAGCAAAGCAGACGGCAGCGTAACTCATGAGAAGTAAGGCTTTCGTGATGATGAAAACTCCATGGCTCTGTCCCCTTGACTCTCTGATGTTCCTTGATGTGTAATGCAAAGTCAAGCTCCCGTGGGACCCTCAGCCCGCAAAAGAGGATGCTGATGAAGGAAACTTTGCCTCTAGCATCTGGTAGTTCAGATGTCACCTGTCACATCTCTGATTATAAACTGAACTTTCATGTCTCTGCTTACGCCCCCACCCCCACCCTACGTGCCCTGCTTCAGAGATCTCACAGTCTCTGAGTGGAACTCTTTTAAATGGTCGTGTGCTAACCAGCTGGCTAACAGGTTCACTGGTGGTCAGAGGAGGTTTGATAGGGAAGCAGGAGGCCTAGGTGGACTGTCTTTGCCATTGCAGTACGGCTCCTGCCTTCCACCGGAATCAGATCACTGCATTTTGCTGATAATTGTTGGTAACACCCGTATGATGGAGTGTTCTCTGTGGCCTCGCGGTGTGATCTAATCCCGTTCAGATTTACAGGTTTCTCAGAAGCTCCAGGTGATGCTGCTGTTGCTGGTCACAGACCACACATCAAAACCAGCAAAGGACTAGTCAGCCTAGATACAGGGGAAAGTATGTGTAGCCAGGGTCCACTGGGTGTTGGTAATTGCTCTGTGGTGTTTTCCCCTTCTTCCGTCTTTTCCCCTCTATTCTGTTTTTGGGTTGTAGGACCATTCGGTCAAACTCAGGTAGGCGTGTATATTTGTATGATTCTGACAGTGTAGATGTTGTTTTCCATTTAATTTTTCCAGTTAAAGTATATACAGGTAATAATATCCCAAGTGTTACTTTTACCTTCTTGTGTTCATTGTTGTATCTCCAACCAGGAGAATTTACCAGGACGGAATTACACTTTCTGGCAGTGGTTTGACGGTGTGATGGAAGTGTTAAAAAAACATCTCAAGCCTCATTGGAATGATGGGTGAGAATCGTCTTTTGTTAAGTCAGCAGTAGAGCAGCGAGGTCTTTTTTCTGGCATTAAAACATCACACTCTGCTTCTCCTCCTTTGGCCTTTGTGATCCAGGGCTATCTTGGGTTTCGTGAACAAGCAACAGGCCCACGACCTACTCATTAGCAAGCCTGACGGGACCTTCCTGCTGAGGTTCAGTGACTCTGAAATCGGTGGCATCACCATTGCTTGGAAGTTTGATTCTCGTGAGTGCCCCTCCCTTTTTAAGACCTATCTTGGCTCTGGTTGGGTGCTTTTGTTGCAAAATTACTTTAACCATTTATTGAGTACTTATTATTTCTGGGCGCGAGTACTAATTATGGGAAGCAGAAATGTATAACCGTGACACAGCTGCAGCTTGTGTAAAATCTTATTATGGGAAACACAATTACTAATTTTGAGAAACACAGATGTACAACCCGACATGGCTACATGTGATGCAGTATCCTGTCCAAAATCTCAGCTGCTTCCCTTTTGAAATGTTTGCCTTCTTATTACTCAACCTTGAGCTTATTTCAGTAAAGAATTACTCTGTTGTTTGGAGTCGTTAGAGTGGAAATAATATGCTATTTTCATTATTCCTTTATCCTAACATAAGGATACTGCCATTGATCATTTCCATCCAAGAATGTTAGTTCTTTCCTCTGGCCCTCACGGTAAGACAAGAGTAGCTTGCTAGTTTTTTGTGACTTAAAGATTTTAATAGTTTTCAATAACTCTCATGCACCCTCTGGCTATGGACACACTTCCTATCTCTTTTACATACTTTTGTACAGGGAATCAGGGACTGGAGTCAGCAAGCAGTTTCTTCTAGGGAGGGACAGAATACTGTTTGAACTGGAAACTACCTGAGATCATTAGATCTCTAGGAAAGTGGTGTATGCGTTACCTGCTTATCTACCCATGACTTTTAA
Organism: Eubalaena glacialis; assembly: GCF_028564815.1. Classification (NCBI taxonomy): domain Eukaryota; kingdom Metazoa; phylum Chordata; class Mammalia; order Artiodactyla; family Balaenidae; genus Eubalaena; species Eubalaena glacialis. The sequence goes on from NC_083734.1 coordinate 43,003,552, forward strand.
AAACTACTTAATCGGGCTTCCCTGCTGGCGCAGTGGTTAAGAATCCACCTGCCAATGCAGGGGACACGGGTTCGAGCCCTGGTCCGGGAAGATCCCACGTGCCGCGGAGCAACTAAGCCCGTGCACCACAACTACTGAGCCTGTGCTCTAGAGCCCACGAGCCACAACTACTGAAGCCCGCGTGCCTAGAGCCCGTGCTCCACAACAAGAGAAGCCACCGCAATGAGAAGCCCGCGCACCACAATGAAGAACAGACCCCGCTTGCCACAACTAGAGAAAGCCCGCATGCAGCAACAAAGACCCAATACAGCCAAAAATAAATAAATAAAAAATATATAAATTTTTAAAAAACTACTTAATCTACAACCTATGGTAGTTTTTAAATGGAGATTTTTATTGGGACAGTTTTAATGGAGAGCTTTATTTGTAGTATATTTGGGTTTTAAGATTTCCTGTTCAGAAATCATATTTAGACTATGATTATTCTGTTTTTTGATCTAGAGGAAAGAATGTTTTGGAATCTGATGCCTTTTACCACCAGAGACTTCTCCATCCGGTCCCTGGCTGACCGCTTGGGAGACCTGAGTTACCTTATCTACGTGTTTCCTGACCGGCCAAAAGATGAAGTGTACTCCAAATATTACACCCCAGTTCCCTGCGAGCCTGCCACTGGTAACAATGTTCGCATTCTGATTTGGTTTCGTTGTGATTTTGGTTTTGTTTTAGGTGTACGTGTGTGTCTGTGTGTGTCAGTCTGTCTGTCTGGCATGAAAATCTACGCAGTTAACACTCAGTTGTTGCTGTTTGAGCTTTATCCAGGGCAGATGTAAATCCTGGGCTATTTTCTTCAGTTATACAAAAAACACATCAGCCGCCAACCCCAAATATCAAATTGAAGGGAATAAATTGCTTTTAATACAAGCTTAGATCAAACAAAATTAGGAAGGTGAAATTTTGTTTTTCAAAACAGAGATGGTTTTATTGTTTTCTGAGAATAAAAGTATTATGTATTTATTGTAAAATTTCCAGAAAAGTATAGAAAAGAAAATAGATATCACACAACATTTCTTATCTCATCAACGTAAACAATTTAGTGAATGTTCTTCCAGTCGACGTAGATATGTATTCTGTCACTCAGTCACCAGAGGCTTATTAAGCGCTTCCTGTGTGGGGTTGCAGTCTAATAGCAGAAGGAAGACAATAAACAGGTAAACAGATAAATGCATCTAGTGATGGACAGTATGAAAACAAATAAGGTGAAGGGATAGAGAAGTGACGGGAGGGGGGGGCGGCACAGCACTTCACTCGAGTGATCAGGGAAGGCTCCCCTGAGGAGGTGACATCAGAGTAGCCCTGAATGAAGTGAGGAAGCCACACATAGATCTAGAGAGAACATTCTAGGCCGAGAGAACAAGAGCAGAAACCCTGAGGTGGGAGTGAGGTTGGCATGTTTAGAAAACCTCACGAGGGGGCTTCCCTGGTGGTGCGGTGGTTAAGAATCCACCTGCTGGTGCAGGGAACACAGGTTTGAGCCCTGGTCCGGGAAGATCCCACATGCCACGGAGCAACTAAGCCCGTACGCCACAACTACTGAGCTTGCCCTCTAGAGCCCGGGAGCCACAGCTATTGAGCCCGTGTGCCACAACTACTGAAGCCCGTGCGCCTAGAGCCCGTGCTCTGCAACAAGAGAAGCCACCGCGATGAGAAGCCTGCGCACCGCAACAAAGAGTAGCCCCCGCTCGCCGCAACTAGAGAAAGCCCATGCGCAGCAATGAAGACCCAACTCAGACAAAAATAAATAAATTAATTAATTAATTTTAAAAAAAGAAGCGCGTGCACCCAACGAAGAGTAGCCCCCGCTCGCCGCAACTAGAGAAGCCCGTGCGCAGCAGCGAAGACCCAACACAGCCAAAAATAAATAAATTAAATAAATAAATTAATTTTTTAAAAAAAAACACCTCATGAGGACCCGGGAGGCTGGAGCTGGATGAGCAGGGGAGAAATGGTGGGACGTGAGGGCAGAGCAGTGGGAGGGACCAGATCATGTCAGGTTTGGGTCATACCAGACGTCGTCATTTGTGACCTGATTATTCTTTCACTTAAAAATATATCACAGGCAGAGTTACAGGTTAGTAAATATAAACTTACAGCATCATTTTAACAATTGCATAGAATTCCATTGTATGGTGATCCTATGTTGGTTATTTAAGATACTTAAAATTTAAGTTATTCACAGTTTTTTTTTGGTTAATATTGAGATAACCTGGTACATGCATCTTGTTCTACTGTTTCCTTAGGACAAATCCCTAAGGTAGAATTTGCGTCAAGGGGTATATACTTTTCAAGCACTTGGACACATCTGTCCAGAGTTGCCCTCCAGAAAGTGGAATCCGTTTTCACTCCCACAGACGTCTGTTTGAGTATCTGCTTCTCCATCCTCCTACTGCCAGTGATAGCGTCTCTTCAGCAGTTTCGTGTTTGCCAGTCTGATAGGCGTAAAAATGATAATCTTAGTTCTTATTTTCATTTCTTTGATTCTAGGTAAGGTCGAAACATCTTTTCATATAAAGATAATAATAACAATAATAAATAGAATAATAATAGCAGCTAACATTCGTTGAATGCTTACTTGCATACCAGACACTTTTCTGAGCACATTTCACATAGTTTCTCATTTAATCCTCAAAACAGGTCTGTGAAGTAGGCACTGTTGCCATCCCCATGTTACATTTGAGGAGTGAAATAAATCGCCAGCGATATCACAGCTAGGAAGAGGCCAAGCCAGGGTTTGAGCTCAGTCTAGCCTGTACTTCTTAACCTCCACATTGTTGGCCATTTGTATTTTTTCTGTGAAGTACGTTCCTATTCCTTGCTCATTTTTCTTTTGGAGTTCCTTTTTTTCTTAATAATATGCAAGTGTTTTTTTATATAGTAAATAAAGCTTTTATTATTATAGCAGAGATTTTTCTCAGTGTGTCATTGTTCTTTCAACATTTAGGTTTTATTTTGCTGAAGTGCAAAGACTTGTATTTTCTATATAGCCCAATCTATTGACCTTTTTCCTTTATAGATTCTGCTTTTTGTATCATGCCTTCCCACCTGGTTATATTTCTAGGTGGGGAAATAAGCCAAAATATTTTTAGATTTATGTAGTATTTTGGGTTAAACCTACCACTGCTTCTTTTTGTTAGCACAACTAATCTAGATTTTTCAATCCTATTTTTACAGCATTTCTTTGTTTTTTTAATCTTTTCTGCCATTCTGGAAAATTCTCTGTAGACCATAAAGCACAAAAAGCATGAGATATTATGAAAAGGCAGCTCCTGACATTCGAAGCCCCAGTAGAAGCAGGTCAGGATGACAAGCAATGTGTGACCCACGGAGCAGTTCATTCTCTTGGGCTGAGTCATCCTTCTGACCTCAGCGGAATCTTCATTGTCTGATATAGTTAAGCTTATACTTATTTCCATATTTACACACCCAGGAAACAAGACTTCATTCACCGACTTCAGACCATCACATTCCTACTACCTACTTAGCTGGATTTCCATAATCAGCCTTTTGAAAAGGTAACTCTAGCTGATCTGCTAGGTTATCCCTAGCCTGCCACGTCCCAGTGGGGATGCTGTGGAGAGTGAGACACAGCAGCAGCATTCTTTTTAACCAGCCACACAGCATAGACAGCACCCACTGGGAGGCATGACCATCAGATTACCCCCGAGTGCAGAAACCCCACGAAAAGAGCACGCAGACACCTGACAGAGTGACATTCCCTTTCCTGAAAGGGTAGAAGCTCAGAACTAGAGTAACTCCCGGGATCCTCAAGTCAAATTAATTCCCCTCTAATGCTTAGATTTTTCCGCATGACCCCTAGCAAGTGTTGGTACACCTTCCACGTGAAAACCTCCAGGGATGAAGAAATCAGTTCTTCCCAAGACTGTTTCGGGGAGTTCCGGTGATGACGGCATTCTTCCTTATTTGACTGAGAATTTGTCCTGTTGCAGCCTCCTCCTTTTGGTCCTTGTTTTGTCCCCTGTCTTTCTGCGTCTGCGACTTTAAACTTTTTAAGATATGTTTTCTTTTTACAGTTAGTATGCAGTTAATGTTTGATTTAGATTCGTATTGAAGTATATCTTTCCTGTGGTTTGAAGAATTAATTAACACATCCAAGCCAACTTGGAAGCTGTCTTACCTTGCGGTGTCAGTATTGAGGCTTCTCCTCTACTGGGTCTTCCTAACGGATTAAAAGATGTGCTTATACTGGATCCTAAGATAAAATGAGGCAGTTGTGTCTCATCCTAAGAAAAGATGGGATTCTTAAGGGAGACTGCATTTTCATTTCATTTGAGAACTCTGGTTTTCATCACTCTTCCCCCTCGGCAGCTAAAGCAGTGGACGGATACGTGAAGCCACAGATCAAGCAAGTGGTCCCTGAGTAAGTGTCCCGGGTGCAGCTCTGGTCTCCTGCTGCCTCTCTTCTCCTCTCACCCCCTCACCTGGCTCTCCTCACCCCTCACCACCACCCCTCCTGGGGAGGGAACTGGGCTTGGTCACCAGGGCGTCGGTACCCAGGGCCCCGCTCCTGCGGCCAGAGCCCCAGGCTCAGCGGGCACTCTGTCCTTCCGCACCTGAAAAAGACGCGAAGATGGCCCGTGAGCCCCTCCCCGCTAAGGCTGTGCTCTACTTCCTCTCACAGGTTTGTGAGCGCCTCTGCGGACTCTGCCGGGGGCAGCGCCACCTACATGGACCAGGCCCCCTCCCCAGCCGTGTGCCCCCAGTCTCATTATAACATGTACCCACAGAAGTAGGTTGTGTTCTCATGGGGCTCCATGGGGAGGAACTAGGCACTTGGCCTCAGGCTGGGCACCCGGAGGGCTGGTGGGCAAGGAATCCAGAGCTCCTCTAGGTCTGAGACCACCCAGGCCAGTCCGGGCTCTGGCACATGCCCAGGTGGGAGGGAGAGATTCAACCAGTAGATGTTGGTAGTTTAGAGTGGGGTTGGGCAAATGTCACCTGCTCCCCTCTCTTAAAGTGGAGATTTTTCTGGCTCTGTATAAGGACCAGGTGGGGTTTAGGTGTGTGCGGGCAGCCAGTGTTAGGGGCAGGTAGGCTGGGTATTTTAGTCCGAGTCACTCTGTCCAACCAGCTAGCAAAGGACTCTGCCCCAGGGTTCAGGTCAGAGTGCTGCTTTCCTGCGAGGCCTGGGCCGAGGGTACAGGCGGTCGGTCTTGAGCCGCTCACCTGGTGGGGTGCGGGGTGGTCTCTGCTGCCCCTCATTGGCCTCTGGCAACCTTTCCCTTCCCTTAACCTCTCCTCTTTCCTTCCCAAGCCCTGACCCCGTCATTGACAATGATGGGGACTTTGATCTGGACGACACGATGGACGTGGCACGGCGCGTGGAGGAGCTCTTAGGCCGACCTATGGACAGTCAGTGGATCCCCCATGCACAGTCGTGACCCCCCGTGGCCACCTCCAGCTTCTTCATCCTCGCCAGAGGAGTTACTTTTGTGGATGTTTTAATTCCATGAATCGCTTCTCTTTGGAAACAATACTCATAATGTGAAGTGTTAATACTAGTTGTGACTTTAGTGTTTCTGTGCATGGTGGCACCAGTGAAGGGAATGTGAGTGTGTGGGTGTGGGTGTGGGTGTGTGGGTGTGTGAGATTGCACGTTGGGCTGTTTCTTCCCCTTGCTGTCCGGAGTTTAGCTGCAGCACTGGGGCCACAAACAGAGGCTGTGGTTGTTTTAACCTTGTGCAGAAAGGCAGTTAGTTCCTGAACCTTGGAAATTGGCCATGTGTTTTGAGGGTGGCTGAACTTTGACATGTGGCTGTTCGAGTGAGAGAAGGACAGAGGGAGGTGAAAGCACCTCGTGTCTGGTGAATCTTTGTCACTGTGTCTGCCAAGCCATTGATACATAAACATGATTGTCTCCACTTTTCTTCTGAAACGTAGAAGCTGCCTTTTCACAAAGAAAACCAGTCCTCCCCCCTTCCCTGTCCCCCAATCCCCATTTTCCTCGGTAGGGATGGGAGAAGGGGGGACATACAACAATCGCTGGGGCAAGGGAAGACGTGGGTTTTCTGATGGGTAGTGGCTTTTTAAATAACCCGTAACCCATCTAAATGTTCTCTGCCTCTCCCGCTGACTCCCAGCCCCCGTGGAGTTGCCGCTTAGTTCCTATGTGCGTACGCATGTGCAGACACGTTTGATGAAGTAGAGGAAAGAAAAGAGAGTCACATAACTAGAGCTTACAGTGTTGATGTCCTTTGTGTCGTCGCCAGAGTGGACTGCCCAGCCCCGGCTCGCAGGCGCTGAGAACGTTGCCTTGTTACCCGGGAGTGGCTGTCCAGTCTGCCTGTCCTTCCTCTGTGCTGGTAGAGGCACAAGCGAGGCTTTCCAAAGGCTTATTGATAACGGCTTTTTGCAAAGGTTGAATGGTGTTTTTGTTTCCAAATTGGGACTTATTTTTCCCTTCCCAGCCTAATTTGACATCAGAATTCTTTCTTCCTGCGTCAGGTCCTGTGCCATTGAGACGCAGGTCACCTCTTTTCCCTTCACTGTTCGCACACAATGTCTTGGGGAGTGGGTGGCAGGAATGTGGGCTGAACCCAGGACCAGTGCGTTGCCACCCTGGTGCAGGGTGCTGGGTGTCGGCATTGGTAATTTGGGGAAATGCAGTCAGCGAGTTTGCTGAGAAGTTTGCTTTGCAAAAACAAAAATCCTCGACATAACTTTATCCAAAGTTTCTTCCGTGGCTTTACACCAGAAGGAAGGAATGGGCCATGGCAGGCAGGTGGGAAGAGGGGGAAGCAGGTATAACTTTGGGGTTAGGCCCGTGAGGTCACCCCCTGCCCCCCTCCAAAAGAAGGGCCTGACCACACCCAGGAGAGAATGGCCCTAAAAACATTATTTTTATACATGTGAGTAAATAAACATATTTTTTTTACAAAAATAACTTCTGAATTTATCAGTGTTTTGATGTTAAAGGAAAATATTCCTCTGTAGTAAATTATTTATTGAAAGAGGACTTTTTACAAGCTGCTCTTTGCCCTAGCTTGGTTTCATACACTGATTTATTTTTCTGTGCTGGGCAGTAGACCGTCTCTGCTTCTGAGGAGCAGGCTGACCCCTCCATGGATGCCAGCACCGACGCAGGATGCTGCGAAGCCCCTTACGTCCCCTCAAGATTTGATTAAAATCCCCCCTGAGGATGGGAGTGTTGGGGAAAGATAGAAAGGAAGCCTGGCTGCTCCTGGACTCAAAAGAGACCTCTCGTGCCCGACACCCGGCACCCTGAGTGCCGGCCCTGGTTGTCGCAGCAGCCCTGGGGGCAGGGATTGACCCACTTTAAGATTAGCAGTGGGCCTAGCCACAGGCGTGCCGAGGGCAGAGCTCTCACTGCATAGTTAGCGCTGGGGTTGTGGGGACGGGTTCCCACGAGAGTGGCTGCCCCGAGCCTGGGGTTCCCGCGCACGTCCAGTGGCTGAGCTGTCCTCCGTTCTCCTGAGGCTATGCCTGTAGATGGGAGAGATTTTTGACTGAAAGGTGCGCTCGCTATCTGCATATATCTTCTCTCTTCTCTCTGTTCTGCAAACCACAAGGAGAGGTGACGGCACGTCTTGACGGCCTCAGCCTCTCACTCGCTCCCAGACACACACATGCACGTCATCAAAATGTTTCAATGTGTGGTATGTGCAGGGCTTTGTAGGGGGTGGGAGGGAGACTAAAAGTGAATATAACTTAAAATGGAAACATACTTTTTATAATTTTTCTTTATAAAACTTCATGAAATTATTTCAGATACAGATTTTAGTGTTGAGGCAGGTTAGTATATAGGCACCAAAAAAGTATTGTGTACAATTTGGGGAGGTCACAAAACTGTGTATTTTATGTTACAATAAATACTTCCTCTAAATGGATAATATTGAGTCCTGTTTTTATTTTTTTTCATCAGGTGGTGAGATAGAGTGGCTTTCATAGCAAAAAATTTGAAATCATCAGTGTGACTCTGAAAAGAGGAACTAGTTGGGCATTGGCTGCCTCAGAGTGTGTGTGTCACCAGCTTTGATGGCAAATGGGGGCATTTCTTACCTTCCTGTTCACATGAGGTTTTGAAAATTAGAATGATAGTCTTTTATCTCCTATTCCTGTTAGAAAGTTCATCCTTAAAATTCAGCACATATAGAGTGCCTGCCCTGAGCCAGGCTTGTGTGTGGGATGAGAAATGATTCCTGCCCTCAAGAGGATTGCAGTCTGGGAATCCATGCGCCCTGGAGCCCGCGCCACAACTAGAGAGAGAAAACCCACACGCCACAATGAAGAGCCCACACGCTGCAACAGAAGATCCCACGTGCCTCAACGAAGATCCCGAGTGCCACAACTAAGACCCAACGCAACCAAAAAGCTGGGAAAGACAGCTGACACAACCAATTATGATAGGATATTGGCTCCTGCTGCCTTAAACCTATCCCAAGGCCATTATCAGATACAAAAGAACAGACAGGAAGGGCACCAAACAGCTGAGCTGACTCTTAAAGAACAAATAGGGGGACTTTCCTGGCGGTCCAGTGGTTAGGACTCCGTGCTTCCACTGCAGGGGGCACGGGTTCGATCCCTGGTCGGGGGAACTAGGATCCTGCAGGCCGCAAGGTGCAGCCATTTAAAAAAAAAGAACAACAACAACAAAAAGAACAAATGGGGTTAAGAAAGGAACAGGCATTCAGCCAGAGGCACTAGCCCAGGTAGAGGCCTGGAGAAGTAGGAAAGAAGGATATGGGTGAAGTAAAGGGTAATGTGTGGGTCTCAGCTCCAGTGAGCATCAGAGTCTCCTGGAGGACTTGTTAAAGCACAGATTGCTGGGCCTCACTCCAGAGTTTCTGAGTCAGTAGGTCTAGGGTAGAGCCCAAGAATTTGCATTTCTAACAAGTCCCCAGGTGATGTTAGTGCAAGGACCATACTTTGAAAAGGACCATGGTAGGTGATGAGGCCTAGTGTGCTGGGTAAAAGTTTAACTCACCTGAGCATGATGGTAAGTGATGAAACCTTTTAAGCAAGGGAATGATCAGATGTTCATTTTAAGAAATAATACGGTGACCGTGTGTAGGATGGATTGAAGGGAGGAAAAACATGAAGTCAGGGAGCAGCTAGGAGGCTATTTCAACAGTCCGGGTCAGAGGAGAGAGGGTCTAGACTAGGGTACCACAGCAGTGGCCTTGAGGCACAACTTGTAGACTTAGTGACCAATGTTGAGGGGTAGGGTTTTGCCCCAGAGGAAGAGGCAGGCTGTAAAACAGGGAAGTGATTTCATCTGCAAGAAAAGTTCAAGCTTAAATGTGCTCTCAAAAACTGAAGGTTGTGGTGAAAGGAAATTGGCAGGAGACTCACAGCTTCATTGGAGGCATAGGCTAAACTGGACTGGCTAGTTTGCTAGAAATGGGTAAAGAGGGACTTCCCTGGTGGTCCAGTGGTAAAGAATTCGCCTTCCAATGCAGGGGACGCAGGTTCGATCCCTGGTGGGGAAACTAAGATCCCACGTGCCGCAGGGCAACTAAGCCCACGCGTCACAACTACAGAGCTCCCTCACCTCAACGAGAGAGCCCGCATGCCACAAACTACAGAGCCCACGCGCCCTGGAGCCTGCGCCACAACTAGAGAGAGAAAACCCTCACGCCACAACGAAGAGCCCACGCGCTGCAACGGAAGATCCCACATGCCTCAACGAAGATCCCGAGTGCCACAACTAAGACCCAACGCAACCAAAAAATTAAATAAATTTAAAAAGAAAAGGGGAAAGGAAGGAAGGGAGGGAGGAAGGAAGGAAGGAAGAAAAGAAAAGAAATGGGTAAATATACAGCTGGGAGGAACTCTCTCAGGGTCAGAACAAATCTCAAATACTGACCTTTGAAACTATCCCTTCAAAGAAGCCTGAATTTGATTAGATCAATTTGTGGAGCCATTTATTCCCCAGGGCATTGTTGAAAAATATAGCAATCAGCCAACAACTAGTGTAGTTTAACAGCTGGGTATGGTCAGGGAAAGAGACAAGGAGAGATCTGTGCAAATCACTGTCCTGCTAGGGTGACTGTGGGCATAACTCCCCCCTAAGTAGCAATATCAGAGGCTTCACACTGTGTGTGTGGGTGGGCAGTGGGGAGCAGATAAGAGTCACTAACATAATCCTGCCACTCACTAAACAAGGGAACTGGTTTACTTGGACAAGAAACAAGGAATTGCTAAACTGGTTTCCAAGGTGGCTGCACCATTATACATGAGGGTTCTGATTTCTCTACATTCTTGCCAACACTTGTTATTTTCTGACCTTTTGATTATAGCCATCCTAGTGGAGTGTGACATGACTTGAGTCAGTTTTAATTTGCATTTCCCTGATGACTAATGGTGTCGAGCAGCTTCATCAGAAGCCCTGGAAAATTCACAAATATTTGGAAATTAGACAATACAGTCCTACATAACGAAATGAAAAAGAAAAATGAAGTAGTCACACTTACCAATTTCAAAACTTACTACAAAGAAACAGTAATCAACAAAGTGTGGTACTGGCATAAGGATAGACCTATAGATAAGTGGAATAGAATTCAGAGTCTAGAAAGAAACCAATGTGTCTATGATCAACACATTTTTGACAAGGGTGCCAAGACCATTCAATGGGAAAAGAATAGTCTTTTCAACAAATAGTGCTGGGACTACTGGATAGCCACGAGTGAAAGAATGAATTTGGAACCTTACCTTACATCATATATAAAAATTAAAAATGGATCAAACATCTAAACGTAAGAGCTAAAGCTACATAAAACTCTAAGGAGAAAACAGAGAGCTTCATGAGGTGGGATTTGGCAATGATTTCTTGGCCAAGACACCAGAAGCATAGGGAGCAGAAGATAAATTGGACTTCATCAAAATAAACTTTTGGGAATTCCCTGGTGGTCCAGTGGTTAGGACTCAGTGCTTTCATTGCAGGGGCCCAGGTTCAATCCCTGGTTGGGGAACTAAGGTCCTGCAAGCCGTGCCATGGTGCAGCCAAAAAAAATAAAAAATAGAAAAACTTTTATGCTTCAAAAGACACTATTGGGCTTCCCTGGTGGCGCAGTGGGTGAGAATCTGCCTGCCAATGCAGGGGACACGGGTTCGAGCCCTGGTCTAGGAGGATCCCACATGCCACGGAGCAACTAGGCCCGTGAGCCACAACTACCGAGCCTGCGCGTCTGGCGCCTGTGCTCCGCAACAAGAGAGGCCGCGATAGTGAGAGGCCCGCGTACCGCGATGAAGAGTGGCCCCCACTTGCCACAACTGGAGAAAGCCCTCGCACAGAAACGAGGACCCAACACAGCCAAAACTAAATATAAAAAATAAATTAATTAATTAAAAAAAAAAAGACACTATTAACAGAGTGAAAAGGCAACCCACAGAATGGGAGAAAATATTTGCAAATCGTATGTCTGATGGGAGTTAATAGCCAGAATATATAAAGAACTCCTCAACAACAACAACAAATTTTAAATGGGAACATGACATGAATAGACATTTTTCCAAAGAAGATATACAGGTGGACAACAAGCACAGGAAAAGATGCTCAATCGTAAGGAAAATGCAAATCAAAACCACAGTGAGATACCACTTCTCACCCATCAGGTCGGCTATCATAAAAAACAAAAACAGGGACTTCCCTGGTGGTACAGTGGTAAAGAATCCACCTTCCAGTTCAGGGGCACGGGTTTGATTCCTGGTCGGGAAACTAAGATCCCACATGCTGCAGGGCAACTAAGCCTGCATCTCCATGAGAGAGCCTGAGTACCGCAAACTACAGAGCCCACGCGCCCTGGAGCCCGTGGGCCACAAGTAGAGAGAGAAAACCCGCACGCTACAACTAGAGAGAAGCCCACGTGCTGCAACGAAAGATCCCGCACGCTGCAACTAAGACCCGACACAGCCAAAAAAATTAAGAAAATAAATAAATATATTTTTTAAAGGCAGCCTTACTGAGCCATGTCAAAGATTTAAAAAAAAAAACAAAACAGAAAACAGCAACTGTGGTAGGGGATGTGGAAAAATTGGAACCCTTGTACATTGCAAGCAGGCATGTAAAATAGTGCAGCTACTGTGAAAACAGTATGGTGGTTCCTCAAAAAATTAAACATATGAATTACCATATGATCTAGCACTTCCCCTTCTGGGAATTTACCCAAAAGAATTAAAAGCAGGGATTCAAACAGATATTTGTACACCCGTGTTCATAGCAGCATTATTCATAATAGCCAAAAGGTAAAAACAGAAAAGTCCATCAATGAATGAATGGATAAATGTGGTATATACATACAACGTATATTTCCTTCCTTAAAAAGGAAGGAAATTCTGACACATGCTACAACGCGGATGAATCTTGAAGACATTATGCTAGGTGAAATAAGACAGACACAAAAGGACAAATACTGTAATATTCCCCTTATATTAGGCACCTAGAGTAGTCAAATTCATAAAGACAGAAAATAGGATGATGGTTGCCAAGGAATGGGGAGTTATTGTTTAATGAGTACAGAGTTTCAGTTTGGAAAGATGAAAAATTTTGGAGAGACGTGATGGTGATGGTTGCACAACAATGTGAATGTACCTAATGCCACTGAAGTGGATACCTAAATATGGTTAAAATGGTAACTCATGTATGTTTTACCACAATAAAAAAAATAGATCAAAAAAAAATGGATCAGAGACCTAAATGTAAGAGCTAAGATTATAAAACTATTGGAAGAAAACATAAGGGTAAATCTTCATGACCTTGGATTTGACAATGACTTCTTAGATACAACACCAAAAGCACAAACAGCAAAAGAAAAAATAGGTGGTTGGACTTCATCAGAACTAAAAATTTTGTGCTTCAAAGGACACTATCAAGAAAATGAAAAGATAACACAAAAGATGGGAGAAAATATTTGCAAATCATATATATCTGATAGGTGACTTGTATGTAAAATATATAAAGAACACTTACAACTTAATAATAAAAAGACAAGTAGTCCAACTAAAAAATGGGTAAAGAAGCTGAAAAGACATTTCTCCAAAAAAGTATACAGATGGCCAATAAACACATGAAAAGATGCTCGACATCATTGGTCATCAGGAAAATGCAAAAACTGACTCAGATCACTTCATACCCCACTAAGATGACTATAATCAAAAGGTCAGATAATAACAAGTGTTGACAAGGATGTAGAGAAACTAGAACCCTCATCTACTGGTGGTGGGAATGTAAAATGGTGACGCCACTTTGGAAACCAATTTAGCAGTTCCTTAAACAGTTAGACCGTTACTACACGACCCCGACATTCCACTCCATGGAACGCAGTGAATCCCTTGCCTTCCATTTTTATGCAAGAAAATATACGTCCACAGAAAAACTTGTACAAACATTCATAACAGAATTTTACATAATAGCCAAAGAGTGGAAATGACCCAAGTGTCCATCAACCGATGAATGGATAAATAAATGTGATACATCCATACGATGAAACATTATTTGGCGATAAAAAGGAATGAACTACTGGTACACAGTACCACGTGGAAGAACCTTGAAAACATGCTAAGTGAAAGAAGCCAGACTCACAAGACCACATGTTATATGATTCCATTTACAATGAAATGTCCAGAATAGGCAAATGTATATATAGAGAGAGTAGATTTGTGGTTGCTTAGGGCTGGGGGCGGGGAGGTGGGAAGGGATTGGGAAGTGATAGCTAAAGGGCCTGGGATTGCTTCTGTGGTGATGAAAATGTTATAAAATTGACTGTTGGTGCTGCACATACCTATGAATATACTAGAGACCACTGAATTGTATACTTTAAGAGCTCAGCTGTGAGAAGAAGAGAGACTGCAAGACGGAGAGGCAGGTGAGAGTGAAGGGAAAGGTTTCAGTGTCTGAGAGCCTGGGTCAAGGGCACAGGTGGAGAGAGGGCTTAACCACGGACAGCAGAAGAACCTCATTCTGAGCACAGCTTCTCAAGCTTTTCAGTAGGATGGGGGAGCCGAGCTCCATCGGGCACCTTATTCCCAGTTGCAAAACTACCTCCTGCCATAAGGATGGGAGAAGTTTGTGTTTCCTTGGGATAAAGCCAATAAGCTAACACAGGTGGTGACCTCAATTACCAGGTAGTTTTCTTGAGAACAGGAGTTAATGGGTTGTGTCTGCCTGGCTCTGGCTTTAAAAGGGAGTGAGATTCTCTTCTGTCTGCAGTCCCAGCAGATTGCCTGTGATGCGTCACACTCTGCTTTGACGCTTATTCAATAACAAAAGTATTTTCTTCCTCTACTACCTTTGTGGAGACCAATTCTGGATTGGAAAAAATTTTTGCTTTTTAGCAGTTCTCAAGTTTGCACCTGCTCCAGGATAGGGTGCACCCCACTCCTGGCTCAAGCTGATACGAGTCTGAGGACCACGATACTCTGGCCCTAACTTCCCTCCACCTGCCAGCTTGGGCCAGCTCCCAGCACAGCGGCCCTTAGGCAACCTGCCCCTTTAAGAGCCCCCCCTTCCCAGCTCCTCCCTCAGGCCCAGTGGCCGGATTTCCTGGTTCAGGCCCAGCCCTTTAAAGCTGTGGCTCCATCCTTCTGGCAGGCTGTGTACTGAGGCTGTACGGGAGCGCTGAGGGGGCCCTGGGTGCCAGGCAGAGGCACAAGTGGGCTGTGACAGGTGCATGTGGGCTTGGGGCGGGGACAGGATGCTGCGACAGGGTGAATCCTGGACAAAGCAGAGCCCCTCGGTAGTGGGCCAGACATGCCATCCGTTAAGTACCTGCTGTGTGCCAGGCACCGTGCCATGCCTTTCCTGCACTTCCTGAGGGGTATTATTATTCCCATTTTACAGATTGGGGAAGGGAACGGAGCTCAGAGCAGCTGGCTGAGTTACCCAGGGCCAGACAGCTAACAAGGGGCAGAGCCAGGATCCAAACTCAGGTCAGTGTGACCCCAAAGCCTTGATGTTCTCTCCCCCGCATCACCTGCCTGACAGGTTTACCTTGGTGTTCCTGTGCGCGGGAGAGTGGGGGGGAGGAAGTGGGTTTCCCCCCCTGCCCCCAGTGCCAGTACTCAGAGGCCTTCCTCCTGCCAGGAGCTGCTTGGAGATGCTGCTGTTCCTCCTGCTGTTCTTCCTGCTGCTGCCGCTGGCCGTGCTCTGGCGGCGGCGGCCGTCCCAGGATGCCGGGCTGTCCTGGCTGGTCCGTCTCCAGCACCGTGTGGCATGGGGGGCCCTGTGCTGGGCAGCCGCCTGGCAGCGGAAGAGCCTAGCGCAGAGCACGCTGCACGCGGGCCAGAGCCAGCAGCGGGCCCTGAGGCGGTGTCTGCAGGGAGCCCAGAGTCCCCGCTGCCCCCTCAGGGGAAGCACAGGTGTGTTTCCCAGGGTCTGGGGAGGTGGCCCCAAAGAGAAAGAAACCCCAGAGGACAGTCAGATTCCAGAACCTGAAGACCTCCCTTCCCCCTTCTACTGCCAACACAGAGGGACCTGACCCAGAGACCCTACCCAGGCCCGAGATTGTTTAAGATGAATTTTCCCATCCTGAGCCCTGACAGCCCCTCTTCCCCCAGGCCCATTCTGGGTTCCTTCCTCGAGGGCCTCACCAGTCTTACCTGAAACTCTTGGGAAACTCTGTGGCTTCACGAGGATTTTATGATGTCTTTGGGGCTACAGATATAGGCATCTTCCGGAATCATCTCCCTCTGACCAAGGCCAGCCAGCTCCAGGAGGAAGAAAGTGGAGGGCAGCTCTTGCCCCCTACCTCAAACCAGTACCGTGGGGAGGCCTCTCTGCAGGTAAACTGGGAAGGCTGGAGCCTAACCCCACCAGAGACCCCTAACTGCAGCCAAACCCTCCCATCAGGATGGGAAACAAACAAACAAAAAACCTGGGTCCTCAGGGTCTGGCTCAGGCCCAGGGCCAACAACACTGTCTCTTGTCTCCCTCCAGGCCACCTTGCTTGGTCTGGCAGCCCTAAAGAAGACCTGCCCAGAAGTGCTGGCTCCAGAAGGCACGGCCCGTGTAACCCCTTCCTCCCCTTGGCCCTACCCCCTCCCTTGGCCTTGGCATGCACTGGGCCAGTTGGGCCCTGCTGGAACCAAGGACCCTAGGGCCCTGCTGCTGGAGGCACTGAGGTCCCCGGGGCTGCGGGCTCTGGAAGCTGGGACGGCGGTCGAGCTCCTAGACGTCTTCTTGGGCCTGGAGGCCGATGGCGAAGAGCTGGCTGAGGCAATAGCTGCTGGGAACCCAGGAGCATCTCTCCCCAGACGGGCAGCTGAGCTGCGGGAGGCCCTGGAGCAGGGACCCCGAGGACTGGCCCTTCGGCTCTGGCCAAAGCTTCAGGTGGTGGTGACTCTGGATGCAGGAGGCCAGGCTGAGGCTGTGGCTGCCCTGAGGGCCTTGTGGTGCCAAGGGCTAGCCTTCTTCTCACCTGCTTATGCTGCCTCTGGAGGTCAGCAAGACTCAAGGGTAGTGAGGTGAGGGCAGGGGGCAGAGGTCACACAGCTAACTGCCAAGTAGCAAGCCCTATATAATCATCTCATCTAATCCTCCCCAACACCAGCAGCTCCATTTTACAGATGAAAAAACTGAGGCTCATAGAGGTTAAGAGACACACAAATTTACACCACACCAGCATTTAACCCCAGGTCCATCACCTCCAGAACCACCGCCTCTTCCCAATTAAGACCTTAGAGGCAGAGGGCTGAGCCTGGGAGAGCCAGGAGGGGTGGAGTGGGAGGGCAGCAGTGGGATCGATGCTCAGAGGATTGGGGACTGGGATCCAGGGTGAGGGGCTATTGCCCAGCAGAAAGCAATGGTACCACCAGATGAAGAAGCCGCTTGCTCCCCACAGGGGCGTTGGGCCTGAGTCTGTGGCCAGAGCAGCCCCATGGCCTGTACCTCCTGCCCCCTGGAGGCCCCTTTATTGAGCTGCTCCCACTCAAGGAAGGAACCCGGGAAGAGGCTGCCCCCACCGTCCTACTGGCCGAAGCCCAGAAGGGCAAGGAGTACGAACTTGTGCTGACTGACCACACCAGCCTCACCAGGTGACCACCTGGCTGCCCACCCCCAGGTCACTTCAGGCCCTCTGGAACCCTGCTGAAAGCCAGGGGCATGAGCTAATGGGCCTTTGGCCTGACCTCACCCCCACTTCTACTCTATCAGGTGCCGCCTGGGTGACGTGGTCCAGGTGGTTGGTGCCTACAATCAGTGTCCGGTCGTCAGGTTCATCTGCAGGTAAGTGACCCCCTGGGTGGCTGAGAGATCATCCTTGTGCCCTGGGTTCCTCTTCCTCCTGCTTCCTCCTCCCCAGGCTGGGACAGACCCTGAGTGTTCGAGGCGAAGACACTGGTGAGGACGTGTTCTCTGAGGCCTTGGGCCGGGCGGTGGGGCAGTGGCCAGGGGCCAGGCTGTTGGACCATGGCTGTGTGGAGAGCAGCATTCTGGGTAAGCTTCTCCACTGGCTCCTGCCTCCTGTTCTTGGCTTGACTGTCCCCCAACCCATACCCACCCTGCTGGGAGATCTCTAGGAAAGAGAAAAGAGTCAGCCTGCTTTGCTGCTCCTAACAAAAGTCCTTCCCCATATCTAACTCCCATCCCTCCTGCTGCCTCTACCCATTTTCTCTCCATTTACCCCACTCCCTGCCAAGAAACTCCTTTCCTCCCCGCTGTGAACCTCGGAGTGGGGAAGAACAGGTGGGGGCAGTAGGCTTCGGTTTTGGATGCTGCCCTGTTCACAAAAGCATGTGTCCACGATGGGGGGTTTGCCTACAGATTCCTCCGAGGGTTCTGCTCCCCACTATGAGGTGTTTGTGGCACTGAAGGGGCTAAGGAACTTGTCGGAGGAAAATCGAGACAAGGTACACGAGACAGGGACAGGATATGACTGCATGTCCCTTTCACTCTGCACGCCCCCAGGTGCTGTGGGCACAGGGGAGGGATGGGGAGGAGGGGTGTGGGGAGGAGGGGTGTGGGGAGGAGAACCTCCCTGGGGCTCTGGGAAGGGAGGGATGAGTCCCACAGACACACACGTATACACACGAAACTCCCACCCACGCATTCCCTGGACACAGCCGTGTGTGCCTCACCACACGCCACCCAGCCCCACACCAGCCTCACGCAGGCCGTTCTGTTTCCAGCTTGACCACTGCCTTCAGGAAGCCTCCACTCGCTACAAGTCCCTGCGGTTCCGGGGCAGCGTGGGCCCTGCCCAAGTCCACCTGGTGGGGTGGGGGGCCTTCAGAGAACTGCGGGCAGCCCTCACTGCCTGCCCCTCAGCCCCCTTCCCTCCTGAGATGCCCCGGGTCCTCAAGCACAGGTACCTGGCCCAGTACCTGCAGAGGAGGGTGGTGTCCTGAGCTGAGGCCTGCCCACTGCCCTGTTCACCATCACGGGCTGCCTCGCTCTTTCCTCTGGGGCCCCTCTGGATGGGGAGCCCTTGGCCAGGGTCTTCGAGTGTCAGCTGACGGTTGCCCATCAGAGCTGCTGGGCCTTAGGGAGGCCCGACCTAGTCTGTCAGTTCTGAGGAGTTGACTTCAGGGATAGAGCAGACACCAGCAGCGCCCCATCTGGAGCCCCCCGGCCCACCCTGGAGGACCCTGGGGTTCCAGCCCACGCTGACAGTGCCTGTGTCTCTCAGCCCATGCACCAGGCAGGCTGGAAGTGTTGGGAGTTAATGCTCTCAGGAGTGACCCTCAGGCAGCAAGGAACAGGAGTTGGTGATCACAGACCTCAGCTTCATCGTCCCTCAGTGGGACAACTCTGAAGTGTATTCTGGATTGTCTCCCTCCGAGGGTCACCACCAGTTGCCCACAGCGGTAACCCTCTCATTAACAAAGTTCTTCTTGGTTTTCCTTCTGTCCCTCCCGTCCCTACTCCCTTATGTGCTTTCTTGGATCACCGCCCAAATAAACCTCTTGCACCCAGAATCTTGGCTTGGGGTCTGCTTTTGGGGAAACCAGTGGTCCCATTCGCTCTGGTGCTGCTGCAGCCTGGGCTCCCCTCCCAGCTTCAGCTCTGGACACCGGGGCTTTCCCCACACTCCCCCTCCGGGCTGGGGCAGGCCCTGAGTGTGTGGGCCCACAGAGCCCTCGGGGACCCCTACCACAGCCTAAGTCAACCCAGAAGACACAGAGCCCCTCGTCCTACCTCTCCCCATTCCCAGCTTTACCTAAATGTGGAGGGGCTGCTCCCCAACTCCCCTTGCCCTGGCTTAGCACGGGTCCCCTTCCTGGCCCAACACCCGCAAATCACTTCCATGGGCAGGCCCTGTACTGTAAATCATAAAGAATCAGAGGAGGAAGCAGCTCCAGAGACCATCTGGGTTAACCGTCCATCTTACCAGTGGGGAAACTGAGGCTTCATGGGGTCGTGAGGTTTGCCCAAAGCCCCGCAGCTCCTCCTAAGTAACTCGGCACCTGATGCCAATCAGTTGCCAAGCCTCAGATTCTGCCTCTGAATTACCACTTCTAGATTCCACGCCCCACATCCAGGCCCCTGCCCCCTCCCACCCTGTCCCCACACCAGCCCACAGCTCCTTCCTGCTAAAATCCTCCCACAGCCCCTCGGCCCCCATGAGATCAAGACCAATCAGCTTAGCCAATAAGACCCTTTGACCCACCCTGGCCTCACTTACCTGTCCAGTCACCTCTCTCTTGTAAGAGAAGACATCTGTGGACCACACCTTACTTCCCGCGTGAACTAAGCACTATCACGTCTAGGTCTTTGTCCCTTCTTCAGAATGCCTTCTCCCCTGACCTTACTTGATGAAACCCACTTTTCATGCAAGGCTTTTTCAGAGGCCTTTCTCCACTGAGCTAGCCTTCTGCCGGGTCACCTCCCCACCTGGACTTTGGAGCTCCTTGAAAACTGGGCTATATCCTATGCACACTGTCACTCCAGTGCCCAGAGCAGGGCCTGGCACGGAACTGGTGCTCAGTAGACAGTGCCCTGGATAAGACTCCAGCCTAGAGATGGCATGTGTCCTTCACCCCACGGTGGCTCTCTCCCTGCTGATGGTGGGATGGGACTCCATCCCTCCTGTCCAGGCAGCCCAGCCAGGTAGGAAGGAAGCTGGGGATGTTGAAGGATCTCACCAGGTTTTGCTGCTTTCCTCCCACTGCCCAGGGTTGGCTTTCAAGTTTCTCCATCTTGGAGGTTGGTGAAAGGGACAGAGGGAAGAAGAGAGACGGAGGGGAGGGAGAGCCAGCTAAGAAAGCTTTTCCGTGGAGGAAGAAGGCCCTGGAGCCTGAAGGCCCCAGGAGCAGTGACAGGAGGACGGGGGGAGAGGCCTGTTGCCTGGCTGCCCTGTCCCCCCACACACATCCTGTGGAGAGTGGGTCTCACGACTGCCTCCTTTCCTGCCCCTAATTAGCAGCTCCCCTGACACACTGTCCCACACCAGCATCCCAGGCAAGGCCTCTTTTGTGCTCCCAGATTCCTAGGTGCAAGTTGGCCTCATTAGTGCCCGGAGACCGCCCCATCTCCAGGGAGCAGGCAGACAGACGGGGGCGGGGAGGTGACCAGGAGCACAATGACCAGGACCACCTCCAGTCTCCGAGTGCCTTGGCGGCCATTCCTTGGGCCCAGCCTGGAGACGGCCCTCCTGCAGGAGGCTAATCTTAGATTTGCCTTTGTCTGGCCCCCGAGTGGACGCAAGTGCCCATCTCTCCCCCGCCACCCCAGAGCACTATAAACCCCAGGACCCTGGTAGCGGGTTGCAGTTGACAGCCTCAAAGCTCCTGGCTATTTGGACCACTGCAGATGACACCTTTCCCGGCTACACCACTCTGAGCTCCAGACACCATGAATCCTCCCTCTACAAAGGTAAAGACCCAGGGACGGAGGGGTGACTCATTAGGCCAGGGGCAATGAGAGTGCCTGCTCAGGGAGCTGGAAGAAAGGTTGAAGGTGTCTAGCTCTTGGCCTTTTCCCATGTGGGTTCTGAGGCAGCGGACGGGGTGGACCCTTGGCCGAGTATCTGCCTTGGTTCACATTGGATTGTGCCGTGTTCTCCTAAGAGTTCATGTTTATTGAGCCTTTACTACGTGTTAGGTGCTGTTTGCACCTGTCATCTCATTTCATCCTCCCAGAAGCCCTGCACAGTAGGAATTATTTAATACCCAGTTTACAAGTGAGGATGTTGTGCCCCGTGAGAGGGTAGGAAACTGGTCCAAAGCGACTGAGCTGTTTGCCCTGCAAGGGAGCAGGCCGACAAGACAACTTGGATGCTGCCGGTCCTTGATTTGCACGTGTTTGCCCACTGTGAGGGGGGAGGAGCGCATAAATAGGGCCTCTGTTTCCCTGAGCTAAGTTTCCACAAACTTCTGGGGCAGATTCAGACATGTCTGTTTTCAGGTCGAGTGGTCAGCGCTCTAATGGGGGTACAAGGGACTAAGGGTACGCAGAGGAGAGAGGGATTCATTCTGTCCGGGGGTCTCAAAGGGCTTCCTGGAGGAGATGCTCTGCTAGGTCTTCAAGCATGAGTAGGTAAAGGAGCCAGACACGAGCCCTTCTCCAACACAGCCCTTCAGACAGCTCTGCGCAGAGGCAGGAAAGCTAAGCGACAGCGAGGGAGGAGCACAGGCCAGGAGGGGGCGTGAAGCCAGCTGTGCAGGGCCCGGGCGTAGGGGTTGGATGCGGGCGACCCTCAGCGCCCGGTCTCCGCCTCCCTAGGTCTCCTGGGCCACCGTGACGCTGCTGCTGCTGCTGCTGTTGCTGCCGCCTGCACTGCTGTCGCCCGGGGCGGCCGCGCAGCCTCTGCCCGACTGCTGCCGTCAGAAGACGTGCTCCTGCCGCCTCTACGAGCTACTGCACGGCGCGGGCAATCACGCGGCCGGCATCCTCACGCTGGGCAAGCGGCGGCCCGGGCCCCCGGGCCTCCAGGGCCGGTTGCAGCGCCTCCTGCAGGCCAGTGGCAACCACGCGGCCGGCATCCTGACCATGGGCCGCCGCGCAGGCGCAGAGTCAGCGCCGCGCCCCTGCCCCGGGCGCCGGTGTCCCGCTGAGGCTACCTCGTCTGTCGCGCCCGGAGGACGGTCCGGGGTCTGAGCCCTTGCTCAGGTCCTGTCCTGGCCCTACCCTGGCCCTGCCCTCGCCCCTCTGTCAGCCCGCAGAAAAAGGGCAATAAAGACGAGTCTCCCTCTGTTAGTGTGGCTGCTCTCTGTCCCTGTGTGGTCGCGTCCCGCCCTCCAGGGGGCGTGAGAGTCTTTCTAACTATAAAGAGCCAGAAAACCTGGAGGCTCCGGGAACCTCAGCTTGGGCGTCTTTGAACCCGAAACACTCTCGGGTGGGGAGCTCCCAGAGCAAGGAACTGTGCAAGGCCCTGGGGTGCGGAGAGAACAGCATATGTGCGTGCTTGGAGGGGAGGATGGGGACAGACACGTCCCTCGGTGCTCTACCAGTCATTCTGTATCGCAGGGCCTTTCCGGAGAGACGCAGAGGAGAGAAAAAGCAAGCAGAGGAGCAGAATCCGGCTGGGAAGGAGGGAGCTGCGCCTACCGAAAAGGCAGGGAATATGAGGTTCAACATAAATCTTCCAGAGAGCTGCAGCGTGGGGTAGAGAGTCTGGGGGAGCAGTGAGGCGCTGAAGGGGAGGCGGTTAGGCTTGTGCAGCCCAGATTGTGAAGACCCTCACAAGTCGTCAGGCTTTTCACTTTATTCTGTAGGTAGCTGAGAGTCAGGAGAAGTTCTTAAGCGGGGATGCGGCAAGATTTTCCCGCAATTAACCGAACACACCTGGTACAGGTTGAACTGTGTGCACACACACACACCCCATTTACATGTTGAAGTCCTAACCCCCAGCACTTCAGAATGTAAACTTATTTGGAAATAGAGCCTTTGTGGACGTAATTAATTAAAATGTGGTCATAACTGGAGTAGGGTGGGCCTCTAATCCAATATGATGTGTCCTTATATAAAGGGGGAATTTGGACACAAATGCACACAAGAAGAACCCATGTGAACATGAAGGCAGAGGTGGAGTGATGCATCTACAAGCCAAAAAATGCCAACAACCCACCGGAAGCTAGAAAACAAGCATGGAACAAATATTCCCCCACGGCCTTAAAAAGGAACCAACCCTGCAGTCATCTTGATCTTGGCCTTCAGAACTGAGCCAAAATTTTCTGTTGTTTAAGCCACGCAGCTTATGGTACTTTGTTACAGCAGCCCTAAGAAACTAACACCCAAAAGAAGAGATGTGGCACTTTTAAGCAATATAACATCCCAGATAATGCCCAGCTCAGACTCGGGGTCAGGGTGAGGAACACTGGCCTGCCCTCTCCCCAGCCCATCTTCCCTTTGTCACTGGCTTTGGTTGTCTTGTTCTGGCAAGCAGCCACCCTAAGCCACCACACTCAGCTGCCCCAGTAATTTTCTGCTTCCATGGTGAAAAAGTCCTGCGTCTGGTCTCACCTGGGTCCTTCTTGCTGCTGCACTTATTTTGTTTTGGAGAAGAAGGAGAACAAAATCCACCAGCGCACCTTTGGAGATTTACAAACTGACTGCCCAGCTTGAAACTATCTTTCTCAGCCCCAAACTTGCTTCTAGCCTCTCTTCCACCTGAATGGTAGCAGAGAGAAGGAGGGTTAAATCAGGATGATAGGAAGAGGGAGAATAGGGAGACAATTGCTCTCCAACACATTGTGTGCCAAAGATATGCATTATGCTATTAAATTCTCACAACCATACGAGGTAAAAATTATTAGCTGCGTTTTACAGATGAAAGTGAGAGGCTAAGTCACACAGTAAGTAAGTGGCAGAGCTGGGATTTCTACCCGGTGGACTCCAAAGCTCTTTTCATCCACACTGCTGAGCTTAGAGGCAGAGTTCGCCAGGGTACCCTACGCAAACTGAGGCACAGGTGAGGGTTAAGTAGTGCATTCTAGAATTTGAGTTTCCTGCCTTCCCATCGATCCTCCACCGGCAAAACTAGCCTCTTTAACACTTGCTGGCTCACACTGGAGCTCAGGGAGCTGGGGGTGCTGCGAAATACCCCAACTCCAGCAGGCGGCGCTGTGAACCAGACAAGATTCCCAGGGTGGGCGGTGCGCGGGGAAAACCGAGGGGCGGAGACACAAGGAGCAGCCAGGGAAACACGCGTGGTGGCGTGGCCACCCTGGAAGGTGGGCGTGTCTGTCATTCAAGCCCTGCCCACCTCTTGGAGCCTCGGCTCCGGGTGGGCGTGTCCCGAATTCTCTGCGGGAGAGACACGCGTGGGCCGCTCCCCACCCGGAGGAGAGCAGCAGAGAGGGGTGAGGGTGCCTCTGGTGGCCCCTCCCCGTGCGGGGCCACGTGGCGGGCGCGGGCCGAGCCCGGGGGAAAGAACCTGGCCCGTCGGGAGGTGGGGGGGACCGAGGCGGCGCCGAGACGAGCGGAGAGCTGCTGGATTCGGAGCAGAGAAGCGGCGGCGGCGCCGAGAGGGAGGGGAGGAGGCAGGCGGGCGAATGGGGCGCCCCGGCCTCGCCGGCAGCGCGCCCCCTCCGGCCCGGCCGCGCTGAACGCCCCACAGCGCCGCGCCTCGAGCCCGCGCCCCGAGGCCATGCCGGTCATGAAGGGGTTACTGGCCCCGCAGAACACCTTCCTGGACACCATCGCCACCCGCTTCGACCGCACGCGTGAGTGGGCCGGAGGCTGAGGCTGGGGGTTCGAGCTAGGGGTCAAGTCTCCTTCGGCGCTGGCGCGGGTCTCCTGGATATGGTGAGAGAGACCCGAGGGGAGGAGAGAGAGTGGAGTTGAGGGTCTAGGAACTCCCAAAGCCAAGCCGCGGTAAAGGAACAGGACTGGGAGCGCCCTGGGAGGGGAGGCGGGCGAGGACCAAGAGTGTGTGGGGGGCCAAGGCTGGGGTTGTTTGACTGGAAGCAGGAAAGGCTCTTTGTGCCGCAAAGCGGAGAAGAGTCCTTGGGAGCCGCCCACTCTCGGGCTGAGCTCTGCTGGAGGCGTGTGAGGGGGTATCCAAGACGCGGAGGTGGGACGAAATGGGCAGACGCTCTGGGGTCTACTCCCAGACGACTCCAGCATCCACTTCCCTCAGAAGAAAAAAGAGAGAGAGAAAAGATCAGACTTCGGCAGGACCTAGCTTGGATTGAGGTCACGCGCCCCCGAGTCGTAGAGCTTCTGTGTCTGAGGGAGGTGAGGCAGGAAGAGGGGGGCGGTCTGTGTGACACAGGGAACTGCCTACCCCCCCATCCCAGCTTGGGTTCCAGGTTCAGCACCTTGGACAGCCACAATCCTCCTTACCCGCCTCTTCTCCCGCCGTTCCCTTTTCCTACTTTGGTACTGAGAGATCTCCCCTTGCCCCCCTTGGGACACCCTGGCTGGGATGGGGGGAGCGGTACCTGAGGGCGGAAACCGAGCCGCCGGGGCCCTACCCGCCTCCCCACCCCGCCCCCACACACACCTCCCTTGTTTCCATAGCGGCCATCACCCAGGCAACGGGCCTGGGATGGAAGAAGGAGGCTGCTTGCCCAGGGCCCAGCGCCTCCCAGGCACCTGCAGTATCCCCATCAGCCGCTCCACCCCCAGACACTCACCCCTCATAGCGCCCCAGGACTGGTTGTGTCTCAGATCCCTTCCCTCAGCTGAGTCTGTCCCTAGATGGCCCACAGAGCCCCCCTGAGGCCTCCCGCCCATTGGAGCTGGAGGGAGCCAGCTCAGGTTCTGTTGTTGGGGTTGCTGGAGCCACACCTTCATTGCTCAAGCCTGTCAGACTTCGAGCACTGGGACAGACCCTCTGAAATTAGCTAAAGGATGCTAAAAAGAGGACCTTTCCTGAAAGGCAGGGAATAAGGATGCTACCCATCACTGTCTTCCTCCCCCAACAAAGGAGATTTGTGAGTTTGGATAATCTCTGCCTTTGGGTTTCCTATCAATAAAATGGGCATGATATCACCAGAATCTCTGCCCTGTTCACTCTCTAATAGGATGATAGGATAGTGGCTATGGATGTACTTTGAAAGCTGGGCGAATGCGGGGCATCATTTCACCTTCTCGGTGTAACACTTACTATGTGCCAGGATTTGTTCTTCCCAGGTAACTCATGTAACTCCCACACCAACCATGCAAGGAAGACATGTTATCCCCCGCCTTTCAGATAAGGAAGCTGAGGCACAGAAGAGTTCATTAACTTGCCCAAGGTTACACAGCCAGTAAGTGGCAGAGGTGGGTGCTGGAGCCCATGCCCTTACCATGCTGTGCTGCCTCCTACAGTGACAGCTCACCAGCTTGAAGGCAGGAGGATGAACCTCATGACCTCTCGGGGTTCCTTTTCCAACCCCCTAGTAGTCCCTCTCCCGATTCTCCCACCCTTAAGTCCCTGTCCTTTTGCTCTATCTCTTCTTACTCTCATTTCAGAATATCCCAAAGGGGATCCAGGAATCACATGGGAGCCTGGGAAGCTTCTGGCTCTGGGATCTCTGACCACAGCTTGGGGGAGGTATGGCCCACCTGGAAGCTGAGCTCTCCTCCTGGCCTTGACCTGACCTTGACCTCTTCTTCCCACAGACAGCAACTTCCTGCTGGCCAACACACAGGGCCCACGGGGCTTTCCCATTGTCTACTGCTCCGACGGCTTCTGTGAGCTCACAGGCTACGGCCGAACTGAGGTCATGCAGAAAACCTGCAACTGCCGTTTCCTCTACGGTCCAGAGACCAGTGAGCCAGCCCTGCAGAGGCTGCACAAGGCCCTGGAGGGCCATCAGGAGCACCGGGCTGAAATCTGCTTCTACCGAAAGGATGGTGAGGGGGCCTGGCCTGCCCTGCAGTCCTGCCCAGACCACAGGCCTTAGCCAGAGTCCACTTGGCACAGTGGAAGCCTGGGTGCTGGTCCCCACACTGCCACAAGCTGACTGTGTGACACTGAGTGCATCCCTGACCCTCTCTGGGCCGTGGTTCTCCCATCAGGAAGGTGAAGGAGATAGCTGACATAATCTCTGGGCTTCTTTCCAGCACTAAACCTTGGCCAAGCCCTTTGACTATGCCCAGGAACCAAGGGGGATGAAAGAGAAAGAGATGCCATGGGCTGCTCACCCTCTCCCTCCATTTCTCCACACCTACAGGCTCAGCCTTTTGGTGCCTCCTGGACATGATGCCCATCAAGAATGAGATGGGGGACGTTGTACTTTTCCTCTTTTCCTTCAAGGACATCACTCAGAGTGGAGGCCCAGGACTTGGCCCCCCAGGAGGCCACAGCGACAGTAATCATGGTAACTGCAAGACTGGGGAGAAGGCATGAATGCTCAGAAGTCCTTGCCCAAGGTCACAGAAGACCTCTCCCTACTCAGCCTCATGGGATGTGCCCCCACTTATCTCCGTACCCTTCTTCCCAACAGAAAACTCCCTTGGCAGGAGGGGAGCCAGCTTGAGACTTCGATCCACCAGGAGGCAGAGCCATACTGTCCTACACCGACTGACTGGCCACTTTGGCCGCCGGGGCCAGGGAGGCATGAAAACCAATGTGAGTCCTATCTCCACCCCAGCATCTTCCAGCCGTGTTTCTGAGGCACCCTTGTTACTGTGTCCCTGTTTCTCTGTCTGTCTGATCTCCCTCCAGAGGCTTTTTCCTCTATCCGCCCATTTCTCATGTATGGCTCTCTGCTCTATCCCATGTTCCCTCACGTCTCCTTCCATCCCCATCTCCCTTGCTTCCTTGTGATTGCCATTACCCTGCTCTGATGATGTCACAAGGTGGGGGCACGAAAT
This sequence comes from Eubalaena glacialis, assembly GCF_028564815.1. Taxonomy (NCBI): domain Eukaryota; kingdom Metazoa; phylum Chordata; class Mammalia; order Artiodactyla; family Balaenidae; genus Eubalaena; species Eubalaena glacialis. Next base: position 43,031,267 of record NC_083734.1, read on the forward strand.
CACTAACTGTGGTTCCAGGGAGAAAACCCCCACTGGGGGCCTGGCATCTAGCCCTGTGTACCACTCCTAAGACCCTGAGGAAGCCATGGGTCTCCAACCGTCTGTGCAGTGTGTTATGGCTACAGCGAATGGGGTGCACCATGCCATCCTCCCCTCATCCCTGGGGTATACTCATCCTCCACTGCACCCCTAGAACCCAAGAGGAACTTGAAGGAGAAGCTAGTGACCTCTCAAGCCAGGGCTTGTGCCTGACTTGTCATAATCACCTTCTCAAGCAGGGTGAAGGTCAATCCTTAGACATACCTGCCCCCCCCAAAAAAACATGATTGATACAAAAGGGGGCCTGAGCAGTAAGTTGGCAGAGGAAGGAAGTGTCAGGTGCCAGCCCCGACCCCCTCTCCTGCACGTTCTACCTCCTCTCGTGGTCACGCCTGCAGTGCCCACTCTCCCCTTCCCCATTCTTTACCTCTCCCTCCCCCCAGCCTTGGCTCCTCTTTCCCCCAAGTGTCCCCAACCGCCACCCCTCTCCCCTTAGAACGTGTTTGAGCCAAAGCCATCAGTGCCCGAATACAAGGTGGCCTCCGTGGGGGGGTCCCGCTGCCTCCTCCTCCACTACAGCGTGCCCAAGGCCATCTGGGACGGCCTCATCCTCCTCGCCACCTTCTACGTTGCGGTCACCGTCCCCTACAATGTCTGCTTCTCAGATGATGACGACACCCCCATCACTTCCCGACACACCCTTGTCAGCGACATTGCCGTGGAGATGCTCTTCATCCTCGGTTAGACGCTCTGCCCCACGTACCCTGGCTGGTGGGCTGGAGGGACCCACTCATCCAAGCCTCGCTCCGTCCTGGGCCTGCAGGACCCAGGCAGTCAGAGCCTACCCATTTCTGGGTCTTTTAGTCCTCATGGTCTGTGAGCCCTGACCCCTGACCCCTGACCCCTGGAGACTTCAGCCTTTAGACCTCTCCTCCCTAAGGACCAGCCTGAAGCCCAATGCATCTTCCCCATTCCTGCGTCCAACTCCATTCTGAGTCTCTTGCCCTTGGCCAAGGCCCCCTAGTAACAGCCTATTGCACCCCCAGATATCATCCTGAACTTCCGCACCACCTATGTGTCCCAGTCCGGCCAAGTGGTCTCTGCTCCTCGTTCCATTGGCCTCCACTATCTGGCCACCTGGTTCTTTGTTGACCTTATTGCTGCTCTGCCTTTTGACCTGCTTTACGTCTTCAACATCACCGTGGTAAGTGATCCCTGTCCCACCTTGCAGCCTAGCTGCCCAACTTCAGCACAGCATCTCCCATTAAGGGACCCACCTCAGTCCCAGACTCAGTCATCTGCGAATATTTGTTAGGCATCTGTGATGGGCAGAGCCCAGCGCTAGAAGCTGAGAAGGGTCCGAGAGGGTCTGTGCTCTTGGGGAGCTCAGCTCACAATCTCTGAGGGAAGCTGAGACAAATGAAAAGCTAAGTAGGGCTACCAAGGCGGCATTGGTCTGAAGCCAAATGAGTGGCACTTTTCACATTTCTATTTAACAAACAAAGGATGAGCATTTAGCTGTCTGCAAAGCACTGTGTGTGGCATGGTCACTGTGGAGAAAAGTGATAAGAATTCAGCCTCTCGGTAGCTAAGCTGGTGGGGACAGCAGGAACAGAAGAGTTGAATGGAGTGCAAGATGGGACCAAGGTATTGCTGCGTGGGGGCTGGGCACGGAGCTAGCCGACCTTGGAGTTCCAGGCTGGAACGTGGGCTCCCGCAAAAATGAGCTGAAATCTGGCCAGTGCCTAGGAAGCCAAAGCATGGCAGTTGGGCAGAGGCTAGGGTGGTCTGGGAAGGGTTCCTGTGGGAGCAGGTGAGAGCAGAGCTAGACCTTAGACAGACTAGGACCTGGCGGGCAGGAGACAAGAAGAGGGAGCATCTGGGGGGAGCATAGTAAGCCAAGACAGGGAGGTAGAGGCTGCGGAGTGGATTTGGAGGCGGAGAGTCCCAGGACCTGCATCCTCCCAGCTCCCTGGGGACTGCCTGGAGGCGCCCTAGGTGGTCAGCTCTGAACCCAGCTGGCAGATACTAGGTCTTCTCTGGCCCAGGGAGAGGGAGTCCCACCCCGTGTCCCCAGACCCCCTTGGTTGCTGAGTGGGGAGGTGGGGAGCAGTTTCCCTGTGTGCTCCTCTCCCTGCCACCCTCAGCTATAGCGGGAAACCACCTACACGCAGCCGGATTTAACTAGCCGCCAACGGGCTGTGGGCCTCTTCTCCTGGCTGTGTACACGTGTGTGCACGCTCCCACACACGTGCATGTAGGTGTGTCTGCCCTGAGGCTCCAGCCATTCCAAGCAGGGCTCCCCACCCCTCCCCTGAGTGCACCCCCCGCCCCCGGTTTTTGTGCCCACCAGGCAGTCCCCCCTCCTCTGGTACTTTCAGGACCACTTTACAGTTTACTAAGTTCTTTCACACATCATCACATATGAACCTCACAGTAACCCTTCAGGGCAGATTCTCGTATCTCTCTTTCTCAGAGGCAGATGCAGAGGCTCAGAGAGGTTGAGTGGCTTGTTGAAGGTCACACAGCTAGCAGTGGCAGGCAGGAGACTGGAACCAGGTCTCTAGACTCCTGGTCTGGTATTCTTTCCAACATGCTACCCTGCTTCCCGGGAAACCAGGGTACCTGAGCGGATGGCCTGGCATGAGGGGAGAGGAGGAGCAATGTGGGGCTGGAGCGAGGCAGAGCAAAGATGGAGGATAAGTAGGCACCGGCAGAGCTGTGGACTTCAAGCGGCCAGGCCTGAGACATTCTGGTCCAAGGAGAATGAGAGGAGGGCCCCAAGGGAGCAGGACCCAGGGACAGGTGACAAAGGGAAGCCTTGAAGAACTCAAGGTTGGAGTCAGGAGCTCTGGAAGCTGGGGGCAGGCATTAAGCCCTGGAGAGTGTCCATGTGGGGGAATCAAAGCCACCTCCTCTCCAACTCCCTTGCCTAAAATTAGAGAAAATGGCAGGCAGTGACTCAGGAGCTGTGTAGGGCCAGGGCTATGGGGGATGCTCCTGGAGGCCCCTGAAAGGACAGTGAAGGGCCTTCATACCGAGATCCCCAGACGCTGCCCCAGAGCCCCCAGCCCTAGCCTCCAAGCTGCCCCACCCAGAGTAGCAAGAAGATAAGCCCCCACCTGCTCATCATCTAAGACAGGAAGGCTAATCAAAGCACAACGAAAACAGTCAGAGTGGTAACGTTAGCTAACGTTTACAGGACCCTTCCTAGGTGCCACTAGCTCCATCAACCGTCACTGAACCCCACAAGGGCTGAGACCTCACAGCCCAAGCACCCTCATCCCTGCTCTCCTTCCCTCAACATTTCGGTGTGACCCTCTCATCTGCAGCTGACCCACAAGGGGCGAGGTCCCTAAACCTTCCCCTGTCCACAGCTGATTGTACCTAGGACACTGGGGACTTTGAGCAAGGGCCAGAGAAATTTCTGTCTGTTGCCCCACCTCTGACCCAGACTTGCCCTTTCACCAGCTGAGGTGCTAAGAAGCAGTAGAGCACAAAACGGACTTTGGTGTCATCTCAGATTTGAGTCCCAGCTCCATCATTTCCTTGGTCTGTGACCTTGAGCAAGTCAGTAGCCTCTCTGAACCTTAGTTTACTCCTCTGCAAACTGGCAATGATGATGGTAATTGGACTGAAGGCATACTTTTTTAATGAGGATTACGAATACTTAGCCCAGTGCCTGACACACGTAATACTTACTGTTAGCCGTCATTAGTTTCAGTGTTATCCTCTCCCCCCTGCATTTCCTGCTCACCTTCTCAGCACAGCAGGGATACTTTTCCTGGGGAAGCTTCCCCTAGCTCCAGGGCATCTGGTGGCAAGGCGCTGGCAAGGGACATGGGGGGCCTGCTGACAGCCTCCCCCACCGCCCTCACTCCCGCAGACGTCGCTGGTGCACCTGCTGAAGACGGTGAGGCTGCTGCGGCTGCTACGGCTGCTGCAGAAGCTGGAGCGGTACTCGCAGTGCAGCGCCGTGGTTCTCACGCTGCTCATGTCCATCTTTGCGCTCCTTGCCCACTGGATGGCCTGCGTCTGGTATGTCATCGGGCGCCGGGAGATGCAGGCCAACGACCCGCTGCTCTGGGACATCGGTGAGCCATTGACCCCAGGTTTTCACTGACCGCCCCTCCACCTGCCCTGTCCACGCAGGCCCCCAAGCTGACACCTCCACCAGGAACCCCACCCCTACCCCACATTCCTCCACTCATCCGATAAACATGCATGAGCTCCTTGCTGGATCAGGCTTGGGAATGCTGATTTGAAGCCATGGGCTCTGCCTTGGGGGGACTCACAGCATAGCAGGGGAGCAAGACCGGTGACAGGCAATCAAAATACAGTATGGGAAACACTCTGAAGGTGGGGAAGGTGTTTTGGGCAGAGGCTAAGTACCCCTGACGGGACTCATTTGGTGGCTCCCCACTCTCCTCAAAATAAAGTCCACACTCAGTCCACACCGTACGTGGTCCTGCAGCCCTCTCTACCCCTACCTGACTTCCCTTCCTCCCAGGCCCCCTGTGCTGCTGCCACCCTGGCCTCCCTCCAGCACCCAGGATGTACTGCTTTCTCACTTTGGGCCTTGAACGTGTTTTCCTCTCTGGAATCCTCTCCCTTTTGTCTTCCCTCCCTTCTTCCTAAGCCACTTTTCTATCCTTGTGGTCTCAACTAAAATGCTCTGTCTTAAGGGAGCCCTTCAGGAACCATACCCCCCACCAAACTGGGTTGGCTCTCCCTAACCCATTATGATTCCGAAGACATACTTCCTTTTTAGTAGCTGCTTTCCACCTGTAATGATTTATTTCATGTCTTTCCCCTCCAGACTGTAAGTTCCACCAGCGCAGGGAGCATGTTTGGGTCAAGTCCCAGCACGCTGTACACAGGAAGCACTTAAACTATTAGGGACTGGAAGGGGCCCCTAAACAGTCAGCCGTGTAGGGAGTTGGTAGCCTTGAACTGCAACGGTAACCACTTCACCGTGGGGAGGCCCGGGCACGGGCTGCTCCTTACATTTCCTGTGCAAACCTCCCCTCGCCTCTGTGAATACTCGACCAAGGTCAAGTGAAGGCAGCTCAAGGAAACCCCATCCTCCACTGCTCGCGCAGCCGGGGCCCCTTGCATCCCTCCACCCCCTAGGCTGGTTGCACGAGCTGGGCAAGCGGCTGGAGGTGCCCTATGTCAACGGCTCTGCGGGTGGCCCGTCGCGGCGCAGCGCCTACATCGCTGCGCTCTACTTCACGCTGAGCAGCCTCACGAGCGTGGGCTTCGGCAACGTGTGCGCCAACACTGACGCCGAGAAGATCTTCTCCATCTGCACGATGCTCATAGGCGGTGAGGCCGGGCCTGCCAAGCCCCCGGGGTGGCCCTGCTAAGCCCAGCGTGCGGGTGGGGAAACTGAGGCCCAGGGAAGGCAAGGTGTCCACCCACGACCAGACACTCGTGCATTTATTCATAGGTGTTTGCTCAGCACCTGCTACGTGCCGGCCCTGGGGGGATGCCACAAACAGGAGGGTCTCTTGCAAAAGGAATGGGAAGCCCAAGTTCATGACTTCATGGGGCGGGCGGGCGGGCATGAGAGGAGCATCGAGTCTGACCCCTCTCAGGACCACCCTCTATTCCCTGCCCCAACCCAGCACCTAGGCACGCAGGAGCCCACTGGTTCACCTGCCCCTCCCCCAGGAATCTAGAGACCCATCCACGGCAGGGGGCGTTGCGGGGGGAGGAGGCCGGAGGGGTGGCCGCCCCTGACTGCCTGCTGTGCGCCGCAGCGCTGATGCACGCAGTGGTGTTCGGGAACGTGACGGCCATCATCCAGCGCATGTACTCGCGCCGCTCCCTCTACCACAGCCGCATGAAGGAGCTCAAGGACTTCATCCGTGTGCACCGCCTGCCCCGGCCGCTCAAGCAGCGCATGCTCGAGTACTTCCAGACCACGTGGACAGTCAACAGCGGCATCGACGCCAACGAGGTAGTGCGCGGGGCTCCCGGTGGTACCCGGAGCGCGGAGGTGCAGTGGGAAAGGGGTCGCTGCCTCTCAGCATTTGGGCTGGAGGCAAATGGGGTGCGGGGAGACGAGGTGCGGTTCACAAGGGCACGCACCCACCGGAATCCACATCCCTTTTCCTTTACACATGGCTAATGCCATGCTCCCTTCAGCCACCATTTTCGAGCACCTGCTTCCGGCCAGTCTCTGTGCTGGACACAGTGGGTTGGGGAACGATTACCCCCAGCCCTTGCCCTCAGGAAGGCACCAGTCTGGTGAGGGAGGCAGCCGGGTAAACAAATAGTTATGCTGTGAATGGGACTGTACTGGAGGAGGTTGGTGCAGTGGGGCCCTCACTGTGTCTGGGCCTAGAGGAGGCAGGGAAGGCGTCGCGGAAGAGGGGACATCGTGAAGGACAAGAAGAAAATTGGCCTGGGGCCAGAAGGCCATTCCAGGCAGAAAGAGCAGTAGGAACACAGGTCTGGAAATATTGACGCAAAAGAGCAGGGTGAGTTCAGGGAACTGGAAGTGGTTCAGTGAGCCTTCAGGAAGGGGTGTGTGAGCGCTGTGGAGGGATGAGGGACAGAGGAGTGAAGAGACCAGGCTGGGGAGGTGGGCAGGCCCAGCTCATGGATGGCCTTGGATTTAGATTTTATCCTGCCACATTTTAAGGCTGGGGAGTGGCCTGCAGATCCAGGAGATATTTCTTTCTTTTTTTTTTTTTTTTTAAACAAGTTTATTTTCTTTTTTTTTTTTTTTTTTTAATTATTTATTTATTTATTTATTTTTGGCTGCGTTGGGTCTTCGTTTCTGTGCGAGGGCTTTCTCTAGTTGCAGCGAGTGGGGGCCACTCTTCATCGCGGTGGGCGGGCCTCTTACTGTCACGGCCTCTCTTGTTGCAGAGCACAGGCTCCAGATGCGCAGGCTCAGTAGTTGTGGCTCACGGGCCCAGTTGCTCCGGGGCATGTGGGATCTTCCCAGACCAGGGCTCGAACCCGTGTCCCCTGCATTGGCAGGCAGATTCTCAACCACTGCGCCACCAGGGAAGCCCCAGGAGGTATTTCTGAGAGCAGGAGCCTTGGGACTTGGTGATGCGCTGGTTGCAGGAAAGGAGCTCAAAGTGATTCCCAGGTTTCTGGTTTTGGCCAAGGGTGGGATGGAGGCATTACAGGAGGAAGATTGGACTTAGGGGTGAAAGTGAGAGTCCAGGGTTGGGCCATGATGAGGGTGTGGTGCCTAGGGGGATCCAGGTGGAGGTTGCCCCGTGGGTAGTTGAAAATACAGGTCTGGACCCAGAGATAGGGCTCCGGGCTCACAAGGAGGTAGAAGTCCTGGCTGGTTGCCATGATGCAGGGAGAGTGTGGACAGTGAGAAGATAGCTGAGGAAGAGGAGCCTGGGGAAGAAAGGGGGACAAGAGGGAGAGGTAAGCAAGCCAGAGTGGCCGAGGGGTTCGGTTCCATCCTCCATAAGACGAGGATGGAACCGAACCATGAACATTAAGTTTGGCCCCTGGGAGGTCATTGGTAAAATTCAAGGTCTAGTGTAACCCTGCGTTTTACAGATGGGGATACTGAGGCCCAGAGAGAGGAAATGGATTGCCCAAAGTCCACAGGGATTTATGCAGAGCTGATTTCTAGTCTCCTGACTTCCAGCTGAAGGCTGATTCACCAGGGATGGTCCTTGTATACATGGGGTTGAGTAACCAGGATGTGTGAGTGACCAGTGTATGTAGCCGTGAGCAGTGGACAGACAGGAGAAGACCTAGTCTCTGCCCCGGGACTTGGGTTGGGAGGTCCACACACAAGTCAAATTGAGGTGAGACACACAGAAGTCTTCCTGAAGGTCAGAAATGGGTAACTTGAGCTCTGTCCTTGGAGACAGCTCAGCACATCTGTAGAGCTCAAGTAGCAGCTTCAGGGGGATGGCCAGAAATACTTATGCCCCTTATGCAGTTACTGCGTGACTTCCCAGACGAGCTGAGAGCTGACATTGCTATGCACCTGAATCGGGAGATCCTGCAGCTGCCGCTGTTTGGAGCAGCGAGCAGGGGCTGCCTGCGGGCCCTCTCCCTGCACATCAAGACCTCGTTCTGCGCTCCGGGCGAGTACCTGTTGCGCCGCGGGGACGCCCTGCAGGCGCACTACTATGTCTGCTCCGGCTCACTGGAGGTGCTCCGGGACAACATGGTGCTGGCCATCCTGGGTGAGGATCCCACCACCACCCTCTACCTACCCCAAAACCTTCCCCCAGAGGCCTTGGGAGTGGCCAGGAATCTAGGGACTGGGTACTCTCTCTTGGTCCTGGCTCCCTACCACCATCCCCTTTAGACCATACCCCTTGGGCTCTCCCCTAATCCCATTGGCCATCCCTGAACCCATCAACCCTTCCCCAGTGACTGTCCCCCAAGTCAATTGATCCTTTCCCATTGCACCATCTCCCAACTCCACTGACCCTTTTCCATCGACCCTCAACTCCATTGACCTCTACCCTTTAACTGACCCTTCTGGCCATTCTTTATTTTTTTAATTTTCATTTATTTATTTTTTAAAATTAATTTATTATTTATTTGTTTTATTTATTTTTGGCTGCGTCGGGTCTTAGTTGCAGCATGTGGGATCTTCATTGAGGCCTGTGGGATCTTTCGTTGCAGCGCGCGGGCTTCTCTCTAGCTGTGGTGTGTGGGTTTTCTCTTCTGTAGTTGTGGCGCATGGGCTCTGTAGTTTGCAGCATGCAGGCTCTAGTTGAGGTGTGTGAGCTCAGTAGTTGTGGCATGCAGGCTTAGTTGCCCCGTGGCATGTGGGATCTTAGTTCCCTGACCAGGGATCGAACCCACGTCCCCTGCATTGCAAGGCGGATTCTTTACCACTGGACCACCAGGGAAGTCCCTGGCCATTCTTTATTGATCATCCAATTCCATCGATCATTTCTCTAGCTTTACTGACATCCCCAATTGACTGTCTCCCAACTTCACCAGTCATTCTCCACTGACCTTCTGCCAACTCCATTATTTCCACCAATCCCATCGATTGACCCCCCCCCCCTTCAGCCATCCTTCAAACACATTGACCATCCCTCATATCCACTAATATCCTCTTCGTCCCTCTGCCCCAGCTGACTGTCCCCATCTCTTACCCACAGGAAAAGGAGACCTGATTGGGGCAGATATCCCTGAGCCAGGGCAGGAGCCTGGGTCAGGCACAGCTCCAAGCTACGTGCTGAAGACCAGCGCCGACGTGAAGGCACTGACCTACTGTGGCCTGCAGCAACTGAGCAGCCGAGGGCTGGCTGAAGTCCTGAGGCTCTATCCTGAGTACGGGGCTGCCTTCAGGGCTGGCCTGCCCCGGGACCTCACCTTCAACCTGCGCCAGGGCTCTGACACCAATGTATGTAGACTCCCTATGGCCTCCACCTCCTCTGAGGTCGCCTCCTTCAAAGTAGACCACCCCCCAGCCCCAGAGAGAGCTTCATGAATTCCTTCCACCCTGAAAACATCACCTCTCAACTCCAGCCACCCCCTTCCATTGCCCCTTCCATGCTTAACATCTTCCAACCCACTGACCCTACTCCATTGGCCATTATCCAACCCCATGGACCATCTCTCACCACGTCTACTTCCAACTCTGCTGACCCATACCCTGTTGGCCCCACTTCCGCCTCACTCCAGTATCCTCAAAGGACCCACCCCCCCACTTCGTGTGCTCCTCCTCCATCAATTCCCTCCCTCTCTGGACTGGGCCTCATCCCCTGGGGCTTCCTCTTCTCCACTCACCAAATGTTTCCTGGGCCCGTTTTGGTTTAGGCTCTGGGCCAAGTCTGTCGTTTACACCTTAGACCTTGGTCTTTTACTGCTTTTCAGACTTATGTTGCCACTCAGGATTTCTCTGAGTCGGAGTTGGGGGTATCTCTGACTCAATTCCACAAAAAGGTCCCACATTCTCAAACCCCACAACACTGGTGGGTGGGACTAGGAGGTGCTGCACCGGGGGAGCGGGGAGGTGTGAGTCAGCCTGAACCCCCCCCCCCCCCCGCCCGTGTTCCTGCAGGGCCTCTGCCGCTTTTCCCGATCCCCTCGCCTCTCCCAGGTAACGCACCCTTCCTGGGTGGGGTTGAGGTTGCATGGGAGAAGACGGGAGTGGGGGGCACCTTTCCTTGGCTGCTGTGCTGCAGGGTGAAGGGAGAGGGGGTGGGGAGCAGCAACCGCCAGTGAAGGCTGTTGCTTACTGAAGGCGCCTGTTGGTCACTGCCCTGTGACATCAGCTGCCCCCTCTGCCCACAGCCCCGCTCGGAAAGCCTGGGCTCCTCCTCAGACAAGACCCAGCCATCCGTCACAGAGGCTGAGGCTGGGGCCGAGCCTGGAGGTGGTCCCAGGCCCCGGCGGTCCCTCCTGCTGCCCAACCTCAGCCCAGCACGGCCCCGGGGCTCCCTGGTCAGCCTTTTGGGGGAGGAGCTGCCCCCATTCTCAGCCCTTGTCTCCTCTCCTTCCTTGTCCCCAACCCCCTCCCCTGCCCTGGCTGGCCGGGGCCACAGCCCCTCCCCTCATGGCCTCCCCAGGGGCTCTGCTGCCTGGAAGCTCCCCCAGCTTCTCATTCCCCCACTGGGAACCTTTGGACCTCCGGACCTCAGTCCCCGGTGAGACGCCAGCCTCCCCTGCCTTCCCTATACCCCTGCTGGCTTCCAGAACCTTCTCTGGGCTCCGTCCCCAGCATTCTGACCAGTGCTCCTCCCCATCTGCCCACCCCGCCCTTCCTGATTCACCACAGCTTGCAACCCCACTCCTCTCTGACGGCTGCTCCTCCCCAGCTCCCTGGCACCGCAGCCCCTTTCACCCTCTGCCTGCTCTGCTCTGGCCCTTACCCTCTTCCTGTGGGACTGATGACCACTGCCTCCGTCCCAGGATAGTGGATGGCATTGAGGACTCTGGCAGCACAGCAGAGGCCCCTACGTTCCGGTTCAGCAGGAGGCCTGAGCACCCTAGGTCTCACTCACAGGCGCCTCCTACAGGTAAGGGCCAGCAGTGGACTTCAACTCACAGTCACCCATTTGTCGGCCGTCCATCCATCCATCCCACATGTAGTCAGGGCTTACCAGCTGCCAGGTGCTGTGCTAGGAACACGCAGATGACCCAGACCTGGTCCACACTCTTAGCGAGCTTCCAGTCTAGTGGGGGAGACACCTGTGTACTCAGATAAACGATTCCAGAACAGGGTGCTAAGTGCCGTGACCGAGACAAGGAACAGGGCTCTGAGGTGGGAGAGGAGGGAGCCTCTAACCCTCCCTCCTAGATGAGGGGACACTAGAGGTGAGTCTTAAAGGGTGGGCAGGAGTTTGAGGGGAGGAGCAAGGCGGTTGGTGAAAGGTATAGAGGTATGACCAGGAGAGCAGTTGTGTTCAGACACCGAAGAGAAGGGACTTCCCTGGCAGTCCAGTGGTTAAGACTCCGTGCTCCCAATGCAGGGGGCACGGGTTCAATCCCTGGTCAGGGAACTAAGATCCCGCATCCCACACGGTGCGGCCTAAAAAAAAACAAAAACAAAACAGATACCAAAGAGAAGCTCCGTGCTTCTCCGTGGGGTGGGGTGGGAAGGGGCTGGGGAAGTGATAGGGCCACGAAACCATCCTGAAGAGCTTGGGTTTCCCAGCATCCTGACCCCAGAACGTCCTCTCCCCTTGCCCTCTGCCTGCCCAGTGAAGGGCCCAGCCCAGGCTGTAGACTCGAGCTCCCTGTACTCACCCAGCATCCCTTCTCCCCACTCCGTCTGCAGGGACCATGCCCAGCCGGGAAGTGGACACTGAGGCCGAGGAGGTGAAGGAAAAGGTCTGCAGGCTGAACCAGGAGGTGGGTTGGGGCTGGCCCCTCCCCTCCAACCTTGGGATCAGAGATGTGCTTAGTATAGGAGCATTTCAAAGGGTTTGGAGCCAGAGTCCTGAATTTGGATATTCACACTAGCTGGGAGACCTTGGGCACGTCCCACAATCACTCTGAACTTCAACTTCCTCATCTGAAAATGGGGAAATCAATACGTTCTTCCCAGAGTTGTTGTGAGGATGAGATGAGGGCACATACATGCCTGGCCCAGTCCCTGGCACACTGTAAGTACTCAGGGACAGCTACTTCCCCTCCTTCCAGCTGGCTCAGGTGGTCCAGCCAGAAAAGAGGGTCTCTCCTCCCTCCACCGCCATGGGATTTGCTCCTGCAGGGACCCTCCCCCCACCAAGTCACATGCTCCAGTCCTTTCCGGCCCCCTCCCCTGATGAGTGGGGCAGTGGCCAGGGAGGCTGAGCAGGCCTTCAACCCCAGGGGACCTGGACCCTCAGGTCTGAATCCTGGTCGGAAAGAGCCCTGATCCTGTTTGCCCAGGCTGTGCCTCCGCCTCCCCCTCAGGGATGTCAGAGCTGCGTCCACAAAGCAGCCAGATCGAGCCCTTGAGCCCTCGGGAGTGCTCGCCTGGGTTCTGATAAACAGCAGGCATCCCACGGGGCGCACCTGGGCTGGGGCGGGCCCTGAGGCTGGGGGCGGAGCCAGCCCCGGTTCCGCAGGATTCAAGGTCAGCCCTGCTTCCGCATGCGGTTCTTCTAGACCAGTGGTTCCCCAACTTGGGTGTCCAGCAGTACCCAGAGAACCTGTTAAAATGCAGACTCCTGGGCTTCACCCAATCTGGAATGTCTGGGGTGGGGCCCAGAGATTGGCATTTTGACAAGTTTTTCAGTTGATTCTGTACTCCCTGAAATTTGAAAAACGCTGAATAGACACTCGAGCTCGTGTGATGTATCACCTGAGAGTAAGCCTGCATCTGTCACTTCGCAGCTGTGCGGCCTCTTTGAGCACTTTTTTCTACATCTTGTCAAAGCGTGTGTGGCGGGGAGTAGCAATAGCTGTCGTCCCAAATCCTTTTTGGAAAGAGGCTGGGGTATTTACATCTAGACGAAAATAACCCCTGTCCTGTCTTCTTCTCAGGGTGGCCATGAGCAGAGAGTGGGTATGAAAGAGCTTTGTAAACTGTAGAAGGGAGTGCACCTAGGAGGGTGGTGAATGTTATGGCACCTGGGAGACAATTTGATGTGTTTTCAACAGATCTCCCGTCTCAACCGGGAAGTGTCTCAGCTTAGCCAGGAGCTTCGACACATGATGGACCTGCTACAGGCCAGGCTGGGTCCCCCAGGCCACCCAACAGTCTCGGCTTGGACCCCAGATCCTCCTTGCGCACCTCAGAGGCCTCCATGCATCTCTCCCTGTTTGTCCAGACCACTGCCTGGCTTCCAGGATACTACCCTCGCTGAGGTCCACTACCCAGCCAGTGTGGGGACAGCAGAGATGGGGGCTGCCCCCCCCGACCTGAGACCCTCCATGCTGTCCCCTTACCCCTCAGAGCCTGACCCTCTGGGACCCTCCCCAGTGCCAGAGGCCTTACCTCCGAACTCAAGCCTCATGAGGCACAGCTTCCGGTCCAGGTCAGACACGTTCCACTGACCCTGGCCACGGGCCCAGGCCTGTTTGGGGTGGGCACTGACGCCTGCCATCCAGGGAGGGGCTGGGCCCCTTGGCCTCCTGCCTTGGGTTAGAAGCCACCAGATGGTCTGGTTGGCTCTGGATTCTCTGACCTTTTTAACAAAGCCTGGTCACTTCTGACCCTTTGCCTTTTCCAAACCCTCCTCTATTCTCCTCTGTGAGGGGAGCCACCTGAGGCCGTGGAACCCAACAGGCATGAGATGGACCGCAGTGCCCACTGAGCTGGGCAGATGAGATGTCTGGCTTTCTCCCCAGGACCTGGAGGCAGGTAGAGATGGGGGAGCAGAGAGGGGAAGGGAAAAGCCCCCAGATCCAGCCTGGGAAATGAAGACTAAGGCAAGAGCAGGCAGGATCTTGGTGTCTACAGCAAGAGGGATGGATTGCAGATTCCAGTGCGGAGGTAGCTTAGTGATACCATGAGGTCTTTTGTCCCAGCCCCCAGGTCTCTGCTGGAGACTTTGAAAGCAATGTTGCTTCGAGAGGGGTAGGTTTGAAATCCTGGCTGGCATTTTTTTTTTTTTTTTGCTGCGCCGCGCGGCTTGTGGAACCTTAGTTCCCCAACCAGGGATCGAACCCCGGGCCCTCAGCAGTGAAAGCTCCCAGTCCTCACCACTGGACCACCAGGGAAGTCCCCTGGCTGACATTTGAGTAACCCAAGACTTCTTAGGCCTCCCACCATCAGCCCAAGCTGGAGGGGCTCACCTTACCCCACAGCTCACATAGGAAATGAACCGATGACCCCAGATATGTATTCTTTGACTCTCACAGCACTTTTTTCAAAATATGAATGAGTTGTCACATTGAAAATCAGGAGAGTTCACATAGAAATCCAGATATTCCAGCTTCTCTAAACAAATTCGGGAGATCTGGCGACCCTGGGCCAACGCCGCACCTGGCAATAATCAGCTGGTGTTGGGTGGCCACTGTCCTCTTTGGATGAGACCTGCACTCTCCACTTCTTTGCAGTCCCCACATTCCTTGATCATCTCCTGACACCCAGCTAGCTTCCCTCATTTGAATTCTTTATCTGGTCTCTATGGGTATCTCAGTTTGCAATCCCTGCCTTAGAGTGTGCTCCCAGGTTCCTTTACCCCAGTGGGTGCCTTTTGGGCCCAGCAGTGTCTATTTCTACCCCTGGGCTTGGGCCTGGGCCTGTCAACATCTTTGTTTCTGTCTTTCTGCAGGCCGACACTGAAAGTGGTCTCTTCTGCTGCCAGCAACTTGAAACAGTCCCAGCAGCACTCCTCCCCCTCCCCCACCCCCAGACCTCAGCCACGCCTGTTCTCCCCCTTCCAATATGGTCTCACTCAGGGCCCTGACTTCTTGAAAATTCACCCCGGTCTCCAGCTCTCCTTTACCACCCAACACCCTGGGCTCACTTTTGGATAGGAAATAAACTCTTTATTTTTGTAGTTTTTGGCTCTGGCTATTTCTGGAGGTTGGTCTGATAGCCCCAGGGCTTTGGAGGAACCTACACGATAGTCACTCCCCCACAGTATCCCAGGGCCCTGTTGCTGTCTCTAGGAGGGCAAAGGTGCCAACCAATCCACTTGGCACCATGTTCACGCCACTAGAGGCCCCAGAGATGAGGCAGAAACCTTAATGAGTCACTATGGGCCCATTACACCCACCCTCCCCCCAACCTGGTCAAAGCCACAGATTCAGACACGGTATGTGGGAAGGGCCCTGACTCAGGTCCACCTCCAGTCCTGGAAAGGTGGCTCATGGGACTCCCCACCAATCCTGCATTAACCGATCCTCTACCTGTTGCAAGCTAGGTACAGCAGGGTCTGGAGGAAGCCCTTGTCACCAGCCAAGAACCTGCTAGGAATTCCGCTCTGCCCCATCCCCTTTGCTCTCCTAAGGTCTCTCTTCTTTCTTAGCTTTCACTTCTCTGATGATCACTGCAGGGGTGGGTATTATGGATGTTAGAGGCACCCTGGTGACCAGATATGGGCAGCTTTGTGGCAGGTTGTCCCAGACAGGTTGCCAGGTCGATTCTCCAGCTCAGGCTCCAGAGTATGATGGGTGTTGGCTGGTGTCATAGCAACGAGGCCCACAGCTGTCTATAGGGTGAGCTTTGATTCCATACAGGTTCCGAGTAGTGTCCCTGGGGGTGGGATGCAGAAGCAGAGGAGATGCTGGTCTGTGTTGCGGGGTCGGGGGTGGGCAGAAGCAGAAGCGGTCCTAATCCATACTGAGGGGAGCAGAAAAAATAGAAATAGTCCTGATCCATAGGAAGGGCAAAGTGGGGACAAACAGAAGTGGTTCCAATCTGCATTTATGGATGTATGGGGAGCGACAAGGCAGAAGTGGTCTGGCTCAGTATTTGGCATCAGAGACAAGAGCCGGTTCTGGTTGGGGATGGAGAGAGGCAGGGGCAGGGGCGGAGGTTGGGGTTGAGCCAATGGCGGAGGGTCCCGGTTTACGGCTGGGCAGTAGCAAGAGCTCTCCCTGTGACCCCACCCAGTAGCCTCCAGAGAGCCCTTTCTATAGCGCTTCCATCATCTTTCTCATCTCAGAATGTCCCCAACAGTCGGGCTCCCAGAACTGACTTGGCCCGAAAGCTTGGACAAGGGCTTCTCCGCGTTAGCGAGTGCTTAGGGCTGGTCCACGCGGCCTTACGTGCATATTCATTCACACCATGTTTTTCCTTTCCCAATTCTGCACACACAGCCTTCTGCACTCTTGCAACGCTCCGCCAAACGCCTCCCCTCGGGGTGCCTGGAATCCGCGATGACGCGGTCGGCAGGCCTGGCCTTAAAGAGTTCCCGGCCGGGCTCCGCCTAGCCGGCCGCCGGCTCCACCCTAAGCCTAAGTCCCAGGCGGCCGCCGGCTCCTCCCAACGCTGCGAACTACAAGTCCTGCCGTCCTTCGCGCGCGCTCTCCCGCCTCTCCCGCACCCCACGCCGGGACCGCCTGAGAGTCGGCCAAGAGTGCCTCCCATTGGTCTCTCCGCCCTGTCAGTCGCCTGGGAGTATTGAGGGGCGGGTCGGAGGTGGAGATCCGGATCCGGAGCGGCTGAAAGGCGGAAGTGGAGGCCGGAGCCTGGGACACCGCCGGGGGGAGAGGAGCGGAGCCTGGCCGAGCCCCGGCCCCAAGTAACGCCGCCGCCCCGGAGCCGCCGTGAGTGTGCCTGTCCTGGGACCCAGTGTCTCGTTCGTGTTGAAGCCTCTCCGGGGCGGCCCTTCCTCCCGCCCAACCCTGGCTTAGGGGGATACTGACCCCTCCCCCGACCCGTAGCCCCCTCTTAAGGGGCTCCCCAGGCGTTGAGCCAAAGCGGGGGGGGATCTCTTCTTTCCTTCCCTTCCCTGCCCTTCGTGAGCCTTGGGAAACCCCTATGGCTGTCCTCTGGCCTGTCCCGGTCCGGTTGTGGGAGGGAGAGACCCTAAGTTCCTGTCCCTCTGCTCCCAGAATTGGAGGAATCTTTGTCAAGTGTGAAGGAGCCTGTCCCCCTTCTCTTTTAGAGGTAGCCAGGAGTGTTGTCTGTCGCCTCTCTTGTCCCCAGCCCGCCCTCACCCCCCGCCCCGTCCCGTCCCGTCCCACAAAAACAGTTGTCGCTCCAGCCCTAGAGGAATTTTATCTTGATTTCCTGGGGCTGGGGCGGGGTGGGGTGGGGGGGTCCTGGCTGAGACCGCTCCCACAACTCCTTAACTTCCTCTCTTTCCTCAAGCCGGAGAGCCACCCAGGATCTCAGCAGAGTTTAAAGTCTGGGTCACTCTTTAGGAATGAGCTGTCTTCTCCGTGCCTTGCCCCCTGAGCCCCCAGCCCTGTCCTCTGGTTGTGTTGTGTCGTTCTTTGAGTGTATCTCTGGCTCTTCCTGCCTCTGAACAATTTAGCTGAGGTTTGCTCAATCCTAGCTACAGATCACATAGATCAGGGTGGATCTGCCCATTCATTATCATCTCTCTCCCCTCCTCCTCCCCCCTTGCTGGAGTCTCAGCCCTGTCCTCCCAGAGCCCGTGAGTGGTTCCAGGCTGTCTCAGAGGGACTGCTCCTCTTGGAACTGCTGTCTGTTGGTCCTTAGAGAAGAGGAAAAAGACCAAAAATAAGGAGTCTGGAACTGAAGAGTCCTGGGCTATCTCTTTCCCACCCTAAACACACACGCTCACCTCCCTGATCAACAGGTCACACCACTTTTAGTCCTAGGGTCTATCTCCATTCCCTTCTGGGCTTGATCAAGTAAGTTGTAGATTGCAGAGGATTAACTTGATATCACAGTCGCACCTCTGGGTCCTTAATGTGCTAATTTTTGTAGCCCAAGGAATTCCCACACATGCCACAACGTGCTGATTCCCCCCACCTTTTCCGAGAGACAGCCCGTACTGACATCTGATCCTTGTCCCTTGCTTGGGACTTAGGTGTGTGAAATGGCTGCTGTCTCAGACCAAGCTGGGAGGTTCTTTGTTACGTGGCCAAAGTACAGGCCAGAGACTGCACCTTAATGAGAGCAGCCTGACTCTGAGGCCATGACTGACCCTTGCTATCTACAGTGGAGGAAGGGAGGGAAGACCATGCTATCTTTGGGAATTTCTGTAGCTCTTCAGTGTTCTGGGCCATCTTTACTGCCCTTGGATGCTACTTAAAGTTGTTTCGTCTTGAGATCTTTTTGACCTCTTCTGGACAATCACCAGTGTCTGACTCCTACAAACTTTTGAGCTAGACCTGGGATGCACTCCTTTCATTTTTTATGGAACAACAAAAAAAGTTTCTTGTTAGAGTCAGCAGTCGAATCACAAGCTCTCTCTCTCTGGACTTCTTTGGAGGGTTGTTGGAGACTTCTATGGCCAACCTAGTTTCTCTAATCTGGTCAGTCTGTGCCCCTACTCACCGGCCATTGGTCTCTGACCAAACTTACCTCCTCAGTAGTGGGCTGTAGTTTCTGGAACTCTTTGGGAGTCCCAGGATGAGGCTGGTCAGCCTTCCGAGGGGACCTTCTTTGTCTGGACTTGATCTCCCAGCTCTGATTCTAAAGCAGGCTTTTGAAGGAGAAGCTATCCCTTTCAGAGAGACAGGAAGGCACCAGTGCCCTGAGTGGTTAGGTGGCCACTTCTGGCATCCACAGATTATAGAGTCCAAGCAGAGATCTGACACTGCTTGGCAGAGAGGGAGGGCTGTGTGTGGGACAGAAGCCCCTCGCCTCTGATGCCCTTCCTCTCCTGCTTGCCTCTTACAACCAGTGGGTCTTTTTCTGCCTTTATACTATAGAAGGGTGGTAACAACTAATTTTTACAAATCAGTCTAAAGTTGCCAAGTTCTTTTCACATGTGTTCCTCACATGTGTTCCTGGGAGGTTGTGGGAATTGTATCTCCACTTTAGAGATGCTGCTGAAGGAATTTAAGTAGTTTGTCTTAGGTCACACAGTTAGAAAATGGTAGAGCTGGGTCTTGGGATTAGATGTGCCTCATCTTCCCTAATAGCGGGTCTTCCTTTGGTCTGTTTGTGGAAGGAATGGACATGCGGGTGAGCAAGCAGTGGCCCAGGTGCAGATTCTTTAGCCTCCTCATCAGTGGCACTCCTCCTCTGCTTCCGGTATTCTTCCCCAGCCCTACCCCACCCTCCTGTCTTCTTTCTCCTCTGCCTCTGGGGACCATGGCAGTTATGAGTCCCAAGTCAGTACTCTTCAGGGCCTGAGAGTTTGCTCACATCTGCATGCCATTAATTTCTTGGGAACCTGAAAGTCAAGATGGCTAGAAAATGAAAGTAAAAGTGAGTGGACTCAGGGGTCCCTCTAGGCAGGGTGGAGGGCACAGAGAACTGGTGGAGCTGGCCTCTGCTTAGCCCCCGCGATTCTCCTCTGGTGCTGCCTACTGCTTGCAGTGGGAAGAATGTGGCTGTCTACCAGGTGCTCCTCTCACTAGAATTTACATGGAAACACAGAGTAAGGTCAGAAATTTAAATTCAGCCCCACCAACCAAGTACATCTTAGAAAGACCCTTCTTCTTCTAACCCTTGCCTGGTAAACAGAGAGACGGTGTGGTGGGGTGGAAGGCACGAGAGCCTTAGAGTCAACCAGGCCTGAGTTGTCATCTGGACTCCCTCATTTACCAGTTGCGTGGCCTTGGGCTTGTTACTTGACCTCTCTGAGCCTCTCTTTCTTCCAGTGAAATGGAGATACAAAATATCTTGCTGAATTAGAAACAAAGGGTAAAGCTAGTCCATTCCCTGGCACAGGATAGATAATCACAAGGTCCATGGAGTTTTGAAGGTACATCATAATTCATCCCTAGGATTCTGATTCAACATTTCTACCAGTTTTCACTGTGATGCTCGGTGCTTTGATGGATGGTTCCCATACTGTCTTGTTCCATAGATGGTGAACAGAATTGTTGTGGGTTCTATTCCCATTTTACTGAAGAGAACGCTAAGACCATGACTGTGCTCCTCCCACTGGGGTTCTCAGACCCAGTGGATACTCAGAGCCACAGATCTTTGCATCTTCTAGGCACTTCGATCTTACTCAGTGTTCAACATTTTTATGCCAGAACAATCCTGGATCTATTATAGATTGGAATGCAAAGTTTGCATGTATTTAAGCTAAAACAGGAAACTTGAGGACGGTATTTTGATTGCAGCAGGCTGCTTTGGGTTCGATTCCCAGATTCCTGGAAGTTTGCATTTTCTCTCCCCCAACTTGAGCCGGGATACTTTTGTTGGGGCCATTTGAGAAACACCGATTCAGGTAGACTTTGTAAACTAGGATGTCCCCCAGCCCAGGTAATAGTGCTTTCAAGAGCCTTGGCAGGGGAGAATTGGAATATTTCTTAAGGAGTTCTCTGCATTAATAGCTTGGTTCTATAAAAGATTAGTTTTCAGAGTAAACATCCCCATCTCTTGTATATAGGAACAATAATCCAAATAAAAGCTAAACTTTTTGAGTTTTGCTTCCGATGTGCCAGGCACTCTCCTCTGATCCTCACAACAGCCCCAGGAGGAAGGTACTGCGTTCAGTCCCCAGGTTATGGTGGGGACTCCATAGTGAGTGGCAGAGCAGGGGGAGAAAGTCTGTGCTCGGATCCCTCCTCACCCTGTCTCTGGGCTAACTGTGTGCTCTTCCCTTTGCGTGGAAGGCCCTTCTCCACCTCCTGCCTGGGAGCAGCATCTCCCAGCTTTTCTCTCAAAGCGCAGTTGGAACATCACTTCCTCTGTGAAGCCTCCCCTCCCTTGAAGGAGGCTGAGGGCTTTTCTCTTCCCTGTGCTTTCCTCTCATTGCTCCTTGTCTGCCTCCTTGTCTAGTGTGTGAGCCCTGTGGGGGCACCGATCGTGTCCTGTTTTATCTCTGTGTCCAGTCCCACCGTGACACCCAGCATAGTAGGCTGTGGTTGTCCAAGGAAAGGGCAGACATTCAAACCTCCCCTTGAAGCAAACGCCCGCCCGTTTCCTCTAACATACACAACGCAGATGTGGTGAACCTGAGATTCACGCTCACGTCCCTCTGATCCCAAAGCCTGAGCCATTTCTTCGTCCATCCTCCGCAGAGTTGCTCATAGATAAGAGAGCGGACAGGTGAACAGGATGAACGCTACAGTACAGACGATATAGGGGGTAGAGACAGGTCACAAACTAAATTTCCAGAGGGTAGAGCTCTCTGTCCGGCACAGTTTCATCAGGAAAGGCAGCATGGCTTTGGCCATCCACGGTCTGCTGACCACCTTCCAGCATACGTGTACCTGGTCAGTGTGACCCCGCAGCCGTGGGTGGTGAGGCAGCACCGACCCCAGGTCAGAGCTGGGCAAGGGTCTATGGAAGTGAACTCAGCTCTGGTCCCTGGGTGCTCCTTTGCATATCTGCACAAGGCTCATTCTTGAATAAGGGTGGGCCTAAGAAAGGGGTGCCAGCAGAAAAATTGCAAAGGTAGTAGAGTTTTCTCCCAAACCTCCACACCTGGTTTGCACTGTGATTAACATCTTACATTACATTGTATACTTGTTGCAATTAATGAGCCAGTTATGATACATTATTATTAACTAAAGTCCATACTTTATTCACATTTCCTTAGTTTTTTTTTTTTTTAAACAATGATCAGACATTGATTCTTTTTTTAATTAATTAATTTATTTATTTTTGGCTGTGTTGGGTCTTCGTTTCTGTGCGAGGGCTTTCTCCAGTTGTGGCAAGCGGGGGCCACTCTTCATCGCGGTGCGCAGGCCTCTCACTATCGCGGCCTCTCTCGTTGCGGAGCACAGGCTCCAGACGTGCAGGCTCAGTAGTTGTGGCTCACGGGCCTAGTTGCTCCGCGGCATGTGGGATCTTCCCAGACCAGGGCTCGAACCCGTGTCCCCTGCATTAGCAGGCAGATTCCCAACCACTGCGCCACCAGGGAAGCCCCACGCATTTCCTTAGTTTTTATCTAGCGTCCTTTTTCCGTTCCAGGATCCCATCCAGGACACCACGTTACCTTTAGTTAGTCTTACCTGTAGTCATGTCTCCTTAGGCTCCTCTTAGCTGTGACAGTTTCTTAGGCTCTCCTTGATGTTGATGACCTTGAGAGTTTTGAGGAATATTGGTCAGATATTTCATAGCGTGTTTCTCAATTGGGATTTGTCTAATGTTTTTCTCATGGTTACACTGGGGCTATGGGTTTGTGGGAGGAAGACCTCAGAGGTAAAGTGCCATTCTCACCACATCATATCAAGGGTGTGTACAATTAGCGTGACTTACCACTGTCAGCGTCAGCTTTGGTCACCCGGCGGAGGCGATTTTTTTTTTTTTTTTTTTTGACTGCGCTGGGTCTTCATTGCGGTGCGTGGGCTTCTCAATGCGGTGGCTTCTCTTGTGACGGAGCACGGGCTCTAGGCGCGCGAGCTTCAGTAGTTGTGGCACGCGTGCTTAGTTGCCCCGCGGTATGTGGGATCTTACCGGACCAGGGCTCGAACCCGTGTCCCCGGCATTGGCAGATGGATTCTTAACCACTGCGCCACCAGGGAAGTCCTGAGGCAATGTTTGTCAGGCTTCTCCGCTGTCTCCCCTCCCCCTTTTTGTGCTGTCCTCCCTGGAAGGCAGTCCCTCTGTGCAGCCCACGCTTGAGGGGTGGGGAGTTACGCTCCTCTCCTCCAGGGCAGGGTATCTACATGAATTACTTGGAGTTCTTGTACACAAAAGATTTGTCTATCCTCCCCCATTTATTTATTCAATTATTTATATCACTATGAACTCGTGGGCATTTATTTTACACTTTGGTTTATAATCCAGTACTACTTCATTTTATTGTTCAAATCGTTCCAGCTTCGGTCATTGGGAGCTCTTTCAGCTCCCTTTGACCTACCCCCATCATCTTGGGGTTTTTTCGTTTTCATTTTTGTTAGCACTTCCTTACTTTTTGGCGCTACAAGATGCTCCAGGCTTACCTTGTGTATTTCCTGCCCTGGTCCTAGAATCAGCTGGCTCTCCAAGGCCACTCCCTTTTTAGTAAACGCTTCCTCTCAGTTACGTTGATATGGAGTTTTGTGGTTGGAGTTACGTTATTTCTCCTCTTGATGGTTAGTTGTAGTCACCGAAGCCTCCAGAGGTAGGTGAGGTAGAGCTGCGCCTGGGAAATCCACCCCTGGAGACTCCTGGGAGCTGACCCCAATGGCAGGCAGTTGCTTCTCCATACTTCTCCTACCTCTGCCTAATGCTTTTTGACTGATCCAAAAATGGTCGGATTTGGTATTTACTCTGGAGTTTACTATCCAGTTGGGAAGATGAGGTACATAATCGTTCAGTATTTCAGGTGCTAAGTTCTCCAGCTAAACCTTCCAGGTCTGGTAGGCGAGTCCATGTGGTCTGGGCCAGCGTTCTTTTGCTGCCATTCAAAAACGGACCTCCCCTTTGGGAGGGTTCATGCAGGGTTTGTGGCTCCAGGCAGGCTCAGGGCAGGCTGTCACTTTGAGCTGTGATCCTGAATCATTGAATAGCTTAAATCCTTCCGTTGTACTGTCATCCTTATGAAGATGTGTAACTTGAGCCCTGCTGGAAACACTAACTTGGGATCTTAACAGGAGTTGGTTTACAAGCCTCTTGCCTTCTATTCATAGCTCCGTGTGTGTCCCCTTCAGGTGGCTCTGTCAGAAGCATCCCAGGCGTGGGGGAGGGCGTGGGTGGCCTCCCTAACCCTGGCTGCTCTCCTAGTCATCAAATTGCTCTCCGAGCTGCTCCGAAGGCTGTGGTGATTAATGACACCAATTTCCAAACCTCTAGCATTTGCAGCCTTGTTTATTAAAAGGAACTCTGGTGTCTTTGTCAGCTCTCCTGGTCCTGTCCCCTCCCCCTCTCCACCACTGAACTCCTTCTTCCCTTTCCTGAAAGAGGCTTTGAAATGGAAGGAACGGCATTTGGGCTTTAAGATGTTTTGTGTTGTAGGGCTTTTTTTTTTTTAAAGAGTTCTTGATTTGCCTGGTTAGGGGCTTTAACTCATTGTTGATTTTTTTGGTTGGTGGTGGTCGTCCCCACCCTCCATTCTTGTGGCTTTGGAAGCCAGTCTCCAGAGAATACAAGGTTATGGTTGTTGACAGGACATAGGACATCAGCTGTGAGCTGCTCCTTTTTCTAGGGCACTGGTGAAAGTTGTTGTCTTAGTCTGTTTGGGCTGCTATACAAAATTACAACAGACTGGGTGGCTTATAAACAAGGAAATTTATTTCTCACAGTTCTGGAGGCTGGAAGTCCAAGATCAGGGGGCCCTCTTCCGGGTTGCAGATTGCCGACTTCTTGCTGTGTCCTCACATGATGAAAGGGGCAAGGGCGCTCTGAGATTCTCTTTTAAAAGGGCACTAATTCCAATCATGAGGGCTCTGCCCTCATGGCCTCACCTCCCAAAGGCCCCACCTCCAAATACCATCACAGTGGGGATTAGGATTTCAACATAGGCATTTGGGAGAGCGACAAAAATATTCAGACTAGAGCTGTTGTCCTATTCAGCATTCTCTCCAAATGAGGGGCACTGAGGAATGGGGTTCAGGGAAACTGGAAGCAAAAGCAATACGTGAATAAATAGTGTTTGAACGTTTACTCGAGGAATCCACTTCGTAGGGACTTCCCCGCCGCGAACATTTATTTATCGAGATCTTGCTCTGAACGAGGCCCTTTGCTGAGAGTCTTCGGTGCATCCTTTACCCAGCAGCCCTGGGAGATGGGTGGTGCTAATCTCTCTATTTTACACGGGAGGAGATGGGTTTAGTGACACAACACAGAGTCACCCTAGGAAGTGGTGGCTCCAGGACTTGAACTGAAGTTTGACTCCAGCACTCGTGCTCTTCACCCCTGTGTAGAAGGAACCTAAGAGGTCCTGTCTGGGGTGGCGAGGTGTCTCCTCCACTGGGCTATGGCTCTGTTAGGGGATCCAAACCGTCTGGCGGATGGATGTGTATTGAAGCCTTCAGCTGCCCCGTTCACTTGCCAGACCTAACCGGGCTGTACCTACATCGCAGGCTCGGTTCACCACATTTATGAACACCCACTGTGTGTCAGGTTTGATGTTATGTGCTGTTAAAGGGAAACCCATAGTCTGCCTTTGAGAATTTTGTAGCATGATCGTTTCATCTGCAGCATGCCCTTAGTTTCTCTCACTTTCTCATTCCCAACCCTCAAGCCCCCAAGTTCTTCAACCTCTTGCCACCCACAACAGTCATGAAAATTTGGGGCTATGAAGTAGAAGTGTGATTCATTCATCGAAACCTGTTGAGACCCATTCATTGCCTGATTTCTTCACTTCACCCTTCTACATTTTGTTCGACAAAAATTTAAGAAAGGAAACATCAGCCTAAAATATTGTTCTTTGGCACCCGGGCTCCTGAAAGCAGCCATCATCCCTCAGGTCCCACAGCAGGAACTTTGACCTTGTTTCTTGTTAGTTGGGCAGCCTCTGACCATAGCGTGTGTGGTGTCTGAGCAGGAGGAATTTGGTTTTGCTAGATCTGATACCTGATTCTCTTTTCCCCTGCTTGCCTCTGAAGCATGACCTCTGCCCTCTGCTCTCTGTTTAGGAGCTGAGGGCAAAACAAAGAGGGCGGTAACTTAAACTGACTTTTTTTTTTTTTTTGTAAAGACAGGAAGGGTTTGTGAGAGGTGTCAGTTGTTGGTATGAGTAGCTCGATAAACAGGTGTTGCTGATGATGCTGACTTTCAAGCAGAGGTTCTTGGAGTCTTTCTGGGCCTGGGGCGGCAGCAGCAGCAGCAGCAGCTGTGCGGGCTGGTACTCCTGGCCCCTGCAGAGACCGTCCCAAGACAGAGGGATCGATGGGCCCTGTATTGTTGAGATCCTGGTTAGCACCGTCTGAGGAAATAGTAACTGCATGAGCATAAACAGCTCAAACAGGGTAATCGTGAGGCTTGTGGGTCAGCTGGTCTCCTACAGCCGTCCTGACTGCCTTCCACGTGACCTGTGCTCCGTCCTGGGGCCGTGGCACGTATAGGTTGTGGCCAGGGAAGAAGCTGAGCCTTGTCCAGCTCTCTCTGTGTTCTACCTGGCACCAGCAGGTGATGAGCTGGGGCGGTGGGGGGGAGGTGAGCCACCACACAGCCTTGGTCCCATCCCCCCCGCACCCCGTACCCCGTACCCCGTACCCTGTAGCTGGATGCGTGTGTGGGTTTGTGCCACCGAAAGTGCCAAACTTCAAATTGGGCTTTTGCTTGAGGCCTCTTAGAGAGCTGCCCTACATGGGGCCGGAGAGTCTGCCACAACCTTGCTGGCTGAGGTGTGCTGAGCCGGAGGCCAGGCCCTCTTAGGGAGATAGGCTCTTAGGAGTAGCACTCGTAGGGCCGAGAGCCCCCCGGCGCCTCTTCGAATCAGTAGGCAGCACGAGCCTTGCCAGGTGCAGCTGTAGGCAGACCGCTGTCCGGCTGGCTTTCCCCATGACCCCGCCACCCAAGCGCCAGGCTCCTCTGTGGCCAGCGGGGCCGGTGAATGAGAACCCTAGAGCTGCCCCTGAATCCCGGGGCCCTTCCACGGATGGTACGGGCGGCCACACCGGCCAGGCTGTGTCAGCAGATCCCTGTAGATAAGCCCCTGCCCCCCAGCAGCCTTCCTCCCCGTGGGCACAGGAAGAGAGGGACTGGAGGTTTTCCTCCTGGGCCTGAAAGTTAGCGCTGACTCTGCTTCTCCGCCTCTCCAGGGAGCCCGTCTGTGGTTGAGAGCTGAGAAAGCAGTTTGGAGATCGGAGAAGGATTTCTTGGTGCTCTTGCTGGGGCAGGGCCCCCGGAGGCTGGGGGTCTGTCCTCAAGAGTGGCTTCCACCCAACTCGGCCTGGCATCTATGCTGAGCGACACAGCCGGTCTTCCCAACAAGGGAGAGGGCTGCAGGAGCAGCTGTGCTCTGTCCTGGCTGCTCCTGGCACAGCTCCAGGTTCAGCCCGGACACCGGGCAAGGACCACTCGGTCATGTGTATCCAGGGTTTAAGCCTCTTGGTGCCCCTGCACACTGGCCCCTTTTGCAGGTGTTGGTGGAGTTTGTGGACTCCATGCTCACAGGCCTCACTGTGGTGCAGGAGTCTAGGCACTCAGCCCCAGTAGAGTCTTACTGTTGAAAGGGGAGTGAAGTGAAACTGCTCCCAGTTAAGGGAGTTGGGTGGGCTGGGGCAGATTTAAGGGCCTGCCCCAGCGGTAGGGGGCCCCTCTCACTCTCAGTCCCCCTCTGGGATGATTTCCCTCCCTTCCCCCTAGAAAGGGAGTTGTCTTGCTGTGGCTCTGTAAAGGCAGCATACCCTTCCTCTCCTGCTGCCATCTCCCCTAAGCCCCCTACTTACTGGTGGGAAGAGGCTACAGCCCTGGCCCGACACATCCCGTCAGCGTTCTCCCCAAATCTCAACCTGCACTGTTAAGCTTCTGGCTTCCAGGGCCCAGCTTCTTCTGTGACACGCTCCAGGTGAGACACAGGCTCTCTGTGTGGCAATTCCGTAGTCCTGGTCACACGGGAAGACACCCCTCTCTTTGATTCCACCCCTAAACCCCTTTTCCCTCTGCAGATACGCTCTGGACTGGTTGGGGAGTGCAGAGCATCACACCATCATAACCTCTTTCTCCCTGCTGAAAAGACTTAAGCGTCGGCTTCTCTTTTTACTATCATGAAGCTTTAAACAACTTTAAAATTCTTTAGCTCACAGTTAAGTACAAACAATAAATATATTCTTAATATGTATGCAGCAGGCACATTTGTTTATGCTGAATCCTGCTATCTTGCCCCTTATTTGTTTGGGTATCTTTGTTCTCTTTTGGTCCTCTTCTAATTCAGACATCATCTTTTTCATAGTCTTTTTTTTTTTTATGACTGCATTGGGTCTTCGTTGGTGCGCATGGGCTTTCTCTAGTTGCGGCGAGCGGGGGCTACTCTTGCCGTGCACGGGCTTCTCATTGCGGTGGCTTCTCTTGTTGCGGAGCACAGGCTCTAGGCGCGCGGGCTTCAGTGGTTGCGGCACACGGGCTCAGTAGTTGTGGCTCGCGGGCTCTAGAGCGCAGGCTTCAGTAGTTGTGGCGCACGGGCTTAGTTGCTCCACGGCATGTGGGATCTTCCCGGACCAGGGCTCGAACCCGTGTCTCCTGCATTGGACTACTGTGCCACCAGGGAAGCCCCTTTTTCACAGTCTTTACTCTGAATTTTTTTATACTAAGACAGAAAATATTTTATGTACAGGGGAGCTAGATTGGTATCATATATCTAAGCTTTAATTTTTCATTGCTGTATGCAAAATTCTATACCAGCAGCATTTTTAACCTTTTCATTGACATGTAACTTACATACAGTGAAGCTTACAAATCTTTTTTTTTTCTAATAAATAAATGTATTTATTTATTTTTGGCTGCGTTGGGTCTTTGTTGCTGCGTGCAGGCTTTCTCTAGTTGTGGTGAGCGGGGGCTACTCTTCCTTGTGGTACGCGGGCTGTTCACTGCAGTGGCTTCTCTTGTTGCGTAGCACGGGCTCTAGGCACGCACGGGCTTCAGTAGTTGTGGCTCGCAGGCTCTAGAGCGCAGCCTCAGTAGTTGTGGCTCACGGGCTTAGTTGCCCCGCGGCATGTGGGATCTTCCCGGACCAGGGCTCGAACCTGTGTCCCCTGCATTGGCAGGCGGATTCTTAACCACTGTGCCACCAGGGAAGTCCCGAAGCTTACAAATCTTAAGTGCATTTTTACATTTGTAGACGTCCATGTATCTACTTCCCAAATCAAGATACAGAACTTTTCCATCCAGCAGCGTGTTTTTAAATTTGATACAAACTCCTTTTCCCATAGTTAAAAGCCGTATTTTATTAAAGCATAGACGGAAGGTGGTGGCCTCATTATTCTTAGTGGATGTGATGACGTTATTAATATTCTTGGGTTTTCTATCTCTGATGGTGGAGCCTTGCTGGAGTTATGAGTCCTGGGCTCGGGCTCTGCCACCACCTGGCTGTGACCCTGGGCAGGTCACCTCACCTCACCTCACCTCCATCTCCTTCTCTGTAATTATGAAGAGGAGTTTTGCACTTTGACAACCAGTGAGTCAAAGCTACTTAGTTAGGCTCTTAGTAGTATAACAACCCTGCCGTTCGTTAGAACCTCATCTTCAGGGGGGTACTGTACCATGCACACTATGTGTTGTTTCACTTAACAACTCTGTGTGATTGGTATTAAGTAATACCATTTTATAGATAAGGGACTGAAGCTGACAGCTGGTCACTCATCTGCCTTGGCCAAGGTCACTCAACTAATAAACGGTGGAGCCAGGCTTTAACCAAACCCAGTTCAGCCTCCCAAGTCCTGACTGCTAGTTGTGCTAGGAAGGAACGTGGGGACCTCATGGGGCTCTTGGCTTGTGTTGCTTCAGATTCTTCTTTCCTCTGTCTCTGCAGCCAGCTCGAGGCCTGCGTAGTCCTGCTGTGAGTCTGCCCTGTGGTCCTGGGTGCCAGTAGTGGTGGTTTTCCCCTTTGAGGACGAGCTGTGTTCTTGAGTCTATGGGTAAATCATCTCCCCTGCTGTTCTGAGCGTTTTAATGTCTTCCACCTTAGCTTTTGAACCTAATTACCTCTCCTGTGTCCCCTGATTTGTTCATTTATTCTCTTTAAGCTAACAGGTTGCTTCTGATGTCCTCTTGCCGAACTCTCAGGGTGTTAAATATTCAGGAATGCTTTTATCCAGAGTAAAGTGTAGCTGAGGAGCCACTGGCCAGAAGCGCCTCCAGGGGCCCTGGGCGGGCTTGCTGGGCTCTCAGCACCACGCCCTCCCCCTCCTCTCCCTGTCCTGGTCCCAGGCGGCCCCAGGCTAACCTTGAGTGAGCAAGTCTAGAGCAGACCAGCCTCTGGCCAAAACGAAATCTGGTTGGTTTCGTTAATCTGCTCACTATCCAAGCTGTGCCGGGACTCTCAGCTAGAGGAAGTCTCCGAAGCAAACAGGAAGCACGAGAGACACCCACCAGCTGGAATTGCTCACTCTTTACCAGAAGGACAAAGAGTATGAAGTGGGTGACTTCATGGATTAGAGAAGAGAAAGGTGAACATTTCGAGTGGAGGCTGGGGGGAGGGGCGACATTCCAGCAGCATGTCGCATCTTGGAGAAGGCTTCAGGTGTTGAATAAAGCCAAGAACCCGTCTCCGTCCCCAGCCTCATCCACCTGGATTGTCCACGGTACCCATCTGGGGGGCGCCTTTCTGTTTCTCACATTCCTCCCTCCTTCCTGTGTCAACTGCAGCTCTTGGGCTTAAATCAGCCTCCTAGAATCACTTGGGGATTATTTTATTTTATTATTTTATTTTTTTTGGCCGCGCCGCACGGCTTGTGGGATCTTAGTTCCCTGACCAGGGATTGAACCCGGGCCCTCAGCAGTGAAAGCTCCCAGTCCTAACCACTGGACCACCAGGGAATTCCTGGGGAACTTGTTTTAAAAACATTGATTTCTGGGCTGCACCTCTAGAGAGTCTAGATTCAGTTGGTCAGGCTTATTCTCTAAACGCCCTGGGTGATTCTGATGAAAAAAAGTTTGAGACCCACTGACCTACAGTGTCCAGAGCAAGGAAGAGCAGCGTCCTGCTCTTCTTTCCTCTTTCTCTCCCCCCTTGGCCCCAGGATGGGCTGGGCGTGTGCCCATTATGCCTGTTCACGGGCCAGAGTGTTTAGGAGCTCTGATCCCTTCTGCCCTTTCGTGTGCCCCGTGGGGAAAGGTATAGGATGCCCCCATCCTCGAATTCTCTCCTGTTTCCCGTGAAGACGTGAGGTTGGGAGTGATGCTTGTTCTCGTGGCCTCTGAAGAAACCAGGTTTCTGATTTGGAGCGTGGCGGAGGGGGTCATGGCAAGGAGGGGCCCTCGAGGTGCTGCTCTACCCATTTCAGCAGCTTCATGAAAATATCCGGGAGGAAATTCATCCCACTCGTGTGTTTTTCCTGGTGCTGGAGAAACTGGTTTTTAAAAATATATATATATTTTTTGCCTATTCTGTATCTTATAAGGAACTTTGACCACAGCTTTAGCTCTTAAAGAGAATTGGATTTTGGTCTGAAAGAAGGCTTTTACTGGGGACTTCCCTGGCGGTCCAGTGGTTAAGGCTCCGTGCTCCCAATGCAGGGGTCACGGGTTCGATCCCTGGTCGGGGAACAAAGATCCCTGCAAGCCACGTGGTATGGCCAAAAATAATTATTAAAAAAAAACGAAGACTTTTACTGTGCCATTCTGGGTTATAATTCCATCATTTGACTGCGCCTGTGGGTAATTCTAGCTGCTGGTTCAGGAGGAAAGATTCCCACAGTGGGCTTGCCTCCCCCAGACAGCAGGCAAGCTCAGTGAATTCACCTTTACCACCTGCCAGGGGCTCCGTCTCTGATTTCCCAGTCTTGGGAGGGGAGGACATAGGGCTTCCTGGGGCTCTGAGTGTGGCCTTTGCCTGTCTGAGGCACCTCCATGTCTCCATGTGCCCTTCATGGCAGAATCAACTTCCTCTGTGCTTTATTGTCTGGGAAGGTTCAAGACCTCTGCTCACGTGATCACTAAGTGGGTCCAGGAAAACCACGAGGCAACAGGCCATAAAAAAATGCTGTGTGTGCCTGCTCAGGTATCTGTGGAAGGCAGGACCAGCATCCAGGCAGAACATGTCACCAGGCAGTTTGCGCCAGGCGGAGCACCTAACAGCGCTTAAGAAATGCAGACACAGGCCCTTCTCCAAACCTTCATCGGATCTCCGGGGGCTGGCTGCACAGCTGATTTTGTTGTGCAGACAGGGTTGAGAACCGCTGCATGAAAGTTATTTGTCTCTTCTGGCTTGTTTAAAAAATCAGATTCTGGGCAGGTTTGGAAACCCACTGGTTTGATACGGACGAGACTTAGATGTTACCTCTGTTTTTCTTGACTTGTAGATGCTGGTTACCTCCTACCCCAGTGGCCCTCAGCCCCAGCTGCTTTGGTTTTCTTGGAATCAGAGTCTTCACCTCTGTTCCCCTCACCCCACTCATTCATACCTCCTTCTCCAGTGCCCCAGCCACACTCTGTTGCCCGGCCAAGATTATGTGTCACGTGGATTCGTGGTAATAACCAACCTGTAATTCCATCGTGGTTTCCCATCATTGCTGTTGCCTGGCCTGGCCCTGGGCGACTCCTCCCACTGGTGGCAGGAATACACAGGGACTACAAGATCACTGTGACTGTCAGCCAGAGCCAGCCCTTGCTGGGCCAGCAAAGCTGCTGCCACAAAAAGAGTCTCATTCACCCAGCAGCCCGAAACCAAACACAGAGGGTGGGCGTTGCCTCCACCGTTCTTCCTACAGCCGGGAGGATGGCTGGCGTCCAGGCTCCGTCACCATGTGCTGGGTGGCCTTGAGCAGGGCATTTAACACCTGAGCGCAGGCTGTTTATCTGAAAAATGGGAGATGGTTTTAAAGCTTAAAGGAGGTAATGGTTGTGCAGTTGTTCAGTAAATGTTAGCTGTCTCTGAAAATCATTTCATTTGGTGAGTGCTCTTTGAATTCCCTGTTTGTCCAGAACATAGAGAGGAAGACAGCAAAGAAGCCAAAAGCACAGACCTCACCTCAAGGGCCATGGTGTAGAATCTTGCCAACATCATTGACCGGGGTGAAAAGAGAAAGCATCTTAAACTATAAAATATTTCAAAACTGGCATTTCTTGTCACTAATTGAGATTCCACCCCCCCCCCCCGCATGCTTCCTTCCTTGTACTCTTGGGGAATAGGTGGCCCCCGCTTCAAACCTCTTTTCCTTTAGTGACGTCCAGAAAGGAAACTGTTGTTCCTGGTTAGTGAATCACTCTTCCTGAAGCTCACTTTTTAAATGAGTTGCTGGGAGAACTTGGACGTGGAGAAACGATTTGAGGTTGCACAAAGCAAGGCCTCTGTGCCTGCTTCTCACATGAGCACAGACCATTGCTTCCCACAAATGTTCCCCTCTTCATTCACACCCCGTCCTTTGACTGTCCGGGAACACGCTCCCCGCGCTCAGGGGCAGGTCAGGGCTGTCTTGCTCCGAAGACCCTTCCTGCATAGACTCTATTCTGCGCAGGGCAGTCTCATCCAAACCTTTTCTTCTCAGCTTAGGTTCAAATGCCGCACAGCGTATTTAGGACACAGTACCTACTCACAGTGCTCGTTTGTCAAACATTCTGTGTACGTTCTGATACCTTTTAGTATAAGTCTTCTAGAGGCTTCTGGAGATAGCCTCCTCATCCTTAGCAGTTCCAAAACTTAAAAAAAAAAAAAAAGTTGGCGCCTCCGAAGGTACCACTGACTGAGTGACTAAGATGTCAGTGCAGGAACACCAGCTGCCGGGTGTGCAGGTCTTGGTCTTGGTACCTGTGTTTGTCTCCGCCCTCCCACACCTCCCCCTCGTCCTCCCTCAGCCCTGCCTCTGCCAGTGGAGAATGGAACTGAGGTCTCTATTTAAAAGGGAAATTTGGCAGCTGTTCTGACTGCCAGCAGAGCTCGCTGGCTGTGGTGTGTGTTTGGTTTTGTGTGTGTTTGGTTTTTTAATGTGTGTGAGACTTCTGGCCCATCAAAAATGAGAGAGCTGGGGGGAAGAGGCTCAGGATGAGGGAGTGAAATAAGGCTTTGATTCCAGCCTCACACTGAGACCGGAGATGGCAGGACAAAATGGCTCTTTTGATAACGACTTGCACCTGGCCAGGCCCTGGTCCCTGAGTGCCCACGAGGTTGGCCGAGCACCTTGTCTGAGGAGCTTTCCACCGGGACTCCCCGTTCCCTGGTTGGCCTCACCACCCACTCTGGCTTTGCACAGAGGCAGGCTGTGATCTGAGCTACCAGACCGCAGGTCCACTGTTTGTTGAGCTAGATCCTAGCGTCTCCTGAGCCATTTTTTGGTACCCTGTGTTGCCTGTTGACTTAACTGTCACCAGGCTGGCATATGCCCATTCCTCTCCTGTGGGTGTTTATTTGTATGTGAATGTACATATCTGGGGATGGGAAGTCAGTGTGTTTGCTCAGAACTGTGAGCCTAGAGTTGGGAGACCACTTTTCCCTTTACTGTCGGACGCCCGTAGGGCCAGGAGATGTGTGGTACAGCCTAGTTAGGGCTCGTGTCCTAACTTGCGGAGAAGCCGGGCAGGGGGTTAGGGAGAGGGGAGGCAGTCAGCCAGGTCATCAGGGCAGGGCAGTGACCTGTGGTTTAGGAAGGGCTCACTGGGTGGCAGTCTTTGGCCTAACCCAGCACTTCGGATTTCTCCCTTGCAGTTGGAGGCCCCTCCCCACTAAGTGCCTCTTTGCACAGCACTGGCCCCCGCCCCCACGCTCACCGGCACCACTGCAGCGGGACGGGCCATGGCGGGTCGGGGAGGTGCAGCACGACCCAACGGACCAGCTGCTGGGAACAAGATCTGTCAGTTTAAGCTGGTCCTGCTGGGGGAGTCCGCAGTGGGCAAATCCAGCCTCGTCCTCCGCTTTGTCAAGGGTCAATTCCACGAGTACCAGGAGAGCACAATTGGAGGTGAGTGGGCCCGAGGGAGAGGGGGTGGCCTCAGGGAAGTCGAAGAGACGCCTTGGCGTTGAGAAGGGAAGCTGACTGCCCAGAGGCTAAGCATGCCTGGGGCAGCAGCACCTCGCCTCATCTGGGCCCTGGAATCAAACCCAGCAGCTGGTCTCCATGTCAGAGTCCCAACAAGCATCTAGTGGGAATTAGCTGAGAGTCGAAAACTGCCTTCCTCTCCTGGTTCTACCTCTTGATTTCTTTGTGTGGCCCCGGGTACACCCTTCCACTGGCCTGGGGAGGGAGAGGTTGCGTCTGCCTCTCTGAGGGTTCTTCTTACCGCTGCCAGGCAGTGCATCTACCCCGGCCTCCCCCACGTTCCAGAATGGGGAAATGGCCTCGTGAGTGGGCTGGTGTTTCTGAAGCTGCCCTTTACCCCTTCTTGAGCTCAGAGCCCGTCATTGATTTCCCAGTGGTCAGCATTTAGCACGTGAGGGTCTGGACTCAGCCTCCTGCCTCAGTGCCAGTACACACCCCGAGGGGCTGGGGCCGACCTTGGGCTTGAGTCATCCTTTTTCTACCCTCTTGGTTGGTAGGAGGTTTCCAGGCAGCTGGAAACAAAATAGGCCGTGTCAGCAGTCTTCTGCTGCCTCCTCAGCACTCGAGTCAGGAGCTGGAGAGGGGAAGTGAGGCGGTGCCCCAGGCCCCTGGGGGGGGGGGAGGGCCGACACGGAGAGCGGGCTTCCTGCACAGAGCCGTCGGGATCCTCTCCTGGGACTCCCACCTGCCAGTCCCAGCTGCGGGACTCCTTTGAAGCACGTGCACAAGTGCCGTGTGTTCCCCTGCCTCCTCAGGCCAGGGATGGGGTCACTGTGTTCCCTGAAGGTCGAGCCAATCAGGAATAAAGTCGAGGGCAAAGCCGAGGGTGGCGGCTAGCCAGCGTGCCTGGAGGTGGCAGGGGCGGTGGGAAGCCGGCCACCCAGCCCCCGCCTGGCAGTAGCACGGCGTGTACTTCAGTCTTCCCCAGCGTGGCTGAGTGTGTGTGAGTGTCCTCAGGACACCGAAGGCCAGCGGTGCTCCTGGGCTGGAGCAGACAGAGGGACTAGGCCTGTTCTCTGAGCGGAGGGAGGAGGAGGAGGAGCGTGGGCCCACCCTTTTGTGCTTGGAGCCAGGTTTCTCCTAGACTTTCCCTTTCCTGCCCGTTGCCGCTGTCCTTCAGAGAGGGCTCCTGAAATGGCTGAAGTACAAGCAGGCTTCCCTTCTCCTCCCACTCTTGCCTGGCTGGGTCTGTAAAGCCAGTGCAACCCCCAGCCCCCTCGACTCAACAGAAGCGCCCGCTCCGCCTGCCTTGCTCGGCTGCTCTGGCCGCCGGGTTGGGGGTTTTCGGGCTTCTAAGTGCCAGAGCCCGGATGGCACAGTGCAGATACGTGAGGGTGTCTCCTCGGCCCCTCTGCACCTGGTAACACTGCCCTCCCTCTTCCAGCGGCCTTCCTCACACAGACCGTCTGCTTGGACGACACAACAGTCAAGTTTGAGATCTGGGACACAGCTGGACAGGAGCGGTATCACAGCCTGGCCCCCATGTACTATCGGGGGGCCCAGGCTGCCATCGTGGTCTACGACATCACCAACACAGTAAAGATTTTCCCTTGCTTCTAGACCCTTTGTTCCTGAATGGGGGGTGGGCACATTTCCTCTGGTGTTTGGGGGTGTCTCGCCAGAATCTTCAGGGTGGTGACATCTTAGACACCTCGGCTCTGCCAGTGCCAGCTTCTCCAGTGAACAGCCCTGGGCAGAATGCCTGCTCCGTCCTGTTGACGCTCTGGCCCTGTCTCCCCAGGATACGTTTGCAAGGGCCAAGAACTGGGTGAAGGAGTTGCAGAGGCAGGCCAGCCCCAACATCGTCATCGCGCTCGCGGGCAACAAGGCCGACCTGGCCAGCAAGAGAGCCGTGGAGTTCCAGGTGGGGGACGGACCAGGCTCGGGGGGAGGACGAGTCAGCTCCACTCGGCTTCCCCAGGCTGCTCGGGCTTTGTGAAGGGCTGCGTTGGGCGGCAGCAGGGGAGCTTCTGTTTGCTGTCCCCTCACGGCTCGAGCATGGGCCTAAAGGGGATGCCATCCACCACTCCGCCTTCTCTGTCAGTGGTGGTGGGGTGTGTGTGCATATGGATAGCAGAAGCTTCAGCTAATTTTTTCTATGAACTGGCTTTTTAACGAAACGGTGAAAAAGACAGACTTTTTCAGGTAATATGTGCACATAGGAGATTTTAAACAGCACAAGAAGGTATACAGGATGTAATTTGGGTCTCTGACCCTAGAAACTCAATCTCCCTTCCCCCAAGTTCCTCGCAGTTTCTTGTCTTTCTGGAAACATGCACAAGCGTATGAATCCCTTTCTTTACATACTATATACTTAACTTTTTTACCCCTCCCCACCCGATGGACTTCTAGGTTGTGTGTAATTGCAAAAGACTGGAAACAGTGCCATAGTCGACATCCACATACTTTTGTCCAAATGTGCAAGTGTATTTGTAGGATAGCTTTCTAGAAATATTTCCTAGCCTAGTGATTTTGAAGAGCAAGAAGGCAGAATGGGCCTATGGAGACCTGAGTCAAACTTCTGCCGACGTGTGTGAGCTGAGAGGTGCTGTATGTGAAGTGGGGAACTCAGAGCAGGGGAGCCTTAGGCCTGAAAACCCCTGTGTTGTCTCTGTTGTGTGGAAGACACTGTGATCAGGGAAGATTTTTATCCTGGGCCTCAGCCCCTGCCAACTGTCAGTGTTTCCCTCCCACCCACTTTCTCACCTCCATCCAAATCAGGAAGCACAAGCCTATGCAGAGGACAACAGTTTGCTGTTTATGGAGACGTCGGCAAAGACTGCGATGAACGTGAATGAAATTTTCATGGCAATAGGTAAGTTGCCTCGGCTCCCCTCCTGCAACCAGGGTGTGTTACTTGCCTGCTGTTCTATGGTAGGTCTGTGGGGTCCCTTCACCAACAGATCTTTTACCATTTTTGATACTTTGATAAAATTGTTTTCTTTTTCATCTGACTCTCAGATATAGATAGCTCACTCCAGAAGTTTCTAAAGCCTGGGCCAAAGTCTCACCACTTCACTTCCTGACCCTGCAGCGTACCACCCACCTAAAGCTGTACATCACCAGCCCCCTACCCACTTCTTAGGATTTTTGGGGGGCTCATTTGGCTCTAGAGTCATCCTGTGTGGGTTTGAATCCTCGCTCTACCACTTACTAACTCTGTGGTCCTGGGCAAGTTATTTAACCCCTCTTTGCCTCAGTTTCCTGAAAGACCCAAAATGTACTTGGCACATAGAACACACGTCCATCAGGATGTTGGTTATCACTGATTGGGTGGTACCCAAGTGGACTTGGGAGAGTACTAGGGTTCCCCCACAAACACCCATCTTCTCCCTCGTCTCCCAAACAGCTAAGAAGCTTCCCAAGAACGAGCCCCAGAATACAGCTTGTGCTCCGGGCCGGAACCGAGGAGTGGACCTCCAGGAGAACAACCCTGCCAGCCGGAGCCAGTGCTGCAGCAACTGAGCCCCCCTTACCTGCCCACTGCCCCCACCTCCTCCGCCTCGACGACCCGACTGGAATCCACTCTAACCAATCGCACTTACCGACTCGGGCCACCACTGGGGGGCAGGGGGAGGGGCCCACCATGGTTTCTCCATATCATTTTGATCATAGGCCGGAGTGAGTTATTCCACCTGCACCTTTCTGTACAAATACTAATTCAATTTTAAGTCTTAAGTCACTTTTTTAATATATATGATCTGCTCTTCCCACTTCTCCCCTTTCTACTGCTCTCCCACTCTTCCTTTGCCGGTAGTAGCCACGTGCCCCTGTTCCGCCCACCCTGGTGTATGGGGTGGCGGGGGTTGGAGCAGTTACCCTTCTTTCCCTCTTGCTGATTAGCGGGCTCAGCAAGAGCATCCATATCCTTACTGTGTTGGGAGTGCGCTTCGTTCTGGGTGATGGGGCAGGCCCTAGGGGCCAGGGAAGGGGGAGGCAGCTCTTCCCTCAGCTGGCTGTCATCAGGCTGCAGCGTCCCCTCCCCACCCCCTGACTCACAGCTGGGAGAGAACCCACAGCGTTACCACAGCATTATTGTGACAGCCACGAACCCATTGCCCACAGCCCCCTTCCCCCTCGTCCTTGGTCACCCTGACCTCTGGCTCTGAGCCCTGTTCTGACCAAATCACAATGATGAGTATTTGGGGGTGGGTGGGTAAGGGGGGTAGTGGGAGGGGATGGAACCAACTTTTTCTGTATTTTGTATTGTATGTTTTCTTCAACATGTAACCAATCAGTATCTTGTCAATATAGTCAGCCGATCGATCGACCTCCCGCTTGTCTTCCTTGTCTTTCTCTGGCAGAGTTTATCAGACCGTAGCCTCTCTAGCTTACTTGAAGTTAATTTAAAATGAACCTCTAAATCTTGTTAAACAAAAAGTTTAAAGTGAGGGGATGTTGGTGGTCATGGTAACCAAGAGAAAGAGGCCAGCTGTTACCAGCTCTAACTGGGTGGAGTGGGGTAAGAGTGAGCTGGGGCTGAATCTCACCAAGGCTGAAGTTGAGGGTCTTGTGTTTGCCTCTCCCCCAGCCCCTCCAGATTATATTGGGGTATGTGCAGTCTGTATTTGAAAATAGTTGGTCTCTGAACACCAGAAACAACCTCTTTGGGGTTTTTTGATTAGTCTGTACTAGGCTCGTGAGAGACGGGGTCCTCTCACCCTCTTCTCTGAAGAGGAAGGAACACCGACGACCTCTGGAACCTTGGACTGGTCATAAGGCCAAGACGGCAGCCCCACACTGGGGCCAAGCCGTCTGCTCCCTAGTCTCTGGGGGGCCCTCTGCTGGTTCTGGAGTCAAGTGATGCTGGGGCCCTTTTGGCCCTCTGCTGCTCCCTGCTGGGGCTGCTGGTCCAAGCAGTGAGCTGAGCTGAGTGAAACAACACTGCCCACTCTCCCCCCAGCTTCCCGGGGGCCAGATTTATCGTGGACCACCACCTTGAGGTGCCTTTCCTGCCCCTCTTGGCCCTCCACCTGGCCTCCCTCTACCTTTGTTCTACCTCCCCCTCTGACTCCAGCCCCAAGAAATGACCACAGACTCTGAAGCGGTGTTGCTCACTACAGTGGTGGTTTACTGGGTCAGGCTAGTTTGGAACCCTTCTTAGAGCCACGGCTCCTGAGTCTCGAGGCGGGTCCTGTTTGGGCTTCAGGGGAAGGCAGCACCCGGCACTGGCCACGGACGCACAGCTGGCCAGAGGGGGTCAGGCAGCAAGTCATGGCGGCGGGATCCAGGTCCGGTGGTAATGACATTTGCTGGTGCACCTTCTGCGCCACGCGGAAGCCGCTCCCATCCGGGTCACAGCCCTCCAGTTGCCGCTGGCCAGTCACCATCAGGCATCCGCCGTCCACTTGAACCACCAGCTCCTCAGGGGTGAAGCCGTGGGCATACATCTTCATCTGGAAGCCATCCTCCGCATGGACGTTGCCCCGTACAGCTGCCGCATCTGCCGTGAGCTGCTGCACCGGCAGGGTGGTCACCTGGTTCTGTTCAGTAAAGGCCACGCTGGGACATCGGGACGCCGACTGGCTCCCGTTGGGGAGACTGCTACCGACCCGCTGCATCCGAGTGAGCAACTGCTGTGGAAGGGCGCGAGGCTCCGAATGCAGCGCTTGGCGCTGGGCCGGGCGGCGGACGCCGGGAGCGGGGGCCCTCGTGGCCCCGCGTGGCTCCGCTCCTGCCCGCGCGACGCCGCCCCGCTCAGGGGGCTCCCTTGGCTTCCGGCGAGGTTGGCTTCCACAGAGTATGGGGTCAGCTGTGCACGTCCTACCTCCAGGGGTCAGGTTGGCAGCCGCCCTGGCGCCCCCTGCTGCTGCTTTTATCTCGGATACGGCCGCTTTCTCGGGCCCTTCCCCACCTTAGAGAGGGCCCGGCCGCCGGGGCTGAGACACAACCGGATAGGCCAAAAGAGGCTGGTGGCGCTCGAGCCCAACCCTGGAGCTGTCACCAGCACGGAGCGGAGATGAGATTGAGCCGCCGGGCTCTTGCCCTTCTGAGAATCAGGCCTGGGGGGAAGGAGGACTGTCCCCTGAACAGAGCCATCAGTGTGACCGCGGGGTCATCCATTCTTGGAACGTCCTGCAGTTCTCTGACCACGCACAATCCTGCGACACATGGGGATTGGGAGGTGGATGCGCCTTCCTGGTTTCCGTCATTCCACCCTGGGCCTACTGTGGCAGGCTCAGAGCTGGGCTCTGGGACCACAAAGACGAAGACTTGGGCCCTGCGCTACGTGGGAGGTGCCCACCGTGTGGGCGGGAGAGCCGTTCCGCCCTCCTCTGCCTCTACCCCATCTCCACCTTGGTAGCCTTTTACCTGACCATGGCCATTACTCTGGCGCTCAGTGCTTAGAAAATAAACCCTTTTTGTTGAAGTATAACGTACGCAGAGAAAAGTGCGCAAAGAGAACACACCCGTGTAACCACTTAACAGGTCAAGAAATAGAACTGTTGCTGTTTAACCGCCACACTAGGTGCAACTCTGTGTCCCGAGACGTGTGGGATAGGGCCAGGGTGGGGGCAGGAGGGAGATGAGCAAGAAGCCAACTCGACTCCAGGCCCCAGGCCTGCATTTTCACCCTTGGGCTTGGGAGGTGATTCCCCAAACAGAAGCCTGTGTTCTGGGGTACTTCTCCTTGTCCCAAGAGGGCAGCAATCTTTACTATCTTGGAAGCCTTCGACAGAGATTACAAGTGAGGAGGAGTCAATCTGGGGTGCTCGCACGGGCCTCACTTGTCTGTCCGACATCAAGAAACAGGACAGAAAAGCCTAGAAGCTGGAGGCAAAGGGAGCGACCGTGAAAGACTACAATTCCCATCATGCTCCGGGGCAGGGACGCCTGCGCACTGAACGCCGGTTGCCCATGCGGCCCTAGGGCTGGAAGCGCCGCGCCGCGCTGCGCCGCGCTCCGCTGCGGGGAGGCCATGACGGAACCTTCCCAGGCCTCGACCCCGGCCCCGGCCGCGCAGCCCCGTCCCCTTCAGTCCCCAGCCCCCGCCCCAACTCCGACTCCTACCCTCAGCCCGGCTTCGGCCCCGACTCCGGCTCCCACTCCGGCATCAGCCCCAGCCCCAGCTACAGCCCCAGCCGGGAGCACAGGGACTGGGGGGCCCGGGGGAGGAAGTGGGGGTACCGGGAGCGGGGGTGATCCGGCTCGACCTGGCCTGAGCCAGCAGCAGCGCGCCAGCCAGAGGAAGGCGCAAGTCCGGGGGCTGCCGCGCGCCAAGAAGCTTGAGAAGCTAGGGGTCTTCTCGGCTTGCAAGGTGGGGGCGGGGCCTGGGGTGAGAGGGGGCGGGGCTTGGGGCATCCTAGGGCTTGGGTGGGAATGGGGGCAAAGGTCTGGCTGGGGAACGGCTTCTCACCCCGGGTTACAGGGTTATTGACTGATTTTTCTGCCTCCAGGCCAATGAAACCTGCAAGTGTAATGGCTGGAAAAACCCCAAGCCCCCCACTGCACCCCGCATGGACCTGCAGCAGCCAGCTGCCAACCTGAGCGAGCTGTGCCGCAGCTGTGAGCACCCCTTGGGTAAGGCAGGTAGTGCCCTTGGAGCTGGGGGTGAGGGGGGTGGAGGTGGTGGGTCCTACTTGGACAGGATGACTTAAGTGCCACATAGTTTCATCTCTGAAAGACCGAAGATGCCTCCTAAGGAGGAATTGGTCTGGGAATGTGTATGCCCCAAGGGAGGAGAAAGGAAATCTGCCAGCCAGAAGAGACAAGAGGCCACCCAGATAGGAGCAGTCAGTCTCGTTGCCGGTCACGCTGCTTGGAGGGACTGAGGGTGTGTCTTGGCTGGCGATGAAAAGGAGCAGGAAGCCCTCTTGATTTTTTCTGTTCTTTTTTCCCAACTGCCATTTATCCTTACAGCCGACCACGTGTCCCACCTGGAGAATGTGTCAGAGGATGAGATTAACCGGCTCTTGGGGATGGTGGTGGACGTGGAGAATCTGTTCATGTCTGTTCACAAGGAGGAGGATACGGACACCAAGCAGGTCTATTTCTACCTCTTCAAGGTGAGCTTCTTCCAAGTGAGTGTGCGTGGGTGAAGGAGGGAGGCCGGGGGGTCTGCAGCTCTGTATTCGTTGAGCTCTACTCCTCCCTCTTCTTCCAGCTCCTGCGGAAATGCATCCTGCAGATGACTCGGCCCGTGGTGGAGGGGTCCCTGGGCAGCCCCCCATTTGAGAAGCCTAATATTGAGCAGGTGGGATGAGGCAGGTGGTAAGAGGATTGGGGGCATCTTGGAGGAGTGGGGAGGCTGTGTTATCCATCCCCTCCAAGCTGAGGACAGGGGAGAGGTTCAGAGAAAGGAGGATGCTTTGGGCTAACCTCAGGGTGGGCATGGAGGTGGGAGGGGGTATAATTTCTCCTCACAGACAGCTCCAGAGCAAAAGCCCCAGAGAGCCCCCTGCCCTCAGGAAGCACCTACTTTTGGATAAGAAGGCCCTGCTGGCTGCTCACACCTCCTCCCGTTTTGTCCCGTACCTACCTCCCCTTCTCAGGGTGTGCTGAACTTTGTGCAGTACAAGTTTAGTCATCTGGCTC
This sequence comes from Eubalaena glacialis, assembly GCF_028564815.1. Classification (NCBI taxonomy): domain Eukaryota; kingdom Metazoa; phylum Chordata; class Mammalia; order Artiodactyla; family Balaenidae; genus Eubalaena; species Eubalaena glacialis. The sequence goes on from NC_083734.1 coordinate 43,074,290, forward strand.
CCCGGGAGCGGCAGACAATGTTCGAGCTCTCGAAGATGTTCCTGCTCTGCCTTAACTACTGGAAGCTTGAGACGCCTGCCCAATTTCGGCAGAGGTCTCAGGCCGAGGACGTGGCTACCTACAAGGTCAATTATACCAGGTAGGTCCAGCCAGGGACAGCATGGGGGAGGCTTGTAAGCCCAGCCTGGGCTTTCATTTACCACCTCCCTGCTCCTCATCCGCTCTGCAGATGGCTCTGTTACTGCCACGTGCCCCAGAGCTGCGATAGCCTTCCCCGGTACGAGACCACTCACGTCTTTGGGCGGAGCCTTCTCCGCTCCATCTTCACCGTTACCCGGCGACAGCTGCTGGAGAAGTTCCGGGTGGAGAAGGACAAGCTGGTGCCCGAGAAGAGGACCCTCATCCTCACCCACTTCCCCAAGTAAGGCTTATTCTGGCCCGTCAGGATCTTGCACCACGTTCACATCCTCCCTGTGGTGCCCTTTTTTCCAGGAGGGCTTCCTGGATTGGTCCTTCTCACTCCATGAACCTTCTGGGATGTGGGCCTCTACCTGGGAGACTTGCCCAAGGCCCAGATATAATTTGCTAGCTCTTTGCCTTTTCACGTACTAAGTCTGGGGATGACAGGTACATGGCCCGAGTGCTAACACTGCCCACGCCCCTGGTAGACATGACTAACTGTTTCCCATGGGGTGTGGACGCAGCTCAGAATCCTTCTCACCACAGCACTCCAGGAGCTTACGCTTGAGGTGAAACCGTTTTCCACCCCTGTCCTAGTCCTTTCTGTAAGATTTTTCTCTGTTCTGCCACACCATCTTTTCATTTTAAACCTGGCTTACAGCCACCCAGTTCAAGCCTTTCCCAACTAATGCAGGCCCTCATGTGCTCCTCTTGCCACCAGGTGGCAGTAAGAGGTGGCAGGAGAGGGTGCAATCACATTTTGATACTGAGGCCCAGGGTGACTGGGTGCCCTGCCTGGCACACAGCACAGGATGGCTTCGGTTCAGACCCTGTCTCCCTGTGCTGTTCACCGTGGCATGCTGGGCTTCTAGTCTCCGTTCTGGATCATCCTGTCCTCCTACCTTCAGCGAGGGGCTCCCAGAAGACAGGGAGCTGTGCCTCTTCCTTGTCTGAAGGCAGAAGCTGTCTCTGTCTCCCAGTTCCCTGAGGGCAGCCTCCAGGCCTTCCCGTGTCTGGCGCAGGCTGCTCCCTCGGTTGGAGGACAGAGCTGTGGGACAGACTCTACCCTCCCCCCAGATTCCTGTCTATGCTGGAGGAGGAGATCTACGGGGCAAACTCTCCAATCTGGGAGTCGGGCTTCACCATGCCGCCCTCAGAGGGAACCCAGCTGGTGCCCCGGCCGGGTATGTGCCACACACAGTAGGCTTTCTGCTTGGTCCTCCTGGCTGAGCTCAGCCCCGCAGTGGAGGAGGGGCTGCAATTGGCAGCAGTGGGCAAGTACAGGAGGGCTCAGCTGGGGGTGGGAAAGCCCGGGTCCCTTAGAGGGACACACCAGCACCTTCGACCTCCATCCCCCGATTTTTTCGTCTCTCTCTATGTCAGCTACAGTCAGCGCTGCGGTTGTTCCCAGCGCCCCCATCTTCAGTCCCACCATGGCTGGGGGCAGCAACAGCTCCTTGAGCCTGGATTCCGGAGGGGCTGAGCCCATGCCAGGTGGGTGCTTGACCCCTGACCTCTGCCCCTCATTCACCCCTCCCCCAGCCTCTCTTGCTGTCCCTGGGAGACTTTGCCAGCTTCCTCAGCAGGCGAGAAGAGGAAGCTCCCAGAGAACCTGACCCTGGAGGATGCCAAACGGCTCCGTGTGATGGGCGACATCCCCATGGAGCTCGTCAATGAGGTCATGCTCACCATCACGGATCCCGCGGCCATGCTCGGGCCTGAGGTGGGCAGCCCAGCTTATGGACCAGTTGTGCTGGGGGTGGGGTGGTGGCTCACCACCTGAGACCCCAGCTCAACACCCCTCCTCTGGTGCCCAGACGAGCTTGCTGTCGGCCAACGCCGCTCGGGATGAGACTGCCCGCCTGGAGGAGCGCCGCGGCATCATCGAGTTCCACGTCATCGGCAACTCACTCACACCCAAGGCCAACCGGCGGGTGTTGCTGTGGCTCGTAGGGCTGCAGAACGTCTTCTCCCACCAGCTGCCACGCATGCCCAAGGAGTACATCGCCCGCCTCGTCTTTGACCCGTACGTCCCCAGGAGAGCCCAACCCGAGGCCACCACACCCAGGCACCTCCTCCTTGGCCTCCCCACTGCTCCCCAGGCCTCTTTCTCCAACCCTGGGTGATTCTTGCTCCTTAGTTCCCAGCACTGTGTACAGCTCAGGCCTCTGGGGTTGTTTTGGGCTCCTGGGGAGCATTTGGGGGACAGGTAGGGCCTGTGACCTGACCCTTCTCCCCTCAGGAAGCACAAGACTCTGGCCTTGATCAAGGACGGGCGGGTCATTGGTGGGATCTGCTTCCGCATGTTTCCCACCCAGGGCTTCACGGAGATTGTTTTCTGCGCTGTCACCTCAAACGAGCAGGTCAAGGTGAGTCCATGCCCCTGGTCCCAGCTGCATCCCACCCCCTGCTTCTGCTCTGGACGAGGTCGGAGCAGCACAATAGTGACACAGCTGCCCCCAACCCTTCTTTTAGTGGCCAGACAGTTCTTCACACCCCCACAAGGTGGCAGTTGTACTTTGATAACTGGATTAAGGAAACACCTGTTGACATATGGCACCCCAGAATCAGTAACACTTTTATTTTGTTTTTTTCTAGTTTTATTGAGATGTAACTGACATGTAGGACTGTGTAAGGTTAAGGTGTACAACCTGATGATTTGACTTACATACGTCGTGAAATGATGACCACAGTAAGTTTAGTGAACATCCGTTATCTCATATAGTTACAAAATTAAAGGAGTAGGGAAAAAAATGCTTTTTCATTGTGATGAGAACTCTCCAGATTTACAGTAACACTTTTAAATGGACCTGTATTTCTTTCATCACAAGAATGTTCACATACATTGGGGAGTTAACTTTTATAACAGCACCCTGTGCTGGGTGATAGTCCTGGTTTCTGTCCTTTAATTGTCACAGTAGACCCACTAGTAGGGTCCTTGGTTGTCCTGTTTTATTTTTTTAATTATTTATTTTTTATAAATTTATTTATTTTATATTTGGCTGTGTTGGGTCTTAGTTGCTGCGCGTGGGCTTTCTCTAGTTGCGGCGAGCGGCGGCTACTCTGCATTGTGGTGCGCGGGGTTCTCATTGCGGTGGCTTCCCTTATCGCGGAGCACGGGCTCTAGGCGCGCGGGCTTCAGTAGTTGTGGTGCGCAGGCTCAGTAGTTGTGGCTCACGGGCTCTAGAGCGCAAGCTCAGTAGTTGTGGCGCACAGGCTTAGTTGCTCCGCGGCATGTGGGATCTTCCTGGACCAGGGCTCGAACCCGTGTCCCCTGCATTGGCAGGTGGATTCTTAACCAGTGCACCATCAGGGAAGCCCTATTTTTTTATTTTTTATTTATTTTTTTAATACTCTTTTTAAAAAATATTTATTTATTGTTTATTTGGCTGTGTTGGGTCTTAGTTGAAGCATGCGGGATCTTCATTGTGGCATGCGAACTCTTAGTTGCGGCATGTGGGATCTAGTTCGCTGACCAGGGATCAAACCCGGGCCCACTGCATTGGAAGCGTGGAGTCTTAGCCACTGGACCACTGGGCAAGTCCCGTGTCCTGTTTTGTTTTTATTTATTTACTTTTTAAAATGGTGCAGCCACTTTATTTTATTTTATTTATTTATTTTTGGCCACGCTGTGCAGCTTGCAGGATTTTAGTTCCCCCACCAGGATCAAACCCGCGCCCTCTGCGGTGAAAGTTTGGAGTTCTAATCACTGGACTACCAGAGAATTCCATGGTTGTCCTGTTTTACATAACCCAGATCTGCATGGTGCCTCTTTGGTCCTGACGTGTGTGGAAGACAGTCTCTTTGGGGTTCAGATATTGTGATGAGTGGGGCCCTTGTGATTCCCCCTCCCCTTTCCTCCAATTCTGAGGCCCAGGGACTGGGAACTAGCCACCTGAGGACCACAGCTTCCTGGTTGGGTTTAGATGCAGGCCCTCCCTGCCATAGCTGGCCGCCTGACTTGGACACATTTCCTAAAATAGCTGAGTTTCAGTTTTTTTTCTGTAAAATGGAGGTAACGATAGCTGTTTCATGGGTTAACTTGAGGATTGCTCTGTAAAGAACCAAGCACCACACCTGTTCCAGAGTAAGCGCTTAGAAATCCAGCATCCTTCACTTTTCTCCCCATAAACTCCCCTTCCTCTGCCAGCCGCCTTTCCTCCTACCTGACTTGGATCCCCTGGCTATTCCCACCTCCTTTCCAGTCAGCTCCCTCCCCTCCCTGCCCTCCTGAGACCTCTCTAGCCACAGTCCTGCCCCCTCCCCGCTGAAAAGCCCTGCCCCCTTCCCCTGCAGGGCTATGGGACTCACCTGATGAACCACCTGAAGGAGTATCACATCAAACACAACATTCTCTACTTCCTCACCTACGCCGACGAGTACGCCATTGGCTACTTCAAGAAGCAGGTGACCCTCACCTCACCCCGTTTGCCCACTGCCTGGGGACAGGGGTCATTCTGTTTCATCCCCAGTGTGGATGGAGTGGGAGTCCCTTCGTCTCCCCTGTCCCATCCCACACCTGCGGGGAAGTCCTTAACGCCTGCATGCCTCCCTCCTGCTGCCCCAGGGAAGGATAGGGTTCTCTAGGGCAGCTGGGCAGGCTGGGAGAGCTGGGAGGTTCTGGGGGTGAGTCGGGGTGGGGGGTTAGCCAGCCTGGAAACATTCCAGGGACAGATTCAGGTTGGAAAAGGCTTGCCGATGGATTGGTCGTAACTCTCCACGCCCTAGGGCTTCTCCAAGGACATCAAGGTGCCCAAGAGCCGCTACTTGGGCTACATTAAGGACTATGAGGGGGCGACACTGATGGAGTGTGAGCTGAACCCTCGAATTCCCTACACGGAGCTGTCCCACATCATCAAGAAGCAGAAGGAGGTGTGTGCGCGTGTGCATGCGTGCACTCACATGCACGTCTCCGTGGGGCTTTTCTTGAACGTGCACTTGAGGGTGAACACGTGTGGATGTGTACCACGTGTACATGCATGGGTGCATGTGAAGTGGGATGGGCCAGGGTCTTGGTTCTTGCTCTGCCTCTTAGGGGAAATTAGGGGGGCCTGACTGTGGCCTGGGAGGGTGGTTCCTGGAGCTGGGTTGGCCCCTCAGACCCTTCCTTCCCTCAGATCATCAAGAAGCTGATTGAGCGCAAACAGGCGCAGATCCGAAAGGTCTACCCCGGGCTCAGTTGCTTCAAGGAGGGTGTGAGGCAGATCCCTGTGGAGAGCGTCCCCGGCATTCGTGAGCAGGGGTCTTGGCTGGGGAGGGGGTGTACTGCTTGGGGTGTGGACAGGCATTCTTAGGGGTGTTCTCCCGACTCCCCACTTTGCAGGAGAGACGGGCTGGAAGCCGCTGGGGAAGGAGAAGGGGTGAGTGTTGTGTGGAGGGAGGGGAGGGAGGAGGGGGAGGCAGAGGGCCCAGGAGCCTCAGACTCGGCCTCTCTTGCCCCAGGAAGGAGCTGAAGGACCCAGACCAGCTCTACACGACCCTCAAAAACCTGCTGGCCCAGATCAAGGTGGGGAGACCAGGCTCCCTTCTGGGGGTCCCTGTGCCAATAGCTGTGGCTTTCTGACCCAGGGTGGGGGGTAGCTGTCTCGAGCTGGGCGGGGGCACAGTGGGCCTGGCCTCAGCCCGGCTCTCCTCTGCAGTCCCACCCCAGTGCCTGGCCCTTCATGGAGCCCGTGAAGAAGTCGGAGGCCCCAGACTACTACGAGGTCATCCGCTTCCCCATCGGTGAGGACCCTCCGTTCCAACTCCTTCCTCCCACACCTGCTCAGGCTCCCTGGGCCGTGCAGCCTCTGAAAACCGTGCCCTTCTCTCCTGCTGCCCAGACCTGAAGACCATGACAGAGAGGCTGCGCAGCCGCTACTATGTGACCCGGAAGCTCTTTGTAGCTGACCTGCAGCGGGTCATCGCCAACTGCCGCGAGTACAACCCCCCGGACAGCGAGTACTGCCGCTGCGCCAGTGCCCTGGAGAAGTTCTTCTACTTCAAGCTCAAGGAGGGCGGGCTCATTGACAAGTAGTCTGGCTTTGGACCTCGGCCTCAACCTGGAATGTCTCCACCTCGGGTTCTGATCTAATCTCTGGGGTGCCCTTGTGCCCAGGTCCGCCTCAGTTTGAGACACTCCAGCCAGGGGCCCTCCAGCCCCTGATCCTGCAGCCCTTTCAGGGCCTTGGGGCACCCCCAAGCCTGCAGCTCTGTCCCACCCTTCATTGTGTGTGACCTTGGGAAGGGGTCTCTCAGGTCTGGGGTTCAGCCCCTGTAAGAGTGGCTGGTGGCCAGAGGATGAACAGCCCTGTCCAGCCCTGGTGGCCCCCAGTCCTGATCCCCCTTCTCCCCACCCCCCCAAAACACACACACACACACACACACACACACACACACACACTCACACACACACACACACACACACACACACACACACACACACACACACACTCCCTCAAGCTATGGAGTTTTGGAGCCAGGATCGCCAACTTTAGCTTGAGTGAGGGGGCTTCAGGGGTTGGAAGTTCAGCCTGGACTGGAGGGGCCATGCCTCACCCTGCACTGTTCTGTTTGTCCCCCAGGGGTGGGGGGCATGGGGACCATTCATTTCCTGGCATTAATCCCTTGGAGGGAATAATAAAGTTTTGGGGTTTTTTTCTCAGTGTGATTGTTTCTTCAGTAGAATCCCTGGCCTTAGCAGGCTGACCCTGTTCCGCCAATACCGCCTGCAGGCTGGGGCCGCCCTTCTCAGCAAGCCTCATGCCTGTCCCGCGCCCCTGGGGCGATGGGACCTGCTGGGCTGCAGCCCCCCACTTCTCCCTGCTGGCTGCTCCTGGTCCACGTGAAGACTCCACTCCTGGGGGAGGGGCTAGCAGGACCCAGGAGGAAAGAGAGGGTGCCTTGCTGTCAGCGGCACTTCTCTCCCCCTCCCCCCACTCCTCACCCTCTCACTCCCCCCTCTCCTCACCCTCTCACTCCCCCCTCACCCACCGTATCCCCCCACCCCCACTGGCCCCCTGAAGCAAACAAAGTTTTTTCTGTGGGGCAGCGAAGGGAGATTCCCAGGTTGATTTCTGCAGGGCTGGCTCCTCCCCTCAGTTTCAGTTTCCATTTCCTTCTCAGCGGAGCGCAGCAGCATCTGGGCTAACCCGGCAGGGCTGCAGGTGAGACCCGGGCTGGCACGGGGCAAGTGTGGTCTGCGGTACTCAGCCTTTCCCCCTGCCCAGATCAGGTTTCTGGTAGGTTCCACCGTTGCCCTGCCCCCTTCTCCAACCACCGTTGCCCTGCCCCCTTCTCCCTCAAGCTGGATAGAGTCCGGGGCACAGGGAGTTCCCTAGGCAAGACTGAGCTGGTCAGGAGTGGAGAGTGGCTCTGAGGGGTGCCGCGCCTGGGAGGGGGCCAGGAGGGCCAGTGGTCTGAGCTCCCTGCCATTTCCAGAATGGAGCTGCGACCCTACCAGTGGGAGGTGATCATGCCTGCCCTGGAGGGCAAGAATATCATCATTTGGCTGCCCACGGGCTCCGGGAAGACCAGGGCAGCTGCTTATTTGGCCAAGAGGCATCTAGAGACTGTAGACGGAGCCAAGGTGGTTGTATTGGTCAACAGGGTGAGTGTCCTGCCCTCCCCCCAGCGGCGTCTCAACTCCTCGGGTGCCTCTCAGGACCCTCCAGAACTCCAAAGCGGCTGTGACCATCTCTAAGCTCACCTGTCTTTTTACCCATTTCAGAACTCAGCCATGTCCTGGGGGTCACCTTGCTCCCCCCCATTCCCCAGGCCCTGATCTAGCTTCCTCTCCCCATCTCATTCTCCACCCCCAGGTGCACCTGGTGACCCAGCATTGTGAGGAGTTCAGCAGCATGCTGGGCAGACGCTGGACCATTACAACCCTGAGTGGGGGCATGGGGCCACGAGCTGGCTTTGGCCACGTGGCCCGGAGGCATGACCTGCTCATCTGCACGGCTGAGCTGCTTCAGAAGGCACTGACCAGTCTGGAGGAGGAGGAGCATGTGGAGCTCAACGGTGAGGGCTGGGGGCAGGGGGAAAGGGCGCACCCCTGAGGCCCCCTGCCTGCCAACCCCAGGGCTCCTGTTCTAGTAAAGGTGTTGGGACGTTTCATGGGATGAGGGGTTCCCCATTCACCAAACCCCAGCATACACCCCAGTAGAAACAGTAGACCTGGCTAGAGTGCAGGATCTTGGGCAAGTACCTTTCCCCAGCTGAGCCTTAGTTTACTAATCTGTAAAATGGAGGTAAATCGTCCCTGCCTGGCCCATTGTCTGCGGCCCAGCTGCAAGCTGTGAAGGGAGGAAGGAATTCTCAGATGAGTTGTGGGGACTACGTGAAACAGCTTATGGGAGGAAGGGCTTTGCAAACTTAGGTAATAACCTTCTCTTGTGTGCCTCCAGCCTTCTCCCTGCTGGTGGTGGATGAGTGTCACCACACACACAAAGACACCGTCTACAACGTCATCCTGAGCCGGTACCTGGAGCTTAAACTCCAGAGGACCCAGCCGCTGCCGCAGGTGCTGGGTCTCACAGCCTCGCCAGGCACTGGCGGGGCCTCCACGCTCGATGGGGCCATTGACCACGTCCTGCAGGTCAGCTTGGCCCCTGTGACCCTCCTACCAGAAACCTCCCTAACCTGTCCTGCCTTACCCCATGCCCATCAGCCCTCTCCAGACTCCCCCAGGCAGGGTTCAAGCCCCTTCGCCACCTAAGCTCCAGCCTCGAATGACTTCTTGTCGCACTTAGAATAATCTCCCAAGTCCACTCTGGCTTACAAAGTCCCATGTGATCTAGGCCTTGCCTACCTCCCACCCTCATTTCCTGCACCCTTCCCCTCACTCCCACTATTCTGGCCTTCTCTCTGTATCTTGAGCATGTCAGGCTTGTCCTGTCTCAGGACCTTTGCACTTGCCATTTCTTCTGCCCTGAGTGCCTTTACCCTGCACTTTACTTGTCAGGCTCTTTCTTGTCATTCAGGGAGCAGCTTAAATGTCACGGCTTCAGAGTTTTCCCTGATCATCACTGCACTCTTTTTTTCTTTTTAATAAATTTATTTATTTAATCATTTATTTTTGGCTGCGTTGGGTCTTCATTGCTGCACATGGGCTTTCTCTAGTTGCTGTGAGCAAGGGCTACTCTTCGTTGCGGTGCGCGGGCTTCTCTTTGCAGTGGCTCCTCTTGTTGCGGAGCATGGGCTCTAGGCGCGCGGGCTTCAGTAGTTGTGGCACGCAGGCTCAGTAGTTGTGGCTCGTGGGCTCTAGAGCACAGGCTCAGTAGTTGTGGCGTATGGGCTTAGTTGCTCCATGGCATGTGGGATCTTCCTGGACCAGGGATCGATCCTGTGTCCCCTGCATTGGCAGGCGGATTCTTAACCACAGCGCCACCAGGGAAGTCCTGCTGCGCTCTTTCATACCATCCAGTTTTATTTTTTCAGAGCTAGTTAACACTATGTGAAATTCTCTCATTCTGTTACTCTTTTTTTCTTTTTTTTTTTACCATTACTATTTTTTTTTTAATCAGTCATCAATTTTATACAAATCACAGTATACATGTCAATCCCAATCGCCCAATTCAGCACACCACCATCCCCACCCCACCGCAGTTTTCCCCCCTTGGTGTCCATACGTTTGTTCTCTACATCTGTGTCTCAACTTCTGCCCTGCAACCCAGTTCATCTGTACCATTTTTCTAGGTTCCACATACATGTGTTAATATACGATATTTGTTTTTCTCTTTCTGACTTACTTCACTTTGTATGACAGTCTCTAGATCCATCCACGTCTCAACAAATGACTCAATTTCGTTCCTTTTTATGGCTGAGTAATATTCCATTGTATATATGTACCACAACTTCTTTATCCATTCATCTGTCGATGGGCATTTAGGTTGCTTCCATGACCTGGCTATTGTAAATAGTGCTGCAATGAACATTCGGGTACATGTGTCTTTTTGAATTACGGTTTTCTCTGGGTATATGCCCAGTAGTGGGATTGCTGGGTCATATGGTAATTCTATTTTTAGTTTTTTAAGGAACCTCCATATTGTTCTTCATAGTGGCTGTATCAATTTACAGCCTCCAGCTGTAAATTTCTCCACACCCTCTCCAGCATTTGTTGTTTGTAGATTTTCCGATGATGCCCATTCTAACTGGTGTGAGGTGATACCTCATTGTAGTTTTGGTTTGCATTTCTCTAATAATTAGTGATGTTGAGCATTTTTCATGTGCTTCGTGGCCGTCTGTATGTCTTCTTTGGAGAAATGTCTATTTAGGTCTTCTGCCCATTTTTGGATTGGGGTGTTTGTTTCTTTAATATTGAGTTGAATGAGCTGTTTATATATTTTGGAGATTAATCCTTTGTCCGTTGATTCGTTTGCAAATATTTTCTCCCATTCTGAGGGTTGTCTTTTCATCTTGTTTATGGTTTCCTTTGCTGTGCAAAAGCTTTGAAGTTTCATTAGGTCCCATTTGTTTATTTTTGTTTTTATTTCCATTACTCTAGGAGGTGGATCAAAAAACATCTTGCTGTGATTTATGTCAAAGAGTGTTCTTCCTATGTTTTCCTCTAAGAGTTTTATAGTGTCCAGTCTTACATTTAGGTCTCTAATCCATTTTGAGTTTATTTTTGTGTATGGTGTTAGGGAGTATTCTATTTTCATTCTTTTACATGTAGCTGTCCAGTTTTCCCAGCACCACTTATTGAAGAGACTGTCTTTTCTCCATTGTATATCTTTGCCTCCTTTGTCATAGATTAGTTGACCATAGGTGCGTGGGTTTATCTCTGGGCTTTCTATCTTGTTCCATTGATCTATGTTTCTGTTTTTGTGCCAGTACCATATTGGCTTGATTACTGTAGCTTTGTAGTATAGTCTGAAGTCAGGGAGTCTGATTCCTCCAGCTCTGTTTTTTTCCCTCAAGACTGCTTTGGCTATTCGGGGTCTTTTGTGTCTCCATACAAATTTGAAGATGATTTGTTCTAGTTCCGTAAAAAATGCCTTTGGTAATTTGATAGGGATTGCATTGAATCTGTAGATTGCTTTGGGTAGTATAGTCATTTTCACAATATTGATTCTTCCAATCCAAGAACATGGTATATCTCTCCATCTGTTGGTATCATCTTTAATTTCTTTCATCAGTGTCTTATAGTTTTCTGCATACAGGTCTTTTGTCTCCCTAGGTAGGTTTATTCCTAGGTATTTTATTCTTTTTGTTGCAATGGTAAATGGGAGTGTTTCCATAATTTCTCTTTCAGATTTTTCATCATTAGTGTGTAGGAATGCAAGAGATTTCTGTGCATTAATTTTGTATCCTGCAACTTTACCAAATTCATTAATTAGCTCTAGTAGTTTTCTGGTGGCAGTTTTAGGATTCTCTATATATAGTATCATGTCATCCACAAACAGTGACAGTTTTACTTCTTCTTTTCCAATTTGTATTCCTTTTATTTCTTTTTCTTCTCTGATTGCCGTGGCTAGGACTTCCAAAACTATGTTGAATAATAGCGGTGAGAGTGGACATCCTTGTCTCGTTCCTGATCTTAGAGGAAATGCTTTCAGTTTTTCACCATTGAGAATGATGTTTGCTGTGGGTTTGTCGTATATGGCCTTTATTATGTTGAGGTAGGTTCCCTCTATGCCCACTTTCTGGAGAATTTTTATCATAAATTGGTGATGAATTTTGTCAAAAGCTTTTTCTGCATCTATGGAGATGATCATATGGTTTTTATTCTTCAATTTGTTAATATGGTGTATCACATTGATTGATTTGCGTATATTGAAGAATCCTTGCGTCCCTGGGATAAATCCCACTTGATCGTGGTGTATGATCCTTTTAATGTGTTTTTGGATTCTGTTTGCTAGTATTTTGTTGAGGATTTTTGCATCTATATTCATCAGTGATATTGGTCTGTAATTTTCTTTTTTTGTAGTATCTTTGTCTGGTTTTGGTATCAGGGTGATGGTGGCCTCATAGAATGAGATTGGGAGTGTTCCTTCCTCTGCAATTTTTTGGAAGAGTTTGAGAAGAATGGGTGTTAGCTCTTCTCTAAATGTTTGATAGAATTCACCTGTGAAGCCATCTGGTCCTGGACTTTTGTTTGTTGGAAGATTTTTAATCACAGTTTCAATTTCATTACTTGTGATTGGTCTGTTCATATTTTCTATTTCTTCCTGGTTCAGTCTTGGAAGGTTATACCTTTCTAAGAATTTGTCCATTTCTTCCAGGTTGTCCATTTTATTGGCCTAGAGTTGCTTGTAGTAGTCTCTTAGGATGCTTTGTATTTCTGCAGTGTCTGTTGTAACTTCTCCTTTTTCATTTCTGATTTTATTGATTTGAGTCCTCTCCCTATTTTTCTTGATGAGTCTGGCTAATGGCTTATCAATTTTGTTTATCTTCTCAGAGAACCAGCTTTTAGTTTATTGATCTTTGCTACTGTTTTCTTTGTTTCTATTTCATTTATTTCCGCTCTGATCTTTATTTCTTTCCTTCTGCTAACTTTGGGTTTTGTTTGTTCTTTCTCTAGTTGCTTTAGGTGTAAGTTTAGATTGTTTACTTGAGATTTTTCTTGTTTCTTTAGGTAGGCTTGTATAGCTATAAACTTCCCTCTTAGAACTGCTTTTGCTGCATCCCATAGGTTTTGGATCGTCATGTTTTCATTGTCATTTGTCTCTAGGTATTTTTTGATTTCCTCTTTGATTTCTTCAGTGATCTCTTGATTATTTAGTAACGTATTGTTTAGCCTCCATGTGTTTGTGTTTTTTACGTTTTTTTCCCTGTAATTGATTTCTAATCTCATAGCGTTGTGGTCAGAAAAGATGTTTGATATGATTTCGATTTTCTTAAATTTACTGAGGCTTGATTTGTGACCCAAGATGTGATCTATTCTGGAGAATGTTCCGTGCGCACTTGAGAAGGAAGTGTAATCTGCTGTTTTTGGATGGCATGTCCTATAAATATCAATTAAATCTATCTGGTCTATTGTGTCATTTAAAGCTTCTGTTTCCTTATTTATTTTCATTTTGGATGATCTGTCCACTGGTGTAAGTGAGGTGTTAAAGTTCCCCACTATTATTTTGTTACTGTCGATTTTCTCTTTTATAGCTGTTAGCAGTTGCCTTATGTATCGAGGTGCTCCTATGTTGGGTGCATATATATTTATAATTGTTATATCTTCTTGGATTGATCCCTTGATCATTATGTATTGTCCTTCCTTGTCTCTTGTCACATTCTTTATTTTAAAGTCTATTTTATCTGATATGAGTATAGCTACTCCAGCTTTCTTTTGATTTCCATTTGCATGGAATATCTTTTTCCATCCCCTCACTTTCAGTCTGTATGTGTCCCTAGGTCTGAAGTGGGTCTCTTGTAGACAGCATATATATGGGTCTTGTCTTTGTATCCATTCAGCAAGCCTGTGTCTTTTGGTTGGAGCATTGAATCCATTCACGTTTAAGGTAATTATCGATATGTATGTTCCTATGACCATTTTCTTAATTGTTTTGGGTTTGTTTTTGTAGGTCCTTTTCTTCTCTTGTGTTTCCCACTTAGAGAAGTTCCTTTAGCATTTGTTGTAGAGCTGGTTCGGTGGTGCTGAATTCTCTTAGCTTTTGCTTGTCTGTAAAGCTTTTGATTTCTCCATCAAATCTAAATGAGATCCTTGCTGGGTAGAGTAATCTTGGTTGTAGGTTCTTCCCTTTCATCACTTTAAGTATATCATGCCACTCCCTTCTGGTTTGTAGAGTTTCTGCTGAGAAATCAGCTGTTAACCTTATGGGAATTCCCTTGTATGTTATTTGTCATTTTTCCCTTGCTGCTTTCAATAATTTTTCTTTGTCTTTAATTTTTGCCAATTTGATTACTATGTGTCTCGGCGTGTTTCTCCTTGGGTTTATCCTGTATGGGACTCTCTGCGCTTCCTGGACTTGGGTGGCTATTTCCCTTCCCATGTTAGGGAAGTTTTCAACTATAATCTCTTCAAATATTTTCTCTGGTCCTTTCTCTCTCTCTTCTCCTTCTGGGGCCCCTATAATGCGAATGTTGTTGCGTTTAATGTTGTCCCAGAGGTCTCTTAGGCTGTCTTCATTTCTTTTCATTCTTTTTTCTTTAGTCTGTTCCGTAGCAGTGAATTCCACCATTCTGTCTTCCAGGTCACTTGTCCGTTCTTCTGCCTCAGTTATTCTGCTATTGATTCCTTCTAGTGTAGTTTTCACTTCAGTTATTGTATTGGTCATCTCTGTTTGTTTGTTCTTTAATTCTTCTAGATCTTTGTTAATCATTTCTTGCATCTTCTCGATCTTTGCCTCCATCCTTTTTCTGAGGTCCTGGATCATTTTCACTATCATTATTCTGAATTCTTTTTCTGGAAGGTTGTCTATCTCCACTTCATTTAGTTGTTTTTCTGGGGTTTTTTCTTGTTCCTTCATCTGGTATATAGCCCTCTGCCTTTTCATCTTGTCTATCTTTCTGTGAATGTGGTTTTTGTTCCACAGGCTGCAGGATTGTAGTTTTTCTTGCTTCTGCTGTCTGCCCTCTGGTGGTTGAGGCTATCTAAGAGGCTTGATGGGAGGCTCTGGTGGTGGGTAGAGCTGACTGTTGCTGTGGCCTCTGTTACTCTTTTTTTTAAATTTAAATTTAAATTTATTTATTTGGCTGAGTCGGGTCTTAGCTGTGGCACACGGGATCTTTCATTGCCGTGGGCAGGCTTCTCTGTAGTTACGGGGCACGGGCTCCAGAGTGCGCGGGCTCAGTAGTTGTGGCGTGCAGGCTTAACTGCCCCGCAGCATGTGGGATCTTAGTTCCCGGGCCAGGGATCGAACCCGTGTCCCCTGCATTGGAAGGTGGATTCTTAACCACTGGACCACCAGGGAAGTCCCTCATTCTGTTACTCTTTACTTGTTTATCATCTGTCTCCCCAACTCCAATGTAAGATGCTCTGTATCCCTGGTAACTAGAACAGCACTGGGCATAGAGAAGGAAGGCAATAGCTATTTCTTGAATACATGAGTCCCCACTCCCAGTGGCCCTGCCTTAGCCCATCCTGCCCCAAGCTCTGCCCATTGTCCCCACAGAACCCCCCATTCCAGTGAACTCCTCTCTGTTGCCCCAGCTCTGTGCCAACCTGGACACGTGGCGCATCATGTCACCCCAGGACTACCGCTCCCAGCTGCAGGAGCACAGCCGCCAGCCCTGCAAACAGTATGACCTCTGCCACAGACGCACCCAGGTGCATGGGGGGAGGGCCGTGGCAGGGGGTGGGGTCTGGTGTGAAGTTAGGGCACCTGGGGTTGAGCTCTGACTCCACCCTCACTAGCTCTGTGGTTTCAGGTTATTTGCTTTTGTCTCAGCCTCCATCTCCCCTTTTTGTGAAATGGGGCAGATACAGCCCATGCCCTCAGCCTGCTGTTTTGTTTGACTCAGATGCCACCGTGGGCATCTCTCAAAACCCTGGGCACGCTTTGCAAACAGTAAAGCTGGGGCACTTTGTGCTGAGGCTGTTCCAAGCTCTCTCCTGTGGTGCAGACACTGTCTGGTGTTTGCTATGACAGGGCTGGACAAGGACTAGACATCACTGTGCTCGGGCCAGAAGTCAAGGATTCCGACGTAGCAGGAGCGGGGTGCAGGACCCCGACCTCTGCCTCCAGCCAGGACTCCTTTCACACCCCAGCCGGCCTCCCTCTGGGGCTCCCTCCTGTCCAGCTCCGATGTGCCGGCAGTAGCGGCGCAGCTTCACCCGGAGATCAGCGTCCCCACTGGGTGCCCATTCCCCCGATGTGTGTGGGAAACCCCTCACACCCTCACTCTTCTCGTCCAGGAGCCGTTTGGCGACATGCTGAAGGAGCTCATGGACCAAATCCACGACCATCTGGAGATGCCCGAGTTGGGACGGGACTTCGGGACGCAGGCCTACGAGCTACGAGTGGTGGAGCTGAGCCGGGATGGTGAGAGGGGCCGTTCTAGGGAAGGGCTAGGCGGCCGGGGCGGTCCGGGGCGGTCCGGGGCGGGGCCATCCTGGGCGGAGCCTTTCGGGGGCCCGTAGTCTAGGCGGAAGTGGGCCCTGGAGGGGCGTGGCCACTCAGGCCCTGCGAACCCTGCCCTCCCTCAGCGGCTGAGGCGGGGCTTCAGGAGCGGCGGGTGTACGCGCTTCACCTGCGTCGCTACAACGACGCACTGCTCATCCACGACACGGTCCGTGCGGTGGATGCCCTGGCCACTCTGCAGGATTTCTACGACAGGGAGCGCACCACTAAGACCCAGATCCTGCGTGCCGAGCGCTGGCTGCTGGCGCTGTTTGATGGTGAGGCTCGCAACTGAACTAAAGGTCAGAGGCCAGCCAGGACGCAGGTGCCAACGTGGGTGGGGAAGGTGCCAACGAGGGTACTGGGGCCCTAATTTTCTAACCAAAAGTCAAGACCGTGGATATGACAAA
Source organism: Eubalaena glacialis (assembly GCF_028564815.1). Taxonomy (NCBI): domain Eukaryota; kingdom Metazoa; phylum Chordata; class Mammalia; order Artiodactyla; family Balaenidae; genus Eubalaena; species Eubalaena glacialis. The sequence continues at coordinate 43,090,878 of NC_083734.1, forward strand.
AGATAATATGCCCTCATTTGTGAAGGTTTGCATAGATATAAAAACTAATTCATGTTTTTGACAGAGATTTTTAAAAAACCATTTAATTGGGACGGTCCTTGAAGGTTTGGGATGTGTGGTACCTTTAAACTGGGAAAGTGAGGTGGTCAGAGGATGAAATGTAAGGCTAGAGGAGGCCTCAGCACAGGCTGGAGGGCAAGGATCTTTCTGAAGAGACCTGAGTTGAGTCAGACCTGGGGAGCAAAGATTAGCATGAAAATGTCCAGGGTCATCCTGGTAGCTGGGTTGAAGAGGGGTACTGGATGAGGTATGTGAGCAAAGGATTCTACACTGTAGGCCCCCGACCTAAGGCTGGCCGGCCTTAAGGCTGGGCAGGCAGAGGGTATCCTTAAATGTGCTTTTGGTGCTGTTCAGGGGAATTAGGCAGGAGCAGGTGTCGTCAGGCACCCCCTGACCCCCAACTCCTGTAATCTTATCCCCATGAGTCCCCCACGCCCAACCCATGCCTTGCCCACCTCCAGACCTGAGTCCTGCGCCTCTGTTTTGGGCTTTTCTGGCAGACCACAAGAATGAGCTGGCCCACCTGGCAACTCATGGCCCAGAGAACCCGAAACTGGCGGTGCTGGAAGAGATCCTGCAGAAGCAGTTCAGGGGCCCTGCCAGCCCCCGGGGCATCATCTTCACCCGGACCCGCCAGAGTGCTCACTCCCTCCTGCTCTGGGTCCAGCAGCAGCCAGGCCTGCAGACAGTGGACATCAGGCCCCAGCTGTTGATTGGGGCTGGGAACAGCAGCCAGAGCACTCAGATGATCCAGATGACTCAGGTGTGGGTTCTGGGGAAAGGAGCTGAGGGTGGGGCTTCCCTAGTGGAGAAAGGGAGGGGACGGAATCTTCAGCACAGAGCAATGGGGGACTGATTAGCTCCAGGCAGAGGGCAGAGAGCTGAGGGGTGGGGTGGAGAGGTAGACACTGAGATCCCCAGTGTTGAAGGTTCCCCCAATCTGGAGATCTCTGGGGGAAGAAAGGCAGAGGCTTGGGGATCTGCAGGGAGAGGCGAGTGATGTCCTCAGGACAGGGAATCAGGGGTCTGGGGTCCCTTGCATGAGAAGAATAGGTCCTGAGAGCTCCTAGAGTAGAGGGGCAGGGACCTTTAGGGACTCCTAAGGGAGACAGGGGTTAGATGGGTACCTGGGAAGATGAGCAAGGTCCTGGGGCTACTTGAAGATAGAGGTGGGGACACAGGGTTCCTAGGGAAAGGGGACAAGATTGTGAGTAAAAGGGCTAAACCAGGAGAGGCTGGGCTGGCAGGAAGATAGGCCTGAACCCACCTCATTTACCATCCTCTTTCTCCTCCCCCACTTCCCCCCAGAGGGACCAGCAAGAAGTGATCCGGAAGTTCCGGACTGGTACCCTGAACCTCCTGGTGGCTACGAGTGTGGCAGAGGAGGGGCTGGACATCCCCCAGTGCAATGTGGTGGTGCGCTATGGGCTCCTGACCAATGAGATCTCCATGGTCCAGGTGCCCAAAGCATCCCTCCCCAAAACAGCCCTCAAAGGATGCTGTGTGGGACCCCAGCCCCACTCAGGCCCCTCTGTTTTCTCTTTCCCCAGGCAAGGGGCCGTGCCCGGGCCAGCCAAAGTGTATACTCATTTGTGGCGGCCCAAGGTAGTCGAGAGCTGAAGCGGGAGCTGACCAATGAGGCGCTGGAGGCTCTGATGGAACGGGCAGTGGCTGCTGTGCAGGAGATGGACCAGGCCAAGTACCAGGACAAGGTTTGTGGGCAGCCTGAGTACCCTGCGGGGAAGGGGACTGAGGACGCTCTGCCTGGAAGGTCTCTGACTGCACACACATACACTCCCCTGGTCCCCCTTCCTCTGGGGGCTAGCCTGGCCCACCTGGGGAAGATTTGAATGAAGGGAAAGGTAGAGGCTGGGGTGGGGCTTCCAGGGAAAGCAATGACTGTTCTCCAAAATGCCTTGGAAACAGGCCTTATCCAGGGCTTTGAATTTATCCTCATCACCAAATATTTTGTGTATCTGTGAGAGCTGCCTTACAGCCCTTCTGGAACCAGGCAGCAGGGAAACAAACAGACACATCCACAAAATAAGCCCAGAACCAGGGCTTAAATCAGTTCCCCTGAGGCAGGGTCACCATCGTCCAGCCTTGTTCAGGATGGTCCCTATTTACTCCTGTTGTCCCAGCATAATTATTAATGGTGCCCCATGTTAGATTAAAAGAAGCCACTTTGCACGAAATCCTCCAAAGAGGGAGTAGAGATTCAGCAAAAAGACTTGCCTTCCTCTCATATTTTTTTCCACCCCCATATTTTTTTCCACAGAGCTGCTTGCTAAAAACTCCAGGGATGGTTGAGGAAGTCCCTTCTGGGTGCTAATAATCTGAGGTCTTTGGGAGCCCTTTGTCCCCCTGGGAGCATTCCTGGGGTCAGGTCTCTCAGGCCCCAGCCATGCCCCGTGTCCCCTCCCACCCCAGATCCAGGATCTGCAGCGGGCAGCCTTGGTCAAGCGGGCAGCCCAGGCAGCCCAGCGGGAGAGTCACCAGCACAAGTTCCTGGCAGAGCACGTGCGGCTCCTCTGTGTCAACTGCATGGTGCCTGTGGGCTATGGGAGTGACCTACGGAGGGTGGAGGGTACCCACCACGTCAACGTGAACCCCAACTTCTCGTGAGAACTGTACAAGGGGCTGTCGGGATGGGAAGCGGGGAGAGAAGAAGGGTATGATGGGAGATGGAGAATCCCTCCCATCCAGCCAGTACTTTGAGGGTTTGGAAGGTTAAAGAGCATTTTAACAACTACCAAGTATGCATTTTCACAGTAGTCTGAGTAGACAGGGCTTATCATCACCCCACTTTACAGGTGAGGAAACAGAGGCTCAGAGAGGCTAAATGACTTGCGCAAGCCCCTACAGCCACTACGTGGTTGAGCAAGAGCTGGCATTCAGGATGCCAAATGCTGAGGGGCCACAGACTGGCCCCCTGGCCCCACCTACTTTGTTTTTGTTTTAAAATATTTATTTATTTATTTTTGGCTGCATTGGGTCTTAGTTGCGGCACCCGGGATCTTTCGTTGCAGCGTGTGGGCTATTCGTTGTGGCGCGCGGGCTTCTCTCTAGTTGTGGCACGCAGGCTCGTTAGCTGCAGCACATGGGCTCTGTAGTCGAGGCACATGGGCTCTGTAGTTGAGGCGCACGGGCTCAGTAGTTACGGCGCCTGGGCCAAATTGCCCCGCAGCATGTGGGATCTTGGTTCCCCAACCAGGTGGTCCTACCTACTTTGAAGACATCAAGAGGGGCTAGTTGTCCCTGAGCCATCCCCTCATCTCCCACCCTCTAGAGGGTAACCTTTCCCCATCCTCCATCCATTCATTATTTATTAGGCACCTGTTATGCCAAGGATCTTCACACAGGTTCTCTCATTTGAGGAGGTAGCATTTCAACTAGGACTTGTCTTGAAGGATGCACTGGGTTGGAAAGTGAGATGAGGAGAGGCAGGGATGATGCAACGGGAGTAATTCTGGTTGACCTGAGTGGAAGAGATGGTGAAAGATGAGATTCTGAAGGAACACAGACTGGCCTGTGGAGGACCTTGAAGGTTGGGCCTGAAAGTTTAGCCTTTGTCCTGTAGGCGATGAGGAGTCTTGGAGGGATTTTGAGCAAGGGAATGTCAGGGTCAGATGTACATTTGTAGAGGGTCACTCTGGCAGTTGGTGGAAGGATGACGTGGGGTTGAGAGTGAGGATGGAATGGGATGGAAGGATGGGGCAGGGAGAGCTGTTGGGGGGCTGTTGAAATCATCCGGGTGGGTAGTGCTGAGGCCTGAGCTTGGGCAGAAGAGGGTGCCGTGGAGGCAGCATAGGCAGCGTGTAACCTCTCGACAGGCAGGAAGGCCCAAGGCCCAGGCGCAGGCTCAGCAGGCAGGAGGGCATGAGATCTGGGGCTGGGGTTGGGGGGTGGGGTCCATGAGGGCTATGGCCACTCCCATTCTTCTCCAGGATCTACTACAACATCTCCCATGAGCCTGTGGTCATCAACAGAGTCTTCAAGGACTGGAGGCCTGGGGGCGTCATTAGCTGCAGGAACTGTGGGGAGGTAAGTGCTGGGGCCGTGGCCCTTAGCACTAGTCTTGAGAAGTCCTCAGTCTGAGGGAGGAAGCCCGGCCTCTGCCATCAGGGTGCCCTCACTGGGATGGGGGAGGCAGCCCTGCCCCAGGAGCTCCCAATCTGAGGAGAGGAGTTCCACCCCTGTCTTAGGGAGCCCACAGTGTGATGGGGGAGATAGCTCTCAGGCTGAGGTGGGAGACATAGGCCCAGCATTCATGAACTCCAACCTGAGGAGAGAAGCCCAGTCTGAGGACAGAGATGCAGACCTGGCCATCTCTGTCCCACCCACAGGGCTGGGGTCTGCAGATGATCTACAAGTCAGTGAAGCTGCCAGTACTCAAAGTCCGCAGCTTGCTGCTGGAGACACCGCAAGGGCGGATCCAGTCCAAGAAGTGGTCCCGCGTGCCCTTCACCGTGCCTGACTTTGACTATGTGCAGCACTGTGCCCAGAGCCTGGCACACTTCTCCCTGGACTGACCATCTTGTCCCTGCAGTGCCTGCTGTAGCCTGCAGGGGGCGGGAGAATCCACAGCAGCCACCATCTCCTGGGCAAAGCCTGGGTCCAGCCCCTCCCTCCAGAGTCACCAGCTTCAGGCTCCCGGCTGACCAGCCACAGAGGAACCCTGGGCACCCAGGCTGGCTTGGACTCCCACACTGAGGAAGCAGCTGGAGAGCCGCAGCTCATCCCAAACCCCCCTTACATGTACACAGACACCTTCGTGTGCAATGGATGGAGCTGGTGGGGGGAAACTGAGGCAGAAAATGGCCCCACTGTACTAGGCATCGCCAGTTTCCCTTGGCTTCAACATTCCTTCCCTGCCAAGGCCACTTGTATTCTTTGAGATTCTCCGTAAATTAAAAAATAAAGAAGTAGAACTCATGTAGAAAATGGGTGGTATTTTTTTTTTTTAATTAATTTACTTATTTATTTATTTATTTTTGGCTGTGTTGGGTTGGGTCTTTGTTTCTGTGCGAGGGCTTTCTCTAGTGGCAAGCGGGGGCCACTCTTCATCGCGGTGCGCGGGCCTCTCACTATCCACTATCGTGGCCTCTCTTGTTGCAGAGCACAGGCTCCAGACGCGCAGGCTCAGTAGTTGTGGCTCACGGGCCCAGTTGCTCCGCGGCATGTGGGATCTTCCCAGACCAGGGCTCGAACCCGTGTCCCCTGCATTAGCAGGCAGATTCTCAACCACTGTGCCACCAGGGAAGCCCCAATGGGTGGTATTTTTAAAACAGATGTGTTGAGGTATAATTGACATAACTGTACATATTTATAGTGTGCAGTTTGATAAGTTTAACGTATGTATGCTCTTCCACAATCAAGATAATGAACATCACCATCACCCTCAAAACTTCCTTGTTCCCAATGTAATCCTCTTCCCCTTCCCCATCCACCAATCTGCTTTGTGCTGTATTTCTCTCTTTTTTTTTAGTTAGTTTTGTTTTAATTAATTTATTTTATTTTATTTATTTATTTTTTGGCTGTGTCAGGTCTTGGTTACAGCATGCGGGTTTCTTTCTAGTTGTGGCACGTGGGCTTCTCTCTAGTTGTGGCTTAACTGCCCGTGACGCATGGGATCTTAGTTCCCCAACCAGAGATCAAACCTGCGTCCCTTGCATTGGAAGGCGGATTCTTAACCACTGGACCACCAGGGAAGTCCCTGTGCTGTATTGCTAATGTTCAAAGCTTTTTTAAAAAAATTTTTTTTAACACCCCTCTTCATGGTTATCATGTAACCTTGATTTGGAGAGAGCATCAAAAGTCTAAATTTGAGAGCCACTGAGAATGTGAGGCCTTTCTGCCTCCTCCACCCCATAATAGGCTCAAACCCCAGTGCCCCCCTCTCCATCCTCTCCTAACCCCCAGGTCATCTCCCCTGGGCTGAGGAGAGGCTGAGATCCAGGATTTGAGGGGTAGGGCTCAGGTAGGCATGGGGGGTGGGAGAAGTTGTAAAGGCCTAAATTTTCTGTTCTCGTTTTAACAAGAAAGAAAGAAAAAGAAAGGCAAGATCTAGGTTGATTCTTCAGGGAAAGGGCTATTTCTGTAGTAAGCAGCCCAGCAGGCAAGAGTCACCTTCAAGAGGAAGGGAGGGGGCTAGGGCAGAGATTTGAGAGCAGGATGGCAGTCCTTCCTGCCATCTAACCTCCTTCCCTCTGGCTACATCCCTGGTCCTGCCTAAGGGTAGATGGGAAATAATGCGCACTCCCTTCTCCCAGCATCTTTCTTCAGTCTGCCTCTTGTCTGACTGAAGGGTGACATTTCAGTACCAGTCTTTTTGGCCTCCACTCCCCCAGAGAGTGTACCCCTCTTTCCTAGGGCCTCTCTTCCTGCTATTCTCCAGTGTTCCTTGGCCATGGCTCCAGGAGTCACCCTTCTCCTCCCTCCTGTCCCATCTCTGCCTCCCGGGGCCCCTTCTTCTGCCCCTCTGCTCTCCACTTCACCTTCACTTGTAATATCTCCTGCCAGCAACGTGCCTTTTACAGGTCAATAAAATTAGCGACTGGGGGCAGAGGGAGGGGGGCAGGGGCCCAGGGGTGCTAAGCTCAATGGCCTTGAGTGTGGCTGGATGCACGGAGTCCGGATGCCTGTCATTCCAGGGCTAAACAGTGACAGCTGAGGGACCTGAGCTGGCGTTGAGGTCAGGGGTGGGGGTGGCGTGGGGTGTGTGTGTGGTGGGGGGGGGCTGTGTTGCTGGGAGAGAGATGGACTGAGGATAAAGATGACCTGGGCACCTAATGGTCCCCTCGGTGGCCTGAGCCCCTACACAGCTGACCCCTGGATGGGGGGGCCCTGACTTTAGAGGACGTGTCCTATCGCGCACCCACCTTGCCTGGCTGGGAGAGCTTTCCTGAGCTCAGATGGAAGGGGGAACGCAGACGAGGAGGGGGTTCCCGGGCTTGCTTCTTCGTGTGAGGGGGTCTTCATGTGGAGTCACTGCCTCCAGGGCACTTGGGTAAGGCTGCCTGAAGGAGGGCATTTCATGAGGTCCTCAGGACCCAGGAATCCTAACTCCCAGCCCTCAGAATAGCGAGAGCTCCAGAGCCTCCCTAGTGGCCCGGATGCTCCCCCCCTTTATGCCCACCTGAATAAACCGGCCCGCTCCTCCCCGCGGAGACTCGGGGAGGGGCTCGGCCGCCGCTCCCCCAGGCCCCGCCTCCGCCCCTGGCCCCGCCCCCGCCTCGGCAAGCGCGAAGCCGCTGCGCTACGGAGCGCGGTGAGAGCAGGTGGCCGCGGCGGGCTCGTCTGTGCCCCGCAGGTAAGTCAGCGACGCAGGCTGGTCCACGCTGAGGACCTCGAGGGCAGTGCGGGAGAACAAGGCAGCCCCTTCCACCTGTCCTGTGCCCTCGCCTCAAAACTGGGGGACCCCAAGGGGCAGGGAGGATATCCCTATTGGCTCTAAGCACTGATGCTGGGCATCTAGGTAGCGGGTGAGACTAAACTCTGGAGAAGTTTAGAGGGTCACGGCTGGCTTTCCTTGATGCCGAGGCAGGCTGTGAGGGACGGGAAAGGACAGAGCCAGGCCTAAGGCACGCAGCTTTCTGGAGGAGAACAGGTTACGGGTGGTGACTGCGGGGCTCCGGGTAAGGAACCTCATTGACTCAGAGTGCCCCGTGCCTCATTCAGTGCAGCATCCTACTCCCTCCCCCCACTTAGGGGGTGATGGGGTGACCCAAAACGGCCTCTGAGGGAAAATGCGGTAAGAGACACTGCATCCCTGAGTTGGAGCCTGGATTTTCTGGTGTGCCCCAGGGCACCTGCATCATTTCTTTACACCCTGGAAACAGATGTGTGGGGGTGAAGGGGATGAGGGAGCAGGGGCTGGTCCAGATGGCCTGGGGAACCCAGAGAGCCTGGGGACTGAATAGATCTTCTCTGCGTCCATGTCCCAGAGCCAGATGGGGGAGGTGATCACAGAAGTGGGCGTTATGGTAGACGTGGGTGCATTTGCACCTTCTGTGTTGGGATTGGGGCTGTAGGAAAGGTGTCCTGCCTCCTAGGACCTCAAGGAAGGCTTCCTGGAAAAGGAGGTCCTGGGTTGACAGCTCAGATGGGATGCTTAGAGCTCTGAGCCACAAAGGAGAGTCAGACTTTGGGCCTAGCTGCTGTGTTAGGGTAGAGCAGAGGACCCCAGATAGTAGAATGGAGGGAGGTCAGGATGCTGCCGTCTGGATCCAGCCAGGACCCCATGGACCTTCTAGAGATCATCACAAGCCAACAGACAGACCAAGACCCAACTCAGGTGGCGGGGCTTTCTGTGTCTGTCTAGTTTCCCCATTCCATTGTCTCCTCTCACCACATACACTGTCACTGTCAGGAAGTTCTCTCTCATATCTGACCTTCATCCCTTCTGCTTCTGTGCCAGCTTCTTGCTTCTGGGAGGCAACGTGCTATGGTGGAAAGTGTGGGGACTCTGGGGTCACTTAGACTTGGGTTCTGTCACCTCTACCTACTGTGTGACCTTGGGCGAGTTAGTTCACCTATGAGTTCGCTTCCCCACCTGTAAAATGGGGATAATAATAGAACCCACCTCATAGGGTGGCTGCAAGGATTAAATGAGAACGCGCACATAGAGTGCTTAGCACAGTGCCTGGCGCCTGGTGAGGGCTCAACAAGTGCAAGTGTCCCCTCCTGTGTAGGACAGCAAAGCCGATCTGCCAGGGGTAGGGGTGGGGTTGGAAGTTCTTTTTTAAACTTGGCCAGAGAGAGCCGTGCCCTTCACCCCCACCCCCACCCAGCCCCTGCTGGTCCCTGGATCGTGACTGGATCTGTCTGGGCTGCCCAGGACCCCTCACCACCTTCTCCCTTAGTCACCCTGTTTTTTGTCTCCAGGGTGAGAAGACAGGGCAGGGACCAGCAGCAGCCCACTTGGGGAGGGCTATGCCTCAGGGGAACAAACTGGCTTAGAGACCCAACCAAAAAAAAAAGGCCCGTTGTCATCACCTCTCTGCCCTCCCCACATCCAGAAATCCACAAGTTGGGATCAAGCTGCACTAAATTTTTCCAGGAAGATAAATAATACAAATGACTGAAAGTCCTGTTTGGGGATTGTCCAAGCTGCCCTCCAATGGAAAGACAGCTCCAGTTCCTGGTCCGAGTTCTGGAGGCTGCCAGGGAAGTCTGGGTCTAATAAGCGCCCTTAAACCTGGGCAAGGGAGGGGGTGCCCGTACCCTGGCTGGGTGCTTTCAAGGTCTCTGCTCTGGCCCTCCTCTTGCCATCCCTCTCCCTGTGGGGTGAGGAGTAGTCAGCAGGGCCAAGGGGATGAGCCTGGGTATCCCCTTCACGACCACATGCGCCATACCTGTGACTCCGGAGGTCCCTGCCCAGAAGGTCGCCGGCTTGCTCCCAGCACATGCAAGCCTCTTCCCTGGGCCTGTTCTCCTCAGGGCAGGTCATGCCACTAGTGTGTGCACCCCTAGACCTGAAGGACACCTGAAGATGGCTAAGGGACAACTGTTTGCCGGGCATGAAGATGGAACCAGGATGTGAGTTGAGGCTGGGTGTCGACCTCCATGCCTATGAGTCCCTTGCAGTGTAGAAAGGAGCTGGCAGTAGGAAGGGGGGCTGCTGGCGGGGCGCAGGGTGGGAGTGGAGCTGTCTCTCCCTATACAGAGTTGTTCTGCAAAACTCCCAGGAGTCAGAGACATCTAAATTGGAAGCTGGTCTTCCAGGACATTATGAAAGTGTATTTGTCAAGGTGGGAGGTTAGAACTTATTTTATTTTTTTATTTTATTTGGTTTGATTTTGGGCTGCACCACGCAGCTTGCAGGATCTTATTTCCCCAACCAGGGATCAAACCCGGGCCCTGGCAGTGAGAGCGCTGAGTCCTAGCCACTGGACCGCCAGGGAATTCCCAGAACATATTTTAATTAGCAGTTTACTAGCTCGATTTATAACTTTTAAATATTTAGACATGGGCAGGTGGGCCCCCATTTGTCCTCCTGCTCCAGGCCCTGCAAATGTTAGAGGTGGGCCTGGCAGCATCTGTGACCGAAACCGCTATTTGGTGAATTTCCTTCCTGCTCTCTCTGTCCCCCAATAGCACCCCTGTAAAACTGGGCTTAGGACACGCCCACCTGGACCAGGAAGGAGTTTCAAGGTGAAATGAAGACTGTCAGCTGCCACCGACAAGCAGTCCCCCCTTGGGCCTGCTGACCTCATTCTCCATGCCAAAACTGGGACATTTAAAAACTGTCCTGTGATGCTTAGGAGGGAAGGGATGAGGGGGAGAGAGGTTGCTTATCTCCTGACTGTGGGGCGGGTGTGGGCACTCACTGGACCCAAGGAGCAAGGAGGGAGTTCAGTGGGGCTGCAGCAGCAGGAGGGATGGAAGTCAGACTGGGGGAAGATCAGGGCTGGACCATTTCTCCAGCTGCCCTTCTCAGAGGGCGCTGGACCCGCAGCTAAGAAGGGGGCCATGTGTCTGGAATGTGGGTCCTCCTCTAAGTTTGGATCTTGGGCTTTGGATGAGGAAGAGTGTGGGGGCCAGCTGGCCAGGCAGTGGGGGTCATCCCCAGCGGGAAGGAATGGCACGTTGGTCTCGACTGTAGCTGGGTGCCCTGTGGCACCTGAACACACCGTCTGTTCAGAACAAGAGACGCGCAGCCTTCTTGTGGTCGTCTCTGACTCACTCACGGATCCTGATTGGGCTGCTTTAGGATCAAACCTGCTGCCTTGGCCTCATTAGCGCTGTGAAGTGCTCGGTTGAACCGGACACACACACACTCGCATTCAGACACACACCCAGGCAAGCATGCCCGCCTACACTAACCCACAGACGTCACTGAACGGTGGCGCACCCCTAATCACCATCCAAACCACCACTGTGCTCCCCGCCCTGTTCCAAACATTTCTGCCAACTGCCCCAGGGCCGCGGGGCCTGTTCAGCCTCCCTGCCCTCTCCCCCAGCCTCCCCACTTCAGGGGGCCTCTCCTCACTGCCACAGCTTCTTGGCTTCTCTTACAGGAGCGGCTGTGTTGGCTGTTTGTTTATTTGACTAAGGTTTCCTTGGGTGGGGTGAGGACCGACTCCATAGGTGCTTTTTTCCCCACTTCAGATGCCCAGGCCAGAGGCCAGGCCGGGCCCTGCCACGCTCCAGCTGCCCTCACTGCCCTCCCCCAGCACCCCCATCAGCCTCTCCTACCTCCCCAGGCCCCAGACATCTCTACCCTCCTGATCTCAGGTCTGTTGGTTCCTACATCTGATGCCAACAACCCCCTCCCACTGGCCGGGCAGGAGAGGGAGCTATGACACAACCCTGTAACCCCCATCCCTCACCTGGGGTTGACGGAAATACCCTGAGAAGGTGTTGGGAACTGGATCCCTTGGGTTCTCTGGGGGTTCCCAAAGAGAACACATGGGGTGTAGTCTTCAGAATGTGGGAGAAGTCTTCCCACCTGCCTACCCACCCTCACTGGCTGAGCTTGGAGCCAGTGGTAGAACAAGACTTCAGCGGAGGAATATTTCTGTAATGGGTTTGGGGCCCTTCCCAGGATTCATCCCAGAATGATCTCCCTCAGACCCCAAGGGCCATTCTGTCCCTGGATTTTGTATGGTACTGTACTGTGTACTGTACTGCCACATCCCACCCTGTGAAACCTGGAGAGGTCATGAAGTCCCCATCCAGGCAGAGTCTGGACTCGACGCCAGGTCTCCTCATTCCCCACAGCTAGGCCTCCTCCCCGGGCTGAGCCAGAACTGCTCTGTGGGCAAAAAGGAGCCCAGGCTGCCTTGGCTCTCCCTGCATCTCACCCTCACCCACGCCTCCTCCATCTTCACGGGCTGCAATGGAGACTCCTGGTCCCCACCCGTGTCTCCAGCTGGGAAGGGAGTGTAGGGGCACGAGTCTTGTGACCTTGTTCTGAGATCTGCTGTCCTAGTTAGCGGCTTCCTGAGGGGAGAGGGACACGAGAAGCTTTTAGAGATGGTTGCAACCATCTGGGTGCTAATTGAGAATGCGACTGTCCCTAGGTTGAGGCCGGGGACAGCTATTCCGGGGCTGTGGGATGAGGTGTGGGAGCAGAGAGGCCAGAGGGGGGATCAGGAAGTTTCCCCAAATAGCCTGGCCATCAGCCAAATGTGGGAGCCAGGCCTGGGGGCGGGGGGCAGGGTGCCTAGCCCAGCTGGGGTGGGGGTGGGGCAGCTGGCCAGTTGGCACATGGGCTTGGACCTTGGGAGGCTGGGCAAGGGGCAGAAATGAAGCAGAACTGGTACTGTCCCCTCCTTTCTGCTGAAATGGGCTTCTCCAGAACCTGGTGTCATGAGTAAGAGGGGGTTAGAGGTGGAAGACTGTTTCCTTGCCCTGTCTCTTTACTCTCCCGGGGCTTTTGTAAGCCCTAACCCATCTCCCCGCCCCTCACCCTGGTGATACTGATTTATTCATTCATTCATTCAACAAATATTTATTGGGACTTCCCTGGCGGTCCAGTGGTTAAGGATCCACGCTTCCATTGCAGGGGGCACGGGTTCGATCCCTGGTTGGGGAACTGAGATCCTGTAAGCCGTGCGGCACAACCAACCAAACAAACAAATATTTATTGAGCACCTACTATGTGTTACAATTTGCTAGGCCCTGCCCTGGGAATTCAAGGAGGAATAAGACAGGGGGAATAAGAGAGCACATGAGGAGGCAGGAAGGACGTCTACCTTAAAGAGGACAAGGAAGGAAGGCCTCTCACGGTATTTCAGCATCAGCCATGAGAAAGAGAGGTAGGAGCCAGGAGGAAAAGAGCGCTTCAGGCAGTGAGAACCCTCCGAGGTGAGGGAGAGCTTGCTGTGCTCCGGGGAGAGAAACAGCCCAGTGTGGCTGGAGTATCATAAGAAAGGCAGGGAGAGGTACGAAAACAGATCCGAGGGGCACAGGATATTTTGACCTGGACATTTTGACCCAAAGGATGTTTTGAATGCAAACATTTTCAATCAAAACATACCAACGCTGAAGACTTTTTTAGAAAGTATTTTCCAGTTTGAACTCTATTCATCCAGCTTAACTCCTTGATCAGATTTTTCCATTTTTCCTCTACAATTAAACAAATTTCCTTTTTTTTTCCATTCTATTTTAATTTTACTGAAATTATTTTCACTGGCATCAATACTGTATAGATTTTGCCGCCGAGATTTGATTCACTGATCAATTTCACAACGATCAAAGACCCCAACCCTAGTCTCTTCCATTGCATGAGTGACTGGATAAACTCCAATTTTGGAAGATTCAAATGTAAAAAGAGATTTGTGGTCAAGATTGGATTCCTGTGTCCACTTTAGTCAATAACGAGTCTTCTTGTATCTGGTTCTAGCTGTTACCAGTGTTACTTCTACCAGCCATAGCCTTAGGTGGAGAGTTGCATTTATATCTCAGTTAATCTGTGGGCGGGATGGTGGGTTGCAGAGGAGAAGGGTTTTGGGGAGACGGGTAGGGGCCAGATCTTCCAGGCGGTAAGGATTCTCTTAAAGTGAAGGAGGGACTTCCCTGGTGGTCCAGCGGTAGGGACTCGGCGCTTTCACTGCCATGGCCCAGGTTCAATCCCTGGTGGGGGAACTGAGATCCCGCAAGCCGCACAGTGCGGCCAAAATAAAAAAAAATAATAATAAGATAAAAATCAGGGAGTTCCCTGGTGGCGCAGTGGTTTAGAATCCGCCTGCCAATGCAGGGCACACAGGTTCAAGCCCTGGTCCAGGAAGATCCCACATGCCGCAGAGCAACTCAGCCCATGCGCCACAACTACTGAGCCTGCGCTCTAGAGCCCGTAAGCCACAACTACGGGGCCCTCATGCCTAGAGCCTGTGCTCTGCAACGAAGAGTAGCCCCCGCTCGCCACAACTAGAGAAGCCCACGCGCAGCAAAGAAGACCCAATGCAGCCAAATAAATAAATAAATAAATAAATTTTTTAAAATAAAAAATAAATTAAAAAAATAAAAATCAGATTTGATATTTAAAAAATAATAATAATAAAATAAAGTGAAGGAGAAGCCTTTGGAGGTTTTAGGCAGGAGAGTGACAAGTTCAGATCTGCCTTTTAAAAAGGCTCTTCTGGCCATATGGAGAATAGACTGGGAGTGTCAGAGGTGGAGGAGTGGAGGCAGGGAGGCTGGTGAGGAGGCTATTGTGCTAATCCAGGTGGTAAAGAGAAGTGAACAGATTGAAGACAGATTAGGGAAGTAGAAAGGGCCAGGTAATCCCATCCCACTCCCTGGATCCCAGCATGGCCCTCCCCACTCCCCCAGAGTGACCTCCATGTCATTCCTCACACCCTCAGCTCCTGCCCCTCCCTTCCTCTGAGGCCCCAGACACCCCAGGGTCTGACCACTTGAATTTTGCACAGGGTAGAGACCGAGAACTAGGGTGTTTTCCTTGGGGCTCCCTCCCAGTCTGTCTCCTGGCTGAATGTGGCGAGGGAGGGTCAAGGATGCCCTGCTGAGCTTGGGGTGGGGGGCTGGGAGGGGTGGGGATGGCCCTCAGGTCCACCTGCCCAGAGCACATGGCTGGAGCAGCCAGGGCGACCACAGATCTGGCCATGAAACAGACCCAGACACAAGGCGCTTGTCTGGTCTGTGGCTCCGAGCTCTGGGTGTGACCCTGGGCAGGGGTACAAAGGGGCCTCTGTCAGTGCGGGGCACAGAGCCCACCTGGGCCAGGCCAGGCGCCTGAGGAGTAAGGGAGGTGGGCCTTGGGGTGCTTGAAGGGAGAAGGCTTGAAGTAACTGACCTGATCCTCAGTCTCCTCGCCTGTAAAATGGAATCTTAATCCCAGCCTCCCAGAACTAGCGCATCGTCAGGACCCACTTTGTTGACTGACTAAAGCATCACCTTCCTGGAATCGTGTATTTTTTTAAAATTAATTAATTAATTAATTAATTAATTTTTTGACCGTGTTGGGTCTTCGTTGCTGCGCGCGGGCTTTCTCTAGTTGCGGCGAGTGGGGGCTACTCTTCGTTGTGGTGCGCGGGCTTCTCGTCGCGGTGGCTTCTCTTGTTGCGGAGCACGGGCTCTAGGCGCACGGGCTTCAGTAGTTGGGGCGCGTGGGCTCAGCAGTTGTGGCGCACGGGCTTAGTTGCTCCGCGGCATGTGGGATATTCCCGGACCAGGGCTCGAACTCATGTCCCCTGCATTGGCAGGCGGATTCTTAACCACTGCACCATCAGGGAAGCCCGTGGAATCATATATTTTAAAATATTATTTAACAAACACACATAGTGTACGATGTACCTGTTTGCTAAACACTGTACAAATATTGACTCATTTAATCCCCATAACAACTCTCTAAGAAAGATACTATTTATCCTTATCTTACAGATGGGGAAACTGTGGCACAGAGGTGGCCAAGGTCCCACAGTTGGGAAGTGGCAGGGGCAGGATTTGAACCCAGTGTGGGGATATGGCTATACTATGCTGCTTCCCTAAAGGGTGAGCATCCCTTAGGCCAGGCAGCTAAAGCATGAGCGGGGTGGTGGGTGGGGGGGACCTGATTCTTCAGCAGGGATGTAAGGGGATTCTCTCCTATCCCAAGGCCTGGCCCTTAGGGCAGGGCTAAGAGTGTAGTGGGAGGGAGAGAAGTCAGACTCCATGGGAGGAGTCCTGGGATCAGAGACCCAGGACAGGAGAAGGGGGTGGAGCAGGGATTTCCAGGAGCAGGTCACAACCCTGCCACCTTTGGCCCAGTTGTGGGAGCAGCTGTGTCCAGCAGAGGCTGGGGTAGGTTTGGTACTCCTTCAACTAGGACGAGTCATACCTGTGGGGTGCGAGACTTGGAGCCACATGGTTGGACATGAGGCATGGACATGGAACAGAATGGCGTGAGGGATTTGGCCAAGAGGCTGAGGATGCTGGGGAAAGAGTCCAAGCCCACAGCGGTGGGGACCTTCAGTCTTCATGGTTAAGCCTAGGAGCATGCGCAGAACTTGACTGCCCGAGAAAGGAGGCGGGGCTTCCCAGGCTGCGGTCAAAGAGGTGGGTCCTTTTGATCCTAAGCAGCAGCGCGTGGCTCTGGACAGGACAGTGCTGGAACTTGATCTTCCAGACACATCTCTAGGCCTGTCTGCTCTTCAGAATCACATGGGTGCTTGTTAAAAAGGCAGACGCTGAGCCTCACTCCAGCCCCTGAATCCAAACCCCTGGGTTTGGGGCCCAGCCCAGGATGCCCAACAAGCTCCCAGGTGATGTTCAAGTGGCCAGCCATTTGGGAAAACTGCAGGGTGAGGGGTTCTCACCCTTGGCTGCACATGAGAATCACCTGGGCAGAATTGAAAAGTCCTGGTGCCCAGGCTGCACCCTGGACCAAGCTCATCAGAATTCCTGGGGAGGGGCCCCAGCAACATTTTCAAAGCTGCCCAGGTGATTTCAGTGAGCAGCCACAGTTGAGGACCCTCAAGCAGGCCCGTCCCTCATATCAGCCAGCTCTGGGCTGAACTGTCCCGTCCTCAGAGAGGCCTTTCCTGGCCTCTTGTTCTCCCTGACCTTGTGTGTTTATCTGCTTATTGACCTGACCATCTCCCTAGATTGCAAGCTCCATGAGGGACCCTTAGGACTTTTGTTCACTGCTGGATCCCCGGGGCATAGAATGGAGGGCCTGGCATATAGTAGGTATTCAACGACTGTTTATTGAGTGAGTTTATCGAGCCCCTACTCTGTGCCAGGCCCAAAGGGAGACACTCTCCATATATATCTCTTAATTTTCCCAACAACCCTGCAAGGTAGATACTATTGTGCCCATTTTACAGATCAGAGGGGTGAAGCGACTTGCCCAAGGTCTGATGGCTCCAGAGCCCAGGCTCTGTCCTGGGCCCCGAGCTGCCTCCCAGCCAAGGCCTTCTGGCAGCCTCTACTGTGGGAAGCAGCCTGGCAGCCTGGAGGCTGAGCGGAGGGCCTGGGGGGCATAGGGCATGTTGACACAGCCCATCCCCAGGGCGTTTCTTGGAACCTCTCTGCTGGTTTTGAAAGGCTTCCTTCATGGCCTGCAACGGCCATGTGCTTCCACCCACCCGACTGATTTGAGAGGAGGACTCCTTGATGTGGTCGGCAGCTGCTCCCTGGCCAGCAAGGTGGACCGCGGCCACCCCACCATCTCCCTCAGCCACTGGGCTTGGAGTCTCTCCCCTCCCTCCTGCCCCAGGTGACCCCAGATTCTCAGGGTCATCCTCAGCCTCCCCCTGCCTCCATCCTTCTGAGGTTAGGATGCGTTAGGTTCGGTTACTTATACTAAGGAAGAGGAGAGGACCTCAAGGTCCGGTGGGGTGGGAGCATTCTGCTGGACAAACTAACTAAATAAAAGCATCAGGAAATGAAGGCTGGGTTGGGGAAACTCAAAGATCCTAATTTCCTCAGGGTTGATCCTGGCTGGTAGTCAGGGCCTCTCCCGGCCTCTTCTGAATGCAGCTCTTTAAGTAAGAGGGAAGGTAGCCAAGGTCCCAGTGAGGACCCCTGGTCCCTCAGCCTTTCCTTCTCTTCCATGGGGCAGTATGGGGAAGTCCCCCCAGTAAGCTGACTGCCTTCTAGACTGCTGCTTTTGCAATGAATATTCTGGGGAGGGGGCTACCCCTGCTGTGGACACGCCAGTTCCCAGCCTCCTCTCCTCCAGCTTCGGCCTCTCCTACACAACACAGGCAGCTTTGCCAAGCTGAGTGAGGAGGTTGAAATAATTTCCATTGCGTTGGTAACAAACACAAGTTGGATATAGCTCTGGGCTGGGAAAGCCTGGGGACAGGCTGATAGCCTTGTGAGGCAAGATGATAGGCAGGAGGGGAGGGGTCTAGTCTGGATATGGGGAAGGGCACCCTGTGTTGGGAAAGGGGATCGTTGGTGAGGTTTTGGGGGTTCTGCCCAGGCCCGTTTGTCTTCCCTCTCTTTTGCCCCATTAGTTTCCATTGCACAGCTGTGAGGAAGTTCTTTCTGCAGTCTTACCACTGTCCCTCCTGCTTTAACTAACAATGTCATCCCCTCACATCACAATGGCTCTTTATAGCCTGCAGGGTATTTTCTATTTGTTATCTTATTTAATCTTCTTAGCTGCCAGCCTTGGGTTAGGGGAGTTATTATTAGTTATTGTTATTGTTATCCCCATTTCACAGATCAGGAAACTGAGATGTGGGGAAAAGGGCCGTGTTCCCAGTCACAGGTCAGTAAGTGGCAGAGTTGTACTTAAATGCATGTTTCCCTGATTCCAACTTACTCCGGTTCTCATGAGACTCCCCCAAATTACTTTCACAGACACACACTTATCCCCTCCCCTGGCTCCTCCCCCTTCCATCTCACCACAACTCAGAAGCAGCCCAGGCCTGGAAAGATCATCCTGTCCATCCCACTGCCTGTAAGCCAGTGCGATGGAGCCTCCATGTGGCCCATCTGTATTTGAAGCTCATCTGGCCATGTTTCCAGGAGAGGGTGATGGTGGCAAAGTCGGGGGAGTAGAAGGTGTCAGCTGCTGCTGCTTCTTTTTATCGTTTGTTTGTTTTATTTTATTTATTTATTTTTTATACAGCAGGTTCTTATTAGTTATCTATTTTATATGTATTAGTGTATATATGTCAATCCCAATCTCCCAGTTCATCACACTACCACCACCACCGCCCGCCATGTTCCCCCCTTGGTGTCTATACATTTGTTCTCTACATCTGTGTCTCTATTTCTGCCTTGCAAACCGGTTCATCTGTACCACTTTTCTAGATTCAACATATATGCGTTAATATATGATATTTGTTTTTCTCTTTCTGACTTACTTCACGCTGCTGCTTCTTTTTGAGCAAAGACTTTTAAAGTTTAATGTGATAATCTCATCCTGATTACTGAAAACTGAGGACCTCTTGCCCGTCCAAGAATCCACTACCGACCATGCATGAGGAGCAGGGAGACTGTGCTGGGCCCTCCCTGCCTCCCCACCCCCATCCTCATGCATGTTGAGGTGGCTGAGACTTTTGGTTTTGTGTTTTGTTTTGTTTTTGTTTTTAGTGGAAAGAGGTATTTTTAGATCATGGTAGGCATGATTTGGGCCTCCCTACTTCAAGACCTGGACCAGGGGATCCCAATCCTTCCCTTTTACGTCTAAGAAGTTGATGTTCTAGGAAGGAACTGCTGGCGAGTCTGGGTGTGAAGCCAGTCAGAGGACACAGAAACTCAGGGACCCAGAAGGTCATCACGTCTCCCCACCCCATCTTCCCGGCTGGGAAACCGAGGCCTGTGGCTGTTGTCACCACATCACGCCTGCCCAGAAGTAAACCAATTAGCACGGTGTCTGGTTCTGTGTTCCCAGCGCCTGTCTCATTAGTTGGGGATTTATGTCTCGGTCACCGTGAAGGACAACTGTCCCGGCTTCCACTGGGGGGAGCCCGGCCAGCCATAGAGCCCGGCGGCGGCAGGAGGTGGTGCCGTCCTGCTTGGGGCAGGATGGGGATTTAATTTCAGAGGGATTTGCAACAAGTGGGGATACGCCCTGGGCACATGGTGGCTCTGGGCTATTTTAGGAGGCAAAAGGCTGGCCCCGTGGGGGGAGGGCTCTCAGCCATTAGTGATTCTGCCCTTTCAGTGGGAACGGAAAGGACCCATGATGGACGGGGCAGGCCCACCTGAGGTTGGGGCTTCCCCCGCCTTCCTGGAACACAGGGGCCTGGAATTACTCTGCACCCCCAACCCCAGGTGGGGCCATGAGCAGAACAGGAGCTGCTGGCTGGGCAGGGTTCTTTGGCTCCTCTCCTGAGCCCCTTTGCTACAGGCTTTGCCTCAGCTGGGGCCTTTGGTGTTATTAGTAAGAATGATTAGTATAACCATCTCCTATCTTTGTGATAGGGATTATATTTATTGAGCACTCAGGGAAGGCCCTGTGGTGCAGGGAAAAGGGCACAGCCTTAAGGCCAGACATACCGGGCTCCCATTCTGTATGGGCCACTTCCAAGCTGGGGATAACAGCTTGTGTGTGTTACATAAGTCCCTTCACCTCTCTGAGCCCCGGCGCCCCATCTCTAAAGCAGGGACCATAACACCTCATTAATGATACCCATTTTATTAACTGGGCACATATTATGTCAGGCACTCTGCAGGGATGATCTCACATCACCCTCTGCCATGTTATTATGTGTTCTTTTTTCCTTTCTTTAAAAAAAAATTTTTTTAAATAAATTTATTTATTTATTTATTTATTTTTGGCTGCGTTGGGTCTTGTTGCTGTGTGCGGGATTTCTCTAGTTGCTGTGAGCGGGGGCTACTCTTCATTGCGGTGCGCGGGCTTCTCATTGCAGTGGCTTCTCTTGTTGCGGAGCACGGGCTCTAGGCGCACGGGCTTCAGCTGTGGGAAGGGTCTGGAAGGCAGAAGGCTCACAGCTAAGAGCAGTGTTTTGTTTGTGTGCAGGGTTGGAGTTCAAGGGCGTGTTATCCCTGTGTATCTAGGTGAAGCCACGTCTTTGTGGTGGCACTAAGCTGGCAGTTGTGGTCCTGCTGAATGATTTCATCAGGCTGGGCAGAACGGGAGAGCCAGCAAGCCCAAACAAAAGGTCTGGTGCTCATAGTTCAAGAAATCACGCTCTGGGCAACGAGATGGGGAGGCTGAGCTTGCCAACATATCACGTGAAAATAGACATGGGAGGTTCCCTCAGCTCTATATAGAGCTGACTCAGGAGGGCAGAAAAGGTAAGGGCTGGGCAGCATTAATAGAGGACAGGATGGAGGATGGGGGGAGGTGATTATCTCCTTTGCTCTGTTCTAAGCAGGACATTGAAAGCCTAAATAAGTTTAAGGGGGATATGAGTGGGGTCATAAAACCTCTGGAGACAAATTTTTATTGAGTTGTGCAGTTCAGGTCACTGGATCACCATGCAAGGGACTGAGCAGAAAGGAATGAGTAAAGGCCCAGAACTAGCCTATTCAGCACAGCGGGATGGCTGGGGCAGGGTTTGGGGGACACAGTTCAATACAATATGATAAGTGCAGTGTTAGGGCCCATACAAGATGCCCTAGGAGCATGTAGGAGGGGCTTCCTGGAGGAGGTGGCCATGTAAGGGAAAGAATAGTTGAGGGAAATAGGTCTATTTTGCTGGGAGAAGAGACCCCTGAGGAAGAGGCTGCCAGCCGTCTTCGGCAGGCTGTGGAAGTTGGGGTGGGCTTTTTCTACATTACCGGAGAGCAGCTCTAGAACCCTTGCATAAGCATTACAGGAAAGCAACTTTCAGACCCCATATTGATGAGCTTTCTATCCTTGAGAACCATCCATCAATGGAACGGGCTGTGTTGTGAGAGAGTGAGTCATCAGTATAGTCAAGCAGAGGCCCGAGGGTAACCTGTCAGGGACAAGTTACAAAAGGGACAGGATGACCGCTAAGATCCCTTCCAAGTCTGAGCAACTGCAGTTCCCCATGGACAGACACAGGATGTGGACTGTGTCGGAGAGAGATGTGACTGGATCAAGTTAGAGGGTGGATGTGCTGGGGGATGGCGAGGTACCCGTGGTGGACCATGGCTGTCAGCCCCACCCTGCACTGATTGATTTTTGAGTAACCACTTTATTGAGATATGTCACGTAGCTTACAATTCGCCCATTTAAAAAAAAAATTTATTTATTTTTGGCTGTGTTGGGTCTTCGTTGCTGGGCGCAGGCTTTCTCTAGTTGCGGCGAGCGGGGGCTGCTCTTCGTTGCGGTGCGCGGGCTTCTCATTGCAGTGGCTTCTCTTGTTGCGGAGCATGGGCTCTAGGCGTGGGGGCTTCAGTAGTTGTGGCACACGGGCTTAGTTGCCCTGCGGCATGTGGATCTTCCTGGACCAGGGCTCGAACCCGTGTCCCCTGCATTGGCAGGCGGATTCTTAACCACTGTGCCACGAGGGAAGCCCAATTCGCCCATTTAAAGTGTACACTTTAATGTGGATTGACTCTTCGAGTGGAAATGAATTCATGCATTCATTCAACAACTCTTTACATGGAGCATTTATTAGGTACGCATCAAGCTTTGTACTGGTGCTTCCAGTATCTGGGAAATAAAGGCCCTGCCCCCATGAGGGAGACAGGCAAAAGCATTACATCCTGGGAGATGTGCTAAGAGGGAAATTAACCAGGGGCTGGGATAAAGAATAATGGGGCTGGGGAAATGGGGTCCTGGGGAGGTGATATTGGAGTTGAGGCCTGAGTGACAAGGAAACAGCCCTGTGAAGATCAGTTCCAGGCTGAGGGAGCAGCAGAGGCCTCAAGACAGGAGTGAGTTGGTGGGTGTGAGAACCAGAAGAAGTGCTGGGAGGGAGCGGGCACGGCATCTCCAGGGCTCCCCACAGGGGGACCTCCTCTCTGGAAGGCCTCTTTCACATGAAGCCTGCCCGGAGCATGAGGTGGGGTGAGCAGCAGTGGTACATCTTCTTTAGATACATGAGCCATTCCTATCCCCTTTTGGGGGGACTCCCCAATAGTGGAATGATGGCAGGTGCTGTTAGGAGGTTATGCTACTGGCCCCTGCCTCCTGCCCTCCTCTGCTTGGCTTCATACTCCTGCCTTGTGCCCTGATGCAGGCCAGACCCAGTGCACTGATTCCCTGGGAAGAATCAGAAATGTCTCCCAGCCGCACACACCGGTGATATTTCCCCAGCGGGCGCACTGGCCTGGTTTGATGCTCTGACCTCGGGGCAACCTGGAGTCTCCCTTTCGGTGCTCACTTCCTGAGTGACTTTGGGCCAGTTACTTAACATCCCCAATCTTTCATCTCCTGGTCTGTAAAATGGGAATCAAACCAATCTGGGCTGAGTTGTTATGAGGATTGAATGCCATCCTTCCTGGCACCCAGGAGGTGCTCCATGAATGTCAGCTTCCTCCTTCTCCCTGAACTTCCCCTGAGAAGAGGGGCTGGTTTACAAAAGGGTAGGGAAGGTCACAGCAGGCCACTGGGAGGTGGCCACTTTGGGGTCCCCTCCCCTAAGCTCTGGGACCCCTCGGAAGGCGAGGAGCACTCAGGACTGGCCAGCCAGGGGTAGGGAGGATACTCACCCATGGGCCCAGCCCCGCCACCAGGAGAGCCCCTGGGTCTCCCCTCCTCTCCTTCCTGGGGAGCCCCATCGAGGGGAGCAGCCCCTCTCCCAGCCTGCTCGCCTGCCCTCCGTTCGGGGCGGCGCGGCTCCTGGCACCTGCTTCCCGCGGGCCGCCCAGGGGCGGGCTCCGGAGACTCGGCGGCTGCCCCGGGACGCGGGGGCCCGGGACTCACCCGCCGCGCACCTCTGGGAGCCGAGAATCCAGATCGCCCCGGGTGGCCGCGGGCGGCTGGATGCGGCCCCGCTCCGGTTGGGAGCGCCCTTCAGGTAGGCGCGGGCGGGGGCACGGGCCGTGGGACCGCACTCCTGGCTCCCCATCCGGGAGCGACGCGCCGCTTGGGCTGAGCGCCCGAGGGGGCCCGCGCGCGGGGTGGCGATTTTGGTGTCTCTGTAGGGCTGGTGGCAGCGGCGAGGACCTTGCCCCGCCTTGTGTTGGGGGAAGGTGGGAGACAAGAATCACGACTTAACCGGAAACAGAGGTTGGGAGCGGGGACAAGGGTGATGGCCAGAAGGACTTCCAGCTCCCAGGAGGTAGGGGAAGGGAGGCTGGGGACCACGGGGCAGAGACGGTGAGACTCTCATCCTAAGGAGGGGACCATTCTCTGCAGACAGGGGGCTCGACCAAATAACTTACCTTCTTCGTCTAAGTTGTTTAGAGACTCCAAAAACCAACACCCCCTTATCAGCCCCTGGGATAGAATAGAATGGAAAGGGTGGGGGATGGGAGATCTGTTGTCTTTTGGGGCAGGGGTGCAAAGAGTATGCTCTCCACCCCGGTGTCTCATCCCCGTCATTCACCGTCTTTGGAGGCCTTCCTGCCCGCCCCTCCCCCTTCAAGCAGACTGCTTCCTCTCTGTCAGGGTCAGGGGCAGAGGTTGGCCCTCGTGGTCCAAGGGGGAGGCGGGATTCTATCTCCCACCCACAACTCTCAAACAGTCCTAGGACGTCTCAACCCTCCTTCCTCTGGCTCTCAGGACGCATTCACTCAGCCCCAACTTGGAAGTGCTGATAGGGAAGTGCTCCCCATCGTGGGACAGTCACGATGGGGAGCACGGATTGGGGGAGCCACTGTTCAGTCTATGGGGAGTTGTGCTGGGCGAGCAGGTGGTGGATGAGGCTGAGCTGTGCCAGCGTCCTGGGCAGGCGGTGTGGAGGGTCTCCTGCACAACAAGTAAGGTTCCTAGGCCTTGCCTGGCAGCAGAGGCTAGAACAGGGGATACTGAGGCTCATACCCCCTCCCCTACCCCCACCTTAGAGGCAGCTGTTCTGTGTTGCCACTGTGGACCCTGCAAGGAGGGATGCAGCATAGATCGCAAGAAGGACTTCCTTCCTGAGGGTGGCCTGAGGGTCTTTCAGGGGAGTCTCAGTGTCCAGGAGAGGCAGCCCTTATCTCTGGGGGTGTCAGGAGGGAAGGAGGCCCTCTGGGACTCCCAGCCAATAGGGGGTGAGGACAGATTGGGGGAGGAGAGGGTCGGGGGGGGACGGTGACCTCATCTCTGGACCATCGCTCTCTGTCACCTCCCATGCCCCCTCTCTCCCATCCTTGCAGCTGGAGTGTTGACTTTCAGCACCTCTTAGCCAGCTCACCCTTGAAATCCCCAGCACCCAGTAGTCTCCCCAGGGAGAGGTGACCGGCTTCCTCTGTCATCACTTCGGGTGGGAAGACAGACATGGCTGTCTTGGTTTGCCCAGTGGATCCCCACCTCACCGCACCTGACACCTGGACCAGCTGTTGCCCAGCCCCAGGGCCTCCTGTTCTGGCAAAGCAGGGACGTGTGGGTTGGGGGTTGCCAGGGCTGCCCCCACTCGGGCCATCCCACTCCTCTAGGTGGGGGTCTCTGACTCCTTTGGGGAGTCTTGGGTGTGAGTCTTGAGAGACCCCAGCTCTCTGGGCCATCCCATGGTGGGTGCCGCTCTATGGTGGCCACACAACTGAGGTGGGTAGGTGGCCCTACCCACCCTGCAAAGTGTCAGCCTTGGGAGAGTAGAAGTGGCAGGAAAGAGAGACCAAAACGCTCAGTGGTGGCTCCTTGGGGACACTGAGGGGGCAGCCAGGCCCAGGAGGGCTCACACTCCATCAGGACGAGAACGGATGAGGCCTCTCTTCTTCCAGGCACGATCCCACACTCCTGCTCGTGACCCTGTGAGTGACAGGGATGGGGGCCACCACGGTGTGCACCCCCTGCCCCTGCATCATAGGATGGTACAGAACTGACCCTTTTCACCTGCCTCTCTTTTCGACTGTGAGCCTCAGTTTCCTCATTTGTAAAGCCTCACAGGGTTGTTATGAGGGTTAACAGAGGTGCTGTCTATACAGTGCCCAGAAGGCAATGGACACTCGCCATGGGGCAGTTCTTTCTCTATCCCCACCCCACCTTTCTCTGGCGGCTGAAACAGACAAATACAACTTGGCTTCCCCCCTCCCACCCCAACCTTAGAGGCAGCTGCTCTGTGTTGCCACTGCCCGCCTGCAAAGGACCTAAGAGATTAGCCCAGCCCCACCCTCTCTCTTTAAAGAAGGGGAACTGAAGCCGAGAGGGGCAGGGACTGGCCCAAGGTTGGCCGGCCAGCCAGGCTCCCTTCTCAGAGGCAGGGCCTAGGACCTGGCTCAGGGAGGCAGGAGGGTAGATATTGACAGACCTGGGGGAAAATACCGGAGTGTAGTTGGGCTCATTAAGGGTTTGGTGAGGGAGCCCTTCATGCCCTGCCAAAGGCTGGAGACAGGCCTAGAACCTTCCTCTCCCGTTAACCCTTTGGCAAAAGCAGCGCTTTCCCGAGGACACCCTTCCCCAGGCTGCGGCTAAAACAACTCCCCGCTCTGTACTTATGGCCTCCAGAGTTCTTTCTATCCACCCCTCTTTGGATAGTGCAGTCAGAGAATCCCACCCCACTGCAGTGCCCGAGGACTCCACTGAAACCTGGGGCCCTGGGACTTCCCTGGTGGTGCAGTGGTTAAGACTCCACGCTCCTGGTGCAAGGGGCCCAGGTTCAATCCCTGGTCAGGGAACTAGATCCCACGTGCATGCCACAACTAAGAGTTCAAATGCCACAACTAAGGAGCCCGCGTGCTGCAACGAAGACCCGGCGCAACCAAATAAATTAAAAAGGAAAAAAGAGGGGCTTCTCTGGTGGCGCAGTGGTTGAGAATCCGCCTGCCAATGCAGGGGGACACGGGTTGGAGCCCTGGTCTGGGAGGATCCCACATGCCGCGGAGCAACGGAGCCCGGGCGCCACAACTACTGAGCCTGTGCTCTGGGGCCCGCGAGCCACAACTACTGAAGCCCGCACGCCTAGAGCTCGTGTTCGGCAACAAGAGAGGCCACCGCCCGTGAGAAGCCCGCATACCACAACGAAGAGTAGCCCCCGCTCGCCGCAACTAGAGAAAGCCCGAGCGCAGCAACAAAGACCCAATGCAGCCAAAACAAGAAAAAGAAAAAAAGAAACCTGGGGCCCTGAAGTCCACTGTCACCCAGGAAGAAGGGATGGAAATGGGCCCTGGGGCCTGCCTGAGTGCTCCTTTCCAACCCCCTCTAGCTCCATATGGATGGACACACAGACAGGCAGACAGCAACCCTGGCCTCCATCAACTCTCCAGCGCTGCTTTGAGCCTGTCTTCAAGTGGGTGGCTCCCTCCCTGGCCCAGCCCCACCCACCCTGCTGCAGCCTCAGCCCATCTCTCAGGGAAGGTGAGAACAGAGGGAGCTTTACCCGCTTCCTGTGTAAATCACAGACAGACAGACACCTGGGTACACGCATGCTCTTTTTCTCTGCTTTCACCTGGTCTTTTCCCAAGTTAAGTTCAATTCTCCCCCTGTCTTCACACCCCTTCCTCCCAGCCTCTCTGGCTCTGGCCCCCACTCTCCCTGCCTAGGGTGTGGCACCTCCCTGCCTGCCAGGTAGGGGCTGGGCAGCCCTGAGCCTCCCCAGAAGCCCTTCTCTGTATCCGTAGCCCCCCTTCCCACCCAGCAGTTCAGATCAGGACTTGGCAGGCTTTAAGGAGAGGTGGGACAGGGCCATGAAACCTCTCCATGCTTGTTCTCTAATCTATGAAGTGGGATAATAGGCCAATAATGGTGCCCACCTCATGGGGTTGTGAAGTTTAAAAGAGATCGTGTGTGTAAAGCACCTGGCACACAGTAAGCTCTCAGTAAACAGGGGTGTAATGATAAAGAAGAGGTGGTCTGGGCAGCTGAGTAGTAGAGAGGGAAGCAGGGAAGCTTCCAGAAGCAGTTCTTGTACTGCCTGTCCATGTACTTTGAAGCAAGTCCCCTCCCCTGCTCTGGGACTCGATTTCCTCTTCTGTTAAAGACAGTGTGTCCTATCCAAATGTGGGTCCAGCGAGGGTGAGTCATGCTGGTTCTGAATAGGGGCCAGCAGGGGGTGTACTGGCCTCTTGATGCCCACAGCAGGGGTTAGACCGACCTGTGTGTGCCCTAAAAATTGCCCACCCCTCCACATTTTCTTGCTGGGAGCCTTAGCTGAGCTGGAGTGGTGGAGCTCCCGAGAGGACAGCTGTGAAGCCGGGGTTAGGTAGGGCAGGCTGCAGCAGGCCCAGCAGCCTGGCTGGGGGGGCACAATTAGCCCCGGAATCCAGGAGGGCCCTGTGAGCTCAGAGGCTGTATATCACAGGGGTTTAATCAGCCCCATGGCAGATATTTGTCTGCTCTCTTGGGCCATGTCCTGGGCCTGCCTGTCATAAGTTGCACTGAGATTTCAAAATACCCGTCCCCTTGCTGGTGGAGCAGGCAGCTCTCCTGGGCATGGCCAGGAAAATCTCATTCCCCTGAAGCCTCTTCCCCCTGGCTGGTTGGACCCACCTCCCAATACTCGTACCTGGTACTTTCTTCCTGCTCCCCTTTCCTGCTGGGAGAGTGGGGGAAGACTTGTAAAGGCAGGAGAATAGCTGTGATGACCTCCATCTAGAGGTGAGAGGATGTAGAATCTCAGAAGGTGATGGAGTGACTTTCCAGTGTGCCCTCTGTGGGCAGAGCTGTCCCCTGGACCCCAGACATGGTGCCCAGGAGTTTGGCATGGCTCGGAGAGGCAACCTAGTTGTCTCAGGAGTGTGGAGGTGTGGGGTCCGCCCTGCCGGGTTGGGTACCGAGTTCCACCTCTTATCTTCCCGCTAGATGCTCCCTGCGCCACCTGGAGGCTATCTCTCGTACTGCAGCCCAGCCAAACCACCAGGCACAGTGCCAGGGTCCCTCAAGTCACCAGGCACCTAGGACTGCACAAGGGTCAGATCCATGGTGTATTCGTTTTCTAGGGCTGCCATAACAAAGCACTACAAACCAGGTGGCCTAAACAACAGAAATGTCTTGTCTCACAGTTCTGGAGGCTGGAAGTCTAAAATCAGTGTCATCAGGGTTAGTTCCTTCTGAGGGCTGTAAGGAAGTCTGTTCCATGCTGTCGTGGTCCGAACGCGGGTTGGAAAAGAATTTGCAGACACAAGGCAGAACGTAAAGAAGATAGAATTTATTAGAGGGAAGGGTCACTGCCCGAACAGCGGGCCGACTTCCTAGTAGTTTGGGAGAGTCGAGCCCGAACATGTGCTATTGATCAGTTTTTACAGCCAGAAAACAAAAGAATGGTCCGAGGTGAAAATTTGGTCGAGGCACATATACCTTCCTTCTATAGGGTGGGAGTGGGACAGGGCATATGCCTTTCCTTATTTGGGACAGGTCCCATTGCCCAGGTGGGCGTCTGCAGGGCATGCTTCTGGTGGCCGCCCCCAGGAACCAGGCAGAAGTTCCGGCCCTTCCTGCCTCTCATGCTGGGCCTGGTTCATAACCTGTTTCCCCTGGTCTCTCCCATGACTCCCATGTGCTGACGTTTATAGGACCCTGAGAGGCGTTTTATATAGATGAGCTTGTCTAATCCTCACAGTGCCCTTATGACTTGGGAACTGTTCCTCATCACCCCCATTTTACAGATATACAGATGAGAGGACTGAGGCTCAGGTCACACAACCAGTAAGTGACAGAGCTGAGATGTGAAACCAGGTGGGGGTCAATATAGAGCTCGTGCTCTTTTTTTTAATTTTAATTTTTTAAATTTTTGGCTGCATTGGGTCTTCGTTGCTACGCGCAGGCTTTCTCTAGTTGTGGTGAGTGGGGGCTACTCTTTGTTGCGGTGCGCGGGCTTCTCATTGCAGTGGCTTCTCGTTGCGGAGCACGGGCTCTAGGTGCGTGGGCTTCAGTAGCTGTGGTGCGTGGGCTCAGTAGTTGTGGCTCGCGGGCTCAGTAGTTGTGGCGTATGGGCTTAGTTGCCCTGTGGCACGTGGGATATTCTCAGACCAGGGCTCGAACCCGTGTCCCCTGCATTGGTAGGCGGATTCTTAACCACTGCGCCGCCAGGGAAGTCCCAGAGCTCGTGCTCTTAATTACTGTGCCCCTCTGTTCCATTCACTCACAGTCCCCACACACGTCATGACAGCCCATTTTGTGGGAACATTGCCTGCAAAAGTGACAAGCAGCTTACTAAGAGCAGGGGGTGGGGTCCAGGGACTGCAGGCAAGGTTCTTGGCTGTGAACTTGAGAAATTAATTTTCTTTGTTCAGATGTGGGCTCCACTACTAGACGTGTGGCCTTATGGGAACGTTATGGCATCACTTGACTTCACTGGGTCTAATTTGCAAAATGAACACAAGTCTAAAGACACAGGAAATGCCTTTTAGGAGGATGTATTGGTTCGCTTAGGCTGCCGTAACGAAGAACCACAGACTGAGTGGCTTAAATACCAAAAATTTGTTTTCTCCCAATTCTGGAGGATAGAAGTTTGGGCTCAAGGTGTAGGCAGAGTTGGTTTCTTCTAAGGCCTTCTTCTTTTGCTTGCAGATGGCCATCTTCTCCCTGTGTCTTCCCATGGTCTTCTCTCTGTAAATGTCTGTGTCCAAATTTCCTTTTCTTTTCTTTTTTTTTTGGCCGTGCCACACGGCTTGTGGGATCTTAATTCCCCAACCAGGAATCGAACCCAGGCCCTCGGCAGTGAGAGCATGGAGCCCTAACCACTGGACTGCCAGGGAATTCCCAAAATTTCCTCTTCTTATAAGGACAACAGCCATATTAGATTAGGGACCACCCTAATGACCTCATCTTAACTTAATTACCTCTTTAAAGACCCTCTCTCCAAATACAATCACATTGTGAGATACTAGGAGTTAGGACTTCAACATATGAATTTGTGGGGAGGGGGGCGGGGTGGGGGTCACCGGACATAATTCAGCCCATACAAGAGAAATGGGCTCAGTCACTCCTCACTCAGGCCCTAGCCTTGGGGCTCCCCCACTCTGAGCGAGAGACACAGTCCCTGACCTCAGGAATTCTCTGTCCTGGCGAGGGGGGGACACCAGGCCTGCCCTCGGGAAATACCCAATCTGAAGCAGAGGCAGGAAGCATGCACACAGATGCAGGAAGGAAGTGAAAATCAACCTAGTTCAGTCTGAGGAAGGTCATGGGACAGAATAGAGCCAGTTAGAGGCAGAAAAGTCCGGTGGGAAAGGTTCAGAGAAGTGAGTCGGAAAGGAGAAGGGGAGGGGCCTGGAGGGGTGATGCGCATGCTCTGCAGGGCCCAGCGCGGGCACGTGCGTGCGTGTGTGCGTGCGTGCGTGTAAGCACCAACTGTTGCCCTAACAGCAGAGGGCATCGGGAGCCACGTGGGGCAGGGGTGGGGATGGCTCCACACACTGTCACCGTTTGTGAATGTCACCGGCGCTGGGCACGAGGTGGTTGGGTTTCTGCAGTCATCCTCTGGCGGGCAGCTCCTGCATCTCCAGCAGGCACCACAGGCCTGCCTGTCCCAGCACTGTCAGCTCCTGGCCTGCCTTGGGCCAGGCTAGTGTCTCCACTAGCCTCTCTGCTGGCTCTCCCTCCACATTGCCTGCTGTCTGAGACCCCCGCTGTCCGTCTGAGCGCTTTGCTCTGAGCCCTCAGGTGTCGGCCACCCAGTGTGTGGCCATTTCTGACACTCTTCCAGATATCCCCGCATTTTACTGCTGCTTTGTTTAAAACAGCCCCCCTTCTGCTCCCTTTTGCCATCCTTGGGTTGGGGCTTTCAGAAGGCCAGGGAATTTTAGCTGGGATCCAGGGCAGAGGCATCTCTGGGTCCCGAAGCCCTGTTGATCCTTCTGTGTATTCATTGCACTCGCCTTTGTTTACTTGTCTCCCGATCTGCCCAGGTATGAAGCGGCCACTGAGCCCATCTCCCCCGGGTGAGAAGGAGCCCCCCGGATCTGGAGCTGCTGAGTGCCCCCCTCGGCCTCCAGAACCACCTAAGCCCAAGCGGGAAAGAAAACGGCCGTCCTACACCCTCTGCGACGTCTGCAACATCCAGCTGAACTCGGCAGCCCAGGCCCAGGTGCACTGTGGGGGGCGGGCCCACCAGAGGCGCCTGCGGCAGCTCAGCTTGGGAAAGACGCCCCTGGGGCCAGGTCAGTGTGGAGGGGCGCTGCTCCCACAGATTTGGTTCTGGGCCCCTGTGAGGGGCTCTGGGTCTGTGGCCTCTCTCTGTGGGGTCTTTTGGTCTGGGGTACCCTCAGTGGGGTCTTAGAGTCTGAAGTTTCCCAGATGCCGTCAAGTTTTTTTGCATCTGGACAGCCCTCTGTGGGGTCTCTCAGGGCCTGAGGTCTGAGGCCTCCTCTGGATCTGGGGCTCTCCCTGTGGGATCTTTTAGGACCAGGCCCCCTCAGCAGCATTTCTCCAGCCAGGAGCCCCCTGGCAGATAGTTTTCCAGATAAGGGCCTCACCTACGGGGCGTCCCGGGCTCCTGCTCTGGTCTCTGAAGGCCAGGATCAGCGAAGTGCACGACACTCCAGCTAAGGGCTGAGAGGTGGTCAGGGGAAGAGGCGGGAGAAGGCCCTCTCCCTTTGGCCACTGGACTCCTGGCCAGGATTTCGGCCTCTCCCTGGCTGGCATGACTCTGCAGAGGTTGGGCTGCAAGAGGGCCGCTGGCTGCAAGGCAGATTTCTGGGCGAAGTGGGTGAATGGATTCGTGAGGATGATTCCAGCTGACAGGCACATGGGAGTCGTGGGAGAGACCAGGAACAGCAGGCTGCTGGCCGGCAGGGGAAACAGGTTCAGAACCAGGCCCAGCATGAGGGGCAGGAAGGGCCGGAACTTCTGCCTGGTTCCCGGGGGCGGCCACCAGAAGCATGCCCTGCACACATACCCTGCAGCCCAGGTTGGTAGCTTTGCCAGAGGGCTACACTCTGACCTCTTGAGGGCTGCCTGTTGTTTGGGTGAGTGTTTATGGGATGCCCTCTGTGTTCCCCGCACTGTGCTGGGGCCTGGAGATGTTCCAGTCTTACTCCTCACCCCCGCGGCCCCCAAGACTGAAACTGTCTTTTAGGCTGAGACAGACACGAAGTGAGCAGATGAGTGCTGTGGGTGCTACGTGGGACATGCCCCCAGGGGTACAAAGGAGAAAGGGCGATTCTACCTGGGGGTACCACGAAAGGCCTCCTGAAGGAGGGGGGCTGCCGTGAGCTTCGGAACAGGGGTGAGAGGAGAAGGGACCTCGCAGGCAGAGGTCACTGCATAAGCAAAGTAGGGAATGCTCTAATGGCTGGTACCATCTTCCCCACCTGAGCACTCGGGGCTGGACCCCAGGATGTGACTCTGAATAAGAGCATATTCAACTGTATGGATGTTTCTGGAGCGTGTGTGTGTGAGTGTGTTCAAAAGTCATTCATTAATTCATCAAATACTTACAGACAGCTTACGATGTGCGAGCTGCTGATTGGGGGTATTCATATTTTTATTTTTATTTTTTTTTCTATCGAAGTAGAGTTGATTTACAATGTTGTGTTAGTTTCAGGGGTACAGCACAGTGATTCAGATACATATATACATATATATATGTTCTTTTTCAGATTCTTTTCCCTTTTAGGTTGTTACAAAATATTGAATACTGAGTATATTTCCCTGTGCTATACAGTAGGACCTTGTTGTATTTTATCTTTTTTTGTATTTTTTCTTTATTGAGCTTTATTGAGATATTACTGACATATAACAAATGTAAATTTAAGGGGTACAGTGTGATGATTTGATACATGTATATATTGTGAAATGATCACCACAGTAAGGCTAGTTAACACCTCCATCCCCTCACATAATTCTGAGTGTATGTGTACAGATAACAGTTAAGATTTACTTTCTTAACAACTTTCAAGCGTATAAGGCAGTACTGCTAATTATAGCCACCATGCTGTGCATTAGATCCCTAGATCATATTTATCTTACAGCTGGGACTTTGTACCCTTTGACCGACATCTCCCCATTTCCCCTACCACCAGCCCCTGGCAACCACCATTCTACTCTCTATGTCTATGAGTTCACCTTTTTTAGATTCTGCATGTAAGTGAGAACATACAGCATTTGTCTGGGAATTTGTGTTTTTAAAAGGCAACAGAGCTGCCTGTCAGGAAAGAACTGTCTAGATAACTACATGCAGACAAGTTTGTCCAAGATAACAGCAGGCTTCATAGATGTGGGGATGGGCTCCTTTGAGAAGTGGGAGGGAGAGGTGAATTGACAGAAGTCAGGGAACGCTTCAGAGAAGTGACACTGAAGGTGGATCTTGGTGGATCTTGTCTCCCAGGCAGGGAGACAGCTAGAGCAGCTAGAGCAGTGGTCCCCAACCTTTTTGGCACCAGGGACCGGTTTCGTGGAAGAGAATTTTTCCACGGACTGGGGGGCTGGGGGAATGGTTTTGGAATGATTCAAGTGCATTACATTTATTGTGCACTTTATTTCTATTATTATTACATTGCAATATATAATGAAATAATTATACAACTCACCATAATGCAGAATCAGTGGGGTCCCTGAGCTTGTTTTCACTTGCCGCTCACTGATAGGGTTTTGATATGAGTCTGCAAGCAATTGATTTATTGTGGTCTCTGTGCAGTCAAACCTCTCTGCTAATGATAATCCGTATTTGCAGCCGCTCCCCAGTGCTAGCATCATCACCTCAGCTCCACCTCAGATCATCATGCATTAGATTCTCATAAGGAGCCCACAGCCTAGATCCCTCGCACACGCACTTCACAGTAGGCTTCGCGCTCCTATGAGAATCTAATGCCGCTGCCGCTGATCTGACAGGAGGCGGAGCTCAGGTGGTAATGCGAGCAATGGGGAGCGGCTGTAAATACAGATGAAGCTTTGCTTGCTAGCCCGCCGCTCATCTCCTGCTATGTGGCCTGGTTCCTAACAGGCCACGGACCAATACCAGTCAGTGGCCCGGAGGTTGGGGACCCCTGAGCTAGAGCAAATGCACCCAGGCCTGAGGCCATGGCTTTGCAGGAACAGCAGGCGGTGCTGGGCTGGGCAAGTGGCTGGCATGGCAGGAGGTGAGCAGGGGCTGCCTGTAAAGTCCTCAAAGCCAGGCTGGGCGTCTGGCCTTTGTCCTGAAGGTGACAGGCATCACTGAAGTGTTTTGAGCAGGAGTAGTTAGTGTTTTTAGAGGTCTCTGGTGAGGGGGAAGGGTAAGTCTTGGGGGTACATGAGAAGGAAGGGGGTAGGATGGTGGAACCAGATTCCGGGGTCTTTTCTGCAGGACTTGGTGACTGATGGGATGTGGGGCCGAGGGGAAGGGAGGTGCCAAGGATGACTCTGGCTTAGGGGATGCTGTGATGGACAGTTCCGTTATCAGAAAGGGGGCACTGAGAGGGAGGCAGGGGTGGGTGGGGAAGGCCATTCCTGTGACCAGAGGACTTGGTCCCACCCCTGCTCTCCTCTAACTCTGGCTTTTCAGGCCTTCCTTCCGGGCAGTGGTCCTTCCTTCTCTCCCCCACCCACCATCCCAGTGTAGAGAGAGCAGGTGGGGTGTGAGAAAAAGGACCACAGCACCAGACACTGGTGGCCACAGACAGGCTGCCCAGAGGGATGGGGTCCCCCTTCACTTGGCTTCCCTTTTCTCACACTCCTTATCCCCCGAGTACAGGGTAGTTTTGGGGGGTCACCAGGAGACACGATGCCTGGTACTCCCCCCCGAGATTGTTAAACAACACCTCCTAAGTCACTGGCCCTCCAGTCACCTGTCCTGCATCACCAGCCTTCCAGCCCTGCGCTGGCCCCGTGCAGGATGCCGGGATTCTGTACTGAGCAGTGCCGGGCATTCACGGTCTGGAGGGAAAGACAGCCACAGGGCCAGACCTTCCCCACCGCCATGCTAAGAGGAGTGAGCGGCACTGTGGGAGCATGGTGGGCCGGGGGGTGATGGCTGTGACTAGAGCA
Organism: Eubalaena glacialis; assembly: GCF_028564815.1. Lineage (NCBI taxonomy): Eukaryota > Metazoa > Chordata > Mammalia > Artiodactyla > Balaenidae > Eubalaena > Eubalaena glacialis. The sequence goes on from NC_083734.1 coordinate 43,126,210, forward strand.
AGGATGTTGCATCCTCAGATTTCTGGGAACCCTGGAATCCCGGGGCTCCAGCGGAGAACCTGTGTTCCATTGGCCTGGTTATCTTTTTTTTTTTTTTTGGCCACACCAAGCGGCATGTGGGATCATAGTTCCCTGACCAGGGATCAGACCCGTGCCCCCTACATTGGAAGCACGGCGTCTTAACCACTGGACCGCCAGGGAAGTCCCTTGGCCTGGTTATCTTTGAATCTACTTCAGGTCATGACCCCCCAGCAAACCACCCCCCTTCATGGACTCTCCTGTCTCCTTGGCCCTCTGGGAGCTGAGGGTGGGAGAGGCAGCCCAATGCTAGCAACTTACCCCAGGGGTGAGGAGGTGGGGACCTCAGTCATGCGGAAGTCCTCTCGAGGAGACTGGACCAGAGCAGAGAGCCCTGAGGGCACGACTGACTGGGGCACCCTCCGGAAATGGAGAGAGTCACATCTACTTTCAGGAGGCTTGAGGCAAAGTGTGAGGAGCCCTTAACACACGGCTTTGTTCCTGGACACCTGAGATCTCTGTCCTGTGGCAGCCAGGAGGGCCGCCCGTTCCCTGGGAGGGCGCTGAAGTGCTGGGGGTGAGACGGCCCAGTCATGCCCCTTTGAGGCTCCCTTTCTGGGAGGCCTCCTGGAGCTGTCACTCTGATTAGGGGTCTGGGGGGCTGGCGCCTTGCACAGTGACAGGCCGTCACAGGCAGTGAGGCGGGATCCTGTCTGGAGGATCCTGTCCCTGAGGCCGTCTGCGGGAGGGAGATATGGGGGGCGGCTCTCCCCTCTCTGAGCTTCCTCACCAATGCCTGCGTCAGAGGCCTCCTTACTCAGCCTCACCCAGCTGCCCCCCATGAGTCAGCCCGGGACACCTAGGAAGGGGAAACAGCACAGGATGGGGAAACAGCAGGAACCCCACCCTTCCCCAGCCCCTCCTCCAGATCATTCCCCCACCTGCCCTCCTCCTGATCTGTCTCCCACACAGCAGACCCTTTCATCCTTCAGGAATGAGCCATCTTTCACCCAACCTGCCCCCCATGGGAGGTGTGGGCCCCAGGAACCTCCGCCTCAGCGTGGCTGAACTCAATGACCCTATTGACCATCACACACACACACACACACACACACACACACACACACACACACGCGCGTGCACGCACGTACCCCTAAACAATTTTAGGTAGTTCTTGAACATCTGCAGAGAGAAAGGTTTGCTGGCTCAACCCTCCTACCTCCAACCTCTAGTGTGGATGTTGGGCCAGCACCGGGCTTGGGGGACGGACACCTGGACCTGGACCTTGGGGAAAGAGCTGTGACCTACCCCCAGGGCCAATGAGCATGTGCTTAGGAGATGAACTGTTTGCAAAGCACTTCCACAAGCAGCACAGCATTCCCTCCTCACCCAGCCATCCCCGGGCGTAGATGATTGGCATTCAGCCCTCACTTTAGAAACTGAGATACTAGAACTCGGAGATTGTAAGCAACAGGCCTAAGGCCACAGCCAGGTTCAGATCCCAGCATCTCTGACTCTAAATCCTGTCTCTCACGTGCCCTCCCCACCTTGCTGCTGAGGAGAGCAGCATACATTAAGAGAGATAGAGCCTTAATGTTTCAGGAATGGGGAGGAGGGATGGCCCAGCGCAGGCAGACCAGCTCCCAGGACAGGCAATTCAAGTGCTCAGAACCCATGCCTTGGTGTCCTCAACTGAAAAATGGGGAGATGCCAGCCATCTCCCGCTCTGCTTAGGCTGGCTAGGGACAGGGAGGGGAGCCTTCTAAATCCAACTGGTTCCTCCCCCTCTCTCTTGGCAGGACTGACCCGGCTGCCCAATTCAGGGCGCATCCCCTGTCCCCCACCATTGCAACATGACACCAGAGGGGAGAGAAGGAGATTTCAAAAATGACTTAAGCTCCGGCTTACCGAAATGGTCAGAGGGGACTTGGGTGGGGAGCACAGGGTAGACACTAAGGGGGACAAGAAAGCGGAGATGGAGTCAGACTATATTGGATTTCAGGGCAAAGACGGCTGCAGCTGTACCAGACACCCCTGTGCCTTTGGGGATGGGAAGGCATCAGAGTGGCAGATGGAGGCTGTCCCCTGCCCTGCGCCCTCAGACCTCTCCTAGATCCCGTTCTAATCAGTCCCTCCATCTCCTCTCCTAGTCTTTGACTGCAGAAGCCTCTGGCTGCATTCTGAGCCCCAGATATCAAAGACCTTGAGCTTGGGTCACACCTGAGTCACTGGCTTGATGAGCTCCTCACCCTCCACTCCCCGCGGATGGATTAATTTCAGGCCCATCAGGAGGCCCCGGAAGCCCTCCAGCCTGTCCCCCCATGGCTTCAGTATCTCCCTGGGTTTCCAGTTCCTCCTCAGTGCCCCTCCCAACCCATCCCGAGGCCTCTGGATGCATGTTTCACCTTGGCTCCCCCAAGGCCACTAAGAAGTTCTTGCGGTCTAACCAGTGCCTCCTGCAGTTCTCCTTAAGTGGCAGGTGATGGAGGTGCCCTTACTCTCCCTGGACAGCACCCCCTCACAGATGTGAACCTGACCATCAGCACCTCCCCCCAGGGGCCACCAGGAAAGGCAAGGCTGTCTGGGTGGAAATTAGGGGGCTTAGCTCAGATCCCTGCCCCCGCAGAAGACAAAGGTTCCGTCTGTGTCTCTGGGTGGGTTAATTAGCTCTGGGCTTGAGTTTCCTTCCTCTCCCCACACCAGCAAGTCCTTCCCTCCCCCGAGAGCCTCTTCCTAACAAACCTGTTTTCAGGGGCTGCTGCCGCCACCCCCTCCCCAGACCTTCTTTGCAGCTTGAGAACTGGCTGCTCCAGAGATTACGGGTTATTGTCTGGTGGAGACAGGATGCTGAGGGGGTGGGGGGCTAGCGCTGGGACCCGGGCTTGGAATGCGAGACTGGATCCAGCTGTTGCTTGGCTGTCTCCTCTCCCGCATTCCACCTCCCTCCCGGCACCAGCTGCTCAGGTGAGTTAGGGGCCCGCAGGTTTCAGGAAGAGGAGGGGGAGGAAGGAGCCACATCAGAAGAGAAAAGATGGGTGGGAGGGAAGGGTGCGGGCAGATGAGGGGTGTCAGAAGTTCTAGGTGATCAGATGAACACCCCTTCCCCACTTCCTGGCATTGCCCAGGTAGCAGGTCCGGCAGTCCAGGTACTGAACTGCAAGCCACCTGCGCTCCCTTCCCCCTCTCTGAGCCTCGGTTTCCCCTGCAGCAAAAGGAGGTAAATAAAAGGGGATGGGGGCAGAGGATAAGTAAGGCTAGATAGGAGAACGGGGCCCCTGCGGCAGCAAGCCCTGAGGCAGGGCTTCAAAGTTCAGAAGAAGAATTTTCTGGCAGGCAGAGAAGGGGCTGGAAGCACCTCCTGTCCTGGAGGCCTCTGTGGGCAGAGTCAACTCTTCGCTTCAGTATAAGAGGCACTAGGCCCCCCGACACCCTCCCCCTGTCCCCATACCTTCGGGGAAGAAGTGCCCTGTTCTTTCCACCGGTGGTTCGGATGGGGAAACCAGGGAACAGGCAGCGCCTTCCTGGCGAGGGGAGACAGGGCCCGGTAACCGTGGCTTCCCAGCAGAAGCAGGAGCCCCTCCCTCGCACCCTCCCTGCCTGTCCCTCCACTCCCCCACCCCTTCCCTCTGTCACTCTCTGGCTGGGTTTCATTTGCTCCTCACTCACTCCTGCCCTCAGCGGTTCCTCCAAAGGCAGAGAATGCTCTTGGGTGAGTGCTGAGGACGCCTGAGCTGGGGGGTTGGGGAGGGGGCTTCGAGCCGAGGGTGGGCCTCTCCCCTATCCCCTGCCCTATCCTTTTCCTCCTGTTGTCGCCCCCACCAAAGTTGTCTGTTTAGAGGCTCCAGTAGCCAGCTGACTCTTGGTACCTTTTCCCAAGTTCAAGGATGGGCAGGGGGAGCCCCCACTCTGGCCGGGAGCAAAGGTGGGGCAGGGGTGGCAGGAATGGTCGGGAATCTGGAGGTCAGCCTGCAGGAATGAGGCTGCTGCACTTTGGGGCAGGTGTGCGTCATCCGAGGAGCCCGCCACAAAGGTTCCTTGTATCAAATCATACCTTCAACTGCCTCTAAGGGGCTGCCTGGAGGAGCAGGGGTGGGGGGTTAGAGGCAGTTGTTAATGCAGCAGAGAAGGAGAGAGCCAGGCGACCGCTGAGGTCCAGCCACCGCGCTGGCGCTGGGGTCAACATCAATGCCCCCCGTGCTTTGTTCGTGGTCTCCTGGCTCACCTCCCCACACAGGGGTTGCCTGGTCCTTTTTGAGGGGAACAACCATTACCCTTTAAGGATTTGGAGGATCCCCTTCCACAAGGGCAAGGGCTGGAGGCCGTGGGGCTGGGAGCAGAGTTCCTCTTGTGACTGGGCTCGGGGGTCTTCCTCAGGTGCAGGGAGGGCGGGAGTCTGGAGCGTCAACGCCTCCACAGTGCTGGCCAGCCCAGGGTGGGTTGGGGGCGCTGGAGAATGTGGGGAGGAATCCTAATCCTAGCGGGGAGTGAGCAAGCTGGGGTCTTGGTTCAACCTCTCATTCCCTGCCTTTGGCTCTCTCTCCCTCCTGGACTCCCTTTCTTCACAGAGTTTTGGTTTTATTTGTGATAGAAACGGCAGCTTTACTATTTGTGTGTGTGTGTGTGTGTGTGTGTGTGTGAGCGCGCGTGCATGCCTGCCTTGGGGAGGACCCTACCATCTGCCCCTATGACTCGAGGCGGGGGTGGGAGGGGGACTCTGGGTTTGGCTCCACGAGATTGTGTGTATGTCAGATGCATTTAATTTTGTAAGGGGTGTGTGTGTTTCTGTATATGGATCTTTGTGTACGTGCACCTCTCTTTGTGATGTTGTGTGCCACTGCATGCCTGTTGTTCTGTATTGTCTGTATGTGCATCTGTAGGAGTCTGCGTGTCCTCGTGTGTCTGTCCCTCTGGGTATATATGATCTGGGTGTGTCTTTGTTGCTCTTGCCTGTCTGTGTGTTCATGCATGCTCATGCGTGGCCTGTGTGCCCGCCCCTTGGCCAGCAGGGGTATCTGTCTGTCTCTGTGTGGGTACCACCTCCGTATGTACACACATCAGTGTGCATAGATGGTCTCACCATGGGGAGATGTATGTGAGTGTGTGCCTTGGTGTCTGTCCCTGTCACTATCTGTGTGGATGCCTGTGGACCTCAGGGTGTGTGTCCCTGTGCCCTTTCGTGTGTATCTTTCCCAGTGGTGGCAAAACAGCAGGACGTAGTTTCCCCGGATTCTCTCCCTTGGATGGTAGGCAGGGTGATGTTATTTCATGAGACACCTGCTCTGCACCCCTGCCCTAGTCTCTGTTGGACCCCTGGGGGTGGCCTTTTCTCCGTCACTCAGTCTGGTTTATTCCTGTTTGATCAGAGTAACAACCCACCCTCTTGAGGCAGCCACCCAATGAGCCCTGGGTCCCGGCTGTGGACCCCTGGCCAGGGGTGGGGAGGGACTGCTCTGAGACACTTAGCCAGGGTGGCTGTTCTGTTGCAAGATGCTACCCGAGAAGACCCCCCAACACACACCTGACCGTTTTGTGGGTGCAGAATTCTAGACCCGTCAGGCTGTGTGGTGCCATCCTGGGACAGGGGTGGGGGCTGCAGTGTCTCCCTTCATCTGAGTGTACCCACAAGCCAAGTAGCCACACGTGTGTGTGCATGTGCCATGACTCGTGCGTCATCCCAGCGGCCCTGGGGGCCAGGGCTCACAGTGAATGTCAGAGGCAGATGGTGGGCGGCTCAGAGCAGCGCTGCATGAAGGGGGCTGCGGGGAGCTCCCAGCCACCACTGGAGAGGCCCTGACCTCAACGTGTGCCTTAAGCCTTGAGTGGGAGAGGAGTGTACCCAGTTGTGCGGGGGCTGGAAGGCATTACCGGGTGACTTTGTGCTGACCGGAAGGGGAGACTGGGTCACCAAGTGCCCTGCACCCCCTGTGCAAACGGCCTCCACACCCAGCACCTCATTTGGTCCTCAGACCCATTCCTGTCCTGCCCCTTCCTCCTTACCCGGCTGTAATTCCCACTTCACAGGTGAGAAAACCGAGGCTAAGTGCTGGGCTGCCAAGGCCTCAGACTTTGATGTCGTTACTGGAGCTCCACTGCAGGCCTCCAGGTCTGGGAGGGTGGGGTACCACCCACATTCCTCCTGCAGGGAAACCCACACAGGGGTGAGGGTCTCCTGGGCGTCTGAGAGTTCTAGGAAGAGGTCACTCCTCCCACCCACCCCATTTCTGTCATCCCCCTTACAAATAACTCATTAGATTAAAACACTCATTTCCCGGGAATTCCCTGGTGGTCCAGCAGTTAAGACTCTGCGCTTTCACTGCCGAGGGCCTGGGTTCAATCCCTGGTCAGGGAACTAAGATCCCACATGATTTTCCAGCTCACCCACCTCCTGAGGTTCCCCATGAGGCCGGAAGGTCAAAATCCCCAGCATTCACTGTAGAGCTTCCATACCTCTGTTCTACCTTGAGCTCTGAGAACCTGCACTCGACTTTGAACTTCACAGTGGTTCCCGATGGCTCTGCCGTTCCCACTGCTGAAATGCCCTTCGCCTGGTAAAATCTCACTGACCCTTTTGTGAAACCTAATTGCCTCTCCAGGCTGATGACCTTCAGCTGACCGCCTGCTCCTCTGTGATCCCAAAGCATTTTGTTCATCACTCTCGCTCGGGGCACTTGCCAGAGTGTAGCCTCCTTAGCGCTCCGCCTGTTTGGCTCTCACCAGTCAGCTCTCACCTGTGAGCTCCTCTAGGAACCCACGGATACCTGTGGTGAATGAATGACCACTGTCCCTCCCGCTGGCGGGGAGCATCCTTCCTGCGGTCTAACCTGAGTTGCTCCTGCTGCAGCGCACGCGGTGGGGAGGGTGAGAGCGACGCCGGGCTAAGGGTGCGCCGGTCCAGAGCGGCGGCAGGTGGGCGCGGCCGGCCGAGCCCCGGGGGCGCCGCCGCCCTGCCCGCGACCCCGACCCGCGCCGCCGCTGGCGCCTCTTCGCCCCGGTTACCGCTAGTGGCTGCTGTCGCTCAGTGGAGCCCAAGGAGACCGCGGCCAGAGCGTCCACCGCGCAAGATGGTGGCTCCCGAGACTCCGTGAGTGCGTGCGCGCGGGGGCCGGGGAGGGGAGGGGAGGGGACCGGGCGGGGCGCCCCCTCCAGGAACCTCCAGGCAGGGGGCGGCCACAGGGGCTGGGGGTCCTGCGGGAGAGGCGGCACGGCGCGGGCGGCACCCATCGGAGAGCTCCTGCACCACGCGCCCCCCAGAGGAAGTTCCCCAGCCCTCCGCATCCAGGCCCCGGGAGGATGGGCAGGGGTGTGCAGGGAGCCCCTACCTCACCTACCTGGGCTGCCAGGGGAGGGGGCGCCTGCCCCTACTCTGCCAGGAGCGTGGACTCCTCTTAGTGGGGTCCCGAAAGTAGGAGACCCAAAGAAGCCTGGGGAGGGGACTGGGGACCCCCATCCTGGGGCCATATAGACACTGTTTGAGGCTTATGTGCAGGGGTGGAGTGGGGACCACCGGCCAACACACATCGCCCCAGGAGCCCCTCAAGAGTCACGTCTTACATCCCGCCCCACCCAGCCCGGTTCCCTCAGGTTGAGGTAGGAGAATGTCAATGGCTTTTGCCTGGTCTTTTAGAGCAGCGCTGTTCAATAGAACTTTCTGGGATGATGCATATGTTTTCCATCTGGGTCATCTAGTACAATAGCCACTAGCCACACACGGTTATTGAGAACTTGAAGTGTGGCTCGTGCGGCTGAGGAACTGAATTTTTAAAAATTTAAAATTCTGGGGAATTCCAAGGCGGTCCAGTGGTTAGGACTCTGTGCTTCCACTGCCGAGGGCATGGGTTCGATCCCTGGGCGGGGAACTAAGATCCCTGCAAGCCATGTGGTGTGGCCATAAAAATAAATAAAATAAAATAAAATTCTGATTAATTTTAAACAGCCACATGTGGCTGGTGGCTACCCTATTGGACAGGACAGTTTCAGAATCTCCATCTTCCCAGGGCTCCTCCCTCCCTACACTTTTGTTCTTTTCTCAAAAACCCAGAAGGGTGTCACCTTGACTTTGCACCTCCTCTCCATTCTAAGACCCTTTGGGTGGTGGGCTGGACAAAGTCACAGAATCACAGGACCTTAGGAGGAAAGGATGTCAAAGGCAGCTGTTTTAGCCACCCAAAAGGTGCCCAGGGGCCCACTCCATTGCTCTCTCTGCCTGAGAGCTTGTGCTTCCTGACTCATTTACTCCTCAAATTTTGTGGAGCACCTGCTGGGGGCCAGCCATGGTTCCCTTCTCTGGAGTCCAGAGAGGAACAAGTAAATTACCTTACCTGCCCTCAGGGAATTTTCCGGGGGAGAGGGGCGGACAGCAAGAGCGCAAGCAATAGAGCTACACAGAAATAAGCAGGTCTGTAAACTTTGGGGAGTGCGCTGGAGGGAACAAACAGGGGGTAGTGACAGAAAATAAGAGGACTTGCTGGGGAAGGATAATTAGAGAAGCCTCCCCTGAAGAGGTCATTATGCTAAGACCAGAGGGAAAGTGGACTAGGCAAAGTGTTGGGAGGGAGGGTGGGAACATTCCAGAAGAAGGCGCAGCATGTGTAGAGGTTCTGGGGATGGGGCTCTGGCACTCTGCAGGAACTGAGAGAAGACCAGTGGAGCTGGATGGGGAGGGAGGCACAAGTGGCTCCCAGAGAGGTCAGCAGTGCCTGGGCATTTGGTAGCTCTTGAAAGGGATTCTGGCGCTGGCCTCAGAGCAATGGGCAGTCATGGAGGGATTTTAAGCTGTATGTTTTTTTTTTAATTAATTAATTAATTTATTTTTGGCTGTGTTGGGTCTTCGTTTCTGCGCGAGGGCTTTCTCCAGTTGCGGCGAGCGGGGGCCACTCCTCATCGCGGTGCGCGGGCCTATCACTGTCACGGCCTCTCCCGTTGCGGAGCGCAGGCTCAGTAGCTGTGGCTCACGGGCTCAGTTGCTCCGCGGCATGTGGGATCCTCCCAGACCAGGGCTCGAACCCGTGTCCCCTGCACTGGCAGGCGGACTCCCAACCACTGCGCCACCAGGGAAGTCCCAAGCTGTATGTTTTTAAAAGCCCCCTCTGGCTACTGAGAGTCTCTGACCCGAGACAGGGGTAAGAGTGGAGACCCAGAGTGCCATCAGGAAGCAACTGCCATAGCCCAAGCAAGAGATGATGGTGGCCTGGACAAGGATGGTGGCAGTGGCATGGAGAGGAGGAATGAGTTAGAGGTAGATCGTAGAGGTGGAATCAACAGGACCTGTGGACAGACCAGGTCCTGATGCGGAAGAGAGTGGGGGTTGGATGGCCAGTTTTCTGGCCAGAGCACCTGGGTGGGAGAAAGGGCCATTTTCCTGAGTGGGGCAGCCTGGGAGAGGAGCATATTTTGTAGGGACAGATACAGGAGAGATCTGTTTAGAAGAGCCAGGAAGGCAGTTGGATGGAAAGGTGTGGTGCCCAGAGGAGTGTCCTGTAGAGATGGTTCTGAACTCTTTGGACAGTTTGAGATAGGGAAGAAGAGGATGAGATGACATCAGAGGAGTGGCTGACGGGAGCAAGGAAAACCAGGGGATGTGGTGTCCTGGAAGGCAAGAGAAAAGTGTGTTTCAGGAGGGTGTGATGAGCAGTACCAATGGCCACTCAGAGTCCAGGGGAAGAGGACCAGCAAGGTTCACCCACTTCTGGCAACACGGAGTGCTTCTCCTTATACTGAGTGGGCTGCCCGTGGAATTCTACTGATCTGCCCTTACTCTACCTACCTACTAAGTGCCAGGTTCCACACAGGGTGCTGGGTATAATATCAGGTGGGCAAGACAGTCACTGCTTTCTCAGAATTTAGAATCAGCTAAACCAACAGCCTCAGAAACAGGAAGTTGTTGGGACTTCCCTGGCGGTCCAGTGGTTGGGACTTCGCCTTCCAATGCAGGGGGTGCAGGTTCGATCCCTGGTCAGGGGAGCTGGGATCCCGCATGCATGCCTCGCGGCCAAAAAACCAAAACAGAAGCAATATTGTAACAAGTTCAGTGAAGACTTTGAAAATAGTCCACATCAAAAAAAATCTTGAAGAAACAGGAGGTTGTTTCATATAGCCAAAATAATCCTTTTGTTCTTTTAAACAACCAGCTTTTGCTGAGAGCCATCTGCGTGCCCAGTCCTGTACAGGGACTTAGAGGTACAAAAATGAACAAATGTGATCTTGACCTTCCAGGAACCAAGTACAGAGATACGTAGAGCATCCCTGCGTTCACCATATTGTGTTACAAAGACTCATACACGGGGAATTATGGGAGAATAGAGGACAGGTACCAGCCCAGGTTGCGGGGGGATCAGGGTGGCAGAGGGGATGCCTGAGCTGCTCTCCGGGAATGAATGGGAAATAGCCAGGGAAAGAGGAGGGATGGGGAGTTCCAGGCACAGGGGATGGAGGCAGGAGCAAAAATAACAGTAATGTGTGTGGGGCATGGTAAGCCTTTGGAGCTGGCTGAGCAGACAGGAGTGGGGAGGCTCTGGAGGTGTCCAGAGGCTGGGGGGTTCTCGCTGGCTTATGGTGAGGTATGTAGACTTAGGCAATGGGACACCACCAAAGAGGCGGAAGCAGGGCAGTGACACAGTGGGATCTGTGTGTGGCCTTGCTCTCTGGCTGTTACGTGAGGTATGAATGTGGGGGAACAAATGCAGAGGCGGAAGCCGCTGCGTAATCCAGGTGAGACGGTGCAGGCCAGGGTCTCAGCATGGCCTGTGGCATCAGGAGGACTTGGGTTCTAATTCCACCTCAGCCACTTACTGATTGGCAAACCTTGGGCAAGCAACTTAAAGCTCCCGAGCTTCAGTTTCGTCCTGTCCAAACTGAGGATGATACCATTCTCAGAGAGTACTTGCGAGAGTAATCTTGGTCTCCTGATGGAGTCACCGCAATCCTCAGCACAGGGCCTGAGTCAGTTCGCACTTGGTAAATGGTAGTTACCGCTGTTGTTATCAGTAAACATGGAGAGGAGGGGCAGGTGTGAGAGATAATGAGGAAGCAGAGGTGGCAGGTCTTGGCCATCAACTGGACGTGGCCGTGGGGTCCTGAACTCCTCATCCTCGCCTCGCACCTGGGGTGGTGGTGGAGTGAGGGAGGTAGAGGCAACCAGCTGGCTGCCTTTAGTCTGGAATCCAGCCCCCGCTTCTGGGCTACCCTTCCCAGAACCACACAACTGGTGTGTGTGTGAGTGTGCCCATGCGTGTGTTTAGAGAAGGGGGCTGCAGAGAACACAAATCCCATTCCTCAGTCCTGTGGCTCTGGGAGCTCAGCTTCGTGCTAACTTCCTTCTGATGACACAAATGACTGTGGCCTGATGGCACCAGTTATTCTTCAGGCGAGGAGCCAGGATTCAGCCACGAGTTATTCGTGAGCCCTGAGAACCACTGTCTGTCTCGGGATTATAAAATGTGGTTGCATTGATGGTGCTAGTCTTTCCAGCTCTGAGTTTTGACATGCTTCAGCAGTCAAAGCAATCGATGCCTTGTCCTGGATAGAGGGAGACCCTTAGAGGGGGCTGGAGCCCCCATACCTCTACCCACTTTGGATAACACTTTATGGCCCACTCCCAGTAGCCCTTCCCCATTGGGTCCAGTCCACCCCTCGCCCGGGGAGCCCTCTGTGGGCAGTGTGAACCCCCAGTGGACGCCTAACACCTCTCCCTTGTCTCTTTCACCTCCAGTCTCCCACCAGCGGAGTGGAAATAAACTTTCCGGGCTAAGTTAGATGGATGGTCCCCTCCTGCCTCCCCACCGACTCCCCTTGTCAAAGGAGGTGCTTCGGTGTGCGGGGCAGGCTGGGGGGGCAAGAGCATTTGGGTGGGGGTTGGGGGCGCCCTGCCCCTCGAGCAGGAATGGTGCCCCCGGGGAAGAAACCAGCCGGAGAGGCTTCCAATTCCAATAAGAAGTGCAAGCGTTACTTCAACGAGCACTGGAAAGAGGAGTTCACCTGGCTGGACTTTGACTACGAGCGGAAGCTGATGTTTTGCCTCGAGTGCCGCCAGGCCCTGGTGCGGAACAAGCACGGCAAAGCGGAGAACGCCTTCACTGTGGGCACCGACAACTTCCAGCGCCACGCCCTGCTGCGCCACGTGACCTCGGGGGCCCACCGCCAGGCTCTGGCCGTCAACCGGGGCCGGCCCACTTTTGAGGGCCAGGCTGAGGGTGGAGGGACCTGTCCGGGCCTGGTGACCACCCCCAGCTTCAGGGGTGTCAAGGTGGAAGCAAACCCGGCCAAGGTGGCCGTGCTGACCACGGTGTACTGCATGGCCAAGGAGGACGTGCCTGACGACCGCTGCTCTGCCCTGCTCGAGCTGCAGAGGTTCAACCTGTGCCAGGCGCTGCTGGGCATGGAGCACGGCGATTACTACAGTCCCAGGAGGGTGAGGGACATGCAGGTGGGTGGCAGCCAGGGCTGTGGGGGCGGGATTGAGGAGGGAAAACATCGAGCCATCTGGGCATGGCACCAGCATGCCAGGCCCCCGGGCAGCAGCCAAAGCACTTCATTCACACCTTCGCCCATCAGAGCCTTCACTGAGGGCGTACTAGGTGCCAGGCCCCTGGCCGGCTCCTGGGTGCCCAACAGTGAAGAGGCCGGACCAGGCCCTGTCCTCAGGGGCTCAGGTCCGCTCCCCTCACTACCTAGGTCAGAGGTTGCAAACTGGTGGCCTGGGAGCTTGATTGGCCCACAGATGTGTTTTGGTGGTTTTTCACAGTGTTTTTAAGAAAAATTAGTCTCCAAGATAAACAAAAACAAAAACAACAAAAAAACAAGAGATTACATATAAAAATGTGGATTTGTGACTTCTACTGAAAAGCTAGGTCCTGTGCAGTCAGGGCATGAAGTTCTGGAGTTGGAGAGCAGGGCATGGGCTTCCCCATTCCCTTTGGTTTATCCCTGGCCCACTTCAAGGTCAATATCACCCATGTGGCCCCTGGGGGCATGCATATTGCAGCTCTGTCCTAGGCACTGGCTGTATGAGTCCTGGGGGCTGGTAAGGGGGTGGGGGAGTTGGATCTCATCCCCCAGAGAGATGACAAACAGCACACAGCTGGGGCCCTGTGTAACTGGTAGGGAGTCAACGTGTCTATCAGTTAATCCCTGAGCAGCACAGCAGAGGGAGACCCCCAGGAATAAGGCTGACAGGGGCAATGCTGTAGAAAAACACACACACACAAAACGCTGTAGAATCTTTATGGTTCCTAAAGCATTTTTTACGCTTATAAGTACAACAACACAAAATTACATCGATGGGAATTCCCTGGCGGTCCAGTGGTTAGGACTCCGTGCTTTCACTGCTGAGGGCCCGGGTTCAATCCCTGGTCAGGGCACTAAGATATGAGTCACAACAACCTTTTGAGGAGCTTGGGGGCAGGTATTAGCCTTGTTTTAGAGCTGAGGAAACAGAGGTGAACAGCGAGGTGAAATGATTTGCCCAAGGTCACACAGTCAGTAAGTGGCAAAGCTAGGATTAGTCCGATCCCAGGCCTGTGCTCTTTCTATCACCCCACCCTGCCTGCCTCCCCTTCTCAGGACAAGCCTAACCCTGTCCTCCCTCCCTTTCTTTCCCTGGCTGTCCCAGGTGGCCATTGCCAGTGTCTTGCACACAGAGGCCTGCCAACGCCTGAAGGCATCCCCGTATGTGGGCCTGGTGTTGGACGAGACCAGGGACTGGCCTGAGTCCCACAATCTGGCCTTGTTTGCCACTTCGGTGTCCCCCTGCGATGGACAGCCTGCCACCACCTTCCTGGGCAGTGTGGAGCTACAGGAAGGCGAGGCCACCGCTGGCCAACTCCTGGACATTCTGCAGGCTTTCGGCGTGTCTGCATCCAAGCTGGCCTGGCTCAGCTCAAGCCTCCCCAGTGACCGCCTGGGGAGCGTGGGCCCGCAGCTCCAGGCCGCCTGCCCACTGCTCATGGAGCTACACTGCCTCCCCGGCCGGACAGATCCCAAGCCCCCTGCCTACCTAGGTGAATATGAAAGTGTGCTGGATGCCCTATTCCGCCTCCACGGTGGCCCCAGTTCCCACGTGGTCCCTGAGCTCCGGGCGGCACTGGACCTTGCAGCTATTGACTTGGCAGGACCACGGCCAGTGCCCTGGGCCTCCCTGCTGCCTGTGGTGGAAGCAGTGGCTGAGGCTTGGCCTTGCCTGGTACCCACACTGGAGGCCTCTGCCCCAGCCTCACCTACAACCAGGGCACTGGCCCTTGCCCTGCGCCAGTTCACCTTTGTGGCCTTCACCCACCTCCTGCTGGATGCTCTGCCGTCCGTGCAGAAGCTCGCCCTTGTCCTGCAGCCAGAAGAGCCGGACTTGGCCTTGCTGCAGCCGCTGGTGACGGCAGCTGCAGCCTCCCTCCAAGCGCAGCGCAGCTCAGGTGGGGCGCGTCTCCAGGGCTTCCTGCAGGAACTGGCAACCTCCAGCCCTGACTTGGGCCGTGGCCGCTGCACCTACCGCGGTGTGGAGCTGGTGGGCTACTCCGAGGCTGCGGTCCAGGGCTTGGAGCGGCTGCGGGGGGCCTTCCTGGACTCCATGCGGAGGGGGCTGCGGGACTCCTACCCCGGGCCCTCGCTGGACGCCGTGGCCGCCTTGGCGGCGATTTTCGATCCCCGCCTCTACCCGCAGGCACCCGAGGAGCTGGGCGCGCACGGCGAGGGGGCGCTGCGCGTCCTGTTGCGCGCCTTCGCCCCCGCCGTGGTGCGCCAGCGGGCACTGGGCGACTTCGCGCTCTTCAAGCGCGTGGTGTGCAGCCTGGGGCGGCTGGGCCCGCGGGCCCTGTGCGCCAAGCTGGCGTGCGCGCGCTCTGAACTGCACGAGCTCTTCCCCGACTTCGCCGCCCTCGCCTCCCTGGCCTTGGCGCTGCCCGCGGGCGCCGGCCTCCTGGACAAGGTCGGCCGCAGCCGGGAGCTGCGGTGGTGGGGGCCGGGCGGGGCGGGGGAAGGCCGGGGCGGCCCCGCGGTGAAGATCGCGGTGGATGGGCCGCCGCTGCGCGAGTTTGACTTTGCGCTGGCGGTGGAGTTCCTAGAGAGTGGGTGGGGCGAGGGGCTCCTGGGCTCGCAGCTCACGTGAGGGCGGCCTCCTCTCCTCTGTCCAGCCAGCGCGGGGCCCTAGGCTCTCTAAGGGCCAAGCCGGACTTGACTGTGCTGCACCCAAGCTGACCTACTAGCTGTGGCCTCCCACCCACCTTCCCCGTGCTTCCTGTGCTCCACGCTGAGTAGTAACCCGACCCCGTGGGCTGTGGAGGAGGGGCTGGATCGGGGGGGCGGGGCTCGGGCCAGTGGGCAGAAGTGCTAGGGTCTGGGGCACCCTAAATATCACTCCTGACCTTTCCAGAGTTTGGTGAGAGTAGCTCACCCCTTACCCTCTGAACTCAGCCCAAGTTTTGGTCCTAGAAAAGTTGAGGGTTTATTGGTTGGAGGGAGGAAGACCGGGTCTGCACAATTCAGGGGTTGAAGGAGAGGAGACTGGGTCCTTGACTGTTGGCCCCCACTTCTAGCAACATCTCTTCAGATGTGACTGGAGAGCAGATGACCGCCCTTGTTTTTGACACACAGCACAGCACCCTCTCTGTGCACAAGCTAACAGTTCAAGGGAAGTGGTGGTGCCCTCCTCACCAGTAGGCTGCCTGAGGCTTTTCTGTATATGGCTGTGTATATCGACATACACATCTATAAATGTAAAATAAATCTATCCTATTTTTCACAGTGTTAATACACGAAATCTAAAAGGACTTCTTTTGGTTTTGTAATGACAGGGTCCAAAAAAGTCCCAGGTGGACTAAATTTATTTCTAATTTTTTTCTTCCTCAAAGTCTGGTTGCTCTCTAAGTTCCTAGCCTTCCCCTGCCCTTGCCTCAGACTTTTTTTTTTTTTGCCACGCCGGGATTTTAGATTTTAGTTCCTCGACCAAGGATTGAACCCGGGCTCTCGGCACAGAGTCCTAACCACTGGACTGCCAGGGAATTCCCAACAGATTTTTTTTTTTTCTTGCCCACTGCTTGGCTTGTGGGATCTCAGTTGCCCGACCAGGGATTGAACTCGGGCCCCTGCCTCAGACCTTTAAGACCAAAGACTGTAAAACCACAGCGCTGGACCGGCTGACTCCGAGGAGCAGCCTCAGGCCCAACGCAGGGATGTCGGAGGGCTTTGTGCCTCCTGAAGGAAGCAGCTGGGGCCTCACCAGAGCTGGGGAACACATCTTTTCAGATTCCAGTGGGTTTCCTATCCCCTCTGTCAGCCCTTGCTGTGAACCATGTGGGGATCTGGACAGGGTAGGTAGTGAGAGGGGAGGGGGCTGGCCTTTCCCCAGGCCTCCTGGGTTTGGGTTTAATTTGGAATAAAGTGGAAACCCAGTGCATCGTGCAGTCTCCGTGGTGGTGTGTGTGTCAGGGGCCTGACTCCCTTGGCCTGACTCCCCTCTGGGCTTCATTTAGGTCGTTATGCTGCCCCTATGGGTGGGGTGGGGTGGTGGGCATCCTTCTGGGCTGGCGGTCATCCTTCTGGGCTGGCAGCCTGGAACTGTGGACTCCCTGCTTCTGCTTCCCCAGTTGTGGAGAGGAGAGGCACAGAAATGGGCTGTCATCGCCCTGGGCTCGGCCAGTGCTACTTTTTGAACGGGGACACAGGGGCTTCTGCTCTCTCTCTACACCCAAGAAGCCCATCAGCCTCTTGTTCTGGCTGCGGAGGGAGGAGTGAGCCCCGTGGCTCCCCGTTTCAGACCCTGCCCTTCTTCCTCCTGCAGCAGGCCCGGCCTCCAGCACCCCCAGCCCCCTGCTGGCCTCCCTGCCCCTGCCCGCCAGGCCTCTGCAGCCCCCGCTGGACTTCAAGCACTTGCTCGCCTTCCACTTCAATGGCGCCACCCCGCTCAGTCTCTTCCCCAACTTCAGCACGGTACGGGCTGGGCTGGCGGGTGGGGGGCATGCAGCCGAGCATGGGGGTGGAGGGGAAGGGGGGCTGCAAGGGCCCAGCTCTCAGAAGCTGGTCACCAGAGTGACCAGATGCTCCTGAAATGGGGCCCAGCTCCCACTTAGGCCAGGGATCCAGGATGGTATCACCCCCTCCCCCAGCAACTACTGCTGGGCCCCGGGGGGGCCTGTGAACTGCAGGTTTTACTTGAGTTTCTCTGTAGGGATGTCTGTGGATGATCTGTGTATGTCTGTGTGCACTTGGGGTGTGCCTTTCTGTTTTAGTTTGTCTCTATAGGACTTTGTTATTCGTGGGTGTGAGTTTGTGCATGTGTGTTTATAAACTCTTTGTGCCTGGGTAGTTGTCTGTAATTAGTGTATGTGCCTGTGTATCTGAGAGTTTTTTTGTGTCTTTGTGTCGACTGTGTATGTGTTTGGTGTGTGTCTGGCCTCTGAGTGTGTGTTTTTGCGTGGTTTGGGTGACTGTAAGTTTGTGGATGCGTGCCGTTGGTGTTCATGCCAGTGTGTATCTTTCTACTTGTCCCTGTAATTTGTAACTGCCTGTAAGCTTATGCGCTGTGTGTCTGCCTACTAGTCTGTATACACCGAAACATGTATTTCCATGTGTGTATGTGTGTAAATATGAAATTTACTTCACTACATGAGCTATAAGGCACGTCCCCTTTTTTAAAAAATTTGGAAAATCAAATATAATCATTGATGAGCCCCACCCCATCCTGACAAGATGGTAGGAAATTCCATCTCAGTCACCCTTGGGAGCTCCTTCCTTCCCACCCTCCAGGGTTGTACAAACGTCCTAAGGAGCCTGAGACATTTAGGGAGGGTCCTCTGGTCTTCGGTCCCCGCTGTCACTTGCTGACATGCTCACTGTTCAGGCACATAATCCCTAAGAGGGGGTCAACCCACTGTCGTCCTCCTACTGGGGGCCCTGCAGGCCCCTCTCCTCTGAAGTCCTGTCCTCTGCACGCCCCCGCCCTGGGTGCTGTGGGAGTTATAGCCTCTTTCTCTTCTCAGGGAAGTTTCTGAAACCATGCTTTTCTCTCAAAGCTTCTGTTCTCCTCTCTCAGGAAGGTTTGGAAAGTTCCTCTTGACAAGCAAGCCCAGACAGCTTCTGCTTTGGGCCCAACAACCTAGCCCCTGAGAAAAGGGAACATAAAAGCTTGGTTTGATAGAAGAAAAAAAATTTATTTAAAATAAGGAAAAGAAAAAACATGCAAATTAATATGCCAGAGAAACGACCCTACTACTCAGGGAATCCTCCTCTGGCTTCCACTTGCTGCCCCTGCTGCCCCCGCCCAGCCCCCCACCGCCCCTGGGCCGTGGCTGTCCCTCTCCCTCTCAGACCCGGTGACAGTGACAGAACTGATAAGCCTATCTCCCCCAGCCCGCAGGTCCAGCACAAGTCTGGGTTATGGGAGAGGAAATTCCAAATTGCTTTCTCTGCTTCTGCCTGCCCCCAACTCTCTGTCCCAATAGTTGTGATTCTTGCGAATGAGAAAAAAAGAGAC
Source organism: Eubalaena glacialis (assembly GCF_028564815.1). Classification (NCBI taxonomy): domain Eukaryota; kingdom Metazoa; phylum Chordata; class Mammalia; order Artiodactyla; family Balaenidae; genus Eubalaena; species Eubalaena glacialis. The sequence goes on from NC_083734.1 coordinate 43,144,682, forward strand.
CAGAGGGGCGGCAAGAGACGCCAGTGTGATCACCAGCACATGGTTCTGTTTCGCAAGGTCATGGAGGTCATCCTGGCCATCCCCCTGCCTCTAAGCAGAAGCCTAGGCTGACAGAGAAAGTCAGCCAGGGAAGAGGCTGTTTCTTTTTCTCTGTCTAATATCCACAGACATGGGAAATTTCCTCCTCTGGGCTGATCACTGCCGTCCTCAATAGTCTTAGATTTTGCAGTGCCCGCCCCCCGCCCCCCGCCCTTACTGAGCTGACCCCAAAGTTATTGTGCACTCCCACCCCCTTCACAGATGGACCCGGTCCAGAAAGCTGTCATCAGTCACACATTTGGGGTTCCCTCCCCTCTGAAGAAGAAGCTCTTCATCTCCTGTAACATCTGTCACCTGAGGTTCAACTCAGCGGTGAGAAGGAGTAGTGGAAACAGGCTGGGGAGGGGGCTGGAGACTGGGCTTCTGGGGTCTTTCCTGGAGGAATAGGGGTGGCAAAGGCACTGTGGTCCGTATTTTCTGTCCTTCGTTGCAGAAGAGCCGCTCCTGGTCCTTTATCCATCCCATCCTCTCCTCTCTCCAGATTCCTCTGCCCCGTCCCATCCCATCCCCCTGGGATTTCATTTCCCTCCCCTATGCCTCTCTCCTGTGTTCTGGACCCTTCTGCCAGAGAGAAGGCTGCCCTTCCCTACTCCGGGTCCCAGGGGCCACCATCGGCTCCCGGTGCAGAGCTGAGTTCTTAATGCACCTGAGAGTTTCCAGAATGTGTTCATGCCCATCCTCTTAATGAGTTCTCATGATACATCTGTGAGATGGATAGAGGTGCTATCATCAGCCCCACTTCTCAGATGAGGAAACTCAGCCTCAGAGAGGTTAAGTGACTTGCATGAGGCCACACAGCTGGTAAGTAGAGCTGGGATTTGAACCCAGGCCTGGCTGACCCCCTAGTCCGCATGCTTTCTACCATGACCCGCCCCTAGAGAGCGGACCTTCCCTGCTCTGGTGAAAGTGTCCAGGGAGGGGCCACGGGGGCCTGTCTTTCCTACTTTTGGGAGCAACAAGGAGGGACCCCTAGTGGACAGGCCAGATTTGGAGGGTCCCTCCAGGCCTTCAGGTTATGTGAGTCATGCAAGTGATGGACAGAGAGAGTTCACTCTGAGGGAGGAACCGTTATCTTCCTCATACCGGGCCCAGCACAGTGCCTGGCACATAGCAAATGTTCAATAACTATTTGTTGGAAAAATGTACAAAGGGATGAATGATCTGAGGTGCACATTCCCGAAAGTGTGGGGACTGCTCTGTTTTTCCACTTGTGTATTTATAAACCTGTTGGTAACTAACATTCACTGAGCACCTACTGTTTGTACTAGGCCCTTGTCATTCATGTTCTCATTTTATTTCTCACAACTCTGTGAAATCAGTATTATCATCACAGAGCTTACGTGTGAGGAAACTGAGGCTCAGAGAGGTGACGGGACCTGCCCAAAGATGCACAGTTAATAAGCGGCTGAGGCAGAATTTGAAGCCAGTGGCTGCTTGCCTGGGAGCTCGTGTATGAGAATGCATTCTGTAAACCTCAGGGCCACACACATGCTGTGATGATGACAAGGATGCGCCCCCTGTGTGGCCGGAGCCGTGCCTCCCTCTGACCTGCCCCCTGCCCAGTGCCAGCTCATGGATGGGGCAGGTGGACTCAGCCAATGAATGGTGACCCCATGCCCTCCCCTCCCCAGAACCAGGCCGAAGCACACTACAAAGGCCACAAACACGCCAGAAAACTCAAGGCTGTCGAAGCCGCCAAGAGCAAGCAGAGGCCGCAAACCCTGGCCCAGGATGGGACGCTGGTGTCCCCATCCCCGACTCCAGCCAGTGGAGACCCTGAAGAGCCACAGAGCAAAGGTCAGTCCTGAACTTTTCTCCCCCCATCTCACTCCAAATCTGGCTTCTGACAAGGGGTTGAGCGATTTCTGCTTATTATTATTCCTGCTTGTGTTGGAGTATTCCATACGTGCAGGGAAAGGCACACATCACATGTGTAAAGCACCACGGATTTTCCAGTCTGGATCTGCTGAGATGAAGAAATGTGTCACAAGCACCCCAGAAGCCCCTCCTTGGGTCCCCTCCCGGTCACTACCTTGTTGTTAGCTTCCTAGGGCTGTGATAACAAATGACCACAAACTAGGTGGCTGAAAATAACAGAGATGTATTTTCTCACAGTTCTGGAGGTCAGCAGTTTGAAGCAAGGTGTCAGCAGGGTTGGTTCTTTCTGGGGGCACGGGGGGGGGGGGATCTGTTTCATTCCGCTCTTCTAGCTTCTGGTCGTTGCCGGCAATCCTTGGCGCTCCTTGGCTTGTGGATGCCTCATTTCGATCTCTGCCTCAGATTTCACATCACATTTTCCCCAGTGTCTCTGTGCTTTCACATGGTCTTCTTATAAGGACACCAGTCATTGGATTAGGGCCCACCCTAGTCCAGTATGATCTCGTCTTAACTAATTACATCAGCAAAGACCCTATTTCCAAATAAGATCACATTCTGAGGTTCCAGATGGACATGAGTTTGGGGGTGATGCTATCCAACCACCTACACCCCTCCCCAAGAGTAACTATGAGCCTGACTTTTCTCACCAGAGATCAATTTCACCTGGTTTTGGTTAATGATACACAGATGGTCCCCGACTTCATGGTGGTTTGGATTATGATTTTTTGACTTCACAACGGTGTGAAAGCCATATGCATTCGGTAGACACTGGACTTCCAATTTCGAATTTTGATCTTTTCTGGGCTAGCAATATACGGCAGTGGTCCCCAACCTTTTTGGCACCAGGGACCAGTTTCACGGAAGACAATTTTCCCACGGACCCGGGAGGGAGGGATGGTTTCAGGGTGATTCAAGTGCGTTACATTTATTGTGCACTTTATTTCCATTATTATTACATTGTAATATATAATTAAATAATTATACAGCTCACCATAATGCAGAATCAGTGGGAACCCTGAGCTTGTTTTCCTGCAACTAGATGGTCCCATCTGGGGCTGATGGGAGACAGTGACACCCGAAGTGTGTTGCTTATGTCCAGTCTACTCCGTAAGATGCAGCTTAATTGTCACTTGCCACTCACTGATAGGACTTTTTTTTTTTTTTTTTTAAGATATTTATTTATTTATTTTTGGCTGCATTGGATCTTCGTTGCTACGCATGGGCTTTCTCTAGTTGCGGCTAGTGGGGGCTACTCTTTGTTGTGGTGCGCAGGCTTCTCATTGCGGTGGCTTCTCTTGTTGCAGAGCATGGGGCTCCAGGGCACTTGGGCTTCAGTAGTTGTGGCCCACGGGCTTAGTTGCTCCGCGGCATGTGGGATCTTCCTGGACCAGGACTTGAACCCGTGTCTCCTGCATTGGCAGGCGGATTCTCAACCACTGCGCCACCAGGGAAGCCCACTGATAGGGTTTTTTTTAAAAATTAATTAATTAATTTGTTTTTATTTTTGGCTGTGTTGGATCTTCGTTGCTGTGCATGGGCTTTCTCTAGTTGCGGCGAGCGGGGGCTACTCTTCGTTACGGTGCGCTGGCTTCTCATTGCGGTGGCTTCTCTTGTTGCAGAGCATGGGTTCTAGGGCACTTGGGCTTCAGTAGTTGTGGCCCACGGGCTTAGTTGCTCCGTGGCATGTGGGATCTTGCCGGGCCAGGGATCGAACCCGTGTCTGCTGCATTGGCAGGCAGATTCTCAACCACTGCGCCACCAGGGAAGCCCCCCACTGATAGGATTTTGACGTGAGTCTGCAGGCAATTGATTTATTATGGTCTCTGTGCAGTCAAACCTCTCTGCTAATGATAATCTGTATTTGCAGCCGCTCCCCAGTGCTAGCGTCACCGCCTCAGCTCCACCTCAGATCATCAGGCATTAGATTCTCCTAAGGAGCACGCAACCTCCTAGAACTGCATGCCCAGTTCACAGTAGGCTTCGCGCTCCTTATGAGAATCTAATGCTGCCGCTGATCTGACAGGAGGAGCTCAGGCGGTAATGCGAGCGATGGGGAGTGGCTGCAAATACAGATGAAACTTCACTCGCTCACCCGCCTTTCACCTCCTGCTGTGCAGCCCGGTTCCTAACAGGCCACAGACTGGTACCGATCCGATCCGTGGCCTGGGGGTTGGGGACCCTGATATACGGTAGGTGCATACTCTTTTGTGATGCTGGTCAGCAGCAGCCACGTGCCCAGGAGGGTAAACAACTGACACACTTACAGCCATCCTGTGCCCATGCAAGCAATCTGTTTTTCACTTTCAGCACAGTATTCAATAAATGACATGAGATATTGAACACTTTATTATAAAACAGGCTTTGTGTTAGATGATTTTGCCCAACTGTAGGCTAATGTAGGTGTTCTGAGCACATTTAAGGTAGGCTGGGTCAAGCTATGATGTTCAGTAGGTTAGGTGTATTAAATGCATTTAAAAAAAAAATTTTTCCTTCCTTTTTATTGATTGATTGATTTTGGCTGTGTTGTGTCTTAGTTGCGGCACACGGGATCTTTCGTTGCGGTGGGAGGGCTCTTTGTTGCGGGGCGCAGTTGTGGCACGTGGGCTCAGTTGCCCTGCGGCATGTGGGATCTTAGTTTACTGACCAGGGATCAAACCCACGTCCCCTGCATTGGAAGGCAGATTCTTAACCACTGGACCACCAGGGAAGTACCTGCATTTTCAACTTATGATATTTTCAACTTACGATGGGTTTATCAGGATATAACCCCATCATAAGTTGTTGTTGCGTGTAGCTGTATTTTGTCCTTTTTCATTGCCATGTAGTATTCCATTGCATGACCCATCAACTCTTTTCACTATTCTGTTGACAAATATTTGGATAGTTTCCAGTTTTCTGCTGCTATGAATAGTGCTCCATGAATATTCTAGCACATCTTTTTGGTGACTTCCACATATTTAACAGTTCCCTAATGACTGTAGATCATCAGGGCTGGGTGGGTTCTCTGAGACGACTGGATCCAACTTTATCATTTCAGGTGGGAAAGCTGAGGCCCAAAGAGGCCCAAGTCTGCCCAGTGGTTTGGTGGGGAGTCTGGAATTCAATGCTGGTCATCCCTACACCAGGGACCCTTCCAATCTGCCATGCCACCCCCAGAATATCTGTGCTTAAAATCGTGGTCTCGAGAATCATCTTGGGCCTCACACTCTTACCCCATGCCTTCCATCTCCCCAGCAGTTCCTGCAGCCCCTCCTCCTGGTCCCAAACTCCAGCCACCCCTGAGTCCGGAACCCACGCCCAGGGAGCCGGCCCACTCAGACCTCTTGGATGCTGCCTCCTCTTCCTCCTCTTCCTCTTGCCCACCCTGCTCCCCAGAGCCTGGGAGAGAGGCGCCAGGGCCTGAACCGGCGGCAGCTGCTGTGGAAAGTGGTGTGAGTGGGGAAGGCAGGAGCGAGAAGGGGCGCCTCTACTGCCCCACGTGTAAGGTGACCGTGAACTCCGCCTCCCAGCTTCAGGCTCACAACACAGGTCAGTGCGCCCCCCACCAGCTCGAGTCCCGGGAAGGAGATGGCCCTCACCAGATGTGGGCAGGCTAGAGCTTCTGGGCACTTTGCTCCAGGGCTAGGTGACAGAGGCTAGGTGCTCAGCTGTGGCTGGGCGGGCATTTCGGGTCCTCCCGGTAATGCTTGAGGAGGGAGGATCGGGAAGAGAAGTCTGAGGCAGCGAGAACTGAAGGGTCATCACAGAAGACAGGAGACACCCCTCCCATCTCTCCTTGGATCAGACCCAGGGGAACTGGGTTGGGATGAGAGCCAAAGGGAAGCTGACCTGTTACTCTGCAACGAGGCCTTCCTTGGGGGATGTTGGCATGAAATGAGAACAGCTGGGAGGAACTTTGGGAGGGAAAGAGAGATCTCACATGGCTGGAGGGGCTGGCAGTGCTGAGCAGCCTGGAGGCTTCAGGGGGCAGCCAAACTGACCTGGTTTGGAGGGGGTCTCCGTGGCCCCTGAAGCCCCTCTTTGGTGCTGGCAAGCTGTCTTCTTTCCTCCCTCCAGGAGCCAAGCACCGGTGGATGGTGGAAGGTCAGCGGGGCGCTCCCCGCAGGGGCAGGGGCCACGCAGTGCCCCGGGGAGGAGCTGGACACAAGGCCAAGAGAGTGACAGGGGTCCGCGGGGGCCGGCAGGGGCCCAGGCCCCCTTTCCACTGTGCTCTCTGTCAGCTCCAGGTCAATTCAGAGACCCAACTCAAGCAGGTGGGGCAAGTGTGGCTGGGATTGGGGGTGGAGCAGGGGTGAGGGGGGTGGGCCCAGTGCCAGGCGAGGAGGAGGGAGCCTGCGGGGAGGAGGTGGGTAGAGCAGAGCAGGCAGCAGTGGAGAAAGAGGTGCGAGGCTCCTGGAAGGTGAAGGCCAATTCTTACCTCCCCTTCCCAGGGCCACTCCAGGGCCATGTGCATTAGGTGTGTGAATTGTGGGTAGAGGAAGGGTGAGCTAGCCGTAGTTTTGGGGTCCTTGGGTTCCTCATCTTGTTCCCGGTCTGTCTGTCTGTCCATTAGCACCTGAGCAGCAGGAGGCACAAAGACCGCCTGGCCGGGAAGCCCCCCAAGCCCTCCAGCCAGCACAGCAAGCTGCAGAAGCACGCAGCGCTGGCTGTGAGTATCCTCAAGGTATCTGTCTCCGGGCAACAGAGCTGGGACCCAGGTCCAGAGGGGAGAGGGTAAGGGGAGAGGGTAGGCCGGAAGGGAGGGCCAGCTGGGGGGGCTGGGAGGAGGGGCAGGAAGGAAGCCACCCCCCTTGGAGGCTGCCTGGGCAGGGAAAGAGCTGGGGTTGGGTTTTTGGCTGTCTGGGGATCTGCTCAGAAACATTTCCGGGGAGGTGGGCCCAGGTAGTAACCTCAGGGGCAAGAGCGAGGCGTGGGCGTGCATCTCCTGGAGACCATCTCCACCCCCGCTCCCCATAGCCTCCTCCCTTGGCCCATCCTAAGATTCTCCTCCCTCCAGGCAGGAAGGCAGGTGGTGGAGAAAGCCCTTTGGAATGAATGTTTGGGGGTGGGAAGGGAGGAGGATTTAGGTTTGGAATCCTGACAGTCACATTACCCCCCCCCCCCCGCCCAACCCCCGCAGCAAAAAGCCCAAGGAGTGGGCCCAGGGAGGGGACGGGATTTTCCTGGGGTCAGAGACTTGAGTCCTCTCCTCTCTTCTCTGCAGTCTAAACTGGCCTTGCAGAAGCAACTCACCAAGACGCTGGCAGCCCGCTTCCTGCCCAGCCCGATCCCCACCGCGGCGGCAACCATCTGTGCCCTCCCAGGGCCCCTGGCCCTCCGGCCTGCGCCTACGGCAGCCACCCTCTTCCCGCCTCCGATCCTGGGCCCAGCTCTGTTTCGCACCCCAGCGGGAGCCGTTCGCCCTGCCACGGGACCCATCGTCTTTGCCCCCTATTAGCCCTCCTGGGGAGCCCGGGGCTGATTTCCTAGCAGTACCCCTCCCCCTCCTCCTCTCCCCAAGATGCCTCGGTTCCCTACATCCCACAGGAGACTGCCTTTTACAGCCTAGGGGTTCCTGCCCAATCTAGGAGGAGCTGGGCTAATGCTAAGAGCCCTTCACTCAATCTGCACTGGGGATTCAACTAATGCCCCCCCCAGCCCAAGGACCATCCATCTGCACCCTCCCTTCCCCAGGCTTCTAGGGCTAGCCCTGGGCTCCCCTCCATTTCCCATCCTGATTTATGGGGAACAAACTGGAAAATCCAAAGATCTATGCAAAATCCTAGCCCCAGCCCTGTGGTGCTCTCATTCTCCCACTCAAGACCTATACCCATGTGGCCCGAGGTCCGAGGAATCTTACCTTCTCCTAGCCCGACCTCTATTCCCATGCCCTGGGGGCAGGGAGGGGAGGCCCTCCCCATTCACTGGATTCTCTAGAGAATCACTGGTGTTGAGGGGGCCGTCTCAAGGGAGAAGCTAAGGGGACAGTCACAGCCAGCCCAACCACAGGGTCTCAAGATGGAGTGGGTTCAAGGTTACCTGGACGAGCTGACCATGGGGGTGTGGTGGAAGACTGTGGAAGAGGAAGGGAGCAGTGCTAAGTGGGGCAAAGCCAAGGGGTGGCTGGAGCTGCGAGCCTCTGGGGCTTTCCATCCGCTCTGACAGGATGGGGCTACGACGGGGGAGGCGAGGGTAATGTGCTGGCCGGGCCCAGTTTTTAACAGAGGAAGTGATCAGTCCCACACACGTTCTCCCCTTAGCCTTTAATTGATTCCTCCTGAATCCCAGCTCTCAGGGCGGGGGGGTGGGGGGGGGGAAGGGGGGGTGACACTGGGTCTCCCTCTGACTATGGACCCAGCTAACACTGAATCTCCCCAGGGCTCCCAAAGAGCTTTCCCTTCCAGCTCCTCACCCCAAACTGGCCCCTAGCACTCAGTTCAGCTTTCCCTTCCCCCACGAGCATCCCAAGGCCCCCTCACTGTGACTCTGAGTATTGGGATCCACTCAGAGCCACTCTCAAGACCCGTTTTCATGCTGTCAAAATTAATGTCATAATCTCCATCCCACCCCAGCAGCACTGCCACCCTCACCCCACAATATGGGACTTTGCCAGTATCCACCTGTATCTTTTTTCTTTTTTAAAGCTGTTTCCAATGGGAGAACAAGAAAAAGGGGGGAGGGTGGGAAACTTTTTGATAACAGTTGTGGTTTTATTGTGTCCAACGCATCAATAAATCAATTTAAGCCCAAGCCTGTACACGCCCTAACTCGCCCAGCCTGGGCCACCTGACCCTGCTCACCTCTCCCATCTTGGGGAGAAGGGGCGTGCACTGGAGGTCACCTGGCTGTAGTGTCTTCACCTATGCTAGGTGTGTACATCAGAAGCACGAAGTGGGCACGGGAGGTTGTGGGTTACCAGCTCACTTTACAGCGTGTTGGAAGTGTAACCACCCTTCTGAGCCCCCAGAGATCTGGCAGCTCCTGAGAAGCTGCTATTGGTCGGCTTTATTCTGTTCAGGCATCTGAGGTAAGAAGGGAGGGCTAGACGAGCACCTTGCCCAGCCTCCACCATGGTGGCAGGCATATAAACACAGGTAATTCATAAATAGAAGTCCAGCTATCAGCTGAAAACAACCATAGGAAAGGGTGACGACCAGTCCCCAGGGCTGTGAGGTCCGCTGATCGGGCACTGGGCAGCCACTCTGGCAACTAGAGTGGGTAGTGCACTCCTGCCCCCTGGTGGTTGGGGGGCGGGGAGCAGTGTCCCAGCCTCCAGGGCCGTAGGCATAGCACCTTGAAACGGGAGAAGCTAAGGGAACAGTCGCAGCCAGCCCAACCATGGGCAGTATACAACCCACACAGGGCTGGAGAGGATCTAGATCATCTAAGCAACTGCCGTCACCTTACAGATGAAAAGACTGAAGCCCCGAGAGGGGAAAGGCCTCGCAGGGCCACAAAGCCAGCTGGTGACTCCCAGCCCAGTCGGCATTCCATTCCACCTCAACCAAGGAAATGCTCCCTGAGCAGGAAGAGGAAGCAAAACAGCTGGGGGAAGAGTTGAACCAGAAAATTATGCTCCCAGGAGGCTAGCTTCTTTCAGCCCAGGAGAGGACAGGAGAGAGGTCAGGGTGTTGGATGAGGAGGCGCCCCGAACACCAGCACACACACGTGTGCACATCTACACACACACACACACACACACAAACGAGATACCTGGATGCCCTTTCTCTAGAGTCCAGGCTGGTGCCGTAAGCGTGTGAGTGTGTGTGTGTGTGAGATTGGCAGGAAACCCGGAGGTGTAAGACCCCTGCGATAGGAATCAGACCCTAGACTGGGCGCTTCCACACACAGCTCTGCTTTCTGTCCAGGGCCGGGAGAAGGGACAGAGATCCAAAACCACCCTAGACCTGCTTAAAAGCAAAAACTGATCATGTCACTTCGCTGGCATAAATCCTATCAATGGCTTTCCATTGCTGTTAGGATACAGCAGGATGGGGGCTGGGGGGGCTTGGGGGCTGCTAACCTAGACTATTTGCATTTCCCAGAGTTGGGAGGGAGCAAAAGTGACCTGAGCCTGGGACAGCCCAGCTGCCTGGCCTAGTGGGGAGCTCCCCCCTTGACTGGGAAGGACAGCTTGCCTAAACCCCCCCCCCCTTTCCCCTCAACCCATCTTCCAGGGCTGGCAAGGCAGCTCTTCAGCCATCCAAGGAGCCGCTGCCCTTGTTCTTGCGGCTGAGGGGGAAGGCAGACTTGCTCTGGGGCTGGGTCATCTTGCTGGCCAGGTAGACGAAGGGCTCCAGCAGTGAGCGGCGGTCAGCCACCGACACCTCCCACAGCTTCACCTTCTCTGACTTGGCCCAGTGCTGAGCCACATCCGGGTCTACACGCCGCTGCTCCTGCAGGTCACACTTGTTGCCGAGGACCACGATGGTGACCTGGGGAACAGGGACAGAGTAGAGGCCTGTGGCTGTAGCATGGACCTCAGGAATGGTTGTGAGGGCCAGTGACCACCTTGGGCTTGTAATGGAACTCTTGGAGGGGGTGCCAGATGGAGGCCAGAATTTGAACAGAGGAAGGAGAGGAAAAAGCGACCATTTCCACCTCGGAGTCCTAGAAGAGGGAAAGTCTCAATGGCTGATGTCTCATCTCTTCCTATATTAGAAACTGTGGACAGGGGCCTCCATCTGGAGGAGTTCCATTACAAGCCCTGTGTCACCAATGCCTGATCATTACTGGCAGTCAGTTAGTTGCTGGCTAAGTAACCGGTGAGGAAGCGCTTCCAGAATGCCTGCAGCTTGAAGCGGGATTTGAGAACAAAAGGGCCTTCACAGGGGAGAGCACAGAACCATTATAAAGAAAGACTAGTGGGGACATCTTAAACTGGAGAAGCCTCTTTGGTTGAGCTGCCTCAACATACGGCCACCTCTAGGGGTGAAGACATCCTCCAGTGGCCTCCATCTCCGCCCTCCAGCTCTAAACCCACGTCCTGGCAAATAAGTGAAAAACAGAGCCTTTCCAGGCCTCCCAAAGCCAGCCCAGGGCCCACTCTCTCTCACCACCAGGGTTCCCACACACACCTCCTTCTTGTCTTTGGATTTGTCAATCTCCTTCTTGAGCAGCTCCACGCGCTGAAAGGACTCTCGGCTGTCCGTGCTGTAGACCAGGACATAGCCATCAGTGCAGGAGAAGCAGTGCCGGGGCAACTCAGCCCCATCTCGGAGCCCCCGGGTGTCGTAGAAACGCACCTGCTCCCGCACCCCCCGGTCAGTCTCAATGGAGCCCACGTAGATGTCCTCCTGCGTCTCAATCATCTCAGAACCTGGGACAAAATGAGGAGAAAACTTGTTTCTAGGGAGAAAAGAGATTGGGAACATGAGTGACTGAATATATCCTAACAGGCCAACCAGACAGGGAGAGAAAGGAACATGGGGGCTGAGGAGAGAGGGCCAAAGACTGCGAGTCTGGCCAGACTGGAATAACTTGGGGGAACAGCTCTAATCTCACGCTGATACCTTGCTAAACACAGTGTGACGCGGAAGTTTTTCCTTCCTATCTCGGACATTGGGTTTTCTCTTTCCAGATGTCCTCAGTGTTGTAGAGCTGGGATCTTTCGGTGCAATGACCAGCAGGAGCGAACTTTAGCCTTTTCGTGTCGTGATCAAATCCTCTCCTCATTCTTCCACTTCCTCCACCACGCCTCACGCCCAGCAACACTCACCCACTATGTGGTTTCCGTACAGAAGCTGCTCCAGGATTGAAGTTTTGCCCACAGAAGCCTGGCCACACACGACCACCTTGCAGCTCTTCCCCATGCTTAGCTTTCAACCTTGAAGAACGGAAGTACACTGGGTGAGGCAGGATCAAAACCGAGGGCAAACTTCCCTTGACTGAGGACGCAAGTTCTGAAGTGGACGCATGGCCTCAGGGGTTCGGCCCTGTCTGCTACCCTAGGCAGGGTGTACTGAAGTGATGTATCTATATCCACTACTGGACAGTTAGCTGTATATTATCCATCTTATTCCCAGTACGAGGCCAGTAACTGGCACAGAGCAGGTGCTCGGTAAGCGTTGCCATAAAGGGGGAAGAGAGTCGCTGGTTTAAAGGAACCACTAGCCAGGTTCCTTTCTGTGCACAGGATGTGGAGGACCAGTTGCTGAAGGGAGCTCTGGCTCAGCTCCCTCTCTTTAACCACGACCCCATGGAGAAATAAGCAGGACTATTATTTTGTGTGGATCTGTCTTATACCATTCTTCCTGGGGAGAGTGAACAATTAGGAAGAACATTTTGCTTTCCCGTATGGCTTATCCAGACAATTAGTTCCCTCGAATTCCCAGCAAGGCCATGGCTAAGATGAAAAACATCAGACAAGAAACAAAAGAGTGAAAGAACCTAAGGAAAAAAACGCTTCAGAAAAGAGAAAAATTTTGTTTCTCTTGGAATGACAAACCCAGATAAGGCCTAGACACAGAAATAATCCCTTCTCTGTTTGGAGGTCCCAAACAGAGATCTCCTCGAAGGCATCCCAAACACAGGCTTCCCAGAAGGAGCCCCAGACAAGGAGCCCCCCCCCCCCGCCCCGAGAGGAGAGATACAGAGATCACTCCCCAAAGGGATCTTAAACAGAAACCTCTCCAGAGGAAACTCTTAGTACAGATCCCCCTCCCCGCGAGGGGCCTCATATAGTGAGCCCCGCAATTAAGGGATACCCCAAAAGAGACTGCTAGGCGGGCCTCCGGAACAGATTTCCCCACGAGAGGGCTTCCAGAGGGAATCGGAATCCTGCCACCTAAAGCGTCCGGAAGCAGTGGTCGATCCCGGCCTCCCAGCTCCGTACCTCCTGGGGCCCTCGCAGCAGCCCGGCCGGGCCCCTCTACGCGCGCCGGGACCAGGGGTGGGGCAGCACGGCCGCAAACACTCGGATCTTCCTCCGGGTCCGTCCGGGCTCCGTCTGGCCCCGCCCCGTAGTTTCCATCCCGCAAGACCTATTTTGGCGGCGGAGAGCGGGCGCCAGCCGAACAGCGCCTCCAGAGGCCGGCGGGGAAATGACGGCCGGGACCTGGGCTGGGTGGTCGCCAGAGCACAGGGTTCTAGGCTCCCTTGACCGGCCGGGTGCTGTTTTGGTGCCTCAGATGCCCATATGTTCTTTCTCTAAAGGCTACTACAATAGCACTTTGTTTACTCAGTCATTTATTCATCCAATGTCTTCTGAGCTCCTATTCTGTGCCAGGTACAGGACCACGTGCTGAGAAAAAGCGGAGGAATTAGACACCGTTGCCGCCCATTAGAACGTCACCATCTAGAGGAGCTAGACATCTAAACCAACAATTACAGTACAGCATGGTAAGAACTATTACAGAGGTGCTATGGGAGCACAACTAAGGGCATTTAACTTGGGGGCAGTGGGCATCACGTTCTCCGCGGAACCTTCCTAGAAGAGGTCAGGTCCGTGTTGAAGTTTGAAGGGTGTGGGAGGAAAGGGTGGAGGAAAAACGGCAAGAGTCACGGCGTTTACTGGAACTACAAGTATTTGGGTTCATTACTGATGGTAGAAAGGAGCCAAATAATCAAAGGCCTGTTTGTTGGCCAAAGAGTTCAAACTGTATCCTAACAGCAGTGGAAAGCCATTGATAGGATTCAATGCCAGCGAAGTGACATGATCAGTTTTTGCTTTAAAGTGGGTCACTCTGGTAAAAGAGTGAAGGTTGGAGAGAGGTGAGACTTGGGGTTAGTTAGACTATGGTAGTATTCCAAGTTTTCCAAAAAATGATGAGGATCTGAATTGGGATGGAAAGGAGATAGATTTGGGAGACATTTGGTAAGAGAATCAACAAGACTTGGTGATAACTTGGGAGTTTTAGATGCCGAGAACACAAAGGAGGAAGATGGTTAAAGACAGATGGGCCTCCTGCATTAGACTGTAGGCCATGAGCCACTGGCAAGCAGGTTAGACGGTCTGAGTCTGCGCTTTCCCAACCCAGCACAAAGTAGGTACTTTGGAGAGGGCTGTTGAATGACTGGCTGGATGAATGACTTCTCTCTTCCAAACCCCTGAGCCTCTCCCATCCTCCGCTCCCCAGTGCTAGGTGTGATTTCAGCTCCCTCAGCACTGTGATAGGAAGAACCATGCAAGCGGCCTATGGACAATGGCACAGACTGTTTTACTGGAGAAGCGAAGGCGTCAGGGGTCTGGGGGGCGGGGTAAATCCTTTTAAAATTCCCTTGACCCATTCTTATTTTAGTACCCTTTAACTTTAAAATTTTAACCTCAAACTCCCCCAGTTTAACCTCAGGAAACCCCAATTTAATTCAAGTCCACAAAAATTATTGGTTTGGGTGAAGGGAAGTACTACGAAGGGCTGTGTCCTTGCCCTCTCTGAGTTCCCAATCCAGACTGCATTTGGCAAGACGAGCGTGCTGAGTACAGAGTTTATATGAGGGTTGGGAGCACTGAGGACATTGTGGAGCAGGGACCTCACCCCGCGAGCTGCCTTATAAACTCCAGGGCAGGGTCTGGGGCCCTGTGCCACCCTCCCTAGGCTTAATGCTGAGATGGCATTCCCAGGCGGCTGACATGAAAGCAGCCTCATAAAAGGGTCAGCGTCATTAGGGTGATGAACCAGGTGCTTGGAGATCCAGAGGGGATGAAAGGCGCGGTGTGAAGACGCCCTGCGTTCCCCTGGCTTCGTTGGTCAGGGCTTCCAGGGGCCGATGAACGCTGGGAAAACTGGATTCAGAGTGTCTCTTCTTGCCTTTCGCAGGAGGAAGCTGTGGACATACTCCAAGGTCGGGAAGGTAGTAGTGGGGGGGCTCTTTCTCTCCAGGGTCCTGGGTCACCGCGTCCCTACCCAACTCAGACTCCCTGAGCCTCACAGGAGACTCTCTAGGATTGGAAGTTGTTATGGCAACGAGGCTCTCAGAATACTGAGGAAAGCCAAAGCCTAGAGAGGCAACACCCTCCTGTATCCCCCTTCCGACCCACGGGTAAAGTGGCGCCCCCTACGCACAGAAACCGTCCTTGGGCCCCCGCTCCGGCGAGGAGACCACCCTGGACCTCCGGGGGCGGGAGGCCGCTCTGGCCCCAATCAGAGCTTCTCGCTGGTAGACGGGCCCGAGGGAGCCCCTCTGGGCGCAGCGCCGCCGAGCTGCTCGATGCTCCGACCGGAAGTGCTCTTCACCGCCGACCTCCCACCCGGCTCTCTGGTCCCGGCGGTAAGATGGCGGCTGCCGCGGAGTGCGATGTGGTAATGGCGGAGACCGAGCCAGAGCTGCTAGACGACGAGGAAGCGAAGAGGTAAGCGGGTGGCAGGGTAGGGGAAGGGGCGAGCTTCAGCTCCATGGCTCCGGGAACCCCGTCCTTGCCGTGGTGCAGCCCCTACAGAGGCGATGCCCCGCCTTCCGAGAATCCCCCCTCTCCCATCTGAGATCGAGTCCGGATGGACCCCCTGAAGGGGCGCTCTCGGAGATTTGCCCTCCCCTCCTGCTTCCGCCTGGCTGAGGAGCTGAGGCATGGCGTTGTTGCCCAGCAGAGAGGAAGGTCGTCCTCATTGTAGAGGCCGGGTCTTTAAGGGGATCTCGGAGGTCTGATGCGGGGCGGGGGTGGGGGCGGCGCGGCTGTGATGACGCCTTTTTACGTCGCCCCCGACCCCTTCCTTCTTTTGTTGACTTCTGTACCTTGTCTCTCAGCCCTTTGCGTCTCCGAAGCTCTTGCTGTCCTCACCCCCTTTCCTCCGTAATTATACCCCAGCGAGCGCTAGTCTGGGCCCGAGGTATTGTGTGTCTCTATTATTGACCTGGCGGCCCCTCGGTTACCCCAGAAGTCGAAGGTGATAGAGAAAGAAGGGTGAGGGGTTTTGTCTCGTGCTCTACACGTCAAACCCTCTCTTTCCACCCTTTCTAAGGTCCTCATTCTTTCAGGGCTGTTTCTTAAATTAAGCAGCAAGGAGGAGGGCAGCTGCTTGGGCGCTGTTGGCTCTGCTGGGCAGCCGCAGTGGCTCGAGATTGCCAGTCCGGACTCGGCAAGGGAGCTGCAGAGTGAGTGGTTTTCGAGAACGCTGTGGATTTTGGCTACAGCTAAGGCAGGTTATTGGAAGTGGGGTTGGAACACAGTTGTGGGTAGTCGTACTTGTCCTAATTCTGGAGCAGAATTAACGAAAACCTTCTGGAAGTTTGGAGCCCTGTCCTCATCAACCGCGGGTTAACTGACTACAATTCTCTCAGTCTCCTTCCCACATATTTCATGTCTTTATACGAAGCCCATTATGGCTTCAGTCTGGAGGATTCGAGGTGGTGATTAGTTCATGAGATCTGAAATCAGGATTCCGAGAATTTTTTCCTTTTTTAACTGTCCAGGTTTGAAACATCAGAGGTACTCAGGGAGGCAGAATGAATAGTTTTCAAGCTTAAGGGTAGTTACTACAGTCAGTGTCCCAGGTTCCTGACCTGCTGGGAGCAGGAGCTGAGAGCCTTGACAAAGTGTAGTAGGTCCCTGGGATATCAGAGAAGGCAGGAAGCCAGAGTCTAGTCTCTGTCTGTTCCTGGTTTTGAGGTTTCACAAACCAGTTCTTTCCAGGTATTTAGAATTAAGCATCATCAGCATCATTAAGGAACTGCAAAACAGGATGCAAAACTCCCACCAATACAGGCAGAACTTAAATTAATTGTAGGGATTTACTTTACTTGTGTTTGGAAGGAGTTCAGTGGTTCTTTGTGCTATAAATAGGGAGTTGGGCTATATATAATTTAACTCAGCCTACTTAGTATAAATCTCTGACGTAGGCACTGTCCTTAATTTGAATTTCCCTTCAAAGTTCGTATGTAAAGCAGATTCTTTTCCTTAAAAAAAAATCAGCCTTTTTATGATATTCTATCATAAAAAACATAAAACAGGTGATGCCGTAATGTGACCACATCAGACACAAAAAAAGTACGGTATTTGATAGCAGTAAACAGAATAAGGGAGGGTGTTGACTGATGTTAACTGCCTTATTTCATGGAGTTGTAAGATGTCATTGGTTGTAAAATGCGCGATTGTTTTCTCTGCCACTAAGAGAAAAAAACTATAACTGAAAAACACGTTCTTATGAAATAGACTTATATGTAAAACATACTTACATAGATCTTTTTTAGACATAATAAAATGTAAATGTTTATTGTATACCACTTATGTGAAAAAATCAAAAGGAAAATATAGTGAAATAAAAATATCACCATTTGACTTTACGCCATATAAAGCATCCTTAGGAGGGTAAATACTGGGCTCTGTTAGTAAGAAAAAGCCTTGTTTATGTGTAGCTTTCCAATGCTGAAAATGGAGTGGTGACTTAGAAGTTTTGGAGGAAGGTTGTTTTACGTTTTTCACATATCCTGGAATCCTCCTGTGTAGCCACAGCAGAGGGCAGGGATAGGCACATCTCTTACAAATGCCCTTTACTATCTGACATGGTTGGTTATTTGGCCAAGTTCGTGTCTCTCGTGTTACAGTCCTACTCCCAGTTCACTTGGGGACACAGGAGTTGATGGGTCTCTTGGGTTGTTTGTAAAGTCCAGCAAGGAGTCCTTCCTTGCATCGTGGCCCAAGGGCATCCTGCTGCTGCTGCTGCTGAATTGTCACAGTCCCACGGGGGGCAAAGTGAGAGGAACTTTCAAGAAGTTGGACCCCATGGTTGTAGCATTTTAAATGGCTACATGTTTTATTTCCTTAGCTTTAGAGTCTCTACAGAAAAAGAAATGGACTTCAGTTTTTTTGCCTGTCACTCTGGACAAAGTTCTTTTTCCCTCATAGCAGCTGAGAAGCTAAAGTAAAAGATGTGTTAGTTGGCACTCCAAAATAGATCAGGGTTCTGGACATGAAGATTATTATTTCTCTTTGCCCACCAGAATAGATAAAGCTGCTTGGGGAGCCAGAGGACTAAATTTCAGAGGTTTTACATTTCAGCTGATTTAAGAACTTACATTTTCTTGGGAAGTTGCTGATTGTTTTACCTAATATATGAATGCCTGTCTTGAGTGAAGGCTCTCTGGTCACATTTCCTGGACTGGGGAGCAGTTTGGTCTCCGTAGGTGGTCTTTATTATGGTAAAATCGAAGGATTTCAAGTTGCTAATCAATAGAGGAAGTACTTCTGTGTCTCAGCATATATCTGGCCTGACTGGGCAGTGAGGTCTGAAAGAACCAACGGAAGCCGAAGCCATCGACTTAAGAGCCAAGGGCATCCTTACCTGATTCCTTGGGCTGATAATCTTAACTTCTCAGTGTCTGTTTTCCTGGTGGAGGAGAGCAAGAACAATTATTAATAGGCCCTTTCTTAGTACTTAGGTATTGTAAACTCTTTTGGGATTTTGCCTTTTATTTTTCTATGAATATTGGTGGGAAGCACTGAACCCTGAATCCATATCCCGGGGGCTGCTGTAGTTGCTATTAACTGCAGCTTCTTGGGGTGTTTTGGAGTTTGTGGCCTTAACTGCAGAGCTTGTGGGATTACTTTTGCCCCTTCTTCCCCACTCTGTTTCAAATTCTTAGGTTTGTGTCCCCCTAAACTTTCTCTTGAAGTTCCAGGGCAGGCAGCTAGAAAAAGCCTGCAAGCTGAATGGGAATTTGTCTTTGACCTTGAGCCCAAATCAGTGAGAAACACTGCTTTCAGCCTTCACTTTCATTTAGGTATACTTAAGTGTGGGGTCAGAGATGAGGAAGTGGGACAAATAAGTCATGGTTAAGGAAGGGATAAAGCTAGGAATACAGAATCCTGAATACCAGCAAATAATTGATTGAACCCTGGTATTAACAAGTGGCAAAATTGTTAAATAATCTTTACTGGAGCAAAGGTAGAGCACAGAGAAAGGGTCTCTCTGTTCCTTGCTGGTTTAATTCAGAGTCACGTATTAACTGAAGCCAGGTAAATTGAGCAGTTTTAATAAAATGTTGGGCCAAGTGAGTGGCAGTTGCCCTAGTGTCTAGTTCATTCCCAACGGCCAGAACCCTGATTGGCTTAAAGATCAGTCTTATTGTACATTCCAACCAATCAGGAATTGGTTTAGTCTCTGAAGCTAGTATTTTTTAAGTTTTTAAAAGCTGCATACTGGGCACTTGCCTTTGCTTTCTTTCTCTAGGACTTTAGAAGATTGGAGAACAATGGTCGGTGGCTGCCTAGGTGCCTTGTGGTCTGATGCAAAGTCTCTCTGAGAGCCCATTTCTCCCTTACTCCACTAATGTTTGGTCCCCTTTCTCCAGTGCTGAGTGATGTGGAAGTTACTTAGAGGTCGTTCCAGGTATTCTTTTAAACTGTCTGGATTTCAGCAGTAAGAACAGGATTCAGTATGCAAGTTTTTCCAGTAGTCTATTCATTTTATTGGATTGACAGTTTTTTTCTTTCCCATGCAGATCCAAACAGCAGTTTCTATGTTTATCCCACCATGGCAGGGGTATGAGTGATTGAGGCTTTTGAGAATGGTAATATGAGCAGGAATATTTGACTTTCAGAGTCTGATTCTGAGATCTAATACTCTGTTGGCCTATGACTTTGTGTGGCGTGGCCAGATTGTCAGATAAGCAAAGTGTTAACTGTCTTTTCTGATTCTAATATTAGGCTTTTGGGGAGGGTGTGTGAGGCAAGCAGGGCCCTCTCTTACTGGAGTTTTTGCCCTGAGAATTCTTCCTCTGGCAGTTTGCTCTGAGACAGTCAACCACCTGATGAACTAAAGAACCACAAAAACTTGGGAAGCAAAATAACAGTTGACAGTCTAGACTCCTGACTCTGGTTTCCATCTCCATCTCCCCCCCTCTCTCCCCAACCCCCACCAAAAAAAAAAAACCTCAGAAAGCAACCTTTTTCCTAATTATAGTTTCTCAGTTCTAGATTTTTTTTTTTTTTTTTTTTTTTTTTTTTGGCCGCACCACATGGCTTGTGGGATCTTAGTTCCCTGACTAGGGGTCAAACCCGGGCCCTTGGGTGTGAAAGCACAGAGTCCTAACCACTGGACCGCCAGGGAATTCCCCAGTTCTAGATTTTTTTTTTTTTAAATAGATATTCATTTTAAAAATTATTTATTTATTTATTGGCTGTGTTGGGTCTTCGTTTCTGTGCGAGGGCTTTCTCCAGTTGCGGCAAGCGGGGGCCACTCTTCATCGCGGTGCGCGGGCCTCTCACTATCGTGGCCTCTCTTGTTGCGGAGCACAGACTCCAGACGCGCAGGCTCAGTAGTTGTGGCTCACGGGCCTAGTTGCTCCGCGGCATGTGGGATCTTCCCAGACCAGGGCTCGAACCCACGTCCCCTGCATTAGCAGGCAGATTCTCAACCACTGCGCCACCAGGGAAGCCCAGTTCTAGATTTTTGATGAGTGCTAGTATCCCCATGAGGGTAGTGGGAGATGTCACAGAATGGGAAACCAAGGGATAGAAAATGCTGGGTTTGGGGAAATATTATGAAAACAAGTCTCTGGCTAATGCCAAAAGTCAGTGGCTTGTGTCCTCAGAGTAGCTTCTGAGAAGCTTATTTCTCAGAAGCAACTTCTTGGTTGTGTCTCCTGTCCCCAGGGGTAAATGAAGGTTAGGTAGATGCCACAGATTGTGGCATTGTTCCCATTTAAGGAACTAGCAGAAGTTTTTAACACAGTTGAGGCTGCTACTTATGTGTGAATATCCTTCTGCCTGCAATGATGGAATTTCCATCCGGATTGCTTGCTTGCTTGCTTGCTTGCTCTTTTTCCCCACTGAATAAGACAGCCACCTCCAGTGCGTTGCCTGGTGTCCTTCCCTACTTGAGCAGTAGAGAGTGCTGCTGCCTTGTGTAGTCTGTATCTGTGACTGCACTTGGTGCCTTTTGGTCTCTTCTGGCTCTGCCCCTGTTGAGATTCCCCGAGTGTCCAGACGGAGGACAGTTTGAACTGGTATATTTTTTTCATCTTCATCTCCTTCTCTTTTTGGGGGGAGGGTGGGTGTTTTAACTGGGCTTTTAAGTGAAAGCAGAAGCTGCCTATTCTATAGGAAATTGGGTAAAGGAAGCTGGGTAGCCCACCCTTACCAACAGGTAGAAGTTGGATAGAGTCCACCCTCTATTTTCTCTGGACCTTTATGGAGCCTTTATTTGCTCTCAGCATCTAGCGCCTTGCATTTAGCACTCTATCTGTGGAATTGTTCCCGGTCATATATGGCTTCCACCTATCCATGTGAAACTTAAATTGTTAGATTAGAGGATAAAAAAGAAAGAAATCGAATAATATGCATTTGGTAAGATGGAGTAAAAGTTAGGCTCCTGGGCTCCTTTTACTTTACTCTCTCATGAAGGTCAGAGAGAGTACAACATGAAACAGGCCCTGTGACATGCCTTTGAGGACAAGAGGTCTTGTACTGTGGGAAGGAGGAAGGAATTTCTACTCTGAGACTGGCCAAGATCCCGTAAATTCTGAAGGGTGGAGGGCATTCCTTGATCAACAGGCAACTAGTAAATTTGACTGAATAAAAGAAATGGGTGCAACAATCTAGAGTAAGGGTGACATTTTGGAAGTAGTAAATATAATAGGAATGCATAAAGGATATTTGACTCATTGGCAGTATAAAGTATTATTATTAAAAGTCTGAGGGTAAAAAAAGGAAAGATATCTTTCTCTAAAGTTCTTCCTGCCAGTAAAATAGTCTCCAGGTCAAAGGCCCCTAAACACTCCTCTGCTCTAACAAGAAATTATGTTGTCCTGAGTTGTAATTTTAGTAGATTTTTCTTCCACTTCTGGAGTAGCAGACTACATCAAGAAAATGCAAAGAAAAAGGAAAAAAAGATCTCATTCAAGCTGCTACGTCTGTTTTGATTTAAACTGGTATTAATGGCTATTGGAAGAGCGGAACTTTATTAAAAATACATTATTCTAGCCAAATACTTGAAATAAATAAGAGCACTGTGGTTCACCCCCCGCTTCCCCCCCTGCCCTTGGTCATTGAAAAATCTAATCAGTATTTCCTCAGTTGCAAATGTAGAATAGTGAAGCCATGCTAGTCTTTATTTTTCATGCAGTGGGATAGAATAAATCTAAAAATGGTACATTACAAATATACATGTGAAGTAATTCCAGAGAGAACCCAGAGATGTTGAGACGTTTTTTTAAAAAACTACTTGCCAGTGAGTCCTGCATTAGTGAGAGTTAAGTAAAGTTTCTAAATACCTCTTTAATTTCTAGAAGATAGACTGGTTGGCCTAAGGCAAAGATATTGCTTAAGTGTTCAACTTGGAAGTATTTAGAGAGAAAATGGAAGTTTTTATAGAGCATCTAATTTGGGGCACATTACGATTTCAACTGTGGTGTTTTAATTTGTTTTTAATTTAGCTGTAAATGTGCAAAGTTGGCTGGTGATCATAAGCCCAAGTTGTCTGATTTGATCACATGATGCTGAGCCCTGCTAAGACCTGTGTGATACCAAATGATTCCCTTGGCAGTGTTTGTTGGAGTAATTCGCATCTGTGATGAATGAGTGCTAAATTGGGAGAGAGAGAATGGAACTGTGTGACCAGAGGATATACAGATTTTTCACGCACATGTAGTGTTAGAAGAGCAGGTTTTCATACTGCAGTTTTCTGATTGATGAGGTTATTTCTGAAAAATAAATACATTTTAAAATAGCAAAGCAGAGCAAGAGTAGAATGTATTCTCCTTACCTATGTCTGTCAGTGAGAAGGCCGGCCTGGCCCTCTGGCGCTGATCCCCTTGTGGGACACCCTCCCATCATACATCCAAAGAGGGCAGAGTTTTTGGAAAACCTTTCACGAGCTGTTTTCACAGGAATTTGTTGCTGGCTATTAAAGCGAAAGGACTGGTCCGGTAGAGGTAGTCATTCCCAGCATCTCTTGGTGTATCAGAGAAGCGAAGCTTATTCTGCTTAGAGTTGATCCAAGGATTGGGTGGGGAACTGGCTAAATTAGTTTTAATCCAAAAACCTTGCCACTCACAGGGTCTAGTGGGGAAAACATGGGACTCTAAGATTTAGGAAACCTGTGCAGCCACCTTGGGTGCCTCGCTAGCTCTTCGTCTGTTGGAGGACACGTGATATTATCACCATCACCACTTCAGAAGGCCGTTGTGAAGATCCTCATTGGAAATGTTTTGAAAATTTGAAAATGCACTAGAGATACAGTGTCTGTTAATAGCGTCATCGGGTCAGTTATGGCCAAGTCTATATTTTGATGTGGTGTTATATTTCAGGGTTTAGTCTGAATTTTATTTTGTGGCCATAGAAAATAATCTGTAGTTTAATGTAGTCCCTTTTGGAATCTGTTCCTTTTTTTACCTAATCCAGGTGAACTCAGTTAATCCTAATTCTTCCTTTCTTAGTACTGATGTGTTTTAGTTAGGTACATGTTGTAACCTCACTTGGTTCTCAAATGAATTGACTGGCAGTGAGTGGAGTGATGCCACCGCCAGATTGCCCTCAATTCCAGTGTTAACCAGCTCTTCTCCTTCTTTTCCAGTCCTACGCCTTTGACATCTCATCCTTCAGTCCCTTTGCTGTAAGGGCAACTTGAACAAGCTTCAGCCCTTTCTCAGACTCCCAGGCAGGACTTGAATGGATTTGACCCTGGAATTGTTCCTGATGCAGCCTTGTTCAGTTCTTGCTGCTGCCATGCTGGATTCCAAAGATCCACTCTTTCCTCGGCTGGTCTCGCAGGGTCAGGCCCATTGGTTAAAGCTTGTCGTGTATTTGGTGGGGAGGTTCAAGATTACGGAGGGACTCCACTTTGGGTGTTGGACCTGGAGGCAAAAAATAAGCATTCAGTCTAAAAGCACTAAGTGCCCATTGTTTAGGCAGCTGTTAATCAACCATGTTTCTATGAAAATAAGTCCTTTTCATGAGGCAGTTGTGTGGGAATAGCTAATTCTGGCCTGATGCTGTGCAGTGTGAAGTTAAAAACATGGTAACGTGTCACAACACAATTCTTCTTGTTCTTTCTGCTGTGGGCTGACTTTACATTACTCGCTTTGTTTGCTCTAGAATGGAATCTACTCACCATTTACTAAAATGAAATGCATTTCTTGGGGGAGGCAAAGTCCAGTTCACTAGGTCTTGCATCTTAAAGGGAAAGGAGCCCTCCTCTGTCTGTGACTGATTGTTAGGAATGTCATTTGGCTTGTTTAAATCCAGATTGCAGTTCTGGAGTTGGATTTTATACGCTGGGGCTATTTTGTGTTTTAGTTGAAAGAAATTCATATTCATTGTTCTTAGCAGTACAGATTAATTTTTAAAGTCTTAGGTAATAGGTAGAGGTGAGCATTAGAGAGAGAGAGCTTAGCATAGTAGATAGGGCACAGCTCTCGGATCGGCAGGTCTGGGTTGACACCCTGACCCTCTGGACAGTTTTTAATCTCTAACCCTTAATTTCCTCTGTTGAAAAATGGGAATAATGAAACTCACCTGATAAGATAATGTATGGAAAGTACCTGGCCTCAGTAATAATTACTGATTTTCCACAGAAGTCATCCTTTACATTTTTGCTGGAAAGCCAGTGCTGAACTCATGGCCTCCACTGGAGTGAGTGTTTCAGGAAAGAAAGGGCATCTCTCTGTATCTCTACAGATTGTTCCACCTTTGACTCACAAGCTCTATATGCTGATACAACGTCTGTCCAAGTGCCCAGATGCCTTTGGTTTTCCTCAAGGATTTGTGTGGTCTTAGCCACTAGCTGACTGAATAGAAGGCTAGATCTTTTCAGGTACAGTTTGGGCCTGTTGCTTTTGAATTTACTACTCCATTTCTTCGTAGTGGTTTAATTCAACTTCTGACATCCAGTGTTGGGGAAGCCTCTTCTTCAAATCTTTTGGCATGTCTGCTCTTAAAGGATAGGTTCTTCATAGTTCTCATAGTGCCTGGCTTAATTTAGAGTTGTTCACCATGTGGAAGGATTGTGCTTGGTCTTATAAGTCTTGCAGTTGTGGGATCCTTCTTGAGAACTTTTAATAGCAGATGGCCTCTTTACAGCATTGTGACAGTTGGTGTAATAAAATTATTAAAATCCATCACAGTTCAAATCTGTCAACATTTATAGGTCATTTCCATTTTCCTTCTCCCTTTTTTTTGGCCATGCCACACGGCTTGTGGGATCTTAGTTCCCCGACCAGGGATCGAACCCAGGCCCCCTCAGTGAAAGCGCTGAGTTCTAACCACTGGACCACTAGGGAAATTCCCCATTTTCCGTCTCCTTTCTGCTAGCAGACTTTCCTTGTTAATGGGGCTTGCCAGGACAGTGATGGAGAAGAATGGAAAGGGAGATCGCCTCAATAAAAGGAGGGTGGTTTTACCAGTTTGTAGTTTAAAATACGTGAGTAAATAAAATCACAAATCTTCCCATTGCCGACGTCCATTGAATCAAGCTGTAAACTCCTATACCATCACCAAGGTTAAGAACTGTATTTTTGTCCCCACTTCAGGCAGCCCTTGAACTGGGTTTTTAGCATGTGTGGAGGACAGAAAAAGAAACAAAGATTCTTCCTTATAACAGAAATGCCAGATATTTAGCTATGTTGCAGTAATCATTTTGGTAAAGAATTATCTTTGTCACTCAAGTTGGTCATTAGAGTGATTTTGGGTATCTCTGATAGAGGTTACAAGTTTGTTCTTTGAGACATTGTTGGTCATGTCTGATTTGATTCTAGTTCTTTGGTCAAGAATATAATTTGCAATTATATATCATTGTTTCTTTTGGAAGGTACAGTTTGTCTCATGCACAGCTTCAAAAAATGGATCTGGGAGTAGGGCAGAATTTTTGATATTCATAACCACCCAATTGGGTGGTTATACAAGGTACTAGAGGGATGGTTGAGGAGGCAGTTAAGTATCCACATAGATGTGATGGGCAGAGAGCATCAGTAGGTGGGTACTTGTTAGAGCATGGCACTGGCAGTCTATATTTTGTATGTCCCTGTCATCCAAGTTCTTGGTCTCTGCTGTCACTCAACTCTGTCCTCCATCTTAAACACCAATATGCTATGCTTTTAACACCTTTGCCACCTGCTTTTGCTCTGTTTGTCCTTCCAGTGACAAATGCATGAGCCAGTTTTCAAGAGAATAAATCATTAAAACTCCAAGAATATGACCCATTTCACATTGAGAAATCAGTTGCCCCTGAATGGCATTACCTATAACTGACTTTTTGTAAGTTTGCTAAAGAGGCAGAAGTTGTGACACAGTGTAAAGGAAATAAATATAAAAATTCTGTCTCTGTGAGAGAATGTCTAAATTTGCCTGTCCTAAGGGGAATGATTACAGGTAGGAGTAGTGAGGAAAGGTCAGGCAACATCAGAGAGGTTTCTTGATTTAGTTTGAATGTATCTAAGTGACAAAAAATAGCATCTGAAGAACTTGGATTCGTTCATTAGCACCTCCTTTTGGTCCATCAGCCCATCAAATAAATCTATAAATTCCTTCAAGTATCACATTAACTTTCAGCTCAATGTGCCGGGGGCTCTAGACCAAAAGATTGCTCCCATGAGATTACAGGGGTTATTCCCTGGGTATAGTAACATGATTCTCTTTCTCTTTCCTTTTCAGGGAAGCAGAGTCTTTCAAGGAACAAGGAAATGCATACTATGCCAAGAAAGATTACAATGAAGCTTATAACTATTATACAAAAGCCATAGGTGAGAAGGGATACACTGGAAAATAATTTGCCAAATATTGTTGTTGTTGTTGTTTTAAATTTTTATTTATTTATTTTTTGGCTGCGTTGCGTCTTCATTGCTGTGCGCGGGCTTTCTCTAGTTGCGGCGAGCGGGGGCTGCTCTTCGTTGCGGTGTGCCGGCTCCTCATTGCGGTGGCTTCTCTTGTTGCGGAGCACGGGCTCTAGGCGCCCGGGCTTCAGTAGTTGCGGCGAGCGGGCTCAGTAATTGTGGCTTGAGGGCTCTAGAGCGCAGGGTCAGTAGTTGTGGTGCACGGGTTTAGTTGCTCCGCGGCATGTGGGATCTTCCCAGACCCTTCCCGGACCAGGGATCAAACCCGTGTCCCTTGCATTGGCAGGCGGGTTCTTAACCACTGCACCACCAGGGAAGCCCCCGCCAAATACTGTTATAAATAGCTCCTCTCTAAGAAGTAGTCTTTCTGCTTAGTGGGTTGATAACTGTTACTGTGTGCAGTCTTTTGGGTTTAATGACCTTAGTGGCAGTGGTCCCCAACCTTTGTGGCACCAGGGACCAGTTTGGTGGAAGACAGTTTTTCCACGGGGCGGGGTGGGGGGGATGATATGGTTCAGGCGGTAATGCAAGCGATGGGGAGCGGCAAATGAAGCTTCGCTCACTCACCCGCCGCTCACCTCCTGCTGTGCAGCCCGGTTCCTAACAGGCCAAGGACCGGTACCGGTCGGCGGCCCGGGGGTTGGGGCCCCCTGTTATGAGGGATAACTTTTTCTAGCTCAAGCAGGTAGTTCTTCATTTGGCAAATTAAAGGCAGTTCCAGAAATTCTAGATAATATGGCAATAAGATATCCACCTAAATGCATCTCAGCCATTGCCAATTCATTTACCATCTTAGAAAATGGCCTTTGTAGATATTAACAAGTCTTAGTTACCTCCATGCTCAATTTGCCAGTATATTTTAATCCCATGCCAGCATTTTTCTCACCTAACTTGTTTACAGGCTCCCCACCCCCAACTCAACAAATGCAAATTCATTTTCATGTCTTATTACATAAAACACAAATCATTAAGAAGACACATATGCTAACCCCTTAACTCATAAAGGATAATCAGTGCACTTTAAAGCTAAGTATAAATTATTTTTAAATAACTTGTCTTTGTAAAGTGGTTGCACCATTGCTGCTGTCCAAGTATTTGTCCAAGTAGTCAAAAATTTGGCTGTGGCCTTTTAGAGTATGTCAGCATTCCTGTTATAGTTTGATTGCCTTGATATAGTTCTGAGGGAGATGGCCCCTGAGTTTTTGAAGCAGTGACCCATGCTAAACTTTGTTTCACATTCTTCTTTCCTGTAGATATGTGTCCTAAAAATGCTAGCTATTACGGGAATCGAGCAGCCACCTTGATGATGCTCGGAAAGTTCCGGGAAGCTCTTGGAGATGCACAGCAGTCAGTGAGGTTGGATGACAGTTTTGTTCGGGTATGTAATGGGGCTGTTTGGGGGGGGTCTGAGTTGCTGTAGTTGAGTTCCTCTAGCCCAGGGTTTCTCAGTTTTGACACTGTTAACATTTGGGGTCAGATAACTCTCTATTGTGGGGAGCTATCCTGTGCATTATAGGGTGTTTTCGGCAGATCCCTGGCCTTTAGCCACGAGATGTGAGTAGCACCCTCCTCCCTTCCCAGCTGTGGCAACCAAAAATATCTCTAACGTCGCTGCATGTCCCATGGAGGGCAGAATCACCCCTGGTTGAGAACCGCTGCTCCATCCCTTGTTGGTTTTGTGTGCGTGTTGCTGCTGTTGTTTTCTTTTGGCTTGGCCAATCATGCTCCTTTTCTTCCCTCTTTGTGTTTCTTCTAGGGACATCTACGAGAGGGCAAATGCCACCTATCTCTAGGGAATGCCATGGCGGCATGTCGTAGTTTCCAGAGAGCCCTGGAGCTGGATCACAGAAATGCTCAGGCACACCAGGAGGTATGGGTCTGATGCCGTCTGTATCAGAAGAAACAGCAGGGTGGTATATTTGGGAGGAATAGTGACTTGAGAATCAGAACTGAGATCTTGTCTCACTTCTGCCCTCAGCCACACCTGGGTGACTGTGTGCAAGTCTCATAGTCTCTCTGAGCCTCAGCTTCCTTATCTGTAAAAGGAATTTAGAATACGATTTACAGCTTTGAAAATCTGTGAAATTTGGAGGGTTTCTGAGATAGCTGGGGGGATGGGCAGATGCGTCAAGGAACTGATTTGAGTGAGGTTAAAAAATTTGAATTCAGATCCTGATTAAATTGGTAGCAGCTAAAAGATGTTTTAGTTCCATCTTCATATGTACCCAGTTTACTCCTGGATGCATTTAGTGAGAATCTCACTGAACCTCTGACAGTGCCTTTTATTTTATGTATGTCGTGTCATGGCTCCTTTGTTTCTGACCTTGAGTTCAAACTGAGGGTAAAGGTTGGGCCTTAACCTTTCTCTTAAGGAGTCTCGGCTACATCTTCACCAAATTGATTTGTGAAAAGTCTGTGGTTCTGATTTTCTTGAAATAAACTCATCAAGTCCTTGTTGGTTTTTCTGGTTGTTGAATCTACAGCTTCATTAAAACTCTCTTATATGATTTTTCTGTTATAGTTCAAGAATGCTAATGCAGTCATAGAATATGAGAAAATAGCAGAAACGGATTTTGAGAAGCGGGATTTTCGGAAGGTAAAGTACAACTGTGAGGAAGTCTCATCCACACTTTTCTCACAGAGTTCCGTGTGTGTGTGTGTGTGTGTGTGTGTGTGTGTGTGTGTGTTTGAGGTAATTAGAGGAGTAATATGGTACAGAAGATCTAGAATAGTAAATTATCACTTTAATTTGGCATTGACCTTTTCTTTCCCTGTTTTTTTTTTTTTTAAGACTTTTATTTATTGTTTTTAGAACAGTTTTAGGTTCACAGCCAAATTGAGAGGGAAGTACAGAGATTTCCCATATATCCCCTGCCCCGCACATGCGTAGCCTCCCCCATTATCATTGTTCCCCAGAGGGGAATTCCAGAGGTACATTTTGTTACAACCAAGTTTTTGGCAATTATGAATCAAGCTGCTCTGGATATCTCTGTGCAGGTTTTTGTATGGATATAAGTTTCAGCTCTTTTGGGTTAATACCAAGAAGCACAGTTGCTGGATCCTATGGTAAAAGTATGTAATGTTTTGCAAGAAACTACCAAACTGTCTTCAGAAGTGACTGTATCATTCTGCATTCCCACCAGCAATGAATGGGCGTTTCTGTCGCTCCACATCATCAACATTCAAAAAATTTTTTTTGTTAAGGTGCTCATTTTCTTAATTATATTTCGCTTTATAATAAAAAGCAGTATGAGTTTGCTACTTGAGTTCGTCATTCCTGTTTCTGATATAAGGTATGCTGGTTAGTAGAGGAAAAGCCAGTTGGAATTAAATACTAGGTTTGGATAACCCATTTTTATTAGAATAATGAGAGCTAGCTTTAACACCTGCTTTGTGTGATCTAGATGGAGCTATAAATAAAAAATAGAGGCCCCTTTTGCATTTTTGAATAGTGTACATAACCTGTCATCATACCTTTTTGATGTTAAGCCTTTCCACAGAAGCGCACTGCTGTCCTTTATGGAGCTGTGTGATAGTACATGAAAAATGTACATGCCAAAGGAATTGACCTATGTGAAACATGGGAAAGGTATCAAAGTTCCAGGTATCTTTCTAAGTCTTGTTTGTAGTGGTTATCTCTCATCTGAGTAGTTCCTGATTCCCTTCTTTAGATGGAACTTGGAAGTAGCTTTCACTAGAGTCTCAAAAGGGGAGGTAAGTGGCCCCCAAAAGGGTTAAAAACCACTGATCAGGATCAATTTTCAGGATCACTTAAGATTGTATCATCCCAGGACTGGAGTTGTCACTTCTTATGTGGGAATTTGCTCAGTGCTTTCTGTAGCAGGTACTCAAATGCTTGACGAAAGGGTACAGTTAAGAATCATTAAGTCACAAACTGTGACAGTCTTTTATTTGGTAATATCTGATTAGCTTATACAGAGTCCCAGCATTAACTTATTAGCGTCCCTCTTCTGTCCATTGGTTTTAATAACCACAGTGTCTTTGTAGTGCAGTTCATACTTTTTTTTGTTTTGTGTGTGTGTGTGTGTGTGTGTGTGTGTTTGGAAAGCAATTCTGCCTCGTGTCACATTTTTAGAGGTTTGCATAGGCAAAAGCTTTGTCTCAAAAGGTGGTCTTTTGGGTTTCTTTTCTTTCTTGCCCACCCTGGAGCCAGAATCCCTAGTCTGTGACAGAATCCTCTGTTTGTGACATCCCAGCACCCCCACTGTAGTTCATGGTGATGTCACAAATGAAGAATTATGATCCTGGCAGGGGAAACAGATGAACTTGGAAGAAACAAAGATCTTCTTTGCCTGCAGCTGTCCATTGTCATGGGGAGATGGGGGTGGGAAGTGAAGCCCTGAGGCTCCAACTGACACTCCCCACCATGAGCTGAACCATCTCCGTACAGAACGTCACAAAGGCAGCAGGTTGTGGCTGCTTATATTTTGACTGACTGCTCTCCTCCCAATTCTTTTTCTGTTTAAGGAGGGGAAATTAGCACCATGACTACCCTACTCAGTACCTGCATTTTCATATTGGCCTTAGAACATAAGCTGTGCTATTCAAGGAAAGGTGCCCCCACCACTGCTCTGTTGACACTGCGGAAAGCCTTCCCAGTGCAACAGCTCATGGTGTTTATCTACTTCCCTTTATTTTTAAATTTAAATATTTGAGTAGGTGCTATTCTTGGTTCAAAAGCTAGAAAGTATAAACAAATACTCAGTGATAAGTGCTCCCCCCAAACTTGTCTTCCATCTGCCTATTTCTCACCCTTTAGGGTAACCACTGTTCTTGTTCTATTTACTGCCACAGTTTTGTTCTACATAAATAAACAAATACAAATACAGAATTATTATTTTTTTTTTTTTGGCCACGCCTCGTGCCTTGTAGGATCTTAGTTCCCCGACCAGGGATTGAACCCTGGCCCCAGCAGTGAAAGCACCAAGTCCTAACCACTGGACCGCCATGGAATTCCCAACAAATACAAAGATAGATTCTTAATTTTCTTTCTTTCTTTCTTTCTTTTTTCTTTTTTTTTTTTTTTGCATGAAAGGTAATAATGCTCTGCAAAGTTCTGTACTTCGTTGTTTTTTTTTTTTTTTTTTTTTCCTACTTAATAGGCCTTGGAAGTCTTTGCATACTAGTATATGCAGAGCTGCTTCATTCTATTTTAGATCCACATAGTAGTGTTCTATTATATGAATGTCTACATTGCCTAACCAGTCTCCTGTTGATGGAATTTGAGTTATTTCTGCTTCCAGTTTGCAGACTTCATCTCTTCCTGATCCCTATGACCAGATTCTTAGAGGGAATGGGTGTGCCTTAACTCCAGATTTCTCCATTGGGTCAGTTATTCTTGGAGGAGAATATGATTCAGGAAGGATTTCCCAGGAATAACAGATAAACCAAAGTGAAAGCTCAGAGAACAAACTCAGAAAAAATAGGAATATATGGAAGTCTTTGTGAAGCTGAAAGACTGAAATAATCTCAGCTCTGTGTGTGTGTGTGTGTGTGTGTCAGAGAGAGAGAGAGAGAGAAACTTTTTGGTTTGTGTAGCAATGTGTTAGATATAGTTTAGGACTATTGAAAGCAAACTAATTATTGGATATTTCTGTACTAAAGTGGAAGTGGAAGAGTGGCCACCATGTGAGGCTCATGCCACAGGAAGGAGGGAACTGTGAGCAATTTCAGTAATATAGGGAGTAATGATTCTTTATCAGGTTCTCTTTTTGGTATTCCTTGTCTTACTTAGTAGGCTAAGCATGATGAATTATGCAAAGTAGCAAATAATAGTATTTCTACTAGAAGAATGTGAGTTTTGATCGCAGTCACTATGGATATGATTCCCTGTGGAGGCACCTTAGCATGGTGATTAAGGTTATAGGCTCTCGAGTCTTCGTGTCTAAGATCAAATTCTGTTCCTATTTGGTCCAAGGTCCAAGCTTTGGTGACCTTGAACAAGTTACTTAATCTCTGTACTTTAGTTTTTTCATCAGTAAAATAAGGGTATTAAAATTACCTGCTTCAGAAAATTGTTGTGGGCATTAAATGGGTTAATATATAAAGTACTCAGTAAATGTTTGCTGTCATCATTATCATCTGGATCAGCTGCTCTCCTCATTTCAGTGGTTTAATCAAATAAATTAGGTGTGTGTGTGTGTGCGTGTGTGTGTGTGTGTATATATATATATATATATATATTTTTTTTTTTTTTTTAAACAGGTATATTCTTAAACTCTGGTATTACTTCCCTTTGAATCTGTTGCCTGTGACCAAACTAAAGTCAAGACATTTCTGGAGTCCAGGATGAAGAACCTTATTTGCTTTCTTCTTCCCCATAGGTTGTTTTTTGCATGGACCGTGCCCTAGAATATGCCCCTGCCTGCCATCGCTTCAAAATCATCAAAGCAGAATGTTTAGCAATGCTGGGTCGTCATCCAGAAGCACAGTCTGTGGCCAGGTATGAAGTCAGGCCAGTTTTGTATTAAAATGCCAGATACCACTGGACGAATGCTGTCTGGCAGTTCTCTACAACAGGAGTTAACATATTGTCCTGTAGGTAGGCCAGCCAGGGTGATCAGACCTTCCTGGGACTTAAAGCCAAAGGTTAGACCGGGTATTATACCGAAAATCCAAAGGTATTTATATAGGAGTTCAGTAGGTACTTGAGCTATATGCGAAAGAACAGATGTGTGGATTTTTTTGTGTGTTTTTGTTTTTTTAAATGTCCTTTTCTTTCTACTCAAGGGGTTTGCAAACT
Organism: Eubalaena glacialis; assembly: GCF_028564815.1. Taxonomy (NCBI): domain Eukaryota; kingdom Metazoa; phylum Chordata; class Mammalia; order Artiodactyla; family Balaenidae; genus Eubalaena; species Eubalaena glacialis. The sequence continues at coordinate 43,178,103 of NC_083734.1, forward strand.
CTAAAGGGCTGGATAGTAAATATTTTAGGCTTTGCAGGCCGTGTTGTCTCTGTTAACAATTCAACTCAGTCACTATAGTGTAAAAGCAGCCATAGATAATAGATAAACGAATGGTGTGGCTGAGTTTCAATAAAACTTTATTTACAAAAACCAGCAGCAGATAGGATTTGGCCCTGTGGGCTGTATTTCCCAACCCCTGTTCTAATAAAGATTGTGAGACACAAGAAGTGTATAAGGATAGATACAGGTGATTTATTTGGGGACAGGTTGGGAAGAGTGCTTGGGAATCTACCTTTGGATACTTTCCATATTAGACACATGGTCTAGAAAAAAACTGGCCAAATGATAGTAATGGTGGGGGAGATCCAAACCACAGCTGAATGTGCCCCTTTCTGGCTCTTGCAGTGACATTTTACGAATGGATTCCACCAATGCCGATGCTCTATATGTACGAGGTCTTTGCCTTTATTATGAAGATTGTATCGAGAAGGCGGTTCAGTTTTTTGTCCAAGCTCTCCGGATGGCTCCTGACCATGAGAAGGCCTGCGTCGCTTGCAGAGTAAGTTCTAGGCACCAGATCTGGGTAGGAAAGAAAGCTTTCTTTTTGAGCCTTTAAGAGAGTTAAGGTGGAAGGTTTTAGAATCACAGGGAATGTGATAGCACTTCTTCCCTCCTTGCCAGGATGCTTGATCCTTTCATGAGAAATTATTTCAGGACAACTTTTATTTGCCTAAAGGTAAATGTGATCTATAGAGTCAGATCCTTTTAATATCTAAGTGTGTTTTTTCTTTTTTTGTTCCTTCAGTGAAGAAAAGATAGTAATGCTTATCCTGGGGAGTGGAGGTAAACCCTGGGTAACACAGGTCTCATTGGTATTCTTTTATAAATCTTGGTTTCCCCTGTCCACTCTGTAGGAAGCACCAATGAGCAACAAATAGCCCAGGTGGTGGGGTTGGGCAGGGTGGAGGGCCATGTGATGCTAAACCACTGGGATCTAAGAAATTGAAAATAGACTCTGGCCTCTCTGTGCAGTGGCCTCTCAGACGAGGCTTTCTGGATGTGAACTGACCTCCCCTTGCTTTTCTCTGTAGAATGCCAAAGCACTTAAAGCAAAGAAAGAAGATGGGAATAAAGCATTTAAAGAAGGAAATTACAAGCTAGCATATGAACTGTACACAGAAGCCCTGGGGATAGACCCCAATAATATAAAAACAAATGCTAAACTCTACTGTAATCGGGGTACGGTTAATTCCAAGGTAAGCACTTGGTCTGGGGCTTGGGGCCTATGGAGATATTTTTAAGGGCCAACAAAGAGGTCTTGGGAAATTTGCCCAATGAGGGTAAGCCAGATGAGAAAAGGTTGATATTTCAGCTTGTTAGGAACTTCCTTCTGAGAGGCAAGCTTTTGTTTTTTCTGTGGAATTTAGGGGCACTTGAGGGACAGTTTGGAAGGATATTCCCACCTGTTCTTCTTCAAGTTTCTTTCTTCCAGTAAAAGAACGGCTAGAGGCTTTGGGACAATTTTTAAAGCCAGCATTGCTTCTTTTTGCCTAAGCAAGTGATTATTTCTTTTTTAGGAGTGATTTGGAGGAAATTCGAGTATGAGGCAGGCTTAGTTTTTTTCTCCAGTATAACGGATGGTCACCATGCTCAGTTGAAAATGTCCTAAGTTCTGTCCCACACAACCGTCAGAAACAAGAATAGGCTCCTTGCTCTTGCAGAACCCTAGTAGTTTAAAAATCACAGTAATTCTGATCCCTCCCGTTGGCCTCTGGAAGAATAGGAGGCAAGAACCACCCTTACTCTTTCCATGTCTTGGTTGGGCACTAACCTGGAATGGTAGAGGTGGTTTATCCTTGCAGATAAGTGTGCTTTGCTTCCATCATTTAGAAAAGAAACCAATTTTGAATTTGGTGTCCTTAGCCCTCTGACATACTGGCTTTCCAGTGACCAAGAATGAGTGTGGCGGTTAGGGGGCCAGCATGACTGATCGATCCTCTTAGAATTTTGAAGCCATGCCCACAGCTTCTGGGCTCCCTCAGTCGCCCAAGATGTGAAGTATGACTGCTCTCTTTTTCCTGAAGCTTAGGAAACTAGATGATGCAATAGAAGACTGCACAAATGCAGTGAAGCTTGATGACACTTATATAAAAGCCTACTTGAGAAGAGCTCAGTGGTAAGTTCCTCTGGTGGATGGGGGGAAGAGGGAGTTGCTGCTGGCCTGCCAGGGGAATTGCATTATGGATGATGAAGCAGACCCAGGGATGTTGTGAGGTCATTTGGTCCTTCCCCCTGCCTCTAGGTGGGATTGTTCCAGCCCTAGACTATCTTTATAGACCTCCAGCGGAGGAGATTGCACAAGCTCCCTCAGTCTCCCATGCCAGTGTCTTACGCCCCTCACGGTCAGTAAGTTTCCTCTGATGCCTGACCCAAATTCCTTTTGTTAAAGTTTAAATCCATTTCCTTTGGAGATTTTATTTTGTGTTGTATACTTTTGCTCTAACTTGGCATAGTGCTTGGTGCTTGGCACACAGTAGGTGCTCACTCAATTAATGTTTTGTTGAATGAATGTATGGTGCTTGGAAGAGGAAGAATAAGGTATCTTTTGTGATAGTTGAGAGTTGTGCCTATCCTGTATGTTCTGGGTTAGGGAAGACAGTCTTTTGATAGGAAGGGATTTAATCTGGCTCAGCCTCCCAGCAGTATATGGAAGCCCCTTTTGAAATATCCTTGTCTGACTAGGTGATTTATGAGGCAGGATATACCTGCCTAGATCTAGTGCTCAGATATGCCTTCAGAGTCAGGTTGCTCCCCAGCATACTTGTTCATCTTATGCTTGAACCCACTAGACTCTTTTCTCCGGACAGGAACGTGAGCAGGGGCTAGGAGAGACCTCTCCCCAAAATCCATCTTTTCTTTTTTCAGGTTAATTTCCCAGCCAGAGAAGAATGTCCTGTCTTTAAAGTTCCTAAAGGAAGACCTATTTGTTGTATACCAGTCCTCCAACACCCATCCCATTCCTTGTCATGAAATGGCATAGCCAAAGAACAGGTGCTGTTACTGCTACCTGATGAGCCCATAGTTCTTCAAGCTTCCCAGTCTCACCAGTGGTGCAGAGCATGGGCTACTCCCCATTTAGTTTTCCCCAAATTATCCACGTTTGTAAAAAATAGGAAAACTCCTGTGTGTAGTGCTTTTTTTTTTTTTAAGTGAATTTCTAAGTAGATGACTAAATCTGTCCAACAAACATACACGGAATTATATTACAGATTCTATGAGACCAACTGTCAGTCATATCATCTTTTCAAACCACTTGCAGACACACATGGAAGCTTTGGAAGATGAAAGCGTACCCTTTGACCCAGCTTAAGACTTATTTTATCAGACACAAAATGCTATATACATGTTTACTGCAGTGTTATTGTAATAGCATAAGAGGAGAATCTCACCTAGATGTCTAGTGGGAAGGGGGTGGCTGGATACATAGTACTGTATCAACTCAGTGGAACACTTTATAGTGTTTGAACAGGGTTGGGAAGAGAACAGAAAATTCTGGATTTGTTAGAAGGGTAATGGGATGAAGGATTTTATTTTTCATACGTGCAATAAATAAAAATCAGGAATTGCTTTGATCAGATAGCTCCTTATCTCTGTGGTAGAAACAGAACTGTTCTCTGAGTGGCTCTGCCATGAGATCCTGCCACAGAGGACAGCGGGCACTGTTGGGCACAGTCGGCTGAGGGCTTGGCAGCAGTCCCCTCGGGCAGCTGGGACTGACAAGAAGTACTGGAGACTAGCTCAGGCCGGAGCCTTACGAGAGGCCTGACTGCTGCCCCAGTCCGCCTCAGCCCACCCCTACAGGTGGGGAGAGGCCAGATCTTTGCTACATTTCCCATGATGGGCTGGAGTTTTCCGTTTGCCCTAAAGCTCTACTTTTCTACTTTTTCTTCAACTTAAAAAAAAAATATTTTAATGTAAGGATGTCCTTGAATTAAAAAAAAAAAGTGTGAAGTAAAAATGCAAATCACTAATATAAGTTTAGTACATTATGTAAGGGCCTGGTAAGTCCATCAAGGTAACTTGTTTGTCACATCATTTCTATACCCAGAGCTGTCAGTTATTAATTTTCTGTTACTTCAGTTTATATTATTATACTCCATCCTGCAAATGGGTTCTCTGTACTCCTAGTAGCATTTGTACCTTGTGTCTGTGGGGCATTGGTTTTGTCACCATTTTTTAAAAGTCATTAATCAAGATGTGGCCAGAAAATCAGAGATGCCTAAGATGTTGGGCTTCTCTTTTGCCAGCCACATCAGTAACGCTCCCCCTGCTCTGGCCTCGAAGCCTGGTGGGGCTCTGTGATGTTGGCAGAGGTCGGCTTGTGTGGCAGCAGTGTAGTAAAGTGAACCTCTGTGTGCAGTGGCTAGCTGCACTGCGTGGTCACTCCCCGCTCCCCAGCTGATGGTGGCTGTCTGGAAGTGCTACCAGAGTCTGTTTAATCGGTAGGCCAGTCTTGGAGCCAGTGATATTATCAGGAAAATGCGACAGGCTGATCGCCAGACCTTTTAAGTGTCTCTTCCACAGAAGTAAAGTGGCATTTCACTTTACTTCTGTGGAAGAGACACTTAAAAGGTCTGGCGATCAGCCTGTCAAGCTTGTTTCCTCCCATCTTGGGCCAGGGGCCCTCCATTCTTCTGTGCTATTGAAATAGAAGCAAGCCTGTGTTTACAGTCTCCTTTTCTATCTCACCTACATCTCTCAGATTGATTAGTCTTAATGGAAGCATTTACCAGCAGCCACCACCTTGAACCGGATCCTTCTAGTGGCTGATGAATCCCACATCTACTCTGGATTGGAGCTGGCCCTGCATGTTTATGGCACTCTCTGTTTCCAAGCTCTTCCATATCCATTGATCTCACTTGATAGTTTTTCTCCTGTGTTTCAGTCCCAAGTAATCAAGTAGGTACCTTCACATTTGTCTCTCCTGAGGTGATCCATATGCCTCTCGGTGGCTCTGAGTGAAATCAGAAGGAACTCTCTCCCCTTGGTTGCTGTCTGCTCAGAGCAGAATATCACTTTGCTGGTTAGGTGCAAGTCACGTGAGACCTCTCTCTCTCTTTTTCTTGAGGAATTGGTAGTTCATTTTTCTCATGGCTAGCTTAAGGACTCCTGTTTCATGAAGCATCTCAACCAAAAGTGTGTGTCTCTTGCTTGAGCCATGCCTCTTCCCCTAGAGTGATACTGAAGGCCATTGCTATTTATGTCGCTGTACTGCCCTGTATTTCCTTCTCAGTTACATGGACACAGAACAGTATGAAGAAGCAGTACGGGACTATGAAAAAGTATATCAGACGGAGAAAACAAAAGGTAAAGGAGTTTGAGAGCATGTTTCTCAGGGAACCGTGTGGTCTGACTTGTAGGTCCTAAAACTGGACATAGGAGTAGTTTGATTCAGGGATGAACCTGGAGCTTATTTGAAGAAGTGAGCAGAGACCCCGAGAGTGGGACAAGGCACCTGTTTTCTGGTCCCCAGTCCTCCCTGTCACTTTCACTTCCTTTTCTGTGTGATGAGGCCAATGTGAAAAACATACCCAGGAGTAGATTTTTTTAATCTCCAGAAGAAAACACTGTAAAAGCCCCTGGTATGGTTAATGAGGCTTCTGCCTCCAGGGCATCTGGGCGGGGCCTGGTAGGGGAAGCCAGAATCAGGCTCCTCCGTTGACGCCAGATGTCTTCCTCCAGAACACAAACAGCTCCTAAAAAATGCACAGCTGGAACTGAAGAAGAGTAAGAGGAAAGATTACTACAAGATTCTTGGAGTAGACAAGAATGCCTCTGAGGACGAGATCAAGAAAGCTTATCGGAAACGGGCCTTGATGCACCATCCAGGTAGAGCGGGTGGGGAGGGGGCTCAGTGGGAGGAGCAGGCTAGGCCGGCCGCTGCCAAGCTCAGTCCAGCACGGAAGCCTCAGAGCGGCTCCTCAGCTGGAATAAGGTGTTGCTCAGTTCCATACCCTCCGAATTTGGGAAGTACCAGATTCTAAAATCAGGCATAATGTGGTCTTTCTCTTAAACTTTGTTTTCTTGAGGCTCTGAGTTCTTCCCATACTCCTCCCTTTAGATCGGCACAGTGGAGCCAGTGCTGAAGTTCAGAAGGAGGAGGAGAAAAAGTTCAAGGAAGTCGGAGAAGCTTTTACCATACTCTCTGATCCCAAGAAAAAGACTCGATACGACAGTGGACAAGACCTGGATGAAGAGGGCATGAATATGGGTGGTGAGTTGGGAGTTGGTTGGGGCAGCCTAGGATGAATCTGACAGCTGCGGAACGTTAACATTTTTTCTAAAGACACTCCAGAGGGAGAGTCTTATGTAATCAGCCAGTGACGTTCCGCAATTTGTAAAGTGCACTCTGATGAGTACCTGTAATGTGTGAGGTACTCTGATGGGTGTGGAAAATAACAAAGGTGAATCAAACAGATTCCCTGACGTCCGGGAACCCACAGTCCAGGGGTTTGCAAACTCTGGCCCATAGGCCAAGTCTGACCCCTGGTCTAATAGACATGGAGTCCAATGAGGGCAATAAAGTATAGCAGGTGTCAAGGGTGCAGAGTGGGTGCCGAGGAGGTCAGCACTAGCAAGGGAAAGCTTGGATGTGCAGAAAAGCATAGCACCTTGTGGGAGCTACCAGGGGCTCGGCTAGGAGGATAGAGGGTGCTCGAGGCACAGAGTGGTGAGAGCTGCACAGAAGCTGGTCAGACCTCAGCAGGCCTTAGAGGCTACAGGAAAGAATGTGGGCTTTTCCTTTTGGCTGGAAGTTCTTTCTTCCCCCACTGCAAAGTGTTTGCTGACTGATATTTATGCGTCTCACACATTCCTGTAAGCCCTCACAGACTTCAGTTTCCCCAAAAGACTTAGAATGAAGTAAAGCGCAGCCGTGAGCATCATTGCTCCCTGTGAGCTTAGCTGGAACTATGCACAGTTCGCAGACCACTGCCTCTGATGCCAACCCTTTCCCTTCCACTGAGAAAATCTATTGGAATTTAAAATAAGGTTGATGATGCTATACAGATAGTTCTGACCTTGCCAGTTCGGTGGGGGGGGTGTGTGTGTGTGTGTTTTATAAAACCTATATTCAGGTGTGTGTGTTTTTTTTATAAAACCTATATTCAGGGGTGTGTGTGTGTGTTTTATAAAGCCTAGGTTTGGACTTCCCTGGCGGTCCAGTGGTTGGGACTCTGCGCTTCCGCTGTAGGGGGCATGGTTTTGATGCTGCGAGGTGCAGCCCCCCCAAAAAAACCCCTAGGTTTACCAATAATAAACGTTGCTCTGCCCAGCAGTTGAGAAGAATTGTAAGCAGTCGAAAGCTGTTGAAGGGATATAAGTCGGGGAGCCATGGACCTGATTTAGGCTCTGGAGATATATTTGTGATGGCACTGAGGCGAGCTGGTTTGGAAAGGGTGAGGAGGAGGGAAGACACAATCACTAGGAGAGAATCGGAGGGTACAATCGGGAGACAGTGTGAGAATCAACAGGAGTGGCTGCGGAACGTGTTGGGAGAGGCAGAGGACTAAGTCAAGAGTGGCTTTGGCACAGCTGACCTGATGGGGCTATTCCCTGAGCTGGGGGACCCAGGAAGGTGAGCAGATACACAGGCAAAGAAAAATTCACTTTTGGACACGATGTGCCTGTGGGTGGGATTGGCTGGTGGAGATAAATCCTGTGCAGCTTAGGGAGTTAGGCAGACTGGGGATGTGAGACCTGCTGTGGCCTGGTGAAGAAAGCACAGCGCTAGAGGCACACAGGAGTTGGCAGTGTTGTTTTGTTGCTTTCACTGGCCACGTGATCTTGGGCAAGTTACTTGAGCTTCTGCTTAGGTTTTGTTGAGTATAAATTGGTACTCAATGATACAGTGTATGCAAAGTACCCAGCACCGTGATTGGCACCTGGTAGGTGCTTAGTAGACTATAGCTTTTTTTCTGGCATACAGTGTAGACAGAATATGGCATCAAACACATGCAGTAAATCATAGGTCTCATTCTTGTATACAGTCTTAGTAGCACTTAAGTGATACATTTTAGCCTTTTCAGTAGCAGCCCCAGCCTTATAGGGAGACTGTGGAGAAAGTCTTATGTCGTAAAGTGCAAAGGGCATTTCCAGTTCTTGAGAAGGCCCAGTGAAGTGGGTTGAGGCAAAGAAAGCTTTCCTTTGGGACCATGCTTGGAAGAAGGGAACACATCCCAGGAGTGGGATCAAGTAGTGGGATCACCTCTCGTTGGTGAAGTTTGGGGAAAGGAGGGAAGTGATATTATCTGGGAAAGCTTTGGAGACCCATTAGAGAATGGGTCTCTCTTAAGTTCCTCTTCAGACACTTCTAATTTTTTCACCTTTTTGTGCCTTCTCTGCTTCTCAATTTGCTCCACAGATTTTGATGCAAACAATATCTTCAAGGCATTCTTTGGCGGTCCTGGGGGCTTCAGCTTTGAAGGTGGGTGTGCCTGAGTTCCCAGACCACAAACCGACACAAATTCTCGTCCAGCAGGACACCTACACCCTCGGGTGCTGCTGAGGATGGAGGAGGGGTTTGCGGGCACACCTGCACAGGGTCAGGGAGACGTCTCTAAGCTCCCTAGTACTGGAGCTTGTCTGCAAGAGTGAAGGTGTTAGAACTACGCACATACAACCTGCTTGCATGCTCCCTCCTACACCCCAAGGCCCAGCCTGTTTGATACCCTTAGAGGTTTTTCTGTTTGAAGTAGCCCTTAAAGACTCTCCATAATCAGGGCAAACTGATCTTCCCCCAGAAAACTCACAGAGCCAGCTAACAAGCTTTTCTTTTCCCTACAGCATCTGGTCCAGGGAATTTCTTTTTTCAATTTGGCTAATGAAAGGAAACCACCCAGAACCCAGAAAATGCAGACTTGCTCAGTTTAACCTCGAATGTGGACACAGTTCACCTCCTCCCTTCATTATGATCCACGTACTTAGAGCAGTTTCATTTTCTCAGTTGGATACCTGGTGTCTGTGTGAGTGGGGTGAAGGAAAGGGAGCCAGCGCCGAAGACTGCGGGTAGGGGAGGGAGGTGGGGGGTGGACAGGGCAGCTTGTGAATTTTTGTTTTACTGTTTAACTTTATTAAAAAAAAAAAAAAAATTAAGAGAATAAAATGTTTTGACCCTTTCTGGCACTTTGCTCTGGCAGCTGCTTTGTGTCACTCCAGAGTCAGTGGGCCAGAGCTGAGCCCCCAGCACGGAGCTGATGCCCACGTGGACTTTAGGCTCAGCAAGCCACCCCACGAGGGGTGGGGGGCACCTGGGGGCAGGTGGGGTGCTGGCTGCCCCCAAATCAGTTTAGCACGGGAGTGCTGAGCAGGCCCTGGGGATGCTACCGTGCCCAGCCTGATGCCAGTCATGGGGCAGCGAGTTCAGAGAACACATTTTACGGTAGGGCCACCAGAAGTCACTAGAAGCTGCATGTGTCCAAAGTGGGTGCCAGGTGTCAGGCTGGGCTAACTCAGAGGTTTACACGGGCTCTCAGAGTTCCCACTGCTTGAGGGAGATGGTGACAAGGACAAAATCCTGCCTTCTTGACCCTCAGACCCTTTCCAAGTGGGACAGGCAGCTCCTGGGCGCAGGGATCTGGGCGCTGACATCAGCTCACTCAGCTGGAAACACCACTCTTAGCAAACGCCCCTTGCCTTCTCCACTGGTGTCCCTTCCTGGATGGGAGGCAAGCTGGAGGAGGAAGCAGTGGTATATGTCATGCTGTTCAGGTCAAGCTTTGTGTTTGTGGTGAATAATCTCAGTTTCAGGCAGACACACTTGAAGCTTTGGCTGAAGCTCAGATTTTTGGTGCTTTGGTAAGTAGAGATGGCTGGGTAAAGACCTTGGCCCGAATAGCTATGTCTCTTCCATCTGAGCCTCTGCCCCTTTCTTTTCAGTCTTCTCCCTTTAGTGCCAAGGCCGCGGTGAAATGCTGACTGCCTTAGGCCTGGGAAGTTCCCATGTAGCCATCCAGGCCCCTGTTGGCTTGGAAGAGTCAGCTCTTCCCTTGTGTATGAAGTGGCACTGATCTGAAGGTGGCCTTCCCTAGAGAACGCAGGCATACCTGTGGGCCTGTGCCCAGTTGCTGGGGGGTGGCAGCTCTGTGCTCCACGTCCCTCACACCGGCCAACTCCCGCTGCCTGTGTGCATCCAAGACCAGCCTCTCTCCCTCCTGCCTCCTCATGAAAGCCAACACTGTTCCACTGCCCAGCCTCGCCACAGCTGTGCTCAGCCCGCAGAGGGGAGACAGGACCGATGGCCCCAAGCTGGGGGACAAAGGCAGTCCTAATGCACCCTGCCCTTGCCCCAGGGAAGACTGAGCTGGGCATAGAGGGTGAGAGAGACTGCACGCAGCTAGGATTAACACGATTTATTTCATTATCAGTCTTACAAGTTGCTGAGGTTGGGCAAAGCCAGGATAGTAACTAAAATCCCGGGCACTTCTGTCGAGTGACAACCCGATTAGCAAGGCCCTGTTACTGAGCAGAGGGCAGCGGAGGGCACCCCAGGAACCACAGCACCTGCAGCAATGTTAAAAGCCCCTTCCCAGAGGCACCGGGTGGGGCTTGGCGCGTAACAGCTGGGGGCCACTCCATTGGCTCTTGGTACCCACTGACCCCCTTTAGCGGAGGCACAATGGGCTGGGCAGACAGCAAGATTGGAGCTTTCCCACCGAGGCGCTGTCTCTGGCCCTGATCTCCCCATCCACACAGCAGAACTATGCCCCTGGAAGGATGGCAGCCCACCCGCTTCCTGGGGTGAGCCCTGTAGCTGGCCTGGGATGTGGCTGCTGCTTACTCTCTTTTCTTCCCTAGTATCAAACTGTTACCTAGTTACAGTGTGAGGAGGAGGGGACAGGCACTTAGGACCAAAGGTGGAAGGTATAAACCCCTTTTCTACCCCGGTAAATAGGCCCAGGCTTCCTGGGGCTACACTGATTAAGAAATGGGATCAAAGCCCAGGGATCGTCCCGTCTCAAATCCACCACTAGTCTTCTGTGGCTGTGGTGACCACCCCGCGAATACGAGCAGCGCTGGGGTGTCCCTCCCCACTAGCCGGCCCTGTGTGGGGCAGTGGGCCTAGGGGCCCAGCAACTGTAAGCGGGGCTTGGGGTCGTGGCTCCGGTCCAGGCCCAACTCGGCCCAGCCTCGTCAGCTATGGTCTGGGTTCCTGAATGGCGCCTACCCACCCCCTTGTGTTGAGAGCTTGAGCGTTAGAGGGGAAGGGGGTGGGCAGGAAAAAAGAGCAGTTATTTTACAAGTTTTTAAAAAGTTACAAGAAGGTTAACTTTGAGTAAAAAAAAAAAAAAAAAAAAAAAAAAAAAAAAAATAGAAATCTTAAACCAAAAATCAAGCAGAGGGATGCTTCCCTCTCCTCCCCATTCCCTTGTAAAGAGCGGGGGCCCGTGGCCCGGGAACACTCAGATGATGGTGCAGGACTGAAAGGCGCCACCCTTGCGGCCGCCCTGTGTGGGCACGGCCTTGCCCTTCCCGTAGTACCCCGTGAAGATGGCCCTGACCTCCATCTTCTTGGCCAGGTTCAGCATCCAGCGCCCACTGCCCAAGGAGTAGAGCTTGCCCCGGCTGAGCTCACCCACCTCCTCGCCACGGTTACCCCCCTTCTCCTGCTTCACAATCTCTAGCAGGTCAACACCCGTCTGCACGGCCTCCACGTCACCCGCGCAGCCCAGGGTGATGTGTGCGCGGCTGCCCCGTGACAGGCTGTCAGAGGGGGACAGCTTGTCCACGTCGTTCGGCCACAAGGCCAGCTCCTGCTCGCTCAGCTCTACCCGCGCTCCTGTCGTCTTGGGTGTCACAAAGAGGGCAGAGATGGTCAGCGTGAAGGCCCTGCAGTAGGATTTCTTCACCACCTACGGAGAGAGGACAGAGGACTGAGCTGGAGGTGGCGGCATCGAGAGAGGGACAGTGAGCGCCACCGAGCAGAGCCCGCAGACATCCACATCCGTGGCCATGTGCTCGGAGGATGTCTTTCCACTGACACTGTCCAGGCTGCTTGAAAAAATGAAGGTGCCAGAGAGGCAGGAGAGAGCAGGCGTGAGACGCAAGGCTTCCCGAGCTCAGGCCGGGCTCCCCACCCACTAGCTTCAGGGCTCATTCACCTGTAAGAGAGAGCTGAGGCTAGAACCTTCCTCAGCGTGAGGACTAAAGAAGAGCCTGGCAAGGGCTGTTGTCGTTACTACTCGACTCACCCTGTAAAAGCACCCTGGTATCCAGGCACTATCCTGGAGGGTGGGGTGAGGTCAGAAATAAAGGACTTTGATCAAAATCTACTCCATGCACTTTGGCTTACATTATATCTGATTCTCTGAAAAAGCCCATCTCTCCGATTTTGACCATAAAATCTTCCCTATTTTGCTCACAACCCGTGGTCCTAACAGTGTCTAGTGCATAACAGGTGCTTAATAAACATTGCTAAATGAATGAACAGTTAGGGATGGCAGTGAAAGCATTCATGCAGCTGTGGTAGGTGCTAGGGATACAAGGTGAACCACACTGTAAATAGTGCTGCCCTCAGGGAGCTTCCATTCGTGTGGGAGGAGACCAATGAATAAACAAGTAAAATGGCTGCGTTAACCTAGGCAGAGAAGTGGGGGAGCTGGCAGAGGGTCAGGGACGGCCTTGCTGTGAAGGCAACCTGAAGGAGGCTGGAGTCGGCCATGCCCGGTGGTTAAGGATCCCATGTCAGAGGCTGTGGGCGGGAGACTCGGGCTGTGTGGCAGGGACGGGGCTGGTACCCCTAAGCCAATAAGCCTCCCTATCGACACTCCCCACTTCAGAGCACAGCCAGGCCTCAGACTGGGGGTAAGGGACTTCTAGCCTTTGGAACTGAACACAGGCTTAGGGGCCAGAGCAGGAGCTGCTGCCGACCAGCATTCTCTGCGCATCTGCAGAAGGAACAGGCTCTGGTGGGCAGGCCCTGGGGGGGCACTAGACAGGCTGCCGGCGAGCTGGGGATGGAGCCGCCTCTTTTCCTGAGAGGCTGTCTGGTTTGTGGTCCCTGCCTTGAGCCGGTACCCTTCTCCAGAAGACCCTGCCCGCTCCCCACCTCAGCCAGGTGTCCCCGAGGAGCACTCACATCCTGCTGGGCATACTCGTCTGCCCCAGCGGCCTTCCCATAGTCACAGAACTTGGTTGTGCAGTGCAGCACGCCCGGGGGTCTCTTCCCAAAGTAGGTGACCAGTTCAATCTTCTCCCTGGGCTCATCCCCAGAGACAACTGAAGGGAGAGAGAGTGGGGCAGTCAGGGCGGGAGAGCAGGGGCATTGCAACATCTATCACCAAGACCATGGGAGACGCAGAGGAAAAAAATCGGACATTAGGTATAAATTTGCAATCCACTATAATTGAGCAATCCACTACCATTCATTAGTTGGTCAAATTAATAGCAACTTTGGAGCTATGAAAAGGTGTTGATATAAGTTCCCTGCTTTACGTTCTACAGATTTTTACGTCTCTTACCCAGACGTGAAAACTAAGGCACTTGTAACCCAGGGGTAGGTGGCATATGCCAAGGGAATCTGAACTTCACTAGCTACACATCTGAAAAGAGGGAAGCAGGTCATGAAAAATGGGGTAGAAAGAAAAAAGAGGTTGGGAACTGTGTGGTATACTGGAAGGAGCCAGAAACAGCATAATTAACATCCAGCCCACTTCCAAGCCTGTGGACCTGGGGCAAGTGATTGACCCTAATCTGTCAATCAAATACAACTGGGGGTGACCACACATCCCAGTTTTCCCAAGACCACCTAGGTAACTATTAGTCGTGCCCCATTTCACTCAGGGGCCACTTGAACAAGAAGTTACCTGGTCACTGTAGTAATAGGTAGCTTACAGCCTCGTTTGGTGGAAGAAAGCCTATAATGGGCCTGGTGCAGGAAGGGTCTTGGGAGATAACAGGATGACATTATGTGGCTGGTAGTTTCGATGAGACTTGGGGTATCTGATTTCAATCTCTAGACTCTAAGCCTTGTGGCTAGCTTCAGAGTCACTAGGCTTTTCCTGTTTACCCCCAGGGTTGAATCCCTGTGAAGGACGTCGCTCACCCTCCACAGGGGAGGGAGACCTCTACTCTGAGGGCAGGCCTTGTTTGTGGCCCATTACATTTCTCCTGCTGTGTCCTGGGCAAAAGGATCCCAGTTTTTAATGGTAAAAGCAGCCTCAAGAGGCAATCTCCAGGGCAGAACCAGCTCTAACTAGTAGCCCTGCCTTGGGAGCTTCTCTGTCACGCTATTCACAGGTACAGGGCTCACGCCTGGCTGGTGCAGGCACCACAGTTCCCCGGTTTCCCAGCATTCGAATTCTAGGAGCCGAGATTAAGAGTTCTCTGAGAACTTATACCGGCACAAATAACCTCTGACAACGCAAAGAAACACGGTGGGGATATTTCAAGTATGAAGATAGTCTAAAATCAGGGGGAACTAGGAATGAGTTAAAGGAAGAACAGATGATTAGTGGGAGTGGGTGACATATTCCCCAATGGGCCACTGGAGAAGGAGGGCCACCAGGGTCCTTCGCTATCCCAAACCTCCCCTCTCTATGGAGCAAACAGCCCCTGCAGGAGCGAACCCTGGTCCAACCCAATAAGGGGAGGCCCCTCTAGAGGCAACAGAGTCGAGCTCTCACTACAGCTTTGGGCAAACCCCGCAACCCTTCTGGGCATTTTCCCATCTGCAAAAACGAGGGGCTAGACTACGGAGACTGTTCTCTGGAGCTGTGGGACGCCACAGGAGGTGCGCTGGATAGCTCAAGGCCTGGGAACCATCGCCAGTGGAGTCACAATAGTCCAAGTTGTAATTTTTCTGCAGCTTAGGGCTGCATGGCATATTCTATTCTAGAAAATAGTTCTGCTGCTAAAAATGAGTTTGAAAACATCGGACCAGATTCCCCCTCCAAGGTTTTACGAAATGTTGCTGTGCTTCCTGCTATGGCAGTAAGTAATTTGTTTTTCCCACCTCTGAGACGGGGTCAGTGGCCTAGATCCAGGCTGGGAGAGCACAGATGGGGAGCAGAGGGCAGGAGGAAGGGTGCTGTGAGAGGGAAGGTGCCTGGCAAACGCCTCTCCCATAACCCACGGAGCGTCCACCACCCAAAGCGGCCTCTGCCGGTACCAGGTGAGGCCCCTGCCTCCCCCAGTGCTTTGAGAACAATGGTCCCGTGCACGCAGCACCCCGTGCCCAGCAAGAGGGGCTTACGAATAAGGCTAACTGCCCCCACCCGCCCACCCCGCCACCTACAGTGTCGCAGCTCCCTCTTGAAGGCCTTGTGGTTGCCCAGCTCCTCGAGGAAGGCCTGGCCGGCTTTGCGGAGGCCCTCGGAACTCTTCTTGGTCAGGAACCAGCCGAAGTAGAGCGGCAGGAAGTCCTTCTCCAGCCCAGGCTTCAGCTTCTTCAGATCGTCGGCCGACAGCTGCCACTGGTTCTTCTCCTTGAGCTGGGCACAGTCCAGCCGCCACGCCGTCTTGGGCTCCACCAGCACCACCTGGTACTGGTACTGGTCGGCCATCTCAAAGAGTTGTTCCAGCCGCTCCCGCTCGTGGTTGGTGTCATCCAGCACGAGGACCCGGACGTCCCGGCGGCAGTAAGCAGCCAGGTCCTCGTCCAGCTGCTTGTACTCATCGGTGAAGGCCCCCCGGGCACCGGGGGTGATCTTGTAGGTGTCGGCGGACACCATCTTGGTGCCATCCCGGTACCTGTCCACGATGACCCGGGCCAGCGTGGACTTGCCGCTCCCGGGCAGGCCGCGCAGGATGAAGAGCGTCTTGCATTCCTGCAGTGTGGCCACTGTCTCCTCGTCCTGCAGGAAGGGAAACTGCAGCTCTGGCTTGTCCTTGGCCCCTGAGGATGACATTTTGCGGAAGAAGATCTTGGGCAGGAACGTTTGGCTCTTTCGGGAGAAGCCTCTATTCTGTGTGAGGAGGGGAAGACAGACATCAGCCAGGTCACTCGGGGCCACCCCGCCAGCTTCGCCTCCTTGTCTCTGGCCTCATTCTAACCGGGAACCCCAGCTGGCTCAGGTGCTACGGCCCTGATTGACAGGCATCCCTGGTGCCTTGGGCACCGTCCCAAGCCGTGGGTTGCTGGACCGTCTCTCCTCGGTCCTTGAGACCCAACGGCTTCTGGCTTTGCAGGATGGAGAGGGATGCTTGTCTGAGCGGTCCCAAACTCTTTCCTCTAGTGAGAACCGTAGCCTCAAGGATTACCCTCAAGGATCGCCCACTGCTGCCACCTCGAAAGGAAAACGGTGCTGGAAGTGCGTGCAGGGGAGGGCCTGAAGCCTGCATTTCTAGGAGTGAACCCTAACTTTATATTCCTGGCACTTATTAAGGATGACCTCTTTGGAGGTGGGGGGCTCTATGTCTGGGCAAAGCCACAGCGGCCGTGGCCCTGAGGGCACAGAGCAGGGTGAGGGTGGAGAAGGGTCACCCAAAGACCGCCTCCCTTCCCCCAACAATGCCAGCGACAGATAATACTCTCTTGTCTGGGATGGGGGGACAATGGTCCCACAGAAGGGCTGGCGGGGGGCAGGGCAGGAGAGCGCTAGACAAAGGGCTTCATTCAGCACGCCTGCCACCTCCTCCTCCTCTGCCCTGGGCCCCCCACAAAGTCGTGGTCTTTGTGCCTGCTCCAGGACTGGGCGGTTCAGGGCACCCGCGTCCAGGGTCTAGCTCTGCTCACCCCTTGCTGTGCGTCAGCAGCACCTCTCTGAGCCACTTGTTTTCCTGCCTGCTAAAAGCCACAGGTGACAATATAGTTTTCACTGTACAGCGCCTTCTCCTCTAAACCGGGAGGCCCCACCTCCCGCCAGCACCCTGAGTGCTCAGCTGGCGTACATTTATCTCAGACAAGGCCCTGGGCAGGGGAGGGCGCTGAACGCCAGCCCAGCGCGGGCCCAGAGCACGCTACCCCGGCCCACCCGCCAGCCGGGTCTGCTCCGGGGCAGCACCTTCTGCAGAGCGGTTCCCTTCCTCCTCCAGCGCCGTCCCCACTCCCCACTCTCCCAGCATCACCCCTACCTCAGGCCTGTACCGGACAGCCAAGAAAGCCCCGACTCAACTCCGGAACCTCGGGTCCTCATTTGCATGCCACTTCCTCTCCCAAACTCCCCAATACTCCAGTTTTCCGTTATGGTGCCACCCCGGCCCGGTCCGCTTGCTCCCCTCCCGGCCTTCCCGCGCCCACTCACCATGATGAGGAGGGGGCGCCGCCGTCTCAGCACCAGCTCTCCGGGGCCGCCCGCCTGCGCGGAGGGACACGGAGTGTAGCGGTGACGCGACCCTACTGGGGACCGCCTTACATAGCCCGGGGGCGGAGCGCGCGCGGGCGGGCCCCGGGTGGGCCGAGCCCGGCCCCCTTTGCGCAGGCGCGGCGAGTCGAAACCCGAAACTGACTCGGCGCTGGGGCGGGGCAGCCGTGCTGCCGGCCGCCAGCCCGCACGCCCGCCGCATGGGGCACCTGGGCTTCGAGGCACCTGTGCGGCGGCGGAGGCTGGGGGGTGGGGAGCGGAGGGCTTGTGCGGCCTCTTCTTCTTGTACAAGGTAACGATGAACTCCTTGAAGAGGCAGGCAGTCACCCCTCCCGGGTCCCGCGCCGAGATTAGGTTGAGAAGACGGAGGCAGGGTCGTGCAAGTACAAGGTCGAATCCTGTCTCTATTTTAAATTTTGATATTTTACTCATCATCGGGTTTTGCATTAATTTTTTTTTTTTACAGTATTGCGTTAAAATACTTTCTCTTCCTTATTGAGTTTTTTGGCCCTACGTTCCTTAAAAGTTGCATCTGAAATGCCTCACTTGCCTCCCCCTAGTCCGGCAGGTCCCAGCCTCTGCCCCAACCAACCACAGCCGTTTCAGGAATTATGGAGACGGGACTAGGATGGCAGTGGCCAAAGGGATAGATGAATAATGTAATGAAATCCTAACTCGCGTCCTCAGCTGCTCAGCCACCCCCTCTGTGAAACCACTGAAAGCTCAGTGGGTGGGTATTCAAGAGCTTCCTGTGCACCAGGTGCTGTGCTAAGCACCCATATAATCTTTACACCAATCACTGAGGCAGGTACTCGTTATACAGAGGAGGAGACAAGCTGGAGGAGCCTGGTTTACTTGACTGTACCACCCGGCCCTGGGGTGGCGCAGGTGGGTCCAGCCGCAGCTCCTACTCTCAGCTGCTCCCTGTTCTTGGGCAGACACCTTCCTTCTCCCTCTGGGCTCCTAGAGCCCCACCAGTGCCAGCGTGCACTTCATTCTGTTTTCAAGGCTTAGGGGTTTACAAGTAGGTCTCCCTCATTGTGTGATGGCTGAGGCTGTCCCATCCTTATTTCTTCCAGAAAGCCTCCCACAGTGCCCTGCACACAGTAGGTACTCAGCAAGACAAACTAATGGCCAGCAGCTGGGCAGACATACCTCTACTCCCAGGCCTTTCTCTTTCCTCCCCCCTTTAAGCTTTTTGAGTTCCTTGGAGCTCATCCGTTTCTTCACTCTCCTGAAACCCTTTCTTCTTAGCACCTTTCTCATTTCTTCCATGAGGTCCTTGCACAGGGCCTGGGGAGGAGGACCGCATTTCACACCTTGGTCACATTCTGGGTCAGGCCTTGTTTGGGGGTCTCCGTGTTTCTCACCTAATCAGAACATCAGAGTTCTGCTTGGAGAGTGGTACCCCATGCCCGCTCATTCATTCTCTAAGGCTCTTCTGAGAATGGGTGGGGGTAAGGAGGCAAAATGACAGACTCAGGGTTTGTAAGAGTGAGAGATGCACATTTAAAGGGAAAACAGTAATAGAAAGAGACAGAGGTGACCTGTGGGACCCAGTCCACATGTTTTCCTATTAGAGACAAATCTCAGCTTGAAGGTCCAGTTTAATAAGATCTCCATGGTCCCTGTGAACACCAGCCTCCTGATCCTAATGCCTACTCGATGGCTTCATTCATCTTCCTTTTCATCTTTTTCCATTTTTTCAGAATTTTCTGTTATTTCCGGTTCTCTTATTTCTCCCGATTCCGTTTTCCCCAGTGCTTCTGACCCTCTTCTGCCGATTTCTGAAAGTGTCTTCTCTAGTTCTTCGGATTCCCTGTGCTTGATTCTTCTGAGAGGTTTTGGTCCAGGTCTGAAGGCCTCCTGTAAATTTCTCTTGTTTCCCCTCTGTTCACTTCTGTTAGTTTCCTGCCTGCTTCTCCAGATTGTCCCTTGGCAACATCTCCTGGACCTCCCTCCATCGCAGCTGGTCCTTTTCTCCTTGAGGGGCTGGCTTTTTCTACTTCTCCTCTCTGCGTATGTTCTTCTGGTCCACTAGCTGTGCTCCCCAGGGTTTCCTTAGACAAGTCACCTTCGGTCTCTTTCTCACTCTCCATTTGCTCCCGCTCCCACTGCTTCATCACCTTCTCGGGTTCATCTCTCATTCTCCTCTTCGTTTCCTTCTCCTTTGCCATCACTGTTATACTATCCAACGTAGTGGCATCTTCTGAAAAACAAGAGAAAGGAGGGAAGAAAGGTAGAAGTTTGTCCGTCTCCGGGCCTGGGGGAACCCCAGCCTGTGGGGGCCTGTGCTTCTAAGAGACAGCATCCCTTTCCAAAATGAGAAAAGGGATCATCATTTACTGAGCACCAGCTCTGTTCCTGGCGTCATGTGAGCGGCATAGATTATACCGTTCGGTCATCAAAAAATTGCATAGTGTTACTGATTCGAGTTTGCAGTCAAGGGACCTGAGATTGATAAAGGGGAAATCACACACGATGGTTACACTGCAAATAAATAACTGGCAGAGCCAGGATTTGAACCCAGGGCAGTCTGCCCCCAGACCACATTCTTTCTTTTTCCCTACGAGAACTAGCACAGGTGCTGGGAAAGGACAGAGGCTTCTTCTCCAGCATCCTCATTCTGCATTTCCCTTTGTCCCTGGGAAGCATATTCATCATTTGTTGGGAGGTTCCCCGTAAAAATGTGAGCAGATTGTGGTGGAAGTTCGGATGGAGAGCAATTTTACAACCCAAGGGATCTTTGCTTGTTGTTTTTACCAGCTACAGAGAAAAGTTACCAATCCCTTCCTGAGTCTCCTCCACATTCTCTTCCTGGAAGCCCTGGTTTCTAAGCCGCCTATAGGGGCTCTGGGTTCAGAGCAGGAAAATGACGCGGTTTGGCCAAGACACATGCAATGCTGCCACCTGCTGTCCGGGAGGGGACGTGCCCAGCAGCTGCCGCTGGCCTCAGGGCCTTCCAGAGGAGTTTTCAGGACGCCTTTCCCAGCACTCCGTCGGCCAAGGGAGGAGGATGCTTGGAGCATCTGCCATTTCCCTGCTGTACCCTTCACATTATTGCTTCTGTGGCTTCTGAGAGCAGTTCCAAGGGTGTGTGGAGGCAGAGGCAGATCTTCTCTGAGGGGATCTGGCCACCACGTGGCAGGTGTTGGATAATAAAAGGCTGTCATCTGGCTGCTCAGGTGCCCAGAAACCCCATGCCCAAATTCCCGCTGCTGTACCTGGATCAGAGAGGGTTTCAGCCTCGGTGCCTGCAAGGGGCTCTGTCCCCCGAGGAGCCCGGAGCCCCAGCCCCAGCTCCCCTTTACTGCGATTTGGCTGGAGGGAGGGCCCCCTCAGAGGGGCGGACAGAAACTGCAGAAGCATGGGAAAAGCATGGGTTCCAGAGGTAGGCTGCTGGGGACTGGAAACCGCTGTGGGACTTTAACCCCTCTGCCTCCATGTCCTCATCCGTAAAATCAAGCATGGAATACTTATTTCTTAGTGCTCTGGGAGGGATCAGATGAGTCGGTATGTATAAAGCTTAGACGAGTGCCTGGCATGCAGGAAGCACCGAGTGGAGGTCAGCTTCTCTTATCATCCCTGCTCCTCTGGGGCCCGTCCCTGGTCCCTGTCGACTCCGTGGGGCCTGGAGTCCCAGCCACTTCCTCTTCCCTCACTCCTTTCATGGGAGCCAGTCAGACAGCCTAGAGCAAGGTGGGGATCAAAGGCCTCTCTACTCCCTGGAGCCCTCGGGAGAAAGAATGTGATAAGGCTAGACCGGCCAGCAGGAACACAGCCCTGCCACCTATGCACCTCAGCTGGCCCTCGGGTCCCCTGCCCCGACTCCTGCGCTGCCCACTGCTGGCCCTGAAGAGCAGCTGCCGGCAGCAGGGGACAGTGTGGCTCTGAGTCAGACTGCTGCGTGATGTGGGCAGATCACTCAGGCTCCAGTGCCCCCAAAACAGTACCTACCTCCTAGGTGGTGAGGACCGAGTGAGATCATTCTGTCTAATGCTTAACCCAGTGTCGGGCCAGCGGTAAGAGCCCCCGCAGTGTAAGCTACTGTCATTCCACCTCTGTCTTTGCTCCTGCTGTTTCCCACCGGAAATGCCCTCAACCTTCCATCTCGTATCTGGAAAATGCTTGGGCATCTTTTGGAGCCTGAAGCGGAAGATTCTCCTTCTTGGAAGCATTCCCTACCTCCCCACAGAACTGGGAGCGCCCCTGCCCAGGCTCTCACAGCAGAGCACCGTCCCCCTGCACAGCAGGCTCCGGTGCAGGAGCCCTGGTCGCCGGCAACTCTAATTGCCTGGCTTTCCCACTGGGCTGTGGGCTCCTCCAGGGCAGGGACCGAGCTTCTGTCTCCTCCCAAATCTCACACCTTCCTGGCACGTGACAAGCGCTCAACAAATAGTTGATGAATTGATTAAAGAAATACGGGAGTATTGAAGAAATAGGGCAGACAGCACGGGTTCTGACCCCAGCCCGAGGTTTCCCTCTCCTGTCCCAAGAAAGGCTGGGGTTGGTGGCGGCACTGAAATCAGAATACTCGGTGAGCAGTGCCAAGCCCCCGACCGAAGGAGCGGCAGGAAAGCGTGGCGAAGGCTGCCAAAAGGATAGCAGAGGGAGGGTTCTGAGGTTGCCGTCTTCGGGGCCCCAGAACTCACCTTTCTCCTTCTTATCTTTGAGTATCTCCCTGTAGTTGGTCTTCTTCAGCTCTTCAATGATGCCCTTGTTGGCATCGTCCAGGGCCTGTGGGTGGCAGAGGAGCTGGTGAGCTCTCTTAACACTGTGTGACCTGTCCTTTCCCCACCCAAGCCCCAGCGCCAGGAGGCAGGGCTGTGCAGAACCCTGCCCCCTCCCCTTTCCCCCGGCTCCTCTGAAGACTCCCGCCCTGAGGTTAGTGGATACTATGCACTTGGAACTCCCCACACTAAGTGGTATGAGAGATACCGCGGCTTGCAGGCAACTCAAACTCATTTCCCTCGGGCTCAGGCCTGTTCTTGGGGGTTGCGTCTGTCTACTGAGTCCCACCTTTTTACCTAAAGCTTCTTTTGGCTTCAGCCAATGTAAAAGAGACAAGGCAAGCCCTTCAGCCCTCAGCCAGGCAGCAAGCCACGGAGGGGACTCAGCCACACACTGGGGCTGGGGGCTGGCCTGCCTTCCGAGGGGCTTCCACGGTGTCTGCAGGACCCACGGGGACCTGGAACTCAGCCTGTGTGCATCCTGAGGGCAACTCTGCCCTCTTCGTCGCAGCCCTCCCCGTGACTCGCCCGGGGGCGGAACACCACTAGACACTCAGGAAACGTATGCCGGGCCTGGACTCTCTTGTGCAGCGTTGGTCTGCCTCCCTCGTATGCTTTCCTGCCTGGAGATGCCATTCCAGGGGGTGAAAGGTCAGGGGCCTGGTCCCGTGAGGAGCCACTTAGGGCCGTGGGTCCATTTGGCTTGACAGGCGCTTCTCTTTGCCTCCTACCTTCAAAACCTGCCCAGCCTCCAAGGCGACCTCAAACCCTCCTTGAGGGGAAAGGCCCAGCCCTGCCTACCCGCTGAGGCTCTCATGCTGAATTCCCTAGTCCCTGTCACACAGGTCAGGAACGAGGGGGTTGTGTTTTAAGCTTCCTGTAGACACCACACTTCCTGAGGGCCGGGACCATGGTCGTCACCTTTGGTGCAGTGATGGGAAGACTTTAGATCTGCACCGTGTGGTACCCAGAGGCCTCACGTGGCTGTTGAGCACTTGAAACATGGCTGGTGTGACTGAGGAACTGAACTGTAACTTTTACTTACTTTTAATTCCTTTTACTCTAAATGGCTGCAGGTGGCTAGTGGCTGCCTGACCAAGCAGCGCAAGTGAGTAAGGCAATCACACTGATTTCTTATTGACTCCTGGGGGCAGGTGGGGGGATGGGGGGGCTGGTACTTTTCAAACTGCGAGTCCTAAAATCCGCTTAGGAGGGCTCAGCCAGCATTAAAGAAAAGGAATGAAAAGAAAATAGAATAGAGTAGGAAATATCAGTGTACATAGTAAAGGTAAATATGTTTTGTAAAACTTTCTATTTTTTGTCTGTTTTTACAAATAAAAATATGTGTATTGAGGTGAATTCCCTGGCAGTCCAGTGGCTGGGACTCCGAGCTTTCACTGCCGAGTGTGCGGGTTCGACCCCTGGTCCGGGAACGAAGATCCTGCAAGCTGCGCTGCAAGGCGCGGCCCAAAATCAAAAGTTCACAATATGGGTATTGGTTGGGTTGCTATATAAACTGATGGCAGTAACAAACAGTGGAAAGCCACTGCCCTACCCAGAACGTGCCCTGCGGTTGGGGGGTGATAAATATCTGGGGCTGAGGGCCCCGGGGCCCGCCCACGCCCAGAGCCGGCCCAGCCGGGGAGAGGCTCACGTTGATGATGGCCTGCTGTGCCTGGTTGTTATGGACGAGCTTCGCTCTCTCCAGGGCCTTCTCAAAGTTGTTCACTGCCGACTCGAAGTCTCTCAGCTTCACTGAAGAGCACGAGGGAGACAGGTAGATTGTGACATTGTGTGCTGCACGATGCGGCTGCCCTGCAGGTGCCAGCGGCCCTCGGGAGCAGCCCCAGGCGGGCAGCATCTGGGCCTCCCAGCACCACCCTTTCCAGACATTCCTGGGCCACCTCACCACTAAGGACCAGAACCTGAGAAGCTGAGCCTTGGATTTCAGGTGCAAAGAGTCAGTGAGGGAAGGGGTCTGTGCCCACATCATGCGTCTCCAGGGGGACAACTCCATCTTGCCCCATCTTTAGATTGTTCCAGAAAAGGAGATTTTTTTTTTTTAATGTTCACTCAAATTTGTTAAGAACGCTGTGGAGACCAAACAAATCTGGATGGGCTGGCTGTGACTCGTGGGCCAGCGGCTGGGACATCAATGCCCACGCTGGTACAATCTGAACCCAGAGAGGAGGCAGCTCCCCCGAGCTCACTCACCGGACAGGTTAGTGCTGGGCCAGGGATGATGGCCTATGGACTGACTGACTGCCCTTGAAAAGAGGTTAATTTCAGTAAGGAAGGAGAAAAGTGCTCACCCGCCAGGGTCTGGGAACACCACACTCCACTTTCTTTACACACCGCTGCTTCCTCTTATAACTGAGTACCCCAAGATCCACGCCCCCCCCTCCCATGAACTGCTTTGGGATCCCCAGGGAAAGAAGGGCCTTGTGTCCATAAGTCAAACTGCAAAAGGCATTACATCTGAAAAGCAATTCTAATATAGTTCTGAAAGTCTGTGGAGTCAGTGAATGAGGTCAATACATATTTCTTTTTCAAATACACATTTGAAAAGAAGGAAAGCCACTGTAATCCCTCAGAGACCACCCTGAATAAATGTCAATAAATGTCAAAGGAATTCCAGTGGTTAGGACTGGGCGCTTTCACAGCTGGGGTCTGGGTTCAATCCCTGGTTGCGGAACTAGGATCGCGCAAGCCCTGCTGCACAGCCAAAAAAAGAAAAGTCCTCATAGGAACAGAAAAGAGTTCTAGGAAAAGCCACAGTAATCATGTCTTCCACAGTTTACAGTTTTCAAGTGGTTTTCTCCATGTTTTTAGGAAAGAATCTACAATATGTAACGAGGCCCATGAGGCCCTGTGGATCTGGCCCCTCACCAGCCTCCTCCAGACTTTCCTGGCCCCCAGGAGCTTGACACTGGTCTCCTTCAGTTTCTTAAATTAGTCAAACTCCTGCCCACCGCCCTAAATGCGGTCCTTTTGGCTGAAAAGTTCTGTCTTCAGATCTTGGAACAGCTGGTGCCTTTGCATTCTTAATGTTTCTGCTTAAAAGTTACTCCTCAGGCATGGGGGCAGGAAATAGTTACCAGTTTTGCTCCCGACTGTATGCCCAGCTTTGGTGCCTAGAAGGTGCCAGGTAAGCATTTGTGATGTGAATAAGTGAATGTGTGATAAGGCCCCTGATCAGAGCACCTATCACGCTTCCTCCTTCTCTGGGGTCAGCTGCGTGCCTGGAGCAGGGCAGCTCAGCACAGTAATTAGGAGCCCGAGCTCCACTGCTTACTTATTACTGTAAGCTACTTGTTTTTTAAGTTCATATTATGAAATATTTCAAATATACAGAAAAGTCGAGGGAATAGTATCATGAACCCCCATTACTCATCACCCAGCTTCAAATATCATATGATGTCACTTATATGTGGAAACTTAAAAAATGATACACATAAACTTATTTACAAAACAGAAACTAACTCACAGACTTAGAAAACAAACTTACTGAAGGGGAAAGGTTGTGGGGAGAGATAAATTAGGAGGTTGGGATTAACATATACACACTACTACATATAAAATAATCACCAAAGATCTGCTGCACAGCACAGGAGACTCTACTCAGTGCTCTGTAATAACCTATATGGGAAAAGAATCTGAAAAAAGAATAGACCTATGTATATGTGTAACTAAATCACTTTGCTGTACACCTGAAACTAACACAACATTGTAAATCAACTATACTCCAATATAAAGTTTAAAAAATTTTAAAAAATACCAAAATATCACCAATCTTGTTTCATCTGTTCCTCCTCACCCCTGCCCCTTGCTGTTTTTTAACAACTTTATTGAGGTGCAATTCACTTAGTATAAAATGCACCCATTCGTAAGTATACAGTTCAATGATTTGGGGTAAATTTATAGGCTTGTGCAATGATCAGCACAACCCAGTTTTAAAACTTTTCCATCACCCTAAAAAGTTCCCTCACGTGACCTGGGGCAATCTGCTGAACCACTCGGAGTCTCCGTTTCCCCAACTCTAAGAGGAGGACAATAATGCCTCCATCACTGGCTTGCACAGTGATTAAGTACAAGAAGGCACATGTAAAGGCTACCGAGGCAAGAGGAGTGGAGCTGTTTTGATGACCACATGACACTGTGCTGGTCTGCAGATGAGTTCCTCAAGGGCAGGGCAGCTCTCAGGGGCCCCCAAGCCCTAACTAACTGAGCTTAGCTTAAAGTAGGCACTACATACGCTGGTCAAAATGCAGGGGTTTATCCCCACTCTCAGAATCGGAACTCTCAGCGCAGGGGTACACTGGGATGGTAAGTTCAGGCCACAGGATTCCCGGCCCTGACATGCGAAAGGTAGGGGGGTCCTCATGGGGCCCATACCTTGTGCCTGTGCCACCAGAACACTGGCGTTCAGCTGCCACTCGATGTCCCCTTCTTCCTCGGCGCACTGCTGGGACTTCTCACCATAATTCTGGGCCTGCCAGGCCTGGTCCAGCTCCAAGTAGCAGCGGCCAATCTCGTGGAACAGCCAGGTCTTCTCCAGGGTGGTTTTGGCCAGAGGGATCTTCTCCTCCCATCTGGGGACACAAGAACCAGGGTCAGCTCCTTTCGCTCAGGCTCCGCACTCGGCCACAGGAGGCCGGGCTTCCTACTGGTGGCAGAAGAAAAAATGTTCTCCAACCACCAGTCCTTTTAGAAACAGGGGTGGAGCTAACAAGCATTAACATATTTTTAAACTACCAAAGCTATTTTGGTACATCTATGGGACTGGCTTTGATACAAGAGTTGAAAATAATGTTTGTAAAACAGCATTTGAAATAACATAATAACATTTAAGAATATTATTAAGCACATGTAAGAGAAAATCAACACAGAAAAAAGACTGGAATGAAAAAACAAAGTATCAATAAAAGTAAGAGCAGGATTAGAATTAGTACTTGTCTTTGGGTGGTGGGACTGAAGACTTTTTCTTTTACTTTTCTATATTCTCCAAATTAATATTTTAACATTAAGCACATTTACTATAAAATGTTTTATTATAAAAAGATACAGGGATTGGTTCAAGATGGTGGAGTAGAAGGACATGCTCTCACTCCCTCTTGCAAGAACACCGGAATCACAACTAACTGCTTGAACAATGATCGACAGGAAGACACTGGAACTCACCAAAAAAGATACCCCACATCCAAAGACAAAGGAGAAGCCACAATGAGATGGTAGGAGGGGCGTAATCACAGCAAAATCAAATTCCATAACTGCTGGGTGGGTGACTCACAGACCGGAGAACACTTATACCACAGAAGTCCACCCACTGGAGTGAAGGTTCTGAGCCCCATGTCAGGCTTCCCAACCTGGGGGTCCGGCAACAGGAGGAGGAATTCCTAGAGAATCAGATTTTGAAGGCTAGCGGGATGTGATTGCAGGACTTCAACGGGACTGGGGGAAACAGAGACTCCACTCTTGGAGGGCACACACAAAGTAGTGTGCGCATCGGGACCCAGGGGAAGGAGCAGTGACCCCAAGGGAGACTGAACCAGACCTACCTGCTAGTGTTGCAGGGTCTCCTGCAGAGGCGGGGATGGCTGTGGCTCACCATGAGGACAAGGACACTGGCAGCAGAAGTTCTGGGAAGTACTCCTTGGTGTGAGCCCTCCCAGAGTCTGCCATTAGCCTCACCAAAGAGCCCGGGTAGGATCCAGTGTTGGGTTGCCTCAGGCCAAACAACCAACAGGGAGGGGACCCAGCCCCACCATCAGCAGACAAGTGGATTAAAGGTTTACTGAGCTCTGCCCACCAGAGCAACAGCCAGATCTACCCACCACCAGTCCCTCCCATCAGGAAACTTGCACAAGCCTCTTAGATAGCCTCATCCACCAGAGGGCAGACAGCAGAAGCAAGAAGAACTACAATCCTGCAGCCTGTGGAACAAAAACCACATTCACAGAAAGATAGACAAGATGAAAAGGCAGGGGGCTATGTACCAGATGAAGGAACAAGATATAACCCCAGAAAAACAACCAAATTAAGTGGAGATAGGCAACCTTCCAGAAAAAGAATTCAGATTAATGATAGTGAAGATGATCCAGGACCTCGGAAAAAGAATGGAGGCAAAGATCGAGAAAGTGCAAGAAATGTTTAACAAAGATCTAGAAGAATTAAAGAACAAACAAACAGAGATGAACAATACAATAACTGAAATGAAAAATACACTAGAAGGAATCAATAGCAGAATAACTGAGGCAGAAGAACGGATAAGTGACCTGGAAGACAGAATGGTGGAATTCACTGCTGCGGAACAGACTAAAGAAAAAAGAATGAAAAGAAATGAAGACAGCCTAAGAGACCTCTGGGACAACATTAAACACAACAACGTTTGTATTATAGGGGTCCCAGAAGGAGAAGAGAGAGAGAAAGCACCTAAGAAAATATTTGAAGAGATTATAGTCGAAAACTTCCCTAACATGGGAAAGGAAATAGCCACCCAAGTCCAGGAAGCACAGAGAGTCCCATACAGGATAAACCCAAGGAGAAACACGCTGAGACACATAGTAATCAAACTGGCAAAAATTAAAGACAAAGAAAAATTATTGAAAGCAGCAAGGGAAAAACGACAAATAACATACAAGGGAACTCCCATAAGGTTAACAGCTGATTTCTCAGCAGAAACTCTACAAAGCCAGAAGGGAGTGGCATGATATACTTAAAGTGATGAAAGGGAAGAACCTACAACCAAGATTACTCTACCCAGCAAGGATCTCGTTCAGATTCGATGGAGAAATCAAAAGCTTTACAGACAAGCAAAAGCTAAGAGAATTCAGCACCACCGAACCAGCTCTACAACAAATGCTAAAGGAACTTCTCTGAGTGGGAAACACAAGAGAAGAAAAGGACCTACAAAAACAAACCCAAAACAATTAAGAAAATGGTAATAGGAACATACATATTGATAATTACCTTAAACGTGAATGGATTCAATGCTCCAACCAAAAGACACAGGCTTGATGAATGGATACAAAAACAAGACCCATATATATGCTGTCTACGAGAGACCCACTTCAGACCTAGGGACACATACAGACTGAAAGTGAGGGGATGGAAAAAGATATTCCATGCAAATGGAAATCAAAAGGAAGCTGGAGTAGCAATACTCATATCAGATAAAATAGACTTTAAAATAAAGAATGTTACAAGAGGCAAGGAAGGACACTATTTAATGATCAAGGGATCAATCCAAGAAGAAAATATAACAATTATAAATGCATATGCACCCAACATAGGAGCACCTCAGTACATAAGGCAACTGCTAACAGCTGTAAAAGAGGAAATGGACAGTAACACAATAATAGTGGGGGACTTTAACACCTCACTTACACCAATGGACAGATCATCCAAACAGAAAATTAATAAGGAAACACAAGCATTAAATGACACAATAGACCAGATAGATTTAATTGATATTTATAGGACATGCCATCCAAAAACAGCAGATTACACTTTCTTCTCAAGTGTGCACGGAACATTCTCCAGGATAGATCACATCTTGGGTCACAAATTAAGTCTCAGTAAATCTAAGAAAATTGAAATCACATCAAGCATCTCTTCTGACCACAACGCTATGAGATTAGAAATGAATTACAGGGAAAAAACCATAAAAAACACAAACACATGGAGGCTAAACAATATGTTACTAAATAACCAAGAGATCACTGAAGAAATCAAAGAGGAAATCAAAAAATACCCAGAGACAAATGACAATGAAAACACGATGATCCAAAACCTATGGGATGTGGCAAAAGCAGTTCTAAGAGGGAAGTTTATAGCTATACAAGCCTACCTCAAGAAACAAGAAAAATCTCAAATAAACAATCTAACCTTACACCTAAAGGAACTAGAGAAAGAAGAACAAACAAAACCCAAAGTTAGCAGAAGGAAAGAAATCATAAAGATCAGAGCGGAAATAAATGAATAGAAACAAAGAAAACAATAGCAAAGATCAATAAAACTAAAAGCTGGTTCTTTGAGAAGATAAACAAAATTGATAAACCATTAGCTAGACTCATCAAGAAAAAAAGGGAGAGGACTCAAATCAATAAAATTAGAAATGAAAAAGGAGAAGTTACAACAGACACCACAGAAATACAAAGCATCATAAGAGACTACTACAAGCAACTCTATGCCAATAAAATGGGCAACCTGGAAGAAATGGACAAATTCTTAGAAAGGTATAACCTTCTAAGACTGAACCAGGAAGAAATAGAAAATATGAACAGACCAATCACAAGTAATGAAATTGAAACTGTGATTAAAAATCTTCCAACAAACAAAAGTCCAGGACCAGATGGCTTCACAGGTGAATTCTATCAAACATTTAGAGAAGAGCTAACACCCATCCTTCTCAAACTCTTCCAAAAAATTGCAGAGGAAGGAACACTCCCAAACTCATTCTATGAGGCCACCATCACCCTGATACCAAAACCAGACTACTACAAAAAAAGAAAATTACAGACCAATATCACTGATGAATATAGATGCAAAAATCCTCAACAAAATACTAGCAAACAGAATCCAACAACACATTAAAGGGATCATACACCACGATTTATCCCAGGGATGCAAGGATTCTTCAATATACGCAAAACAATCAATGTAATACACCATATTAACAAATTGAAGAATAAAAACCATATGATCATCTCAATAGATGCAGAAAAAGCTTCTGACAAAGTGCAACACCCATTTATGATAAAAAGTCTCCAGAGAGTGGGCATAGAGGGAACCTACCTCAACATAATAAAGGCCATATACAACAAACCCACAGCAAACATCATTCTCAATGGTGAAAAACTGAAAGCATTTCCTCTAAGATTAGGAACAAGACAAGGATGTCCACTCTCGCCACTATTATTCAACATAGTTTTGGAAGTCCTAGCCATGGCAATCAGAGAAGAAAAAGAAATAAAAGGAATACAAATTGGAAAAGAAGAAGTAAAACTGTCACTGTTTGCAGATGACATGATACTATACATAGAGAATCCTAAAGGTGCCACCAGATAACTATTAGAGCTAATCAGTGAGTTTGGTAAAGTTGCAGGATACAAAATTAATGCACAGAAATCTCTTGCATTCCTATACACTAATGATGAAAAATCTGAAAGAGAAATTAAGGAAACACTCCCATTTACCATTACAGCAAAAAGAATAAAATATCTAGGAATAAACCTACCTAGGGAGACAAAAGACCTGTATGCAGAAAACTATAAGACACTGATGAAAGAAATTAAAGATGATACCAACAGATGGAGAGATATACCATGTTCTTGGATTGGAAGAATCAATATTGTGAAAATGACTATACTACCCAAAGCAATCTACAGATTCAATGCAATCCCTATCAAATTACCAATGGCATTTTTTACGGAACTAGAACAAAAAATCTTAAAATTTGTATGGAGACACAAAAGACCCCGAATAGCCAAAGCAGTCTTGAAAGAAAAAAACGGAGCTGGAGGAATCAGACTCCCTGACTTCAGACTATACTACAAAGCTACAGTAATCAAGACAATATGGTACTGGCACAAAAACAGAAATATACATCAGGGCTTCCCCGGTGGTGCAGTGGTTGAGAATCTGCCTGCCAATGCAGGGGACACGGGTTCGAGCCCTGGTCTGGGAGGATCCCACATGCCGCGGAGCAACTAGGCCCGTGAGCCACAATTACTGAGCCTGCGCGTCTGGAGCCTGTGCTCCGCAACAAGAGAGGCCGCGATGATGAGAGGCCTGCGCACCGCGATGAAGAGTGGCCCCCACTTGCCGCAACTAGAGAAAGCCCTCGCACAGAAACGAAGACCCAACACAGCCATAAATAAATAAATAAATAAACCCAAAGTTTAAAAAAAAAAAAGAAGAAATATAGATCAATGGAACAAGATAGAAAGTCCAGAGATAAACCCACGCACCTATGGTCAACTAATCTATGACAAAGGAGGCAAGGATATACAATGGAGAAAAGACAGTCTCTTCAATAAGTAGTGCTGGGTAAACTGGACAGCTACATGTAAAAGAATGAAATTAGAACACTCCCTAACACCATACACAAAAATAAACTCAAAATGGATTAGAGACCTAAATGTAAGACCGGACACTATAAAACTCTTAGAGGAAAACACAGGAAGAACACTCTTTGACATAAATCACAGCAAGATCTTTTTTGATCCACCTCCTGGAGTAATGGAAATAAAAACAAAAATAAACTAATGGGACCCAATGAAACTTCAAAGCTTTTGCACAGCAAAGGAAACCATGAACAAGACGAAAAGACAACCCTCAGAATGGGAGAAAATATTTACAAACGAATCAACGGACAAAGGATTAATCTCCAAAATATTTAAACAGCTCATTCAGCTCAATATTAAAAAAACAAACAACCCAATCCAAAAATGGGCAGAAGACCTAAATAGACATTTCTCCAAAGAAGACATACAGATGGCCAAGAAGCACATGAAAAGCTGCTCAACATCACTAATTATTAGAGAAATGCAAATCAAAACTACAATGAGGTATCACCTCACACCAGTTAGAATGGGCATCATCAGAAAATCTACAAACAACAAATGCTGGAGAGGGTGTGGAGAAAAGGGAACCCTCTTGCACTGTTGGTGGGAATGTAAATTGATACAGCCACTATGGAGAACAGTGTGGAGGTTCCTTAAAAAACTAAAAATAGAATTACCATATGACCCAGCAATCCCACTACTGGGCATATACCCAGAGAAAACCATAATTCAAAAAGACACATGCACCCCAATGTTCATTGCTGCACTATTTACAATAGCCAGGTCATGGAAGCAGCCTAAATGCCCATCGACAGACGAATGGATAAAGAAGATGTGGTACATATATACAATGGAATATTACTCAGCCATAAAAAGGAACAAAATTGGGTTATTTGTAGAGACGTGGGTGGATCTAGAGACTGTCATACAGAGTGAAGTAAGTCAGAAAGAGAAAAATATCGTATATTAACGCGTATATGTGGAACCTAGAAAAATGGTACAGATGAACTGGTTTGCAGGGCAGAAATTGAGACACAGATGTAGAGAACAAACGTATGGACACCAAGGGGGGAAAGCGGCGGGGGCGGGGGTGGGGGGTGATGTATTGGGAGATTGGGATTGACATGTATTAAATTTTTATTTTAAAAGAAATATATGTATTTTAATGTAAAAAAAAAAAAGATACAAATGGGTAGGTGAACGCTCACAGGCCTCTGTCTTTTGGCACCTAGACACCAGGGGCCATTCGGGAAACCATATGACGTAGAACAGAAGGCTCTGGTGATCAAGTCTATTCTAGTCAAGCAACGAAGGCCTGAAGGACAATTTCTCTCTGTGCGGTCAAGCCCGCCCCCGAGCCTCCCTGGGGCTGAGTCACCCCACTGGAGCAGGTCACCAGCCCCAGGGCTGGACATCAAAAGTCCAGCAGTTAAGCCCTCTGGAGAGCTCAGACTCCATTCCCAGTGACCCCACGTGACTGCACAGAGTGACAGAATAACCTCTGAAGAGCTCCCAGAAGTCAATGGTCCACCTGGTCCTGAACTTGCCCAAAGTAAGGGTCACCTGGAGTACTTGTTAAAGTCAGATTCCTGAGCTCTAACCCAGACCTGTAGAACGAGAATTTCCAGGGGAGAGGCCCAGTCATTCATACGCCTAACAAGTGTCCTCGGTGACTCCTGTCACTGGGAAATTTGGAGAAAATGCTGATTCTATTCTATTAATTAATTTAACTGATGAGCCACAGAGTTTACAAAGTGGCTTGCCCCTGGTCTCTTAGCACAGCCAGGTGCCAAACTCGGGTCTTCTGATGCCTCTTTGCCTGACATCCTGCCCCAGTCTGGGAGTCCAGTGGGAGGGTGGGATGTCCTGGCCCCAGAGTAGGGAGGGGACAGTCCCGGGTCACTCACGTGTCAATGGCTTGCTGGAATTTCCCAACTCTGGCAAAAACCCTGCCAATGTTGTCCAGGGCCCTGGACTTGGCATCAGGAAGATCACTGTGGGGAAGAAGCAAGACAAGGCCATTCTAGGCACTACGGAAACTGGAAAGAAGGCAAAGAAGGGCCAGTTGGAGGGACGATGCCCAGGCTGGCAAGCCTGCGGTACCCAGGCCCTCTTGAGCCCTGTGGCCGGGAATGGACATTATTGGGACTCTTCCAGAGGGCAAACAGGCAACAGCTGCAAAGATATCCCTTTGGTCCAGCAACTCCCCTTCTAGGAATTCACCTCCAGAATATAATGTGACAAGGACACTCAGTAGGGTGTTGTTTGTAGT
The DNA here is from genome assembly GCF_028564815.1 of Eubalaena glacialis. Lineage (NCBI taxonomy): Eukaryota > Metazoa > Chordata > Mammalia > Artiodactyla > Balaenidae > Eubalaena > Eubalaena glacialis. The sequence goes on from NC_083734.1 coordinate 43,212,472, forward strand.
AATAAACAGTGGAAACAATCTGAATGCAGTCAGTGCAATTTTTTGTGTATGAAAAAAGTCCCTGATATATTAAGTTAAAAAGTCAGATTATGGGAGCACATACAACGTCCGTTGCCCCATTAGTGTTAAAAGTGAATGTGTGGGCCTGAAGCAGAAGCTGTGCTCAAAGCTCTGACGATGGAGGAAGGGGCCACGAGCCCAGGAGTGCAATAAATGCAGCTCTAGAAGCTGGAAAAGGCAAGGAAACAGATTCTCCCCAGAGCCTCTGGAAGGAGTGTGGCCCTACCAACACCTTGATTGTGGCCAGTGAAACTGCCTTCAGACAGCTAACCCCCAGAACTATAAGAGAATAAATGTGTTGTTTTAAACCACCAAAAAATAAGTAAATAAATTAAAAAGCGGGCATTTTAAAAAGAAATAGAGAATGTAAATCTAACTATTAACAGTGATTACCCAAGGGAAATGAGAGTATGAAGGAAACTTTTAATTTATCCATGTAATCTACATTTTTTTTTCAGTATTCACGTGTCATCAGAAAAGCGATGACTATATTTCCATAAATAGAGGTGGGGGAGGGATGGAGGGGGAGTTTGGGGTTAACAGATGGAACTATTATGTATAGAATGGATAAACAACAAGGTCCTACTGTATAGCACAGGGAACTATATTCAATATCCTATGATAAATCAAGTGGAAAAGAATATGAAAAAGAATGTATATATATTTATAACCGAACCACTTTGCTGTACAGCAGAAATTAACACAACATTGTAAATCAACTATACTTCAGTAAAAAAATTTATACCTTAAAAAAAAAGATATTTCCATAAAGAAAAGGCAATCGCTCCCCCCTACACTGGTTCTTTACTATTACCATATTACCATATGAACATTCTGATCTGTTAAAAAATACCTCCTTCCCAACAAATAAACCAAGAAAGGCCTCCCCCAACCGCAGCCCCCTCCCCCAGCATCCCCCCCCAGCCCCGACTCCCTCCCTTCTCAGGCAAGCTCCCCTTCTTCCCTTCGCCCCTCAGCCCCTGGCCCACTGTGGCAGACTTCCTTGTCTTCCAGGAAACTCTGCTCTGATTTACTCTCCCCACCATGGCCGCGCTGCCTTTTAAATGCAAACCTGACCAAGCCATCCCTCTACCCGCAGACATACCCACATCTGTCTGCAGTCTCACCGAAGCTCTGTGTGTGCTGGCAAAAGGGAGCAGCCTCAGTGTCTGTCCGCAGGGATGCAGTTACCTGCGTACATACTGTGGGTGCTGAAATACCTTTCTGTGAAGCCATTCGAAGAATGAGACATTCCTTTCCAAGGCACGTACTTTTTTAAAAAACCACAGAAGTGAGTCACTTCGGTTTTAAAAATCCTATGTATGTGCACATGTACATAAATACGTAGGTAAATACATTGAAAAGGGGCCAGGGGGACACATCTCAACGCGGCCCCAGGGAAGTGAGGGGAGTGTGGTGTTGGGGGCTGGGGGGAGACGTTAGCACCACACAGCTCTGGGTCAAGCACAAGGCCGCGGACTGGTGTGAAAACAAAGCCCTCATCGGCCCTCACTACTTCCGGCTACGGTCCTCCCTCCTCAGCACGGCCTCCCGTCCTCCCATGCCCCACAGGTCCTGGCCCCCCTGCCCAGCACACGAGCTGCCGCTCCCCCAGCCCTCCACCCCTGCCCTGTCCCTCTGCCTAGGGAGCCACCCCCTTGTCCTATCTTTTCCTTCCCTCCTCTCTGAGGCCCCCTCAGCTCCCCTCTCTTCGGCTCCTCGGCCGTGTCTGCTGCTCTGATGTCAGCCTCCCCTTCCAGAGTGGGTGCTCTTTTCCAGTGTGAATAGACAAGTTGAAATATGTTAATTTGTTTGTAACAATAATGTGTAGTGTTATCTTTGGCAGTAATGGGACTGAGAAAGCTTGCCATCAAGTCATCCACAGAGTAATCAGAGAAAGGAATTGAGGGCTGGGGTCACTGAAGAAGCTGCTCAGACAAGTCGGGATTTGAGCTGCGCCTGGAAGGATGGTGGGCTTTGGAGGTGGGGGCAGGGCTGATTCCACTGAGGATACCCGTGGGGCACACAGGTAAGACTCATGGGTGAGACTGGAGGCCTGGGGACTTCCCTGGTGGTCCAGCAGGTAAGACTCCAGCGCTCCCAATGCAGGGGACCTGGGTTCGATCCCTGGTCGGAGAACTAGATCCCGCATGCATGCCGCAACTAAAAAGATCTCACACGCCGCAACTAAGACCCGGCGCAGCCAAGAAAAAAAAAAAAGACTGGAGGCCCGTTTGTGGATGTTGCAAAGGAACTAAGCTTGTTTAAGGAACACCTCTGTTTGCTTAACCAGCCACTTAGCGCACATGCATCACATGCCCATGACGTGGCAGATGCTGGGAAGAGAAAGGGAGTAGAAAATCCAAGGTCTACAGGGCAGGCGAGAAACGTATAGCGTGTGGAGAGGGAGCACGGAGGAGGGCTGCTAGGTCACTCTAGGGCACATGGTGGGCTTTCCCCAATAAAAAAAACACTTCTTTACAATTTGAAGGATGGGGCGGAGGGAGCTGATGAAGAAAGGGCTGGCAAAAGAGAAGGCTGAACAGAAGCAGAGCCGAGAGGTGTTGGCCAGGGCTCAGGATGCCCAAGGGCCCGGAGAGAGCCTGGTCAACCGAGGTCAGGATAAGTCAGGTCAGGAAGGACCGTCTGAGCTGTGCAGAACCGGGCGCTGGAACTGTCTCCCGACCACTGGCTTTGTTTTGCACAGAAGGGCCAGCTGGGCGGCAGGAAACCCAGGTCGGAGGAAACAGGCAAGAAGTGAGGAAGGTCTGGACTGAGCTGTGGGAGGGAAAGAGAGAAGGGAATGTTCTCTTGATGGCAGGAGGCGGCGTGGATGGGCCATGGCGGGCTGGCGTGAGCGGTGAGGGGAGGGAGGTGTCTGGGAAGCCACCTTGGCTCCTCCCTGAGGACTGAGTGGCCACCAGTGCCATCTTCACGGATAGGGGGCCCTGAAGCAAGAGATTTGGCAGGAAGATGAGGGGTTCCACTTTGGACATGTTAAATTTGGGGCTCCTGTGGGACATCCAAGTGGAAATGCCTTGGACTCTGTTGCATATGCAGGTCCGGAGCTCAGAAGGGAGGCAAGAAGTAAAGATTTATGTCTTTAGGGCACGGGAGAAAGTTGGATCCAAAGTACTGTATATACTTATTTAATCCTCAAAATCCCCATGAGTTGGTATTATTATGCCTTCATTAGAGATGAGGAAACTGAGAGGGTCAGCAACTGAATCAAATCCACACTGCTTCTAAGTGCCAAAGGCAGGAATCAAGTTCAGGTCTGTCTCCAAAGCTGGTTGTTGTTTGCTTGTTTTCTACTCCTGGAATGGCCAACATGCGAGATTCCTGCTCAGCACGGTGAGGGCAGGTGAGAAATGAGCTGGGAATGGACGGACGGCTTGTAGGACTCGGATGAGCAAGGGGGAGAACACAGGTGGTGGGGGAGAACACAGGTGGCAGGCGTGTTCAGGAGATCCGGTTTGACCCAGAAGAGTGGACTGACATTGGAGGGCTGTGAAGAAGTGGGTTCAGAGAGGGCCCTGAGTGCCAAGTGAAGGCATCTGCTTTTAACCTGCAGGCAGTGAGGGCCCAAGGCCTGTGTGTCAGCAGTGGAAGGACAGTCGACAGGTGAAAATCAGCATGTCTCTGGAGGTGACGTGTGGGAGCAGCTCGAGGCAGGGAGAGGTGAGGGCTGACCTGAGAGGAAGTGGGAGGATGGGAGGGACTCTCCTGGTGGTCCAGTGGCTAAGACTCTGCGCTCCCAATGCAGGGGGCCCGGGTTCGATCCCTGGTCGGGGAACTAGATCCCGCATGCCACAACTAAGAAGTCTGCGTGCCTCAATAAGAGATCCCGCATGCTGCAACTAAGACCCAGTGTGGCCAAAATAAATAAATTAAATAAGTTTTTAAAAAGTTAAAAAAAAAATGGGAGGATGGGAGACTGAGAGAGGCTCAGAACTGTGGGGCGAGTAGAACCGGGCAAGAGAAGGTCACAAATGACTCCAGAGGTTAGAACCAGGGTGCCCAGAAAGCGATGGTACCCCTGAGAGGGGCCATCAAGTCTCGGGAAGAGTTGGTTCCCGAGAACCAACACAGTAGTCATCACGTATACGCAGCGCTGTTCTGAGATCTTCATGTGAACTTCTGCATGTCGCCCTCCCTTCCACCCTATCGGGTAAGGGCTACTGTTATGTCCATTTGACAGAGGAGACCCAGGAGGTTAGTTAAGTGCCTGCCTAAGGCCCCACAGCTGGGAGGTACAACTTCGAAGCCCAAGCTCTTAGTCAGTGCCATGGTTTCCGAGACCCTGCCTGATCCAACCCCTACCTGCTTGGTCCAGCCTCCTCTCGGCCTTAAGCTCCCTCCTGCCTACCTCTGGGCCCTCCCACAGGCCAAGTGTGTCCCCAACGCCCAGTCAAGTCCTCCTGGAATACACTTTTCGTAGCACCGGGTCCTGTACTTTTTCCTTATGACACTTAGCACAGTTGCGATTTATTAGCTGTGTCACTTTTTGTTTTCTCTCTGCAGGGAAATGAGCCTTGTGTCTGGCCACTGTCTGGAGTGGCATGTCTGGAGGTGATGAATGCTTGTGGAGATGACATAAAAATAAAAATATCCCTAAGAGCCAAACCACTGGGAGCTTTTTGGAGTTTGGGGCCACTACCTTCCTCTTGTGGCAAAAAAGCTGACAGTCTAGGTGTGCCCTTGTCCTGGGTAGGTGGCTCCTCCCTCTGGGGGAATCCACCTCAGGCACGCAGGGCAGAAAGGGGGAGCTCAGCCACCAGCAGCCCTGGCAAAAGGCCGAGACGTAGCCCCCGCCCCCGGCCTCAGCCGCTTGGCCTTCCAAGCCCTTGCAGGCACTCACTATTCCTTGGCGATCTCCAGGTCCTTCCTGTGGCTCTGCAGGGCTGCCACCATCTGCCCCAGCTCGATCTGGGCATTCCCTATGCAGCTGTGCAAGTTTCCGACCAGTTCGTCCTTGTTGGGCGCCTCCTCTTTGTTCCATTCCAGCACCTTTTTCAGCACCTTCTCAGCTTGCTGAAGGCTGCCTTCAGCACTGCCGCTGGCCAGCACTGGGAAGGGAGAGAGGGGATGTGGAGCGGGGAGCACCCCCCTGGCTGACAGGGGAGCCCACTTCCCCCTCCAGATTCCATCCACAGGCCAGCGAAGCCAGGGGCTCCGGCCGCCACGCGGCTCTGTCCCCACCTGGCCACAGGCCTGCACTTCTGAGAACACCACCCACACATGTCAATGTCCTCCAGGCTCTTGAGGATGTAGCGGGCCGTCTGCGAGGGCCGACGTTTGCGGTCCCGCAGCCACTTCTCTTGCATCAGTTTCCGGTCCCGCTCCCTGGCGTAGATGGGTTTCTGCTGCCTCCAAAAGTCACTGCGTGTGTCCAGGTAGTTGATGCCCGTCATGATGAGGTCCTCCACGGTCAGGCCGCGCTTGATGGTGCCTCTGATCAGGTCTGTGGGCAAGGGTGTGGGGAGGCGTCTAAGGGGAGTCACCTCCTCTTGGCTAAGGGTCTCCCTGTGGGGACCTCTCCCTGGAATTGGGGGACAGTAATGAGAGCAAGAGCACATGCATGGGAGAGTGGGTCTAACTGGGTCCAGACGAGGCCAGAGCCCCCCTTTTCAGGCACTCCCATGGCACAGGGCTTCGGGCATAGGCCCCTTACGGCAAGACATGAGGAGCTAGAAGAAGCAGCAGCCGGTGGATAGCTTTCTGAAAAGCTCCCAGCCCTCGGGGCTCCCTTATTTCAAGCTGTGTCCTCAGAGAAGACAAAGTAGAAATGCACAACCTGGTCCAGGTTGCCAGGGACAAGCGAGTCCCCAGGTGCCAAGTGTGCCAGTGCAAGCTGGGACCTGGAGGGGCATGCCCGAGCTCTGCCCACCTGCCTAACCAGGGGTCAGAGCTGGGAGCAAAGCTGCAAGGCCACTTGGGTAATGTTCCGGCCACCTCTTCCTTCCATGGAAGCTCCTCTGCAGGGAGGGAAGCATCCAGGCCTGTTACAGAGGAGTTGTGCCAGCAGTGAAGCTGCCCCTGAGACACAACCTGCCGGGAATCCTACACAGGACCTTGGGAAGTCAGTTCTGGAGAAAAGGCATTGGCTTCCAGGGTGATCCCTGCTCAGGCTCAATAGCTAATGGCAACACTCCCACCACCCATGTTTATATGAGACAGTCATATAATGAATGTCTAATGAGGAAATAGGCTCCATCCTATATCCTCTCCCTGCCAGCATGGTGTGGTGGGAAGAGTGCTGCACTGGAGGCTAGGAGGCCTGGGCTCTGCTGTCAACTCCACCACTAGCTTGCTCGTCACCTTGGACAAGTTACTCCCCATTCGGGGTCTCTCTGATAAAAGGAGGGATTAGAGCAGATGAGGTTTTAGGACATTATAGTTCCACGGTCCTAGGATTCCCCTTCTAGCACCTCCAAGCTGGATTCCTTTGCCCTCTGTACAGACTGAAGGCTCAGGGGATACCCCTTTGGGGACCGCAGTGGTAAATCTTCGGCGTTCCCTTCCAGGGTACCATAGCATTTAAGAGCTCTGGTTCAGAAACTGGACTTCTTGGATTCAAATCCGAGAGCCGTGTCACTGAGTTACTTAACCTCCCTACGCCTCAGTTTCCTCATCTGGAAAATGAGAATGGTAGCAAAACCTTTCCAGAGGAACGTGTCGGCAAATATCCTTTGAAAGGCTCTGCCTCTGGCTTATACGTTAAGCATCCACCCCAGATTTCCTTTGCCCCGAGTTCCCTGTTGCAAAAAAAGTGTCCGAAACCTTCATCCAACAGGAGCTTCTCCAGATACTCCTTGTCCACATAGAGCTCGCCCAGGAGCTGTCGGATGACCTTCTCGCTCTTGAGCGAGCCCTTCCGCTTGGACTCTCTCTTGGGATGGTGTACGAGCTGTCTCACGGGATGAGGCTTCTGCTGGGCTTGCATGCTCTGGGAATATGGAGCAATACCCAACAGAGCCTCAGAAAGGAGCCTGGAGCACCCAGCCAAGGTCCCCTGAGCCTGTGATCCCAGACCGCTCCCTCCAGGACCTCCGTGGGCTGAGAACCATGGAGTGTGTCTGGTCCAGGAACAGCTACACTCCCAAAACCCCTCAGGAGCTGGGGCAGAATCTCATGACTTCCCGCACTGGCCAGGAGCTCATCACTCCCAGGCACGAGGGCCATTAAGACTTGTTTTTTTTTAATTGGAGTATAGTTGCTTTACAGTGTGGTGTTAGTTTCTGCAGTATAGCGAAGTGAATCAGCTATATGTATACCTATATCCCCTCCCTCTTGGGCCCCCCTCCCAGCACTGCCCCCATCCCACCCCTCTAGGTCATCACAGAGCACCGAGCTGAACTTCCTGTGCTCCTTAGGCACGTGTGGCCTCTGCCTTCTGAAGGAGATGATGTCAGAGCAGCCAGGGCCCTTACCTCCGCCTGCTTGCTTAAGAAGGACAGGTCCCCTTTGTTCTCCAGCTTAATAGAAGAGGGACCTGCAAGGACAAAAGCTGGGGCTCAGGTCGGCCGGGCCCCCGGGCACAATCTATCCCACATTTTATGGGGAAATAGTTGCCTTTGGCAGGAGGATGGTGGAGGCTGGCTAGCAAGCAAATGGTTCAACACTCCTAGGAGCCAGACAGCCCCCACTAGCCTAAGGCCACAGCAGGCCCTGGGCACCAGGGGTGCTCTCCATTTCCACACTCTGCCACCCACAGTGGCAAGCTCTCCACCCACCCCCACCCCCACTAAGCTGATGGGCAGAGCCAGCCCTTGGTGCGTATGAGGTAAGGGAGGAAGCCAGGGACCGGGGAAGGCTGGGCTCAGGACCTCATTCTACCCTATGACACCAGGCCAAAAAGAGGCCTACTCGTCTGTCTTGGGGTGAGTAAAATGGTGCTTCTCATCTGGCTTTGGAGAGAACCAGACACTGCAGTGCTCAGTACAGTGGATCGGGGACTGGTCTTCCCAGTGGACAGTTCCTAATCCTCAAGGAAATCGTGAGCAGCCAAATCCAAGCTTAGGACTCCCTGAAATCCTTCCGGTGGTGGCTGCTCACCCAGTGTTCCTCAGGCCTTCCCCCAAACCTAAGGATTCCAAGAGCCTCCTGGATAAGGGCATAGGCCTCACGGTCACTCACTTCCCACTGAGTTGTTGATGGCTTCCTGGGCTTTCTGAATTCCAACTTTGAACTCCCGATCGGGCCTCAGCTTGTAGCCTCGATGATAGAACACCAAGGCAAATTCAAAGTCTCCCATGGTGTACAGGGTCTCCGCCTTTTGTAAAATCCCCTGAAATGAGAGGAAGTCAAATCAAGGAGAGCAGACAAGGCCTTCTAGGACTCAGGTGTGGTGGAACAGAAGGGTCCCTGGGTTGAGGATAAATGTTGGGATACAGGGGCAGAGAGCCAGGCAAGTAACCTATGAAGGGAAACGGCAATAAACTCCAGGCAGTCTGGCTGGTTCTTCAACCATTACTAATCAGAGGCTGCTGCAGGCGGTGGCAGTGACGAAGCAAGAGTGAGTCCTCCCACCCTTACGGTCACCTTGCAGAAAGTCGGGTCACCCTGGAGTGAAGCCTCAGCATCTGCCAGGGATTTCTCCAGCTCTCCCATCTTGAGGAAGCACTTGGAGCGGGCAACCAAGCAGTTCTTATCTCCGTTCTGAAGGTGAAGAGCCTGAGGAAGGAACCACTCAGATCAACAGGCACCAGGCAGGGCGAGGTAAGAAGCCGAAATGGACACAGCCGCCCAAACTCTCCTGCCAGAGTTTCAAGGGGACTCCACAGGCTAGCAAACAGGTCTTTGGATCTTTTCAGACTAAAAGCAGCACCCCACTGATCTCTGCTCAGTCAACTAGGTTATCCGCATCTGGCTCATCTGGAACAAGGTAAAATCACAAGCTATTGTGGAAACCACTGGTTGAGATGTGAGAATATACTACCCCGTGGATATTCGGAATTTCTCCTAGTGTCTGGGATGCCTCCAGTCCACTCAGAATCATAGGGTGTTTGGTGCACAAAAATTCAACCATGAACCTGTAATGGCTGCACAACACATTCAAAATACTACTCGAAGGCTAAGCATTCTGAAGGCTAACAAAATGGATTTTAGACAATCTGCAACTTGGTTATCCATTCCACGTGCCCTCTCTTTTTACATAGCTTATTGAGAATGAATCACTATTTCAGGGGATTAAGAGGAAAATGCTGGGACAATGGAAACTGTGATTTTGGCCCTGAAGTGGCAGCAGAATGCTTCCACTCTTCTCCTGTTCCACTCTTCTCATGTCCTCTCGTCTCCTGTTTGAGATCATTACCATAGTCTGCAGTGTACTGTCCTTGCTGAGGCATCAGACTGTACCCACCCCTGTCTAAGACCTTCACACTTTTCCAGGAAGAGGAAGTAGCTACTTTCTTTCCTAGAAAAGGCCACTTCTCACCTAAAGCTATAGGTCCTCGGGATGTTCTTTTCTCACTACCTGAGCTTCTCCAGGATGAAACAGGATCCAGAAAGAGGAGAATGCGCGGGGGCAGGGCCCCTGAACTTAATTGTTGGCCCATCCGATCAATTATTTTTGGTTTTAGGATGTGGTTGGTGATCCAAAGGGCCAAAAGACTCTAGGTAGCAGTTGAGAAGCTTGACTTTAGGGGGCGCCTTAGGACTGGTTATAGGGCTATCCTACCACTCCATTTGTAACAAGCGGGCTATTTGTTATAAAAGAAACAGTCATAAAAACATCCAAAAGCTTATTTGGGAGACAGTACAGTAGAGTATGGTGGTTAGCACCTCAGCACTGAAGTGTGAGTGTCTGAGTTTGAATCCTTCCTCTGCCACTCGTTAGTTCAGTGATCTTGGGCATGTTACTCAACTTCTGTATCAGTTTCCTCATCTACAAAATGGCGTAATAACAGCACCTCCCCCATAAGCTTGCCACTTAGCAGTATGCCTGGTATCCTAAAATAGCACTCAATCCCCTTAGGGTCGGGTGGAGCGATTTATACTACAGTAAAGTTTTACGATGTTAGTTATTCACTGACCACCTTCCAGAAGCAACCGTGTGCCACAGACCTCACTTCTGCAAGCAGCCTCCCAGCCAATCTCCCGGCCAGTTATGGGAAACTGAGGAAGGAGGCCAATCGCGAAACATTTAAGTAAAAAAGTAGGAGACGAGGTCACTGCTAACACAGAGGTTGGTTATTAACAACCAGGCAGAAAGCAAGTGGGAATTGGTAGAAAACGGCCAAACAGGGGCTTATCTGTGACAGTTGCGCATCAATCAGTAACAGTGGAATAATGGAAACAACAGGGTGGTTCAGGCATCATCAGGACCTCAGTAATGGGTGGCTGATAGGTTCAGAGCGCGACTCACGTTGCTGAAGCTATGGGCGGCTTTAGCGAACTCCCCGCACAGATAGAGCCGCTCGCCCTCCGCCATGTAAGAGGGAAAGGTGCTTCGCAGGCCTTCAGTTTCTGGGTCCGCCATGGTGACGCAATTCGGAGACGATGAAGCGGAGAAAGGGAGGAAAATAAGCCTGAGAACTTCGGTCTGGCTTGTGGAAGCTCCGTCTCTTAGCAACAGGGAGACAAAGAGCTACTTCCGGCCCCGCCCCTCGCGCGCAGGGCTGAGTCCCGGGCACAACCGCTGCCAGCGTGCGCATGCGTCTAGGCAGCCGCGCTGAGCGGGGCGAGAACGAGCGCGTGGCCAGCGGCTGCAGGGCGCCTGCGAGGCGGGAGCGCTCTGTAGTGTTGGCTGTTGCACGCTATATCGGTTCTTCCCGGCGTTGCGTGGCGTTCAGAATTTACAGCCAGGAAAACAGGAAGAAGATTGGGGGCAGAATTCCAAATAGGGGTAAGGCATTCGTGTCAAGGATATGTGCACGTGTACCACCATCAGAGGGAGAGAGCCGTGGACTTTGGAGTCGGAGTGCTAGGTCTGTGTACACTCACTGCGTGACCCTGGGCCAAGCACCTAAGGGCACTAACCTTCAATGTGACACATTTAGTGAGCACCTGGCAGGCCCTCACCGCCTCCAGGCGTTTCCTGATATCCTTCCGCATACCACCACTCCCCCCCCAAAAAAGTGGACTAGGTTCTTCTAGGTTCCAATAAACACCCTGCATTTACTACATATTTTTTTTAAAAGATTTATTTATTTTTGGCTGCAGGGGGTGCTTTCTCTAGTTGCCGTGTGTGGGCTTCTCGTTTCTGTGGCTTCTCTTGTTGCGGAGTAGGGGCTTCTGGTGCGCGGGCTTCAGTAGTTGTGGCACAAGGGCTCAGTAGTTGTGGCTCGCGGGCTTAGTTGCTCCACGCCACGTGGGATCCTCCCAGACCAGGGATTGAACCTGTGTGCCCTGCGTTGGCAGGCGGATTCCTAACCATTGCGCTACCAGGGATGTCTCTACTACATTGCTCTAGAACGTCAACTTCCAACGCCAACGAGATTGTGAGGGTCTTAGCCTTGTATTCACAGGGGGAGCTAAAAACAAAAAAAAATCATTGTTAAGGTTTAAATAGCAAAAAGATACCCTTAACTACACACAACTACACACCAATGAGTACATGTAAAGGTGGCGAAATCTGAATAAAATCTGTGTCTATTTTCTAGTTGAGATATTGCACTAAAGTTTTTCAAAATGTTACCATTGGGGGAAACTGGGTAAAGGGTACATGGGATGTCTTTGTATTATTTCTTAAAACTGCATATGAATCTGTAATTATCTCAAAATAAGTTTAATTTTAAAAAAGAATACCTTTAGTACCAATATAAAAAAATAACATGATTTCTTTCCTGGAAGAGTTCTGTCTAACCAGGGAGAGAGGTGCATAAACAATAATGACTACACAAAGTGATATTGTTATTCAAAGTTCTGTGTGCCTGTGAGGGAGATGAGGACACACTTACTTTAGAGCTACAGTAATGGCATTAGCATAAAGATCAATATATAGATCAATAGAACAGAATAGAGTCCATAAATAGATCCACACATATATGATCAATTAATGTTGCTAAGGAAACGCACTGGGGAAAGAATAATTTTTTTGACAAATGGTGCTGGAACAATTGGATGACCATATGCCAAAACAAAGCAAAATAAGCAAAAATCTGACCCTTACCTCATACTACATACAAAAATTAACTCAAAAGACTTAAATATAACAGGTCAAATTATAAAACTATTAAAAAAAAAGATGAAAATAATAGAGCAAAAAAACATGAAAAAGAAAAAATAAATTTGATGTCATCAAAATGAAAATCCTTTGCTCTTCAAAAAGACACTGTTAAGAAAATAAAAGGCAAGCCACAGACTGGGATAAACTATTTGCAAAACATCTATCTGACAAAGAACTTGTAAATACAATAAATAAAGAGCTCTTACAACTCCATAATAAGACAAATAAATAAAAAATGACCAAAAGATTTTAATAGTTATTTCATCAAAGAAGATATGTGGAAGGTCAATTAGCACATGAAAAGATGCTGGATGTCATTAGGAAAATACAAATTAAGAACCACAGGTACGGGGCTTCCCTGGTGGCGCAGTGGTTGAGAATCCATCTGCCAAGTCAGGGGACACGGGTTCGAGCCTTGGTCCGGGAAGATCCCACATGCCGCGGAGCAACTAAGCCCATGCGCCACAGCTACTGAGCCTGCGTGCCACAACTACTGAAGTCCGCGCGCCTAGAGCCCGTACTCCGCAACAAGAGAAGCCACCGCCCGCTCACCGCAACTAGAGAAAGCTCGTGCGCAGCAATGAAGACCCAACACAGCCAAAAATAAGTAAACAAACAAACAAATAAATAAATAAAAAGAACTACAGGTAGACACTACACACCCGCTATAATGGTTAAAGTGAAAAAGACTGACTTTACCAGGTGTTGATGAGGACGTTAAGCAACCAGAACTCTCACACACTGCTGGTGAGAATGTAAAATGGTTTAACCACTTTAGGAAATGGTTTGGCAGCTTCGAAAAAAGTTCAACACACTTACCATATGACCCAGCCATTCTACTCCTAGGAATTTACCCAAGAGAAATCAAAGCTCTATGGGAACATTCATAGCAGCTTTATTTGTAATAGCCCCAAATTGGAAACATATCCATCAACTGGTGAATGGATAAACAAATTGTAGTTTATCCATGTAATGGAATACTACTCAGCTATTAAAAGGAAAGAACTATTGATACATGCATAACATGGATAAATCTCAAAGTAATTATGCTGAATGAAAGAATTCGTACAAAAAAGACTATATAATTCCATTTATATAAAATTCTAGAAAATGCAAACTTAATCTATATTGCCCAAAAGCAAAACGGTGTCTCCTGGGAACTTGGAGGTATAGGGCAGGGAGGGATAGATTACAAAGGAGTAGAAGGAGACTTTTGGGGGGTGAAGGATATGTGTATTATCTTGATTGTGGTAACATTTTCACTGTGTATGCACGTGTTAAAACTCATCAAATGGTACACTTTAAATATGTACAGTTTATTGTACTTCAATTATATATCAATAAAGATGTTTTTAAAAATTCAATAAAACAGCAACAGTAACGTGTGCTTTTTGGCAGTTTACAAAACACTTTGTGATATTCACAGCACCCAAGGGAGGGAGGGAGCCAGGCAGTACTTTCCTGGTTTCCCAGATGAAACACTGGGCCTGAGTGAGGTGACAGGGTTTGCCCCAAGCCACCGCACCAGGATATAGGGAAACTGAGCTGGGACGCGTGTCTTGCGTTGGATTGGTAGGGTAAAAGGCACTGGAATTGGATCCCAACCTGTCCCAGCCATTTACTAGCTGGTCTCCTTATGTTACTTCTTTATATCCTCATTTACTGTGAATTAAAACATAGGTACAGAAACATCAATGAAACATACATGTACAGTTTAATAGATAATTATAAAATGAACACCCATGCATTCATCACACAGGTAAGTCAAGAAACATATTACCAACAGGGGGCTCCCTGTGAGGCCCCTCCCCAATCACAACCCCACCCCTGCACTGCCACCCCTACCCAGGTAACCACCACCTTTCCAGTTACTGCTCTGGTTGGAGCCCCCATGGTCTCTCTCTTGGATTAATGCAAGATCCTTCCAACTAGGTCTCCGCATTCTACCCTTGCCCCCTTCCTTCTCAACACAGGAGTCAGAATATTCCTTCTAAAATATAACTCAGATCATGGCACTCTATTTAAAACCCTATAATGGTCCCCTATTTCACTCAGAATAAAAGCTACTCTCCCCATCACGCCCTGTGCTCCAGCCGCCTGGCCTCCTTACCGTTCCTCACGCAGAAAGACACCAGCTAGACTCCTTCCTTAGGGCCTTCTTTTGGCCTGTTCTCTCAGCCCCAATGGGCCTGGGACTGGGCTGGAATACTCCTTCCCCACCACTTAACTGACACTTTCCCCTCCTTCATGCATTTGCTCAAATCTCTCCTTTGCAATGAGGCTAACCCTGACTGTCCTCTATAATACTGCAACCTACTTGCCCTCAACTTCCAATGCGGGAATTGCTTATTCATTTATTTTTTTTTAACTAATTAATTTTTTTATGGAAGTATGTTGCTTATAAAATTGTGTTAGTTTCAGGTGTACGGCACAGCCATTCAGTTATATATACATATATATATTCTTCAGATTCTCTTCCCGTACAGGTTATTACAAAATATTGAGTAGAGTTCCCTGTGCTATACAGTAGGTCCTTGTTGGTTATCTGTTCTATATATATAGTAGTGTGTATATGTTAATCTCAACCTCCTAATTTATCCCTCCCTGATTTGGGAACTCTTGATCCTCTGTGCTTTTCTTTTTTCCATAGCACCACCTTCCAATATACTATTATAACTTCTTTATTTATTTTATGAATTGTTTATTGCTGTTTCCCCTGATAAAATGTGAATTCCACAGGGTGAGCATCTTTGCTTGTTTCATTCACTGTTGTTGCTCCAGTGCCCAGAATAGCATGTGGCACATTGCAGGAGTTCAGTAAATACATATTAAATGAAAGAACCACTGTCCTTTTTTTTTTTTCTCAATAATCATTTCCTTGCTTTTCTCTGTGGTTTTTCCACCTATGTATCCATTCCAAATAATACAATTTAGTTTTGCTTGTTTTAACTCTATGTGAGTTGAATCCTACTATAACTGTGTTTTTATGGTCTACTTTCTTTTGCTCAACACTTGTTTTTTGAGACGCATTCATGTTGCTGTGGGTAGCTGCAATTCATTCATTTTCCCCTGCTGTCAAGTTTTTCCTTGTATGAATATACCACAACCCATCCATCCATCCAACTGTTTATGGACATCTGGGCTCTGTCCAGTTTTTGGACAATCTTGCATGTGTGTCCTCGCACATATGTGTGTGAGAGTCTCCGGGGTACATACCTAGGAGTGAAGCTGCAGGGTCTTAGTGTATGTGACTCTTTAATTTTATAAGATAAATGCCAAATGGTTTCCAAAGTAGTTTTTTTTTTTTTTTTTTGGCTGCGTTGGGTCTTTGTTGCTGCGTGTGGGCTTTCTCTAGTTGTGGTGCGTGGGCTTCTCATTGCGGTGGCTTCTCTTGTTGTGGAGCATGGGCTCTAGGCATGCGGGCTTCAGTAGTCTTAGCACACGGGCTCAGTAGTTGTGGCTTGCGGGCTCTAGAGCACAGGCTCAGTAGTTGTGGCGCATGGGCTTAGTTGCTCCGCAGCATGTGGGATCTTCCTGGACCAGGGATCGAACCCGTGTCCCCTGCATTGGCAGGCGGATTCTTAACCACTGCACCACCAAGGAAGTCCCCCAAAGTAGTTGCATCAATCTGCCCTCCCATCTGCAGTAAGGTCACCTCTTTGGACCTCAGTTTCCCTTGTATTTCCTTTGTAAAATTAGAGAATTGGACTAGGGTATTTCTGAGGTCTCTTCTGGTTCTGACTTTCTATGAATCTGTCATCAAGGAGCCCTGAATAAGCAGCACTTGGGGCTGTGCATCCTTGAGACAACACCTAAGTTGTGAGGGAGAGAGGAGAATGCAACCTTTGCTTGGGATGAGGCCTCCAAACATCCCAGGATGTCTCTTAACATTGGTGTTGGGAGACTTCCCTGGTGGTCCAGCGGTTAAAACTCCTCGCTTCCAATGCAGGGGGCCCGGGTTCGATCCCTGGTCAGGGAACTAGATCCCGCATGCCTCAACTAAAAGATCCCATGTGCTGCAACTAAAAGATCCCGTGTGCTGCAAATAAGACTAGGTGCAGCCAAATAGATAAATAAATATTAAAAAAAAAAAAAAAAGATTGGTGTCAGGGTAGAGACTTTGGCCCTGATGGAGCCTGACAGCTCTTATCTGTACACCTTCTACCTGCCCTTGAAAGAATTCCCCAAAATGGAATGCAAAGAGAGACAAGAGGCAAAAATGACAAATTCACTCAGAGATAAGGTAAAACATGGCAAGTAAAGGTCAAGGCTGAGTGATCTGTTAGGGAGGAGTCATGCAGGCTCTGTCTTGGAACAGAAAGTGGTAAACTGCCTTCCTAGGGGAAAGTTTCCTGAAAGAAGGGGGAATTTCACAGGAAAACACCTGGTGGGGAGGAGGCAGCAGCAATTTTTAAGACAGGGTGAGGGTAAAGTTGGAGATGACTAGAAAGAGGCCAGCCAGGATTGGTTTGTCTGGCTGGAAGATACTTCCTGAGTACAGATGCTGGCTCTGGTGGACCCTCCCTGGGGCACTTCTCCAGGGCACACGGGCCCTTGGCTCCAATTGGTGTTGGGAAAAAATTGAGTGTTGCAGGAGTGAGAACTCCCCCTGGTTCTCCACAGGGTGGAGGACGATGGTTCTCTGCTGTAAGCCCCTGTCTCTGGCTGTCACAAGAGAGGGGTGGGTTTAGAACTGCACACTCCCGTAGACCCTCCTCCTGGCTGCATCTCCTCCCTCCTCCCCCTACTGTCCCCCTATGATTTCTTTCTTTCATGCACACATTCATTCCAGCGTATATTCAGTCATATATACAGTGAGTGCCTAATATGTGCCTAGCCCCATGCTAGGCACTGGGGATGCCATAATGAACAAGGCACATTCCCGAGTCTTGAGGAGCTTATCGTCCAATGGGGAGATGCACTGGATATGATTATCTTTCCCTCCTCTTCACCTGCAGCAGGTTGTAGTGGACTAGGCAAGGGACCTGGTGGCAGAGGGTCAGTTGCTTATCTGCAAAATGATGATGACACTTAGTGCAAGGGGTTGCTGTGAGGAGTATGTGCTAGCACCCATGCCTTTCACGTAGTAGGTGCTCAATGAATATTAGCCAAAATGGATTAAAATCTAGGAGGGAGTCATTAGGTAGTCTAAGGCTTCTGAAACTGACATAGAGTGCCCAAAGCCTGGGCTCAGAGATGGTACCCAGTGACATGGACCTGTCCTCTGCCCAGTCTAAAAGAGGAGGGAGGTGATTCAAAAGGGAAAATCAAAAGAGTTTAGAGCTTTTAAGTCAGAGAACAGAAAGATGAGAAGATGGCACCCAGATTGATTAATTTGAAGCAGAGGAGCCTCTGTGGGGGCATGGTGAGGTAATGAGGGAGTCTTCCTGCGGGAGGCTGGGGGTAGAGGCCCGGAATGGGACCACTGAGAGAACTCAAAAACCTCAGTGATTGGCTCATGGACGCTCTGGCCAGCACCTCTCCTCCCTCACTCCTTGGATAGTTACTTCCTTGTTGTCCTTCCCAGGACTAGTCAGACTTGGGTCCAGCAACATCTAGATGGGGAACGTAATCACTCAGCAAATATTTATTGAGCATTTACTATGTACCAGGCCCCACTCAAAGTGCTGGAGAGACAGCAATGAAGAAAACATGTACATCTGCAAATATATCTGAAGGATAAATTGTTAGAAGTGGAATTGCTGGGGCAAAGGGCATGTGCATTTAAATTTTTTCTCCACATTGTCAAGTTGATATACAAAGTTTGTTACAGTTTATGTTCTACTTGGATGCCTGTTTCTGGATGAGTGTTTTTTTTTTTTTTAAATTTTGTTGAAGTATAGTTGACTTACAATGTTGTGTTAATTTCTGCTGTACAGCAAAGTGCTTGTTATACATATATGCATTCTTTTTTATACTCTTTTCCATATGGCTTATCACAGGATATTAAATATAGTTCCCTGTGCTATACAGTAGGACCTTGTTGTTTGGATGAGTGTATCTTTCTAACCAGAGGGATAACTGCTACACAGTTGATACCCCTGACTGCAATCTTCCCACTAGCCCACGAAGATCCTGAGTTGCTATCCACCAAGGCCAGAAAAGGAGTACCTTCATAGGAGATGCTTTCTTTAGCTGTGATGAGGTCATCTTTCTCCAAGATTGATGCTATTTGGGGAGATTCTTGGTAGGGGTGGAGCTCACTCCATGTAGGAGTGGAAGACTCTCTATGACCAGGAGGAGAGGCGAGTTGAGGAACTGCTATTTCAAAAAGATGCCTGAGGGAAGGAACCAGAAAGTGACATCAACAGGGATCACTTTGTTCAGGCATGGGCAGCAAGTTTAGCTGCCCCACTCCTGGCTATGTCTGGATAGCAGGGAGAAGGGTTTGGCGGAGTTTTTGTGCACAAGAATGTCAACATCGTTACAGTGTATGACCCCAGTGCTTGGCAGGGACACGGCCATGCGGATTCTCTGCACACTGGGCTGACCCCCTCACCTGAGCTGCTCAGCGCATGATCCTCCTCCCTGGAGCTAGACAGCTGTTAGGGTCAGGGAGCAGCTCGGGAGACCTAGAGGACTGGGGTGGACATAGGAAAGCTCCAGAATGTCGCAGCAGTAAATATATGTCTTGGTTTCCAGGACTATCTGATTTCAAAAATACTGCCCCACAAGTTCACCAGCACCTGTCAGGCCGGGTGTCTCAGATTTTGACTTGGAAAATATAGTCTGTCTCACAGGTAATGGAGAAGGGGGAAGGCAGCAGTTCGTTCATTCCTGTGTCTAAGCGTGGGATTGTGGGGGGAGGGACGGGAGCAGGAGACCAGCAGAGATGGGCCCAGCTCTGTGCTAGAATCTCCCGTTGAATTCTCAGCTCTGCGCTGAGGTGAGCAGGTGAGTAGGACGCAAGGTGGTGTGATTGACGCCTTTCTAGCCCCACCTGCTTACCCGGTCCTCCGCCCTATCCCACCCACTTTGGGAGGTCTAATCTATAAGCCTCAGCTCTCTGCCTCGCCCCACCAGCTCAACGAAGGTCCACGTGCAAATGGGAAAGCAGTCTACCACGGCTGCTTAAATACCTGGTCTAAGCAACTGGGTTCGGTGTGGCCGATTTCAGGCTGCGGGGATACGGACGTCAGTTTCTCCCCCGGGGAGACAGGAAGGAGACTCCGGGTTCCCAAAGCTGCTATACAGCCGGTTCGGTTGACACCCCAGCCCCCCTCCCCAACTCACCCATCGCAGCGGCGGTCCACCCCACCTCCGAAGCGATCAGGCCACTGCCCCCAGCCTCCTATGTTCTCCTCCCAGTGTAGCCCGGCCCATCTCCCCACCCGAGGCCCCGCCCCCGCCCCCTCCCTGTCCTGGCAGGCTCCGGAGAGGCGGTGCCGGCCAGCGGTCTGGGACAGACGCACCAGCGGGACTACAAGTCCCAGCAGCCCCTGGGGCCCGGCCTCGGGGCGGGGCTATACCGGGCAGCGAATTGGGAGGAGCCCTGGAGCTCAGGCTAGGGAACGCGCATGGCCAATCGCCGGGGGGCTCGCGCCGTGTGCCGATGGGGGCGGGGAGAAGTCCTCCAGGGCCCGGACAAAAGCCGGATCCTGGGCGGCCACGGGAGGCTGGAGCGCTCCAGGTAGTGGCGGTGTTTTGCGGCCTGTAGACCGAGCGCCGCTCACAGACTTTCGCAGAGAGGTGAGTGGCGGGCGACTGCTTTCGCGAGATGGACCTCACCTGGTCCCGGAGCTTCCTGCCTCCCTCCCCCAACCCGGAACCGCCTCCCCCGACGCCGGCTTCGGGCTCACGCGCGCTTCCTGCACCTGCTTGGAAGTTTTGAGGGTCTTAAGCTTTAGGTTAGCCTTCGCCGGGATCCCGGCTGGTCGCCTCGTGTCGCCCCCTCCCCTCCCCCACTCCTCCACATTCTAGTTCCTGGGAGTTTGCACAGGGCTTGCCGCCGTCCTTGGCTGTCTTCCCTCCGCCGAATTGCATTTGCCCCTAACTGGAGCCCCTCATCCCCACCCCGGGGCCAGTCCTCGAGCCTCGTCGGGCTTTATCCGGCCACTTCTTGCCCCCATCTGGGTCCCCCCCACCGGATGCCGGGGACGGGAAGTAGTGGCTAGTTTCCCCACTCCTACCCCTCATAATCCGGGCTCAGGCCCTTCCTCTTAGTTCTGTGGAGAGTCGACTGAGACCCCGCGCCGAAGTGGAGGGAGCGAGCGGGGCACGCAGCCGCTGCGGGCCATATGGGGCCGGGCCGACCCAGGCCTCGCCACGAGGACCTAGCCTTGGATCGGCGGCGCAGGAAAGACCCTCCTAGCTCTGGAGGTGCCGTCGGGCCCAGCCGCTAAGCGACAGATGGCCGGGGTACCCGTCTCCCTCCCCACCCTTGGCGTTGATGCCGAGCTTGGTTGAGGCAAGGTCCTCAAGGGGCTGGAGGATGCTGCCGCCGCCCTCCTGTTGGGCTTGGCAGAGGGCCAGTCGCGGCGCCAGCTGCCCTCTCCAACCTTGGCGGATACTGTGAAGTGCCAAGGAGTTCTGCCATTAGGTGGTCCTCCGGAGTCTGCCTGGGAAGAGGATTTTAGGGGGGTGGGAGGGGAGCAGTGCATAGCACAGTTTGGTCAGCCAGCCCACATCCCGCTTCTCTCTCCACCCTTTAACTTTGCTCTGGGTTCCAGCCAGCTCAGATCATTGGGTTTCTGAGATTCTGAAATGTTGGGTGAAGGACAGCTGGTAGACCCAGCTGCCCAGAGGGTTGTTTTCACCTCTTAAAGAGCTGCTGCTGCTGCTGCTTCTTCTTCTTCTTCTTCTTCTTTTTTTTTTAAGAGCTCCTTAAACAGCTTGGAGGATGGTGATGGGAACAGCCCTCAGACACTGAGCTGGGTGGTTGGTGCCTCCACCCCCATTCTCCACTATGTTTTCTGCAGTAGGGGACCCTCAGAATTCTGCCCCTCCTTTTACTCCAGGGATTGCCTGTCATTTCAAAAAAAACCCAATCCTACGGATACTAACCTTAAAATAAGTGCTCTTTGTCCTTCCCACAGAGACCATAAGTAGCATCCCCAGTGGTTCCTCTCCACTGGCTGTGTCCCAGGGATACAGTCCTGGGGAACAGACTCCTTTCATTCAGCCTTCTCTGTGGGCTGCTTCTGCCCTCGGTGGCTGCTGTGGATGAACTCTTATCCTGTCTGCAGAAAAGACCCCATTCTGCTCAGAAGGTCCCTCCTTTGGATTGAGAGAGAGAGAGAGAGAGAGAGAGAGAGAGAGAGAGTGTGTGTGTGTGTGTGTGTGTGTGTTTTCAGGTTCCTTGGCATGATTTCTCCCACATTTAGCTAGGTAACAGTTTCCGGGGCCCCAAAGTGGACCCCTGGGGTCTTAGCTCTGCCCTGAAACCATCTCTCACCAGTTTGCTAGCACATTCAGTTATTCAATTCCTGAGGAGGCAGCCCAAGACTCTGTAGTGGGGGGTGTGTGTGTGTGTGTTGTGTTCCCAGCACAGATTGGTATACACGTTAAGTCCCGTTGTCACTTGAGCAGATGTTCTTAGCTATTGGTCTCTGGGCTGTCAGATCATGGTCATAGGTCACCACCTTGAAATGATATGCACAATTGGGTATGTGCACACTTTTCTGGGCTTTTCTTCTGGTGTTCAGAAGAGCCTGAGACCTCAAATAGGTTAAGAGCCACTGCCCTAGAGAGACCCTACTGAATGATTAAACTTGCGGATTTATCTGCACCCAGTCCACTCCCTGGCTTTGTGAGCCTTCTTACCCTGTCTTGAATATGCAGAGGCCAGATTCTTTCCCTGCTTTTATTCTATCATGTAAATTCTCTGTCTTGGCCTTGAGAGGGCCTGCCCCATCTAAGCCACAGTGCTCTAGTGGCAAATCTGTGTTTGGGTGAACTGGCAAAGGTTTTCTATCCTGTATCATCCCCTGTTGTCTTCTCTCCCATCCCCTCCCGAGGACTGGTTGAAGATGAGTTCTTGGATCTGAGATTTGAACAAGGGCTCAAGAAAATTGTGATTTTTTTTTCAGCTGCAGAAGGTCCTGTTTCTCATCCGTGTTCTTTCCAAAGTTGGGTCTCTGTTTGGGGAGGTGCCAGGTTTGGGGGGTTGTTGTTCTGAGAGCGCCCTCTGCTGGAGAGGCTTAGCGAGGGGCTTCCTTTCTCCTGGAATCTGTGATCAGCCGGCGGTTGATGTGTCTGAACCGCTAAGGGTGGTCAGCGGCTGCCCCCTCCTTTCTCTGCTTGATCTAACGTGGGCTGCACTCTGTTTGGGAGGGGGGTAGGGGCACGTGTACCCATCTGATTTCAGGACCAGTTTTTCTGGTCTGAGTCAAGGAGGCTGGGAAATGGAGCTGGAGTGGGTGGGGGGTGGAGGGCCGTGAGGCAGTGGGGCTGGTTGAGGTACCTCCTTGGGAAACTTATGTTGAGAAGGAGCTGGAAGTCATCCCAGGGGAAAGTGAGAAAAGGGAACGTCTCCTTTGAGCCCCTTCCCAGCTACCTGACTTTGGGCCAGACACCAGACTGAATGCACCCATTGTGCCAAGCTGGAGACTAGCTGGGAGGCTGAGGGAGCCAGCCAAGCCAGGGTGAGAACCTGAAGCCCAGCCTGGCTTTTGGGAGGGAGGTGCAGAGTGGCCCCTGGAACTCTGGCCTTCCCTCAGCTGGGAATGGAGATCAGCCTTCCTGAGTGTATAAACCAGCCAGCCCTCCAGTTCCACCCTCCTTTATTTACACTTGACTTTTCTCCCCCAGCAAATTCAACAACTTCAGTTCTGGGTCTTTTTTGGAGAGGCAGGAGTGACTTTTCCTGATCTGGCCAAGCTCTTGGCATGAATGACTTGGTTTCCTTTCCCTCCCTGTCTCCCCACCCTTTCTCTCCCCAAATCGCTCCTGGCACTACCCAAGGGAGAATGGGTGTGTCAGGACAAAGCGATGGGGAGGGAATATGAAGAAATTGTCATCAGAGACTCTTCTGTGAGGTGAAGGTAGGGGAAATGGCCTGGTCCTTGGAGAACTGGTCTTTTCTCTAGGGCTGAGGTGTGGGTTTTCTGGGCACCAGGAGTGAGAGGGTTTGGGTTCAAGCCTTGGGTCCCAGACTTCCCTGGTTTGGCAGTGGTTAAGAATCCGCCTGCCGGGGCTTCCCCGGTGGCTCAGTGGTTAAGAATCCGCCTGCCAATGCAGGAGACACGGGTTCGAGCCCTGGTCTGGGAGGATCCCACATGCCGCGGAGCAGCTAAGCCTGTGCGCCACAACTACGGAGCCTGCGCTCTAGAGCCCGCGAGCCACAACTGCTGAGCCCGTGTGCCACAACTACTGAAGCCCACGCGCCTAGAGCCTGTGCTCTGCAACAAGAGAAGCCACCACAATGAGAAGCCCACGCACCACAACGAAGAGTAGGCCCCGCTCACCGCAACTAGAGAAAGCCTGTGTGCAGCAACAAAGACCCAACGCAGCCAAAAATAAAAATAAATAAATTAAAAAAAAAAAAAAAAAGAATCCGCCTGCCAATGCATGCGACACAGGTTCTAGCCCTGGTCCCGGAAGATCCCGCATGCCACAGAGCAACTAAGCCCGTGCACCACAATTACGAAGCCCATGCGCCTAGAGCCCCTGCTCTGCAACAAGAGAAGCCACCGCAATGAGAAGCCCGCGCACCACAACAAAGAGTAGCCCCCGCTGGCCACAACTAGAGAAAGCCTGCGCGCAGCAACGAAGACCCAACACAGCCAAAAAAAAAAAGCCTTAGGTCCCCTGCTTTTTTTTTTTTTTTTGGCTGCATTGGGTCTTCATTGCTGCTTGTGGGCTTTCTCTAGTTGCAGTGCGCGGGCTTCTCATTGCAGTGGCTTCTCGTGTTGCGGAGCACGGGCTCTAGGGCTCAGGCTCGGTAGTTGTGGCTCTCGGGCTTAGTTGCTCCGCGGCATGTGGGATCTTCCCAGACCAGGGCTCGAACCCGTGTCCCCTGCATTGGCAGGCGGATTCTTAACCACTGCACCACCAGGGAAGTCCTCCCCCCCTGCCCCCGCCCAACCCGCTTATTAATTAGGCTTCTTGGACAAGTTATCTTAACCCCTCTGAGGTTTTATTCCTCATCTAAGAAACAAGGCCATAAATCTCCATGTCCCTCCCAGGGCTCACATACATGTGACCAAGGATGGTTTCTGCCTCTTCTCCCAACTCTGGCTCAGTTAGAAGTGACCAGTATGGGTGGTCCCCAGAGAGGCCTCTGTTTTGCTCTAAATTAGTAGCTGGATGACTCAGTGGGGTGGGTGGAATGCACTGAAAGTCCCAGTTCCCCCAGCCTGTTTCTGCTCTGAACTTGGGTGGGAGTCTAGTGTCCTGGGAAAAATGAGCTTTGACGTGACTCTTCCTCTTTGCTCCTTGGGGGCTTGGTCCTGCGTGAGGCTAAGTAGACTTGCTCGCCCAGCCTTCAGGCTGGTGATGTGTGTAAGAGTGTGAAGTGGGTGAGTCTGGGTGTGGGGGAGACCAAACGTGGAGGGCGTGTAAGGCCAACATTGCACAGTTTGGCTGTGTTCCCCACAGGTCACAGAACCAAAGGGTGTGTTTCAGTGTCTGTATGTCCACCTTGGCTGGGACTAGCGCTCAGGTTTGTGTCACATCCCTGCTATTCCTGGTCTCCCCTCCGGCTTCCTTTGTGCCAGGATGAATGTGGTCTTGGGTGAGCTAGTTTTCCCAAAGGGAGTGGAGGCCAAGAGTCCCTGGGGAAATAAATGCCACCTTTGTTTTTCTCCACCATCTTTCCTCATCCATCATTTCCCGATCCTCCTTCTATGATGTTAGAAGTGCTGTTTGAGATCTCCCTTCCATCCCTCCTCCTGGGGCAGCCCTCTTCTCCCTCGGAGAAGCGCTGAGATCTGGTTTTATTGTCTGGGGGCAGCTGGGCGTGAGTCTGCCCTGCTGGAGAAGATAGCGCCTCCATCTCCCCAGCCCCTCTGACCAGCCCCTCTCACCCCACCAGGTAGAGCAGGGCCCTCCGCAGCAATGTCGGCCAAGGCGATCTCCGAGCAGACAGGCAAAGAACTCCTCTACAAGTACATCTGCACCACCTCGGCCATCCAGAACCGGTTCAAGTATGCCCGGGTCACCCCTGACACTGACTGGGCCCACCTGCTGCAGGACCACCCGTGGCTGCTCAGCCAGGTGAGCCCGCCCCCCCCCCCCCCCCCCGCCTGAGCCCCTCCTCCAGGCCCAGAGTCCCAGGAAGAGAAAGCAGTCGGTTTGCTGGAGATGTCCCCCCGGGGCATGTGATGGCAGATGGCCTGCAAGGGTGGGCAGGGTGCAGGGAGCTGAGCACGTTTTTGTGTTTGGCCCCGGGCCCTGCATGCTGAGGTCCCCTGGCATGGAGTACAGAGCCTGGATTGGAACTGGACAAACCAGAGTTCAGATGGCAGCTCTCTACATATTAACCATGTGGCCTGGGGCAAGCCATTTCACCTCTCTAGAGTTTTAGATTCCCCATCTGTCAAATGGGCATAACACTCACCCTGTGAGTTTAAGGATTAGTAACAATGTCTGGAAAGTATTCAGTGTGCTGCCTGGCACTTGGTAGATGCTCACTAAAAAACATCCACCCTATCAGGAATATGTGAGGGCCATGAGGAAGTGTGACGTTGTACTTTGGGTAGAATGGCTGGTGGGATCCACCCTGGAGTAGAGGCTCCTCTCTGTAGATCTCTGCAGGGCTATTGTTGGGACGGTGTCTGGAAGCTTAGACTTCTTTGGCAGGTCCCAGAGGGCGGGACCGGGACCAGTAGGGGGAGGCGTTCAGGGATGCAGGTTTCCTCCCACCATGAGGCAGCCCAAACCACAAAGCGAGCTGCCTCCGGAGGCGGTGAACTTCCTGGTACTGGAGGTGTGTGAGCAGTGGCTAGGGGCTGCTTGTTGGTCTTATAGACGGGGTTCAAACACAGGGATCGGGTTGACCAGATGTCCTCTAAGGTCCTTTGTCACCCCAAGGCTCTGTCTCCGTTCTTTGTTTTGAAACACAGGTGCTAGTCCATATTCTGAGGAGTTGAATGAAGCTAGGATACCACATAGGGAGGGTAGGGAATCACTTACTCATTCAGCAGGTATTCAGTGAGCACCTGCTCTGCCAGACCCCATCCTGGGTGAGGATGGCTTTAGATTCCTGGTTGTTAAAAGAAAGATGTTGGCTGGGGTAGGTGAGGGAAGCTTCTGGGAGTTGACCTTGAAGGTTGGGTGGAATTCGCTCTGGGGGTGGGGTGGATTGGAAGCCACCAGGCTATGCTGTGCTTTGGGTCCCCAAACTGTCACCTCTTACTCTACCCTATCTTTCCTTGCTGTAAATTCAAACCCCTCTTATTCCAGAGCTTGGTGGTTAAGCCAGACCAGCTGATCAAACGGCGTGGAAAGCTGGGCCTAGTTGGGGTCAACCTCACTCTGGACGGAGTCAAGTCCTGGCTGAAGCCACGGCTGGGACAGGAGGCCACAGTGAGTCTGGGTGTAGGATCGGGGTGGATGTGCTGTGGTAACAGAAGCAACTGTGGTCGCCTCCAGATCAGCAACCCTGTGGGTCACCCCCATAGCCGGTCAGAGTGCAGCCTGGGGAAGGCAGGAGCCCAGCAGAGCTGCCTTAGGCAGCAGGGCCGCCTTGGTGCTCATTCCCAGCTCCCCTATCAGGGAATGGCAAGATGTGCTGTACAGGTAACCCCAGTACAATTTGAGAGCCAGGCGGAAATGGTCTGTTTCTTTAACAACAGTCGTGGAGATGGGACTCTGAGAACTATTCTGGGAACTCCTTTCTTTTCAGTTTCCAGAAAGGGTAGGGTAGCTTGTCATGACCTGCGTATATAAGTGGGTGGGTAAAAAGAAAAAAAAACTTGTAGAAGGGAGATGCAGAATCATTTAGGCAGAAACGTTCTTGGGCCAAGAACCGAGGAGGAGGAAACAATAATACTGAAGAGTAAACTTAATTCTTGCCTTCTCCCAGCTCGTTGATCCATTTCAACTCTGTAGATGAGATAGTTAGAGTGGAATATGGCTTAGGAAGGCTAAGTGATGCCCAGAAATAAAATTGCATTTCTTTTTCTTCTCCCAAAAGGAGCTGGAGAACTGAAGGGAGGGAGTAGGCTGAGGCTTGGCTTATCCTGGGGAGGATGTGCTGTCCGTACCTGGCTTTGTCGCATCTGGGGTGACCATGGACCAGGGTTGAGCTGTTCTCTAACCTGGTTGCCCGGGAGTAGGATGAAGATGGTGATGGAGCCATCTTCCTTTTGACTGGCCTTCCTCAAATTAGCTCTTCACGTTAATTTCCCAGTTTCTGGCTCTCGTGGGTAAAGAGGGATCCTTGAAGTTATACACAGGCCTGGGGGCAGAGGGATCTTGACCTCTGTGCCCCCAGGCCTTTGGGGAGAGGACAGCAGGGTTGGGGGCTGAGCAGTGTCCCCAGGGAGGTCCTCATGCCTCCTTCTCCTCAGCTGTCTGTTGGGAGGGGGATGTCAGGGACCTCTGAGCTGGCAGCAGCGTTGACCCCGGCAGGAGCAGCTCATTACCTCTGATGGATCACTGTCTGGTCCTGACTCAGCAATGACGCACGCATGGGTGGGCGGGGGCTTCGGGACACGCTGGGAGGGATGAGGGCTGTCTCGCCTCGGCTGCTGCCAGGGACCCACTCAAACTGATTAGCTCTGCAGGCCTGTTGTCCTCAGCCGGGAAAGTCTGTGTGGAAAAGTTTTCCCTGTCAAGCTCCCCTCTCTCCCCACTCCGAGCCATTCCCTTCGCCTAGACTCACGTTCTGGGGCTGGGTCTCCCTGCCTGAGCTCTGGGATAGATAGCCTTGATTTGTCTGAGCGCTTTAATTTGTGGCACAGCAGAGGGGGAGATGCTCCTGATCTCTGCTTTTGGGGGCGGGGCGATGTTGCAGCTCATTTATCATCCTCCAGAGGAGGCAGGAAAGAATGTGTGAGGTCAGTGTTGAAGTGTAGCTGGCACGAGGTGGTGGGTGGAAGAGGAGATCTCATGAAGACTTCTTGAGCCCATTGCCCTGGTTTCTGGAAAGATCTCTTCCTGGCAGGTGTAGTGGCAGTAGTGCTTGGGCCCCGCCTCTGATGGGAGGGCGAGGTGGAGGGACCAGAGGGCGATCCTTCCTCCTGCCCTGCGAGCAAGACATGCCTTCTGGTCTAAGCTTTATCTCCCTCAATCTCTGTAGGTTGGCAAGGCCAGAGGCTTCCTCAAGAACTTTCTGATCGAACCCTTCGTCCCCCACACTCAGGTATGTGTGAGGTGGCTCCAAGCTGGGTCTTCTCCCTCTGGGAGCTTTGTGCCTGTTGACCCTAAAATGATGAAGGAGAAATCAAGCTGCTGGAGAAAAACCAAAGGGACCGGAGTCTCTGAAGCGGTGCTAAGGGTTTGAGGGTGCTGCGGAGCAGGGAGTCCAGAGATGAAGGAAAGGGCTTAGTTTGCAGCAGGAAGGAATCAAGGCTGGTAACAGAGGGGACTTCCCAGTGCTGGGATGAGAAGGACTTGAAGGCAGGGCCCCTTCCCCCAGAGCAGGTCACGTTGGCTCAGTCTGGACTGTCAGCCAGCAAGGCAGTGGCCTCTTGTCTCTTGTCCTCAAGGGGAAGATGGTGACCTGCTCTTACCTGGTGAGAGGTGTCTACGGGGTTTTAGAAATGATACCACCGGGGTTGGGCCCCTCACCCACGTGGTGCTCTCTTCCCCCGTAAGGAGGAGGAGTTCTACGTCTGCATCTATGCTACCCGAGAAGGGGACTATGTCCTGTTCCACCACGAAGGTGGGGTGGATGTGGGTGACGTGGACGCCAAAGCCCAGAAACTGCTCGTTGGTGTGGACGAGAAGCTGAATCTTGAGGGCATCAAGAAACACCTGTTGGTCCACGCCCCCGAAGACAAGAAAGAGTTGAGTGAGAGGGATGGCAGGGAGGTGGCAGCGGAGGAACGGGGAAGGCCGACAGCCCTGGGCACAGAGTGGGGAAAGCAGAGTGGTCTTCCCTGTCTGGGCACCCACTACACCGCCCCCGCATCTGGCCGGAAGGTGGGGAGCAGGAGGCAGGCACAGCCACTCCCCATCCCCAGGAGGGATGCTGGGGGTGGAGGGGAGGCCAGCTCAGACTGAAATGTGCGTCAGCGTCCCTCACCTCCGTGCCCTGTCTGTCTGGCGCGTGTCCCCCTCCTGCTCCATGCCTGACAGCTCCCTTCCGCCTCAGTGGCTGAAGAGTGATGTCTGGGGAGCGGGGTTTGGAGCAGAAAGTGAGGGGTGAGCGGGGTGGGTGTTGGGAAGTGGAGCTGTCAGCGGCAGTGAGAGATTGCTACTGAGCCCACTCCGCCACGGATTGACAGTCCCTCTCTGCCTCCCCCTCTAGAATTCTGGCCAGCTTTATCTCCGGCCTCTTCAATTTCTATGAGGATCTGTACTTCACCTACCTCGAGATCAACCCCCTTGGTAACTATCTCTGCTGGGGTGGGACAGGGCAGAGTCCCACTACCTATGGTAACCCTGGCCTTGACGTTCCGAGGACCAGACCCCCACTTGCAGGGGGCAGCGCAGACAGCTGTGCGTGGGCGGAGGGATCTCCAGGCTCCTGTTCCTGAGCTCTCAGGAGGCCACAATCATTCCTCTTTTCGCCAACTCCAGTTTCTTTCTTTCTTCTGTGATGGGGAAGTCCTGGTTATGATCTGGCTCTGCTCTGTGGCTCTTCCTGCCAGTGGGTTAGGCTGTTCTACCAGGAGCTGAGCTGCCCCTGCATCCGCCTGACCAGTCAGACCCTTCCTTCCCCTTGGTGCCTCGGAGACCCCCTCCCCGCCTCCCCCTCCAGGAGTTGGTCCATCATTGACCCCCAAGGCTGGAAAGACCTTGGCGAAGCCTCTCACGCTGTGAAGGAGGCAGGTGGCGTGGGCTGGCTCTGGCCAGGGCTTCTTAGGGCAAAGTCCTGATTCAGATTCCAACTAGGGATGTAGCCCCTCTAATGGACCAGATGGCTCTGTGCTGACTTAATTAGCTAAATGGCCCTGGGGGAAAGGGAAATGGACTCCAGTGAGGCGGGAGTAAATGAATCCTGCTGGCTGGGGGCCCAGAGTGCCCACGGCTTCCCACTTCTCGCTGGACCCTAGGAGACCCTGGTGTGTGCACCCAGGGGCCTTAGAGACTGTGCCTTAAACACTTTTTTTTTTTTGAGTTCTGATAGACTTTATTATTATTATTTTTAACATCTTTATTGGAGTATAATTGTTTTACTTTTTTTTTTAAATAGCAGGGTTGTGGTGGATGAATAGTTAGACATTTAAGGCATAGAGTATAGCATTTTATAAAAATGCTTAAAAATTGCCATGGCAACTGAAACAGACGTTCCTGCCCTATTACCTACAGGTCAGGGAGGGGGGACTGGTCTTGTAGAATTTGTTTTTCCTTGAATGGGGGAAAAGCTGTGTCTCCATAAGGACCAATCTGGTTTCTTGTTGAGCTAGAGAGTTGTTAGGCCTGGGTGGTCCCCCATGGGTGTGGTGTGTGGGGAAGTCTGGAGGGGGTTGGAGGTTGATGGTCATCTCTGCTAGGGCCCATGTCTGAGTGCCTGTTCTTTTTTTAAAGTGGTGACCAAAGATGGCGTCTACATCCTTGACTTGGCAGCCAAGGTGGACGCCACCGCCGACTACATCTGCAAAGTGAAGTGGGGTGATATAGAGTTCCCTCCCCCCTTCGGGCGGGAGGCTTATCCAGAGGTAAGACTGGTTTGGGGAGGAGATGGAGAGTGAGGGGGACCGGCAGGGTGGGGGGGTGACTGATCTCCTATGAGCATTTGGCAACCCTTGTGGGCTATATATTTGGCAGGAAAGGAAGGCCAAGTGCCATTTAATTTTTTTAAAACCCTGGAGGAGGAGGGTGTGAGGGTCAGCCAAGCCTCTGAATCCCGGCCGGAGATCCTTTTAGACTCCCCTCTCAATCAACCTCCCTGGGCTCATGACCTGATTTGTTGTTTCTCAGTAATTCTGAGTGGCTCCCCGAATCCTGTCAGGAAGGTAGTTCTCTCGGCCACTTGCTGAGAATTTTAATTGCTCCTTCCCACCCCATCCTCTGAGAGGTCCTCGCCACAGGATCAGGCGTGTGTGACAGAACCCAGGTCAAGGGAAGAGGCTGGTCTGGGGGGAGGAATGGGGCCTGGGGGGCGCGGCACGGGATGAGCTAGGCAGGCAGATGCTGGTAGTGGGGGCCATGGTAGAAGCAGAGTGACATAGCGAGGCCTGGGACTTGGGCAGAGAGCCAAGGACTTGAAGTCTGACAGAAAGGAGTTGGGAAGTTTGTCTCCAGGCGGTGACTGGCCGTGGGTGGTTTGGTACTTGGAGACAGCATCACGTTTTGTCCCAGGCACATGAGGCCCTGCACAACCCCTTCTCCCTGACGCTGTGAAGGCAATGGAGGACCTCTTCATATGACTCCAGGAGAAGGGGAGGGGTCCTGGGATCTATGACCTGGTGAAGGGTGTGCCCCCACGGCCCACCTGTTGCTGTCTGGCCCCTAGGAAGCCTACATTGCAGACCTGGACGCCAAAAGTGGGGCAAGCTTGAAGCTGACCTTGCTGAACCCCAAGGGGAGGATCTGGACCATGGTGGCCGGAGGTGGTGCCTCTGTCGTGTACAGGTGACTGAGAGGGCTGCTGAGGGGTTGGCGGCCGGGTCCACCTAGGCTTCCCACGTGTGGCCTGGATCAAGTCGCTTCACCTCGGGGTCTCCAGTTTTCCCCCTCGGTGCAGAGCAGAACTTGTGGGGCATCCCAGAGGGGCCTACACAGTGTCTCTGCAACCTTCTTCTTTGCTTCAAAATGAAGTTATTAGTTATAATTCTTACAATTAGTGATATGTGCTCCATGCGAAAGTACAACAAATACAGAAAATGAACCAGAAGGTGAATGGTGCTTGGCTGTGTCACCACCCCTCCCCCTACCAGGTCACCACGGTGGGTGTCCTTCCAGGTGTTTTAGTGCCTGTATGAATAGTCATACTTTTACACGTCATAGAAGTGTGGGGTAGGGCTGGGAGGATGCCCCCCCGGGAGAGTCTGATGCAGGACAGTTAACCTTCAAGTGTGACTTGTTTGGGCCTTGAGGGTCTGAGGTCCGAGAGGTCAGTTCCATAGGCTGCCCAGCCTCAAAGGCTTCAGGAACGTCTGCGTGGCCTCCCAGGCACCAGGCTGCCACCCTCTGCCACTCAAGTTGGAGCCAGCACTGACTTCCTTGTCTCCCTGGCAGCGATACCATCTGCGACCTAGGGGGTGTCAACGAGCTGGCGAACTACGGGGAGTACTCGGGCGCCCCCAGCGAGCAGCAGACCTATGACTATGCCAAGACGATCCTCTCCCTCATGACCCGCGAGAAGCACCCTGATGGTGAGACACGCGCTCCTTCCCCGGACAGCCCAGCGTCCTCAGTGGGAACAGCTTTGGCTGGGCTGTGAGGCACCAAGGTTTTCCTGGTCCTTTGC
This sequence comes from Eubalaena glacialis, assembly GCF_028564815.1. Lineage (NCBI taxonomy): Eukaryota > Metazoa > Chordata > Mammalia > Artiodactyla > Balaenidae > Eubalaena > Eubalaena glacialis. Next base: position 43,245,168 of record NC_083734.1, read on the forward strand.
AACCTGGGGCTAGTTATTTAACTTCTGGACCTCAGTTTCCCTGACTGCACAATGGGCAGTGACAGCGTCTGTCAGACTGGGGGCTCCGAGGGGGCAAGGAAGGGATGGATATATAAAGCCCTATGAGCAGGTGCAAGCGGGGAGGTGGTGGTGGCATGCTTTTGCTGACTGCTATAACGCGGTTCTTAGCGACTCACTTATACATTTATTGTCTGGGCTGTGTGATTCCCAGCTTTCCTATATCACCTGTCCTGTGTTTTGGGACTACAGATACCAATTCCCCTTCCCTTGAGCCAGATAGAGATTCCCACCAGGGGTATCCAAAAACCAAGCTGGGTTTCTAGATGCCAGCTAGGAATGATGTAGAGATTCTGTGGGTTCGAGAATTCCCTGGCGGTCCAGTGGTTGGGACTCCGCACTCTCAATGCCAAGGGCCCGGCTTTGATCCCTGGTCAGGAAGTAGGATCCCACAAGCTGTGCGGTGCAGCCAGAAAAAAAAATTGAGATTTTTCTGGGCTTGGATTAACCACCTGCTTGGTGACATAGGTTATGGAGAGTTGAGCTGATGACACTGAACGGGCATCAGGAGAGACCAGCTTGCTCCCCCAGCCTCTGCACTGGTATCTCCTAACAGCTGGGGGACGCTCACTCGGGAGAGAGCACTCCCTCAGTTGGATTTCTGGTATGACGCCCAAGTCTACCTTTCTAACCCTTTTTTGACTTCTCTTGCTCCAAACCCAGGCAAGATCCTCATTATCGGAGGCAGCATCGCCAACTTCACCAATGTGGCCGCCACATTCAAGGTAACCAGCTGCAGGGGAATGTGGGTGGGTTGGGAGCAGGGAAGGGAAGTTTCTGGGCAAGTAGGTTCGAGACAGAAGCAGGTTCCCATGAATTACCCAGTCCGGGGAGGGGCTTTTTTTTTTTTTTTTATAAATTTATTTATTTATTTATTCATTTATTTTTTGGCTGTGTTGGGTCTTCGTTTCTGTGCGAGGGCTTTCTCTAGTTGCGGCAAGTGGGGGCCACTCTTCATCGCGGTGCGCGGGCCTCTCACTGTCGCGGCCTTTCTTATTGAGGAGCACAGGCTCCAGACGCGCAGGCTCAGTAGTTGTGGCTCACGGGCCCAGTTGCTCCGCGGCATGTGGGATCCTCCCAGACCAGGGCTCGAACCCGTGTCCCCTGCATTGGCAGGCAGATTCTCAACCACTGCGCCACCAGGGAAGCCCCGGGGAGGGGCTTTTGACCTAGGGATGCACAAGACACTGGGATGGATCTGGATCCGAACCTGTGTGTTTCTGGGCAAGCAGCTAACCCTCACTGGGCCATAATTCTCCCATCTGAAGTGTGGGGAGAAGGGGAATTTCTGCCTTCCCCCCTTTCACGACCAATTCTTCAAAAACTGGCTTGACTGATCTCATTTCCAACACTCCATTGAAAGATTCTGGGTTCTCTGCACCTCCTAGTGTTTTGTTTCCCAATCATCTGCCCCTTCTCCAAAAGGTTGGCATGAGGAAGTCTCTGATGCCCTGGGGCTTCTGCTCATCCAGCCAGAGGCCCGTCAGCCTGGGTCCCTGTGCACAGGTCAGGGGCGTGGGCCCCAGTTTAAAGAAAGTGTGACTGCCAGTCAAGAAGCATGACAGCTAACGTGTCTCGAGACTCCTCCCCTTCAAGGTGGCCGCCTCAGGAGGCCACTTATCCCATCCTGTCAGGTGCTCACTGAAGCCCTTCAAAAGAGTGTCTTCCATCTGGTAGTTCCACATAAACTTTGAAAATAATGCATAAATAAATGTCAGTCTTGAAAGTCTGAGCTCTCGAGAAGTAGGGGACCAGGAGGGGACCAGGCCTCGCCAGTCCTGCCTAAAACAGGTCCCTAATTGGACCTGATTCAACAAACAAATCTGACACAGGTGAATCAACAGCTTTGTTTTAACTTCCGAGCAGCCTGTAATAAAGGCAGTGCCGTCGATAAGGGCGGTTACGTCTGGAGCAGGAACTGTGTGTAGAGTTTCCCATGAAATGCCATGAACGACAGAACTTAGACTCAGCAAACTTGCCTTCCATCTGGAGAGACAAAACTGGTCCACACCTGTACCTGCTTCCACGTTACCAAAGTTGACACCCATTGCAATGCTTTTCCCCCAAATCACTTGAAGAAGCTTTTGTAGGACTTTGACATTTAAGTAGACTATGTCCTGATCACCCTGACAACTCTTGCATAGGACCTCGGTATAGAGTTTCCCCCAAAATTGCAATAAGAGAACAAGAACGACTACAGATGGGATAAGAGAGACCAGCAAAGCCCCACTGGCGTTGGAGGCCCAGCACCCCGCGCATCGAGGGGTGTCACTGCTGGGTGCCCCATGTTCTCACCTCAGCACCATGAACAGTGGTTGCTTGTCCTGGGCCTTTGGGTTGCTTGTGTGTGCAATACGTGTAAAATTCTTGAGTGCCAGGGCCTGCTGTGCTTTGTGAGAAGCCACCCTGGTTTTCTCGTTTTGTTTTGTTTCTGGCTGTGCCGCGTGGCTTGTGGAATCTCAGTTCCTCGACCAGGGATTGAACCTGGGCCGCGGCAGTGAAGGCGCTGAATCCTAACCACTGGACCACCAGGGAACTCCCAGCAGCCCTTGTCATCTACACCCTGGGACATTTGTTTCCCATGGTTATAAATGCTTGCTTTATGGCTGCGTTCATTCTAGTCACATGTCTGTTGTCCCTTGCTGCTTCCAGGGCATCGTGAGAGCGATTCGAGATTACCAGGGCCCCCTGAAGGAGCATGAGGTCACGATCTTTGTCCGAAGAGGTGGCCCCAACTACCAGGAGGGCTTACGGGTGATGGGAGAAGTCGGTAAGATGGGGAACCTTTTCTGTCTCTCCCACCCTGAGTGTCATGCCTCCTCGGGATTCCTGAAAGAGTCAGTCTTCCAGTGCCTCCGTGCCCTCCCTCCCGCCCCTGGAGGTGCAGCTTGCCTCTGCTGCTGTTCTGTGCCCTCCCGACACAGAGCACCTGACCGAAACCTAAATTCAGAATGGGCAGGAAGGCATTTCCATTCAGCTGTTCGTTTAGCAAATAATTGTGGAAGGCCTGCTGTGTGCCGGGCCCCGTGCTGAACCCTGGGGTCACAGCCACACGCGACAGATGACGGGCAGCAAGCCCTCGTGCAGTTGAGGACAGTGGCCGCAGCATCAGGCGGCATGAAGGAAGACGAGCAGGGGGAAGGGGGGACGTCTGTTCATCTAGCATCTGTGGGAGGGGACAGGGCAGTTTTAAATGAGGCAATCGGAGAACGCTTGACCAGAAAGGTGGCATTTGAGCAGAGACCTGGAGGAGGGAGCAGTCAGTGGCGACTGTCTGCCGAGGAAAGGGCAAGTCCCAAGGCCCTGGGGTAGGACCAGCTGGGAGGGCTGAGGGACTGGGGTCGGGAGAGCGAAGGCAGGGAGTCCGGGGATGGAGACAGAGAGGCCAAGGGAGCAGATATGCGCGGGGCTAGAACAGGTCCCGTGGGCACTTGGCTGTGACCCTGGCAGCTGCTGGAAGACTGAGTTGAGGAGTGACACCATTTGACTTAGGTTTGAGAAAGTTGTTTCAGCTGCTGGGTGGAGACAAGACCAGAGGGCAACCAGGTCGAAGCAGGGGGACCACCTAGGAGGCTGTGGCAGCCTCCAGGGCAGAGTGGTGGCCTGGACTGGGGGGCGAGGGAGGGAGACAGTGGTAAGTGTCCAGGCCCCGACCGCTGGTGGCCTGGATGGAGGGAGGGGTCCGGTAATTGATAGAACCGAAGGGAGTTGCCCCTCGCTGAGCTGAGGGCAGAGAGGGTGTGGGTCCATTTTGGTTTCCTTTCTTCCTTCTGCATTTTGGGCGTCTCCTGCAGGCTCCTGAGACCTCAGACTCAGAGCCGTCAAGAACTTGGGCACCACGTCACATCAGGGAGGACTAAGATTGGGTCTCCCTGAGTTGACCTGATAGAACCAGCAGCTTTGGTCTTGAGTGAAGCGCAGCCCCGTCATTAAGAGCAGTTATGTGTGGGGCGGGGGGGTCAGGGTGAGGAGGATATGAGACACTCCTGCTCGGAGATCACGCCCTCTAACTGGAGAGACAGAACCTTTCCACCTTCCCGTTTTCCCAAATCTGCTATCCATGGCAAACACTAACCCACCTAGATCACTTGAAGTGGTACCAAGTCCTAGTTTTCACCTAAAACCGTGGACCTGCCATGCACGTAGCCCTCGGAACAGCACAGTGAACGTTACTCAGTCATGCCTGGGACGTTAAACTCATGGGACAATGAACAAGTAAACAGCGGCTGGAACAAGAGTCTGTTTCGTGGGGATCTACAGGCAGGGAGGTGTGGAGGGGAGCGATTGTCGAGGTCAGGGAAGGCCTTTCCCAGGAGGTGGCACTTGAGCTGAGCTGAGTGACAGCCAGGTGACAGCTCCATGCAGAGGAAGGAACAGGGCCAGAGCCCTGGGGAAAGGAGCCCGGCTGTTCAGGAACAGAGGCTGGGCCTGGGTGGCTGCAGTGTGGTGGCCACAGGCGACAAATCTGGAGGGGGTTGGAGAGCCGGGCAACGGGAGGAGCGCAGGCTCTCATGATGCCTGTGGTCACTGGAGAGTGTCTGTGAAGCTGTTTCTTGCTCTTATTGGCAGGTAACCTTTACAAAGTTTTGTTTGGTGGTGAAGATAATGACCACCAACTTCTGGGATAATTGGTCTTGCACAGAAAGCGCCAGACATCGGGCGGGCTCTAAAGGGGCCTTGCCAGAGTCATGTGGCCTTCCTTGCAAGGCACTTATTAGGAGACTTGAACCATGGATGCTTTTCCGTCCCTCACAGGGAAGACCACTGGGATCCCCATCCATGTCTTTGGCACTGAGACTCACATGACGGCCATTGTGGGCATGGCCCTGGGCCATCGGCCCATCCCCAATCAGCCGCCCACAGCGGCCCACACTGCAAACTTCCTCCTCAACGCCAGCGGGAGCACGTCGGTAGGTGCCAGTCTTCCTCTGCCGTAAAGCCTGCAGAATCATCTTTGTTGCCCCTCATATCCCATCCCATCCTGGGCACAGTCCCCAGCTTTTTGGGGGCATTGGGGAGGTATGGGGAGAAGGTAGTATGTGGTTGGTTTCTGTGTCTCTGCCAGTTTTTTCTGCCCTATCAAGGTAGTGTAATGGAAAGACCAGGGATTTTTTAATCTGACCTGAGTTCAAGGGAGGAACCTTGGTGGGTATCGCCAAGAGCCTCAGTTTGCTCACCTGTAGCTTGGGGACAATACTAATTTCTGTCTCAGAGGGTTGTTAAATAGTTCTTTTGGAAGCAGCTTGTAGAGAACAGAGCTGTGCATAGTTCTTGTTACCTGAGTTCTTTGGGGCCTTAATGACCAGTAGCTTTTTTCCCAGCTGTTCCCTGCGACTGTTTCTCTCTCCTTGTCCCCCCAGACTCCAGCCCCCAGCAGGACGGCGTCTTTTTCTGAGTCCAGGGCGGATGAGGTGGCACCTGCAAAGAAGGCCAAGCCCGCCATGCCACTAGGTAACTCCCTGCAGTTTCAGGACTCTCCTGTCCCCCTTCCCTTCCTGGGCCCCGCTGGGTCAGCAGAGGTGGATGGAAAGCGGTTTGGGCTTTGCTTTTGGGCATGGTGCGTGGGATGGGAACAGACACGAGGAAGTGGTGGCTGGAGCCTTCCCCGTGGGCTCTCCTGGTGCAGAGGGCCCACGCTGCGCCTGGGTCACCCCACTCCCCATTGTCTTCCCCTCCGCCCCTTTCTGTGGGGTGTGTGAGCTGGGCAGGGAGGCTGCGGAGGAGACAGGGTTACAGAAATACCAGGTGGGGGCAGGGTCCCTCAGACTCTCTTCCTGAGTGGACGGCAGGAGCCCGAAGCTCAGAACGGCAGAGAACTCCCACACCCACGCCCCCAACCATCCTGGGGCTCTTACCAGGACATTCCCTTCCGGTGAGCCCACCGCCAGGGCACACACTGTCTACCAGCCCGTCTGTGCTTTGCCTGCTCGTCTGTCCCTCCTGTGATTCATCAGAGACATGATCCCTGCCAGCCAGCCCTTGCGACCAGCACTAGGTAACCTGTGTTAGTTACCACTGGGCTGACATGGCCTGTGCGGCCTCTTCCTGGGACGGACAGAGCGTGCTTAAGGCATCTTGTGAAATAGTGACTCTGGCTCCAGGCACTCAATATTGGAAGCTGCCGCCCTGCAGTCCCCAAACCGGCAGCTTTGTCCACAGCACAGAATGACAGGTCCAATCCCTCGGCCTAATCATCTCATTGTGCTTCATGGGGACAAAACAGGTTAAGAGGGTGGGACCGGGCCCTCTGTCCCTCTGGAGGGCCTGGGCCTTTGGTGTTCAGCACACCCTCCAAGCCTTGGTGCTTTTGCTCCTCTCTGCGCTCTGTGGTCCTTCTCCCCTTCTTGCCTCCACTCTGCTGATTGGGGGTCTCTCTTCTGTTGGCCTTGCTCCTGTCTGTTGTGAATAGACAAGAGACGGTGAGTGCAGCAGCCCTGCAAGGCTTGTCCATGGACCCCTCCCTGTTCCCACCCACTCCCTCCAAAGCCTCCAGCCATCAGCGGGTCACTCAGTTGCCTTGGTCATTTTCTTTGACAGATTCAGTCCCAGGTCCAAGATCCCCGCAAGGTAGGATGCCCCCAGCTCCGCGTGTGGCTTGTTAGCGGGTTACAGTCTTACGGTGTGCTTTGTCTCCCCGTCCCCGGTGGGTTGCAGTGTTGTCTGGTATACTTTCTGTCCCTGCCTTGGTGTGGCCTGCCCCAAGTCCTAGTCTTCGCTCTCCCTTCTTTCCCACCCCTGCTTATTTCACACCCCCGCTCTCCTTGCCGTGGGGCTGTGACTCCCTACGTGGGAGGGGGTGGAGAGCGCAGGAGGGGCAAGAGCCAGGCCCACAGCCTTGGAGAGTGGGGTGGAGCCGAGGAGGGAGGGTCCTCCGGGGAAAGAGGGAGCCATGGAAACTGAAGGGGGAGTGGCAGAGCCAGCGGGCCAGGAGGGGAGCCACTGACCACCTGATTTTCATCTACATCCCGTGATGTCCTCGTTTTCTTTTCCCACCTCAGCCTCACCACCGCCGACTTCATCCCAGACTCCCAGCACCAGGGACAAGTTCAGATTTCTCTGGGATTTGGGTGGAAGACAGAATGGAGAAGGAGAGAGAGAGACCCGGAAGGGTGTGCAGTAAATCTGGCGGAGGGGCTGGGCTTTGTCTGGTGTGTGAGGTCACTGTTTAGCAGGGACATTTTCTGTGTGTGTTCACACACACTGTACACGTTCATCTATTGACCGAGGTGAATAGGTTCATTGAGGTGAATAGGTGAATCAGTTCAAAGTGTCAGGGCCTCCATTTACCTTTTTGACATTGACAGCTGTGAGAGATCCCCCGCTCTGGGGAAGGGGAGTTTCTGGTGAAGGGGGGTTTCGTAATGATGACCTCTGACTCCTTGCTAAGAAGAGGAAAGGGGTAACTAGGCAAGGTCAAGTAGCCCTTCCTCCCCTACCTCTGGCAGCATCCACTGTTACCTAAAAGACCAGACCTGAGGCTGAGCCCTGCGCAGAAGGACAGAAGGAATGGGGGCAGACTCTCAGTGAGAGAGCTCTTGGCTGTGGAGGGTGGAGGTGGGGTTTAGACTTACTGTCCTGAGCGGTGCTGAGACGTGGGAGAGGAAGGAGGGCGGTGGATCAGGAAGGGAGGGTAGATTGGGCCAGGACAGCAGAGCCAGTGGAGGCGCCTGGTGGGGGCTTAGCCCCGGAGCACAGGTTCTCTCTGGGGCCTCCATCTGTGCTGCCGCTGGGCTGAGGATCGCCACCTTCAGCTTTGCCTTCTCTGTGCTCTGAGAGCTCCAGTTCTGCCCCCTTTCGAGCTGGAAGTGCGGGTGGGTTCGTAGAGATTCCAGGCCTGTCCTGATTTCTGTAGCCTCTCGGGTGGACAGACGGGTGTATGTGCACATGCGCTCATGCTGACTCTTGGGGGTGTGGGTTCCCCGAGGATGGGGAGTGGTGGGGCGGTGCTGGCTTTATATCCCTCCTCAGTTGCACAGTTGAGCTGCATCTCAGGTTAGGACAGAATCCTGGCTCTGATGCTAGATGACCTACAATCTTCGTCATTTGGCAACTCTGGCCTTCAGTTTTCTGGGGCTGGAAAGTGAGGGAACTGGATTAGGTGGTCTCCCTTGTTCTGTGATCTCATGTCTTGTTGGAACCCAGATGGGTCCAGGGCATGGTAAATCCCGGGTGTTTGCACCATCAGGAGCCTTCTGTCGTGAGAAGCTTATGGCTGTGATGAAAGAGGCAAGCCTGCGTAGGGATGAGAATCTTACATGCCTTGGGAGACTGGTCTCTTTTAGCCAACCTGTGCTAGTACAGTAGGTTAATTAATACCAATGCCCCTGAGTTCTCTGCATTATTTTCCTTGGGGGAGCTGAGAACCTTCCCTGTGGGCTACTTTTCTCCAGCAGAAAGCAGGAGGGTCAAGTGACCTGCCTGTCTGGGGTGACAGCTCAGAAATGCACTTCCGCCAGCTCTTGTTGTTCCCCTCACCCCTTTCCTGACGCCCCTTTCCGCCCCTTTCCTGCCGGCCTGTCCAAGAGCATTGTTCTGAGCAGGAAAGAGCCACCTGGGAGGAGGCTGTGGGGAGAAGGTCAGGTGGAAGCTCAGTTAGGATAAGGCTACAGCAGACCTCTTCATTGGACCTACGCTGACCTAGAATCAAGAGGATTCAAATCCTGTCCCGAGCTGGCTTATGTCCAAATTCACAGGTGATAAGGATTGTTGGGGAGCCGTTTGAAGTCTTGTGGTAGACAACAAGGTCCTACTGCATAGCACAGAGAACTATATTCAGTGTCCTTTTATAAACCATAGTGGAAGAGAATATACAAAAGAATATATATATGTATAACTGAGCCACTTTGCTGTACAGCAGAAATTAATACAACATTGTAAATCAACTATACTTTAATTTTAAAAAGTCCAAGGGACTTCCCTCGTGGTCCAGTAGTTAAGACTCCATGCTTCCTAAGTCAGAAAGAGAAAAACAAATATCGTATATTAACGCATATATGTGGAACCTAGAAAAATGGTACAGATGAACCAGTTTGCAGGGCAGAAATAGAGACATAGATGTAGAGAACAAACGTATGGACACCAAGGGGGGAAAGTGGTGGGGGGGTGGTGGTGGGATGAATTGGGAGATTGGGATTGACATGTATACACTAATATGTATAAAATAGATAACTAATAAGAACCTGGTGTATAACAAATAAAATTAAATTAAACAAAAACAAAACAAAACGACTCCATGCTTCCACTGCAGGGGGCACAGGTTCAATCCCTGCTTGGGGAACTAAGATCCCGCATGCCCACGCCCCCTGAAAAAAAAAAAGTTAAAAAAAAAAAAGTCTTTCGGTCACCCAAATTGGGAGAGCTTAACATTTTTTTCTGGTGACTTTAAAAATAATTGATCAAGCCCTCATTTGCATATACAAACCTTTCCTGTGAAGTTGAGCAGGTCCTGTAGGAATTCTGCTGTCTGTTCACTGCTGAGCCCTTTGCCAGCCAGGCAGGTCCTCTCAGTTCATTTTGCGCTCTCTGCCACCTCTTTCCAGAAGAAATCTAGGCGCCTCTTCCCCCCAGGTTCTCAGAGTTCCGTCTTCTTGACATTCCTTTGCAGTTTTGACGCGTCGCCCTCGCGGGACGTGGGGCGTGGAGGGGTCTGGCAGGCAGCCCCCGGGGGGGTGTGTTCTGGGTGTACTCGCTGTGTCTCTGCCCCCCAGGAAAGAGCGCCACCCTCTTCAGCCGCCATACCAAGGCCATCGTGTGGGGCATGCAGACCCGGGCCGTGCAGGGCATGCTGGACTTTGACTACGTCTGCTCCCGCGACGAGCCCTCGGTGGCTGCCATGGTCTACCCTTTCACGTGAGTCGTGCACGGCAGGGAGGCTGGATGCGGGCGCCGAGCGGGATGTCCTCATCCCATCTCCTCCAGCAGCAGCACAGAGCTGGGCGAGCCCTGGATTGTCCCCTTTGCCCGAGAAGCATCTGCCCACCCCAGACGTGGGCGGTCGATGTTCCTGGGGGATCTTTTTCCCCCACAGACTAAACTCTTTGAAGGCAGACCCTGCCTTTCCGCCTTCCGGGTGAAGCCCCTCCCGAGCCCTGGCAGGTTAAGAGTGTCCTGATCCCTCCTCTGCCTTCCTCACAGCGGGGACCACAAACAGAAGTTTTACTGGGGTCACAAGGAGATCCTGATCCCCGTCTTCAAGAACATGGCTGATGCCATGAAGAAGCACCCGGAGGTGGATGTGCTGATCAGCTTTGCCTCCCTGCGCTCGGCCTATGACAGCACCATCGAGACCATGAATCACGCACAGGTAGCTCACTGCGCCCTGGGGTGGGAGGCAGGGGCACCCTGAATGGCGTCCGCTGCGACAAAGGCCTTGGGACTCGGGACTGGCCAGTGATTTGGGGGATAGTGGTTGGAGACCTGATCTTCAGGAGGCAAGGTAGTCACCAAGGGTAGGTGGGCTGCTTACCCGGGCTGGGGAAGAGTCAGTCCGGGGTCGTCTTCCTCCACCAGGTCCTCTCTGTGCTGAGACTGGCTTTCAAAACAGGATTAAAAGCACTTTTTTTGCTTATTGTAAAATTGTTACATATTTATTATAGAAAAGAATTAAATGCTGATAGTAAGAAGAAGAGGGTAAATACCTCAAGTCTCATTTCCCAGAAATATGGTTGCTGACCTTTGAGTACATCCTTATTCACACCTTTTTCTGGGTTTGAACAAATGGAATAACCCTGTATCTGTTTTATAATCCTTCAGTGACTCTTTCCACAGCAATACTTACCAGCAACATCATTTTTGCTTTTTCAAGTCTCATGATGAGCATACATCCTTGTTTCCCCAGCGTAAATGTCTCGAAGTCAAACTGCTGCATCAGAATGTGCAGATTTGAAAGCCTTTGATCCATCCTGCCCAGGTGCCCTCCAGGAAAGTCCAGAAATGGGGATGTAAACTCCCATCACTAGTTTGAGAATGCCTGTTTCTCTGTACCCTTGCCAACACTGAACGCTTGGACGTAAAGAACGTATATACTTGACAAAATGATAGGCATTCTATTTAATTTGCATATCTTTGATTATTAACTAAGATGAGCTTCTGAAAATATGTATTGGCCATTTGCATTCTATGACATGGCCTCACCTCCTTTTTTTCTGTTGAGGTGTTTATCTTTTTTGTTACTGATTTGTAAGAGCCCTTAGGGATTAAGATATTGATTTTTCTGTTCAAAATTATTGTCTGATCCCAGACTGGCTTACTTCAGTTTGTGACTGGAGTAAACTTGTTTTGATATCTAGATGAAGCAAAAAAGAAAACACATCTGCTAAAAATGAGCGGCTTTTCTAGTTTAGAAGAGAGGTTGGTGAACTACAGTGCAAGGGCCAAACCCAGCCCCCTGCCTGTTGTAAATAAAGTTTTACTGGAACACAGCCATGCTCACTCATTTACATATTGTCCATGGCTGCTTTTATGCTGCAGAGGCAAAATTTAGTCATTACCACAAAGACCACATGACCAACAAACCCCAAAACACTATCTGGCCCTTTATAGAAAAAGTTTGCCTTGGATCTTTCCCGCCACCCCCCACCACCCCCTCTGGCTTCTCCCTCAGCCCACTCTCTGGTCCAAGTGTGGAAGCAGCTTGTTTCTATCAAGGTTTTGTCCTGTGGGGATGCATAGTCAGAGCCTCAGAGGGCACAGCAGGGATAGCCCTAGATAGCTGCTTTATGATCCGGCACCTGGACAGGTGGGAAACAGGTGGGGCTGAGTCTCATGAGTTTTTGGATAGGTGAGAATATAACAGTTTTGACTACAGCAAGTTTTCAGAAACATTTGTTCCTACTTGGTTACTGACTCACTCTGGTGTTAACCAATGGAGCGCAGTTTTGGGTGCCTCTCTTTGGGGGGAGGGTTGAATGATCAGGGTAGGAACAGAGGCCTGTGGGAAGAAGGGGGTGCATATTGTTATCATTACTCCTGGAAGGGGGCCTGGGAGATGGGTTCTGGAGTGGTCGCTGCCTCGACATCCCAAGTGGTGAAATGATAACGGGAAGGGACTGTCCTCGTGCTCTAGATCCGGACCATCGCCATCATAGCTGAAGGCATCCCCGAGGCCCTCACGAGGAAGCTGATCAAGAAGGCGGAGCAGAAGGGAGTGACCATCATTGGACCTGCCACTGTGAGCATCCCTTCCACTTCTGGGCCCACAGGAAGCTCATTGCTGACTCTACTGTCTCCCATCTAGTTTGAAAAGATTGAGAGAGTACCTGTTGAAAGTCAGTCTGTCCATTTCCAGTTAATTTTTTTTTTCCGGCTGCGCCATGCGGCCTACAGAATCCTGGTTCCCCAACCAGGGGTTGAGCCCGGGCCCCGGCAGTGGAAGTGCTGAGTCCTAACCACTGGACCGCAAGGGAATTCCCTGTCCGTTTCCAGTTAATTTTTAAAGGGCTCTCTCCGCAGACCATATCACCTTTACAGTTTTGAGGGGCTAACAAGATTTTTTTAAGTGTCCACCCTCAGACAACCATTGCATGGTCTATGATTATTCTTTCAACTGTAAACCAAAGAAGAATCTACCTAGGGACCTTATTTTTGACCCAAAGGCCTTTACATAAGAAAAAATTGCCCCGTGAATGTTTTTTGTTTTTGTTGTTTGTTTTTACTTAGTTGTTGCATTAAAAATTTGGCTGAAGCTAAGAATTTTTTTTTTTAACATCTTTATTGGAGTATAATTGCTTTACAATGGCGTGTTAGTTTCTGCTGTATCACAAAGTGAATCAGCTGTATGTATACATATATCCCCATATCCCCTCCCTCTTGCATCTCCCTCCCATCCTCCCTAACCCACCCCTCTAGGTGGTCACAAAACACCGAGCTGATCTCCCTGTGCTATGCGGCTGCTTCCCACTAGCTATCTGTTTTACATTTGGTAGTGTATATATGTCCATGCCACTCTCTCACTTCGTCCCAGCTTAACCATTCCCCCTCCCCATGTCCTCAAGTGTAAGATTTTTGAGCTAAGCAAGGGAACCTTTCATCTTGGAGGTAGAGGGTGATCTTGAGCAGAGGTGTACACTTGCATCAGACACCTTTACTGGGTGCTGTTGCCCTTTTGGAGCAAAAAAGGCGACCTAACCCTGAGTATACACCTCCAAATCTGCAGTCGTAAGCCACGTTTTACCAATAAGGCTCCCTTTTTTCTGTGTGATGTCTCTTGATGGGGAGAAGAGAGTCTTCCTCAGCAGGAAACCTGACATGCAGGTGCTGGCCAGGGTGGGCTGGGCAGGTAATCCCGGGCTCTGTGACCACCCCCCGAGCTCTATGGTCAATCAGCCCGCCCTCCTCCCTGACCGCGGTTTCCGCTCCTGCAGGTTGGTGGCATCAAGCCCGGGTGCTTTAAGATTGGGAACACTGGCGGGATGCTGGACAACATCCTGGCCTCCAAGCTGTACCGCCCCGGCAGCGTGGCCTATGTCTCGCGTTCAGGCGGCATGTCCAACGAGCTCAACAATATCATCTCTCGGACCACAGATGGCGTCTACGAGGGCGTGGCCATCGGCGGGGACAGGTGATCAGCTGAGGGACAGGGCGCTTGGTCCTCTATCTCTGCTCGCCGCCCGCCGCTGAGTTCCAGGCACATAGGGATGTTGCTTAAGTCCATAAAGTGGGGCATCTCTTCTCTGTCTCAGGACCAACATGAGCATAAGATCAGAAAATACAGAAAAAAACACAGAAAGGTGTTTTAAAAGGTGTTTGGGCTTTGGGGGTAATTCTGTTTGTTGTCTGAGTTGTGGCCGGAGGGTGGCAGCAGAGTGCAGTGCTTAGCAGGGCTCATTCTGAAATCAGACCCCGGGGGGTTCAAATCCCAGTTTCCCTGTTTGGGGGGGTGCGGGGTGGGGGCAATCCTGGGCAGATTACCAACCCTCCCTAGACCTCCATCAACCTTACATAGCAAACGGGTAAAGTCAGTCCCTACCTCCTGGGGTGGTTGGAGGATTAAATGAGACTAACACAGGGCCTGGTGCTTAGTTAGTACTCAGTGCTAGTTGTAGTTAGTAAGAGTGAAAGGAAAAACTGTTCCGTTACTCACTACCGTACTCACACTTCTGGCCACAAATGTGGCCAGATTTTCCCACACGAAGCAGTTCTCTGATTCTCTGCAGACACCAGCTGGAGGTCCTACAGTTCAGTTCACTTCTCACACTCTACTTCGAGATAGCATCATAGCGTCAGGTTCCACAGGTTCGGGGCTCAGTCCCACAGGAGTGCCCCCAACTTCATATGTCAGTCGCAAGTCCAGCCCTCTGGTACTTCTGACCACCGGCTATAAGTCGGAGGTTCCCAAGACCCCCTCCTCAAGTTCGATAATTTGCTAGAAGGGCCCACAGAACTCAGGAAGAGTTTGCTCACTAGCTTACCGGGTTATTACAAAAGGATGCAACTCAGGAATAACCAGATGGAAGAGGTGCATAGGGCAAGGCATGTTGGGTGCGTGGAGCTTCCCTGCCTTCTCTGGTGAACACACCGCAGGAGCCCTCCAAGAGTTGCCTCATGAGAACAAAAGACACTCCTATCACCCCCATGACTAAGGAAATTACAAAGTTTTTAGGAGGGCTGTGTCAGGAACCGGTGTCAAAGACCAAATATCAGAACAAAAGATGCTCCTAGCACCCCTGGTCACTCAGGAGATTACACGTGTTTTCAGAGCTCCGTGCCAGGAACTGGGAGCAGAGACATATACATATTTCTTATTATTTCACAAATAGTGTCCTCATTATTTTTGTTAGTAGCAACAGTAATCAGTAGGTCGTCAATTGAGTAATGTCTTAGAGCAATGCCTGGTACTTATTACCATAATAAATGTTAGCCATTACTGTTTACTGTTACTACTGCTGTTACTACTGCCACTGTTCGGCTCAGAAACCAAAAGCTGTTGGGAGAGTGAGTCACCTTGTCAGTCTTCTTGGCTCTCCCAAGTCATTTCAAATGGAGCAACTGCGTGAGAAGGGACTCGCTGAGGTCTTCAGGGTGGTGGCCTTGGGACCCCTAGTCCCCAGGTGCTCCCTGACAAAAGGCTCTGGGTCAGACGAGTCTGGGCAGTGCTGCCAGTTGTACTGTCCTCTTGGGATTTAAATGCTCCTGAGCATATCAGAAGCACTCGAAGATCTACAAGGACCTTGTAGATCTTAAGCCTACTTGGCCTTAAACAACTCTTTTGCAAACTCATGTGACGGTAGAAAATTTAAAAGAATATTTTGGCCTATACACAGACCTTCTAGCAATCGCCTAGGATATAGCTTGGAACGTTGTATTAATTACCTTTTGCTGTGTTTTAAAAAAATCACCCCAAAACAAAGTGGCTACAAACAACAATAAACGTGTACCCTCATGGTTCTTGTGCGTTAGGATTCAGGGCTCAGTTGGGCACTTCTGGCAGGTGGACTGTCTGTTGAGGTGGTCAGATGTGGCACGCTGGAGGTGGCCCGTCCACGTGGCTGGCAGGTGGTTCTTCTCTGCGGGCTTCTGCACAGGCTGCTGAGGGTCCTCAAGACTCGGCGGCTGGCTTCCCCTAGAGCGAGCCATTCAGGGGAGAGTGCTGGACAGAAGCTATTTTTTTTATAACCCCGCCTTGGAAGTCAATGTCACAGAATGACTTCCTCCATATTTTGTTCATTAGAAGCTAATCATTAAACTCTATCCAAATTCAGGAGGAGAGGCATGAGTTTCCACCTTTTTAAAAGAACTTGTGGACATATTTTACAATCACCCCACATGTGCTCTCGAGGCATCTCTTACTGCCGTATGAACTTCTCTGGGCTTACTGATTCCTCTTCCTTCCCTTCCCTTGTGCCCCATTTACTACCTCCCCCTCCCCCATTATTCCTAAGGCATCTCTGGACCCTCACTGGGCATCCACACCCACAAAAAACCCCGCAGTGTTCTTAGTACAGGTGTGCTTCCCACACCTGTACACACACCTCACCTCACTGAGTCTCCTGATCCTGAACACCCTCCCTGCTCTCACCAGGTACCCCGGCTCAACATTCATGGATCATGTGTTACGTTACCAGGACACCCCAGGAGTCAAAATGATTGTGGTTCTTGGAGAGGTGAGTTATTTTTAAAAAATGGTTTTACAGCAGAGATTGACACAACATTGCAAATCAACTATACTTCAATTTAAAAAAAAAAGGGTACTTGATTATTAAAGGAAAAAAAATTTTTTTAATTATAAAAGTAATGATGATTTTAGTTTTTAAAAAATTCATGCATTTTGGTTATCTATAACTGAAAGTGACAGTCCCTGGTAATCCTACTCCCTAGACACTGGGGCTTAGAGGCTGTCACTGTTAACACTGCCGTGTTTGTTCCTAGGAGAGAAGTTCTTGCCTCTCGGTGGCACAAGATATTTTAGTGCCAGCAGAGGAGAAGCTTTCACTGGCTGGCCCCAGTCTGTCCCTGGTGGGCAGTGGCTAGCTGGAGTCAAAGAGCCTCTCTTACTTGTGCCCCTGATCAGGTCTGGTCCTAAATTATCTCATACCCTTAGATCAGGAAAGGGGAGTTCCGGGGACTCTCCGAGGATACCCACTGCCCTTTAAAAATTCTTCCTTGCATCCAATCTCGATCTTCCAGGCCAAAGCCCATGTCCCCTCATTTTCTAGCCAAGTTCTAACTCGGGACACCTGATGACCCTGGCCCCTACCTGATTTGGGACAGATTTCCTGCTGCATTGCTGCTCTAGGTGCAACTCAGAATGGGTTCCACTGACTTGGGGGCTTTTTCTTGTTCCCTGTTCCCTGGCAGATAGGGGGCACGGAGGAATATAAGATCTGCCGGGGCATCAAGGAGGGCCGCATCACCAAGCCCGTGGTCTCCTGGTGCATCGGGACCTGTGCCACCATGTTCTCCTCCGAGGTACAGCCGGGACAGATCCCTGCTGGGCAGGGAGGCCGAGAGAGGGGGTGTCTGAGGGGAGCCGTGTGGTCATCTTATGAAGCAGCTGGTTTCTTCGATAAACGTTTATTACCTGCTTGGTTCCTACAAGGTCCAGCTGGGGCCCTGCTCTCTAGAAGCTAAAATCCAGTTGGAAGAGACAAACTCATAGCCAGATTAAGGCCAGAACAAGGCTCTGAGTCCCTTCTCAGAGTAGGAGCAATTTACTGCCTGGAGGAGTTGAGGTGGCTTCATGGAGAAGATGAACTGCTCCTTAAGGAATAAGGAGGAGTTTGCTGACCGAGAGGGAGGCCTGGGAGGGAGAGGACACACCCTAGGCTCAGAGCTGGGGAGGGCGGTGGTGGGAAGTTCTGCGTTCTGTGCGGGGAGAGGCTGTAGAAGAAAACCTCTGGATGTGTTAACATGACCGGATGCCTGTGACAGTGCCTGGGGGCAGAAGTAAGTACAGCCTGTAGTGGATGTTAGATAGAAAAGCTCTGAGCTGTCGGACTCCTGCTGGGTGGGATCGGCCAGACCTCAGCCCCTGTAGTCCAGCTTAGACAATCCTCTGTCTCGAAGATGGCCCACCCGGTGAGGATGAAACCGAGGCAACAACCACCTGTCACCCATCAGTTCATCAGTAGCTGAGCAGGCTCTGAGTGTAAGGCCTTGACCTCTGCTGTGTGTATATGAAACAAAACTTGGCCATCAAGGATTCCTGCAGCAATGATAATCCCTACGCTTAAACCCTCAATTCTTCGAGTTAGCCTGTCACCCTATCCTTTCGCCCTGGATTGCTTGCCTTTCCCCTTCAGAGTCCTGCCCACCTCCAAGTGGCAGTATTTGTCCAGTTGTAAAATGCACCTCTCTTTTGAACCAGCAGTTCCATTCCTGCAAATTTACTCTGTGGGTCTGCGTGCAAAAATATTTCAAGGTATGTGTACAAGGATACTCACTGCAGTGTTGCGATGGCAAGAAAAGGAAACACCCTAAACGCTGGTCGGGAGGGGACTGTGTCCTCATGGCACGGCCATGTAATTGGAAACCAGGCAGGAGAAGAATGAGGTGGATTTTGAGATGTCGACATAGGGTTCAAGTTATGTTGACTCTAAGAAGGGGCAGGGTGCGATAAATGCTTATCACAGGATCCATCTGGTGTAACTATGAACTGTGTATGTGTATCTGTTCTCTAAGTAAGTGAAACGGGAGGGAGCGGGTCACAGAATCCTGCCCATCCTCCAGGGCTGAGCTCCACTCTCACAGGCTTGAGAATCAGCTCTTGGTGGATCTGTGTGACTGGGGCAAGTCGTTTAGCCTCTCCGTACCTCAGTTTCCTGAGCTGTAAAAAGGGGATGATTCGGGGTTGTTGCGAGACTTACATAAGAAGGTAATTGTAAAGGTCTGCCACATACAGGTCTTAGCAAATACTCATTTCCATTCTTCAACACACCTGTTCCATGAAGCTCTTCCTGATTCCTTCTTCACGGCTGCTCTCCCCTCCACCGCAACAGCCAAAAATAATTCCTCCCTTCCCTCCAGGGTTTCTCTTCACCAGCTCTGCTTTACAAGAGCCCCCCACCTCCCCACTCCCACTATGCCGAGGACACCTCCAAGAGGGCAAGGACCCTGCTCTTCTGTTTCTGGCCAGGTGCTCATCATCGCCCCGTGGGTAGGGCAGGTCCTCAAGGTGTTTTACTTTTGCTTTTTGATTCGTTTTTTTAACAACTTTGTGTAGTTTCAAGGATATACAAATGTAGAATAGTACCTTGACAGCCCAGCTAATAAGTGCTTTTTGATTTCTTGAACGGGTCATATGACCTTGCAGAGCTTTCTGCCCTATAGAGGAGGTGAGATAGGTATACAACACAATATCCTCAGTTCAGTGCCTCGGGGAAACTGAACTGAGAACTGGGGGATGGGAGTAGAGACAAGGGGACAGTGGTAAGGTGGCATTTTCACAAATCACTGGTCCTGTAGCAGTGGTCCTCAAAACAAAAACAACGGGAAGCTTCTATAAATTATGAACATGCGATATCATCTCTCTCCCTTCTAAAAGCTTTAGTGTTAGCTTTGAGAAATCTGAGTTACACTTGCTTAACTTCCTTGGACACAGTGTTCTCTAAGTTTATGTAAATGCAGAACCTCCTTCCCACCCCATCCACCCACGCAGACTAAATCCTACAAAGAAGGCATTGGGAACCCACTTTGAAGCATGTGTCTTCAAGCCTCGCTAACTGGAGCAGCGGCTCCTAACCTTTTCAACACTTCAGCCCCTTTTGTTATGTGTCGTGGTATAGAGCACAGTGAGAGGCCACATTGCCTGGTTCAAGTGCTACCACATACTACCTGTGTGACCTCGGGCAAGTTACTTTACCCGGCTGTGCTTCCATTTCCTTATTGAGAGGAAACAGTCGTAGCTACTGAACGATGACATTTGTAAAGCTCTTAGAAAAGTGCCTGGACACGGTGTTATTTAAACAGGGAAGGTATTGTTATGATTACCCACCACACCTGCCCTAATCAGGGTTTTATACCATGTTTCATTAGGTTAATTCCTTTTCCTTGTTGCTTAATCAGAGACACAGGTAACACTTAGCTCTTCCGATTGGTTTTCTCTTCCCTCTCGCTCCCCATAACCAGTTACTACCCCTCCATATTCTATTGACTTTATAGTTTAATCTTAGTTCATGCTCAGCTGGAAGGAGGCAATAGCTAATTGGCTCCCTGTGATTGTTGCTAAGTGGGAATACAGGCCAAATGGTGCAAAATCTGACTTTTTAAAAGAAGCTGGAAATTTGTTGTTCTTGTTGTTTTTTAAAAACCATTGAATTGTGCACTTTATTTATTTATGGCTGTGTTGGGTCTTCGTTTCTGTGCGAGGGCTTTCTCCAGTTGCGGCAAGCGGGGGCCACTCTTCATCGCGGTGCACGGGCCTCTCACTATCGCGGCCTCTCTTGTTGCGGAGCACAGGCTCCAGACGCGCAGGCTCAGTAGTTGTGGCACACGGGGTTAGTTGCTCCGCAGCATGTGGGATCTTCCCAGACCAGGGCTCGAACCCATGTCCCCTGCATTGGCAGGCAGATTCTCAACCACTGCACCACCAGGGAAGCCCGTTGTTGTTGTTTTTAATTAATTTATTTACTTATTTTTGGCTGCGTTGGGTCCTCGTTGCTGCGTTCGGGCTTTCTCTAGTTGCGGCGAGCGGGGGCTACTCTTCGTGGCGGTGGCTTCTCCTGTTGCCGGGCACGGGCTCTAGAGCGCAGGCTCAGTAGTTGTGGCTCACGGGCTCAGTTGCTCCGCGGCCTGTGGGATCTTCCCGGACCGGGGCTCAAACCCGTGTCCCCTGCATTGGCAGGCGGATTCGTAACCACTGCGCCACCAGGGAAGTCCCATTTGTATTTTTAATGATATCTTCTGGTGTTCTGTTTTGCTTAATAAGGGTACATCCTTTATACAAAGTATGCGCAGGACAGTCAGATCATGCCTGTGAGCTCAGCTTAGCTAAGGCTGGCAGTTTGTAACTTCTCACAGTTGCTCAAAACTAACGGCTATTCTCTGTCTCCCCACCCCCCCACCCCGACAAGAGCCCCACGGGAAGCCACATGAAGGTGTTTGTGGAGTTGGGCGCCAGGCTTGGTGTCCTGGCTGTAGTGTACCAGCTGTGTGACCTTGAGTAAGCTCTTGAACTGCTTGGTGCCTCAGGTTCTCATCTGTGAATGAGAGTCAGCCATCGTGCCTATTTAGTGAGCCTTCTGGAGGCTTGAAGTGATTCACATAGAGCACTGAGTGGGGTCTGGCCTGTAATCAGTGCCGATGGTCCCAGGAGCCTTTGTCCTCTCTTTCAGGGGATTAAGGGGCCTGGTAAAGCTGTTCTCCTTTGCCTTCCAGGTACAGTTCGGCCACGCTGGAGCTTGTGCCAACCAGGCTTCTGAAACTGCAGTAGCCAAAAACCAGGCTTTGAAGGAGGCCGGAGTGTTTGTGCCCCGGAGCTTCGATGAGCTTGGAGACATCATCCAGTACGTGGAGCTGGTGGAGGATGCCACCTCCCTGTCCCTTTCCCATTCCCTCCCGAGGACAGCACCCTCTCCAAAATATAGGTGTCTTATATTCTTGGACCCTCTCAGGTGTCTAAGGCAGCTCTACGGATGGTGCAAAATCCTTTCTTTTTGGCTTTCATTTTGTTTTGTTTCTAGAAGCAGCAGTTACGCGCCGTTCAGACTGGTGTTAAAACATTTCTGAGCCTACCTAGTTGGCGGGCCATAAGTGAGAGAAGGGCATAGAAACATTAGAAAATGTCATCTCAAACCAATTGATAAAGAGCTGCTGGATAAGCTATTGTCTCTTCCCGGTCCTTCTGTCTGGCCTTCCATGGCTTCCAGATTCTCAGCCTTCTCTAAAGCCCCATTCAGAGACGGTGGGGCAGGCCTTGGCTACAACCTGTTTTCGTTTAGTTCTCGGGAATCCACCTGGTAACTGCTGACAGGAGGGGATACAGAGCTGGGAAACTCTGGGGTAAGAGGGAGGAGCGTTCGTGGGATGGCTTAGAAGAGCCCAGAAGAATAAAATCCACATGGATGTCTTTTCTCCTCCCCTTCCCCTGCCTCCCAGGTCCGTGTACGAGGATCTCGTGGCCAGAGGGGTCATCATACCTGCTCAGGAGGTGCCGCCCCCGACGGTGCCCATGGACTACTCTTGGGCCAGGGTAGGTGCCACGTGTGTCCCTGACTGTGTGGGCAAGGTGCACTGGAGCTTGTGAGGTGGCCCCTTTTGACCAGCAGGTGAAACAAATGCAGGGCCCAGGAGGGCAAGGGGCGGCGTGTATCTCCCACAGCTGTGTGGCCTGACCTGGGAACAGGGGCTGGGGACAGACAATGTCCTCTAGAGCTGTTTGCACCTGCTAAGAGATTTCAGGCTACTTGTCTAAGGCGGGGGCATAGATAAAGAGCGAATTTTCTTATATACAAGAACTCTTAGAAATCAATTTTTTTTTAATAATTTATAAATTTATTTATTTACTTATTTTTGGCTGCATTGGGTCTTCGTTGCTGCACGCGGGCTTTCTCTAGTTGCGGCGAGCGGGGGCTACTCTTCGTTGCGGTGCGTGAGCTTCTCATTGCGGTGGCTTCTCTTGTGGAGCACAGGCTCTAGGCGCACGGGCTTCAGTAGTTGTGGCACATGGGCTCAGTAGTTGTGGCTTGCGGGCTCTAGAGCGCAGGCTCGGTAGTTGTGGCTCGCGGGCTCTAGAGCACAGGCTTAGTAGTTGTGGCACACGGGCTTACTTGCTCTGTGGCATGTGGGCTCTTCCTGGACCAGGGATCGAACCCGTGTCCCCTGCATTGACAGGTGGATTCTTAACCACTGCGCCACCAGGGAAGTCCCTAGAAAATCAATTTTTAAAAGACCAATACCCATTAGAAAAATGGATAGGAGATGTTCTTTCAACATAAAGAGATGCTCAACTTCACTCTTTATAAAAGAAACCAAAGTAGAAACTGTGACATCAATTTTGCTCTACAGGTCAGCAAAGAGAAAAAAAAAACAGTTCTCTGATACGTTGTTTGTATGGGTGTGAGGAGGCTGCTACATTGATTCATTGGTGGTGAGAGTGGTATTGACACAGCCTTTGTGAAAGGCAGTTGGGTAATGTCAATCCAATTTAACAGCGCTCCTACCTTATGGCCCGGCCGTTCCAAGTCTGGAAAGCTCCTTCAAGGAAATGCTTGCGTATACACACTTGCTCAAGAATATTTTTCTAGTTGATGGTCATCAGTGGAGGAATGGCCAACCTGTAGGATTGTCATATGAGGGGATACTCTACAGTAGTTAAAGGAATGAACTAGATCTACATATGTGCTGACATGTGTAGAGCTCAGATTCATTGAGTGACCAGCACATTATAGGACAGTATTTATATTATGATTATGAAAAATGTAGGCACGCAAAACACCGCTGTCTCTTCTCCACGTGTCCATGTGTGTAAATAAAAGTGGAGAAAGAAAGGTCCAGAAAGATGTCCTCTAAACTAACAAACACGAAGGCAGAAAACCAAGATGGGGTGGAGGTCAAAGGCAACATGATTTTAGCTGTTCTAGTGTGGATTTTTTAAAAGGAGGGTGTATTCATGTTGCTTCTATAATTAAAACATAACTTAAAAGCATTTCTTAAGTTCACAAGGGATAATTGAAGAAATGGGCTTGGACTGAGTTAGCTGATGCTACCCCTGTTGTGCCCCAACTCTGGAAACGGAGGATTCAGGAGCTCAGTCCCCTCCCCCAGGGAAAGGACGTGTTGAGGGGATTCCCCATTTTCCCAGCCATGTGCCTCATTACATTTTGCTGGGGGACTGGTAGCTGTGTGTAGAGTATTTTAAAAGTTGTCCCTTTGGATTCATTCTTGCATTTCTTAGCCAGGCGACCTGGGGCTGGTTACTCTGTTTGTGAGGTTAAAATGAACCCCTGGATTTCAACAGCTTAGCGAACTGCCTGGGCCCGCAAACGCTTGGTAAAGACCAGCAACAGTGCCCAGGCTGAGTGGGTGCCATGGCATGATTGCTCCTATTTTCTACGCCCCACATGAAAGGGCTTTTGCGCTTCCTTCTTGGGAGGACTTTGAGGGCTGTTGCTTGGCCGCCAGAATTTAAGACCTGCCTGGGACACTGGTTCTGGGCACAGACAGTGGGGCCGTTGTGGGAAAATCTCTGTGGTCACCACAGCCCTGCTTGCCTCTGCCCCCATCTGTGCTCAGGAGCTGGGCTTGATCCGCAAACCTGCCTCGTTCATGACCAGCATCTGTGATGAGCGAGGACAGGAGCTCATCTACGCGGGCATGCCCATCACTGAGGTCTTCAAGGAGGAGATGGGCATCGGCGGGGTCCTCGGCCTCCTCTGGTTCCAGAAAAGGTGAGGCATGGAGGGCAGAAGATGGTAGGGCCCTGTGACTCAGTTAATTTTCTTCCCCTGACAAGGGAGTGGGGGTGGGCAGCCTTGGGGACCATGTCCAGGGCCACTCTTTATGGCCACAGATCAATTGAAAGGTCAGAGAAAAGAGATAAAGGATGTTCCTAAGTCTTCCAAGGACAGAAAGGCCAGCCTTAACCAAGAGAAGTAGAAAGCAATGACCTCATCAGGGATCTTGGATCAGCCCCTTTCCCATGGGAACTTTTAAAGAAATGGGCCAGAGTTGAATGCAGGCCTCTTGAGAGAAAGGTAGGGATTAGCAAAGGAGGTCTAGAGGCGTCCAGTAGCTTAAGGAGTGCAGGCCTGCTGGAGTCGCTGAACCGGCACAGTTAAAAGTACCTTGTATTGTGTCCTCTGTAAATTTGTGTCTCATCAGCCTGCATGGAGAAAAAAATTGGTCTTCTCTGCAGCTCCCAAGCTTAGCCCTCCCCTGGGACTGACAGTTGAGCAAGGAGGCCAATGAGTGCATGTTCACAGAGCCCTGGCTTGGAGTGGCTCTGGGCAGAAAGCCAGGGGGAAGTCTTGGTTTGTGTCCTGCCCTCACCTGAAGAGAGATGGGTCTTGGTCCTGCTTTGGACCCTTCCTGGGAAAAGTTCAAGGGTTGTAACACCCGAGCAGGTTTCACTGTGTGTGCTCTTGCGTCCCCAAGGCTCCAGACTTTGGTTTTTGTTTGTTTTTTTGTTTTTCGTTTTTTTTGTTTTTTGGGATTTTTTTGGCTGTACCGCTCAGCATGTGGGATCTTGTTTTTTGGGGTTTTTTTTTGACTGCGCCGCACGGCTTGCGGGATCTTAGTTCCCCAACCAGGGATTGAACCCATGCCCTCGGCAGTGAAAGCATGGAGTCCTAACCACTGGACTGCCAGGGAATTCCCCAGACTTTGTTCTTAATCATCAGCTGGGAGGTTGATCGCTGTGCACTGTGAAAGGGACAGGGATCTCACCTCCTCTCTGTCTGGCATGGGGAGAGTAGTAACCACAGAAAAGGTCACATCCTGTCACAGCAACTCAGGCTGAAAACTGCCTAAAGAAGAGATTTCAAACCCTGCTTGCTAACCTCAATTCCAAAAGCAGTATTTGATCTCGGCAACATCCAGAGCCACTTAGGAATCAGAAGGTTCTGCCTTGGAGTTGTAAGATAGTATTAGGCCTGGATTGGGAGGTTGCTGCCCTTCTTGAGTTTGAGTGACTTGTTCAAGGAGACGGGAGACAGGAGGACCGTGGCGTTGTCAGCGTATCTCCTGTTCAGCCTCTTGCCTTTGTTCCAGCTCTCCTGTCCTCTCCCCTTTACTCCTTTACGCCCTCCTCCAGGTTGCCCAAGTACTCCTGCCAGTTCATTGAGATGTGCCTCATGGTGACGGCTGATCACGGGCCAGCCGTCTCTGGGGCTCACAACACCATCATCTGTGCTCGGGCCGGGAAGGACCTGGTTTCCAGCCTCACCTCGGGACTGCTCACCATCGTGAGTACTGTCTGTCATCCTGGGAGGTGAACAGCAGGGACACCAGGCTTTAGCATCATGCCGCTTGGCTGCAGCGGGGTCGTAGAGGGAGTCGTGGAGTGTGACACCCCGTGCTGGGGGCTGTTCGGGGCATGCCGGATTGGCCTGCGAAGCTGAAGGAGACTCTGACAGCTTGGGGCGACATGGGCTGGCTTCTCCTATAGGGCGACCGGTTTGGGGGTGCCCTGGATGCAGCAGCCAAGATGTTCAGCAAGGCCTTTGACAGTGGCATCATCCCCATGGAGTTTGTGAACAAGATGAAGAAGGAAGGAAAACTCATCATGGGCATTGGTCACCGAGTGAAATCGGTAAGTTGTCGCTCTCAAGGCACTGGATCTACAGGGTGGATGGGGACGAGAGAGCACTGATTTAGTTGGGCACAGCCGGGCTCTCGGCTCCCAACATGAAAAGCTTTGTTGACAGATGCCAGCACTGAGGCAGCTGTTTTTTCCATTATAATACAGACTGCCCTTAAACAGTTTTTATTGTGTTCAGTTGTGGTGTGAAAATATGATGAGCTGGAAACTTGGTAACTTTAGCTTCCCAGGTGAATCTTAATAGGAGAAAGGACTAAGGTCAGGGTTAAGGGGACATATTGGTCACCTTAGGCTACATAATGCTGCAGGTTGCGGTAACAAACAACTCCAAAAATCTCAGTGGCTCACAGCAGCAAAGGTTTGTTTCTTACTCATCCTCCATCCACTGTGGGTTGGCTGCGGCTCCGGCTCCGTCATCTTCACTGAAGGAGCAGCCCCTATCCAGGATGTGCTGGTCTCATGTCAGAAGGAAAACAGCCATGGCAGAACCACAAGAAAGCTCTTAAAGCTTCTGCTTGGAAGTTGCACAGCCCCCTTTTTTTCACTGACATTTCATCGGCCAAAGCAAGTCAGTGTGGTTAAGCCTGACACCACTGGGGCAGGAAGAGTAATAAAATCAGGGCCAGCCCGATTGGGAGAGGCCAGCGTGACTATTCTAAGTAATTAATAGAGTCTCTCACAGGGCGGGTAGTCCTCTGTCTGTCCTGTGTGAGCTGTGTTTAGAAATCAAAGGCAACGAGAGAAGAGGAAGCGGCAGCTGCTCGGGGTCCTTGGCTCCGTAGCTCCAGAAACCTCACTCTGCTGGTCTGAGCGGGGTGTATGACTCACATTAATACAAGAGGGTCATGCGTGTGATCCAGGCATCCCCATGCTCGGCCAGCTCAGGGTAGATCCAGAGGCAGCTGGATGGCAAAGACTGAACCAGGGACAGTGGTTCCTTCTGAGGGACGTTGCATCTGGACTCACAGAACTTGGCTCAGCCATCACCACCTCCCAGGCAGACGGCACACGCACAGCACAGGGCATCTTCCCCAGCTAGCGGCAGGCCTGCGCTGCCACACCCAGTCTTTGGGTGCCTTCCTTCCTGGACTCCATCCTGACCTCGCGTGTCTTGGCCAAGGGAGGAGGTCCCTGTGGTATCGGGACTTGGCGGGCGCCTAACCTGTCTCACTACCCTCCCACCCCCAACAGGTGATCGCTTAGTGTGGGTCTCTGAACAGAAGGTTCATCTCCATTCATCTCAGGTCCAGACGTTTTCCTGGAATTTCAGGGATGCTTTGCTGCTCCACTGCCAACACGTGCTTGCTTAGTTAAAAACTTAGAACTTGGTTACAGCTTGACTAGGTTGCCGAGCTGGTGGGCAGTATGGCTAGCGGCTAGAACCTCAGACTTCCCATTGAGGGTAGGCACCCCAGCCCCCTGCTGCTTGACCCCATGGCTGACTTACCCAACATTGCCACAACTCAGGTGGTTTTGAGGCTCAAATAAGATATGAGAGGACGTCAAAAAACCTTAAGCCCCACAGCAGTGTCGTGATCTGTGCTACGTGGAATCATACACGTGGATCAGGTCCCTGAAACACACCTCCTGGATATGACACGTACAGTTGTGTCCACCTGTGAGACACAAGCATGAACATATCTTTTTTTTTTTTTTTTTTTTTTTTTCCCCTTTGGCCGTGCCACACAGCATGTAGAATCTTAGTTCCCCAACCAGGGATCCAGGCCCCAGCAATGAAAGCGCAGAGTCCTAACCACTGGACCACCAGGGAATTCCCAGGAACATGTCTTTTAACAGCAGTGTTAGAGTGGGTTCCTCTGTAACTTTGGGTCACTTCCTAGATAAACAACCCAGACATGCGCGTGCAGATCCTCAAAGATTACGTCAGACAGCACTTCCCTGCCACACCCCTGCTTGACTACGCGCTGGAAGTAGAGAAGATTACCACCTCGAAGGTAAAAAAGAAAATGTCCCTAATGCCCGAATCAGAGTTTTGGCTGAATTTCTCGGGGAAAATGAGAGCCAGGTTACATTTTGACTGTGCAGCTAAAATTGAACCTGGTTTTCTGGAAACGTTTGTTTCTGTTGCTTAACTAAGTTCAACAGGCGTACTAAGTGTCAACGAGGGGTTGGGTCCTTTGCTAGACATTGGGAATTAAGTAAGACACTGTCTCTCCTAATCAACTGGGATGTTTTGGTGGGAGCCTTTTAAATGGTGGTCAGGAATTCATAGTAATAGTTGTAATAGTAATAGTGGAACACTACGAGGAACAAAAATGAGTAATAATGATAAATACTTGGAATTTTTTTGCCTTCCCAGAAACCAAACCTTATCCTGAATGTAGACGGTTTAATTGGAGTTGCATTTGTAGACATGCTCAGAAACTGTGGGTCCTTCACTCGGTGAGCTTGCAGCTATTTTCTTCTTCCTAATGCTTACTGATTTTTCTTGTTTCCTCCCAACTCTAAAAGCAATGCATGCTCATTAGAGAGGATTTAGAAAATATGGAGAGGTATAAAGAAGAAAAAAAGTGCCTCTACACCTACCATCCAGAACATCCCTTTTTTCTACTTTGAGTTCAAAGAGAGCTAGCTTCTCATTCCTGGGCAGAAACTGTACTTTCTGTCTGTGGGGAGGAGGGCAGTCATGTGAGCCATTGTTAAACTACAAGTGGATTGTGTGTTGCAGGGAGGAAGCTGATGAATATATTGACATTGGAGCCCTCAATGGCATCTTTGTGCTGGGAAGGAGTATGGGCTTCATTGGTGAGTTGGTAGTAAGAATTCTGTGTGTTTGTTTTTGTGTTTTTTGTTTCTGTTTCTGTTTTTGTTTGTTTTACCCCATGGTTCAGTTATACCACTTAACCTATGTGGCCAGTTTCTGTAAGAGAGATGACACATTGTATTAATCATTGTTCCTAATCCTTCCTTTCTTAAACTTTTGCCTTATCTTTATCTTTGTTCCTTTGTTCTTGGAAATGAGTTTGATTGCTAGCCCAGGAAAATAGAATGAAGTCCAATAGTTCCCTTTTACCAAGGCTGGCATCTGCCTGTGGGATGGATCCGGATGTCCTTCCCCATTTTTTTTGTATTAGTTAAGATTTCCCTTCCTTATCTCCTCCCCCTCACCAAAATTTTAAAAACTCACCAACTCTTAACAAAAAGATGCGTTTGCTTCATTTTAGGACACTATCTTGATCAGAAGAGGCTGAAGCAGGGCCTGTATCGTCACCCATGGGATGATATTTCATATGTTCTCCCGGAACACATGAGCATGTAATGGAGCCAGGAACCCTGCTACAGTAAAGTGAAGACGAGAACTCCTCCCCCTGGGAAATAGCCACAGACAGCTGGCACTGGAGCTTGCTTAAAGGATGGGCCTGGAATGTAAACAGCCACCAGTGTACAGGCACCGACGACCAACACCCACAGGCTAACACTGTTCAGTCTACACAAAGAAGCTTAATATTTTTTTTATAAGCATAGAAATAAGAACCCAGCCAATACTTGTAACATTTGCTCTGCTACCTGCTGTATTTATTATATGGAAGCATCTGAGCACTGTCAGGATAGTGTTTTTACTCATTGTAGGGTGTTACAATGTTGCTTTCTTTTTTCCATTAGTTAAAAAAATGTTTTCCCCTTGAAGGAAGGGAATGACACTTCTAAGACCTCAAGATACTCTCCCTTTAAAGGACCCCTAATACCTTGTTTTTCCTTTTCACTTTTCTTCCTCCTCATATAACCTGAAGAGCATTGTATTAATCTGATTTTTTTTTTTTTAGGATCTTTTCGTATGTTGTGTGTTAAGAGTTTGTTTGGTATCCCCCTGAAGTGTTCCCTGTTGCAGACCAATGTCAGGGGGACAGGACCATTGCATCCTTAGCCATTGTTACAGAATATGTGGAGCAGTAATTTAAAATGTAAAGTCGTAACATACATATGTTTAAAATGGAAGTGCAAAGCAAAAAGCTGTGAAATGTCTTGTGTCTTAACATTCTCTGTATTTATGCAACTGACTTGTCTGTTATCGACTTGTCTTCAGTTTGCATCTGTAATCCACAAAGATTCTGGGCAGCTGCCACCTCAGTCTCTCCTCTGTATTATCATAGTTTGGTTTAAATAAACTATATAGTAACAATGAAAACATACTGCTGTCTCATGTCCATTTCCTTTCATCTGCATTCCTTTGAAGTGTACTTTCTAATAGTTTTACTACATGTAGTTTTAAAAATGTTCATCCATCTCTTAAAAAAAAAAAAGAATCAACATACTATCTTCAAAAAAACCCCACTATCTTCTCCCGTGAATCTGTACCTTCCATTTCTCAGTGAATGGGAACCAAAGCTTTACTTAGATACTCAAGCCAAAAGCCTGCCTTCACTTCTCTGGTTGCCAAGTCCTGTCGATTTACCCCTCTGATCTACCCGTATCTGGTCTGATAACTTAGTGCCCTTAGTTCCACTTTTGTCCCCTTACAGTCCATTCTCCACACAGCCACCAGCGACATTTTAAAACAGGCATCTGATTGAGCCACTCCCTTGCTTAAAGCCCCAAAGTGGCTTTTATTTATCTTTTTAACAAGTATGTATGGAACAGTAACTGTGGACCAAGCACTATGTAAAACACCTGACAAGCATCTCATTTAATCCTCATAGCGATCTTCCAATCTAGATAGTATCCCATTTTTAGAAAGATAAATTAGTTCAGAGATAATAAGTAAGTTGCTCACCCGCATCCACTTAACTGGGGCTCAGTCTCGAGTCTTTTTTTCTTTTTCAATTTTTACTCCAAGGCCATTCTAAACCTTTAAATAAAAATCCAATGTTGCCACCCAAGACAACACTGGGTAAGGGTCTAAGGTGGCTTTTGTTTTACAAAGCGATCACGAAGAGCACGCTGCTCTCTAAGGGGATGGAAACAGCCATCCTCCCAAGGGCGTGTGGATGGGCGGCCCCCGGGGAGACAGTCATAACTGGGGAGCAGTACGTTTGCACCTTACCTGAGGGGGACGCGTTAGGTCGGGTGGGGAAGCGCATGCGCAGACCCCGCGGCGGCCGGCTCCGCCCCGCGCCCACTATTTATTCCCAGAATCCCTCTGTGTCGCACCAGAACAGCCGTATCCTTCGGAGACTGCGGGGTGGGGGGGGGGCGGCGGCGTCAAGATGGCGGCGGCGGCGGTGGCGGCGGCAGCAGCCGCGGCTGCGGCTGCATCTCTGCAGGTGCTAGAGATGGAGAGCATGGAGACGGCCGCCGCCGGCTCGGCGGGGCTGGCCGCCGAAGTCAGAGGCAGCGGCACGGTGGACTTCGGGCCTGCGCCTGGCTTGTCTGCAATGGAGGCGAGCGGGGGCGACCCGGGCCCGGAGGCCGAGGATTTCGAGTGCAGCTCTCACTGCTCGGAGCTGTCATGGAGGCAGAACGAGCAGCGGCGCCAGGGCCTCTTCTGCGACATTACCTTGTGCTTCGGCGGTGCGGGAGGCCGCGAGTTCCGGGCCCACCGCTCGGTGCTGGCCGCCGCCACCGAGTACTTCACGCCCCTGCTCTCGGGCCAGTTCTCCGAGTCCCGCTCGGGCCGGGTGGAGATGCGCAAGTGGAGCTCCGAGCCCGGGCCCGAACCCGACACGGTGGAAGCCGTTATCGAATACATGTACACCGGGCGCATCCGCGTCAGCACGGGCAGCGTGCACGAGGTGCTGGAGTTGGCCGACAGGTAGGTGGCGGAGGCGGGATGTGCAGGGCGGGGGTGGGGATGCTCGCCGACCGAGGGCCGCATCCAGGGAGGGCGCAGGAGAAGGCGGGGAGGGCAGTGCTCAGGGTGGGCTCGAGTGATCCCTGACGAAGTGCATTCGTTTGATACTTATTGAGCGCCTGCTGTGTGCTGTGGGGCCGCCCCTGCGCTGGGTGCTGAGGTTGCAGCCTGCCAGTCTGGCGAGGGCGCCCTGTCAGACTCCAGGTGAAGGGACAAAGGCAATGAAGAAGGTCCGCATGTAATAAGTACTGTGTTGACATTTAAAAAGGATGAAAGGATAGTGATTGCGTAGAAGAAAGACCTTTCTGAGGAGGTGACATTTAAACAGACCTTTAAACGGCAACGGAGTACTGGCCATGCAAAGATGGGGAATGACCATTCCTGGCAGATAGCGCAAAGGCCCTCGGGCGGGATCTCATTTGGCTTAGAGAAGAAGTAAAAAAGGAAAACTCAGTGATCTAGTGGGTGAAGGGGAGAAGGGTGTGCGAAATGTGTTGGAAAAAGGAGTTTGGATTTTACTGGGTGAAGGGAAGCTGGCCAAAGAAATTATCTGATTTAAATATTTTTAAAGGTGATTCTGCTGCTGTGGAAGATGGATTGTAGGGGGCCCAGATGGATGTTCCAGAGACTAGGTAGGAGGCAGGTGAATGCAGTTTGGAGATGGGGAGGGGTCTTTGGGGGCAGTATTATGTTACACATTCGTTATTTGAACAAATACCTATTGAGTACCTGTTATGCATCAGTTCAGACACTGGGTTCTAAGCCGCTGGGAATTCAGCAGTTAACAAAACAGACAAAAGTCCCTTTCCACATTGCACTTACATTGGTAGATGGACAATAAATAAAACAGCATGTTAGGTGATTGCTAGAGCTGTTTTGAAAAATAAAGGATGGTGGGGCATATAGAAAGTGCTGGTGTAAAGGAGCTGTTTTAAAAATTGGATGGATAGAGAAATCCTCGTGAAGAAGAAGACATTTTGCAAAGATCCGAAGGAAGTGAGGTTAAGGGTGTTTCAGGTAGGGGACACAGGTGCAAAGACCCTGAGATGGTGCTTGTCTGGGTGTTAGAGAATAGCAAGAGGCCAGTGTGGCTGAATCAAAGGGATGCAGGGTGAGAGGAGTAGGAGAGGCCTGAAGGTGGTAATGGGGATGGATCCGGATTCCACAGGGCCTTGTCAGCCTGTGGAAGGACTTGGGCTCTTACTGTGAATGACGTGGGAAAGTTTGGAGTAGAGGAATGATACAGTCTGATTTGGAGAATGCTGCTGTGTTGAGAAAAAGGATGAGGTGGTGGGGAAGGGGCTGCAAGGGCAGAAGCAGAGAGATTAGTTTAGGAGGTTGTGGCAGTGGTGGTGGAGGTTTGGATTGAGGAGGGAGAAGGAAAAGTGATGAGAAATGCTTTGATTCTAGACATATTTTGAAGGCAGAGGAGATGAATTTGCTGATGGATTTGATGTGGGGGGTTAGGGAAAAGACTGCTAGTTTTTTGACCCACTGGAAAGATGGAGTTTGTTCATTATTTATTTAGATGTGGAAGACTGCAGGAAAGTGTTTGGGAGGAAAATCAGGAGTTTGGTTTTTGGTCCAGGAAATGTCTAGTAGGTAGTTGTATAGATGAGCACTGAGAGCTACAGATTGGAAGGAAATTAGCATATAGGTGGTAATTAAAGCCTCGGGACTGGATGAAATTACTTAGAAAGAGAGTGTAGATAGAAAAGAGAAACAGCGGGACTGAGCCCTGGGGTTCTCCAGAATGGTAAAGAGGAACCAGCAGAGGAGACTGATCCCGTGGAAGCCTAAAGTGTGTCAAGGAGGGAGTAGCCAATCATGTCAGCTCTGTCAACTGTAAGTGATCATTGGATTTGGTGATAATAGAGGTCCTTGATGGCACTGACAAGAGCCATTTAAGTCTGACTGTCAAGAGTATCAGAAAAATGATACACATGGACATGTGTGGAGAGGAGTCCAGGGAGGTCTTCCCCCCCGCCCCCAAGATAGGAGATAGTGGAGCATGTTTGTGTGCTGATGAAAAATGAATCTGTGGAAGAGGAGAAATTGATGTTATAGGACCAAAGTCCTTGAAACCAAGAAGGGGATAGAATCCATATTAAAAGTGGAGAAGTTGGACTGGAAAGGCAGAGTATAGCGTACAGCTGTTAGGCAGACAGATTGGATAGTGGGAGAGAATTCCCCGGCAGTCCAGTGGTTAGGACTCAGTGCTTTCACTGCCGGGGCCCGGGTTCAATCCCTGGTCCAGGAACTAAGATCCCGCAAGCTGCGAGGTGTGGCCAGAAAAAAAAAAGATATTGGGAAAATGAAGTTTTTGCCTGACTGCTTCTGTTTTCTCAAAGCATGAGATTGGGTCATCTATTTGAGGGTGGGGTTGGGTGGGTGGATGTAGGTCTGAGAGAAGAGAGGGAGGTTTGTTGAATGCAGATGGATAGAGAAGGGTCATTGTACTCATTCAAGCTACGTTTGCTTCTGTCATGTGAGCTTGCGTTCTTTCAGATTTACTGCTGCTTTACTGGAGAATTGGGGTGAGGAGAGGAGAGAACACCGAGACAGTTTACTTAAAACTTTAACTTCTCTCCATATGTCAGTTGCTGAGCAGCTGCCTTGTGTTTGGCACTAAGTGCCCTGCAACCATCACATCCAATCTCACCCATCAGCTCTGAGGCAGGATTCCTTTACTACCTCCCCCCATATGCTCTTTCTGTTGATCATACCTACCTTGCAGGCACTTACAACCTGAAGAGATAATAGGAAGTGCCCAGCATGATGCCTGTGACATGGCACATGCCTAGTATACAGTAGCTATTATTTTCATAGAGCAGTGTTTCCAAATACCTGTCCAAGGGGATACCTGTAGGCTTACCTGGAGTGCCTGCCAAACATCAGAAGTAGGGGGTGGGGCAGCCCAGGAGTGAGTGACCCTGGCACCCAGACATGTTTGAGAGCCACTAGAGCTCTTACCACTCAACCTTGTCTTTGTTTTATGTCTGAGATGGTGTGTTCTCTGGAGAGGGTGAAGGGAGCCTGTCTTGAAATTAATCTTCATATCGCAGTCAGTTATTAAGCACAATAATCATAATAGCAAATGATTACTGAAGTGAGAGAGGCCTCGACTGATGAAGTCATTCCTTTTTTTTTCTCTTTTGGCTGTGCCAAGCGGCCTGTGGGATCTTGCTTCCCCAACCAGGGATGGAACCCGCGCCCCCTGCAGTGGAAGCACGGAGTCTTAACCACTGGACCCCAGGGAAGTCCCAATGAAGTCATTCTTACATTGTTTAATGTTCTCAGTTCTGGGGACTTACTCTTTAGCAGTGGTCTCAAATTGGCCACCCTTGGGGCTGAATTCTGCCAGATTAATTTATGTGAGCAAACAACATCTAGTCAGCTACCTGCCAAACTACTTTCTTTACCTTTTTAACGTGTACCATCCTACACGTTTTCTGTTGTTGTTTTATTTCCTGGCTTCTTCAGATGTTTTCGTTTGCCTTTTCTCACCTGCTTTAATGAGAACCCAGCTCAGGACAAAACCCCTGAGCACCACCCCTGCCCCCACCCCTGGGCTACTCAGGGAGAAGGCTCTGGTGAAGAGAAGATTAAAACCTCTGACACAAAGCCTGCACCGCCATTCCCTCTGAGAGCTGACCAAACAGCCTCCCAGGGGTCACAGTTCCTGTACCATGTAGCTGATGCTAAAGAAATTCTCTTCACTGAGACCCAGCCTCATCTAAGAAGAGGCTGGTTGCTGGCAAAGGACTAGGGCAGGATGGCAGAGACAAGTTTGGATTGGGATTTGCCTTTGCCAAGGGCAAATTAAAGTGGAAATAAAGTATGGGACTGTTGTACTTTATTAAAGGATATGTTCTGAAACACCTTACATAATCACAAACTCTGTTTTGTGTGTGTGTGTGTGTATTATACATACTTTGTATAATATATAATACATATAAACTATCTAATGGAAATAATTTAAAATATATCATATAAAGATGATTTTTATATATGCTTTTAAACCTACTTTTCAGGACAATCCTTTTTAAGTTGGGAGGATATGCTTTTTTCAGGTGTTGTGCATGAAGTGAGATGAAGCTTACATTTCAGTTTGTATAATTCAGATGCACTCAAAGTGCAGCCACATAAAATATGCACATTTGAAAATTAATCCTTTCTCATTTTCTTAATTTTAGGTTCCTATTAATTCGTTTAAAAGAATTTTGTGGAGAATTTCTCAAGAAAAAACTTCATCTCTCTAATTGTGTGGCCATTCATAGCTTAGCTCACATGTATACTCTAAGCCAACTTGCTCTGAAAGCTGCGGATATGATACGGAGAAACTTCCACAAAGTAATTCAGGATGAGGAGTTTTATACTTTACCTTTCCACCTCATTCGAGACTGGCTGTCGGACTTGGAGATTACAGTTGATTCTGAAGAGGTTCTATTTGAAACAGTTTTGAAATGGGTTCAGAGAAATGCTGAAGAGAGAGAGAGATACTTTGAAGAACTTTTTAAATTGCTCAGATTGTCCCAGATGAAACCTACTTACCTTACTCGTCATGTCAAACCAGAGAGGCTGGTGGCCAGTAATGAAGTTTGTGTCAAGTTAGTGGCCGATGCAGTGGAGAGGCATGCTCTTAGAGCCGAGAATATACAGTCTGGCACATTCCAGCATCCCACTTCTCATGTCTCATTATTACCTCGCTATGGGCAAAACATGGATGTGATCATGGTTATCGGAGGCGTGTCAGAAGGAGGGGACTATTTAAGTGAATGTGTGGGATATTTTGTCGATGAGGACAGATGGGTAAACCTACCCCATATTCATAATCACCTTGATGGACATGCTGTTGCAGTAACAGAATCCTACGTGTATGTTGCTGGGTCGATGGAACCAGGGTTTGCTAAAACCGTGGAAAGGTATAACCCAAACTTGAATACCTGGGAACACGTTTGTAGTCTGATGACAAGGAAGCATTCTTTTGGACTAACAGAAGTCAAAGGGAAGCTATACAGCATTGGAGGACATGGCAACTTCAGTCCTGGTTTTAAAGATGTGACTGTTTTTAATCCCGAGCTTGATAAATGGCACAACTTGGAATCAGCACCAAAGATTCTTCGAGATGTTAAAGCGCTAGCCATTGAAGACCGGTTTGTGTACATCGCTGCCCGCACTCCTGTGGACCGGGACACTGAAGATGGATTAAAGGCTGTCATCACTTGTTATGATACGGAGACTCGACAGTGGCAAGATGTGGAATCTTTGCCACTTATTGACAATTACTGCTTTTTCCAAATGTCTGTGGTCAATTCAAACTTTTATCAGACAGCCTCATGCTGTCCCAAGAGTTATTCTTTAGAAAATGAAGAGGCAGTAAGAAAAATTGCCAGCCAAGTTTCCGACGAGATCCTTGAAAGCTTACCTCCAGAAGTCCTAAGCATCGAAGGAGCGGCCATTTGCTATTACAAAGATGACGTTTTCATTATTGGAGGCTGGAAAAACAGTGATGATATTGACAAACAGTATCGGAAAGAAGCTTACCGATATTGTGCTGAGAGAAAGAGGTGGATGCTTCTTCCTCCCATGCCACAGCCTCGTTGTAGAGCCACTGCCTGCCATGTGAGAATCCCATACCGGTACTTGCATGGCACTCAGAGATATCCTATGCCTCAAAACTTAATGTGGCAGAAGGACCGGATCAGACAGATGCAAGAAATACATCGACACGCCCTAAACATGCGACGAGTGCCAAGCTCTCAGATAGAATGCTAGGTTCTCTGATATGTGCAGCTCAAAACAGTTATACCTGTTCATGAGGCTGAAGATACCCAGACTGTTACTTGAAAAAGTATGTCAATAACTTATTTTCTACATGAACTGATTATCGCCCCATATAAAGGAAATATAGTCAAAAACTGAAGAATGAGAAGATCAATTCAATACATGGTAATTCTTGTTAGTTTGCAGTCTTTATCCATCTTTGGTTTGTGTGTGTGTTATCTTTAATAAGATCTTATTCAGCTAAGTGGAAAAACCAGGTGTAGTTACTTGACTGTTTGTCTGCCAGCAAGTTATAACTCCTTTGTCTTAGGGTCTTATGTTTTGAACATGCTTTAAGCACCAGTTATATTTGCACATTTACTTTGATAATCTTTTTCATTTTTTTCCCGAATGGTTGGTTTTGACAAGATCAGAATTTATGCATTGAGCCATCATCTACAGGAGGTATGTGCAATAGTGAGATTGAAATTTGAAGGAAAAAGTACAATATTTCAGCAAGATGATTTCAGAATGTTTGCATTGATACTTTTTTGTATTTGTTTATCTACAAATGCTATCTTGTTTATTTCTAGAAGAGATGATTGATGAGAAATTTGTGATTGACTCATGTATTTTTTGAGTATTTTTCATTTCTTTAGCAACTGTGTTATGAACTTCAAGTCATCACTCTGAGACAATGGTAGTTGGCAAGAGTACTGATCTTTAGCTGATTGAATACAGAGGAAGTTATATCTGTGAAATTTGTTTCTCTGAGAAGAAAAGTAGTAGTAGTCTAGAGTAAGAAATCAAAGGCACTGAAAAATTTAAAAACGCTTTTTTCGGGAGTTGCAGGCTTATTTGAAGATAAATTAATGAGTGTAAATAATGCCAATGACAATCGACACAATGCCTTCAATTTTAAATTTTGCTCTGATGCATATTGTATGGAATCCTTACCATTCCTTTCTAAAAGAAACTTTTTTCAAAATGGGAAGGAAGTAACAATTTAGAGAAATGTTGCTAAAGAGAAGCCTTATTATTTCTCAGCCTGGATTATTACAATGTTTTATCCAGTTGCCCTAGACTTTCATTGGAACTTTGCCTGAGCCTAGAATACTACATTTGGGCGCATAATTATGGCTCTTAAAAATTTATCACTATGGTTATCTTTTATTTATTTTTATGCATTCTTCTGATACTCTTATCTGCGCCCAGGCTTTATGCAAATTAGCACTTAGGTTGACTTTTAGCACTCAGTTAACATAAGGGACTCCTGCTCTAATGGTTTGAAGTGTGGGTCCAGTATACTTTTCTTGTTTCTTTCAGAATGTCTCTACCTTCTTAGACATTCTGAAATACCATTCTAGAAGGTGAATTCCAAGTACAGTGATTTTTTTTTTTCCCCTAGTCCATTATAGTTAATCTTATTAGTTGGATCAAACATCAAAAGGAAAAAAAGCACAACCACGAATTTTGGCTCTCAGTGTGCTGTGAGACTATTAATGTTTAGCCCTTGGACTCTATACTAAGAACTTAACTGAAATTTCTGAATTGGTATCCCTGCCTAGGACAAAGTTTTTCAATAATGTGTTGGAAATCTGCTTTAAAACCGTTTAATTTAGGCCGGGGTAGGGATGGGAGACTGCAAGTCTATTTCTATATGAGGATATATTATCCTACCCCACCTCTACTGTTTTCTTAATTTCCATTTATTTGTAGTTATATTAGTAAAAGCTATTTGGATTCTGAGAAGTGCTGAGTAGTTGTGAGAGATCTATGCAAGTAAGACAGAAAAGTTCATTGAATGAAGTTCTCATTTCTCTCTGATAGACTGTGCTAGCAAACTGCCTTTTCTTGGTGCTGTTGAAATAATTTAGTAGCTCACTAAGGTGCCAGTTTCTCTCCAGAAGGGTGTAAGGTTTTTGATTGCCTTCTTTTTTTTTTTTTTTTGTCTCAGAGTTGTCTTCTGAGACAGTCATTACCAAGTTATTTGTAGGGTTATCGTTTTTTCACATGATGTGGCGGAAGTCATAACTCATAAGATTTAGGTATAATCTGGTTTTGAAAACGTGATTGAAACTGTTGTTTTTTAACTCGGCAGGCAGCCTAGGCCATGGCTGGAAAGAGAGGGTAAGTCCTTCCTTGCATGATGATGTGTGCAGGGTTCCTGACTACTGAATTCCTAATTTTCATATTTAAATTCACATGTGTGATTTCACATCAGTAACTTGTGTTTCTGAAATATCCTAACTAACTTGTTAATAAGGAAAGAAACCAGATTTGCTTAAATCTGTTCAAGGCTGACATTCTGAAATTCTAAACTGGAAATAACTTCCCGCAGTATTTGGAAAGGTTCTGATTATGATGACCAGCCTAAAATGGCTCTTTGGGAGAGAAATTTCCTTTTTGATGAAAACTTAAAGATTGTGTTTGATAATTTAAGCAGTTAAAAATACAGCTTTAAAAAGACAGCTTAATATGTATTCAAGCAAACCTTTTTTGCTTTTGTTTTTGTTTTTGTTTTGTAGAAGGAAAAGAGAGGAATTGATTATACCAAAAAGTAATAACTATACATAACTTTGAGTGAGGCTGCTTATATCTTAGAATGGATATCCTTTAACTATACCTACCCCACCACGGTTAAAAAAAAAAAAAAAAAAATCAGTGTATATATTGAGAATGTCAGTCATGAGCTTAGTGTTTAAGTAATACATCTCACTTGCAGTTGTTTGCATGATTAGTCTTGTGTATCTTGATATCCAACTTTGCTTTTGCTGTGCCAATTCAAAACTACTTTGCTAAAAAAAAAAAAAAACCCTCAAAATTCATTGACATCAGTTTTGTCTTGATTCCTTGATTTTGTATTGTATTTCTGGGACCAAAAAAATTTTGAAATCTTTTTTTATGTAGGACAGAAGTTTGAAGCTGGAAAGATAGTGTTTATGGCAGATTTCTGTTCTTTCGTATATTAAACTCTTCAGGCTGCTGGTAAGGCAGTTTCTAGGGCACACTTTTTTTCCTCTTTATGTTTCTTGCTAGTGTAGACGTGGTATGTTTAAACACTTCCTTCTCTGCTTCATAATTCTAATATGAACACTATACTATTGGTAGACACATAAGCTGAATTGTATATTTTAGTTACTTGGCCTAATCAAGCATAACCAAAGGGAGGTTTTTTTGTACTTGCCTCAAACTAAGCTTGAATAAGAAGGGTGTATCGGCCACATTTCATGTCTTTTCCAAATATGTAGAATTGTGAAGCAAGTTCTCTGCCTACACTAGAAACATAGGGTGTTTATAGGTTGTCATTTAAGTGTAGAATATTTGGAGAAACAATTCAGTCTCTCCTTTTCTAAACTGTTAAACATTCTGTCACAGTTCACTCCAGTTTGTTACTTTCTTGAGAATAGTCCATTTTTGTTTTTGTTATAATGCTTACATTATAATATGTTTTGGTCATTGGAAACAAAACAGCTCATAGTCGTGATGTAATACAATAACAATAACATAATAGTCATTTTGCTTCAAGGAATTTAATTAGATAGCCAAATAACCACTCTTTGTTGATTACCTTTGTAGGGCTTTTGTCTTACTCTCCATGACCATTACTGGAAATGTCTGACAGTGAAGCACATACAATAGAGCACTTGTTAACTTAATCCTCCTGCATAATGCACTCGTGAAAAGTAGTGCTTGCTACATGGGTGAAGACCTTATGATCCATGTGCTGGGGCTCTTTGAGTTATTTGTAAAATAAATATTTAGTTCCAGTTGATACAGTGAGTTTTCTGGGCTAACAGTATCAAGCCCCTATCTACTGCAAGTATAATCTTGACTGCCCCCCTTTAAGTCAGAGGAGATGTAGAATTTAGGACACTTTGAGACATTACATTGTAAAATAGCTTGTTTTATGTTCCTAAAGCTATCTTGTTCTGTGTTATAGCTACTAATCATCTCAATGTAAGTTTTAAATAAATGTATTTCTTTAGAGCTGATTTGCACTGTGATTTTTCCTTTTTAATTCTGTACCATTGAATATAATTGCTTTCTTCCTCCCCGCTTATTCCCTTCAGTCATCCAACCCTTGGCTCCCTTAAGTTGAACACTT
Source organism: Eubalaena glacialis (assembly GCF_028564815.1). Classification (NCBI taxonomy): domain Eukaryota; kingdom Metazoa; phylum Chordata; class Mammalia; order Artiodactyla; family Balaenidae; genus Eubalaena; species Eubalaena glacialis. Next base: position 43,286,562 of record NC_083734.1, read on the forward strand.
TCCAATACTCTTACAAGTTTAAACACTGCATTTATTTAAAAGAAAGAATTCTTATTGCTGAGACTTTTTATTAGCTAAATGAAGAGGCTCATACAGGTAGGGTACTTGTCGAGGCGGAATACTTTACTTCATCACGCAGTGCTACTCCTGTGAAGTTGTCTCGTCTAGCTGCGTATTCCCCAACATTGGCCAGCCCTGGTACTACACAGCAGCTCAGAGCACTGCGGTATATACTCATGTCATGAGCATCATACCACTCTTCAGTCTTTTCATCATAGCACTCAACATTAAAGGTGGTGGTAAAGCCATTAAAGCCACCCACCACAAACAAGAGGTCGTCTACCACCTCGATACCAAAATTGCTACGAGGATTAAACATAGTGGGGATCGTGCGCCAAGTATTAGCCACTGGGCTGTAGGCTTCTGCACTTCTAAGTCGATTAGCTCCGTCAAAGCCGCCTACCTGTGGACAGCAGAGGAAACACAGCTGGCTGTTAACCATCGCTTCTGTTTGCTGAGGATGCCCTCTTTGGGGAGGGGGGGAACCAGTGATTTCATACCTCCCTCTTCCACTGTCTTCCATGGAAAAAAGCTTTCAAATTCTTCCCAGTGGTAGTGTAAACCTATTTGCTAATAGAAAATCTAGGGCTATAATTTTTGTTGTACAAAAGAAACTCACCGCATATATGTGTTCTCCATAAGCAATTACGCCTATTCCACTCCTCCTGCTTCTCATGGGTGCTATGACTGTCCACTGATTACTCTCAGCGTCGTACACTTCTGCTGTAAACAGGCATTCATTTCCGTTAAACCCACCACATATGTAGACCTGTGTGAAGAGAGTTCCAAGATGATTAAAATTGGGGAGTAGAAAGAAAGGGTGTGTATGTGGTGGTGGCTGGGGGCAGGGGACACTTCTGATGCCAGTCTTCAGTCTGAGTTTCTTTTTTCCACATGTGCATGCATTGCTTTTTAATAAGTAAAATCAGAAAAGATAGTTACAAAGGGCCACTTAGTCATTTGATGAAGGAGTTAGTATTGCAAAGTGAATACTGCCACTTCTGTTTTCCATCCACTATTTCCAGGCTTGTTTGCTTTCACATCTCCTAACCCCACCTTCCCCCAGGGTCTTACCTTTCCATGGAGTGTTGTGGCACTCGCATCACTCCTCTGTTCATGCATGGGGGCAATGAGTGTCCATTGGTTGGTCTCTGGCTCATAACGTTCAGCAGTGTTGAGACGCACATAGCCATCAAATCCTCCCATGGCGTAAATAAAATTACTGAGGACTGTCACGCTGACGTAGCAACGCCTGGAGTGCATCGGGGCCACCTGGTGCCACGTTTTCTTGACTGGGTTAAAACGCTTAACACTATTGAAATAGTCTACACTATCGAACCCCCCAATGATATAAACATAGCCTTTCAAATAAGCTGTCCCGTGGTAGGCACGAGGACTCTCTTCCTCACAAGTGACATTCAGCCATCTGTCTGCCCGAGCATCATATGCCTCAATGGCATTGGTGGGGCTCCCACCACTCCAGCCACCAATTGCAAATAGGATGGCATAGGGCAGGCGGGGCCTGGTGAGTGGGTTGGTGAAGTCAGAATTAGAAGGTCCGTTCATGTTTAGGTCATACATGGCCCTCAGTGCATTAATGATGACTGGCTTGCATTCCTCACTGTCTTTGACGTAGTCATTCATCTTAACATTGTTCATGAAGTATTCAGCATGCATTAGAGCCAGGCGAACCTAAGAAGGAAATACAGACAGTCATTCAGATGAGGTATGGTGTCTGGAAAACCCATGTCCTTAAGCCTGCCGTTTTACAGTCTCCTCTGAATGCAGTAGGGTCATGTTTTGTTTTGTTTTTGTAATTTACAGCTCACAGTTTAAATATTTGTTTTTTGGAGGTGGTATACATTTGGATGCTGAGAATGAGCGAGATAGAAGCCACCTCAAATGGTCACAGAGCTAGTCCATTCCTTGGCCCCTGGACAGGACTATTAGACCAGAAAGAGCTGTGGTCATTGTTCAGTAATTGGATATCTGTGCCTCTATATGTAAAATAACATGAATTAGCACCAAATGGCTACAATTGAGTGCAATACTCATGATCTGGTTTCTTGTCCAACTCCTATTTTGGTTGGGGAAACTCACAGAAGGGAAGGGGTGAGAGGAAGACCCTTTAGAATTCTTTTGAAGGCCTGCCCTCTCCTTCCCCCACTACCAGGGAGAATCTTGGTCAAAGAGAATATAACTGGAGCAGAAGGAACTAGCAATGCCAAGGGCAGAGAAAATTGCAAAATTCCAGAGAATAGCAGGGGATGCCTTCTATAGATGTACATATATAAGTATATGTAAGTATGACCACAGCCTTGGAATCTGTCAGACATCTGAGTATGGCTCTTGGGACAATCCCTCTGGGATAAAGGAATCAAAAGTGAGCAATTAAGGGAATTCTCTGGCAGTCCAGTGGTTAGGACTCCGAGCTTCCACTGCAGGGGCATGGGTTCGATCCCTGGTTGTGGAACTAAAATCCCACAAGCCATGTGGCGCGGGCAAAAAAAAAAAAAAAAAAAAAAAGCAATTAAGCATCCCACAAAAGAATAACTAAACGACCTTGGGAAGCAAAACTGAAATATGCTGCTTCCTATTTTGGGGGTCATGAGAAATCCATTTTAAAATGGCCTCAAATACAGCATCTTCTTGCTTGACGTTGAGCTCATCTTTCTCAATGATATCCTTAAGTTCAGTGACTGAGAGCTCTAAAAACTCTGCTGAGACTTTCACCATCTCCTCAAAGTTGTGCAGTATGAACATGTAGGCCTTCCGCCTCAGCTCGGGGCAGTAGTAGTAGTCTGTGAACTTGCAGATGCCGATACAATTAACCAAACACAGCTCCGACTTGAGGAACTCACAGCAACCCCTGACAATACCCATGATGTTAAATTGGTCTGCAGCAGCCAGCAGCTTCTCCACGTTGTCTGGTGTGATGGGGATGGTCCGGGTGTACGCATATTCGATAATTAGCTTCATCATGTCGGGGGAAATGCCAGGGATGTTGTATACCTTCTTTTCAGTGTTGTTCCAGCCACTTGTAAACAAAGCTCTGGAAGAAAGAAAGAAACTAGCAGTCACTGAAATATTTCTCTCTAGTTTGCCGTGTTCCCTCCCCCCGCCACCTTCTCTTGTTGTGGAAAATTTGGACATTTTCCAAATAGTGTGCACAATAAGTAAATTGGAAATAAATTGGCGTGAGGAAGCGGGGGGAGGAGGGTAGGTTTTATAGAGTGGTCAAGAGAACCTTTCCAGGAACTTTGACTTTGGTCACTTTTATTCCTATCTTCATGATAAGTAGGCTTTTTCCCATTTTGTGGATGGAGAAACTGGGATCTACAGCTGGGAGTAAGACCCAGGTCTTTTTCTGTCTCAGCCCATTGCCCACCAAATTCTACCTTAGTTAAGGAAATTAAACTTGAGCAAATACACTTTTAAAACAAGTATTATTCAATCAACACATATCCAGAATCTGATCGCTTCTCACCTCTCTCATTGCTACCTTCTTGGTGTGAGCCACCACCAGCTCTTGCCTAGATTATTGGGAGTAAACCTCCCAACTGATCTCTCTGCTTCTGCTTTTGACACCTCCAGAGTTTATAGTCTTACCCCAGACACCAGCATGATTCTTATGAGTTTATGCTCCACTTCCACTCAGAACCTTCCACTGACTTCCCTTGTTACTCAGAGTAAAATACAAAGTCCTTACCAGGGACTACAAAAGACCTCTGGGATCTGGACCATGAATACCTCTCTAACCATATTTCCTCTCGCCTTCCTCCTCACCTTGCTCCAGCCCTGCTGGCCTTGCTTTCCTTGAATACACCAGAGATGCTTCCATCTTTGCACTTTGCTTTGTACTCTGCCTGGAAGGCTCCCCCAAGATCTCCGTTATTTCCCAAGACCGCAGCCCCTTGAAGTCTTTGCTTAAATGTCACTTTGTCAGCAAAGTGATAATCCTATTTAAAATTACCACTGACCACTCTCTATCTTCCTTTTTTTCCCTAGCACTTATGATCTAATATGTATTTTATTTATTAAATGCCTGTTCTCCCTACTGGAAGGTAAAGTTTACGAGAACAGGAATGTTTATACATTGTTTTATTTCCAGTACCTGTCACAAAATAGGCACTCAATAAATAATTATTGAATGAGTAAAATGACTACTATTCCACAACAACTTATTGGGTCCCTACTATGTAGCTAGGTACTTCTCTAGGTGTTGCAGAGGACAGAGGTCCCTGCCCTAATATATTTTTCCTTCCTTTTTCTAGGAAGTTTAAGGGAATGTGGGCTCAGAGATCAAATTCTCTAGAGAAGAGTTCTGAAAACCTACAGCCTCTCGGCCAAATTCAGCCCAACTCTTGTTTTTGTACTGCACATGAGCTAAGAATATTTTTTGCATTTTTAAATGGGGAAAAAATATTTTGTGACACCTGGAAATTAAATTCAAATTTCGGTATTCATAAATAATTTTATTGGAACACAGCCATGCCCTTTCATTTAGTATTGTCTATGGCTGCTTTCCTACTAAAGGCAGAGTGGAGTAGTTGTGACAGAGACTGTATGACCTGCAAAGCTTAAAACAGTCACTATTTGCTCTTTTTGTATACCCTGCTCTAGGTCTAGATGAATGACAATTTTTAGCAACGGGTGGCACGCACTTATCATATCTTCATTGGAACTGAGTACTCAAATATTTTCAGCTCATGAACAAACTAGGTCTTTTACTTCCTGGGTTACAATAGTTTTGGCTCAAACTCCCTTTTTCTTCTGAAAAATATTTCCTTGGTTCTTTCCCCTCATCCCCCTTCCCACCCTCTCAGTCCTTGTTAATTTGTCACCCTGTTTGAGATAGTCTCAGATAGGGGCTTAAGGGGTGGCTGAAGTGGCATTGTCATCTAGGTTTAAGCAGAAAATCCACTACAGGTGTCCAACCTTCCCAAAGTTTGGTTTGGGTGAAAATCAAAGAAAAAAAGCATCTGGCCCACCAATAGTTGGTTGAAATCTAGTTGAAAACGAGACAGAAGAGGCTCTGGCCCTAACTGTGCCTCTTCAGAAGACAAAGGAGCCAGTCTACAGGAGCCCAGGGCTTTGACAGTGTCCCTAAACTTAAGATAATGGGGCGGGAAATATGAAATGAACCAAAATGTCTCAGAATGAGCCCCGTTCCCCCTTTTGGCTTAGTCCAGCAACCCTGTTATACCTAAAGTAGGAACTGCAGCTACAGAGGATGTTCTTGTGGGCATTGAACTCAAAGCCATTGACCTTAATGACCACGTCGCAGAGCTTGCCCTCTAGTCTAAGCTCGTTGAAGATCTCACAGGTCATCGCACTCATCTTCCTCTCCATGTGAGGCTGGTGGAAACATGTGGAGGCCACCGCGCTCTCCATCTCCATGGCACCCTGGGACAAGCGGAGAGAGGCTGCTCTCCTAGGGTGTCGGGGAGGATTGTGGGGGCCCTTCAGCCAGCTGTCACTCCTTCTCCCTACTACATCTCTCATATAGGGCCAAGCAGGCAGCCCAAGTTCCAGAATCCTGGGCCCTTAGTGAGATCACTCTCAGGATTGTGCTCTCAGGTTCTGGAACTCTCTCCTGTCCCTGTCCTCCTTCCTTCCCCCCCCCCCCCACAAGGCATCACTCAGGCTGAAGACCACCTCACATCTTCCGCAACCAACCAGGAGCAGGACGTGACCACCAACACCACATAAGACTTTTGATTCACTCTAGCTCCTGCTGCCCACTTCCGGTACTCAGTCTGGCATCTCTGTAGCATCCATCTACCTTCTTCCGCAGCTTGGCACTTGGCTCCCGAGACACTGAGTTCGAGGAAACCAAGTCAGAGGAGGCAGAAGGGAGAAGTAAAGCTGATGGGTTTTCATTCTGGCCCAGATGTCCAGGGCCCTCCTGCCCTCTGGACTGAGTCACTCATCTTCTGTGATGAGGAGCGAGCCCCGTGAAGGAAGCACCTTCTGGATGTTCAACAGAACTCACTTATGGCTCCTTCGCACCCCCTCCCATATGCGGCCTTTTGGTCATGCAAACCTTAAGCCTGGAAACGTCCATTCCGGTTAGGGTTTTTGTTCTAAAAAGAGTGGCACCCACCCACGTAACCCCAGCCTCTTGGGACACGCCCCGTCCCCCCCAGCCCCGGACCCGTTCCCCGTCCCCCCACCTCACCCGCGACCCGCCCCGCCCCGGCGGAAGCGACGCCTGCGCAGTGGGGCCGCGGGGCGGTCGTTGTGCCCACGCCGCCAACCGGCCGGCGAGCGCCATGGCGGAGGAGGTGAGGCGGGAGGAGGAGACCGGCGTGAGGCGGGCCCCGAACCCCCGGGCGCTCCGAGACCCCCACCGGGCCGCCTGGGCCTCGCCGTGCCACTGCGGCCCGTAGGCGCCCAGGCCCGGCCGGAGCCCCCGCTCGTCCCCCGCGCCCCCGGCCCGGCCTCGCCGGCCTCCCCTTGGGCCCAGCGCGGTGCCGGGGTCAGCGGTTCTCTCGGGTCTCGGGACAGGTGAGCACCCTGATGAAGGCCACGGTTCTGATGCGGCAGCCCGGGCGGGTGCAGGAGATCGTGGGCGCCCTCCGCAAGGGCGGGGGAGACCGCTTACAGGTACCGCGGGGGGGCTGGGGATGTGGCCTGCCCAGTGCGCCTTCCCGCTTTGCTGCGGACACCTGCAAGCATGCCTTCATCCCCTAGAAATGGCCAGGTGCCCGAGGGCAAGACTGTTTTGCCTTGGGGGAGAGTCCACCTGCCCAGAAACCTAGATTTCAAATTTCTCAGTAAGGTCATGCTGTAGACAGAAAGCACCCCACACCAGGCCTCCGGGTCTTGTTGTCCTCACTAGCCGAGGTTGGTGGGCTCCCCAAGAAGGCGCAGATGTGTAGATGGGCCAAAAGGTGGGGGCATCTTAGGAAGGACCAGGGCATTGAGATGGGTGCTATTGAAAAAGTGGAAGGGGTCCTGATTCTGCAGTCCCCACCCCCATCCTCAGAGAGGCTGGGTCTTCTCTGGGTTAGCACAGGTACTAACTAGGATTAGTTCTTCCTTCAGCGCTTCCTAACTCCCCCAAGGCTTTGCCCGTAGACTGGCACTGAGCTGTTTGGACTTCCATAATCATCCTCCCTGGCTGGCACAGGGCCACCCTGGAAGGAGCCTGTCTAGGCTTCATCTCTCTTTTGCATTTTAGGTCATTTCTGATTTTGACATGACCTTGAGCAGGTTTGCATATAATGGAAAGCGATGCCCTTCTTCTTACAGTAAGTCACATACTAGCTTGCCTCATTGGGCTTGACAGGATGATGGCTTCTAAGGGGCAAGTAAAAGGAGTTCTGTGTTTTTGCAGATATTCTGGATAACAGCAAGATCATCAGTGAGGAGTGCCGGGAAGAGGTGGGTTACTCCCTTCTTTGCTCAGAAATGGCTATCATATACGACTTCCAGTGGTTCTTGGTTAGGACCAAAGATTCCAGGGTTGAGACCTTAGAAGATTAATTTTTTAAAAAATTGTTGTTATGCTCAGGTGGACCTAGTCTTAATACACTGAGACAGCTTTTCCTTATTGGCCAAGACATGTGATGATGGATGGTTGGACTATGCTTACTGCTATCTATAGAACTTAATAGGAGACTTCGATGTTTGCTGTTTAACCCTCCCACAACTCCAAGAGGTGGATAGAATCATTACTGTCTCCATTTAGCAGATGGGAAAACAGAGGCTTGGAGAGGTTTGAGCAACTTACCCAAGGTCATACAGCAAGATGCAGAGCTTGGTTTTCCCATAGATCTGATTCTGTTCCCGAACTCTGTCCACTGTATTATGCTCTTTCCTTGATAGTATAAATTTTCTTGGTAAGGCAGCAGGTACCAAGAAAGACTTATGAATTAATGTCTATGTATGAAACTCCCGTTCCCATAAGATGCATACAGATATTGTAAAGCGATCCCTGTAGCCTTGGAGTTCATTTTACTTTGCTCCGCGTTCTTCCCATCAGTGTCCTCTTTGCCAGAGCAGAGCTGTGCTAGCCCCTCGTTTCTCTGCAGGTTGCTGAGCTCTTTCTGCTAAATAGCTATATCATTTAGTTCCACTTGATTATGAAGTTCACCAAATTGGTTACTAAGTGGTCTGTTGGTCTGCCATATTGGTCAGATCTTCTAATACTCTGTCATGATTACTGGTTATTAAGATGGACAGTGGGGCTTCCCTGGTGGCGCAGTGGTTGAGAATCTGCCTGCCCATGCAGGGGACACGGGTTCGAGCCCTGGTCTGGGAAGATCCCACATGCCGCGGAGCGACTGGGCCCGTGAGCCACAACTACTGAGCCTGTGCGTCTGGAGCCTGTGCTCCGCAACAAGAGAGGCCACGATAGTGAGAGGCCCGCGCACCGCGATGAAGAGTGGCCCCCGCTTGCTGCAACTAGTGAAAGCCCTCGCACAGAAACGAAGACCCAACACAGCCATAAATAAAAATAAATAAATTAATTAATTAAAAAAAAAAAAGATGGACAGTGAATTATAGATAGCTCTTCTGTTTCTACACTTGTCTCTCTGGTGATGCCACTTGCAGCTTAAGGTAGATTCTGGCTCCACCACTGATTGCCTTTGGCAGGTCACTTTTTTTGGTTCCTCACATCCCTGATCATAGCAGCTTCCAGAGAGCTATGTCCACAAATAAGACAATAGGTTTGGATGCCCTCTCTAGGGTAAAGAAGCTAGAGAACATTAAGATTTGTGGCGTTGATGGGTTCCTGAAGAAATTAATAAAGCAAAATTTATGTAAGAAATCTTTTTTCTTTTTAAAAATTTATATCCTGGGGGCTTCCCTGGTGGCACAGTGGTTGAGAATCTGCCTGCCAATGCAGGGGACACGGGTTCGAGCCCTGGTCTGGGAGGATCCCACATGCCGCGGAGCAACTAGGCCCGTGAGCCACAACTACTGAGCCTGCGCGTCTGGAGCCTGTGCTCCGCAACAAGAGAGGCCGCGATAGTGAGAGGCCTGCGCACCGCGATGAAGAGTGGCCCCCGCTTGCTGCAACTAGAGAAAGCCCTCGCACAGAAACGAAGACCCAACACAGCCAAAAATAAAATTAAAAAAAAAAAAAAATTTATATTCTGTTGAATTCTGTTATACTTTCAGAAAAATGTTCTCACACTCAAGAAAACATTGAGAATCTTAACACATTTTAGGAGCTTTCTGTCTTTGTCAGTCTTTGTATTTAACCCTCTTTTGGACTGATGGTCAGGGACTCCATTTGATCTCATAATATTCCGAGACCATGCATGTACTAAAATTAAAATTTTTTACTTAGTCAATTCTCATTTTTATTGGGCCCTGTTACTGACTGAGCCCGTGTGACACATGATCCCTGAAGCAGCCTCCCTAGATTGTGGAAGGTCCTGGCATGTGGAAGGTGACCTTAGCCAGAGGAGGTACACAGAGATGCTCCCCGTGAGGTTGTCCACCTGACGTCGGCAGTGCGATGGAGTTATCCCCTAACATGCTGTGTCCCAGGCTCCAGTCTTCTAGTTCACTTGAATGATTTTTGCCAGATCTGTTTAAATTACCCTGCTTTTTAAAAAATTTTATTTATTTATTTATTTATGGCTGTGTTGGGTCTTCGTTTCTGTGTGAGGGCTTTCTCTAGTTGTGGCAAGTGGGGGCCACTCTTCATCGCAGTGCGCGGGCCTCTCACTATCGCAGCCTCTCTTGTTGCGGAGCACAGGCTCCAGACGCGCAGGCTCAGTAATTGTGGCTCACGGGCCCAGTTGCTCCGCGGCATGTGGGATCTTCCCAGACCAGGGCCCGAACCCGTGTCCCCTGCATTGGCAGGCAGATTCTCAACCACTGCGCCACCAGGGAAGCCCTACCCTGCTTTTAAAGATCTGAATGCAATTAACTTGCAGATGAAAGAAGCAATCTTTATGAAAGCATGAGTGTGCTATTCTAGTTTTCTTTCTTTTTCTGACATACATTACAATGAATCCCAAACCACTAAAATGAAAAGTGTTTTTATCCATGTACCCCCCCCCCCAAAGTTCTCTTGCCTACCACCTGAGAAAATGTACCACATTTTGGGAAATACAGCATTAAATCCGTTCTTACCAATTAAGCGGGAGTGCAGAGGGATGGCCAGCTCTGCAGCTCCAGTCACTCCCTTACATGAAGTTGCATCTTCTAGGTGACTTTTTTCTCATGCTGGACTGTAGGACTCTGCTGGGGAAAACTTGATGTGGACTAAACGGCTTTTCTCTTCATTTGGATGTCACAGCTCAAAGCGCTCCTCCACCACTATTACCCAATTGAGATTGACCCACACCGGACCATCAAAGAGAAGTTACCTGACATGGTGGAATGGTAAGTGACGGTGGTGGTGAAACGCCCCTGGCCCTCACGATGCTTGGTCTGGACGGGGGCGTATTTTTCCTGAGCTTTGGTCAGATGCAGGCTCCTTTACCTTACTGATTGCTTAACTGAAGGCCACAAGCCCAGCTGCTAGAACAAATTGTCCAGATACAGCCAGGCTACGTGTGGCTACTGCTAGAGTAGAGGGCTCACCAAGTATCCTTGGAATGAGTTAGAAGCCCCTTAGTTTGGGGCAATAAGTGCTTTGGGGCAATAACCCTCCTAAGGAAACCAGTATCACTGGGCAAAGCCCCAGTTCTCCAGAGAGTGGGGTCCCAGAGGAAGGGATTCAGAAGAGCTTTGACAGCAGCAGCAACTTGCCCAGCTCTTGTGTTGCTGCTGTGTTGCTGTCTCACCCTCTTCCTTTAGGGACAAGCAGCGTCCTTCAGAAAATGGCTCTGGGGAAAAGGATGAGGCCTCCGCTGTCAGTACTTCCAGAGGGGACTCGGCCCTGAGATGGGAAAGGTCACTTTACTTAGTGGTTTGAATTTGGGGTTTCGTGGCGTGTGTGTTTCCAGGTGGACCAAAGCGCATGAGCTCCTGTGCCAGCAGAAGATTCAGAAGTTTCAGATAGCCCAGGTGGTGAGAGAGTCCAACGCAATGCTCAGGTGAGCTGCCTGCTCTGGAAAATGTTTCTGCCAGACTGTTTGGAATGGGTTTGCTCACAAAAGAGAGGCTGGGAAGGATCGAAGAGGAGTCAGTTGCTGGGAGAGTCAGAAGCGATCTAGCACCATGAGTAGCTGACGTGGAGAAGGTTCCTCTCTGGACACAGCCAGAGAATTTTCTATCCTTGGGTGTGTCCTAGGATGCAGTCTGCCTGCTGGTAGTGGATGTGGTATGAATATGACCAGGGCTCCATCTCCTAGAACAAACAGCGTCTAGCTCATTTTTCCGAATGGTAAAAAGACTTTTGGGGTCCCCATGGTGACTGGTGTTCTTTATCCAGACATGGGAGTTGGCTGACCTAGGACCCTTGATCATCCGTGGCCTTCACAGTGCGGCTGTCTGCTGGAGCGTTCTTTACTGGAGGAGGGATGAGGGCACGTAGAGGAAGGAGTCAACACGGGTGCCTTCCCTCAAGGATTGTGTGTCCTGATTGGGGAGAGAGGCTAGCTCGTGGAAAGCCAGGAGAGTAGACACGTGCAGACCCAGTAAGTGCCTGGGTGGGTTGGAGGTGTTCCCCAGTGAAGCTGCCTCAGGATAGCTGCCTGGTTGTATTTTGCTCAGGCAAAATAATCCAGAAACAAACAAACAAACAAAAAATGTGGTTATATGGTGTATATGAAGTTCAGGGACAGGGAGAGCAAATCAATGGTGATGTGAAGTCAAAATGGGGGGCGATGGCATCGACTGGGAAGGGACATGAGGGAATCTTGACCTGGTTAGTAACTACATGTGTGTGAACATATGTAAATATTAACTGAGCTGAACACTTAAGATTAGTGCACTTTAATAATTTACTCTATGTATTTTATACCTCAATTTACAATGTTTTTAAAAAAATGTTAAAGATGTAACCCAAATAGAAAATAAAGAACAGTCGCAGAGGCAATGCCATTTCAGAACCGTCATGTCACTTCAGGGATGGATACAAGATGTTCTTCAACACCCTCTCCCAGAACAGTGTTCCCCTTTTTATCTTCTCCGCGGGCGTTGGGGATATCCTGGAAGAAATCATGCGGCAGAGGAAAGTGTTCCACCCGAACATCCACATCGTCTCTAACTACATGGAGTTTGATGAAGATGTGAGCTGGGGCTGGAAGAGGGGTGGGGACCGCCAGCCAGGGTGCTTCACCCTAAATGTTAACCTTGATGGGGGAGGGGGGAGGGAAGGCATGCGGGCTTCTTTGCCCTCAGCAGTTATTTATTTATTAGTGCCAGCTAAAGACAGTTGCTTTTGAAGGACCCACTCTTGGGTGTTTGGCTGACAGTCGACTCTGCCAGGGAGGACCGAGTTTAGGGCTCAGCCAGGCCCCATGTCACTGTCATGGCTCGTGTGCCATCCTAGGTACTCAAGGGCTTGGACTTGGACTTGTTTTTCTTGAGCCAGAGGTGGGCTGCTCTGACTCACCCGTGTTCTGACTTCTTCCCCTTAAAACCAAGGCTGGAATTTTCATCCCTTTGACCTGTGGTTAGGGTGTGGCCCACAGCTGAGGTTAGTGCACATGTAGCCAGGCAGTGCTTGTATCACGGGCTTCATGCTTTCACCAGAGTAGGTGATCAGCAATATTTGATGATCCCTGTTAGTTTAAACCAGGGGTTGTAAACTTTTTCTGTAAAAGACCAGGTAGTAAGTATCTCGGGCTTTGTGGGCAATATGATCTCTCTCAAAACTACTCTGTCACACAAAAAAGCACCCGTAGACAAGATGTAAACAAATGGGCCTGGCTGTGTTCCAGCAAAGCAATTTACAAGAATAGGCCAAATCTAGTCCATGGGCCCTAGCTTGCTGACCCCTAGTTGGATCACAATGAAGTTTTGGCATTATCTGTGGCTTTCAGTATTCCCTTTCCTCTGTGGCAGAGACAGTGGAACACTGGTCCTGAATGGGTCCCTGTAGCCCTTCTGTCTGTCTCTTGTCTTGATTATTTAGGGCTTCCTGAAGGGATTCAAGGGCCAGCTCATACACACCTACAACAAGAACAGCTCCGTGTGCGAGAACTCTGGTTACTTCGAGCAGCTTCAGGGCAAAACCAACATCCTCCTGCTGGGAGACTCCATGGGGGACCTCACTATGGCTGATGGGGTTCCTGGCGTGGAGAACATTCTCAAGATTGGCTTCCTAAATGACAAGGTAGGTAGGAGACCCGGGTTCTTCATGGCTGGCTTCTCCTTCATTCCTGTTAACGAGTGCTTATTGAACACCTTCTGTGGGCTAGACACTGTGTGAAGTATGAGAAGTATGAGCCATAATCTCATAGGGAACAAAAGAAATACCCAGTGGTTACAGCTGTGTACGAAGCACACGGCGTGACCCAGAGGTCAGAGCACGTCATCAGAGCCCACACTTACCGAGTGCTCACCGTGTGCCACGCACATTAACCCAGTTAATCTGTACAGTCATACTCTGAGGTAGTGACTATTATACCCAGTTTACAAATGAGGAAACTGAGGCAAGGGGCTTAAGTAACTTGCCCAAGGTGACATAGTTTAGAAGGTGGTTGGGCTGATTACCAGTCCTCCTAAATCATACCAGTAAGGCATGATTGAGATGGGAGATGTTGGTATTCAGGATGTGGGTTTATAATTTAGAGAAGGAAAGCATAGGAACAGACCAGAGGTTGACAGGGGTGAAAACATAAGATCACAGAGGGGCACAGTATGGCATCAGGCTAGAAGGCGTCCAGTTCTCACCCTCAGCCAGCAGGTGCTGAAGCCTTGTGAAGTTTCAATCCAGATAGATTAGAGGTAACATCTGATACTTTTTGTTTCTAATCGTTGTGACGGTCCTTTTGGCACTGACCCAAGGGTTAATTGTGGCAGCCTGCATCCCTGGCCATCTGTGTCTCCAAAGGGCAGGTCCCGGTAACCTTGAACTCCTCCTGGGGAGTCGCAGCTTGAATGCCCTCTTCCCCAGCCCCAGGTGCGCAACAGTGGGCAATGCGGAGGGCAGGGCGCTGGGGGACTCTCGGTCTTTGCTCCCCGGGCAGGTGGAGGAGCGGCGGGAGCGCTACATGGACTCGTATGACATCGTGCTGGAGAAGGATGAGACGCTGGACGTGGTCAACGGGCTGCTGCAGCACATCCTTCCGCAGAGGGACTGGACAGAGATGCAGGGCTCCTGAGGGCGGGCCGGGGTCAGGCCCCGCGGGCTGTGATGAGGAGGGGCTTCACCCGAAGGCCACTCTGCTCTGAGCACTGCTCCTCCCCGTGCTGCAGAGAGGAGTCCGGGCGGCAGGGAGCTGCTGGCCCACGCCCCTCCCTCCCCCTTGCCCTGGCTTCGTGGTTTGTGTTCTCCGGAGCCTTGAGGGATCCCTGCCAGCCCGGAGGGCAGCAAAAGCCATTCTAGATGAACTGTGGACCTACACAGTGTTAGCACTTTAGGAATCATTTGGTCCAGGGAATCTTTTTTCCAGTATTTTTTAACATGGGAAGCTGCTCTTCAAACAAATCTAATATGTGAAACAGATCAAAATAAAAAAAGGAAAACACAGAGCTGTTCTGATTGGGGTGGGGGCGGGGCAGAGCCTGTACCTCCTGGTTCTGGAGGCGCAGGAACCTCCGAGAAGCTGCTAGAGCTCCACGGAACACAGTTTGAAAACCCCTGAATTAGCCCAGGAGACTCTGAGCACAGCGAGCACAGCCTAGTGTGTCTGTGGGCATCACGGTGGGCAGGCAGGGTTGGAAGGGGGTGTTTCTGACCTGGAATGGTTTCACTTGATTCTCATGCAGCCATTAAACTTGAAATTCAGCTGGGATCAGCTGAATCTGGCCGGCCCTGTATGCAGAGCCCCCTCTTTATGGGTCCCTAAAGTGATCCATATGAGTGTGGATTTTCACTGGTGCCCTTGGCTCCTGTCCTTCCTCCTCCTCCACGGCCACGAAAATGGATGACTTAAGGGCGGTTGAGTCGGGACCTGAAGGGAGCAGGTGCTCAGGGTAGTCAGATTCATTCCCTCATCCGCCTGCCTGGTGGCTGGTAAGTTGTGTTTGTCTGCAGCTCAGCAGAGAAAGTGACGGGAGTGTTGACTGAGGGCCAGCTGTGTGCACCCAGGTGCTGCAGGTGCCGTTTCATCCTCACAGGGATCCTGCAGGAGGTATGGGTCCACTTAGAAAGGACCAGTCCTTTGCCCAAAGGCCAGAGCTGGGAGCTCGAGCTGGGGTTGCAGTGTTTCTGACAGAACCAGCCTTCTCTTCTGCATCACGCTGCCTCCACACGGACTTAGTTCAGGCTGTCCTGTTAGGCTTGGGGGAGGGTGGTTATCATCTGAGGCTGTCACCTCTGTCAACCCCGAGGTGCTTTCTGTGCTTTGGGACCAGGGAGTATCAGTCACTGGCGACCATGGGGAGCAGCTCCGTCTCTCGGGGGATCTTGGGCAAGAGCTCGGTGCTTGTGGGAGCAGTTTGGGGTGTGAGTCCAGTCAGTCATTTTCTCTCCCAAGCATCCCCCCCCCCACCCCCTTGGATGGCTTGGGTCATCTCTGTCGCATTGGCCAGAGTCCAGCCAGGCAGGTGAGGGCAGATGGCCTGATTAGTGGCTGAAGCAACTCCTTCCTCAAGACACCAGAGGTTTGAACTCAATTACCTTTCTTTCTGGCAGGAGGGAGAAGCACCAGGCAGGTGGTAACAGCTGGCGGCCAGGAGTAGGGAGAGGTGGGAACATCGTGGTATTAGAAACGATCTGTGTGAAAGGGGAATCTGACCTGTGTGGTTTAATTTAACCCTTGAGCTTTGCATGTTGTGTTTGAGTTCAGGGAACTTGTTTTTCCATTCAGCTGGGACCCTTAGGAGATCAGGATCATGTCTCCAGGCCTCCCCTGCAGGCCCCTCTCTGTGGACACTTACCCCCCAGCCTCCCTTCATGGTGAGGGCCCCAGCTGGGCCTCAGGGAGGCAGGAGGCTGAGACCTAGGGACACAGGGTCTTGAGCTGAAGGGCCATGGAGATGGCCTGCTTTGCTCCCCTTCCTCCCAACACTTGGGTCTAAGCTCCCCGCCCCCAACCAAGAAAGACCACATCCCAAGGACTTTGGTTTCGGACGTGTTTTATTTGGCACAAAGGAGAAGGGGGTCTGACACCAGTTTAGCCTTTTGAGTGTGCAGAGCTCTGCACACCCCCCTCTCACCCCTCAATAATGAGCTCAGCCCCGAACCAAGGATTTCATAGCCCTAAGATCCATCCAAGTAGGTTTCCTCATACCACCCCCCTTCATTTTTCTCTTGTTCTTTGGTCCCTAGAGAAGGCAGCCTTCTTTAAGGATAAAAGGTGACACAAAGCCCAGCCCTGAAGTGCAGCACCCTAGGGGCACTTCAGCCACCACTGGACGGCAGCGAGGGGGCATGGGACAGGTGAAGGGAACCGGACAGGTAAGGTAGGGCTGCCCCCCCAGAACCGTCCCCTTCCCTAGGAACCAGCCAGAGCCGAGGGAGGAAAACTGGGGGTTCATGTTCCTGGGGAGCTGCCAGGACAGAGGAATGGGGGCTGTGGGCGGCAGGGGTGGGGGGGGCAGGTTGAGGATGGTGAGGAAAAGTACAGGTAAAGGGGAAATAAGGAAATGATGAGCTTGGCCTTGCTCAGTGTCTGGTGACATGGAGGGGAGGTCTGAGCAAGGGGCCAGCAATGACCCCAGCCAACCCCCAAACTCCACCAATCCCCAGATTGGCTTTGTAATTCCAAAACTTTTAAGGAAGGGGTTTGGGGTTGGGAGAGAAAAACCGAATAGAGATCTGTGCTGTGGATTTTACTCTCGGGCAGTGGGAAAACCAGAGTTGTCCCCTCTGACCACTTTCTAGAAGCTTCCAGACCTCATCCCAGCAGAGGGGAGGGTGACTGTTGGGAAGTCAGCCCCACTGCCCACTGTCCCCTTAGACGTGGACCTTTGCATTTGGGCCTCTGCCCTTCAGAGCTCCTCATGGACCCGCTCCTGGTCTTCGTCCGACTTCAGCTTGAGTTCCTCAGCGGTGATGTTGCCATCCTGGTTGCGATCCTGATTCTGGAACATGTCTCCTATGGTTTTCTCAGGGTCCTGGCCAGGCAGGAGGCGTCCTTTGCCCTCACTGACTTGAGCCTTGATGAAGGTGGAGAACTACAGCGAGGAGAGCCAAGGGGAGGGGGAGAGAGCGTCCTGCCTGAGCAGCTGGGCTCACCTTGGGACGGGCCCACAGGCGGAGGCCTTCCAGTGAGGACTGAGGAGGGGAGCTGGTGCTTCGTCCTGAGGGGGGCGGGGGCGGAGGGCGTGCCCAGGGTCAGGCAGCCATGGGGGAATGGGCTGCATGTGCCAGAGGCAAAGGCAGGGACGAGGGGCTTAAGGCACACTGACCCGCAGAGGGGCAGGAACACGGGTGCAGACAGGATGGTGGACACACACCGTTCTCGTTAGATGCCACCGTGCAAGGTGGCTCCTGCCGGGTGACAGCGTGGGAGGGATTACTAGAAGGAGCGAACTCCTCACCCACCTCCTCCGGGGGGACCTCTCCATCCTTGTTGAGGTCCATGTCTTCAAACAGGTTGGCAGGAGGGTCTTCGTGCCACACAAACAGGTAGCCTGTGGGCAGCCCATCCTCCCGGGACACGAGCTCCACCTCAAACAGGAGCACAGCACTTCCAGGGACCCCCCGGGCTGGAGGGAGGGGAGGAGGAGAGAAGGGAAGGGTCTGGGCCCGGCTTCACTGCCTGCCCAGTGAGCTCCCAGCCTACAGGCCTCAGCTCTTGCCTTGGGGGCTGGAGAGGGGGGCATGGAATGGGAAGCATCCGGAAGGCTTCACTCACTCCTCCCACCAGCCGTCAAGGCTCCAGGTGGCAGGGGCAGAGGGGAGGAGGAAAGCCATCAGGCCAGTCTCTGCTCCTCACCTCCGTTCTCTCCATGTGCCAGGTGCGGGGGGACCACAAGCTGCCGCCTCTCTCCCACACACATGCCCTGCAGGCCCGTGTCCAGGCCTTCGATCACCTTGTGGGCGCCCAGAGTTGCCTCCTGAGGGGCCCCGTAGTCGTGGCTGGGGGGAGAGCAGATTCCCGGGTCAGCATTCATCCTGGTCCCCGGCAGGCCCAGCTCCTGAGTCACCCCTGGTGCCGCCCCACAGGGCAGGGTGCAGGGGCCCAGCTGTGCAGAGACAGGATCAATCCCCTTATCTCGCCACTGCCCTGCAGGGTGGCCGGGGGCTCATCTCTCCCTGCTCGGTTCCCTCCACTGAGTGGAACTAGCAGCTCCCCCTACTGCTTACTTCACCCTCCCTCTGCCTGTGGAGTTAAGAATTTCAGCTTAGATGGGAACTTAGGGAGGAAGGAAGAGTTAGGGGTGCTGCTAGGAGGACTCCCCACGCCTGGGCCCACCCACCTGCCCAGCCCTGGCCCTGCCCCGGACCCACGAGGAGAAGAGCTTGGTGCCATCCAGCAGAGAGCAGTTGTAGTGGTAGCGAACGAAGTCCCCAAGCTTGGCTGTCTCGTTGCAGGTCTCCAGGGGCCGGGACAGTGTCTTGATTTCCACGAGATCTGCAGGGTTGTGGAAGTCGATGATGTGAACGTCGAAGATCAGCACAGCAGAGCCAGGGATCTTGTCTCCTGGGGCCAGAATAGGGGCGTGGATCAGCTGGAGTCTAGGAGGGGCTGCTCTAGGTCTCCATGGAGGCCCCAGACCTTCCCCATCCTGGGGTTTTAAACAAGGATGGGATGGGATGTTTGTCCACATAGTCAACTCTTGTAATATACTCTGTGGTGGTGAGGAGGCAGGGGAGGGGAGGGGCACGCCAGCTGGAAAGCCTTTTACATATGTATCTTGCAACCTCCCAATAATTTACCCTGCTGATCGATGTGATTAGTCCCATTTTACAGGTGAACACACAAAGGCTTCCAGCAAAGCTGGGACTCAAATCCCAGTCTCTTTGCTTCCCAGGGCTATGCTGTTTCTGTTCTTCCATAACCACCCTCCCTCCCCAAGCTCAGGAGTTGGCTGCCCTTCTCCAGTGTGGAAGGGGAGAAGTGGGGGACTGCCCCCTGGAGAAAAGGATGGAGTCCTTGTGGCAGGAGTTGGGTGGGGGACCAGTTTTTTTGATGAGAGGGGCAGAGCAATGGCTGGAATCCACCCCCTTCGCCCCCGCTCATCAGGGGGAAGGTCAGGAGGAACTGAGGTGTTGGCTTGGGGAACAGGGAGCAAGCCTACCAGTCCCGTTCTCCCCGTAGGCGAGGTGGGGGGGGATGGTGATTCTCCGGCGCTCCCCCATGCATGAGCCCTGCAGCCCCTGGTCCATCCCTGGGACGACGTAGCCCTGCCCCACATAGGTATTGTAGGTGCGGTTTCGGGAGTAGCTGCAATACGAGGCCGGGAGGTGGGCAAGGGAGTCACAGCGGCCCCGCCCTTCCCCCCGGCACAGAGCCGCCCCCAGCCCCCACCATCGTCCTCAGGACCCCCCGGACCTGGAGTCAAAGAGGGTGCCGTCCATCAGGGAGCCGTTGTAGTGGTAACGCATGAAGTCCCCAGCCACGGCTCTCCGGACGCAGCCAGGTGGCAGCTCCAGTGTCTCCAGCTGGACCGTGTCCTTTGGGTTGTGGACGTCAATCAGTAGGACATGGAAGACCAGGGAGGCCTGCGGGGGGATCACAGTCCCTGGGGAAGGGATAGGCTTGAACCATACACGTGGAGAGCAAAGCAGGGCTTCTTCTCCACTCAGGAAGGCCTATGTGAGCGGCGTGCAAAAAGGTGCTAACCCTGCTTTCCAGAGCCTTTGACGCCCATCAGCAGCCCTGCTTCTTCCCCTGTGAGGCCCGAGCTGAGCTTTCCCCAGGGCCACCACCAGCCCATATGAGCCTTTGTGTGAATCAGAACAAAGCATCTTAGTTCCCCAACCAGGGATTGAACCTGGGTCCCAGCAGTGATAGTCCCGAGTCCTAACCACCCAAGCACCCCTTCTTAGTGAGGTGATCCCCAAGGGCTAGATTTCATCACTACTTGCCTCCCTGGCCTGGTGTCCTTGTGCAGTACTCAACCTGAACAACTGTATGTGGCAGCCCACTTCTAGAGAATCTCCAAGTCCCTGCTTGCCCTCACCATAGCCTTTCTCGCCATAGGCCAGGAATGGAGGGATGACGATCTTCCTTCTCTCTCCAGGACACATGCCCAGCAGACCCTGGTCCATGCCCTTGATCAGCCAGCCAGAGCCCACGTAGGTGTCATAAGTGCCATCTCTACTGTAGCTGCAGAGAAAGAGGTAGGGGTGAGGCTGCTGTTGGTGGGAGAGGCAGGAAGGCCTCCGACTCCCCGCTGCATGCCACAGTCCCTGGCGCCCCAGGGCTCCTTCCAGCCCTTACCTGGTGTCGAAGGCAGTGCCATCCAGCAGCGTGCCGTTGTAGTGGTAGCGGACGAAGTCGCTGTCCTGGACCATGCGGGGGCAGTGGGGCGGGTGCAGCAAGGTGCTCACCTGCACGGTGTCCGCCTTGTTCCACACATCCAGCAGGACCACATCAAAGTAGAGGGTGGCATCCGGGGGAATAAGCCCCGCTGTGTTTGGTGCAGCCCCCAGAGTGGGGGGTGGAGTGGAGGTCTGAGCATCCTGCTTGGCCTCCCCCTCCACCACCCTTAGTTCCCCTTCTCCCAGGTCAAGCTAGGATCCTACCCAGGGCCCTATTATTGCCCTTCCTCCCGCCCCAGCAGCAGGAGACGGAAAAGTCTAGTCCCAGACCTGCCTCGCTATTCATTCTGCGCATGCAGTGTGACCTTGGAAAGCTGCTCTCCCTCTCTGAGCTTCAGTTTTCTTGTCCTGGGCCCTTGCTTCTGCCTCCTGGTTTCCTCCACCCCCGTGCCTGGGCCCCAGCGCTCCTCACCCACGCCGATGCTGCCATAGCCAAGGTGCGGAGGCACAATGAGGCGTCGCCGCTCATTGACGCACATGCCCATGAGGCCTCGGTCCATGCCAGTGATGAGGCGCCCCACGCCCACCACGATGGCCACCAAGGTGTGGCGGTCATAGCTGGGGAGGGAGGGGACAGATGAGATACAGTGGCCTCTGCCCATGGTCACATACATGCACAGGTGCACACAAGTGCACACACACACACAATCCCCCTCCCTACACAAAGGTGTAGATCCACAGGCTCCTCAACTCTTCAGGCCTCCCTCCTAGGTGGGCCGTGACTCCCACCTTAATAGGATGGGCTCTTACAAAAGGAAGCCCTCCAGGAGGCCAGGGGCTTTTATCTGCCCTGGGATGGGGGGATGGTGCCAGCAGTCCTGTCTGCTGCTGCTATCTGCTGACAGAAAAGGAGCGGAAAGTGCAGACCCGGGGGTGGGGGTGGGGGTGTGGGGAGACCAGTTATCCAGCACTTAAATGATAAGGCCGACGAAATGCTTGGCATTTTGCACTCATTATCTTTTTAAAAATATTTATTTATTTGGCTGCGCCGCATCTTTAGTTGTGGCACTTGGGATCTTCGTTGCTGCACGTGGGATCTTTTAGTTGCGGCATATGGGCTCTTAGTTGTGGCATGTGGAATCTAGTTCCCTGACCAGGGATCGAACCCGGGCCCCCTGCATTGGGAGCACGGAGCCTTAACCATTGGACCACCAGGGAAGTCCCTGCGTTCATTATCTTATTTAATTCTCTCCCCTGTGAGGTGGGCATTATTATTATCATTATTATTATTATTATTTGCCGCACCATGCAGCTTGTGAGATCTTAGTTCCCCCACCAGGGATCACAGCCGGGCCACAGCAGTGAAAGTGCTGAGTCCTAACCACTGGACCACCAGGGAATTCCCGAAATGGGCATTATTGATTTCATTTTTCTTACGAGAAAAATTGAGACTTGAGAGACCAAATGACTTGCCCAAGGTCACACAGCTAATGTTTGGTCTGTTGAACTCTAAAGCCCACGTTTGGGCCACGGCACCATCAATTCACAGAGGAAAGGAAGGGGAAGCAGAACTGGCTGGGGATAGGGATTGGTTTTCAATTTTGAAAAAGCCTACTCTAAAATTGCCACGGCTTTTACTTGTTTTTAGTTACAGTTTTAATTTTAAGTTTTCAGAGGTTAAGGAAAGATGGGAGATTATTATTTTGATGGAAGGTGTCATGGGTTGTAAAAGTTTTCCAAGCTCAGCACCGCTTGGACCCAACCTGGATCCAAGAGTCCCCATCAGGATCCCCAATAGGGAGGTCATTCCCCAACTCCCAACCCCTCCTCCACTCCTTGGTGGCCACAGGCTCACAGCTGTACTCCTGGCTACTGCCTATGCCTCATTTTGCCCACTGAGCTGGTTGTATGGCCTGCTTCCTCCACAGTGCCATTGTGAGAGCCCAAGCATGGCAAGAAGCTTCTACCAGTTAAACACTACCAAAGTTCTCCCCAGAGTCAAGGCTAATGTGTACCGAACCCGCTTGCAGACTGTAAGGTACTGTGTGAAGTTCACTTTCATTCAATATCTTGAGTCTTAACATCAGCCTTAGGAAGTAGGGACGCAGTTTTTCAGACTGTTTTTTAATCTCCTTTTTTTCAGATGAGGAAAGTAAAGCTTAAAGAGGCAAAACTCCTTGTCCATGATCACAGCCTGGGTTTGAATCCAGGGTCTTGGTGTCAGGAGTTCGTGTTCTTACCCAATAAACTGCATGCCTCCAGAGCCACTAATTTCTATAGGCCGAGTTGTGTGTTTTGGGGAAGGGTCTAAGAGGGACTGACTTCTTGGGTGTGGGGTGGGGGCTTGTGTGTGTGACCTGGACCCAAGGTTTAACTGAGGCTGGCCTGGCGTACAGCCCTGCCCCGACCAAGAAAAATGAACTTGCCAGAGCAGACGGAAAGCCTGGACACAGAAGAGGAGCCCATCTCTCAAACCCCAAGGCTGGCAAGATGGGCGGCAGCACTGACCTGGTTGAGCTAAGATGGAGGGAGATGAGGGTGAGGGATCACGGGGAGAGGGAGGCATGAAAACCCTCGGAGGAGCCCAGGGTGGCATGTGTGACTGTGTGACATGTAGGCAGACAGGGTCCCTACACCAAGCTATGCCCTGCACTCCCTGATCCATCCTGCTGTCTTAGAATGCCCACCTGCTTTACCCCACTGGCTGCTAAAAAAACCCCTCCCCCTCCCCCAAAAGCTCTACTTACTTACTTCTTCTCTAAACACAAAGGCACTGAAACCTGTGGCTGGAACCAGAAAGGGAGTCAGAGTGGATAGAAAGGTAGAGGGTGCTGGGCTGAGACCACTGGAGGATTCACATGCAACAGAGACCATGCCCTTCCCCCCAACTCTGTGGACCAGAAAACCCCCTCTATGTCTTTAAATAAAGCGCTGGTAAGTAAATAGAGCAGTTCACTTTGATTCTCAAGCACTCTGAGAGACAGAGGGAGTTTGTGTGAAAGAAATTGGGGTCTTCTGAGAGGCGAAGGTTTGAAATTGAGGGCAGGGATGTCTGGGGAGATGGACGTCTAGGAGTCCCCCCACCCAGGGTGCTGTGTGTGAGGTTAGGGGATCACGGTGTGAGTAGGGAGCATGCAGACACAGCTTAAAAGCAGCAACAAGGGAACCCCAGGACTGATAGAGCTTGGTCCCGGGCTCCGGGAAGGGAAATGGTGAGTCTGGGGGCACCCAAGCCATTACCTCGAGTCAAACTTTTTGCCGTCCTCGAAAGTACCGTTGTAGTGGTAGCGCACAAAATCCCCCATCTGCACTTCTCGGGGACAGGCCCTGGGGATGTGGTACCTCTCGATGACCACATCTTCCAGGGGGCTCCCGGCCGGGCTGGCGCGGCTCAGCCCCCTCCCCACGGCCTGCAGCAGCAGCAGCAGCAGCAGCAGCCATTGCACCAGGGGGAGCCGGAGGATGGTGTGGCTGGGGCGCCCCGCGCGGAACATGGTGCCTGGAGCTGATACGGCCGGCAGTGAGGGCGAGCGAGAGAGCCGCTGCCGCCGCCAGACTCCTTCCCCCCACTCCTCCCAGAGCTGGCTCCCCCTCTTCCTGTCCTCCATCCCCACCCCCGCCCTGGCTGGTCCACGTGGAATGGGGGCTGGGGAGGCTGAGCTGGCGGGGCGGGGGGTGGGGGGGGGAAGGGGTGTGGAATAAGAGGAGGAGGGCCAGGCTGATAGCGTTAGAGTACGAGGAAAGCACCACAAAGCCCTCCAGATTTACCCCCACCCCCACCCTGGGGCTGAGAGACCTGGGAGGGGTAGGGAAGTTCCGGAAAGTTGGGAAAGTCGGAGCCGACTTAAAAAAAAAAAAAAAGAAAGTTCAGAGTTTTTTTCTGGAGCCCCCCGGGTCCTAAAGCCAGACTGAGGCATCCCTTGTTTCTTTGGCTGGCAACCCCAAATCTAGGTCTCTCCAGGTGGCTGGTGAGGCTCCAGAATCGGAGGGGTATCTCAGTGCTCCCTCCCACCCCTTCTGCCCCAGGGACGGCCTCTCCAGGGACGGGCTGCTTTGTCCTGCAAAAGCTGGACTGCCAGAGGACTTTCTGACGTGGGAATGGAGATCGAGTGGGAGGTGGTGAGAGTGGAGGATGTGCAGGGTAAAACCGGGGGTGTGCCTCCCTGTCGCGGGCTGGGGGGATACTTGGAGGAACCTCTTCGGGGCTGGGAGTGGGGAGTAAGCAGAAGGACCGCTCTGATGGAAGGAAGAGCAGATTCCAGGGCTTGGGTAAAGTAGAGTGAGGTGGCACTTCCCTCAATTTCTCTATATTAAGGTCCGGGGGATGGGGGGACTGTCTTTGTGTGGGAGGGGCTTTCTGGGCTCCGCATCCCTGCGGGAATTGTTCCTCCACCCTCTCACCATCTGCCAAGGGGAGGACCCCCAAGGGCAGGAGGTCGGGGACTCAGGATAGTGTTGGCTTTCTGAAAAGAGTGGAGACACAGCCCTCGGCCCCTCGGGGGATCTGACTCAAGCCACGACCCCGCCTCGCTGCCCGCGGTGCCAGGCGCTAAGACCCAGCGGGCGCGCCGGCCAGTCCTGGGCCCCTGAGCCCGCCAGCCTGCCCGGCAGCCGGGCCGGGACGCCTGCTCGCGGAGGGGAGAGACAGCGGCGCGGAGGGGGCTATGGCTCGGGCGGCGTGGGGGCTGCTGTGGCTGCTGCTGGGCAGCGCCGGGGCGCAGTACGAGAAGTACAGCTTCCGGGGCTTCCCGCCCGAGGACCTGATGCCCCTGGCCGCGGCCTACGGGCACGCGCTGGAGCAGTACGAGGGCGAGAGCTGGCGCGAGAGCGCGCGCTACCTCGAGGCCGCGCTGCGGCTGCACCGGCTGCTGCGGGACAGCGAGGCCTTCTGCCACGCCAACTGCAGCGGCCCCGCGCCGCCCGCCGCCGCGCCCCCCGGGCCCGCGCCCCCCGGCCCCGACGGCGGCGGCGGCGGCGACGAGTGGGCCCGCGAGCTGCGACTCTTCGGCCACGTCCTGGAGCGCGCCGCCTGCCTGCGG
Source organism: Eubalaena glacialis (assembly GCF_028564815.1). Lineage (NCBI taxonomy): Eukaryota > Metazoa > Chordata > Mammalia > Artiodactyla > Balaenidae > Eubalaena > Eubalaena glacialis. Next base: position 43,312,059 of record NC_083734.1, read on the forward strand.
CGCTGCAAGCGTTCGCTGCCCGCCTTCCAGGTGCCCTACCCGCCGCGCCAGCTGCTGCGCGACTTCCAGAGCCGCCTGCCCTACCAGTACCTGCACTACGCGCAGTTCAAGGTGCGCGCCCAGGCGGCGGCGCCTCCCAGTCGGGTCGCGGGGAGCGCGGCTCCTCGCGTGTGCTCGGGGTTGCCGGGTCTGGCCCTGCTGACCGGCCCTGTCCCCACGCCGCAGGCGAACCGGCTGGAGAAAGCGGTGGCCGCGGCCTACACCTTCCTTCAGAGGAACCCGAAGCACGAGCTCACCGCCAAGTATCTCAACTACTATCGCGGGCTGCTGGACGCCGCCGACGAGCCCCTCACGGACTTGGAGGCCCAGCCCTACGAGGTGGGGTGCCAGGGTAGGGCCAGCCCTGACGCAACTCCCTGAGTCCCCCCATAGGGCCCGTGGGGGAGGGGAGGTGTGGGGGTCCCCTTGACCCCTCTGCCGCGTCCCCTCCCCCTAGGCCGTGTTCCTCCGGGCTGTGAAGCTCTACAACAGCGGAGATTTCCGTAGCAGCACGGAGGACATGGAGCGGGCCCTGGCCGAGTACATGGCCGTCTTTGCCCGGTGTCTGGCTGGCTGCGAGGGCGCCCACGAGCAGGTGGACTTCAAGGACTTCTATCCAGCCATAGCAGGTACCCACCCCGGTGGGCATCCCTTCCATCCACAGGGCCCTGCTTCCCAGAACTCCTAAGGCACCTTAACACAAATATGCATTCCATACACATTTATGGAGCGCCTACTAAGTGCTTGGGAGGCCGACAGGCATAAGGTGTTATCCCGACCCTCAGACCCTTCAGTCGGCGTTGGCTGAGAGGGGCCAACAGAACACCTGCCACTGGGTGCAGAGGGCTGCAGTAGGGAGTGTCCAAGGTGCTGGGCATCGGTGCAGAGAGGAGGTGACATCCCAAAAGGGTCTGGGGAGGTTGGGTTCATGGGCCTTCCAGGCAGAGGGCAACGCAGGTGCAAAGTGGCTGAGGTGGGAAACGACCCAGCAGGTGTGTGCAGAAAGCAGTTTGTGGCCAGAAATCACACCTAGTCTGGGGATCCCTAAGGGCGGAGTCCCTCAGCAGGGGCAGAAGGGACTGTCCTGAGCTTCTCCCTTTGGGCTTCAGTCCCACCTCCAGGCCTCACCTGCCAGCCTCCCAGTGTGCCCTGGCTTCCTCTGGCTTTGGGGCGGTGGGTGAGCTGTGGGGGTGATAAGTCAGCCCAGGCCACTGTAGGCTTCCGCAGCATCCCTTGTCTCTCGACTGTCTCATGGGATGAGCAGGCAGAGCTGGGACTGGAAGTCATTGGCCGTCGTCCCCATCCACGGGATGGAGCTGTTCAGTACAGAGGAACCCGAAGCACGAGCTCACCGCCAAGTATCTCAACTACTATTGCGGGCTGCTGGACGCCGCCGCGTCCAGCTCCTCACCGCTGCCACCCCCACCCCCAGATCTCTTTGCAGAATCCCTGCAGTGCAAGGTGGACTGTGAGGCCAACTTGACCCCCAACGTGGGCGGCTACTTCGTGGAGAAGTTCGTGGCCACCATGTATCACTACCTGCAGTTTGCCTACTACAAGTGTGAGCCTCCTGGTGGGCTTGGGGTGGGGGAGAGCACTGCACTGGGAGTGAAGCCGAGCCAGAATTGAGGACCCTTGGTGATGGGAGGGAAGGCTGGGGGTGGTGAGGCAGGTGAGAGGCTTGTGGCGGGGAACAGAGAGCAGCCTCAGGGGGGAATGCCAGGGCCTCTTGGGTAAATGACTAGACAGTCAACAACTGCACAGCACTTGATAGTTTACAAAGCCCTGCCACATCTGTTTGTCTCACTTGATCCTCTCACAAGCAACCGGTAGCTGGCGTTACTGGACCCATTTTTCAGATGAGGAAACCGAGGCTCATAGAGGGTAAGGGGCCATTAGTCACATGGCTAATAAAAAGTAGCACCAGGACTTAAGGCTCTCCTCACTTAAGGGGGATTCTGGCATCAGCCGGGGCTAAGATGGTCAATCTCCAGGGTTTCTGCAATGCAGAGATGCCAAGATTCAGACAGGCTGGAGTGGGAGAGGAGGAGCTGAAGACCAAGGGCCAGGAGACCCTCTGTGTTCTAGTTGGCAAACAGGTTGAGGGCTGGGCCACCAGCTTCTGATTCCCCAGTGCCATCATTCTCCAGCTGTGTGAGCTCAAGCAGTTTACTTGACCTCTCTGTGCCTCAGATTTCTTATCTGTAAAATGGGGATGACAGTAAAAGTGAGGCTTAAATGAGTGACATGGGGTATAGGATAAGTGCCCAATACATTCTAGCTTCAATTATTATTGGGTGGGGTGAGGCGTCCAACAGGTATTCTGGGAGGCAGCTGGGGAACCAGGGGCACTGGACTAAATTGGGAGATAGGGGTGGGTTAGTTGAGGGTTATCCCTGAAGGTGGGGAAGTGCCAGGGCCACTACTCACTCTTGTCCTGCCTGCAGTGAACGACGTGCGCCAGGCCGCCCGCAGTGCCGCCAGCTACATGCTCTTTGACCCCGAAGACAATGTCATGCAGCAAAACCTGGTGTATTATCGCTTCCACAGGGCTCGCTGGGGCCTGGAGGAGGAGGACTTCCAGCCCAGGGAGGTGGGCATCGCCGAGGCATTCTCAGGATATTTGATTAAAATATTTGATTTGATTAAAAAATTTGACTTGATTAAAAAAAAAAAAAAAAAACCTGGCTTCCTCCAAAGACAGGGTGAGAAATAAAAAAGAATTTGGGTTGTAGTTGGAGTCCTAGGTTCAAACCCGCCAGCTGTGTGGTCCTGGGAACACTACTGGCCTTTTCTGAATCTGTTGCCTCACCTGCAAAATGGGGGTGGAACAGCCTACGTCTCCAGCACAGTGCCTGGCATGTGGGAGGTAAAAAATATCTGTTCCTGTCTGCTCCCTTCCCCACCCTCACCATGCTCACTGCTGGCCTTTGCCCTTCTTCCCCAGGGACCCCATAACCTGGACCAACTGAGGAACCCCTTGGAATTCTAGGGCAAGACTGGCAAATATGGGGCACGTGGTGTGGTGCCACTCCCCACTTCCTTGTCAGTGGCAGACATTGTGAATCGATTTACGCACTCTTTCTCACTGAGCCCTCAGAATCCTTCTTAACCCGGCACTTCAGGCAGCTGTGATTTTTCGATCAGCATGTGAACTGATACCTGTTCCCTGCTCCTCGAGCTGTAAAAGGGCCAGAGGGCCCAGATCCTAGGAGCTCTAGCTCCTGCACCATCTGGCAGCAGGGCCTGGCTCACCTCACTTTCCTTCCCTCCTCCCAGGAGGCCATGCTCTACCACAACCAGACAGCTGAGCTTCGGGAGCTGCTGGAGTTTGCGCACATGTACCTGCAGTCAGATGACGAGGTAAGTGGCCCCTTGCCCTACTGGCTTGGGTGGTGATGGACACCCCTTGATCCTCTTCCTGGGGCCGCTGTGCCAAATCTCAGCCTCAGCTCGTGGCAGTCAGCCATTGTGAAGCAGAGAGATTTCACCTGTCCCTTGTTTATACCTGCCCTCCTCTCCCCACCCCGTGTTCTCACACCCCCCTTCTCTACATGTCTGAATCTCGCTTCTCCTGGGCCCAGCTCTGGTGGCGCCTCCTCCAGAAGCCCTTGCTGTATGTCCTGGCTCTGTCTTCTGGGCTTGCAGTGCCTACTCTGACCGTCTGTGCCTCCCTGGACCGGAGTTATTTACAGCCCTCGTCTGTCTCACCCCGCCCCTTTCTCCAGCCAGTCTCCTAGAGGACTGGGCTCCAGGACAGGGACCAGGTTATTCCCAGCTCTCCCACAGCACCTGGCACAGAGCTGGCCCTCAGAAACTGAGCTTGAGTGAGCCAGTGAGTGAATGAATGAACACAGGACGCCGGGAAGGAAGGACCACAGTGTGTTATTACATTGATTCTAAATGAGGGTTTGAGAGCCTGAATTCTCTGAGGCGTTGCTGCCCAGTGCTTATTTATCCATCCCGTGCATTGTTCATGCACCCATGCCCCCCCCTCATCAAACAGGGGGCCAGGTCTGCACAGTGAGCCCCCAGGCTTTGGTGCTTACCAGACTTGGCTCCACCATTTCCCAGTTGGATAGCCTCCAGGCAAGTGTTAGGTAACACTCTAACTTCCATTTCTTCATCCATGGAATGGAGAGAATAATGGCCATCTTACACTGTTGTGGTGAGAATTCAATGAGATCTAGTATGTAAATCACTTCGTGTAGAGCTGGCACATAGTAGGTGCTCAGGGGGGTAGCCATTTTGATTACTGTTATTTGTTGCTTGCTGTTTGCCAGACACTGTGCTTGGGGCTGTGGTAAATTGATGAAAGGCACAGTCCCTCGCCCAATCAGCTCACCGTTAGTTCAGTGCAATGGGAGAAGTCAGCACGGGGCACTGGACGAGGCCTCCAGACCCAGCCAGGGTCATCATCAAGGGCCACATCCTGGAGCTGTTGCCTGGTGTTGGAGGGATAAACAAAAGCTATCCAAGCACAGGGGAGTAAAGGTGTTCCTGGCCGGGAAGCAGCGTGAGCAGACAGTATTCATAGACTAGCAGTGTTGCCTGTGTATTTATGCTTAAAAGGTGGGCTGTGGAGAGGAAGAAGCTTATACCAGCCCTGAAGCTCTGCTGTTGGAGCCCCATGCATCAGTTCACTGAGGGGGCAGTTTGGGAACAGGACTTAGGGAGAAACCCTCCAGTCATTCCTGTGTGAGGTCTTGAGTGTGACTGGGAAGGAGGGGTTTGGGACCGAGACGGGATGGGAGGGCCCCTTGGCCAGGAAGGGAGCCGATCTGGGTTTGTGCCTGCTGTGACCTGGTTTATCCTCCCATCCTGGGGCTGCTCTAGATGGAGCTGAAGGAGACAGAACCGCCCATGGAGCCTGAGGAGCCCCCGTCTGATGCCGAGTTTGAAGGGGAGGGCGACTACGAGGAGAGCATCTATGCTGACTGGTGGCAGGAGCCAGATGCCAAGGGTGACGAGGCTGAGGCTGGTCAGTGACTTGAGTCCTGGCGGAGGGGCGGGGATGCAGCCTGGGCTGGACGTTAGGGACAGGAGGATCCAAGCACTGGGCTGCAGAGGCTGTGGAGTAGCTGTGCTGGGTGCTGGCACCCCTCTTCTGGGGGCTTCGGCCTGTTAGCAAAACCCCTGTCCCACCTGGTAGAGGGGTGGGGGTGACATCCTTCCTGGAGCAGGGACCAGCTGAGACCTGTTTCTGGGGACCCTCACTCCTGCCTGCGCCACCTCCCCGAGGACAGCGCCCAGAAACCTGTTGGGGATGGGAAGCTAACCCCAATGCTCTCTCCTTTCATTTTTCAGAGCCGGAGCCTGAACTAGCATAAGAAGAGGGCCCCCGGTACCCCTCAAGAGCTTGGAAATCCCGGGCCCAATGGCACCACCCCCACCAGCCTGGGCAGCAACAACAACTATTTATTAAACATGTAAATGGACATAGCTGACCAGGCCCCATCCTGTCCCAACTGTGAGCACTGCTCCCCAGACCCCTCTTGCCTCCTCTCTGGGTCTCTGGACCACCGGATGATGGTGCTGCAGCTGCTGACGGCCTGCCCTCCTCCCAGTGTCCTCCCCACCCAGTGGGGCAGTCTCCTGGAGGAGAAGATGCTAGCTCTTCCTAGCTGGGGACTCAGCCTGAATTGCAGACACAGCAGAGGGACAGCTGGCATCACGAAGAGCACTGGACCAGGAGTCCAGCTGTTCCTTGCACACTGGCAATTGGTGCTCAATAAACATTTCTTGTTGAATGAATCACAGCATTGGGGTCCAGACTCCCCTGGGTGGAGTGGTGAGGGTGCAGGTCCTTCCCTCCCTCCCTCTGCACCCATCTCCTCTCATCAGTAAATGTGGAGACAGGTGAGAGGGGCCACAGTTCACCCTCTGTGGACCCTGGGTGTTTGCGACCACGAGGAGCATCAGCCTGCCATTGCAATCTGCCGCTAGGGGGCGTGAGGATGCAGTTCTGCCTGAGTCCTGGCAAGATGGTGGTTTCAGATTTCTAAGGTGGTATGTCCTGTATTTTCCTAGTTCAGCATCGCTTCCCTCAGGGAATGTGGGGAGGGGGCCAAGGACACTTACTTCCGGTTTTTACTTTACAAGCATTTACTGAGTCAGAGCAAGCATGCCCTGCGCTGCCCTCTCTGCCCATTCTCCCATTCATTCCACAGCAGGGAACGGGCCTTCTGAGTGGCCAGAGGAACCCTAGGGATACGGCTTGATAACATGAGACTTTGTGGTGGCAGTGGGACTGCCAGACCGTCTTGCCCAATCTTGCATTGGCTCTGGGGGGCAGAGAATTTGGAGGTGGCTACCACCCACCCTGTGATTCCCCCCCACTTCATGTTCCAGAGCAGGGAAGTAGGGGCAAAAGGGGTCTCTCTGGGGAGGGACACCGGGCTAGGGCCAGCCAGGTGACAGTTCTGGCCCACTGCCCACATTTCTGTTCTCCCAGCGGCAGGGTGGTGGAGGCCCTTTCTCCTCTTACTGGAAGGTGGAGCGGAAGCTGGTAAGCCCAGTTCTCACCGTCCACACCCCTGCCCAGATGTGCCAGCTGACGTGGCCTGGGCCCTATCCATCGCTGTGCCCAGGAGGACTCCCTGCCTCACCCCATGCCCTTCCCCTGGGCCTTGGTGAAGATGAAGAAAGGAAGGACAGAGTCGGAGTGTGGAGCACGGGCGGGGTCAAAGCTGGGGGCGCCGGTGACCTCACTCCTCTCTCCCGTAGGTGGGTCTGCGGTGGCAGCGTCTCCAAACAGCTCCCAGGTACCAGGGCGGCCCTGCCCCACCCCACCCCTCTCAAGCTGCTGTGTTGTCAGCTTCCACCGAGGCCCCGCCCCCTGTTTCTGGGAGGGGCTGCGCTCCGGGGCTGGCCCTCCGGAGGGTGGGGAGTGGGGACGTGCTCCAGCATGCCTGCGTGAGTAGGAGCTCTGGAATCCGGACCGCTGGGTTTGAGTCTGAAAGCGCCTGTGTGCGGGAGCGAGAAAGCCTGTGTGCTTGGGTGTTGGTGTGGATGTGAGCGAGTGCCTGCGTGCACGTGTCTGAGAATGTCCGTGGCAGCGTCGTGGGCGACAGAGCGGGTTTTCTCATGAGTCCCTGAGGGTGCGCGCATTCGTGACCCTAACCCTAGAATATGTGATTGTACCCAACGCTTATCTATTGGGCACCTACTATGAGCCGGGTACGCCGCAGGTGCTGGGCATACAATAGTGGGCAAAGCAAGCCAAGCACCCCCTGCCTTCCTGGAGCTTGCATTCCAGCGGGGAGACAGGCAATAAACAATAAATGTTATAATGAATGAGTTATCAGGCTATGTTACATAAGTGCGTTGGAAAAATAAAGCAGGGTGAGAGGATCGGGAGAACAGGGCGGAAAGTGGGGTACGGTTTAAGAAGTGTGTTGATGTGTGTGTCCAAGTGTGCGTCTGAGGGTGGCGTCTGAGGGTGAGGGTGTGTGTGTGCGCGCGTGCGCGCGTGTGTCCTGGGAACAGAAGGCCGCCCCTCTCTAGGTACTCACCCGCATCCCGGCGTTAGCCCAGGCCCTCCCCTTCCAGTGGGTCTTACTCAACTTCTCCATCCTTGGCAGCCGCCAGCCACTCCCACCTCTCTCTGATGCCAGCGTCTCCCCATTGCCCGGCCAGCTCCCCAAACCGGAGAGACCCAGTTCTAGCGAGTCCCAGCGTGGGCCCTCTGGGGCCGTCCAGCCCATTCTCCCAACCCCACCCAGCCCAGACGCCTTCACCTCCTCCACGTCTCTGTCTCACTCGGTCCTCTCCTTACCCTGCTCCCAACTACCCACCCAGCACCTCAGCAGCCCTACCATCTGTAGCAAAATGGCTAGAAGGTTAGAGACAGCCAAAAGGGCACTGGGGATGATGACCTCACACAATAGGGCCAGACTCAGATGTCACAGAGGTGTCCTGGACCCAGAAAGACCCCGTCCCAAGCAAAGCATCACTGCTACAATGTATTGAATACCTACTGTGTGCCGGGCACTTGGCAGGTTCTTTACAGCCTTCAAAACAGTCTTCCGGTTCCTGGACTTCCCTGGCGGTCCAGTGGTTAAGACTCCTTGCTTCCACTGCAGGGGGCAAGGGTTCGATCCTTGGTCCGGGAACTAAGGTCCCGCATGCCATGCGGCCAAAACAAACAAAAAACAGTCTTGCAACATAGATATCAATTCCCTTCTGCCACAGGTGAGGCTGAGGAATGAGAAGCAACCTGTCCAAGGTTCCTCAAGGTGGGGGGTGGCTGAGCTGGGTTTGAAACATTTCTCCCTAAATCCATGATGCTCAGAGAAGGAAGAGAGCCGAGAACACCCTGGTCTCCTCTCTCCGGTCCCCGGAGCTGGCTTTGTCCCTTTATGCTGTCAGCTGGGGCTGAGGAGAGGAAGGTGAGGACCAGATGTGGAGACAAAGCCCGCACATTGCCACAGCTCACCGAGGGAGGCAGAGAGTTCCAGAAGGGAGAGAGGGAAGGAGGAAGGGTAGGGAGGAAGGGAGGAAAGCAGGAAGGGGAGGAAGAGCAGGCAGTCAAGCCTCACTCTCAGGCCTGATTCCATAGCCCAGTCCCACTTCCCGCTGTTGGCTCCCTGGGATTGGACCAGATGTTAGAGGGCCTGGGGACAGACTCACTGGGGTCATTTAGACAAGCCTCTTCTTGAATCCTGAGAGGTGATGGCCAAGGGAGGGGGGCGAGGGAGGGTCCTATGGGATCCCCCCAAATTCTTGTAAATTCCAATGGAAGAAATTCCCCGCTTAGGTTTGAGAACTAGTTCTTGAAGTCTTACCCTAGTGTTCTCCTCCTCAGGGAGAGTAGGGTCCCCCTGACCCCCTCCTGTGTCAGAAGGCTGTGTCCAGTTGGCACTGGGGCCAACTTCATAAGCTTACTGGGGGAGTCCTGGCAGCCGCAGGGCCCAAGCCCTATGCAGCTTCCCCACTCAGGGGCCTTCATCCAGGCCTCCTCTTGCAGCTTCTCTCCAAGGATGGCTCCAGCAGATGGCCCCAATTTCATGGATGGGGAAACTAAGGCCCAGAGAGACTAGATTGGGCTCCCAGGGCTGCATGATAAAACTCCAAGATGACTTGGGGATTAGATGGGAGTATGCTGAGTGCTGGGGCTGCCCACTGGAGCCAGCCCCAGCCCAAACTGGGGACACATCACCCCATAATCATCACCTGCCTGGGTGCCAGCTGGCACCGGGGTGCCTGGATAGCATCTCTTCTGACCCCCAAAAAGCCCTTGGGGTGGGAGCACCTCTCATGCCCCTAACTCAGGTGGAGAAACTGAGGTAAAAGGAGGACATGGCTGCTTGTTTACCCCCCTCCCCCACCCCATATACTTGATCCTCTGAATCTGTGGAAGAACTCACTAAGGTATGTCCCTTGGTAAAGAAGAGGCCAAAAAAAAAAAAAAAAGAAGAGTCCAAGAGAACTTGACATTTTCTATTTTGGGTCATCTTTTCGGCTTTCCTTTAACAAGAAGAGTGCTATGTTATGTTCCTGGAGCAAAGTAAGTGGTGGCCATTTGAGATTCTTTTCTTTTGAGCATTTGGCTAAATACTGGTGGCTTTCCTGGAGGAGGAGGCTAGGAAGGAGTGAGGTTCAGACAGTCTAACTGGGGAGTCTGGCCTCTTTCCCTGGTCCTCGGTGGGTGTGGGGAGCAGGGGGTCTTTTTGGAGGTTTCACAGCCATGAAGGAGATAACATAAATTTTTTGTTATCTCCAAGTGAGGTTATGCACACAGTTACAGAGACACAGGAATGAAGTCAGAAAATGCTTGTCATGTAACTTTAACCTTTAGCATAATTATTTTGATAACCCGTTTTTTTTTTTTTTTTTTTTTTTTTTTGGTAATACCTTGATATCCTCAAAAATGGAAATGTCCCTGGACTTGGAGCTCCTCCCCGGCCCCCAACACATACTTTGGATGGAGCTGGCTTCACAGCCGGGTCCAGGCTTCACCCGCCCCCACTCTCCCTGCCCCTCCCCCTCACTACTTCCAGGTTCTCTGCTGGGGCCATAAATTATCCATGAGCTGTAAATTGGCTGCTTCTTCAACTGCAGGCTGAAGTGCTGATGAAATATTCAAGGATCTCAACTCTCAAAATTCCCTGGAGGCCGCAGTATGGGACTAGGGAAGCTGGGATTAATGTACAAGGCTAGGGGCCTCCAAACCTTGGCCCTAGTTCCCACCGAGGTGGAGTCCAGGGCAGGGAGACCGGGAAGGCCAGAGCGCGGGAGGAGGTGGGGGAAGGGTCTCTTTGCATAACCGATGGCAGTGGGTCTGTGTCGGGCCCTCGCCGGCTTAGAGGGTTTAGAGGAAGTGAGGGAAGGTACGGATTTAGTCCCTGAGGAGGGCCGGCCCGCCCCGGGATGCCCCACCCCTCCCCCAGCCGTGGCTCTCTAATCCGGAGGTTTGCCTGAAGTCACACCTCCAGCTGACTTCTCCCAAGGTTGGTTATCATCTGCCCCCCTCCCCCCAACTGCCAGGAGTTTGCTTGTGTGACCCTGGGGAAGTTCCTCTCCTAGCTCCGAATTCAGTGTTCCCAGATATACAAGGAAGGGGGCTCTGATTAGAGATTCTCAACAGGTGGGGGAGAAACGCCTGCCGTGTGTGCGTGTGCGCGCGCGCGCGCGCGCGCTGACAGGCACGCACGCATGCGGGCCGGGGAGGGGTAGCCTCTCGGTGGGAAGGGTGCCTGTCGGGGCAGGCGTCGCCCCTGGCTTGTTGGAGGAGGGAGGGGCAGGCAGGCTGGCAAGGCGGGTGGGGCCCCAGCTGTGTCAGCCTGTGAGTGGAGTCGCCCAGGCCAGGAACAGGAAGCGGGGTGACTCAAGCGGCAAGGGCTCGTCCCCTCCCTTCCCCCAACCCACTCAGGACGGGGAAGGGGTTGCTCAGAGACCCAGGGAGACCCAGCTCCAGAATAGAATCCTGATGCTTGGGGCCCTGCCTTTTGGGCTCCTGAAGCCCTGAAATCGTACCTTGGGACAGTTGAGGTAGGTGAGGGGGGAGGAGGGGGCCGCTCGGAGATGGACATTCTCTGGAGAGGTCCTGACCCTCCTCCAGCCTTTCCGTCCACCACCACTGGCCCCTGGTATCTCGCCCTGGCCCGTGCTATTTCTGGCCCATCCTATCTCTGTTTTCTTGTCTCCCTGTTTTCCCTTTGACATTCCATCCCCGCCCACACACCTCGCCTCTCTCCTCTCTCCGGGAAGTGTGGCTGGAGCTACCTCTGCTATTAAGAGCCCTCCCCAGGCCGGCTGGGCACACACCCACTGGGCCAGGCCGTGGGCAGCCTCTGGCCTCGAGGTTCCTCCGCTTGGACAAAGGGGAGCAAAAATGTCAGGAGCACACCCACCCTCACCTCTGGGGCATTGCACTGTCCTGCCCTGTTCCCACTCCTGGCGATGCTTGGACCCACTCCAGCCAGAGCATTTGGGAGACTCTTCTGTAGCCAATGTCCTCTCCCCAGGCCTGAAGGGGTCACCCTGAGCAAGTCCCCTCACCCCAACGCCAGGGGCAGTGGACAGGGGCAGCAGTGCAAACGGAGTTGCACATACATAGATCTACATAAGTTACAAGTCAAGCTAACTGTTCAAAGATACACCTTATTACTAACAAGGACCTACTGTATAGCACAGGGAACTCTACTAATTTTGTGATAACCTATATGAGAAAAGAATCTGAAGAAGAATGAATATATGTATATGTATAACGGAATCACATTACTGTACACCTGAAACTAACACAACATTGTGAATCAACTATAATCCAAAAAAAAGAAAAAATGGATACGTGAAAATGCTTAGAGAAAAAACTGGAAATATATACAACAAAATATGAACAGCGATTATTTAACTATGATGGGAATATAGCTGATTCTTTTTCATTTTTTTTATACTTAACATGTTTTGTAATAAGGAAGAGAATAATAAATGTTCTTCTGTTCAAAAAAAAAAAAATAGATACACCTTGCCAAGTATACCTCCACCGTGACCTGAAAGCCAGGCTGAAATTCAGACTTCTGACTCCTTCTCAGAACATGGAAGCCTGCAGAAGACTGCTCCCTGACCCCCAGCCCCTGGGCCATCGCCCCTCCCCTTCGCAGCCCTGGCTTCCCCCACACCACAAAGGGCCTCCAGCATGTGGGTGCAGGTACCCCAGCTTGCATGTCCCCGCTGTGTGCATCCCTTTCCCATAACTGCCCCTTGTTGCCCCTTGGCCTACTATGCTCACACCATGCACGGTGCTGCTATCTGAACAGGAGAAAGAGCCTGAGTAAGAGACCCACAGGCCCTAGAAGCAGGGTCAGTGCTGGGCACGTACCCATAGTGTGATCTTCAAGGGCCGAGGCACCAATCTGTGTACGTTCATCCCCTTGGCTCTGTATGGAGGGGCGCAACCCCGGAAGGACCAGAGCAGGGGCCTAGGTGTACGGATGGCTCTGTCCCTTTGCCTGGGACTTTGCCACCCGGAAATGACTTCCACTTGTCCGTGCTCCTTTCCCGCTGCTGTAACGCCAGGGGAGAGCTGCTGGGTGGTGGCAAGGGACCGTCATCAGCCTGAAGTTTAGCGTCCCGTCTGTTTACCTGGTCTTCCTTTATGGAGGCAGCCATCCCTGAGGCCAGGCAGAAGAGGAGGGAAGAAGGCCGTGTGTATTTGAGTGTACTGGGGAGAGAGCGCTGACACGGCTGGGGTTTGTGTGTCTGAATCTGTGCCTGTGAGTGTATATCCCTGAGGTGTGAGCATGGAAGGTTGTGTCTGTGTGTGTGTGTGTATATGTGTCTCTGTGTGTGTGTGTGTAACGTGTGCAGATCTAAATGTCTACTTGCTTCTGTCTGGGGAAGGGGCCTCCACAGAGAAAGGACTGATTGTGAACAGACAACAGAGACTCATGCACCTCCTTATATGGCCCAGAGGCCTCGTGGAGGTTGAGAAGAAGGGAGAGGAGCTGAGGAGGGCAGCCGGGCTGCCTCGGTCACCTTTCTCCAGGGAAGTGCCTCCCCATCCTCCACCGGCTCCCCTCATCAGATGGGCCCCTGGACCGCTCTTTGCCAGTAACTCCTGTCTCTGGGGTGACTTGGGAGGGGCCACTTGATGCCCTTTCCTTCTTTACTCTGAGGCCCCAGAAATCTGCAAGGTTGAATTAACTATATGTGTTCTTGGTGGCCCAAAGACTCTGCTTCCACTGAGCTCTGGGCAAGAGAAATTAGTTTAAACTGCAGGCATATGAATTAGGGCTAGACACCAGAAGGAATTTACCAGTGTTAGAATAAGGAGACAAGGGTATTCATATAAGGGAGGCTGGAGAATCTCCTTTCCTGGAGATTTGTCAAACAGAGAAATCTCTGCCTTTAAAGGCTTGGAGGCAGGGGACTGGGTAAGATGGTCTTGTGGCCTTTCCTTCAAGTTCAAGCTACAGAGGAGACTGTGGCCGCAGGGACTCCCATCCCTATCCCTAGGCACCTCCTTGCCGCATGAGACCAAATCCCCTATACAGACAGCTGATTCTAGTAAACATCATTTTCTGATTCTTTTCTGTATCCTACAGATGAATCCTCAGTGCCTAGCAGGCAATAGTAGGTGCTTAATAAACATGCAGAAGCTACCTTGATGTGGGAGATGCAGCTCTTAGCCCAGTCTTTCCTGCTGCTGTGGTGATGCCTCCGCCCAGTCTCAGGCTGAGTTTTGGGGCCAGCTTGTTGCAGCATGTTCTAGGCTGACATGCCGGGAGAATTCTGGGGACACACACACAAACACACAGGTTTTATTCTGAATCCTTATTTCTGTCTCTCCACCCAACCCAGGCTTCTCCACCCCTTTGCAGTCAACCAACCTACTGAAGTCAGGAGAGAGGAAGGGGTTAAGCCAGGCTTAGGTCTGGAAGTGTGTGTGTCTGTGTGTTGCCTTGTGTGGGGTGTGTGAAGTGGGCAGGGGAAGATGGGAGGTGGGAGAGGAAGGAGGAGAAACCCTGGAGGGGGCAGCAGCCTAGGATTGGGAGCTCTTTTCCTCCCAAGCTGGGGTCTGGCTGCTGCATGGCGTGGCAGGGTGGCAAGCAGGTGGGTGGGGCACAGGGAAGGTAGGGAGAAAGAAGTTGGGGAGAAGGGGAAACAAAGCACAGGGCAGTGGCCAGGGCATGTGGATGGTAACTGGCTGGGGGTGTTGATGTCTCCCTGGCCCCTTCCAGGAAGACTTGGATGGCACAAGCCTCAGAAGTGAGACTGTTTTGCCATCATTCCTTTCTCTGGTGGAGAAAGTGGTCAAGGATGGACGTACCTCCATCCAGCCCATCCTGAGGGCTAGCTTTGGGGATGTAAAGGTTTTCTGAGCGGGGGACCCTTTCCTGAACAATCACCCCTCCAACACTGACACACACAGAGTGGCTAATATGACCTGTTTACACTTGGCCCTCTGGAAGCCCTTTGAGGGTTGGGGTCATTTTGATTTTCCGTGTCACCAGGGTCTAACCCAGTGTCTAGCATACAGTTGGTGCTCAATACTTGTGTGTTTTTTTAAAAAATAAATTTATTTATTTATTTTTGGCTGCGTTGGGTCTTCGTTGCTGCTCTCGGGCTTTCTCTAGTGGCGGTGAGCGGGGGCTACGCTTCAGTGTGGTGCGCGGGCTACTCATTGTGGTGGCTTCTTTCGTTGCAGAGCACGGGCTCTAGGAGTGAGGGCTTCAGTAGTTGCAGCACTCGGGCTCAGCAGTTGTGGCTCACGGGCTCTAGAGCGCAGGCTCAGTAGTTGTGGTGCATGGGCTTAGTTGCTCCGCGGCATGTGGATTCCTCCAGACCAGGGCTCGAACCCGTGTCCCCTGCATTGGCAGGCGGATTCTTAACCACTGCACCACCAGGGAAGCCCAATACTTGTGTTAATAAATGAATGTCTGTAAGACCCTTGGCACACTGTACAGCAGGCATTCATTTCATCAACCACAGAAGGACCCTTGTCTTCTCAACCCGCCTACTGGGAAGTTCTTTCTTTTTTTAAAAAAATTTATTTATTTTACTTATTTATTTTTGGCTACGTTGGGTCTTTCTTGCTGCACGCGGGCTTTCTCTAGTTGTGGCGAGTGGGGGCTCCTCTTCGTTGTGGTGCGCGGGCTTCTCATTGCGGTGGCTTCTCTTGTTGCGGAGCATGGACTCTAGGCATGTGGCTTCAACAGCTGTGGCTCGCGGGCTCTAGAGCGCAGGCTCAGTAGTTGTGGCGCACAGGCTTAGTGGCTCCGCGGCATGTGGGATCCTCCAGACCAGGGCTCGAACCCATGTCCCCTTCATTGGCAGGCGGATTCTTAACCACCGCGCCACCAGGGAAGCCCTGGGAAGTTCTTTCTGATAACTAACCCAGATTCTTCCACTACTGAGGGGCCTGCTGCCCCATTTCTTTTATGCCAGTGTTGATGTCCTTTAGATCTGCTGCCTGACTTTTTCCAAACCCGCCAATACTTTCTCTTTGTCACACATCGTGGCTCTTCTGTCTCTCCCTAGAATATTCGTTTTTGCCTTTTCCGCAGCCCCTCCCCACTGCTTTGACATTTTATGTCTATGCTATTATTCCACCAGGAGAACATGTGGTTTGGTGGGCCTTGAAGTTAGAAAAGGGTTCTAGTCTAGGATGTGCCATTTTCTAGTTTTGTCGTCTCTCTGAAGCAGTTTCCTCATCTTTGAAATGAGGACCATTTTGTTGACCTAACAATTTTTCAGAATTGTCATGAGAATTTTTTTTAAAAAACCCATCATTAATTTAACTTTAAGTTTTAGCAGTTGTCCAAGTGACTTCACAAAACTTCCTTCACCCCCATGAGAGAGAGATATAGCTCATATACCCATTTTACAGGTGTGGAGAAACAGGGTGAAAGACAAGTAATTTGCCTAAGATCATATAGCTACTAAGTAGCAGAACCCGAATCCAGGACTTCTAATTCTAAAGCTCATGAGCACTCCATCTTTGGGGGGAAAAAATCCCAACCCAGAAAAAAAAGCCTATGAAATGCTATACTAATATGTTATTACCACTTTGCGGCAAGGGTGAATAAGCCCAAAGAAGCATCATGCCTGATGCTGAGTTGGCTGGCCAGTGAAGGCGTCTGTCCTCGCCCCTCCTGACTCACCTGTTGGACAGGTAGGGGGAAGGGGAGAGTAATCATTCTTACCTGCTCGGAGGTAGGGTGGGACAAGACACACCCCATCCCTTCCATTGGTTCTTTCCTTAGTCTTACTGACAGTTCCTTGCCCAATCAGGAGGAAGTAACCCTCAATCTGCCAATAGGTGAGGAGTTAGGATGGAACCTCAAGTTGGAGAACGTCCCTAGGGCCGAGTGGCAGTCCCTGGGGCCAATGGCCAACGGATAAACAGAGGCGGCGGTGAACGGGGACTGGGCGCGAGGCTCCGCCTCTCCATAGGACAGTCAGGCCAGGCAGCCAGTAAGCCCACACCAGCGGGTGGGCGTCTCCCTCAGGGGCGGAGCTTCGAGGGGGCGAGAGGCGTGGCTTGGCTGTCAGGTCCCTTCGCCTTTTGTTCGGTTAGTGAGTTGCTGCCTTGGCCAGAGTCCGGAGCAGCCACCGCCCGAGTGCGCTGAGCTCAGTTCGCAGCCCGCGCCGGCTCCCATCCCGGCCCGATCCCTACCCAGCCCGGCCAGGCTCCAAACGCAGGTGCGGACGATCGGGGCAGGTATCGCTGGGCGAGGGAAGCGGGGCGAGCGGACGAGAGGCCGATCCCCGCCGTCCCCGGGCAGGTGAGGGCGGGAGCCAGGGAGAGCCACCCTGCACCGGCGGCAGGGGGCGCGCTGGGGTCCTGGGCGCGGTGACTAAGTGGGCGCGAGGTTCGCGCGTAGCGCGACTGGGGGCTCCGAGAGCCGGTGTCTGAGAAGGGTGGGGAGGGATCAGGGCAGGTGCCTCCGGGTCGCGCCTCCCCCGGGACCCGCGGAGCTCGCTGGGCGCCGCGTCCCTGACTCTGGCCCTGCCTCTTGCGAGGGAGACTTTAACCTGCTCGGCCTGCGTCCCAGCGCTCACTCTGTAACCAGGAATTTACTGTTTGCGAAACTTGCTGCCGCTGGTCTCTTTGGGGCCACCCTCACCCCACCCCACGCGTTATCCTCGCTTTCCCTCCCTCTCTACTCCCCCAGGCCTGGGTGGGGCCCTATTGTCTACGCCCGGCTTGCCCAACTGTGAGGGCTGAGCGCACATTTTCCCAGAGACGCGGGCCCCACCTGCCGAGCAGGTGAGCACACGGAGTCCGGAGGCCCTGCCCTCCAGCTCTGCGAGCCTGGTCGGGACTGTACCTGCGGCGTCTCCCTCCGCTCCGTTCGGGTGGGTGCCGGGCTCTGGCTCCGCCAGCGGAGGCGGGAAGGGATGGCAGTGGGATTGGTGCTGGGCCCGGCTCCGCGCCCAGCCGGTGTCTGGCACCCGAGGCTCAAGATAGGGGTCTGGGCGGAGGGGTCGTGCACGGGTGGAGAATTCACCGGCCCAGTTTCCAGTAGCTGCGGCTTCCAGAGTGTTGATATGGGAACAGGACTACCCTTCCTTTCTATCCTCTTCTTGGCGGAAAAATCAACCAGAACAAACTTTCCAGGAAGGAGTATTCACGGCAGCTTTCTCTGGGGGTTTTCCTGCCTCCTTGCCGGGGGCTTCCCGCAGGCTTTAGGGGTCCTTCTCGGAGCAAAGCCCCCTCCCCCAGCCGGCCAGGCTGAACCTGGGCAGTGCCTGCGCTGTGACCCCGTCCTCCCAGCCCCCACCTCCATCCTGTTTGCTGGGCCCCTTGGGGCCTGAGGGGGGGGGACCGGGGTGGGGGGCCGGGCCAAAGGGGAAGCGGCTTCTTCCTTGTCTTCCTGTCTCCGGGGACCACCACACCCCCTCGCAGGAGGCCTTCCCTACAGGCTCTCTCCGGAGCTCTGCCCCCCTCCCCAGGAATGGGGGTGGGGCAGGGCCGGGCCAAACTGACTGAGGGTGGGGGGAGCGATTGTTCTGGTGTTTTTTTTCCTCCATCCCATCCCCCACGTTATTTAGCTGGCTGGGGATTGAGTCCGAAGAGCGCGGAGCAACGGGGCTGGATTTCCATTTGATTTCTGGGTTTTGAAGGTGCATTCCTTCTGGAGGCTTTTGAAGTCCTTTTCCTACCCACCCCCTTTCCGGAGAGACTTCGATGGGGAAGGTGGGACTGGAGGAAGGCTTCAGTGGGGAAGGTTTCAGGCAGAGCTGCGTTAGCTGCTGCCCTCCCTACTCCCCCCAGCAATTTCCTGAGAGCCCCTTCCCTGGCCTCCTTGGGGAACAGAAAGGGGAAAGTAACAGCCAGGTTCTCCATTCCTGAGGTGAAGGGAAGATTGGGGGGATCAGGGTTGCTTGCCCTGACTCACTTGGGAAGACCCTTACCACCCTACGTAGATGGGAGAGTGAGGGCGGAGGTCAGACCCACCCCATGGAGTGCCCTGGGTCAGGGGGAGCCTGGGTCAGGGGAGTCCCATGCCTCTTCTGCTCCAGTGGGTGTCACAAGGGCAAGGAGTTGGGGCAAAATAACCTGTTTTCCCTCTTCTCTGTGCCAAAGTGGAGGAGGGGAAGGCATTGTTAATTATACTGGTTAAATGATTAGGTTAGCTAATCTGGCTCGTGGCTTCGATGAAAAGATAGTACTGAGGAAGTATTGTTAGGAGGTGCAAACTGGCTACTTACTGGACTGGAGGGAGAGGGGAAAAAAAGGTAGGATCCAAGTGGTCATTTCTTGCTAGATCAAGCCTCAGCTTGGGTGACATGAGCCCTCTCCATGCCTCCCCCCGGTCCCATCCCACCCCAGTTACAACCCCATTTCCTCTGGAATCTCTGTTTGGGCTGCCAGGGATGAGGCTTTGAGAGTGCATTGCATGGGAAGGAAGGGGTACTGATTGGGCAGGTACAGGTGACGGGGGTCTCTCCCCGGCCTGGGAGGGCTTGGGGAAAAGAGCCACCTTGGAATGAGATGGGGCAGTTGACTTCTCTACAGAAGGGCTATTATTTGGACAGATGTTATAGTGGGGTAGTTCTGAGCATAGGGATTTAGGCTTGGACTGAGCTAGGTTTGATTCCCAGCTCTGTCGCTCGTTACCTGCGTGGCCTTGGTCAAGTCATTTAACCTCTCTGAGCTTCAGTGACCTCCTGGGCAAAATGGAAATAATAGTACCAACTACCGAATAAGTACTTGATAAATGGTCACTTAAAAATTAAGGGACTACTTACAGATTCCAAGCACTTTCATTAACTGTTCTCACTTAATCCTTATGACCATCCCTCTAGGCAAGTATCATTACCCCATTCTACAGGTGAGGAAATGGAAACTCGGGGGAGTTAAGTAACTTGCCCAAGGTTGCACAGTGAGACCCAAGCAGGGCCAAGGCTGGCATTTGGGTCCTTTGGCGCCAAGCCCAGGGCCTATCTTGCTGTATCACCCCACCCTAGCTCTGGGAAGAATTTTTCTGCCATCCCTTTTTTGAGAGTCTCTGCTTAGGAGTTTGGGGAGAAGAGAATTCCAGAGGGTCCAGGGTGGTGTGTGTGGTTGGTGAAGGCGGGGGCAGGTTTGCCAGGTAGGGGTGACTCACGTCCCAGCCTCCTGCCCTCTGAAACCCCTGCCCCTCCCGTGGCTTGGTTTTTGGTTCCTGGTGGAGGGGGCTATCTCCCCAAGGCCAGGGGCTGTGGCGGATGTGTGGAGGAGGTTTGGCAGGGAGAGGAGGGCAGGGGTCAAAGCCTCTGCTGCCTCCTGGCTTGAGCTGGGCCGAGCCATGGACTGTTCTGGGCTTGTCCCTGTATAGGAAGTGGGAGTTGTCTGCTTTGCTGGGGGCTGGAGCTGGGCCAAGATAAAGGGGGGCCTGTCCCCTGGGGAGTGGAGAGAAACGAGAGTCAGATTTAGGACCGGACCAGTGTCCTGCTGGACTCCGCCAGTCAGCACTGCCAGCCTGCTCTTGGGCGGGGAGCTGGCTGTCCTCTGGAGCTGGGAGCCCTGGGGGCTGGGAGTAGGTTTTCCGCTGCTGAGGAGGCCTTTCTGGTGATTGGGGTGGGGTCAGCAGGGCCTGGGTCCTGGAGGGAGGGGCTGGTGTTACTGTCCTCAGACCTCCCTGGCTCTGGCACGTCTGCCAACCGGGCACCTGACACCGGAATGGGCCTGGGAAATGGGGCCTCTATCTGTGTCAGTACAGCCTGGGTACTGAGCCTATCAACACGGGGCTTCCAGATCCCTTGAGGTCAGGAGGGGACCCTAGGCATGGGGAGTTATTGATCCTGGAGAAGAGAAGGCTGAGGGGACTTGATGTGACAAAGAAAGAAAGAGAATGAACTCAGTCCCGGGTGATTGCTGTGAAGAGGGTGACAGGCTTGCAGTTTTCCAACAGCCCTGAAGACACAAGAGCGATCCGGACTCTTATGGAAGGAATGGAGGCTAGACAGGAGGAAGGACTTCCTGCTTGTTAGAGATGAGATCTTGAGTTGATGAGTAAGAGGGAGATGCTGGTGGAGGCTCAGGGTTGACTCTTCTGTGAAGAGGATGAAGCAGGGTCCCATCCGTGTGAGCTGGGGGAGAGCCAGCCTGCCCCAGGAGAGAGGGCAGGTAGGAATCACTACCCTTTGGGGCGAGTCTGAGGTCTGTTGGGGTCCCTGGGGAAACTCTTAGTCTTGTGTCTTTTGGGAGGAGAGACCTGGCCATGTGAGAGGCAGGTAACCATGAGCCGCTGGCCCAGTGACCCATATGAAGGGAAGGAGCAGTGACTGGGGCAGGTCATCAGGGTTTGTGTCTCTGCAAGCGACACCATGAGGCCTGCCTCCTGGGACATGGTTGAATCTGGTGGAGGTCTGGGGGGCGTGGACTGTCCTGATTTCCAGCAGCTTCCTTGGCTAGGCTGAAGAGAAAACTCACTGACCACTCCCCCTTTGCTCAGCCTCCTGGCCCCTCAGGCTTTGGGGGCCCTCAGGGCAGGAAGCTCAGCTTTCTATGACCTGCAGGAGTGTGGGTTAACAGGTTGACTGTCTTTCCTCACTGTGGGGACAGAGGATTCTTGTCTCTGGATTCTTGTCTCTGGTGAGTGGCAGGGACAGGGGAGAATTGGGGCGGGGCTGGGCAATCAATACACTGCTTATTTGGGGGTGAGTGGAGGTTGCACTCACTACACGACTCCCCCTCCCACTTGATTGAAAAAGTAATATCTGATCATTTTACAAAACAGTTGGAAAGTTTAGGAAAGTTTCCAAGAGAAGAAAAAAAGTCACCCGTAATCCTGTTGAGGCATCTAACCGTGAACATTTCTTTCCCTTTTCTTTTCTTAGCATCCTCTTATTTCTCAGCCTCGCTCTTGGATGATCTTATGCTCTGTATACAATAACAAATTTTAACCAAATCTTTATCCAAACCCTAGTTTTCTCCAGCAAATGCTGAACAGGGAAGTAAGAGTTGGGTCTTCCCTGCTTTTCCAGGAGAGGGCCAGGCAGCGATCCTTGCAGAATGAAACCCTGGGGAATCACACCCTGAGGAGTAGACATGAGCTGGGGTCGGACTCCCCAAGGCCCCCTGGGTGGAGGTGGTCAGGTGGGGACAGCAGGCACTTGGGTATTGAGATACGTCACAGACCCAAGTGAGTCCTTAGCTGTTGTTTCCTGAGGCTGGTAAAGTGTTTTTCCATTCGCAGGAGTCCCGGTTTAGGGTCATCTGCCGGTTTGGGATTTTTGCCCACCCAGGGTCCCCAGCAGGGAATGGCGCTCCAGCTGGAGCCCTCTCCAGGGGAGCCCGGAGTTTCCCAGGGTCCAGCCACCTGGCCAGGCATTTCTCTCTCCTCCAAGTCCCCTTCTTTTTCCCACCCTGGTTTGTTTGCTTTGGGCAGGAGCCCAGAAGGAAGAAAATAAACAGCAGCTGGGTCGGCCTGACCTGAACCTCCACCCGCAGCCAGTCCTGGGCCACAGCTCAGGCTGTCCTCCAGACTGGAAGTGAGGGCTTTCCTCCGGAAGCTCAGGATGGGCTTCTGTATCTTCTCCCGTCCCCAGGACCCTGGCCACGCATCGTGCCCGCTTCAGTCCCTGCCCGTTTGGAATGACCAGTCTGATGGGGGAGACCACAGTCTCTGCCAAGGAACATCTAGTCTGCGGGTGGCGGACGTTTCTCCTGGAGCCACCCGTCTGAGGGGAGAGGCCTAGTTGGGAAGCCCCAGCCTGATGGGGGAGACAGGGCTCTCAAGGGATGCAGTCCTGTCTGTCTCTGTACTTTTCTAGAGTCTGTTTCCGTCTGTGCTTGGGACCGCTCGCCAAATCTCTGCTGGAGCCAGAGACAGAGTGGGGAAGGGTGGTGGCTGGTGACACTGCAGAGCCCAGCCTCTCCCCTGGGGCTGCTATGTGGGGAATGTCCAGGCCTGACTGGCCTGCCGGCCCCCAGCTGCAGAAGGCAGCACGTGTGACCGGGGAGAGGGGCAGCGCCATGTCTCCACCTGGCCTCCCCTCCCAGGACCTGGACATAACTCGTCTTCCCCGGCCACACCTCCCCCGACCCCAGGGGCTCTGGCCTAGGGCCGGGAGGCAGCTCCCCTCCTAGCCTTCATCTGAGGGTTCAGGGAAAGGAAGCCTGGGTCTTGCCCTGGGTACTGGGTCCCACAAAGCAGGCTGGCTACCGGCTACCTTGCCAGGCCCATCTCTGCTGGCTTCCTCCTCTGCCATTTCTGTGTTTCCCTAGTAGAAGGACGCTTGCCTGGGCCTTTCCTACTAACAGAGGCCTTGCACAGTCATGGTTGTGTACCATCCACACAACACACAGCCATCTGAAGAAAGGAGTGTCTTGATTGTCTCTACTTTACAGAGGAGGAATGAGGCTTCAGGAAATTGCGTGATTTGCCCAAGGGCACACGGCCAGTGAGTGCAGGGGCAGGATGGAGCCTTCCCCTGACCCCCATGCCCTCCCGCCCTGCCCATGGCCCCCTTCGTCTGTCATTGTCTGAGCCCGTGATCCGTGTCTGCACAGGGTGCTGGCCTCTGGCCCAAGGAACTTCTGGAGGGCCCTGCCTGCTCTAATGCAATGTTTCTGAGCCGGGTCCCCGCTCACCTCTCGGGCAGCCCATTCCTGTCCTGGTTTCCCGGTGTCTTACTGACACTTGGCGTCCTGCAGCACAGCCCAGCCCGTCACTGCGGCAGGTGCTGGCAGGGGGAAGAAGCCTGATGTAGCTCTGGTGGGAGTTCTTTTTATTTATTTTTAATTAAAAAAATGTTTTTGGCCATGACGCATGGCATGCAGGATCTTAGTTCCCTGACCAGGGATCGAACCCGTGCCCCCTGCAGTGGAAGTGTGGAGTCTTAACCACTGGACTGCCTGGGAATTCCTGGGAGTTCTTTTTAATATCAGAGCTGGACCACACTCTGCCAGGACAGTCTTGGATTTAGGGTGCCCGCTGCCAGCCCCCTGGGTCGGCCACGCGGCGGAGGAAGCAGGAGCGACAGGCGGGGTAGGCCCCAAAGCATCCCCCTTGCTAGCTTGCAGATTCCTGGCCAGTGTGGACTGGTGGGGGAAGGGTCCTTCGCACACCCTCTTCAGAGCCCCTGTCTTCTCTCTTCCTGGCCCTTGTGAGGTTCCCCACCCCACGCAGTGATCTCTGAGCTGGCTTCTTCCTTCTGCAATAGAGATTGCTTACTAAACAAAGTGCCCCCATTCAACTCAGAGCCCCGCCCTGTGTCTGGCTCTGCCCGGCTTCCGCCAGGGTGCAGGGGCAGGGCCCGCGTCTGTCTCGCCTCCTTCCACCCTGGCTCTGTCCAGGGGCATTGTGGTGGGTCTCACTCCAGGTCCAGGACGGAGAGGGACAAGACCAAACCGGGTGCGGCCTCCTCCACCCTGGGAACTGCAAAAACAGCACTTTTGTTTCTTGTGAAAGAATTCCCCTGGGGCTTCTCTGGTGGCGCAGTGGTTAAGAATCCGCCTGCCAGTGCAGGGGACATAGGTTCGAGCCCTGGTCCGGGAAGATCCCACATGCCACGGAGCAACTAAGCCCATGCGCCACTACTACTGAAGCCTGCGCCTCGCCGCAACTAGAGAAAGCCCGCGTGCGTCAACGAAGACCCAACACTGCCAAAAATAAATAAATAAATAAATTTATTAAAAAAAAAAAAGAATTCCCCTGGTTCTCCTGGGGAATAGGTGGGGAGACAGGTGGGGCTGCTTGACAGCCCTGCCTGAGGTCTGACTTATATCTTTCCTGTGGCGGGAGAAGCTCCCCACCAGCATCCTTTCTTCAAGAAGAGTTCTGGTGCGTGTCCTCTCTGGACTGCTTTCCACCTCTGACCCTGCCCACCCTCAGCCTTTTCTTGTCTGTCATGGGAATTCTGACTCTTTATTCCTAGAATCTTAGATATCAGCATTCCTCTGAGATCACCTGGGCTACCCTTTCTGAAGATGAAGCACAGAGAGGGAAAGCTGTTGCCCAAGGACACACAGCAAGTTTGCAGCAGAGGTGGGACTAGAACCTGGGACTCCTGATTGCCGAGCAGCAGGTGCTCGGCTCCACCTGTGCCCCTCCTGCCCCCTGCCCCTCACTCTCTTCTGCAGCAGGGTGTCTGGCATTCTCTCCTTGGTGGGCTGGAGGCGGGTTGGCAGTGAGGCAGATCTGGATTTGAGCAGAGCGCCACTGTTTTTCAGCCTGGAGCTTGTTTCCTCCACGTAGAAACTGGGAATAATAAAATGCCAGCCAGGGTTGCTTCTAGGGAAGCATGAGATTCATTTGCTAGTTAAGGCTCTCCCCCCGCCCCCCATCCCCCGCCTCCCCTCCTCCATGGATCCTTTGACCTCTGAGGGCTCTGTCTCGCCCTGGGCAGCTGTCCAGCCCTCAACTTCTCTTGGCTCCAGGCCTGGGCTGGCGGGGGTGGTGAGGGGCCTGCTGAGGAAACGCCCCTCCCATGGCCAGCCTTGACCTCGGTGGTCCCTTTGGATACGGGGCTGGTGAGGGGATTGTCCCTGAGGTTCCGACCAAGGCCCATATCCCTCTCACTTGGCTCAGAAGCACCAGGGTAGGCGGTGGGTCTCTACTGGTCTCTTCTGGCTCGGGTGGGGTGTTTTTACTGATAGGGCTGGAGATGTCCAGTTTGTCCTAAGCAAATCTGACTGAGGCTTGGCATCCAGATGTTGGCTCAGCCCTCTGCCCGGCAAAGTGGCCTTTACAGGGTTAATGCAACTGTATTTACTGACACAGTTTCATCTTCCTTCTCCAGTGCTTGGATGTCCAAGGCCTCCTGCCTGAATTTTCTCCCCGGGGGCTTCTGCGACAGGCTTTCTCCTCCCAAACTCTCCTGTATTCTCTGTGTCTGTCTGTCCAGGGAAGGCAGGAGTGCCGGGCAGTGTGTGGTTAGGGCGGGGGCGGGGGGAAGGGCTCCCCCTGAAATAGCCACACTTGGCCGGTGCCTGGAAAGCAGCTGGGCACATCTGGAGGCACCGAGCCTGCTTCTGTTTATCAGCCCGAAACTCTGAGTCACTCGGGGTGATGGGAGGGGAGGAAGGAGTCTGCGGGGAGCTGGTCTGGCTCCTGCCTCTGCCGGTTCCAGGTGTGCTCACAGGCAGGGGAGGAGCTGGGGTCGCCATAAAAGGCTGGGAGACATGAAGGATCTTTGTCATCCTCCCAGAGGGTGGTACTGGGGCCGTCCCGGAAGACATATCCTTGGTGATCTTTGTTCCTGGGTTGGGACCAGGCTCACCAGCCACTCCAGCCTCGTCCTTAACTGGTCTCCCAACACAATGGGACAATGGGTTTGAGGTGCTGGGTGCTGCTGCCCAGCCTCACGGGTGGACCAGCCTGGGGTCTACTTGCCATCTGAGGCCACACTGGGTGTGCACAGGCCACAGACTCGGGTGTCACTCACACCTGGGCCTGGGCCTGGCTCTGTCATTTCTCTGCTATGCCTCCTTACTGGGTGGAGCCTCAGTTTCCCCATCTGTAAATGCGGGAGCAGAGCACGTGCTTCGAAATCCACTTGTGAGGATGATGACCTTTTTTTTTTTTTTTAATTTATTTATTTTATTTATTTTTTAAATTTTTGGCTGTGTTGGGTCTTCGTTGCTGTGCACAGGCTTTCTCTAGTTGCGGTGAGCGGGCTTCTCATTGCGGTGGCTTCTCTTGTTGTGGAGCACGGGCTCTAGGCCTGCGGGCTTCAGTAGTTGCGGCATGCGGGCTTCAGTAGTTGCGGCATGCGGGCTCAGTAGCTGTGGCTCGTGGACTCTAGAGCGCAGGCTCAGTAGTTGTGGCGCACGGCCTTAGTGGCTCCGCGGCATGTGGGATCTTCCCGGACCAGGGCTCGAACCCGTGGCCCCTGCATTGGCAGGCGGATTCTTAACTACTGCGCCACCAGGGAAGCCTTCTTGAAGGACACCAGGAAGGCCCTCACTGGGGCACAGCTTCCCTTGCCTGTCCTCCCAGCTGCTGGACTCTGGAGGTCAGCACCGAGACGGGAGCTGGACAGACCAAGTGGGAGTCACCACCGCCCTGGTACAGAGGCAGGCCCAGCTATTCATGAGCCTCAAGTGGCCCCAAGTCTCTGAATAGCAGTGACCACCCCAAGGTCTGCCCCACCCCGAGGGAGAAGCAGTACTGATATCTGGCCAAGGTCACCAACATTGAGCACCTACTGTGTGCCAGGCACCAGGCTGGGTCCTTTACGAATCTGGTCCTCACAACAGCCTACGAGGGAGGTGGTGCTACCCCATTTTACAGATGAGGACTGAGGTTCAGCGGAGCGGTGAGTTGCCCCAGTAGTATGTGGCTGAGATTTGAACTGGTTGGTAGGATTCAGAATTCTGGGAAAGGCTTCTAGAAGCTGGAGTGCTGGAGAGATGGGGTTCTTAGGGCCTGAGCCTCTGGGGTCACTCGTGATCCTGCCCCATCTGCAGGAAAGTGAGATCTTGGAGTCTCTGAGGCTTCCAGAGAAACCTGTCTGGCTGCTTCCCTGCCCCAGCTGGTTTCCTGCCCAGTGCCTGGGGTGTAGCTGCCTCACTTCTACAGTCCTTCCTAGGGGGCCCCAGTGGATGGGGGTGGGTCTGCGGGACCCCAGAAGCTGTTGGAGGTCCTGAATGCCTTCTCCTGCTCTGGGGATTTTGGGCTGGGACAGCAAGGTGAGTGAGCTGAGGGCTGGGTTGGGGCATCTGGCCCTTTATGCCCCTCCCGCCATTGGGTTCAACCCACCCTGGACTGGAGGTCAGAGATGCAAGCCCAGGACTCACAGACAGGTGTCCCATCCTGGCCGTCCCTCCCTGGGCTTGGTCCCTCCTGTCTCCCACCCTGCTCCACAGCCTGCTGACGGCCTTGCAGCTGTGGTGCGGGTTAGGGGTGATGGGCAGGGCCTGGGGAGAGGCTGAAGGTGGGGACTGGGCCTGGTGATGGGATGCCCCACAGCGGCCAGCTAATTTCCTGCCCCTCCTTTGTGTCCCCAGCAGCCACCATGGACGTGATGAACCTCATCGAACAACCCATCAAGGTGACCGAGTGGCAACAGACGTATACCTACGACTCGGGCATCCACTCGGGGGTCAATACCTGCGTGCCCTCGGTCAGCAGCAAAGGCGTCACGGAGGAGGAAGAGGCCTGTGGGCGCCAGTACATGCTCAAGAAGACCACCACCTACACCCAGGGGGTGCCCCAGGGCCAAGGTCGGGATCCCTGGGGACTCTTCCATGGGACTATTCCAGCCGAAAACCAGGCTGGGCCCTGGAGGGAGGTCAGGGTCAGAGGAGGCAGACTTTAGGGGGCTCCCAGTCTGAGGAGGGAGGCACAGCTACTGTTTTTTTTTTTTTTTAATATATAAATATATTTATTTATCTATTTATTTTTGGCTGCATTGGGTCTTCGTTGCTGCGTGCGGGCTTTCTCTAGTTGCGGGGAGCGGGACTACTCTTTGTTGCGGTGCGCGGGCTTCTCATTGCGGTGGCTTCTCTTGTTGCGGAACACGGGCTCTAGGCATGCAGGCTTCAGTAGTTGTGGCATGTGGGCTCAGTAGCTGTGGCTCGCGGGCTCTAGAGCGCGCAGGCTCAGTAGTTGTGGCGCACGGGCTTAGTGGCTCCGCGGCATGTGGGATCTTCCCAGACCAAGGCTCGAACCCGTGTTCCCTGCACTGGCAGGCGGATTCTCAACCACTGCGCCACCATGGAAGCCCCACAGCTCCTGTTCTTAGACTCACCAGTCTGAGGGAGGAGGCACAGCGACTTCAGAGCGCCCCCATCTGGGAGGGAGGCAGATTCCTCTTCCGTGAACCTCTAGGACGGAGCGGAAGCATAGACCCTGCCCACCAGTCTGAAGGAAGAGGCACAGTCTTTGCCTTCCATGAACTTACAGTGTGATGAGGAGGCATCACTGCTGCCCTCAGGGAACTCAGGGACTGTGGGAAAGACACAGTCCTCTTGCTCCAGGAGCCTCAGATATTCCGGGGAGGTAGAGCCCGGTTCTGGGGCTTAGTCAGGGGTGGGGATCCCCGTCAGCCCAAGGTGCCCTGCCTCTCTGGGGGAGAGAAGTATCCAGTCCTGTCTGTAGTCCACAGATGCCTCCAGGGCCCTGAATGTTGCAGCCCAGATTGCTGTGGGAGCTGCGGAGGGTGCAGGGTAGGCTGTGGCAGCCTGGGCCACGGCAGAGCTCAGCCTCTAAACCCCGGGGAGCTCCTCCCACACAGCAGGCAGAGGCCTCTCAGCTTGGCAGGGTCAGGCATTGTGTTGGTAGCTCAAGTACAGCATCCGGGTGGGAAAGTCATGTGGATGGTCCCTCCTTCCCGACTGATTGGAGTTCCGGTGGAACCTCTGCCTCCCTCTCTTTGGGGCTTTGGGACACTCGCCAGGGCAGGGCTGCCTGGGAAGCCGGGGCACCTGTTTGTGGGACTCCCAGACCCACCAGGGGGTGGAGCCTGGACTCTTAGCTGAGAGCCCACCTCTTGCTTGCTGAAACCCACAGTCTGGACTTTCCCTCTCATCTGCTCTAATCTACTGGGTGGCCCTCTGGGCCTCTATTTGCCTGCCCATATAATGGGAGAGTTGTCTCCTTTGGGGAGGATGAGGGTATAATTAGAATCGTGAGATTTCAGGGTTGAAAAGAGACCGAGGTTGTCTCATCCTACCCCTACCTGGTGGTTAAGGGAGGGGCATAGAGTCGGGGTTGGATTCTGGAGTCAGGCTGTCTGAGTTCAGATCCCAGCTTGGGTTCTTATAACCTCTCTGTGTCTCAGTTTTCCCATCTATAAAGTGGAGATAATAATAGTCCTTACATTCTAGGATTGTTGTAAGATTAAATGAGAAAAGTATAAGGAAAGCACTTAATTCACTGCTAAGCACATAATAAGTACAGGCACACCTCGTTTTATTGCACTTCACTTTATTACACTTCGCAGATACTGCGTTTTTTACAAATTGGAGGTTTGTGGTAACCCTGCATGGAGCAAGTCTATCGGTGCCATTTCTCCAACAACATTTGCTCACTTCATGTCTCTGTGTCACATTTTAGTAATTCTTGCAATATTTCAAACGTTTTCATGATTATTCTATTTGTCATAGTGATCTTTGATATTACTACTGTGACTTGCTGAAGACTCAGATGATGGTTAGCATTTTTTGGCAGCATTTTAAAATTGAGATATGTACATTTTTTAGACATAATGCTATTGCACACTTAATATACTACATACAGTGTAAACATAACTTTTATATGCACTGGGAAACCAAAAAATTCATGACTCACTTTATTGCAATATTCACTTCATTGCAGTGGTCTGGAAATGAAACCACAATATCTCCAAGGTGTGCCTGTACTCAAAAAATGTTAGCTATTCCTTTTAATAATAATAATCTCTGAACGTTTTTTAGCAATATGTGCCAGGTACATGCATCCTTTCTTTTTCTTTTTTTTTTTTTTAATAAATTTATTTATTTATTTATTTATTTATTTATTTATGGCTGTGTTGGGTCTTTGTTTCTGTGCGAGGGCTTTCTCTAGTTGCGGCGAGCGGGGGCCACTCTTCATCGCGGTGCGCGGGCCTCTCACTGTTGCTGCCTCTCTTGTTGCGGAGCACAGGCTCCAGACGCGCAGGCTCAGTAGTTGTGGCTCACGGGCCCAGTTGCTCCGCGACATGTGGGATCTTCCCAGACCAGGGCTCGAACCCGTGTCCCCTGCATTGGCAGGCAGATTCTCAACCACTGTGCCACCAGGGAAGCCCCATCCTTTCTTTTAAGAGCAATTCACAACTTTTTTTTTTTTAAGATTTATTTATTATTGTTTTATTTTATTTATTTTTAGCTGCGTCAGGTCTTAGTTGCGGCACATGGGCTCTCCATTTTGGTGCGCGGGCTTCTCTCTAGTTGTGGCGTGTGGATTTTCTGTTTTCTAGTTGTGGTGCGCAGGTTCCAGGACGTGTGGGCTCTGTAGTGGCGTGTGGGTTCCAGAGCGCGAGGGCTCTGTGGTTTGTGGCACGTGGGCTCTAGTTGAGGTGCGTGAGCTCAGTAGTTGTGGCACGTCGGCTTCGTTGCCCCGCGACATTGAGATCTTAGTTCCCTGACCAGGGATCAAACCCGCGTCCCCTGCATTGTAAGGCGGATTCTTTACCACTGGACCACCAGGGAAGTCCCAATTCACAACTATTATCTCATTTAATTCTCGTAAGAATTCCCTGCGACGGACAGAACAGGTGGTGCCCCATTTTACAGATGATGTAACTGAGGCGATGATGCCCTCCTCAAGGTCACTGGTTAAAGGTAGAACTATGAGTGGTGGTCTGGGAGGCAGTCCAGAGGACCCAGATGGGATGCCTGCTCCCCAGTGTCCCCCTGCCCGCATCCTGCAGCTCAGTCCCTGCCTGTTGGCCCCCAGGTGACGTGGATTACCAGATGTCCACGACAGCCAGAGCCAAGCGGGTGCGGGAGGCCATGTGTCCTGGTGTGACAGGAGAGGACAGCTCCCTGCTGGCCACCCAGGTGGAGGGACAGACCACCAACCTGCAGCGGCTGGCCGAGCCATCCCAGCTTCTGAAGTCGGCCATCGTGCATCTCATCAACTACCAGGATGATGCCGAGCTGGCCACCCGGGCCCTTCCTGAGCTCACCAAACTGCTCAACGATGAGGACCCGGTCTGTGAGGGGCCTGGCCGGGCTGGAGGCAGGACAGGGAGGGGAGAGGTCAGGTGTCTGCAGGAGAGGGCCCTACCTGGGGTGGAGGGAGGTCATTGACCCAAAGCCACATCAGTGGGAAGAGTCTGACCTGGGTCTGTCTGAGCTTTGTGGAGGGGTCTCCTGGCCCTTCCTTCTCACAGTGGCAACCAACCTGGCCCATCTGCTCAGATCCTCCCGTCCTCCCCCCTCCCCCCAGGTGGTGGTGACCAAGGCGGCCATGATCGTGAACCAGCTGTCGAAGAAGGAGGCGTCTCGGCGGGCGCTGATGGGCTCGCCCCAGCTGGTAGCAGCCGTTGTGCGCACCATGCAGAACACCAGCGACCTGGACACAGCCCGCTGTACCACCAGCATCCTTCACAACCTCTCCCACCACCGCGAGGGGCTGCTTGCCATCTTCAAGTCGGGTGGCATCCCTGCCCTGGTCCGCATGCTCAGGTACCGACCCCTACTCACTGCGGGAGCCTGGGGCTTCCCCTCCCTTGGACTCCCCACCCTGCCCACGTCCCTGGGCTTCCATACATTTATTGAGCACCTACTATGTGCCAGGTGCAGAACCACACCCAGTCTTGGTGCTCAGCTGCTCACAGCCTAGCAGGGGAGACAGGCATGTAACTCACAGGTTAGTTATCAGGATACAGTATAGATGAGGGCAAAGGTGTGTCCAAGATTGGTCAGCGGAGCTCCAAGAAGCTGTTCACTCTAATGGCAGGGGGTTGACGGATGAGTGGAGTTTGGCTGGTGTAGATGAAGCGAAGAGTATTACAGGCAGAGGGAACAGCATGTGCAAAGTCCCTTGCCACCTTTATCTTTCCCAGCCTTGCAGTGTTGATTGGCCTTTTTCCTTACATCATATTAGGCTGCGAGTTACCTAAGGGTGGAGATACTGATCTTATTCCCCTCTGAGTCCCTTGCAGGACCTCTCTAGTATGAGGCCTTCCACATGGCAGTTACTCAGTAGGGACAGGTGTCGAGGGGACCAACCGTGCGTTTAGCACCCAGCCAGGAGCCCAGAGCAGGAGGAGTCATGGTCCCAGTGGAGAGAGGAGAGGTGCTGTGTGCTTTGTGCATAAAAAGGGCTGGGGGACTCCCCTTGCGGTCCAGTGGTTAAGACTCCACGCTTCCACTGCAGGGGGCGTGGGTTTGATCCCCGGTCAGGGAACTAAGATCCCGCATGCCACACGGTGTGGCCAAAAAAAAAAAAGTGGGGCTGGACTCAAGGGACACCATTGGGGTGGGTGTCAGTACTGGGAGGTGGCCCACGTTTACCTGGTACCTGGCTCACGCGAACCCCCTGCCCCTCTCCCAGCTCCCCCGTGGAGTCGGTCCTTTTCTATGCCATCACCACGCTGCACAACCTGCTGCTCTACCAGGAGGGCGCCAAGATGGCGGTGCGCCTGGCGGACGGGCTGCAGAAGATGGTGCCCCTGCTCAACAAGAACAACCCCAAGTTCCTGGCCATCACCACCGACTGCCTGCAGCTGCTGGCCTACGGCAACCAGGAGAGCAAGGTGGGCCGCACCCCGCCCCCAGCCAGGACCTGCAGCCCCCGTGGCATCACCCTCCGTCCAGCGGCAGCTTCAGGCCACTGCCTTCTTACCCTTTTTAGGTTAAATATATACGTATATACAGATGTACATGTTTCACCATATTACTGGATATTTTGAGGATAAGGGAAAGAAGAAATTCATTATCCTCATACAACCATGTGCTTCTCCAGTGCTTTCCTGTGGGCATATTTGTACACAGTGGTAGTTACAGCAATTTACAACTTTGCATCTGTTTTCTGCGTGATATTAAATTTTTTTTTTTTTGCTAGACTGTCCTCAAAACCACCCTCTATAACAGCAAATAGCATTTCATTTAAGTGGAGGCCCCAGACTTTATTCTGTGGGAGGGCATCTGGGTTGCTCCCGATTTTCCACCTCTATGAACGAACGATGCTGTAATGAACATATTCAGGTACACAGCCTTTCCCAGAGAGTAGGAAAAGGTTTTCATCAGTGGGGCTGAGGATTTTTAATATCTCTAAGCTTTTACTCAGAGTTCCAGGTACTTTCCAAAAGGACTGCATTATTTGCAATGCCATCAGTGGCAGTGTATGTTAGTAGTTTCACCTCATCCTTGCCAGCATTGTGTATTACCTTTTTTTCCCAACATTTTGGCTTATTTAATAGTCACAAAAGCTCTTCAGGTTTTAGATGAAGCACAGTAATAACGGCTCTGTCACCCCCCCTTCCTTCTCTGTTCCCTGTCATGGTCCCATCTGTCTCACACTCATTGCCCCCCTCCCTCCACAGCTCATCATCCTGGCCAATGGAGGACCCCAGGCTCTCGTGCACATCATGCGCAACTACAGTTACGAGAAGCTGCTCTGGACCACCAGCCGTGTGCTCAAGGTGCTGTCCGTGTGTCCCAGCAATAAGCCTGCTATTGTGGAGGCTGGTGAGTACTGTGGTCGGTGAGGGTGGCCCACGTGGCCGGGCAGGCGGGGGTGGGGGCCCTGACCAGTGACCGGACTCGGTCAGCGGTGCTCCCCTGTGGCTGACGTGACCCCATCTCCCACCCCAGGTGGGATGCAGGCCCTGGGCAGACACCTGACGAGCAACAGCCCCCGCCTCGTGCAGAACTGCCTCTGGACCCTGCGCAACCTCTCGGACGTGGCCACCAAGCAGGTGAGGGAGGTCATCGAGCCTGGGTCCGCCTCTTCAGCCACCTCGTCCTTCCATGTTACCGTGTCCAACCTCCTGTCTGGGAGTCTGACCTTAGGAGCTGGGGGGAGGCCTGAGGCCTCTATATCTTGCTCCACTGTGGCTGGGGATGGAAGTGCCCTGTAGCCCCTCATCCCTTTAGGCTCAAGGCTCTAATCCCTGTTAGGGATTCAGAAAGGGGACTAGATGAAGGAGGCTGATGTTTCTTGGCTGGGGTTCAGGTGGTGTCAGAGGAACAGTTCTGACCTAGACCCTGGGCGGGGAGCAGTAGTGTGCAGGAGACGGCTTGGGGGCCCCCGATGCCTAAAAACAGCTTAAGGAAAAATGCAGTTTCAGGACAAGTCTTCTGGTCCCTCCTTCCGACCTGTCATTGCTAAGAATTGCATCAATCGGCTGCTTGTTGAGCACCTGCCATGTGCTGGGCTCCACTAGGCACTGGGGACATTGGCTCCTTTACCCCTTTCAGTACTTGGAGGTAGGGTGCGGAGCCCATCATTAGATGAAGAAACAGAGGCTCAGGTGGTACAGATACACAGTGGAATATTACTCAGCCAGTAAAAAGAATGAAATAATGCCATTGGCAGCAACACAAATGGACCTGGAGATTATCATACTAAGTGAAGTATGTCATTCAGAGAAAGACAAATATCATACGATGTCGCTTATATGCGGAATCTAAAAAAAACAGACTCACAGACTTAAAGAACAAACTTATGGTTACCGGGGGGAAGGGTGGGGGGAAGGGACAAACTGGGAGTTTGCTATTAACATGTACACACTGCTATATTTAAAATAGATAATCAACAGGACCTACTGTATAGCGCAGGGAACTCTACTCAGTGCTCTGTAATAACCTAAATGGGAAAAGAATCTGAAAAAGAATAGATACATGTATATGTATAACTGACTTTGCTGTACACTTGAAACTAACACAACATTGTTAATCAACTATACTCCAGTATAAAATAAAAAATTTAAAGAAAAAGAAAGTTTTCACGAAAAATAGAAAAAAAAAAAAGAAACAGAGGCTCAGAGAGTTAAGGAATGGCTCTTGATCACAGCTAGCAGACAGCAGAGCTGGGATTTGAACTCAGGACTGTCTGTCCCCAGATCCTGGGGTCTTCCCGTTCCATCACAGGGCCCACATGGCTCCCCTTGGGAGAATGAGGCTCCTGGGTTAGGGATGTTTCCTGAAAGCAGATTTGGCCTGGGGACCACTGAATGGGCAACAGCTAAGGCCCAGAGAGGGCAGAAGCATGTAAAAGTGGGTCAGCTGGGCCATGGAAGCGTGGACCGCCTCAACAATTTCCTTCTGGCCTAGGGGCCTCCCTCGGCCTGAGTAGAGCTCTGTTGGGTCTGAGGACAGGAGGGGGTGGAGGAAAGAGCGTGGAGCTTAGAGACAGGCTTGAGTTCACATCCGGCTCACTAGCTGTGGGTCTGTGGGCAAGGCCCTCAACCTCTCTGGGCCTCAGCTGCCCCACGACTACATTCTCATGGGTGTTGGCAGGATCACGGGGATGAACACACACAGGCAGGGCCCATCGAGTATGAGCTGAGTGGGCTGGAGACCTCCTTAGGCCATCCGTTCTCCCGGATACACTTGGGAAGACCCTGCGTTTGGGAATCTCCCTCACTCTGCACTGCCTCCCCTGACCCCAGGAGGGCCTGGAGAGTGTGCTGAAGATTCTGGTGAACCAGCTGAGCGTGGAAGACGTCAATGTCCTCACCTGTGCCACGGGCACTCTGTCCAACCTGACCTGCAACAACAGCAAGAACAAGACGCTGGTGACGCAGAACAGCGGCGTGGAGGCGCTCATCCATGCCATCCTGTGCGCGGGTGACAAGGATGACATCACAGAGCCTGCCATCTGTGCCCTGCGCCACCTCACCAGCCGCCACCCCGAGGCCGAGATGGCTCAGAACTCCGTGCGCCTCAACTACGGCATCCCGGCCATCGTCAAGCTGCTCAACCAGCCCAACCAGTGGCCACTGGTCAAGGTACCGCCCACTGCACGGTGGGGTCAGGCGAGGGGAGGAGCTCTGAAGACAGGATTAGGTGCTGTATGGGGTCAGGCAAAGCTGCGGTAACAAAGAGGCCTAAAATACAGTGGCTCCAATAAGACAAAAGTTTACTCCTCTCTCATGTTCCGGTTTAGACCTCCACAGTGGCTCTGCTCCTGAGACCCAGAATCCTTCTATCTTGTAGCTCAGCCATCTCCTAGAATAGAGCTTCAAAGTTTAACATGCACAGGACCACCCTGGGTGGTCTCATTCAACTGCAGGCTCTGATTCGGTGGGCCTGGGGTGGGCCTGAGAGTCTGCATTTCTAACAAGCCCCCAGGTGATACTGGTGGTCCATGGAGCACATTCCTTATGCCAGAGGGTCTGGGCATGAGGGTTGTCCTCACACGAACAGTTGGACTACGTCATCCCCATAGGTGCCTTTTAGCCCTGGAGAAGTAGGGAGGGCTAGCAGCGACCAGAAAGTGGGACACATCACTTCAGCCCATACTCTGGAACTTGGTCATTTGGCCACATCTGGATGCAAGGATGTTAGCACTGTGTTATGTGTCCTGCTCAAACTCAGGACGGTTGGGAAAAAGACAAAGGGTAGAGAGGATTCTGGGGACACTTGGTGTCTGCTACTGGGAGCCAGGGTGGAGCCTTCTTCTTAGGAGGCTGCCTGGGTAGAGGAGAGATGTGTATCAGTTCCCTGTCACAGGCAGGGGAGGTGAGGGTGAGCCAGGGCAGAGCTACCGGTGTGTGTGACACCTGGCGCCAGAGAGTGAAGAAGCTGCCATAGACTGGGGTCTTGTCAAAGGGCACAGGAGCCAGCTGGCAGGGGCTCCTATTGCCTAAATTTTCAACAATATAACAGTCCAGATAAGAATGACTCTAAGTGATTATATATATTGTATTTTAAAGAAAGGGCAGCACGCGGTCCCTGCCCTCCTTGGTCTTGGTCTGTAGCACAAGCTCGAGGTGGGCGGAGGGTTTGCACCCTGACCCAGCAGCTAAGTTGACAAGTGACCTTGGCAGGTCATCCAGTCTGTCCTCATCTCCCCCATGATTTTCATCCCTGCCCTCCTGGTTTCTTGTTTTGAGGATCAAATAAGATGATAAATTGCTCCCCAAGGAGCCCTGGGAGGCCAGAATGGCTCCTGGGAGTTGGAGGACCCTGGAGCAGAGACCTCTTCCCAGAGCCGCCTGCTGGGGATTGATCACAGTGTGAGCGTCACCAAAGCAGGAGGCTTCGGGGTCAACCCTAGTGAGGACTCCCTCTCCCTGATAATCAGGGTTTGGGAACTATCAGAAAAGCAAGACTACGTTGTCTGTGAGTGGGAAGTAAGAGAGAGGGGACAGGGGGCAGTGTCAGGGCCTGGGGGCTGATGGAATATTCTGGACTGGGGTATCATTTTAGCAGGGGCTCTAAGAGTTAGACATGAGGACCCACAGATCGTATGGAATAAGGGGCATGGGCTGGGGGTGATCTCATTCTCTGGAGATCTTCCAGCATGTCTGTGGCTGGCCTGGGGGACAGAATAGATGAGAGGAGAAGGAGGAGATGATGCTGGAGAAGCGATGCCCAGGAAATGCCCTTGATGAGTGTCCCTTTTCTTGCCAGGCAACCATTGGCCTGATCAGGAATCTGGCCCTGTGCCCAGCCAACCATGCCCCACTGCAGGAGGCAGCGGTCATTCCCCGCCTCGTCCAGCTGCTGGTCAAGGCCCACCAGGATGCCCAGCGCCACATGGCTGCAGGCACACAGCAGCCCTTCACGGTAAGTGAACTGCAGGGGCCTGTGACCCTCTACCCTGGGAGTCAGGGTGTCCTCTGTGTGAACGTGTGCGCATGCGAGTGTGTAAATAGGGAGGCGAGTTGCAATTGATGCCAACTCCAAGGACCAGTGAGGTTTGCCAGGGTCATGGGAGTGTGACCACTCCCAAGGGCTACCTGTTGCTATGCCCCAATGGCTCCTCTTGTACAGGATGGCGTGAGGATGGAGGAG
Organism: Eubalaena glacialis; assembly: GCF_028564815.1. Classification (NCBI taxonomy): domain Eukaryota; kingdom Metazoa; phylum Chordata; class Mammalia; order Artiodactyla; family Balaenidae; genus Eubalaena; species Eubalaena glacialis. Next base: position 43,349,911 of record NC_083734.1, read on the forward strand.
ATCGTGGAAGGCTGCACCGGGGCCCTGCACATCCTCGCCCGGGATCCCATGAACCGCATGGAGATCTTCCGACTCAACACCATCCCCCTGTTTGTGCAGGTGAGTCTGGGGCAGGTGGGCAGGAGAGGTTCCCCCAACCCCTGCTTCTCCCCACTGCTGAAAGGGGAAGGTTGACAGCCATGGGTTTGAGGGGGTCTGGGCCAGGCATCAAGAGGTCTTTGGAGGAGTTTGGAGAAAAGTGGCCGCACCAGGAGTGACCACTTAGCAAACGCCAGCAAATGAAAACAAAAACTATGTTTTAATGTCCGAAAAAACCTAAAAGCATTGAAAAGTAAACAGCAAACTGGGAAAATATTTGCAAGCATCACAACAGACAAGAGTTTAATATCTTTCATATAAAAAGAGCTCGTTAATACTAGACCCCAGTGCTAGACCCCAGCAGTTATATAAGAAGAGGCACATGCAATTCCCAGGTGGCTCATAAACAAACAATGCTCGGGACTTCCCTGGTGGTCCAATGGCTAAGACTCCACACTCCAAATGCAGGGGGCCCGGGTTCAATCCCACATGCCGCAACTAAGAGTTCACATACCACAACTAAAGACCCCGCATACCGCAACTAAGACCCGGCGCAGCCAAATAAATAAATAAATATTTAAAAAACCCAAAAAACAAAAAGCAATGCTCAACCCCAGGAGTTTAAAGAAATGAAGCTTACCCTGCAGTGAGAGCCCATTTTCCACTATCAAATTGGCAAAGAAAAGAATGGGAGTGCTTTGTGCTGATGAAGATGTGATAAAATGGGCAGTCTTACACCCTGCTGGTGGGAAGATAAGGTGGTAAAACCTTTCCAGAAAGCAGTTTTGAAATATGTATAGACAGCCAAGTAGTACAGGTCTGGGACTCTGTCTTTATGCAATAGCGTAATGTAATTGAAAACATGGCATAGATGTATGCACAGAGCTGACAATTGCAATGTTACTACTAGTAATTGAAAATTAACCGACTGTCCAATGGTAAGAGAATGGTTAAAAAAGGAATGGTCCGTTATATCATGTGGTCATAGACAATGGTGTTGAAGAAGAACTTTTAGTTTTTGAAATGTTTTTCCTTTAATTATTAATGTTCAGAGTAAGAAGTTGGTGTGGGTAGCTACCTCCACTTGCGATTGATGAGGCTTTTTGCTTTTTGTTGTTGTTTTGCTTTGTAGCATTCTCTTTCTCTCTCTCTTTTTTTTCTTTAATTTAATTTAATTTTTTATACAGCAGGTTCTTTTTTTTAAAAATTAATTTATGTATTATTTTTGGCTGAGTTGGGTCTTTGTTGCCGCACGCAGGCTTTCTCTAGTTGCGGCGAGCGGGGGCTGCTCTTCGTTGCGGTGCGCGGGCTTCTCATTGCGGTGGCTTCTCTTGTTGTGGAGCACGGGCTCTAGGCGCGCGGGCTTCAGTAGTTGTGGCTCGCGGACTCTAGAGCGCAGGCTCAGTAGTTTTGGCCATGGGCTTAGTTGCTCCGCGGCATGTAGGATCTTCCCGGCCCAGGGCTCGAACCCGTGTCCCTTGCATTGGCAGGCGGATTCTTAACTACTGGCACCGCCAGGGAAACCCCTATACAGCAGGTTCTTATTAGTTATCTACTTTATACACATCAGTGTATACATGTCAATCCCAATCTCCCAATTCATCCCACCCCCCACCCCCCCCCGCCTCTGCTTTCCCCCCTTGGTGTCCTTACTTTTGTTCTCTACATCTGTGTCTCTATTTCTGCCTTGCAAACTGATTCATCTGTACCATTTTTCTAGATTCCACAAATATGAATAGTTAATATACGATATTTGTTTTTCTCTTTCTGACTTACTTCACTCTGTATGACAGTCTCTAGGTCCAGCCAAGTCTCTATCTCTTTCTCTCTTGAGTATCAATATGAACGCATAGATTTTTTTTTTTTCCGGCTGCTCTGTGCTGCTTGTAATTTGTTCTCTGACCAGGGATTGAACTCACACCCTCGGCAGTGAAAGTGCAGAGTCCTAACCACTGGACCGCCAGGGAATTCCCATGAACTCATAGATTTTTAAGTAAAAGTTATTGAATAATATGGGAAAATGCTTTATGCTACAATGTTTGATAAAAAAACAGGAATCAAATATATGTATATGACTATGATAAAAATCCAATGGAAAGAAGCTGTGTCTGGGTGGGGGATTGTGTCCAGTGTGCTTTTCCATTTCTTTATACTTTTCTTAGACTTTTCATGCTTTCTACTATGGGCTTGGGTTAAATCCAAAAAAGGGAGGCAGAGATGGGCAGGGCGGTGAGGTGCCTCATGCCCGCCTGCCTCACACCCGCCCCGCGCCCCCTCTCCCCAGCTCCTGTACTCCTCAGTGGAGAACATCCAGCGTGTGGCCGCTGGGGTGCTGTGCGAGCTGGCCCAGGACAAGGAGGCGGCCGACACCATTGATGCTGAGGGGGCCTCAGCCCCACTCATGGAGCTACTGCACTCCCACAATGAGGGCACCGGTGAGGGGCTGGGCTGGGGGCGAGGGGGGAAGCTGGGCCTTGTTCCCCCAGCCTGGGTGGAGGCAGGCACCTGACTTGGCCTGTCCTTTTCTCTGCTCAGCCACCTACGCTGCTGCCGTCTTGTTCCGCATCTCCGAGGACAAGAACCCAGATTACCGTAAGCGTGTGTCTGTGGAGCTCACCAACTCCCTCTTCAAGCACGACCCTGCAGCCTGGGAGGCTGTGAGTATCCTGGGTTGGGCTGCAGTGTCTGGTTGTGCAAGTTGCGCACTGCACAAGGATTGTACTTTTAGGGAGGCCTCTACCATCCTGTCAACTTCATAGATTTTTATTTTATAATTGGATCATTTATGATAATTCCCAGCAGATGGAAGTAGTAGGTTGAACCATCTACTGTTTTTGACCTACAAAATGGCAATTTTATTTTGTCCAAACTAATATGAAGTGTTGGGGCAGGGGTGCCTTTCTCTAACTTGCACAAAGGTGCTGTATAGGCTGGAGGCTGCCCTGATCCTGGGTGGGGCAGCTCCTGGCACCCATTCTCTAGTCCTCTCCCCGCCACTCCCCTCCCCGCTCTAGTTCTGCGGGTGCCTCCAAGTGTGAATGGTGGGACCCTCCACCCTGGGGAGGTGCCTGAGGAGAGGAGTTCATCAGGGCACTGTGTAACCCTATCTCATCCTCTGTTCCTTCAAGGGGTCTTTGCCCCCCAGCCTGGAGCCTGCGTTTTCCACCCTTCCCCTCCCTCAATGTTTCTCTTTGTCTCCATCCTCAGGCCCAGAGCATGATCCCCATTAATGAACCCTACGCAGATGGTAAGTGTGTGCAGAGCCCAGGGCAGAGGGGGTGCTGTGTGGGTGTGAGCAAGGGGGCAATTTTGTGACCCCAGGGCCAAAGGACCAGTGACAGCCACTGTTGTGTCCACATGCACTCCTGTCTGGGTCCCTGATGTGAGAGTCTGGGGAAGGGGGCGGACCCACTGGGGGTGGGCAGAGGTAGAAGGTGTGGCTGAGGGCTGTCCAGACCCCCGCAGGGTAGCCTGAGACCCTGGACGGAGCTCCCTTCTCCTCCCCAGACATGGATGCCACCTACCGCCCCATGTACTCGAGTGACATGCTCCTGGACCCCCTGGAGATGCACATGGACATGGACGGGGACTACCCCATTGACACCTACAGCGACGGCCTCAGGCCCCCCTACCCCACTGCGGACCACATGCTGGCCTAGCTGCCTGGACCCTAGTATGGCGACCCCTCCCCGCCCTGCTTTGCAGCTCTCCCTTCCCCCTATGGGCTGCTGAGACTCGGACTTTCCCTTCCCTTCAGAACCTCCTTCTCATGGAGGCCCTCTCAGGTTTCCCCTGAAACCCTGGCTCCTTTGTGGGGGGAACAAGTGTGGGGCCTCTTGGTGCTGAGCTCCCCCAGGGAAGGTGTGCCTCGCCTGCCTCATTCTGTTATCTTTGCTTGAGGCGAGGAGCCCTGCCCCTTCTACCATGGTGGCCGGGTTATGCACGAGCTCCCACGGGCCACGGGGCTGGCCTGACCCCTCTGTGTCTGCCCCTCCCTCCAGGTGCGGTTCCCCATCTGAGAGGCTCTCCTTTGCAGGCGTTGGGGCGAGATAGCCAAGTGCCTGAGCCTGGGCAGGAGGGCTGCAACTTCCTGCTGAACCCCGCGCCTTCAGAGGTCCTCTGTAGGGTCTTTCTTGGGATGGCGATTTGCTCTTGCTTTTCTGTTCTGGGCTGTAGGTCCAGGGCCCGACACTCCCTCCCACCCCCGAGGCCCTGGCACTAAAGCTTTAGACTCGAGGCCCCCACTCTGTCCCCCCTCCTTCTGGGCTGCCCGTCTCCATAGGGCTGTGGTTCCTTCTCTGGCTGGCTCCGATTTGGTCACTGAACTCCAACAACTGTACTGAGCCCTGGGGGTCTCCAGGCCCCAGCTTCAAGGCCCAAAGGCCCAGAATCCAAAGCTTATCTTGAAAAGTTCAGGGATCGTCTGACCAGGGGGATGGGGCGGAGATGCGGAGAGTGCCTCCCCTGCTCCAGGACTCGGCCTGCTCCCTCCCCAGGATGCGCAGTTGGCTTTGGCCCCTCCGGGGGTTAGCAGCTCCCTTGCACCCTGTCCCGCCCACGCAACTGCCCTAGCTGACCCCCTGAGAAGTGCTCTTGGCTGACCCCTCTGGTGTGCGGTGAGGGGCTTTCTCTTCCCCTTCCTGTTTCAGACTCCCCCCGCCACCTCCTGCACACGGGTGTGGGGGACTGGGGAAGGTCCCAGTAGAAAATTTTATCGCTGTATGTTTTTGGTTATTGGTTTTTTTTGTATAGACCAAAGCAAAGAAAATAAAACTAAGACACAGATCTGGTGGAGGCTGTTTGGGGGAGAGGGGTGGGGGGACGGGGCTCCCTTAGCAGCCTGATGCCTCCTTGGCCGGATCCCGAGCGTCCACGGCCGCCTTGGCAAGGGCGGGGGGGCGGCGGGAGAAAGGAGCCATCCAGGAGCTGGAGTTGATTTAATACACACAACTTGGAACCTTAGGAGGCTAGGAGGGGTGAAGAGATGACTGGGGGGTGAGTCCCCCCTTTTGGGCACACCAGGCCGTATTTATCTCTTCAGTGGGCAACCTCCTTGCCAGCCTCTCAACTTCCAGCCTGCTCTGCCCCCGTCCAGCCTTAATGAACATTGGCCCATCTCTCCTGGGCAGAACACTCCCCCCGTGGCCTGTGGCTTGGAGTCCAGGCCCCTTATTGGTCGGTCTGTGGTGGGCCCGCCCCCGCCCCTGCACCCCTCCCCTCCGACCCTTCAGCCGACATCCTCCACGCTGTTTCCCTCTGCTCTCATTTCACCCATCACGGTGCCACTGTCAGCTTGTGTGACGGTCCCCCACCCATGTCCCCAGATTCTCCTTCCTGGGGAGGGCTGAGTATAACACACATGCCAAGCCTGGAACATGTGGCCCCTGTGGGCCTGCTCTCACCAGATCCGTTGCCTCATCTCTATACCTGCCTGGAGCTCGGGCAGTGGAGGGAGGTCATGGCCTTGTGCTTGGAGGAGCAGTGGCACAGGTCTGGTGTTGGGGGCAGGGCAGGGAGCCCAGTTAGGCGGCAGCTGAAAGGTGCAGGGGAGAGGTGATGAGACGCTGAGCCGAGCTCTGCTGAGAGGGGCCATGGAATGGGAGGGGAGAACAGAATTTTCAGAGATCATGAGAAGGTCTTTTGGTCTTTTTTTTTTTTTTTTTTGGCTGTGCCTCGCGGCTTGTGGGACCTTAGTTCCCCGATCAGGGATTGAACCCGGGCCCTTGGCAGTGAAAGTGCAGAGTCTTAACCACTGGACTGCCAGGGAATTCCCACAAGAAGGTCTTTTAACAATGTGCTTTCTGTACTCTGTGTTCAGGGCCTGCCTTAGTCGGCTTGGGTTGCTATAACAAAATACCATAGACTGGTGGCTTAAACCCCATTTACTTCTCACAGTTCTGGAGACAGGAAGTCCAACATCAAGGTGCCAGTAGATTCCATGTCTGGTGAGAGCCCACTTCTTGGCTTGCAGACAACACCTCCTTGCTGTGTGCTCACATGACCTTTCCTTGGTGCTGGCTCATAGAGAGATTTCTCTCCCTCTTCTTCTTCTTATTTTTTTTTTTAGTAACTATTTATTTATTTATTTATGGCTGTGTTGGGTCTTCGTTTCTGTGCAAGGGCTTTCTCTAGTTGTGGCGAGCAGGGGCCACTCTTCATCGCGGTGCGCGGGCCTCTCACTGTCACGGCCTCTCTTGCTGCGGAGCACAGGCTCCAGACGCGCAGGCTCAGTAGTTGTGGCTCACGGGCCTAGTTGCTCCGTGGCATGTGGGATCTTCCCAGACCAGGGCTCGAACCCGTGTCCCCTGCATTGGCAGGCAGATTCTCAACCACTGCGCCACCAGGGAAGCCCTCTCCCTTTTCTTATAAGGGCACGAATCCCATCAGGAGAGTCCCACCCTTGTGACCTCATCTAAACCAAATTATCTCCCAAAGGCCCTATCTCCAAATACCATCACACTAGGGGCTAGAACTTCAACATATGAATTCAGAGGGACACAGACATTCAGCCCATAAGAGAGCCCTGATAGGAAACACTCAATTTGGGTAATTTGAGAATTTGCTAAAGGCACAGTTTTACAAAGGTGTGGGCAGGTATAGGAAGCAGGAAGGGAGAGGGTAGTACTCTGGACTAATTATGGTGGCCTCACCTCTACCCTCAGGCAAGAAGGGAAGGAGTGCTTCTTGGGGACAGGACCCTGTGGATGAGGTTCCTGACAAGGGAAGGCTGTGACCTCACTCCTTCCTACTGGTGCTCCCTGTTGGCCAAACCCAAGCAGAAACCAGAGAGCCCATCAATGTGGTCTATCCATGTTGTATCCTGCTGCCCAGAGCAGAGTGGGGAGTAGATCTGGGGAAGCCAGTGGAATATAACTCTCTCCCACCCCCCATCTTTCCAAAAGAGGATTGGAGACGGCTTACAAGAAAGGATTGCTCTTTCAAGTCTCAAAACAGGCAATGAGGACAAGGGAAAGCAAGGGGCAGCAAAGCACCAGGTTAAGGGTTCATACCAGCCATGATTGAGCTTCCTCATTAGATGCTGAGCTTCCTGGCAGCCTGGTCAAAAGGGGAAACAATGCAAGTTAAACTCAATGGAGTGAGTTGACTGCTTCTTCAGTTTTCACGTAGGAGCTCTCTGAGCCTCACAACCTTGAGAAAGTCAGTTCACTTCTCTGAAGTTCAATATCCTCATCTGTAAAAAGGGCGTAATGCCTGCTCCGCCTACCGAACATGAGGATGAAATGAGAAAGCACAGCGATTCCAGCAAGAAGAAGGGGAAAGGGCGAGAGGCTTTTTTCTAGAGAGACATTGCCTTTTCATTTTCCAGAAGGGACATCCACTCCAGGGACATATCTGGACATGGGCTGGACACTGTCACATGACCATCCCTTGCTGCAAGGGAATCTGGGAAACAATATTTCAGCTGCACACATTACCTCCTTGATAAAAATCAGGTTTCTGATAGTAAGAAAGAAAGGGGACATAGAGGACCTGGGGTAGACCACCAGCCATGTCTACCGCGACTGGGAATGAGTTCCGGGACCAACTGCTGCCTTTTTAGGTAGGTTTGTTGGGGAAGCCAGCAGAAGAGCTGAGTGGGTGTCAGCAAAAGAACTGACAGAGTAGCAGACCAGAAGGGAAATGCAGGCTTAGGTGAGGTGGGCAGACCTGATTGAGCCACATCCAAGGAATAGGAACCTGGCCCTGTCCGTCTGGAGGGTCTGGAGGAAGGTCTCTGCCACCCACATGATCAACATCTCTACCTTGGTAGCAACAGTACCAATGCAGACAGACACCCACCTATGACAAGGGAGGGTCACTTGCTAGATGGCTGAACCAAGCCCCCACCCGCCCAGAAATGGCGATGGGCCAGAATGAGGGGCAGAATCCAACAAGGTGGGATTAATATCAAATTATTAAAATACGTCTTTAAAGGACTTCCCTGGAGGTCTGGTTAAGCTTCCGCGCTTCCAGTGCAGGGGCCACGGGTTTGATCCCTGGTCAGGGAACTAAGATCCCACATGCTGCATGGCGCGGCCAAAAAGAAAAAAAGGTCTTAAAAATAAGTTCTCATCTGTGGACCTAAAATGGCTCTTAAAATAACGTCTGTCAATTAAAAAAATAAGTTATTAAAAATAAGTTATTAAAGGGAGTATTACACTAAACATCTTAAAAACATTTCTGCATGACCTCATCTCCAAAGCATATAAATTGGCTTAAAAGGTACAATCGATAAGATAAAATAACTAAGTAGGAAATAATTAGATGGAATCCTAAATCCTATACTTTAATCTAAAAACATCTATGCACATATAGGAAATATGGGGAAATTCAGCTACACCCAGAACGTGTGGGAAAGATTTGAGAAATTCGGTTGACCCTCAAGTTGACAATAAATTGTTAGTACAATGGAGCTTTGGAAAATGACTCAAAACGCAGTCCTAGTCTGTACTGATAGAAGTATAATGTCTCTGGAGGAACGCAGTAGCACTGCACTGGCTAGATTTGTGGATCATTCATTCATTGATTCATTCATTCATCAACTGCTTCCTAAGGGCCTGCTGTTTGCCAGGCTTTGTTCAAGGCACCGTGGGTAGAGACGCCCATGTTCTTGTCTTCCAGGGGGAAGGTGGATGGACAGTAAACCAAGACCAGCAGGACAGCATGGAAGGGAGCATGTGCTTAGGAGTCTGGGTGGGTCCAGGAAGTCTGAGAGGGAGTGGGGGACAATTGAGCCTCATTGTGAATAAGGAGAAGGTATTTGCTGGCCATCACTGGGAGGCACCGGCATTCCTGGCAGTGGGAACAGCAAAGACATGGACATGGGGATCTGGGTGGGGAGTTCAAGAAATAACAGTGGGTTGGTGTGCCCGGCCCTTAAGAGGAGGGGCGTGGTACAGTGAGAAACAGGCTGGAAAATGGGGCAGAAGTCAGATGGCAGAAGGCCTTGTGCATCTGGCCAAAGCGTGTGAACTTGATCCTGGATAAGATGGGGTGTGGGGGGGAACCACTGAGGTTTTCACCAGAAGGCAGCAGGGACCCCACATGGAGGGTGAGGTTCTGTCTTGAGGTCATTCTTTGGAGGGCCGGTCGTAGTAACAGTCAGTGATCATACCCGTCATCACTCATTTACCTTTTTCTTAGTACCGGACCCTATGCTAAGTGATTTCCTCACAACTTTGAGGATGGGGATACTTTCCTCTCATTTCACTTTTGAGGCCAAAGACGTTCCAGTGACCTGTCTATAACTCTATAGTTTTAACTAATATTAACAACAGCAGTTATGAGCCCTCAGGTGCAAAGTGCTTTACTGAATAATCTCAGTCCCCACATCCCTGTGAGGTGTATAAAATGAAGGTAAATTATACAAGGTGCAGCCCCCGACTCAGAGAGGTTAGGAAACGTGCCGAAGGCAGAACAGCTGTGTGAGCACCAGGGCTGAGATCTGAATCCAGGACACCTCACTCTTTTTCTTTCTTTAATTTTGTTCTATTTCTTTCTCTTTTTTTTTTTTAAAGCTTCTTCCCTATTACATTTTTTTTTTTTTTTTTTATGGCTGTGTTGGGTCTTCGTTTCTGTGCGAGGGCTTTCTCCAGTTGCGGCAAGCGGGGGCCACTCTTCATCGCGGTGCGCGGGCCTCTCACTATCGCGGCCTCTCTTGTTGCGGAGCACAGGCTCCAGACGCGCAGGCTCAGTAGTTGTGGCTCACGGGCCTAGTTGCTCCGCGGCATGTGGGATCTTCCCAGACCAGGGCCCGAACCCGTGTCCCCTGCATTGGCAGGCAGATTCTCAAACACTGCGCCACCAGGGAAGCCCCTCTTTCCCTTTTCAAAAATATATATTTATTTATTTTTTGGCTGCGTCGGGTCTTCGTTGCGGCACACAGGATCTTTCTTTGTGGTGTGCGGCTCTTCGCTGCGGTGCGCAGGCTTCTCTCTAGTTGTGGTGCGCAGGCTTAGTTGCCCCGCGGCCTGTGGGATCTTAGTTCCCCAAGGAAGGAACTGGCGTCCCCTGCATTGCAAGATGGATTCTCAACCACTGGACCACCAGGGAAGTCCCCAGGACACCTGACTCTTAATCCCAAGGCACTTTACCCACACCCTGTCCCCAAGGTTGGGACCCTGAGCCTAGGTCTGCGTTGATGCCATGGCCCCACTGGCAACCCCTGGCTGGCCTGGGGCGCCCCGATGAGATCAGGAGGGAGGGGGTTCATGCCCGACCAAAGGATGCGGGGCCTGGAGAAGAGCACACTGGCAAAAGACCTGTCAGATGTGCCGGAGCACTGGGGGGTGCAGCCTCATTCTGGGGATCCCCAGAGGGCGTAACTGGAACAAGAAGTGGGATTGCGTGTGGGAGTGGGATTACAAAGAAGATCTTTGCTCTAAGCAGAAGTCTTGAGGAAGACTTTTTGAGAACGAGGGCTGTCTGGAAGTGCACAGACTACTTTACTGAACTCCCCATTACTGGAGCTATCCAGGCAAAGGCTGGAGGATGACCTGGTGGGGCGGTGATGGGAGGGGTTCTGCAGCAACTGACAAAGGTCTCCACGGAAGGGCGGGAGTGGCAGTGGGGTTGCCTGATAAGGGAACCTCAGGGCATGTTCCTCCACCCGGAATCCTCCTCCTTGGTCAGAGGTGCTAAGCCCCCCTCCTCTGGGGCCAGAACACAACTCTCTCTCCTCCCCACCCCAGCAGCACGGCCCCTCCCTTCTCCCTCCTTAGATTCTCCCTCTTTTACATTCCCTGCCCTCCAACCCCACGAGGTCCCCTGGAAGGGCTCAGAGCCTGGACACAGACCCAAGGATCAGAGGGAGTTGCCGACTCTGGGGACAGAAGTCAAGGAGCGAAGGGCTCTTTGGTACCCTCCCTGAGGCTGGAGGGAGCTCAGAGAGGCCTGAGAGCAGAAGAGTATCCTCCCAGGCTCGCCAGCACCGCCGGCCCGGCAGGCTAGACCCGGCTGACGGCACTGCCCTCTTCACAGTGGGTGCTGTGCTTCCCCTCACCCCTCTCCCAGCTGTTCCCCACAGAGCCTCCCAGGGCAGCGCCGGCCCTCTGACCTGCCAGCTCCATATCCCACTTAGGCCCACAGCTCTGGTCCCTGGAGGAAGTGAGTGGGGGCCAGGCTGAGGGGCTCTAAGTGAGAGTTCGGGGGAGGTGACTGAGCTGGGGGTTCCCCCACTGAGGGGCTGTGGCTCCCATCCTTGAATTCCCCTGCTCCCAACAGGCGCTGCCTGGGAGGTTTCCCAGTGGGGCTCACCTCTGCTGCGGATTGGGGAGCACTGGTCTGGGGGTCCAGAGCCCTGGGGTCTCACCTTGCCTGGGCAAGTCAGATCTCTCTGAAGCCTTTGGGGGTCACTGCCCCGCCCCCCCCAACAGACAGACTCGCCCAGAGAATCCATCGTGTGTTCATTCAACAAATACAGAGTGCCTACTCTAATTAGAGTCCTGAGGATACAGAAGTGAGCAAAACAGACACTGCCCTCATTGTTTCTACTTTAATTAATTAATTAATTAATTTAGGCTGCTCCACGCGGCATGCAGGATCTTAGTTCCCTGACCAGGGATCGAAGCTGTGCCCCCTGCATTGGAAGCGAGAAGTCCTAACCACTGGACCGCCAGGGAAGTCCCTCATTGTTTTTATTTTATTATTTTTTTTCAGTAGACAGCAAACATGGTCTCCTGTACCCTGAGCTGTATGCTCCTCTTCACTCATTCTTTTTTTTTTCTAACATCTTTATTGGAGTATAATTGCTTTACAATGGTGTGTTAGTTTCTGCTGCATAACAAAGTGAATCAGTTCCTCATTGTTTTTAAAATAATCAGCTCATGGGTAACAATCTTACGCGGTGAACAGTGAGAGGCAGGCGAGGATGCCAGGAGAGGGCAGATCAAGGAGACACCCCGGTCTCGGAGCAGGGAGGGCTTCTCAGAGGAGGAGGGCAACCTCAGAAGGAGAGATGAGCAGGAGTGAGCCTGCAGGCTGTATGGGTGGCAGGGGTTCTACGGAACAAGAGCCCTGTGGGAGAGAGCTTGGAGGGGCTTGGAGAGGAGGAAATGGCACTCTGCCCAAGGTCCTGGCCACCCTCCCTGGAGCCCCTGCGTCCCACCCCGACCATTGGCCCAGGTACTTCCCCTCTGTCCTCTCTCCTTGCTTCTCTCTCTTCCCTGTCCTGGCCAACAGCGGGGCCTAGAAACCAGAAGACAGTGGGCTGAGGGGCTCAGGCCCCCAGTGCATCCCCATGTCCTCACCCCGGCTCAGGGGAGGGCTTGGAAGGCTCAGTGCCCCAGGAGTCTGGCTGGGATCCTGGGAGGAGGAGTAAGGGAAAGGGGGCGCTGAGGGGAGGAGGGACCCGGGGGATCGGGGGTTACACTGTCGTGGCCATTGCCTGGTTCTGCTGGGGAAGTGGGACCAGGAGAGGGAGGAGGGCTCCCCTGAGGCCTGCGGGAGACGAGCGGGAGTGGAGGTGGGGGTGAGAGGTCTGTGCTGTCCCACATCCAGGGCACCCCTCCGTCCTGACCCCCAGTCTGATGCAGAAGGTAGGCCTGGTGCCTGGCCCTGCCCAGGTCCCTGCATTCAACCTCAGGGGCTCTTTCCATGGGGAACCCTGTCCCAGGTGGCTTTTTCCAGGTTCAGGCCAGGGGAAGTGGCCTGAGCTGGGTGTGTGTTGCCCAAGGCTGGGGATCAGAGTGTCTGTGCCCCAAGTTCATGGCTGCGGTGAGGAGTGTGCCTGGCAGACCTGGGCAGCAAGCGGCAGAAACCCAACAGCCAGACCGAAATGCTTATTGTGGAGGGACTGGGGGTCTGAGCCCTGGTTTTTCCATCTGAAAAATGGAGTCACCATCCCTGCACTGCCTCTTCTGTGGGGTGATGACCCTGCAGGCGAGGGAGCTGGGGTGGGGTGGGGTGTGGGTGGGGGCATGTGGACTGGTACTGCCCTCTGGTGGCTACAGTGAGAGTTGCCAGGCACTAGTGCCTGGTCCTAGAGGGTGTTGTTACCTGGGAGCCTGATGGGTCCCCTTCAACTCTGTCTTCTCCATCCCACTTCCTTCTTCTTTACCCCACACTTCCCAGGGGTCTCAGGGCTACTTTCTCAAGGACTGGGATAATTCAGTTCAGCAAACATCTATTCAGCAAAAATTGAATGGGCCCCTACTCTATGTCCTGTTCCGTGCTTGGTGTTGGAGCTACAGAGATGTCTCAGTAAGACTGTCCAGGAAGCTAGGGGCTAGTGGGGGAGCCACTCAACAGAGTTGCAGAGCTGCAGCCTCATGAAGTCCGGGCTGTGCTGATGCCCGGTCACGGCCACCTCCTGGTATTCTCCAACCTCCCTGTCCACAGCAAGCCCTTGGGGTTGGGTTGTGTCTTCTTAAAACTTTTTTTTTTTTTTTAAATAAATTTATTTATTTATGGGACTTTCCTGGTGGCACAGCGGTTCAGAATCCGCCTGCCAATGCAGGCAACACAGATTCGATCCCTTGTCCAGGAAGTTCCCACATGCCGCGGAGCAACTAAGCCCGTGCGCCACAACTACTGAAGCCTGCGCGCCTAGAGCCCATGCTCCGCAACAAGAGAAGCCACCGCAATGAGAAGCCCACACAACACAACAAAACAGTAACCCCCACTCACCGCAACTAGAGAAAAGCCCATGCACAGCAACGAAGACCCAATGCAGCCAAAAAAAAATAAATAAATTAAAAAAATAAATAAATAAAAATAAATAAATTTATTTATTTATTTTTGGCTGTGTTGGGTCTTCATTGCTGCTCGCAGGCTTTCTCTAGTTGCGGTGAGCGGGGGCTACTCTTTGTTGCGGTGGGCGGGCTTCTCACTGCGGTGGATTCTCTTGTTGTGGAGCACGGGCTCTAGGCGCTCAGGCTTCAGTAGTTGCAGCACGTGGGCTCAGTAGTTGTGGCTCACGGGCTCTAGAGCGCAGGCTCAGTAGTTGTGGCGCACGGGCTTAGTTGCTCTGCGGCATGTGGGATCTTCCCAGACCAGGGCTCGAACCTGTGTTCCCTGCATTGGCAGGCAGATTCTTAACCACTGTGCCACCAGGGAGGTCCCCTTCTTAAAACTTCTTGTTGACAGACAGAGAAAGACAGATATCAAATGATATCACTTATATGTACAGTCTTATATGTAAATAAATCCACAAATGGACTTATTCACAAAACAGAAACAGACTCACAGACATAGAAAACAAACTTATGGTTATCAAAGGAGGGGCAGAGGGATAAATTAGGAGTTTGGGATTAGCAGATACCAACTACTATATATAAAACAGGTAAACAACAAGGTCCTACTGTATAGCACAGGGAAATATATTCAATATCTTGTAATAACTTATAATGAAAAAGAATATATATATATGTATAACTGAACCACTTCGCTGTACACCAGAATCTAACGCAACATTGTAAATCAACTATACTTCAATAAAAAAAAATAAAAAACTTTTTGCTGACAAATAAACCATAGGAAAAATGTGTACACTATATGCACCCCTATGTTCGTAGCAGCATTACTTACAATAGCCAAGATATGGAAGCAAAGTGTCCATCAACAGATGAATGTATAAAGAAGATGTGATATATATATATATATACACATATATATATATATATATATATACACATATATATATAATGAAATATTACTCAGCCATAAAAAAGAATGAAATCTTGCCATTTTCAACAACACGGATGGACCTAGAGGGTATTATGCTAAGTGAAATAAGTCAGACAGAAAGACAAATACCTATGATTTCACCCATATGTGGAATCTAAAAAAAAAAAAAAAAAGAACAAACATAACAAAACAGAAACAAGGTTATAGATAAGAGATACAAACAGGTGGTTGTCAGAGGGGAGGAAACAAAAAGTTGAGGGAGATTAAGAGGTACAAATTTTCAGTTGCAAAATAAATGTCATGGGTATGAAATGTACAGTGAGGGATATAGTCAATAACTATGTAATATCTTTGTATGGTGACAGATGGTGACTAGACTTATCATGGTGATATATATATATGTATATATATATATATATATTTTTTTTTTTTTTTTTTTTGCGGTTGGGGGCCACATTGCGGGACTTGCGGGATCTCAGTTCCCCAACGAGGGACTGAACCTGGGCCACGGCAGTGAAAACCCGGAATCCTAACCACTATGCCACCAGGGAACTCCCATGGTGATCATTTTGAAATGCACAGAAATATTGAATCACTGTATTGTGTAACAGGAATTAACACAGGTTGTAGGTCAATTATACTTTAAAAAGAAACACATAGAAAAAGAAATCAGATTTGTGGTTAACAGAAATGGGGGGTAGGGGAAGGGGGAAGTAGGGGAAGGCAGTCAAAAGGTACAAGCTTCCAGTTACAAGATAAAGAAGTACTAGGGATGTGATGTATAACACGATAAATAGAATTAACACTGTTTTATGTTATCTGTGAAAGTCGTTAAGAGAGCAAAGCCTAAGAGTTCTCATCACAAGAAAGAAAATTTTTTTGTTTCTTTAAAAAAGATCAGTGGGGGACTTCCCTGGTGATGCAGTGGTTGAGAATCTGCCTGCCAATGCAGGGGACACGGGTTCGAGCCCTGGTCTGGGAAGATCCCACGTGCCACGGGGCAACTAAGTCCGTGCGCCACAACTACTGAGCCCGTGTGCAGCAACTACTGAAACCCGTGCGCCTAGAGCCCGTGCTCCGCAACAAGAGAAGCTACTGCAATGAGAAGCCCGTGCACTGCAACGAAGACCCAACGCATTCAAAAATAATAAATAAATAAATTTATAAAAAAATAATAAAATAAAATACAGCTGCTATAAAAAAAATACAGTTGCTAGAACATTTAAAATTACATGTGTGGCAAAACAAAAACAGATGGACATAGAGAACAGACTTGTGGTTGCCAAGGGGGAGGGGGTGGGGGAGGGATGGATTGGGAGTTTGGGATTAGCAAATGCAAACTATTATATATAGAATGGATAAACAACAAGGTCCTACTGTATAGCACTGTATTCAATATCCTGTGATAAACCACAGTGGAAAAGAATATGAAAAAAATTACATCTGTGGCTTGTGTTTGTGGCTCCCATTCTATTCCTATTGGACAGTGTTGCTCCAGAATTCATTCTTTACCCAGGAGCCAAAGTGATCTTTTTATAAACGTAAGTTAGACCATGTTGCTCTCCTGCTGGAAAATCCTCGGGGGCGTCCCTTCCCACGAGCATCCAAGCATGCACGGGTCTCCAGGTCTTTGTACTTGCTTTTCCTCTGCCTGGACAGCTCTTCCCTCATATAGGCGGGGCTCACTCGCTTAATTCACTTTGGTCTGTGCCCAAATGTCACCTCCTCAGGGAAGCCTTCCCAGAACACGCTTTCTGAAACAGTAACATCTGTTCCTCCTTCTCCTTACTTGGCTCTCTTTCTCTCCCAGAGTGCTTATCACCATAGGATATTATAGATGGTGTCACTATGTGACACTATAGGTGGTGTTACTGTGTCTACTTCCTTAGAGTGGAAGCTCCCGACGGTAGGGACTTGTCTTGTTCATCGCTGTATCTCCAGTTCCTAGAACAGTACGAGGCTCTTGGAGGGGCTCAATGAAGACTTGTTGAGTGAATGAATGAAAGTGTGAGAAGTTCCAAGAGTTGGGAGAAGTCCTGCATGGCTGGAGCGGGGGGATGTCAGTGGATGGCAGAGGTGCAGGTGGGTGAGACGGGAGCCCCAAACAGGAATGAATGTGCTGCCAAAAAGTTGGACTCTTGTTGGCCTTGATGGCAATAAAACTATGTAAGATTGGAATGTTTTGGGCGACAAAGCAGGAGAGATGCTTACAACTGATTTTCAGCCCTCTTTGTAGAGGATAGGGAGTTATCAGGGATAATGTGTGTCTGTGTGTTACTACTTTAAAAGTAAGATTTTATTTATTTATTTATTTATTGGCTGCGCCGCGCAGCTTGTGGGATATCAGTTCCCTGACCTGGGATTGAACCCCGGCCCTGACAGTGAAGGCGCCGAGTCCTAACCACTGGGCCACCAGGGAATTCCCTAAAAGTAAGATTTTATTAAGACACCCCCCCCCAATGTTCATAGCAGCGCTATTTACAATAGCCAAGACATGAAAACAACCTAAATGTCCATCGATGGATGAATGGATGAAGAAGATGTGGTACACATACAGAAAGGAATACTACTCAGCCATAAAAAAGAATGAAATAATGCCATTTGCAGCAACATAGATGGATCTAGAGATTATCATACTAAATGAAGTAAGTCAGAAGGAGAAAGACAAATACCATATGATATCACTTATATGTGGAATCTAAAAAAATGATAGAAATGAACTTATTTACAAAACAGAAATAGACTCACAGACATAGAAAACAAATTTATATTTACCAAAGGGGAAAGGGAGAGGGGGAGGGATAAATTAAGAGTTTGGGATTAGCAGATACAAACTACTATATATGAAATAGATAAACAACAAGGTCCTACTGTATAGCACAGGGAACGATATTCACTATCCTGGGATAAACCATAATGGAAAAGAATATGAAGAAGAATATGTATATATATGTATAACTGAATCAATTTGCTGTACACCAGAAACTAACACATCGTAAATCAACTATACTTCAATTAAAAAGTAAGATTTTATTATGGAAAACAAAAAACACACGAGAGAGAGAGAGAACAGTATTATGATCCACCTGTGTTTATCCCACGATGACGACACTATTTATCAACTCATGGCTGACCTTGTTTCATCTATGTCCCCATCGGCTTCCCCCTCCTGTGTTATTTTGAAGCAAATCCCAGACATTGTTTCATATACAAAAAGTTCGGTATCTATCTTTAAAAAATAAAGGCTCTTTTCAAAAACATCAGGGGACTTCCCTGGTGGTCCAGTGGGTAAGACTCCGCGCTCCCAATGCAGGGGGCCCGGGTTTGATCCCTGGTTGGGAAACTAGATCCTGCATGCATTCCTGCAACTAAGAAGCCCACATGCCCCAACTAAGAAGTCCACATGCCTCAGCTAAATATCCTGCATGCCGCAACGAAGATCCTGTGTGCTGCAACTAAGATCTGGCGCAGCCAAAATAAATAAATAAATAATAAATAAAACAAAAACGAAAGGACATCAGTAGGTGAATAGATTAATAAACCATGGTACATCCAGATGATAAAATATTATTCAGTGCAAAAAAAGAATGAGCTATCAAGACATGAAAAGACATGGAAGAACCTTAAATACATATTAGTAAGTGAAAGAAGCCAATCCAAAAAGGCTAGATATTGTCTGATTCCAACTATATGACATTCTGGAAAAGGCAAAACTATGAGATTGTGAAAATGTCTGTGGTTGCCAGGGTTGAGGTGGAGGGAGGGATGAAAAGGTGGAGCACAGGAGATTTTTTAAAATTTTTAATTTATTTTTGGCTGCATTGAGTCTTCATTGCTGCACTCGGGCTTTTCTCTAGTTGCGGCGAGCGGGGGCCACTCTCTGTTGTGGCGCACGGGCCTCTCACTGTGGCGGCCTCTCTTGTTGTGGAGCACAGGCTCTAGGCACGCGGCCTTCAGTAGTTGTGGCTCGCGGGCTCTAGAGCGCAGGCTCAGTAGGTGTGGTGCACGGGCCCAGCTGCTCCGTGGCATGTGGGACCTTCCTGGACCAGGGCTCAAACCCGCGTCCCCTGCACTGGCAGGCGGATGCTCAACCACTGCGCCACCAGGGAAGTCCCGAGATTTTTTTTTTAATTGAAGCATAGTTGATTTATAATGTGTTAATTGTTGCTGTACAGCAAAGTGATTCAGTTATACATATATGTATACGTTCTTTTTTATATTCTTTTCCATTATGGTTTATCACAGGATTTGAATGTAATTCCCTGTGCTATACAGTAGGACCTTGTTAAACAACAAGGTTATCCAAGGTTGTTATCCATTTTATATATAATAGTTGGCGCCTTCTAATCCCAAACTCCCAGTCCTTCCCTCCCCCATCCTTCCTCCCCCTTGTCAGCCACAAGTCTGTTCTCTATGTCTGTGGGTCTGTTTCTGTTTCGTAAATAAGTTCATGTGTGTCATATTTTAGATTCCACATATAAGTGATATCATATGGTATTTGTCTTTTTCTTTCTGACTTACTTCACTTAGTATGATAATCTCTAAGCCCATCCATGTTGCAGAGGATTTTTAGGGCAATGAAAATGCTCTGTATGATACCATAATGATGGCTACATGTCATACATTTGTCCAAATCCATAGAATGTAAAACACCAAGAGTGACCCCTAATGTAAACTATGGACTTTGGGTGATTATGATGTGTCAGTTTAGGCTCATCAGTTGTAACAAATGTCCCACTCTAGAGGGAGATGCTGATAATGAGGAAAGCTATGCATGTGTCGGGGGAGGGGATATATAGGGAACTCTTTGTACTTTCTAAGCTCAGTTTTGCTGTGAACCTAAAACTGCTCTAAAATATAAACTTTATTTTTTTTGAAAGATAAAATATGGAGTGATGGATATGTTCATTATCTTGATTGTGATGATGGTTTCATAAGTATTATAAGTATATCAAAATTTACCCGATTTAAGTATGTTCCACTTTAAGTATGTTCAGTTAGAATTGTCAATTATACCTCAATAAGTCTGTTTACAAAAAAAGGAATGAAGTATTGATATATTCTACACCTTGGATGAACCTTAAAAACATGATGCTAAGTGAAAGAAGCCAGACACAAAGGCCACATATTATATGATTCCATGTATATGAAGTGTCCAGAATAGGCAATCCATAGAGACAGAAAGTAGATTAATGGTTGCTGGGGCTTGTGGGGGAGGGGAATGGGGAATGACTACCAATGGGTATGGGGTTTCATTCTGGTGTGATGAAAATGTTCTGAAATTAGGTAGTGGTGTTGGTTGCACAATTCTGTGAATATACTAAAACCAGAGATTAAACATTTTTTCTCTTTTTTTGTTTTATCTTTTAATTTTTGAAATTATTTATTTTAAATTTATTTTATTTATTTATTTATTTAAAAATTATTTATTTATTTTTGGCTGTGTTGGGTCTTCGTTGTTGCGTGTGGGCTTTCTCTAGTTGCGTCGCGCGGGGACTGCTCTTTGGTCCGGTGTGCAGGCTTCTCACTGCGGTGGCTTCTCTTGTTGCGGAGCACGGTCTCTAGGTGTGCAGGCTTCAGTAGTTGTGGCTCGTGGGCTCTAGAGCGCAGGCTCAGTAGTTGTGGCGCACGGGCTTAGTTGCTCCGCGTCATGTGGGATCTTCCCGGACCAGGGCTCGAACCTGTGTCCCCTGCACTGGCAGCGGATTCTTAACCACTGTGCCACCAGGGAAGTCCAGATTGGACACTTTTAAATGGTGAATTTTATGGCATGTGAGTTATATCTCAAAAAAGCTTTTATTTTTTTTAAAAGAGTGATAGGGTTGTTACAGACTGTTTTGTCCTCCACCTCCCTCTGCAATTCGTAGGCTGAAACTTCAGTCCCAATGTGATAGTATTAAGAGGAGGAGGCTTTGGGGAAGTGATTATGCCATGAGGGTGGAGCCCTCCTGAATGGGAATTGCGGCCTTATAAAAGAGACCCCAGAGAGCTCCCTTACCAGGTGAGGACACAGTGAGAAGGGAAGAGGGCTGTCTATGAACAAGGAATTGGAACTCTCACCAGACACGGAACATGCCGGCATCTGGATCTTGGACTTCCAGCCTCCAGAACTCTGAGGAATAAATTTCTGTCGTTTATAAGCCATCCAGTCTATGGTATTTTGTTAGAGCAATCTGAACGGACTAAGACACCCCCTACTGTCTGTCTATTCTCAGCCAAACAGCCAGAGCCTTCCTGTTAAAAGCTTAAGTCAGGTCACATCACTCCTCTGATGTAAAGTCCTCCACTGACTCAAATTAGGTCTAGCCCATCGGGCCCTGCTGTTACCTTTCCGCCTCCCTCATCTATAGTTCCCTTTGTTCATGCCATTTTAGCCACTGTGGCCTCCTTCTCTGGCCTCGAGTCTTTGCATTTGCCGTTGCTGCTTCTCACCCTCTGTCGGTGAATATTCTCCCCAGCTCCCTCCCTCCTTCAGCTCTGGACTTAAGTGACTCTTCAGTGAGAGCTTCCCTGACCACCCAAATATTTAAACTTGCAACCCACAGCCCACCCACCCCTCCCAGGTCCTCCTCCTGCTTTCTTTTCTTCTCCCAGCACTTTTCACATCATTTATGCTATGTGCTCTACTTCTTTGTTTATTATTTGTAGCTCTGCATTGCATGTGGGCCCTATGAGGGCAAAGATCTTTGTTTTGTTTCACTGATGTGTCCCCAACACCTGTCACAATGCCTGGCACCAGGTGCTTGATAAATGTTTGTTGAATGCACACCTATGTTCATAGCAGCACTATTCACAATAGCCAAGACATGGAAACAACCTAAATGTCCATCAACAGATGAATGGATAAAGAAGATGTGGTACATATATACAATGGAATACTACTCAGCCATAAAAAAGAACAAAATAATGCCATTTGCAGCAACATGGATGCAACTAGAGATTATCATACTAAGTGAAGTAATTCAGAAAGAGAAAGACAAATACCATATGATATCACTTATATGTGGAATCTAAAATATGGCACAAATTAACCTATCTACGAAACAGAAACAGACTCACAGACATAGAGAACAGACTTGTGGTTGCCAAGGGGGAGGGGGAATGGGGGAGGGATGGAGTGGGAGTTTGGGGTTAGTCGATGCAAACTATTTCATATAGAATGGATAAACAGCAAGGTCCCACTGTATAGCACAGGGAACTACATCCAATATCTTGGGATAAATCATAATGGAAAAGAATGTAAAAAAGAAGGTATATATGTGTATAACTGAGTTACTTTGCTGTACAGCAGAAATTAACACAACATTGTCAATCAACTATACTTCAATAATAAATAAATAAATAAATAAATAAATAAATAAATATTTGTTGAATGAATAAGGAGTAGAAGGTAAGTTAGGGGGACGAGAAGAGCTGAGATGAAAGAAGAAATGAAGCCAACAAATATTAAGGTTGTTAAAGATTATGACCATAAAAAATGGCCGTGGATCTTAGATGCCCCACCTTTTTATCCAAAGCCTCTGGCCTGAGCCACCTTTAACAACTTGGCAGAAGTGCCCTGGAGTCTAGATGGGAGGAGAGGAGAGGAAGAGGGAGCAGGGGCCAGGTGGGCAAGGGTTGGGAAGGGTCTGGTTCTGCAGGGGAACCACTTCTTACTTCCCAGCCAGTGAGGGGGCTGCATTTGAGCCACTGTTTCAGAAACAACGTAACTAGTGCAGATTGCTCCTTTGATAAACTAGCAGATGAATCCCCGTGGGGGTATGCAGGATTTGGGGAAGGGGAGGTGAATTGGCACCAGGGTTCACTCACCAATCAGGAATAAGAAACACAGGCTCCTGAGGAGAGAGGCTGCCACTGGAGGGGTGTGGGTATGAATGGGCTGTGAAGGTGGAGGTGTGGGTTGAGATGCAAAATACTATGCAATTAATGATTTCTCCTCTCCCACGGCCCAGACCACCCTGTCAGTAGCACTTTCCATTTTTCTCAGTCATAGCTCCCTGTTTGTTTCTTTCAGAGAACTCCCCACACTCTGTAACTACCTTACTTGTTCTCTTGTTTATCTGTCTCCCCTTCTAGACTCTAAACTCCAGGAGAGCAGGGATCTAGTTTCTCTTGTTCCCTGGTCTAGCCTGAGAGTCTAGCACAGTGCCTAGTATATATAGTAGGTGCTCAAGAAATATTTGTCAAAGGAATGAATGAACCCAGACAGAAGGAAATACTCTGATCACAATGCTTCTCCACTGGACGGCTGGGGATGGGGCACTCTGATCCTCCTTCCTGGGTTGTGCCTCTTGTTCCAGGCTGTGTCATGGACACCTGGCCCCCAAAGCACGCTGTCAGCACGAGGAGCCTCTGTCCTGGGCTCCGGCTTTGAGTGGTGGCTGTAGGAAAAGGGCTCCTGGAATTCCTTAGCTAGGACAGGGGTATGAGTGAGAGAGATGGGTTAGAGATGGAGTCATGTGGATGGGGGTCGGGTGGGTGGGAGGATAGACTCACAACAATCTAGAAGAGAGAATGAGGCCTCAACAGCAGAAGGGCTGAAAAGGAGGTGGCACATTTGAGAACTATTTAGGAGGTAAATTAAGCAGGATTTGGTGATTGACGGTATTGAAGAGAAGGAAATTGGGGCACCAAGAATGATCCCAAGGCTTTAAAAGAATCAGTGCCGCAGCCATTTCTTTTTGGCCTGTAGGTTCCTCCGGTCCAAAGGCACAGAAATGGCCACTGGACTCCTCTGCCGCTCCATAGTTCATTCAGGACTTACGGCGACCCTCACAGGTATCCCGTCCTGTGTTGCGCTCTGAGGGACACGCTCCCTGTGTTGAAGGGGCGCACGTCTGGTCTCGGAGACACACACAGTGTGACCACTGCGGCCATCGCATAAAGGATGCTCTGGGGCCGAGAAGGACAGGGTCGGAGGAGTCTTTACGCGGAGACACCTAAGTGGGGTCTCCCGGAAGAACAGGTGTTTGCTAGCGTGGTATGAGGTGGGCAAAGTGAATGAGGGCGGAGGTAAAGCACTAGGAAAGACAATAAAACGACTTAAGAAATAAGAAAGAGGTCTGTCAAGCGGCTGCAACACCGGGAGTGTGAGCGCCGGCATCATGATGCCCCAGACTGGGCAGCGCGTGGGGGCCGTACTGGAGTTTGGATTTATCTCCCAGCCCACGCGGGAGAGACACAATACGGCCCCAACTCACAGGTCAGATCCAGGGAAGGCAGCCGAAAAGCCTCGGGCTGGAGCTGAGCGAGGGGGTGCCCCCAGTTAGGGACTTCCAAGTCCCTGTAACCCAAACCCCGGGAAGCGGCGGCTTTGGGCAAAACCATTCTCCGGAGGTGGAGAGGGGAGAGAAGGCCAGCACTCGGAGCCCAAGTCCGCTGAACCAGCTGCAACGTCCACTCGCCTCTTCTCCTCGCTCTTCTCTTACTTTTGCGCTCTGTTCCGCCCCATTAGCTCGCCTCCTGCGCGCCCGCCAGTGCCGGGCACCACCAGTTGCTCCTCGGCCGCCCCCTCCCGCGCGTGGTACGGCCCGGCGGGCGCGCGTCCAGGCACAGGTTATAAAGGCCCTGCTGCGGCAACCGACTGCGGACTCAAGATGCGCCCTAAAGAGTTGGGGCAGGGCTCAGCCGGCGACTGGCCGGGACCCGGCGATCCGGCAGCAGTCACCCCAGCTCCTCCGCCTGCAGCCAATCCCGCTCCAGAGCCCTCCGCCGAGCCTGAACCCGCCCCTGTGCAGGTACCGGCGGCAGGACCGGGAGCAGGATCCGGATCCGCAACCGTCTCGGGACCCTCAGCGGGAGCTCGCCCGGCCTCCAAGGCTGGATCGGAGGCAGGAGCCCAGCGCGCGTCCGCATTCTCGGCAGTCCAGGGGAATGCCCAGTCCGTGCCCGACAACTCGGACGCGCCGTGGACTCGCTTCATATTCCAAGGTCCATTTGGCCCCCGGGCCGCTGGCTTGGGGACTGGAAAGGCAGCGGGCATCTGGAAGACGCCGGCTGCCTACATCGGCCGGCGGCCTGGGGTGTCGGGCCCCGAGCGCGCCGCCTTTATTCGGGAGCTGGAGGAAGGTAAACTGGGTCCCCGGGCCCCCGGAGCAGGTGGGACTAGGGCAGCAGCAGGGAGGACGGGGCCCCGTCGGGTCCGGGCGCCCGGTCCCCTCTGGCACTCAGTCCCACCCCTCCGCCCACCCTTGCGAAGTCATGGTCTGCGGCGCCTCTCCGGTCCCCTTTTCCCCACCTCCTTCTCCCCTTCTCTCGTTCCCTATTTCCGTCGGTGGGTAGGATCCCCGGGGCTCGCGCTCCCCTGCCCCCCTCTTCACGCCTGTTGCTGCAGCAGATCTGCGCACTCTCAGTGCCCCCCTCCCGAGGCTACCGCAGTGCCAGGAGAGGGGCGGGGGGCTGCGGGAGGGCGCTGCCCGGTGCGCTCTGAGCCTGCGCTGGTCCGCCGTGCCAGCGACGGGGAGGTGGGTGGGCAGAGGGGAGGTTTTGCCAACCTCTTGGCTGCTGGGGTCAAGATCGGGCTCCCCCCCCACCCCAAACAATCTTGGGGGTGGGCGGAGCCTCAGACAGATGCTGCCTCTCCTCTTCCCTCCCACCTGCTCCTGGGTCGCTGGAGAGCTCCTGATTGGGTCTAGAGGCTCAAGTGGCCCCTACCCCAGTGCTGGAGAAGTCTCCTCCTCCTCTCCTCACGCAACAGGTGCAGGGTGGGTGACTGCGTCTGTTTTTAGGACCTGTGAGGCTCCAGTGAGCTGGCCAAGGCTGCCCTCTGGGTAAGGGGTGATGAGTCAGTCGGCGCTGTACTTCCGCTAGCTGCCTCTATTCTCCTAGGTTCCAGGAACTGTAGGACTGGGATATCCTTACCTCTCCCAGGCCCCTCCAGAAAAAACAATCAAACAAACAAACAAGAGTCCAGTTGGCCCTGGGAGCAGGGAAGGGAGTGCTGATTACTGGGGGTATGGAGAGGATATTGGGGGCAGAAAGGGAACTCAGTCTTCTCCCTTGTTGCTGACCCTTGCTGTTGAGGGCAGGAAAGAGTAGGGTGGCAGGTAGCATATGCCCCCTTTTTCCTGATGCGGCTTCCCGCTTTCTCTTGCAGCGCTGTGTCCTGACCTACACCCACCAGTCAAGAAGATCACCCAAGAAGATGTCAAAGTGATGTTAAGTTTGCTAGAGGAGGTGTGTGCTGCCTTCCCTGCCCGGGACAGCCCCAGCTGTAGCCAGGCTCCCGTTTTAATTATGTCTGTAGGGGTAGGAGTGTTCTTGCCTGACTACCTCTCTGGGGGCCAAGCTGGAGGTCCCTCTTATGGAAGGCAGGTAGATGTGGGATGTCCAGGCTGGAAGAGCTCTTAGCACCATCCGGTCTGATCTCTTTTTCCATAGGGGGAGACTGAGTCAGGTCCCGCAGTGGGTTCATGGCAGGCTCTTGTCTAGTACCTTGGAGAACTAGGGGATGGAGAGGGTCTCCAGTAGTGGCCTAGCTTTCCTCTGACCGCTAGCTTCTCCCATCTGTCTGGGAGATCCCAGAAACCAGGAACATATTCCCCATGGATGGGGGTCCCTCTGCAGAGAGAGCGGGACCTGAACACGGCAGCTCGCATTGGCCAGTCCCTGGTGAAACAGAACAGTGTTCTGATGGAGGAGAACAGCAAGCTGGAAGCCATGCTGGGCTCGGCCAGGGAGGAGGTACCTGGGTGGGGAGGGCAGGGGGAGGCGTATCTCAGGCCTGCCTCCATCCCACTGTGCTGGGATCTGTGCCTGCCCCTGCCCATACCCCGACCCAGGGCTCCTCTTCCTCCTGCCAGATTTTACGTCTCAGACACCAGGTGAGCCTGCGGGATGACCTCCTTCAGCTTTACTCAGACTCTGATGATGATGAGGAGGAGGAGGAGGAGGAGGATGAAGAAGAGGAAGAAGAAGAAGAAGAGGAGGACGAGGGGGAGGAAGAAGAAGAGCAGGGGCATGATCATCCCTACGAAGACTCAGACCCGTGAGTGTCCTGCCTTTTTTTTTTTTTTTTTTTTTTTTTTAATTTTTGCTGCGCCACGCGGCTTGCGAGATCTCATTTCCCCAACCAGGGATTGAACCTGGGCCACGGCAGTGAAAGTGCCAAATCCTAACCACTGGACCACGAGGGAATTCCCCACAAGTGTCCTGCCTTTGCATCTGGGCGGCCCCTTCTCTGAGCCTCAGTTTCCTTGTTCGCAAACAGGGACACCATGTACCTGCCACTGGGGTTGCTGGAGCTAACTGAGACCACCGCAGTCAGCCTGGGGTGGGGGAGCCCTGGGTGGGCAGGGAATTGGGTCCCCCGAGCCCCTGCACCCCGACTCCCATCACTCCCTCCCCTAGGACTCCTCTGACAGAGTCAGAGTCACACCGATGCCCGCAGCTGGAGGCCCTGCAGGAGCAGCTGCGGCTGCTGGAGGAGGAGAATGAGGAGCTGCGAGAGGAGGTGAGGATGGGGGAAGAGGGCGTGCCTGTGGGCAGGGGGTGTTGACTCCCCTGCCCCTTCCTCTCTCCCTCCCTGCAGGTCTCTCAACTCGATGACCTTGAGGAGGAGGAGCAGATGTTCATCCTGGATTGTGTGGAGCAGTTTTGTACGTGAACTTGTAACGCGGGGTAGGGGGCTGTCCAGAGGAGCAGAGAGAAGAACCCGGGATTTGGAGTCTGGAGACTTGAGTTCATGTCACAGCTCTGACACCTCCTAGCTGTGTTAGCTTGGACAAGTTCCTTAACCTCTCTGAAACTTCATCTTTAGAATGAGGGTTAATAATCTTGGCCCTGCTGACCTCTCCAGGGGTTACAGATGAGGAAGTGCTTTGTGCAAACTGTGAAGAGCTGTACAGATGCCATGGGGCTCCGCTAAGCCTGTCTCCTTTTGTTATTTGAGAAAGGGGAGGGAGGGGGCTGGGAGCAAGGAATGGAGGGAGCCATGAACTGCCAGAGACCAGGCCCCCCCTCCCTCCTCAGGCACTGCATGATTAGGCAGAGGCTGTGCCTGGCGCTGTGTGGTCGTGAAGATGAGTGAGGCACAGCGTTTGTCCCTGAGGAGCTCAGGCCTAGCTGGGGAGATGCATACTCAAGGTGGCAACAGCTGAACTCGTGCTGTTCCGCTCACCCCAAATCTGGCCTGCCTTCCCCCTGGGTTCCCTGAATGGCCCCCCTGGTCCCAGGCCCCCGGAGTAAGAGCCAGTCCCCACATTCTGTTGCTTCTATGTCCTAGGAAAGGCTCACGTCTCTCCTTTTCCCACCCCAGCTGCCTCTAGCCCAGGCCACCTCTTAACTGGTCTCTCTGCCTCCACTCCTACCCTTCCAGGCCCTTCTGCACACAGCGCAAAGGAGTTTTCTAAAACCAAATCTATGTCACTCCCCTGCCTAAAATACCCAAATAACTCCCCATTGGCCAAAGGATAAACCCCACCCTCCCTGCCCCAGCCCTAGTGATCTGGGCCCTGCCCACTGCCCCAGCCACTCCCTCCTGGTGCCCTCTGGGCCTCTCCACACCCTGCCTGGGCCCTGTCTTCCCTTCTGCTGGGCGAGCCCCACTTCCCCGAGGAGGTCCTAGCATCTCAGACCTTGCCAGGCTGGCCTGGGTGCGGCAGCTGTGACCCCCGATGCACCCTTTACACTTGCTGCAGCCTAGTCCATAATATGCACTATTGTGATTTCTTTTTCCCTCAGTCTCCACACTGGTCTTGAGCTCAATGTGGGCTGGGGCCAGGTCTTGCTGACTGCTTGTCCAACACCCTGCTCTGTGTCAGTCAATAACTGTTTATTGAAAAGAAGACCCAAGTGAGGGATGCTAAGCCCTGTGGAACCTGGGGTACTTGGCGCGAGCTGAGGGGTGCAGGTGGACAGAGGCATCTGGGAGACTGAGGGCCCGGGGAACCAGGGCTGACCTCTCCCCACTCCTCCCCAGCGGAGGCCAGCCAGCAGATGGCCGAGCTGTCGGAGGTGCTGGCACTCAGGATGGAGAGCTATGAACAGCAGCAGAGGGAGGTTGCCCAGCTGCGGGCCCAGGTCATGAAGCTGCAGCGGTGCTGCCAGTCGGTGCGTCGGGGTGTGTGCGGGGCTCCTTGCTCCTGTCGTGGCCCCGTGGGACCCACACCTCCTTCTCCCTGCCCCCACCCCATGGAGCTCAGAGGCCCAAGGCCCCTCTCTGTGTCAGAGTCAGTGTTGGAGGAGACATCAGAGAGCGCCTCATCCTGTCCCCTCGTCCCAAGTTGGGGACCGAGCCCAAAGAGAGACACAGGGTGTTCCAGGAAACAGACCACGTGACTCCCCACGTTCTTTGGCCTTATTCCATGTGACTTCTTTTTTAAAGAGCTGCCAAAGACTCACTGATGAGCCTGGGAAGACTTGCCAGAAGCAGGGTGTGCACGGGAGTGGGGAGGTCTGGGGTGAGGTTCACTGGTCTTCGGTCCTTCCAGTATGGGGCTGAGGCTGAGAAGTTGCAGCAACAGCTGGCTTCGGAGAAAGAAATCCAGATGCAGCTCCAGGATGAGGTGAGGCCCCCCTGGGCTCTTGGCCCAGCGTGGGGGACCTGGGACCCTTGGGCAGCTGCCTGACTCTCCTGAGAGGACAAGCTCCTTGCAGCAGGGACTGGGTCTGTCCTTTCCATACCCTCAGGCTCTGGTACAGGGCCTGGCAGGTGGCAGTTCATTTGGGGTCTTGAGTGGAGTGGAGTCCGGGGATCACCCTGCATATCATTATGGGGGTCTAGAGTCTGGGCCTCTTGCCTCTTTGCCCAGGCTTCCCCACCCCCTGGGGAGAGAGTGGGCAAGGCATCTGGGCTGGGTGTGCCTGGGTCCCAGCAGAGCCTGGGGGCGGGTTCCCAGCTGCAGGACCTACGGGAGAAGTACTCCGAGTGTGGGAGCATGCTGATTGAGGCCCAGGAGGAGGTGAAGACCCTCCGCCAGCAAGCCCCGGCGTCCACTGGCTCTGTCACCCACTACACATACACTGTACCTCTGGTGAGGCCCCCCGGCTGCCTGCCTTTTACCTCTGTGTGCTCTGTGTCTATCCGCAGTCTTTTCCTGTGCCTGGAGGTACGGGTGGGGGGTTCTGTGGGGATCTTCTGGTAACGTCCCCCCTCTCCACCATAGGAGGCACTTCCTGATTTCCAGGAGACCCTGGCTGAGGAGCTCAGAATGTCTATAAGGAGGATTATCTCAGACCCTGTGTTTTTTATGGAAAGGTGCACTCTGGGCCCCAGACCTTTGCCTGCCCTGCACTCACTCTTGCCTACCTGGTAGGCAGCAGCCTTTCTGGTAGTGGGAGGGGTTCCCCCCCCGCCCCACCCTGGCTCTGACCTCCCTCCCCCCTCCCCCTCCCCCCCTTCCCCCCCCCGTGGTGCCCCTCCTCCTGCCTCATTGGTCCTCGGCCCATTCCACTCAACACACCTTTCCTCTGTGCACACGTTCTGGGTGCATCATTTCTCCCTGGGATTTTTCTGCATGATGGAGTCCCAGGGATTTCGCACTTTCAGCTTCCCGTTGCCTCGGGACAGTGAAGGCCCTTTTCTATGTTGAAGGAATTATGAAGTGACTCCAGAGGAGACCTCAGATCTGGGGTATGCCGACCAGGGGCTCCCCCTTCACCTGCCCTCACCTTTTTTTTTTAAATTTTATTTTTTTTTGGCTGCATTGGGTCTTTGTTGCTGTGCAGGCTTTCTCTCGTTGTGGCGAGCGGGGGTACTCTTCATTGCGGTGCGTGGGCTTCTCATTGCAGTGGCTTCTCTTGTTGCGGAGCTTGGGCTCTAGGAACGCGGGCTTCAGTAGTTGTGGCTCGCGGGCTCTAGAGTGTAGGCTCAGTAGTTGTGGCACATGGGTTTAGTTGCTCTGCGGCATGTGGGATCTTAGTTCCCTGACCAGGGCTTGAACCCGTGTCCCGTGCATTGGCAGGTGGATTCTTAACCACTGTGCCACCAGGGAAGTCCCCACCCGCCCTCACCTTTCAGCAGCCAGACAACCCCCTGCAGCTG
This sequence comes from Eubalaena glacialis, assembly GCF_028564815.1. NCBI lineage: Eukaryota > Metazoa > Chordata > Mammalia > Artiodactyla > Balaenidae > Eubalaena > Eubalaena glacialis. Next base: position 43,380,596 of record NC_083734.1, read on the forward strand.
GTTCTGTGACCCTACAACCCTGGAGAAGCCCCTGCTCTCGGGCCGGCTGGGCTAAGAGTTGTTCTGGGAAGGAGCTGCCCCCTTTGCCTTCAAATCTTGCCCCATAGGTGGCCGTCTGATTTGAGGCTTCTCCAAGTGGGGGCTGAAGCCTTCCCTTCACCTGACCAGGGGCTGAGAGGCGAATGGGCACTGGCCTAGGAGCTGGGAACAACTGGCACTGAGTCCCAGCTTGATCCCTTTACTGGCTGTGTGTCCTTGGGCAAGTCACTTGACCTGTCTGGGCCTTACTAAAATGGATTTGTTCCTATGGCAACTAGATGTGGGATGGGTTGTGAACGTTAAATAACGAAGGAGGGGGGCAGAGGGGATGTTATTCCTGCTGGTCTGTTCCGTGCAGCAGGGTGGGGTTACTGGGGGAAGGCGGAGCCTATGCAGTGTTGGTGACCATTCTTCTTTCTACCAGGGTCATGGGCTGGGTGTTTGAAGCCTTGAGGCTGGTACCCAGCTGCCCTCTCCCCTGGCTGGGACAGAAGTGGGGAGTAACCATCAGGGTCTGTGTGCAGACCGGGGCGGAGAGCAGGAGCCCCAGTGGCTGGAGATGTCCTGGGGGAGTGAGGAGGGGTGGCTCTGGCTTTGGGGGGTTAGGGAAAGACTTTCCTGTCTCCCTGCCCAGATATGAGCTGCACCACAGTGAGGATCGAGAGCAGGAGCAGGGGCTCGAGGCAGAGGAGGGGCTGATGTCGGCTGAGCATTTCGTGCCTGCGGAGGAGCTGGGGGCCACAGAAGAGGCGCTGCCAGCTGAGGAGGGGGTGACGGAAGAGGCAGAGCTGGTGTCTGAGGAGGCTGAGGCCTGGGAAGAGGTGGAGCTGGAGCTGGATGAGGCAACGCGGATGAATGTGGTCACGCCAGCCCTGGAGGCCAGCGGCTTGGGCCCCGCGCACCTGGACATGAAGTATGTCCTCCAGCAACTGGCCAACTGGCAGGACGCCCATTACAGGCAGCAGCTGAGGCAGAAGATGCTCCAGAAAGGTGAGTGCTCCCGTGGGGGCCTCCCTCCGGCCAGCCGGACAAGCTGCAGATCGTCAAGCCGATGAAAGGTGAGGGTAGGTGAGCCCCCCAAACGCTCACTTACCCCAGCCCGGCCCCACCCAGCGTGCTGATTTGCATGGACTTTGCATATCATTTACATAGGCACCTCAGGTCCCCCTCAGTGGGAACTGTGGCCCCAATGCTTATTTACGTGGAGTTTGCATAGGATTCCAGATCTTCACCCTTTTTGCTCCTGGGGCTGGGCTGGGGGTCAGGGCGCGGACTGTAGCCCCTCACTGCGTCTCAGCTTCCTGTCTCTGCCCGCTCCCTTCCCGTGTCCCCCACCCCCACCTCCCCCATCCCCAAGGCTCCCCAACCCTGCAGCAGTGGCAGCAGCAGGCCAAAACAAACATGGGGGGCGGGATCGTGGAGGAGCACCTGGGGGTGCCAACCCAGGACTTTCGGAGGCTGGAGGAGGAAAGGGCCAATCACCCTCCCAGGGCCTGGGAGGAAGAGGGGCCTTCTGGGGCCACCCAGGCCATTGGGATGAAAGCCTCTGCCAGCAAGGGCCGCAGTCGGACCAGTCCCCTGGGTGAGTCTGAAGGTGGGCTAGGGTCTCCTACAGAGTGATGGGGGGCGGTTAAGGTCTCCTCTCCCCAGCTGGAAGCCCCAAACGTTGGGGAGTAACACCTGCTGAGTACAGGCCTTGTGCTAGGCCATGAGAGCCCTGCCTTGAGGAGCTCATGGAGATATCAAAGGTGATTTAGTGATGCGAATTATCTTCTTTAATCCTCACACCCCTGTAGGTACGTATTATCCCCATTTGGAGAGGAAACGGAGGTTCAGAGAGCAAAATAATTTGTTCAAGGCCACTGAACCCGTTTTCTTTACTGCTATGCCATAACAACTTTTCCGACCCATCCCTCCCTCCCCTCTAACCCTGTCCTGGTGCCTTCTTGGCCTTCTGGGTGAGCTGTGAAGTTTATAACCTGTTGGCAGCCTCACCATTATATCTGATCTGCCCTGACTCTGATGGTCACTGCTGGGTGGCCTCATCGGGGTCGCCATGTAAGGTTGTGCAGGTTGTAAACTGAATGGTGACCTCTATGGCCGGGCAGCAGACAACCTGCATAACTCTCAACGGTGGCTGTCTCTTTCTGGTATAGCTGACCAGGCCTAGCCCCTGCCTGCTGCCCAGGCCGGACCTGTGGTCCTCAGGCCCCCAGTTCACGTCCACCCCCTTCTCTTCCAGGCTTTGCTGTTTCCCAGCAGCCTGCAGAGGCCCCACAGACAGGCTGAGGCCCCTCCTTCCGCTGCCTGGCCAAGCCCCACCCTCCCCAGACCTCCCTTCCCTGGCTCAGAAACCGGACCCCCGATCTGTCACCAGCCCACCCGCTGTCCTGATGAACCTGGGCCGGAACTTGAGGGCCCAAGCCTTGACCCTCTTCTGGGACAGGCTGAAGGAACCCCGGCCCTCGTTCTGCAGCTGGTGCAAAAGCTGTGGCTGCTGGGCCTGGATCACTTGGTGGCCCCGGGGGTGTAAGAAGCCCAGGGGGTGTGAGAAGCCCAGGGGGAGGCCCACCAGCTACCAGACTCCGCTCTGAGCTGGGGCAGGGCTCAGGCCCGGGGTGTAGGAAGTTGTTTTGAGCACCTTGCTCACTACATGCCCCTCACCCCTTGACCCCCAAATCAAAGGTGGCTTCCCAGTCCTTGGTGACTTTTAGGGACCTGGTCGTCTGTCCCGGTTCTTGGCTCTTTCTTCTCAGTCCCTAATTGCTGTGTGTAACCAGAAGCATCTGTCTGTGTGGGCGAGGACTCCCTCTGCCCAGGATGGGGGTGCAGGGCCCGCTCCCCTCCCCTCCCCTCCCCACCTCCCCGCCTGTGGCCTGTGAGTGTCCAGGCTCCCTCCCAAGGCCCTGTCACTCCCACCACGTCCTTTCCTCAGTGCCCCTTGTTTCCTTGTTCTAGATGTTTCGCCCTTTCCCACCCTTTACTCATAAACACCTGGAGTCGGGGGCGCAGGACCCCCGTCGGTATCTGCCCACCTCCCCACTGTGCTTCTCATGCTCCTGTTGCTTGTCAGCCCGTGTACGTGCCGGTGCAGGAAATAAAGGACCTGTGCGCTACCTGGCCCAGCCTCTGCTGTCTTTCTCAGGGAGTGCACGTGTGTGTGTGTGCATTGTGTGCGTGTGCCTGTGCACTTTGGTGGGGCAAAGCTGTGGAGAGAGGATGGGCTCCAGTAGTGAATCATGTGCCAGGGGCTTTGATTAAATACATAATCATTTCAACAACCCCTGGGGGTGGTGGTGGGTGATCTGACAAATGGTCGTCAGGTGATGAAACTGACACCTAGGCAGGTGAAGTGACCCTCCCAAGAGTGGAACAGCTGGTTGTGGAGCTGGGATTTGAACCCAAGCGCTCAGGCCTCCAGAGCCCATGCTTGGGCAGGCCCCCTTCCCTGATCCTTTCTGTTCCTGGGATCCTGACTCAGTGCCTGGCTGCAAAGGGTAAAGCAGGAATGAAGTCACCACTGTCTTAGGCAGAGGTCCCCCAGAACAGCATGTGAAAACAAGTCATTTATTCCATTAAATGAGGCTGTTGGACTGACTCTCGCCAAGGCAGGATGCTCAAACATGCAGGCAGAGAGGGACAGAAAACAGTATGAGATCAGAGGGTCCCAGAACTTTTGTTATGAGTCTGGCTTGATATGTTCAATTTCCAGTTTAGAGTTTATCATTTTGGAAAATAAGAGCTCAATTCTCAGAGCGGTTTAGTCACCTTCTAATTCTTGGTGTTTCCAGAGCATTGATAATAAAGATTTCAATCATGAAAAAAAAAAACACCCAAGTAGTTTATTTAGAAGATGATCCCAGGAAGCACTCTTGGTGGGGGAGTGGGGAATTGAGAACAGAAGGAAGCTAACGAAAGGGAGTTTTAGGCAACAGAGGCTCAGTCCTACTGGGGAACCCTGGGAGGGAGTGTAGCCCGTTGCAACTCAAAGTGTGGTCTGTGGACCAGCATCTTTAACATCTCCTGGGAGTTTATCAGAAATGCAGAATCTCAGGTCCCACCCAACACCTATATTGTTGGAATCTGTATGTTGACAAGGTCCCCAGGACCTTGACCTTCAATGCATATTGAAGTCGGCGATGCACCAATCTAGAACCCATTTCAGTTACCCCATCCAAGGGGCGAGGAAGCTGGGGCAGGCATCCTCCAAGTTTCGTTTGTCATTGGCCGAGGTCTGCTCCTGGGGGTATTAACTCACTGGTGCTCTGGCCTCTCCACACATACGCTGGGGAAAAGCCCCCTGGCAGAGACTAACTGTGCTTGTCACGGACCATGGTCAGCGTGTGCTAGAATGGTGAGTGCCGAGGATGCGGGCAGGTCACTGACTTTGTGCCACTCCGATGCACTCAAGCCCCATGTGGAGTTCACTCTGGCCTGGCATTGCTTCTTTAAGATGGCGGCTGGTCACAGTATCTTAGAAAGAAGAATTACACCTGGAGGATGAATGGTATAAGCTGTGGTCCTCAGCTGCAATTGGTCCTGAATCCCTAGATGAGATTTCTCATCTCCTTCCTCTACCACCCATCCTATATTCCCCTCTTCCTTGGTCAGCACTTCAGCTGGTCCAGGTTGCTCTCCTGGTGAAGTAACCTAGATCTTCATTCCTGAGAGGTCCGAACACTTGGTCATCGGCCCTGGTCAGGCTATTGTTACTGCAACTGCCTGTTTATGGTTATCACCAGGCAGGAAGTCCCAAGACGCACCTCAGTGAATCCCCCTGAGTTCCAGACCCCGAATACTCCTTCCTGCCCCCATTATGAGGCAGTGATCCTAGCCCCTCATGTTAATCAGAATCAGTAACCCCTGCTAATAATTGACCTTTCCTTGCCTGATGGTCTAATGACATGAGCCAAAAATGGCCAGGCAGCCCCTATAACTTTATTTTTTTCTTTTTCTTTCTTTTTTTTTTGTTTTTTTGCTTTTTTTGTTTTTGGCTGCACCGTGTGGCTTGCGAGATCTTAGTTCCCTGACTAGGGATCGAAACTGGGCCCCCTGTAGTGGAAGCACAGGGTCCTAACCACTGGACCACCAGGGAATTCGCAAGCCCCTATAACTTTAGATTTAGGAGAATCTTTACTGTTTTCCCTGGTGGAAGCATCTTTCCCCAGGAACCAGGATTTCTAGTCCAGGAGTGTCTAGAATCGTGGGGACAGGAAGTACAAATTTCTGAGGTGGGCCACTGGCAGTGATGGTCATAGGGACCACTTCCATTCTCCCCCTAGGTTCCCGGACCCGCGTGTTCTGGCTGTCAGGGACAAAGCACTGTTTGAGAACCTCTGGCTCAAAGTATATCCTGCACCCCACCCTCCAGGGTGCATCCCCAAGTTAGTGCCTTAGCTGCGCCTTTAATTCCAACATTCTTTTAGGCCTGCGGTCTCTGGGTCACATGGTGTCTGGTAGGACAAGTGGATCCCCATGGTCATGTGCTCATTGCTGCACCTCCTTCACTATAAAGCAGGTCCCTTGTCTGAGGTCATGTTTTTTTATTTTTTAATATTTTTTTAACTTAACATCTTTATTGGAGTATAATTGCTTTACAATGTTGTGTTAGTTTCTGCTGTATAACAGTGAATCAGCTATGTATATACATATATTCCCATATCCCCTCCATCTTGCATCTCCCTCCCACCCTCCCTATCCCACCCCTCCGGGTGGACACAAAGCACCAAAGCACCGAGCTGATCTCCCTGTGCTATGCAGCTGCTTCCCACTAGCTATTTTACATTTGGTAGTGTATATATGTCAGTGCTACTCTCTCACTTCATCCCAGCTTCCCCTTCCCCCTCCCCGTGTCCTCAAGTCCATTCTCTGTGTCTGCGTCTTTATTCTTGTCCTGCCCCTAGGTTCATCAGAACCATTTTTTTTTTTTAGATTCCATGTATATGTGTTAGCATATGGTATTTGTTTTTCTCTTTCTGACTTACTTCGCTCTGTATGACAGACTCTAGGTCCATCCACCTCACTACAAATAACTCAGTTTCATTTCCTTTTATGGCTGAGTAATATTCCATTGTATATATGTGCCACATCTTCTTTATCCATTCATCTGTCGATAGACACTTAGGTTGCTTCCATGACCTGGCTATTGTAAATAGAGCTGCAATGAACATTGTGGTACATGTCTCTTTTTGAATTATGGTTTTCTCAGCATATATGCCCAGTAGTGGGATTGCTGGGGCGTATGGTAGTTCTATTTTTAGTTTTTTAAGGAACCTCCATACTGTTCTCCATAGTGGCTGTATCCATCTACATTCGCACCAACAGTGCAAGAGGGTTCCCTCTTCTCCACACCCTCTCCAGCATTTCTTGTTTGTAGATTTTTGGATGATGGCCATTCTGACCTGTGTGAGGTGATATGAGGTCATGTTTTATGGGATCCTGTGATGGCATGTCACACACTGTGCGTCCTTAGATGCTCTGTGGTCCTGTAGCGCTGGGGGAGGCACTGCGGGCAGAAGGGAAAGCCTACCTTCAGAACGTGAACCACTCCCCACCAGGATGGTTCAGTGCCCCTTCTAAGGTGGAGGGTGTTTGATGGAATCAATTTACCAAGTGGCTTGTTGGTCCCCTAAGGGCATGGTCCCATAGCCAGGGCTCAGAAATGGCCTCTGCTGCTCACAAGTTGGATGTGCAGCTGAGGTAGTAGCTGGATTGACTCTCGGTTCCATGCCTGACCTCTGTCTCTGGCACCATGGTCACTTTATTCATGGGCCCACAGTGCAAGTAGGGAGTGGCCAAAGACTGCATCTAGCTGACCTCCATTGGGTGAGACATCCTGACCACCTGGTCGTTTCAGTGGATGCTCTCGGGTGGGCACTGATGTGAGACACGAAGGTCCACAGGCCCTGTGCTGCCCTCCATAGATCTATCTACTTGCCTCTTTCCCAGATGTCTTCGTCTCGGAATTTCTAGTCTTTCTCTTGCACGTCCCCTGACCGATCTGCTGCTGCCCAGAGGTCTGTGTGTGTTCTTCCCCCAAACCGCTTCTCCCTCCACGCCAAGTGGATGCCCAGGTCCAGAACGTGAAGCTCTACCCACCTGAAAGACTGCCCTTCACCACTGTCTTCCAGGGCCGCCCAGAGTGAGCCGTGGTTCAGCAGCAGTTCATTTTCAGTTTTTACCAGCTTATCAAGTCTACCCCCTCGTGAACCAGGCCTGAATTTTTCCTCCTGTATGAGCTGGCCATAGGGAACCTCCAGTGAGGCTATAGGGGTAAGCCGAGGAAGAGGCACTGGTGCAGTAGACGTAGGTGGCCTGGGGGTGTAGGTGACTGACTAACTTTTTTGTGCCTTCTGGCCTTCCTCAGGCCCAATCTCAAGTGTACCATTTCATCCTAAACTGAATCACTGCTTGGCCCATCCAACCTTATGACGTGGTGGGTCTGAAAACACCCAGCTCATGATGGGCAACTCTGATTGCATAGTAACTTAATGTTCAGTGGTCAAGTGCTCGTTCCCTACTAGGGCCCAGTAGCATGCTGGGAGTGGCTTTTTTAACAGTAAATAATTCTCTTCTGTAGATAGCATGCCCTTGACTCTAGAACAGGGGTCAGCAAACTATGACCCATGGGCCAAATCTGGCCCGTCACCTGTTTTTGTTTGGCCTGCAAGCTAAGAATATTTTTTTGTTTGTTTTTTTAAAATAAATTTATTTAAATTTTGGCTGTGTTGGGTCTTCGTTGCTGTGCGCGGGCTTTCTCTAGTTGCGGTGAGCGGGGGCTACTCTTCGTTGGGGTGTGCGAGCTTCTTATTGTCGTGGCTTCTCTTGTTGCGGAGCATGGGCTCTAGCCGCGTGGGCTTCAGTAGTTGTGGCACGTGGGCTCAGTAGTTGTGGCTTGCAGGCTCAGTAGTTGTGGCGCACGGGCTTAGTTGCTCCGCAGCATGTGGGATCTTCCCAGACCAGGGACTGAACCTGTGTCCCCTGTATTGGCAGGCGGATTCTTAACCACTGTGCCACCAAGGAAGCCCTAAGAATGTTTTTTATAGTTTAAATGGTTACACTTTAAATGGTTATTTGAGTACCTATGCAATGTCCTTGATTTTGCCTCTTGGCCTGCAAAGCCTAAAATATTTTCGATCTGGCCCTTTAAAAAAAAGTTTGCCAGCCCTAGGGGTACACTGCAGTTCTCTTATTGGGACTTCCCAGAGACTTCACATGAAATTCTTGTCCAACACAGATATTTCTAGCACTGTGGGATCTGTAGCATCACAATTACTGAGATTCTTTTTAAAAAATTTTTATTTTATATTGGAGTATATTTGATTAACAATGTTGTGTTAGTTTTAGGTGTACAGCAAATTGATTCAGTTATACACGTACATGTATCTATTATTTTTCAAATTCTTTTCCCGTTTATTGCAGAGTATTGAGCCGAGTTCCTTGTGCTATACAGTAGGTCCTTCACAATTACTGAGATTCTTATCCGTAGTGAATTAGGATGGGATCCAGGTGGATGAGGGTGCATTGGCTTATCAATTGCTTCAGCACTTAAGAGATAAGAGCAATGATTATTATGACTGTGGAGTTGCTTGGCTATTGTTAATCATCAGAGAATCTCTAAAGGAGGAAAATGTTAGGCTCATGTCAGCCAACCATTAACTCAGGATATGGTTGATATGGTATGAAAGTCAAATGGCCTCCATTGCAACAAAGGGAAGATTGCATTGGAAATCAGGACCAAGACCTGATTGTACGAGTGCAGAGTAACAAAGGAGGTTGAAAGCAGAACCCCAAAAGTCTCCTCTGCTGAAGTCCTAGAATGAAAGGAATGGGACCATGACACCCATGGGTGGAACATTTGAGGAGATGCCCTTAAGAATCTTGAACTCCCAACCCTCCTACACTGTTGGTGGGAATGTAAATTGGTGCAGCCACTATGGAAAGCAGTATGGAGGGTCCTTAAAAAGCTAAAAATAGAGTTGCCGTATGACCCAGCAATCCCACTCCTGGGCATATATCTGGGCAAAACTCTAATTTGAAAAGATACATGCACCCTTATGTTCATAGCAGCACTATTTACAATAGCCAAGACATGGAAGCAACCTAAATGTCCATTGAAAGATGAATGGATAAAGAAGATGTGGTACATATATACAATGGAATACTACCCAGCCATAAAAAGAATGAAATAATGCCATTTGTAGCAACATGGATGGACCTAGAGATTATCATACTAAGTGAAGGAAGTCAGACAGAGAAAGACAAGTACCAAAAGATATCACTTACATGTGGAATCTAAAATATGACACAGGGATTTCCCTGGTGGCGCAGTGGTTAAGAATCCGCCTGCCAATGCAGGGGTTCGAGTCCTGGTCCGGGAAGATCCCACATGCCGCGGAGCAACTAACCCCGTGTGCCACAACTACTGAGCCTACTAACTTGTTTGTGAAGCTCTACCCACCTGAAAGACTGAGAGCCCGCAAGCCACAACTACTGAAGCCTGTGCGCCTAGAGCCCGTGCTCCGCAACAAGAGAAGCCACCGCAATGAGAAGCCCCCGCACTGCAACGAAGAGTAGCCCCCGCTCACTGCAACTAGAGAAAACCCGCGCGCAACAATGAAGACCCAACTCAGCCAAAAATAAATTAATTAATTAAGAAAAAAATGACACGAACCTGTCTACAAAACAGAAACAGACTCACAGACATAGAAAACAAATTTATGGGGAATTCCCAGTGGTTAGGACTCGGTGCTTTCACTGCCGTGACCCGGGTTTGATCCCTGGCTGGGGAATTAGGATCCTGCAAGCCTCGCGTCCCAAGGCCAAAACAAACAAACAAACAAACAAATAAATAAATCCCCTACCCCATTTAAAAAAGAAAAGAAAAGAAAAACTTATGGTTATCAAAGGGGAAAGGGGGTGGGATAAATTAGGAGTTTGGGATTAGCAGATACACACTATTACATATAAAATAGATAAACAACAAGGGCCTACTGTAAAGCACAGGGAACTGTACTCAGTATCCTGTAATAAACCATAATGGAAGAGAATATGAAAAAGAATATGTATACATATGTATAACTGAATCACTTTGCTGTACACCAGAAGCTAACACAGCGTTGTCAATCAACTATACTTCAATTAAAAAAAAAAAAAAGTAAAAGAATCTTGAACTCCCCGTTTCTGGGAATCTTCTGGGCTGGAAGAAGGGCCTCTACTTTGCCAGAGGGGAGCAGCTTCCCTTTACCTGGAGGCTGCAAAGACCTCCTTGAGGCAGATGCCTCCTGAAATGATGCTTCTCAAGATTTGCCCCTGCCACCCTTAGGCGTTTCTAACCCACAAGCTAATGTCAGGTCTTAGCATGTGGAGAAGTACTGTTCCAGATAAGAGAAGAGAGGGATTATTCACCGCCAAATGCTGCAGGAGCTGAATGACCTGGATAATATGTACCAGCAGGGACCAGGATGACAAATACAGGAGTGGATTTTTGAGGTTGGTAGACCCAGGAGGGTGAGCTGGAGAATGGTAGAATGACTGGCTAGGGGAGAGTTTATTTTATTTTATTTTGACCACGCTGCCCGGCTTGCGGGATCTTAGCTCCCCGACCAGGGATTGAACCCCGGGCTCTTGGCAGTGAAAATGTGGAGTCCTAACCACTGGACAGCCAGGGAATTCCCAGGGGAGAGTTTATTGATATGGGAGACAAGGATGCTTACTCTCCTATGATTCAGGATTTAATTTCCTGGCAAAGACACCTGAAGCCAAATGCCTCGCTGGCAATGACTCCTTGAAGCTCAGACAAAACAACAGTATACAGCAATTGAATCGAAGATGTCTGAATTGCCTCAGCAGAGTATTGAGGAAGGAGACAAAAGGCTCAGAGAGGCAGGCTTGCTAGAATGGAATTGTGATGTAAGATGAGAGAATCCACAGGTGACAGTGATGCTTCAGGTGTTATCAGCACCCCTCTTAGCACAGCAATGGGGTCTGGCTAGTGCAGGACCAAATCTCAGAATCCCATCATGGGGGTCTTACTTCCTATAACCCCTTCTAGTACCCACTGTCTTAGGATGAGTTCCCCCAGATGCAGACTTGGAGATAGGGATTTGAATGCAAGTAGTTTATTTGGGTGGTGATCACAAGAAATATCCGTAGCAGCCTAAGGATGTGAGACAGGGAAGGGAAGGGAGCCAATAAAGGATATCGTTGAGCAGGTCACTGCTGTGGGTAACTAGGGCTCAGTGCTACTGGGGACCTTTGGGAGACAGAGCAGCATACACCTCAGAGTTACCCCACTCCAGGGGTGAGGGAGCTGGGGTATTCATTCTCCAACTCTCATCTGTCATTGACTGACAGATGCATCTGGAGGTACTAACTCCCCAGAATTTCCAGCCTGCCTTGCATTCTGAAAGCCCTCAGGTGGAGAGTAGCAGGTGCCTGTGGTAGGATGCTGTGACAGGCACAGGAACAGTAAAGGAATACGAGTGAAACGCCAAGTGTGTGTGCCAACCATGCGCCTATCCATTTGATAAATATTTTTAAAATTATTTATTTATTTAATTCATTTTTGGCTGCATTGGGTCTTTGTTGCAGCACGCGGGACCCCTCGCTGTGGCGCTCGGGCCTCTCTCTAGTTGTGGCGTGTGGATTTTCTCTTCTCTAGTTGTGGTGCGCGGATTTTTCTCTTCTCTAGTTGTGGCGCGGGTTCCAGAGCGCGTGGGCTCTGTAGTTTGTGACACGCAGGGCTCTCTCATTGAGGCACACGCGCTCAGTAGCACGCGGGCTTAGTTGCCCCGCGGCATGTGGGATCCTAGTTTCCTGACCAGGGATCACACCTGCATCCCCTGCATTATAAGGCTGATTCTTTACCACTGGACCACCAGGGAAGTCCCCTATTTGATAAATATTTATGGGGTATCTCCTGTTCTTGGCACTAGGGATACAGCAGGGAAGAAGGACGCGTGGTCCCCACCCATACAGAGTTTCCCTTCTAACTGGGGAGGCAGACAATAAACTGGCAAACAAAACAACTACGGACTGTGAAATGCGCTCTGCAGATAGTACTGTGCTGTGATTAAAGACTACTGGGGGCTGCGTGTGAGGAGCAGAAAAGGCAGGTCTCTCAGGAAGAGGCCTTTCAACCAAGACCCAAGAGAAAAAGAGGAGCCAGCCAGGAAATGCATGCCACGCACAGGGAACAGCAAGGACAAAGGTTCAGAGCAGGAAAGAGCATGGTGCGCTTGAGTGGCAGGAAGGAAGAGGAAGGAGAAAGGAATCTGGCACCCGTGAGGGGGAAGAGGACAGCAGGGCTAGGTCTTAGGGCTATGGCAAGGAGCCCACTTGGTTTTTTTGTTTGTTTGTTTGTTTTGTTTTTTTGGCCGGGCCACGCGGCATGCGGGGATCTTAGTTCCCCAATCAGTGATCCAACCCATGCTCCCTGCAGGGGAAGCGTGGAGTCTTAACCACTGGACCGCCAGGGAAGTCCCCAGGAGCTTAGGTTTTATTCGAAGTGCAACGGAAAGCACTGGGGGGTTGACTCTGGAGTGGCATGACTGATTTCTCTTTTAGAAGGCTCACTCTGGTTGCGATAATACCATCTATTCTCCCATCCACACTGTAGAGTCTTGTTCAACGTTAAACTCTGGGGACACCCAGGAGACTTAGCCAGTATCCCTGCCCCTAGGGGAGTGCTCAACCCTCCTCCCTGTCTCAACTCTGCCGCAACCCCCATTCCCTGCCCCATGACACTTGACACAATGTGATTCATTGGAAACTAGTTTATTTTGATATGTGTTTCATGGGGCTGGGCTGGGCGGGGCTGGGCTGGGAGGTGGCTGGGCTCTCAAGCTTGGTTCTAGGGACGTAGGTCCCCTTCCTCGGCACTGCGGCGGCCGAAGTCCATCCATCCATATGCTTCTTCTTCTTCTTCCACCCATGGTCCCTGCTTCTTGGACAGGTCTGAGGGTCAGAGGTGGGAGAGGAGGTGAGGATGCGGGAAGGACGCCTAGCCTCTGGAGACTGAGGCCAGGGCCAGCCTGTGGGGACCTTGGCTAAACCAGGCTGGGCGAGGCAAGTAGGGACTGTTGTCACCAGCTCCTACCTGCTACCAAGTGTGAGGGATCCTGGAGCCCCAGCTGCCTTCGGTGGTGAGAGGCTGGGCCCAGCCGGTCCAGCCCACGTGGCTCCTGGCCCCTATTGGCCCCTGGATCCAAGGGTGCATCTTGCAGGTGGGAGTGGGGCTTCCAAGAAGCTTCAGAGAAGGCGGCCAGAGCCAGCACCACGATCAGCACATACACACACAGTCGCTGCATCTTGTCTGCAAAGGAGAGAGGGGTTGAGCTTAAAGGTGGGGCTGTCCAGGCACCCAGAGGCAGGGCCAGGACCCTCCCTGCTGACGGGTCTGCAATTCTGCGTGGGGTTGTGGTCTGTTCCTCCAGGTCCTGCCAGCTCTTTCCCTAACTCCCAACCTCAAGCCTTGCCCCTTTGCTCCTTACCTACCCTAGTTACAGTGACTGCTTCTCTCGGAGGAATTTAAAACCCAGAACAATGGTTTCCAAACTGTTCTGAAGAATTTGAGGCCACGTGAGCGGTTCTGTAATGCTTAAGTCTTGCAACTGAAAGTGAACTTTTAAATAGTAATAGGAACGGGATGTACACACTCAGCTGCTTACGTCTCTCTTTGCAGCCAACCAGCACATTCACTGTGTAGTGGGGTCACCCTGTTTTTGTGCAGCCTTCGGAGGGAAGGTTCTCCTGCCATTTTCACTTAACTGAGGACTATCCTCTGACTATAATCCAGCACTTAAAAAAAAAACCAAACTGAAACTGTCACCATTTGCAGCTATGTGTCAAGGTGAACCAAGTTTGGGGAAACCAGTATACAGAAATAAAACGGACACTCAAACAAATCTAAAATTTATCAGAAGTAAATAATAAAAATCTTGCCTTCGGAGAACACATTTGTATTAATAAAATACTGGTTTCATCTGTTTTCTCTGTTAGATTTCTTTTGGAAGAGAAAGGGTTCTGCTGCTAAAGAAACAAACCTGAAAAATCAGTGATCTAGAGAGATGCTGTCCAGTATGGTAGCCACCAGCCACATGTGGCTCTTTACATTTAAATTAATAAAAATTAAAAATTCCTGGGACTTCCCTGGAGGTCCAGTGGTTAAGACTCCATGCTTCCTCTGCAGGGGGCACGGGTTCAATCCCTGGTCCAGGAGCTAAGATCCCACATGCTGGGTGGCCACACACACACACAAAAATTCCTCTCCTGCACAAGCCACGTTTTTAGTGCACATGTGGCTGGCAGATACCGTATTGGACAGTGAGGCTGTGGAATGTTACCACCAACATGGAAAGTTTCACGAGACAGTGCTGGTCTAGGAAAGAGCTTGAGATGGGTCTAGGAGCTGTGGGTTCCAGTTCCAACCCTGCCCAATTTGTGTGACTTTGGGCAAGTCACATCTCTCTCTGGGCCTCAGTTTTCTCCCCCGAGAGATGGGAGAATAGGCTTCGTCCTCACCCCGCAGGGCTGGGGTGAGCATGGAGTCAGAGGGTCAGGGAAAGGCCCTGGTTGAGGCAGCAGGGCAGCTCGAAGGCAAAGGTTGGGATGCCAGAGTGGGTCCTAGAGCTGAGATCTAACCCAGCTAAGGGCTAAGGGAAGGCTCCCAGCCCTGGAGACACTGAGGTGTGAGCCTGCTAACTGGATGAGGGCAGGGGTCCCATTAACCCTCCTCCCAGCTTCTCCCCTCCCTTCCTGGGTGCTCTCACCTGCAGAGTTGGGAGATGCGTGACGCTGCTGTTGGCCTGGCGCCTCAGTTCTCTGCTCTGCTGGGTGCTCCAGCCTGACTTATAAACCCTCAAGGGCCCTCCCAAGCCCTCCTCCCCCAGGAGGCCAGGCTCCCCACTGCAGAGGAATAAGGATGGGCACAGGTACCTCAGCCCCGCCCCACCCGGTCATTTAGTCAGCTGTCCAGATGTGGGGGAAGGGAAGGCGAGTTGAACTTCAGAGCGAGGGGCAGGAGCAGAGTGGGGGCAATTCTTCAGCTGGGCATATCTGGTGGGAGACAGGCTCCCTGGGCTCAGGACAGAGCCCCCTGCCATGTCCTTGGGGTCAGCAGCCTGGTGATCATCCCTTGGACCACATCCCAGTTGGATGGACCGAGTGACCTTAGATTCAGAGGAAGCATATTTCCCTAAGTGTTCATGTTTGAAGAGCAGGGAGTGTGTGAATGTGGAGTGATGTATTGATCCCCTGTCCCCTCTGTTGGGCTCTGCAAACAGGACGTGTCATAGTTATCAGGAGCAATGGGCCGTGGGCTGATGGTCCCGCTCTCTCTACCTGGTGGCTGCGTCCCGGTTGCCTCTGAAGCCCCTTCACCTCCCTTACCTGGAAAACCCTGAGCGTCCCCCTTCTGATGCCTTTGATGCCCTCTGCGCTGGGCTGGGTTTAGCTTGGGGTTCCCCATCATCTCTCGGGTCTGTCCCTCCTCCCCCACCCCTTGCATCCCCCATCAAAGCCAATTCCTTGAGGTTCCTGCACTTCCAGGCTCCCTCATTTTGTTTTCAAAGCAAGACAGTAATCTGCACTTGTCAATATCGAAATACATCTTTAAATGGTTAGCAAAGAGACTAAAGCGTTTGCCCGAATGTACCAGAAAACCAAAGAGTCCGTTTGGTCAACTTATTTGATAAACTGCTGCATCGACCTGGTTTGGGTGGATATAACTAGCTCTAGGCTGTGTTTGGTTTTTCCATGGTTGGGGCTAGAGATTTAGCTCTTGTTCATGCATCATCAGGGCCCCTCCTTGTCTGGGGGAGTTTTGATGCCCCTGGGTATCATAAGGGGCCGTGGTACCCATGCTCACAGCCAGACTTGCTGAAAATGAACAGGTGATGAAAGAAGCAGGCTGTGACGTGTCCATGGCAACCAGTGGCCAAACGTTCTGATAAATAACCACTCACATCCGGAGCAGGACTCAGTGACTCAGCAGATGAAATAAATGAAAATGACGAAAACGGGGCAGGCACTGTTGATAATTAATTGAATCACAGAATCTCAGAGATGGAAGGAACTTTGAGGGGGCTTGGGAGAAAAGGTGGGGTGGGGAGCAGCTCTGCTCACATGCTAGGGGAATAGAGGTGTTTGCGTTGCTGTGGTAACAGAAAATTATAAGCTTACAGCAGAGCCCTGGTTGTATAGGGCCCAAGACTTGATTTCTGCTGAGGAGGGGGTTATGCTCCTTTGGCTGTTCTTCTGCAGGCTGGTTGCTGGAGGGGTGGCCACTGCACAAAATAGAAGCAGGTACTCCTATGCAATAGGTGATGGTGGAAAGCGGCTGCTGCTGGTGGGCGTTGGCGGGCCTGCAGGGGGGCTCGCAGTCACAGAAACTGCATGTTCTCCTCACAAGGGGAGCTTGTCCGATGGCAAAGGGAAGGGTTTCCTGGCTCTGTCCTTTTCCAGTTTGGGGCAGATGGCTGTTTTATCCCCCCAGGAAATGAAGGAAGTAACTTGGAGAGGAGTCTTGAAGATGATGTACATAAAGCACAGTTGCCCAGAATATCGTGGGCATCTAATTTGTTTGCATCTTCTCCCCTTAGCCTCTCTGGGTCTCAGTTAGCCTCATCTGTGAAATGGGAATCACTCATTCCTACCTCACAGGGCTGTGGTGAAGGGGGAATGTGACAAGATCTATGCACATGTTTTGCATACATGGTGGAGCTTCTCCCACCCCCACTGCCCCCCCCAACCAAGGATTAAGGAACGCAGTTCCCTAAAAAGCATTGTCTGTGAACCCAAGGTTTTCCCTCCTGCTGGCCTGACACCTGCCCTGAATTGCTATTGAAAGGGGTGGCAGGGATGGAGGCTGTGGAGGCTGGGCTTCTCAGAGGCCGGCACCTACTGGTGTGTAGAGGGTTTTGGAATTGATGAGGCCAAGGTGGAATCCTGGTTCCAATGCTTTGACTAGCTGAGTTACCAGAAAATCCAGTTTCTGGGTGTACCAAGTTGAAGAGCAGATCCCTGGGTCCCAGCCCCCTCCTGCTGCCTGTGGACCCTGCCCCTGTCTTCACGGTAATGACCATGCCGAGTACCAGGCACAGATAAGCCCTTCGGGGGAATGAATGCAGTTGCTCTTCACCATGATCCTCAGACACAAGTGCTAGCATGTCCCCATTCTACAGATGAAGAAACTGAGGCTCAGACAGGTCTAACAATCCCTGTCCTGAGTTTACATGACTGAGCAAGGAGAGCTGGGCCGGAAACTCAGGTCTCTATCCTCCTAGTTCTGGGATCTTTCTCCTCCCAGTGGGGGTGTGGTGGGCAGAATAATGGTCCCCCAAAGAGGTCCACACCTCAATCCCTGGGACCTGTGAGGATGTGACAGTGCATGGCAAAAGAGATGTTGCACATGCAATTAAGGTTACAAATTTTAAAATAGGAAGTTTACCCTGGATGATCTGAGTGAGCCCAATTTAATCAGATGAGTCCTTAAAAACAGAGAGCGCTCCTCGGCCAGAGGCAGAAGTGATGTGGCTAAAGGATGAAACAGAGATTTGAAGAATGAGAAGGACCAGCCCTTGCTGGTTTGAAGACGGGTGGGGGGCAACGAGATGAGGGATGCAGGTGACCTTAAGGAGCGAAGTGGTCCCCCCTGACCACCAGCAAGGAACAGGGATTTCAGCCCCACGACCGCAAAGAACTGAATTCAGCCAACCACCTGGATGAACTTGAACTTGGATTTGTCCCTGGCACCTCCAGAAAGGAATGCAGCCCTGGCAGCACCTTGATTTCGGCCCAGTGGGCCATGCTATACCTGGACTCCTGACCTACAGAACTGTGAGGGAATGAATTTGCGTTGTTTTAAGCTTCTAAGTTTGTGGTAATTTATTATGGCAACACTAGAAAATGAATCCAAGGAGTTCCAGCCTTTTGAAGGCTTCTGTCAGTGAGAACAGACCCTGAGTGAGTTCGCGGGTGATTTTTCCAGTGCAGTTAAGGGAGATGTTCGTCAGGACATCTGACTCCCCATCTAGTCCATTTTTGTTCCAGTTATCGAGCATGTGCTGTAAACCACGGTCTAGATGAGGCCCTGGGGATAAGAGGTGACTGTGACCGGCCCTCTCTTGGCTTTGGTGGAGTTTAGATTCTTGAGGAGGGGGGACACATAAAATAGACAAAAGCGATGGTTCCCTGTCAAGGTGAAAAGATTCCCTGGACTCCGCTGCCACCACGTCCCCCGCCCCTCGCCCCAGCTACACTCCCTGCTGCCAGGACTGGCCTTGGGAAACCTCTGAAGAGCGGCTGTCAGGAAGGCAGTGCCTGGGCTTCCTAATCAGTTATTGATATGGAAAAAGGGAGAGGTTGACGGTGACTCAGTCACCCCGCCCCAGGCAACGGGGCCTTGGAGGGTGTGAAGGTGCTGGGACAAACAGGGACACCTGGGTGCCGTTCATATCCCCATGGGCATCCACGGTTCCTCCCAGGGCTGGGGCTGGGGCTGGGGAGAGGGAGGTGGGTTCACGACTTCTGGCCTCACCTGCTGTCCGAAGGTCATAAGGTAGCAGGACCAAGAGGACAGCCCGTATGATGCCCTCAGGCCTAACTGGAGAGGACACCCGCCAACCTCAAGGGCAGGTGACAGGCCCGGCGGAGAGGAGAGAGAGCAGAGGTGCTCCCATCCCAGCCTCCTCTCCCTAGCCCTGCCTCTCACCTTCTCTCTCTCTCTCTCTCTCTCTCTCTTTTTTTTTTGGCTGTGCTGCACGGCTTGGCGGGATGTTAGTTCCCCAACCAGGGATCGAACCCGGGCCCCCTGCATCCGGAGTGTGGAGTCTTAACCACTGGACCACCAGGGAAGTCCCACCGATAGTGTTTTTAAATGGGAAAATAATTCTAAAGGTACTAATGTGAGAGGACTCTTTACTCAGGTGCATTTTAGGGAGGGTCGGCCAGGTTGAGTCGCTTACCCCAGACCCCACGGGTAGGAGGTGAGGAGGCTGAGCTGTGAACCTGGTCCGTCTTCTTGGTCTCCGCGTGCTGCAGCCTCTCCTCGCCCACAGCCTCCTGTTCTACCCTTTCTCCTGAAGCCCAGCTCCTGCTGAATCTACCTTTGCTGGGACCTCCAGTTCCCCAACCCCGTCTGGGTCCTCACGACCCACCGACCCTTCCCGGTCTCACTTTCCTCCCCAGCCTGGGCCACAGGGTTTGTCATTTCAGTTGTGTGTGGTGCATCTGGATTGCTGCCCTTGTCCTGCTTCAGAACCTGCCAGGCTGGTCCCCAGTTCCTGGCAGAGGATGCCACTACCCCTTAGTTTCTGTCTCCCTCTCCCTGCAAACAGGAAAGTTCCTGAAAGTGGCCGGTTGATTCGATTACAGATTAATATGCTGCAGCTGGGCTGTTGCCTGGCAACCTTGTGAATCATCTCTCCCTTCACTCTCAAAGTCATCTGACATCAGCCCCCATCTCTCCACCACGACCAAGGTTGTCCAAGTCCGCCTTCCATCCTTTTTTTTTTATTTTTAATTTTTTTTAGGCCCCTTGGGATCTTAGTTCCCCAACCAGGGATCGAACCTGCGCCCCTGCAGTGGAAGTGTGGAGTCTTAACCACTGGACCACCAGGGAAATCCCTGCCTTCCATCTTTTTCTCCTTTCTGCCGTTACTAGAGGGGGCATAGCCCTGTTCAAGATCAACCCCCCTACCAGGGTCCTTCATCCCAGACCCTCCTGCCTGCTTAGAGACCTTGTGCCTTCACTTTTTCATTCATTCATTCATTCATGCATTCATCTGTTTCTTCAACAAAAATTCTCTAAGTTCTCACCTAGTGCCAGGCACTGTGCTGACCCTGGGGACACAGTGTTGATTGAGAGGGTCTTCATGCCTTTTCTCTTGAAGGGGAGACAGTATGATGCGAGCTTAAGGTACCACAGGTGGTTGGGGACGATGTAAGCAGGGGAACCTTGTCTATTTCCCTGGACCTTGAAGCTCTCCTCCATGAAAGCCTCCTGACATCTATAACACGTTTCCCCCTCCCTCTTCCCAGAATGACGGTGATTAAAATTTAGGGAGCACTTCTATGGCCAGACCTCCATGGTAAGCACTTTGCATGCATTATGTCTTCTAATCCCTACCACAACCCCACAAGGAAGGTAACACTCTTATCCCTAGTTTATAGCTGAAGAAACGAAGGCACAGAAAGAGTTGGTGATTGTTGGGAGAAGCAATGAAGTAATCCACTATGGACCTTGAGCATCCCTGGATGCTCTTGCTGAGGAGGCCAAGAATGCAAGGTTATGACCACTCTTCACCTGGGCCATGTCTCGGGGTTGTCTTTGGAGTGAGTAACCTTGAAGAATGAGGTTCTTGATCTCCCGATGGGAGTAGGGAGACTCCCCAAGCTGAGTGTTCCTCAGCTGCAACTACTGCCCATAGAGCATCCATCTGGGTCCATATTGTGTCACCAACTGTGGAGCTTGAGGGGCAAGGGGAATTGATGCAAATCATGCTGTTAGCTGGGTTGTAAGTAATAAGGTTATTTGTCTCTGACCCAGGAGTCTTGTGTCTTCTGCCGGCATTGATCAAAGAATAACTTATCAGCTCGTAAGTAGGATAAAATCAAATCAATCAAATCAATCCCAAAGTCAACACAGTGATTTGCCAAGGACACAGGGCTCATCCATTGAGATTTGAACTTAGGCAGTTTGATTTCACAAGCATTAAATAAAAGTCTTTCCTTGCTGCTTTCCTGCTCCCTGTATGGCAATCTTTGAGTGCGGTTGGTTGGAGGGACATGGGGCTAAGGAGAAATAGGAGGAGGTTTTGATGGCTGATTTTACCTGCGACCTCACTTGGCTATTGTGAAAAGCTATTTAAGGGAAGGGAGAGGGAGCAGTGTATTTCTTCAGGCTTTACTGAAGTTCTCCTGCATTTATAAACCCATCTCATTCTACACTATCCCTGGCAGAGAGTAGAGGACATTTGTGTTCACCAACCAAAGTGGTGCCATGTGGCAAGGGCAAAAATCCCTGCTCATAATTTGCTCACCCAGCCAGCTTTGAAAGGATGCAATTTAAAAAATACATATAACTTATTTATTTAGATATATTTCACATATCACACCATTCAGTCTTTTAAAGTATGCAATCCAGGGGCTTTCAGGATATTCACAAAGTTACCCAAATATTACCATTATTTAATACCATTTTCATCACCCCAAGAGGAAACCCTGTTCCCCTTTGCTGTCCCTCCTCATTCCTCCTTTCCCCTGGCAACCACTCATCAACTTTCTGGTTCTGGACATGTCTGGACATTTCATATAAATGGAATCATACAAAACGTGGCCTTTTGTGTCTGGCTTCTTTCACTTAGCATTGTTTTCAAGATTTACTCATGTTGCAGCATGTATCAGTACTTCGTTCCTTTTTTTGCCTAATTATATCGCATTGCATGGATATACTACATTTTATTTATTCATTCATCAATTAACATGATCAGATGGACATTTGGGTTGTTTCCACTTTTTGGCTGTTATGAACAATGCTTGCTAGGAACATTTATGTACAAGGTATTATGTGAACATATGTCTTCAGTTCTCTTGGGTATATACCTAGGAGTGGGAGGGCTGGATCACAGAGTAAGTCTATGTTCAACTTTTTGAGGAACTGACAGACTGTTTTCTTCAGAGGCTGTACCATTTTACATTCCCACCAACAATGTATGAAGGTTCCCATTTCTACACATCCTCCACCAAAAATGGTTATTTTTTGTCTTTTTGACTATAGTCATCCTACTGAGTGTGAAGTGTCATCTCAGTGGGGTTTTGATTTGTGTTTCCCTGATGGCTCATGACGTTGAGCATCTTTTCATGTGCTTATTGGCCATTTGTGTATCTTGTTTGGAGGGATGTCTATTCAGATCCTCTGCCCATTTTTCAATTGGGCTATTTGTCTTTTTTTTTATTTTTTTTATTTTACTGCTTTGTAAGAGTTCTTATGCATTCTAAATCTGAGTCCTTTATAGGGTATATGATTTGCAAATATTTTTCCCCATTTGGTGGGTTGTCTTTTCACTTTCTTGACAGTATCCTTGGAAGCACAAAAGTTTGAAAATTTGATGAAATCCAATTCAACTATTTTCTTTTGTCACTTGCACTTTTGTTGTCATGTCTAAGAAAGCTTTGCCTATCTCAAGGTTGTAAAGGTCTTATATTTTCTCTTAAGAGTTCTATATTTTTAGCTCTTATATTTAGGTCTATGATCCACTTTGAGCTTATTTTTGTATATGGTGGAAAGTAGGGGGTCCAACTTATTTCTTTTGCATGTGGAGATCCAGTGGTGCTGGCACCTTTGTTGAAAAGACTATACTCTTCCCTCTTGAATTGTCTTGGCTCCCTTGTTGAAAATCTTGTGGAAAATTTGAAATGTGATAATTCTTGACAATTTTTAATTTGGGGGTAATTTGTGTTATTTCAAATGCAGTGTATAGAGGGAGGCTTTATTAAAGTGGGTTTCCTAACAGTGTTTCTCAATTTTTAATGTGCATGAGACCCACTGAGGGTCTCTTTAGGATGTAGATTCTGATTCAGTTGGTCCCATAGGGGGCCTGAGATTCTGTGTTTCTAAAACGCTTCCATGTTAGCATGATGTTGTTGGTCTGCAAATCACACTTCAGTAGCAAGGTTTTATCAAATGCGATTTCAAATGTGCACAATTGAAATCCACAATAAGAAAGCCCCAGTTAAAAAAAGGTTTGTGATAACCACCCCAAAAGATGGGAGCACAGAGATCACTCTAAGAAGTGAGAACCCTTCTCTCCTCATCGATTATTTGAAATATAAAGCTACTCTCCTGAGGGACTTCCCTGGTGGTTAAGACTCCTCGCTTCCAATGCAGGGGATGCAGGTTCCATCCCTGGTCTGAGAACTAAGATCCCACATGCTGTGGAGCATGGCCAAAAAAAAAAAAAAAAAAAAAAAACCCACTCTCTTGAAGAACCTACAAAAAGGAAACGAATGCCACAAGGTACTTAGAAAATTATAGCCACGAGAATTCTAAGAGATGGGACCAAATCTGATTTAGAGCATTAAAGCATTCGTCATCAAGCAAAGGAATTAATACAAATGTGTGAATCTTTATACTCAAGAAGTTAGAAAAAGAACCACAAAATCAGCCAATGAATGTAAGGGGGAAAGAAACATGATAAAAGTGGAAATGAATGATTGAGAAAAACAGAAAAAAATGTTAGGGCTGATAAGACTAAGAATGGATTGGGGAGGCAATCAATAAAACAGAGACATCTAGCAAGTCTAATTATTCAAAAACCAGAAATCACATGTGGTTAGACATGAGAAAGAGTATGTAATTTTAAAAAATAGAGATTTTTAAAATGATAAGAAATACTGTACATACTTCTATGCTAATAAAAATGATAATCTCAATTAAGGGGACAATTTTCTGGAAAAACACACATTTCCAAAATCAAGAAGAAAACTCAAAGAGTCCAAAATTATGGAAGAAATTGAAGGAGTTGTCAAAGAATTACCTCTAATAAAGATGACAGGCCAAGAGGATTTAATGATGAAATATCATTCTGCCATTAATAATGGTGTTTTTGAAAAACAGTTAAGGACACAGGGAAATTTTCACATAGTGGATTACACAGATTTCTGTTTTCTTTTTTCCTACTTTTTGTTGTTTTCCAATTTTTCAGTGAGTGCATATCGTTTTCCTAGTCAAATAAAATATATATTTTTAAGGAAGAGTAGTGTGTATCCAATGCACCCACCTCTTCACCACCCCCCCCCCCACACACACACACTGCTCCTTGAAAAGGGGCTTCTGGCCCTTCTCAAGGTCATCAACTCATTGGCCTTGGGTGTCTCCTAGTTGCTTACAATTGTTTCCTGCAGCATTTGGCATTGTAGTCCAGCCCTCTGGCCTTCTTTAAGATCTCCTATTAGGCACCATTCAACCTCTTTACCTGCTTGAACCTTCCATTCCTTCCAAATATAGGAATTCCACAGGGATCGTCTGGACCCTTCTTCTCTCTCCCTTGATGGTCTCACCCTGTCATGACGTCAGTGTTCATGATCTTAAAGCTCTGTTTCCAAACACACCTTCTCTTCCATGTCCAGACCCCATTGCCAACTCTTGGCTGTGTTCATTCATTCATTCGCTCATTCATTCACATTTACGGAGTACTTACTTGGTGCAGGCGCTGTACCATGCGGGGGTTCAGCAACGAACAAGTCAAACCACACCTTTCTCTCATGGAGTTTCTATTCTAGTTGGGGAGTCAGATGCTAAGCCAACCACTGTACAAATAGCTAAATTATTTCCACTGTGTTTAGGCAAGGGGTCACATTCAGTGTGTGACAGGGAGAGGCACTCTTTTTCTGCTCTCTTTTTCTCCATAGCACTTACCACCATCTGGACAAGGATCTAATTCATTTGTTTGATTTTGTTCGTCTTCCCCCACTGGAATGTAAACTCCATATGGGCAGGGATCTTTGTTTAGTGCTATATCCCCAGTGCCTCAAAGACTATCTGGCACATACTAGGTGCTGAATAAATGTTTATTGAATGAATGAATGGCTCATGCTACGAGAAGTTTAAAATGAGCAGGGTTAGCCTATCTGGTAGAGCAGGAGGGAAAGGATGGGTGAAATCAGTGGGTCTCAAAAGGGATGTATGATTTTGCCCCCAGGGGCATTTGGCAATGTCTAGAGACAGTTCTGGTTGTCTGGGGAGGTGGGGTAGGGGAAGGAGTGCTATTGGCATCTAATTCATAGAGGTCAGAGATACTGCTAAACGTTCTATGATACACAGGACAGACCACCTCCTCTCCCCCCCCCCAATAACTACCTGGCCCCAAATATCAATAGTGCTGAGGCTGAGAAACCCTGGGTTACATGAGCCCACTGGGCACTGTCATAAACCTGGGAAAGCTTTTCAGAGTCACCCACACCCTGTCTTCTGTCCCATGTCCAGCAGCAAAGCATCTGAGATCTCTCTCAGTGAGTCTCAATTTTTTTGTATCAATGAGCCTTTCTACTCTCATATGAAAAATCTAGAGGGACTTTCCTGGTGGTCCAGTGGTAAAGAATCTGTCTTACAATGCAGGGGACGTGCGTTTGATCCCTGGTCAGGGAACTAAGATCCCACATGCTGCGGGGCAACTAAGCCCACGTGCCACAACTACTGAGCTCCCACGCCTCAACTAGAGAGAGAAAACCCGCAGGCCGCAACTAGAGAGAAGCCCTCACGCCACAATAAAAGATCCCACATGCCTCGACTAAGACCCAATGCAGCCAAAAATAAATAAAATAAACAAATAAATAATAAATAAATCTTAAAAAAAAAAAAGAATCTAGAGAGGAATTCCCTGGCGGTCCAGTGGTTAGGACTCCCCAATTTCACTGCTGAGTGTGTGGGGAACTAAGATTCCATAAGCCGCCACAAGCCACCACAAGAATCTAGAGAACCAGCTTGGGAATTTTAGATCATTTTCATCATATGCCAGGTATACGCCAGGCATTTTAAGTAAAAGATAATTTATTTGAGGTTGGTAATGATAGGTTCTTCTTTAAAGCTTAATTTAAAATATAATCTGTAACTCACAGACATAGAGAACAGACTTGTGGTTGCCAAGGGGGATGGGGGATGGGGGAGGGATGGAGTGGGAGTTGGGGGTTAGCAGATGCAAAGTGTTACATATAGAATAGATAAACAACAAGGTCCTACTGTATAGCACAGGGAACTATATTCAATATCCTGTGATAAACCATAATGGAAAAGAATATAAAGAAGAATGTATTTCTATATGTAAAACTGAATCACTTTGCTGTACAGCAGAAATTTACACAACGATGAAAATCAACTCTACTTCAATAAAAAAATAAAAATAAAAATGAAATAAAATAACTGTAATAATCATATCATTTAAAGATAAAATTTGACTTTCCCATTAAAAAGTGACAAAACATCGTTTATATTTAATTAGAAGAAAAAGCACGATTTTAGACAAATTAAAAAGTGATATTGCATCATGCTTGGTTATGAGAACAAATATATGTTAAAATGCAGATTTAAATTTCGTTATGTATTTTTTTAAAGCTGTAGTCCATAAGGATCACCTTATATTTTTTTATAAACTTTGTATTATTTTTCCTGGAGGGTGATATAAGAGAGTTTCAGGCTACTTATGCAAGCACATTACAGATAGCACATGAGAGATGGGCGCTGTCTTTGGTCCCAGTAAATGAAAAGCCACATTTGATATAGCCATCACTGTATTTTCTTCTTCAGCATTGTTTTTGACATCCTTAATCAGATGAACAGGACCTGCAGATCTGGTAGGGTTCGGTAGTGGTGAATGGAGAGATCACTCATGGGCCACTCCAGGGCTTCTGGCCTGAGGCTCTGAGGGCTGAGCTCAGGCTTGGTACCACTAAAAAGCGCCCCAGCTGACTGCTGTGACAGCCAGTTTTCTGCGCCTCTCAGCCGGTGCCATGTTATTTATTTATTTATTTTTGGTGTTTCAATAGAACTAGCTTTATTATTATTATTTTTAAACAAAAGAAATGGTCTAAAAGCAAATACAGATATGTACCAAGGGATGGATGTGACCTGGTACTTACAAAGGAGCTGCTGTGTCATAAATGAAAACAGCATGTTAGGAGAAAAATAATTTTCAGGTGCTGTCTGCTTGAATAATCTGGAGATGCATGGTAATGATCAGTGTACCACGGTACTAATCAGTTCATATTTAGCTCATAACTGTTGCTTTCCATTCTTCAACGGTCTGTTTTTGTGCATTTCAATGCATATCTGAAACTGTAATGGAAAATGCATTTATAAAAAATTTAAACTCATAACGTTACCGTTTTTCTTTAACCAGCTTGCAGATCACTCTATGAGGTCTGCTAATTTTATGGTCCAAGCTGGTGCTTCTCAAACTTTGTTAATGAAGATTGTTAAAGTGAAGATTGAGGGACTTTCCTGCAGGCACAGTGGTTGAGAATCCGCCTGCCAATGCAGGGGACACGGGTTCGATCCCTGGTCCAGGAAGATCCCACATGTCCTGGAAAACAACTAAGCCCGTGCGCCACAACTACTGAGCCTGCGCTCTAGAGCCCACGAGCCACAACTACTGAGCCCACGCGCCGCAACTACTGAAGCCTGCATGCCTAGAGCCAGGGCTCTGCAACAAGAGAAGCCACTGCAATGAGAAGCGCGTGCACCGAAACGAAGAGTAGCCCCCCGCTCGCCGCAACTAGAGAAAGCCCGCGCGCAGCAACGAAAACCCAGCGCAGCCAAAAAAAAAAAAAAAAAGATTGATTTAGTAAGTCTACTGTGGGGCTTGAAATTCTGCACATCTAACAAGCTCCCAGGTGATGCTGAGCAGCAGGTCTTTAGCTCTGTTTCCATGATGGGACAATGGAACCTAAGTAAGTCACAATCTCCCTGCACCTGATTTGGTCCTGTGTTTGTTTTCTACTGTTTCACAGAAATGGAGTGAGAATCAATGACTTGACACACGCACAGATGACTGTCACGTTTATGCTCCCACATTAACATTTTCCACCCTCTGTGTTCCCTACGCTTCCTGTTTTCAACCAGTTGTCCATTCTGGGTATAAATTAACCATAAAGGTCTAAGATTAAAGACAATTTGAACCTCGCAACGACCTGGATGGCTGCGGCTGGATGACGGCTGGTGATAGTGGCTGTGCAGCGAGTGAGTCGTGTGCGGGCTTCCGAGCGCCTTGGAGTCTGGCTGCTGTGTGCGCCTCCTGCTCAACACACACTCTGTTTCAGAGTTATTTTTAAATATTTTGAATAGTTATTAATTTTAAAAATCGATATTGAAATAGGCACTGTTACTGCTTGTAGTGATGTGCCTGGAAAACCTTTGATAATCCCTGGGGCTTTGCAAGTCTTGGGAGGAAATCATGGGCCGGAGATTCTTAACTGTTTCGGGTAGTGGCTTCCTTTAAGAATCTGATTAAAGCTATGGATGGTCTTGAAGAAAATGCACACACGTACGTTATACATGAACTCTCACAAAGTCTCAGGGGTTGGTTTCTCAGATGTTGGTAACCCTCGGTTACCCCTTTTTCTACCATCTTAAATAAATAAAATACTCTTTTTTTTTTAAAGTATTTATTTATTTATTTATGGCTGTGTTGGGTCTTCGTTTCTGTGCGAGGGCTTTCTCTAGTTGAGGCAAGCGGGGGCTACTCTTCATCGCGGTGCGCGGGCCTCTCACTATCGCGGCCTCTCTTGTTGTGGAGCATAGGCTCCAGACGCGCAGGCTCAGTAATTGTGGCTCACAGGCCCAGCTGCTCCGCGGCATTTGCGATCTTCCCAGACCAGGGCTCGAACCCGTGTCCCCTGCATCGGCAGGCAGATTCTCAACCACTGCGCCACCAGGGAAGCCCCTAAATACTCTTTTTTTAAAGTTTTTTTTGTGTGGACCATTTTTAAAGTCTTTATTGAACTTGCTACAATATTGCTTCTGTTTTATGTTTTGTTTTTTTGGCTGCAAGGAATGTGGGATTTTAGGTCCCCGACCAGGGATTGAACCTGCACCCCCTGCCTTGGGAGGCAAAGTCTTAACCACTGGACCACCAGGGAAGTCCCTTAGATAAAATACTCTTGATTGCCCTGAAGTTTAGCTCTGATGATGCTTCTCTCCTGCTCAAGTTTCTTCAGTATCTCCCCATTAGCCGCAGCAGTGTTTTCCCACATGGGGTTTGTGGCCCTCCCATAGGAACTGGCTGATGCTGGTTAAAGGGCAGGGCCCCATTTAACCAGCTGGGCCCCATTTCAGAGCTTCTGGATCAGAATCTCTGGCCCTAAAGGCAGGGTCATTTCCTGGAGTTTGTAGGCCTCTGTAATATCCTCCGAGGCTATGTCACACCTCATACCAAATGAATAAAATGTACTCACAGGCCATATAGACATACATTTTCTGTAACTTTTTTTTTTTGAGGAGGGAGGAAGCAATTCTGTAACAGTTTTGAAAACATATTTATAAATTTTACAAATCTAAGTTTTGTTAAAAATAATATTCTTTCTCTAGAACCTTTATTACGTTTACATATAGTTATGTAAGAATTATATTGCAGCTCTTGTAGTTAAACAATTATGCTGATTTTGCAGTTTTTGAGTCAATTTTTGGAAATGATGCATTTTTCTTCAGTCCTTAGACATTTTGTAGGCCCTTGAAAAGTAGCTGGGACCCGGGCACTGGTTAGCTAATACCCAGTACAGCCAAATTGTCCTGGGAGGGGCCTAGAATCTGAATTTTTAACAGGTTCTCCCAAGAACAGTGCATTTTATGAATATTTTAATTGGAGTTGAGTGCAAGAGAAGAAATTACCAAAGCCTCAGATTATGGGCTAATTTTGAAATAATGTCTTATCTCCTTAAAAGTTAAAAATTAGTCAAAGGGTTCTTAATTTCAAAGTAATTGTGACAGTGAATAGTAGTTTTTTGTTTTGTTTTGTTTTTTTAATTCTTTTTTAAAAATTTTATTGGAGTATAGTTGATTCACAACGTTGTTAGTTTCAGGTATACAGCATAGTGATTCAGTTATACATATACATATATTCAACCTTTTTTAGATTCTTTTCCCATATAGATTTTATTTTTTATTTAAAAAAAAAAATTATTTATTTATTTTGGCTGCTCCAGGTCTTAGTTGCGGCATGCGGACTTCTTAGTTGCGGCATATGGACTTCTTAGTTGCGGCATACGGACTTCTTAGTTGCGGCATGCAGACTCCTAGTTGCAGCATGTGAACTCTTAGTTGTGGCATAGCATGTGGGATCTAGTTCCCTGACCAGGGATCGAACCCAGGCCCTCTGCACTGGGAGCGCAGAGTCTTACCTACCGGACCACCAGGGAATTCCCTCCCATATAGATTTTAAAATTTAATTCTTTTTAAAAAAACTTTATTGGAGTATAGTTGATTTACAATGTTGTGTTAAGTTTCAGGTGTACAGCATAGTGATTCAGTTATACATATACATATATTCATTCTTTTTCAGATTAATAGTAAAGTGTTTTGACACTGATGCCACAGGGGGTACCACCCAGGCTGGTAAACAAGGAAGGGAGTCAATTCTAGAGCCTCCTGGTACAATGTTTGTTCACGAATATACTGGGTTTCTTTGACCTATTTATAGATTAAAAATTGAATAGGTTTTAAAGTAGTTTTAGCTCACCAGTCTGCATTTTGCCTTCATTTTGTGTTTGGCCCTGCTTGTCCCTGTTGCCAAGGGTGAGCATTGGGCTGGGCAGGGAGACTGAAGGAAGAGAGGGGAAGGATGAGGCAGAGAGAAGAAACTGGGGGTGGGAGAAAGGAACTAAGGAGAAGAGAGCTGGGAGACTTTTTTTTTTTTGGCCGTAAATTTTATTAATCATCTTCCTAATCAGTCTTTATTTTTTTGGCCAAGCTGCACGGCATGCAGGATCTTAGTTCCCCAACCAGGGATCGAATCTGTGCCCCCTGCAGTGGGAGCGTGGACCCTTAACCACTGGACCACCAGGGAAGTCCCTGGGAGACATTCTTTACTGTGATTCTTTTGCATATTAACATCAAAGTCTTAGCTCGTGGCTCAGCCCACTCTGACCTCACACCAATCTTCCCCCCAGCCCTTATTCTCCTCCACCCCCTCCTCCCCACCTACTTGCTGGTTAAGTTATATTTCCTCTCTGAATCTGTATACCATGGGACTGAGTCCGTACTGCGAAATGAGTCGTTTAGCACAGGCCTGGCATATAGTGAGAGGCAGTACTGAATTATTTCTGCTCCATGCAGAGCCTTTGTTCCAGCCATGGATTCCTCACACACACTAGGTGCTTCCACCCCTGGGTCTTGACTCCTCGTCTTTGTCTGGAATGCCCTGTTTCTGATGGCACCTCCTTTATGAAGCCTTCCCTGGTCCTATGGGGTCCAGATGGAGGTGGGGAAGATTTCCCAATCCCCAGAGATCCTGCAGCTCTTTGGTCAAGCCACTGGTGGCCTTGACCCCTCTCTGCCTTGTGTCCCGGCTGTGTGCCAGTCTCACACCCCTATCTGGGGTCAGCATCCCAAGCACAGGGTGTCTGATTAGCCTTTTTGAGGCCCACGATTCCTTGCATGCTGCACTGCATATACCAAGCATGCAACCTCTGTAAAATAAACTATTTAGGTCATCTGGTGGGAAGAGCAGTGGAGAGTCCTGGGTTCTAGAAAATGTGCAACCACCCATTAGCCTTGGGAATGTCCACATTTCATATTTCTTAACTATCAAATGGAGACAATTAGGCTTTTTTTGGGGGGGGGCCACGCCCATTTGTGTATTTATTTTTTGTCCATACCACGCGGCATGTGGGATTTTAGTTCCCCGACCAGGAATTGAACCCGTGCCCTCCGCAGTGGAAGCGTGGATTTTTAACCACTGGATCGCCAGGGAAGTCTCTAGCCTTTCTTAATTATTTCATTCCCTGAGATACACCCAAGTCACATCAATTGATTAGAATGTTCACAAACCAGGACTTCCCTGGTGGTCCAGTGGTTAAGACTCCAAGCTTCCACTAAGGGGGCACAGGTTTGATCCCTGGTCGGGGGACCTAAGACCTCTCATGCCACTTGGTGAGGCCAAAAAAAAAAAAAAAAAAATAATAATGTTCACAAACCTCTTGCCATTATGTTCAGATACTTGTTTTGGTTGGTTCCAGACAGCTGACTGAATACTGATGTTGCTAGTTTTCCAAAGAATAGTCCCATTCTGGAGAACTGGAGGTCTTTAATAGCCACAAGAGATGTTAACAACCTAGCACAGGACCAGCACACCAACGGCACAGGATTCTCTTACTGTTTCACCCCATCTGATTTTTTTTTTTTTTTTTTTAATTTTTTTAAATTTTATTTATTTGGTTGTGCTGGGTCTTGGTTGCGGCAGGCATGCTCCTTAGTTGCGGCTCGCCGGCTCCTTAGTTGCGGCATGCATGTGGGATCTAGTTCCCTGACCAGGGATCGAACCCTGGCCCCCGGCATTGGGAGCACAGGGTCTTAACCACTGCGCCACCAGGGAAGTCCCCCATCTTCTTTTTTTTTAAACAGATTTAAAAAAAAAAAAAAATTTTACTTATTTATTTTTGGCTGCATTGGATCTTTGCTGCTGCACGCGGGCTTTCTCTAGTTGCAGCGAGCAGGGGCTACTCTTCATTGTGGTGCATGCGCTTCTCATTGCAGTGGCTTCTCTTGTTGAGGAGCATGGGCTCTAGGCACGCAGGCTCAGTAGTTGTGGCACGCGGGCTCAGTAGTTGTGGTTCGCAGGCTCTAAGGCACAGGCTCAGTAGTTGTGGTGCACGAGCTTAGTTGCTCCGTGGCATGTGGGATCTTTCCGGACCAGGGCTTGAATCCATGTCCCCTGCACTGGCAGGCGGATTCTTAACCACTGCGCCACCAGGGAAGCCCCTCATCCCATCTTCTGATTGTGGTCTTCTGTGGGTTTGGCCTCTAGGTTGTTCTGTAATAGAAGCCCCTATAAGCCCTTTTGCTTAACAGTCAGATCTTTCTGATTTTTAAAAGTATCATCCAAATGCTTTGAACAACGCTGCTACATTTGGAGCCAAGTGGTTAAGTTGTTCATTAAACACAATCAGTTTTGTAGGATCTTGGGTTACAAGCCTCTGCCTCTGGGGTTAGAATCTTGTTTTCAGGGCAGTTACCACTGGCTCAGCCCTGCATCTCATTGGTCCTCCTCTTCCTCACACACCCCCCTGGCTCCAGGTTGGCCTCTATGTGGGAGGCTAACCTTTATTTACAAAATGGGCCGGCAACCGAGAGGGGAAGGGTTGACTCCTAACGACCATTCTGAGTTTGAAGCCTGACCAGTTCATAATCCACAAACGGATTTTGTGTTTAACAGAATGGCCCTAAGAGCAGACTTTGATACACTTCACTGCTCATTGCCCTTTGTCAAGGGATGGCCTCCCAACATTGTTTCAGCTTCTCCAACATTTTAGTAACTACATTTTTACTACTACAAACCTATTCTCTAGAAAAAGTACTTTCATTATGCCTTTTCTAGGGTTTGTGGATTACATCAAGCCGCACACCATGTTTATCTTTTTGTCACAGTCCTTAAGACCTGTTAAGAAGGGAACTCAAGGATTTCCAAACCAACCCTGCTCTGTCATCTCACAAGGCAAGTTCCTCCACAACCACTAAACCACTCAGGCAGTTGGCCAAGTGTCTGTCAGCCAAGCAGCACTTTCTTTCAGGACAGATTAATGGGACAGCACAGCTCTGGCTGAATGCTTACAGGACAGCTGACATGTGGGGCACTTGGAGGGACAAGCTCACTAGTTTTTCATTAAGAGGCTGAGGCCCCATTTGAGGAGCTGCAGGTGCAGATGTATCCTCTACTGCCATTTCTGTGGTTCCTCCACACATACAAGATTGTCTATAACTATATATTAAACAGAAATCTGCAAGTCAGATGTTTCTGAAAACAAGTTTTATTTAAATAAGGGTTTAAATACATTACATAACATTAAAACTGAAGGGGAAAAAACCCCCCCAAAAAACCAAAAACCAGTTTGTTACTTCACATGGCATTGGGCAGCTGTTGCTAGTAAGTTGCGAGCTCTACAGCTACATGACTGATACATCGGTTTGAAATTTGTTCCCTTGTCAAAAGTTTAACTCTGATAGAAGGTTGGCCTCACGTTCTAGTTTGGACATCGATCAGCTAAGATATGTCTGGTCAAAAAGACCTTGGTGGCAAGCCAGATGTCCTCTCACCTCAATAAAATGAAGGTGGCTGCTCTAAGCTCTGCCCACCTGGTCACGTTGGAGATACCAGGGGATCTTTCCCCTGATGATCAAAGACTCCCTCTAGCAGTACAGCTGCCGTCGCTGCCTCACCCCATCCTCCACTCTCAGCTTCACCGAGGGCTGTTCAGGTGGCAACATTCTCTTAGGGCAGGGAACTCTGTAGAGGGATTGCTGAGGAGCTTCTGGCCAGACATAGCCGTCTGTGATCTTGGGGCTCTGGACTTGGCTGAAACATCACTGTTATTGCTTTGTTTCAGGCTGGACACTGCCAGGTGCCTACTGCTTGACCTCTGTTTAAATGAGGGACTTCAAGACTAGACAGCATGGCTCTTTTCAGTTTATTGCATGAAGGAGTTACACTAGTCCAAGTTAAAAGCAGACCCCAAATGGTTACATTACACAAACTGTGAGGTTTTTAAACTTGTGACAAGGGACAGAAGGAAAATTCTACTCATTGCAAGGAAATCCTCACTTAAGCTTCAGTGAGCCAGAAGCACTTAAAACCCATGAACCTTCAGCTGATCGTCCTTAGCCAGTCCAATCTGCAAAGGAAAAAAGGGCAGTTTTAAAGCCTCCATTTCTGATGACAACAATCCTGTCCTCCTGCTTCTACACTGGTCAAGAGAAGTCCCAGAGCCCAGATGCTCTCAACTCAGGGTACACTCAGTTAACCACCAATGGTGTAATAGGTAGGATTTTAGCACCTAGAACAGCCAACCAGACATCCTGCTTGTTTTAGTATGTGTCTGCATGCAATTGCACCCTTAAAGTAGATCCATGTAAACAGTAAACTTAAGGCAGACAAATCCCTTGCTTTCAGAAACACATTTTGTCTATGAACTTCAAAAACTCTACTGTTTGGCTTAGCCTTAGAAAACAAACTTCTATGTCCCCAGCAGAAACTGACTAGACTAGGCAGATCTCAGATTAGTTAGCCAGGGCAGAGGCACAAATGTGCTAACAAGAAGTGACAACTCACCTCTACGAGGAACTGGCATATGTTCTTGCGCTGGTCACCCTGTAGCTGAATTACTTCTCCATATTCTGGATGCTCAATTACAGTACCATTGCAGGCAAATTTCTGCAAGGACAACGCAAGCAAAACAAGTTAGGCAGCGCAACGGCCTGAATGCCACTAATAACCCTTTTCAGGAAGTAATACAGGACAGCAGCCCCATGTAGGCAAGGTAAATGCGATTTCCCTACAATCTCATTAAAAACCTACCTTCTTAAACGCCTTCACTAGTTTCTTTTTATCGTAATCATCAGCGATCCCTTGGACAGTAGTAAGGGTCTTCCTGCCGTTCCTCTGTTGAATTCTTATATGGATATAATCCTCAGTGCCAGCAGGAAGCAGATCATCACCCTTACTTGCATCAGCAAAGGGGTCTGGGAAAAAAGGTCAAGCTCGTTTAGTGCTGTTGTGCTCAGATCCCACTGCCACCCTCCCACTGGATCTCTTCCGTGTGCAGAAAGTGATACTGAAATCGTCAGGGCCTGGTCAGATCAGATATATTCTTTCTTGGCTCTCCTCGAACAGGTCAGTCCGGGACGGCCAGCTTCCCCAGTCCGGGAGAATGTCTGGGCTTCCTGCCCCAGGCCCGCCCTCGGAAGCCGATCACATGTCGGGGGAGCCAGGGTTGGCCGGCGGCGCCCCACCCAGCTGATGCAACCGGCCGGAACTCAAGCTCCGAGGCGTGGCCACGCTTCCCGCCCCATTGGCGCGCGCAGCTGTCACTTACGGCTGGCACCGCCTCTCCCTCCCAGCTCCGTGACAACGGCGGTGACGTATGGGATGTGACGAAAGGGTGGCGGGAGGGGCGGGTGTGGCCCGATGAGGCCAGGGAGCCATTAGTAAATGCGCCACCCGAGACGCCGGGCCCGCCCAAGGGCTGACCTCCCGCCCGCTCCTTCCGGTCGCGCTCAGGGGCCAACCCCAGGGCCCAGGCCGCGGCCCCACTGCCTGCGAGCCCGGACATCTCCCCTCTACCCAAGTTCACTAAGGCCCGGAACGCTTAGCAGCTTTCCGGGCCCTGGCTGTGGACCCGGAGCGCCCCGCCCGGGCCTTCCTCCTCTTGGGACCTTTCCGGGACTTACCGAAAGAGTGGAGGTTCTGGATAGCGGACATACGATACGATTCCTTTTCCTCGGTGGAAACGGCCTGCGGAAGGCGGCGGCTGGAGAAGGCAGGCGGGGGGGACGGAGCGTCGGGAAGCGAGGGGGCTCAAGGGGGAGGCTGCTGAGTCCTCGGCGGCGGCTCAGTGACTGGGACGGAGGGGCGGTGCCTGTATTCACTTATATAGCCGCCCCTGTGACGCCAGCGCGCTGCCCTCACGTCCAGGCCCCACCCACGGCGTTCTGCCCCCTGCGCCCGGGCGCCGCCGCTTCCAATTGGTCCGGAAACGGGGACGCGGGACGGCGCTTGCGCAGGAACTGTGTGCTGCGGGAGGGCGTCCTCTCGACTAGGAGAGAGATGGAAGGGGGAGGGAAGGGTTGGTTCATCTAGGCGCCTGCGCAGTGCTGGAGGAAGGTGTCTGGCCGGTGCAGACAACTGGCGGAGGTTTCTGCGCCTGCACCCTATGTTCTTTGGCTTGTTCCGCCTTCTTGACCCTGTTGCAGGGAAGGGTTTTTTCCTGGGGTAGATTGGCACTCCTTAGAGGGGATTTAGATGCTGACCCTCCCAAACACGACAAATTCCCACTATCTCATACCCACCCAACTACCCACTTACTCCCTACTTTACAGATTTGCTCCGTGACAGATTTAGGGCGGCACTTTTTCAACGTACAATAGTATAACCAAAACCTTAACTTTATCATTTAGATTAATTTATCATTTAGATGAATCTAATCTAAAAATGGATTAATCTACTTTAAACGTATCGTTTAGATCGTCTAAGGAAAGAATGCCCAGATCATTAGCACGAGTTCAAGGGAGAGTAACGTTGGTTCTGGGGGCCAAGAATTCACGCACTTGGAAGGGGGTCCTTTCTGTCATACAAATTGTGTGGGGCTGAGCCTTCCCAGAGCTTAGTTGAACTATTTCCTTCAAAACAGTCAACCTTTCTAGCACTTTCAATTTATTAATTGAAATGCTCATAGTTGCAGGGGTACCTAGTGTGGTTTTAGACTCCAAAGGCTTCCAGGGGCCAGGGAGGTAAGATAAAGGAGTGCAGACAGCCAAGGGTGGTGTAATGGGGTGTGGTGAGCGCCGGGGTGAAAATCAGAGGCTGCAGCGCCTCCAGCCCATTGTGCTAGATCTTCTTTTTCAAGAGAACCCTGAAATTCAGATGTTTCTATAAAATCTTTTGATTTCTAAACATCGCCAATAAATTTAATTTTGGAAAAACACTGTGCAAGGCAAACAGAAAAATGTATGCTGGCCCCAAGGACTGTGGGTTTATGTCTCTTGATGGTCAGGGTCACTGGCACCAGTGGAGTCTAATGGGAGAGAGAGACAATAAGATGACAGATTGTGACAGGTGCCAAGAAAGAAGTAAATAAGGTGACATGATAGAGTGACAAGTGTCATGGTCCGAGCACGGGTTGGAAAAGAATTTCCAGATGCAAGGCAGAATGTAAGGAAGATAGAGTTTATTAAAGAGAAGGGTCGCTGCAAGAACAGTGAGCCGACTTCCTGGTAGCCAGGGAAAGTCGAGGATGAGCATGGGTTGCTTGTCTGTTTTTATAGCCAGGGAACAAAGAGACTTGTGAGTCACCTGCCTATTGGGTAGGGTCCACATGTTTCCAGTGGGATGAATACCTTCCTTTATATGGGATGGGAAAGGAGCAAGGCATGCTGCTTGGGAAAGCTCAGAGATGTTGCAATGGTCTTATTGTGACAGAGTGATAAGGGTCTGGTAACTCTCTGTTCCGGTGATGTTGGCCCTTTGAGTTTATCTTGTTCTTTGTCCTTGGAGCACATCACAACAAGGGCTTCAGGAGGCCTCTGAGGAGGTGACGTCCCAGTTGATGCTTAAATGGAAAGAGCCCATCACATGGAAAACCCCAAGGGAGGAAAAGCTGGGTGTACTTGATAGTTTTTTTAAAAAAATTAATTTTTATTGGAGTATAGTTGCTTTACAATGTTGTGTTTGTTTCTACTGTACAGCAAAGTGAATCAGCTATATGTATACATATATCCCCTCTTTTTTGGATTTCCTTCCCATTTAGGTCACCACAGAACACTGAGTAGAGTTCCCTGAGCTATACAGTAGGTTCCCATTAGTTATCTATTTTATACATAGTATCAATAGTGTATATATGTCAATCCCAGTCTCCCAATTCATCCCCCCACCCCTCCTCTCCCCTTGGTTTCCTACGTTTGTTCTCTACATCTGTGTCTCTCTATTTCTGTTTTGCAAGTAAGATCATCTATACCATTTTTCTTGATAGTGTTTTTGATTCTGTATTTACTAAGTAGTCTTTTCAATAATCATGTGGCTTCCTTGATATCAGGAATTGGGGAACCATCGCTAGAAGGCATGGGCGTCCCAGCCTCACACCCATCCCAGTGTGAGAAGCTAAGGACACGACCTTCCTCCACCTGGAAACCTCTACACTCACAGACGTGGCTGTGCTTGAAAGGGGTTTGGGGAGAGAGAGTGAATGAGTCAGAGCTGGCTCCCCCAGTGTGCACACATATTTTGTTATAAGAAAATTTAAAATAACAATGTGGTCCAGCTTATCTTTTCCTTTAGGAAAAGATCCTTTCTATGTCATATTGAAGAAATCTTTTCTCTGCCTCCAGTTTATAAAGATACCCTGTTTTTTTTTTTTTCCGAAAGTTTTAAAGCTTTGCTTTTTCACATTTAGGTCTTTTTAAAAAAATGGGCTATAGTTGTTTTACAATGTTGTGTTAGTTTCTACTGTACAGCGAAGTGGAGTTCCCTATGCTATACAGCAGGTTCTTATTAGTTATCTATTTTATACATAGTATCAATAGTGTATATATGTCAGTCCCAATCTCCCAATCACATTTAGATCTTTAAACCACCTGGAATTGTGTGTGTGTGTGTGTGTGTATGTGTGTGTGTGTGTGTGTGTGTGATGTGAGAGAGGGGTCTAATTTTTTTTCCTATGTGGATAGCCAATTGTCCCAGCACCATTCATTGACTAGTACCTGATTTGTCCTGCCTTCTCTATCATAATCGTATTTCCATTTATGTGTGGGTTCGTTTTCAGACTCTCTGTTCTGTTCCACTGCTCTATTTATCCCAGAGCCATAATCTCTCAATTATAGGAGTTTTACAAAAAGTCTCTGTGCCCAATAGCATGAGCTCCTCTGTTTTGTTCTTCAGGATTATCTTGGCTTTTCTTGGTCCTAGTTCCCCTTCACCTCATGGTGTATCACCACTCCCCACATTCTACAACGTTCTTTGAAGCACCCGATCTTTCTCATTGCAGGGTCTGTACGTGCTGTCCCTTTTCTTCCCTCCTCTTCTCTGTTTGATATCTCCCACTCATCCTCCAGGACTCAGCTGGGAGTCTTCTCTGTGCCCCCTCTTCCTCTCTTTGGCATTAATCACACTGCATTTTGCTTGCCTGTTCCTTGAACTGGCTACATAAATTGCTGGGCCTGGTACAAGATGACAGCGTGAGGCTCTTTGTTCAAAAACGATTCAGAATTTGAAGACAGCGACAGCAGAACATTAAGGCAAGCACAGGGCCCTCCTAAGCGGGGGGCCCTGTGTGATGGCACAGGTGGCATGCCCGTGGTCTGGCTCTGCCAGTTCCCTTATTTATCTCCCTGTTAGACTGTGAGCTCAAAAGAATAGGGTACGTGCCTCTCTCCTCTGCTGTGTATGTGCGGTAGGTGCCTGCACACAGTGGATGCTCAATGCTTGTTGAACGAACAGGCATTGTAGGTGCTACCAATTAGGGTTCTTGGCCTTCCCTAATCAATAGAAATTGATAAGAGGCCAGACAAGAAATTCAGGCAAGGCTTCACTGGGGGCCCTGCTGCGGCAGGAGGGGAGCAAAAACAAGCAACCGGTTCCCTTGATTGCTCCCGAGGAGGGACGAGCTGGTTCCCTATATGGGGTGAGAGTAGGAGTGTATCCAGGGGTCGGGCCAGAGGGGTGGCTGAGGTGGTCTGCCCACCCCTTTGGTGGTGTTGAGTTCAGGGGGCATGTGCAGTACCCTGCTTTTGCTCCTGGGTCTTCAGAAGTGGCAGTTGGGTTTTTGGTCTTTTTGTATCTTGTTATCCATAATTTGCCCCAACTGTGCATGCATGCAGTTATTTTTAGTCCCTCGTAGTTTCTTTGCATTTTGTTGCTCTAGGAGATGTTTGTTCAGGTGCAAACACTGCAGCAAAGAGTCCCAGGTCCCAACTTGTCTCATAGTTGCTCAGTTACTAGGAATGGCCAACCCCTGGCTCCAGGCTGCAACCTCTGCCGCCCTCTTAGAGAGTCCTGGGGTGAAGCACTGAGAAAAAGTCCTTTTCAGAGGTCCGACTCTGGGCTCTAAAGGGAGCTCCTGGACCCGGCTTCCTGGTGCAGGGCAGGGAGGGTGGCCCTAGATAAGCATGTTCCCCAGCTCCTCTTACAGGGACCTGGTGTCCGGTGCCAGACCTGACCTCAGTGCGTTGTAAACAGTTATTGCCACAAACACACACAGGCTTTGCTTTGGCCAGCCTACTCAGAGGCCAGGCCAGGGGCAGGTGGCTAGGAAAGTGGGACACCCAGTTCTTGGTTACCACCAGCTTCCTGGGCGACCCTGTTTGCCTCTCAGGGCTCCCATTTTATCCCCTAGAAGGAGGACTCAGTAATTTCTAAGGCCTTTTCCAGGTCTAAAGTCT
This sequence comes from Eubalaena glacialis, assembly GCF_028564815.1. Taxonomy (NCBI): domain Eukaryota; kingdom Metazoa; phylum Chordata; class Mammalia; order Artiodactyla; family Balaenidae; genus Eubalaena; species Eubalaena glacialis. The sequence continues at coordinate 43,421,265 of NC_083734.1, forward strand.
GTAGCTCTGTGTTCCCGTTGGGGACATTTCCAAGGAGGGTCTATAAGAGTCCACTATCCAGGGACTTCCCTGGCGGCCCAGTGGTTAAGACTTCGCCTTCCAATGCAGGGGGTGCGAGTTTGATCCCTGGTAGGGGAGCTAAGATCCCACATGCCTTGGGGCCAAAAAACCAAAGCATAGAACAGAAGCAGTATTGTAACAAATTCAATAAAGACTAAAAATGGTCCACATCAAAAAAAGAAAATCTTATTTGAAAAAAAAAAAAAAAAGAGTCCACCGCCTAGTGTGGAGGTTGTCCCAGCCCGGGGAGCTTGTAGAGTAATGATGGAGCCAGGACAAATCTGTCTGAAAGTGACATCTGTGCCTGCCGATAATACTGGCTTGTTCGTTACCGCACTCCTAGTTCCGAGTCCTGGCCCCAGAGCACGGGCTCTGGAGTACCTGAATCTGAGTATCACCTCCACCTCTTCCTGCCTGGGTGACTCAGTCTCCCAACCTCCATATTTTTCATCTGTACAAAAGGATACGAATACTTTCTCTCTTAAGCTTTTGAGGAGATTTAAAGAGAAAAATATGTGTGACAAGATAAAAATGTAATGTTATTAAATCACTAAGTAGATTATGCCAGATTCTCAGCAGAGAAGGGAAAGAGAGAGAGCTCAGAGCAGCAGGGGACAGGAGCAAGTCCCTGAGAATGGGGGGACAGATGTGGGCACCTCTCCAGGGTGAGCTTGGGACATGGCAAGGGCATGGCTGTGTGGGACTCCTGGGGACCTTCAGCCTTGATTAAGATTCCCCAGGGCTCTGAACCTGGCATGGAAGCAGCAGAATCTCCCACCAGGAAAGGATCACATCCTCTGGGGAAATAGGCATCTCCATGGTAACCAAGGCAGATGGCTGATCTGGTCCAAGTGGCCTCTCTGTAGCTCTGGTGCTACAGAAAACCCCGTGACCTAGAGGGAATCCTGGGGATCGCTGGAGGCCCTGTCACATCCAAGGTCAGATTTCTGGGCAGCTGGTGGGATAACTGGCACAGGATTTAACTTGATTGAAAGAAAGTCAAATAAATGCGATCTTTCTTGCATTCCTTATTTGGGAGCTACCAGTATGTACGTACATGATGGGAATCATGTCCCCCCACCCCTCCTCAGTGAATGAATGAAGTCTGCTATTCTTACCACTTGGAAAAGGAGGCAGACCTGGGCTTGCTGCAGCACTGACCCAGATTGCATGGGGTTGTTGTGAGATGTGCTTTAGCCCTCAGCTGGGGTTCCGCTCATGATACATCACCCCTTCAACCTCCCCCCACCCAGGGTGTGTAGTGGGAAGCGACGCGAGGGACCCTTATGGGGTGCTGAAAACGATCTCGATCTTGATCCTGGTGGTAAAAATTCATGGAGCTGGACCCTTAAGCCTAGTGTGCTTTACTCCCCTCCAGCCATCCCCCCGCCCCCTGCCGCTGCCCCCCACCGCCAGGCTCTCTTCTTGTTCTCACTTTTCCTCCGCTTGCCAGGGGCTCCTGCTCAGTTCCTCTTTGCCGGCAGAGCATCTGCCTTCCCCGTCCTGCTTTCTGCTCCTTCCCCTCCTCTTCTTCCTCCTCCTTCTGGGAGTCCTGCAGGACCCTCTGTGGATGGGATGAGAGGGAGGCAACTTTGCTTAGGAAGGGAGGTACAGGCCAGAGACCCTGGTTCCCCTCCCCTGGGCAGGCAAACTGCAGACTTGGTTGCGGGGAGGATAAAGTGTAGCCTGCGCTTGCAGAGGAAGCCTAGAAGGCACCTACCTGGCACCTACCCTCAGAGAGTTCACAGCTTGGCAGGGTTCAGAAGATGCCCCCAACGAGCCAGGGGCCCAGGCGGAAGGGAGGAAGTGCCGGGCACAGGTGCACAGAGGGTGCTGCATTCTGAGCGTGGCAGTAGGAGTCCCCTGGGGTGGGGTTGGGGTTGGGGTAGACATTCCAGATGGAGTAAAGAGCATCAGATGTGTTGTGGGGAAGTCAGTTCACACCTGGTCCCTCTCCGGGAGACGCTCACAGGTGTGTCTGGCAGTCTTCCTTGGACAGAGACCATACCTCCTCAGGTTTATTTTTATTTTATTTTTTAAAAAGCTAATGTGGGGCTTCCCTGGTGGCACAGTGGTTAAGAATCCGCCTGCCAATGCAGGGGACACGGGTTCAAGCCCTGGTCCGGGAAGATTCCCACATGCCGTGGAGCAACTAAGCCCATGCACCACAACTACTGAGCCTGCGCTCTAGAGCCCTCGAGCCACAACTACTGAGCCTACGTGCCGCAACTACTAAAGCCCGTGCGCCTAGAGCCCGTGCTCTGCAACAAGAGAAGCCACCGCAATGAGAAGCCTGTGCACCGCAATGAAGAGTAGCCCCCGCTCGCCACAACTAGAGAAAGCCCGCGCGCAGCAATGGAGACCCAATGCAGCCAAAAAAAAAAAAAAAAAAAAGTAAAATATCTCAATAACTTTTATATGATTGCTTATTGAAATAATAATATTTTGGATATATGGGTTAAATAATATAGATTATTAAAATTAATTTCACCTGCTTTTTACTTTTTTAAAAATGTGTCTACCAGGAAATTTAAAGTTACATGGGTGGCATGCATTATATTTCTACTGGAAAGCACTGCTCTAGATGATTCCAGACTGAAGAGAGGGTTCGTTGACACAGCATGTGGCAAATCCACACTCATACACTTGGCTGTTCCCCCCAGCCTTCTCCTCACCAGCATCAGACTTGTTTCCTGGTCTCCTACTCCAGCCTCAGGCATCTCTGATGAGCTTGCGAATTGCTTCCTGCTCCCAGTTTAGAAAACAGCTCAGGGATGGTCATGTGAAGAGAGTTACATGATCTTTTCCTTTACCAAGTGGCTTATCTTCGCCCACCCAAACTGGGTCTCTTCCTGGGCAGGGCTGAGAGTTCTACCACGAAGAAGGTGAAGGTCTTTCCTTTTGTTTCACTCGCCCAGCCCAAGCTGACACCTCCACCAGCTAGTGACCAAATATGGCCACCTGACCATGCCCCAGGGGCTGGGGCACCGAACTTGTCCTTTGCCCCAAACAGCTTAGATGCTGTCCACTCTACCCCTAGATAAGACTCTTCCTAAGAGGAATTCTAGGAAATAGTTACAAAAAAATAGACTTTATTCTTTAGAGCAGTTTCAGGTTTACAGCAAAATCGAGAGGAAAGTACAGAGAGTTCCCATATACCTTCTGCCCCCACCCAGGCATAGCTGCCTCTTCCACTGTCAACATTCCCACCAGAGTGGTACATTTGTTACAACTGATGAACCTACAGCGACACATCACAATCACCCAAACCCCATGGTTTACATTAGCATTCACTCTTGGGCAATACATTTTTCATTTTGTGAAACGAACAATTATTGAGTACCCACTACCCACTAGATGCTGTGCTGAGTGTTTCCCACTCCTGTCCCACGAGATTCTGACAAAGCAGGTGGCATTAGCTCTTCTGTAGGTAAGGCGCCTGGGCTTGGACAAGGACACTGGCCAGGGTGGTGGTGGCCCTCTTCCTGCTGGGCAGCATGGCCACCTGGAGTGGCTGGGTTTCCAGGGGAAGCCTTGGGGTGATTCTGCCTTTGTAAGGGGGTTGGTCATTTGCTTGGTGGGGCTAGTGCCTGGGAGTGCATCCCAATTCTTGGGGTGAGGGGGGGATGTTACTACATGCTTGAGGACTGAGTCTGGGTGGTCACTGCTGCTGTGGACAGGGCAGCTATCACAGCACATAGACTAGGATTTAAAAAACATTTTTTTGGATCCCTAATTCCTTTCTTTAAACAAAGAGTGGCTGAACCCACACTTTGACAGAAGGGTCAGAGGGGCCGCCAGAGTTCAGTTGTGCTTCACAGATGAGCGGGACAACGTATGTGCGTGTGTGTGTGTGTGTGTGTGGCTGTGTGTGAATACGTGCAGGTGAGAGTGCATGTGCAGGCTATAGGCATGTGAGTGTCAGGGTGCGTGTGGATGCATATCTGAGTGAGTGTGAGCGTGTATTCGTGGGTGTTTTCCTTTCTCTCTTCCCAGATGCTCCCGAGGATCTGAGAGCTTCCTGCGTTGCAGCCCAAACCCAGGGGAATCCTCTCAGTCCCTACAGGAGGCCCTGCTAACAAAATTGGGGTTTTAAGTCAAGGGACCGTTTGAGATGCTGTCCTGCTACTCGTCTGTTCTATGTCCTCAGGCTGTAACCGAGTCCAAGCTCGTACTTCTCACCGCAGGACAGGCCAGTAAATCAAGAGACCAGTTGTTGGGGCAAAGGATAACGACTTTACTCGGAAAGCCAGCAGACAGAGAAGATGGTAGACTAGTGTCCCAAAGAACCGTCTTCCCCGAGTCAGAGTTCAGGCTTCTTTTAGACTAAAAGGGGAGGGCGTGTGGTTGGTTGCTGCAAACTTCTTGGTGCCAGAATCCTTTGTTCTTTTTTTAAAATTATTATTAAAACAATTTTTTAAAAAATTGGAGTATAATTGCTTTACAATGTTGTGTTAGTTTCTGCTGTACAATGAAGTGAATCAGCTATACGTATACCTATATCCCCTCCCTCTTAGACCTCCCTTCCAGCCCCCCATCCCACCCATCTGGGTTGTCACAGAGCACTGAGCTGAGCTTCCTGTGCTTTATAGCATGTTCCCACTAGCTAGCTATTTTGCGCTTGGTAGGGTATATATGCCAATCCTAATCTCCCAATTCGTCCCACCCTCCCCTTGCAGCTCTCTGCGTAGGTCAGGTTTCGATGTTCCTGTAAACCTTCAACAAGAAAAATGTTATTCTCTGTTCTGCAACTTTTTATTTCTATATGAATAGAAAAGTGTTATACCTTTAAAGGTCAGAGCCTTAAGAATGGACTATCCTGTAAATTGCAGGCTATAAGCAACATTCTTAACTTGTAAGAAAAGCAGTAGGATGCAAAGGTTAAAGTAAAAGAAACAGATCCAGTATGGAGTCAGGTTTGTTCTTCCCTATTACAGGACAACTTGCATAACCTCTCTGAGCCTCAGTGTCCTTTCCTGTATGTATCAGGAAAAAAACCCACTGGTTTATCTATAACCTGCAGCTCACCTTCTAAGGAGAGAAGCTCCAGTGCCCTGAGGGGCCTTAGTTGGCAGGTGGAGGCGACTGGTGGAGCTAAGGTGCTGGGCGAAGGATGAGACCCCCGGGGAGACTCCAAGGGAGGGGTAGGTGTGGCCAGTGAGGCTGGGGGCCATGCAGTCTGTGGGGACAGGTGGAGAGGGAGGGTCTGGGAGAACCTGGATTTGTGCACCGTGGGTGTCCCACCTGACCCATCCTCACTGCTCCTGCCGAATCCTTCGTAAAATACCAATTGCTCACTGGTGCTTCTGAAGATAGGATTTTCTTTTGGGGACAGAGTGAGGTTTGGGGTTTAGCTTCAAGACTGGCCTGGGCTTCTGCATGGGGGAAACTGTGACACTTTGGTTACCTTATAGGGAGGCCATGGCCTGTTGTAGAAATATTATTTACTATCTGCTTCCAAGTGATGGGCTTGGCGTTAAGCACTTTATATTTACTGTCTTGTTCAATCCTCCCAACACCCCACCAAGTGGGAATGGCTCTTCTCTTTTACAGACGAGGACACTGAACTTAGAGAGCTGGGATTATTTTCGCAAGATCATAGCTAGTAAGTTGCAGGGCTGCATTCAAGCCCTGAGCCTGTGCCCTTAACTGTGAGGGTACTCCCGCCCTGGAGGACTGTCTGTGCCTGGCTGTGCCCCCTAACAGATACCCCCAAATTACTGCTGGCTTCTCTTCCCAGGGCGGAGGAGGCACGGAACCCCCGCCCAGGGCAGGACAGCCTGGCATGGCCCTTGAGTGAACCCACTTCCTTCAGTTCTTTCAGCATCTCTATGCTTTATTTTATTTTCAAAATAATGATGATATCTCCCCAAATTGTAAAATAATACATTCTTATTGCATAAAAATTTAAAAAGTAGAAAAGTGACCCCCCAAAAAACACCTGTTAAATCAGTTACCACCTAGGGATGACCAGGACCCATTTTGGCATGTTTCCGTCTGTTTACGTGGATTTTTATGAATCTGCCCACTGCTTTGAGTGTCCTTCTGCCTTGTGCCTTGCTATCCTGTACACAGCCTTCGGCATGGCTTCATATCCTCCCCAAAGAATCCATTCTTACTTAAAACATGAGTGAACGATGTTAAGTTTTACCCAGTGACCCTCAACAGAGGGCACTTACACCACCTCCCCTAACTTAGCTCAAAAGTCGTAGCTTGCGCAGACCCCTCCTGGTCTTTCTAATGCGGCTCTTTCTCCATCCGGGACCCACCTGTGCTGGCTCCTTCATCTCCCCCTTTGATCCTTTCCCAGTTCCAGGCCTTAAACTCTTGCCCCCTTGATTTTGCAGTTCAGCTCTGCGCCATGCCTCCCTCTGCATGTGTACAGTCAAGACCCATCTCCACTTGGCAAAACAAAAGGTGTGCAGGATTGTAGGATCTCTAGAGAGCAGATGCGGTTAGAAACATCAAAAATGTTTTTTTTTCTATTATTGTACATTTAAAAACAATATTTTTGTTTGGGATCAAACTTTACAAACTGTTTGTAACTTGTTTTTGTCTGTAATAGATAAGGAGGTACCCTAGTCTTAGTAAGAAAAAGGATACGTGTGTGTGTGTAAAAAAAAAGGTCTTAAAAAAAAAGGTTACTTGTAAGGGGAAAGAGGGGATATAGTAGAGGGGACAGGAATAGAAGCTGGATTTCCATGACTTTATCTTGTTCTAGAGATTTGATTTTGGAACGATGTAAATATTTTACATAATTATAAGGATAATACATGCAATAGATTGAAACATACCATATGTATTTATTTTTTAATATTTATTTATTTGGCTGCACAGGGTCTTAGTTGCGGCATGTGGGATCTTTAGTTGCGGCATGCATGTGGGATCTAGTTTCCTGACCAGGGATCAAACCTGGGCCCCCTGCATTGGGAGCACAGAGTCTTAACCACTGGACCACCAGGGAAGTCCCCAAATATGTTTATTTTAAATATATTTAAATTTATAAGTTTGTAATGAGGAAAGAAAATCCTTATGAGTTACTGTTGGAGGATGCTAGGGAATCATCTCATCACTTTGAAAGCTTGCCTTTCCCATAACAACTGTGGAAACAAATTGTAGATGCAGGGGAGGGCCATGATTCTCCTTATAGCAGTATTCCCAGGTAGTAAATGAAGAAGTACAATCAGAGTGTTGCCATTTTGCAACTACTAATGAATGAATGGATCCGGGCATTGATCATCTATGGCTGCTAAAGTCACCAAAAGAGAAACAACGTATTTCTCCCGCACCACCTATAAACTGCCCCTGCTGAGAAGGAGGAGGAAACCTTAAATTTGATCAAGACTTTAGGTCTAACTAGCAAGTTTCAGGCAATACAGAGGACAGGGAAACATGTTAAATTACACCATGGGAATGCAATCAACGAAGTCCAGACTCTGGCCATTGGGTTGACCAGCAGTCCGGGTCTACGGGACAAATCATTTTTTCTACAACAGATACATTGGGAGGGGAAAGAAAAGACAGGGAGGAGGTACCCATCATTTGAAAGACTTAAGATATATACAACCAGTTGTTTTGTGTGGACTTTATGTGGATCCCAAATTCAAAAGAAAAAATTGTCATTTACAAGACAGAAATTTAAACACTGACCAGATATTGGATTATGTTGTGTGGTATTATGATAAAACAAATAAATATTTGGTCTCTGTCCCCAGTTCCTGGCACAGAGCTTCTAAAACCATTGTGATTTCCTGAATGATAGGGGTGCTGGGAGCATCTTTTATTAGAATATTTGGTCTTAGTCCCTGGTTCCTGACACAAGAGCTTCTAAGACTCTTAGAATCTCTGGAGTGATAAGAGTGTCTTTTTGTCTGTTAAAGTGATGCCTGGTGGCTGGGGCCCCTAGATAGCTTCCGGATTGGGGCTGGTTACCAGAGGAACCAATCACGTGATTAGAGGGTTAGAACTTTCGGTCTTGTTCTCCAACCTCCTCTGGGGAGGGGGAGGGGCTGGAAATTGAGTTAGTCACCAGGGGCCAAGGATTTAGTCAATCAGGCCTACATAATGGAAGCTCCATTAAAACTTTAAACAACAGGGTTCCTGTTGGTGAACACATCCACGTGCTGGGAGGGTGGTGTACTCATTCCCTGGGAATAGAAGCTCCTGAGCTTGGGACCCTTCTGCACCTTGCTCTGTATTCCTCTTCATTTGGCTGTTCAAGTCTGTTGTTTATAATATCCTTTATAATTAACTGGTAATAGTAAGTAAAGTGTTTCTCTGAGTTCTGTGAGCCATCGTAGCAAATTATCGAACCCAAGGAGGGGGTTGTGGGAACCCCCAATTTGTAGCCAAGTTGGACAGAACTATGGGTACCTTAGGACCCACCACTTGTGATTGTCGTCTGAAGAGAGGGACTGAACCTTTAACCTGTGGGGTCTGTACTAACTCTGGGTAGTTAGTGTCAGAATTGCTTGGTATGGAAAACCAACGCATTTTGTTCAGAAGTCTTATGAGTAGAGAAACCATGTTCCTTTATTAAGGAATTATTAATTATTTTAGGTGTGATAATTGTATGTGGTTATGTTAAAGAAAAAGAGTTCTTATTTGCTAGCTACATACTGAAATATTTATGGATGAAATGCAATGATTCTTGGGATTTATTTGAAAATAATATGTAGGAGGAGGGAGGAGGTGGGGGGGTTATGGATGAAGGCTGTTTGTGAGTTGGTAATTGTTGACTTTGGGTGATGGGTGCATGGGGGTCTATTACATTATTTTTTCTGCTTTGGTGCATGTTTAAAAATTTCTGAAATAAAAGAGTAACAAATATATATATTTGAGCCTCTTTCTGTGCTGATAAAACAATTCTACAACCACATTTTTAACGGCTATGTAGTTTTTATTTATCTGAATGTAGCATAAATAATGTTACCAGTTTCCTTTTCTTGGACATCTAAATCATCTCCAATCCTCTGTTCTCAAAAACAGCACTGGATGAACATCCTTGTGGGTAATTCAACTTGCACACCTTTCAGGAATTCTGAGGATAATTCCTCTAAGTGGATTTTCTGGGTCAACAGATAAGCATATCTTTAAGGTGTTTGCTAAACTGCCCTCCAGAGACAAACTGGTTCACATTCCCTCTAGCAGCCCATGTGAAGGAGGGCCTTTCCCCTCTCTCCCAGCCACTTCTCTCTTTCCTCCCTGGGCTCTGGGATGCTCTCTCAACTCTCTGCCAAGGGTTTTACAAATCCTAGTTCATCATATTTAGTTGTCACGTCAACCCGATGAGGCAAGGACTTTTTAAAAAAAATTAATTAATTTTTGGCCGTGTTGGGTCTTCGTTGTTGCGTGCGGGCTTTCTCTAGTTGCGGGGAGCAGGGGCTACTCTTCGTTGTGGTGCGTGGGCTTCTCATTGCGGTGGCTTCTCTTGTTTCAGATCATGGGCTCTAGGCACGCGGGCTTCAGTATTTGTGGCATGCGGGTTCAGTAGTTGTGGCTCACGGGCTCTAGAGTGCAGGCTCAGTAGTTGTGGCATGTGAGCTCAGTAGTTGTGGCTCGCGGGCTTCAGTAGTTGTGGCTCTTGGGCTCTAGAGCACAGGCTCAGTAGTTGTGGCGCACAGGCTTAGTTGCTCCGTGGCATGTGGGATCTTCCCGGACCAGAGCTTGAACCCATGTCCCCTGCATTGGCAGGCAGACTCTTAACCACTGTGCCACCAGGGAAGTCCCGAGGCAAGAACTTTTATCATCACCATTTTATAGATGGGGAGACAGAGGCTCAGAAAAGGTAGGTAGGGACTTACCCACTTATAAACAAACAAACAAACAAACAAACAAACAAACAAACAAATAAATAAATAAATAAGAAAGGGTAAGTAACCAGCCCAAGGTCACACAGCTGCTAGCAAGCTGTGATTGGCTGTCCTGTCCTGGGACTGTACTGACAGGCAGCTCTCCCTTTGCTTTCTCTGCTAGCTCCCCTTCCTTCTCTGGACTCCTGCCGGGTCCCAAAGTCCTACTTCCTGCTGTCTTGGGTCTCACATTCCTCTCTTCTGCAGCAAACTGGCAAACTCGTTCCCCACCAGCTCTATGAAGATGGCTCCTAAGTTTGCACCTCGGTTCAATTCAGCTCCCACAAGTTTCTATTTCCAGGTCTGTCTCTAGCAGAGGTTTCCGAATCACAGTGGCCAAGCGAACCAGAAACATCTCTGGGGCAAAAGCATCCTTGGCTCAGGGCTCTGCTACCCCCTGTAAGTTCCTTTCCCTGTCTGATTCTCAAGCCCTCCTGTGTAAAAGTGGGGAAAAAACACACAGGGTTGGGAAACAGCATAGCAGCGCCTCAAAAAAACTAAACATAGAATCGACATATGATCCACAATTCCACTTCTGTGTATAAACCCAAAAGAATTGACAGCAGAGAGGCATGAGCAGATGTACACCCATGTTCATAGCAGCACTGCTCACAATAGCCAAAAGGTGAAAACCTCTCAAATGTTCATTGATGGATGAATGGATAAACAAAACGAATTCCTATACAATGGAATATTATTCAGCCTTAATAAGGAATGAAATTTTGACATATGCTACAACATGGATGAACCTTGAAAACACTATGCTAAATGAAAAAAGCCAGATACAAAAGGACAAATATTGGATGATTCCACCTAGATGAAGTGCACAGAATAGGCAAATTTATAGAAATAGAATGATGGTTGCCAGGGGTTGGGGGAAGGGAGAATGAGGAGTTATTTTTTAATGGGTACAGAGTTTCAGTTTGGGATGATGAAAAGTTTCTGGAGAGGGATTGTGATGAGGAGGATGGATGATGGCTGTACAACAATGTGAATCTACTTCATGCCACTGAATGATATACTTAAAAATGATTAAAACGGTAAATTTTATGTTACGTGTACTTTCCACAATAACACACACACACAAACGCACACACACATGGTTACCAAGTGGGTTGAATGAAGTTAATTCACTTGATATCCGCCTTATGATGTTTAATAAACACCCCAAACTTACCAAGCCCTAGTCTGAGCTCCTAATCTCCCCTCCCCGCCCAAGCTGCCCCATTCACAGTCGCCCCATCTCCGCTGATGGCAGCTCCTTCCCCGTGGAGACAGCATCCTGACTCTTCCCTTCTCTCCCACCCCACATCCAATGGTTAGGCAACCCTGAGCTCTCTCTGCACAATATATCAGAGCCTGATCACTGCTCATCACTCCTTGGTTCCTGCCCCAGACTGAGCCACCATCATCTATGCCTTGGATTGTTGCAATAGCCCCCCAACTTTCACCCCAGCTCCTTGGAGTCTGGTCCCCACACGGCAGCCTGAGGAAGCTCCTTAAAATGGAAATCACGTCATGACTGCCATCTGCTCAAAAGAAAAAGCCGGTCTTCACATGTTCTACAGGGCCCCTGTATCAACCCTCGTCACCTCTCCCAGCTCATCTCAACTACTCCACCCTCCACCCCCAACTCCAGCCACACCAGCTCCCTTGCTGGGTCTAGAACATGCCAGAAATGCTCCCACTTTGGGATCTGGAAGCTTCTCCCCAGATATTCACATGGCTTTCTTTCCCAAAGTGCTCTAGGGGAAGAAAACATAATTTTCCCTCCACGCTTCTAAGTTCTTGGCTGAGACTCCTGTAATAAAAGACAGATTAACAAGAGAAAAACAAACAGGTTTATTAACATGTATACCTCATGCATACGGGAGAGGTACCCAGGAAAAAAAATGAGTAATTCCAAGGTGGCTTAGAATTCAGGCTTTAAATACCATCTTAATAGAAAAAAGGGAAGGCGGGGGGAATATAGGCCTCTTAGGGGAAAGTAAACTAAAAAAATTTAAAAAATTGAAGTATAGCTGATTTACAATATCGTGCTAGTTTCAGGTGTACAGCTCAGTGATTCAGTTATATATAAATATAAATAAATAAGTAAAATAAGTAAATAAATAAATTCTTCTTCAGATTCTCTTCCCTTATAGACTATTACAAAATATTGAGTAGAGTTCCCTGTGCTATACAGTAGGTCCTTGTTGGTTATCTATTTTATATATAGTGACGTGTGTATGTTAACTTCAACCTCCTAATTTATTCCTCCCCCACACCCCCTTCCCCTTTGGTAACCATAAATTTGTTTTCTATGTCTGTGAGTCTCTTTCTGTTTTGGTAAAAAGTTCATTTGTATTTTTTTTTTTTTTTAAGATTCCCTGCTACCCTTCCTCTCGAGGTTTTGCTTAAATGTCTCCTTTCTTGACCACCCTGTTTTATTTATTTATATTTTTTAAAATTAAATTTTATTTTTTTTAAATTGGAGTATAATTGCTTTACAATTTTGTGTTAATTTCTGCCGCACAACGAAGGAAATCAGCCATATGCATACACACATCCCTTCCCTCTTGGACCTCCCCCCTGCACCCCCTCCCCCCGTTTTAAATTGCAGCCCTCCACCTGGTCCTCCCATACTCCTTTCCCTGCATTACTGCTCCTTTTTTCCCATAGCACCTTCTAGAACACCGTGTACTTTACGTATTTATTAGGGCTGTTAATGTCTGTCTCCCCTACTGGAATCAACCACCATTTACTGATGGATCCCAAACCATTTAGCACAGGGCCTGGTGCATAGTAGGGGCTCAATAAATACTAGTCAAAGGCATGCATGAGTTAAAGTGCTTTCTTTACTATGTAGTCTGTACACATGTGAGCGAGTGTTACTGCTTCCACTTTTATTAATTTATTATTTCTAGTTGCATGAAGGACGTCTTCACGGAGAGCAACTCAAGCTGAAGTCCTCGTCTCTCCTGGTGGCCCTGGCTTGTCGGCACTCTCAGTAGTACCACCATCAGCGCTGCATGTTCTTCATCCGTTCTCTTTGCCCAGCACCTTCTCAGCTGCCCAAAACTGCTCTCCTGTTTGCCCTGTTCACTCCCCTCCTCTGCAGCTACTATGCTTTTTTTTCCTGGAGAGATCCCTGACAGAGCTGTGCCCCTGCTCAGAGACTTTTGCTGGCTCCTTACTGCATAAGGATTTAAGTACAAACCCAGCTTTGCCCGTTAGGCTCCCAAATGATCTTGCCCTCAATGCCTTACATCTGACCTAGGCTTGGGACAAACTGGATTCCTTAGAACCGATGTTTTCCTGCCTCTGTACCTTTGCTCAGGCTGGTCCCTTCACCTGGAGTGTCTTCTTTCATCTTCGCTTGCCCCCAGTTCTACCTGCCCTTTAAAGCCCAGCTGCAACATCACTTTCCTGATGTCTCTCTCCATCTTTTGAACCTTTTGCAGACCTTCTATTTTGGTGAGTATCTGGCGCTGAGTTGAGTTTTGGACCATGTCACTTGGAGGCCACCCGGCCAGACTGGAAGCTTTAGACGAACTGTAAAGGAACGGGCTGTGCCTTGTCCCTTTCTATGTCCCTGGGAGCCGGAGCACACTGCTCAGTTTCGCTCAACCCAAGTGTTAACTTGGAACTTTACAGGACGAACGCAGAGCGGCGGAACAGGCGCACTTCCTGCTAAGGCCACAAGATGGCAGCATAGACCGGGCTTCAGAACAGGTGAGGTTCCCGCCGGTCCCCCCCGCCCCCCTTGTTCCTACCACCTTCCCAGCAACCAAAGCCCTGAAAGGTTACCCGGTTCCCTCGAGGTGTGTGGAGGAGAGTCCTCTCGCTAGGGCTGGGGGCGTTAGGTCTGGGGTGGGGACACCAGTTGGAGGCCTATAGTGAGTGTGTGCGTGTGGTTCCTGTACCGCCCTCTTCCAAGGTCCCTTTTCCAAGAGAGATCCCGGTAGGATGGAAGGAGCATCAGGCAGGGAGGGAGTGGCAGGTTTGGGTCCTTGTTCTGCACTGCGGCCTCGGGCAAGTGTCTGTGTACCAGGAAAGGGCCGATCACAGAGTCCAGCTCGCGGCAAATGCCCACGAAGTCTCCTCTTCCTGTTCTCTCCCAGTCCCCCTGCCCCGATTTTCGCGAAGGCAAATGATGGTTGCACTAATGACCTGACGGTCACCACATTCTCCCCCTTTCTGGGATTCTGTGTGGCCCAGAAGAGGGGCGATGTTGGAGCAGGGAGGGACTTTAATAATTTACTATTATTATTAAAGTCCTTTTCCGCTCCAACATTTGACAATTGAGACCAACTGAGAGAGCGGGGGTGGGATGGCGGGGATTTAGGAATGCCTGAAATGTGCTTGCCGAGGGCGCAGGAGAGAGGCGAGAGGAAAGACAAAGATGTCTGCGGAGGGTCAGGTACACTCTGGGGCTTCCCTGGGCGACGGGGTGTGTGAGGAAGGGGCGGGACTATCCCCAGTGGTTCGCGGGCATAGAGGGGAGGAGGGGGCGGGGCGGGGATAAGGACTGCGTGTCCCCCCACCCCCTCCCGCGGCGCGCAATGATGGGTCTGTCCAACAGAGGGCGCCGCGAGCACGCAGGACTCAGTCTTGAGCTTCCTCCAGCTTCTTAACTGAGTGGGTTTGTCTTCCGAGCTTTGGGCCTCTGCACCTTCACCAGGGATGTGATAGGGGCGAGGGTACTGCTGGTTAAGCTGGGGAGCTGAGTCACCGTTTGTAATTGTGCTGGCCTGCGTCCCGAGTGGCAATTGTGGGTTTGCATGTAATCAGCACAGTGATCATTCATTCACTCATTTATTCACTCATCCAGCTAAAATTATTGAGCACCCACCAGGTGGCAAGCACTGTACTGGGAGTGAAGTGGCAAACGAGGAGCGCTCACTGATGACCGACACCTAAGACCCACGTCACAGGTCAGCCCAGGGCCCTGGGGGCACACCGAGGGCGGGGAGCACTTCCTGCCTCCATCCCTCGCAAGTGCACCCACTCTGAGGTGAGCAGTGTTATGCCTCTTTCACAGAGGAGAGAATCGAGGTTCAGACAGGTTAGGTAAGAGGCCCAGGGTTACACAGCCATTAAGGGGATGAGCTGGGATTTGCACCTGGAGCCTGGTTCCAGAGCGCCCTCCCACCTGCCCTGTGAGGCTGCCTCTGTCAGGGAACAGCCAGTGAGGCTGTGAGGGGGTGAGAGGCTGTCTTGGGGGCAGGGAGGCCACTCCACCTGTGCATGTCCTGAGCGGGACAGGAGTCTGTAGGCAGGGGGAGCTTACAGCTGGCTACTTCACCTCAGAATGAATAACTTTCCAGCGATCAGAACTGCCCAGTCATGGAATGGGTGAGCCTGAGGAGCAGAAGTGCCCTGCCTCTTCCCAGACATTGCAGGGGCTGCCCGTTGACCATGTGCATTCACCCAGCATTGGAGGCTCTGCCTGGCACAGTCCGCTTCTCCCTCCAGCCTCGTCTTGTGTCCTTGCCCGGCTGCTCTCTGTGTTCCTGCCTCTCAGGACTTCTTTCAGCAACTTGCTGGGCACACTCACCTCTGGGCCTTTGCACATGCACTCACCCATCTTCGGGCCACTTCAAGCCTTCCCCAAAGCCTTGTGTGCTGCTCTGCTGGTTTAGGCTTCTCCGCTCCCCCTAGATATGGCTCCTCATGCCTTACTGAAATTATCGGGTAATAGCCTTTCCCACTGGACTGTCAGATGCACGTGGCAAGGACACTGTCTTGTTATCAGGGCATTGCCTCGTTTGGTGCTCAAGAAAGTTTTCTTGGAAGAATGAATGAATAATGAATGAAGGTAAGAAAAAATGAAAGAAGCATGCAAAGCCCAATGCATGGTTGGGGGACTTGGGTCAGTTCAAGATCTTTCAAGTCCCTTCCAATCATCCTCTGGCCGCAGCTCTTGTTCCCCCCACACCCCCACCCCCGCAGGAAGTGGAGACTGACAGCCACAGTCAACACCTGACGTTTTTAAGCATCTAGGCATCCCGCTAGGCACTGTCACATG
Organism: Eubalaena glacialis; assembly: GCF_028564815.1. Taxonomy (NCBI): domain Eukaryota; kingdom Metazoa; phylum Chordata; class Mammalia; order Artiodactyla; family Balaenidae; genus Eubalaena; species Eubalaena glacialis. Next base: position 43,437,186 of record NC_083734.1, read on the forward strand.
TATTCTCACCCATCAAATAAGCAGGAACGAAGTGAAACGTTTTCAGTGGACACTAGCTTGAAGGCTTCAATCTCTGCCTGAATAGTTTGCCGGTTGGCCTCGGTCATTGCTACATCTATCTGCACGGGACCCGCCTTCCCTCAGACCTCGTCCGCCTGGGCCCCTGGCTGCACTTCCGAAGAAGGCCACCAGGTGGCGGCAGACGCCAAGAGTCGGGGCTCGGCGCGCGCCGTCCAACCTCCGACCGCCGGCAGGGGGCACTGCTGCTCTTCCGGGTGCTCGGAGGTGGGTCGGGTTTGCCAGCAGGGCTAAGGAGGCGGGGTCAGCCCTGCCTGGAGTTGGGGGCAGGTCCGAACCTCAGCAACGGAGGAAGGCTGCGTAGCACCCTCATTCTTCCTCATTCGTACAGTGCGGTCTTAACCTCTACTTTATAGGCTTAAGAGGCAAACTTTTTTGTAAAGGGCCAGATGGTAAATATTTTAGGTTTTGCTGGCCATTTGGTCTCTGTCACAACTACTCAACTCTGTCCTTGGAGTGTGAAACAACCCATGGAAAAATGGGCGTGGCCATGTTCCAATAAATCTTTACTATTGGACATCGAAATTTGAATTTTGTACAATTTTCTCATGTCACAAAATGTTGTTCTTTTACTTTTTTAAAAAACTACTTAAAAATGTAAAAACTATTTTAGTTCTTGGGAAGGGATCAGGTGAGCCCTGATCTAGGTGAAGTCCCAAACCAGTGCTTGTCGTACAGTAGGTGCTCAATGAGGGGGTCACTGATGTCAGCCACCCAGAAACACTCAGCAGGGGCTCCATGGACCCTGGTCTCCAGCAGCCCTTGGAGGGGGTCAGGACGCTCTCCTCCCAGTTTTGGCCTTGGCTCTCCTCCACCCCTCACAGAAGTGCTCAGTGAGGGAGACCTGTCTCCTCCCCTTCTTCCTGTGGCTGCATTTTCCCACCTCCATGCCTCCACCTGGGCAGTTCTCTCTTTCTAATGAAACCCCTGTCCTTTTTACCTTGCAAGTCCCAATCTCATCGCTCTCTTTGTAAAAATTCAACTTTAATTGAGGTATTGAAGTATTCACCCATTTTAAGTGCAGAGTCCATGAGTTTATTTATTTATTTATTTTTTGGCTGTGTAGGGTCTTAGTTGCGGCACGCGGCGTCTTCGTTGCAGTGTGTGGGCTTCTCCCTAGTTGTGGTGCGTGTATTTAGTTGCCCTGTGGCACGTGAGATTTTAGTTCCCCGACCAGGGATCAAACTGGCGTCCCCTGCATTGCAAGAGGGATTCTTAAACACTGGACCACCAGGGAGGTCCCAGAGTTCACGAGTTTTGACAAATGCGTGCACCCAAAGGACCACCACCCCAATCAAGATAGAGAACATTTCCTTCACCCCAAAATCTTCCCCATGCACTTTCCTAGTCAACCTTGGATTGTTTTTTTTTAAATGTCTCCCAATTATCAAGCACTTGCAATGTGCTAGGCTTCACGGAGGCCCTTGACAAGTCCTGTCTCACTGAAGCCTCGGGAACCTGGTGAGGTGGGGGCAATTGTTATCCGTGGGCATCTTTCAGCTCAGGACCCCGAGCTCTGGGTTGGGGAGACACGTGACCACTGCAAATCAGGACAGGGCTGAGATTTGATCCTGGCCTGCTGGTTCCTAACCGCTCTTTTACCTGCTTTTCTCCCAGCCCCCTTCGTGTTCCCAGGGGCATTGTGCACACACATCTATACTCCTGGGTGCTTGCAGAGTGGCCTGGGACCGGGAACATCAGTATCCCCTGGGAGCTGGCCAGAAACGCAGACTCTCAGGCCACACCCAGAACTACTGAGTTCCCAAGTCCCCAGGTAATTTCAAGGCTGAGAAGCGCTGTCCTGAGCCCGGCTCTTTACTGGGGAGTGGTGGCTGTGTCTGTGTCCACTTCCCAGATAGACTGTGAGCTCCTGGAAGGCAGGGGCTGAGCCCACCTCAAGGCCTCCATCCTGCAGCCCCCTTGTGACTCAAAGTTGAACCAGTAGGTGCAGGGAAGAGCAGGAGGCTGGAGCTTCGGGATGAAGGTTTGGAGGTGGGGGCTATGTATGCTAGGAACTAGTGCGAGGACTGAGACAGGGCTAGGGGGTGGTCTATCCCTTTGGAGTTTGAAGGTCTGGCTGTCCCCTTGCTCTGGCCACTGTCCAAGTTGACCCAGGGAGTCTAGTTCATTTGCATATTATTTGCATACAATGAGCAAGTCTCTCTGGTGCCTTTCCTCTTCTTGCAGATTACATGGTGGTGGGGGAGGGGAGCAGACTGGATTTGGGAGGCGGTGGACAGGACACAGAGCCGTGGGTTTTGGGGAGGCCTTGGGCTGCAGACTCAGGCCTGGGTCCTGGCTGATGCCCATCCTGGGAGCTGGTCTGGCGTTAAGCAGTGACCCTCTTTGGGTTAGGAGGGGCACCTGCGAGGTCCTCCAAGCTCCAGATACTTGCTGTGGGAGCAAGGTTGGGGGCTGGGCTGTTTCTCACCTCCCTGCCTTCGTCCCCCAAGTTCCCCCGCCTGGAATGTCCTTTCCCACGTCCCTGTCACCATCCTACACGTCTGTTCACACAACAGGATTCTCTCCAGCAGTGAGAGAACCTTGCAGACGTAATGTTCAGCAAGGAGACATAAAAGGAGCTGTGTTATGAGTCCAATTATATAAAGCACGAAAGCAGGTCCTATGAGTCTCTGCTGTTAGATGTAATGGTCCCCCTGGGGGATGGTTAGTACCTGGAAGGGAGCACGGGGTAGGGGGGGGTGCTCTGGGAGATGCTCAAGTCACTTTGTGATCTGGGTGTTGGTTATATGGGTGCTGGTTTCACTTTGTGAAAATTCACCGAGCTGCACAGGGATTACACATGCATTTTTCTTTTTTTCTTTCTTTCTTTCTTTCTTTTCTTTCTTTCTTTCTTTCTTTCTCTTTCTTTCTTTCTTTCTTTCTTTCTTTCTTTCTTTCTTTCTTTCTTTCTTTCTTTCTTTCTTTCTTTCTTTCTTTCTTTCTTTCCTTTCTTTCTTTCTTTCCTTTCTTTCTTTTCTTTCTTTCTTTCTTTCTTTCTTTCTTCCTTCCTTCCTTCCTTCCTTCTTTCCTTCCTTTTTTTCTTTCTTTCTTTCTTCTGATTTACTCAACATTTATTTTGTATTTGCTATGTAAGAAGTATGGCGATAATATGAATTATAAAAATTCACTTTCTGGACCAAGCGCCTACACTATGTCTGTCCCTCAGATCATTTATATTCAAAATATGTCTGAATTTCAGGAACTAAATTGTAGCATTCTAAATCCTCCAACTTTGCTTTTCACATGTCCTTAAAAAAGGAAAGTTTTCATTAAGATCCATTTGCATTTTCATATCTTAACAGGTAATTTTAATGTGTAATAATAGCACATGGAGGGATCACTTTATGAACTACTGCTCCGTACGTGCATTTTTCTGTATACAAAGTTGAAAAAAGACCAGGTTGAATGCCGAGATGAATCCTGTGCACATGAGCTGCTAGGAACGCTTCTCTCCCGCTGCCTGCCCTTTGCAGCTGATAAGGCCCTGGCTGCTCCGTTGCATTTCAGTTTTCTCTTGCCCTCTTCTCCCCTTGGGCTGGGACACCCTGACATCAGGCCCAAGCCTGATGTGTCTCCTGGCCTGGGACCTGGCACGGAGCAGGCGCTGAACATCTCAGCATGACTGTGGTTCCTCAACATCCCTGGGCTGGCCCACGAGGCCCTGGGGCACCAGACAACATGTGTATGGTGGTATTTCTCCTTACTCCCTCTCACCGCCCTGCAAAGGCCAGCATTAAAACACCTGGCTGTGGCCCAGGGTTAGAAGTGGGCTAAGGGATGGGACAGCAGAAAGTGCCAGAGGAGAGAGAGGGGCCCCTGGTGTGGGGAACCACTGACATTCTGGGCCCTCAGCACCCTGGCCTCTCATCGCTGCTCCCTCTAGCCGGGGTCGGAGCCTCCTCTTGCCTTGTGCGTTCACCCCTGACCCTAAGGGTGCCTGGGCCCTTGCTTAGTCCCCACTTCAGTCTCCAGCAGGGGAGGCTGAGGCCTGGCTTCTCTGCACTTGGCTCTGTGCTCAGGCTGCTCTGAACCTGCCCGGCCCTGCCTCTGACTCACCCCTGCTCACCCTGCCCTGCAAGTTGGGGCCTCCTGGTGGTGCCTGAGTTACAGAGAACTGCAAGCAGACACAGAGCCCCCTCCCCACGGTCTGGAACTTGTCATAGAGGAACTTTGGGCAATGGTCTGGCCTCTCTGGCCTCGGTTTCCCTTTTCCGTAGAGTGGGAGAGCAATTTTGCAGCTGTGGGGTCTGAGGAGTGTGGGAGACCTTGGGAGCCGGAAGTGCAGGGTCAAAGGCCTGCTGGGGAGGGGGGATGGCTAGTGAGGGGCCACACGGCCCTTCCCCCTCAGCTGGGTGGGTCTGCATGGCGGGGGCAGGTGAGGGGGTGGAGAGGTCTGTGCTGCTCTTCCCAGGGTTCCTCTGGGAGGTGGGTGGAGGTGCCGGGGGAGCATGGGAGAGTCAGGGGCCTTGGTTTTGGCCCGACTTGGTCCTAACTGTCTGCAGGCCTGGTCCTGCTTCTATGGGCCTCAGTTGACTCCTTTGTCAAGGGGGCCATTTTGTTCCATTGTCCCTCAGGCCCCCAGAACTCTGAGGCTCTCTCGTGCACGTGTTTGACCTGCCTGGGGTGTTATTTTGGAATCAGTGTCTACATTTAAAAGATCAGAGGCCTCCCGGGGCTTCCCTGGTGGCGCAGTGGTTAAGAATCTGCCTGCCGATGCAGGGGACACAGGTTCGAGCTCTGGTCCGGGAAGATCCCACATGCTGCGGAGCAGCTAAGCCCGTGTGCCACAACTACTGAGCCCACGTGCTACAACTACTGAAGCCTGCGCGCCTAGAGCCCGTGCTCCACAACAAGAGAAGCCACTGCAGTGAGAATCCCGCGCACCACAAGGAAGAGTAGCCCCCGCTCGCCACGACTAGAGAAAGCCCGCGCGCAGCAGCGAAGACCCAATGCAGCCAAAAATAAATAAATTAAAAAAAAAAAAAAAAAAAAAGATCAGAGGCCTCCCAATCAAATCCTGCGTTCCAGCTTCCTGAGCAGGCAGGCAGAGGTCTGGCCTCTTTGGGATTCTCTGTGCCAGCAGCAAATGGGGACAGCTGCTCCCGGGGGCCTCCATTCCCTGGGGGCCCAGCCCCCTGCAGTGTCCACACCTGGGAGCCTAGCCCCGCGGGCATTTGAGTGGAGTCGCTGGCTCCCCTTCCAGCCTGGGGCCGTCCCTGCCCAGGACCCTCTGCTTCCAGCCACGTCAGCCCTGTGGATGTCCCACCCCCAGCAGCCCAGTGGTCCAGCAGCTGGCGCACTTGCACGAACGGGCCTCTTTTCTCTCTGTTTTGCCAACTTAAGGCTTTGGAGGGCAGGTCTGGATTAGTTGGGCCTTGGCTCATGTGTTTATCCAAAGCAAAGACCTAGGTTTCGGGATTTCCGGGGGGTGTCTAGAGCCTCGGTCAGGGCCCAGAGATGGTGTCTGCTTGTGGGGAGGTGGGTCCCTACCTCCTGGGGCCAGGTCCTTCCCCTCCCCCTGCGATGACCCCCATTCTCAGTGTCTCAGCCTGGTCACAGGGCCCTCGGAGACCAGCTCTCCGTCTGCCTGGTGATCTCTTGGCCTCACCTCCACACCCCCACCCGCAAATGCCCACACTCATCGTGTTCTTGGCGGCGCTGCTGACTCTCCGCATCCCTAAGTCCCTTCCCCTCCTTCCTCTGCCTCAGCTCCCCCTCCCCCTCCCCCTCCCCCCCAAGCCTGCCCTGCTCTGTCCCCATGGGCTGCTCCATGATGCCCGTAGCCTCCTGCACCATGGCTGTGTCCCTGGCGCTGGGATGGGGCCTCGGTCCGGCCTCCCAGCCTTGAGCACAGAGTCGGACACACAGTCAGTGCTCAACGCATGTTCTAACGATTGAAGCTGCCTTTTGTCTGAGGGGCAGGGGGCTGGTGAGGAGTCACCGGAGGTCAGGCCGAGATTCTTTCAGCTGTTGCTTGGCCATTGCTGGGAGAGGGAGAAAGGGTAGCCCTAGCCGTCGGGCGAGAGGACAGGGAGGCTCCCTCCCCTCTGACACCATTCCTGGCCACAGCCCTGGGCTCCTGCCCTCAGCCACTTGTAGGCACTCAGGTGTGCCAGCTCCAGGATGGGCAGCGGCCTGCGGAAATCCAGCCGGCCGCGATCCCCTTCCCACCGCCCTGCTCCTCCCCCTCCCGGCTCAAGCCGGCCCAGCTCATGGTGGGCAAACAGAACTAGGGAGGCTTCTCAGGGACCACCCAGGCCAGCTCCTGACACTTTACAGATGGGGAAACTGAGGTCGAAGAGGGGTGGTGACTTGACCTGGAGTCCTGGGACCCTCTCCCAGGTGGCCTGAGTCCTGGGTGGTGCAAAGTCAGTCCTGGGGGTCGGGACATGGCAGTGCCTGCTGTGCGGGGGGCCCCTGCCCCCATCTGAGCAGCAGGGGAGCCAGCCCTTCCCTCGCCCGGTTCCACCTGGCCTGGTGCCTCCCAGAGCTGGCAGAAAGGTAGGGCGGGAGCAAGTCTGAATCAGCCCAGGTGGCTTCAAGTCCCAGCCGGCCCTCCCTGCCCTCAGGCCCTGGGAGCGGGGACTGAGCTCACACCCCAAATCCTCTGCCTTCCCTCCCCACCCATGCATTCAGCCTGGGGCCCAAACATGGCAGGGAGCCAGCCCCAGCCTCTCCTTGGTAATGGAGGCACAACACCCAACAATACAGACTCTTTGCCCTGCCAAGGTCACACCCAAACCTGGGCTTTCATGCCTGGCCGGGGAGAAGCCTGGCTGGGGGAAGGGGGAGGCAGGGGGGGTGGGAGGAGGGGGCAGTAGGGTCCCTGGGCCTAGAGACCCTTCCCTCCCTTCTCAAGCTCAGGGGAGCCAGGGCTGTTGTCCCAGCAGCCTTGGATGCTGTGGCCCCAACCTCAGCCCTTCAGACTTGGTAGCGCGTGGAAGGCGGAGATGGGCCAGGTAGATCACAGGGAGAAGTGTGGGTCTAAGCAAGAGAGCCCTCCTGGGCCAGCTGGGCTGTGGGAAGGGCTCAGGGAGGGAGGGTATGAGAGGGTCCTTCTGTTCTGGCTGGGGGGCAGCAGGGCCTCCTTCCCCAGCAGGGGAGGGGTGGGACGTTCACCAGCCCCCAGGTTGGGGCAGCGGCACTGGGAAGCCGTTCCACCCTCATGTTTGGGGGCTGCTTGGGTGGGTGAGCAGAGGGGGACAGGGCCTGGGGAAGCTGGGATGGCGCTGGAGAGGGGAAGGACAGTTTTTCTGACCTTCACTGGCCTTTGGTTTCTGTGGCCCAGGGCTTGGGATTGTGGGGCGATACAGGCAGACAGGGTCTCTGTCCCTGGGGAGCCCCCGTCAGGGAGGAACATGGCCCCAGACCTTGGGAACTCTGGGTCTGAGGGGGGAGGCCCAGCCTCTGTCCTGGGGAGTTTGGGAACATCCATATGGGTGACAGAGACAGAGGACAGCTGGAGTCACTCAGCTCTGGGGCACGGGGCTCACCGGGCCTCCCTGGTGAATGCCTCTGCCGCTTAGGGAGTGATGGAACCTGAGGGTCTTTCTGCTTCTCTTCCCTGGGTTGGGGGTACCACCCCAGAGCTGATGGGCCCTTCCCCAAGTTACCAGGCCTGGTCAGAGCTGTGATCAATTGAAACTGCTTGTCCAATGCTTGCAGGTTAAGCAGAAACTTCTCCCACCACGTCTGCCTGGCTCTGTGGGGAGGAACCATCATTGGCCCCCCTTTATGGATGAGGAAACTGAGACTCAGGGACGTGAGATGCCCGTGCTAGAGGGCTTGGGTCCTATGGGCCAGACCACTGTGTTTAGAGTGCCAGCTCTCTGACGTTTGGGGGAATCTGAGGCAGGCAGACCCTGGGCAGTGCAGGGAAGGGCAAGTCAGATCTGTGTCCCTGCTGTCTCCCAAGTCCTGAGACCCGGTGTGTGCCGTCCCGGCTCTCGGCCCCTCTGTTAGGCCCTGTACCCTGCTTCAATCCCCGGGGGACCAGAGGGGAGGGTGGGGCCGGGGAGACTGGGTCCTGCTGAGGCTGCATCTTCCACGCCCACGGCCCACCGAGGCTGAGTCAGGGCCGGGCAGGAGCTACGGGGTGGCAGCTTTCCCAGGACCAGCCCGGGCGGTATCCACATTCCTCACAAGCTGGGTGCGTCTGGGCTTGGCCAAGCTAGGAGTCCTGGGCCCCGCCCAGGCCCCCGCCTGCCCCAGAGCCAGCTCAGCACCATGGCCTTGGCCTTGTAGGGACCCCGCCTGGACCGGGGTGTTGGAACTGCTTGCCTTGCACATACCTGCTGAGTGGGGCGCAGGCTGGGGTGGGGGGGATCCTGCTGGAGCCCCAGCCCCCCACCATGGCCCGGGCATTGGGGTGCCCACTGCTCACCCCCTCCTCAGGCCCCCCCTTTGCCTCTGCGCTTGGAGACCTGGAGGCTGAGGCTTATGCCGCCCATCTGCGGTTTGGGCCTCGGTCTTGCTCATGGCTCAGCAAGCGCTGGTGGAAGGGCGAAGCGTGTTCTGACAGCTGGGGGGTGACGAGGGCCCCTCCAAGGCCAGGAAGCAGCAGGGGGCTCATCCTGTTTGTAGCCCCCAGTCTCTCAGGGAGGGCTTTGTCCTCAGCAGCTTGGAACCCTGGGTGCCAGGTGCGGTGCTGGGGCGGAGGCTCTGAGTGGGCCCTGTGCCCACGGGGGCTCCAGCTCTGGGGGCTGCCTACAGCTTGCCCCTGCCTGCTTCCTCTGCATGCCCGCCGGGCTCTCTGCAGGGCAGGGGGCTGCTAGGGATCCATGTAGGGGTTGGTCAAGGTCAGTCCCCACCTCTCCTTTGTGAAACGTTGCCCGCAGTCCACCTCCTCTCTCTGGGCCTCAGTTTCCTCTCCTGTCAAAGGAGGACAGACCCCCCTACCTACCTGCTGGGTGGGGTGCAGGCTGGGGTCGGGGGGAATGTGAGGCCCCTGGGCTCTTGGTGGGCGGACTGTGACCTTGAGACTGAGACGGGCTGTGCTGGGCCACCTCCCCCTCCCCACCGGGGGACCCTCCACCCCAGCTCCGCAGTTTCCCCATCAGCCTCTGTGGGTCAGGCCAGGCCCCTGCCTGGGGGTAGGGGAGGTAACCTCAAATCTGGGATCTGGGGACCCTGTCCATGGTTCCCCACTTCCTCTGAGGGCTGCTGGTGGAGCTAGCGTTTCATTCGCTCCAGCGAATGGCTGCCAGGCGCCACTTGCCTTCCCGAGTCACCCAGTTCTGCAGCCTCAGCAGTTCTGAGTTCAGCCCGTGGGGCCTGGGCTGGTCGCCTCTGTCATGTCCCGGCAGCAGGCAGGGCCGGGCTGTTTCCTGGGCAGGCCCAGGGCTGCTTGGGCTGCAGAAACCACTTTCCAGGCCTTGGTGGGAACCAACGGGCCCTGGCCCAGCGCCCAGGGTGGGCGTGGGAATTCTGTCCTGCATGGAAGGTCGGGAAGGGTGACACCGGGGCTGTCGGAGGAGGGGCAGGGGACAAGCTGAGATGTCAACTCAGCATGTCACTTGGACAGGCAGCAGGCTGAGTGCCAGGCGACCAGGGGGCCTGGGCCAGGGGAGGGGGGAGCAGGTGGGCACAGCCCCTACCCCATCTAGCCCATCACTGAGCACCGCTCAGGCTCCCCCCTCCCCAGCTTCCGACGGCTGAGCCCTAGAGCCAGCGTTCTGGGTGACCCTGTTCCTGCGGACCCTCTAGGGCAGCACTTCGCCCTGGGAGTGGTGCTGTTTGCAGTGGAAGGAAGTGCCTCAGCCCCTGAAAGCCCGCTCTGTGTCCTGGTGTCCTTGGGCTAAGGATGGTTCAGTGTGTGTGTGCGTGTGTGTCTGTGTGCGTGTGTGTGCGCACATGTTTGTGTTGGGGGGAGGCAGTTGCCCCAGTGGAGGTGGATTTCTGGACATTCAGACCAGGGTCTCTCTAGCTGGATTCTGAACCCTGAAGGGTTCTGGGAGTTAGCACTGCGAACTGGGCCCGGGGCAGCCTGGGAAACCGTGGGAACAGGTGAGAACAGGTTGGAAGGGTGCGGCAGCAGCTGGAACATGTAGGCTGGAGCAGCTCCACCCTCCCTCATACAGGAATGGGCGTTGGCTGGGGAGCTGGGACCCTGTGCCTTCCCCATGCTGTCCCCAGATCTGCTCCGCTGGCCTCCCCAGCCCCTGCTCCCTCCCGTGGGGCATCCCCACACCCCCTCACTCCTTGCTGGGCTAGAGCCAGTGGCTCAGCTGGGCCAGGCTGCTTGGGAGAAGCTGGCCACTTTTCCTGAAGATTCCCAGGTTTTTGGTTTGCACGTTTGTTTCTGACCCTCTGCACAGACAGACTCTGTCACTCACGGGGGTCGTGTTCTGATGAGTTAGGGAAGCACACGGCTCACCTATGGGGTGTTCCCTGAACCAGTGGATGGAGTTTCTGGGCCAACTCTCCTCCTGGGATAGGGGATGAGGGCACCTGCCATTCCCAGAGCTTCTGGACACACTGTTGGCCTCTGCAGAGAGGCTCTGTCCTCGCCTGTCCTTCACGGTTGATCAGGGAACCCTGTAGCCATCAAGAGAGAGGCCGTGCTCCTTAGCAGAGCATACAGGGCCTTCCACTGCGGGCCCCTGCCCGCCTCCTCAGGCCCAGCTCCCATCTCGGCCTCCCCAGCCAACCCCCCGCATCCGGGGCGTCTCACTTCCCTGAGGGTGCCAGGCCCCGGGGCCTCCCGGTTTTTGCACATGCCAGTCACCTGCCAGGAAGGCTAGTGTCTACCTGTGACCCTTATGTATACCGGTCCCTGCTCAGACCCCTGCCCCAGCTGTCCTGCCTCTTGGGCTGCATCGGGGGTCCCCCTTAGGTGCTCCCACGGCCCACCTGGTCAACCAGCTTGTGATGTCTGGTGCCTCCCCCGGGGACCGAGCTCCCTAAGACCAGGGCCCACTGTCATGTGTGTCCCCTGCCACGTCCCCAGGCTCTCCCTCACGGAGGTCGGGGAGTGAGAGGATGAACTAGTGAATGGGTGCAGGCAGCTTGGGGAATTCCTCTGAGGCCTGCAGACTTGTAAAGGGCTGTCACGTGATCCTGGCCCTGATTCTGCTCCCTCCAGTCTGAGGAAAAACATCCCTCTACCTTGGGATTGGGGCCTCCTGGGCAGATTCCAGAAATCTCTCTGAGAGCAAGGTGGGTAGAAGCTCCCCACCCCCCCAGGGGGAGGACTCAAGGTTAATGGGCCAGTGTGCATGGCAATGGCTGCTTTGTGTGAGTGGGTGGGTAAAGGACAAGCCGTGAGAGGCTGTGTGAGTGTGCACAAGTGTGAAAGTGCCCACGAGTGTGTGAAAGTGCCCACGAGTGTGTGAAAGTGCCCATGAGTGTGTAAAAGTGTGAGCGTGAGTCTGTGAATGTGAATCAGTGTGAGGCTGTGCACGTCTGTATGCATGTGTGAGGGTGTGGACACGGGTGAGTGTGCATGGGCGTGTGGGTATTAGGGTGTGTAAGTCTGTGAGTGTGAATGTGTGTGAGTCTGCGTGAATGTGCGTGAGAGCTGATTGTGAGTGTGGGTGTGGGTGTCTGTGAATGTGTATATACTCTGTGCGAGTGTGTATGGATCTATGAGTGTGTGAGTTCGTGTGCATCTGTGATTACGACTGTGTGAGTCTAGGAGTGTGAGTGTGACTATGTGAAAGCTGTGGGTGAGCGTGTGAAGGTGGGAGCCTGAGTGTGTGTATGTGAATGTGCCTGAGAGCGTAAGAGTCTACGAATGCGTGTGAGTGTGTGGTATGAAGTTGTATGAGTGGGAAAGTGTGAATGTGAGTGTGTAAATGCACGAGTGTATGAGTGTGTGAATATGTCAGTCTGTGAGCATGTGACCATGGGCGTGTGAATGTGCGTGTAAGCTGTGTGTAAAGGTGTGGCTAATCCTGGAGGGTGGTGGCAGGGGACCCAGGGCCGTGGTAGAAGCTCAGGTCTCCCCTTCCCCAGGGTGGAGGTCAACCCCAGGGAACCCTCCCAGGAGTCTGGGGAGACCCTAGGAGCTGCCAGGCTCATGTTTGCCCCAGAAGTTGACTCAGAGGGGCAAGGGGTCTTTCCCTGTTCTAGAGAGAGCTGAGGTCAATCTTTATTAGAAAGAAAAAAAGTACCACCAAATGGATTCAAAATAATATCTACAAAATATGGGTAGGATTTAAGAATTAAGACAACAAACACCTGTGAACCCACCACCCGATTTTAGAAACGTTGACAGCACCCCCTCCCATCTCACCCCGACCTGCAGTGTGGATTCTGTGCTGTTAATCCCTTGCTCTCTTTGCAGATCTGAAGCACTTCTCTCCAGGCCCCGTGGGTGAGACACAGGCCTCTTTCTGCCTGTCAGGCTGCCAGCGGGGCCAGAGCGGCTCAGTGCTGCCTCCTGGGGGCGCGGGACGCCGGCCTCCTCCCTCTCCGCGTCGCCGCCGCCTGGGTAGGCGCCCCCGCCAGGTCACTCTGCAGACCCCACAGAGGTGCACGTACTCGCTGTGCACGCACGCGCAAGGCACGCCCGGACACATGTGCACACCAGGCACTCACAGAGCTTTGCACGCAGACGTGATCCATCTATTGTGAAGGGAGCAGGTGCCATACTCTGTGTGGGGCGCTCCAGCAGGAGCCAGCCCACAGCAGCTGCTGCCCCAGGGAGCTGGAGGCAGGAAGGGGGTGGTCCTCACGAAGGGGGTCCTCGGGGACCCTTCCACTCAGGGCTGGGGGAGTCTCGGTAAGAAGTACCTTTAGGGTGAGCCATTTAATAGAAAGGTCTAAGAACGGGGTTGCCGGAGGAGGGCTTTGTGCCAGAGGCAGGGAGAGGTTTTTTGGAGATGGAGAACGAGGGGAGAGACATAATGCAATGCACAGGCCAGCTTCAACAAGGAATTTCATGTCCATTGGCCTGGAATGGACGCAATGGCCCAGCCGGGGCCCCTGGTGCTACGGGGGTCATGGGACTACAGGGAGAGGAGCTGAAGACGGTGAGGAGGAGCCAGGCCCCTGGAGAAGGCGCCGGTGTGAAGCGCAGGTGGAGGATGTCTTGAGTCCCGTGGTCCCTCCGCTAGTCGCAGGTGCCACCTCCCAGGACTGCTTGGCAGAGGCGCACGACCCAGGGCGGCCAGCAGAGGGCGCTCCCGCTACAGATTTGAGGCTCCACTCGGCGCGGTCTTGAGCCCGGGGTTTAACTAGGATCAGATCATTCTTGGAAAGCGCCCGGGCCTGCAGTCCTGATGGAAGCATTCTGGCTTCCCCCTTGGGGGCTACGGAGCAGAAGGGTGAGAAGAGACGACCACCTGAGGTGGGAGCCCCACGAGTGTCCTCCTTCTCCCTTTCCTCTGCTCCCTGGTCAGATGCTGTCCGGTCAGTGTTTGCATCCCCTGTCTCCAGGTGGCGACCTTGAAATCAACCCAGAAACGCGACTGGCTCTCCTAACCTGCCCTGGAAGTCTTCCTCGAGGCCAGCCAGCTTTTCTAGAACGTTCCCCAAGGAACTAGTCCCCGGGCTCTGCCTCGGGAGTCTCCCCGCTTCCCTCGCTGGCCACTAGGTGGAGGACTTCCTCGCCTGGTGCCCAGGAGGCTTCCCCAGCTGCCACATCCACCAAGCCCGTGGATGCTAGAGTTTTCAGGACCAAATGCAGCCCTTTGTCTTCTGCCACAAAGCGTGACAGGCTTCCACGTGGCCGGTTGGTGGGCCCAGCCAGGTCCAGCTGACTCAGACGAGGTGGCAGCCCCATCAATCCCTTGGTGGTGGTGGTGGTGGTGGGGGATTATGGAGGAGAAAGTCCCTTCATTTGTGAGTGCCTCCTTCCACACCCTGGCATCTCCACCCAGGCAGAGGCACCTCGAACTCAGGTCATTCACGTATTCATTCATTTCTGCAGTTATCAAGCACCATTTGCTATGTCTGTTCCTGGGGGCAGAAAGGAGGCAGGGTCCCTGGCTGAGTAGAGGAGGAGACAGGAAATAGGTGTGACCACACAGGGTGGTACGTGCTTTGAGGTCAGTGAATTGGTTTCTTCCTCTGAACCCCGCTTTTCTCTCTGGCTTCTCGGACCCAGTCAGTGGCATATTACCTGCCCATCTGCTCAACCCCGAAAATGCAGAGTCATCCTGATGCCTCCCCTGCTTAGGCCCATCTCCCTGTCGGCCACTGTGTCCCATCCTTGCCCTCATCATCTCTCTCCCAGGCCATCCCTTTAGCCCCGGAGCTGGCCTTTGGCCCCCTTCCGGCTTTCACATCGCCACCAAAGTGAGCGCTTCTTCAAACTACCTGATGCCCAGAGGCATAAAAGAAAAAATTAGCAAATGTGACCTAAGGGAAATCGTTTTGTCTGGGGAAAAAAACACTGTAAACAAAGTTGGAAGACCAGTGGTCAGCTGGGAAAAGACATTGCAACCCATGTGGGAAAGGCCTCCTTCCCACGTTGACCAAAAGCTCACACAAGTCAGGAGGGACAAGATCCCACAGAAAAAAAAAAAAATGGTGAAGACTAGGAAGAGCTGGTTCATAAAAAACAAGAAGGGTGCTGGGTTTGGCAGCACATGTACTAAAACTGGAACAATAGAAGATTAGCATGGCCCCTGGGCAAAAATGACACCCAAATTCGTGAAGCATTCCATATTAAAAAAAAAATGATACAAATGAACTTATTTAGAAAACAGAAACAGACTTTGAAAACACACTTATGGTTACCAAAGGGGAAATGTAGGGGGGAGGGACAAACTAGAGTTTGGGGTTAACAGATACACACTTCTATATATAAAGTAGATAATCAACAAGGACTTACTACTGTATAGCACAGGGAACTCTACTCAATATTCTATAATACCTATATGGGAGAAGAATCTGAAAAAGAATGGATATATGTTTATGTATAACCAAATCACTTTGCTGTACACCTGAAACTAACACAACATTGTAAATCAACTCTACTCCAATATAAAATAAAAATTAAATTAAAAAAACCAACCAAACAAGAAGGGACCAAAAAATTTAGGGAAGGATAGTCAGTCTTACTCATGATTAAAGAAATGGTAACTGAAGCAATAGAGAGGACTTTTTCAACTATCAAAAAGACAAAACTTGGAAAACAACAACAAACTTCAAAGCTTGATGAGACTCAGTGCTGATGGGTGTGGGTAGGTGGAGGGAGGAGTTATTCTCATTCATGGTGGCTGGGAACGAAAATTTGTAGAACTTTTCAGGAAGACTTGGAGGTGAAGATCCATGACTGGTACAGGGCCCTGGGGCTGCCCGTGACCTTTTTTTAAAACTATGGCAATTTCAAATATACACAGAAGTAGAGAGAATGGCAGAACAAACTCCCATATGCCCATCACTCAGTTTCAATAATCGTCAACATGCTGCCATTCCTTTTTTTTCTCTTTTCAATATTTTTTTAATCAAAGTATAGTTGATTTACAATGTGTTAATTTCTGCTGTGCAGCAAAGTGATTCATTTATACATATATATATTCTTTTTAAAATATTCTTTTCCATTATGGTTTATCACAGGATACTGAATATAGTTCCCTGTGCTCTACAGTAGGACCTTGTTTTTTATCCATTCTGTATATAATAGCTGACATCTGCTAACCCCACACCCCCACTCCACCCCTCCCCCAACCCCCTCCCTCTTGGCAATCACCAGTCTGTTCTCTATGTCCGTCAAAATGGGGCCATCCTTGTTTCTTCTCTCCCCTCCACCATCTTCTGTGGGGGAGATTAGAGTATTTTAAAGCAAAGATATAATTTCAATTCACTCTGAATGAAAATTTGGCAAGAGCTATCAAAAGAGAAAATGGATCTACCCTTTCACCCAGCAATCCCACGGCTAAAATTTCCCCTAAGGGTATATTTGTAAAAGTTCACCAGGCTTATGTTCAGGGAGGTTTATTACGCCATTGTTTGTAAAAAACCTGGACACCGTTTTGGGGGGGACAGGAGTGAGTGAATTACAGCTCACAGTCACGATGGATTAAAGAGAGTGAGGTGGCTCTCCAAGAGATATTATTAGCTGGGAAATTGAGACATTGAAGAGATCAGTCATATCCCTTTGTATAATTAAAATCTCTATAAACAGACAAATTGAAACAAAACAGTACAGCAATGCTTGGATGACTGTATTGCTATAGAATAAAGTCCAAACCCTGCAGCACACTTTTCATGGAGGTCTCTCTTTCCAACTTTCATTCTAGCCATTTCTCCCACTAATATGCCCTATGAATTGGCCATTGGATTCCCAAAATGGGTTCCAAGGAACCGTAGCTCCACATGCACCTCCTGAAAGTGGGTCCATGGGTGATTAAGTTTGGGAAACGCTTAGCGCTCTATCTTCTCCTTGTACAGTCACAATGCACATTAGTTTGTTAAGGGCTCTGGGAATTCTGCAGTCAAACAAACAAAAACTGCTTGACATGGATGTACGTGCCTTACCCTGGTCTCCCAGGCTCTGGAGCATGGTTCTCAGCCTTGGCTCTCATTAGCACCACCTGGGCCCAGCTCTGTGCATCAGGGCTGAGACCACTACTCTGCAACGTTGCCCTGCCCCTTTCTGAGCTTATGTAGCCCCACTCTCTCCTTTACTCACCCCACCCCAGCCATAATGGCCCTTCTTCTAGTTCCCTGAAAAGGAGTGTCTTGGTTCAGCCCCAAGGCCTTTGCACTAGCTCTTACTTTGGCCTGGAATGCCTTTCCCTGCACCCGCTCGCTCCTTCCTTAATTCAGTTTTCCCCTTAAGTGTCACTTAGAAGAGGCCTTCCTGCCCTGCCCAGGAAGCACTCACATTCCCTTTCATGTTTCCTTGAAGAATGTTTCATTCTCTGGATTAATTACTGTCCATCTTACCCCCTAGAATGTTTGCTCCATAAAAGCAAAAATGGTTTCTTTTGTGTTCATCACCATATCCCCAGAGCCTAGGGCAGTGCCCAGTACACAGTAGGTGCTCAATTAATAGTAGCTGAACAAATGTGTTTCCTTCGAGATCTGCTTTCCTTTTGCTCCCCCTGAAATTGTGATCCAGCTGCAAGTCTCCTGATGGCCCCCAAACGCGCTGGGCGCGTCCCCACTTCTGCCTGGATGAATTCTCACCTCGTCTTCTCTGCCTGGCAAAGCCCTGCCCTGGCTTCGAAACCCAGCTTTCTGGTCCCTCCCTATGAAACTGCCCTCAGCAGCCTGGTCTGAATGAGTCGCTCCTTCCCGCTCCTCCCAGGTGCTTGTACACACACACCTTCATCACCACACAGTAACATGGTGCTTGGATGGACTGTTCGTCTGTCTGTCTCTCGCTCACCTGCCTGCATTCATTAAGGGCAGGGCTAGCTGACTCAGTGCCGAGTTCTTGGGCACCCAGCCCAGTGATGGCCACACCATGAATGCGATGAATGGGTGCAGAGCAAAGCCCAGCATTGGGCTCTTACTGCCTGCATTTATCCAGCCAGCATTGATTGGGCACTTCCTGTGCGCAAAGCACCGAGTTAGACCTTAGAGTGGGTCCAGAGATAAACAGAAAGCCATCTTTTGGCTGTAAAGGATTATCATTCCAGAAGGGAAGCAGATCCAAATAATTCTAACACAAGTGAGAGTGGCTAGCACTCATTGGTGCTAGAATGGGCTGGGGGAGTGTATTAATTTCCTATTGCTCTTGGAACAAATGACAACTTTAGGGCCTTAAAGCAAAAGACACTTATTACGTTACAGTTCTGGAAGTCCGAGGTCTGAAATGCATCTTAGGAGGCTAAAGTCAAGGTGTCAGCAGGGCTGAGCCCCTTCTGGAGGCTCTAGGGGAGAATTGTCCCTTGTCTTTTCCTGTTTCTAGAGTCTGCTTCCCTGGCTCATGGCTGCATCACTCTGACCTCTGCTTCTGTTGTTACATCTCCTTCTCTGACTCTGACCCTCTTGCCTCCCTCGTTTAAGGACACTTGTGGTTATATTGGGCTCAACCAGATAATCCAGAATAATCTCCCCATTGCAAATCCCTTGACTTAATCACACCTGCAAAGTCCCTTTTGCCATATAAGGGGATAAGGCCGTGGACGTCTGCCTAGCACAGGGAGGGAAGGGTTACATCTCACCCCGGGGGCCTTCACCTAGCCAGCTTTGGAGTCATTGATCCTTCCCCCGAATCCCTGGTGTACACGAGGACTGGGGCCAGCTGCTGTGACAAGCTATCTCATGTAAGCCTCACAAAGAGTTTTTCATGGAAGCCGAGTAGCCTCATTTTGCAGATGAGGCTAAGAGAAGGGATATGACTTGTCCACGGCAGAGTCCATATTGACCCAGGCTCTTGCACTTGGCCTTCTGAGCTCTTTTCATGAGGTGCGGAGTCGTGATCACAGATAACATGCTTCACGATGGGGGTCGTGAAGATCAGGGGCTGTGGTTCCTCCCCCACAAAACCTTGCTGGAGAAAGTGTATCACACCTGAACTGTTAAATAACAAGCCCCAGGGCCCGGGTTCTGAGGCAGAGGCAGGGACAAGGGGGCTGTGAAACTGCCAGGTTGGGGCAGCTTCAGGGACGAGGCCGGGTTTAATGGCGAGGAGCAGGTGAGGGGCCTGGGGTGGGGCGGAGTATTCCATGGAGCCCAGGCCTCTGCACAGGCGTGCTCTCCCTGTTGGTCAGCCACGTGGATCATCCTGCGGTGGGCTGGGCTGTCAAAGAGCCAAGAGCGCCCCTTCCTGCCGGCGGTGTCAGGTGAAGGAAGGAGGCAGGCCATGCTCAGAGCAACCCCAGGCTCACACGGGGGAGACACGGCCTCCACCCCCAGCGAGCTCCCAGTCTGAGTGGGGAGATACAGCTTCTATCCTAGAAAGCCTCCACTCTGAGGGGAGAGACAAAGCCTCTCTCTCGGGGAGCCCGGGCCGCACCTGCCCCTGGAGGAAATCACTCAAGAGCATTGAAGAACAGGGACCAGTGAGGGTGAATTAACGGAGAGCAACCAGCCTCGCAGGGCATGGAGGGCGAAGAGCAGAGTGGGCAGGCGGGGCAGGGCCCAGGGGCCTGGGAGGCTGGGGTTTCTGACTTGGTTCCCCCAGACCCTGCAGGGCAAAGGGGAGGGGGTGAGCACCAGGTCCGAAAGCCCGCCCACCTGACCTGCTGCCCTCTCTTCCTCCCCCATAACTCCCTGAGGCCAAGGAAGGGGGGAGGGAGGGAGGGGCAGAGGGGAGGGGCTGGCCCTGTTAGGCTGGAGTCTTCTAGCCTGGGAAGAAGCCAGGGTTCCCTCCCTCGCTGGAAGGCCGAGGCTCCCCTTCCCAGACCTCCTCTCCACCCGTTCCTGCTGTTTCTAGGCCCTCCCTTGCCCTCTCCTCCTGTCCTGGGTCCCGTGGGGGCCCTGGGACCTCCGGGCCCTTTCTGGGGCGGGGCCCTGGACAGCGGATGTGGCTCTGTCCGGAGGGGGCGGGGTTTCCCCGGGCGGCTGAATCCGGTCTTGGGTCCACCCCAGGCACATGTTTCCTGGAAGCCAGTTACTGGGAGGTGGCTGAGTGTGCTTGTGCGGGGAAGGGAGCACCTGAGGACCCCTGGAGTTCAGGGGGCACTGCAGGACATCCCACCTCCGACTCTCCTAATCGTGCCTCCTGGGAGGCGGGAGCCAGGACCGCTCCCCGCCTCCCGTAAACCCCGCCCCGCCCCGAGGCGGAGGGTGGGGCCTTCTTTGGAGTCAGACATAAATCATTAGTGGGTGGATCTGGGCGGGGTGGCCCTGGGGCCTCAGGACAGAGGCTGAGGAAACGGAATAGAGGAAGAGGATTCCACCTGAGGGCAGGTGTGGCGGGGTGAGGGTGCCTTTGGCAAGGGGTGGGGAGGCTTCAGGGCTGAGGTAAAGGGAGGGGCACCTGTGAGCTCCTTGGTGACCTATACTGGGCAAGGTGCCTGCAGGTGAGAGGGACTACGTGTCTGTGAGGAAAGGAGCTGACAGGTCCTAGTGGCAGGGTCTGGGGGTGGGGTCCAGTCTTTGGGACCCCAGAAGAATTTGGGGTCCTCTCCTCACCAGCCAAGCCAAAGTCCAAGCTGGGAGCCCACCCCCAGATCCTGGACCTCTCACTTCCCCAACCTCACCTGATACGGATGGACCCTTTCCCTTGGGGGGAGGGTAGAGGTAGCCATGTATTCCTTTCCTGGGCCCCTGTCTCCGCCCCGGTCATGGCCCAGGCTCCCTGTTCCTAACAACTCAGCGAACACTTACAGAGCACCTGCTGCATACCTGCCGTGCCCTGGGTTCTGGGTGGGGGTGGGCACTGTCCTAGGAAGGTGACAGTTAATGCTCGGGGGGCCTGTAGGAGCCAAGGTCGGCTGGGCCGATGTGGCGAGACCTTTGTCAACATCGATACGCATCTATCGAGCATCAAGTGTATACGGGGCCCCCAGGCCACCCTACACCTTGTGCCTTCCATCAACATCGTAGGGTGGGTACGGTCCTGGGGACTCTCCCCCCACACCCTAGTCCTGCTCAAATCTGAGACAGGCTCTGTCCTAGTCAACCCGAGAGCACGCTGGCCGTTCAGCAGCCTCTAGCGAGGAGATCCAGGGCCTGTGGCGTTGGGCAAGGCTGGGGCTGGCTGGGGACACTGGGGGATGCTGGGAGTTGTCCCAGCCGTCTCCCTGGGGCCTCCTCCTCCTGTCCCCTGCCCCCTGTGCTGGACCTCCGGCAGGCTGTGGGGTTGGATCGCCTCCTCCTTTTCCTCTCCTCCTCCTCCTCCTCGTGGGCCAAGCTGCTGACAACCGTGAGGGCTGTGGGCCTGGCTCTGCCCCTCTGGCTGCTGGCTGGGAGGACAGGCCCGGGCAGGAGAATTCACAGCCGAGAGGACCTTGGCATAGCCCTCCGACCGGCTCCTGCCAGGCCTTCCTCCCCTGGCAGGGGGAGTGGGCGCTGCTGGGGCCCTGCTGCAGGCCAGGCTCGGCTGCTAGCGCCCGGCTGCCCTGCCGCTCCGGCACCCTGGGCCTCAGTTTCCTCATGGCGTCGTTGGCAGGATCTGGCTAGGGCTGTCCTGAGCTGTGAGGGAGGAGTGTCCGGGCTCTTCTTAGGCCTGCCAAGGGTGGCCACACTTTCCAGAGGGCCAGGGAGGACTTCCTGGCTCTGACCCTGTCCTTTCACCTGGGGAGAGGGCTTGAGCCGGGCCTGTCCTTCAGCAGCAGGTGAGGCCTCTCTGGGCCGAGGTTCTGGAGGGGGCTTCAGAGGTGGCAGAGTCTCCAAAGGCCAGAGGCAAAGGGCCTAGGGGTCACTGGTGTGGACACACACCGAGGCCCAGACCTTGACACACAGCCTGACATCGGGGGGTGGCAAATGGAAGTGATGGGGGGATGGTGGGACCTTGGTGATTTTGGAGGGAGAAAGGAAGGTTAGTAAACTCTCTGCCCCTTCAAACTGGGCCTCAAGACTAAGGTCTGAGGGCTTTGGAGGTGGGGTGCGGGCTGGGATGCAGGCTCTGAGAGAGGCAGAGGGTGGGTGGTGCCCTGTGGCCTGGCCCCCTCCCCCGGCCCCTGGCTCTGCTCGAAATTCACTTCTCTGAACTGAGTGAGGCCTGTCTGGTGGGAGGAGGTCAGTCAGCTTCTGGGGGAGGGGGCTTCCTGGGAGAGTGGCTCCAGTGGGAAGGGGGAAGGTCATTCCCTGTGAAGGTGAGTGGGTGGTGCAAGGCTGGCCTCTGAGCCATTCAGGTGACCCCAGGTTCTACTTCTTCCCTTCCCCAAGACTGTCCTGGAGCAGGAGGAAGTCCTCCCTGGTGTCTGGCCTCATGGAAGAGCCCCGGTGTTCTGACCTTGCTCCCTAGCCTTGACCTTGAGCCCCCTCCGTGCCCCCAGGAACCCTGAGAACCCCCAGACTTTACAGGCGGGGTGGGAGCAGGATGAACTCAATCAGGTTGTCCCCTCTCCCACAGTAGCTTGTGGAGTCCCCACTCTCCAAGCAAGGAGACATCCTTGCGTGCGAGGGCACTCACTTTCTTTCCCTGTGTGTGGGCCGAGAGCCCAGGCCAGCCACGTGTCTCCCTCCGCCCCTGCCTGGCCCGAAGGCCTCGCTGTCCCTGGAAGCTCCCCATTCAGACAGGCCCGGTGCAGACGCCAGGGTACTGGCAGCACATAAATCATTAGCACTGAAGCGATTAAGGCTGGTAATCTCCTGGCTGGGCGTGGGCGGTTGCCAGCTGCCAGGATGTGGGATTGTGCTTTGTCCTCGCAGAGGCCACGCTTCCCCAGGGCGCGGCGCCGTGGGGGGGTACCCGCCGCACAGGTCCTGCTTCTCCTGCGCCCCGCATCTCCTCTGGGGGCCCCTTGGGAGTGTCTTCCCGCCGGTACTGTGGGGGGGGGGGCGGGTGTGTGAGCAGGAGTGCCCTCTGCTTCCTTCTCTCCCTCAGCCCCAGCTTGACTGATGTCAAACATCTCTCCTGATTCCCTCAAAGACCCCCCTGGGAGGCAGGAATTACCCCCGTTTTGCAAATGAGGCAACTGAGGCTCTTGAACTGACTCCCTGAAAGGTTTGGATCCAAAGCTCCCTCAGGTCAGTGGCTGTGACTATTCCCCTCAGATAGGGCAGCCCCCAGGCCAGGGGCTACGTCTCCTCCCACAGACTTGGAATAATCCCAAGAGACCTGGGGGGCTCCCTCAGGTCAGAGGCTGATTCGCCCCCCCCCCAGCCTGGGGGGCTCCCTCAGGGCCACATTGTACGGGGTAGGGGAAGGTGTCCCCTGCATCTCTCCACCCTCTCCCTGGGACCCAAGAATGCTGGGTGGGGGGCCAGACCAGCCCCAGGCTCTGGGCCTGTGGAGCCTTGTTCCAGGCCCTTTCTGGCTCCCAGGGCTGGGTTCTCCGGACTCCCCCCAAGAATGAGCTCAGCCACCTGATTGCGGCTGAGAATGGAGGATCACCCTACCCCGGGGTTGCGGCTCCAATACCACCTTTGTTTCTAACAGACAGTGGGCTGCTAAGAAGCCATCGTGCCCAGGCCAGGCTCGGGATGCACTTGGTGTGTCCAGCCGGAGCCCTGGGCCCTGGGCGGCTGGTACAGAAGCAAATTACACAGCTGGGGTTTTGGGTCTGTCTTCAAGAGCCAGGGGCCCAGCCGCCCTTTAGCCTGGCTATAAAGGGCTATAAAGGGCTACCTGGGGTCTCTGTGCAAATCAGACCCTGCGCCTGACTTGTGGACACCATGGCCTCCACCACCACCAGCATCCACCGGCTTTCCACCTCCGGCTCCGTCAAGGGCCTGTGTGTGCCCAGTGGCGGGGGTTTCTCTCGATGTCTTCCATCCGTGTTGGGGGTGCCTGCCGGCCCCGCAGCCTTCTGGGAGCCAGCAGCTCTGGCAACATGTCTGTGTCCTCGTCCCACTTCTCCGTGGGCACGGGGGGCAGCTATGGCAGGGGCTGCTCCTGCAGCCTGGGTGGGGGCTTTGGTTCCAGCTTTGGGGTGGCAGACGCCCTGCTGGGGGGCAGCGAGAAGGAGACCATGCAGAGCCTCAACGACCGCCTGGCCTCCTACCTGGACAAGGTGCGTGCTCTGGAGGAGGCTAATGCCAACCTGGAGGTGAAGATCCACGACTGGTACAAGAAGCGGGGCCCCGGGCCCGCCCTCGACTACAGCCACTACGTCAAGACCATCGAGGACCTGTGGAGCAAGGTGGGCGCTCCCTGCCCTCTGTCCTTAGTACCTGCTTCTGAGTCACACCATCCCAACTTTGGACCTTTGCCAACATTTCTCCTCCAGCCTAGGTCTCCATCCCTTGCCCATTCATTCATTCACTCACTCTCTCACTTGCTCTGGAACCCAGCCCTGTACCAGTCACTGGTCCCAGGCCTGGAGGACATCCCATGCTGGGAGGCTGTTTGGAGTTCCTCCTTTCTGGGAGAGGGTATTTGGGGTGGGTGATAGAGGAGTGGGCAGGGAAGGCTTCAGAACCTTGACTGAGGGCAGCAGATGGCATTCCAGGTATAGAGATCAGTGTGGACAAAGGCATAGATGTGGGAACAAGTTTGGTGTGGCTGCTGGGAGATGAGGCTCAATGTCTCCTTCTCACTATCCCATTCTCCTTTGAGTTTGCCCCCCACCCCGCCTGCCTCACCTCCTCCAGGCAGTCCTCCTAGATGGACGGCACTTGCCTTTTATCCTTGGATCTGGGGGTCCCTTCCGCACTTTGAGGTTCAGTCTATGCTCTGTTCATTGGGCTGATTTCACTGAGTCTGACATGTTCTCACAGCTGCTTTCATTGTTGGTCCTCCTCACTCCTTCCATGATGGTCACTGTGGGGGTCCCTAAGAGCGGAGGCTGTCTCTGCTTGCAGATTGGTGGGGGGGTGGTCCCTGAGGAAAGGAGCTGTGTCTTCCCACTCAGACTGGAAGCTTCCAAGGGGAGATATTTCTCTAACTTAGTCTGAGGGAGGAGACAACACACATACACACACACACACACACACACACACACACACACTATGATCTCTGTGAACATGACCTTGGCATTCTGTAAACACGGCACCTGGGTCTTCTGCGCAAACCTTGCCCCTGGAGGGACTTACAGGGCTGCAGCCTCCAGAGGCAGGAGAGAGGTCAAAGAGGTGCAAGAGCCGGGCTTGGGGAGAGCCGGGCTGGAGGCTGGCTGGCCCGGGGTCAGCCCACTCAGTTTCCTGGTGGAGAACCAGGCCTGCTGCCCTGCGAGGGGCTTTGCCTGCTCCTGTCCGGGACCCAGGCCCGGAAGGGAACTCCAGCAATTGTCCACTGGAAGCAGAGCTACTGGGAGTGCCAGATCAGACACTGGGCTTGATCTGGGCAGCAGGGAACTCAGGGGAGCCCTGGTGAGTCAGTGTTCCTGAGCTTCGGGGTCAGCCAGCTCCTCACCGCCAGCCCCCAGTGCACTGTGCACCAGGCCTCTGAGTCACTGCCCCTCGGCGGTTTTTTACCACTGCCCCCTCGCTGGACCCAATCAGCCTCCTAAGCAGGGAGGTGGATGGGGGCCCAGTCTGCAGGTTACCGATGGGTCTAGTGAGGCCCTGGGGCGGGTTCAGTCAGACTGGCTCTTAGGTTCAGTCTGGAAACGGAGCCTGACTCAGGGTGCCTTTTCAGAACTTAGGGCCACGAGCGGGCTCTGAGGCCCAGGATGAGTTTACTGGGGCTGCCCCCTCTTACAGCTTTATACTTCAGCTCTCAGCCTTAAAAAATTCCAGATTCTACTCAGCTCATCTGCCACCTCCACCGCGACCTCCTCTCTGCTTGTTCTGGGCAGTGTGGAGGGGCCTCCCCCTCCCCCCAGCCCCATGGCCTTTGACCAGAGCCTCTCTTGGGTATTTCTCCCAACAATAACGACAGCAGCAGTGATAATAACCAACCCTCTGCTCCTTCCAGAGCCTCTCCCTTCCCTGTTGTCATTTAAACCTCCCAGATGACCCTGTGGGAAAAGAAAACCTTGCCCTAGGTTTGACGTGGGGCCAGCCATAACATTATTAATTATTTAATTAATCGTTTAATTAAACTAATGTTTCCTGGGGGCTGACTCTCGGCCAGGCACTGTACTCAGGGCTGGGGATTCCAAACTGAAGGAGACAGACATGAGACAGGGCCTTGTTCCTCTGGAGCTCAGAGTCCAGTGGAGGAGAGAAAAAGACACACAAAAAAGTCACAGAAAAAAATTGCACTTGGGAGAAGTACTGTGTAAGAGAGATGGGCCGAGGGGAGGTATGATGGGGAAGAAGGACCCAGACGGGGAATTGAAGAGGGCTTCCTGGAGGAGGTGGCAACTGAGCCTAGAGGTGAATTTATTTTATTTTATTTATTATTTATTTATTTATTTATTTTTTTGGCTGCATTGGGTCTTCGTTGCTGTGCGCCAGCTTTCTCTAGTTGCAGCGAGCTGGAGCTACTCTGTTGCGGTGCGCGGGCTTCTCATTGTGGTGGCTTCTCGTTGTGGAGCACGGGCTCTAGGTGCATGGGCTTCAGTAATTGTGGCACGTGGGCGCAGTAGTTGTGGCTTGCAGGCTCTAGAGCGCAGGCTCAGTAGTTGTGGCGCACGGGCTTAGTTGCTCTGCGGCACGTGGGATCTTCCTGGACCAGGGCTCGAACCCGTGTCCCTTGCATTGGCAGACGGATTCTTAACCACTGAGCCACCAGGGAAGCCCTAGAGGTGAATTTAGTTGGGGGAAGATGGAGTGAGGTCCAGGCAGCTTGGGCAGTGACCCTCATGGTGGGAGAGGGGTGCATATGGGTCTCTTTCCTGGCACCATGGTTACCTGTACCTGGGTATCATGCCCCCACCCCTTGTGAGCCCCCCAGCAGGGTGCTCAGAGGAGGAGACCCCAGGGACCCTCATCTCCCTCACTCTCGCCCACTCTCCAAAGGGCTGCAGGAGGGGTGTTGCAAGGTCTTCCTGTGGCTGCCCAGGGCGCTTGCTCACCAAGCCCACTGTGTCCCCCAGATCCTGGCGGCCACCATCGACAGTGCCATCTTGGTGCTGCAGATCTATAATGCCCGCCTGGCAGCCGATGACTTCCGCACCAAGTGAGTCTGGGCCTCGGGGACAGCTCAGGGGGCTGGTGGGGGTCTGGCTCTCTGTGTGTACGAGGGTGTCCTAATGGCACTCCATGGCTCAGGCTTCCCTGCCTCCCCCGCTGCCCTGCCAAGGTATGAGATGGAGCTGAACCTGCGCGTGAGCGTGGAGGCCGACATCAACGGCTTGCACAGGGTGCTGGACGAGCTGACCCTGGCCAGAGCCGACCTGGAGATGCAGATTGAGAACCTCAAGGAGGAGATGGCCTACCTCCGGAAGAACCATGAGGAGGTGAGGCCAGCTCGGGAATGCAGGAGAAACTTGCCTGAGAACAAGCAAGGCCGGGGCCCCCAAATCTTCCTGGGCCAGGGCCACGCTCTCCATCCAGTTCCCATCTCTGCTGGGTTCCTGGCTCTGACCCTGGGAGACTCTCATTGGGCCCTGGTTGAGGCCTGGAGGGCCCTTTCCCCCCAGAGATACTTCTCTGTCCCTCGAGGCACTGCCTACTGTGTGGTGGCGGTTAACTATCTAATGGGCGAATCAGTCTAAGAACACGCAGGCTAATTATTATAGTTAATTGTAATGGTGATAGTCGTAACAACCACAAAAATCTGCCCAGCCCATTATGAGTGTTTCACAGCAATTATCTCAGCTGATACCGACAGCCTCACTGGGAGAAAGGAGCAAGTTCTTCTCTTTACCAGTGAAGAAACCGAGGCTCAGAGAGGTTAAGGAATTTGTCCAAGGCTGTACAGGGGTGGGTCTTCCCTCAGGTCTGCCTGAGCCATATCCACACCCAACTCTGACTCTACCACTCTGCCACTTCTCCCACCTCCCAGGGACCCCAAGGCTCAACCCAAGGATAGGGATCCAAGACCCTGCAGGGGGACTAATGAACCTTGTGGCTTTCTTCCCATCCGACTTCTGGGCTGGCCTGAGCTGAGGGAGCCTAATGCCCGAGTAGCAGGCGTCCAGAAAATGTCTCTACTTGGCTTTGAGACTGGTTATAGGGATTGCATCCCCCAGCAGATTCACATTTCCTAATGAGGTCTGACTCCGCCGATACCGACAGAGGGCTGCTTTCCCCATGCCTGTGCTGCGTGGTTGGTGATGGGGGTGAGGCGGGTGGTCAGGGCTGGAGTGAGGTTGTCCTGGCTCATCCCCCACCATGACCGGGAGTTGCCATCTCTCCCGGCCCAGCACACACCGGGACTGGGCAAAGTCCACCCCGTGAGCGTGTGTTGGGGGAGATTGTTGATATCCACAGCCCTGCATGTTTGAGACATGATGACATCCACCTCCACCTTCAGGGTGAGGAACTGTTGGCCTGTCTGTGTCTGTCTGTCCTCTGCACCCATCTCCCCCAGACGTAGAAGGCAGCCCCAGGGACTCTTCCCAGGATGGCCCTGAGTGAGCTCCTGCTCCCCTCTCTGCCCAGGAAATGAACGCCCTGCGAGGCCAGGTGGGTGGTGAGATCAACATGGAGATGGACGCCGCCCCCGCTGTGGACCTGGGCCGCATCCTGAATGAGATGCGCGACCAGTACGAGAAGATCACGGAGGAGAACCGCAAGGACGCCGAGGACTGGTTCTTCAGCAAGGTGGGTGGCCTGCGTGAGCAGGTGTGCACACGTGTGCGTGCATGCGCTGTGTGCTGAGCACATGTTGGAAAACTTACAGATCCACAGACTGTGGATTCCCAGCTGGAAGGACCTTTGGAAACCAGGGGACCAACCCCTCACGTTCAGGGGGACATCGTGAGGCTCAGAGAGGCCTTACGCTCACACAACCCTTCACTGTGGCCTGGGGAGCAGATCCAGGTCTCCTGATCCCACTAGGGATTCTCCCAGCCCCGGCATTGGTAGGTAGGTGTGTGTCTGGATGCAGACTCTCATGCCCCCAGTAAGCATGCACTGAGCAGCTGCAGGGCCCGGACAGTGACAGGCACAAAAAGAGTAAAACCCAGGGCCTGCCCTAGAGCAGTACCTGCAGTCCAGCGAGGAAACAAACGACCACAGAGCAAGGTGAATTCTACAAGTTCCAGGGTATGCAGGTGGGCTTGGGGCCCTGCAGAGGCCGGGGAGGGGCAGGTCTGGGAGGTCAGCCCCCTGCCCCTCCTCTGCAAGCCTCCGCAAGCCCCTAGGGCCCATCCTGCCTTCCAGACGGAGGAGCTGAACCGCGAGGTGGCCACCAACACCGAGGCCCTGCCGAGCAGCCGGACGGAGATCACGGAGCCACGCCGCACCGCGCAGAACCTGGAGATGGAGCTGCAGTCCCAGCTCAGCACGTAGGGCCTCTGTCCCCTCCCTGTCCTGTACCCGTCACTCCAAGTGGGCCCCGCCTCCTGGACCCCCACTCGGAGAACCAGAGGCTGCCTGCCCCACCTGCCACTGCACACTCTGCCCCACTTACTACCCCACCCACAAACCCACACACGTGGGGCCCCCTGCTGGGGGCTCGGTCTCACCAGCCACCTCCACCTTGACCCACAGAAAGCGTCGCTGGAGGGCAGCCTGGCAGAGACCGAGGCGCGCTAGGGGGTCCAGCTGGCCCAGCTGCAGGGGCTCATCAGCAGCATTGGGCAGCAGCTGTGCTAGCTCTGCTGTGACATGGGCTGCAGAACCAGGAGTACAAGATGCTGCTGGACGTGAAGACGCGGCTGGAGCAGGAGATCGCCACCTACCGCCGCCTGCTGGAGGGCGAGGACGCCCAGTGAGTGGAGGGCGCCCCGCACCTGCTCGGTGGGCTGGGTGGCTTCACCCAGGGAGGGCCAGCACCAGCCGAGGCAGGAGGTGAAGCTGAGAACACTGGCTTGGGTCCCACTCGATGGAGTAGGCAGTGGGGAGCCACGGGGGCTTTTGCGCAGAGAGAAGTATGATCATCAAGACATCTTAGAACATTCACTCTGGCTGCAGAGGGAGAAATGCATCCGAGGGGCGAGGGTGGGGTCAGGGAGACCAGTCAGGAGGCTGGAGCAAGGGCGTCAGGCCAGAGAAGACCTGCCATAAGGCGGGCGAAGGGCAGGGAAGGGGAGGTGGTGCACCAAGAGGATGTGTTATAGCTGAAAACAGCAGAACTGGATGCCTGCATGCAGGGGCAAGCGTGGCTTGCAGGCGGGACTCGATGAACGTTTGAGTTAGCACATGAAGTGGTTAATGATGATCCTGGCTTTCTGGTTCCAGTGATTGCATGGTTGGTGATCCCATTGTCTGGGATGGGTGGCGATCTGGTTTGGAGTTGGATGGGTGATGGGGCGCTAGTGTAAAGGGGCCGAGGATGTCCTGGAGTCTCCATGCTTAGTCACACATTCCAGCTTTTTGCTCTATGACGATGGCTAAGTTTATCTACAGTCTAGCCACAGTCTCTCCTGCTTTAATTAAGTATATTTGTTGGGCCCTTCAGGATCTGGAGAAACCACTTGCTCAGCTTCTCCTTGTAAATCCCTGGTTGGCCGCAAAGTGCCTCTGGGCCTTCTGTTGGGGTATCCCCTTTCCTTACTCCTGCCCACTGGGCCTGTGCCCTTTGACCCTGTGGTTGCCATTCTTTCCTGTATACTCCCTGCTGTGATTTCTGTCCGATTTGCTGGGACCTCTCTCCCCTCGGCCGGGGGCCTCCCCAGCTGCTCCTCCTCCCAGGGGGCTGGGCTCCCAACCAACACCACTGGGCTGACAGGTCCCCCTTTCCCTGCAGCCTGGCCACCCAGTACTCCTCGTCCCTGGTCTCTCAGCCCACCCGGGAAGGTAAGAGCCTGCCCCGTCCTGCCCAGGGCGGGTGGGGAGAGGCTGAGGACCCTTCTGTGTGGGAGGCTTGGGGAGGGCCTCCAGCCTGAGGTTCCCTGTGCCTCCCTCCTCCTCCGCCTGTAGCCGCGGTGACCACCCGCCAGGTGCGTACCATCATGGAGGAAGTCCAGGACGGCAAGGTGGTCCCCTCCTGCGAGCAGGTCCATCGCTCCCCCCACTGAGGCCCCGTGTACCTGCGACAGCCCAGCCTCCAGGGTCAAGGGGCAGCCATTGCCTGCAGCTCCCAGCATGCCACTGCTGTGCCCCGAGTGCCCGTCTGGGCCACCGCCCAAGAGCGGTTGCCTTTCTGTATCTGCTTCCCACAGCCCCTCACCAAGGGGACCTCCTGAGTTTGCCCCAGTGACTGCAATTAAAGCTTTGCTTGAAGTTCAATACCTCCTGTGGTTTGGTCTGGTCATTGGCTTGGGCAGTGTGGGCTGAGGGATGGGGGGACAAGGAGAGTTTGCTGAGGGTTTGGGGCTGCTTGTCCCCTGCCAACCTGTTCTGCCCACCCCATTCGGGCCTGGGGCTCAAAGGAGGGAGACGGGAGGCTTGAGGGCTGAGAGATGGGACAGCCCATCAGGTTGGGAAAGTTCCTGAGAATCAGCCCCTGGGTCCCTATTGCCTGTGGCTGGTCCCTGGGAGGGCCCCATAGACTTTCCGGGGAGCCACACCTGTTATAGACAGCTCCCTGTCTCAGCCTGGGGCCGTACAAGGTCAAGATCGGAGGGAGAGGGGCTGGGCAGGGCGCTTTCTGGAGAAGTGGTCCTGGGTGCTGAAGCGTGCAAGGGATGGCAGTGGCACGGCCAGTCCAGGAAACCAGACCGGCTCTGTTGGGCTTGCTGGTGTGTGGGGTGGGGTGGCCCCTCTGCGTGTGAGCATGGGCGGGGGGGTGTCCTCCTTGCTTTGGTGGCTTGGCAGCTGCTGGGCTCTTGGGGAATCTCTCTCAGCTGCTGGCAGGGGCTGTCTGGGCCTGTCTGGGAAGTGGAAGCCATCGGCAGTCTGAGACACGAGCACGTTCCGCCCACTGGGCCTGCCGGGACCCTGGAACTGAGGGTGGTGGGCAGGGCAGGGTGGGGCTGTGGGGCGGGCACCTGGCCCATCCTGAGGGGCCAGGTCAGGGGATTGGGTGGGGCCCCTGGGGGAGACTGCAGGGAAGGGGAGCGGGGGGGGGGGGAGGGGGGGGAGAGGGGAGGGGGGAGGGGACTGGCCGGAGGGGCGGGGTCTCAGGAAGACCCTCTTCTTGGGCAGTGTCCTTTAGATTTCCAGCTGGCTGGGACCCAAAGGTATATGCCCCCTGCCTGAGGCCTCCTGGGGAATAGGAGGGGTAAGGAGGGTGGAAGGGGCCTGCCCCTCACCCTTCTTCCTGTTGCCTTTACCACGATGCCCCCTCTCAGCCTGCCACTTCCCCAGCCTGCAGCTAAGCTCCCCTTTGCCCACTCCAGCCCAGGACTCCCCACTTGTGAGAGAAAGATGGGGAAAGGTCAGAAAAGGACACTGGGTCTCCAGGGGGTTCCAGGGATGGGGACAGGGTCAGAAAACTGGACAGAGGGAACCACGGCCCCTGCAGTGCTTCCTTGGTGTCAGGGCTCTGCAGAAGGGGGCCAGTGTGTCACAGGCCCCTGGGGAGGCGTATAGGTGCTGTGGCAGGGTGCGATGAAGGATGAAGGATGAAGCCCTGCCAGCCCCGTTCTGAGTTAGGTGGGGCGGTGGGACACTTTCCCTCTACAAGCCCCAGTTTCCTTATCTGTAAATGGGGTGGTAATCTGAGACCTGACCGAGCTACTGTGTGTGGTGAGGCTGGTGGGTTTGGGTCTAGTTTCCAAGGCAGGATGGGGTACCGGTCCTCGCTGTCTCCCCTGCACCTCGCCCAGGGCCAGGGTCGTGTGTGGCGTGGTGTGTGGCTGGGGGCAGCTGCCTGGCAGGGCTCAGTGACGGTGATGTCCTGCTATTCCTCTTGTCCGTACTAGGTCATGGGAAAGCGTAGCTGAAGGGCCTGCCTGAATCACAGGTGACAGGCCTGAGACCAGGGACACGCACATACACACAAGCAGACGCCCAGCACGGGGGTTCGGAAGAATGATGCAAAGCCCCGACGGTGGGAGGGAAGGGGACCCACAGCCACCTGGGAGCTGGCGGGCAGCCAGCGGTGATGAAAGCCCAGGGGAATGGAAACAGAGGAGCGAGCCTGTTGTGATCGTTACGCCCATTTGTTGGGGCTTATAAAGGAGGCGGGCGAGCCCTGGCAGCAACACACACCTTGGGCCTCTCTGCTCTCGAGCCCTTTCTCTCTGTGTCTGCCTGCCACCCGTTGCCGCCACCATGACCACCACCAACCGCCAGTTCTTCTCCTCCAACTCCATCAAGGGCTCCTCTGGCCTGGGGGGCGGCTTGTGCCTCACCTCCCGCCAGCTGTCTGGCAGCCTGGGTGCCGGCTCCTGCAGGCTGGGGTCTGCCGGCAGCCTGGGCAATGCCCTTGGGGACGGCAGCTACTCCAGCTGCTACAGCTTCGGCTCTGGCGGTGGCTATGGCAGTGGCGGCTATGGCAGTGGCGGCTACGGCAGCGGTGGCTATGGCAGCGGCGGCTATGGCAGCGGCGGCTTTGGCACTTGTGGCTATGGCAGTGGCTTTGGAGGTGGTGATGGGCTGCTGGTGGGAGGCGAGAAGGCCACCATGCAGAACCTCAACGACCGCCTGGCCTCCTACCTGGACAAGGTGCGTGCCTTGGAGGAGGCCAACACGGAGCTGGAGGTGAAGATCCACAACTGGTACAAGAAGCAGGCCCCAGGGCCGGCTCCCGACTACTGCCACTACTTCAAGACCATCGAGGACCTGAGGAACGAGGTAGGGGCTGTGGTGGGAGGGGACCTGGCGGGGCACAGCTTTTCCTCCCCTACCTCCTGACCTTGACCAAGGCCTGGAGTCCAGCCTGGGGGCTGCCACAGGGTCTTGGGGAACTAAGGACAGCTTGGATCCGGCTTGGCTTCTGGGAGCCCACCTTGGGGCCACCTTGTGGCCTATGGTCTCTGTTTTTGGGGCAGCAGCCTGGACTAGGGACAAGCAGGCCTTGTGGAGCTCCTTTGAGCCTCAGTTTCCCATCACGGAGATTTTTGCCACCTTGTGTGATTGTAGGATAAGGTGAATGGATGCATGTGGAGGGCTGGGCCCCTGGGGTCGCTGGATACTCAGGCACCTCTTCCCTTGGAACAAGAGGGGGATTTAGGGCTACAGTGAGGTCAGGGGTCTGAGTGAGCTCCTGCTGGCACCTGCTAGGAGGAGGAGGCGAGAGAGAGGGGGCGGGGCCTCAGGAGGCCACTTGTGTGCCTTATTTGGGGATTTTTCTGGCTTCCCCATCTCTCCTGCTGTGCCCTCAAGACTGGGGCTCAGCAAACCTGGGGCGGGGGCGGGGCCGGGGCTGCCTGCTGGAGCCCGGGATCAGGGCTTAGCAGGGGTCATGACTTCTGATTTGGAACTACTCTTTGGTGAGGGTTCCTTTAGTCTTCCTTTTTGGGGGAGCCTCTCAGGGACACTATATCCCCAACTGTAAAATGAGGTTTCCCACATCCGTCTTCTTTCCAGGATTCGTGAACAGCTTCTGCCCTGGGGCATCCTCCCATTCTTTTTTTGTTCTCCTGCATTCCCAGCCTGGCACTCCCAGATGGCTGTCCACTCTGGTTTAAGGCAGAGCCTAGCATGAGGGTGCGGGGCAAGGTTTCAGCCATCAGACTCGGGCTGGCCCCGCCTCTCTTACCAACTGTAATGCAGTAAAGGGGAATGGCTGGGTGGGAAGGGAGCCTTCCTGGAGGAGGCAGCCACATCCTGGCCCCCAGACAGAGAGACCCATCTCAGAACCCTCGTCTGTGCTGAGCTACTCCCACCCAGTGACCTGATTACTCTCCCATCTTCCCAGATCCTCATGGCCACCACATACAATGCCAACATCCTGCTGCAGATCGACAATGCCCGTCTGGCTGCTGATGACTTCTGCACCAAGTGAGCCCTGGCCAGGGGGGCTGGGGAGGAACTGGGGGCACCCCTCCCTACCCCAGGACTCCTCAGTTGCTGGTGGCAAGGTCCAGGAGCTGGGGGTGGGGGAGTCCCTGCTAAGAGTCCTGCACCTCTTAGCCCAGGATGCAGCAAACGCAGCAGATGCTGAAGGTTGCTGGGCTTAGTCAGGTGATGGAAGAGCGGGAGGGGAGGCGGGAGGCAGAGAGGAGAGGAGCCAGGAAGCCGGGTGGGGGTGGGGCCTTGCCCTGCGTGGTCCCAGGCCCCCAGGGCTGCGATGGGCTTCTCCTGCACCCCCTCATCGTTGGGAGGCAGGGTCCTGGCCAGAACCTGCACCTGCCAGTCCAAGCATCTTGACGGAAATCTCTGGTTCCCTTCGCAGGTTCGAGACGGAGCACGCCCTGCGCGTGAGCGTGGAGGCCGACATCAATGGCCTGCGCAGGGTGCTGGACGAGCTGACCCTGGCCAGAGCCGACCTGGAGATGCAGATCGAGAACCTCAAGGAGGAGCTGGCCTACCTCCGGAAGAACCATGAGGAGGTGAGGCAGCCGGGGCAGTAGATCAAAGAGGATGCTGAGTGGGTGGCAGGGCTCTGGGGCCATGCCAGGTTGAGACTGTGGGAAGAGCACAGGTGTCCAGGCTGTTCGCCTTACAGCGCTGCCCTGTCTGCAGAGCCCTGATCCCCATGCAGGGCAGCCTCCTCCACGTACTACCTTGCTTCCCTGCATCTGGGGAGCCTCCCAGGGGCCTGCAGAGGCCTCTTCTGCCCCTCCTGGCTTCCCTCACCAGGACAGGAGAGAATCGAGGAGGTTGCCCCCTTGTCCCAGCTCAAACCCTCGAATCTGGCCCCTAGGTAGATGTTTGGAAATTAGATGGGATGTTTTGGGGGCTCAGGCCTAAGAATTAGATTTTATCTTCAGAGAGCCCTCAGTCTAATGGGGGAAACACAGAATCTGTCCTCAGGGAACCCCTAGCCTGATGGTGGAGGCAAAGCCCACATAGAGCAGGTGGATAAAAATCATTCAGAGGGTCAGAGGGTAGAGGGCAGGCAGAACAAAGGAGGTGTCCTTGGGAGGGGTCTGGAGAACTTGCGTGGGAAGGGTTGGGAGTGAGAGGTCAGGATGCATGCCCACACCCACCATCCCCTCCTCCACAGGAGATGAATGCCCTGCGAGGCCAGGTGGGTGGTGAGATCAATGTGGAGATGGACGCCGCCCCCGGCGTGGACCTGAGCCACATCCTGAATGAGATGCGCGCCCAGTACGAGAAGATGGCGGAGAAGAACCGCAAGGACGCCGAGAACTGGTTCTTCAGCAAGGTGGGGGCTGCCGCAGGCCAGAGGCCTCCCCCAGGGGATGGGGTGCAAGGCTTGAGTCCCCACAGTAAGCCCAGCGCCTGGCATCTTGGGTGCCTTATCCCCAGTGAGCCACACGGACACCAGGGGTCAGGGTCGCCTGTTGCATCCACAGGCCTGGAGCTTGGCTGAAGCTGGGATCTGGTGGGTGGGTAGGGAGCCCCCCTCAGGAATAAAACCAGAGGGTCAAGACCCCAGGAGCTTGCATCTGTCGCTCAAGAAGTCAGGAACTAGCACCAGGGGTCCTCAAGTTTCCTATTCTTGTGCTTTACACTCGCAGGGATTAAAGATAAAACTTAACATCCTTTCAAAGGCTTCTGGGTTTTGGGAAGTGGGAAGCTGGTGGGAAGGCACTGCTCCCACAGTCAGGTTTGGGAGGAGGCCTGAGAGGCCCAGGGGAGGTCAGGAAAGTGGCCATGGTGAGGGGGTGCTGGGGGGAGTGGGGAGAGCCCAGGTGCCTGTCTGGGCACAGAGTGGGCCGTGGGCTGAGCATATGGAGGCCATGGGGGTCACCTGACTTGGAGACGGGAAGCTGGGCTCACGCTGCCCTCTCCTGTGTCCTGTTTGCAGACAGAAGAGCTGAACCGCGAGGTGACCACACACTGCGAGCTGGTGCAGAGCAGCAAGTGCGAGGTCTCAGAGCTCCGGCGCACCATGCAGGCCCTGGAGATCGAGCTGCAGTCCCAGCTCAGCATGGTAGGGGCGGCTGCCAGGCCTCGGGGGTGGGGGCGAGGCGCCCAGGTCCCTGGAGGGGGCACTGAGAACCCTTCTGACCCCTGCCCCTCCCGCTCTCCTGCAGAAAGCATCTCTGGAGGGTAGCCTGGCGGAGACAGAGAATCGCTACTGCCTGCAGCTGGGCCAGATCCAGGGGCTGATCTGCAGCGTGGAGGAACAGCTGGCCCAGCTGCGCTGCGAGATGGAACAACAGAGCCAGGAGTACAAGATTCTGCTGGACGTGAAGACGCGGCTGGAGCAGGAGATCTGCACCTACCGCTGCCTGCTGGGGGGCGAGGACTCCCAGTGAGAGGGGGCCCGGGGCCAGGGCTGGGGGCCTGGGGCAGAGGTGAGGCTGAGACCCACATCTAATCTTCTCTCTCTCTTTTTTTTTGCAGGCAGACTCTGCGCAAGCTCGATGAATGTAAGCATCTTGGTAGCTGAGGGTGGGGCTGCATAGGGCAGGCGACCCACCTGTACGTTGCTGGGGGAGGGTGTCCAGGAGCTCCAGGAAATGATGGCTGATCCTCAGCAGGGGTGGGCGAAGGGACCCGGTAGGGCTCAGGGTCCTAATCAAATGAGGGAGACACTATCTGGTCCAATGGGGGAGGGGCAGGGAAATGGCCCTTACCTTGGAGATCCTAGTCTGAGGTGGGAGACATGGTCCCAGCTCTGGAGACTCTCATCTGATGGGGAGATAGGGACATGGTCTCATGATCTTTGCTCTTGGGACCCTACAGATGAGCAAAAGCAGTCTTGTGTCTGGAGTCTCTTGTCTGATGGCAGAAAGGGACTTGGTCCTTGTCCTCCAGATCCCAGTCTGATGGGGAAGAAAAAATCCCAGCCCTGGGGCATCTAGTCTAAGAGTGTGGACCAGGGTCTTGTCTTGGAGATCCGCTTCTGAAGGGAGCATGACCCATGCCCTTGAGACTGCAGAGAAATGGAGACAGACCCCATTTCGTGTAGCATCCAGTCTGTGCAGTCTTTCTCTTGCAGAAGGACATGTGGGTCAGAATCAAACCATCTATTCGGGAGGCAGGATTCACCCAGGGGCACCAGCAAGGAACAGGGTGCGAGGGAAGGAGTGGCAAGGTCAGGGGGACACCCGTGCGGATGTGATGTTGAGGGGCCAGCAGAGGTGTGGACACCAAGCGGCCATGGGAGAGGAGAAAGCTGGCTCCGCTCAGGGGGCTGGGGGCTGAGCCAGGACCTCTTGGCCCCCGCCCACCCTGAGTGTCTGTCTCCTGCAGCTGTGACCACCCGCCAGGTGCGCACCATTGTGGAAGAAGTCAAGGATGGCAGGGTCGTCTCCTCCCACGAGCAGGTCCACCAGTCCACCCACTGACAACTCTGCTCCCCCCGCCGGCCCCTCTGGGGCCCCCCATTGGCTCCGCAGACACCCCAGCCCCAGCCCCCGGCTTCAGTCCCTTTCCCATCCCCCCTCCCTGACCAATAAAGCTTGTTGACTGAGACATGGAATGCTCCCTGTTTGTGGCCACTGACGTGGCCCTAGTGCGGAAGGGGTGAACCGGTGTGGGGGGCGAATGGGGGCAGGGGGAGGAGTCCGTGGACACCCACTGTTGTTGACTTGGAGGTCAGGGGTCATCTTAGAACAGGGTGAAGACTAGGTCCGGGCAGAACTCGAAGTGGTGGGGGCTGCTTTTTATCTCCCAAGAGCTGGTGATCCCGGGGAGGGTGGTTCAGGCAGCGCCAGACCCAGGGCGAGGTCAGCGTGTCAGGGGGAGGTCTTAGGTGTCCTCTTCTTGGCCTGTAATTGGGTCCGTGACCTTGGGCGGCGCCTTCCCCTCCCTGAGCCTCATTTCCTCATCCATAAATGGACAAGATCTCAGGAGCCAGAGACGCAGGGATAAGGCGTCCGACCGGTTGCTCCTCACGGTCCTGTGGGCTGTGTCCTCCTCTAAGAGGGGACAAGGTGGGGAGGGGGCAGGGAGGCAGGCCAGGACAGGAATCAGGATCCTCCTGAAGTGGGGGATGGAGGATGGAAGGCAGGGAGGCAGGCTGGGTGATTAGGGCCCAGGTTCCTGTGTGAGTCTCAGGAAACCCCTAGAAGGGGTTTGTGGGTCCGGATGCTCCCATCGCCTCAACCCGAGGAATGTGAGCTGAGAAGCCAGGTGTGGGAGAGAGGGTGGGGCCTCTCCCAGGGATATGCCTTCAAATGGTGAGCTCAGGATGGGGCGTTCAGGGGACGTTGTGCCTGGGGAGCGGCACTGCCCTCCCTGGCACTTTGTCCCCTCTTGGTTCCAGCAGCTTGGAGGTCGGGGAGGTGGGAAGCTGCCTCCTGGGGAAGGGGGAGGGGCCGTCCTGCCCCAGCCGCTCCAGCACCCTCCAGCCCAGCCCCTGTCACTCCATGGGCAGGCGCTGAGCCAGCAGGAGAGGAGCCCCAGAAGTCTTCCTTTGAGTAAATCTGGAAACCAGTGGGCCAGGCGGGTCTGATTTCCTGGTTTTCTTCAAGAAGTGGGGGTGGGTGGAAGGGGTTAACGGGAGAAGGGATGCCCTCACCCCGGTTCACTGACAGGCCCCCTCCAAACACCTGCTCTCGCCCGGTGCCTGGAGACCGAGGGCGCGGCCGGGGCAGGGAGGGGGCAGGAGCAGCCAGAGCCCCAAGAGGCTGGCGTGGTGGAGGCGTGGGACCAGCGGAGGCCCGGGAGGAGGAGGTGGGGCAGTGGCATGAGCGCTGTCTATGACGTGGGCAGCGGGGTGTGAGGACTGGGCAGGTCACAGGCCCTCTCTGGATCTCAGAAGCCACAGTAAAGGAGGGGTGAGATGAGCCGCAGCTAACGGCCCTTCCGGCCCTGATCCCAGGGACAGGGAAGACAGTGAGTTCCTTTCTGTGGCAGGCACGGCAGACTGGAGTCCAGGGCCCGTGTCTGCAGAGGCAAATGCCGGAATCAAAGCAGGCTGGGAGCGTGGGCTCCACTCCTGCAGGGGCTGGCATCTCTCAGCTGCCTGGGCAGCAATCAGGGTAGGGATGGACGGCAGGAGGGAGGGAGGCACTGTACCCACCAGGCCCCCACCGTACATCCAGCCACAACCGGGAGAACCAGCCCTGGGCTGAGGATGGTCCGTCTGGGGGTGATCTCATTTACCTGAATGACAGTCCCAGGAAGAGGGGAGGGTCCGGGAAGAGGTGCCGCATTATGTGGATGGGGACACTGGGGCTCCGAGGAGCGGTGACTCAGCCCCTGTTCGGAGCCTGGCATGTCAGGGGTGGAGTAGGGCGTGGGAAGGGAGGCAGCTATGCTGGGAAAGCGGCCAGAGCCCCACCCCCTGCCCAACCCCAGGCTCTTAGGCAGGGCCCTCTCTCCCCGCAGACTCTGGGGGTCCACTTTTACTGATGGGGTGAGTGAGGAGGGGTCAGAGTGTGGGGCTGGGAGAGGCAGCCCCTGCCCACAAAGCGAGTGGGTGGGTGGTCAGGAGGCCACGATGGGGGAGCAGCCAGGTGTCCCGGGAGCTGCACCAGGAGAGCAGTGGCTGCGGTACCAGGGCTGGAGGTCCACAGGGCAGAGTGCTGGGCCCAGAGAGGGAAAGCTCCGCCCTTTCCAGGAGTGCTCAGCCCAGGCCGGGGCAGGTGGGGGCCGCAGGGAGGAGTGACTGGGGGTGGAGGCCTGTGGTCCCCTTGGGGATGGTATGGCTTCGTCCAGGCACACCACGCTGACCCAGGCTGCTGGGGCACGTGCCTGCGGCTGGACCGGGGGACCCAGCTGTGGGACTCTCCAAGGGACTCACAGTTCATCCACACCCGCCCACCTGCTGCACAAGATGTTTCAGTGAGCCGGTCTGTGCCTCCCCTGGGTGCCGCCTCGCCCACCCTCGTACGATGGACACACGCACCTGATGCCCAGGCTCGGGCCGGCCACGGGTAGTCAGCCCCCGTGACTCTTCCTCCACCTCGCCCACACTCTGCAAGGGTGACCTGACGGTGCTTTCTGCAGAGAAATGACATGGCAGTAACAATGTCCACGGCACTGCGTTGCTCCGTGCCTGGGTCTGCACTGGGCCCGGGGGAAGGCAGAGACCCAGGCCCTGGTTCGGAGGGACCCTGAGGGACCCCAAGGGACCCCAGTCTAGGAGTGGTAAGCCGGGCACAGTGGCAGGCCTGACAATCCTCCCTCAGCCCTTATGCAGTGTGGTCTCCTGTGCCACCCAGGCTTTGGGGGGCTGAGGGGAACAGAGGGACCAGAGCCAGGACAGTTCAGCCCCCAGGCAGAGTCCAGACTATCACCCAGCTTAACTCAGCCACAGGCTCCCCTGAGGGCCCCTGGTTGTGCAGACCATTGTGAGGGGCTGCGAGAGGCCCTGCCTTGGAAGAGGGAGATCCAACACCGTGGGGGAGGATCGCCTAAGGTGGGTAAGGCACTCACAGACTCACCCAGATCCTGGGACCAGGCACGGGGCCGGAGCCTGCCTGGGGGCCATTTGTTCACTCCCAGAGAGCCCATCCCCTCTCTGCAGGCCCCCTACCCCCCATTATGGCCTGAACACTCAGTGTTGGGGACGTCTCTACCTCCTCCAGACATTCTGCCCTGAGGGCCTCTCTGTCTTGTTCTTTGCATCTGACTGTCCACACAGTGTGTGGCACATAGTAGGTGCTTTATAAATACCTGAAGATAAATGCAGTGATAGCCACCAGTCTGTGACAGCTGCTTTATTTATTTCACCTCTCTGTGCCTGTGAAGTAGTGCTGCCATTCCCATTTCCCAGAGAAGGAAACTGAGGCTCAGAGGGGAGGAACGACTTGCCTAGTATCTGACCCCTGCTGGCCCGACTCCAGCCTGCTCTGTCCTGGCTCATCTGGCTCCTCTCGTTCTTCATCCTGCCCTGAAGCCTGTGACTGTGGCTGTCATCAGTGGCTGGGGGCTTTGCAGCCGCCTCCTCTCTCCCCTCAGGCTCCCTGGAGTCTCCTTCCCCTCCCCTCCCCTCCCTCCCCCAGCCGCCTCTTGGTTCCCAGCCTAGCTGGTCACCAGAACCCCCTGGGAGCTTGTAAAACCTCCCCACCATCAGGCTTGTCCTGGGCGATGTTGATGAAGTGGGTCAGAGCAGGGCCCAGGAATCTGTATGGGGATTCTCGTGTTCAGTCAGATTTGGGAACCACTGCAAGTTGAGGTGTGGCATTGGCCAATAATATTTCCTGGCCAATTCAGGTATGTGATGATGATACCTGGGATGGAGCTGGGCCAAGGAGAGAGGAAAGAGGCTTGGGTGGAGGAAGGAACCCACTGCCTGGAGGGGTGGTGAGAGTCTGTGCTCTGTGCCGACCAGGTCTGGTGATTCTGGCTCTTGGCAACCTTGGGGCAGGTGTGCCTCACTGGCATGTAGGAAGTGCCAGCTGCATCCTGCAGGCCAAGCATCCCAGGTTTCCTGCTGCACTGTGCTGTCTTCCCAGACTTAGTTTTCTCTCCAGGGTCAAATGATAAGTTCCAAGG
This sequence comes from Eubalaena glacialis, assembly GCF_028564815.1. Taxonomy (NCBI): domain Eukaryota; kingdom Metazoa; phylum Chordata; class Mammalia; order Artiodactyla; family Balaenidae; genus Eubalaena; species Eubalaena glacialis. The sequence goes on from NC_083734.1 coordinate 43,479,012, forward strand.
TCAGAGACCACGTCAGCATCTCTCTCCTCTCTGCCACACCCCAAATGCTGGACACATGGTGGGTGCTCGGTCTGTGGTGTTGATTGAGTGATCTGATGGGTTGGTTGGCAACTTCCGGCAGCTTCTCAGCCCATGCAGATCCCCGACCTCCAGGGCTGGGCCTGTGTGTAATCCCAACCCCAACTCCTCCAGGAATGGGGGCAGGGGCGGCGATCTGGTGAGAAGGGAGGTGGAGGGTTGGGGGGTGGTGCAGAGAAGGAGGAGCTCCCAGAGACCACCGGGAGAGTCAGTGTGGATTTCGGTCAGGGTGCTGGACCTGGGTCTAGTCTCTGCTCCTCTGCTGCTGCTGCTGCTTCTTTTTTTAAAAAAATTTTTTTGGCTGCGCCATGCAGCATGTGAAATCTTAGTTCCCCAACCAGGGATTGAACCTGCACCCCCCGCATTGGAAGCATGGAGTCTTAACCACTGGACCTCCAGGGAAGTCCCTGCTCCTCTGCTTCTGTCCTGTTTAACATGGAACAAGTCTTTGGTGCTCTCTGGTTGGGGCTTGGTGGTCTTTGCTGATCTTGAAGGCCATTTCCAGTTCCGAAGGTGATGAATCTGTGATTGGACCTGAACTCCAGGCCCATCCTGAAGCCTGGGATGGTGGGAGTTTTGTCTAAGATTCCAGGGTCCCTTTTGCCTATTTTGGGGGTTAGGGGAGGGAATAGCAGGTTCTCTCTCCCAGGCCTGGCCCTGAAGGCATATGCTGGGTACCAGGTCTGCTCATCCCTCTGGGCCCTGTGCCTCCAGATGAGGGACATGATGTGGCAGAAACAAAGCCCTGGTTATGCGGAGACAGAATTTCCTGCCCCAAGGTTCAAGGTGGTATTGCCCAGCAGGACTCAGGCTGAGGCAAGCCCTCTTCCGCCTCCTCTCACCTCCACAGAGGCACTGCAGAGCAAGGACAGTGGCCAGCTCTGTCGGTCACCCCCCAGGGCACCCCAAGGAGGCCTCTTTGTTGGAGTCCAGACCCCCCAATCCTGCCTTTAGCCCTCAGGCCAATATCATGCCCACCATGGGCAGAGCTCATTCCAGGCACCTCGGGGAGGCAGATGATAACGGACATGCTTGCCAGGCATTGCGGGAGAGTTGAAGACAGCCCATCTCTGAGATCAAGTCCCGGCTCTGCAGCTTAAACCCAGTGTCTTTGGGCAAATCACCCTCTCTCTCTGGCTCTCTTTGGTTCTCCTTCTCTCCTCCTCACCTCACAGGGTTGATTCAAGACAGGGATGTATGTTGGAGGGGCAAAAAGAGAGTGGTTCAGGATGGTGGAGAGGACTCGGGCTGGGTGAGCAGACAGACGGGTTCAAGCCTCAGCTCCCCACTGACTGGGGTCTTGGTAAGCCCACTTACCCTTCCAGCCTCCTCATCTGTGAACTGGTGGCAGGAATAAGGCCCCTCACAGAACTGTGTGGCATGTATAGGGCACTCCATGCAATACCTGAGCGTGGCAGGTGACCAGAGAGCCACCTTCCCCCGTCTCCTCGACTGAACGAATAAAGTTGCCAAGTCCAGCCTGGAAGCTGTGGACTCTCCAGAGAAAACTGTTGGGATCTAAGCCCTGGATACAGTGTGGGGTCTTGGAGTCTTGTGGCGGGGTTCGGGGTCACAGGTAGTACCGGCAGCAGGATGGGGAGTGCCTCCCACCACAGTTTACGGTGGGTGCCTGTGATTAGGTGAAGCAATGCGCTGGGCGGGGGAGCTGCTCAAAGGGTGGGAGTGTGGGAGAGCAGAGGAGAGGGCAGGTGCCAGAGCATAGAGGTGGGCGAGGAGGGGCGGGTGAGGGGTAGCTGGGCTGGAAAGGAAGGAAGGGGAGGCTGGGGGTCAGGGCTGGCCATTGGGGAGGGGCCAGCAGGGTCCCTCATGCATGTTCCTTTGTGGCTGGTGGTGTGCCCTCCCCTTTTACAGATGAGAAAACTGAGGTCCAGAGGCTCATAGACTAAAGGACTACCTATGCCACGCAGCTTGTACGGGGCAGGGCAGGGATTCAAGCTGCTACCTGCTCGTTTCATGGTACATACCACTTCTGGCGGTCCTGGGGGCTCAAAGGCAGCCTCTGAAACTGGGATAAGAGTCATAGAATTTTTAGAACTGGAAAGGACTCTGAGATTGCCTAGTTCAGCCTTGTCACTTTACTGAGGGCAAACAGAGGCCCAGAGAAGGTAGATGGCGGGTGGGGGGCACAGGTCACACAGTGAGCAGAGCAGAGCAGGACCATGAACCCAGCTCTCCTGTCCACAGCCAGCCATGTAGGGTTCCCACAGCTGCATCCCGAGACAGCCCCTGGACAGCATCATTGAGGCCATTCATCCAAGGTTGTCACCGTGGGGCAGGGAGTCCTTCCATGGGTTGACTCACTGCCCAGGGATGCAGTCACCACAAATTCGCCTGTGCCAGGGCACTGCTGGCCCCTCAGGCTCCAGGAACTAACTCCAGCTAGATTCCCGTTGCCTAGCATGAGTCACCACCAACTTGAGTTGGTATGTTTTCTCTCGGCTCCACACCCCCAAAAGCTGGGTGGGAACTCAGAGAGGCACACAGGAAGTGAGTTGACCCCGGGCTGAGTAATCTGGAGAGGGGAGTTGGATGGGATCTGGAGTGATGAAATCCGGAGGGGGGCCCGGAGTCAGCAGCTGGGAGGGCCCCTCCTTCCTCACGTGCATATAAACGTTCCTGGGGTTTGAGGACGCCTCAGCATCCTCCCAACCTCCCCGAGCACCTTTCTCTTCTCTCGTCTCACCATGACCACCTGCAGGCGCCAGTTCACCTCCTCCAGCTCCATCAAGGGCTCCTGTGGCATCGGCGGTGGCTCCAGCCGCGGGTCTTCCGTCCTGGCCGGAGGCTCCTGCCGGGCCCCCAGCACCAACGAGGGCCTGTCTGTCTCCTCCTCCCGCTACTCCTCCGGGGGTGTCTGTGGGCTTGGGGGCGGCTATGGTGGCAGCTTCAGCAGCAGCAGCAGCTTTGGTGGGGCCCTGGGTAGCATCTTCGTTGGAGGATATGGTGGTGGCCTTGGAGTCTGCCTCAGTGGTGGCAGTGGTGGCAATGTTGGCCTCCTCTCTGGCAATGAGAAGATCACCATGCAGAACCTCAACGACCGCCTGGCCTCCTACCTGGAGAAGGTGCGCACCCTGGAGGAGGCCAACACGGAGCTGGAGGTGAAGATCCGTGACTGGTACCAGAATCAGAGGCCCAGGCCTGCCCGTGACTACAGCCCCTACTTCAAGACCATCGAGGACCTGAGGAACAAGGTGGGTGGCCAGGTGGGCGGCTCTGGTGGTGGAGTGTTGATAGAGGTCATGGCTGCAGTGGACCCTAGAAAAACGCTTGCTAGCATCTTCATTTTACAAACAGGGAGACTGAGGCCCGCTTTTGAGGAGTGGCCATGGACTACTCAGAATTGGTGGCGGAGGGTCCCTTTTTAGCATCAGGGTATCTGAGCTGGACCTGGTACCCTGAATCTCTTGCTCCCTGCAAGCATTCTTTGGATCAGCTTCTCTCCAAAGTAAGATGGGGCCCAGGGTGGGGTGGGGGATATGTGGGTGCATCCCCTGCACATGCTGAGCTGGGTGGAGAAGGCACCCTAGGCTGTCTGGGGGAGAGTAAAGACTGACCTGCCAGCCAGCTAACCCCAAGTATGGGGAGGCTCCTTTCTCCCCTCTTTGCTGTTCACCCCTGAGCAGCAGGGCCTTGGCTAACCAGACCTGTCCTTCACCCCCTCTGCAGATCTTCGAGGCCACAATAGAGAATACACAGCCCCTTCTGCAGATTGACAACGCCAGGCTGGCAGCCGATGACTTCAGGCCCAAGTGAGCAGCACGGTGGTGGGCTGAGGGCAGAGGGCAGAGGGCAGAGGGCAGGGGGTGAGCAGTGGCGTTGTCCAGACAGGAGGACCAGCAGGTCTGGAGCCTCAGAAGCTTCATGATGGACCCTGAGGCCCTGACCTTTGTCTTGCCAGGTATGAGCATGAGCTGGCCCTGCGCCAGGGCGTGGAGGCTCACATCAATGACCTGCGCAGGGTGCTGGACGAGCTGACCCTGGTAAGGACTGACCTGGAGATGCAGATCGAGGGCCTGAAGGAGGAGCTGGCTGAAGAAGAACCATGAGGAGGTAAGATTGCTGCTGGCAGTGGGAGGCTGATCCAGTGGGTCTGCAGATGCACCTGGGGCCAGGGAAGGGGGCAGCTGAGCTGACCACCTCCCCCCATCCCTTCCTAGGTGATGCTTACCCTGTGGAGTCAGACCAGCGGGGACGTCAGCGTGGAGGTGGATGCTGTCCCCAGCGTGGACCTGAGCCACATCCTGAATGAGATGCGCGACCAGTATGAACAGATGGCAGACAAGAACCGCAGAGATGCCGAGGCCTGGTTCCTGAGCAAGGTGATGTGGGTCCTCAGTCCTCCTGCAGGACTTCCCAGCCGGGGTGCCTCTGGAGTGCCCCACACCTTCTGTTCTTTCCTATCTCAGACAGAGGAGCTGAGCAAAGAAGTGGCCTCTAACAGCGAGCTGATGCAGAACAGCTGCAATGAGTTGAATGAGCTCCGAAGGGTGCCCTGGGGCCTGGAGGTCAAACTGCAGTCCCAGCTCTGCATGGTGAGAAGGATCAGGCCCAGCCCCAGCCTCCAAGTCGCCAGTAATGGCACCACCCCTTGTAATGGAACACCGCTGCAGTACGGTTCCATCTCTCTTTTCCCAGGAGTGGGTTGGAGGGATCACTGTACCCATTATATAGATGGAGAAATTAAGGCCCAGAACAAATAGTGGAATAACTTTTCTCCACGTTGTCTAGCCCATCAGTAGCCCAGCTGGGGTCAAACATCCATGCACCTCTCAGGAAACATGCCCAGAGACCTGGGGGGACAGCAGGGACCCCCTCCGTTGACTCTCTCTTTCGCTCTCTCACATTCACAGAAAGCATCCCTGGAGAAGAGCCTGGAGGAGACCAAAAACCGCTACTGCCTGCAGCTGGCCCAGATCCAGGAGCTGATCTGCAGCGTGGAGGAGCAGTTGGCCCAGCTGCGCTGCGAGATGGCACAGCAGAACCACGAGTACCAGATCCTGCTGGACGTGAAGACGCAGCTGGAGCAGGAGATCACCACCTACCGCCGCCTGCTGGAGGGCGAGGACTCCCAGTGAGTGGGGACCCCCCCTGTCCTGCCCCACAGACCCTTCAGCCCCACCCCTGCTGCTCCCAACACACCTAACCGCTCTACCTTTTCTCCCCTACAGCCTCTCCTCCCAGCACCCATCCGGCCAGAACTATGTTTCCTGCGAAGGTAAGGCTCCTGAGGGTCCCGGAGCCGCCTTTGCCCACCCGCCGACCTCACCACCTGAAGGCCTGGGTCCAGCCCCTGCTCGCCCCAGCTGTCTTCCCTCCCTCTCTGCTGGTGGTGGGCTAATAAAGCTGACTTTCTGGTTGATGCATCAATCCTGTGGGGTCTCCGTTCCTGAGCTGATGGGAGGGGAATTGGAGGTGCCTCCCAGGAATCTTCTGGGACCTCACAGCCTGAGGGATGCAAGAAAGAGCCAAGCACAGAAGAGCTTGTAGGGTCTTCCTGGAAGACCTGCATGCTGTCGGGGGAGTGGGAGTTGGGACATAGGATGGGAGGGAGCTCGCTCGTGTTGGCAGATGCTGTGTGAGGCGTTTTACAGCAGCTCTTTCCTCCGACTCACCTGGCGACTGTGAGGGGGCTGTGGTCAGGCTCATCTTGGTGCTTAATGTCACACAGACATGACGTGGCACAACTGTGCCTCAAGTCTGTCCAGCTGCAAAGTCCATGCCTTTCTTTTATACGGCTCTATCTTTTTAGGTATTTTAACCCAAGACTCCCAAGCTTGAGCTCTTAACTCTACCCCTTGGAGCCTCACCTTTGCACACAATGATTTTAGTGATGGATGGGGGAGGGAGAGCCTTCTGCCTTGGGGGTGGTGTCCACGGTTAGGACTGAATCTTTCTTCTCCAACCTGCTCCCCCTCATCACTCCCATCAACTCCCTCCTCTTCCTCGTTCCCCTCAGCCAGTGAATCGTGTGCCAGTGAGTCCCCTAGAAATGTCTGTCACCCCTGCTTCCTTTTCATCCCCACAACCACCGCTGCCATCAGACTTGCTTCCTCACCCTAGAACTGGGCCCATCCTACTAATTGGAATCCCTTGCTGTCCATCTCCCCCACCCTCATTTCTACCTAATGACCTTTCTAACGAGAATGTGGTACAGATCAAGAATAAGGAGGCCATCAGGACCCCTCCGTTCAACCACCTGTGTTGTTCCCTCTCTCCTGGGATGCTTGGCCTTCCCGTCTCAACCCACCGTGGTGCCTCTCCCCACCCGCTGCACCCCATGAATCCACCCTACTTGGCTATTGACGTGTACCACACTTCTCACTTGCTGTGGATGCCTTCCGTATTTTAAAATTTTGATTAAAAAATCAAAGCTATGGGAATTCCCTGGCAGTCCAGTGGTTAGGACTCGGCGCTTTCACCGCCGGGACCCGGGGTTCAATCCCTGGTTGGGGAACTAAGATCCCGTAAACCATGCAGCGCAGCCAAAACAAAACAAAACGTAACAAAACAACAAAAAGAATCAAAGTTATGTCTGTAGAACACAATCAGATTTTAAAGAAAAAGAGCCATTCCCAGGCTGACATCCCCAGGTGTCACACACCTCCATACCTACCTCCCACTTTCAAGTCTTAGTTCTTACTTTTGTCATTTGCCTCGTGCTTTCTTTTTGTTTTTGAATTTTATTTTATTTATTTTTTTATACAGCAGGTTCTTGTTAGTTATCCATTTTATACATATTAGTGTATGTATGTCAATCCCAATATCCCAATTCATCATCCCTCACCCCTGCCGCTTTCCCCCCTTGGTGTCCATAAGTTTGTTCTTTACATCTGTGTCTCAATTTCTGCCCTGCAAACCGGTTCATCTGTACCATTTTTCTAGGTTCCACATATACGCGTTAATATATGATATTTCTTTTTCTCTTTCTGACTTACTTCACTCTGTATGACAGTCTCTAGATTCATCCACGTCTCTACAAATGACCCAATTTCGTTCCTTTTTATGGCTGAGTAATATTCCATTGTATATATGTACCACATATTCTTTATCCATTTGTCTGTCGACGGGCATTTAGGTTGCTTCCATGACCTGGCTATTGTAAATAGCGCTGCAATGAACATTGGGGTACATGTGTCTTTTTGAATTATGGTTTTCTCTGGGTATATGCCCAGTAGTGGGATGGCTGGGTCATATGGTAATTCTATTTTTAGTTTTTTAAGGAACCTCCATACTGTTCTCCATAGTGGCTGTATCCATTTACATTCCCACCAACAGTGCAAGAGGGTTCCCTTTTCTCCACACCCTCTCCAGCATTTGTTGTTTGTAGATTTTCTGATGTTGCCCATTCTAACTGGTGTGAGGTGATACCTCATTGTAGTTTTGATTTGCATTTCTCTAATAATTAGTGATGTTGAGCAGCTTTTCATGTGCTTCTTGGCCATCTGTATGTCTTCTTTGGAGAAATCGCTGTTTAGGTCTTCTGCCCATTTTTGGATTGGGTTGTTTGTTTTTTTAATATTGAGCTGCATGAGCTATTTAAATATTTTGGAGATTAATCCTTTGTCAGTTGCTTTGTTTGCAAATATTTTCTCCCATTCTGAGGGTTGTCTTTTCGTCTTGTTTATAGTTTCCTTTGCTGTGCAAAAACTTTTAAGTTTCATTAGGTCCCATTTGTTTATTTGTGTTTTTATTTCCATTACTCTAGGAGGTGGATCAAAAAAGATCTTGCTGTGATTTATGTCAAAGAGTGTTCTTCCTATGTTTTCCTCTAAGAGTTTTATAGTGTCTGGTCTTACATTTAGGTCTCTAATCCATTTTGAGTTTATTTTTGTGTATGGTGTTAGGGAGTGTTCTAATTTCATTCTTTTATGTGTAGCTGTCCAGTTTTCCCAGCACCACTTATTGAAGAGACTGTCTTTTCTCCATTGTATATCCTTGCCTTCTTTGTCATAGATTAGTTGACCATAGGTGTGTGGGTTTATCTCTGGGCTTTCTATCCTGTTCCATTGATCTGTATTTCTGTTTTTGTGCCAGTACCATATTTTCTTGACTACTGTAGCTTTCTGGTATAGTCTGAAGTCAGGGAGTCTGATTCCTCCAGCTCCGTTTTTTTTCCCTCAAGACTGCTTTGGCTACTCAGGGTCTTTTGTGTCTCCATACAAATTTTAAGATTTTTTGTTCTAGTTCCGTAAAAAATGCCATTGGTAATTTGATAGGGATCGCATTGAATCTATAGATTGCTTTGGGTAGTATAGTCATTTTCACAATATTGATTCTTCCAATCCAAGAACATGGTATATCTCTCCATCTGTTTGCATCATCTTTAATTTCTTTCATCAGTGTCTTATAGTTTTCTGCATACAGGACTTTTGTCTCCCTAGGCAGGTTTATTCCTAGGTATTTTATTCTTTTTGTTGCAATGGTAAATGGGAGTGTTTCCTTAATTTCTCTTTCAGATTTTTCATCATTAGTGTATAGGAATACAAGAGATTTCTGTGCATTAATTTTGTATCCTGCAACTTTACCAGATTCATTGATTAGCTCTAGTAGTTTTCTGGTGGCATCTTTAGGATTCTCTATGTATAGTATCATGTCATCTGCAAACAGTGACAGTTTTACTTCTTCTTTTCCAATTTGTATTCCTTTTATTTCTTTTTCTTCTCTGATTGCCATGGCTAGGACTTCCAAAACTATGTTGAATAATAGCGGCGAGAGTGGACATCCTTGTCTTGTTCCTGATCTTAGAGGAAATGCTTTCAGTTTTTCATCATTGAGAGTGATGTTTGCTGTGGGTTTGTCGTATATCGCCTTTATTATGTTGAGGTAGGTTCCCTCTATGCCCACTCTCTGGAGAGTTTTTATCGTAAATGTGTGTTGAATTTTGTCAAAAGCTTTTTCTGCATCTATTGAGATGATCATACGGTGTTTATTCTTCAAATAGTTAATATGGTGTATCACATTGATTGATTTATGTATATTGAAGAATCCTTGCATCCCCGGGATAAATCCCACTTGATCATTTTATATGATCCTTTTAATATGTTGTTGGATTCTGTTTGCTAGTATTTTGTTGAGGATTTTTGCATCTATATTCATCAGTGATATTGGTCTGTAATTTTCTTTTTTTGTAGTACCTTTGTCTGGTTTTGGTATCAAGAAGATGGTGGCCTCATAGAATGAGTTTAGGAGTGTTCCTTCCTCTGAATTTTTTGGAAGAGTTTGAGGAGGATGGTTGTTAGCTCTTCTCTAAATGTTTGATAGAATACACCTGTGAAGCCATCTGGTCCTGGACTTTTGTTTGTTGGAAGATTATTAATCACAGTTTCAATTTCATTACTTGTGATTGGTCTGTTCATATTTTCTGTTTCTTCCTGGTTCAGTCTTGGAAGGTTATACCTTTCTAAGAATTTGTCCATTTCTTCCAGGTTGTCCATTTTATTGTCATAGAGTTGCTTGTAGTAGTCTCTTAGGATGCTTTGTATTTCTGCAGTGTCTGTTGTAACTTCTCCTTTTTCATTTCTAATTTTATTGATTTGAGTCTTCTCCCTCTATTTCTTGATGAGTCTGGCTAATGGTTTATCAATTTTGTTTATCTTCTCAAAGAACCAGCTTTTAGTTTTATTGATCTTTGCTATTGTTTCCTTTGTTTCCATTTCATTTATTTCTGCTCTGATCTTTATGATTTCTTTCCTTCTGCTAACTTTGGGTTTTGATTGTTCTTCTTTCTCTAGTTCCTTTAGGTGTAAGGTTAGATTGTTTATTTGAGATTTTTCTTGTTTCTTGAGGTAGGCTTGTATAGCTATAAACTTCCCTCTTAGAACTGTTTTTGCTGCATCCCATAGGTTTTGGATCCTCATGTTTTCATTGTCATTTGTCTCTAGGTATTTTTTGACTTCTTCTTTGATTTCTTCAGTGATCTCTTGGTTATTTAGTAATGTATTGTTTAGTCTCCATGTGTTTGTGTTTTTTACATTTTCCCCCCGTAACTGATTTCTAATCTCATAGCATTGTGGTCAGAAAACATGCTTGATATGATTTCAATTTTCTTAAATTTACTGAGGCTTGATTTGTGACCCAAGATGTGATCTATCCTGGAGAATGTTCCTTGTGCACTTGAGAAGAAAGTGTAATCTGCTGTTTTTGGATGGAATGTTCTATAAATATCAATTAACTCTATCTGGTCTATTGTGTCATTTAAAGCTTGTGTTTCCTTACTAATTTTCTGTTTGGATGATCTGTCCATTGGTGTAAGTGAGATGTTAAAGTTCCCCACTATTATTGTGTTACTGTCGATTTCCTCTTTTATATCTGTTAGCAGTTGGCTTATGTATTGAGGTACTCCTATGTTGGGTGCGTATATATTTATAATTGTTGTATCTTCTTCTTGGATTGATCCCTTGATCATTATGTAGTGTCCTTCCTTGTCTCTTGTAACATTCTTTATTTTAAAGTCTATTTTATCTGATATGAGTATTGCTACTCCAGCTTTCTTTTGATTTCCATTTGCATGGAATATCTTTTTCCATCCCCTCACTTTCAGTCTGTATGTGTCCCTAGGTCTGAAGTGGGTCTCTCGTAGACAGCATATATATGGGTCTTGTTTTTGTATCCATTCAGTGAGGCTGTGTGTTTTGGTTGGAGCATTTAATCCATTCACGTTTAAGGTAATTATCGATATGTATGTTCCTATGACCATTTTCTTAATTGTTTTGGGTTTATTTTTGTAGGTCCTTTTCTTCTCTTGTGTTTCCCACTTAGAGAAGTTCCTTTAGCATTTGTTGTAGAGCTGGTTCGGTGGTGCTGAATTCTCTTAGCTTTTGCTTGTCTGTAAAGCTTTTGATTTCTCCATCGAATCTGAATGAGATCCTTGCCGGGTAGAGTAATCTTGGTTGTAGGTTCTTCCCTTTCATCACTTTAAATATGTCAGGCGATTCCTTTCTGGCTTTTAGAGTTTCTGCTGAGAAATCAGCTGTTAACCTTATGGGAGTTCCCTTGTATGTTATTTGTCATTTTTCCCTTGCTGCTTTCAATAATTTTTCTTTGTCTTTAATTTTTGCCTATTTGATTACTATGTGTCTCTCTGAGTTTCTCCTTGGGTTTATCCTGTATGGGACTCTCTGTGCTTCCTGGACTTGGGTGACTATTTCCTTTCCCATGTTAGGGAAGTTTTCGACTATAATCTTTTAAATATTTTCTCGGGCCCTTTCTCTCTCTCTTCTCCTTCTGGGACCCCTATAATGCAAATGTTGTAGTGTTTAATGTTGTCCCAGAGGTCTCTTAAGCTGTCTTCATTTCTTTTCATTCTTTTTTCCTTATTCTGTTCCGCAGCAGTGAATTCCCGCATTCTGTCTTCCAGGTCACTTATCTGTTCTTCTGCCTCATTTATTCTGCTATTGATTCCTTCTACTGTATTTTTCATTTCAGTTATTGTATTGTTCATCTCTGTTTGTTTGTTCTTTAATTCTTCTAGGTCTTTGTTAAACATTTCTTGCCTCTTCTCGATCTTTGCCTCCATTCTTTGTCCGAGGTCCTGGATCATCTTCACTATCATTATTCTGAATTCTTTTTCTGGAAGGTTGCCTATCTCCACTTCATTTAGTTGTTTTTCTGGGGTTATATCTTGTTCCTTCATCTGGTACATAGCGCTCTGCCTTTTCATCTTGTCTTTCTTTCTGTTAATGTGGTTTTTGTTCCACAGGCTGCAGGATTGTAGTTCTTCTTGCTTCTGCTGTCTGCCCTCTGGTGGATGAGGCTATCTAAGAGGCCTGTGCAAGTTTCCTGCTAGGAGGGACTGGTGGTGGGTAGAGCTGGCTGTTGCTCTGGTGGGGCTTAATCCACTTGTCTGCTGATGGGTGGGGCTGGGTCCCCTCCCTGTTGGTTGTTTGGCCTGAGGTGACCCAACACTGGAGCCTACCTGGGCTCTTTGGTGGGACTAATGGAGGACTCTGGGAGGGCTCATGCCAAGGAGTACTTCCCAGAACTTCTGCTGCCAGTGTCCTTGTCCCCACGGTGAGCCACAGCCACCCCCCTCCTCTACAGGAGACCCTCCAACACTAGCAGGTAGGTCTGGTTCAGTCTCCCCTGGGGTCACTGCTCTTTCCCCTGGGTCCCGATGCGCACACTACTTTGTGTGTGCCCTCCAGGAGTGGAGTCTCTGTTTTCCCCAGTCCTGTCAAAGTCCTGCAATCAAATCCCGCTAGCCTTTAAAGTCTGATTCTCTAGGAATTCCTCCTCCTGTTGCCAGACCCCCAGGTTGGGAAGCCTGACACGGGGCTCAGAACCTTCACTCCAGTGGGTGGACTTCTGTGGTATAAGTGTTCTCCAGTTTGTGAGTCATGCACCCAGCAGTTATGGGATTTGATTTTATTATGATTGTGCCCCTCCTACCGTCTCACTGTGGCTTCTCCTTTGTCTTTGGATGTGGGGTATCTTTTTTGGTGAGTTCCAGTGTCTTGCTGTCGATGACTGTTCAGCAGTTAGTTGTGATTCCAGTGCTCTCACAAGAGGGAGTGAGAGCACGTCCTTCTACTCTGCCATCTTGAACCAATTGATCTCCTTATTTCTAAATAACAGGCTATGCTACAATTTCTTGATTTTTTTTCAGTTTTAGTTTATTTTTTTTTAAATTGAAATATAGTTGATTTACAATGTTAGTTTCTGGTGTACAGTAAAGTGATTCAGATATATATATATATATATATATATATATATATATATACTCTTTTTCATATTCTTTTCCATTATGGTTTATTATAAGATTTTGAATATAGTTCCCTGTGCTATACAGTAGGACCTGGTTGTTTATGTAGTTTATATATAGTAGTTTGTATCTGCGAATCCCAGACTCCTAATTTATCCCTCCCCACCTTTCCCCTTTGGTAACCATAAGTTTGTTTTCTATGTCTGTGAGCCTGTTTCTGTTTTGTAAATAAGTTCATTTGTATCATATTTTAGATTCCACATATAAGTGGTATCATATGATATTTGTCTTTCTCATTCTGACTACTTCACTTAGTATGATAATCTTGAGGTCCATTCATCTTGCTGCAAATGGCATTATTTCATTCCTTTTTTATGGCTGAGTAGTATTCCATTGTATATATATGTATATATCACATCTTCTTTATCCATTCATCTGTTGATGGACACTTTGGTTGTTTCCATGTCTTGACTATTATAAATAGTGCCGCTATGAACATTGGGGTGCATGTATCTTTTCGAATTAGAGTTTTCATCATTTCTAGCTATATGCCCAGGAGTGGGATTGTTGGATCATGTGGTAACTCTATTTTTAGCTTTTTAAGGAACCTCCATACTGTTTTCCATAGTGGCTGCACCAAATTACGTTCCCACCAACATTGTAGCAGGGTTCCCTTTTCTCCATACTTTCTCCAGCATTTATTATTTGTAGACTTTTTGATGATGGCCATTCTGACTGTGTGAGGTGATACTTCACTGTAGTTTTGATTTGCATTTCTCTAGTAATTAGTGATGTTGAGCATCTTTTCATGTGCCTATTGACCATCTGTACGTCTTCTTTGGAGAAATGTCTGTGTAGGTTTTCTGCCCATTTTTTGATTTTTTTTTTTATTATTGAGTTGTATGAGCTGTATGTACATTTTGGAAATTAAGCCCTTGTATGTCGCATCATTTGCAAATATTTTCTCCCATTCCATAGGTTGTCTTTTCATTCTGTTTATAGTTTCCTTTGCTGTGCAAAAGCTTATAAGTTTGATTAGGTCCCATTTGTTTATTTTTGCTTTTATTTCTATTGCCTTGGGAGACTGACCTAAGAAAACATTGCTACGATTTATGTCAGAGAATGTTTTGCCTATGTTCTCTTCTAGGAGTTTTATGGTGTCATGTCTTATATTTAAATCATTTTTAAAAAGTATTTATTGATTTATTTATTTTTGGCCACATTCTGTCTTAGCTGCGGCATGTGGGATCTTTCACTGTGATGCACGGGCTCTTTGTTGTGGCACACGGGCTTCTCAGGCTTCTCTCTAGTTGTGGTGTGGGGGCTCCAGAACGCATGGGCTCTGTAGTTGTGGCGTGCAGGCTCCAGAGCAAGTGGGCTCTGTAGTTGCAGCATGTGGGCTCTCTAGTTGTGGCCTGCGGGCTCAGTAGTTGCAGTGTGTGGGCTTAGTTGCCCTGCGGCATGTGGGATCTTAGTTTCCTGACCAGAGATTGAACCCGCATCCCCTGCATTGGAAAGTGGATTCTTAACCACTGGACAACCAGGGAAGTACTGTCTTTAAGTCTTTTTGAGTTTATTTTTGTGTATGGTGTGAGGGAGTGTTCTAACTTCATTGATTTAAAATGCGGCTGTCCAACTTTCCCAACACCACTTGCTGAAGAGACTGTCTTTTTTCAATTGTATATTCTTCCCTCCTTTGCTGACGATTAATTGACAGTAGGTGTGCAGGTTTATTTCTGGACTCTCTATTCTGTTCCATTGATCCATATGTCTGTTTTTGTATCAATACCATGCTGTTTTGATTACTGTAGCTTTGTAGTATTGTCTGAAGTCTGGGAGGGTTATGCCTCTAGTTTTGTTCTTTTTCCTCAGGATTGCTTTGGAAATTCTGGGTCTCTCATGCCTCCATATAAATTTTAGGATTATTTGCTCCAGTTATGTGAAAAATGCTCTTTGGTAATTTGATAGGGGTCACATTAAATCTGTAGATTGCTTTGGGTAGTATGGCCATTTTTCAGGTTTAGTTTTTAATCACTGCTGTATAGGAAGAGAATTTAGCTCTCTATGTGCATTTTCCCTATCCACTTTTTCCTACCCTCTCAATAAATTTTCATTAGATAAATGTTTAATGTTTACATTTTAATGACTATTTAAATATTATTCACAACCAAATCATGTTTTACACTATATTAAATTTCCTCAGAATAAATATCTGTTTTTCAGTTTGTGTAAGTTTTCTTTGTACCTATCACTAATTCATTGCCAGATGTATACATCTCCTCTTAATGTGTTAAACACTGCCTATTCCATCAATTTCATCTTCTTGAAGATGTCCTTCCTGGAGCCCTCTGTCCTCCTGCTCCAGTCTGTTCTGGGTGCTCTCTGGGCCTGCTGTCACCCAGGCATCTCCCTTCACCATCGTCTTGGACATCTCTTCTCTCTCTATTGCACCCCTTGTTTTCTGGATCCCATGTCTTCTTTTTTCTCCCTCTCCCTCCCTTTATTTGAGTGAAACACATACTCTTATGAAAAGTTTTATAGAGGTTAAATTTTTTGAGACCTTTCATTTCTGAAAATATTGTTAGTCTCTTGACTGATAGTTTGGCTGGGTATGGAATTCTAGGTTGGAAATAATTTTTCCTCAGCATTTTGGAGGTATTGTTTCTTCACTGTTTCCTGGCTTGTGGTATTACACTTGAGAAGTCTAATTCTATTTTGATTCTAGATCCTTCATACTATCCCATTCCCACCCTTCCCCCAGAAGGTTTTAGGTTCTTCTCTTTCTCTCCAGTGGCTGAAATATCACATATTCTGCCTTGATGTGGCTGTGTCTTCATCTGTTGGATTAGGCCCTTAGCAGAATCTTTCAGTGTGGGAACTCATGTTCTTCACTGATAACATTTTGGTGAGTTTCTTTCATATATATATACATATACAAACATAACTACAATCACACCAAATACAATTTAATGCTGTTTCCACTTTTTTTGGTTGCCATTTAAAATAATGCAACAATGGAACATCTTTCTGCATAAAGCTTTGCTTTCATATATTTTTTGCAGTATTTCTTTAGGCTAGATTCCCAGAAGTATAATTACTAGGTGAGAAGACAATGAATATTTTAAGGGTCTTAATTTGTATTGCCAAATTGATTTAAAGACAAGTTGTACCAATTTACATATTTTTCCATCAGGGAATGGGAGTGCCTATTTCAAAACATGCTCACCAACTTTGAGTATTATCTTCAAAAAATATCTTTTGTGAATTGATTCATCTGTCACTTTTAAAGCTGATGTTATGCAAGAACTCTGACACAGGCATATAGTCCTGGCCTGGGTTGTTAAAAACTCCTGAGCACATGCTCATGAGTTGTTCAGTAACAAGATGTCAGAACAGAGTGTGCAGAACACACTTTACCTGGGTGTGGGGAGTGATTTTAACAAAACTGTTTGTGCCTGTGTCTTCAGAATGAATACCACCCATCGGTGGACCCTCGGGAAGCTCCATGAGAAAGTCTTCCATTTGACAGATGGGGAAACTGAGATTTCAACTAATCAAGGAAAAAAAAATTTTCTTTGGATCTCTCAGCTAGTTAGAAAAATGGCCTAAGAGCAGGAACCAAGTGTCTCCTGTTCATTGCTGTGTCCAGTGTAAACAAAACATGAGCCCCTTTTATTTTTTATTAATATTTTTATTTTATTGAGGTATAGTGGATTTTCAACATTATATTAGTTTCAGGTGTACAACATGGTGGCTAAATATTTTTATAGCTTATACTCCATTTAAAGTTATTATAAAATATTGGCTATATTCCTTGTGCTGTACAATATGTCCTTGTAGCCTATTTATTTTATACATAGTAGTTCTTACCTATTAATCCTCTACCCCTATCTTGCCCCTCCTCCCTTCCCTCTCCCCGCTGGTAGCCACTAGTTTGTGCTCTATATCTCTGAGTCTATTTCTGTTTTGTCATATTCATCATGAGCCCCCTTTACAGAAAGACATTATCGAAGCAGAAATGTAAATTTCACCTTCAGTAAAGGAAGCAGGTTTTCCATCTGGAAGTGCTTGGATTTCTCAAGCTAAGATTCAAGTCCAAATCAGACTGCATTTTAAATTTTTAAAAATTTTACTGAAGTATAGTTGATTTACAATGTTGTGTTAATTTCTGTTATACAGCAAAGCAACTCAGTTATGCATATATATATTCTTTTTCATATTCTTTTCCATTATGGTTTATACATTGATATTGAACATAGTTCCCTGTGCTATATAGTCCTTATTGTTTATCCATCCTATATATACTAGTTTGCTTCTGCTAATCCCAAACTCCCAATCCATCCCTCCCCCATGTCCCCTCCCCCTTGGCAACCACAAGTCTGTTCTCTATGTCAAATCAGACTGCATTTTGCTCTTGGCTGGTCTTTCCTGCTTCCTAAGATCCTGGCACCTGAGATGAGGAGGTTGAGTGCTCTTGAATGTTCCTTGTAACTTGTCTATTTTGAACACACCCTCAGATTCTTAATGCTTGAGTTAAGTGTCAAAGTTGGTAAAATATTGTTTTAGATAATTGCATAAAGTGTTAAACAATGGCTGAAGTGAGAATTAATGATAGCCCATAAAGTGTATCTGCTGATGTCAATGGCTTAGTGGTAAGCTCCTAAAGGTTTTGCGTTCTTTGGGCCCATTGTTTCCGAGAGCTATTAAAAGCACTGTGTCACTCCTGATATCTGAGATAAGTGATTTCTTCTGTTTGCCTTCCCATTGCTGTAGCTTGTAGTTTAAGATCTTCTGATGGCTTCCTGAAACATAACACACATGAAGCTTTTGGTTTTGCCTGTACCCAACAAACTTAGACAGCACCTAGCATGTAAGGGATACTCAAGATTTGTGGATTAGAGCCATGGGTTTGGTGTAGAAGACTCTGCTCTCTCTGGTCTCCATGAAACGTTCTCAGAAGGAAGATTCTTGGGGACAGGCTTCTCTAGATTCCATGTGCCTTTCATCACATTGCTCCAAGGTTGCCGCAGAAGAGAAAGCAAGTATCTTTTTGAGCTATGGAGGGATGGAGTCGGGGCTGTGAGAGCTGAGGCACTGAGCAAGTGCAGCTCTTTATCTGGCCTCCCTCTGATGTGCTGCCCCTTCCTCTGATGTGCTGTGTGGTCACTGCCATGGGCAGACATAGCTCTGTGTCCCTGCTTCCCCAACTGTCCAGGATGCCAGAAGGGCTTTGAGCAGATCAAGGGGTGTTAAAGCATAAAAGGTTATTTGGAAGGAGAGTCCATTTCTGACTCGGTTCCCTGTTAACCCACTGATGGGGTCCAAATGTTCCTTTCTTTCCTACAATTATAGGATTATTACACCTAAAACAGATATGTTTTGTTCCTTCCAATTGTAACCAAGCAGGACCCTGTGGAGTCTTCCCGGGACAGACCCCCCTTCATATCCTCTGTTGTAGCTCTTCTCTGAAGTACCCAGAAAATAGTATCTCATGCATACTTCCTGAGTTTTTCTTTAAAAATGCTTTGCTGAAACCCTTCGGAGAGTTCGGGGTTTTTTTTGGGCGCGAGCCACCCATTCTCCCTGCATGACCCTGCAAAATCTTTCTCTGCTCCAAAATCCGATGTTTTGGTTTGTTTGGCCTCACTGTGCATAGGGCACATGAACTTGCGTTCAGTAACACAGTTTTTATCTGCCATATGAATAGTGTGACAACACAAACGGAAAAATAAAAACCCAAAACATTCATCTATTGTTCTGTCCCCAAGATTTTTATTCTCCTAGGCTCCTTTCTGGCCTCCTTATATGTGAGTACATGGCAAAGGTGATTTTCAAATACTTAAGGGGCTTCATTATTAAATGAATAAGTTAATAGAAATAAAAGACCAGTATAAAAGGACATATGTACAAGAATATTTATTGCTGCATTATTTATACTGGTTGAAAATGGAAAACCAAGTGACAACCTTTGGTAGTGTATAGTAAAGGGGATAGTGCCATAACCAAGCAGGACCCTATGGGGCCTTCCTGGGACAGACCCTTCCCCCATATCCTCTGCTTTAGCTCCTCTCTGAAGTACCTAGATAATACTATCTGATGCACATTTCCTGAGTTGTTTTACAGGTGCTAAAACCCCCACCAAATGGAAGAAATTAACTACTTGATGACCATGAGCATGTAGCCCCCAGACCTACTGGAGCCTAAGGACTGATAATTTTAACAGAGTGATACCACTCTGTTACCTCACCATCAACCAATCAGAGAATTGTGCATGAGCTGATCACATACCCTGGGACTCCCTTCCCTCACCTGGCCTTTAAAAATGTTTTGCTGATGATAGTCAACATTTATTGTTTGTAGACTTTTTGATGGCCATCATCAAAAAGTCTACAAACAATAAATGTTAGAGAGGGTGTGGAGAAAAGGGAACCCTCCTACACTGTTGGTGGGAATGTAAATTGGTACAGCCACTATGGAGAAAAGTATGGAGGTTCTTTAAAAAACTAAAAATAGAGCTACCATATAATCCAGCAATCCCACTCCTGGACACATATCCAGAGAAAACCATGGTTTGAAAGGATACATGCACCCCAATGTTCATTGCACACTATTCACAATAGCCAAGACATGGAAGCAATTTGTAGCAACATAGATAGACCTGGAGATTATCATACTAGGTAAAGTGAGTCAGACAGAGAAAGACAAATATCATATGATATTCTGCTTGTATGTGGAATCTAAAAAAATGATACAAATGAATTTATTTACAAAACAGAAACAGACTCACAGACTTAGGAAACAAACTTATGGTTACCAAAGGGGAAAGGTGTGGGGGGGTGAGGGATAAATTGGGAGTTTGGGATTGACATACACACACTACTATATTTAATATAGGTAACCAGCAAGAACCTACTGTATAATGCAGGGAACCCTGCTCAATATTCTGTAATAACCTAAATGGGAAAAGAACTTGAAAAAGAATAGATACAAGGATATGTATAACTGAATCACTTTGCTGTACACATGTAACTAACACAACATTGTTAATCAACTATATACCCATATAAAATAAAAATTAAAAAAAAATGTTTTGCTGAAACCCATCAAGGAGTTCAGGCTTTTTGAGCATTAGCTGTCCCAGACTCGTTTGGTGTCCTGCAATAAACGCTGCACTTTCCTTCACCACAACCCAGTGTCAGTAGATTGGCTTTACTGTGTGCAGGCAAGTGGACCCAGGTTTGGTTCAGTAACAGTGCTCCATTCATACTATGGAATATTCAGCAGCTGTCATCATCAATAAATTGGACCTATGTCAGATGGCAAGAGAGATCCCTTAAATGTAGAAAAGCACTTGTAGGATATTGATCTCACTTGTGTGAATAAATAAAAGCCAGTCCCCCATTTATGTAAATGCATGTGTGTGTGTGTACAGTTATGAGCACCAAAAATATAAATGGGAACATATGCTGTGATTAGCATGGATTACCTTGGTGGTAGGGTGGGAGACTGATGTGGTGGAGGGGGAGAGTAGAAGAGAAGAGGGGATCCAAAAAAACAGGAAAGGAAAAAAAGTGCACACACTTTTATATATATACATAAAATTGTGTATGTGTGTCTATGAACAAAGAAAATAAACAAAAAAATTAAAAACCAAAGAATCAGTTCAGTTAATTTGTTGAATATCACAACAAATTCCTAGTTAAAAACAGATTGCAGCTCCTGGAGCCGGCGAGCGGCGGTCCTCGCCAGCGACTTTCAGCGGGCCCAGGGGGACAAAAGTGGCTCTAAATCCAGCACATGCATATTGAAGCAAGTTAAAGGATTTAATATGAAGCACAGAAACAGATAATGCCAAAAAGCAAGCAGTAGTTGGTACACATTTAGTGAGTGGGGCAGCATTTCCTTCTCCCAGTGCTGCTGAGATGGCGGAAATTAGTCGAATTCAATATGAAATGGAATACACCGAAGGTATTAGGCAGTGAATGAGGGTCCCGGAAAAATTAAAGGTAGCACCACCAAATGCTGACCTGGAACAAGGATTCCAAGAAGGAGTTTCAAATGTTAGTGTGATTATGCAGGTTCCAGAGAGAATTGTTGTAGCAGGAAATAATGAAGACATTCCATTTTCAAGACCAGCAGATCTTGACCTTATACAGTCAACTCCCTTCAAACCTCTGGCACTAAAAACACCACCTCGTGTACTTACGCTACGTGAAAGACCACTAGATTTTCTGGATTTAGAAAAACCTCCTCCAACCCCTCAAAATGAAGAAATCCGTGCAGTTGGCAGGCTAAAAAGAGAGCGCTCTATGAGTGAAAATGCTGTTCGCCAAAACGGACAGCTGGTCAGGACTGACTCCATACCTGTGTTGCGTGGTGCGTCTGCTGCCGCCACCTCTAACCCTCATCATGACAACGCCAGGTATGGCATTTCAAATATAGATACAACGATTGAAGGAACCTCAGATGACATGACCGTTGTAGATGCAGCTTCATTAAGACGACAGATAATCAAGCTAAATAGACGTCTACAGCTTCCGGAAGAGGAGAACAAAGAACGTGCTAAAAGAGAAATGGTCATGTATTCAGTTACTGTAGGCTTCTGGCTGCTTAATAGCTGGCTCTGGTTTCGCCGCTAGAGGTAACCTCAACTCTCAAAAATATTGTCTCAACAGCTGGAAATATAAAGAATTTGCAAACTTCTTTATTTCTGTCTTTGCATTGTATGCCGTTTTACAGTCCCCACCCTGAAAATGTATTTCTCCCAGAAAGGATGGGGGAAAGACATATTTGCAGAAGTAAAGGTATATCCTGTCAAAAAAAAAAAACAAAAAACAGATTGCACACACTAATATCCTGGACTGTCAATATTTTTTTTTTTTTAAGGTTTAAATCATTGTGGTTTTTTTTTTTTTTTTTTTTTTTTTAAAATAGGAAGGAAGGAAGAAAGGGAGGGAAAGAGAGAATCTTAGCTTGGGTTCTTCTTCTTTTTTTTTTTAATTAATAGCTACTTTATTTATTTATTTTATTTATTTTTGGCTGTGTTGGGTCTTCGTTTCGTGCGAGGGCTTTCTCTAGTTCCGGCAAGCGGGGGCCACTCTTCATCGCGGTGCGCGAGCCTTTCACTATCGCGGCCCCTCCCGTTGCGGGGCACAGGCTCCAGACGCGCAGGCTCAGCAGCTGCGGCTCACGGGCCCAGTTGCTCCGCGGCACGTGGGATCTTCCCAGACCAGGGCTCGAACCCGTGTCCCCTGCATTAGCAGGCAGATTCTCAACCACTGCGCCACCAGGGAAGCCCCATTGTGGTTTTTTTTTTTTAAAACATCTTTATTGGAGTATAATTGCTTTATAATGGTGTGTTAGTTTCTGCTTTATAACAAAGTGAATCAGCTATACATATACATATATCCCCATATCTCCTCCCTCTGCGTCTCCCTCCCATCCTCCCTATCCCACCCCTCTAGGTGGTCACAAAGCACCGAGCTGACCTCCCTGTGTTATGCAGCTGCTTCCCACTAGCCATCTATTTTACATTTGGTAGTGTATATATGTCCATGCCACTCTCTCACTTCGTCCCAGCTTACCCCTTCCCCCTCCCTGTTGGACTGTCAATTTTATATTGCTATATGAAAGTTTTTTTGTTATTTTATTGAAGTATAGTTGATTTACAATTTTAGGTTAATTTCTGCTGTACAGCAAAGTGATTCATTTATACATATATATAAGCATTCTTTTTCATATTCTTTCCCATTATGGTTTATCACAGGATATTGAATATATTTCCCTGTGCTATATAGTAGGACCTTGTTGTTTATCCATTCTATATATAACAGTTTGCATCTGCTAATCCCAAACTCCCAATCCATCCCTCTCCCTCACCCCCTCCACCTTGGCAACAGCAAGTCTGTTCTCTATATTTGTGAGTCTGTTTCTGTTTCATAGATAGGTTCATTTGTGTCATATTTTAGATTCCACACACAAGTGATATCATATGGTATTTGTCTTTCTCTTTCTGAATTACTTCACTTAGTATGATAATCTCTAGGTCCATCCATGTTCCTGCAAATGGCATTATTTCATTCTTTTTTATGGCTGAGTAGTATTCCATCGTATATATGTACCACATCTTCTTTATCCATTCATCTGTTGATGGACATTTAGGTTGTTTCCAAGTCTGTGCTATTGTGAATAGTGCTGCTATGAACATAGGGGTGCATGTAGCTGTATGATAGATTATTAAAACCATCTTAAAGTTTAGGTGTAGAGTTCAGTAGTGTGAAATATATTCACCTTGTTGTGCAAGAGATCTCTAGAACTTCATCTTGCAACATTGAAACTCTATACCCACCCAAACACTAATTCTCTCCTCCCTCCTCCCAGCTCTTGGTAGCCAGCTTTCTACTTTCTGTTTCTATGATTCTGACTACTATAGGTACTTCCTACGAGTGAATCACACAGTATTTGTCCTTTCTGTGTCTGGCTTATTTCGCTTAGTGTGATGTCCTCCAGGTTCATCCATGTTGTGGCATGTGACACCAAATAATAGATTTTTAAATTCACTTTGTATTTAGTTAATAATATGGCTATACAAATCAAAAGTGACAACCAAAAAGAAAAAATAAAACAAGCTTAAAGTAAGATTGTAGTCCCTTGCAGAAGGTAGTGTGGAATAGTGGAAGGAGGCAAGAGGACCACATGGGTTGAACTTGGAGCGTGACCTTGAGCTGATCTCTTCATCTCTCCGAGTCTCAGTTTCCTCTTCTGTAAATTTAGGCTGTTGGCATCTACCTGAAGGGGTTCATGAAAGAATGAAAGGAGATAAAAGGTGGACAAAGCACACAGTAGGCCCCCAATAAATGTTTGCTTGCTTCTTCCCTCTCTCTCAGACAGTTTTCAAAGCCGCCCGACCTGTTGTTACCTCCTTTGATTCTTGCAGCAAGGCTGGGGGCAGGCTCTGTGTCCAGCCTGTTAAGGCTGGGCTGAAGCGAACGCCTCCTCCCTGCCCGCTCTCTGCCAGGACTCCTTGCTATCTCCCCGTACCACACTTGTCCCATTTTACAGGTGAGGAAATTGAGGCTCAAGGAGGCTGAGCCACTTGCTGAAGGGCACGTGACTGGTAGGTGGGGTGTTAGAACGGTGTCCCCCCCACCCATCCCACTTCAGGGTAGATCTTCCAGATGAGCAGACCACTGGTCTCGTTTGACTTGATCAGGTTCGCAGAGAAGGTGAGTTCTCGCAGGAGTCCAGTGAACTCAGCCCATGTCCACTTAGAGGCTGCTCTGGGCCAGGTGTGCTGGGCTCAGGGTGGGCACAGAGTGGGGGCTATGGTGATCAATCAGGAGCAGCCCTGGCCTTAAAGGAGATGCTGATTTACGGCTACTACGCGGGGAAGGGCACTCTTTGCCTTTCTCCTAGAGGTGCCGCTGGTGTGTGCAGTGTGGATCCGCAACCCGCCCCCCCCTCCCCCGCTCCCCCTTGGCCAAGCGCCCCTGGGCAGCCCGGTCTTGGCTGCTGCCTCCCCTCCCCCTCCTCCTCCTCTAGGTAAGGCAGTGGGGCATTAACACCATGGAAATGGCCCATGCTACAAATCAGGGCTTGATTTGTTGTGTTTTAGTGATTGTCCAAACTTAAGAAAGTCTAGGCTTTAACATTTCAAGAAGAAAAATGTTAAAAAAATGCAGATTAATCTGAAAAGTGTGTCATGTCTGTAGCCATTGCCCTCTGAATAGCAAAAAATACAAAAAAATATCCTTTCAGTATTTGGAATCTGATATTTGACTTAGCAAAGAGTCACTCACATCATTGGTAAATGACTGAAGTTAGGGTCTAGGCCTTTGTTGTTTCAGTTTTATCTTATCCCTTAACGTAAACACAAACTTTAACCAGCATTCATGTCAGCACAACACTTTATTATCAGCGGCAACCAGAGATTGCAAGAGTTTGGCAAAATCAGTGAAAGCATCCTATGGGAATCATTTGACTCTATGGACCTACAATTAAAGAGTACGTCTTATTATTTGTAAATTGCTGCTAGACATCCCTTATATTAGTAAAATTTATAGATTATATATTTATATTTATAAAATTTATAAATTTATAAATATATCATTTATACATATACTAATTATAAATTTATAGAATTTATATTATATATAATATATTATTTATGACTATTACATATTTATAATATACAATTATATAATATCATGAATATATTAATATAATATGTAATTAATATAATAATAAATAATGATACATTAGAATATATGATATATAACTATATAATATATTATGTGTAATATATAGTTATACATTATAAAATTACATATTTATTATAATTTGTAACATATTCTGTATTATTATATAATACATATACAATATATTGTAAAATTATATAATTATATATTAGTCTATATAATATATGTACAATATATTATAAAATTATATAATTATATATTAGTAAATTATATATTATATATTATTTGTGTATAATGTATATATTTCCCCTCTCTCTGGATATCTGGTGGGTGAACATTTACCAGCATACCACTGGCATATATAGTTAAAACCCAAAAGCTCAGGTGCCTCAGTTTGGGTTTTAGAAGCAGATCCTTAGACAAAAATTTCAAGTGCAAGAAGTGTTTTGGGTGATGTCTCATGAAACACCATTAGGAAGTGGGAAGTGAGACAGGGAGGGGAAGGAAGCTAATAAGGGCTGTGTTATCAAGCAAGTGAACACTGTGGACAACTGGAGCTTAATCCCACCAGGGAACTCCCACCTCAGCGTTCTTTCCAAAGGACGAGGGAGCTGGGGTATTTATCCTCCCATTCCATCAGTCTCAGGCAGGGGGAGTGGCATTAACCCCCCCAGCACTCTGGCCTGTCCTGTACATTGGTAGAATGGGCTTTTGTGGCCAGAGAAGGTCCTCAGGCAAAAGTCTCTGCTGCTGACAAATCTGGCCAGTAAGTGCCTAGGAGAAGTGACCAGAGCTTGGTGGTAACAGGAGGCTGTGATGCTGCCAGGGGTTGGCTTTATGGAGCATCCTGGCAGCTTTGGGACAGCTGCACATTCAGTGGCAGCTGGGAGGGGCTCAGCTCTTGGGGACTGAGGCCCAGGGAGCTTCCTTGCCTTTACCTCTCTAAGTCTATAACATGGACACTGTAACACCTTCCCCAAGAGGCTTAGGATTAAGTGAGAATATCGGTGTTAGTGCCTAGCCCAGGGCTCAGGAAATGAAAGCTCTAAGTGTCCTTCAGAGTCTATGAAGACAGATCCTTCTCAGACCTCAGACCTTAGAAGATATTTATCTCTCTTGACAGTCAGATGTGCCTCCTTTTTAGTTAGTGAGAGTTTTATATTTTATCATGTTTCCTTTTTTGTCTTGGCTGCCGGGAAACCCAGAGCTAGATGTCAGGTATAGCAGCCTCCTCCCTATAGTTACCACCACCTCCCTTTTGCAGCAGACACAAATTGGGGTGGCTGCTTAGATCATAGAGGTTGGCGCCAAATCTGTGCCCCTCACTTTTTCTGATACTAGACCTTTACTCCTTGGTTGGGGCTTGGGGCTGTGGGGCAAGTATGCCTGCTGGGTTGGTCATATAGGATTCTGGCTACTGGCCACATCAGGCCATGCAGGTGGCCTTCCCTGGGTTTTTTTCAAATTCGAGTTGATCCTCTCTAGCCAAGAGGCTGAAGGATGAGTTTAGGACTGCCTTCAGCCATGGTTCCAGCCCTGTGTGTGTGTGTGTGTGTGTGTGTGTGTGCACATTAGAGAGAGAGAGAGAGAGAGGATGATGAATCAATGAATTGCCTCTTTTTGAAACTAATTCAATTTGGGTTTCTGTCTTTTGCAACCAAAACATGTTCATCAATATACTCTATTATCTAATTCTTGATTTATTTTTCTTTAATGGATATTTTTAGTTTTATTATACATGAGGTAAGTTTTATGTTATAAATTGTTTCCTTTTTTTAAATTGAACTATAGTTGATTTACAATATTTAGGTATACAGCAAAGTAGATTCAGTTATACATGTATATACATATATATACACATATATTCTTTTTCAGCTTCTTTTCCATTATAGGATATTACAAGATATTGAATATAGTTCCCTGTGCTGTACAGTAAATCCTTGTTGCTTATCTATTTTATATATAGTAGTATATATCTGTTAATCTCATACTCCTAATTTATCCCTCCCCCTCCTCTTTCCCCTTTGGTAACTATAAGTTTGTTTTCTATGTCTGTGAGTCTGTTTCTGTTTTGTAAATAAGTTCATTTGTATCATATTTTAGATCCCACATACAAATGATATCATGTAATATTTGTCTTTCTCTGCCTGACTTACTTCACTTAGTGTGATAATCTCTAGGTCCATCTATGTTGCTGCAAATGGCATTACTTCATTCTTTTTATAGCTGAGTAATATTCCATTGTATGTATACCACATCTTCTTTATCCATTCATCTGCTGATGGACACTTAGGTTGCTACCATGTCTTGGCTATTGTAAATACTGCTGCTATGAACATTGGGGTGCATGTATCCTTTTGAAATAGAGTTTTCATTTTTTCCAGATATATGCCCAGGAGTGGGATTGCTGGATCATATGGGTAACTCTATTTTTAGTTTTTTAAGGAACCTCCATACTGTTTTCCATAGTGGCTGCATCAATTTTCATTCCCACCAACGTTGTAGGAAGGTTCCCTTCCACACCCTCTCCAGCATTAATTATTTGTAGACTTTTTGATGATGCCCATTTTTTGATGGCGTTGTTTGATTTTTGATATTGAGCTGTATGAACTCTCTGTATATTTTGGAAATTAACCCCTTGTCAGCTGCATCGTTTGCAAATGTTTTCTCCCAGCCTGTGTGCTTTTTGTTTTGTTTATGGTTTCCTTTGCTGTGCTGTACATGTGTCTTTTCTCATAAGCTGCCCAGTCCCCTCATTTGGAAGTGAGTGACATAGAAATGGGTATGTGTGTGTGTCTGAGGACAGATGTTGCCCCCGTTGCACCGACAGCCAGGGCTGCTTGGAGAACCAGGTAATGCCGAGTGACTGGTGGGACTTCCCTGGTCTCGGGTTCTCACTGGAATCCCTGAGCTGCTGCTTCCCCGCCTCCCTCACTCCCAGGCCGGGGGTGGGGGTGGGGGGCGGGAGGTGCAGGGGGACGGTGCTGGACCTCCAACCTCAGGATGTGGGCCCCTGCCTTTTCCCCTCACACCCAAGCCGTCCTGCTGACTCTTCCTTCGCAGGGCTTCCGCATCTACCAGTTCCCAGCGACTCCGCCCTGGCCAGGCCCTCGCAGACTCACCAGTTCATCACCGTGGCCTGCTGGCCTCAGCAGCTCTCCCGAGGCCTCCCTCCTCCTGTCACACCGATGCCCCAGCGCTCTCCTGGACTCCTCTTTGTTCTTTGCCTCTGCCTTTGCTTGAATTTTGATACCTGTTTTCCATTTGTGCTCACCCCCTGCCCGCCCTTGACCTCTAGGGCTTCATTTAAGATAAGTTGTTAGCTAAAAATTTCCTCTGTGCCAAGCACCATGCTGGCTACTTGCCATGAATTGTCTACTCCTCTCAATAATCCTGCGAGGGAGGAACTATAATTTTGCCCATTTGATAGGAAACAGGCTCAGAGGGCTGCAGTGACTTGTCCAAAGTCACACAGCTGGTCAGTGGGGGAGCCCAGGCTGGAACCCCAAGTGTGACTGACCTGGGAGGCCCTGCTCCCTCCCTGGCTCCTCTGTGTCTCAGCCTGGGGGGAGGGGTGGGCTGCACGGCCTTGAACCTGGTCCCCCACCTTTGACTGTTGGAAACTGCTCCTTTCTTTCTACCCTTCAGGCTGGAACTGCCTTTCCTTCCGGCTGGGAAGCCTTGCCTTTCTTGCGGGATCTCCCGTACCCTCTCCCAGGGCCTGTCGCTCGAGGCTCCTGACACAGCTCTTGTGATTCCCAGGTGCTGACGTTGCTGGCGCTGGAGTTCTCACAGCCACGCCCCTGTCTGGGAATGCCGGCTTCCACTCCACCCATCCAGGGATCTTCCTTCTTTCAAACCTGAGTCAAACCTTTCCAAGAAGGCTTCTGTGTGCTACCCACCCCCGCCCCCGCGCCCCCGCGCCCCCGCGCCCCCGCCGGCGGCTCCTCGGTTCTGGGCTCCACTCAGCCTATGGAGCAGAGAAGGCTCTAGGCTCATTTGCCCTCCCCCATTAGACTGGATGTCCCCAAGCATAAGGGCTGTGTCTCCCCTGTCAGGCCAGAGTAATTACAGTAAGTTAACACCCTGAACACCTACTACATGAGAGAGACACTTTGTGGCTGGGCCCCGAAGGCACTGTAGTAAACTATAATGGGGGGGTGCATAGATCATAGAAGTACTGGGAGCGCTGAAAAAGGGGAAATACAGGTGATCTGAGGTGAGGGGGTGGGACTCCCTGGGAGAGAAGTCCACCAAACCCATCCCTTATCTGGATAAGGGCAAGCGGCATCTTCCTTCCGGTTTTCCCTTTGCTTCCCCCCTCCCAAAGTGTGTTGCACAGGGACGCCAGAGTAGCCCTTGTAAATGCACCTGACAGCGTCATAGCCCTTCTTAGAACCCTTCAGTGCCCCCAGAGTTGTCAGGATAAAGTCTGACCTCCTTAGCACAGCCTTCGTCCCCCAGCCTCTGCTCTCAGTTCCATCAGGCAGATCCAGCCTTCAGCAGTGTGCTCCAGCAATGCTTAAGTGCTTGCATTCTCCAACAGACCCATGTCTCACGCCTATGTGTCTTTGCTCAGGTGCTTCCCTGAGCAAATGGGATGTCCTTCCTCACTTCCTTAGCTTGCTTAGCATCTATTCATTGTCAAGGTTCAGCTAAGTTAAAAACTCCTCTAGGATGCTTGCCCACCTTGGGATGGGTGGGATGACATCCGTTTCTCTGTGCTCCATCCATCCTTCACCCCCCTGCCCACCCACCTACCCACCCACCATCCATCCACCTTCCATTTTTCTATTTATCCATCCATTATCCTTCCATCCATCCATCCATCTGCCCACTCACCTGCCAATCCATCCATCCATCCATCCATCCATCCATCCATCCATCCATCCATCCATCCTTCCACATTTTCTTACCATCTTCCCTTTCCTCCCTTCCTCCCTTCCTTGCCCCTCTCTCTTTCTCTTCTGTGTGTCTTTCACTGAGCATCTACTTTATGCCACACAGTCTACAGAAATCATATATTAAATCTGTCTGTTGAACTGAGGCTTGGCCTCAAAGAGTGTGAGAGTTGGGCAGAAAGAGAAGACAGAAGAGGAAATTCAGGCAGAGGCTGGGAGATGAGTGGGGATGTAGGGGTTAGTGAGAAAACTGGGCTGCTGGGGTGGAGCTCAGTTTGCACTGGGCATCACGGGTTATTGGCTGGAGAACTTAAGCCTTATTTTACTTGAACAGGGAGCTAATAGAGGGTTAGTGAATCCATCTGTTTCTGGCCTTTGGTTACCTAACCTTTAATGTTCTTAACAACCCAAATGTGATTCTGGGGTGCAGGCACAGCTCTTTTCACCCTATACAGTCTCACCCTGCCTAGCTCAGATTCCTGGCTAACAATTGTTAAACACTTGGCACTTTCAAAGCAGGTTCTGGTGTGTGACTTTGAACATGATCTTTCCCCTCTCTGGACCTTGGTTTCCCCATCTGTAAAGTTAAGAGACTTGTCTAGATGACCCCTGAGGCCCTTTCTGGCTCAGACTTTTGGGGACCCTCTGGCGGGAGGGGACCTGTCTTTGAAAAGTGAGGCTTACAGCCCAGGTAGAGCTGGGATTGAATCCTGGCTGAGAAGCTTCCTTGCTGTGGACACTTGAGGATTTCGTCAACCTCTGAAACTTCTGCATCTAAAACATGGGATGGTCAGTCTCTGTTCTATCAGCTCTAGCAGCTGGCAGGCTCAGACGGGCCCATGGACACGGAAACACTTGAATCAGCCTATCTGTTGTGTCAGCGCAGGTTCTCACAGGACGCTTGGCCCGGACGGGCAGGCTGGCCTGGGAAACCAGCGGGTGGTAGAGCTTTCTAGGGGACAGGGCACCCGGGTGTTCCAGGCTCCTGGTTGCCTCCTGGGCCTGCAATCCTACCTGCCAGCCTGCTCCTGGTCCCCGTGCTAGCCCTACATTTCTGGCGACAGACACTCAGGTCCAGGTCAGTTCAGGTCCCAGCTTGTCATTCTTAGAAGTGACAGCCCTCAGCTCTAGGAGACTTAACCCTTGCTGTACACAGGTGGCTGGGACTTGGGGAGAGGGATGGGCAAAGTGAAGGGGTCTGGGCAGGGGAGAGTGTGGAGAGATGAGGAAGGAAGGGCAGGGGACATAGGACTCTGCCAGGAGGAGATGAGAAGCCCAGCCAGCAGACCCTGGAGAGGAAGGTGGTCTGAGAATCGCAAGGAGGGCTCCAACTGGTTACTTGACTGTGAACCTCTCTGGACCTCAGACTTCCTACCTGTGACATGGGGAGGACCTTGACTGTCCCTTCCTTTCCCCCATGGCTGGTGGGGGGCTAAGAAAAGACTATAGACATCAGTGGTTAGAGAAACACTTGGTATCTCTTAAGGGAAGAGGCCTGGGAATACCTTAGGGTACAGAGATGGTTTGAGAGGGCCCAGGCTGGCTTTGGGGCTGGACAAGAGAGGAAGAAAGAGTTCTTTCTTGGGCCTGGACCACTCCCCCAATGTCTCCTAAAAGCCACAGTCCCTCAAGTCTGGATAAATGAGGCTCTAGAGCCAGTGGCCATCAAGAGCTCTTTCCCTCCACTGATGGATTCAAAAACCAGTGGGTGAAAGTTTAAAGAGAAACAGGATAAGTTGCATAGTCTCAAAGTATCTTCCTCAAAGTATTTATTAGTTTCAGTGAGAAAAATAATATTACAGTGGAGAAACCTAGCAAACCCCACCTTAGCCAATGAACAAGGTTAATGTCACCAGCCCTAAGACACATCAACACACGGATGCCTGAGATGATGCACTGAGAAGACCACAACGACGCTTCTGTGCTTTTCTTGCCAAAATGCATCACCTCAATCTGATGTTGAGAAAATATCAGAAAAACCCCAACCGAGGGATATTTTACAAAATAACCGACCAGTACTCTTCAAAAGTGTCAAGGTCTTAAAAGACAAGGAACGACGAGGAGGGGCTGTCACAGACTGCAGGAGACATGACAACAAGTGAGTGGAATCCCGGATTGGATCCTGCAACAAAAAAGGATCATTGGTGGAAATACTGGTGAAATTCAAGTCTGTCGTTAATTAACAGTATTGGGTCAACATTAATGTGTTGGTTTTGATCGTTGTATAATGTTTATGTGATCTGTTCATATTAGGGGAAGCTGGGTGAAGGGTACACATAGACTCTGTACAATTTTTGCAACTTTTTCTGAAAGTTTAAAATTATTTCAAAATAAAAAGTTAAAAAAAAAAGAGCTCTCTCCCAGAGCCATTGTCTATTTGTGAAGGAGTCAGAGAAACTGGGTGATGGGGAGTGTGGATCAGAGACCTGAGAATTCTGTGCTTCCCTGCTGCTCCCTCCCCGGCGCCTTTACATGTTGAGTTAGAGCTGCTCCCAGAAGCCGTCTGGACTGGCCCTGCAAACATCTTATCACAACCATCCCTCCAACAAGTTTTCACCACTGCCTCTGCAACACGGATAGTTACGGGTCTGTTACATGGTGTAGTGGGTTGAATAGTGTCCCGCTCAAATTCATGTGCACCCGGAACCTCAGAATGTGAACTGATTTGGAAATAGGGTCTTTGCAGATGTAAGAATTGAGAGAAGATCATACTGGATTAGGGTGGGCGCTAAATCCAATGAATGTCCTTAGATAGAAAAGGACACATGGAGACACAGAGATGCTGGCCACGTAAAGACAGAGGCAGAGATTGGAGTTTTGTTGCCACAAACCAAGGAATGCATGGAGCCGCCAGAAGCTGGCAGAGGCAAGGAAGGATTCTCTCCCAGCACATCCATAGGGAGCATGGCATCTTAATTTTAGACTTCACGCCTCCAGAACGGTGAGAGAAGATTTTCAGTTGTTTTTAACCACCAGGTTTGTGATAATTTACTTCTGCAGCCCCAGGAAATGAATACACACGAATTGCACTTTTCTTATGTTTGTTCGTATCTTCAGTAATCCTGATGTGTAGCCTTTCTTTCCTTTCAGGCTGGGGGCTTCCAAAGAGACAGTCTCTTCCATTAGACCGGGCTCTGAGAGCAGGGGCTGTGCCTCCCTCCTCAGACTGGGCTGTCCCTAGGTCCCCTCCTTCCTTAGGATCCCATCCCCTGTGCCCAGCCGGGTCCTCAGCACACAGTGTGAGCTCTGTGGGGGCTGCCTCGCCCTGCCCCTTCACCAGTTTGGATTGGCATTGGTCCTGCCTACCACAGGTTGGTGCCGGGACACTCACCAACCACAAGAGGCACCGCCCCAGGCTCCTGACATGCCACACAAAGCCTGCCTGGGACTCCAGAGGTGGGGGGGGGGTACTCCAGCTCCAACAGACAACCCCCCATCACATTAGCCACGGCTGCCCCCGAAAGCTGCCTCTCTTCAAAATGTCAGGAACACCGGGCTGGGCTACTTGCATCTAGATCCCTGTGTGCAGGGGGAAGGGGACTGGCCTTAGGATGTGAGCCAAGGTCTAGTCCTGGGTGAAGGAGGAGATCAGACTTGATTCCCATGTTGGGATTCCAGGGTCCATGGAGGTAGAGAGGGGGCTGGCAAAGGTCTCTTCCTAGATGGTGTGCGTGAATTTATATGTCATGGGTTCCCTACCTTCTTTGTCTTTTGGATTCCCCTTGGAGAGGGGCAAGGAGGGAGCCTCTTTTGGGTTCCACTGAATCTAGTGAGAGGGAAGAAGAGCTTTTCCTGTGTCCCGTGCTCCAGGGATTCTATCTGTGGTTCCCTGTGGTGGAGAGAGACAGGGTGGTGGGTGGCACAGAGGAAGTGGGTGTTGGGCTCTGCACCCACTGGTGCCCCCCGGCTCCCTCTGGATGCTGCATTCTTCTCTGGAGAGCACCACCCCCCCTCCACCCCACAGCCGACTACAACATCTTCTAACAAAGACTTCCCCCTTCAGCCCAAATCCTTGCTGCCCCTCACTGAGGAAGAGGTAGGGCTGGGCCGGGCCTGGGGGACCATCCTCCGGAAGGAGATTAGGGGTCTCTGTCAGGGGTGGTCACTCACTTACTCACATACTCACATACTTGAGCGTCCTCAGCATGGCAGTTTTGGGGAGCCCACAGCCTCGAGTGTCTGTCTCAGCATTGTCTTCTAAGCCCCAGAGGCAGGGGGCGGGGAGGGCGGCTCCCTGACTTCTGCTTTGGGTTAGGGTGGGGGGAGAGGGAGGCTCCGCTCCCCTTCAGGGAGCAGTTGATCCTAGGAGGAGTGTTGGAGCCTCCAGCAGGGGCTGTTAGGACCTGTCTGGGGAGATGGGACGCGTCAGGCAGCCCCAGACACGACCACATTCCTCCCAACATTCCTGCCGGGGTCCGTGGGGCTGAGGGGCGGCAGGAGGGCGGGGTGAGGCCAAAGAGGGTGCCTTTGGAGGTTGTCTGGTAGACCTGGGATAGCTGAGGTCCCCATATACAAACCTCCAAGGCAGAACTTGATGGACCCCTGGACATGTCCCCTGACCCTCGGGGCCTCAGTAGTCCGGGACCCTTGAGTTCACTTTCAGGTGCCTGCACTCCTCCCGCCACCGAAAACAAACAAACCCCAAACATCCCTTGAGTCAGCTCCACAAGGGGCTCAAACAAGTGTGCCTGAGCCAGACCCTCCCACGAGGGGCTGCCCTGGGGGCCTGAGAAAACACCTGGGGCTGGAAGCAAAGAGGCCCCTCCAGTCCTGTTCCAGGAGTGCTGCTTCACCCGGTCTGGGGCCCAGACGGGGCTACAACAGTGCTACCCAGACTTTGTGCCACCCTCAGCTTACAAAACCCTTTCACATCCATTGCCACGTTGGATTCTCAGTGCTGACTCTGCAGTACTCCCACTTTACAGATGAGCAAACTGAGACTCCGAGGAGGGTCAGGGCCTAGGTCACACAGGAGTAAATAGCAGAGTCAGGACTAAGTCTGGCTCCACGCTCTTTCCCAGTGTCTCCTGTGACACCACCTGCCCTTGGCCAGACTGAGCAGCCAATGCCATGGGCCCATCCACAGATGTGTGGAGGATCTTAGGGTCTGTGCCTAGGGCTGGGGAGAGCTGCCTGGATTTCCCTTTACTGGGGGTGTCGGGATAGAAGCCTGAGCCACCTGACTACTGGCTGGGCATGTTTTGGGGATGTGACAGGCCCCATGGCACAGCCCAGCAGGTCAGAGTTGGGAGGGCCCCAAAACCTTGTTTCTTTTTATGGGTGGTAATGCTGAGGGGGCATCTCTGTGCCCCATGTGACCTTGCCATGCCGGTGTTCCTCCTGGAACATGGAGTGCTGGGCTTCCTCTAGGTGGATGTCAGAGACCCACCTAGTTAATGCGGACTAACAAGTCACTAGGTTTATGGTGCAGAGACCCTCTCCCACCACCTGGCTGAGCCCAGCACGCAGAGGGCTGTGATCCCAGGGCCCAAAGGGAAAGTGTAGCCTGCAGGCCCATACGTCCTCCTGTGAATCACACCCGGTGGGACAAGAAACCCCAAACACCCCGAACAATGAGTTTCCAGTAAAATATGACAGACATGATGAGGCGGAGGAGAGGAGGGATGTGCCTGGGAGTTGGCACTGTCCCCTGGGTGATGAAAGCCAAGGGGAATGGAAAATGCCAGGCCCGCCCTTACCCAGGAGTATAAAGCCTTGCATCCTTTTCTCACTCATCTAAGCACCTTTCTCTTCTCTCTGCCTGCTCACTCGCTCACTCACCTCCCTCCTTGGCACCATGACTAGCCGCCAGTTCACCTCCTCCAGCTCCATGAAGGGCTCCAGTGGCTTCGGTGGTGGCTCCTGCCGTGGGTCTTACCCCCAGGCCGGAGGCTCCTGCCTGGGCCCCATCACCTATGGGGGCCTGTCCTCCTCCCGCTACAACGCTGGGTGTGTCTACGGGCTGGGGGGCGGCTATGGCGGCGGCTACAGCAGCAGCAGCAGCTTTGGTGGGGCCCTGGGTAGTGGCTTCAGTGGAGGATATGGCGGTGGCCATGGCGCCAGCTCCAGTGGTGGCTTTGGTGGTGGTTTGGGTGGTGGCTTTAGCTGTGGCGATGGGCTCCTGGTGGGCAGTGAGAAGGTGACCATGCAGAATCTCAACGACCGCCTGGCCTCCTACCTGGACAAGGTACGTGCCCTGGAGGAGGCCAACACTGACCTGGAGGTGAAGATCCGCGACTGGTACCAGAGGCAACGGCCCACTGAGGTCAGGGACTACAGCATCTACTTCAAGACCATCGAGGACCTGAGGAACAAGGTGCGTGGATCAGGCAGCCGGAGGTGCTATTCCAGCCAGCTCATTTAGGGGCAATGGATGCCTCAGGCCACTGGTTGCTTGGGATTCTTAGACAGGATAGCTTCCAGCTCCAGATCTCTTCTTTTGGCTCTGGATGCCTCCAACAGAGCTGGTCTATGAGAAGATGGTCTCCCTTCCCCTATCTTGCTCATGCCTCTCTGAGCTCCAGATTCTCAGACCACAAGAGACCAGGGATTCCTACCCTTACATTTTACAGAGGAAGAAGCTGAAGCTTTGGGCTGTCTGCCCAAGGTCACACAGCAAATTAATGGCCGAGCCAAGGCTAAAGCCCTTGTGCCCCACCTGCCAGTACAGGAGGCAGCAACCCGTTCTCCAGCACCGGGGAGGAGCGGGGCTCTAACTGCACCAGGCTAGACATCCAAACCACTCATTAGCTCATTAGTCTGGGCTGTGGCGGCTGCCGCCCATGCGCCCTGGCACAGGTGGCCCCTCCCCACAGCCAGGAGGGCATGGAAAACCCACAGAGACAATCACTGGTGGCCCACTTTACGTGCCCCGCGTAGGAGAGGGCCTGGGTGGCTTGTGTCATCTGACTCCAGCCCCCGTTCCTTGCTCCCATGTCACCCCAGGAGTCTGCTCTTCCTGCTTCCCTTGGTGTCTGGCTCTGATGCTTTGAGTGGATTAGGGAAATTAGATGATGACGGAGGGAACTCTAGCCAGTCCAGGGTTCAGTCTACCTTTTTTTTCTTTCCTTTTGCTTCTTCTTTTCGAAGCCCCTGTGCCAGATGGATCTCAACTTTCGGGAAAGCCCCACTTTGAGGTCCTGTGCTCTGAAGACTTGAAAAGGAGTGTATGTGCCTACAGAGGACTGGCAGGGCTGGCTTGTGCAGAGAGAGGAGAATTCAGATTAGGAAGGGGGTCTGGAGAGTCCGGTCACTCCCTTCCTCTGTGGGTAGGGCGCTCGAGGGCCTGAGACCCATCTCAGGTTTTGCAACAACTCAGTGGTAGATACAGCATCAGAACTCAAGGGCTTTTTATCTAAGGTCAGGGCTCTTTCTACCCATTCTGCTGACCACAAGTAGCCAAGTCCTGGGTCAAATCTGGACCACTGGAGTCATCCTTTAGGCTGCAGTGGCAAAGGCTTGTGAGGAGTAGCAGGGACTCAGGCAGAAGCATGAAAGCAAAGTCCCGATGCAGGCTGCAGTCAGGTCTGGCTAGTGCTGTCCACTGGACCAATGACCTGTGCCCTTTCCACCTGCAGATCCTTGCAGCCACTGTGGACAATGCTAGTGTCGTGCTGCAGATTGACAATGCCCGTCTGGCCGCTGATGACTTCCGCACCAAGTGAGTTTGCAGTGGTGTTTCAGAGCATCCAGTCTCCCCTGGGTTGGGCATTTTTGGAGAAGTGTTCCCTGAACAGAGCTGGCTAGTGCCACAATGGCTGTGTTGAAAACCCCTTGGGGTGTTTGTAAAAATACAAGACCCTTGGGCCCCACCTTTGGAGTTCTGATTCAGTTATTATTATTATTTTTGATTCAGTTATTTTTAATAGGCTACCTGGGTGATCCTGACCCACAGCCAGATTAGGGAGCCACTGCTTTAGGGAGGGGCAGTCCCCACTTCCCCGCCTGCCCCTGAAGTGCAGGAGGTAGTCATATCTGGAGGCCTTGTGTGCTACTGGCTGGCTGAAGCCAGAAGCATCGCCCCTCCGTGAATTCTATAGCACGATCAACTGTCTTATTCTTGGCACTGTCCCCTTCCCCAGAATTTCAGATCTGAGGAATAATGGGCTCTGTGTCCATCCATGCCATCTTCAAGACTGGCTCACTAAACCGCCCACAGGATGCCAACTATGGGCAGAAGCTGCAGGGGGAAGAGAACAGAGCCTTCAGTGTGACCAGGGAGGGTGTCTCATTCCTTTTTTTGCTGGGTCATTCCAGGTACGAGACGGAGCTGAACCTGCGCTTGAGCGTGGAGGCCGACATCAACGGCCTACGCAGGGTGCTGGATGAGCTGACCCTGGCCAGAGCCGACCTGGAGATGCAGATCGAGAGCCTGAAGGAGGAGCTGGCCTACCTCCGGAAGAACCACGAGGAGGTGAGAGCAAAATGGAAAAGCCAGCTTAGAGGGTTCGCTGGGAGGGAAGAGATGGTGGAGAGGAACGTTCAGACCAGGAACACCTCTGACTAGGGAGCCCTAATCCGTTGCCATAGTGAGGCCCCTGACTGTGGACCGTTCTTTGGTTGTGCAGGAAATGATTGCCCTGCAAGGCCAGGTGGGCGGGGATGTCAACGTGGAGATGGATGCCGCCCCCGGCGTGGACCTGAGCCGCATCCTGAACGAGATGCGCGACCAGTACGAGAAGATGGCAGAGAAGAACCGCAAGGACGCCGAGGACTGGTTCTTCAGCAAGGTGGGTGGCCTTCGGAGTGGAAGGGACCCAGGACGCCTGCCTCCCTGGAACTTCCAGCGCCAACGATGTTTTCTTTTCTGCAGACGGAGGAACTGAACCACGAGGTGGCCGCCAACAGCGAGCTGGTGCAGAGCAGCAAGACCGAGATCTCAGAGCTCCGGCGCACCCTGCAAAACCTGGAGATCGAGCTGCAGTCCCATTTCAGCATGGTAGGGGCGGCTGCCAGGCCTGGGGCGGTGTCCAGGGCCCTGGAGGGAGAGAATGACCACCCTCACTGATTCCTGATCTTCTCTCCTTCCCTCTCAGAAAGCATCCCTGGAGAACAGCCTGGAGGAGACCAAAGGCCGCTACTGCCTGCAGCTGGGCCAGATCCAGGAGCTGATCAGCAACATGGAGGAACAGCTGGCCCAGCTGCGCTGCGAGATGGAACAACAGAGCCAGGAGTACAAGATCCTGCTGGACGTGAAGACGCGGCTGGAGCAGGAGATCAGCACCTACCGCCGCCTGCTGGAGGGCGAGGACACCCAGTGAGAAGGCCCCCCCCACCCCAGTCCTGCCCCCCACTGTTCACTCACTGCCCCCTGTGTGTCTGATCATCTTGCCCCTTTCTGTCTTCACAGCCTTGCCTCCTCCCAGTTCTCCTCTGGCTCTCAGTCATCCAGAGATGGTAAGACTTTCCTCCTCATCAAGCCTGGACTCAAGACCACCCCCTGTCTCCCAGCATGTCTAGGATGTTAGATGGGGGCTTCTGGAGGGCTTGAGCTAGGGTTTTCTCACCCAGTATCCCTTATGCACGTCTGTGGGTAGAAGAAGCCATTTTCTAAACCCTCCTTATGGCAAGGAGTTGGTGGCCCCCTATTTGTGGCAGATCCCATAGTTCTCGCGGTCAGCATCACAGGCAGAGCCCCACATGGGTCTTCCCACCAAGACCAGTCCATGTGGGCAGATCTGGATGGAACCATTTTGGGCTGAGTTATTAGGAAGCTCCAGTCTGAAGACACAGACACTGTCCCTGACCTTAGGGAGCTCTAGTCTGAAAGAAATGTGCTGATGATATCAGTGCCGGGGCAAGAGCAGTGGGTGAAGTGGTAATCGGGGGAGAGGGCAGCAGGGAGACAGTTTGTTCCAGTGCCCTCGGCTCCTTGCCCTCGCCCTCCTGATTTCTCCATTGCCTATCCGCCGCTGATAACGCCCTCTCTCCCCTCTTCCCCAGTGACCTCCTCCAGTCGTCAGATTCGCACCAAAGTCTTGGATGTGCACGATGGCAAGGTGGTGTCCTCCCACGAGCAGGTCATTCGCACCAAGAACTAAAGCTGTTCTGCACTGTTCAGGCCTAGAAAGCTCCCCATGTGGACGCAGATTTCACTGGGGGAATCCCCTATCCTGTCCCCCACCCCCCCCCCCAACCACAAGCACTTCACACCTGAGCCCTGTTTCACCCTTGCCCCTCCCAGCAATCAATAAAGCTTCATTATCTGAATTGCACAACTCCCGCCTCTGCCTGGTCATTGTCAGGAGGGGTGGTGGGGAGAAAGCGGAGGAAGCTTCTCTTTGGAGCTCTCATAGCACCTGGCTATGGCATCCGGGACTGGGAGAAAGGACCTGGGGGCAGATCAGGCTCAGGTCCCAAGATTGCTTTCGCCATCGCAGAAGATAGATGTGTGTACCAGGTCATTTGTGGTGTCTCCTGGGGCATGGAGGAACATGCATTCATTTACTCACTGATCCATTTACTTATTCATTCAACAGATATTATTGAGTAATTTTTGTAAGCCAGGCACTGTGCTAGGTGAGGGAGTCTTAACATTTTGGTCTTTAGGGATTCCTTTGAGTATATATTGAAAACTGTAGATCTCTTCCCACCCCCAATAAGCATACACACATTTGCATATAATTCATGAGATTCACGGGTCCCCTAAAGCTCATCAGTTGAGGTCCATGAACCCAGTAAGAGAGTTTTGTCTCCCTCCATTCCACCTGCCCTTGCCCCCACAGCTGGGTCTGAATGCTGCCTGCTCTTAGTTGACATAGAGCAAGTTGATTAGCATTGCCAAGCCTCAGTTTCCACATCTGTAAGGCGGGCACAATGACAGTACCTACCCCGGGAGTTTTTTGTGAGGATTTGCATGTCAGGCCTCTACCGCAGTGCCTGGCACAGTGCAGGCTCAGGGCACGGCTGTGTGAGTGATACTGTGTGAGCTACCTATTGTCCATGGTGACTCTCGTCCATAATGAGAGCTTTTTTAGAGGCTTGGGAACAGACTGACTGGTTTCTAACCCTGGCTTTGTTCTTCTTTTAAATTTTTAAAATATCTTTGCTGGAGTATAATTGCTTTACAATGTTGTGTTAGTTTCTGCTGTACAACAAAGTGAATCAGCTGTACATGTACATATATCCCCATATCCCCTCCCTCTTGAGCCTTCCTCCCACCCTTCCTATCCCACCCCTCTAGGTGGTCACAAAACATCGAGCTGATCTCCCTGTGCTATGCAGCAGCTTCCCACTAGCTATCCATTTCACATTTGGTAGTGTATATATGTCAATGCTGCTCTCTCACTTTGTCCCAGTTTCCCCTTCCCCCCCGTGTCTTCAAGTCTGCTCTCTACATCTGTGTCTTTATTCCTGCCCTGCCTGGCTCTGTTCTGAATCAGCTCCATGACCTTGGAGAGTCTCAGTTTCCCCATTTATTCAGTAAGCATGGTGAACTCTGCTTCTTGGAGTTCATATGGGAATCCAGTGAGTGAATGCACATCAAGAGCCAGGGCTGTAGGAGCCTCCTCTGGTGGGGAGTGTCTTTTCCTCTCTTTGGGGGGCTGGAAAAAGAGGAGGAAGGGGAGGACGTCGCCTGAGTGAGGTGGGGAGGGCTCACCGCCCCAAGCTAGGAAAGAGTTGACTAGTAACTGTGTCACTTTCTACAACTCATTCATTTAGCCACATGAATGAAGCTTTGAGGGGGAGTCAAGGGCGGGACTAGGGTTAAAGAAAAGACTTAGTCTTTGAAGGCAAGGGGACTAAAAGCCTGGGCTGGAATCAGACATCCTGAGTTGGAGTCACGGCTCCTACACTGACTAGCCTGGAAGAATCTGGGCAAGATCCTCTTTTGCAAAACAGGCAACGAAAACCCTCACTGCATAAGGCCATGGAGGATTAAATGATCTCATGTAGGAATGGGTTTAGCATTGGAGTTGGCACACAGCTGGCGCTCCGTAAATGGAAGTGTAAGAGTGTGAGTTATTAGGAAAAGGAATGAAGTAATGTTGGTTTCTTTGACCTCATTTTCACCTCAGGAAAGGAGGCCTGAAACTCTGGGATGTCTTTTTACCTGAGTTTTGGCTCTAAAAAGGGTTTATCTGGGGTGATCTCTGGGTGAGGGTGGGCCATTCTGGAGGTGAGTGACAGAGTTTTGGAGGAATGAGGGGACAGCTCAGGGAGGAGGGAGGTTTGAAAGATCTTCCTCGGAGACTGGGAAGGGATGGTTTTATGGCCCTAAAAGTGATAGGACCCTGGTGGGGAGGGGCTGCATGATATTCCTAGGGATGCTGGACCCTGGGGACCAGTGTTCTCAGCTGGGCAATGAGCTCAAGTGGCATGGAGTCTGGGGAGTGGTCCACATTCGGGAGGCCACATGGGCCCGGGCAGAGAGCAAAACATATCCTTAGTCACCGATGAGGACTGCATTAAGAATCCCCAGACATCACTCTGCCTTGGAGGTGGTGCCGGATTAAAGTTTCCACCCCCAAAGGAGATCTGCTTTAGAGGAATATAGAAATGTGAGATTTCTTAGACCTGGCTGCGGTGGGGTGAGCTTCCTCTCCTTGTGAGTAGCTGCTTGACGGTGAAGGTGTAGCTGGGGGCTGCCTGGCAGGGGGCAGGCTCGGAAGTGGGAGGGGAGGAAGTCAAGCAGTGCGCTTTGAGGTGGTCCCACCCTGTATGCTGGGCCCTAGAGGGAAGGAGCAGACAGGCAAGTGTCTAAGAGTCCCACATGGAGCCCACTGGCTCACCACCCTACCCCACTAGGGAGAGTGAAGCCAACACTTTGTGTCCAGCTGCTGACAGGGCTCTCCTCCACAGGCCCTGGCGCCACAAG
The DNA here is from genome assembly GCF_028564815.1 of Eubalaena glacialis. Classification (NCBI taxonomy): domain Eukaryota; kingdom Metazoa; phylum Chordata; class Mammalia; order Artiodactyla; family Balaenidae; genus Eubalaena; species Eubalaena glacialis. The sequence continues at coordinate 43,521,726 of NC_083734.1, forward strand.
CACCCACCCAACTAAAGACCTGGGCCATTCCCTCTGACGAAGGCAAGACCGCCTACCCCCTCGCCACCCCAGATCTAGATGATAGGAAACTAGGAGAGTGACTTCATAGCACAGTCTAGCGCAGGCAGCAGCGGCTGCCTCTCAGAGTCCTGGGGCCGGTCACGGGGCCCCTCTGGCTCCACTTCCCCCGAAGCAATTAGGGAAGATGACCCTCTCTCCACCCTCAGAACACAGCACAGAAGGGCAGCGCTGAGAGGGCTGCAGAGATGGCTCCGCCAACCTCCTCCTCTTCGGGGCCTGCTCCGGGTCATACAGACGGAAAGTGGCTAAGCCCAGCCCCGCTTCCTGGTCAGGTTTGTCCTCATTCCTGTTCTGTAGTCTCTCGGGATGAAGCTGAGAGCCCAACAGGACCGAGATGAATTTCTCCTAGCTGACTCCAAGGTTTTTGTTTCATGGGATAGTGCCCATTTTGATATTCTGGGGTCTCCTTTAGTTTGGGGGGGGCTCCTTTTTATTGTGAAAAGACCTGAAACATGTCCAGGGGCTTTTACAGGCAACAAGTGGTCTATCTCCCTATGGTTCTCTGATCAGGTGAAGGGCACGTCCTCACGGCAGCAGGTGATCTGGTTTGGATAATGTAGCCAGCTAGTCTCATGGGCTGGTGTTGGACGAGGCAGCCCCAAGGAGGCCTGAAGCCCAGGAGGATGGCGGTCCTGACGTCCTGACCTGACCCTCGCTGAGATCGGATGCTGCCATAAAGGGGACAAGGGGGCACTAGGGACTTCCAGGGCAACGCCTGGACTCAGGCAGACACAAGACAGGCACCAGCTCCGAGAGCTGCCCTTTGCCAGGCCAGCACTTTCCTGATGGGGTTCCCAGTGCAGTACTAGCAGCTGTAGGGCAGGCCTGGGAAAGAGAGTTTTTTTCCTTTTTCGGATGACCTTTGGGGTGATGGCATGGGAGAGAGGGTGAAAAGAGACACAGAGAGATGGAGAGAAATAGACATGCATATAGACAGAGAGAGAGAAAGAGAGAGAGAGAGGAGTCAGAGAAAAAGAGACAGAAACAGAATCAGAGAAAGACAAGAGTGAAGGCCCTGGGCTAGGAAAAGGTAGTGAGGCTCATTCATTCATTCATCCATCCATTCATTCATTCATTCATATGTATTTATTGAATCTTACTCTTCTAGGTGTGGAGAAACCTAAGGATGAATTGAGACAGACTGAACAAGGAAAGAGACAAAGTGAGGAGGCTGGTGGTGGAGAGAGGGAGCCCCGGGCCTTGTGCCCATCTTAGCTCGCACTCACTGCAGGACAAACCTGCTCCACTTCCTTGTTTAGCTCTGTGACTGTGGCCAAGATACCTACCCTCTCTGAGCCTCAGTTTGCTCACTCGTAAAACGATTGCAAAATCAGTAGCTACCTCATAAAATGACTCTGAAGATTAAATACGACAGGGCAGGCAAAGCAACAGGAGTCTTACCTGGAGGCCTGGAGGGTCTCTGATGGAAGAAACCATGATCCTCCAAGCTTTGTGTGCCCTTCTCAGCGCCACTTAGCACAGGTGAATGGGAGCTCAACAGACTAGGAGGATGGACTTATTATCGAGAGGGCTGAGAGCTGAAGTTGTCCATAGTCCAAGGGGAAGTTGGGGGCATACACTGCCATTGACAGTCAGAAAAATGTCTTGCTGTGTACCAAACCCACACCCACGGATTTACAATATTAGCTCTTTTGAACCTCACAGCAACCTGGTGAGGTCAGAACTGTTTTTCACCACCCAAATCCTTTGCTTGACAACTCACTGCCCTTTGGCCATATTGGCCTTCTGTTCTGTGACCGTATTGCTCCTCCTCACCTCAGGACATTTGCACATGCTCTGTCTCACCACCCCCCGCTGCACGGCCCAGGATGCTCTTCTACTGGCTCACTCGTACTCACCCTTCACTCAAGGGTCTCTTTCTCATGGCGACACTCCCTGATCTTCCTGACCGGGCCACACCCTCATTATGTGTATCCCATTCTCCTACGGACAGCAGCACTCAGCCCAGTTTTGAATTACATATTTATTCTTGAGAGTCTGTTTTATCCCATAGCCGCCCAGGAAGGCAGGGGCTCTGACTGACTTCATCACCTCATCCTCAGCACTCAGTACAATGCCTGGCACATGGTAGGTGCTCAGTAAAGGATGAATCCAAACTTACAGTGAGGAAATTGAGGTCCAGAGAGGGGAAGCAACTTTCCCCAAGTAAGTGGAAGAACCTGGCTTTAGACTCAGACCTGTTCTGCTCCAAAGCCAGTGCCCCGAACTCCTCTGCTAGGCGAGTCCTCGCAGACACAAGGCTGGGGTGTTCCAGGCTCAGGGGAGAAGCCTTCTGAGGACTGCATCCCCCCTGCCCCTGCCCCTGCCCGTTGGTCTTGGAGGAGGGGAAGTCTGGCTGGGTGGGGTGGTGGCAGGCACCTAACATGTGAATAAAGACTCAGCCTTGACAGAAGGTTGCAGGCTCCTTGGCCCTGCTTAGGTGGCTAATGGAGGGGCAGGCCTACGCACCACGGCTGCCTTCCCTCCCCCAGCAGCCAGCTACATGATGACTCAGGGCCCTCCCTGGGCCCCTCCTGGGCTCAGTGACAGACAGCAAGTCGGGGGGAGCAAGTGGGAGGTGTGAGCAACTGGCTACAGGCCAGCAGCGGGGTCCCTGTGGCCAGGGGAAGGCTGTCATTGTCCCCTAAGTCCCCATAGCCTCCGTCCTTTGGCATCCCAGTGTGGCAACATCAGTCCTTGAAGCCCCTTCTCTCTGTGTGCTGCTCTGCAATCCAAGGGCACGGCCGGCACGGTGGATGCTGGCTGCACTGTGGTGCCGGCTGCAGCCTTGCCCAAGGGGCTGCAGAGGCAGCTGACTCTGCCTGGGTCTCAGGCGCCAGGGTGTCCTGAGCTGCGTGTGTGCCGTGCCTCACTCACGCCCTGGAGGTTTCCCATGGCGGGTGTTGGAGGTGGGCTCAGAGGGCAGCCCCTGAGCCCCGAGAGGGGAGAGGAGTGAGCCATATCACATGGCCTAGAAGAAATTGCTTGCTCAGGCCAGGGCTCTGCCAGCCTCCCTCATCCCTGACCCCGCCTTGCCCAGTCGGCTTCCCTGGGCCAGACAGAGAGCTCGGGAGAAGGGAAAGGACGGGCCCCCAGGTCTGACAGGAGTAGGACCTCATTTCTGCGCCATAGGAGCTGTGAGCACTGAAAGCTCCTTTTTGTATTGGAGGCAGGGCCAGATGTGGAGAGGACAGATGTGGGGAGCAGGGCGGCACATGGGGAGTAGTGGGCACTCATCGAGAGGCCCCTCCAGGTAAGGCCTCACACGCACTGTCTTTATGGCCCCTGACAACTCTGCACGCAGCAGCTTCTCATGAGGCAACTGAGGCCAAGGCCCCAGGGATGGGGACAGTGGGGCTGGGAGGCGGCTCCTTCTCTCTCCAGCCCACTGCTCCCCCGAGCCCCAGGGGGGAGGGCCAGCTGGTGAGAGCAGAGGCAGCCTTGGGAAGAGGCAGCAGGCACTGCAGCAGATGTGCAGGGATGCTCAGAAGTGGGAGGAAGGCCCCGGCCCTCTTAGCTCTCAAAGAAGGGAGGGGAGCTGGCAGTGGTCAGGGTTCCCTCCATGCGGGCAGAGAATCAGCCAGAGAAGTCCAAAATTCAGGGGACAGTCAGGTGTAACAAGCAACCCAGAGCAAATAAACTGTCAAGTTCTCATCTCGCCGACCCTGGGAAGGGGGTGTGGGGAGAGGGCCGGCTGTGCAGTGGTTCCCGCGGGCAGTCAGCCTTCCAGGGCAGCTGCGATGGAATTCTCAGGACCGGGCCTTGCTGCTCTGAGCTGAATGAGAGTTAGGGCAAGCCTGGAGGGTGGGAAGTCGAGGAGGTGGCTGAAGGTAGGGATTGGTGGGCTTGGGACCAGGGCTGGAAATAGGCCATTTCTCACGAGAGCCAGCAGGGAACCTCTGGTCAGTCAGGCGGGTCTTGACTACCCTGATACGGACAGGCCTGCATTCTTAGGGTCCCCCAACATGAATACATTTGCAGGGAGTATACATGCAGGGTCCCAGAGGTGCTGTTTTTTTTTTTAAAATAAATTTATTTATTTTATTTATTTATTTTTGGCTGTGTTGGGTCTTCGCTGCTGTGCGCGGGCTTTCTCTAGTTGCGGCGAGCGGGGGCTACTCTTCGTTTCAGTGCACGGGCTTCTCATTGCGGTGGCTTCTCTCGTTGTGGAGCATGGGCTCTAGGCGCGCGGGCTTCAGTAGTTGTGGCACGTGGGCTCAGTAGTTGTGGCGCACGGGCTTAGTTGTTCCGCGGCATGTGGGATCTTCCCGGACCGGGGCTCGAACCCATGTCCCCTGCATTGTCAGGCAGATTCTCAACCACTGCGCCACCAGGGAAGCCCCCAGAGGTGCTGTTTTGCTTGCTCCCCACCCCCCAGCTCAGCTGAACCTTTCCTCCATCTAGCTCAGGCATCCAGGACCTGGGGTTTCCATCCCAGTGTGGCAACATCAGCATGGGGATGGGGGCAAGAGATAGAAAGGACAATAGAAGTGGGCCCAGGTCTGGGATAGGGTCTCCAGTCACATTGTAGGTGGATGCTGGGCTCACTGGCAGAGCTTGGCGGAAGCCTGGGAAAGGTTTACAACCAATGCTCTCGTCACCAACCTTGGTCTAAGAGTTTTCTAGGTGTTAGGCATTCACAAAATGCCTTCAATATTTTTTGTACTACCTGTTTAATTTTTTATTTAACATATTTAGTCCTAGCCATTTAATTATTTAGTGCATTTTGGTACACCAGCTCACCTTTCATTTCAACAAAGATGAATTATGAAGGAAATCCTATGTTACTATATTACTACCAAAAAGTGAAAATCAGAATCACTTGCCAGAAACAGAAGGGAATGATATAAATCAGTACTTAACTTCTAACTAGATACTGTTGCCTCCTAAATGTTCTGAGTCCAAGGCTGGCTTTGATTTTGTTTTATGGGGTGATTGTCAAGTGTGGAAGGGTGTTGGAGAGGCCCTACGATCTGAGATTTTCTCCTTGACTGAGCAAAGGATTGAAAAATGGAGAAAGGAAATACTTTTTTCACCAAGTGATGTACTAATTTAACATAACCTCTGTACATCACCTAAAAGCATCTCAGGAAACACTGGTCCTTTATGAAACTTAAACATCCTTTAGCTGCAGCCCAGAGGTCATTGCCTCTTCTAGAGGTCGTTGTTGACGACCTTAGCCTCTCTCTTCTTAACGCTTAACTCTTTTGTTTGGCTCTTAGCGTCTCCTACCTGGAGCCATCAGTTATCTTTCCTTCATCCAATTTGTTGGGATCCTATTTGGACCAGACACAGTGTTGGACACAAGAACTAGTTCAAGATGAGCAGCGGAGGCACAGAGGAACTTATCCTGTTGATGGGGGGTCGGGGGTTGGGGGTACGGCGATACACCGTGGAAACTGTAACGGAGAGAAGCACAAAGCCAGAGGGAGAGAACAAGGAAGGCTTCACAGAGGAGGGGGCACATAGATGGTTTGCCAAAGAAAAGTAGGAGTTTTCTGGGTAGAAGAGACGAGAGGAACTTTTTTAAAAAAAATTTATCTATTTATTTTTGGCTGTGTTGGGTTTTTTTTTGTTGCTGTGCGCAGGCTTTCTCTAGTTGCAGCGAGCAGGGGCTACTCTTCGTTGCGGTGCGCGGGCTTCTCATTGTAGTGGCTTCTCTTGTTGCGGAGCATGGGCAGGCGCGCGGGCTTCAGTAGTTGTGGCTTGCGGGCTCTAGAGCGCAGGCTCAGTAGTTGTGGTGCACGGGCTTGCTCCACGGCATGAGGGATCTTCCCGGACCAGGGGTCGAACCCATGTCCCTTGGTTTGGCAGGCGGGTTCCCAACCACTGCGCCACCAGGGAAGTCCCGAGAGGAACTGGAGGGAACTGCAAGTGTGCACGTTCTCTGAGGTACACAGGGTGCGTGGGAGCATTGTATGGTTTAGTTAAGGGGTCTGGGGAATGGTGGGAGATGGGGCTGGAATGAAAGATCGGGATGGGCCTTGAATGCCAGGAATGTGGACCCTGTCTTGGGGGTGAAGGGAAGTCAGTGACGGTCAGATAGGAATGTCTACTCGGCTTCTTGCGTGGAGGAGTCAGAAGGCCTGAAAGAAGCAGGGAGAACAGCCAGGAGCTGGTGGCAAAGGTCTGGGTGAGGGCAGAGTGGAGAGGGACTCAGGGGGCTGAATGAGCAGAGGCCAGTCTAACATTTGTCAGGTGCTTCTCATGCGTCTCTTACTAGGAGATGGGCTGACTACTAATATCATCATTTTATAGAAGAAGGAACAAAGGCATAGAGTAGTCAAGTAACTTACCAAAGTCAAACAGCTAGTGAGCTTTGAGCTGGGATTGAGCTCAGGTAGCCTGGCATCAGAGCCTGCTCTCTTCTTGTCTTGCCCACCAGAATATGCTCTGACTTTCTGCCAGGAGCAGCGGCTTGTAAATTCCTGGAGGACAGGATAAGTCACACATCTCAGTATCTTTCCCAGGGCTCAGTATGGGCTAGACACCTGGGAAAGGTCAATTCCATACTCATTGCTGGGCCCTGCTGAAGGACCAGGACAGTCGAGCCACTTGCCTTCCTGCTCCAAGGTCAGCTAGCGTTAGCAGTGCTTTTATTCAGTCTACTCTCTCCCAGTTCCTTCGTGTGAACTCTGCTTGCTGTTTTCAAGTATTGGGGGGCACGCTGCTTTGTAACTGTCTCAGCCTTTCTGCCATGCCACTCGTCTCTTCCATCAGACTGGAGACTCTGAGAGCAAGGACTGAGCTCCCCAGCAGATTGGGGCTCCATGAGGCCAGGGGTCGGGCTTTCTACCCACACAGGCAGCTCCCCCATCCTCTGTAACAACTCCTTGGTAGCCTGGTCCCAGCTCACTCACAATGGGCACCAAGTGGGAGCGGGGAGGGGTGCGGACAGCAATGATCCTCAGTGGGGGAGGTGACTCTGTTCCAGGGAGTTTCTATCCCGGAGGGGCTAAGTCTCAGATCTGCCGTCGGGCCAGTGGAGACCAAACTGTAGGATCTAGGTCACCCCCTTGGTGGCAGAGCTGATTTATGGTGCCCCTGACAGCCTAATATCGTCACGTTACCCCACACAGTGGAGAGAGGCTGGGCCACCTCCAGGCAGTCAGCAAAGGATGTTGAGCCTGGGGCTGCTTGGGGCAGCCCGGCCACCTCCTGGATCTCAGCCCTCCTTTGGAGTCTGTCTGGGGGAGACGGGGGCAGACAGCGGGCACACCCAGGCGTGCCACCATCATGGAGGGTATAAGTAGGCAGCCTCGGGAACTGCTCTGCATCCTGGCTCCAGAGCTGGCGGCACTCCTGCAACTGCTTTCAGCCACAAGCTGCGGGCAGTGTCGTGAGTTGCAGACAGCTCTCATCATCCTGCTGGAGCCGGGTCGGGGAGGCACGAGGTCCTCCTTTAGCCGCTTCAGCTCCTCTGGGGCTGGTGGAGGAGGGGGCCGATTCAGCTCTACCAGTAGCTATGGTGTGGGGAGCTCTGGGGCCTGTGGGAGGGGAGGTGGCGGCAGTTCTGGCTCCAGTTATGGCAGAGGATCTGGGCGTGGTTTTAGTGTTGGGAGTTTTGGTGGAGGCTTTGGTGGAGGTTCCAGGGGCTGCGGGGGGGAGGCTTTGGCGGTGGTGCTGAAGGCGGAGATGGGGGCATGAACTTAATAGCCGGCTGGCCTCCTACTTGGATAAGGTGCAGACACTAGAGGAGGCCAATGCCGACCTTTAGAGTAAGATCTGGGACTGGTACAAAAGGCAGGGGCCCAGGACCGTCCAAAAGGATTACTCTTGTTATCATGACCCCATCTGGAATCTCAAGAACCACGTAGGCCCTGGAAACTCGGATCTCTGTCTCCCCGTCTCTCTCTCTCACACACGTGTACACACACGCTCACACACTCACTCACATGCTTTATCTCCCCCCAAAAGGCAAGATGCTGGACTCTAAGCTTAGACAGTACCTGGAGAATCCGACTCTTGGAAACTTTAACTTAAAAAAAATTTTTTTTTAAATTGAAGTATAGTTCTTTACAGTGTTGTGTTAATTACTGCTGTAAAGCAAAGTGATTTAGTTATACATACATATGTACATTCTTTTTAAAAATATTCTTTTCCATTATGGTTTATCATAGGATATTGAATATAGTTTGTGCTCTACAGTAGGACCTTGTTGTTTATCCATTCTATATATAAAAGCTGACATCTGCTCACCCCAGCCTCCCACTCCATCCCTCCCCCAACCCCCTTCCCCTTGGCAACCGCCAGTCTGTTTTCCATGTCCGTGAGTGTGTTTCTGTTTCATAGATAGGGTCATTTGTGTCATATTTTAGATTCCATGGAAACTTTAACTTTTATCAGAAACAACTCTTGGCCTGGCCTAGGTGGGGAATGCAGAGGCAGTGTGGAGGGAGCATAGCAATGGGGCAACCCGGTCCTGAGTCTGATACCAATTCACTGTGTGATGTTGGGAAGCCCGATGCCCTGTCTGGGCCTATTCTCCCATCCTTTTAATGCAGAGGATGGCCAGACTAGATTTCAGGTCCCTGTTGGTTTAAAATTTCTGTAATCTTATGAAAAAAAAATGAGAGTGCTGTGGTCCAAAACAGGTGGATCGTATGCCTCAGGAGAGGGGAGCATCTGTGCCTGTCTCTCCTCTTAACCCCTAAGAGTTCAAAGCTTTCTAGTTAGGAAAATTAGAAATCCTATCTCTCACTTCCTACTTCTCCTGGGCTCCTATAAGGACCTGTCTTGATTTTTCCAGTTTGGCTGGATCCAGATACACATGATAGCTGTTCAAGTGATGGAGAGGATCGAGAACTCTGGGGGTAGACATCATCTATCCACCCATCCATCCATTCAGCCATCCATCCATCCACATGTCCGTCTATCCACTCAACTTAGAGACTGAGTACCCTCAGTGTTGCTCTGGGCAGACATAGTGATGTCCCAGACATGGTCTCTGCCCTTGAGGAGCTCATAGTCTAACTAAGTCACAGTTTCCACCTGTTTCCCTTGCCTTCACAGCTTCTGATGAACAGCCTCTGGATATCTTGTTTCTTCTACCCCAAATCTCTTCCATCTGTTTATTCATGTGTGACCGTAGCCATCCTTCAGGGACCAATTCAATTGCCACCTCCTCCCTGAAGTCTTTCTTGATTTCCTGTAACCATAAGTCAACTCTCCTTTCCTTGAACTCTTCTAGGATATTCTGGACTCTGTAGTCGACTGTGGCCTCCTTGAGGGGCAGTATCTCATTGATCTCTAAACCCCACAGTGTGCTTTGTAGTAGATCTTCAAATATTTGTTGAATGAATGAATGAAGGCCACACTGAACATCCCTGCTGAAGCCTGAGGGATCTGTGCCATGTACCAGCTGTTGGAAGCTCCTCCTGCCTCTTGGGCATTTTCCTGGATGGGATCCTCACCTACTATGGCTTTGCCCGGCCTCTTGCTCTCCCAGAAGTGGGTCATAGCAGGGGTGCATGGGTTCCATGCCATCTCCTCTTTTTTAGATTGTGTACATCACAGTGGACAACAGGAAGATTCTCCTGGACATCGACAACAGTCGCATGACCCTGAATGACTTCAGGATGAAGTGAGTCCTGCTCCCGCTCCTGTCATCCATCCTTCCTCCAGCCCCTGGTGCTCTGGAGGTCCCTGTAGGGGCTGGTACCCCCTTGCTCATGCCCTACCCCTGGTTGGTCTGCAGGTTTGAGATGGAGCAGAGCCTGCGGCAAGCGGTGGAGGCTGACATAAATGGCCTGCAGAAGGTGCTGGATGATCTGACCATGCAGAAGTCTGACCTGGAGATGCAGTATGAATCTCTGTGGGAGGAGCTGGTGGTCCTCAAGAAGAATCATGAGGATGTAGGGTCCTGGCTACTTACCACTCGTTGGGGAGAGGGAGGAACAGAAGTGCAGGGACAACTGGGGGTGGAGGGGAGCTCTGGACCATTGCCTGGGAGACACCCTCTCCCTCACACTCGAGGACGACACGCCCAGCCTACGGTGGTGGTCGGGCTTTGACTTCACAACTGTGTCCCATCCTATTTTTGCACCCCAGGGGGAGGGGAGGGAGAGGGCTGAAAGGTGATGGAGAGGATCCCAGCCCCCTGACTTCATACCCCCTTCTTCCCTGGCAGGCGATGCACCAGCTGTGAGGGCAGGGCACCGGGGATGTCAGTGTGGAGATGAACGCTACTCCTGGCAGAGATCTCGCCAAGATCCTCAGTGGCATGTGCAGGAGTACGAGCAGCTCAGTGCTAAGACCTGAAGGGACATTGAGCAGCAATACGAGACTCAGGTAAGCAGCCTGGGACACCAGTTCAACCTTTTCTCCCTCTGTCCACGTATCCTTCTCTTCCTCCACCCGGCCCTCCATCTCTGAGCCCAGCTGGGCTTCTCAGTCATCCTTCTTCAAATGAATTCACTGCCCACAGGTGTAATTATCGAGTAGCTTCCCAGTGCCAGGTTTCATGTGGAGTGCTGATGTCTCAGAGACGAGTCACACAAGATCGCTGCCCTCGAGAAGCTGCTCAGTGTTTATTGCATGTGTGAACAAAGGCAGAGGATGAACAGCTTACGTTAGGCTGTGTGCTGTCAGACTCTAGTAGAGGTACCCAGGTGCCCGTCACACTGCACTGAGCTCCTTGATGACTCCCTTCCTGCTGGGTGTCCAGCACCTAGCGTAGAGGTGGGCACAGGAGGGCATGATCTGTAGTGTGTATGCGTGCATGTGTTTGGGTGGCACTTTGAAATAAGGTTAAAAAGTGGTTTAGGGACAAAGTATGAAGAGCCTTGAAGCCCTGCTGAGAGGGCATGTTGAGTTGAGAGAAATTGACAACCCTGCCTGGCTGGAGGGAGCCAGAACTCAAGACGACTTGTCTTTGGCTTTGGCTCAGTCTTGGTCCTGGAGGCGAAGGTGCTGACGAGTGGGGAAGAACCTTCTTCATTCAATGAGCTGCCCAATGAGCTTTTGTTGTTTGAGGATGAGCCAGATTGAGCAGGGGGTGACAAGTTGTGGCCAGGAGGTGACAAGTTGTGGCCAGGAGGTGGAGTCCAACAAAAAGGAGGTGACCAAGCTTCGACACAGTGTCCAGGAGTTGGAGATCGAGCTGCAGTCTCAGCTCAGCATGGTTGGTAGCCCTGCTCTGGACCCTCTGCCCGGGTGGGGCACAGGAGGCTGGGCACGATCCCCAGGGGAGGGAAGGGGAGCAGCTATGAGGTAGCATCCCTCTCAGTGCCTCCTCCTGCTGCCTAGAAATTGGCCCTGGAGAAATCCTTGGAAGACACAAAGAACCGCTACTGTGGCCAGCTGCAGCGGATCCAGGAGCAGATCAGTAACCTGGAGGCCCAGCTTACTGAGATCCGGGCAGAGACTGAGCGCCAGAATCAGCAAAACATACAACCTTGTGCTCAGTACCAAGATGTGGCCGGAGCAGGAAACCAACTTCTACCGCAGCCTCCTTGAGGGTGGCCAGGAGGACTTGCATGTGCCTCAGGGCTCTGTGGAACCCCTAAGAAGTCCTAGGCCCCTGATGCTACTGCTGTTCTTCTAGATAGAGGCGGCTGGGAAAGTTCCTGTAACACCAGAGTCTGATGGATCGAGGATCTCTTCATCCCATGAGGGGAACCTCGGGGCCTTTGGGCTTTGAAGAAGGAGGATGATGACAACGAGAGAAGGGACTGCTTCCTGTTCCAGGCAGAGGAAAGCTCTCCCCTCCCAGCTGTGGTGCTAGCCCAGCCTCTGCCTTCTGCCTTGCAGAAAGGAAGACTTAGGAGGACTCACATTTGGGTCTTCTCTCCAGGTTCATCCTTGTATACGTATGTGGAGGTCACTCATTTTATCTCTGTGTTTTCTTTCTTTGTTTTTTAAAGAGCTCCTGACTTATTTATTTATTTATTTATTTTTAATTTTTTGGGCTGTGTTGGGTCTTCGTTTCTGTGCATGGGCTTTCTCTAGTTGTGGCAAGCGGGGGCTACTCTTCATCGCGGCGCGCGGGCCTTTCACTGTCGCGGCCCCTCTTGTTGCGGGGCACAGGCTCCAGATGCACAGGCTCAGTAGCTGTGGCTCACGGGCCTAGTTGCTCCGCGGCATGTGGGATCTTCCCAGACCAGGGCTCGAACCCGTGTCCCCTGCATTAGCAGGAAGATTCTCAACCACTGCGCCACCAGGGAAGCCCCCATCTGTGTTTTCTTTACTTCTCAGTGAATCTCATGGAGCTGGACAAATTGGCTTTGGAGGTGGCAAAAGAAGTGGATCTCAAGGTGAAAGTGGAGGCAGTTACGGAAGAGGAGCCAGGGTGGAAGAGGAGGCAGCTGTGGAGGAGGAAGTGGATCCAGGGGTGGAAGTGGAGACAGCTGTGGTGGAGGAAGTAGCTCTGGAGGAGGACGTGGAAGGACATCCCAGCCCCCATCCTATTCCTCAGTACTCGTGGCTGTGATACACAAGGTAAGGGACAACTCTAGGTTGTGGGGTGGGGGAGGAACAGGGGTTACCTGTCAAGGTACCACCCCTTTGTGAATATCCTTGAGCCTCTCTAGAGAGAGAAAAGATATTCTAAACAGAGCTAGATTTTAGGGAGGTCTCTGGTGAGTGCCATAGACTTGTCCTTGTTTCTGAATTGATCATTATTTTTGACAGAGCCTTAAGTAAGGCTAGGACACACGTGGCTTAAGTCTCAAAAGCATAGGAGATGAGTTGGAAATGGTGTATTAGCTTGTCTATTTCTCCCCACACCCTACGAGGTGGGTATTGTTATTATCCCCATTTTAGAGATAAGGAAAAAGAGGTTCAGAGAAGATAAGTAACTGACTTGAGGTCATACAAATCATAAATGAGAGATCAGCTCTGTGGGGCCCCATAGCCAGTACTTTTAATCATCATGAGGATGGGGACACCTGGGTCAGCCACGGTTCAGGTAGAAAAGAAGCTCAGGGGTTGTAGTCAGTGGTTGGCTTGGGCAAGCCAGTTTTATGATGAAACTGCCAAAAGGAGCATATATTAAAAATAAAGTCTAAATGCAAGAAAGAGTCACACAGGTGAAGTGGTCTCTAGGTCAGAGAAAGTTCTCCTTGTGCACGTTGAATCTTGTAAAATAAAAATTTACTATGAAGTTGTAGCGAAAGGCTGGTTAACATGATTGGGAATGTTTGGCTCAGAGAAGCCTTGAGGTGCCTGGGAGCTGGTCTTCTCTAGAGAGTCTGCTGTGGTTTTGTGTGTCAGGTGGCACTGCAGGGCCATGGATGTGCATCTATGGGCAGAGGCTGAGGCCATCTTTCCCTCAACATGCAAGGGATTTACTAACAAAAACTGTTGCATGGAGGAGGGGGCTGCCTCATGAGCCTCCATCCTCACATATGGGAGAGCATCTGCCAGCTGCTGCAGGAGATCTTCAGGAATTGGATGGGGGCCACTAGGACCCGAGGGTCCTTCCATCTCAGCATTCTCCAGCTCTTTGAGCTCTAGCCTCCTTGCTCCCAGTTGCCTATCTTCCTCCAAGTCCTGGTCTCTCTCTCTTGCTCTAAGTCTTCTCTTTTCACTCTCACCTCCCTTCTGTCTCTCCATAGGCTACCAGCTGCGATACTAGAGCCCTTGTAAACTTTCCCAGCCCCGCCTCAGCTGAGCATCCCCCAGACAGGCAGACCCTGGATGCAGCCTGCTCATTGCATTGTGACATTGGGAATAGCTAGAAACAAGCCTCCAGGCCCATTTGGAACGGGGCTGACTGGGCATGTCGTTCCTCTGACTGCCCATTGGCTCCCTCCTCTGGGAGGGTTGGGGGGACCTCTCTCCCTCTGTCTGTTCTGGGGGTGACCCACTCCCTGTCTTATCTCGACTTCCCAATAAAGCTTTCTTACTGCAAATCAGACTTGGACTTTGACCCATTGTTCTTTGGGATTGAGAAGGGGCAGAAAGGAGGTGAAGGGAAAATCAAGTGAATCCACTCTAAGAGTGTTGGTTAGCTTTTCTATCAGTTAGCTTTTGCTTGTAACAAAGCAACCCACAATTTAGTGGCTTAAAATCACAACCATTTATTTAGCTTGTGCTTTTGCAGTTGACAGTTTGGACTGGGCAGTTCTGTTTTCCTTTAAGCATCTGTGGTCAGCTCCAAGTCAGCTGCGTAGCTCTGCATCAGGGGCTTGGCTGCATACTGGTTACGGGTGAAAGGGCCACATGACTCTCATCCTCCAGCCAGCTGGCTCAAGCAAGTCTGGATAATGAACAGAAGTGTGTAAGGTCTCTTACCTACAGAGGGAAACAAGGCAAAAATGATGTGGGCTTTGCCTTGGAAGATTTCACAGATGGTGAAACATATAGGCACAAATAAAGTGCTCCAAGGCAAAGCGAGGAACATTTTCACAAGACAGCAGCTGACAGTGTTCTCCAAGGATTCTGACTAGAGACGGATTCAGACAGAGCCCTCAGCTTATGTTCCGGATGCTACAGCTGTGTATCAAACCTCCCCAAAGCTTAGAGGCTTAAAAGAACAATGTTGATTTGGGGGCTTGGTGGGAACAGCCCACTTCTTCTCCACTTGGTGTCACCGTGGCTCATAAGCTGGGGGCTGGAGTCATCTGAAGCCTTGCTTGCTCACATGTTTGGCCCCTGAGCTGGAAACACTCAAACCTGGGGGTGGCCCTGCAGGGGCTCCTGGGCATCTCTGCATGAAGACTCTCAGTGTGATCCCTCCAGCAGGGCAGCCTCAGGGTAGCCAGACTTCTTACATGCTGACTCAGGGCTCCCAAGACATATGTTCTAAGCAAGAAAGAACCAGGAAGAAGCTGTTTTTCTTCATTGCCTAGATTTGGAAGTCATGCAGTGTCACTTCTGCTGTACTCACAGGCTTGCCTAGATTCAAGGGGAGGAAGCATAGACCTTGCAGTAGGCAGAATTCTAAGATAATCCCAGTTATTCAATCAAAGACAGACTTAGGTGCTGCTGTGAAGGGATTTTGGAGAATTAATTAAGGTCTCTACTGTGTTGGCCTTAAGATAGGGAGGTTATCCGGTGGGCCTGACATAATCACGTAAGCTCTTTAAAAGCAGATAGCTTTCTCTGGTTGGTTGCAGAAGAGCAAGTCAGAGATGTGAAGCATGAAAAGATTTCAATATTCCATTGCTGGCTTGAAGATGGAAGGGGGCATGAAGCAAGGAATGTGGCTGGCCTCTAAGAGCTGAGAGCCACCAAGGAAACGGGGACCTCAGCCCTTCAGCTGCAAAGAACTGAGTTTTTCCAAGGATGAGAAAGAGTTTGGAAGTAGATTTTCTCCCAGAGTCTCCAGATGAGAACTCGACCTGGCCAACACCTTGGTTTCAGCCTTGTGATACCCTGCAAAGAGAATCCGGTCACACGTGCAGAACGGCAAGCTAATAAATAGGTTCTCTTTGAAGCTGCTACATTTGCAGTAATTTGCTTGGCAGAAATAGAAAACAAAGACCCCATCTCAAGATGGAGGCGTGGCAATGTCACACTGAAGGACAACATGTGGAATGAGATATATTGATCTTTGGAAAACATAATTTGCCACAGACTCTCTGAATCATTGGGGGAGGGATTATGTAAGGGTAAACTTAGGACATTAAGCAAACACGGAACCTCAGGAAAACCCAAGATCCTGGGATTTATGGAGGTGGAAGCTGTATGGTGTCTCTGGGTCCAAGATGGCTCTAGCAAGATGCCTGAGCAGTGAGAATTTGTGATCCTTTCTCTAGTGCTTTGCCCTTAATGTGCAACTGGTGACAGTCTTCTCTGGTTCTCTTCCTGCTACCAGCTCTCTTCCTCTCCTATCTTCTCTCTATCTCTATTTGGGGAATGCTCCATCTTGAGTCTGAGACTCCCCAAGAACTGGTTTTCCCAACTTCCCTTGCTGCTAGGGCATGGCCATGTGGCATAGCTCTGCCAATCAGGTGCTCCTACACAAGACTTTGATTTGTATGTGAAGGAAGCGCTGAGTGGAATCTAATATGGCAGGAACAGGGCTGGGGCAGAGACAGGGAGTTTATTAAGGCTATAGTAGTGGTGGTTCTGCAGGGATATGCAGTGCCCAACATCAACGGTTCGAGCTGCAATGTCTGTGGCCAGCAGTGACAGCAGTGGTGTCTTCCTGGAGCAATCATTTAGTGTGATTTGGGCAATGGCTTCTGTTTTTATAACCCCCAAGTCTGATTCTCTGAAAATGCTGGAAAAGATGTACTGCTTTCTCTGTAGGTGAAAGCAAACATATTCTGGTATTCTTTGCTTATTGGGATAGAGAAAAAAGAAGTTTCTATATCAGGTGCCAAGGATTATTGTGATCCAATGTGGATCAATGATTGCTATTAGAATAGACATGTAATAACTTGTAAAATAATCCTTCCCTAACATCTGCCCATATTCTGCACGGAGAAAATGACAAGTTAATTGGAAAGTGATCAGAGTCATCAACCCTGAATTTATCAGATCTTTCATATGGCACTAATCTCTCTCATTCCCTTAGAGATATAATGTTGTTGACTCTTCTCACCACAATAATCCTTACTCCATGGATCAGGGAGCCATTTACTGTCTTCTTCTATTCCATTTCAGAGACTGGGAAAAAAAACACAGGCTGGGTCCAGGGTACTATTGGGCTCAGGAGAGGCAGACTTAGGTCAAAACTCCATTTGCCATATGATCCTCTGTAATGGTCAGATTCTCAGCTGCAACCAACAGAAGCTACTCTGGCTGTGTTAACAAGTAAGGGATTTATAGTTGCTCTAGATAAATCAAAGAATCATTAGGAGGGTTAGAGAAATAGGACCTATGCTGAATTTCTAACATCTCCCAAAATGACACAGCAGAATGGGTCTGCCAAGGGAGCTGTTGCCTCTGCCAAGACTAGGAAGTTTTCAAGTCAGGATGCAGCCTTCTGAATCAACAGCCTCCCCAGCTTGGGCTTCAGGACAACACTGTCTCTGCCATCCATGCCAGCAAACTAGATGCCCCAAGTGGAGCCCATACTTCACATACCTCCCTTCTAAGTCTCACATGGTGCACCTGATTGGTAGAACCTAAATCACCTGGCTTATCTTAGTGACAAAGGAAGCTGGGAAATGTAGTTTTTGGATTTACCTGGGAAAGAATAGTGATCGAAATGACAGATATAACCTACCCCCACATAAGCTTTCAGTCTAACTGGTGAACCACAGTGTTGTTCTGCATTTTCAGAGATTAGAGTTAGTTTGGAGCCAGAGTCCAATAATCCCCAAAGGTCTGGATATTTTCCTTCCCCCAGTACACAGCTACTCTTGTAAATGCTCACAGGCTCCTATGTGGAAGGTTAAGAGGTAGATGTACAGTACTTGCTTGTGATGTTATTGCAGAGCCCTTCCTCAAGGGTACCTGGACTTCCCTTTATTCAAAGTCCTCCGGGTCTAGGAGCTGATTCTGGTCTTGGAACTGGATAAGAGTCTGTCATTCTCTAACACAAGGCTTAAGACAGCCTTCTTCCTGGCCTAAAGTTTTCTTTTTGGGGGGTGGGGTAGGAAACTATGGCAGATATGAGAGACCGACTTGCTCATATCAGTGCCCACATCCTTTTAGTGAACTTTCCTATTCTCTAGAGGCAGATAATCTTTAACCCTACTTTTTCTAGACTCCCTTACAGTTACAGATCTAGGTGTAATTTGGGTTTTTCCAATCAGATGCACTTCTGTGGGACATGAGTTGAGTGGAAAGAGATCTGGAGGAAGGAAGTGTTTTTTGTTGGAATAGATCTACCAGTTACTATATGGTCCTAGGGCCACTTATTGTGTCAGACCAGGAGTTCCTTTGGGGGGTGGTTCTGTGGTGTTAATCTGGGAGCCCTTCCTAGAGGCTCAATCTAGAGTCTGCTCCTCCAGCCTTCTAATGATTTTGTAAGCAGCCAATGCTCTGTATTAAATTCCTTCCTGTTAAGAAAGTGAGATTTGTTTCTGTTACTTTAAACTGAATGTTCACTGAAGCAGGATTTTGGTGGTCTGCCCTCGTCTTTTGGTCATAGAGATCCAGGATGAACTAATCATCATATGGATCCCTACAGGTCTTATCATTCTGCTTACTATTCCAGCCCTCCAGCATTGAAGGGTCCCTACTTGTCCTCTGCCACCTGGGACCCCATTTCTATAGAAATCAGGGAGGCTAATTCAACTGTAGCATCTCCCATCCACAACCCCAAAGAACAACTGCTACCATGCTTTTCAAAGACACTGTGTTCCCTCTGGTCTAGGTATTTCTTAATTGCCAGAGTCTAGACAGTGTCTTCTGGGCTCTCATAGTTGGGAACTGGTTGAATGGGTTCTACATGATAACTCCACCCCAACATTTCTGTTTCCCTGGCTGGTTGCATTTCTTCTTCTTTATTCCTCTTCCTTTATTATTATTCCTTCCTTCTCTGCAACAAGGATTTTATGGAAACTCAAGTTTATTTTGTATAGGCCACTATTCAGTTCAGTTTCTGCCACCCAACTGAACTAATATTTAGACCAACTCCTAGACACTCAAGCTAGCAGCTGAATTGTGAATCTCTGGTTAATGCCTCTATATTGATTAATTCAGCCTGATCAAAAATTAGGGTCCACGCCCAAACCCAGTATTCACATTTCTGCTGATACAGATTAGTAACATCTTGAAATTCTCTTGGCGAGTAAGCCTTTTTCTCTCAGCTTTGGCTTTATAATGGACCTCTTCCCTTGGGGGTCTGATTTATAATTTTGGAGACGATAAAGGATGGTAGGGTGGAGTGTGAGGATAATTTGGAGTTTGGGGGTACTATAAGTCAATTAAATTGACTCATATATTTCTCTTCCAGTTCTGTAGGTGCCCCTCTTTCCTGATCGATGGTCTAAATTTTACATAAGAGACTTGGCAAGATTATGATTTCAACTGATGCTGTGGTTTGGCAACTTGGAGAAGTCAACTTTAAGATGAACTATTAGTTACTTCAGCCTTGTAAGTACAAGAAATAAGAGATCTTTTCTGTATTATCATGGAAAGTCCCCAGTCCTGTGACCATCCATAGAGTCCAGATCTTAGGAATTTGAGTATATTACTCTTTCTGGAAATTCTCCAGTGCAGCTAGAAGAAACTAGACAACCCCTCTTTTATCACTGCATGCATGGGCTTCTAGAGTCCCATATTTTAATAATAGCTGGATTTTCACTGCCTTCAGGCCCATCTAAGCTGGATAACCATTCTGATTCTCATGTCATTCATGCAACAAACTTTACTGGATAAATATACATTAAATTCCTTCTATGCAAGACACTGTTCAATGGACAAAAGAGACAAAGATTCCTGCCTACGTGGAGCTTACAATATAGGTAGGGGGAGGGGAAAACACTAAGTGTCATAAATAAATTATTACATTTTAAGGTGATAAATGCAAAGAGAAGAAGGGAATGGTGGGGGGATTGGAGTGCTGTGGTGGGGTGGGGAGGGTTGCAACCTTAAATAGGGTGGCCAAGGTCAGGGCCATTGAGAAGGTGAAATGTAAGCAATGACTTGACAGAGTGAGGGAGGCAGTCAGGTGGGTATACGGTGGGAGAGCAATCTAGGCACAGGGCTTGGGTGTGTAAAGGCCCTAAGGTGGGAACGTATTTCATATGTTCAGAGATGAGTAGGGAGGCCAGTGTAGTTGGAGCAGAGAGAGTGAGGAAATAAGTGATGGAAGACGAGGTCAGAGGGATGAGTGGTTACCTCATTTAGGGCTTTGTGGGACCCTTTAAGGAACTTGGCTTTTATGCCCAGTGAAACGGGAAGCCACCGAAGGCACAGGTGAAAGTGAAGGACTCCAAGATGGCAGATGGCAGAGGATAGTAGAAGCCTGAATTCCTGAGTTCACTGCTTGGAGGGGAGCTAGGAACAATCACACAGTCCTTACGTGAGCAAGTGACAAATGTTCATCACGTTAAGCCAGTGGAGTTTTTGAGGTTGTTACAGCAACTAGCACTGCCAAGCATGACTAGCACACAGGGCTTCGAGCTGAGAAGTAGCCCCATCTAAGTTATGTCTTAAGAGGATCTCTTTGGCTATTGTTTGGCAAGAGGCCGAGAGATCAGGGGTAGAAGCAGAGAGATCGGTTGGGATGGAGGTAATCTTAGTGAGAGACAATGGCACTTGCTGTGGAGATGGTCAGAGGCAGTTGGTTCTGGACGTAATTTGAAGGTAGAGCCATCAGGATTCTTGAAGAAAGGAAGGAGTCAAGGATGTCTCTGAGTCTGTTGTCTGAAGAACTGGATGAGAGGGGTTGCCACCCACCGAGATGGGAAGACTGTGAATGGAGGCGGTTGGGGTGAAAGGTGAGTCTGTTTTGGACATGCTAGATTTACAAGGTCTGTTAGACAATGTTATGGGCTGAATTGTGTCCCCCCAAGTTCATATGTTGAAGCCTTAACCCCTGGTACCTCAGAATGTGACTGTATTTGGAGATAGGGCCTTTAAAAAGGAGATTAAGTCAAAGTGGGACTATTGGGGTGGCCCTAATCCAATCACTCTTATAAGGATTGGTGTCCTTATAAGAAGAGGAAATTTGGACACACAGAGAGACATCAGGGTTGTGCTTCCTCAGAGAAAGACCGTGTGAGGACACAGCAAGAAGGCGGCCATCTGTAAGCCAAGGAGAAAGGCCTCAGAAGAAACCAAACCTGCAACACCCTGATTTTGGACTTCTTCCACCCCCCAGAACTGTGAGAAAATAAATTTCTGTTGTGTAGGCCACCTAGTCTGTGGCATTTTGTGGCAGTCCAAGCAGACTAAGACAGGCCCCCAAGTAGAGATTTCTTAGGTGTCTCTTGCCTGCAATCACTCCTTTTACTAAATTCTGTATCAATCAGTGTTTTTA
Organism: Eubalaena glacialis; assembly: GCF_028564815.1. Lineage (NCBI taxonomy): Eukaryota > Metazoa > Chordata > Mammalia > Artiodactyla > Balaenidae > Eubalaena > Eubalaena glacialis. The sequence continues at coordinate 43,542,634 of NC_083734.1, forward strand.
CCTACAAAGATCAGAACCCTCACTTCGAAGCCAGTTTGTTAAGGGATGTGAGGTAAGTCCTAGAATCTTCAGGAAGAACTTCCAGAGAACGAGGCTTGAAGACTGCACAGCTAGAGGAATCCCACTCGTGCCACCATCTGTGAGCACAGACCTGGCGGCACGTTCCACTCGTGGCTACTGCTACATCTCTGGCATTGCTGCTTCTGGAAGCTGGATGTCTCTGTGGCCACTCCTGCCAGATGGATTCCATGGAGCACCTCCTTCTTAGGACATTAGCTCCCAGCTGCAGGCTTTTGTGATGTGTTTGTTTGGGGGATCCTGGTCATGTCACATATCTGTGCTCCAGAGACAAGGGAGGCTGGAAGGCTAATTTCTGGCTTCTACAATGGGGAGCATAGCCACCAGATAGAGAATTACTTTTCAAAGGAGTTGGGTGACCAAGAGGAAGAACAACTGTCCACAAAAGGAATGGGCAGGGTCAAGCATTCACTGAATGCTTACTGCGTGCCAGGCACTGTGGTAAACCCCTTATATATATTACCTTATTCAATCCTCACAGCAACCTCACGCTGCTGCTTATATTTTCACTTTACACATGAGTACACTTGCTGAGAGGGATTAAATGACTTGCCCAAAAGATCACACAGCTTCTAAGTGGTGGAGCCAGGATTTGAATATGGGACGTCTGATCCAACAAAGCAGGGGTTATTATACCCATTTTACAGATGAAGAAACTCTAGCTCAGAGAGGTTAAGTAACGTGTCTGAGGCGACACAGCTTATCAGTGACTGAGTAAAGACTGGAATCCAGTTTGGCCTGGCTTCAAAGCAGGTGCGCTTTTTCCTGCCCTCTCTGTCCTCAAACAATTATTGAGCCCCCACTGAATACAGAGACAAACAACTCCCATAGGCAGAAGCTTGTCAGAAGTGCCCTGCGTGGGAGGCAATGACTCTACAAAGGACTGGGAAGAAGATGGGTGACGGACTTCCCTGGTGACGCAGTGGTTAAGAATCCGCCTGCCAATGCAGGGGACATGGGTTCGAGACCTGGCCTGGGAAGATCCCACATGCCGTGGAGCAACTAAGCCCGCACGCCACAACTATTGAGCCTGCATGCCACAACTACTGAAGCCTGCGCGCTTAGAGCCCGTGCTCCGCAGCAAGAGAAGCCACTACAATGAGAAGCCCGCGCACTGCAATGAAGAGTAGCCCCTGCTCGCCGCAACTAGAGAAAGTCCATGAGCAGCAACAATGGCCCAACCCAGCCATACATAAATAAATAAATAAATAAGTAAATTTATACAAAAAAAAAAAGAAAAAGAAGATGGGTGACTTCCCACGCATGGATTCTTTCCCAGGACCTGATTCCCCGCCTAAGGCCCTGGCTCAGTGCTGAACAATGGGAGGTGCGGGTAACTGAGCCGATAGTGGAGGAATGAGGGTGACAGCTGGATGGTCTCCAAGAATCCTCTTGGCTCCTGCATCTATTACTCCAACACTCATATGCCCCGAGTGCCTTGATCTCCCTGCGTTTCCCTCCCCTTCGAGTCTCTGCTACATGTCGAGGCTGCTGCCGGCCGTCTTGGCCTCGGGGCCCTGAGGCTCTCTCTCTCTCAGGCCCAAACAGGAACATAATCAGTTCCCTTCTCTGTAACTCTTAGTAGACTGAGAACCTCTGGGATTATCGGAGGGGGTTCCTGTGGAACCGAAAATAAAGTTCAAGGGGACGAGCCACCACCATCAGCAACAAATAAAACCCAGCAGCAACAGTACAGTGTGAGGTTAAAAGATGTAATTGCTTCTTCAGATCATTCATTCATCTGTTGATTCATTCGACGAATATTTATTGGTGCCTTTTCTGGGTCAGGGGGTGGAAATCGATAAAACTGTGAACGAAAGAGATGAGGTCTGTTTCCCCATGGGGCTCGCAGTCTAGTGCTGGGGGCAGATAAGCAGCCTGGTCATTGCTAGATGATGTGGTGTGTGCAGTCGGTGATGGGAGGGAACAAGGGCTGGGAAAGCACACAGGCCCGCTGACCTGACCATGGCGGCAGGGGACGCTTCCTATGACAGGTGTGGTACAGGGATGTTCCGTAACATCTCATTATTTCTCACAACACCTGTGAGAGGTAGCTATTGTTGTTTCCGTTTATAGATGAGGAAACCAGGGCTCAGAGAGGGAAGTAAGTTGCCCAAGTCACACACACCAAGGTTGTCCTGGCTCCAGATGCTGCCATCCTAGTACTGCCTATGTGGCCTCTAACAATTTCTAGCACTTTTTTTTTTTTTAGCTTATTTTATTGAAGTATAGTTGATTTATAATGTTAATTTCTGCTGTAGAGCAAAGTGATGCAGTTATACATATATATATTCTTTTTCATATTCTTTTCCATTATGGTTTATTCTAGCACTTTCTAAGGTCAGAGATGGGCTTCTGAAGAGCAGAGGAGAGCTGTTTTGAGACAACTGTGCAAATAATTAGGCAAGCTCTGCGATGTCTGGCCTCAGTTTCCCCCATGAAGGCACTTTGTCTGAGCTTGTTGAAGGAATGAGTGAATGAATGACACTAAGGAAGGATGAGGGTTTTGGACCAGATGGTCCCTAAGGACTCCTCTGCCCCAGCACTGTCTGGTTCTGACACTCATACATCTTCAGATGGCTTTGATCTTCCTGAACTTTGGGGAGTCTCTAGTCCTGGAGACTCTCGATCCATCTTTGCTGCCACCAGCACCCTCAGTCGCAGGGACTTGCCATTCTCACCTTAACTCAGGCCCGACCCAGCCAACTGTGATCTCTCTCATCTGTTCCCCTAGGCATGGCTGAGACACGTGGGCCATTATCAGAAGTACTTTCGTCAAGGGAGAGGGAAACCTCAGGAAAGTGAATCAAGAAAACACAAAACCTGTAAGAAAGAGTCAAGTCTGAGATCCCAAGGTGGGGTAGGGGTGGGGAGGAAGCTGGCTCCTCCGAGCCTCCTGCTCATGGGGGTTCCCAGTGGAGCCCGTGTCTACCTTTACCAAGTCATTGACCCCTTCATTCACAACACGCACTTATCCAGGGTCTGCTCTGTGCATGCTGCTGGTTACTGGGGCTACGACAGGGACCCAGGCGGACACGGGCTCTGCCCCGGAGTCTTACGGGGGGAGACCAACAAGTAGCAGAAGCACAAGCCAGGGTGCTGAGCTCCACTCTGGGAAGCCCGGGAGCCCTGGGGCACACAGCAGGAGTCCTAACCCAGCCTTGGGAGTCAGGGAACATTCCATGGAGTCAGGGCTGGGCCGAGACCTGAAGGACTGGTTGGATTTATCCAGGTGAAAATCGATGGGGGTGTGGTGTTTGTGTGCATGTGTGTGTTGCGGGGAAGCCAGTGCTCTGGGCAGGGGCAGCTGTCAAGGCCTGGAGGTGACACTGAACTGGATCCCGAGGGCCCCAGGTAAGCCCGTGCCCTCTCTACACTCACCTTTTCCCAGCCCTAGTGTGGGGGACAGAGCCCTATTGGCCAAGAAGTGCCACCATCTTTGGTCCGGATGCAATCCTCCTAGTAGAGAATGAGTCTGGCAAGAAGACACATGGTCTCCAATCTGGTCGGAAGCCGCACTAGAGTTGGGAAGCATCATTTATCAAACTCCCAGCACCTGCTTTCTCTGAGTAAACATCATGGCTGAGTTGTATCCACGGCTTCAATAGCTCCCTGTGTGCGCCCATGACACCCATCACTGGTGAGGACCCCGCCCCCCAGCTTACAACTGTGCCTGAGTTGGGTCCCTTCCTCTCTCCAAAGCTATGCTCCATTGGTAACAACTATAAGTCTCCTTGTCGTTTTTGTCCTCCGCCTCCACCCCATCCTCATCATGATTGCAGCTGCACCTCTTTTATGCTAGCCCCGTGGCAGGCCTTTACGTAAGTCATCTACTTGATTGCCCACAACCACCCAACTTCACAGATGGGAAACTGAGGCTCAGATAGATGACATAACTCAGCTGACAAAAGATCTGGGTTGGTCTGACTCACAAGCCCACCCTCATCATCTCATGCCATCTAAAACAGTCCCTGGGCACCTACTGAGTGCAGAGATGAACACCTCCCACGAGCAGGAAAGCTTTGGAAATTCTCTTCTTAGGAAGCAAGTAGCCACAAATGAACAATGAGTCCCTGTCTCAGCTATTTCTTGTCTCTGGACCTCAGTTTCCCCACTAGAGGTCTTCAGTGTGTGGAACAAATGGATTGACACTGAAGGGATGAGGGCACTGGGGTGGGTGGTCTCCACGGACTTCCTGAGCCAGGGAAATCCATCATTCATAATCCCTCTGAATTTTCTCTGCCCCTGGGGTCTTATATCCATCTGTCTTGTTGCTACCCCCTCAAACTCAGGGCCACACCATCTTCTTTCTCTCAGGCCCAAACATGAACCAAACCAAATCCCTTCCCTCTGTTCTCTTCAACATGACATGCTGGGATTTTCCAAGGGAACTTCTGTCAGCCCTGGCAGATACCTCAGATAAATACAAAGGAAACAAAATTCAAAATCCACTGCAAATAGTTTTGTTTGAGGTGCAAAAAGTATGTATGTGTGTTGGGGTGGGCTTGCTCAAAGCATCCTCTTCATAATAGTTCCTAACAGAAGCCCCTTCCTAGATTCTTTGAGGCTCTCAATTTTCCAATGTATTTTCCCGGGGGTGCCAATAAATATAACGCCCCCCCAACCAAAACTCTTGAGATCAAATCCAGTGGGAAACATGGAAGTAAACAAGTCAAACAGTTTTCTGTATTTGCAGGACTTTTTAAAGTCTTTGTTTTCTTAAAGTGCTTTGTGAGTTTCCAAGAGGAGGTAACAGTACCCAAAATTCCCTCATCAGTTTGTTGAAGAGCTGGTGCTCTCTGAAGGATGCTGATGGGGTGGTTGGGGTCCCCCAACCCACCTTCCTCAGCTGGGCAGAGAACTTCTAGAAGGGGCCCCCACTGAAGATGGACACAGGTCATCTCAGAGTTTCTGAGAAACTCCAGCCCCAGGGCACATGGGACAAGGGAAAACAGAGTTGTGGCTCTACCTCAGTGTGTAGAAGCGGAGCGTGGGGAATGGTAGAAGCATTCCTTGCCTCCACCACCACCTCCCAGCCTATCTCTCCTCCCAGCAACTATCAAGGCAGAGCCTTGCCATTGTCCCAACGGATGTCTGTGTCAGTTCATCACGCGTTGTTTTCACCATCACGCGTATTAAGCCCCTGAGCTGGGGACCTTCTCTCTTGCAACGTGTGCCACAAGAACCATATTACAACTACTACTACTAATTAAAAAAAAAAACAAAGTAAATGACGCCCATTGGTCGAGTTTCGGCTAGGTCCCAGCACTGTCCCAGGCAGGTTAGATATGCTGTTTCATGAATTCTCACAACCACGATTTGAGGAAGGTCTTGATGTCTCAAGATCCTGAGTCTTAGAGGTTCACCAACTCACCCAAGGTCACTTAACATATAAGTGACCAGGTTTGGCCTGGCTCCAAAGTGGCAGAGAAGACTTCCCATCAATTCTCCGATGACAGGGGTTCAGATAGGTGAGAACCCAAGCTGTGCTGACTTCTAAACCAACCCCTTCTCCTCTGTGGAGGGGCTGAGGTCTATGCTTGTTGAACACATGTTGAAGTGTAACTGATGAAAGAACAGCGGCCAGGGCTGGGGACCCTCTGGCTCTACTGATTTAAGATTCCGAAACTCATCAATCTCAAAGAAAATCTGCATTTTCCTCAAGCTTTCGCCTCCCTGCAGGGCCTCTCATCTCTCTCTCCAATGTCATGGCTCCCCTCAGCCGCAGGGGAAAGTTGCTCTAGTTTTTTCCTAGGCCCAAACACGAAAAAAAATCCTCTTTTCTCTTCTCTTGGTTTTCTTCCTTTCCCTTCTCTTCTTGGTTCTGTCTGAGATGCTTTGGAATTTTCAGAGGAAATGTCTGGGAAGCACAGGGAGAACTTTATGGGAATGAACAAGGAGTATTCAGAGCCTCTAAGACCCTGTGAGATGGAGTGAAGCTTGTGGGACTAAGGGTAAAGGAAAACAAGAGAGGCTGTGTCCAAAGCTGCTCCTGCCGTTAAATCTGGGTCCTCAGTCCCCTTCCCAGGTCATCCGTGCAGTTGGCAAATCTTCCATGAGCGCATAGCCCCTCATTCCCATGGACCTCACCACCCACTAGGGACACACAGGTAAACATGGGGAGGAATACAGGCTGGGGAGCTCGGTGCAGGGACTCCCAATCTAGACTAGCGAGAGGATTAAGGAGACACAGGTGGGAGAGGACAAAGTGGAGGTGCTGCTGGTGGTGGAATGGGTAATAAGGAGGGCATATGCAGAAGCCTGGAGGGAAGGGCCAGCCTGGCACATTTGAGAAGCCAGGGGCTTCCCTGGTGGCGCAGTGCTTAAGAATCCGCCTGCCAATGCAGGGGACACAGGTTCAAGCCCTGGTCCAGGAAGGCCCCACACGCTGCGGAGCAGCTAAGCCTGTGCGCCACAACTACTGAGCCCACGAGCCACAACTACTGAAGCCCGCGTGCCTAGAGCCTATGCTCCACAACAAGAGGAGCCACCGCAATGAGAAGCCCGCGCACCACATTGAAGAGTAGCCCCCGCTTGCTGCAACTAGAGAAAGCCCGTGCACAGCAACGAAGACGCAACGCAGCCAATAAATAAATAAGTAAATAAAATAAATAAATTAAAAAAAAAAGAAAGAAACCAGAAGAAGTTTGGAATGGTGGGAGGGGGAGAGTGATGAGGGTTGGAGGTGGAGAAGTAGGTTGGGCTGGATCACAAAGGATTTTCAAAGCCATGCTGGAGAGGGGTACCCATGTAGAGTCCTGTGTTCAGCCTGTGGATCCTTCTTTTTAAAAAAAAACTCTTTTCCATTATGGTTAATTACAGGATATTGAATATAGCTCTCTGCACTATACAATAGGACCTTGTTGTGTATCCATTCTATATATAATAGTTTGCATCTGCTAATCCCAAACTCCCAATCCAACCCTCCCCCGCCCCCTCCCCTTTGGCAACCACAAGTCTGTTCTCTATGTCTGTGAGCCTGTTTCTCTTTCATAGATAAGTTCATTTGTGTCATATTTTACATTCAACATATAAGTGATATCATATGGTATTTGTCTTTGTCTGACTTACTTCACTTAGTATAATAATCTCTAGGTCCATCCATGTTGCTACAAATGGCATTATTTCATTCTTTTTATGGCTGGGTAGTATTCCATTGTATATATGTACCACATCTTCTTCATCCATTCATCTGTTGATGGACATTTAGGTTGCTTCCGTGTCTTGGCTATTGTGAATAGTGCTGTTATGAACATAGGGATGTGTGTATCTTTTCAAATTAGAGTTTTGTTTGGATATATGCCCAGGAGTGGAATTGCTGGATCATATGGCAACTCTATTTTTAGTTTTTTGAGGAATCTCCATACTGTTCTACATAGTTGCTGCACCAATTTACATTCCCTACAGCAGTGTAGGAGGGTTAGGCTGAGGAATCTTCTAATGTCACATCTCTAGCGTGATCTCAAGGGTTGCTCTGAGGCTGCTATGAGCCCCTTGCCTATGCCCACATTTCCTATCTGTGCAGGGCAACTGCTGGGGATGGCGGGAACTTGGGGGTGGGTCCCCCAGTTCAAACACTGACCCCACCTGCAGAGGGTTTCCTCCTACCAGGTGGTTCTGGGAAGAAATCAAAGTTCAGAGAGGTTCATTGACTTGTCTAAGGACCAACAGCTAGTTGGGGACTCCCTACCCTCCTAGATTTGAGCCCACGCACATGGGATTCCATGGCTGACCGGATTTCCTTTTGGCATCTTGTCTTAGCCCCTTGCAAGGGATTTAGGGGTGTTTCTAGGTCTCACTGGATATATGCTCCTAGTTTGCCCAGCTTTCTGTAGCTCCATCTCCTAATGGTCCCACTAAGCTCCACCCCCAATAGAACTATGAATTGAGGGGACTGTCCTATTCTGGGAAGGTTGTAAACATTTGGGTTACATTATGATTCCAGCAGGGATGGTACTGGGAGGAGGGAGGCTGGGCTGACTGCCCGCGGGGTCGTGGCGGGGCTGTGGCGCGGCCAGGTAGTTCAGCTGGGAAGGTGTGGCCAGTTTCTATGAGCTCCAGCTTCTTTCATAGCTGTGGCTGCAGCGGCCCCTTGTGGCCATTTTGCGCGGAGGCAACTAAGTGTCAGACAAACTACAATTTTAGAATTGGGAGGGGAGGTACGTTTCCTTAGATGGCCTCCTCCACTCCTCTGTTGCCCAGAGAGGGAAAGACACACGCCCAGGGTCCCACAGGTAGAATCTGGGTCTTTGGACTTCCAGCCCTTCTGGGGCTCTTTCTTTTGTACCACTCTCAGCTCAGTGCCCGTTTGCTCTCCATAGGGAGGCCAAGGAGTAGACTGGAGTGTAGGGCCTGCCCTTGCCCAGACAGACCTCTCTGACCCTTCCTCTCTTCTCAGAACTGAGCAGTCAGAGATGCAGAAAGGGGAGGGCCGCATCCCGTGGCAGGGCGGCGAGTCCCCATGCGGCCTCCAGGGGGCGCTGTGGCACCGAGTTGGCCTGGTCTTGGGCGCCCGCCGCACAGGCGTAATGAGCTCAGCACGCTGAGGACAAAGGGAGCTGCAGGCGGCCGGGGAGCTTGTAAAGTCAGCCCGGTGGCCCGCAGCCTGCCCGCAGCCTGCTCTTTCCGAAGCCGTGGCTGGCTGCGGGGCGGACACCACCGCCTCCTTCCGTGGCTCAGATGCCAGCCTCTGATCCGCCTTGCAATTCCCTGTTCTCTCAGACAGAGCCCAGACTCCATCCAGTGCTTTGGACTCGACACCCAGCGCCCTTTCCTCCATACGGTGACTTCCCTGAGTTTGGCTCAGGGTAAACGGGAAAGCCGCCGTGGCTGGACGCAGAGGGCTTTGGAGTCCGCTCCACTGCCACCTGCCCCTGTGGCTTTCAGCAAGTCACTTACCTCTCTGTGCCTCAGTGTCATCATCTGTGAAATGGGTGCTGGTGATCTCCCTTGGAAAGTTGTACAAAATGGATGTAACGCGTTACATCCGGGCGCCTGGTCTAGGGTAGCTAGTGTTGGAAATGTGGGGTGCGCCGGGTCTGGGCTGGGACATCAGAGGCCTGCTGTATCTCCGTGAGGCAGGGGCGAGCTTCCCTGGATTCTGGGGGTGCAGAGCGTGGGACAGCATTGCTCAGGCTGTTGGAACCAGTCAGGGGCAGGGTCAGGGTGTGAGGGATGTGGGGTGAGTCACTTAGCAGCCCAGACCCTGGGGAGTGAAGGGGAAGGAGTACGGCAGCTGGCCAGGCCTGGTGGCACCAGGCACCAGACACCAGGCACCGAGGCAGCCCTGCAGAAGGAGGCGAGGGCGTGGCACCGTGCCAGCCCCACCCCACCAGCTCCTGCCCTGCCCACGTGCCCCAGGAGCAGGGGTGGAGCCAGAGGAGAAATGTGGCTGGGATCTCTCCAGGTGTGGGCAGTGGGGTCCAGAGAACCTGATGGGGGTGAGGGCCAGGCTGCTTTGCTCCACCTGCTGCCCACTCCCTCCTGCTCTCCCTGCTTGCTAAGGCTTTTCTTCCTGCCTGCGTGGCTGGGGGTGGAGGAGAATGCTCCGTGGGCCTCTCCCAGCCCTGGTGGAGTCACCATCTAAGACAGAACAGACCGAGGCGGTGTCCACACGGGCAGCAGGCCCATTGCAGCTGACTGCCACGCCTGCATGGGTCAGGGTGCCCGCAGAATACAATGACTCTTGGGGTCAGCTGAAAGGACTTTAGAGAAAGAACTATTTTTGGAGGTCTGGACAGGAGCAGGGATGGGGTAGCAACTGGGGAGGGGGGGAGCATGGGAGCTGAAGGGACAGTGGAGGGGGGAGCAGTGTGATGGGAGCTGGTGGGGGCTGAGGCCAGGAGGGCTGCTCTGCAGAAGCAGCGACCACAGCTGCCCTGGGGGGGAGTATATGCCCAGCCTCTTTCTTCCCTCCTTTCCATATCCTGCAGCTGCCCCCCACTGGCTGATCCAACGGGGCAGCCAGAGATTAGCCGTCGGGGCACAGAGCAGGGCCAAGAAGGGTGGAGAATACATCTGGAAGGATGCAGAAGAATTATCAGGGCAGTGGGGACACAAACATAAAGAGCCAGACCTTGCCCTCAAGGAACTCACCGTCTAGTGGAGGAGATAAGAGCCAACTAACTCTCAACAGGTGGGGAGAGGACAGCCCCAGGAGAGGGTCAGATAAAGCACCAGATGGGCTAGAGGAGGGAAGGAGTTGGGGTGGAGAGGGTGCCAGGGTCGCAGAGGCTTGAAGGAGGAAGTGGTGTATTGATTTCCTATTTCTGCTCGAAAAAGCTACCTCAAACTTAGTGTCTTAAAACAACACAATCTTAGTATCTTATAGTTCTAACGGTCCGAAGTCTGAAATAGGTCTTATGGGCTAAAATCAAGGTGTCAACAGAACTGTGTTCCTTCTGGAGGTTTTAGGAGAGAATCTGTTTCCTTGCCTTTTCCAGCTTTTAGAGGCCACTTGCGTTCCTTGGCTTGTGGCCCCTTCCTTCTTCAGTGTGCATCACTCCAACCTCTGTTTCTGTGGTCACATCTCCTGTCTCTGATTTTGACCATCTTGCTTCCCTCTTATAAGGACCCTTGTGATTGCACTGAGCCCATTTAGATGATCCAGGATAATGTCTCCATCTCAAGGTCTTTAACTTAATCACATTCGCAGACTCCCTTTTTGCCATCTGAGATACATAGTCCCGGGTCCCGGAGATTAGGATTTGTACATCTCTGGAGGGTCACTATCTGCCTATCACATCGGGCACTGGAGAAGGGGTAGGGTTCGAGCTCTGATGGCCGAGGGCAAGGACACCGCAGGTGGAGGGGATGGCGGAGCAGAGGCAGGAGCCTGAGGACATAAGCAGCTCCTGCCGCCACCTGGTGTCTGGTTGCAGGAAGGTGTGGTTTTGGGGAATAGGCCTGGAAAAGCTGAAAGGCCAGTGCCTGCTCCATTTCCAAATCCACATAGTTGGCCTCTGAGATGAGGGGGCAAACATTGCCCCAGAGGGATGGTGGGGCTGGGGCGGGCCCTGTGGGTACCGGTTAGCATCACTGCTTAGCTTTCATTCCCCTGCTTTATTGAGGTACCAGTCATGGCCAGTTTGGCCTTTGTAATTGTCCCTCAGTGACTGTTCTCCATTTAGCCTGCTCCCACCCATGTGACCCCCGCAGCTGACGGCTTTAGAATCAGTACCACTCTCTCCCCCGTGGAAGTGTGGGTCTGGACTTTGCTCCCCTCCATGACCTTCCCCAGCCTCCACACCTCCAACTTTACTTCGCAGCCACACTGAACTGCTCCCAGCTCCTGAATGCCCTGCATTCACTGACAAAAATCAGCACCTGCTGAGCGGCCGTCCATGCAGGGATGGTGGACATGTCACATCCAATCCTCCTATTGGTGTTACAAGCTATTGGCTGTTGAAGGCTCTCCCTATGCCAGGCACTGTTCATTATGTATGATTTTTATTTATCTCGCACAAGCCCTCTGAGGTTGGTGCTGTTAGCCCCATGTCAGAGATGGGGAAACTGAGGTTCTGAGACGTTAAGTAACTGGCCTTGGACGACATGGCCTTAAAATAAATAGTGGATCCATGAATCAAACCCAGGCCACATTTTATAGGGGAGGAAACTGAAGCTCGGGGCGGTGAAACAACTGGACCAGGCTAATGAGTAGTTCATAAACTGAGGTGTGGCTCGTTTCAAAGGCCAGTCACTGGCCTACTACACAGTCACTCATTAATCTTAACTGCTGCACTAAACTGCTTAGCCTCTGCCCCGTAGTTATGTGTACAGATCTTCCTTTGCTCCGCCTCCACCTTGCCCACTATACAGGGGGCTGGCCAGGGGCTGGGCCTGGGTCTCTTTCATCTCTCTCTGTATTCTGCACCTGGCGCAGGGCCTGGCTCAGAGCACATGCGTGGCAGACAAATGAGTGAGGCAGTGAATGATGCTTTCTGGGCGTGGCTCTGGACACAGGTCAGGGAGGCCACCTGCAGCCACCGAGATCCAGAGGGGCTGAAGTCTTGAGGCCCTACTGGGCCCAGGCTTGGGGTCCCAGGCCATCCAAATTTCTTGGTGGGTCTGAAAGCCCAAGTTTGTTTTTTTTTCACAAATGTATTTTATATGTAGTTTTTGGAAGAGGTGCTACATGCACAATATAGTACAAAATTTAAAAGTACGAAGGATAGACAACAAAATGTTAGTCTTCCTGCATCCTTTGAATCCAATCTCCTAGCTCCCCTCCCAGGAAGCATTCCTTGCCATCACTTTCTTGTGTATTTTTCTAGAGCTATCCTGTGCATATATATGTGTGTTCAAGTTCTTCCCTGGAGCACACATACAAAGGGTAGCAAACGATATTCTTTGCTCTGCAATCTTATTTTTCATCTAAGCATTTGGAAAATCTTTCCTGTCAGTCCCATATAGAGCTGCCTCATTCTTTTTGATGGTTGCACAGTATTGTATTGTATAGAGGTATCATATAATGGATATTTAGATGTTTCCACCTTTTGCTATTATAAATAACACTGCAATGAACATCCTAGTACATCATGTCATTTTGCATGTGTGCAAAAATACACCCAAAAGATAAATACCTGTAAGAGAAGTTGATGGGTCAAAGAATTATATTTAAAATTTTGATGGAAGTTGGAAATCACTGTTCATAGATTTTATACTGATTTTCCTGCTATCAACAATGGGTGGATTTTTCAGTTCCACATATGCCCAACAAATAGTAAGTTATCAACCCTTTTCATCTTTACCAATCTGACATGTAAAAAATGAGAAATCATGATAGTCTAAATTTGCATTTCTCTTATTGTGAGTGAGGTTGAACATTTTCATATGTCTAAATGCAATTTGTATATCCTGAGGTATATTATATATATATATATTCTGGGAACTCTTTGCTCACATGCTTGGCTCTTTTATCCTCCTGGGTTGTTGATCTCTTACTTGGTTATTTGTAGGAACTCTAAGTGTCTTAGGGCTATTGGCCGTGGGTTCATGATATAGCTTGCCAATATTTCCCCTTGGTTGTTCCCACAAATTCTGTAGTGAAAGGCTACTCATTAGCCTGGTCCAGTTGCTTCACCACCCCGAGCTTCAGTTTCCTCCCTTATAAAATGTGGCCTGGGTTTGATTCATGGATCCACTATTTATTTTAAGGCCATGTCATCCAAGGCCAGTTACTTAACCTCCCAGAACCTCAGTTTCCTCATCTCTGAAATGGGGTTAACAGCACCAACCTCAGAGGGTTTGTGTGAGATAAATAGAAATCATATGTAATGAACAGTGCCTGGCACAGGGAGAGCCTTCAATAGCTGATAGCTTGTGACACCAATAGGAGGATTGGATGTGATATGTCTACCATTCCTGCGTGGGCCCTCAGTTTCCTAGTTGGTAAAATGGGGATATTGCTGTTTGCAACAGTATCTACAGCACAGGGGAGCTTTTATGATTTAAACAAATCAGTGTTTGCTACATACTTGAACAGAGCCAGGCATGTAGTAAGGATTCAATACATTTGGGCTGTTTTTACAGCATCCTTTCTGGAACTTTCCACCCATCTGCCACCTTGGTGTCCTCACTCTGCTCACCCTGGGCTCTGCTCACTCCGCCTCCTCCAGGGGTGCCTCCCTGCTCACCCCAGGCCTCACACAGCGGCTTTCCTTCCCTGAGCTCCCGCAGTCCTCTGTACGTGTCCCTCCTCTGCCCCTGGCCTGTCACCTGCTCTTGTCAGGAGCCTGCAGTGTTAACCTCTTTCTCTTCCGTGAGCTCAGATCTTCCCCTGGGGGCAGACAGCTTGGTTCCAGGGCACCTGCCTGCTGGTCTCAGTTCGGCTGCGGGAAACCAGCTGTGTGACCTCAGGGAGGCCAAGTCTCTCTCCTGTCTCTGTCTCCTGACCTACAAACTGATGGAGTTGGGTGAAAGTGCCAGTCGTTGAGCTTTAGAAGAGGGGCAATCCTCTGCTCAAGCAAAACCTTACAGGAAGCTGGCTGTGCGAAACCAGTGAGAGCGGAGCTGCTTTGGATGGAGGAATGTGAGTGTGTAAGTGTGTGTGTGTATGTGTGAGCATGTGAGTGCGTGACTATATGAGTGTGTGCACGTGTGTGAGTGAATGAGCGTGTATGCATATGACAGTGAGCATGTGAGTGTGTGTGTGTGAGTGTATGTGTGAGCATGCAATTAAGTGTGGAGGGTGTGAGAGCGTGTGTACATGTACAGGTGTGTGAGTGAGCGAGTGTGTGCACACCTGTGTGAGAGTGAGTGAATGAGTGTGTATGTATGAGTGTGAGTGTGGGTGTGTAAGTGTGTGTGAGTGTGTGGGGTCAGCAGAGGTCTGCTCAGTTGGCATCTCTGCGGAGGGCTCCTCAGGCCAGACTTGAAAACCTCGGGGTGAGGAAGTTTCCACCCTCCCATCCTACAGGTGTAGGAGTTTCATCTGAGTCCTCTTGCTTGGCCTGCAGCGCAGGTTTACCGTATTTCTTAGTGGTCAAGATGCCGGTGAGGACAAGGTAAAGTGGGCCTGGCAGGAATGGCAAGTTCCGGGTTCCCGGAGCCTCCCCTCCCCGTCCCTGGCTCAAACCCTTCCTTCTGAAACCCCAGATACGGATCTCTGCCTGAAGGTGTTGGTTGGGTTTCTGCCCGCCGGGGACCTCTCTGTGTGTTTACTGAGCTAGGATTGATGTCTTCGCTGCATGTTCTGGTCTCCTCAGGCCCCTGCCCTAATCCCAGACCAGGCCTGCAAAGGAAGTCCCCGCCCCCCCTCAACCCCAGTACATTCCACTGGAGGGGGCTGGGGCTCAGGCCGGGGTGGCTGGAGGGCTTCCTGGCCCTGTGGCTCCAGAGCTGATTCCCCGGGCTTCCCTGGTGGCGGCTGGGAGGCCTCAGGCCTGGTGCTTGGGTGCCCCGGTGAGGGCTGGGGCTGGCATCCCATAGGTCCTGCCTGGAATGGCAGTGAAGCACCCAAGGGAGCCAGTGAGGTTTCGTCCTCCATTAATGGGGTGTGTGTGTGTTTGTCTGGGGCGGGGCGCATTTTCCCTCCCAATCGACTGTAGGTTGACCAAAACGCCCTTTGGATACCAGGCCCCTGGCAGAGGACGGGGCCTCAGTCGTTCCTTCTCTGGGCAAAGGGCTTCTCCCCCAGCACACCCCAGACCTGGGGCCCTCCTTTGTTCCCAGCTTCTGGCAGCCCGCCTTGTTCTGGGATTCTTTTCGGTTTCTGCTTAATGAATGTTTATCCTGCAGCCGGCTGGAGCCAGGAGGGGCCAGGAAGAGCCGAGAGGAGCCAGGAAGGGCCAGGAGGGTCAAGGCTCAGCATGGTGTCTCCAGAGGGCTGTGAATTCCGGCTGCTCTCAAGAATGTACCCCCCCTCGCCCCCCAACACACACCCTTCCATCTGCCCTCCTCCCTGGGGAAGTAGCTGTTTTTCCAGGAGCTTGGCCAACCTGATCACCCCTCTCCCAGTCTGCTGGGCCGCACTTGCCAGATTGAGGCCACTGAAGCCTAGGGCAAGTCAGAATTGAAAATATGTAAACACGTTCCATCCCAGATTATAGAGGTGATACATGTTCACTGTTGCTCTGTTGAGATTTTGGAAAACGCAGGTTCTGGTCAGAAGTCACCTCCGTACTCCTGGCCCTGACTGTGGGCTCTGTGTGGGCAGGGCCTGTGTGGACACAGCCTTTGTCTTTCCCCCTCCCTCAGTGGGCATCAGCGCTGGCAGACATGCGCACAGGGAGTGCTTGGTGAGTAGAACCCAGTTAGAACCTATTCCTGGACTTCATCCAAAGCAGATCCAGGGATGACCCTGGGCGGTGACCACTGACCTTCTGGGGGGCGGAATCGGATAAGCCACGGCTCCAGACCAGTCCTCTGACTGCAGTGCAGATGCCAGGCTCAGGCCCCAAGCTAGGAGCCATCCTAGATTCCTCTTCTTCCCTCGTGCTCCTCGTGACTCCATCAGCTCCACCCGTAGGCTCTGCGTCAGGATACGCCCCACGTCAGGCCACTTCTCACCAACCTCTCACATCTCCTTGGATCCAGCCCCCAGCTTCTCTCGCCTGGACTTTTGTCAGAGTCTCTTATCAGATCTCCAGCTTCCTCCGTTGGCTCCTGGTCTGTGATCTGGAGAGCGGCCACAGGGATCCCAGGGCTCCTCGGATCAAAGCCCCTTTACTCTCAGAATAAAGCCCAGCTCCCTAGTAAGACTGCTGACCTGTGTGCCTGGCCTCCTCCAGGACTCCCCTCCTGCACACCCGCCCCTGGCACATGCCTCTCAGCTCCGGGCATTCTTCCTCAGGGAGTCTGCCTCTGCTGTGCCCTCAGCCTGGTCCCCAGGGATCTGGAGGCTCCTTTGCCTCCCTCAGGTCTCTGTCCATGTGCCACCTCCTCAGGGGCCTCTCTTCCATGCCCCCCCAACGCCCTTCACTCTTTCCCTTCTTTGCTTCTCCCCCTGTGCCCCTCAGTCCTAGAATCACACTGTCTGCCAGTGTGAAAGCTGGCAGAAACCCAGCATGAAAGCTCAGGAGGGCAGGGAGATTTTGACTGTTTTGTTCTAGAAGCCCAGAGTCTAGAAGGTGACTGGCACATAGAGGGTGATCTGTAATTATTGGTCGAATGAAAACAAAAAAGGTCTTCTCCCTTTTTCTTCATCTTTTCCAGCAAATAATTATTAAGCATTTACTCGTGCTGGTGTTGGGGCTAGATGCGGAGGGGAAGCTCTGTCTAGCTGGGGAGACAGAGCCAGGGCATGTGATGGGGCGAATCCGGGGGCTGGGGCCGGGGAGGCTGGGAAAAACTGGCCCAGCCTGAGTGGCTCAGGCGGACGTCCCAGAGGAGGTGATGCCCAAGCTGAGCGCTGAAAGAGGGACTAGAGTTACTGGCATCCAGGTAAAGGAGGCAGGTGAGAAGGGAGGATGCTCCAGGTCTGAGGAAGGGCCTGCTCCCCTCCTGGAGGGCAGGGATGTGGCCCTCACAGCCTCGGGTCAGCCTCTGGTGCACAGCAGGTGTTTGGTGAAAATGCTGAGATAGCTTGAGTCCAGGAACCACACCTGATTTTGAGGAAAACAGTTTCAGTTCCCGGACAGGAACCTTGCTGTGGGGAGGTCAGCAAGGGCTCTGTAGGGTTCAGAGGATCAGATCAGTTTTGAAATGGAAAGGATCCCACATCCTAGAGCCTCTGCCCCTGAGGGAGGAAGCGCCGGTTCCCTTGAGGATGCTGGTGGGAGGGAAGGTAGCAGAAGACCACTCAGGGGACCACGGTGGGCTCTAGGAAATCGGGGCAGACACGGGACATTTTTCTTTCTCTCTGTCCTGTGTCTGGCCCTCCCCATGCCCCAGCTCACGTGGTACTGGCCGAGGTTTGGCGCAGGACTCTAAATGGGGCCCAAGTAGCCCAGAATCAAGGCAGAGGCAGAGAGAGGTACCCCTGGCGGAGAGGTCGCCCAGGGCCCTGCTTGTATGGAGAGGAGCTGAACCTGGTCACGTACACTCAGCCCTGTGGGAGGGGCAGGGCAGGGAGAGGCCCGTCCTGTCTCCCTGGGGCGTGGAATGTGGCACTTGGGGGGAGGTTGACCCTCTCCCTCCCCCACTGGTCTGGACCTGGGGCAGTTCCCCAGGACTCAGCGCTCCCTCCCTTCCCCCATGCTTGGTCCCGTTCCCGTCAGGCTGGTTTTTCCTCCCCTGGGGACTCTAAGAGGAACACCTGGGGTCATCCTGGGCCAGCCTGCTGTGTCCCACCTTCCCTGGGTTCCCACTTGTGGGAAGTGACAGCGATGAGTTGCCGCAGAGGGAGCCGGACTTGGGTTGGGGGGAGCTCCCACCCCACTGCCGGCCTCGGTCCCGTGACACCACCCATCTGGCCTGAGCAAGCTGCTCCGTAGCACGGCCAGCCGTTTCTTGTCTCCATCCTTTACTCTACATCATCAATCCTAGGACTAAGTCCAGGCCCTCTTTATCCCCAACGGGGACTATCTCAGCAGACCTAACCTGGTCTCCCCACCCCTGGCCATGCCTCGCTCATCCTACCAACCCATTCAACACGTGGAACCCACGGCAATTTCTAAAATATGAAATTGACCACATCACGTCCCTGGTTGGAATGACTTTCCACTGTCTTCGGGATAAATCAACTCCTTGGCTGAGATTTACAGCCCCTGTGACTTCTTCCCTGGCTTTGCCCCTCCCCCACATGCCCCCAACTGAACTGAATGTCCAATGGCCCCCGAGTTGGCCCCAGTGATCCCACTCTCCCAGGACCTCCCGCCTGATAAACACCAACAGGTCTTTCAGCCTCTTGCTCGAGGGTGGTGCCTCTGTGAAACATCTCGCTCCCAGGCAGAAATGAGGGCTCCCTCCCATTGCCCCCCTCCCCGCCCGCCCGCTCCTGCGTGGGAATTCCCGGCACCCACACACCCGATTATACTGATTTGTTTGAGGTCTACATGCCTGCTGGCTCAATAGTTTTATATATATATATTTTTTTTTTTAAAAAAATAAATGTATTTTTATTTTTTGTTTATGATTTTTTTTGGCTACGTTGGGTCTTTGTTGCTGCATGGGGGCTTTCTCTAGTTGCGGGGAGTGGGGGCTACCCTCCGTTGCGGTGCGTGGGCTTCTCATTGCGGTGGCTTCTCTTGTTGCGGAGCACGGGCTCTAGAGCACACCGGTTTCAGTAGATGCGGCACGTGGGCTCAGTAGTTGTGGCTCGCGGGCTTTAGAGCGCAGGCTCAGTAGTTGTGGCGCACGGGCTTAGTTGCTCTGCGGCATGTGGGATCTTCCCGGACCAGAGCTCGAACCCGTGTCCCCTGCATTGGCAGGCGGGTTCTTAACCACTGTGCCACCAGGGAAGCCTGACTCAACAGCTTCAGAACGGTGGCCCATGGAGTGGCTACCCTCTCCAACACCCCTAGAAACTCCCCCACAAATGTCTCCCATGTGCTCTCAAGGTGGCTGCTGGTTGCAGGCTCAGGCGGGGGTCACTCCAGCTCCAGCTCACCCGTCCACGTGCACTACCTGGGGAGGCTGGCTGCCCGTCGTGAGAACGCCCAGGTCCCCGCCAGAGGGTGACACCGGGTATTCCTAAGGCTTCCAATCCTTGGGGAACCAGAACAGAAGGGACCTCCCCCCCCCATGGGACTTCCTGGTGGTCCAGTGGATAAGACTCCGTGCTTCCACTGCAGGGGGCGTGGATTCGATCCCTGGTCGGGGAACTAAGATGCTGCATGCCACGTGGTGTGGCCAAAAAAAAAAAGAAAAAAGAAAAGAAAAGTTCTGTCGCCTTCTCTTCTTTTCCCTTCTCACCCTCTTGCTTCATAAAGAGGGAAAATCAGAGCAAAGGACCCAGGGGTAGGGGCAGGAGCCTAGAAACCTTTTGTGGGGGGCTCTTTTCTCCCCACATCTACTGCTCCTCTTTCCAAAACTTCCTCTCTCCTTTCCTAACCCAAGACTAGAATGTCAGAGTGTATGAGTGGGGACACAGAGGTCCGTGTTGTGGGTACAGGGAGGGGAAGAGGGATTTACTGTATTAAATATGGCCAGTTCTAAATGTCCATCATATAGTGTTTCCTAAGAAATTATTTTTAATTAGCAATTAATCATTTTTAATTAACTAGTAATACATAAATACATTCTTGTTGTAAAAATTAGAATAGCAGAGACAAGCCTGGGTCCCCCTGACTACTATCCTTCAATCAGCTTCTCTCCAAGGAAATCTCTGTTGTCAGTCTGGTGTGTTTCCTTCCTTATTTATGTGCTTATGTGCATATTCATATGTACTTGTAGAAATATCATCTTTTAAGTGTATGTCAGCATTAATTATGTTATATGTATTGCTCTCCCGCTGCTTTTATTTTACCCAGCAACTGGTTCTTTAAGATTCTTCACGTCACTAAATATTGACATGACTCATTCTGTTTAATTCTTCTCACATCATGTGAATGTTACATAGTTTACTCAACTGTCCCCCTACCTGTTGTTGTTTCCGTCTTTCCTTTATTACAAACAATGCTTCAGAGAATATCTTTTTATATGCCTCCCTGAATATATGAACAAGGGTTCTTTGGGGTCAATGCAGAAGAGTGGAACTGGGGCTTGCAGGGTGTGTGGATTTTTTAAAAGAAAGACACTGCCAAATCGCCCTGCAAAGTGGTGGCTGCAACCTGCCTCCCACTAATGTGTCTGTGGGAGTTCATTTGCCCACATCTTCCCCAGCACTTGACGTTATCAAACTTTGTAATTTTCCAGTCTAATAGGGAAGAGTGAATCTCCCATCTTCTCCTGGTTGCCCTTAGTTGGGCTGGGGATCTGGGAGGGGAAATTGGTGCTGTTTTTTTTTTTTTTTGCCCATGGGTCATAGTTTCCCAACTCCTACTTTATTTTTTAATTTTTATGTTATATCGGAGTACAGTTGATTAACAATGTTGTGTTAGTTTCAGGTGTATAGCAGAGTGATGCAGTTATACATATACATGTACATCTATTCTTTCAAGTTAACTTGGTGCTGTTTATAGAAACGTCTAGCTAGCCCTGTTCACAGTCCCATCTTCTACTTCTCCTTTCAGGGTCCCTGGTGCCCCAATTCCCAAGCTTCTGGGTTTTGTGTTGAGAATCTTCTCGCTTCTGTGGATTTCCTGCCCTCCCCTCCTCTGTCCCCTCCCTATGCTCCCGAGCCCTAGGTCTCAGCTTCCTCTTGTCTGCTTTTAGTTATCATTTTCGAGCTTTAAAATTTTTGTGGCCATTTATCATCTTCTGTTGTCTCTTCTTTTATTCTTTTAAAATAGTCCTTTACTGTCAGCTTAACAGGGTTTTAGGAAGGTGCAAAGATTAATGTGGGTATTCAATCTACCACATTTAATCAAAACGAAATGTCTCTATAATCCCCTGCCAGACTGTCAGCTTCTTAGAGGCAGGAAAGGCTCGTTTTTACTTCTGTATCCCAGCATCTAACATCTTGCCTGGCAAATAGGGGATAGGACTTGATACACTTTTGTTGAATGGAGGAGCGAGTGAGAAAGTATTGATAGCCGAGCATCTTGTGATGATGGTCCTTAGGAAGGGGATGTTGCTTAGGGAAGGGTTACCAATTTACATGACAGGCAAGTTCATGAAGTCTTGCATCCTTTTCCTTTCTGTCCTCCAGGTTACAACTTCTGTTCTATTTACATACACGAGCCCATCTCCTCTTCAAGGCTGAACTTTGAATCTTGTTTGTATGACCCACTGACTGACCAAATAGATACTTGTGTATCCAAGCAGGGAGGACAAGTTGGGACCTTGGCAGGTGACACTATGCCTTTCCCAACTTGATGACCCTTTCTCCAGACCAGTGGAAGAAGTCACCTTAACCCCCAACTCATGAGAGGAGGGACAGCGTTAGTGGTTGGGACTACAGCTTTAGGGAGTTAAAGATTGGGGCTTGAATCCTGGGTCCACTATTTATTTGTGTGACTTTGGTCAAGTCAGTAACCTTTTTGAGCCTCAGTTTTTTGGTCTGTAAAATGGGAATGATAATACTTTAAGTCCCAGGATTAGCTGAGATAATGTATACAAAGTGTTTAACCTAGAGGCTGGCCCAGTAGATGCTGGCTGTCATCATCGTCACCTTCGTCATCATTATCACCTTTGTCATCATTATCATCGTCGCCCTTATTGTCATAGTCACACCATTTCTTTCTACCCAGGGACTAGGACTCTCACTTCTTTCCAGTGGTCCCCAACCACTATTTCATTTCCTCAGGGATGATGAAAACTCCCCTACCTTGAATCTCTCCCCTCTGGGAACTGCAATCTGCATTTGCTCTAGTGTAAGAAGCTTCTACGGTAGGTCCAGGTGGAGATGCAGAGAGAACCGTTGGCCTCAGGACTTGGACACAAGTTAGCCATGTGACCTCAGGCGAGTCACTTTACCTCTTTGAGCTTCCTTGGACTGGATCAGCTTTTCTTGTGATATATGGATTATTAATAGGCATTACCTGACAAAAGATGCCATGGTCCAGTATATTTTGGAACTGCTGATTAAATGAAGTTAAATAATAATACTTATAATAATATAATACATGTATATAATACATTATATACCATCAAATGATAAGTATTTATTGTGTTACATTGTTATTATTAAATAGTACATTACTATCTATCTAATTAGCATCTATCTAACCACTGAAACAACTCCAGGAACTAGATTGTTATTATGATTATTATCCCTATTTTACAAATGAAGGACTGAGGTTTTCACAGCCTTTAGTACTGTGCATTGTGAATTTCCAAAAGGGAGTGGGGACAGCAGTGTTTCTGATCCTATCTGACAGTGGCCCCCCTTTCCCACAAGGATGTCGTGGGGCTGCGGCTCTGCAGCAACAAGCGGGGGGAAGGCTGGGCAGTTTCCTCTCTGGGATCCCTTCATGCTCAAACATTCCCTTCTCATCACTCCTGACCCTGTGTGCCCCTCCTCTGCAGACTGCGGATCACCAGGCTGGAGATCAGGACTTGGGAAAGGAGCTACTCCGATCAGGTTCTACAGGTTCTTGCCCTCACTCAGCCAGGGGCAGATCAAGGACTCTGCTCGTGGGCAGTCTGTTTACCGAATGGGAACCGCAGCTTGATTCCTCAGTTCTGTCTCTGGGGGTGGTGGGGTGGGGGCAGACTTTACAGTTTGTTCTCTTGAGTTCTTGATGTGCCAGAGAAGTGTTTAAAAGCCACACAACTCATGGTGGAAGGTGCTAGGCACTGTTCTGGCCAGAGTGGGAGCAGGGGACTGTCTTTGGAGTTAGCCTAGGATTTGGGGGGAAAGAGACCCAAAGGAGTTGTTTTGGAGCTGGGACTTCCTTGGAAGGGAGAGTGCAGCCTTTGTTGCACTCAGGAACCCAGGCCATGGGGCTGAGGGTTAAGAGGCTGGAAGCCAGAATCTGACACTCCTGGCTGTCCCTCTCGAAGCTTCTGTTTCCTCATCTGTAAAATGGGCATAAGAATACCTTTTCCACTGGGCTGCTGTGGGGATCCAATGAGATCTGAAAAGGCTTTGTAAATGGTACTACTCTGCAGTCAATTGTTCTTATGGCTTTGGGGTAGGGGGCTGGGACTCTAAGCTCTTCTGAAGTTTAGTGAACTCACAACCCGTTAATCTTTGGAGGAGAACTGTTGGTCCTATTCTTTGTTTCCTAATGCAAAGTCCCTTCCCAAACTCTCCTATCAGGCCACAGAAGCAGAGGTTCCAGCTGGGGCTTGGTGTGCTAGCAACTATCTGGCCAATCTCCCCCTTCCCCTACCAGGAGCAGGCCTCCTCCTTAAGGCCAAATAGCGACTCACGTCAGATCAGCCCTGGCAGCTACAACCTTTGTGAAGGCCCAGCCACACCCTGCTTTCAGGGCCAGCCTTGAGTTTTCTTCCCCCGTGGAGCCCCAGGACCCACTTGTAGGTCTGATTCACTAGTTCAAACAGCCTCAGGCTGGCCTTCCTAATGGCTCGGGGCTGCTCCTGGTGGATTATGGGTGTGTGTGTGTGTGTGTGTGTGTGTGTGTAGGTGTGTGTGTAGGGGGGGTTTGCTGCCCCTGTTCCTGGATCAATTGGTGGCCAGAAGACAGTTTACTGGGGACAGGTTTCAGAGGCTGGGGATAAGTCTTCATTTAGCCACAGGTGACCCAGGTGATAATACGCAGAGAGGAGGCCTAAGATTTCACAGGAAACCGAGAGTAACTGACCCATCTCCCTACCACCCTGTCAAAAGGGCACCGGGCCTCTGTCCTGAGATTGGGTGGCTGCTCTGACATAAGGATGCAAAGGAACTGTGGGGACAGTTCTGAGGAGGGGTGAGGTCCCTGCGGACGGGAACCGGGGTGAGGCTGCTTCAGGGCCCTGCAGTGTCTGGCAGGGGAGCCTCCAAGGCGATCAAAAAGGTGGGTGGAATTACTGAGCTGGATGAAGAACGGGGCTGGGGGTTGTGTGTAGAGCGGAGGGACTCCTTCCTCTATTATCGAAACTCGCCACGTTGTGTGTGGGCGCCCTCCCTAGCAATCCAGTCATTCATCCATGTACTGGGACAGGACTGCTAGGCACAGGAGGATTCAGCCTCTGACACCCTCCTTGGAGATGCTCACAGGAGGGAGGGATTCCATCCTGTCTCTGGGCGGCAGGTGCTAAAAGTCTCATGGGCGAGTTACTCACCTCCCTTAGGCTCAGATGCCTCACTACAGCATCACTTCAGTAAGTCTGTGTCGAATGCATGCTTTTGGGGTTGGAGGGTAGAGGGTTGTCCTGGTTGAGGGGTGGGGAGCGCGGGTGGATGGTTGGTGAGAGTACTGAGTCGGGGGTTCAGCTCCCAGGTGGGGTTCTGGCTTGAGCTCGGGATTCTGAAGGTGCCTTTTACAGTCCAGCTGCAGAACCCCTCCCAGCAGCTGTTCCCAGGAGCCTATTGTCACCTTGGGGCTTTGTATGGCCACAGCAGGGTGGGGCGGCTTTGTCTCAGGAGGCCTGGGAAGTTGCAGCTCAGAGCACCTCATGTGGGGGACTGAGGGGGGTCAGGGTGTGGGTGATCCCCAAGGGGCAGGTTCTGAGAGACTGTAATTCCCAGTGGGGCGTAGGAATCAGGTGAATGGACCTTGGGGGGGTTAATTTTGATCACAAGGAAGGGGCTCAGAATATGATGGGGGGACTCTGAGTGAGGGATCACTGGGGGTGCTGACGTCTCGGCGTGTACTCTCAGAAAAACTGTAATTCCTGGGGGGGTGTCAAACTCTGGGTGATCTTAATGGGGGAGGGCCAGCATGTGAATTGCGGGGATATCTAAGTGTGCGTGTGGTGGGGGTGAAGATCCGAACGAGTGTGCCAGCGGGGTGTGTGGCTGGGCCTCGGCGTGGGCTGGTGTGGGGCAGCTCTCCGGAGGGCAGGAGCGTCTGGCCCCTGGGAGGGGAGAGTCGGAAGCAGAGCCGCCAGGAACTGACCAATGGGGAGAGCGCCCGTATTTGCACTCAGGAGCCTGCAAATTCCTGGGCTCTCAGATAGCCGCCCGACACCGTCCCCCCTCCCCCGCCCAACCCCGGGCATAAAAGGCGCCAGGTGAGGGCCTCGCCACTCCTCTTGCCGACTGCAGCCACTCCGACCGGTGTCGCCCGCGTCCTCCTTCGCCATGACTTCCTACAGCTATCGTCAGTCGTCGGCCACCTCGTCCTTCGGGGGTCTGGGCAGCGGCTCCATGCGCTTCGGGGCGGGAGGCGCCTTCCGCGCGCCCAGCATCCACGGGGGCTCGGGTGGCCGCGGCGTGTCGGTGTCCTCCGCCCGCTTCGTGTCCTCGTCCTCCTCCGGGGGCTACGGCGGCGGCTATGCGGGCGCCCTGGCCGGCTCCGACGGGCTGCTGGCGGGCAACGAGAAGCTCACCATGCAGAACCTCAACGACCGCCTGGCCTCCTACCTGGAGAAGGTGCGCGCCCTGGAGGAGGCCAACGACGACTTGGAGGTGAAGATCCGCGACTGGTACCAGAAGCAGGGGCCCGGGCCCGCCCGCGACTACAGCCACTACTTCAAGACCATCGAGGACCTGCGGGGCCAGGTGGGAGGCGGCCCGGCCGCGGGAAGTGCACCTGCCGCGGATACCCAGCCCCGCGGGCCGGGTGAGGCCCGAGGCGGGGGCGGCGGGCGCCAGAGCCACCTCCCGGCCGGGGCGGGAGCGAGTGTTAGGATGGGGGAGGGCCCGCAGGGTGGGGCGGAGGGAAGCCGGCCGGTGAGGAGGGGCAGGACCACGGGGCAGGAAGTGGAGGCCTGGGGTGGGGGGGTGGTGGCGGGTAAATGTGGGGGACTGGAGGGCGGGAGGAAGAAGGCGCGCCGGTCGGCTAGGCCTGGGAAAGGGGAGAGGAAGGAGGGGGAAGAGATGGGGCGCGCTGTGGGCTGCCCTGAGGTCTGGACCTGAGTCGCTGTGCAACAGGGAAATGCAAGAGTTTGGCCAGGGAGGAATCTGGTTCTCGCAGGGCCAGACCTGCCTTCTGCTGCCCCCGGTGTGAGGCCCTCTGCATTCCTTTTCTCCCGGCCGGGCGGGTCTGGTTTCCATCACGCTGAGGCTGAAGCCCCTCCCTCCGCCCAGGGGGCCACTAGGGACTTAGAGGCGCTCTAGGAAGAATGGGAGAGACCAACTCTGGCCCGTGGTCAAGGAGGGACATATGCTGTGGCCCCCGAACTGGGTAAAGGAGAGACGAATGCTGAGCTTGTGAAGACCTCTGTGGAGAGGCCCAGTGCCGTGTGGGTGGAGACCCCAGGTCCCAGCCACAGCCTCTTGCTGGGGGGCCCTCAGGGTCCTTCAGGGTGGGGCTTGGTCTCTGCCCACAGGGAACAGCTCGGAGCTGGGATCTCGGTCCAGAAGAAATGTTTCAAAAGCCAGTGGGACATTTAACAGCCTCACACGTTGGGTCTCCAAACGCACAGTCCCCACAGCGTAGGCCTGGGCCCACCCTGTGCCTGGCGTGGTGCTGGGTGCCAGGGGCCTAGACCAGACCCGTAGATGAGGGAGAGCTAGAGATGTAAACAACGAGCGTAGTGCTTTCAAACTTTATAAACTGTGACCTGCACGAGGGAATACATTTTGCCTCAAAGAGGAGGCACAAAGTGCCGGCACATAATAGATGCTCAACAGAAGGCTTTCCCTTCCCTGAAGGCAGAATGTGCTTTGAGTGGGGGTCAGACCACAGGGTGACCCCTGTGCTCCCTGCGTCTGGTTTGCGGATCACTAGAAGTTGCCTCCCTACGAGCATTTAGAGTTTCCCTGGGTGCAGGTCGTGGAGACTTTTCCCCCAGGCTTACCTCCCTGCCCTTCCCGTTTCCCCCTGGCTCAGCCTCCCTCGCAGTAGTTTCTCCTGCTCCAGCTCCCGGGCCTGGACCCATTCCAAGGCCTCCCAGAGAGCAGGCTGATGGGCAGCCTGGGGTGGCCGAGGCTTTGGTCTCCTGGCGGTGGAGGCACACAGGCACGCATACTCCTTTGCTTTTCTCTCTCCTCTGGGAAGAAAGTGGGTGGACAGTGCCCATATACTGAACTGGTGCCAACCTCCTGCCTTCCGCCTTCCAGATTCTTGGTGCCACCATTGAGAATTCCAGGATAGTCCTGCAGATCGACAACGCCCGTTTGGCTGCAGATGACTTTCGAACCAAGTGAGTGTCTCTGCCTTGGGGGCTGCAGGAGCCAGGGCAGGGGAGGGGGGCAATCTCAGGCCCTTATGGGGCTCAGTGCCGTGGGGGGAATGGACTCTGCTCTCACCCACCCCAGCTGGTCTGAAGCACACCCCATCCCCCATGGGCCCCTGAACCCAGGGGAGGTGGGCAAGTCTTCAGAGGTGCAGAGGAAATGCTGGCCTGACTGCAACTATTTCCTCTGAAAGGTTTGAGACGGAGCACGCCCTGCGAGTGAGCGTGGAGGCCGACATCAACGGCCTGCGCAGGTTGCTGGACGAGCTGACCCTGGCCAGGACCGACCTGGAGATGCAGATCGAGGGTCTGAAGGAGGAGCTGGCCTACCTCCAGAAGAACCACGAGGAGGTGGGTTTCAAGCTGGGCTTCCCATCCATCCCAGCCCAGCTTCCCAGAGCTGAGGACACTTTTTTTTAATCCTGTATCCTCTGACCGTGGCCACATTTGCTGCACCTTAGACCTGGCCCTGAGTGTGTCATGTGGATCCCAAGGGTTCCAGCAGGGGATGGTGGTGACCCCGTCTGTACCCCAGTGCTGGCTTCTAGGTCTGCACCTGAAAACCAGCCCCCCTATGGCCTGGGGGATAGGGGAGTGACGTGGCTCAGGCCCAGCAGGCTCTGGGCCCTGACATGCCCACCTCTGCTGTATCTTTCTAGGAAATCAGTGTCCTGAAGGGCCAGGTGGGAGGCCAGGTCAGCGTGGAGGTGGACTCCGCTCCGGGCATCGACCTAGCCAAGATCCTGAGCGACATGAGAAGCCAATATGAGGTCATGGCTGAGAAGAACCGGAAGGATGCTGAGGCCTGGTTCACCAGCCAGGTATGGAGGGGGAGGCAGGTGCCCCTCGGGGAGGTGGCAAGGAGAGCGGGCTTAATGCTCCCAGGCAAGGGTCTGCCTCAGCGCTTACTCCCTCTGCCTCCTCTCACTGCAGACCGAGGAGCTGAACAGGGAGGTCGCTGGCCACACGGAGCAGCTGCAGATCAGCAAGACGGAGGTCACCGACCTGCGGCGTACCCTCCAGGGTCTGGAGATCGAGCTGCAGTCTCAGCTCAGCATGGTATGTGCCCTCTGCCCTGTGGGACGCACACTCGTGTCCTTGCGGCCTCGGGCAGCCCGGATGGTGGCTGGGCCCGTGCCGTCGCTGGGCACCAGGCTCTACTGAGTCTCCTTCCCTCTCCCTGCCCTCAGAAAGCTGCCCTGGAAGGCACGCTGGCCGAAACGGAGGCTCGCTTCGGAGCCCAGCTGGCGCACATCCAGGCGCTGATCAGTGGCGTCGAAGCCCAGCTGAGCGATGTGCGTGCCGACACCGAGCGACAGAACCAGGAGTACCAGCACCTCATGGGCATCAAGTCCCGGCTGGAGCAGGAGATCACCACCTACCGAAACCTGCTGGAGGGCCAGGACGCCTACTACAACGACCTGCCCACCCCGAAGGTCCTCTGAGTCTGGCAGCCTCCTGGCCTTCCTACCCTGCTGCAGAGGGATTCCCCTGGGTAGGGGCATGGGAGGGGAGGGACCCTTATCCCT
Source organism: Eubalaena glacialis (assembly GCF_028564815.1). Taxonomy (NCBI): domain Eukaryota; kingdom Metazoa; phylum Chordata; class Mammalia; order Artiodactyla; family Balaenidae; genus Eubalaena; species Eubalaena glacialis. The sequence goes on from NC_083734.1 coordinate 43,571,394, forward strand.
GGCTCTCCCCCTGACCTTCCAATAAAACTTTATGGCCCAGGGGAGGAAGGACGTTGAGTTTGTTATTTCAGCCCATGGCGGTGGGGGGGGAGGGGGGCCAGACCTTGGCACTGTTTAGGTTTTATTGTTTAGGTTTCATTTGGACCAGAGTCCACGCTTTCCCAGGAAAGGGGAGGGAGGGCGCTCACAAACTCCAGCTGCTACAGTAATTCCTGTTTGCAGAGGTCTTCCTGTATCTCACCTGTTCCCTAAAACAAGGTTGTTAAATAAGCATTGCTCCCATTTTACAGAGGGATAAACTAAGGCTCAGAGAGGCGAGGTGGGTTGTTGTATATATAACTGTTCTAACACATGGCAAAGGTGGGATTTGAAACTGGTTTTTGCTTCCAGATTTAGTTTTCTTTCCACTGAACTCACCCCAAGTGTTGGTGTGTGTTTGTGTATCTGTAATTAATGTTTACTGAGCACCTACTAAGTGCTATTTAATCAAACAACCCTGAAAGGTAGTATGAGTTATATCCTATAGAGTAGGAAACGGGCTCAGAGAGGTTAAGTAACTTGACCAAGGCCACGTAGCAACTACATGGCAGAGCTAGGACCAGAATTACATTTCCTGATTCTTAACCCACAGTGCCACCCCTGCACCCCGTCTCCTAGGATGACACTGCTTGTGCCATTTCCTCAGTACATTCCAGTCTTGCTCTGTGTGAAGGCCTAGGACTGGGATCCCCTGAGGCAGTTCCTCCTGACAGGTTTCTCCACCTAACTTAAGGAGAAACTGGGGCTTTGGGGTCAGGGGGCGGGCACCAACTCAGAACAGAGTTGGAGAGGGCGCCCTCGTAGGGGTGTGTGTGCGCATGCACTGACACCTCCATCCATCCCCTGGCAGCCCTGCGTAAGCCCCTTACGCCCACCAGCCCATACCTGGGCCCAGAGCCTGGAATAGGACCCAGCTGTGACCCAGACCTCCCACAGAGACCCCCAAACTGGCTTGCCTGGGGCCTGTCCTGGGCCCCCAAAGGAATGCAGGTCCCAGCTTCCTGGTACAACTCTGCCCTTGGGTTGGTATGGTCCTGCCCCTGTGGTTTACAGCTTAGCTGCCAAGAACGGAGGCCAATTAAAGGTAAATAAGTCCCACTTCCCCCAGCAGAGAGGTTCAGGCTGAGTGGGTCTGTTCAGGCCCCGTGGATCTGTCTGTGACAGCGGCCGACCCTGTGAGGGAGGGGGCTGAGTGAGGCGGAAGGTCTCTAGGGGGACAGATCGACGCTCTGCCACCTGTGCTCAGCACTGCGCTAAGGAGGCTCAGGACCCCGCCATACCTGGTGTTCATCCTGAAGGGGGTGCTTTTCTCGCCATTTTCCGTGGAGCTTGGTAGGCTCATTAGCTTACTCCAAATCACAGGCTGGTGACCCCAGAGCCCAGCTCTTCCCGCTTCCACTGCCGCAGCCCTGGGCCAGGAGCCCCTTCTGCCACCTCCCCAGCTATTCTGCTCTGGCCATCAGCACCTACAGACCCACTCTCCCACTTGACTTAGGAGGCCTTGGAGCTAGAGGCCAGAGGCCTGGCTGCACCCCCAGTCCCAGGCTGGGACTGCCCAGAGGTATTTGTCCCCTGTTCATGAAAGCCTCTGTTGTCACAGCTGAAACCCTCCCCTGTGCCCCAGAGGCCCCTGGAATGTGGCTGTGAGGCGGGGTCTGGGCCCCATACAGGTGGGGCTGGTGACTGGGTCTCAGGTCTGGGTGTCAGGAATAAAGCTTTCCTTTGTGTGCACGCGCGCGTGTGTGTGTGTGTGTGTGTGTGCGGACACTTTTCTGTCTCAGTCTGGGAGCTGAAACTAGGGGTACCGTGTTGACAGAAGCAGCTGGGATAGAGGAAAGGGAGCGAGAGGCAGGGGGAGGGGATTTGGGGGGGCAGGGTCTTTCCAGCCCTGCTGCTCATCATGACCACTTCAGTTTGCAAGCATTCCCAGTCCGTCATCTTGCTCCATCCCCGTGAGTCAGACTGGGCCAGAGTTATTTCCATTTTTCCAATTGGTAGACTGAGGCTCGGAGAGAGGAGGCTTGATTCCTCAAAGCCACATAACTAATAAATGAGAAATGAGGAATTCTCCAGGCCCCAGGGCATGCCCTCTCTCTGACCCTGGCATCTCCCTGGGGAGCGGAGGAGTGAGGGAGGATCCTAACGTCTGTGGAGGTCCCCACTCCCCCTGTGACATTGAATGCTCACCGTGGCCCTGTAGCTGGGGCCAGTGTTAACGGGGTCAGTGTTCTGTTTTTCTTTAAATTTTTTTATTGTGGTAAATACACATAACATAAACGTTACCATCTTACGCATTTCTCGGTGCACAGTCCTGTGGCAGTTCTGTGCGCTCACGTTGTTGTGCAAGCATGATTCCCCTCCGTCCTCATAACTCTTTCCATCTTGTAAAACTGAAACTTTATCCCCATTAAACTGTAACTCCTCATTCTCCCTCCCCACCCCTGGCAACCACCATTACACTTTCTGTCTCTATGATTTTGACTCTTCTTAGTACCTCATGTAAGTGGGAAAATGACCCAATTTTAAGTCAGGAACCTGGCTCGGAGATGTTAAGTCACACCCAGAGGTGGAGTCCAGCTCAGGCTCTTTCCACTGGGCTGCATCGTCCCATCCCAAGGAGGGAAGGCCGGCTCTGGGACAGTCTGTCTGCCTGCAGTGGGCAAAGGACAGAAACTGGCACAGCAACCCGGGCGGGCTGCCTGGAGGCAGGGCCCAGGTCTGCAGTCTGGGCTGGAGCCAAATGGAGCTTGATCTCCGCCCTTGCCCAGCCATCACCTTCTGGCGCTAATGAGTAGGCTCCGGCCACCCAGACCTTGAGCTCATAGGAACTGTTTGGACCGAAACCATGGATTTGTGACTGGGGCAGCTGCTGCCTGGCCTGGGCCTGAGAGTGTAGGGAAAGCCCCCTTGAGGGGCTGCTGGAGGGGAATCAGGGTGCAGAGAGAGGCTGGCTGGGGTCCAGCCCTCCCTCACCCCGGGGGTGATGGCACATAATTTTTCCCAGGGTAATTGCTGGGGCCGTAATGTCTGCAGAGGCTTTAATGAGCTATGGTTGATCTGAATTTGATTATTTTTCTTTCAGAGGAAAAGACAGTATCCTCCCACCCACGAGACAATACCTCACTGTCTGGGCCCAACACTCAGAGGCTGGCTTACTGTGATGCTGGGCAAGGAGAAGCCCACCCCCACATACCAGGAATACTCCACTACCCCTGCTCAGGTGCAGGAATCTGGGGTCTGGGGAGGGGAACACCTTCTTTTCCTGTCTCCTGTTTGAGTGGGGGGGGAGCGGTCAGAAGACCCAGTGAGTCCTGGCGATGCCCTCTTACTAGCTGTGCCACCTTATACAAATCACTTCCCTCTCTGAGCTGCAATTTCATTTCTTCTGAAATAGGGGCAGGGATCATCTTCTTAGCTGTGAGGAATAGAGGAGGCGTGGATGCAGAAGTGCTTTGTAAACTGTGAAGGATGCCGTGGAAGTAAGAATTTACTGTTATTAGAGCAATAATAACAATGACCTGCATTGCCCAATAGGTGCTGGTTATGGAAGAATATGGCAGAGTGTGACGGTCACTCACAGGGCAGATCTGATGCCCAAGGACAAAAAAAGTCCCCCCAGGTGATGGTACTTGGGAGTCCTAAGTATTGGACGTGCACCCCACTATCCGGAGCCTCAGAAGACGGGGAGCAAGGAGGAGGCAGGATGGGGGCTCTTGGGCCTCAGGGCTTCCCCGTAAGTGGGAGCTGAGAGTGCCCGTTGCCACAAGGAAACTGAGACTTGAAAGGTACCGTGTCCAAGGTTTTCCAAGCAGTGATGGGTAGAGCCAGGCTTGAAGCCAGGTCCCAGGGAATCCAGAGCTCCGTCAACTTCACGGTGCTGCAGCTGTGGTCCAGGAATCCTCCTCCTGACTCTCCAGCCTGGTCTTGCTCACTTCCCCACCCCTGGCTCTCTCTAAACCCCGCAGCCAAAGCCAGAGGGCCAGGCCACGCCTCCAGTGGCACTGCCCACAGGTATCAGGTATCCCCGGAAAGCGGGCCCCTGAGCTGGCGGCAGAGAAAAGGGCTCCCCTGAGTGTTGGACTCTCCTCTCCGGCCTCAGCATCCTGCTCTCTGAAGCGGTGCCTTGACCTTCAAGATCTCCGAGGTGTCTTGCAGCCCGCCCGCCAGGCCCCTCTATCCCCTCCCTCCTCATGGTGCTCAGGCACGTACAGCTTTCTGGATCGGGTCCCTCCCCAGCCCCGCGGTGCTTGACAGGACAAACAGGGTTAATCTAGCCCCGCTGTGCAGCGACTTGCCTCTCCCTGGAGAAAGCAGGGGCTTTCTGGAACTTGCTCCCGTCTTATCTGCAGAGGTTTGCCCCAACTCGTCCCAGGAGCAAGCAAAGGTTCAGTGACATGTAGTTGGCAGGTGGTGGGATTATCAATCAGCCCCTTGTCAGCCCTGAGCCCGCTGGCTTTTGTGAGGATGCCAGTGCCATGGGGCTGAGGGCGGGGGTGGGGGGAGCTGGAGAAGAAGGAGGGGGACTGTGGGTGGGGGAGGAGAGGAGGAGAGGGGTGGAGGAGAGGGGTCCATTTGGAGCATCAGGGAAGTGACAGATGCTGGCCCCTCCGGTCACCTCAGCTGGAACTTGACTCAGGATCCCTCTCCTGTCCTCAGCCTATCCCCGTGGGCCCTGCATTCCTCTGTGTACCTCTGCCCGCCAATCCCCAGAGCCCGCAGGCTCGCACATGGGGTCTGTGAGAGGGACCACACAGGGCAGCGATGGAAAGTGGATTCTCAAACTGAGAGCAGGGAGCCGGCCACATGCTGGCAGCAGAGAAGTCCAGCGGAGGGTGGAGTTGGCCTGAGCCTCTAAGAGTGCAGGCGGAGGCCTGGCAGATGTGATGCGAGTTTGCTCCTTTCGATTTTCTCCTGGAGTGTAGAGATGAACCTGTAATCCAAGTGTTAAAACCATGGCCCGGGGCAAAACACCGTTCATTCTGAATCATCACTTTTGTTGCATTAAAAAAAAAAAAATGAAAGCGAGAAAAGAAAAACCCCATACCAGCCACGTAGAGGTGTGCAGGTAGCTGTGTTTGTCAGGAACGCAGAAGGAGTTGGCTTCCCTTTGGAGGAGGAGACATGGTCCCACAACACCCTGGGAGGGGTATATAAGGAGCCTGGGGCTGGGGGTGACAGGCGCAGCCCTCGGGTTTCAGCCCAGCTCACGCCTCCTGCCAGCTTTGCTTGTGCCGCTGAGAGCTCAGGGCTGCTGCCTGGCCATGAGCACCACATTTCTGCAGACTTCTTCCTCCACCTTTGGGGGTGGCTCGACCTGGGGGGGTTCCCTCATGGCTGGGGGAGGAGGCTTTGGTGGGGGGAGTCTCTATGGGGGAGGTGGAAGCCGCAGTATCTCAGCTTCTTCTGCCAGGTTTGTCTCCTCGGGGTCAGCAGGGGGCTATGGGGGCGGCTTCAGTGGAGGGGCTGGTAGTGGTTTGGGTGGAGGCTTTGGAGGTGGCCTTGGAGGTGGCCTTGGAGGTGGCTTTGGTGGTGGCTTTGGTGACTTCGGCGGTGGCGGCCTCCTCTCTGGCAACGAGAAGCTCACCATGCAGAACCTCAACGAGCGCCTGGCCTCCTACCTGGAGAAGGTGCGCGCCCTGGAGGAGGCCAACGCTGACCTGGAGGTGAAGATCCACGACTGGTACCAGAGGCAACGGCCCACTGAGATCAAGGACTACAGCCCCTACTTCAAGACCATAGAAGAACTCCGAGACAAGGTGAGTCCTCAGGTGTCAGGGAGAGGGGAGCAGGTGGCTGGTGCCAGCTGCCTGGGGGAAATCCTTTCCTTCCCAGGTAATGATGTGTAACCTCGGCAAACTTGGAGCACGGGGAATGCGTTCCAGGTGTGGATGCCCGCAAACATCCGCTCAGCCTGGCAGTGCTGGGGATCCTGGCACGCTGGTCTCGACCAGTAGGGGCCGAGGTGGGGGCAGTGCTCACACCCTGCAGGGCTTTGCCTAGAGCGTTCCTTTGGTTTTTTTTGCAAGAACGAAGGTGTAGAGATGAACCTCAGGTTCTAGGAGTCCAGAACGCCAGGACTGCCTGCCTCACCCTTCGAATGTCTTGGGTGGCAAAAGCACTGTTGGACCTTAGGAGACCTGGAACTGGGTATGGGCTCTGCCAGTCACTCACTCACCCTTCACTCACCTGCAGCAGTTTCTGCAGCTGCCCTCCAGTTTCCCCCTGACTGGAATGTTCTGTCGATGCATGGCTGTGTTAAGGTGTGCAGGAGGCTGGCGGCCATGAGTTGTTTACAGGGGAGGCTGGTGGAGTACCCCCAAGAGGGCACCCTCTCCAGGCCAGGCAGTTTCCACAGGGGGTTCCCTGCAACCCTGGCTCCTTGGTCTTTCATGTTCTGGAGACGAGGAGGGTGGCTTGGGGCAGACCAAGTGGTGGCCTGGACTCTGCCCCGGGGTCCTACAGGCTTCCGTTGCTGGTGTCAGAGGGGAGATGTTTAGTGAGGGGTCCCGCCTGGGGTGCAGGGCGGGGAGAGCAGCAGGGAAGAGGGAGGGGTCCTCTAGACACCAGCTCCCTGTCTCCCGCAGATCCTGGCGGCCACCGTCGACAACTCCCGGGTTATCCTGGAGATTGACAACGCCAGGTTGGCTGCGGATGACTTCAGACTCAAGTATGCTCTCTCTGCCCCCTCTCCCGACTCAAGCGGCCCAGACCCCTCATCCTTCCTCACCTGGGTTCCCTCTTCCTTTCCAGGTATGAGAACGAGCTGGCCCTGCGCCAGAGCGTGGAGGCTGACATCAACGGCCTGCGCCGGGTGCTGGACGAGCTGACCCTGGCAAAGACCGACCTGGAGCTGCAGACTGAGAGCCTGAACGAGGAGCTGGCCTACCTCCGGAAGAACCACGAGGAGGTGAGAGCCAGGCAGTGGCTGGGGCTGATGGGAGGCAGAGTGGGGCCTCTGGGGTCTCCTCATAGTTGGGGGAAGGGCTTCGTGGTTCAGATATGCACGCCCCCCAACACAGGGGTCCCCATGGAGAGGAAGGGGCACTGTCGACCCAGACCCCTTTTCTCCTCTGATCCATAGCCAGGCCAGGCGGCCAGTGGGCACTGCTGTCCTGATTTGCTTCATGAACTCACACAAGGGCCCTACCGTCTTGAGGTCTTCCCTCGGCAGGACCTAGAGAGGAGGAGGGACCCTTAGTGCTGAGGCGCTCGTGCGATCAAAACTCTTCATGCGCAGTGGGAAACAGGGCCCCGGGGTGGGTACGGGGCAGAGCCAGCGTCACGTGGTGAGTTAGGGATGGAGCCGGGATTGGCACGTGGGACCCCAGACTCGGCTCTGGCTTCCGCCCTCTGTCTCTGAATGGGCCCCACCCACCCTGCAGGAGATGAAGGAGTTCAGCAACCAGCTGGCCGGCCAGGTCAACGTAGAGATGGACGCAGCACCGGGCGTGGACCTGACCCGCGTGCTGTTGGAGATGAGGGAGCAGTACGAGGCCATGGCGGAGAAGAACCGCCGGGATGCCGAGGCCTGGTTCTTCAGCAAGGTGGGCCTGACCTGCCAGCCCCGCTCCAGCTCCCTGAGCTCCTGGGAGGCCCGTGGAGCTCACTTGTCTTGTGCGTGACCTACAGACAGAGGAGCTGAATGAGGAGGTGGCCTCCAACACAGAGATGATCCAGACCAGCAAGACGGAGATCGTAGACCTGAGACGCACGATGCAGGGGCTGGAGATGGAGCTGCAGTCCCAGCTCAGCATGGTCTGGCTCCCACCCCACCCACTCCAGCCTCTCCCACCCTCCATGGCTGTGTAAGCCTTGGCGTTCCCAAGCTCCCTTTGGGGGTGTTCCTTGCGATCCATTCAGCCCCTCTCCCCAGGCCCTCGGCGGCTTCCTGTCTAGCCTGATGTGATGTCTGTTGGTCTGCTGCCCCACCAGAAAGCCGGGCTGGAGAGCACGCTGGCGGAGACCGAGTGCCGCTACGCCCTGCAGCTGCAGCAGATCCAGGGCCTCATCAGCAGCATCGAGGCCCAGCTGAGCGAGCTCCGCAGTGAGATGGAGTGCCAGAACCAGGAGTACAAGATGCTGCTGGACATCAAGGCGCGGCTGGAGCAGGAGATCGCCACCTACCGCAGCCTGCTGGAGGGCCAGGACTCCAGGCAGGGGCTCGGGTGCAGGGAGCAGTGAGGGAGGGGCCAGTTGTGGTTGAGGGGGCAGAGTCATCTTAAGTGCAGCGTCTACAGTGAAAAGAGAACAGAACAAGGAGTAAGAGGTTCTGGACTCTGCGCTCTGGTCTTTGGCCGTTACCTTGGGCAGGTCATGTCACCTCTCTGGACCTGTGTGCCTTCTGTAAATGATAGCAATTGGGCTCGTGGTCTTGGATTTAAGGCTGGTTCCATTTCCAGCATGAAATAGATGGGGTGTTATCATAGATCAGAATTTGTGTGCTTGGGGGTGGCTCTCAGGATGTCCCAGGCTTTAGAGAAGTCAGATGTGGGAGTGAGGGTGGTGTGAGGGCTGGAGAGGACGGCTTAGCTGTCTCCCAGGGCCTCCTGTAGGCAGACCTGAGCTTTTGTCCGTTGCTTACATCTGCTTCCCCCTCTCTTTCAGGATGGCTGGCATTGGTACCAGAGAAGGTAAGAGGCTTCACTCTTTTTTTTTTTTTTTTTTTTTTCTGGCCACACTGGGCGGCATGTGGGATCTTAGTTCCCCGACCAGGGATTGAACCCGTGCCCCCTGCAGTGGAAGTGTGGAGACTTAAGCACTGAACCGCCAGAGAAGTCCAAGAGACTTAACTCTTCCTGAGTTGAGGGGAGAGGGAAGCTATTGAAGCCACAATTCTTCTTGGAACGGGGAGGAAGGTGAAAGAGGCCAAGCATCCCAATAGGGTGGGGACATGCCCATTCCAGTAGGTACCTCTTCCCCAGTGGGACCCCTCTATCAGCCCCAGGTAGGGTTGGGATTGAAGATTTACTCAGAACCTTCCAGGATGAGTAAGCTTTGTCCAGGGCATAGCACCCCCCCTGCCTCCCCCCCACCCCGCCCACCCCACCTTCATGCACTTATGGTAAGATGCCCATGATTAATTTCTGTTTATGTACAGCTTAAAAGCCCTAACATTCTTGCTCAGTGCAGAGCATACCTGCCGCTGCCACCGCCAATCTCTTTGACGAGTGATTCAGCACCAGTCCTCCTGGCAGCTCTGGGAGGATGGGCCAATGGCCATTATCAGGGGTGCTGTGCAGTTCTCTCAGAGCTCAGCCAAGGTCCTGGCCCCTTGGGAGGGAGGACAGGGAGAGTCTCCCACTCTAAAGCTTGCCTCTTCTTTCTACAGCCTCCCTGGGAGGTGGTGGCAGCGGCAAAGTCCGTATCAACGTTGAGGAGTCAGTGGATGGGAAGGTGGTTTCTTCTCGAAAGAGAGACATCTAAGTGCCCAGCGCAGGAGAGACACCCCCGTCATCCCCACCCTCCCCAGGCTGAGTGGACAGCTGGCCGGAGGGACCAGAAAAGCAAACTCCAGGCCCTGCCTTCAGAGGGTCCAGCTCAAGGGGTCCCTCATCTCCTAGTGGGGTGCTTCACATGCTTTCCCGGACCCCGCTCCAGCTTTCCCACCTCCCTTAGAGCAGGGAGGTGCAAGAAACAGCTGTATTGTGTAACAAGCTCATAGTTTGTACCATGTCCATGCAATAAAGAATTGCTTTTCCTTTTGCAAATATCTCTTGGTAGTATGTCCAGTTTTTCTTGTTGGTGGCCTCTGAGGAAGCCCAGGGCCCACGCGCTGCCATCTGCCCCTGACTTTGAACTCGTCCCTGCGCGGTCACTCTTTGGGTTACCTGGGGCGCCTGGGACAAATCAGGTGGCTCAGATGACTTGCTGTCTTGCTTACCCCATTTAGTGATCACGGAAGCAGGATGCGGGGTTCCTTAGAGCAGTGTGTTGTACTTAGCACAGGGCTGGACACATGGACTAATCACTTACTGGATGGTTGACTGAATAGATGGCTCTGGTTCGCCACTGTATGGTTGGCACTGTGCTAGGCACCCCCACCTATGGGTCTCATTTAATCAACTGCCGGTGGTCAGGATTTATTATTCCATCTTAGAGATGAGGGAACTTAGAGAAACTTACAGATGAGGAAGTCAGGCTGATGGCTTGCCCAGAGGCCTCGTGGATGGATAGTAAGCAGCAGGGCTGGGGCTGGGCCCCACACCTGTATGACTCCAAGACCAGGGCTTGTTCTGGGACCCCAGGCCCTGGTTCTTCACAGCTCATTGCCAGGACCTTCCTCCTTGCTTCTGGCCCTCACCATATGTACCCCCTGAACCTCCCCTCTTTTCCAGCCAGGCACACCTGACCTCCAGAGCGGCTGAGCCAGTTACCCTCTCTGGCCCCCTGCAAAGCTGGTCCCCATCCCCTCCGAAGCTGCCATCTCCCCACAAAGCACTGAAAGTGCCCAGAGGGAAAAACACCAGCTCCAGGAAGTCCTCCCTGATTTCTCCAAGCTTAAGTCCAAAGCAACACCAACCCCTACTTGCCCTTCTCTGTCTAAATCCTGCTCCTGCTCTCCTGTCACCAGTCTCCACCTGAGGGCTCATTAGAGCAGCGATATCCATGCACACCTGATTTGTTGCTTCTGGTTTGGGGCTGTTTCCTCTGGGATTCATAGCCCCTGATAGAGGGCAGGGAATGAGGAAGTGGAGAACTCTGGGTGCCATGGCTGGGCTGGGCTCCGGTGAGGATTGCGGGGAGAGGGAGAACCGGTTTCTTTGTTCTGCTGGGAAGAGCAGGTAGGAGGTGCCGCTGTTCTCCTTAGAATCAGATCATTTGGGAGGAGGGCCAGGCCCTCTGAGAGGGAACCCGTAGGTCTCGCTGGGTACAACTCCTCACCCAGCAGCCATGGCTGGAGAGAAGGTGGCATCTGTTCTTTCTGGGGGAGATTTAATCTAGAATGTGTCTCCTGAGTACACACTTTGAGGCCAGATTTCCCTGGGGCCGGAGGAAGGAAAGGGAATTTATTAAGTGTCTGCACACTGCCAGGCTCTGGGCAGGGCATTCAACGGATGGCATCTCATTTACTCTCCAGACAGCTTTTGAAGCTGGGGGTCAGACTTCAGCGGCAGTTTTCAGAAGAGGAAACCGAGGCCCAGCGAAGCTCAGTCACTTGAATGAAGCCATAAACTAGGAAATAGTGAAACTGGGTTTGGGACGGTCTCTCTGATTCCAGACCTTTGCTTTTCCCTGGATGCCATAAGGGTGACAGAAGCTGGCAACACCTTCCTTGGAGGGTATGCTGGTCTGAAACCCATTTCTTCTTTTTTTTTTAATATTTATTTATTTGGTTGTGCCGGGTCTTAGTGGCAGCAGGCAGGCTACTTAGTTGCTGCATGCATGTGGGATCTAGTTCCCTGACCAGGGATCGAACCCAGGCCCCCTGCATTGGGAGCACAGAGTCTTATCCACTGCGCCACCAGGGAAGTCCCTGAAACCCATTTCTTAACCTCTAGGGGCAGCCTGTTCAAGTGTCACACAGCCATTACAGTCAGAAAGGTTGTTGTCACATGCCACCTTGGTCTGTCACGCTGTGGTTCAAGCCCAGAGCACCAGGTTCCATGTCCCCAGCATCCTGGGATCAGCCAGGCTCCTTTTGGGAACTCTCCGACCCCACTGAGGCCGGGCTGCTGCTCCTGCCTCGCCGACTTCCGGGCCTCTGTTGAGCGGTCTCAGGCCTTCTAAACAGCCACCGAAGAGTCTTCTTTGCTTGCGAAAATAACCACATCTGCAAAGGTGCAGGGTGTCATGGGGGCTCAGCCCTCATCCAGTGAGCCTTCTCTCTGGGCCAGATCCTGAGCTGGGGGTGGGTGGGAAGGGGAGGCTGCTTCTATCTCCCCCGAGTTCCCATTCTTGCTCTGCTGGGATTCAGGGACAGGCTATCAGAGAAGCCTTTGGAACTTGCCAAGTCCTGTCCCCTGCCTGACCGTGGAGTGAGATGCCCACACCTAGGGATAGCTCATGCCTGGCTGAGCCCTTAAATCATCTTCGGGGCAGTGACAGCCCGTTTCCTGCCCCTGGATGGAGGTGGGGCTGGCTTTCCAGCCAATCCGGGAAGCAGGCAGCAGGCCTTTCTCCTCCCCACAGAGAGGGCAGCTTTGGGACTAGGGATTAGGGCCCCGGGCGTGTCCTGTGTTCAGGCTGGCCTTCCCAGAGCAGGCGTGGGGCATGCCCACCCCTCTCTCCCTGAGGACTTTGGTCCCTGTTCTCCTCCGGGTCTCAGTTTCCGCATCTTTAAATGGAGGCGTCTGACTGGACGAGATGATCTCGAGGTTGTCTATGAGCTGCTCTGCGTCCTGGGACCTCAGCAGGGAGCCTGGCCTGTGGGGTCTGTGACAGCAGGGGCTGTGTCCGTACCCTGCACTGCTGAGTCCTCAGAGGGGTAGCTCAACAAATGGCTGTTGCACGAAGGCATGAACTTTCTTCTCTTTTGCTCTTTCTTGCCTCAGACATGGCTCTTGACATTCACTCATGTCTTGGGCATGTGCCCACCTGGGGGTCACCTGTCCCTCTGTGGGCAGCTGGCGGCACGAGGGGAAATAAGGAGGCGGCAGCTTTTCCCATGAGATTTGCAGCTGGGGTGACCCCGCTTGATACCATTCCTGCTAGATATTCCTTCTCATCTAAAGCCAGCAGACAGCGTGTCTCCGAAACAGCTTCTCGGACGGTTAGCCAGAGCTCCCCTGTGCCAGGAGCAGTATTTGGAGGACAAAGTCCTTGTCTTCAGGGAATGTAAGACTGAGTGGGGGAAATAAGACAGGAACGCCACCAACTGTCACATGTCTGGTTGCCGTGGGTGCCGTGCTGGCTGCAGAGACCAGAGAGGGAGGCAAAGCAACGAGCTGGCCCTGGATGGAGGAGGCCCAGAAGAATTCTCCGACGGGTCATCTAACAAGGAGAAGCTCGCATTTCCTCATTTGTAACAGGGAGGGAGGAGTAACCTTCCGCCTGCCGGGAGCGCCTGTGGGTCAGGTGCTCCTCAAATACTAACTCATCTAATGCCTATTTTTCAGTTGCGGTCACCGAGGCACTGAAAGGTTGAGTAACGTTCCCAAGGTCACACAGCCAGTCTGTGGCAGAAGTAGGGTTGAAGCAGGTCCACCTAATTCAAAGCCTTTGCTGGCCTCGCTGGGTTTCTGGGGAACCCTGGTGGTATAAAAGGGATTTTAGAAAGCTGATTATGTAGAAACGTGAAGCCCCGAGGCCTTGAGGCTAGTCTGGAGAAGGCTCCTGAGGATTGCTGTGTCAAGCAGGTGTCTCTGAGGGTGGAGGGCTGCCAGAGGGCCCGGGTCCACCGTCTGGGGTGGGTCTGCCTTTCACAAGAGACCCCTCCCCTGGGGGAGCCTTAGGACCCTTTGGGAGGTGGTCAGCCAGCCTGGGCTCCAGGCCCCCTGTTGTCCAGGGAGAGAGGGAAGGAGGGAGGAGCCTGACCCAAGATTCAAGCAAGGACCGCTGGGTTAGGAGCTGGGGGATGAGGTCTAGGCCTCAGCTTTGCAGATGAACAATCTGGTGACTCTGGATAAATTTTGGAGAACAAGAGCCTCAGAGGGCATTGCTGAAGGAAACTTAGAAGTCATTTCAACATAAGGCCCGCAATGAATCAGTGGTAGAGCTAGAGATCCATGCATTACTCTTCCCTTCCCACTGCCCTGGGCCTTGGCATTCTGGGTCTCAGTTTTTCCCACGTGTGAAATGAAGGAGTTGGATGGGGAATTTCCTACGACAATTTAGGCTTTGACATTTTGCGTTGAGTAAGTACCCTTACAAGCCCCCGAGCTTTGGAGCTCACATCAGGCCAGATGGCAGACAGGCTGACCATCAGGCCAACAGCTGCACAGGCCTAACCACTGTGGGATGCAGGACCATCCACCAGCTGGGTCTTGGGTGACAGGAGGCCTGAGAATGGAGAGGGCAAGAGAGAAGGCCCTCTGGATGGGACAGCGCTAACACTGGCCTGAAAGGGATTGACCAGGCAGTAGTTAAGGGCGCAGACCCTAGAGCCAGAGGTTTGAATCTCGGCTCTGACATACTCAAGTTTGGGCAATGTAGTTAACCTCTCTGGGCCTTTGTTTCCTCATCTGCAAAAAGGATACAATAACAATAGCAGAGTTGTTTCAAGGACCAAATGAAGTCATGCATGTAGAGTGTTTCACACAGTATTCAGAAATGTTAGCTAGTGTTATTTTATTATCTTTTAACACATACAGACTGGAACCCTCAGAGATCAGACACTGAGTTTGCAGCAAGGCTCCAAGACATCAACCGGTGGGGTAGAGAGAGCCAGATGCCAGTTTAAATCTTGACTTCATGGTGACCTTGGACTAGTGACTTAGCTTCCCTGAACCTCAGCTGCCGCATCTATAAAATGGGGCGAATAAAACCCCTCTCCTGTTGTTGTGTGACAACCTGTTAAGCTCAGCTTCCTCTGCAGGGATCACTCATAAATGGGGCTTTCCCTCCCCTTCCCTGGAAACGTTATAGCGGAGGTGATTTTGCCAGAAAGCAAAGAAGGAAGCTTTAGACATGTGGGCAGTGCCTCAGCCCCAGCACTCTGTCCTGCCCCATTTGGACAAGGGCTGGGAGAGGAGAAATGGGGTCCCCAGGATGGGTCTCTACCCAGCTCCTTCAGTAGCGCTGGCATGTGTCCCCCAGCCCCATGGGCCCTGGGGTTCACTTGGGGTCAGAGGAAGGCATTCATGTGTCAAGGCATCACATACCCTGCTCGGGAGGGGTGCAGAGGGGCCGTGCCCTGACCCTGTGAGGGAGGCATGTCCTGGCCACCATGGGGCTTTGGAGGATCTGTGGTTATTGTTCCTCTAAGAGGCGTTGGCTGAACCTGCTCTTCAGCCCCAGGAGGATTGTCATTCCAGGTCTGGCAGGTTCCATTAATCACCTTCTTGTCAGTTTTGATCCCCACTGAGAGAGCGAGGGCTCCTGCTTTGGGCTGAATCACACATTTTCAGAGACAGAGCTGAGCCATCAGTTTGGGCAGGAAGGCCGGGCAGGGCCAGGGGTCAGCCTGAATCCCTGGCCTCCCCGTGGTCTTAGAGCACCGCAGCCTGGCCTGGCTCTCTCCCTGACACTGACACCCGCTGGGGGAAACGCAGGCCCACTTCCCTACCCATAGAAAACAAAGGCCAAGAAAGCCCTGACTCCGAGCCCTCCTTTCTGGTCTTGCTGAATCAGCGAGGGGGCTTCCAGGACAACCTCAAGCCTGTGCCACCTCCCCCCAGCTCTTGGCCTATCCCACCCAGCCCCGCAGGCAGCTCCCAGGAGGCCATTCACGGCAACCTTGGCCCCCTTGGTGAGTGGAGGCTTGGAGCCCGAGTCCAGTGTCCTGCACTCTCAGCCCTGGAAACTCTCCTTCTCTCCCGGGCTTCTGAGAGGCCAGCTCAAGGCCCATTTCTTTTTTCTTTCAGCCTGAGTGGTGAGGCCTCCTCCACCGGCTTCCTAAGTAGACCCTGAGTTTCAGTCACATCCCAGGCTCCTCGGCAGAGACCCTGGCCCCAGGCTCTAGGTCACATCCTCTATGTGGCCTCTTGGTCAAACACTTACAAGCTGGGGCAGGTGTCATGTGGTTGGGGGGCTAGAAAGAGCCCTGCTCAGTATTATAAGACTTGCTTTCTGGACATGGCTATGGCTCTGTGGCTGCTATAGTGGAGTAATTAAACCCATGGGCCAGGCTGACCTAGGGCTTTTTGACCTCGACACTACTGACCTTCTGGGCTGGAGAATTCTTTGGGGCAGGGGCTGCCCCGTGCACAGTAGGATATTTAGCCGCATCTCTGGTGTCTATCCTCCAGATCCCAGTAGCATCCCCCAGTTGTGACAACCAAAATGTCTCCAGACACTATCAAATGTCCCTTGGGGAGCAAAATAGCCCCTGGCTGAGAACATCCGAATTGATCTATGGTGACAGAGTTGGAATTATGGGTATGTTAGGGGCACGGAGTGTATGGGGGGGCGATTGACTGGGAAAAGGTACAATGAGCTTTATGGGGTGCTGGAAATGTTCTGGGTGGTGGTTACACAAGTAAACACATGCTTAAATTTTCATACGTGGGTAAAAATGCATTAAGCTGGATGCTTATGATTTGTCCATTTTACTGTAGGAAAAAAATGCCTGAAAAAATGAGCCTAGTGTAGACAGGACCAGACTTGGGTTTCAGTCCTGACTCTGCCCTTAAGGCTCAGTTTCCTCCTGTGTAAAATGGGGATAATAGGAGTACTCACCTTATTGGGCTGTTGCAAAGATTAAATGAGGCAGTCAATATAAATTTCTTAGCCCAGTGCCTGCATATGGTGAGGGATCTCAGGGTGTTAGCTATTATAATGTGCAGGGCCACTTGCTCTTTCTATGCCTCAGTTTCCCCAGCTGTGTTGGATGGTCCCTAAGGTCCCTTGCCACCATGACTTTACCTGATGGTCTTGGAGCCATTTTTTTCTCAGCCTAAAAGCCTTCAAGGTTGTTGATTCTACAGGACCAAGCAAAGTTTGTCATTGTTGCTGGGAGCACTGGAGTAGATGAAATGCTGAGAAAGACGCAGAACATTCCAGTCAGACATTTTAGAAACAGGAAGAAGGGAGGCAGAGGGCTGAAGTGACAACGCGGGGCCACTTTGCAGCCACCCTTCCTCTGCAGAGGCTCCCTGGCAGACCGGTGCAGCTCAGTCCCGGTTCTAACATTGGGTGGGGCCGATGGGAGTGAGTTCCCTAAGTGGAGAGGTGAGACAGAATTCAGTTGTCAAAAGGTAGTCTCAAGTACAACACCGTTCCCTCTGAATCATCACTTTTGTTAAGGATTAAGAAAAAAAAATGCCCCCTCCCCCAATGGCACAACCCACCCTGGAGAACGGAGGTAATGAGCTTGTGGGAAACAGACGTGCGGTTGGCACCAGTCAGAGGGTGGGGAAGGGAGGAGAGAAGATGGGGCAACCGTCCAACCCCCTGGAAGGTGTATAAAAGGCATCCACTCCGGGGAAGAGCCACAGACCTCAGCCAGGCCAAGCCAAGATCCTACTGCACCAACTCTCTGCCCATCTCGCTCTCACCATGAGCAGTTTCCTGCAGAATTCCTCTGCCAGCTATGGAGGTGGCTTTGGGGGTGGCTCCTGCAAGCTGGGAGGAGGTCGCAGTATCTCTACCGGCTCAACCCGGTTTTTCTCTGGGGGATCAGCTGGGGGCTTTGGAGGTGGCATAAGCTGTGGCTTCGGTGGAGGGGCTGGTAGTGGTTTGGGTGGAGGCTTTGGAGGTGGCCTTGGAGGTGGCCTTGGAGGTGGCCTTGGAGGTGGCTTTTGTGACTTCGGTGGTGGCGATGGCAGCCTCCTCTCTGGCAATGAGAAGATCACCATGCAGAACCTCAACGAACGCCTGGCCTCCTACCTGGGGAAGGTGCGCGCCCTGGAGGAGGCCAACACCGACCTGGAGAAGAAGATCCATGACTGGCATCAGAAGAAGAGCCCAGTCAGCCAAGAGCACGACTACAGCCCCTACTTCAAGACCATCGATGACCTCCGGGTCAAGGTGAGTCCTTGCAGGTCGAGGAGGGTTCCTCTGGGCAGGGCAGAGACGCGATGGCCAGGAAAAGCAGGGTCCCCAGGGACCAGAAGATGCAGTGGGGGCAGAATTCTTACCCTTCCTTTGGGGGAAAATCTAGTCTTTTACTGCCTATCAAGCATCTCTATTCCTGATGGGCTTTCTCAGGCTATGTGTTCTCTCCCATTATTCATTTTTATTGTTCTTACTCATGCCAACATTTTTTACTGCTTTCCAGTTATGTTATTAGTGACTTGATCTCTATAATCCTAACCCACTGGGTTATTTGGAAGCTGTGCTGGGTTATTTGGAAGTTTTAAAAGCCACTAAGAATGGCTAAAACCAACAGAGAAAGGAATGCATGTTCATTCATTGGTTTGGGAACACTATTTTGTAGGGGCTTCCTTTAAACTGGCATTCTCAATTGGCAGCGACCAGGTAGGGGAGATGCGGGCAGAGGCTTAGGCAGTGCTAAGCTGAGATTCTCTCCGTCAAGGCCTGTCCATCACGCTGTGATGCCAGCTTGTTGGAACAGAAATCCATCTGCCTGGGCTGAGTCCCAGCTATGTGGGGTGGATTTTAAATGCTTTGGAACACAAAAGTTTAGACAAGAAATTCAAATGGATGGGGGTATTTGTTGGAATTCCACCCTGCTCAGAGGGGAGGCAAGCTCCGGTGATGTTATTATGAACTGTGAGGAGCCAGGCTGATTCTGTCCTGATCTTAAGGAGAAGAAAGGCTCTCAAGACAGCGGCCTCGAGAGGTTGCCAGTCTGATGCTGCAGAGACGTGACTAACCACAGATGTTCTTGGTGGGGTCGTTCCCCTGAAATGTACATCCCGATCTTTCCCACCGTGACCAGACATAGAATGATGGAGTGACAGAACAAACCAAGGGGACCTGTCCTGTCTCTCACTTTACAGAAGAGGAACTGAGGCCCAGAGAGAAGTGCCCTGTCCCAGCTCACAGGGGCAGAGAAGAGGCAGAGTCTGATGGCCACCCGTCCTGCCCGTGTTTTCTCAGTCCTGCTCCCCAAGCTTGTGGACCCTCCAGTGGTTGGTTACCTTTTGCATTTTGCAGATCTTGGCGGCCACCATCGACAACAACCACATCATTCTGGAGATTGACAACTCCAGGCTGGCTGCCGACGACTTCAGGCTCAAGTGAGTTGATTTCCCTCATTCCCCTTTCCCAGCAGTTATAGTTTTAGACAAATGCTCCTCTGAACAATGTAACCAGAGCATCCCAGGAGTGAAGGTCTTGCGGAAGTAGCAGAGTCCAGTGCAGGGGTAGTGGAGTGTCTAATACCATTTCTTCCTTCCTGCCTCCCTCCGTCCCTCCCTCCCTTCCTTCCTTCCTTTTTTTTTAATTGGAGCAGAGAAAGGTTTATTGCAGGGCTAAGTAAGGAGAATGGGTGACTTGTGCTCAAAAACCCAAACTCCTAATACGATTTCTATGTTGTTTTTTCAATTTAAAAATCCTTTAGGTATGAGAACGAGCTGGCCCTGCGCCAGAGCGTGGAGGCCGACACCAACGGCCTACGCAGGGTGCTGGACGAGCTGACCCTGCTGAAGACCGACCTGGAGATGCAGATTGAGAACCTGACCGAGGAGCTGACCTACATGAAGAAGAACCACGAGGAGGTGAGAGGTGGGCTGTGCTCGCCATGGCTGAATCACCTTCAGTGACGACGGGGAGCCCTCTGCCGCAGCCAGGCTCAGCCCTCCACTGTGGGACCTGGAAGCACTTTCCAGAACATTCCAGTAGCATTCAGAGCCAAGGAGGGGCAGGCTGAGGAGCTTCATGCATCTTCCTTTTCCATCCCTACAGGAGATGAAGGAGTTCAGAAACCAGGTGGTCGGCCAGGTCAATGTGGAGATGGACGCCACCCCGGGCATTGACCTGACCCGCGTGCTGGCGGAGATGAGGGAGCAGTACGAGGCCATGGCGGAGAAGAACCGCCGGGATGCCGAGGAATGGTTCCAAAGCAAGGTACCTGGCCCTCTAACCTCGCTGAGCCAGGGGGCGCTCGGGCCTTCCAGCTGGGCTCTTCCGTCACCTTGGTCCTGCTTGAATTCCAGAGTGTGGAGCTGACCAAGGAGGTGTCTTCCAGCACCGCCATTATCCAGACCAGCAAGACGGAGATCACGGAGCTCAGGCAGACGCTCCAGGGTCTGGAGATTGAGATGCAGTCCCAGCTGAGCATGGTACACCTGCTGCCCCTGCCCAGTGGCTGCCCCCTCTAGGCCCCTCCCCCTGGCCCGGCTCCCCTCAGACCTTCTCCTCTGCTGCCCCACCAGAAATCCGGGCTGGAGAGCACGCTGGCGGAGACCGAGTGCCGCTACGCCCTGCAGCTGCAGCAGATCCAGGGCCTCATCGGCAGCATCGAGGCCCAGCTGAGCGAGCTCCGCAATGAGATGGAGTGCCAGAACCAGGAGTACAAGATGCTGCTGGACATCAAGGCGCGGCTGGAGCAGGAGATCGCCACCTACCGCAGCCTGCTGGAGGGCCAGGATGCCAGGTAGGTCATGTGGGAAAGCGACTGTGGGACCCTGGGCTGTCAGGGCAGGCAGGGCCTTGGGGATCAGGCCCTTGTGTCTGGGAGGGAAGGACACCTGTCAGCTTAAACAGCCTGGACCAAGAGCCAGGACCAGAGCTTCCTCCTTGTCCTCTGGCATCAGACTGTAGGGGCATTTCCTTTAACTTTTTTTTCTTTTTTTTGCAAGACCACATATTTATTTATTTATTTATTTATTTATTTATGGCTGTGTTGGGTCTTCGTTTCTGTGCGAGGGCTTTCTCTAGTTGTGGCAAGTGGGGGCCACTCTTCATCGCGGTGCGCAGGCCCCTCACTATCGTGGCCTCTCTTGTTGCGGAGCACAGGCTCCAGACGCGCAGGCTCAGTAATTGTGGCTCACGGGCCCAGTTGCTCCGCGGCATGTGGGATCTTCCCAGACGAGGGCTTGAACCCGTGTCCCCTGCATTGGCAGGCAGACTCTCAACCACTGCGCCACCAGGGAAGCCCCCTTTAACTTTTTAATTCGGGCCTCCAGGTTAGATTGGCAGGACTAGGGACTATGGAGAAAATATCTCATATTGGAAAAGTATTAGCTTGGATTCAGGGCAGCCCAACAAAGCTGTTAAAATAGAGATTTAACTGCCTTCAGACTATCTGCAGGGATCAGGCCATCCTTGTGGGATCAAGGGAGGGGTAAGGGGTCGAGTGAAGCAGAGGGAGGACAAAACGTCCAGCAAATGCCTAATAATATCTCCTCCTGAGGCTTCACAGACAGACAGACAGACAGACAGACGGACAGACAGGACAGGCCTGGGAGTCACCTGATGCCGCTGCTCTGTGGGGCTGGGGGCACAGCTGGGAAAAGAGCCCAACTCAGGGGCTCCAAGTGATGATCTGAGAGACTCCATCAGAGGACAGGTAGGCGGCTGTCCTCAGTGGCCGTCCGCTCATGGCTGCCTCTCTCCTTTCTCCCAGGTTGCCCGGCTTCACCGTAGGAGGTAAGGAAATAACCCAGTGGGAGAGGCGATGAGCCTCCTGCCCTGTGGGCGGACTGGGCGGCAGTGCCGGGTTCCCCAGTGTAGGGAGGGGGGATGGTACTGGAGCAGAAGTGGTCACGTGCTCCTCTGTTTTCCTTTCAGAATAGGTGGCTCTGTCCCCACAGACCCACGGGGCTGTCGTGGAGGGAGTCCCCCAGACAATAACACAGTCCCCATCAACTACCCCCCACGCCACCAGACTGACTAGGGGTTTGGGGCCCTCCTGGGGGGCCGGAGCTGGCCTGAGCTGGGTCTTCTCCAGCCTGAAGGTCTTTTGCCTCTTCCATTTCCCAGGAAACGTGGGCCACGGCAACACCGTCATCTCTGCTGGCGCCACCGCCGTCCCCACTCGCCGCATTTTAGAAAAAAAATAAGCCTTAAATCTGCCGGACAGCCCCTCCCTCTGTCTTCAGCACCCAGAGGAGAGGGCTGATGGTTCCCTGCAGGAGCAAAGGAGGGACTGCAGGACCCGAGGCTCGGCCACTCCGCTCTCGGCCCGCACCCTCCCGAGGGCAGACACTCCCCGCCATTCTCTCTGGGTCTGCTTCCTCTTCCCCCTGACCTGCCTCCTCTGATTCCTCCGCTTCTCTACTAAAAAGAAAAGCTAATTCAATAAAGTTTCCCACTTTCTTGCAAACGTATTTTTGATTCTGGTTTGGTTTCTGAGGGTGGCACCTGCCAAGGCCCTGACTGGGGGCGGTGGGGGGAGGTGGGTGGGTGAGGTCGGGCTGAGCGGCCCACCCTGACAAGCCCCGGCCCAGAGAGCTCCCAGCTGGGAGGGACACAAGGCACCCGGGCCGACCGTCAACCACTGGGTCGATAATGACAAACACAGGGCCACAGGTGGCTCACGGGTGATGGCGCCCTGCAAACATGCACATGCGGGAAAGAGGTACAGAGGGCTTGGGGCAGAATGCAAGGGGTTAGTGCAGGGCTGGTGTGGGGAGAAGGAGGCCTAGGACAATTGCTCCAGCCCCAACTACTGCCTTCCTGCTTTCTGCGGAGACAGCTTCCTTTGGGCACCCTCACCTGCAGTCCCCCCACCCCTCTGCTTGCCCCAAGGTCCTGCCATTCCAAGCCAGTCAGTGACCAGATGCACGACTCAAGGAGCGACCTCAGCCTGTGCTGACGCTGACTCTCCTCCCCGCCTCCCCTCTGGACCCCTCTTCCCCCTGCTTCTCTGGACATCCCAGCTTAAACGTGCAGCCTCCTCTGGCTCTGCTTACTCCTCACGGGGATGGGTCCCCTGAATTCTGACATAGGCAGTCTTCTCTTTTGCTTCTTCACCCTGCCCCTCCTTGGGCCATCTGGGACATATCCATGGTCACAATTACCAGTATGTCCTGATGACTCTCCACCGAGGCCCCTCTCCTCTGTTCCAGTCTCACATGCCCAAATAAGCCAGCCATCACCTCCTCAGATCCACTCATCTGAAGGAGCATCCCTCCTTCTCCCAGATCTGGGCCTTCCTGGTCCTCCATCCCAGAGGACCCAGAAATCCAAGCCAGGAGTCTGGGCGTCCTCTTGGCTCCCTCTCTCCTTCACCCCCTCACAAGTTCATGCCGTAGATGCACAATGTCCTTAATGTCTTAACTTGCTGGGCAGGTTGCCACAGCCTCCCTGGCCTCCCTGCCTCCAGTTTGAGCTTCCCCTTTATCCGTGCTTCACACGCCAGCCAGGGCCATTGCTGGAAATGGAAAGTCCTCCTCCTGGCTTAGAGATGCTGCAATAGCTCCCCACAGGCCACTGAGGAAAGTCCAGACTCCTCACCGGCCAAGAGGCCACTGGGGTCTGGCTTCTTCCGGCCTCTCTCTGGCCCTAATTCTACACTAGCTTCTCCCCACCCACCCAGAGGTCCTGCCACTCCAAACTGTTCTCAGTGAGCCAGCCACATGGCTGGACCCCTCAGGCCCTTGTTCAATGAGTGACCTCCGTTTGATCTGACCTTCCTCCCCTGTTCTCTTTGTTTTATTGGAGACCACCAGGTTTTTATTCAACACTCCGACTGAGATGGACACCCCCTCCTCTGTGGCACCCGGAGAGAGTGGGGTGCACTCAGGTGTTGGCATATCTGTGCCCTCCTGCCCGGGTGTTGACCATAGACCATGTGTGCTGAGGGGGCCGGGCTGTGTCCAGCCGACTGCTGGGGCTCAGCCAGTGCTTACTGAGGGGAGATACCGGTAAATGAACTGGGGGAGTGCCTCTCGGATGCCATCTGAGTTTTGTCATGGGGTAGTAGGCCAGAGGGTAGGGGGGTTCTGCCACTCTCGCCAATTGCCCTTTCCCTGCCCCTTCCTCATTTCCCCTCCCCCTCCCGCCACCCCCGTCCGCATAGTCGGTGCCCTCATTCATCCTCCTCCTCCTCCTCCACCCCAAGCCTGTCTGGGCACTGGGCAGTTGGTTTAGTCCACAGCGGTCGCTCAGAGGTGACCCGCCCACCGTGCTAAGCCAGGGGAAAGGTGTCTCTGTCCACTCATCCCAGATCCCACCCCCACTGAGGAACGAGGTGCGGCTCAGTTCTCGCCCACGTGCCCAGAGTTGTGCTAGGAGCTCAGACATCAGAGAGAAAGAAGCCATGACCTCCACTCCCAAACCCGGTTCCTTTTTTTGTTAATCTATTTCATCAGCAGCTGTTAATTGAGTGCACCGTGTATCAGACGCTATATTGGATCCTGGAGAGAAAGAGATGTGCAAAAACGCAGCCTCTTTCTTTAGGGAGTTCACAGACCGGCGGGCGGTAGGAGGTGACACCCGCCACAGTAAATTATTGCCATCTTCAAAGCTCAGTTCAGGGTTCACCTTCTGCCACAGATGTCTGCTCTTTCCCCACCACTCCCACCCTCCCCGGTCTGTCCCCAAGGCCCCCTGTACTGATGGCCATCATGGCCATTATTGGAGGGCAGGGTGCGATGGCCACAGGCTCTGGAGCCACGCTATCCTGGCGTGCGTCCCATCTCTGCCACTGATTCCATCTGTAACCCTGGCCAAGCCACTTAACCCTGTGGGCGCACTTTCCTACCTGCTAAGTACCACCTCCCTCGGAAGTTGTGAAAGTCAAATGTTTAGAACAGTCCAGGCTCGTAGTAAGCGCCCAGTAAATTAAGCTCTGTTGTCCTCTTTCCTTCAGGGCAAGGATGGATTTGTCCTCATCACCATCCTCCTAACTAGGCTGTTACAGGAGCTCAGTAAATGTGTTGGATGGAGGGATGAGAGCTGACAAGGAAGACAAGCTCTGGGCAATGAAAGAGGTAGGCAAGCACACTGTCCTGTAGGCATGAGGGAGGGGACTGCGCTGGAGGAGGCCCTGAGAGCTGAGCCCCAGGGCTGGTGCAAGGCCCTCCCAGGCCTTTCTGGGCTCGGAGCAGCCCCTCTTCCCGAGACCCAGGCCAAGGCTGTGTAGGGAGCAGCCTCCTCCTTTTCTGAGCCAGTGCTGGGGGGCTTGGTGGTGTGTGGGGTTAATTGCCCACGTGGAGTAGCGAAATGAGCTGCACCCTGGGCCTGGTAGGGGCTCTGGCCTGGGACCCTTTCACCCAGACCCCGGGGAGGATACCGAGAAGCTGCGCTCCATCCGAGGATCTGTGTGGCCCTATCTGGAATCCCGAGGAAGCCTGGAGAGGACCCTGGGGTGGGGGGTGGGTGTTTCTGTCAAAGCCAATCCGGGAGCCTTCCTGAGCTGGACAGGGGTGGTGACCTCAGGGCTCTGGTCTGAGATGTGGGAGAGGCTTGGGGGAGGGGAGGGCAATCTGCTCTTTCTATCCAGGACTCATTTCATCCCCTCAGTCATCTGCATGGGGTGACCATTCAAGGGAGGGCAGCTTCATCAGTCCTGCTTGGTCAATACTGCCCCTCCCTGGGGTTGGCCAGGTGCCCACGTACCCCACCCCTCCCCCAGGCTCAACACCCCTGCTTCCCAGGGCTGTGAGGAACGTCCCTGTCCGCGGAGGCTGACTAACCTCTATGTCGATGGTTGCCAGTGAACACAGTTAATGCAAAAGATGCCAAAATAGAGGGGATGCTAATAAAGGGGAAAGTCATGTGTCCAGCATTTGTCTAGGGCTCTTTTTTATTCTTTGTTTCATTTCATCTTTACAACAACCCCGAGTTGGCACTGTTGCACCCATTTTACACATCTGAAGATCGAGGCTCAGACTGATTGAGAGACCTGCCCAGCAGGAGAGCTGGGAGCCACATTCCAACGTGCTTTCCAAGACTGTGGCTGGCCCTCTGTCAAAGCCAAAGTTTCAGCTCTGGAATCTGTGGCAGAAGCGGGCTCTCACTTAAGCCCCAATGCTTAGGGGACAAAGGCATCACCGTGGAATGTGCCCATAGCATCCCAGTGCCTCAGAGCTTGGGATGGATGTGCCTCCCCACGGCAGTGCTGCACGAAGGTGGCTGATTGCTGTGTGACTCCTGGCTGCACAGCCAGCCTCTTCCTCACCCCCAGCACGAGGCGCCTCCCTCTCCCAAAGGCTCCGCCCTGGGTGGATGGACCAGTGCACCTCTGCTTTCCCTAATGGGGTTGTGCGTCCTGCCTGGGCCCTGCAGGGGGTAGGCTCACTCCAGAAAGCATGTCAGTGCCACTTTAGCCACTTGCTGTGACATGGAGTGGAGGGACGGTCCCGACATGAGACTCTGTCCGGTCCCCAGCCTTGAGTGGGGCAGCTGGGCAGCAGGCCATGGTTAAGGGCAGAGCTGCAGCCCCGAGACCCCTTGGGTGCCTGTTGTCCCTCTGTTTTGGGGAGCAGCCTCGAGGGTCCACAGAAGACCCTGAGTATGATGAGGGTGCCTGGGGCTTCCTAGTAAGGGGAATCTCGCTTGAGGGAAGAGGAGGAAGAGATGTCACAGGAGGGCTGTGGTCCGTGGGGTGTGATGACGCACTATCCCAGCTTCCCCATGTCCGTGGCTGTGCCCTTCTTCCCTGCCGGGCTGGGACAGTGCATCTCGGGGTGGCTGGGACCTGCCCCCTGTTGGATGGTGTTCCTGGAGCTGTTGGGGGCTGGAGAGGAGCAGGGTATGCAGGCTGCATCTTTCTGAGCAGCTTGTCCTGGGGGGCTCTCAAAGAGCTGAGCACATCAGACTCTCCATCCTCCTGCAGCGCTCGGGAGGGACCAGGTGGGTGGGCACCTGTTGGAGGGGGTGGGGATTTGGGGGAGTTGGCAAGGAGCTGATATTCACTCTTCTGGCCCATTTTTATGAACAGCCATAATAACTTTGTGGGTTCTTTCATCCGAGGATCTCAGATGTTTGAAAGTAGAACCCCCAGTATAAATCCTGGTTAATTACTGCCTGGAGCCCATAGTCTGTTTTGCAGACAAACTGTCATTAGCAGGAAGAGAGTGAGGTCGACTGCACCCTAGCCCCTGGAAATGCAGACGACGGAATCCAATCAAACAGGGTGTTTGGGGAACTCGTTTTGTGGTCCAGTTAAGTGGTACCTGAATCAAGGGGACACGGGAGACTGAGGCACCAGCTTCTTCTCCCAGTGGGTCTGTGCGTCTCCCACAAACCACAGGTTCTCTAAGGACATCAGGGAGAGCAGTGACAGCTCTGGAATTCTCCATAAAAGCTGGGTGGGGGGAGTTAGGAACCGAGTGGATCTGAGTAGGAGGCCCTGGCCTCTTCCAGACACACAGGAGCGGTGAGCCAGTGCAGCTGTGCAGGAAGAGCTGGCCTGTAGGCGAGACAGAAGTGGCCCTAGGATGCAGAAGGCAGAGCTTGGTGTGAGAGAACTGGAGAGGTATGGCTTAAGACTGGGGTCAGGGCAGCTCTCTGGGCCACCCCAATGGCAAGAACAGTTTGGGGCAGAATCCTGCAGCCCTGGACAATTGCCAAAACCATACCCCAGGGCGAGAGAAAGTACCTTTATATTTTGGGAGAGATGAGGGTTCCAGGGTGATTCTGGGCCTGGTAAAGGGGGAGTTTCGAGGCCTAATTAGAGTCAGGTCCTGGCCCAGTGGGGATTCAGGACCATCCACGGAGCGGCACATTGAGAAGCTGGTTGCTCAGGAGCCTGGCAGAGCCCTAGAGTCTTGGGAGAAGCCAAGGGCCGCGGTCGCCTCGCTGCTCTCCTGAGGCCCCTAGCACTGGCTCTGGGCCCCGTAGAGGGGCAGCCAGGGAGAGGGGAAGACCTCCATAGTCAATTAGTGTGTGCACCCAGACTGCCCTGAGGCTGGTGAGGCCTGGTGACAGCAGGGGGTAGGCAGAAGTAGGGGGCACAGGCTGGGGGACCAGGAAATGGAGCCGAGAGGGACTTGCCAAATCTTGCCGAGGAAGGACTGAGTCACCCCGCTGAAGGCAGCTACCATCGGGGTGGAATGTCACTGAGGTGGCCAGGAGAGAGAAAGGACACCTTAGCACTCTTCTGACTCCTGCTCACCGGGCCTGTGAGGGCAAAAATGGCAGCCACCGAGATCGGGGTACAAAGGACGGGAAGTCACGATTTTCCAAGGGAAGCCCGTTATACCTGTTCCTGAGACCAGCCAGTCATGGTGACAAGTCACAGCAGAAGGAGGGAAGGAACAGCTGTGTCATGTTTGGCCAAAGTTCTCAAACAGTGATGCTTCCTTAGTGAGGATTACCAGAGAAAATGCAGGACGCCTAGTTAAATCGGAGTTGCAAATACACATGAATACGTTTTTAGTATAAGTATGTCCCAGATGTTGCGTGTATTTTTATTTGCTAAATCTGGCAACCCTACCCTCAGCAGGTTTGCAAACCGCCCTGAGTTTTCCACCATCAAAACCAAATAAGCAAGACCTTTCTCTGATTCTTTGGACAAATTAAATTGGTGGCTCGAAATGTCATAATTGAAGATTTTTTTTTCCCCTACCATAATGCTTCCTTCAACTTTGTGGACCTGTTGCTGCCTGTCTGTACTAAAATCTAACATCAGCTGGCAGGAGATCTGGTAGGAGTTTTGATGTGGTTATTTGACACAGAGTATGTAGTAACCCTGCTGTTCAGGGAGGGGCCAGGAATCCTGAGTGCTTTGTTGCTTGAACAAATTCTTTGTTACAAGGAAAAAGCACTCATGTTGAGGGGAATGAGATCAGTGTGGGTCTCCCTTTTTCTGGGTGGGTTCTGGGTCGGAGTCTAAAAAGGTTAAGACACAGACGGGGTCAGCGCTTCTTAGATGCCTCTTACCGGTGGGAAATTTGTAGGACTTGCGTGTGTGAATGCCAAAGATGGGATAGGGAGCAGGAGAAAACCAGGAAGATGAAGCCTATGCCAGCAGGACACTCTAAGAGAGACAGTCACTGGGCTTTTTGAATGGCCTCATTCCCCTTGCTGCCCAGTCGTAGGTGATCTGGCTGCCCCATGGTCCACTGTCTACTTCTGCCACTGCCACTGGGGCACTGTGGGTGCTGGCACATTCTGACCACAGATCAGAGGAGCAGGGCTCCTTGGGCACACTGTGACAGGCGGTGCCTGAAGCCTTCTGCATTGAAGGGACAGCTCAGAGCTGGGTAGAGGAGACTCAGGCTTGACTTCTTGGGTCTCTGCCCAAGGAGAACCTTGGCTTTCAAATGGAAGCTCATTTGAGGGTGGAGACGTAGTTTTACCAAAGAAGGAGCCACACACTCAGCCGCTGACTTTGAACTTGGTGGCTTTCCAAGGTGGGCTTGGGAAAAGCAAGAGTGTTTTCTGTTCCTGCAGCAGCAGCCTGCCTCTTCGCCCTGCCCCCCAAGCTGAGGTCATGGTGGTCAGAGAGCATCCTGTCAGCTCTGTAGCCCCCAAGCCGGCACCTGTGTCTGCAATAGGTGGGGTCAGGGAGCTTTCAGGAGCTTCTACAGTAAAGGTCAGAGGCCAGAGAGTCCTGGATACAGTCTAGGGCCCCTGCAGTTCTGGACACAGTCCCAGCTACAACCTCTTTCAGCAGCTGTCTTTCCTTGCACAGCTGGGTTAGGCCTCTGAATCAGTATCCCCTGAAACCTGGGTGAGCAGTTTGTGCCCTGGAAAGAGCATTCAGCTGGGGCTCAGACTACATGGGCTGTAAGAAGATTTTGGTTTTTTTTGGCTGTGCCATGCGGCTTGTGGGATCTCAGTTTCCCAACCAGGGATTGAACCCGGGCCACAGCAGTGAAAACCTGGAATCCTAACCACTAGGCCACCAGGGATCTCCCTTAAGAAGAGTTTTGATCTCTTAAATCTGTGAAGTGAGTTCCTGTTTATCAAGCACGTTTCAACTTAGTTGTCACAATCCTGTGAATATGGCATTATGAGCTTCGCTCACCTTTTGGGAAAACGGAGGCTTGAAGAAATTAAGGAGCTTGAACCAAGGTCTGGCTGAGTCCAGGCCCAGGGGCCCTGCTGTCCTGCCCGATACTTTCTAAGCCCTTCATGGAAGGTTTTCATCATTGTTTGGGGACTAACAGAGCACAGAGGCCACCCGGTCCTAATGATTATTAGACAATATCTGTTAACTACAAAGTCCTTGATGACAGAGAAGTGATTTACTGCCCAGTACAGCCCTGGGTAGGGTCAGCAGAAGGAGAGGAGGAGCTGTAAGGGCCCAAGATGGCGCTATGCTAACAGCCATACAGTAGACCTGGAGGCAAAGGGAGACTGAGGTCCACGCGGACTGCAAAGAAGAGAAAACCCAACCGCGTCACAGGCTGAACCTCCATAACCCCACTTTGTTCTGTGGTCAGTGACAGAGAAGGGACAGTGGCTGATGGTGAATGAGTCACAGACACGTCCAGGTGACCCCTGGCCGGCTGCACGGGAAACACTTGGGCCTTAAATCCTATGTCTGAGATGCAAGGGCCTTGGGCTCACCCTGTCCAGACCCTTCCTGTTCAAACTGGGGCTCTGGGGCCCAGAGTGGTTGAGGCTCAAACAGAGTGCGGCAGAGGTCGGCCTGGAGTCCAGGCGCCCTGACTCTTAGTCCAGTGTATTTTTTTAAAAAAATTAATTAATTAATTAATTAATTTATGGCTGTGTTGGGTCTTCGTTTCTGTGCGAGGGCTTTCTCTAGTTGCGGCAAGTGGGGGCCACTCTTCATCGCGGTGCGCGGACCTCTCACTGTCGCGGGCTCTCTTGTTGCGGAGCACAGGCTCCAGACGCGCAGGCTCAGTAGTTGTGGCTCACGGGCCTAGTTGCTCCGCGGCATGTGGGATCTTCCCAGACCAGGGCTCGAACCCGTGTCTCCTGCATTGACAGGCAGATTCTCAACCACTGCGCCACCAGGGAAGCCCAGTCCAGTGTATTTTTGATTCATGTTAGAAAGGATGGTCTCAGAATAGGACCCTATTTTGAAATACAACCTGATGCCTGGGTACCCCTGATGTACTTAACACTGAGCGGGTGGATTTTCTCCAGGGCCACCATGGGTGGGGGGGTGGGCTGAGTTGCCTCGGGAGGTGAGCAGCCCTATGAGTCCTGGGTTCTCTCCTCTGATACAGGAAGAGCATGTGTTCCTCTCGGGCCTCAGTTCATCCCGTGATGGTCCAGGCTTCTGAGGTGAAAGAGAGCAGAGGAATTCCTCCCATGAGGCCCCCCTACCACACTTCCCTCCAAGAGGTGGCCTTGCAGTCTACACCAGGGAGAAAGGCAGGGGACCAAGGGCGACCGAAAGACCTTCTCTGGCCAGCTTGTCACTCCCTCCAGAAGAGGTACGTGCCTCTCTTCACAGCCTTGGAGACACCTGTCTGGACTCTGGCCCGCAGTGGCCCTCTGGATGTACGTACTGAGTGACGGGACACAGCTGGAGCAGCAGCACCTGCTCACTCCATTGCCCGGAGGGAAACTTAGAACCAGCTTCAGATACGGATTGCACAAGGGGAGGGATTAAAAAAAAAAAAGAAGAAAATGAGAACGTTAACTTCAGATGCCAGCAGCCAGAGACCGCAAAGAGAGAAGAGCTGTGTCAGGGGCATAGGAGGTGCTACCCTCAGGATGAGCATGCTGTGTCACAAGTGAGGTGAGTTGGGTCATGGGTGCATTAAGGACTTGCCTGAATGGGCCCTACAGTGACAGCCAGACTCAGCACTAGTTGTCCTAGAAAACAAAGGAGGTGCTTACAGGAGATCTGGCCAGAGCCCCAGTCCCCGTCCTGATGGTCCAGTGGGTCTCAACTGGGGGCAGTTTTGCCTCCCAGGGGACATTTGGCAGCGTCTGGAGGCATTTTTGGTTGTCACGCCTGGGGGAAGACGTTGCTACTGGCATCCAGCGGTAAAGTTCAGGGATGCTGCTGACACGTCACGATGCACAGGGAGCCCCCGCGCTGGGAATTATGTAGTCTGCGATGTCCACAGGGCCGAGGTTGAGAGACCTCGAGACAGCCCCGTCCTAGGCCCTGCAGGGAGAGCAGGGAGAATGGGCAGCCATAAGGAACCATTGCTGAGGCAGCGGAGCTCTGGAGGCCTGATGCCCCTGCTGTCCCTCCTAGGAGGGGCCGCACGGCATGTGCACCCCGGGGAGCCCATCGGGTGGCTCTAGGGCATCCTGTTGAGGTGTCCACTGAACTGGGCGAGGTGTGTGCACCACAGCCAATCCTCCTGAGTAATTTCAGAGAGAAGCTTATAATGTGTTTTAAGAGGTTGGTAAATTACAACTTCAGAAGCACATAAATGCTTCTGTAAATGCCAGCCTTGCTGTGTGTGTCTGTGTGGGTGAAGAGTGGGCAGGTTGCTCAAGCCTTGGGAAAACCCACTGTGAGGGTGGAAGACTGAATTTACCTTTGGTCCTTAATTCTCAGGCTCTCCTCCTGGCTCGCTTAGCTCTCTGGCAGTGTGTCATCTGTTCCTCCCTTCCCTGTCCAAAGGGTCTGCTGCATTGACTGTTTCTGTAACCTGTTTAGGCACCCGTGGGGTGTCCAGGATCCTGGTTTTACCCTCTTAGGTTCAGGAAATTGGGGGTCACAAAGGAAACTTCCTTCCAAAGCAGCCACGACCCTTTGTCAGCCACAGCCATAAACCATCGTCAAAGACTGTCCTCTTAGCCCAACCAACTTTTCTATGGCACCCGATGGGTTTTAAAACACTTTTACTTCTGGCCTGGTTTGACTCTCCTCGTATCTGTGTGAAGCAGGCAGGGCAGGCTGATGATCTGTACTGCCCCAGTGAGGACCCTGAGGATGCCTGGGAGGAAGAGATGTGCTCAGCATCACAGGGCAGATAATCAGCAGAGCCAGGGTTTGAACCTAGGTCTCCTGTCCCGAAATTCTGGGTGCCTGCACTTGACCTTGGTTGTATGGGGGAAGCAGTGGGACAAGGGCATGGGATTTGGGGTCCGAGAGCCCTGGTTTCAGATCCAAGATCTGTTACTCACTGCCTGTTCATCTCAAGCAAGCTTTCCCTCCCTCTTTCTTTCTTTCTTTTTCTCCCTCCCCCTCCCTCCCTTCTTTCTTTCTCTCTCTCTCTTCCTTCCTTCCTTCCTTCCTTTCCTCCCTCCCTCCCTCCCTCCCTCCCTCCTTTCTTTCTTTCTTTCTTTCTTTCTTTCTTTCTTTCTTTCTTTCTTTCTTTCTTTCTTTCTTTCTTTCTTTCTTTCTTTCTTTCTTTCTTTCTTTCTTTCTTTCTTTCTTTCTTTCTTTCTTTCTTTCTTTCTTTCTTTTCTTTTCTTTCTACTATTCTCAGCTTCACTCTCCACACTGGTAAAATGGAAATAATATTGAACACCTCTCAGGATTGCTGTGAGGTGTGAATGAAATAACTATGAGCCTGGCATATGATGAGTGCTCCATGAATTTTAGTTCCCTTTGCTCCCTTCTCCCCATCCCAGTGGCCCAGGCAGAGGTGAGCAGCTATGAGGCGGGGTTGGGGTAGTGGACAGAGGTGACAAATACCTGGTTCCTCGGGGAAAGCATGCAGAGAGGGCAGGTGCCAAATGTCATTTGTGAGGCCACTCCTGATTCATGGGATCTGGTGCAAGAGCTTTGAGGAGGCAATAAAATTCATATTCTGCTAGGAAATGACAACAGCTGAGAGTCCTGACTTAGCAAACTAATTTTTTTTTTCTTTTTATAAGGCAAGGAATTTGGATGGGTAGCAAAAAATCACATTCTAATGAGACTAACTTCCTGGAATAGGAACAGGCTTTCCCAAGAGTAACATGGCAACACCCCACAGAAAGTGTATATAAATGCCCCAGAGAGGCCATGAGACTCAGAACCTGAGCTCCTTGCTAAGCTGCAAACTTCTCTGCTAGCATCATGGCCACCCAGCTCTGCTCTCCGATCTTCTCCTCTGGGTCCATCAAAGGCCTCTGTGGCACCACAGGTGGCGTCTCTCGGGTGTCCTGTGTCCGCTCTGTGGGCTCCTGCAGAGTCTCTGGCCTTTCTGGTGTTGGGGGGTCAGCCTCCTCTGTCAGGCTGGGCCTCTCCGGCCTTGGGAGCTGCTTGCCTCGTTCCTACCTGTCCTCTGGGTACCACTCCTCCTGCTTTACCGGGAGCGGGGGCTTGTTCTGCGAGGGCTCCTTCAATGGCAACGAAAAGGAGACCATGCAGTTCCTGAATGACCGGCTGGCCAGCTACCTGGAGAAGGTGCGCCAGCTGGAGCGGGAGAACGCCGAGCTGGAGTGCCGCATCCGGGAGCGGAGCCAGCAACAAGACCCCCTTGTGTGCCCCAACTACCAGTCCTACTTCCGGACCATTGAGGAGCTCCAGCAGAAGGTAACTGGGACCTGGCCCCTCTCCAGCCCAGCAGCCCAAACCCTGGGAGGGGTCTGTCTCGTCCCACTACAGATGGGACTGTAGCTCTTAGGGGATTCTCTCTCCTATTAGGGCCAGCTTTTCTCTCTAGGGTATTGGTTTCTTGGGGGGGACCCAGACCTCTCTGCTGCTTGTAACCTCCCCTCCAATCCAGCCATTTCTCCAGCCAGCCATTCCTCCCCTCCCTCCGCTGTCTCAGCTATACATAGGGCAGTCGCATGCACCAAGCCCCTACTGGACACAAGCACTGTGGCTGACAACTTCCTATCCTTTCGCTTGTTTACTCCTCATCTTATAGAGATGGATATTACTGGATCCATCTAACAGATGCGGAAGTTGGATTTTAGGGAGGTTCAGCAACTTGCCCAAGATCCCATAGCCTGTTGGTGTTGGATGCAGAACCTGAATCCATGTTGGCCTGGTTCTCTCCACTCGCCTCTCCACTCACCCACTGGGCCACTTTGGGGCTGCAGATGTCAGGACTGATGGCCACTGACATCCCTGTGATGCCCCTCCCGGGACTGATGCTCCTTCTACACCTGGGCTCAGGATGTTCAGGGCTGGAAATGCCAAAGGTGCTGGTGGTACTTAGAAGCATGGCATCCAAAAGATGGGCTGTCCCCTCCCCAGCTGTCCCCACACTGCTGGGCCTTCCCCAGCTCATGGGACACCCCTTGTTCCCCAGATCCTGCTGACCAAGGCTGACAATGCCAGGCTGGTCCTGCAAATTGACAATGCTAAGTTGGCTGCTGACGACTTCCGAACCAAGTGAGTGGCCTGATCTAGGAAGGTTTCTGTGCTGCTCCCTTGCCTCTGTCCCCAGCCTCTGAGAGCTGGTGAGTGGAAGTGAGGCCCGATGGAGCTGTAAGTGGGAAATGTGGCATCGATCCTGGATCCCTTTCGGGTCAAGGGAAAGGACCACAGTGATGCTGACCCCAAATCAGCCACTGCAGCTGGTCAGCAGGGCTGTGGGCCCTGCCTGTGCATGGCTGCTTTGCTGCAGACTCGGCAGGGTTCTGTGCGTGCAGGTACGAGACGGAGCTGGGCATGCGGCAGCTGGTGGAGGCTGACACCAATGGACTGCGCCGGATCCTGGACGAACTGGCTCTGTGCAAGGCCGACCTGGAGATGCAGGTGGAGTCCCTGAAGGAGGAGCTGATGTGCCTCAAGAAGAACCACGAGGAGGTGAGGTTGATGCCACGCACCCTCTCGATGTTTCCCATCCAGCAGGGAGCCACTGCTGACCCTTGGGTGTAACAACTATGACAGCCACCTCCACAGTAACCCCAGCTGACATTTACTGATGGCCCACTGTGTGCCAGGAACTATACGAAGCACTTTGCATTTCATTCTCACTTCATGTCATCCTCACAATAATCCCAGGAGGTATATACTATTACAAGCTCCATTTTACAGATGAGAAAACTGAGGCACAGAGAGGTTAAGTCACTTGCCTAATGTCACACAGATCCCAGACTCCTGCCCATGACACTAAATCTCCATTTGGAGGGTAGTGCCTGATAATGATTCTATTTGCCTGGTGTTTGCATCGTCTCACTTTACTCTCCCAAATCCTCTGAGGAGGCAGGTAGAGGTGCACAAGGAGGCTGAAGCTCAGAGAGGTTAAGTATCCAGTTTAATGTCACACAGCTGGCAACTGAAGGAGGAGGGTTTTTACCCAGGTCAGTCGAACCCGCATCCAGCATCTTTTTCACAGCCTTATGCCATCTTGCCTCCTCTCTGCAGGAAGTCAACACACTTCGATGCCAACTTGGGGACCGGCTGAATGTGGAGGTGGATGCTGCCCCCCCAGTGGATCTCAACAAGATCCTGGATGATATGAGATGCCAGTATGAGGCCCTGGTGGAAAATAACCGCAGAGACGTGGAGGCCTGGTTCAACACCCAGGTGGGGCCGGGCCAGCCCAGGACAAGCTCCTGGGGAGGGGTCACCCTTGACAGTAGCTTCACTTGCTCTGACCATGCTCTGGGTCCTCTCATGCTTTTCAGACTGACGAGCTGAACCAGCAAGTGGTGTCCAGCTCGGAGCAGCTGCAGTGCTGCCAGACAGAGATCATTGAGCTGAGACGCACGGTCAATGCCCTGGAAATCGAGCTGCAGGCCCAGCACAGCATGGTGAGTGGCCCCGGCCTGAGTGGCTGGCCAAGCTCGTGGCAGGCACCCTGATCCACCAGCCTCGGTTATCACGGGGTGTGATCACAAATGGTACCCAGATACCCAGGGCCGTGGGTCTCCGGGTGGGATTCCCTCCTGTTGGGAGTGCTTCCTCTTTCCCATTGCAGCGGAATTCCCTGGAATCCACCCTGGCGGAGACCGAGGCCCGCTACACCTCCCAGCTGGCTCAGATACAGTGCCTGATCAGCAACGTGGAGGCTCAGCTGTCCGAGATCCGCTGTGACCTGGAGCGGCAGAGCCAGGAGTACCAGGTCCTCCTGGACGTCAAGGCCCGCCTGGAGTCGGAGATCACCACCTACCGCTGCCTGCTGGAGGGAGAAGACTGCAAGTGAGTGGGTTCCGGAGGTCCCGGCTTGTGGAAAGGGCTCACCTGGGCCCAACCCTCAGTGCCGCGGTGAGGGCATCAGTCCTAGAGTGGTTATTGCACAGATGAAGGGGGATTGATCAAAGCATCTTCAGAGAGATTCCTTCCAGCCCTGGGCTTTGGGCTTTTGCAGGGGGACAAGTCGGCCCCGTTCATGGTACTTCTCCAACCATTGTTTTTGGCTGGGAGTTTCTGGTCTTCATCCCTGAAACCCTTGGGGATTTCAGAGGGACTGTCTGAGCCATTTGTCATTGTCACCCACCCGTCTCACTTGACCCCTGTTTACATTTAACGTGAATGTCAGTCCAATGGCCAATGCTAAACACCCTGATATGATCTCATTTCCTCAGTCTGCCTGCCCACCCTTGTGCCATGGAATGCAAGCCTGCCGTTAGAGTTCCTTACATCTCAAGTGTGCCCTGCGCCCCGGCTCCCCAGCTCAGCACCCAGATCCGTACCATCACGGAGGAGATCAGAGATGGGAAAGTCATTTCCAGCAGGGAGCGCGTGCAGCCGCTGTAACCAGCTGCCCGGCTCAAGGGGCAGGCCCTGGCCCACAGGAAGGAGGATACCCCTCTGGGTCCCGGCTCTAAAAGAACCCCCCCCCTTCCCTAGAGGCACTCCCCGCTCAGCAGATTTTTCTACCAAGAATACTTCCTGGATTGTGTTTCTGACTTTTACTGCTTCTATGCCATGTAAAGCTAGGTTTCCCTGGAAATTTACCCAATAAAGTGTGTTCTCTTGGCAAAGCAAACTTGCCTCTGTCGATCTTCTGTGGTTAGTTACTGGGGGTATTTGATCTGGGCTTGCTGAGAAGGTGTGGATTTTGGTTTCAGGTCTGTCTCCTCTGGCTCTGAGTGGTAGGACGTGACAGAATGATTCAAAATATTTCATAACAGGGATACCTGAGGGCCTGGTCCATGAGAATAGATGCTGACCTAATCCGATGGCTGCTGGCCATAACCTACAGGCTTGGCTCTGCCCATGGGGACCACCTGGGGCGGCCCCAGGAGAGGCAAAAGCTCCCAAGCCGTCCTCCTCGGTAGCCCTGTCTGGTCTGGTGGTTCTCTCTTCCCTTCAGTTTCTCCTCCCTTGTCCAGCTCCTGTCACCTCGCTGGCCACCTCCAGGCCTGACACTGGGGACAGTTTAGGAGAGGGGGTACCACCCAGAGAGGCAAACTCTAAGCAGCCAGCCTGGGCCAACCACTCCAGGGAGGGGAGTTGTGTGAGCTGGGAGATGCAGGTGGGAAGGTTGCGTGAACCCAAGTCCCTAACACTGGACACAGGGCTGAAGTGAAGGGCGGCAGGGACAGTGAAGTGGGGAAGGTGGGCACAGCCAGACCTCACTGTGGAGCAGAGTTCAGAGTACCCCAGATTCCACTGGCTGAGCCATGCTCACCTGGGCATGGCTCAGCCTGGACGCCCCTCTGATCAGAGAAGCATGGGCTGTGAGAAGTCTGAGGGCCCCGTGCCTCCTTTGTCCCCCTGCCTCATTCTTCAGTTGAGAATATAGGCCCAGAGAGGGCAGTGACTTGCCCCAGGCCACACAGTGGTGAGTGGCGGGGACGAGGCCATTGCTCAGCTCTTCTGACTCTAACTCGGGCACCCTTCCCAGCGCACAGATTCTCTGTCTCTGTCTCTCCCCGACCCCCTTCCCTCTTTTCTCTACCTCTGGGCTCTTAACTTGAGTCCAAGACCTGTGGGAAAGACCTGGTTCTGTCTATGTCACCAGGTAGTTGGTGCTAAACATGAATCTTCAACCTGCTTGACAAGCCAGAGGTGCAGCAAACACATCTTGGAACTTAGGGGAAGAAGCGCTCGGGCGAGCTGGAGCTGAGCCTGGCTGTGCACCCTAACCACGTCACGTGACCTCTCTGGTCCAGCTGGTGCATCTGTAAAATGGGGCTGGGGGAGGCTCCAATGTGTGCACAGTGCCCGGAAGTGGTAGCTATGAGCGCTGGTATTAAATGAAGCGTCCCTGGGCGGAGAGTGGGGAGTGGGAAAGCCCAGCTGGTGGGCCCAAGCCCTTTGCTTGGTTACACGGCAGGACGCTGGCGGGGCCAATACTGCCCGCCAGCAGCACCCTCAGAGCTGAACCCAAAGGGCTCAACCTCAGACCTGCTTGGCTTTGGGGCAAGAGGCTGGGCAGCAGGGCCAGTCCATGTGGTCTCAGCCCTGCCCTGCCACTCTCTGTGCTCCACACTCCTGCTCTGGGGTCTCAGGTCTGCAACTCCGGCTCTGGCAGAGGTTCAGACGAGAGGTGGGCGGCCGGGCATGCGCAGAGCGCACCACACCCCAGTGTGCTGCTCCATAGAAATAGGCAGGGGTTGGGCAGTGGGTTGAGCCTCTGTTCTGGCCACTGCTCCAGCTGCCTGCCTCCTGCGTGGAAACAGCAGACAGATGGTGCCGGCTTGTGACCTGACAATCACGCTGTCAACTCCTCGAACCACGCAGTGTGTTCCCTGTTTATGTGCATTCTACAGTTTGCAGAGTGCATTCACAGCCTCATCCCATGCATTCAAACATCCTGTGTGTGTGGCAGGTGCTTTATTTATGCAGCTTTCTCTACCTTTTTATCCAGTTGTTCAGAGCATCTGCGTTGGTTAAGGAAACCCTGCTCTCTTTTTTTTTTTAAACATCTTTATTGGAGTATAATTGCTTTACAATGTTGTGTTAGTTTCTGCTGTTAAACAAAGTGAATCAGCTATATGCACGCGTATATCCCCATATCCCCTCCCTCTTGCATCTCCCTCCCACCCTCCCTATCCCACGCCTCTAGGTGGTCACAAAGCACTGAGTTAATCTCCCTGTGCTATACAGCTGCTTCTCACTAGCTAACCATTTCACATTTGGTAGTGTATATATGTCAATGTCACTCCCTCACTTCGACCCAGCTTACACTTCCCCCTCCCTGTGTCCTCACGTCCATTCTCTACGTCTGTGTCTTTATTCCTGTCCTGCCCGTAGGTTCATCAGAAACATTATTTTTTCTTGGATTCCATATATATGTGTTAGCATACGGTATTTGTTTATCTCTTTCTGATTTACTTCATTCTGTATGACAGACTCTAGGTCCATCCACCTCACAACAAATAACTCAATTTCGTTTCTTTTTATGGCTGAGTAATATTCCATTGTATATATGTGCCACATCTTCTTTATCCATTCATCTGTCGATGGACACTTAGGTTGCTTCCATGTCCTGGCTATTGTAAATAGAGTGGCAATGAGTATTGTGGTACATGACTCTTTTTGAATTATGGTTTTCTCAGGGTATATGCCCAGTAGTGGGATTGCTGGGTCATATGGTAGTTCTATTTTTAGTTTTTTAAGGAACCTCCATACTGTTCTCCATAGTGGCTGTATCAACTTACATTCCCACCAACAGTGCAAGAGGGTTCCCTTTTCTCCACACCCTCTCCAGCATTTATTGTTTGTAGATTTTTTTGATGATGGCCATTCTGACTGGTGTGGGGTGATACCTCTTGTAGTTTTGATTTGCATTTCTCTAATGATTAGTGATGTTGAGCATCTTTTCATGTGTTTGTGGGCACTCTGTATATCTTCTTTGGAGAAATGTCTATTTAGGTCTTCTGCCCATTTTTGGATTGGGTTGTTAGTTTTTTTGATATTGAGCTGCATGAGCTGCCTGTATATTTTGGAGATTAATCCTTTGTCAGTTGTTTTGTTTGCAAATATTTTCTCCCATTCTGAGGGTTGTCTTTTCATCTTCTTTATGGTTTCCTTTGCTGTGCAAAAGCTTTTAAGTTTCATTAGGTCCCATTTGTTTATTTTTGTTTTTATTTCAATTTCTCTAGGAGGTGGGTCAAAAAGGATCTTGCTGTGATTTATGTCATAGAATGTTCTGCCTATGTTTTCCTCTAAGAGTTTGATAGTGTCTGACCTTACATTTAGGTCTTTAATCCATTTTGAGTTAATTTTTGTGTATGGTGTTAGGGAGTGTTCTAATTTCACTCTTTTACATGTAGCTGTCCAGTTTTCCCAGCACCACTTATTGAAGAGGCTGTCTTTTCTCCATTGTATATTCTTGTCTCCTTTATCAAAAATAAGGTGACCATATGTGCATGGGTTTATCTATGGGCTTTCTATCCTGTTCCATTGATCTATATTTCTGTTTTTGTGCCAGTACCATACTGTCTTGATCACTGTAGCTTTGTAGTATAGTCTGAAGTCACAGAGCCTGATTCCTTCAGTTCTGTTTTTCTTTCTCAAGATTGCTTTGGCTATTCGGGGTCTTTTGTGTTTCCATACAAATTGTGCAATTTTTTGTTCTAGTTTTGTGAAAAATGCCTTTGTTAGTTTGATAGGGATTGCATTGTATCTGTAGACTGTTTTGGGTAGTATAGTCATTTTCATGATGTTGATTCTTCCACTCCAAGAACATGGTACATCTCTCCATCTGTTTGTATCATCTTTAGTTTCTTTCATCAGTGTCTTATAGTTTTCTGCATACAGGTCTTTTTTTTTTTTTTAAACATCTTTATTGGAGTATAATTGCTTTACAATGGTGTGTTAGTTTCTGCTTTATAACAAAGTGAATCAGTTATACATATACATATGTCTCCATATCTCTTCCCTCTTGCATCTCCATCCCTCCCACCCTCCCTATCCCACCCCTCTAGGTGGTCACAAAGCACCGAGCTGATCTCCCTGTGCTATGCGGCTGCTTCCCACTAGCTAGCTATTTTACGTTTGGTACTGTATATATGTCCATGCCACTCTCTCACTTTGCCCCAGCTTACCCTTCCCCCTCCCTGTATTCTCAAGTCCATTCTCTAGTAGGTCTGCATCTTTATTCCCGTCTTGCCCCTAGGTTCTTCTGACCATTTTTTTTTCTTCTTTTTTTTTTAGATTCCATATATATGTGTTAGCATACGGTATTTGTTTTTCTCTTTCTGAGTTACTTCACTCTGTATGACAGTCTCTAGGTCCACCCACCTCACTACAAATAACTCAGTTTCGTTCCTTTTTATGGCTGAGTAATATTCCATTGTATATATGTGCCACATCTTCTTTATCCATTCATCTGTTGATGGACACTTAGGTTGCTTCCATGTCCTGGCTATTGTAAATAGAGCTGCAATGAACATTTTAAGTTCTGTACATTTTTAAAAGACATAATGCTACTGAATACTTAATAGACTACAGCACAGTGTAGACATAACTTTTATATGCACTGGGAAACCTAAAAATTTGTGTGACTCGCTTTAGTGCAATATTTGCTTGATTGTCACGGTCTGGAACTGAACCTGCAATATCTCCAAGGTATAATTATATCTTATATTTTTAGGGTAAGGATTAAAATGGGCAATTTAATGCCAAGCATCCAGCACAGTACCTGGTACTTGTACACATTCAAAAAGTGCTGGCGATGATTCTGAAAGCTGTTCTGATGAGTCTCATTCCATGTGGTTGGTATTTGCATCACCCATCCTTCTGTTCTCTCTAAACAGTTAATACAGACAAAAGAACTGGAATTTATGGTTATTGCAGGAAATCAAACTGAGAGATGACTTAATCTAACCCTTTCAATTTGCAGGAGGGAACTGAAGCCCAGAGAGGTAGAGTGACTTTCCCAAGGTCACACAGCTAGTTAGAAGGTAGTATCTCTATTTTGACTTTTCTTAAGCAACACATTTCAGGGAATAGGGCTGGGTGGCATTTTTCCTTCCACGCCCCTTCACCAACTCTTCTAGAAATATATGAAAAATAAGAAAAGTACTTATACTTCAATATTATATCGAGAAGATGCGTAAATAAAAAGTGGCTATATAACACACCCATATTAAACACGAAGTGTGTGAGCCCACAAGTATTACAGGCAGGACTAAAAACCACTGGTCTCACCTGCTGCTTTCTTAGGAAGTGCCCAAAGGCTTCTAGAATCAGAGACACTTGCTCCTGGTCTCCTGGCTTTGCTCATCCCACGGCTGCAGTGTCACTTCTCAAGGGAGCTGATTCACTCTGCTCCTGTCTCTGGGGTCCCAGAGTGAGCCCCCCCCCATTGCAGAAAGTGAGGGCAGAGCCAGTTCCAGCTTGTTCAACAAACAATAATCGAACTCTCTGTACATGGAGCAGTGAGAAACGAAGGGGAGGATCCAGAGATGGTCAAGATAGAGCATCTGATCACAGAGGTGTTCATGACATTGACTTCCTTCCCCAAGATTGGGGTCCTCACCTCTCTCTTTCTCAGTAGCATCCAGCTGAAAGGAGGTCCCTGATTCTTAGGCTGTGCTGAGTTTGTTCTCTCCTCCCTAATATTATTTTCTTCCCCTGGGAGGAAGATGATGTACGTTAATAAGACTCAGAGGCTCTTTTTCTTTCCTCCCTGGATTTACACCACTGCCAGTATCGGTGCAGCTTCTGTCACCCACACATTTCCTCCTTAAAGGGCCGGCCTCCTCTTCCCGCAGGGAATGCTCTCATTAAAAGGAGGGGTCGCTGCCCCACAGAACTGTGGCCTCTCTCAGGGCCAGAGCAGGTGGGGCCCCAGGGGGCAATGCCACTGGCAGCACAGGGCCAGGCCTGGCAGCCCCACCCTAGTAATGAGGGCCCGGGCCTGGAGCTGGTCCTTTGAAGATGTATCCTGAAGCTCTCGCCCGGTGATCAATGATGGGAGCCCAGAGTCCTGCCTTAGCCAAATGACAAGCTTGGCCTCTTTCATGAGGAAAGGAACTCCTTATTGGAAACCAAATGACAAATGAATTAGCAGCTTCCTCTGGGACTGATGATCTTCTAGCATAAGCCCCCTGACTCCAAGGGTATAAAAAGGCCCGAGCAGAATGGCGCTGGCAGACACTGGCAATTCAGGTAGCTGCAGCCTCTCCCACACGACGTCTAACTGCTCCCCAGCCTCCATCAAGAGCTGCCCCCAGTCCTCCTCTGTCTGCCCCAGCAGCACGAGCTGCCGGCTGGAGCTGTGCCTGGGTTACGTCTGCCAGCCCGGGATGTGCGTGCCCTCTGTCTGCGTGCCCACCCCCTACCTGCCAGCCACCTGCCTCTCCAAGGCCCACCTAGCCAGCTCCTGCCAGCCCAGCAGCTGCCGCCCAACCAGCAGAATCTCCAGCTCCATGGGTTCCTACAGCCCGTACTTTGAGGGCTCCTTCAATGGCAACGAGAAGGAGACCATGCAGCTCCTGAACAACCACCTGGCCAGCTACCTGGAGAGGGTGCAGCGGCTGGAACGAGACAACGCACAGCTGGAGAGCCGCATCCGAGACACCTCCCAGTCTCAAGCGCCTGCCTTGGGTCCTGACTACCAGTCTTATTTCAAGACCATAGAGGAGCTCCAGCGGAAGGTGAGGGCAAGCGGTAAACAGACTCCTGGGAAGGCGACCCAAAGAGCTGGCCTTCCAGGTTTGAATCTCACTCATTTCTTAAGCTACATTCAGAGAAAAGAAACTTCCCTAGGGCGCAGGATTATCTCATAATTCGAGTGCTCAGCCAGAGCCCTTCACGTGGAAAGAGGCCTCGGATCTAGTCTCAGTTCTGTCATGGATTCATTGCGTGACTCTAGGAGGTCCCTTCCCTGGGCCTCAGTTTCCTCATCTGGAAAATGGGGATAATAAGGGTCCTTATGTCAAAAAGTTTCCATGGGTTAATACAGGTAAAGTGCTTAGCCCAGCGCTTGGTACGTGGTGAGTTTTCAGTAAACGTGAGTGCTTGTTGAGGACCCTTCTAACCGTCACGTCTAACAAAGTTTTTCCTCCCAAGTTGCTCATTGCATTCAGAATGGGGCATTCAGATTTATGAAGACCCAGGTGCCTGAAAAATAAACCTCACGTTTTCTGAGGACTAGCAGTTCACTGAATAGCCCTCAGAGTTCCAGAGGCTTCGGCAGGGATGGCTGCAGGACTACTGGTTCTCCTCACTTGGGTTCTTTTTCTCTCTTCTTGTCCTGGACCGACCCCCTCTGTGTGCTGTGGCCCCCAGGTTCTGTACACCAAGGCAGAGAACGCCAGGATGATCGTGAACGTCGACAATGCCAAGCTGGCTGCCGACGACTTCAGGACCAAGTGAGTTTGGCCAGGGGATGGAGGAGCCCTGTCTCCTGGCACATGCTTGGGGGCAGCTTTCTGTTAGTTTCATAGACAGTTGGAAAAGCGCCAGTGGCTCAAGATCTTCTCTGGGGTTGGCACTCAGTTT
The DNA here is from genome assembly GCF_028564815.1 of Eubalaena glacialis. Classification (NCBI taxonomy): domain Eukaryota; kingdom Metazoa; phylum Chordata; class Mammalia; order Artiodactyla; family Balaenidae; genus Eubalaena; species Eubalaena glacialis. The sequence goes on from NC_083734.1 coordinate 43,615,939, forward strand.
CACCCCTCAGTCGCTGACCCTGTCCTGGCACAGGTACGAGATGGAGCTGGCCATGCGGCAGCTGGTGGAGGCTGACACCAGTAGCCTGCGCAGGGTGCTGGACGAGCTGACCCTGTGCAAGGCCGACCTGGAGACGCAGGTGGAGTCCCTGAAGGAGGAGCTGATGTGTCTCAAGTAGAACCACGAGGAGGTGAGGCCTGAAGTCCAACTGAGGTGGTCCTGGGGAGCCCAGTGGGAAGAACGTGCGATTTGGGGTTGGGGAGTCATGGGTTGAAATTCCCAGGCCGGCCACAGATTGTATATGTAACTTTGCCCAATTTATTTAACCTTTCCGTAACCTTTCCTTTATGTTCTCATCTGTAAAATGGGGCTAACTCTATCAACAAGGCTGCTGTGAGAATTCAATGAAGTCACAGGTCTTAAACACCTGTCCTTTGGTTGGTGCTTGGAAATGCTAACAACCTTCCGTTCTGCATTTCCTGGAGTGGTGTGACTGCCAAGTGCTTGTGGTGACTTGTTTTTCTCATGAGAGCTGCATACCAGGGGTAGAGTGGCCCACTAGGGCTGGAGGGGGTTGTTTTCCAGAACCAACATGGAATGGCCCGTCTGTCTCTGCTAGGCTGGACTGCGGGGGGTGGCCCCCATCTCTTCTAAGGGAGAGGTGAACTGCAGTGGTTTTCTTCTTTTTTTCTCTCCCCATCCTTGTTCCCCTTCCTCTCTTCTGTTTGCATATAATACACTTAATCCAAAAGCCACGGGTCGACCCTCTGCTTTCTGATTTTTCTCATCTCCTGTAGGTCCTTGGAGGGGAACCCCTCCACCCTGGGCACCTGTATGCTGTACAGCCCACCTGAGCTCTGGTGTTTTTTACCTCCTTCCCTGGGTTGACACTCAACCTCTCAACTTGGGATTTGAAAGCACAAGTGCCTCTGAATCCTGGCTGGGTTTCCTTAGGCTGAAGTGTAAAGTAACAATGTTACCACATACTCAATGAATGCCCCAAGGCACCTGACTCACCCCATCTAAATCAGAGAACTGGGAACTGCCCCTGGAGGCCACTAATGAGGAGTTATCGCTTGGTACCGGCAGCCTCAGCAACAGCTTTCTCTTCTTGGCAGCCAAGCCTGGGAGGCGCCTGCTCTAACTTGGGCCTTGAACCAAGTAAAGCCAGGCCCCTGCTGCTCTCCTTCCCCGATGAACGCAGGCTGGGAGGGTGGCCGGGGACACAGGGCACAGTTGTCCCATTTTAGTCCAAATGGACCAGACAAGCCCTGATGTTGCTCCTGGCTTCTGCCAAAGCTATAGGAAGCCTCTCCCATCACAGGGGGCTCCGGGTGGAGCCGAAAGGCCCTCGGGATGCTGCAGAGTGGCTGCAGTCCTCACAGGGCCCCTCTAAGGCAGAGATCTTTAGCATCCTTTGCTCCATCTTTTCACATCTCCTTGGGGAGGTGATCTAGGATCTCACGACTTCACACTTGCCTGGTGTTCTTGTGTCTTTTCAGGAAGTCGATGCCCTCCGATGCCAGCTTGGGGACCGCCTTAACGTTGAAGTGGACGCCGCAACCCCCGTGGACCTGAACAGGGTTCCGGAAGAGATGTGGTGTCAGTATGGGGCCCTGGTGGAGAACAATCACAGGGACGTGGAGGGATGGTTCACCCTGGCAGGCGGGCCTCTCGCAGGGGGCTGGCCTCCCCAGGATCCCTGAGAGGCACTCCCAGCCTTCTCCTGTCTCCCCCATTGCAGATGGAAGAACTTAACCGGCAGGTAGCCACGAGCTCTGAGCAGCTTCAGAGCTACCAGTCAGACATCAGTGATCTGAGACGAACGGTCAACACGCTGGAGATCGAGCTGCAGGCCCAACACAGCCTGGTGAATGTGCCTGTGGGCACCTCTCCCCCAGCTCTGGATCTCAGGCAGCACTGAATATAGGTGCAGGCATCCAGGAAGGAGGAGGGGGAAGAGGAAGAGGGGGGAGGAGGGGGACGGCGAGGGGGAAGAGGATGCAGCAGGGGGAGGAGGTCCAGATTTAGCCACCACCATTGCTTGCCCAGCTGACCTCTCCTGCGGGGAGGTTTCTCCCAGGACCCAGCTCAGAGATAAAAGGGCCATGTTTCAAATCTGATGTGGGTTAGGTGACCCCTGTCAAACACTCTCCCCAAGAAGGCTTGTTCTCTGCTTAGCCTGCCCTTCTAAACCCATGCTTCTCAACCCCACCTGTGCAGATTAAAAAAATCTCCATGCCCAGGTTCTTCCCCAGATGAATTATATCAGAGTCTCTGGAGGTGGGGCCTGGGCACGGGTGTCTTTTAGCGTCTCCCACATGACTAAAGTGCAGCCAGGGTTCTGGTATCATGTTATAAGTCATAATTCTAGTTATTACTTTAAAATGTATATCTCAGAAATAACTAAATTTCCTTGTCAATTGCATTATTATGAACTTTCATCAACCGTGGATGTGGTCTAGGAAATAAACAATGGGGAGGGTCTGAATTTGGGCAGTGGAGGCATCTGCCCCCAGCCGTGGTACAGGCAGAATTGGCAGGGCTTGGTGGCTGCCTGGATGCAGGATACTTCTGTGCCTTGGATACCTGGTGGGCTGATGATTGTAGGTAGACATTCAGCCTTGCTTCTCTGCCATTTAGAATCTTGTCCTCCAGGGCAAGGGTTGCAAAGTCAAATATTTTTCAAGAACTAGGCCATGAACATACGTGAGTGACGTGGGTCACTGAGGGACAGTGGAGAACCAGGGAGCTATGGCTTGTCCAATGAAGGTGGTGCTGCCCCCTCAGGGCCATTTCTACCGCATAAGATGAAGATTCAGTACTGCTGGATCTTCTCATTATTCAAGGGAAGCTGGGAAGCTGGATTTCTTTTAAATGTTTAGGTTCTTTTAAAACAAATGTTTTAAGTTCTCCTGATTTTTAAACTTTTTCAACAAATTAAAAAAAATACAGGGCTTCCCTGGTGGCGCAGTGGTTGAGAATCTGCCTGCCGATGCAGGGGACACGGGTTCGAGCCCTGGTCTGGGAAGATTCCACATGCCACGGAGCAACTGGGCCCGTGAGCCACAACTACTGAGCCTGCGCGTCTGGAGCCTGTGCTCCACAACAAGAGAGGCCGCGATAGTGAGAGGCCCGTGCACCGCGATGAAGAGTGGCCCCCGCTTGCCGTAACTAGAGAAAGCCCTCGCACAGAAACGAAGACCCAGCACAGCCAAAAATAAATTAAAAAAAAAAAAATACAGTACTGGCCAAATGAAACACATTTCAGGTGGGATGTGGTCCTCAGGCTGCCTGGCCAGTCTCTGGGCTGTTTGGCCTCCATCCAACGTTCAGTGTATTGTTGCTGGGTTTGAGCTCACACCTGTCAGTCTCGGAGATCATCCTTTCTCCTTTTGTATTCCTTCTATATCAATTGAAGAATTCATCTCATTCAACACATTCTTGGTAAGTGCCAGCTGTAGGCCGGGTATGCAGGGTGGGCATACATACTGCTGATCTCACTGCCTAGTGGGGAGACAGACCGTAGTAGAGTAGTGACAAATCACTCTGGAAGGAGGTACATGGTCCCATAGGGGGATCTGACACAGAGATCAGGGGAGGCTTCGGGGAGGCTTCAGGGAGGATGTGACGAGTTGAAGAAAGCTGCTCTTGTTCTAGCACAAGTAGGAGCCACTAGGGTTTCGGGCAGAGGAGGGGCATGATTTGTGTTTGTAGAAGATCACTCTGGCCAAGAAGCTGAGGATATTTAGGAGGGGCAAGAGTGGGGTTGGGGAGCCCAGATAGGAAGCCGTTGGGGTCACACAGGTGAAGACGATGAGGTTAGGATGGGGGGGAAACTGAGTGGAGAAGGCGGGCAGTGGGTGCGATTGAGAGGCACCGGGGGCGGGGTGGGGGACGAATTGACGACACTTGTTGCTGAGCTGGACTTCGTTCTAATCCTTCCCACGTGCCTTTCTTCTGCAGGTTGCCATGTAACCCATGCTCCACTCCCTCCCTTCCCCCTCGTGCTCCCTCCCCCAGTGTGCCCCACACGTCTGCGTTCCTTGCGTGCCCTGCCCCCTCCCGGCCGCCCCTGAAGTCCCTCAGCGCTGCTGGATTCTGGAGGGATGCGAGCTGGTGGCTGGTGCCTCCTCAGGCCGAGCCTGACCACGGTTCAGTGGCCACAAAGAGAGCAGGGCCAGTTCCAGCGGGCAAGGAATGCCACTAGCAGTGCCAGGAGATGGCGTGTCCGGAACGCGCTCTGATACTGCAAGGGGCGCCCTAGCCTCTGTCTCTTAGAAAAGACCGCTGTCATTTCCATAGGTTAATGGCTCTCTTGGCTGATGTTTCGGATTGCGGATGCTGACTCAGAGCACGTGTTCTTAGTTAACTGGCAAATAAAGACGCAGACGTAGAGAATGGACTTGAGGACCCGGGGAGGGGGAAGGGTAAGCTGGGACGAAGTGAGAGAGTGGCATGGACATATATACACTACCAAATGTAAAACATAGCTAGTGGGAAGCAGCCGCATAGCACAGGGAGATCAGCTCGGTGCTTTGTGACCATCTAGAAGGGTGGGATAGGGAGGGTGGGAGGGAGATGCAAGAGGGAGGAGATATGGGGATATATGTATATGTATAGCTGATTCACTTTGTTATACAGCAGAAACTAACACACCATTGTAAAGCAATTATACTCCAATAAAGATGTTAAAAAAAAAAAAAGCCTCATCCAGTGGCCCTGCACACCCGTCTTTCCTTGTCACTTATGCTGCTATATCCACCAGCCAGTTCTGCTCAGTTGGGCTCAAGAGGAGTGTGGCCAAATTCTATATTTATTTTTATGCCCCTTCTGCTTCCATAGAGACTTGAGAGGCATTTACTAAAAAGGCCTGCATGCCATAAACCAGTTAAAACAAGGCCACTGGTCCAGAGCCAAGTAATAAAAGAATAAAGAGAGGAGGGATCTGATGATGCCAGAAACCTAGGCCAGACTACTGTTAATTGAGAATAATACTGTGATAACTCCACCCCTAAACCTCATTACACCTGGTACAATGGGATCATTCATTCATTCATTCAAAAAATCTTTATGCAGTTCCATATTAGGGGTTGTTAACCCAAAGCAGTAGTCCTCCAGACACCTTGTTAATGCCCATTTAATCCTTGCAACAATCTATTGAAAAGGTGCCATTATTTTCTTCTCTTTACAAATGAGGAAACTGAGGCCCAGAGAGGCTAAGAAACTTGCCCAAGGTCACACAGCTAGTAAGTGGTGGACCAGGACTCAAATATGGGCCTGCAGTTCCCAGAGATGCTCAAGCAATTCATATTCTGTGTCCTCACTATTTTTAAACACAGCTGGGTGCAGGAGGTAACCAAAAAATGCAAGCAATTGCCACTGTCCAGATACTTCTAATTAGGGAGGGAGCTTACCTGTGTAAGGCCACACTCCTTCCACAATAAGAGCCAATAATATAATAATAATAACTATTACTACCACTTATTGAACACTTATAAGGCACCTGGTACCGTGTTGAACACCTTAACATAAATTAATTTATGCAGTTTTCATGAACACCCTGTAAGGTAGGCATCAGACATGGTGTCCATTTTAGAGATGGGAAACTGAGGCTCAGAGAGTGGTTTAGTCAGTTGTCCAAGGTTATAGACAAGAACAGTATTTGAACGTTGGTCTAGCCGGCTGCACTGCAGCCTTATTCTAGCCACTCTGCTACATCCCCAAATTCCTACCTAGAAAGAGTACACACTGACAAAGATTGGGAGAGGTACTAGCTTGAGGGAGAACAGAAGAACTTCATGTAACTGGCGGCATTTGAGATGGGCCTGGAAGGTTGAATAGGATGTCTACAGAACAAAGGACAGGAATAAGTACATGAGGTCTGCAGGAAAGCAGCAATCAGGCCCAGGAGGACTTGAATGGCCCTGCTGACTGGAGCAGTGGGCGTTTGGAAAAGACTGGTGGGAATAAAGTTCAGATGGTAGGAAGCCGTCAGCCAGCAGGGGCCCTCGGGTACCCCTTGAAGAGCCTGGACCCCATCCTGAAGGCAGTGGGAGGGCTGCAGCAGGATTTGAGCCCAAGGATGACATAACTGGAGTGATATTTTCAAAAGTTCCACAAAGGAGTCTAAACCGGATGGCTGAGAGGCAGGGAGAATGCTGATGAATAGCGTGTGGAAGAAGCTAACAGGGTCTCAACTAAGGCAATTACAGTGGGAATGGAAAAATCAGGGATTAATCTGAGCGACTCAGTGAAGGACTCGAGTAGGCGATAGATGGGCCATGACAGATAAAGAGGAGAGAGCTGGGACCAGGAATCTTGAATACCTTTCTGAACCTCACCCTCCAAAGACACAGTTCTTCCTTAATGGGCTGAAGTGATGTTTCTATTAAGGATCTGCCCCCTCTACTTGCCAAGAAGTGATGAGAAATGGATTGGATCCTGAAGCTGCCTGGGGCTTTCCTGACATGATCCTGCATGCATGCCTGGCAGATAGGGTTGTGAGCCTGGCAGGAGACTCAAACACACTGCTTAGCCAGCTGTGGTTACAGGTTGGAGTTGGGGGTAAAACTTCAATGAGCTGGAGTGTCAAGGGAGAGGGGTTTCTGGCTCACCAGCTGCTCCAATAACTGAGTGCAAACCAGCCTCCCTCCTTACTTTCAATCCCTGTGCAAAATTCATCTAGAATGTACTCAGCTTGATAAATATAATAGACTGAACAGAACCAGATCTTTGGTTCTAGAATCCTGGGCCTTTTCTGTCCAGTATGGTAGCTGCTACCTACATGTGGCTATTTAATTTTTAATGAAATAAAATGGAAAAATTTAGTTCCTCAGTTGTACTAGCCACATTTCAAGTGCTCAATACCTACCTGTGGCTGGTGGTACCATACGGTGCAGAAAATAGGTTATTTCTATTATTGTAGAAAGTTCTACTGGCTGGCACTGTCCTCGACTGTCAGAATCACAAGGAGCCTTTCAGATGAGCTGGTCCAGCGTCTCTCATTTATAGACCAGGAGTCTAAGGCCCAGGGGGTTGGAAAGATGTGCTCACAGACACACAACCGACAGGTGGAAATTGGAGCCAAGTGTTTCACTGCCAAGCCTAGCGGGTGTCTCTGAGCACTTTATGCTTTCTCCATGCACCAAGGTTTATTATTATTTCAGGTTAAGTATTTTCCCCTTTCCCCTGCTTTCACATCTCTAAGAATAGAGACACTTTTTTCTGAGATGCTGAAACTCTTTCCCAGGAATATAGTTCCCCTTTCAAAAAGAACTAGCAACCACCAAACTCAGAATCTCCTCGTACTCCAAGCATTTGAGTCAGTAGGAGCCCAGACCTCAGGCTGTGGCCAAAACTGCAGCAGAAATAATCACACAGGAAGTCACAGACCAGGAGTTCAGGCCCCTGGACACTTTGGGGACCTCTGTAGGTTCCCTGTCCCCCATCACATATTGTCCAATCCAACCTGGTCCCTGTTTCCACACCCGTGTGTCACTCCGACTTACCAAGACCTGAGTGACCACCCAAATGCCTGTTCAAGGTTTTTACTATGAAACCAAGCCCTGCAGCCCAGGGCCAGGAGTGCCACCCCCTGTTGGACACAGATGGCCACCGTCTTCCATGTTTGGATGGTCCTTCCAAGTTAGAGACGTCACAAGCTATCCTCCTGCCCAGCCCATCTCTCTTATTTGATGGATGAGGAAGCCCTGGGCATAGACTTTGGGAAGTATTTTTGCCCACCAGCACCAGGACCTCCTGGAGACTGGACCCAGTGCTATACATGTAGGGATTCTCAGAGGAACTCTATCCTCATATCAAAGCATTTGGATTTAAGTAACTCAGGTTTATAGGAAAACCTAGCTTGGGCCACGGCAAAGTAAGGAAACCTCGGGCATAATTGATGTTTGGGAGAAACTCCCACAGGTAGCAGGATCCTCCCCGAGGGGGGATTGGGAAAGAAGACACCTGCATTTCAAAGATGCAACTTTCCCTGAGGCCATTAAAGAAACTGGGCCTCACATCTGCCACTCACTGCCCGAGAGCAAGGCCTCCTTCTGGGGTGGAAGTGGGGACCCACAGGCAGAGCAGCCTGGGAAGAGGGTGACGCTTCCAGAGAGAAGAGGCCAGGAGTTGGACACAGTGACCCAGAGGCCAGGCAGTTTGTGGAATGAATTGCACTGAATGGTACCCTCCCTACTTTGTTGGGGAAACTTTTACCATACGATCAAAACAGGGTATGTCAGGTGACGACTGGGAAAATGATTCACAATAAAACAATTCTCTTTTTGGGTTTTGTAAATTTTAACCTATGAATGCAATGATCTCAATTTGGCTAAACAGAAAGTTCCTAAGATCATTTGATATATATCTTCTCAAGCAATTTGTCGAGATAAGTTTACTTCCAAATAGTCCTTTCCTTTAGCCATCCATAAGTAACCAGACACACCAACCAGCATCTTGCCGGAATGGAAACAATCAGTGGCTTTGGCTTTAAAAAACCTGGGCTAGAATTCCAATTCTACTACTAATGTGCTGTGTGATTTTGGCAGATAGCCTAATCTCTGTGCATCTCCGTCTCCTTCTCCCACGTGGAAATGGGGATAAGTCTATCTCCTTCACAGAGTCATTGGGATAGAATGCATGTGAAAATGCCTTTCATGATGCCTGGCATATTGTAAGCGCTTGGTAAATGTTGGTTAAAGAAAATCTGCTTTGCTTTTATATATAGAATGGATAAACAACAGGTCCTACTGTATAGCACAAAGAACTATATTCAGTATCCTATGATAAATCATAATGGAAAAGAATATAAAAAAGAATGTATATATATGTATAACTGAATCACTGCTGTACAGCAGAAATTAACACAACATTGTAAATCAACTATACTTCAATAAAAAAATACTGATTAAAAAAAAGAAAATCTGCTTTGGCAACAAGCCCCCTTTGTCTTCTGATTTTCCCCTAAGACTATGGTAGCTGAGTCACTTTTATGAGCCATTTGGACACCAAGTTTCAGAAATAACAGGAGCAGCAATAAAAGCACGCCAACACCGTCACTTGTGCAGCTTAGCTTTGCTCCAAGGTTAATTAGCATCTGGATGCACTTCCAGTCTTGGTCTAAATGCCTTGGTAAAATGGAAGGTCCAGTGACCGGTTCTGGAGTCCACCTGGGGGATGCCCTCCCTCCACCCCAGCCCTCTGACTCCAGAGCTGACTTTAGGTCTCCCCACGTGCTCTAGGAGCCAAGTTTTAGGCCTCATTCATTGTGCTGTGTAGAGCAGGGGTTGGCAGACTACAGCTCACAGGTCAAATCCAGCTGCTGCCTGTTTTGGTAAAGAAAATTCAACCAGAACACGGCTACACCCAGTTGCTTCTATATTGTCTGGGTCTGCTCTGTGCCCCAAGGGCAGAGCCGAGCTGTTGCAGGGCAGAGGCTGTACGGCCTGCAAAGCCTAAAATAGTGACCATCTGGCCCTTTAACAGAAAAGGTGTGTTGCAGAGGAGAACGAACACACTGGAGTTAGGAGCTCTGGGTCCTACCTGGACCTGGTAGCTGGCTTGCTTTGCACCCCTCTCACCTCCACCTTAGCGCCACTTCATTCTATTGCCCAGTCTCTCTGGGTGCTCCTGCCCATGCTCAGTGACCCCCTCCCTCTTTGAGAGAGGACTGCTGCATCTTAGAGGCCATGCAGACACCAGATGGTCACGCAGGGAGCAGAGATGACTTCTTGACAGGGTATCTTTAAAGCAGTAACGCGACACATCCCTGTTAGCAAGAGAGAGCAGTGACAAGGAGTCCAAAGGCAGCTACTCCTCTCTTTTAGAAGGAGGGGAGCTACTTATGGACCCTGAGTAATTGACTGATGGTTGTTCTGATGGCCGTGGATCTGAGGATGTCGTGGGGGAAACTTGTGTATTGCACCTGCCCCTGCAGCGGGTGGATGAAAGGTCTGGACAAGGAAGCGCTCTCACTCTGGGGCGCTTGGCCCTGAGGACCATGGCTTCTAGTGCAGCAGGAACCCCAGCTCTTCAAGCTCTGTGAAGAACTGTTTGAAGCCTCCTCGCTGCAGGGAAGCTGTGGTCGGTGGCCGCCTTGGGAAGGCTACGCTCCATGGAGACCCCAGCCTCCAGCACCGCACTGGGGCCCACCTGAGAGAGAGTAGCCAACCTAGTAGGCATCTTCCCAGAGCCTGTGGTTTATGGCCAGTCCAGCCTGGCCCTTCCAGTGGTCATCCAGTGGTCGGTGGGGACCCTCCTGTCACTGCACATGAGAGTGAGGTGAGAAGCAAGGGACTCACCTGCAGCTGAAGCGTACCTTACAAATGGCTCGCCTCTGGGGGGAGGGCGCCCCCATGGCTCTGCAGATTCTCATGACTTTGACCTGCGTTTTGATTTTCAAGTTTTCTTAGTGGGGCCACTTTCTTTCTGCAGCACGTGGGAAACTGCATCTCTCTCTTTTGGGTCCTGGCCAATAAATGAAATGAATAAACTAGTAAATGAGGTTGCATATTTAGTGAATCTACTGTTGTCAGGTTATTTCACTGAATTACAGTGGGCCCTGGTCTAGTGTTTTGTTAACTACACCTGTGACTCACTGATGGTCTGTGAAGTCATTTTAGTGGGTTTTAATCAGCCCGAGATACACACACACACACACACACACACACACACACACACACACAGAGAGAGAGAGAGAGAGAGAGAGAGAGATTGAAATGAAACAATAGAAATTAGAAAAGACAAGCATTTTTATGGGAAACTTGGGTCTCTGTGTATATGTACTTGTGTCTTGGGTTGCAAAATGTACAATGTAATTCTTCCTTGGGTTGTACTCAAGAATTCGAGCCCCTGGTCTGTTCCAGAGCTTGCCTTTTCAGATGGGGAACCAGGGACCTGAGAGAGCTCGATGACTTGTTTTGGGTCACCTAGCCAGTGAGTGGTCGTGCTGAGAGCAGAGCCTGAATAGAGATGCACCCTGTTTAGTGAGAACAAAGCCCTAATCCTGCCATGTCAAGCCCTTGCAGGAGACTCTCCTGTGGGGGAAGAAGCGGCCAAATGATTCGGTCCTGTCTGTCTGGGGGACTGTCACCAAGCATCACAGTCAGGACTTGGGAAACTTCTCTCAGCCTAGTGCTGGTTGAGGGTGGATAAAGGACCCCAGATTCGCTGCTGGGGGGTGGGTGGTCGAGACGAGACTCAGGTCCACGTTGAGGACTAACGAAGGGCATCTATGGATCCTGAGTCTAGCTAAGCTTGCTCCCAGCCAGCTTGTCCTAATCATGTGGTTCTACCAGGAAAACAACCTTGAGTGAGACCTCCTCCTTCTAGCTCGCATTTCCCTCTGCGGGCGGGACACCATACCCAGCCCCCATGCTCCCAGGAGCTCCGTCCCAGACACAAGACTTCTGGGTGTCTAGAAAGTGTCTCTTCGCTTTCTGCAAATGACCTTTCTCTACAGGTGAGGACGTGTTAGGTGGGCCCCCATGTACCACAGGGGTGTAGATCTACACTCACAGACTCACTCCCACATCGGATTCAACACTCTAATCCCGGGGGTGAGAGGGTCGGTTCCTCACAGGGTCCCGGTGTCCGTGCTCCCATCCCGGGCTCTTTCTCCCCAACCTCTGACCGTGTGAGGAAGACCTTGTAAACATGACTAATTCCTCAATGAAGGGTGTGGATAGTGATACTAAGTGGGGCAAATAAACACTATACGAAGATAAGTGAATTATGAGGAAACGTCTGGTTTTCAGAATTTTTTAGATTTCAAAATTACACGTAAGCTCTTTGTAGCTTTGTACTGTTTTATGAAAAGTAGTTTTATTAGCAACTGAATCCTACTTTCTGGGATGTGGTTCCTCCCCAATAACTCCCAGGGCAGATTTTATAATCCTCATTTCCCACAAGAGAAAAGGAAAACTCTGTGGCTTAAAAAACTTAGTAAAGCCAGAACCTGCACTTCTGTTTTACTCCAAAGTGCTGGTTTTCATTATACCACATTTCGCATGGTCTCTTTTCTTGTTCTTCCAAGTCACTGCTTCTCAATCTCGGCTGCACATTGGAACTACCTGGAGAGCTTTAAAAAAATACTGGTGTCTGGATCCCACGTCCAGGGATTCTGATGTCATTGGTTTGGGTGTGGCCTGGGCATCAGAATTTCTAGAAAAAAGTTCCCTAGAAAACTTCTAGGGAAAAAAGTTCCCTAGAAGATCCTCCTGTGCAGTCAAGATTAGAAGTTGTTCTTGATGGGGATTCAAGGGGGAAGCATTTTGCTCTAGATGTTTCTAATTACTGCATTCAGAACTGTTCCTTTCCTTAGAGCAGTGGTTATCAGATTTGAGCGTCCATCAGAATCTCCTGGAGGGCTTTTGAAATGCAGATTTCTTGGCTCCAACCCCAGATCCAAGAGTCGAGCAAATGCCATGAGGCCACCGTGTGTTTGGACTGTCAGAGCCACTTCTTCACTATCGAGGAGTTGCAGTAGAAAGTGAGGTTTGCGATGCTCCCGATCGGAGGCTGGCAAACAACAGTCCCTAGGCCAAATTCAGCCTCCTGCTTGACTTTGTAAATAAAATTGTATTGGTACACAGCCATGCTCACTCACTGATGTATTGTCTGTGACTGCTTTTGTGCTACAATGGCAGAGTCGAGTAGTCATGACAGAGATTCATGGTCTGCAAAGCCTGAAAGATTTACTATCTGGCCCTGTACAGAAAAAGATGACTGACCCTGCACTAAATGTTCAGGGTCTGGATTGGCAGTGGAATCAGCCACAGATAAAATGATTTTTAATTGAAGTATAGTTGACTTACAGTGTTGTGTTAATTTCTGCTGAACAGCAAAGTGATTCAGTTATACATATGTATACAAATTCTTTTTCCTATTCTTTTCCATTATGGTTTATCCCAGGATATTGAATACAGTTCCCTGTGCTATACAGTAGGACCATGTTTTGTTTATCCAGTCTATACATAATAGTTTGTATCTGCTAACCCCAAACTTGTGGGAAGAGAATCTCTTGTGTGAAGGTGGAGGTGAATGTGAAAAGGATGAGATGGAGGATTTGATTCTCCAGGATTCTGAGTTTATGCTTTCTGAGTGTCAGTGCTTACAATTCCTAAATTGTAGTTGCAAAAAACAGTGCAACCTAAGTTCTGGTGCAGTAAAAGGGGTCAGGGAAGTATGTTCTAATGTCCTTTATGAGCCAGTGTACATCCATTCAGTAATATTGGTCTCTTACGTATATCTGCTGTCCCCTTTGGTTATAATGCAATGCTTCTTAAGAGACTTCATCTTAGTTTTGGAGACAGAAAGACAAAGAATATCAGAATAAGGGCCATGACTCCAATAAAGATGTTAAAAAAAAAAAAAAAAGACTAAGAGCCATGGAGCTATGGCTAGATTCAGAGAAGATCTTTGAAGAGGTTGACCAACCAGTGAAAGGGACTTATTAAGAATGGATCCTACCTTACCTGAAACTGTAATAACCAGCCCATTGTTCTGTGGCTTAGATTCCATATCTTATTTATACCAGGTTAAGCATCATATCTGGCAAAATAAAATTAAGTCTTTGCTATATGTTCAGTTTGCTACTACCTTCCATCTCTTGCTTCTTTTGGCTCTATACCTTCGCCTTTTGCCATGCATCCTCTTGCATGTGCCCCTCCTGTACCACACCAGCATAGCTCACATGTTTGGGAGTTTGTGTTGTCCAAGGGGATGTTGTAGTTTGAACCCAGCCAATGGTGCTTCCTTTGACTGAGGCCATAGATGGCTCTGGCAACAAGCAAATCGCTGAGTGTACTTTCTTTTCCCAGATCCTGTGCATCAAATCTGAGAACAACAAGCTGGTCATGCAAATAGACAAGGCCAAGCTGACTGCTGATGACTTCAGGACCAAGTGAGTTGGGGTACCGCACTTGGGGGAGGGCCCAGACGTCTACCTGGACTTCTCTCTGGTGAGGCACTTGGTATCGGAGATGTAATCGACCAAGATCCCAAACCAACAGTTACAGCAGGAGTAAACAGAGGGCATTAAGCCCAAGGTCTTGAGAAAACACCCCTGGCCACCTGCAGTTGTTTAACTTTTATAATTTACAACGTGATTTGGAATGCATCCTCCACTTGATTCTATGTAAGAAGAACCGGGTGAAGTGGGCAGGGCAGTGATGGCATCTCCTTCGTGAGGACGCAGAGGCTCAGAGCCCTGATGGGACTTGCCAGAAGTTGCAGGGCTGTCGAGTGGTAGAACCAGAACTTGGCCCCGCATTTCCTACCCCGAGGTCATTTCATACGAAACTCCGCTGCCTTGGTAAAGGATGTGTTTCCACACTGGAGCTCGACCAATTTGTGAGCACTAGTAATTCATGACAGAAATCACGGTCCACAGCCTACAGTGGAGGCATGTGAAGGTCAAAGGGTTTATACTCCCTAGAGGGTCCAACGTAGGAGCAGGAAAGGACATTATATTTTATTGTCTCTTTTCTGGGCACTGTGGACGCCTCGCTCCTCCAGAGCTAAGGAAGCCGTTTCCTCTCTCCCATTCTGCCAGTTAGGCTTCTAATCTGGGAGAGAATCCAGGGTGCATCTCAGTTGGGGGCGTGGAAGAGGACGGTTTGCAGTGAGCACACCTGGCTGCTCTGTAGCCTCCCCTTTGGCCATCTGCCCATGAGCGCAGCGTTGACCACGGTCCATCCTGGTATCCTCAGTACCGGCCACTCTGCCTGGTTGCCTTAGGTGCTTAGTACTGAATGAGTTGGAATCACCCTGCTGTTTCTGTGCGCGCACGACACAGGAAACGTCAACTCACAACTGGAGCGCAGAGGGCAGGCCAGCAAGTCATGCTGTAGGTTGTGTCCTGGGGCCCCTCTGCTCTCTAACCCCGACTCCTGCGCCTGCCCTGGTGAAGGCGCCAGACGGAGCACTCGCTCTGCCAGCTGGGGAGGGGCCCGACGTCTGTGGGCTGCGCAGGGCGCCGGACGACCTCACACTCGCCAAGGCCGACCTGGAGTCCCTGAAGGAGGAACTGCTCTGCCTCAGGAAGAACCACGAGTAGGTGCGGGGCCCTTGGTGTGACACGTGGAGACGTCCTGGGGGTGACCTCAGGCTCCTTTGGAGGACGCAGTGAGGCTCTTCCTCCTGCTCGGGGTGGAAGCTCGTGCCTCGTTGTTAAGCCTTGAAGGCGAGCTCTGGCTTTCCGTGGGGCCTCGCCCACTGAAAGGCTCTGGAAGCTGCTATGCTGACGCAGGCAGCACCGCATCCTCAGAGGAGGGCAGGGAAATCGCTGGAGGGGATGGGAAGTGGGAGGTGAGGCTTTGAGTAGAGGGCAGTGGGGGCCCCATGAATGGGACATCTTCCTATGTCCACAGGAAGTCCACGCTCTGAAGTGTCAGCTGGGGGACCACCTCCGGACTGAGCTGGACGTGGTGCCCGCTGTGGACCTGGGCAGGGTGCTGGAGGAGGTGCGGTGCCAGTACGAGGCCCTGGAGGTAGAGCTGCAGGCTCAGCTCACGCTGGTGAGTTCCTTTGTGGGCGTGGAACACTCAGCTGGGCTCCCGCCTCCCATGGGCAATTCTCAGGTTCAGTACATGCCTCCCTTAGATACAGACCAGGGACCCAGCTTTAACCTGACTTCCTCACCTTTGCAAGAACATTCATGCGGTGAGGGAGGTTCTGCCAATGTCTCCTAAGGTCTACGAGGAAGAGTCACAGCGCGTTGCTAGTGGTCACAGCTGAGGACTGGAGTTTTCTTGGGGCCTGGCAATGGCTTGGGGTGGCATAGTCTTCCTGAAGAGGCTGAGGAAAGGGTCGATGACTCTTAACCTCTTTCCCTCTTTCTTTGGTCTGCAGAACTCGCTGTGTGAATCCGAGGCCCGCTTCGGCACTGAGCTGGCCCAGATGCAGAGCCTCATCGCAATGTGGAGGAGCAGCTGCCCGAGATCCGGGCTGACCTGGAGCAACAGAGCCAGGAGTACCAGACGCGACTGGACGTCAAGGCCTGGCTGGAGGGTGAGATCGCCACATGTCGGAACCTTCTGGAGATTGAGGACCGTAAGTATGGAGCCTGATGTTGTTTGTGTCAATATCATGTGTAAAAGCAGAGACTTCTTATTAGGAATGACCCAAAAGGAGGGGTGGCATTGCAGACCCCACCTCTGGGGACAAACTTCCTACCCAGTAAGCCTGGTGGGCTGCCTGGACGTAGAGGAGGGTGTGCAGGGCCTCTGCAGCTCGTGCCGTCCATATTGTGGCCCATGTTATGCTCCCAGGTGCTAGTCACTCCCACAGGGGCTAAAATACGGAGGGCTCTGTGCATTTAGGTTTTGCTAAATTCCCTCTGGAATATTCCAGGAGCTTCACTCTCAGCATTTAAAAATATTGCATGGGACGGTGGTACCTATTCTCTCATTTTAGTTCCTCAATAACGCTGTGGCAAAGGTAGGACAGATAGTACACCCCTGTGAGCAATAAGGAACAGGATCAGGGGCTGTGTTTAAATTAAGAGAGTGGCCGGCCTCGGCCTGCTCCTGCTCCGCCAGCCTTTCTGCCTTTCCGCCGTGTTCCTTTCCATGTGGGAGAGGACAGCGGCTTTGCACACAGGCGCTCTGAGCGCTGGCCGCAGCCTCACTGTGAACTCCGGGCAAGTCACTCCCCTCTCTAGGCCTAGAGGGACCTCTACTGTCTAAGCCCCCTTTTCTCTTCCAATTCTAAAGTGCCTATTTATTTTGGATTTTCATGCACTTCTCATGCCAATATTTAAGCACCTTTTTTTCTTCTGCAGGCTCCCCTGCGACATGTGCGCGACCCTAGCCTCCAGCACCTGTGCGGCCCCTGCACCCTCTGCTCTCCCTGCCTTTTCGGGCCTTCTCGGGCCTCCTGTGGGCCTTGTTCATCGCCTTGATGCTGAATGACTCCTCAGCCAGAGATGCCAGAAAATGGGAAATGTCTGTAGCCCCTTGGCTGCATCCCCCAGTCCTGCCATTGGAGGTCTTTCTTCCCCAGCCAGCCTGGGGGACACTGAAGCCGGGCAGTGTTTCTCTGTTGATGGGCTTTCCAGCCCAGCAGCTCAGCCCCGGCCCCTGGATTTGTGCTTCCTCTCTTCAGGATGTCCTGACTGTTCCATTTTCTCTCTTCTGCTGCCTCCTGATCTCTCTGAGATGGGGCGGGTAACCTCGCTTTTATTTTGCTAATAAACTTTACTTCTGCAGCATAAGGAGTCCTGTGCCCGCTGGTCTGTTTCTCCATCCCATGCTGAGAGTGATGTAACCATTCCTGTAGAAGCAGGGGTTGTGGCTCACTCACCAGAGTGGTTCTGGAAGATGGCAAAGCCAGTGAGGACCGTGGTTAAAAGTGGAACTGCAGCAAAATGGCACAGATGAGGGACACCCAGCTCTTGACCTGACCAAGCCTGTTTAGAGCCAGATTCACAGAGCCTTTAAAATACAGACTCGTTCAGAGTAAATAAAATCCCCCTTTAATCTGGATGAAGCCATCTGGTCTTTGTGCAAAGGAGAAACTCAGGTCAGAGGGTCTGCCTGGCCCCCCTAGAATACTCTACTTAATGTAAGCTTTTGTGATCACGTGCCCATTATGAGCAAGGCACCGTGTTGGGGCTTTATAGACACGGTGACACAGGGTCCCACAAAAACCCTGCAAAGAGGGAGCGGCTGTTACTATTTTCAGCTGGTGGCTGAATCAAGGCTTGAACCCCAGTTTCTTTGAAGTAGATCCAAAGCCCATACTTTGAAAGCTTTGAAGGGGCAAAAAATTAAACATGAGAAGGTTTAGGGTGGTTGTTCTAAAAGTGTGGTCCTCCATCCAGTAGTACCAGCATCCCCTGGGAACATGTTGGAAATGCAAATTCTTGGGCCCCACCCCAGACTTTCTTAATAAGCAGTCTGTTTCATGGAGGCTTCCAGGTGATTCCATGCACACTCAAGTTTAAGAATCACAGTGGGGCTTCCCTGGTGGCGCAGTGGTTGAGAATCTGCCTGCTAATGCAGGGGACACGGGTTCGAGCCCTGGTCTGGGAAGATCCCACATGCCGCGGAGCAACTGGGCCCGTGAGCCACAACTACTGAGCCTGCGCGTCTGCAGCCTGTGCTCCGCAACAAAAGAGGCTGCGATAGTGAGAGGCCCGCGCACCGCGATGAAGAGTGGCCCCCGCTTGCCGCAACTAGAGAAAGCCCTTGCACAGAAACGAAGACCCAACGCAGCCAAAAATAAATAAATAATTAAAAAAAAAAAAAAAAAAGAATCACAGTGTAAGGGGGGTTTATTTGTGAAGTAAGATCCCGACTGGCCAGACCCACTGCAGAAGAGATGGGCCTTACTCTCCTGATCTCATGGGTGAGGAACTCTTGATCCCATTGAGATAGTGCTGAATATGTTAAGTGATGGTAATTGCTGAGCCGGTCACACCATCAGTCTAGAAAAGGCCAATCAAACTCACCCACCCAAAGCTCCCCCACAGGCTCCACTGGCAAGTCCTTCTGGCAGCTGCCCAGCTTGGAACTTGCAGTCAATAGCCACATGAACCAGAAGCTCCATATTTAGGCAGCCATGGATGAGAACAGCATGTCTTCAGAAACCAGCATGAGAGCTGACCAAGCAGTGAGTTCCCCATCACTGGAGGCATTCAAGGAGGGCCTTTATAACCACCTGGTGGGGACATTGAGAAGGTCTCTCAGGCAGCTGATGGAGCTGGATGAGATGGTTGTAGGGGTCTTCTAGCCTCAAAATTTGATGACTCCCTTCTTTCTGGGTCTTATTAATCAGTGAAACTATAAGTGGAGCTAACACACTGACTCTAGCAGCTGGTTCTTGTCTTCCTTCTCTACTCCGTGAACTCTCTGAATCAGAGTAGCTTGCTGAGAAATTTACAAAGCCCAGCTGATGGTTGTTGAGTCCAGCCTGTCCTGATGCGGGAGTGACAACAGTCGCAAGTCCCAGGGGTGGAGAGAGCTTAAGTCAGGCCTTGGTTGCTGCACCTCCAACTGCTCTCAAGCCCAGAATCCTACCTGTTGGCCACCGTCTGTGTAGACAGGACTGATTTGCTTAAGAGCCATCAAGACTTCCATCATAGTAAGCTCTGGAAGGTCAGAGGCTGTCTACCCTTTCCTCCCTTCCCCTCCACTGTGCCTCTGCTCTTTTTCCCAAGCGTAAAGGTGTCTGGGTACAGGTGATGCATCCCTAAGGTACTTACCCAAGAGTAGGTCCCAATAAGAAAGAGCAATCTTGATCAGTCTTAATTTAGCACCTGGCCCAAACACCTTCACCTCTTCCTTTGTACTTAAACAGCTCCTTTCATCCAACAAGTTCAAAGCTGTCTAACAAAATAAAGCCATTTATTCTTGCACCACCATGTTCTTCTCATGTAAGGAGAGGGAGAGAAGGTGAGTCATTCGGTGACAGGGGGATTCTTCTGGTGACATGAAATGAGTCAGTGGGGCCCCAGGATGATTGACCTGTGTTTCTTAAGTTCATATCCAATGCCCTGACTGTCATCTATAATTAAAATATTAGCTTTGATGAGACACTGTTTGTGTGTGTGTGCGTGTATGTGTGAAGTGGCTTGCGTTCCTCGGAAGAAATGCTGGGTAAAGGGGTTGATTGTGCTTGGGGAAGTGTGAAGAGCTTCCCCAGAAACCAAACAATCCATCATTACCATCATCACTACCATCACCGCCACGACAATTATCCTTTTCATCATCACCACCATCAGCATCGCATAGCTTCATCATCATTGTCATGGACGCTCACACTCATTGAGCTCTTACTATGAGCCAGGCACTGATCTAAGTTAGGGATAAGTTTATATACATATACTCATCTAATCCTTACAGCAATCCGATGAAGCCAATGTTATTGTTATCTCCATTTTGCAGATGAGGACTCAAGGCTCAGAAAAGTTAGGTAACGTGCCCAAGTTCACACAGCTACTAGATGGGGAAGCCAGGGTTCAGATCCAGGCAGCCTGCCTCTAGCAACTGTTCTTTCAACCATTGTGCTTTACAGAGGCCAAGTCTCAGACTGTGTCAGTAGGATGACAGAACCATAATCACCTCAACGTTTTGATTCTTTTTCCTTGCATGAAATAAGAGAGTGTTTATGCCAGAGAATTCTTTCATGTCTGAAAATTTATGCCATAAAGGGTGGTGCAAAGAATGAACGTTCTATGGTATCTGAAAATAGCATGAGGACCTGGCAATTTTTTAAAAAAATCTCAATAATATTTTATTTTATTTATTTATTTTTTAACATCTTTATTGGAGTATAATTGCTTTACAATGTTGTCAGTTTCTGCTGTATGACAAAGTGAATCAGCTATATGCATACGTATATCCCCATATCCCCTCCCTCTTGAGCCTCCCTCCCACCCTCCCTATCCCACCCCTCTAGGTGGTCACAAAACATCGAGCTGATCTCCCTGTGCTATGCGGCTGCTTCCCACTGGCTATCTATTTTACATTTGGTAGTGTATATATGTCAATGGACCCTGGCAATTTTAATGGTGGGGAATCACCAAAGAAGGCCAGTCCATCCTCTGTCATTACTATGACCACTTTGTCCATTGAGGAAGAGAAGACGAGAAATAGTCAGAACCCCTTATGTGTGTTCATCATTTCACCATTTACAAAGCCCTTTCATATGTGTTATCCAATTTGAGCCCCTACCCCCAAACCCTGAGAGAGACAGAACAGACTTCACAATCCCCATTTTGCAGCGGAAAAAGTTCAAGGTTAGGGAGGTGAGACGAACTCCGCCCCCCCAGTCTCACAGCTGGTCTCACTCAAGCCCAAGTCTTCTCATTCCCGGCCCGTTGCCCTTTACCTGCATCAAACTGCTAAGGACGTTGCTGGATAAAACTTCCCGTTCAGACCCACTCTCCTAGGCTGGCTCGAGGTGGTTGAGACGGATTTTGCAGGGCCCGGGAATCTCCCCAAGGATAATCTTTCTGGTGTTTCCTCCCACCCTGCAATGTCCTCCCCACCCAACCACATTGCAGGCTGAGCTTCTGGCCTTTGGTTATCTCCTGGCCTTCCTCAGCGGAGGCACCACCTGTAGGCTAGTTTTTGTACCCAAATCTCCCTTACCTCCCTGACCCCTTCTCCCACCCCTGGCTTTCGGACATCCTAAGCACGTGCCTTGGTCATTCACATTGGCTCCAAGGCCCTCCACCAAGATACCTCTACCCCCATTAGCTCTCTCTGATCCTGAGGGTGGGGGACTGTGTCTACTCACCAGCAGGGTCACTCGTCACCTCCATTTCTCTCCACTAGTCTCATTCCCTTTTCTAGAAAGAGGAAACTCTTTCACTTGTTTGACTTAGCATTGCCTCTTTTCTTTCTTCTGCCCCACACCCCAACCCTGGAAGCCTCTTTCACCTGCTTTGAAACTCATCTTAACGACCACAGATCCTACGGGGATGCTGAAGGGCCACCACCCTGTGGTCTCCAAAGCAGCAAGAACCAGTATCAAAATAACTCATTACCAGGCTTGGTTGAAGAAAAGATTCTTAGAGGGATTAGGATTCTAATGAGATGAGTTGTTTGAATCCTACCTCGGAGTCACCTAGAGAGTGGAATCACGAATAAATCTCCTTTGGGGGACAGGGAGATAATCTGAAATGGCCTCATCCCTCACCTCCTGGCTGAGAATCATGAACTGGGTTGAAATGGCCTGACTGGAGTTTGGGTCAGGGATGGGTGTGGGAAGAGTGGGAGGGGGGAAGGAAGGAATTATTTTTCTTCGGAGGGGAGGTGAAGGGCTCAATTATATTACTTTGCGTTAGAGTTAGTCCACAAGGCTGTCTGCTCAGCAGGACTGAGAGCATGTCATCTTCCTCTCCCCCACCAGTAGCCCCCTCCCCACCCACCCCCAGCCCCCATCCCCCCATCCTGCTGTCCTGGAACTATGCCAGGCGCTTGGTAGAAATTCAACAAATGATTGCTGCCCTTAATGTCATATATACAGTTTTCTAATTGCATTAAATACAAACATATTTCCAAACGTCCAGCTCACACCTTTTAAATATCTCACTTCCTTATCTTCTTGTTATTTCTCATATATTTTGGAGACCCATTTTAGCCTGAGTTGTTCATAAACATATAATCTACTAAGGGAACTGTGATTCTTCTGTTTCAATTTTGTCCCATGCCCAGCATGGAGAAGTTGCTCATTAGATGTATTTTGAAAAAACTGAAAAGTGGATTTGATAGTCCCTTGTCTGCTCAATTTCTCTCTGAATGAATCAAATTTGCAAGTATTTCAATTAAGAAATCAAGAGAGTACATGAAGTCTACTCCTAATATGTGTGAGGCCATGGAGACCTTATAACCCCATGGTCCCATCTTCTCCACTAATTCAAGAAGCAAGTTGACTCAAGCCTACTGATATTTTGAAAACATTGCAAGAGAGAAGCTAGATTTACAAGGGATGGTAGCATTATGTTTACTTACCAGCCATTTCATCTGCTGTCTTGCTCTTGAATTCTTGGGCCATTCACCTTCTGCAGGGAAAAAAGGAATCTCCAGGAGAAGCCAGCAGGTGACAGGTGTAACCTGTTCTTTGCTGCGTCTTCTGTGTGGTTGCCTATTGGCCATGACCTGAAGCCGTGCTGGCCAGACTACCCTTGTTCCTTTCTTCCTTTCTCCTCCCCACACTCTTACCATTCGGGAACAGGTAGCAGTGCCCCTTTTTGACATTTTGCAGCCCGGGTGTAGACAGCAGTGCATTTCTCAGCCACGAACAAATCTCAGACTGGATTGTGGAGATAATGCTCTGGTCTGGACCTCTTGGAACAATGTCATTTCTGTCTGAGGCCTCAGAAGCTGTGGTCCCATGTCTGTAGATCTTTTCTGAGTCTTCATTTACATCTTGCAGGACACTCAGCAGGGTGAACCACTCTTCTGTGCATCTATTCAGGTTGTCTTGGCTACTTCTCAGTTTTCCACGCTGCAGGTTCCCTCACTTGAAGATGGGCTAGCTTTGTCTGATCAGCATGGCTTGGCGTGGTTCTGAGGATTCCTTCCAGGCTTCCTCCTTGCCTCTTCTTCGTATCCTTATCTCTCTTATTAAACACACCTCTCCCTGTTTCCATCTCTCCCCATTTCTCTGCTCTCTCTGCATTGTATGCAAAGTCTCTTTTTGCTTTTTTGTCGACCCAATCCTTGAATCTTCTCATACTTAGAACCTAAACATTCTCCTTTGCTTAAAGCCTCCATGATGCTACACTGGCCAATCAGTAGATAAGACCGCAGAGCTTGGAGGACGCTGCTGGTATATAGTCTGTGCTCCCTGGTGGGGAGGAAGGCAGGGCTGCGGAAACAGAGACTTGCTGGAAAGCCAGTGCTTTGGAGCAGGCCGACAAGAGTTGGGAAGCACGAGGCCTGTGCTGTTCCCTAGGAGCGAATGCCCATCGGTCTGATTCACAGGGTTTTCCATTTGTCCCAAGCCCGGATGAGTGAGACAGGAGCTCCTAGCCTCGCGTCCTTTCTCCGGGAAGTCTCAGTGATGCCTGCCCACCTATTTCTCCCCCTTTAACTGCCTTGGAGGAAAACAAAGAGATTTTGATTTTATTATAAGTCTGGAGCTTTTGGTCTGAATGGCTTATAATAATAATAATGGTTATAATAAGCAGCGATAATGGTGTTGGAGAGGGTGGATGAAGGACCTTTCATCCAAGACTTAAACAGAGCACCACGTGAACACTATCATGAAAGCTTGATGGGGAGAAGGGCTCCAATAAGTTGTCAATAAAACTGCCTATGGCAGGAGCCAAAGCCGCAGCGGAGTTTGGGGTGCTGCTCCCCAGGGTGCAGGTGGTACCTAGTGGTGCCTGTAATGATGCAACTTCTGTATGTTCAGAACTTTGGTCACCCCTTCCTCAGACCTTCTGGTGCCTTCCTTCACCTCCCAAATCAACCCTAAATGACTCCAAGCTTGTCTTGCAAAATCCCCTGCCTAAGCCATGTCCCCTCATTTTCTCTCCAGGGTGCCCAGGTCCTTGGATTCAATGACATGACCACCACCCCGCCCCACCCCTTGGTATTTTTCAATGTTTGGTTCTTAAACCAGATTGCATGTAACACAGTAAGGCTGATGGTGGGAGCCTAGGAGAGGATACGGGGCATCTTCCTGGTGTGTCGATTATACTTGGAGGATTGGGCAAAACGTTAGAAAGTCTAACTGGGAATTTTAAAACATTTTATGTTAAAGCCAACACGATGTTTTCATGCTTGAGGAGGCTCCTTTGGGCTATCTCTTGACTTTTCCAATTACCGCTCACTTTGTTCTAATGCTATGGATACCTCATTGGAAAAGTTTGGCAAGCACTGCCTTATTCCTTTCTCACACCTGCCTCCAGATACGTTCCTTAGATAGTTTCAATGCATTTGTCTGGATCTCTCAGCTTGCATTTCTTCAGGCTTCTTTCTAAATGATCTCTTCTTTCAGAATCTTCCTTGTTCTCAAACTAATTATCAAAGCCTCTATCTTTAAAATTCCTCTACAGTCCTTTTTAAAAATTTTTATTTATTTTTAAAATTAGTTTTTATTGGAGTATAGTTGATATACAATGTTGTGTTAGTTTCTGCTCTACATCAAAGTGACTCTCATACATATACACACACATATATGTTATATATACACATATATCCACTCTTTTTTTACATTCTTTTCCCATTACAGTCCTTTTTAGTGATAGGCAGGTAACATTACACAAACAGCTGTCCATCCTTCTTGGCCATGGCCCCAAGTCAATCCTTATCCAGCTCAAGTCTTCAAGGCTTGGGGTGCTAAATCATTGAAGAATTCCTCTCTCAAAGCAGATGGAAAGGGAGTCTACTGCTGCCCCTTAATGCAACTTGTTCCTTGATTCAATCTTCGTCCCTCCCTGGAAATGCCAGGTGTGTCAGGAGATGAGTCTGATTATGGTTTTACCAGATCACGTGACACAAAAGAATGTCATTAGATGGACTGACTCCCAATTAACAAGGGCAGATACTTGGGCTAGACCGTGTGGCCTCTTTGAAGGTCTACCGCAGGACTCTGATTTCAGGGGTGCCTAGCCTGAAGAGGAGTCCTGACTTAACAAGAAGCCAAGTAAAAAAATTTATGGGACAAGGGACTCTTCTGAGGAAGGCCAATAACAGATTGAAGGGAAGGGCGTTTGAAAAGCAGTGAGGAAGTAAAAAGAAAAAAGACATTACGTACTGTGTCCACACCCTCTGGGGATGGGGTATAAATGCTCCCCAGATGCAGGAGACTCCACAGCACCTTGCAGAACTTGGACTCTGTCTTCAGCCAGTCACCTCACTCCCTCCATCACCATGCCTTACAGCTGCTCTCTGCCCAGCCTGAGCTGCCGCTCTAGCTGCTTCTCCCGGCCCTGCGTGCCCCCCAGCTGCCACGGCTCCACCCTGCCCGGGGCCTGCAACATCCCCGCCAACGTGGGCAACAGCAGCTGGTTCTGCGAGGGCTCCTTCAACGGCAACGAGAAGGAGACCATGCAGTTCCTGAACGGCCGGCTGGCCAGCTACCTGGAGAAGGTGCGCCAGCTGGAGCGGGAGAACGCCGAGCTGGAGTGCCGCATCCGGGAGCGGAGCCAGCAACAAGACCCCCTTGTGTGCCCCAACTACCAGTCCTACTTCCGGACCATCGAGGAGCTCCAGCAGAAGGTGAGGGGCCTTGTTGTCATCTCTAAGCAGGGGAAGTTTGCTAGGATTCTCAATCTGTGGGAGAGAGCTATGTTTCTTGCATCTATGCCATCGTGATTCTTTCTTCCTCCTTTTACCTTCAAAATGGTTTTTTAAGCATTTTTAAAGAAGTCGATGGTTTCATATTTATTTTCAATCCTCACTTAGCAACCTCTCATTCCCCAGATCGTTTGCACCAAGGCAGAGAACACTAGGCTGGTAGTGCAGATTGACAATGCCAAGCTGGCCGCAGATGACTTCAGGACCAAGTGAGTTGTTCAGAGTTTACACGGGTCTGCTCCTTTTGTTCAATCTCTAGTAAAAGAAAAGGGATTTCCATAGTTTACCGAACAGCAGTTCAATCCGTCAATTGTGAAGGATTCTGCAGAGGATTGGGGGGAACCAAGAAAGAAGTCACAAAACTGGATGAGGACTCAAATCAATTTTTAAATCAATATTGGGTCTTGACTGAGCCTCCAGAACCCTCTGCCTCTTGGGTCTACTCATTGCCGAAAGAGGGAAGAAGAGGTGAATGGGGTTATCCAAGATCATTCTTGTCAGTCTTCAAGGTCTACCAGTTACCTCTCTGACCCTGTCCTTGTGCAGGTATGAGATGGAGCTGGGCTTGCGGCAGCTGGTGGAGTCGGACATAAATGGCCTGCGTAGGATCCTGGACGAGCTGACCCTGTGCAAGTCTGACCTGGAGGTCCAGGTGGAGTCCCTGAAGGAGGAGCTGACCTGCCTCAAGAGCAACCATGAGGAGGTGAGACCAGAAATGAGAAATGAAGAAACCTGACTCAGCCTCAGGCTGAGGGTGGCTTTAGTGATTTGGGGTGGCAGAATCAGGAATAAGAATCTTCTAAATTTCCTTCAACAACACCAAAACTTCAGGATAAAAGAAAACATTGAGAGATGAAACCTATCCATGTTCCCAGAGAAGCTGTTTTTCACTCAGAACTGGTGCCTCACTTGAGTTTCCCAGGGCACCTCCATGGGCTTGTGATTGGTTACTGAGTTGTAGGAGGAGTCCCAGCATTGCTCTGATCATGCCATGCAAAGCCATTTCTCTTTGCCCTCAAAGCCAAAATATCAATCCTGGTGAACTGGAGTCTCCACTTTTTCAGAGTCTTGATGACGAATGATCTGGGGTTCCTTCTCTCTCCTGGGAGGGGCCATGACAAGATCTTACTTGATGGCAAAAATGCTGTGATATACAATCTGAAATTATACAGCCAGTTCTTTTTCTTATGAGGTCATCTGCAGCCAATCTGCAAACTGGGCAAGTTAGGCATTCATCCATCCTTGAGTGGCCCCCAAGCAAATCCTTGGGAATTTTTTTTGAATCCAAGTGCCATGACACAGTCATGGTGGGAAGGAGCCAAACACATGGAACGCAGACCACTTTGCCTTCTGTTGTCATAGCCGCTCCACTAAAAGTTTCTTTTCCGAGGAAATAGACAAACAGGACTTTGACAAGCAGTGCCATTTCTTTGGGTCCACTTTTTATTGAGGACAGTCACTCTTGCATTTTCTACATCCACAGGAAGTCAACTCCCTGCGGAGCCAGCTTGGAGACCGCCTCAACGTGGAGGTGGACGCCGCCCCCACCGAGGACCTGAACCGCGTGCTCAATGAGACCAGGTGTCAGTACGAGGCCCTGGTGGAGAGCAACCGCAGGGACGTGGAGGAATGGTTCACCAGGCAGGTGGGCATCTTGGCACGTGGCCGCTCAGGCCCCTCAGCCCCTCAGGGCCCTTCACACAGGGTCTGATCCTGCCTTCTCCCCTTTGGTGTTTCAGACCGAGGAGCTGAATGGGCAGGTGGTGTCCAGCTCGGAGCAGCTGCAGTCCCACCAGCTGGAGATCACTGAGCTGAGACGCACGGTCCATGCCCTGGAGGTGGAGCTGCAGGCCCAGCACAACCTGGTGGGTATCGTTCAGACTCCTGGTGAGAAGGGCAGGTCGGGGAGTCAGAGGCACCGGGCTGGCCTTTGGGTCCTCCTCTCCTTAACTCTTGGAGCTTGTGACTTCTTTGGATCCTGTGGAGAAACCCTTTCAGGAGCAGCCCTGTGACCTTCCTTACCTTCCCCACGACAGAGAGACTCTCTGGAGAACACCCTGACGGAGATAGAGGCCCGCTATAGCACCCAGCTGGCCCAGGTGCAATGCCTGATCAGCAAAGTGGAGGCCCAGCTGGCGGAGATCAGGAGGGACCTGGAGCGGCAGAACCAGGAGTACCGGGTGCTGCTGGATGTCCGGGCCCGGCTGGAGGGTGAGATCAACACGTACCAGGGGCTGCTGGAGAGCGAGGACTGCAAGTGAGTACTCAGCTGCCGGTGTTTGGCGAAGCTATGCACGTATAGGCGCACTTCTCAGTTGGACTCCAGGCAAAGATTGCATACCTTGGAGAGGAAATTATGCCTTCACACCAGACATGCTCAAACAGAACTCAGAAAACAATGTGGCCATCATTAAAACATAAAATGGCAGGAATTGTGTGATGTGCAAACTGAAATTGCACAGTCAACTCTTTGCATTCTACTCTGATGACACTGATATGTGATCAGTGATATTTCTTACATCTTAACAATACCGTATTGTGTAGAAGTTACATTTCCACATGCTACCTTATCTGCCCTGTTACCATCAGGCAGGCAGGATCAGTATTCTCTTCATTCTGTAGGTGAAGGGACTGGGGCCTGGAGAATGTAAGCGACTTCTCTAAGGTCACCAGCTAGGAATGGACGTTGCTGGGAGCTGAGACCGTAGTTTCTGAGCCTCTGTCCAGCACTTTTGACATGATATGACAGGGAGACCATTAGCATTGATAGTGAGCTTCGCAGCAGGTGAGCCCGTGACCTTCTCTGTTACAGGTCAGGCCAAGTCCCAGAGAGCAGTCCACTCTTGAGGTCTCTCTGGTGTATATTACAAGCCGCCCTCAATTCGCTTTCCATATCATTCTTTTTCTCCAGGCTGCCCTGCAACCCCTGCGCCACGACCAATGCATGTGTCAAGACCATCGTGCCCTGCGTCTCCAGTGCCTGCACCCCCTGTGCTCCTGCTGTCCGCTTCTCTACCTGTGTCCCCCGCCCCACCTGCGGGCCCGGCAACTCCTACGTGTGCTAGAGTCCAGTGGTTGCCAGAAGAGCAAGGAGGCAGGACCCAGTGTTCCAGAGCTTTGACCTGGCCCTGGTTCATTCCACCAAATGGGCCAGAAAACACAATTGTGTGGCTGGAGCTGCCCCAGGGAGGTGGTCAAGAAACTCACCCAACCTACTCCAGATAATTCCCTGCCTACCTTTTCCTTCGCTGGAGACCATTTCTTCTTAGTTAGCCCAGAGAACCCTCCCACGTGCCATGAGCTTTCCCTTGTAACCTCCTAATAAACTTGATTTCCTTGGCAAAGCAGATGCCTTTCTCACTGGTATTCATTTGTCTCACCATGACCATCACTTGAGCACTTTATAAAAGGGCCACTTGAAAGCAGAGCCCTATAATAGCCTCACTCTTGGATATGAGAGCCTGGCAGGCAGATGGCTGGCCTGGCATCCTGACCCCACAGGTGACGCAGGATGGCAGGAAAGAGGGTAGGGCAGCTGCTGTGTGGCTCCATCTCCCTTTGGCCATTCCTGGATTTTCTTCCTCACCCCTCTTGACCAGGACATCTCCTAGAGCCGATTTTATCCAAATCTAAAGTGAGGAGGCATGAGCTGGGGGCTGGAAAGAGGCTCTGGAAAGCTCATCTTTTCTCAGCAGGAAGTTTTAGGTCCAGCCCTGTATTATCTGGGTTACTGGTCATTCAGGCAGCCTCAGGACCATGCAGCAAAGGGACCATCTGGCTTGCCTACTGTGCCCAGGACTTCCTCCTTCCTTCTGATCTCCTTCCTGGGGATCATTATCAGCCTGGGCTCCAGCTGCTTACTTCCCCCCCACCCCGGATCTGGGGCTCAGAGAACCCACCATCTTTTCCTTTAATACTTCCGCCTTCCTCTATTCAATCCAACCGGTGTCTGTTGGATACCTGCTCTGTGCAGACCCTGGATGGTGGGGAGGGGAGAGGCACATAATGAAAGACACAGTCCTGGCTGCAAGTTATTTATAATTTCTTAAAAGGGATAAAGCTAGTCCCCAAGTAGGGCTATTATAAGCCTAGTCCCTGGCACTGTGAACGCTCAGGCTGGTGCTGCAGGAAATCTCAGAGTACTGAAAGTGATATCAGTGTTCATCAAGAATGAGTATCTTTCTTTAACTCTAATGAAGAGTTTCCAGAAAGGAACACAGTCTTGCCAACACCCTAATTTTTCAGAATTTGGGTAAAATATATATAACATAAATTTACCATTTTATCCATTTTTAGTGTACAATTCAGTAGCATGAAGTATATTCACATTGTGGTACAACCATCGCCTCTACCCATCTCTAGAACTTTTTCATCATCTCCAACGGAAACTCTGGACTCATTAAACAATAACTCCCCAACCCCCCCTGCCCTGAGCCCCTGGTAACCTCTATTCTATTTTCTGTCTATATGAATTTGACTATTCTGGGTACGTTGTATAAAGAAATGGAATTGTATACTATTTGTCCTTTAGGGTCTGGTTTTTTTCATTGTATAATATTTTCCAGGTTCATCCATGTCGTAGCATGTATCAGAATTTAGTTCTTTTAAAGATTTAATGATATTCCTTTGTACGTATATAATGCATTTTGTTTGTTCATTCATCATTGATGGATATTTTGGGTTATTTCCACCTTTTGGTTATTGCGACATGCTGCTATCAACATTGGTGTACATACATCTTCTGTTCAAATCCCTGCTTTCAATTTTTGTGTGTGTGTGTGTGTTTAGGTACCTAGATGTGGAATTACTGAATCATATGGTAATTCTATGTTTTTTGAGTAACCTCCATACTGTTTTCCACTGTGGCTGAACCATTTAACATTCCCACAAGCAATGTACAAGGATTGCAATCTCTCCCCAATACTCATTTTCTGTTTGTTTGTTTTTTTTTAAGTTGTAGGAGTTCTTTATAAATTCTGGATATTAATCCCTTATTAGATATATGATTTGAAAATATTCTCCCATTCTGTGGGTCGCCTTTTCACTCTTTTCATTCTCTTGAAATTAAAGTTTTTAATTTTTGTAAAGTTCATTTTACCTATTTTTCCTTTTGTTATCTGTGCTTTTGGTGTCATCACCAAGAAATCAGTGCCAAATCCAATGTCATGAAGATTTTCCCCTATGTGTTCTTCTAAGAGTTTTATCATTTTAGCTCTGATGTTTAGGTCTATGATCCATTTTGCAAAAAACATCACTGAGATTTTTATAGAGATTGCATTGAATCTGTAGATTGCTTTGAGCAATATTGTTATCACAACAACATTAAATCTTCCAATCCATAAACATAGGATGTCTTTCCATTTACATATGTCTTCCTTAGTTTCTTTTGGCAATGTTTTGCAGTTTTTCAGTGTGCAAGTCTTTTGCCTCTTGGTTATGTTTATTCCTAAGTTTTTTATTCCTTTTGATGCTGTTGGAAATATAATTTTCCTTCTAATTTCTTTTTCAGATTGTTCATTGCTAGTGCATAGAAATGCAACTCCATACCTTGATTTTAACCCAGTGAGAGTAAATCCTTGATTTTAGACCTGTGTCAGACTTCTGACTTATAGAACTTTACAATAATACATTTTTGTTTTACACCACTAAATTTGAGGTCATTTGTGACAGCAGGAATGGGAAACTAATATAGCTCACATCTACTGAACTCAACTATGGGTTAAGCAAAATACTAGGAGCTTATCTTAATTAATCTTCCTAACAATGCTGCAAATTAAATCCATTTTACAGATGAGTAAACGGAGCCTTAGAAACATGCTTGAAATCATAGTTGGTTATTAGCAATTATGGGATTGGAACCATGTTCTCTCTATAGTTATACATAAGATATCACTATAAAGTATGGAGAATAATTTAAAAAATTGGAGCAGAATGATACAATGACATGCTTCAAAGTTGTCTTCTACACACAGATTCCAGCTAATTTTTGGCAAATCGCTTTAGCACTTGGTTTTCCAGTCAATTATGAGTCGCAGTCATATAGAAGTGTTTTTTTGTTTTATTGTTTGTTTCTTTAACATCTTTATTGGAGTATAATTGCTTTACAATGGTTGTTAGTTTCTGCTTTATAACAAAGTGAATCAGCTATACATATACATATGTCCCCATATTTCCTCCCTCTTGTGTCTCCCTCCCAGCCTCCCTATCCCACCCCTCTTTAATTTTGTATCCTGCTACTCTACCAAATTGATTGATTAGCTCTAGTAGTTTTCTGGTAGCATCTTTAGGATTCTTTATGTATAGTATCATGTCATCTGCAAAGAGTGACAGCTTTACTTCTTCTTTTCCGATTTGGATTCCTTTTATTTCTTTTTCTTCTCTGATTGCTGTAGCTAAAACTTCCAAAACTATGTTGAATAATAGTGGTGAGAGTGGACAACCTTGTCTTGTTCCTGATCTTAGAGGAAATGGTTTCAGTTTTTCACCATTGAGAACGATGTTGGCTGTGGGTTTGTCATATATGGCCTTTATTATGTTGAGGTAAGTTCCCTCTATGCCTACTTTCTGGAGAGTTTTTATCATAAATGGGTGTTTAATTTTGTCCAAAGCTTTTTCTGCATTTATTGAGATTATCATATGGTTTTTATCCTTCAATTTGTTAATATGGTTTATCATATTGATTGATTTGCGTATATTGATGAATCCTTGCAGTCCTGCAATAAACCCCACTTGATCATGCTGTATGATCCTTTTAATGTGCTGTTGGATTCTGTTTGCTAGTATTTTGTTGAGGAATTTTGCATCTATGTTCATCAGTGATACTGGCCTGTAGTTTCCTTTTTTTCTGACATCTTTGTCTGGTTTTGGTATCAGGGTGATGGTGGCCTCGTAGAATGAGTTTGGGAGTGTTCCTCCCTCTGCTATATTTTGGAAGAGTTTGAGAAGGATAGGTGTTAGCTCTTCTCTGAATGTTTGATAGAATTTGCCTGTGAATCCATCTGGTTCTTGGCTTTTGTTTTTTGGAAGATTTTTAATCACAGTTTCAATTTCAGTGTTTGTGATTGTTCTGTTTATATTTTCTATTTCTTCCTGGTTCAGTCTTGGAAGGTTGTACCTTTCTAAGAATTTGTCCATTTCTTTCAGGTTGTCCATTTTATTGGCATATAGTCGCTTGTAGTAATCTGTCATGATCCTTTGTATTTCTGCAGTGTCAGTTATTACTTCTTTTTCATTTTTAATTCTGTTGATTTGTCTATTTTGAGTGAAGTCAAAGTGAAGAGTGAAGAGTGAAGTCTGTTTTGTCTGATATGAGAATTGCTACTCCAGCTTTCTTTTGATTTTCATTTGCATGGAATATCTTTTTCCATCCCCTCACTTTCAGTATGGACATTTTAATAATATTAATTCTTCCCGTCCATGAACACAGTATATCTTTCCATTTATTTGTGTCATCTTCAGTTTCTTTCATCAATGTCTTATAGTTTTCAGAGTACAGGTCTTTCACCACTTTGATTAGATTTATTCCTACATATTTTATTCTTTTTGATGTAACTGTAAATGGGATTGTTTTCTTAATTTCTCTTTCCAATAGATCATTATTAGTGTATAGAAACATTATAGATTTTTAAAACATCTTTATTGGAGTATAATTGCTTTACAATGGTGTGTTAGCTTCTGCTTTATAACAAAGTGAATCAGCTATACTTACACATATGTGCCCATATCTCTTCCCTCTTGCATCTCCCTCCCTCCCACCCTCCCCCTCCAGGCGGTCACAAAGCACCAAGCTGATCTCCATGTATTAATTTTTTATTCTCCAACTTTACTGAATTCATTTATTCTAAATTTTTTTTTGGTGGCATCTATAGGGTTTTCTATATATCGTATCATGTCATATGCAAACCATGACAGTTTTCTTTCTTTCTTTCCAATTTGGATTTGTTTTCTTTTCTTTTTGTCTTGTCTGATTGCCGTGACTAAGACTTCCAATAATATGTTGAATAAAAGTGGCAAGAGTAGGCATCTTTGTCTTGTTTCTGATCTTAGAGGAAATGTTTTCAGCTTTTCACCATTGAGTATGAGGTTAACTGTGGGTTTGTCATATATGGACTTTATTCTGTTGAGATATTTTCCCTCTATGCCCACTTTGTTGAGAGTTCATATCATAAATAGATGTTGAATTTTGTCAAAAGTTATTTCTGCGTCTATGGAGATGATATATGATTTTTATTCTTCCTTTTGTTAATGTGGTGTAACACATTGATTGATTTGCAGATATTGAAACATCCCTGCATCTGTGAGATAAATCCCACTTAATTATGGTGCATGGTCCTTTTAATGTATTGTTAAATTAGGTCTGCTAATATTTTGTTGAGGATTTTTGTTGAGGATTTTTGCATCTATGATCATCAAGGTTATTGGCCTGTGAT
Organism: Eubalaena glacialis; assembly: GCF_028564815.1. Lineage (NCBI taxonomy): Eukaryota > Metazoa > Chordata > Mammalia > Artiodactyla > Balaenidae > Eubalaena > Eubalaena glacialis. Next base: position 43,650,134 of record NC_083734.1, read on the forward strand.
TAATTTTTTTTGTAGTGCCTTTGTCTGGTTTTGGTATCAGGGTAATTCTGGCCTAGTAGAATGAGTTTAGAAGCATTCCTTCCTCTTCAATATTTTGAAATAGTTTCAGAAGCAGGTACTGAGTTTCTTTAAATGCTTGGTAGAATTGACCTGTGAAGACATTTGGTCTTGGACTTTTGTTTGTTGGGTGTTTTTTTTTTTTTTTTTCTGATTCGATTTCATGACTAGTAATTGGTCTATTCAGATTTTCTTTTTCTTCCTGATTCAGTCTTAGGAGATTTTACATTTGTAGGAATTTATGCATTTCTTCTAGGTTGTCCAATTTGTTGGTGTATAATTTTTCATTGTAAACTCTTATGATAATTTGGTGTTTAGTGTTGGTTGTAACTTCTCCTCTTTCATTTCTGATTTTTTTGGGCCCTCTCCTTTTTCTTGATGTGTTTGGTTAAAGGTTTATGGAATTTGTTTATCTTTTCAAAGAACCAGCTTTTAGTTTCACTGATATTTTCTATTGTTTCTTTAGCCTCTATTTCACTTATTTTCACTCTGATCTTTATTATTTTCTTCCTTCTACTACCTCTGGACTTTGTTTTTTTTCTAGTTCCTTTAGGTATAAAGTTAGGTTGTTTATTTGAGATTTTTCCTATTTCCTGCGGTAGGTCTGTATTGCTATACACTTCCCTCTTAGAACTGCATTTGCTGTGTCCCATAGATTTTGGATTGTTGTGTTTCCATCTTCATTTTTTTCAAGGTACTTTTTGATTTCTTCTTTTCTTTCTTCAATAACACATTGGTTGTTTAGTAGCATGTTGTTTAGACTCCATGTATTTGTGTTTTTTTCCAGTGTTGCTCTTGTAGTTGATTTGTAGTCTCATATCATTATGGTCAGAAAAGGTGCTTGATATGATTTCAATCTCCTTAAATTTACTGAGACTGGTTTTGTTGCCTAACATGTAATCTATCCTGGAAAATGCTTCATGTGCACTTGAAAAGAATATGAATCTGCTGTTTTGGGGTGGAAAGTTCTGTATACATCTATTAAGTCTATCTGATCTTATGTATCATTTAATGCCAATATTTCCTCATTGATTTTTTTCTTTTCCTTTTTCTTTTTTTTGGTTGCACTGCATGGCATGTGGGATCTTAGTTCCCTGACCAGAGATTAAACCCTTGTCCCCCGCAGTGGAAGCATGGAGTCTTAACAACTGGACTGACAGGGTTAGGGTTCCCTCTAGTGTATTTTTCATTTCTGTTATTGTATTCTCCAGCTCTGATTGGTTCTTTTTCATATTTTTGATCCCTTTGTTGATGTTATCACTGTGTTCCTCCATTCTTCTGAGTTTGCTGAATGTCTTTATGGCCATTACTTTGAACTCCTTATCTGGAAGATTGATTATCGCCATTTCATTTATTTATTTTTCTAAGGGACATATTCCTTTCTTTCACTTGGAACATATTCCTTTATCTCCTCATTTTACTTAACTCTCTGTGTTTGTTTCTACACATGAGGTAGACCATCTATGTCTCCCTGTCTTGAAGGAGTGGCTTTGTGTAGAAGGTGTTTTGTGGGGCCCAGTAGTGGGGTCCCACTTGGTTACCAGAGGCAGGTGCTCCAGGGCTGTGTAATCTGTGTGTGTCTGTGGCTGGGTCACTATTGCTGTAGGCACACTAGTGTGGGGGCTTGTCACCAGTGCAGCTGGCTGTAAGACCCAGCTGCAATAGTTGCAGGCAGTCTGATGTGTGGGGCTGGGCCCTGGGCAAGAACCACTTTGGAGGGATGCTGGTGCTGGCTGAGGATGTCTGCTTCTCCTCTACGATCATCTGTTACTCCCTGGCTCATACCATCCTTACTAAGCTTTTTCCAATTCCTCTAATGCAGAACTTCCCAACTTATTGAGGTGAATGGGCTAGAGGGAGCCATGGTACTGATGCTTTGAGTCCTCAGAATAGTTGGCCAAGGCAACCCAGTCACTTTTCCCCAGTGAGCCACAAAAATATCATTTTCTGTTTAAGCTGTTTGTGAAAATATGAAATATGGTCAAATGCAATGTGCTGTCTCACTTCTGGCCTTCATGTGTGCCCCAACTCTACCCAGAACAATCTCCTTTCTCTGCACTTAGTTTCAGCTTTCAGCAACATCATCAATTCCTCAAGAAAGCCTTCCTTGACCTCTGCTAAGTCTGGTTAGATCTCTGGCTGCACGTTCTTACAGCAGCTGGGGCTTCCCCCCATGACAGATGTATCATCCACTTGGCTGGTGTGCATTCTCCACTAGGTTGTAGGTTTGCTTCTCTTGCTCACTGTTGCATCCCCAGTGCCTAGCTCTGTGTCTGGCATATAGGAAGGACTCAGTAAATGTTTGTTAAAGGAAGTGAGCTAACTCATCCTTGGTGTGCAAAACAGTGCTTTCTCCTGCTCTCTGTGTTTCTGTGAATGGTAACGTTTTTCTCCTAAATTCTTATGCTTGCCAAATTTTGGTTTCATTCTTGATCCTCTCTCAGACTGCTGATTTTAAAAAAATATTTCTTTGAAAATGGTTCTTACACCAATTTCTTCTTTTACACTTCCCCTACAGATACCTAAACTCAATTCTTTATTACTGCTGACCCAGACTATTATAATAACCTTGCTGCTCCTCTGCTTCCAGCCTTATCTTCATTTTGCTAAAACAGATAAATGTTTGATAAAACATTGCCCTCCAGGGAAGTCTAAGCCCCTTAGCTTTGTCACTGAAGACCTCTGCCATATGGTCACAACCTCCCCATCCAGCTCTATTTTCCACCACTTCCCTTCACTCCTCTCCCCTCCCCTCCCAGTTACCTAGTCATACTCGACCATGCCTTGGGCTTTCCCACACCGTTCTGTTTGCACATGATTCTTCCACCTGCAGTATCTGCTTTTCTCCTCTCTGCTTCTTAGAAGCCTCCCCATCCTGGCACAAATCTATCCCTGTGAACTTCCAGTTCTGGCTGTGCTCTCTCTCCCCATTTTTTCAACTTCTCACGTACCATCTCTTGCCTCATATTATTATACAATGCTCATTCCTTCATCCACCCAACAAATGTCCATTGAGTCCCTACTGTGTACCATGTGCCTAGAGCTGAGGATTCAAAGATGAACTAGACCATGTCTTTGCTTCTGGGAACTCAAATACACAGAGAGATATGCATATAAGTCATGCAGTGTTATGCTCAAAGTGAAATGAAAGCTAAGAGAGGAGGGGGAGATGACTTATCAGAAGAAGTTAGGGAAGGAGTTAGTTCATTAATTTAAGCAGCATGGTATGATGGAAAGAACAGAGATCTGTGTTGAAATCCTGGATTCACAACACATTAACCCCTACTCTCTATGCCTCTGTTTGCCTATCTGTAAAATGGGAATATTATCATGTACCTCGAAAGGTCATGGTGAGATGTGAATAAGATCATGTTTGTGAAGAATGTCTAGTAGCAACTTGGGCTCGTACCGGTGTTCAACAAGTGTGAGCTCCTTTTGACCATAGCCCTGATCCTACCTTCCATATTCCTCACAGTGCCCTGTACAAACTATGATCCTGGTGACTATCTGCTATTTTGTTGATTGACATTATTATGGATATGGATGATGCCTGTCATATCAGGTAACAGGGCCACTGGGAACCAGGCTATTTTAATGATCCTAGAAGGGATCTATTCCTCTTTCTGAGAACCATGAATTTGGAATTTGACCTAGGGAATGATACATGGGCAAAGGTTATACTTTTCCATCTCAGCAAGAAGAGTCAGGGCTGTCAATCCAGGAAACAAAGAAGCCATAGCGTTCCTGGACCTACCACACCCCACTAATGAAGGCCAGGGCTTTCACGAGTCCAGCTCTTTGAAACCACGCCATAAAGCTCTTACTTCACTGATGCACAGCGTGGAAGAGGAGTTCTGACTTAGCAAGAAGCCCAAGTAAAGTCTTTTATGAGATGAGGGACTCTTCTGAGGAAACGTAACAAGCCAAGGGGAAAGGCTTTTGACAACCAAATGAGTAAGAAAAAAGGGCTGTCTTCCACACCCACACCCTCCGCAGAGGGGCTATAAATGCTCCCAAGAGGAAGGAGACCCACAGCTCTGTGGCTTGGACAACTTGGACTCTGTCTTCGGCCGGTCACCTCACTCCCTCCATCACCATGCCTTACAGCTGCTCTCTGCCCAGCCTGAGCTGCCGCTCTAGCTGCTTCTCCCGGCCCTGCGTGCCCCCCAGCTGCCACGGCTCCACCCTGCCCGGGGCCTGCAACATCCCCGCCAACGTGGGCAACAGCAGCTGGTTCTGCGAGGGCTCCTTCAATGGCAACGAGAAGGAGACCATGCAGTTCCTGAACGGCCGGCTGGCCAGCTACCTGGAGAAGGTGCGCCAGCTGGAGCGGGAGAACGCCGAGCTGGAGTGCCGCATCCGGGAGCGGAGCCAGCAACAAGACCCCCTTGTGTGCCCCAACTACCAGTCCTACTTCCGGACCATCGAGGAGCTCCAGCAGAAGGTGAGGGGGTGGGCACCCCACTGCCTCCAGCAGGAAGTTGTAGGGAGGGAATTCGAGATATTAAGAAACAATATAAGCTCTCGGTGTGATTGAAACGCATGGGTTGAAGTCTTGCTTTTCCATTCTGTTTTCTTGAGGGCCCGTCTTATTCTAGTTCCAGGACTGTTAGATCTGAGTATTTGCATAATGTTAGTCTGTGTGGAGGTAGCAGCACTTTGCATAAATAAACTGTAATTAAAAGCTGCCTCCGAATGCTTCCGTGCATTTGCCAAGACTCTGGAATTATTATCCTGAGGTGAGAGAAGAGACTGAGCCCAAGAAGGAAGCTGAGAAAGTGAAAGTTTTGTAAGAATTGGACCAGTTTCTCTCTCTCTTATCTGGGCTTTTGACTGCTCTGACCTCTTGTTGCTGTCCTCTTCTGGGTGCCTAATTATCTTAACTTCATCGTCTTGACCTAGAGGCCTCTGGGCTGCTCATGGTGCACAGTGTCCAGTGAGGGCATAGAAGAGTTGGCTGAAATCAGAAAGAGTGGAAACTACCTAGAAGAACATAGGACCAACCCATCCAGGATGGATAGGAGGGCGTGGCTCCATCCATGACTCTGCCCCCTCTAATTGCTTGTTGACATATTTATCTTCTCCACTGAATTGGAAGTTTTTTGTGGGCAGGATCTAGTGCTTACTCATTTTTGTATCTTCAGCTCCTGCTACCATGCCAGACATACAGTAGGTTTTTAAAGAGAAATGTTAGTTATTATTATTATCAGCTTCTCAGTATTGCTTATTAGGAAAGAAAAGGAAAAATTGTGTATCTATTGACACTTTTCTTGCATATGTCAGTGTTCTTTTTTTCCCCCAAGTTTGATTTCTTAAATATTTATTGAGCAACTATTGCACATGGACAGCATTTAATAATCTTATATAAGATCCACTGTGATTTCTCATTCTGCTCCTTCCAAGTAAGTGAATTAGTAGGGATTGCTGTTGGCTAAAAATAATCACGCTTATTCTAGAATGTTTTGGGTCTTCTAGATCCTGTGCAGCAGTCTGACAATGCCAGGCTGGTGGTGCAGATTGACAACGCCAAGCTGGCCTCAGATGACTTCAGGACCAATTGAATGGGTAAGGGGGCTGTTGTCTTCCCTCTTTCCTCTCCTTCCCCTTAGCCTGTCCTCTGTACCAACAAACATTGACAAAGTTTTCCCTAGACAGTTTCCCTAAGATCGACAGAGCCACTGCTAACCAGAGCTCAGAGAACCCTTCTCCAGAGTCAGACTCTTTGCCTGCTTTTCCTTTCCAGAGGACATCTCCGAATCCCATCCAGTGTAGAAGTCATGTTCCCCTGATGCTCCACTATGCACAGGGTCCAATCAGGAGAATGGAGGAAGTGTTTTAATTTTGGAAATCTCATGGTTTATGGGCTTTTATCCCATTAAATCCACTGGCTCTTCATTTATTAAAAAATAATTACCAGTGCCTTTTCCTCCAGGAGCTTCGGTAGCGTGTTGAAAACCTAGATGAACGAGATGGCTGTAAAAACCACAAGCCCCAACTCACAGTTGTCTGACAAACCAAACCAGGCCTGCCTCTGATGCTCCTGTATCACAGGTATGAGACAGAGGTGTCCTTGAGGCAGCTGGTGGAGGCAGACCTGAACAGCCTGGGCAGGATCCTGGACGAGCTGACCCTGTGCAAGTCTGACCTGGAGGCCCAGGTGGAGTCCCTGAAGGAGGAGCTGATCTGCCTCAAGTAGAACCATGAGCAGGTGAAGTTCCCCAACAGGATCAAACTCGCCAAGGCCTGTTTCCAGCTGCCAAGGGGTGCGGGAGAGGCTCAACTAGCCAAGGAATCTGTTCTCCAAACAAAAAGGGATTTGGAGAGAGTGAGTAATCTGTGATAGGAGGCGAGGGTTTTTCTGTCGGCGGCAGGAATGAGGGTGAAGGCAGCTGGCAAGCCCAGTAATGAGGAAAGGTCAACAGCAAGGCAGTGCCCACAGCCGCTTCCTCTCCCAGGTTGGAGCACACGGGGCTGCAGAGATCTTTTATTCCAATTCTCCGCTTAGTAACAGGAGACGCCAGCAGGACCACCCTGCAGGGAGGGCCGAGCTGGAAACACAACCCAACTCTCCCCTTTCTGGTCCGGAGCTCTTTCTGCTATTCATTGTTGCCCGGAGGAAACGCTGTAAAGTGCTCACATCATTGCTAGATTAGTTGCACGGTAAAGGAGACAGATATTTTGTGCAAACCTTAATCCCAGAACGATGTAAATGGTGCTAATTAATATTAATTGAGTGCTTATTGTGTGCCAAACACTGTGCTAAGTGCTTTAGAACTTCGTCTTACAGATGAAGCACTTGAGGCTTCTAGAGGCTTTCTAGTAAGTGGTAGACAAGAGACCCAATTCAAATCTGTCTGACATCCACCTAAGCCCAAGCACTAAGCTACGCTGGGTGTGTGAAGAGATTGGCTGATAGTTACTTCCTTTATCAACAGCGAAACTAGTGAAGCCAACAAATCGCCAGTTAAGTCTATTCTATCCCAGGATGGCAGATTTTGAAGTAAACATTCTTTGTTTCCTCTTTAGCTGCACTCTATCCTTTTTATTACGCATGGCTAAGAATCAAACCAGAGTCTATATGGTATACTAACAAGAACACTGGATTGGGTGTTTGGGCTCCAGAGTTTAAATCATGGTCTATTGCATCTTGGCTCTGAGTCCAAACCCCTGCACCTCTTTTTTTTTTTTTTTTTTTAAACGCATTGTTTACTTTGTTTATTTATTTATTTATTTTTGGCTGTGTTGGGTCTTTGTTTCTGTGCGAGGGCTTTCTCTAGTTGCGGCGAGCGGGGGCCACTCTTCATCGCGGTGCGCGGGCCTCTCACTGTCGCGGCCTCTCTCGTTGCGGAGCACAGGCTCCAGACGCGCAGGCTCAGTAATTGTGGCTCACGGGCCTAGTTGCTCCGCGGCATGGGGGATCTTCCCAGACCAGAGCTCGAACCCGAGTCCCCTGCATCGGCAGGCAGATTCTCAACCACTGCGCCACCAGGGAAGCCCCCTTGCACCTCTTTAAGTGAGGAGTGGTACACTGAGTACAAAGGTGGAAGGAGGTCATGGACTTGAAAGCACTCTGTAAAGTGGAATGTACAGGTTAGTCATTGAATACAGAACCCAGTTAATGAGAAGATCAGAGAGAATAGAACTTTTGAAGGCTTAAGAATAAGCACAAGTTGAATTGCACTCTCTCAGAGGAGAGCATTAGGATCCTTTGTGATACTTTGAATTGTCCCCTTCCTCCATCAGGAAGCCAACTCCCTGTGGAGCCAGCTTGGAGACCGCCTCAACGTGGAGGTGGACGCCGCCCCCACCGAGGACCTGAACCGCGTGCTCAACGAGACCAGGTGTCAGTACGAGGCCCTGGTGGAGAGCAACCGCAGGGACGTGGAGGAATGGTTCACCAGGCAGGCGGGCATCTTGGCACGTGGCCGCTCAGGCCCCTCGGCCCTTCAGGGCCCTTCACACAGGGTCTGATCCTGCCTTCTCCCCTTTGGTGTTTCAGACCAAGGAACCGAACAGGCAGTTGGTGTCCAGCTCGGAGCACCTGCAGTCCTACCAGGCAGAGATCACTGAGCTGAGACGCACGGTCCATGCCCTGGAGGTGGAGCTGCAGGCCCAGCACAACCTGGTGGGTATCGTTCAGACTCCTGGTGAGAAGGGCAGGTCGGGGAGTCAGAGGCACCGGGCTGGCCTTTGGGTCGTCCTCTCCTTAACTCTTGGAGCTTGTGACTTCTTTGGATCCTGTGGAGAAGCCCTTTCAGGAGCAGCTCTGTGACCTTCCTTACCTCCCCCACGACAGAGAGACTCTCTGGAGAACACCCTGACGGAGATAGAGGCCCGCTACAGCGCCCAGCTGGCCCAGGTGCAATGCCTGATCAGCAAAGTGGAGGCCCAGCTGGCGGAGATCAGGAGGGACCTGGAGCGGCAGAACCAGGAGTACCGGGTGCTGCTGGATGTCCGGGCCCGGCTGGAGGGTGAGATCAACACGTACCGGGGGCTGCTGGAGAGCGAGGACTGCAAGTGAGTAGGAGGCTAGTGATATTCCCCTTGGGGCCTCATGAGGTTGCTATGAGGATGAAAGATCTTCTTGTTGGAAATTAATTTATAGTTTCAAGCTTTCGGTTGGAGGCAGTCAGAGGAAGTACAATATTCTTGCACAAAGTGTGTTTCGTATCTTCCTATCTCTTCAGCTCCCTTTACCATAACCTGCTCTAATGATTTTCTGTCTCCAGGCTCCCCTGCAACCCATGTGCCACAACCAATGCATGTGAAAAGCCCATCGGGCCCTGCGTCTCCAATCCTTGTGTCCCACACGTTCGGTGTGGGCCTTGCAACACCTTTGTGCACTAGAGGCCCCAGTGCCAGCAGGACGACAAGGGCTCCAAAGTCACATCTCAGCTCTACTTCATCCAAATGTCCCCAGCAAGGACCACGCTTCAACCAGCACCAGCTCCACTGAATTTCCCAGCTTGATCCTTGAGCACAAGAAGCTGCAAAGTCCATCTACTGGCTCAGTCTGTCTTCTGAGTCACACAGAGAAATCTACAACAAGATCAAGTAATATCTTTTATTTCAATGACACATTTGCATAATGTCTTATGCTCTAACAAATACTTACCTAAATGTGATTTTAAATAATTACATTAAGTGTGATAGAGCTGATTAGGTAAGCTATGAAACTGAACATAATTGGAAGAAATCTTCCCCATCATTCTTTTGGTTTTGGAGATGCAATAAAGATCCTTTGTTAACCTCTTCATAAACTCTTCTTCTGGCACAGGAATGGTAATTGTCCTTTTCATTCATTCATTTCAAAACTGGGTGTCTTGTATAAATAAAAAAAATCAGTGTTCTTTCCGTCAGATGAAGGGGTCATCATGACTATAGATGGTCTGTGACTACCCTCAAAGATATCAGCCATCACCCATCTAATTGACATAGGTTTCATGTTTGGGAGGAAGATGGTAGGAAAGGAATGACAAGTCCACATGAGAGTATCTGCAAACATTTTCTGTTGAGCTCCTCAGAGGGGATATGTGAGAGAATCACAGAAAGGGGACAACAACATCAGGAGGAAGTGAATCGAGAGAAAGGCTGTGCCTCTTGGCAACATGAAAACATTGTAACCTAGAAAGAACTGGGGAAAATAGCTCAGCCAACAATTATCTTGCTCCATTTCCATCTTAGCATATTGGAGAGTTTTTTTCCATAGCCATCAAAATCATGTAATGACTATTTTTGTGTCTAAAAACTCTCATAATAATTATTAAAATATGCAAAAATGTGCTCAAACCCAGACCTTCAACTCAATGTATTACAAATCCTCAAACCAAAATGTTAAAAAAGACTCATTTTCAGTCACATTCCTCTTACCAAAATGTTTTTAATATTGATATTTTCTTCATATCATTTAATCATGATATTTCAAGAGGGTGAAACTGAGCAAGACCCTGTGCAGCCTTCCTGGGGACAGGAATCCCTCTCCCAAATTCCCTACCTCTTTTTTGTAGAAAAGCTTTAGTCTCCTAGGGCTTCCCCAAGTTCCAAAGAGAAAACTTATCAGAGAAATGAGAAATTGCAGAAATAAAGGAAAGCAGTCAAGCAAGACAAAATAATAGTTTAGCCATAAAGTCAAGGATCTTTAGTTCCTCCTCAGGGGTTATAGATAAAATCCTGAGCCATATCTTTGAGTTGTTCTGCAGATACTAAAACCCCCACCAGGTGAGAGAAGTTAACTGCATGCTGATCACCAGCACATAGATCCCAGACCAGTTGGAACCAGAAGTTTGATGACTGAGATTCCTGAAACATCACCCTGTTACCTCACCATCAACCAGTTAGAGAAGTGTGCATGAGCTGATCAGGCACCCTGTAACCCACACTCCTAAACTTGCCTTTAAAAACCCATCACTGAAAGCCATTGGGGAGTTCAGGTCTTTTGAGCACTAGCTGCCTGTTCTTCTAGCTTGGCGCCCTGCAATGAATGCTGTACTTTCCTTCACCACAAGCCTGTGTCAGTAGATTGGCTTTGCTGTGGGTTAGGTGAGCGGACCCCAGTTTGGGTTAGTAATAAGGGCAAATTTAATACTAAAGACAAATATAATTTTAAAAGCTTTATCACAGATTACTTATTCCTTAAAAAATTTTTATTAGTAGTATATAATGTATATTTTATAATATGCATAATATTTTATAGTTGTAGTATATACACATATAATATGCATAAAAATAAGTAAGCATATTTGGTGTGTGCACTCAAAGCTTTTCTGATACGGGTATAAGATGAAATATTGTGAAACCCAGTGGATTAGTGTGCCCTGTACCCCCTGCTGATGGACTGGGGTATGTCATTTCAACCTGATAAAATTATGGGAGAAAACTGTTTGTTTTGATCAAAAGGATTCTTCCTTTTCACAGTGAGGGAATAGCATGAGATTTACACACATACAATTTTTTGGACATATAAATTTACCCAAGATATCTACGCTGTGTGAAAGTGTGTGCTGGAACCACTTAATGGAAGCTGTGGTTCCCTCTCCCAGGGTTGTCCTGGGCTGTCAAGACAGATCAAGTTCCTACAAGTCAGCCCACTGGAGGCCCAGATGGATTCACAGAGAGCCTCTGCCCTGCCCACCCTACTCCTCACTCTTCCCCTTTAATTCCCTTCTCTTGCTACAGTGGCTTCGGGTCGCGAGCAAATGTCCTGCCCCCAGGAAGAGCGCGGTCGAGACCCCAGGCTCCCCGATGGAGTCTGAGAGACAAGTAGTGACTCGGACTTCTTACAGGCTTAGCACCACCCTCCAGAGGGAGGGGCTGCAACTCAGGTGACCCTCCTGGCCTCAGGTTTCTCCCGTCCTTTGTGAAAAAGAGAAGAACATAATGGTTCCTAGTCTATGCTGTACTCACATCTGACTCTGTTCTTTACCAGCTCTAACCGTTGGGCAGGTCCTTCCTCTTCTCAGAGTTTCATGCCTCCTCACATGGTTCTGAGATGCGATTGAGAAAGTGCAAACTCTGGGAGTAAGTGCAGACCATCTGCAAAGTGCTATGTGGAGGCAAATGTTTATTCCTCAACACATCTTATTGTATTGATGTACTTGTTGATGGGGACTATTGATCCAGTGGCCACCATATTCTTCTGTTAAAGAATGTGATTCTGGAGCTAGAGTCTGTGGGTTGGATCTGGGTTCTGCTCTTTAATAGCTGTGCGACCTCGGCAAATAACATAAACACTATGCTCCCCAGTTTCCTCATCTATAATACGAGGACAATAATAGCATTTTTTCATAGGATGATGAAGAAGATTAAATTAGTAAATACACATGAAGGACATGATAGTCTGCCTAGCAGAAATAATGAGGGCTATTAGAAGTCATAGGGTGCCCACCCTTGGGGTGCAGACAGGAGAGGTGGTCTTGGGTGGTGCTAGAAGGGAGCACTAGGGAAGCTTCTGGGTCCGGAGCAGAATCTGTTTTCACTGTGTATGAAAACGCAGTGTGTGAAGATTCATCGTGCTATATGCTGAAGATATTTGTGGTTTTTGTTTGTGTGTTATAATTCCAAAAACGGTGTTTTTAAAAAGTGTAACTGGGTATTAGTAAAAATTCTCAGGAGGGCTTCAGACTTGCAGAAGGTGTGAAAGTGGTGGGGTCCATCCAAGCCTGTATCTCTGAGAAGAAAAGGGAAATCCAGCTAATCTTTGGGGTAAATTTGGAGTTAGAGAAAATTACACTAAGGTAATATGCATCTTAGTGTGTGCATATATACATAACACACACACCATATATATACCCATATACATATATACACACACCATACACACATATAAACATCATATACATATATATACACCACATGCATATATGTGTATATATGTACACATAATAATTACACACGAATACATTGCATATATTAGTATATTTAATATAATTATATATTATATTAATATTAATTTATATTTAATATTACTATATTAACTATTAACAGTAACATATTAGTGTTGAATTTAAGTATTAATATTAATATATTAATTAATATTAATTAACCAATTAATATTAGTTCAAGTTGATCCTTGAACTAATCCACGTATAGCTTTGCAGTTGGCCCTCCATATCTACAGTTCTGTATCTGTGATTCGGCACCAACTGCAAACTGTGTAGTACTGTAGTAGACATTCATTGAAAAAAATACATGTATAAGTGGACCCGTGCAGTTCAAACCCATGTTGTTCAAGAGTCAACCGTATTGTATATATTATACACACACACACACACACAATACGCTTAGAGCTTGTAGGTGGAAAGTAGGAAGGATAGAGGGATCTGGTGGCTATGAGGAGTGCAGAGATCTGCTAGGCTGGATGATGGGGGAGGTACCTTGGGTCCACCTTCCTTTTTTTGTCCCTTTCTCAGCACCCAAGAATCCCTCTTGACTGTTCCAAAGCTCTGTGATATGAGCCTGGAGCTTATGCTGGAATGCGCTTTCTCTGCTCAGTTGCCTGAGCAGCAGTGCATGTCAGAAGATGGAGAACTGTGGTTGGTTTATTCTCTGTTTTAGTGAGCCTGGAGCTTTGGTTCCATCTGTTTTTATTGGTATGCAGTCGGTCATACTACATACCATTCCTGTCATACTACTGCATGCAGTGGTGTCCACATTTACCAACGTTTAAAAAAACGCAAACAACAATCAAGTGAGGGAACCCAAGTCTCAGTCCACAAAAGAGATTGACACTTGTTTTTCCTTTTGCTGTTCCTGCTTTTCTCAACTGGTTATTGGAATGGAGAGATATCGGGAACATGAACTCTCACAGAGATTAGAACATCAGCCACCTCTGAGAAAAGTAGGGCAAGGCAAGAGGTAGAGTGGGGACTAAGGCTTTTATCTAAAACTCATAGATCATGTACTTAGGTATCATTGAGTTCCAGGCAAAAATATCAAAAACCTTGATTCAGGGTGTGCATACCTGAGGACACCGGAAGAGACAGGCGCTCAACCCTTGTTCACCAGCTGCCTTCCCACCCCAGGTGTCTCTGGACCACCCTCTCCCTTGTGTTAGGGCTGACATGGAGAGTGATGCCGGCCCTCTGACAGATTCTGATCATGCACCACTCTGTTTGTCTTCAAGGAGCAGAGTCCTATAGAAGGGAGAATAGATGTTTCTATCTATCTGTTCTAAGATCTGAGAATCAGTGCCCTTTTCAGCAGAGAGGACCACTGCCTAAAATATCAGTGGAGAACCACATACACAAAACAATTCTTTATTTGAGTTTGGTAGAGAAGAATCAGGAGAAAATATTCTTATGAACTTTAAAAATGATGAACATGGATACAAGATAAATCTCAAATCAATGTAGAAAGTCACATTATCATTATTAACAAATGTCTGTTGCTTGCTTAGAATAAGAAGAGAAATAAATGGGTCTGGGACTCTCTGGGTCTTTTTTTTTTTTTTAATTGTCTTTCAGCAGCAACAAAGAGGCAGGAAAGGAAGAAGAGAGCTCTCTTACAGGTAGGGTCCTTCCATTCAACTCTGGGCTCTCCAGGTTTAAGATAAATTTCTCCCTTCCATGGGGGCCCCAGCCCACCATCGTTGAGGCCATCAGTTCCTAGAGCTGGGCCTTCACAGAAACAGTGCTGTCATAGCCCAGAAGCAAGGGCATCAGAACCTGGGAATCATCTCCCAAACCCACTCTGCCCTCCATGTGAAACAAGCAACACAAGGCTGGGCAGAGTCTTACTCACTAGATGACAGTGTCAGACGTTGTCAACTTCCCTAACTTTCAGACTCTTCCTTTGAGGGAGCACCTGGGCTGGTGTCTCATGTTGCGATGGTCACTGTGTGTGGAGACACGGCACCGTATACACATAACATGCCTTAGTATTATTGCCATTGACCCTTTGACCTTGAATACTAATTCCTGGGCTCTGAGTCTAATTTTGAGATTGTCTATTCCCAGCTTCCTACAAGGTTCTTTTGTTCCTGTCTTCGACCGGTGTAACCCGGACTCCTGTTTCCCAGCATGGAGCTGGGGTCATGCAGGACCAAATTTTCCCTTCTGTAGAGATGACTAATCTCTTCCATTATTCCTGGTGTCCTTCTTGCTAGTTTGCCCATGGAATTCTAGGCCCCAGAGTAGCACGGGGTTGACATGAGAGGAGGAACCACAGGGACCGGAATGTGATGGAGAGTCTTGGGGTGAGCGATGAAGGGAATATTGTCTATGGGGAAATGTGGGGAGACATGAAGGGAAGGGACATGGGCCCACCTAGGTGGTCTGCCCCCTTTCTCCTCCTGGATGTACATTTTAACCTCTTGTCTCTTTTTTAAACACTTTTTTTTTTTTTTTAGCAGATATTCATTTTTAATTATTATTTATTTATTTATTTATTTTTGGCTGTGCTGGGTCTTCGTTTCTGTGCGAGGGCTTTCTCTAGTTACGGCAAGCGGGGGCCACTCTTCATCGCGGTGCGCGGGCCTCTCACTATCGCGGCCTCTCTTGTTGTGGAGCACAGGCTCCAGACGCGCAGGCTCAGTCGTTGTGGCTCACGGGCCTAGTTGCTCCGCGGCATGTGGGGTCTTCCCTGACCAGGGCTCGAACCCGTGTCCCCTGCATCGGCAGGCAGATTCTCAACCACTGCGCCACCAGGGAAGCCCTTAACCTCTTGTCTCTTATAGGCACCTGCATGAGCTCCCTTTTGAGGTTAGTTTTATGTGGGTGGCTCTGAGAAGGAGTCACTCATAGGATGGATTATCAAGAGGCTCAAGGGAGGACCTTGAGCAGGAGCGACCTGGAAACACCCAGGACCTACACTTGGGTAAGAAGATGCAGAATATCCTCCCTGGGGGAATTGCTGTTCACTCTGGGAAGTCCTATAGCTGCTAAAACCCAGAAGTCTGGCTCCCTTGTCCTGGAGGGGGTGTTACCAGAATTCCTCTCAGGGGACTTCTTTTTTCATCTAGGTCCTTCACTATTTCTAGAAGCCCATATTGTGTGGTTTTGCATGTCGAGGTGGGATCCACTCTGAGGTCCTTGAATGCAAAACACTGTTGATGTTGAAAGAGACTCAACCCCGACCTCTTCCTCAGGCCACCGTTCATTCCTCATCTGTCCGTTTTGAGGGCTGACCCCATGGCCATGCCCCATGGCCATGCCTGGCTGACCCAATGGCCAGGCCACCGTTCATTTCTCATCTGTCCGTTCCGAGGGCTGACCCCATGGCCATGCCTGGTGGGTGAGAGGGCCATGATTATGCAACTCATAGAAGAGGAAGCTGCTCACAGACCGGGTGGTCTGGCTCCAGAGCGCCCACTCCCAGCCGCACCTCCAACCCGTGGGTCTCGTGCCTCTGAAGGCCCAGAACAGCAGAACTGCTGCTGATGTGGGTATTTGTACTTCCTTCTCAAATGTCCTCATCCGTGAGCACATCTGGGCTTGTTCTATGTGCCAGACAGGGATACATAAGTATCACTATTTCCATTAAAATAAAGCTTCATTAATGGATAATTGACATACAATAAACTGCACATATTTAAAGCATGCAGTTTGGTAAGTTTTGACAAATGTGCACCCTGGAGAATTATCACCACACGTATCCACCATCCCCCCAAATTTCCTTGTGCTGCTTTATAATCCTCCCCCTGCCACACTGGCCCTTTCTCCATTTTACAAAAGGGCAAACTGAGTTTTCTGGGTGTCTGGAGCAAGAACCCACACCGCCTGGCTCTTGCCTTTTTCCTACATGTTGTGGCTCATAAGGCCAGCAAGGTGGCCAATGGCAGTCGTGTGGGGCTTCCAATGCTTGATAAGAGAGGAGCCGACATCTATTTACTACTTACTGTGTTCTTTAAGCCAAGGAGGGCAGTTTAAATGATGGCCATTCCGTAGATGGGGACCTGAGAGTAGATGGTTTAAGGAAACTTGGCCAAAACCTGCAGGTCAGTAGTGGAAGCAGGTTCTCACCCTCCGCCCCCCCCACCCCCAAAATCTAGCTCTTCTCCCCTGTCCCAGCTTGGATCTGATGTGGATGGCTTCACCTCCATCCATCCAATGGCGCTTTGACATTCTCTCTCCATTCATGCGGGAGCTGATACCATGGCTTTTCCTAGATGGACACTCACCTGTTCCACTGTGCCAGGCCTCCCAGGTATGTGCTTTTAAAGTCCCCCTGGAACCTGAGTCTTCCTTCCCTTGCAACAGAATGCCAGATAACACCTTGGAGATGGTGGAGAGATTCTGGAGTTTGGAGATGGATAAAGTGGGGAAGAAGCTTCTTCTAGGCCAGGTATGTGCCTGTGGTCAGCCCAGAAGGTCATTTTCCTCTGGAATCCTTGGCGTAGCTGGAGGAGAGGCAGCAGGGTCTGGTTCTCCTTCTTCTCCCTGTCCTGCCTTCTATTCCCTTTATCTTAAAACACACCAAAGAGGATGCTGTGGGACAGGCAACTTTTAAAAAAGCAACAGGATACCGTTTCCAAATAAAAACGTAAAAGGAACAGAGTATATAAAAGGGCAATGGTTTACTAGTATATCTTTAATTTTAAGACATATTTACATTACTTAGAAATTCAACCAATGAGAGCAATGAGATTGTTTGGATTCATTTGTTTGCTCAATGAATCTTTATTAAGCACTTACCCTGGGCCTGTTTTTGTTCTCAGCACCAGGGGTGCCTCAATGGAGAAGACAGGCAAGATCGAGCTCACCCAGAGTTCACAGAGCAGTGGAAGAGACAGGCAGTAAATAAGAGGGACTGAGTAAACCAGTACAGCAGGAAGAGGATTTTAAACAGTGATAAGCACTGAGAAGAAAGGAAAGTATGGTGATTGATAGGGGTCTGGGCAATAGTATTTACCATGGTCAGGTCTGGTCTTTCCAGGAGGTGGCATTTGATCTGAGACTGGAAAATGAGAAGAAACAGACCAGAGGGATGGAGCATTCCAGACAGAGGGAACAGCACGTCAAGGGAGGGAGCGAGCTTGGTGTCTTTGAAGGAGGAAGGAAGACCAGTGATGGAGTGACAAGCCAGGGAGGAGCCATAGGGCCTGGGGCCGGCAGTGGTCTCCCCTGCTCTGGGGAGCATCGGATTGTTTTTTTTTATTTTTTGTTTTTGTTTTTGTTTAAATTTACGGCTGTGTTGGGTCTTCGTTTCTGTGCGAGGGCTTTCTCTAGTTGTGGCAAGTGGGGGCCACTCTTCATCGCGGTGCGCGGGCCTCTCACTATCGTGGCCTCTCTTGTTGCGGAGCACAGGCTCCAGACGTGCAGGCTCAGTAATTGTGGCTCACGGGCCCAGCTGTTCCGCGGCATGTGGGATCTTCCCAGACCAGGGCCCGAACCCGTGTCCCCTGCATTGGCAGGCAGACTCTCAACCACTGCGCCACCAGGGAAGCCCCGGATTGTATTTTTAAGTGAAGAGGGAAGCCTTAGAAGGGCTAAAAGGATGGATTTGATTGACATCGATATGAAAAGGAGCATTTAGTGGCTGAGTGGGAAATAGATCAGCTGAACACTAACATTTAAAACAAGGGGCTAGTGGAAGACAGTTCAATCAAATGCTTTGTTCTGTTTTGTTTTGTTTCAAAGAGGATCAATGATATCTAACAGCCACTCACATTCCTCATCTAAAACAGGAAAGTCAGGTAAGAAGCGCCCAAACTTACAAGAACTGATAAAACGATGAGAAGATGTGATCATAACGAGGCCTGTCCCTTGTTATTGTGCAACTCACACGGACACCTTGATGCGGGCATGTGCCAGGCAGACAGATGGGCTGAGCCCATGGCAGGCGTGCTGTGTAGTGTGGCTCTCGCACTCTCACTTTTTGATGGGTAGGGACAAGCACGGGTCTGAAATTTAAGGAAGGTGAGGGAAGATTTTCAGCTTTCTTGATCAAAGACAGATTTATAAGAAATTAAACCACGTGCTCAGCAGCAGCAGGGAAATGTTGGTGTCTATGTGAGATGGATTCAGGTGGCAGCATAAATGAAGTTCATGGTGGCCCTGAAGAGCTAAAGCTGGGAATGACACATTGGAGTGTGCATGTATTTAAAGTTTTAAAAATGGTTCAAAGATGAAAAGAGAAAGAATATAAAGCAAGTCCCAGAAAACTCTTGGCTTTGAAAAAGCTTGCTTCAGTTTTCCATCTGAATCGCAGCCTCTATCTGAATCTCAGCCCTCAGTGTGTTACTTGGTCTGTCTGAGCCTCAGTTTCTTAATCTGTAAAATAGGGAGAATAAGAACCACTTCATAGGTTTTTAAATAAGGATGGAATGAGATGATGCTGGTAAAAGTGCTTAACCCAATGCCTGGAACACAGTAAATTCTTAGTAAACATAGTTTCTATTCATGTCCTTAGGGTTGTATCCCTGTGCTGTGACCCCCTGTTCTATTGGTCAGGCCAGGGGAGTCACAGCCTTGAGATTCAAAGGTTCCACTGACTCAGGTCCTTTGGTGCTATGTTAGGAACCTGGTTTCAAGTTCCCTCAAGTTCAGGGCTATAGGAAACTGGCTGGATGGGGGCAAGAGGCTGAGGAATCTGAGCTGGAGAGCTGAAACTCCGAAATAAATGAATTCAGATGTGCGTGTGTGTGTATGTGTTGGGAGGAAGGAGGAGAGTTAAGAATATCAAGCCAGTGGTACTTTCATGAATGGTAGCAATCAGAATTTGCAAACTGGAAGATAAAAGTAAAGCACAGATCTGGTGTCAAAGTCATAGTCATTTTAGTCACTCACTGTAGCTAGTTTCCACTTATGTCTATTTTCTACACAGGGAAGCAAGACTTAAGTTTGTCATGAAAGACCTGGATAAAATTTAACATATTTGTATTTCATTTTAATAATAATTTCATACCTGTACATGCTGACTTTGTCATTGCTTGTTTGTGGAGCCTGGCTGGCTGCTGACCACAGAGACAAGTGCGCAGGAATATTGATTATCAGCAACCTGGACCCTGGGGCGATGGAGCTGTGTGTGGTCTATCGTTCAACAGCCAGGCTGGGAAGAGGGTCCCCCAGAAGTGCACACTCAGGCTGTGTGCAATAATGTGCAAGTACACATCACCACGGAGATCAGGCCTGAGAAGGGTGTGCTCTGGGGGAGGGGAGAGAGCGCTCATGGGAGAGTTTCAAGTCTGTTCTTTATAAAGTCTTAATAAGTTCTCCAAGGCAGCATATCTTGAACTGAGATGCAGAAACGTAGGTGAGCTGGTGGGACGATGGGTGGGGAAGTATCCAGAATCTTGCAACTGAGATATGGTGAGCTTTGTGTTGGCAAGACTGGCTCCCAGGGTCTGACATTTGGAAGTCAAGTATTTTAGAAAAGAGAATGTCTGTTTTATTACTATGTGTTTAACTGAGGGTTTACCTTCCTGCTCTGAGGTTGGTAGAGAGGGGAGGAGAAGAAGAAGAAGAAGAAGAAGGAGGGGGAGGGGGAGGGGAGGGGGAGGGGAGGGGGAGGGGAGGGGAGGGGGAGGGGAGGGGGAGGGGAGGGGAGGGGAGGGGGAGGGGAGGGGAGGGGAGGGGAGGGGAGGGGAGGGGAGGGAAGGGGAGGGGAGGGGGAGGAGAGGGGAGGGGAGGGGAGGGGAGGGGAGGGGAGGGGAGGGGAGGGGAGGGGAGGGGAGGGGGAGGGGAGAAGAAGAAGAGGGAGGGGAGGGGAAGGGGGAGAAGAAGAATGGGAAGAAGAAAGGAGGAGGAGGAGAGGGAAGAGGAGGAAGAGGGGGGAGGGAGGGAGGAAGGAAAGGAAAGAAGGAAGGAAGGGAGGAAGGAAAAAAGCAAGCAAGCAAAAGGCCAGGCAACCCGACTGACTCTGTTACAATTGTCTTAGCCCCTCTCAGTGTACTTTATCACTTGGTCTTTGTGGCCCTGTGCCTGCTACTACCTTGGCTTTATCTCCCAATTCTAGTCTCATGTTTGCCCCTTGTATTTAACGGTAGATCCAATTTTTCTGGTCCTCATCTTTGGTGCCCCAGGACACTATCTGCCCCCATCCTCTAGATCATCCTGCTCTTGGCCTCCCCAGCCTCCCCAGCCAGTAATCCACATGTGCCATTGGTGAATTAGATAAAGGCTCCCTTTCTGGCTGGACACACCCACAGGTACCTGGTTTGGCAAACAGCACATAAGTTGGTCTTCAGCTTCTATGCAACCCCATAGCTGGGTGCTCTTGTGCCTGGCATGACTCTTACAACTGCATGTGGTCGCCTTGAAACACAGCCTGCTCAAAGCCGGGCCCCTGGACTCCATCCAGGCCATTGTGCCTAAATTGGCCCTCAAGTCAGATAGTTTAAATAACTGTGAAGAATTTTCGCATTTCCTAACTGATCCTTAGTGATGTTTTTTATGGCAGACACCTAGGAGGCCCATAATGGGTGTTTGATAAATAATAATCTACCTGCCTGAAATTAATAACCCATTTAGGGCAAATGAGGAAATGAAGCACAGAGAGGTTGCTTGAGCAATGTTACACAGCAAAAAATGCTTTTTGCTTATTAAGAGGAGATGCACTGGGTATCTATGAGAAGAACAGGAAACATGTAGGTACATGGTTTTTTTTCTAATGAGAAGGGAGTAATTCCCCTTTCTCTTAACCTTAGCACTGTGTTCTTTGAAAGCAGTATGTCTTTCCTACAATAACAACCATGACACAGGATTAAACATGAAACTTCATTGTGAAAGAATTTGAGTGACAAAAACAGGGTACAGAGTGTAATTTTTGAATCAAGCCCAATTTAAAAGAGAAATTAAGTAAAGAACTAAAGTAGTTTGACTACACAAAGATGGATTTAATGCCAAGAATTTTTCTGCTTCTTCTTGGAGGTGCTTAAGTAGACCCAGAAAGTTGTCTGTTACGCCCATATCATAGCGCTGCCTGGTGACCGAGCCAAGACTGAAAAGCTTTGATCCCCCTTGTTGCTTCTCTTTACAGAGGACTGGGCACTTCCTGCTAAACAGAAAGCTGATCAAAGGTGACAAAGGAAGGTACACATTCTAGAAAGTTTTGGATTTTAGTAGAGAGAGTCAGGGTGTGTCTAATCTTTTTCTTCCTCTCTAGTTAAGCTGTGACTGATAATAAACAAAGACCTGGTGAAAAGTGAACCTCTTGGTTGAACTAAAGAGTTCTTTCAAACTCATAGTAAGTGCATATCCAATTAAATAGGTTGACTGAAAAAAGCTAGTTAATGTTTATGCCTGTAATTAAAAAAATCTTGGACTTGTATATACATTTATAAAAGCATGAAACGCCAGAAGGGTATACATATTAAATTCATGATTGTGTTTGTCTCTGGGAAGAAGGGATTGGAACTTGAATGGATATAAAAGTCAAAGAAATTCTCTCTGTTATCTTTGATGCTATGTTTACTTGATTTTTTAACACAGAGCAAATAAGATAAAAAATATTAACAGCTACTAATCCTAAGTAGAAAAACACCGGCTTTAAAATATATTTCCTCTGTTCTTTTTTTCTTTTCTTTGTTTTAATGCCAAATGGTTTTTATTTTTTAAAGTTTTTTATTGCTATCAAAACAAACCAAACACAGAATTGAGTGGAAAAACAAGCTAATCTCTTTATTTCAGCCAGTGATGGCTGTGGTAATCCTGGGTATTAGACCTTCAAATCTTAATGGCATTGTTGTTTACCTGATGGAAACTTTCGGTGAGTAACCAACGGCATACACATTCTTGTGTTTGGCCCTGGATTCCCAACAGCCACGAAGTGATGGCAAATGACGTTTGTCCAGATCCTTGCAATAAGTTAGTCATGTAACAGTATTTATGATTTTCATACTTACTATAATAAGGGGAAAGGAGGGTGAGACAAAGGCCACATTATAAAAGATCTAGCCACTTTACCTTTTTATCTAATTGCTTTATCTTTACCTGCAATATCTGAAATATTTAATTCAATACTTCCAGTTTTATTGAAATCAGGGAAGTGTGTGGACCAAAAAAGATGGTCCATGTTGAATGTTGAATCTCCATTCTCAAGAAATCTGGAGTTCTCCTGGAAGCACTGTACAAGATTTATACATAATGAGTATTTATTTCCCCCCCATGATGGACTGGGAAGCTTCATATTCAAGATGAATATGGAAATGTTCTCAAGCAGAGAAGCATCAATAAATAAGTGTATGGTTACCAAGGGTGACTACACGTGGGTAAGCAAGTTTCTCTAAGATATCTGTCTAGTGGACTCATTGTCTGTGGAAACTTTCTTGTTCAAAATGGAGTTTCCTTTTTCAAATACAATTCCTTGATTTTTACTAAGAATATCTTCCAATGGCATCCTTCTTTGTGAGAAATTTTACAGTAAAAGTAGACAGAAAAATGAGGATGGTAGAGTGTGATGGTTAATTTTAAGTGTCAACTTGGCTGGGCTAAGGGATGCCCAGATAGCTGGTAAACATTATTTCTGGGTGTGTCTGTGAGGGTGTTTCTGGAAGAGATTAGCATTTCGATCAGTAGACTGAGTAAAGATCACCCTCACCAATGCACTGGGCATCATCCAGTCTGTTGAGGGCTTGAATAGAACAAAAAGGCAGAGGAAGGGTGAATTTGCTCTCATTGCTTGAGCTGGGTCATCCATGCTCTCCTGCCCTTGGACATTGGCGCTCCTGATTCTCAGACCTTCAGACTCAGACTGAATTACACACCCAGCTTTCCTGGGTCTCTAGCTTGCAGATGGCAGATTGTGGGACTTCTCAGCCTCCATAATCATGTGAGCTAATTCCTATAATAAATCTCCTCTTATACCTATATTTATCTTATTAGTTCTGTTTCTCTGAAGAGCCCTAATATTTGGAGGGAGGGTCCAAGATGGCAGGTACTGAAGTTTGTGGTGGCATGAATATGCCTCCAAAATAAAGAACAGGCTTGGGAAGCTTTTCCTGGGAATAGGAGACTAGGGAATGGAGATGAGTGTGCATTCAACATGGACCACCTTTTCTGGTCCTCACACTTCCCTGACTTTAGCAAACCTGGAGATACTGAATTAAATTTGCCTTCAGAGACAGGTGAAAGGTCTTTTCTTCCTTCTTTCAAAGTCTGTCCAATAATTCCCCTAATTCCTTGCTAATGAAGAGAGAGAGAGAGAGAGAGAGAGAGGAAACAGACTGAGATGCAAGGTATGGTTCCATTGAAGGGTTATTAGCAAAATGGCTAATGAAATGGCAGAAAAAATGGCTGACACCAGATACCTTTTTGCTTTGTTGTGGGGGAGAAAGGAGAGGGAAGAAGCAGAGAATAATAACTGTAGGTCATTAGCATCCGACAGGTTGGGGAAAGGATTACCTGGGAGGAAAGAGAGACTGTGTGAGAAGGGAACTGTGCAACAATGTCTCTTATCCCAATGTTCTTCTTACAACATGACTTTGCTGGTCCTCCTGTTGACATAGGCCCTATCCTCAAATCAGGGTGAATTTCTGACTGCAGAGGAAGTGACACTATGTGACTTTTGAGGATAGATCATAAAAGGCAATGCAGCTTCTACCTGGTTCTCCTGGACTACTATGAGGAAGCCCAAGCAGCATTCAAGTAATCCCCAGCCTTCAAGTCTTCCCAGGTGAGACTCCAGACATCACAGAGCAGAGACGAGCCATCCTACTGTGCCTTTTCAGAATTCCTGGCCCACAGAAGCCATGAGCATAAGAAAATGTTTGTTGATTTATATCACTCTATTTGGGTTGTGTGCAAGGCCTCTGGTTTATCTTCACCTTAAGTGGGAATCAAAAGAAAGCATCAGACAGTTACATCTTGACTTCCCATGAAATTCTAAGGGAGTTTAAAGAGGGTTGACTTTCTTTAGTCAGCTGTATTTCCAAAGACCACACCTGTAGGTATTTTCCAGCTTGTCTTTTATTTCTTTAAAGATAGCAACATACTTTATTATAATTTGTGTTTGATCATCCCAGTATCTGAACTGTAGTCTGTTTATGTCCTATCATTGCTACTGGTTCTCACTCATGGTGCCTTGTTTCCTTGTGTGCTTAGTTGTATGTATGACTGTGAATTGTTCATTGTATCTGTCAGAGTAAGCTACGTTATGGTTACTGCAGTAACAAACAACTCTCAAATTTCTCAAATCTTACAACAAGAGTTTATTTCTTGCTCATGTTCCATGTCCAATACAAGCCATTAGGAGGCTCTACTTACTCAAGAACCCAGACTGACAGTAGCTCCAACTCTAGATGTACTTCCACAGATCTGCTTGGGAGGGTGAAGAAAAAATGGCAAATTGCACATTGGCTTGTAAACACACTTATGTGTTATTAGCCAAAGCAAGTCCCTTGGTCATGCCTAACTTCCAAGGAGAAAGGGAAGTGCACTCTTGCCATGTTCCTGAAAGGCAGAGAGAAAGAAATATTTGATGATAGCACTAATGATTGCCACACTCATTTTCCTTGGAATATCATTTGTGGGACTTTGTTGAGGTAGGATGATGGTATGTTTCTCCAGAAAGGATTTGCTTTTGTTTCTGTCAGTGCACTGGAGCACTAGAAGTCAGAGGCCTCTTTCAATTCATGGCCTGAAGTTTTTAAAATCATACAGGTAACGTACAAGACAACTTTCCTTACAGTGCCTTGGTAGTAGGAATGGATGGGCTGAGTTTGTGTCTGGGTCACCATTACACTAAGGGTGTGTTCCTTTGTGGGGGGGTGTCCCAGCTTTACGGAGGGGAGGTTCTCCTAGAGACATCCATACCTTGGGTGGGTCCTGGGTCTTCTGTTTCTATCTCCCTGAGAGGTCGTGAAAACCGCAGTTCAAGTTTGCCAACTTCAGCAAATGCTTTTGAGGGAGAAGCAGTTTCAGTGCTCAATTTACCTCTCTGAGTACCTGCCTTTACTTAGTTCTTTGATAATCACTTGGCAATTTGTACTATCTTGTCAGCAATTTGATGCTTTTAAGAAGATTCAAAAAATATTTTAAAAATACACCATATTTAGTTGTTTTCATGATGCAGATTAATCCAAATAACCTAGACTGACATACCATCTGAAACAGACTCTTTGGGGCTTTGCAGTCTAATACAGAAGTCACTGGCCTCATGTAGCTCTTTCAGTATAAATGTATTAACAATAAATAATATTAAAAATTCAGTTTCTCCATCACGTTAGCCACAGTTCAAGTGCTCAACGGCCATAAGTGTCCAGTGAATTCCATATTGGACAGAGGAGACAGAACATTTCTATTACCACAGAAAGTTCTTTTAGACAGCACTGCTTTTTGATCCAGGATTGAGTGAAGCATTGATTGATAATGATGAAAAGTGAGTGAGGTCTTGTTTGCTTATTTTTGCTTTTGTTGCCCTTGCCTGAGGAGACAGATTCAAAAAATATTGCTAAGACTGATGTCAAAGAACATATAGCCTATGTTTTTTTCCTAGGAATTTTATGGTTTCAGGTCTTACATTTAGGTCTTTAATCTATTTTGAGTTTATTTTCATATATGGTGTGGGAAAATGTTCTAGTTTGTTTCTTTTACACATAGCTGTCCAGTTTTCCCAATACCACTTATTGAAGAGACAGTCTTTTCCCCATTGGATATTCTTGCCACCTTTGTTGAAGATTAATTGACCGTATGTGTGTGGGTTTATTTCTGGGCTCTCTATTCTGTTCCACTCAGCTATGTGTCTGGTTTTGTGCCAGTACCATACTGTTTTGATTATTATAGCTTTCTAGCATAGTCTGAAGTCAGGGAGCCTGATACCTCCAGCTTTATTCTTCTTTCTCAAGATTGCTTTAGCTATTTGGGGTCCTTTGTGGTTCCATCCAAATTTTAGGGTTATTTGTTCTAGTTCCGTGAAAAATGCCATGGGTATTTTGATAGAGATTGCATTGAATCTGTAGATATCTTTGGGTAGTATGGCCATTTTAACAATATCCATTCTTCCAATCCATTAAGACAGGACATATTTTCATTTTTTTGTATTGTCTTCAATTATTTCATCAATATCTTATAGTTTTCAGAGTACAGGTCTTTCACCTCCTCAGTTAAATTTATTCTTTGGTATTTTATTCTTTTTCATTTGATTGTAAATGGGATTGTTTATTTGATTTCTCTTTCTAATAGTTCATTATTAGTATATAGAAATGCAACAGATTTATGTGTATTAATTTTGTATCCTGCAACTGAATTCATTTATTAGTTCTAATAGTTTTTTGGTGGAGTCTTTAAGGTTTTCTATATATAGTGTCATATTATCTGCAAATAGTGACAGTTTTACTTCTTCCCTTCCAATTTGGCCTTTTACTTCTTTTTCTTCTCTGGTTGCTGTGGCTAGGAAGCTTTTGCACAACGAAGGAAACCATCAGCAAGACAAAAGGCAACCTACTCGTGGGAGAAGATATTTGCAAATGGAACATCCAATAAAAGGTTAACGTCCAAAATATACAAAGAACTCATACAACTCAATAAAAAACAAACAGCTAACCGTATTACAAAATTGGCAGAGGACCTAAATAGGCATTTTTCCAAAGAAAACATACAGATGGCCAACAAGCACGTGAAAAGACACTCAACACCACTAATTATCAGGGAAAAGCAAATCAATACTACAATGAGATATCATCTCACACCTGTCAGAATGGCTACCATCAAAAAGATAAGAAATAACAAGTGTTGGTGAGGATGTGGAGAAAAGGGAACCCTAGTACACTGTTGCTGGGAATGTAAATTGATGTAGCCTCTATGGAAAATAGCATGGAGGTTCCTCAAAAAATAAAAAATAGAACTGCTATATGATCTAGCAATTCCACTCCTGAATATTTAACCAAAGAAAACAACAATATGAATTCAAAAAGATATATGCACCCTAATATTCATAGCATTAATTACAATAGCCAAGATAGAGAAGTAACATAAGTGTCCATCAACAGATGAATGGATAAAGAAGGTGTGGTATATATATATACAATGGAATATTACTCAGCCATAAAAAAGAATGAAATCTTGCCATTTGCAACATGAATGCACCTGGAGGGTATTATGCTCAGTGAAATATGTCAGACATAGAAAGACAAATACTGTATATATTTCACTTATATGTGGAATCTAAAAAACAAAACAAATGAACAAACATAACAAAACAGAAACAGATTCACAGATACAGAGAACAAACTAGTGGTTACGAGAGAGGAGAGGGTTGGCGGGAGGGATAAAATATGTGAAGGGCATTAAGAGGTACAAACTAGCAGTTATAAAATAAAAAAATCACAGGGATGTAATGTACACCACAAGGAATATAGTCAGTATTTTATAATAATTTGGTATGGTGTATAATCTATAAAATATTGAATCACCACATTGTACACCAGAAACTAATATAATATTGTAAGTCAACTGTACTTCAATTAAAGAAAAAGTGAGTGGGGAAAGGTGGCAGAGACCTCACTCTCTTCTAGTTGAAGCTTTTGATTATATTGCACTGCAAGGGGTCATCTCATATTTCTTTCTTTCTTTCTTTCTTTCTTTCTTATTTCTTATTTTTTTATTTTTATTAAAAAAATTTTTTAAACATCTTTATTGGAGTATAATTGCTTTACAATGGTGTGTTAGTTTCTGCTATATAACAAAGTGAATCAGCTATACATATACATATATTCCCATTTCTCCTCCCTCTTGCTTTATTCATTTATTTAAGAAATATTTTGAGTGCTCACCATGCAGTAGCCACTGGATGTAAATTGGTGAATGAAGCAGCTATGGCCTCTGTGGTTGTGAAACTTAAGATTACTTGAAGATGTTCTTGCTTAAGACTTACCTTGAGACAAAGAGGCAATTTTCTGTGGTTCCTGCAAGAAAGCCTGACATAGAGGAAGGGGATGGGCTTCAGAAGCAGACAGATCTGGGTTCAAATCCAAGGTCTGCATCTTCTAGTTAAAGTTATTGGCAAGCCTTCACAAGCCTCAGTTTCCTCATGTGCAAAATAAAGATAATACTACTTATTGTATATGGTTATCTTGAGTTAACCAAGAAAACACATACGAAGTGTCTAGTGTGGTATGTGGCACAGGGGAGGGGCTGATAACGTGCCTCCTTTGCCAAGAGATGGTTAATTGGACACACGATTTAAATCAGTTCCACGTAGATATAATCAGCTTCTAATCAAACCATGTTTGTGCTGAGTTGCTACTGGTGAAGTCAGAATTGGGGCGTAGCTTGTGGTTGTCTCTAAAAGAAACACCAGAAGCTGCATGTGTAATGGTACTTGGCGAACAGTAGAGGCTTCCAGAACAGACACCACACCTAGGTTTTTAATGACTCCTGCTGTGTCTCCCCATCCAGTTCTTTCTTGCATACTAAGCACTCATTTAATAGATACCTTAGTTTCACAGTTAGGAAAACCAGGATCTTTTTGTAAAGCAGAATCTGCCACACAGCAAAATAAATTCCTGATATATAACAGCATTAAGTGAAAAAAATACAACTATGAAAACTAGGTGAAAATAAAGTTAATAATTGCATAATTTGGAGATGAGGAAGAACTTTCAAAACATAAAAGCAGCAGAAAGGAAAAGATTGACAGGTGTACCTACATAAAAAGAAAATTCGGTGCGTAAAAATACCATAGACAAAATTAAAAGCAATACTACTCTTGGACTAATTTTACATGTGACAGAAAGAAAAGTTAATATACTTAGCATAAAATAAGCTCTTATAAATAAATTAGGAAAGATGATTAGCTTAATAGGGAAATTGGCATGAGTAGGTAATTCCTAAAAGAAGAAAAAAAGTGATCTATTAAATAAATGCACTAATACTTAAATACAAAAAAATACTGCAATGAGATTTCATGATTGGTCTATCAAAGTGACAAAGAGACTTAAAAAAATAACGCATTGGTGAAGGCACTGTGAAATGGGTGCAAATGGGACAATTAAAAAAAAAAAGGTTTTTCAGTATATATTAATGGCTTTAATATTATTAACATGCTGAATATTTTTTTAAAAATTTATTTATTTATTTAGTTTTGGCTGTGTTGGGTCTTCGTCTCTGTGCGAGGGCCTTCTCCAGTCGCGGAGAGCGGGGGCCACTCCTCATCGCGGTGCGCGGGCCTCTCACTGTCGCGGCCCCTCCCGCCGCGGAGCGCAGGCTCCAGACGCGCAGGCTCAGCAGCTGTGGCTCACGGGCTTAGTTGCTCTGCGGCATGTGGGATCCTCCCAGACCAGGCCTCGAACCTGCGTCCCTTGCACCGGCAGGCAGACGCCCAACCATTGTGCCACCAGGGAACCTCCCATGCTGAAGATTTAATAATTACATTTCTAGGAATTTACTGTAGGAGGATAATAGGAACAATGCATAAAGATTCACATTTAAGGAAGTTCACCTCAGTGTTTTGCTTTAATATTGGAAAGTTGGAAACAACTTAGATATTCAACAATAGAGAAGGTTTACATCAACTTGAAGATGTAAATTCTCAAATTTTCATAATAATTAATAATCCACATATGAGCATTTTCTCAGGTTAAGCGCAATATTCAGTGCAAAAATCAATTTGCATAGTATGATTTCAATTTTGTAAAAATACGTGTTAGGAGGAAACCTTGAGGTACTCACTGTTCTTATCTTTCTTCTGCAATTTCTTTTACTGCTGCACTTTCCTCTTCACTTGGGCATCAGTGGGGCAGGGTTCTTGATGTGGGAGTGCAGAGAGAATGACTCAAGTTGATACTTAGCTTATGCAATTCAAAATAGACTTTTGGGGGTGGAGGAAAGTGGGTGATCAGACAGAGAAGATCTTGGGCATCCTGGATGGGGTGGTGGGTGCAGAATTCATGGAGAGCAGGGAGAACTTGAATATCTCAGTTGTGCCATCAGAAGGAGGATGGTGGCTGAGAATAAGAGAGGACCATGTACCTTTTCCTGGATGCCCGCTGTGAACCAACTGCCACCCTCTTCAATGCTATGATACTATCCAAGCCCCCAAACTCAGATACCATCTCCAGATAAAGGATGGGGAGGGAGAAATTTGAAATGATTTCTGAGTTTATACAGAACTAACTTTTCTTCCCCTATAAGCTGGAATGAAGGTTTGAAACAGGTTTAAGTAATCTTAGAGAAAAAATTGTTATACATTTTTAACCTACCTTGGAATATGGATTTATATTTTATATTTATATTTAAAAATTCATACCTGAGATAAATATATACATACATATACATATATGCACAAATTTATATGCTTATATATATCTATATGTGTATCTAGCTATATTCATATCAATATTTATATGTTAATCTTTAGAAAAAAACATTAAAAAGGAAACAAAATATTAGCAGTAAATATCTTTGTGGCGTTATGGATGATTTTTATTTTCTTGTCTTTAATTTTTTGTATTTTTCAAAAATTCCATGGTGAGCACATATGAAATTTATAATGCAAACATTACTATTATTATTATTAAACATTACTGTTATTATTTAAATACAGCACCAAAGGCTAATGACAATCTAGGAAAAATATTTACAACTCAAATTACAGACAACACTTTTATTTTCCATTTCACAAAGGATCCTTATCAATCAAAGTAAAAGACCAACAACACAAAAGAAAATGGACGATGGTTATGAAAAGATAATTCACAAAAGAGGGAACATAAATAGCATTTAAGCATATGAAATATTGCTTAATTCCATTCACATAATAGGAATGCAAATGAAAACCATTCCAAGATCCTGTCTCACTTATCAGGTTGGCAAGGTCAGCTTTTGTTGTATTGATCTTTGCTATTGTTTCCTTCATTTCTTTTTCATTTATTTCTGATCTGATCTTTATGATTTCTTTCCTTCTGCTAACTTTGGGGTTTTTTTGTTCTTCTTTCTCTAAATGCTTTAGGTGTAAGGTTAGGTTGTTTATTTGAGATGTTTCTTGTTTCTTGAGGTAGGATTGTATTGCTATAAACTTCCCTCTTAAAACTGCTTTTCTGCATCCCATAGGTTTTTGGTCGTCGTGTTTTCATTATCACTTTTTCTAGGTAGTTTTTGATTTCCTCTTTGATTTCTTCAGTGACCTCTTGGTTATTTAGTAGCATGTTGTTTAGCCTCCATGAGTTTGTATTTTTTACAGTTTTTTTTCCTGTAATTGATATGTAGTCTCATAACATTGTGGTCAGAAAAGATACTTGATATGATTTCAATTTTCTTAAATTTACCAAGTCTTGATTTGTGGCCCAAGATATGATCTATCCTGCAGAATGTTCCAGGAGCACTTGAGAAGAAAGTGTATTCTGTTGTTTTTGGATGGAATGCCCTATAAATATCAATTAAGTCCATCTTGTTTAATGTATCATTTAAAGCTTGTGTTTTCTTATTTATTTTCATTTTGGATGATCTGTCCATTGGTGCAAGTGGGGTGTTAAATTCCCCTACTCTGATTGTGTTACTGTTGATTTCCCCTTTTATGGCTGTTAGCATTTGCCTTATGTATTGAGGTGCTCCTATGTTGGGTGCATAAATATTTACAATTGTTATATCTTCTTGGACTGATCCCTTGATCAGTATGTAGTGTCCTTCTTTGTCTCTTATAATAGTCTTTATTTTAAAGTCTATTTTGTCTGATATGAGAATTGCTACTCCAGCTTTCTTTTGATTTCCATTTGCATGGAATATCTTTTTCCATCCCCTCACTTTCAGTCTGTATGTGTCCCTAGGTCTGAAGTGGGTATCTTGTAGACAGCATATATACGGGTCATGTTTTTGTATCCATTCAGCCAGTCTGTGTCTTGGAGCATTTAATCCATTTACATTTAAGGTAATTACCGATATATATGTTCCTATTACCACTTTCTTAATTGTTTTGGGTTTGTTTTTGTAGGTCCTTTTTTCTCTTGTGTTTCCCATTTAGAGAAGTTCCTTTAGCATTTGTTGTAGAGCTGGTTTGGTCGTGCTGAATTCTCTTAGCTTTTGCTTGTCTGTGAAGGTTTTAATTTCTCCGTCAAATCTGAATGAGATCCTTGCTGGGTAGAGTAATCTTGGTTGTAGGTTTTTCCCTTTCATCACTTTAAATGTGTCCTGCTTCTCCCTTCTGGCTTGCAGAGTTTCTGCTGAAAGATCAGCTGTTAACCTTATGGGGATTCCCTTGTATGTTATTTGTTGCTTTTCCCTTGCTGCTTTTAATATTTTTGTTTGTAATCAATTGTTGATAGTTTTATTGATATGTGTCTTGGCATGTTTCTCCTTGGATTTATCCTGTATGGGACTCTCTGCACTTCCTGGACTTGATTGACTATTTCCTTTCCCATATTAGGGAAGTTTTCAACTATAATCTCTTCAAATATTTTCTCAGACCCTTTCTTTTTCTCTTCTTCTGGGACCCCTATAATTAGAATGTTGGTGCATTTAATGTTGTCCCAGAGGTCTCTGAAACTGTCCTCAATTCTTTTCATTCTTTCCTCTTTATTCTGCTCTGTGTTAGTTTTTCCACTATTTTATCTTCCAGGTCACTTATCCGTTCTTCTGCCTCAGTTATTCTGCTACTGATTCCTTCTAGAGAATTTTTAATTTCATTTATTGTGTTGCTCAGCATTGTTTGTTTGCTCTTTAATTCTTCTGGGTCCTTGTTAAATGTTTCTTTATTTTCCCCATTCTATTTCTGAGATTTTGGATCATCTTTATTATCATTACTCTGAGTTCTTTTTCAGGTAGACTGCCTATCTCCTCTTCATTTGTTAGGTCTGGTGGGTTTTTACCTTGCTCCTTCATCTGCTGCATATTTCTCTGTCTTCTCATTTTGTTTAAGTTACTGTGTTTGGGGTCTCCTTTTTGCAGGCTGCAGGTTTGTAGTTCTCATTATTTTTGATGTCTGCCTAGTGGGCGAGGTTGGTTCAGTGGCTTGTGTAGGCTTCCTGGTGCAGGGGACTGGTGCCTGTGTTCTGGTGGGTGGGGCTGGATCTTGCCTTTCTGGTGGGCAGGGCTGTGTCCGGTGGTGTGTTTTGGAGTGTCTATGAACTTAGTGTGACTTTAGGCAGCCTCTCTGCTAATGCGTGGGGTTGTATTCCTGTCTTGCTAGTTGTTTGGCATGGGGCATCCAGCACTGGAGCTTGCTGGCCGTTGGGTGGAGTTGGGTCTTAGTGCTGCGACAAAGATCTCTGGGAGAGCTCTCGCCAATTGATATTACGTGGGGCTGGGAGGTTTTTGATGGTCCAGTGTCCTGGAGTCGGCCCTCCCATCTCAGAGGCTCAGGCCCGACACCCAGCCAGAGCACCATGACCCTGCCAGCCACACAGCTCAGAAGAAAAGGAAGAAAGAAAGAAAAAAAAGAAACAGATAGAATCATAGGACAAATGGTAATAGCAAACCTAAAAAGAGAAAATCACACAAATAAGCATACACATACACAATCACAAAAAGAGAAAAAGGAAAAAAAATTAAAAATAAATAAAAATAAAAAAACAATAAAAATTTTAAAAAAAGGAAGAGAGCAACGAAACCAATAAACAAATCCACCAATGATAATAAGCACTAAAATCTAAACTAAGATAAACATAAAACCAGAAACAAATTAGACGCAGAAAGCAAACCCCAAGTCTACACTTGCTCCCAAAGTCCACCGCCTCAATTTTGGGAACTTTGTCTATTCAGGTATTCTTCAGATGCATGGTTTAGCAAGTTGGTTGTGGGAATTTAATCTGCTGCTCCTGAGGTGGTACAGAGAAATTTCCCTTTCTCTTCTTTGTTTGCACAGCTCCTGGGGTTCAGCTTTGGTTTTGGCCCACCTCTGCGTGTAGGCCACCCTCAGGCATCTGTTCCCCCCCCCAGACAGGAGGGGGTTAAAGCAGCAGCTATAAGGTCTCTCTTGCTCACTTAGGCTGGGGAGTGGGAGGGGTATGGTAGTCATAATTGGAATGCGGGGTGAGCCTGTGGCAGCAGAGGCTGGTGTGATATTACAATAGCCGTAGGCGTGCCATGTGTTCTCCCAGGGAAGTTGTCCCTGGATAACGGGACCCTGGCAGTGGCATCCTGCACAGGCTCCTGGGGGGCTGTGGGTAGTGACCTGTGCTTGCACACAGGATTCTTGGTGGCAGTGGCAGCAGCATTAGCAGTTCATGCCCATCTCTGGGGTCTGAGCTGATAGCCGTGGCTCATGCCCGTCTCTGGAGCTCACTTAGGTGGTGCTCTGCCTTCTGTGGGCACACAGGAAAGGAATCCCCTCTCCTCGTGCACCCTGAAACGATGGTCTCTTGCCTCTTTGGCAGGTCCAGACATTTTCCTGGACTCCCTCCAGGCTAGCTGTGGTGCACTAGCCCCCTTCAGGCTGTCTTCACACAGCCAACCCCAGTCCTCTCCCTGGGGTCTGACCTCCGAAGCCTGAGCCTCAGCTCCCAGTCCCCACCCCCACCCCCCAGCGGGTGAGCAGACAAGCCTCTCGGGCTGGTGAGTGCTGGTTGGCTCTGATCCTCTGTGCGGGAATCTCTCCGCTTTGCCCTCTGCACCCCTGTTGCTGTGCTCTCCTTCATGGCTCTGAAGCTTCCCCCCCGGCCCACCCCCCATCCCCACCAGTGAAGAGGCTTCCTAGTGTGTGGAAACTTTTCCTCCTTTGCAGCTCCCTCCCAGAGGTTTGGGTCCTGTCCCTATTCTTTTGTCTCTGTTTTTTCTTTTTTCTTTTGCCCTACCCAGGTATATGGGGATTTTCTTGCCTTTTGGGAGGTCTGAGGTCTTCTGTAGGTGTTCTGTAGGAGTTGTTCCACATGTAGATGTATTTTTGATGTATTTGTGGGGAGGAAGGTGATCTCCACGTCTTACCACTCCGTCATCTTGAAGTTCTCCCCCAAGAACATATTCTGATTTAACAGGACTGGGGTGTGGACTGGTGATCTGTATTTTTCAAAAGCACTCTCCTTAGGCAATTCTGATGTAAAATCGGGTTCAGAAACCTTGGACCACATGATCCTTTGGGGTTCCTCCCGGTTCTAAAATTCCACATCCTGTGAAGTACTGAGCATTCTATCATATCCAAGTGACCCATTCCCACCCCCCATTCCCCTCTTCCCCCAATTCTCAGTCCTTCTAGCACTTCTTGGAGACTGCTTTACCTCCAGGTCCATCTAAAAAGGAGAGGGAAGTTAAAAGGGAGATACTGTATCTTTTGCTCCAGCTCTGCATGCCCACTGTCACCTTCCATCTCTACCTCCCACTCCCAATCCCCTTTCTCTGGGCGCTGCTCTCCAAAGGGCAGAGCCTTCAGGCTCCAGGGTTGCCATTATCATTCCAAGAGGATGACAAGGTACCAAAGCCCAAAATGGAGACAGGAATTTTGACCCATCTCAGGATTTACACATGGACCTGAATCCTCTGTGGATTCTAGTCTCTTTCTAAAGGCATTTCATTCCCTGGGATGATACTCTGGGTGTTTTGCATGTTAATCCCTCATTCTGCCAGATGGTCTATAAAGTTGGAACTCTTAAAAAAAGTGTACAACATTTTCATTTTAATGCGATGTTTTGGATATTCAATGATCTGCTTCCTTCCTCCCTCCCTTCCTCTTTCCCCCCTCCTCCTCCTTCTCCACCTTCAACACCACCACCACCACCACCTCCTTCTATCTAGGAAAGGGCTGGGCCAGGAGGGTTGCAGGCTCTGACTAGTGTTCTTGCAGCCCGTTTAGAGAGAAGTGTGAGTGTTCCGTTTCCATGCAGCTCAGAGGGAACGTGGCTCCCAGCCTCTTGCAATTTTATGATGAGTGTCTCTGCATTTCATAGGGCAGTCATTACTGGTGACTGATGCTCACTCACCAAGCCCAAACAAGCATGTGGCACTGTACACATACCACACACAGACACAAATATTTGCCTTGCTCACATCGACTGGGATGAGGATGCCATTTCTACCTGGGAGGAGCCACATGACCAGACCTTTTTTTTTTTTTTTAAATTAATTAATTAATTTATTTATTTTTGGCTGTGTTGGGTCTTCGTTTCTGTGCGAGGGCTTTCTTTAGTTGTGGCGAGCGGGGGCCACTCTTCATCGCGGTGTGCGGGCCTCTCACTCTCGCGGCCTCTCTTGTTGCAGAGCACAGGCTCCAGACACGCAGGCTCAGTAGTTGTGGCTCACGGGCCCAGTTGCTCCGCGGCATGTGGGATCTTCCCAGACCAGGGCTCGAACCCGTGTCCCCTGCATTGGCAGGCAGATTCTCAACCACTGCGCCACCAGGGAAGCCCGACCAGACCTTCTAAGGCGGCCTCTACCTGCGGCAGAAGGCACAGGGCATCCAGCTTTTAGTTCTGGTTTTCCAGGATGAGCATCCATGGCAAAAGGGTCCACTGCCAACTTGCCACTGGGGAAGATGTAGAAGGGCGGCACCCATTCCAGAGCCAGACTCTGGGGCTGGCCTCCCCTCCT
This sequence comes from Eubalaena glacialis, assembly GCF_028564815.1. Classification (NCBI taxonomy): domain Eukaryota; kingdom Metazoa; phylum Chordata; class Mammalia; order Artiodactyla; family Balaenidae; genus Eubalaena; species Eubalaena glacialis. The sequence continues at coordinate 43,687,012 of NC_083734.1, forward strand.
CTCTGCAACCTGGGCTAAGGACAGCTGGCCCCTGTTTGGACACAATGACAGGTCTTTTCCAAAATGTATTTTTACCTTCTGGACAAAGAGCAGTTGGGACCAGTGAGGCTATTTTATGAGTTGAGGTACTCAGGGCTGGAAAGTAAACAGGCAGCTAATGAGACGTTCTTATGGAACTTGGCATAAATAATAACAAAGACAACATCCTATGGCTCGTGCCAACACCCTCCAGTGAGGGGATATAAAAGCTGCTGTCGGGGCAGGTGACCTTCAGATTTGGGGAACGCCGGTCGCGTTCCTGACCTGCGACCTGACGGTGTCCTGCCTGTCGTGTTATTTGTAGCAGAAGGCTTGTTCTCCAAAGCCTGGCCTGGCTTTTCAAGGCACTGAGAACAAGAGCCACGTTCTGGTGAGAAATGAAAACTGGGTCCCACCCAAAATGGTACCCGAAGCTCAAAGGGTGAATCCCCATGACTTTTTCTCCTGTGAAGTTAAAAGGGAATCTTCTTATTCAAGGTGGCCTTGGGACTGATGTCTCCTCCTTGGCTTTTCTGCTGCTTTTGAGATGCAAAAATTCCTCTTCATTAATTTCTTAATAAATTCAAATGTGCTGGCGTAAGCAAATTAGTTCTCCCGCCTCTTCCTTGGCTCCCTCTTGGGCACTGGGCCAGGAAAATTTACTCTGGCATCCACAATAGGGTTTTTGAAATGTGGCTTCGGGACCACCTGCATCAGAATCACCTGGGGGCTAGTTAAAAATGGAGATTCTGGCACTCTCTTTGAGACAAGCAGAATCAGAATCCACGGGAGTGTGGCCTGGCAATCTGTGTTTTTAACAAGACCCCAGATGTAGACTAAAGCTTCTAGGTACTGTGTGAGAGTCACCTGGGGAGGATCTAAAAATACAGATCTCTGGGCTTCCCTGCCAGAGATTTGCTCCTTTAGCTGTAGAGTGGGGGCCCTGGGACCTGCAGTTTTAAAAGCTCCCAGGTAAATGCTAATGTTGGCCAAATTTAATTTTGAGCGAGGGCACGTCTTCCTTCTGCATTACAGTTCTGCAGGAAGGCTTCAGGTTTGGTCAGAACTTTCTGGCAAAGTCAGAGGAGGAGGCTTTGGTAAAACAAGCTTGGTCCTGAATGGAAGGGATTCCTGTGGCAAAACCTTGTGAACACAGAGGTTCAAAGGATGCTCTGGGAAGTCCAGTTCCTTCCTCCAGCCTCATGCTTCAGCAAAGTCTCCCTTTTCTGGGTTAGTTTTTCTTGTTCTGGAACCAGTTGTATTTCTTCTGCTTGAGTCCCAGGGATGAGGGGTGTGAGTGTACATCTATCTGCTAGGTAGGACCTGACCCAGGTGTGTGAGAGTCAGTTGGAAGGTTAAAATTCAAAGGCTAGTTAATTCAACTTTTTGCTGAACATGATCTTAAGCTACATGTGGAATAAAACTAATTCTGCTCTTGCCCTGGGAGAACTTTATTTTCATTCCCACAAAACAATGTTTCGTTCAACAAACAAACAACACATTTTTTTTCTGATTATAAGCATAGCAATGATCCCTAAAAATGTGAAAAAAATGCAGAAAAATATAACGAAGAAATAATAGCCACCCGAATTATCACCATTTAGAGTTTATTACTGACATGTATCTTTCCAGACTCCTTCTAAGCACGTTTATAAATAAAACTGGGATTATGCTGTTTTTACTTTTTTGCTTTTAAAAATTTTCTTTCATTTTTTATAAGCCAAATTTATTGAGATATAATTTACATTTAATAAAGTACTCCCATTTTTAGTGTACTGTTCAATGAGATTTGACAATTGTATATACTTAAGTAACCTCCTCTGCATTCAAGATCTAGAACTTTCCATCATCCCCCAAATTTCACAGTGTCCCTTTGAAGGAAATCCTGCCCACTATCCACCCCAGCCTTAGGCAATCATCTATCTGCTTTATATCACTATAAACTTTGCATTTCTTTCTTTCTTTCTTTCTTTTTTTCTTTTAGGCTGCGCTCCATGGCTTGTGGGGTTCTCAGTTCCCCGACCAGGGATTGAACCTGGGCCAGGGTAGTGAAAGCCCGGAATCCTAACCACTAGGCAACCAGGGAATTCCCCCTAAACTTTGCATTTCTATAATTTCATATAAATGAAATTACACAGTGTGAATTCTTTTTCACTTAGAATAACATTTTTTAGTATTCATCTGTGCTGTTGCACTATCAGTAGTTCATTACTTTTTACTGAATAGTATTGCATTGCATGAATAAACTGCATTAAAAAATATTCATCTACTGATTTGGGTTATCTCCAGTTTTGGGTTTTTTTTTTTTTTTGCTATTATGAATAAAGCTGCAATGAACATTCAGGTACACACTTTGGTGTGAACATACGTTTTCACTTATTTTGGATAAATACCAAGGAATTGGACTGCTGGGTAAATACTGAGTGAATGTTTAACTTTATAAGAAACTATCAAACTGTTTTTGCAAATTGGTTATACCATTTTGTATTCCCACCAGCAATGTCTGGGAGTTCCAGTTGCTCCATGTCCTTGCTAACACTCGATATTGTCAGTCTTTTTATTTTTAGCCATTCTAGCAAGTGTATAGTGGAAGCTCACTGTGTTTCCTTTCTTTCTTTTCTTTTCTTTTCTGTATCATTAAAAAACCCAGCAGGATTAGTAGTATCTTGCTTTTGGAGAGAATTCGAGATTTGACTCTTCTCTTGTTGAGTTTCAGACTCTATTATTTCGGTCATTTTAGATCTGGCTGGAATTAGCCTCCCGAAAACTGGCTCTGTAACCTCCAAGACAAAGTCACAGCCAGAGCAGTAGTGTGCCAGTGGGACAAAGCAGGCAAGAGGCCAATGGGTTTGCACTGAGTGGCTGCGATTCAAAGTGGCTGATTCTTTTGTTGCTCGTGGCTGTGGTCTCTCAGATGGGTGAGTAGAGAGTAGCAATTTCTTTGAATTACTGATAGAGAATTGCCCTTCCTAGCTGTTCACAGAGGTCCTCATTCATTCATTCAATAAATATTAACTGTGACCATGAATTGTGACCCTCTTATGTATCAAACACTGCTGTGGGTACAAGTCAGTGAATAAGTAAAATCCTTGCCCTTCTGGAGCTTAGATAATGTCAAGGGGGACAAGAGCTATTAAAAAGGACAAAGTAGGAATGGGCTAGATAGTTAAAAGAGTGGTTTATTTCATTTAGCATGGAAGGATTCCTTGAGGAGATGATATTCCAACATAACAGATAATGCTATGTAAGTGTCTCTGCTGAGAGAGTCTATGAGGGATTTGTTGGGAGGAGGGCCATCTCCATCTGGAATGTCATTGCTGGCTTAGCTGAGGAAGAGAAGGTGGATGGAGAGAAGAAGAACTGGAAAGGTGGGGGACCAGGATCTTGGGGACCCCTCTTCTGCCACACATTCTGCATAGCTGTCCCAAAGTCCTCTTTCCTCACTGCCTTTCCACATTTCAAAGGATGTCACTTCCTATTTCTAATCTTCCACTTTCAACCACTAATCCTGTAGATTCTGCCTCATATCCCAAGGCACTGCCCAGTTCAGGTTGTCACCATGAAGCTTTTGGGTAATTGCCCCAGATCCTTAATGATCTCCTTACCTCCAGACTTGCTCTCCTTCTCCAATCCCTTCTGCACAGACAGAGAGACCTTCTAAAGGTCAAACCTGGTCAAGTTACTCCCTTGCTTACAACTCCCAGGGGTAAGTATAAAACCCAAGTTCTGACCATGGCCCACAAGGCCTTCTATGAGTGCCTGATAACCACTCTAGTCTGATCATGGCCCCATCCTGTCCCCTTGTACTTTTCATCCTGGCTATAGAACCGTTTGTTGCTCCCAAAATGTATCATGCTCTTGTCTTTGGTTTCCATAGCTGATTCTTTTCCTACCTTTACCATCCCTTTTTATCCTTCTTCCTTGAGGATTCAGTTTGACCATCCTATTACTTGAGAAATCTTCCTTAACTTCCCCAAAACCATGCTGGTGTTTCTCCTGGGTGCCCCTGTATGTATCCATGTATTGTAGCACTTGTACTGTACTGTACCATAATTACTTATGTATGTATCTTTCTTCTAAACTTGGGCTCCTTGTGGCAGGAATTGCAAGTCATTCTTTTTGTATCCCTCACACAGACCCAATGAAGACTGAGTTGAATGGATGAATAAAAGAGAAATTGAGTGAATGACTGCATAAATTAATGAATGAAGGGAGGGATAATGAATGGTTGGCACAATGGCCCAGCTTTTCCAAAGGAGAACCTGCCTTTTGCATTGATATTGAAAGAACATGGTAAGTCCTTCATTCAGCAAGGATGTCAGGCCTTGGTGTTTAGAAACCTAGGGTTCATTTTTTGCTCATGTCTGTCTCAAGCGGTAGCACTGACAAAATGCTTTGAGAAAGCATTCATGTTCTTTGTTTTTGTTCATAATGTCTTTGTAAAAGACCGCTTGTCTTTCCTTTTTACTCTTTGGGTCTCGGAGGTGTCTTTCTTTTAGTAGCTGCTAAAATCACCAAAGGCAAGAAAGATTTTGGAGGTCTACTGAATTCTTGAGGTGGGGGGCGGGGCATGGAAAGAAAGGAGGGAGGAGAAGCAGAGAGGCTAGGTCAAATGCTTTCCAGGGATAGGTAGAGCCAGCGTTCTAAGGGAGAGCTGCTCACAGAACAGAATGGAGGACAGCATTGTGGACTGAGTCTGTGACATGTGGCTCCTGAGAAAAGTCTGTCCAAACAGGATGATGAAGAGGAAGAAGAGCAGCCCTAGATTAGGGGGCAAGCTGTGTGTGATCTTTAGCAAGTGACAAACTTTCTGATTCTAACCCCCTTTCTTTTCCTTCACCTATAATGGGGAGAGATGAGTCCCTGCCTCATGGGATTTCTGGTGGTTTAAAATTGTCGTAAAGTGTAGCATTTAAAATGCAGCCCAGATATCCCCTCTTCCACAGAGATCATCTCTTCCCCTCTCTGATAATCCCTTTATGTCTATTGTTGAGTTTATTATTGCATTGCAGTAAGTTTGCTTGCATGCTTGCCCACCAGAGAGTGAGATCCATTGAGATCCATGAGAGTGAACCTTATCCCTGTAATGTTGATTGATATAAACAAGCCCCAGAAACCATATATATATTTAAAGTTCAAAACAACACATATACACATATACACATATGTATGAGTATACATACATGTATAATATACATATATACAAATATATACATTATAAAATATATATCTCTATATGTCTATATCTATCTATCTATCTATCTATCATGTATCACCTATTCACAAGGGAATGACAACACAAAATTCAGGATAGTCACAGCTAGTAAGTAACATACAAATGACTAAAACCCAGTTCTCTCCAAGCTTGTGTTTTTATGCAACAACATAGTTCTTGATGCAATAACAAAAGCTCTTGGTGATACACTAGATATCTTTAGTGCCTTGAACCATAGCAAAACCAAAGTTCTTTCTGTTGAGAGGGTTTCTTTTTTCCAGCTTTATTCAGGGATAATTGACAAATAAAATAGTGAGATATTAAAAGTGTACATTGTGAAGATTTTATATACATATTTATTATGAAATGATTCCTCCCATCTAGTGAATTAACACATTCATCACCTCACATATTTATCTTTTTCTCTTTTTTTTTGGTGAGAACACTTAAGTTCTTTTAGCAAATTTCTATTACACAATACAGTGTTATCAACTATAGTCACCATGCTGTCCATTAGATCCTCAGACCTTATTCATCTTAGAGCTGAAAGTTTATACCCTTTACCAACCTTTTGAGATGCTTCTTTAAGAGGAAGGGAGGCAAGAGCAGAATCAGAGAAAAATGGTTGTAAACATGGATTGCTTCGAAACAATAAAAGTGGTAAGTATGGGTATAGGATATTGACACCTTTTTCAGACTGAAATTTACATGCTTTCTCAAATATGCTCATGTTCACATTTTGATTGATCTATTTGGTAAGACCAAATGTATTTCCTCTTGGGAGATGAGAGTTTGGGGATGTAGACTTTCGGGAATAAAACATAGTGCAGGGATCCCTGCAGTCTGCAAGATGTTAAAATGAACAGTGATGAGATGGAGGGCAAAAGAAGTGATTGATGCCGTGACATGAAAAGCAATGGTCGAGGAAAGGCATTTCTATGACAAGGGTGAGGATTTTCCAGGCATCGTGATCAGAAAAAATTCTCTTCCTTTTAAAACAAGAGCAAAGAGAAAGCATTTTGTAACGGATACTTTGAAAAGTAGCTTCCAGAATTTCCAGCATTTTCAATAATTGTGAGGCAGACCATAATAATAAAAATACCATGAGACATAGCCATGCAGTTGATTGACTCTCAGTACTTTGAACACTTGGGTAATGAGCTAACATGTCCAGTAGACTGAGTTTGCAGCAGAGCCAGAAATCAAGGTGAGCCCTGTCTGCATTCCAAGCCCATGATCTCTCCATTCCATCATGTTATCTCCAGTGTGAACCAGGCCAGGACGTGGGCCAGTGTGGGATGCTGAATTTGGCTGATGATGCAGAGCTAGGACCAGCCCAAAGGAAGAGGGGGAAAATCAGCAAAGTCCCTCATGAATTTCTCTTGGATGAGGTTGATTTAACACAAAAACCATTTTGCAGAGATGTCCTTATATCACTTCTAGTTGTTGTGTTTTATACAGTTATAGAATTCACATCTGTTGACTCCATAGTATGAGTTTAATCTTTCTTGCTGAAACATTTTGCAGTTTTAAATTTCCAAATTAAAAGATTGTCTTTGGGTGTATTGATACCGGTTTGATCTAGCTGATGATTACAGTCAGTGGAGTGGGCAGATGATCCCCAGCACGGGGCCTGGACCACCTGCACAGTGCTGGGAGCACCTGACCAGTGACTCTGGTCAGCCTTCAATCACTGTATTAGAGTCTTCCTCCCCACCTCCAAAGTCGGGAAGTCTAGTAGGTGATTAAGCTCAGCGGTTTTGGGGTCAGCCCAAAGTAGGTTCAAATCTTGTTTCACCCCATATTACTTGCATAATTCTGGGAACATGATTTACTCTCTCTGAGTTAGTCTTGCTACCTCTAACATAATGGTGACAATTACATCTGCTAACAAGGATCATTGCAAAGATTCAATGAAAAATGTAGTCAAGGACTTGGTACATAGTAAGTATGCTATTATGAATGAAAAATATTGCCTGCCATATCAGTAAACAAAGGATGTTGCAGCTATCAGACCACCACATTACAGCTGCCCTGATGGTGAGCCTGGAGGAAACTCAGAATGGAAACAGATTGCTGCAGTCACCCCCAACGGAGCATACTGGGGAGACTCAGGATGAGTCAAAGAATGATTTCAATGAGCCCAGACTTTGCATCTTCCCATACATAGAAAAGCGCTAATTTCATTAACTTGAGATGTCTGGTTTTCTTTGATTAACAGTAATCTTTTGATGTTCTGATTGCCTGGTCTTTTGTTGCAAAAACTCCTATGTATCCTGGATCCCCTCTTGGCTCTCCTGAACAGTCCTCAGCATTATCTGAAATGCTGTGTCCTGGGTTTGAAGTCCTCAGAATGTCCGCCGAATAAAACATAACTCTCTACTTTTAGGTTGTGCATTTTTTTTCAGTCAACACTATAAATGGAAGCCATTACTACTGTTTTTATTATTAGTGGTATTAGTAAAGCTGGGTTTCAGGAAAGCCAAACAGGAAGATTCTAGAAAGAGGTGGAGACACTGAAGTGTCCCTTGGGTTGCACTACCTGATTTTCTGTTTGCCATCTCTGATATCATCCTGCCTCAACTGGGTCAGAGCTTCATTTCCTGATTGTCTAAATGGTGTGGACCTGCATTCCTGGCAGAAGAGCGGGTTGCTTTGGTTGGGTTGTGGCCTCTTGATGAGAGGTTGGCCTGGGGAGAGCTCTGCTTCAGGGAGGCTGGAGAACAAGCTATAAAAGAGACAGCTTAGCTCAGAGCAAGAACAGTGGCAAGGTACCCAAACTCAGCCACGAAAACTCCCAGCTCAGCAAACGGGTTCTTAAACTGGGTACAATATCTCCCATGCTCCTGAAGCCTGCTAATCAGATGTTTGTAGGCAATTGGGTGGAAACAATAACAAGGAAAGATACTCTGTCATGCCAACACCCCTAGTGAAGGACTATAAAAGCCCCTATGTATTAGATGTCTTTCAAACTCAGGTATACTGAGGTTGCAGCTTCCTGGCAAGGTTAGCACCAGCACCATGGTGGACAGCTGTTGTCCTGGAAACGCCAATGCCATTCCAGCTGTGCCCACCATCTCCGTATGCTCAAATGGTGGCAGCTTCAGAAATAGTATCTGTTTGCCTAGTTCCTGTCACAGCAGAACGTGGCAACGGGTTACATGCCAAGAAAACTGTCAGTCATGCTGCAGTGCCCCAAGTGGCTGTGAACCTGCTTCTTGCCAACCTACCTGCCTTCCAGTAACTTCTTGTGTGGGTTTTGTTTGCCAACCCATTTGCTCCTGCATGGCCTGCTATGAATCTGGCACTGGTCAGTCTCCTTGTCTGGTTAGCTCATGCCAGCCCTCTTGCTCGGAATCCATCGGTGGTCAGGCAAAGTGCTGTGAAGCCAGCTCCTGCCAACAAAGCTCCTGCCAGCAACCTGTCTACACATCTGGATCGTGCCAGGTAGCTTGTGGCCAATCAGCCTGCTGTGATGCTAGGTCCTGCCAGCCATCCTGCTCTGAGGTAACTTCCTGTCCTGAAACATCTTGCCCACCGACTGCCTGTGTGGCTCGTCTGTGCCAGCCAACTTGCTGCCAAGCAGGTTCATGCCAAGCCATTAGTGGTGAAGATCGGCCCTGCAAGTCAACTTATTACCAACCGATCCGCTACATTTTCAAGCGTTGCCGATCAGTTCCCTGCCAGCTGTCTACTTGTGTGTTCAGTTCTTGCAATCCTACTTGCTGTGTGTCCTTCCCTTGCCAGACACTTCACTACAAACCAGTTCCTTCCATATCCTTCATCTGCCAGCCAGGGGCTAACGGCCAGCCCCCTTGATCGGTAAAGGACCCTTACAAACTAGCTTCCTGTGACACCATGCTTTCTGGCCAACCAAATTGTGGTGAACCCTCTTCCTTCAATCAGAGTGGCTGCAATCCCCTTCCTGCCAACCAGCTTGCTGTGTGACAGGTTTTGGCAAATCATCCAGTGGTGGCTCCAATTGCTTCTCACCAACTGCCCCAAGTCTCCGCAAAGCCAGCACCTGCTTGCTGACTTCCTGCCACCCCAGCTATGAGTCCAGCAGAAGTAAGGCAACATTTCATTGAGGCAGCACTCTTCACACCTCCTCTGATGTCTGCTGCTGTCTACAAGTGCATAGCCATCCCACGGTGCCTGCCTCCAGCCGAGCAAAAATGCTGCCTGCTTGCTAGCTTTACTCCAAGTCCAGTCCCACCTTCCCTCCAGGTGCTGATGAGGGAATTTATCCTAAGAGATCCTTCTTAACCGAGGATAACCTTTCAGCAAGCATGGTGCATGCTATAGCTTGCATTTCCTGATGTTATCATTTCATTTCACTTCAGCAAAGCCTTTTCTCCAGTTTTTCTTTCTTTGGATACTGCCAAGTCTTTAAGGAGACTCTTTTTCTGCCAATTGCTAATAGAAATGTGACTGGTTAAGCATAACGAATCAGACTAATAGTGCTTTCATTCCTTTCAATATACCCCTACATAGATTTCCTTTAGGTTCCATTTGAACGCAATGACCTTGAGCCCTCCAAATCACTGTGTCTGCATTGGTATGCAAGGGTAGTCGGTGTCTAGAATTATAGATGCCTAAGCTGGAAGGGAGTAAGGACAAACAATTCCCTGGCTTCCAACCTTTACACCACCAAGAGCTCTTAGAGTTGGGTGACCTCAGTCTTCCCACAGTGAAAAGACTTGGGAAGCCAAAGACAGAAATGGTTCAGGGAAGCCATAGATTAAAGTAAACATGAGGTTTTGGCCATGGAGAATAACTAAGGGTTAAGTCACTTAACATTGGTTTTAATGATCAATTCACCTAATGGCCAATATAAATAAAATTAAAAATTCTTTAGAAAATTTTAGCAGGTAATTGCTATGTTTTTGACATTTTAAGAAACAGTTTTAAAAACAATTAGTCTAAGGGAACTTTTGACCGAATTTCGTTATTTCTAGTGTGTAATTATTGAATCCAAACATTTTTTGGATTGGTTTTCTTAGGGGAAAAGCTTAGAGGAAGATTTATAGTGTGTACTTGTAGCAATGATACAGAGTCCTTCCTGAAGAGGATCTGGCCTCCCCTTTAATGAAGCAGCTCTGGGCCTGCAAAATGATTTAAGTATCAACCCCCCAAAATTCTTACACAGCTCCATAAAGGGACACATATGATGATGTCCACTGTGGCATGACATAGATTTTAAAGGAAATCAGTGGTCCACCACTAGGAGAATAAAGAGTGGGTAGGTAACAGGTGGTGATTCCTTCCATGGGGTATTGTATTAGGCTGGTTCTCCAGAAAAATAGACCCAATAGGGGATCTATATCTATATCTATATCTATATCTATATGCACTCATTAAAAGGAATTAGCTCACATGATTATGGAGGCTGGCAAGTCCAAATCTGTAGTGTGGGCCTGAAGTGTGGGCTGGCAGGAGGAGACCCAAGAGAGGTGACAGTGAAGATGAAGTCTGAAGGCTGTCTGCTGGGGAATATGCATTAAACAGAATAAAACAGCTGCCTATTGAAAGAGAATGGGGCATAAGGAGAACAGGAATTAAATTAATTGATATGTAAGCACATAAAGAAAAAAATAAATAAGAGGGAACTTGCAAAGACCAAAAGTGATAATGTGCCACATAAGGAATATAACAGATTCAAGTATTTGCAACTGAAATCCAAACAGAAAATTAAAAAGAAGAAAAAAGGGAGAGAGGGACCTTGATATGGCAAAAAAATTATCGTGGATGGAATGTCTTCTAGAAGTGACATTTTGATGGATACCCTGTTTAAATTCTCTCTCCCACATCTTCCATGGAGATTCCTCAGCTGGAGGAAGGATGAGACTTTGGGTAGTGGAATGCATCTTACCTCAGTCCTGAACAGAATTTTCAATAATGTTCCTTACAGTTTAAGTTTAAGGAATCACATCTCCTTAAATAATTTGCTTATTAATACCCGAATTCTTGACATCCTTGAAATTTCAGATTTTATTTTGCAATTTTTTTTTGGACCCATCTAAGTCAACCTTATTCTTATCTTTCCAGTTACGGATTTCTCTGTTGTACAGGCAAGTGTTTTTCACTGGCCGCTTGCTATCATGCAAACTGCATGTTTTAAACATGTCAAGTGTAAAAGGTGTGTTGGAAGCCTTGTACCTCCTCCTATGCTTGGCAACAGTTTAAATATCAAAGCATTTATTAGTTGCTTTTAGGTTTGCTAGAACTTGTTCATAAAACATCCGAACCTCCAATTATAAACATTGTTCTGCCGAGCCTGAACATGCTTATAACTAAATCTTTGTTTACATTTATGTCCTGGGTAGGGGAGCAATTTTAAAAATACAGGGAAGTTTTGAGAAAAATATAGGTGTGCCTTGTTTTATTGCACTTCACTTTGTTGTGCTTCACAGATATTGCATTTTTTTAATAAACTGAAGGTTTGTGGCAACCCTGCGGCAACCAAGTCTGTTGGTACCATTTTTCCAACAGCATTTGCTCACTTTGTGTCTCTGTGTCACGTTTTGTAATTCTTGCAATGTTTCAGACTTTTTCATTATTATTATATTTGTTGTGGTGATCTGTGATCAGTGATTTTTGATACTACTGTAATTGTTTTAGGGCACCATGAACCACTCCCATATAAGATGGTGAACTTAAGACGTGTGTGTTCTGATGAATGGATAAAGATGTGAGATATACACACACACACACACACACACACACACACACACACACACACAATGGAATACTACTCAGCCATAAAAAAGGATGAAACAATGCTTTTTGCAGCAACATGGATGGACCTAAGATTATCATACCAAGTGAAGTAAGTCAGAATGAGAAAGACAAATATCATGTGATATCACTTATATGTGGAATCTAAAATATGATACAAATGAACTTATTAACAAAACAGAAACGGACTCACAGACATAGAAAACAAACTTATGGTTGCCAAAGGGGAAAGGCAGGGAGGGATAAATTAGGATTTTGGGATTAGCAGATACAAACTACTAATTATAAAATAGATAAACAACAAGGTCCTACTGTATAGCACAGGGAGCTGTATTCAATATCCTGTAATAAACCATAATGAAAAAGAAAAAAATATATATCTGAATAACTTTGCTGTATACCAGTAACTAATACAACATTGTAAATCAGCTTCAATTAAAAAACAAAAAAGATGTGTGTGCTCTGACTGCCCTACCAAGCGACTGTTCCCCTAGCTCTCTCCTTCTTCTTGGGCCTCCCTATTTCCTGAGACATGACAATATTGATATGCCAATTAATAACCCTAAAATGACCTGTAAGTGTTCAAGGGAAATGGAGAGTCTCTAAGTTTCTCACTTTAAATCAAAAGCTAGATATGATTAAGCTTAGTGAGGAAGGCAAGTCAAAAGCCGAGAGAGGCCAAAAGCTAGGCCTCTTGGACCAAAAAGTTAGCCAAGTTGTGAATGCAAAGGAAAAGTTCTTGAAGGAAATGAAAAATGCTACTCCAGTGAACACGTGAATGATAAGAAAGTGAAACAGACATTGCTGATATGGAGAAAGTTTTAGTGGTCTGGATAGAAGATCAAACCAGCCACAATACTCCCTTAAGCCGAAGCCTAATCCAGAGCAAGGCCCTAAATCTCTTCAATTCTGTGAAGGCTGAGAGAGGTGAAGCTCTCAGAGGTTCCTTCATAAGGTTTAAGGAAAGAAGCCATTTCCAAAACATAAAAGTACAAGGTGAAGCAGCAAGGGCTGATGTAGGACTTGCAGCAAGATCTTTATCCAGAAGATCTAGCTAAAATAATTAACGAAGGTGGCTACACTTAACAACAGATTTTCACTGTAGTTGAAGCAGTCTTCTATTGGAAGAAGATGCGAGCTAGGACTTTCATGACTAGAGAGAAATCAATGCTTGGCTTCAAAGCTTTAGAGGACAGGGTGACTCTCTTTTTAGGGGCTAGTGTAGCTGGTGACTTCAAATTGAAGTCAATGATCATTTACCATTCTGAGAATCCAGGCCCCTTAAGAATTATGCTAAATCTACTCTGTCTGTTATCTATAAATGTAACAACAAAGCCCGGATGACAGCACATCTGTTTACGACATGGTTTACTGAATATTTTAAGCCCACTATTGAGACTTACTGCTCAGAAAAAAAGATTCCTTTCAAAATGTTACTGCTCATTGGCAATGCACCTGGTCAGCCAAGAGCTCTGATAGAAATGTACAAGATTAATGTTGTTTTCATGCCTGTTAACATAACATCCATTCTGCAGCCCATAGATCAAGGATTCATTTTGACTTTCAAGTTTGATTATTTAAGACTTACATTTTGTGTAAAATAGATAGCTAGTGGGAAGCAGCTGCATGGCACAGGGAGATCAGCTCGGTGCTTTGTGTCCACCTAGAGGGGTGGGATAGGGAGGGTGGGAGGGAGACACAAGAGGGAGGAGATATGGGGATATATGTGTATGTATAGCTGATTCACTTTGTTATACAGCAGAAGCGAAGACACCATTGTGAAGCAATTATACTCCAATAAAGATGTTAAAAAAAAAAAAAAGAAATACATTTTGTAAGGCTATAGTTGACATAGATAGTGATGCCTCTGATGGATCTGGGCAAAGTAAACTGAAAACCATCTGGAAAGGATTCCCCATTCTGGATGCCACTAAGAACATTTGTGATTCATGGGAAGAGGTCAAAATATCAACATTAACAGGAGTTTGGAAGAAGTTGATTCCAACGTTCATGGATGACTGAGGGGTTCAAGACTTCGTTGGAGGAAGTAACTGAAGATGTGGTGGAAATAGCAAGAGAACTAAAATTAGAAGTGGAGCCTGAAGATTGGACTGAATTGCTACAATGTCATAAAACTTTAACAGATGTGGAGTTGATGAGCAAAGAAAGTGGTTTCTTGAGATGGAAACTCTTCCTAATGAAGATGCTGTGAAGATTGTTGAAATGACAACAAAGGATTTAGAATATTACATACACTTAGTTGATAAAGCAGCAGCAAGCTTTGAGAGGATTGACTCCAGTTTTGAAAGAAGTGCTGTGGTGGGTAAAATTCTGTAAATAGCATTGCGTGCTATAGAGAAATCGTTCATGAAAGAAAGAGTCAATTGATATGGCAAAGATCATTGTTGCTTGATTTTATTATAAATAAATAAGTTAATTTATTTTTGACTGCACTGGGTCTTTTTTTTTTTTTTCTAACATCTTTATTGGAGTATATGCATTGGGTCTTTGTTGTTGTGTGCGGGCTTTCTCTAGCTGCGGCAAGTAGGGGCTACTCTTCGTTGCCGTGTGCACGCCTCTCATAGCGGTGGCTTCTCTTTGTTGCAGTGCACAGGCTCTAGGTGCGCGGGCTCAGTAGTTGTGGCTCGCGGGCTCTAGAGCACAGGCTCAGTAGTTGTGGTGCACGGGCTTAGTTGCTCCGCGGCATGTGGGATCTTCCCGGACCAGGGCTCGAACCCGTGTCCCCTGCATTGACAGGCAGATTCTTAACCTCTGTGCCACCAGGGAAGTCCTGTTGTTTTATTTTGAGAAATTGCTACTGCCACCCCAAGCATCAAGCAACCACCATTCTGATCAGTCAGCAGCCATCAACATCAAGGCAAGAGCCTCCACCAGCAAAAAGATTATGACTTGCTGAAGGCTCAGATCATGGTTAGCATTTTTTACTAATAAAATATTTTTAAATTAAGATATTTACATTTTTAGACATAATGCTATTGTACACTTAATAGACTACAGTGTAGCGTAAGCATAACTTTTATGTGCACTGGGAAACCAAAAATTTGTGTGGCTCGCTGTATACCAGTATTTGCCTTATTGTGGTGGTCTGGAACTGAACCCACCACTCAGAACTGATGTTCTTCATTATGTGATTTGAGTTCTGGTTCTACCCTCAGGATAGCTGCTCTCCTCAAAGCACTTTCCAATTATTCAATATTCTTTTGAAAGGTACATCATCAGAGCCTAACTCAAGATCTAGCTGCTTTTTAACCAGCCTAGGATGTGAAATGGTCATACTCCTTTTCTGAGTTATAGCCCATATTTCCCCCAAGGTCATGTTTGCCTGATGATATAATTAAGTACTCTTCTTTAAGTTAGATATCTCAGCCTCACCAGGAAATTTGCTGGGATCTGAATGACTAAGTCCCTTTTTAGTATAGTGGCATGCGTCTTCCTGTAGGGGTCATTTCCATCACTCCTCAAATGGTTTCCTGGTCCCTGTGTTGATATTCTCTGTTCCTGTCTTTGCATGCCTGTTCCTAAGGTCATATTCTTCCTCCAGTCATACCTATATCTTTATTGTCATCGTATGCAAGAGGGAGTTCTTCAGGTTCAGATTTAACATCAACTTGAGATATATGGCTCTTTGAGTCCAAGTTAGCCATCGTGCTTCCTCCTTAGCAAACTCCAGGTGCTTTGAGTATCTGCAGAAAAGACTACCCAGTGGATCTGCCCCACAGACAGAGGGGCAGTCTGTCCAACCGCCCCTCTAGCCCATCTTTTATCCAGGGTCTCAGCTTGAATTTGGGGTCAAGTGTTTATTATTATTGGATGAAGTGAGATGCTATCATTGGAAATGAGACATGTCTTGGCAATTGTCATTGAATTCAGTCTATATTTCCACATTCTCTTCGTAAGCTATTATGAGAGTCCTTTTTAATTGTCCTGCTGAAATCCAGATTCATTTCCTACTGAATTTCATTGATCAACTAATCTGGCAAAAATAAAAAGTTAAATTATTTGACGTGACTTGGCCTAAGTGGTCCCATGTTCTTTTTCTAGGGGTTCACAACAGGTCTTTCGAACAACCCATTCTATGATTTGCAGAAACTTGAAAATGGAATGGCATTTGCTTGTCTCAACACATTCAGCGTCTCTTCTTCTCAAAGATTCCTCAAAATCAATGTGTAAAGACTGTTTTGGGAAAGACCCTCTGTGTTCTCCTTACTTGCTGCAAGTAATAAATCCTTCCTTCTCTCACTTAAAAAAAAAAATCAATGTGTGGTTTACTTCCAGTCTCTGAGTGCTCTGGGACATAATGTGCATAGCATACAATAGCATGAGTTTATTTCGAGAATCTAGGCATTTGTAAAATCTATTTGTCCTTGTAAATGTTTAGTTATTTTTTCAATTTGATTATTTCCCATTGTCTGAAAAGACAGATACCAAATAAGAGTCTTTCTAGCATAACTTTTACATTCTTTGTGCTACATTCCACAGGGAGATCTCAGATCTTATCTTATCTCTTTCCAGGTCTCAGCATGAACTAAGGAGAACAGACCACTTTTACAAGCCCGGATTTTCGTTGCCAGCTGCTGACATGTTGACAGCTCATGGATCATGAGTTGGGTGAGGGGTGGTTGCAAATGCATCATGTGAACATTTTTTTTTGCAGTATCACTCTGAGGAGTTTACTTCATTTAAGCTTCTTGGTGTTATTTTGAAATAAGGTTTGATTTCCTTATTTAAATAAAAAAGTTAAACTCTCATTCTCTTTCTCTCTTCTCTCTCTCTCACTGTTGCAGGTTTTCCCATTTAATTCAGAAGGAAATTTTACAATCTTCATTTTTCTTTTATTGTAAAAATAACTCGGAAGTTCCCTGGTGGCCTATTGGTTAGGATTCTGGGCTTTCATTGCTGTGGCCTGGGTTCAATCCTTGGTTGGGGAACTGAGATCCCATAAGCTGTGTGGCAAAAACAAACAAATGAACAAACAAACAAACAAAAACACATGCTTGAGGTAGAAAACAATGTATGAACAAAAAATGGAAAGTCCTGGTCCACCAAAACTCCCCGCACATCCTGCTCCCCTGAGGCAAACTACTGGTTTCTGTCTGTTATGCCCTAATCTTGGGTCTCTCTTTCCCTTTACAGATGGCTGGTTTTTTTCCTTATTTGAAAGATGGAAGAAAAATAAAAAGGAACATTGATTTCTATATCTCAAGCACAAACACCAGATTATCCACACAAAGTAATAGACTTTTGTCTTGTTTGATGGCATCATTACTGTGCTTATAATCATTTAACAAAAAACATATCTTTCCATGTGTTTTCTATTTTTTTCCTTTGTGAGCATCTGCAGCTTCCTTCATTTTTCTCATGGGTGGGTACCATTCCTATTTAATGCCTAGTTCATGAACCTTTCTGTCTAATTAAATTACTATACTTTAAGTTAGCCCCCACCAGGAATTTTGCAGGAATTCGAACGTTGTGGCATCTGTCCTCCTGTAAGGGCCACTTCTGTCATTCCTCAGATATTCAATTGCACATTATCAATTATTTTTGATCTACAAAAATGAAAATTTCTTGGGCTTCCCTGGTGGTGCAGTGGTTGGGAGTCTGCCTGCTAATGCAGGGGACACGGGTTCGAGCCCTGGTCTGGGAAGATCCCACATGCCGCGGAGCGACTGGGCCCGTGGGCCACAGTTACTGAGCCTGCGCATCTGGAGCCTGTGCTCCGCAACAAGAGAGACCGCGATAGTGAGAGGCCCACGCACTGCGATGAAGAGTGGCCCCCGCTTGCCGCAACTAGAGAAAGCCCTCGTACAGAAACGAAGACCCAACACAGCCATAAATAAATAAAATAAAAATTAAAAAAAAAAAAAAAAAAGAAAATTTCTTCTGATTCAAACTAGCATATTCCCTTCTTGGCCTTTTTCAGTCAAATCCTAATGCACATCTCCTTATAACTCTCTCTGGTATCTTTATATACTGGAAAGTATTTTAAAAGACATTAAGACAATAATCACACTCAAGAAAACGTTTTTTAAAGAATTAAGACAACTTAAGCCATTCTTTCTACCAGTGTCTTTTAGAATGAAATGTTGCCGGCCACTTTTCTGTTTCTTTTGATATCTATTTAATAACTAGGGTACACGTCAGACTTGTCCTGAGAAATTCCATTCTTGAAGAGCAAAAGCTCTTTATTTTTTATCTTATCTTCATAATCCCAGATGTGAGATTGCCATAATGGACTTTGATAAAGAGAGGGGGCAAAAGAATCTGTATGATGATTGAGGCAGCTTCATAAAGGTCAATTTTGAAACCAAAGATCCATAGGGAGTCATCCCAGTGGCTATGAATAAAGAAAATAGAATGGAAGGCAATGTCTGAGACACAAAAAAGGCCCAAAACATACATGTAAGGAGCCTAAAAGATGAGTCCCAAACATAACATGTAGAATTTTCCCATCTGTGTGATGTATGACATTTGGTGTTATTTTTGTTGATCTCTTCAGTTTGCCCATATAAATGGGTTCATCTTATAACAATAGTCCAATGACATCAGGAAGTAAATTTCCTCTTATAATCTACTTTCTCAGAAACTTTTGGGCAAGGCCCTGAACTTAGCTGGAGCTGGAGAAATATTTGATGATAGTGACTTTATGATATATAGTCTAGAGCTGTTACAAACAAAATCAGAAAGTTGCTCTTTAGATGGACTCCTTACTTATACTCTAAGGCAGCTCAGAGTGGGATCCATAATCCTTGTCCAGTGTCTTCAAATTTGGTCTCTTGTCTTTGTGTGCAGGAATAGAGTGGAAGAAATTTGTAAAATATAAAATATTCTCCAAATCTAAGGGCTTGTGAAAGACACACTGTACACACAATCTAGGTCACTAAAGGACATGCAAGATGAGTAGAATTTATTAGGTGATAAATTGGGAAATGCCTTAGTTATAGAGGGTAGAAAACAAATATAAGCACAACAAAGAAGAGTAAAAGAAAGACATTTTAAAGGTGGAAAAATTAATCAATTATTAAGACAATCAGCAGGGTGGATGACGGGGATGGAGAATCTTATGCCTATCCAATTTCTAACGACACTCGTTAGCTAAACCCAAACTATCACTAGATAAAGCCCAACTTTTTGACAAGGGCAATGAAGACTAAGATGTGTTTTCTTAAATCAAATCCTGTTATTTCCCTGATAATGTATTATTTCACCCGAGGAATAAATGTAAGTAGCCTGTTTTACATGTATCTCAAACCATCGGAAGAGGAGTTGATGCCATTGAACTGAACTATCAGGAAAGAGGGGGAAGGAAGGGTATGTCACTCAATGCAAGGAGGTCCAGCTGGTATGGATGCACCAGGTGCACCTTTTTTTAGGACATATCTGTACAAAGGAAGTTAATATTTACCAGTTTAGAGCAAAGAGAAAGAGGAGAAAGTAGCAGTTCAGGCACTAAACAGAATGAGGACAATAATTTGAAACACAGAAAATGTTATAAACGTTATTACAAAACAACAACAACAATAATGATAAATTCCCTACTGTATAATAGGGAATTGAGCAATAGCTGAGAGAGAGATTGTTTGAAGTCTTCATGGACATTGTAAGTTACTAAGAGTCAGCAAGACAAACAGCTCATATAATTCAAATCCTGGTATGTAGATTGCAAACTCTGGGACACTCACTACTTCCTGAGAGAGTCTGTTTCTTGTTTTGGTCAGCTCAGATGGTATGAAAATTACCTCTGATACTGATACCCATCTAGTCTCTTTATGTCTTAGATTCTCCATGAATTTTCAAATTTTCAAATATCACCAACAAGGGTTCAGTGTTCTCACACGGAAGATATCTTAGTACTTGAGGAGTAATTTGTCTAAGGCTAGAAAACTAGAACTCATTTAGAGAAACTAAATTTTCTCCATACTGTTAACGCCCATTTGGAGCTATTAACCCCTCTTTCCCATTTTCTTTCTACACCCTTATGTTCAAATATTATCCTTTACATACATAAGTAATATTGAGAAGTCCTCTTTCCTTAAGTTATGATCATAATTTTACCAATGGATCTCAAATGAAATTTTACTGCTTCTTAAAATCACCTATTTGTGTGGAGAAAAATCCTTTTTTGGGGGAGGGGTCTTAGTTAAGTTGCTTGTTTTGTATATTAAGTATATTTATGCTTTGCTATATTTGCTACTCTTGGGCAATTAAAAGGGAATGCTTAGGGAGAACTGGGTTAACTTTGCTGGAAATCAACCTTAAGAGGTAGAAGATCATTTAAAATTTGTCTCTTTCCAATCTTAATCAAGCAAGAATCTGAATGAGGCTAAAGAGCTTGGTTTTTCGTTATACCCTTATCTTGGGTAAGGAATGCTTTTGTTTAGAAGGAGGGTCTGAAGGCTTTCTGGCCAGGGACAGTTATAACCGTTGTAAACACAACAATAATAAAGGAGAGGTGATGCATGCATGCTTTCCTTAGCAAGTTTACACTCTCTATACAATTTAGACTTTTTTGATCTATGGTTTGGGCACGGAGGAAGAGTTTGATAATAGTCCATGTTGGTGCTGTAAATCAAGGGTCCTCAAATGAGAAGGTCTGGGGAGAGATAACACAGGATTCTACCCCTCCTATGAAGGCCTCTAATTGAGAGATTTTAGGAGAGGTTGGGAAGAGTTTGTTGTGTCAGTTTTGAGACTGGGCAGGACGTGCCAGGGCCCTGTTTCCATTAACATTTGTAAATAGACATTAAAAAATATATACTCTTTAGATCTTTCCATAAATTCTAGGGGATGGGTTAGCTGGAAGAAAAAAGATGAGAGTGACCTGAATTGTGGGTTTGATTTATGAGTCTGGCAGAACTGGCAGAAGTCAAGGGGCATTGAAGCCTTGGGCAGCTCAGACAAGAGACTGGAGATCCAAGGTACCAGAGGTCCAGGAAAAGGGAGAGGGGTGGATGGATGACACAAATACTAAATGCTCAAGGGATTTGAGGATCAAAGGCAAAAGGCTTATGTTTGAACCATGATATCCTTTATGAAACATGCCCATGTTTGCAACTGTGTCAGATTGATGAATTGAGCCTTTTTAATTCCATTTAATTTAGTCCATCCTCATGAACGAATTATTGGGAGCTTAGCTTCATGACAAAAAGAACCAAAAACCCAAGAATTAGTCTTCTAACCATAAGGCTCCCCAATATTGCCTGAATCTAATAGAGCAGGTGGATGAAGAACTACTAAATGAGAATGAAAGTACAATTCTGATTAAAATCTGCAACTGATCAGAGACATCAACACATGAAACCTGGCTCAGTTATTTTGTCCTATGTTGCAGACACCCCCTCAGATGACCTTCATAATCCAAATAAGATTATCCATCTGGCCTCTGGTCACAGGATATGGTGAGAGATTGGAAGTGCTTTGTAAACATTGTAAAATTCTTTCTTAATGGAAATTTTTAAAGGACTCAGGGCTCATATCAGTTAGAGCTTTTTAAGATGAATAGAGATTATTAGGAGATTGAACAGGAAGGCCCTATTGTAGCTACAAAGATTATTCCAAGTTATCATGAAAGGTAGGAAAAAGGATATAAGAATAATGAGGGAATTGGGGAAAACATTGTTATGTAGAAATATTGAGCAATTGCAGTTACTAGGTCCTGAACAGTCAGCCTGGAGGATATGGTTTTTAAAAATAGATTAGATTAAAAGACTGAACTGGAATCTCATTGGGAAGGTAGATCTTGTCATCATTTGCAAGGGGTCTCTAACCACTGTCAACTGAAGAAAAATGCACAACCTAGAAGTTGAGTGATATGTTTTATTCAGCGGACAAAACTGAGGACTTAAACCTGGGACTCAGAGTTACCTGAGAGACCGCTCCGAAGAGGTGAGGGGGAGAGCCAGGATATATAGGAGTTTTTGCAACAAAGACCAGGTATTCAGAACATCAAAAGATTACTGTTAAAAATTAAAGAAAACTAGATATCTCAAATTAAGGAATTTAGTGCTTTTCTTTCTTTTTTAAAATTTTTTATTGGAATATAGTTGATTTACAATGCTGTGTTACTTTCAGGTGTAGTACAGCAAAGTGAATCAGTTATCCATATACATACATCCACTCTTTTTTAGATTCTTTTCCCGTATAGGTCATTACAGAGTATTGAGTAGAGTTCCCTGAGCTATACAGTAGGTCCTTATTAGTTACCTATTAATATTTTATAGATAGTAGTGTGTATATGTCAATCCTAATCTTTCAATTTATCCCTCCATCATCCCTCACCCCATGGTAACCATAAGTTTGTTTTCTACATCTGTAACTCTATTTCTGTTTTGTAGATAAGTTCATTTGTACCCTTTTTTTAGATTCCACATATAAGTGATATCATATACCGTACAAAACGAAAAGACAACCTTTAGAATGGGAGAAAATATTTGCAAACGAAGCAACCGACAAGGGATTAATCTCCAAAATATAGAAAGAGCTCATGCAGCTCAATATTAGTGCTTTTCCATGTGTGGGAAGATGCAAGAGTCTGGGCTCACTGAAATCATTCCTTCAGTATGCACCTCAGCTATCTGGGGCCAGTGTCCTATGCCTATTTATCCTGAGTTTTCTCAGGGTGCACCATTGGTACACCCTGAGACCTGCATACAGGTCTTATGTCTCCTTAGGTAGGTTTATTCCTAGGTATTTTATTCTTTTTGTTGCAATGGGAAATGGGAGTGTTTCCTTAATTTCTCTTTTAGATTTTTCATCATTAGTGTATAGGAATGCAAGAGATTTCTGTGCATTAATTTTGCATCCTGCTACTTTACCAAATTCATTGATTAGCTCTAGTAGTTTTCTAGTAGCCTCTTTAGGATTCTCTATGTATAGTATCATGTCATCTGCAAACAGTGACAGTTTCACCTCTTCTTTTCCGATTTCAATTCCTTTTATTTCTATTCCTTCTCTGATTGCTGTGGCTAAAACTTCCAAAACTATGTTGAATAATAGTGGTGAGAGTGGACAACCTTGTCTTCTTCCTGATCTTAGAGGAAATGGTTTCAGTTTTTCACCATTGAGAATGATGTTGGCTGTGGGTTTGTCATATATGGCCATTATTATGCTGAGGTAAGTTCCCTCTATGCCTAGTTTCTGAAGGGTTTTTATCATAAATGGGTGTTGAATTTTGTTAAAAGCTTTTTCTGCATCTATTGAGATGATCATATGGTTTTTCTCCTTCAATTTGTTAATATGGTGTATCACATTGATTGATTTGCATATATTGAAGAATACTTGCATTCCTGGGATAAACCCCACTTGATCATGGTGTATGATCATTTTAATGTGCTGTTGGATTCTGTTTGCTAATATTTTGTTGAGGATTTTTGCATCTATGTTCATCAGTGATATTGGGTAGTCTTTTTCTTTGTAACATCTTCGTCTGGGTTTGATAGGGTGACGGTGTCCTTGTAGAATGAGTTTGGGAGTGTTCCTCCCTCTGCTAAATTTTGGAAGAGTTTGAGAAGGATAGGTGTTAGCTCTTCTCTAAATGTTTGCTAGAATTTGCCTGTGAATCCAACTGGTCCTGGGCTTTTGTTTGTTGGAATATTTTTAATCACAGTTTCAATTTCAGTGCTTGTGATTGGTCTGTTTATATTCTCTATTTCTTCCTGGTTCAGTCTTAGATGGTTGTGCTTTTCTAAGAATTTGTCCATTTCTTCCAGGTTGTCCATTTTATTGACATATAGTCGCTTGTAGTAATCACTTATGATCCTTTGTATTTTTGCAGTGTCAGTTGTTACTTCACCTTTTCCATTTCTAATTCTATTGATTTGAGTCTTCTCCCTTTTTTCTTGATGAGTCTGGCTAATACTCTCAAAGTGCCAGCTGTTAGTTTTATTGATCTTTGCTATTGTTTCTTTCATTTCTTTTTCATTTATTTCTGACCTGATCTTTATGATTTCTTTCTTTCTGCTAACTTTGAGGTTTTTTTGCTCCTCTTTCTTTAATTGTTTTAGTTGTAAGGTTAGGTTGTTTATTTGAGATGTTTCTTGTTTCTTGAGGTAGGATTGTATTGCTATAAACATGCCTCTTAGAACTGCTTTTGCTGCATCCCATAGGTTTTGGGTCATCGTGTTTTCATTGTCATTTGTTTCTAGGTATTTTTTGATTTCCCCTTTGATTTCTTCAGTGATCTCTTGGTTATTTAGTAGTGTTCTGTTTAGCCTCTACGTGTTTGTATTTTTTACAGATTTTTCCCCATAACTGATATCTAGTCTTGTAGCGTTGGGGTTGGAAAAGATACTTCATACTATTTCAATTTTCTTAAATTTACCAAGGTTTGATTTGTGACCCAAGATATGATCTATCCTGGAGAATGTTCAATGAGCACTTGAGAAGAAAGTGTATTCTGTTGTTTTTGGATGGAATGTCCTATAAATATCAATTAAGTCCATCTTGTTTAATGTATCATTTAAAGCTTGTGTTTCCTTATTTATTTTCATTTTGGATGATCTGTCCATTGGTGAAAGTGGGGTGTTAAAGTCCCCTACTCTGATGGTGTTACTGTTGATTTCCCCTTTTATGGCTGTTAGCATTTGCCTTACGTATTGAGGTGCTCCTATGTTGGCTGCATAAATATTTACAATTGTTATAACTTCTTCTTGGATTCATCCCTTGATCATTATGTAGTGTCCTTCTTTGTCTCTTGTAATAGTCTTTATTTTAAAGTCTATTCTGTCTGATATGAGAATTGCTACTCCAGCTTTCTTTTGATTTCCATTTGCATGGAATATCTTTTTCAATCCCCTCACTTTCAGTCTGTATGTGTCCCTAGGTCCGAAGTGGGTATCTTGTAGACAGCATATATATGGGTCTTGTTTTTGAATCCATTCAGGGATTCTATGTCTTTTGGTTGGAGCATTTAATACATTTACATTTCAGGTAGTTATCGATATGTATGTTCCTGTTATCATTTCTTAATTGTTTTGGAGTTTGTTATTGTAGGTCTTTTCCTTCTCTTGTGTTTCCTGCCTAGAGAAGTTCCTTTAGCATTTGTTGGAAAGTTGGTTTGGTGGTGCTGAATTCTCTTAGCTTTTGCTTGTCTGTAAAGGTTTTAATTTCTCTTTCGAATCTGAATGAGATCTTTGCTGGGTAGAGTAATCTTGGTTGTAGGTTTTTTCCCTTTCATCACTTTAAATATGTCCTGCCACTCCCTTCTGGCTTGCAGAGTTTCTGCTGAAAGATCAGCTGTTAACCTTATGGGGATTCCCTTGTAATGTTATTTGTTGCTTTTCCCTTTCTGCTTTTAATATTTTTCTTGGTATTTAATTTTGATTGTTTGATTAATATGTGTCTTGGCATGTTTCTCCTTGGATTTATCCTTTATGGGACTCTCTGTGCTTCCTGGACTTGGTTGACTATTTCCTTTCCCATATTAAGGAAGTTTTCAACAATAATCTCCTCAAATATTTTCTCAGTCCCCTTCTTTTCCTCTTCTTCTTCTGGGACCCCTATAATTCGAATGTTGGTGCGTTTAATGTTGTCCCAGAGGTCTCTAAGACTGTCCTCAATCCTTTCATTCTTTTTTCTTTATTCTGCTCTGTGGTAGTTATTTCCACTATTTTATCTTCCAGGTCACTTATCCGTTCTTCTGCCTCAGTTATTCTGCTACTGATTCCTTCTAGAGAATTTTAAATTTCATTTATTGTGTTGTTCATCATTGTTCGTTTGCTCTTTAGTTCTTCTAGTTCCTTGTTCAATTTTTCTTGTATTTCCTCCATTCTATTTCCAAGATTTTGGATCATCTTTACTATCATTTCTCTGAATTCTTTTTCAAATAGACTGAGTATTTCCTCTTCTTTTGTTTGGTCTAGTGGGTTTTTAGCAGGTTTTCACCTTGCTCCTTCATCTGCTGTGTGTTTCTCTGTGTTCACATTTTGCTTAATGTACTGTTTTTGGGATCTCCCTTTTGCAGGCTGCAGGTTAGTAGTTCCTGTTGTTTTTGGTGTCTGCTCCCAGTGGCTAAGGTTGATTCAGTGGGTTGTGTAGGCTTCCTGGTGGAGGGGACTGGTGCCTGTGTTCTGGTGGATGAGGCTGGATCTTGTCTTTCTTGTGGGGAGGATTGTGTCTGGTGGTGTGTTTTGGGGTGTCTGTGAACTTAGTATGATTTTAGGCAGCCTCTCTGCTAATGGGTGGGGTTATGTTCCTGTCTTGCTAGTTGTTTGGCATAGGGTGTCCAGCACTGTAGCTTGCTGGTCATTGAGTGGAGTTGGGTCTTAGTGTTGAGATGGAGATCTTTGGGAGAGATTCCACTGTTTGATTATACATGGGGCCAGGAGGTCTCTGGTGGACCAGTGTCCTGAACTCGGCTCTCCCACCCCAGAGGCTCAGGCCTGACACCTGGCTGGAGCACGAAGACACTTTCAGCCACATGGCTCAGAAGAAAAGGGAGGGATGAATGAAAGAAAGAAAGAAAGAAAGAAAGAAAGACAGAAAGAAAGAAAGGAAGGAAGGAAGAAAGAAAAAATAAAATAAAAAAGTTATTAAAATAAAAAATAAAAAATATTATTAAAAATAAAGCAATAAAAAAGTAATAAAAAAAAGACAAAGAAAGAAGAGAG
This sequence comes from Eubalaena glacialis, assembly GCF_028564815.1. Taxonomy (NCBI): domain Eukaryota; kingdom Metazoa; phylum Chordata; class Mammalia; order Artiodactyla; family Balaenidae; genus Eubalaena; species Eubalaena glacialis. Next base: position 43,713,607 of record NC_083734.1, read on the forward strand.
CAACCAAAACAAAAAACAAATCCACCAATGATAACAAGTGCTAAAAATATAGTAGAGAGGCCTTCAAGATGGCAGAGGAGTAAGACGTGGAGATCAACTTCCTCCCCAGAAATACATCAGAAATACATGTACATGTGGAACAACTCCTACAGAACACATACTGAACACTGGCAGAAGACCTCAGACTTAGCAAAAGGCAAGAAGCTCCCCATATACCCAGCCGTGTGGCTGACAGTGTCTTGGTGCTCTGGCCGGGTGTCAGGCCTGTGCCTCTGAGGTGGGAGAGCCAAGCTCAGGACATTGGTCCACCAGAAACATCCGGACTCCACATAATATCAAACAGTGAAACCTCTCCCAGAGATCTCCATCTCAACACTAACACCCAGTGCCACTCAACGACCAGCAAGCTACAGTGCTGGACACCCTATGCCAAACAACTAGCAAGACAGGAACATAACCCCACCCATTAGCAGAGAGGCTGCCTAAAATCATACTAAGTTCACAAACACCCAAAACACACCACCAGACGTGGTCCTGCCTACCAGAAAGACAAGATCCAGCCTCATCCACCAGAACACAGGCACCAGTCCCCTCCACCAGGAAGCCTACACAACCCACTGAACCAACCTTACCAACTGGGGGCAGACACCAAAAATAACGGGAACTATGAACCTACAGCCTGCGAAAAGGAGACCCCAAACACAGTAAGTTAAGCAAAATGAGAAGACAGAGAAACACACAGCAGATGAAGGAGCAAGGTGAAAACCTGCTAAAAACCCACTAGACCAAACAAAAGAAGAGGAAATACTCAGTCTATTTGAAAAAGAATTCAGAGTAATGATAGTAAAGATGATCCAAAATCTTGGAAATAGAATGGAGAAAATACAAGAAACATTTAACAAGGACCGAGAAGAACTAAAGAGCAAACAAACAATGATGAACAACACAATAAATGAAATTAAAAATGCTCTAGAAGGAATCAATAGCAGAATAACTGAGGCAGAAGAACGGATAAGTGACCTGGAAGACAAAATAGTGGAAATAACTACCGCAGAGCAGAATAAAGAAAAAAGAATGAAAAGAATTGAGGACTGTCTCAGAGACCTCTGGGACAACATTAAGTGCACCAACATTTGAATTATAAGGGTCCCAGAAGAAGAGAAAAAGAAAGGGACTGAGAAAATGTTTGAAGAGATTAAGTTGAAAACTTCCCTAATATGGGAAAGGAAATAGTCAATCAAGTCCAGGAAGTGCAGAGAGTCCCATAAAGGATAAATCCAAGGAGAAACACGCCAAGACACATATTAATCAAACTATCAAAAATTAAATACAAAGAAGAAATATTAAAAGCAGCAAGGGAAAAGCAACAAATAACATACAAGGGAATCCCCATAAGGTTAACAGCTGACTTTTCTGCAAGCCAGAAGGGAGTGGCAGGACATATTTAAAGTGATGAAAGGGAAAAAACCTACAACCAAGATTACTCTACCCAGCAAAGATCTCATTCAGATTCGAAAGAGAAATTAAAACCTTTACAGACAAGCAAAAGCTAAGAGAATTCAGCACCACCAAACCAACTTTCCAACAAATGCTAAAGGAACTTCTCTAGGCAGGAAACACAAGAGAAGGAAAAGACCTACAATAACAAACACAAAACAATTAAGAAAATGGTAATAGGAACATACATATTGATAATTATCTTAAAAGAAATGGATTAAATGCTCCTACCAAAAGACATAGACTGGCTGAATGGATACAAAAACAAGACCCGTATATATGCTGTCTACAAGAGACCCACTTCAGACCTCGGGACACATGCAGACTGAAAGTGGGGGGATTGAAAAAGATATTCCATGCAAATGGAAATCAAAAGAAAGCTGGAGTAGCAATTCTCATATCAGACAGAATAGACTTTAAAATAAAGACTATTACAAGAGACAAAGAAGGACACTATATAATGATCAAGGGATCGATCCAAGAGGAAGGTATAACAATTGTAAATATTTATGCACCCAACATAGGAGCACCTCAATACATAAGGCAAATGCTAACAGCCATAAAAGGAGAAATCTACAGTAACACCATCAGAGTAGGGGACTTTAACACCCCACTTTCACCAATGGACAGATCATCCAAAATGAAAATAAATAAGGAAACACAAGCTTTAAATGATACATTAAACAAGATGGACTTAATTGATATTTATAGGACATTCCATCCGAAAACAACAGAATACACTTTCTTCTCAAGTGCTCATTGAACATTCTCCAAGATAGATCATATCTTGGGTCACAAATCAAGCGCTGGTAAATTTAAGAAAATTGAAATCATATTAAATATCTTTTCCAACCACAGTGCTATGAGAGTAGATGTCAATTACAGGAAAAAATCTGTAAAAAATACAAACACATGGAGGCTAAACAATTCACTACTTAATAACCAAGAGATCATTGAAGAAATCAAAGAGGAAATAAAAAAATACCTAGGAACAAATGACAATGAAAACACGACAACCCAAAACCTATGGGATGCAGCCAAGCAGTTCTAAGAGGGAAGTTTATAGCAATACAATCCTATCTCAAGAAACAAGAAACATCTCAAATACACAACCTAACCTTACACCTAAAGCAATTAGAGAAAGAAGAACAAAAAAACCCCCAATGTTAGCAGAAGGAAAGAAATTATAAAGATCAGATCAGAAATAAATGAAAAAGACATGAAGGAAACAATAGGAAAGATCAATAAAACTAAAAGCTGGTGCTTTGAGAAGATAAAAAAAATTGATAAACCATTAGCCAGACTCATGAAGGAAAAAAGGGAGAAGACTCAAATCAACGGAATTAGAAATGGAAAAAGAGAAGTAACAACTGACACTGCAGACATACAAAGGATCATGAGAGATTACTACAAGCAACTATATGTCAATAAAATGGACAACCTGGAAGGAATGGACAAATTCTTAAAAAAGCACGACCTTCTGAGACTGAACCAGGAAGAAATAGAAAATATAAACAGACCAAACACAAGCACTGAAAATGAAACTGTGATTAAAAATCTTCCAAGAAACAAAAGCCCAGGACTAGATGGCTTGACAGACGAATTTCATCAAACATTTAGAGAAGAGCTAACACCTATTCTTCTCAAACTCTTCCAAAATACATCAGAGAGAGGAACACTCTCAAAGTCATTCTCTGAGGCCACCATCACCCTGATACCAAAACCAGACAAAGATGTCACAAAGAAAGAAAACTACAGGCCTATATCACTGATGAACATAGATGCAAAAATCCTCAACAAAATACTACCAGACAGAATCTAGCAGCACATTAAAAGGATCATACACCATGATCAAATGGGGTTTATCCCAGGAATGCAGGGATTCTTCAATATATGCAAATCAATCAATGTGATACACCATAGTAACAAACTGAAGGATAAGAACCATATGAGCATCTCAATAGATGCAGAAAAAGCTTTTGACAAAATTCAACACCCATTTATGATAAAAACCCTCCAGAAAGTAGGCATAGAGGGGACTTACTTCAACATAATAAAGGCCATATATGACAAACCCACAGTCAACATCATTCTCAATGGTGACAAACTGAAACCATTTCCACTAAGATCAGGAACAAGACAAGGTTGTCTACTCTCACCACTCTTATTCAACATAGTTTTGGAAGTTTTAGCCACAGCAGTCAGAGACAAAAAAGAAATAAAAGGAATCCAAATTAGAAAAGAAGAAGTAAAACTGTCACTGTTTGCAGATGACATGATACTATACATACAGAATCCTAAAGATGGTACGAGAAAACTACTAGAGCTAATCAATGAATTTTGTAAAGTAGCAGGATGCAAAATTAATGCACAGAAATCTCTTGCATTCCTATATACTAATGATGAAAAATCTGAAAGAGAAATTAAGGAAACAGTCCCATTTACCACTGCAACAAAAAGAATAAAATACCTAGGGATAAACCTACCTAAGGAGACAAAAGACCTGTATGCAGAAAACTATAAGACACTGATGAAAGAAATTAAAGATGATACAAACAGATGGAGAGATATACCATGTTCTTGGATTGGAAGAATCAACACTGTGAAAATGACTATACTACCCAAAGGAATCTACAGATTCAGTGCAATCCCTATCAAACTACCAATGGAATTTTTCACAGAACTAGAACAAAAAATTGCACAGTTTGTGTGGAAACACAAAAGACCCTGAATAGCCAAAGCAATCTTGAGAAAGAAAAATGGAGCTGGAGGAATCAGGCTCCCAGACTTCAGACTATACTACAAAGCTACAGTAATCAAGACAGTATGGTTCTGGCAGAGAAACAGAAATATAGATCAATGGAACAGGATAGAAATCCCAGAGATAAACCCACGCACATATGGTCACCTTATCTTTGATAAAGGAGACAAGAATATACAGTGGAGAAAAGACAGCCTCTTCAATAAGTGGTGCTGGGAAAACTGGACAGCTACATGTAAAAGAATGAAATTAGAACACTCCCTAACACCATACCCAAAAATAAACTCAACATGGATTAAAGACCTAAATGTAAGGCCAGACACTATCAAACTCTTAGAGGAAAACATAGGCAGAACACTCTATGACATAAATCACAGCAAGATCCTTTCTGACCCACCTCCTAGAGAAATGGAAATAAAAACAAAAATAAACAAATGGGATCTAATGAAACTTAAAAGCTTTTGCACAGCAAAGGAAACCTTAAACAAAATGAAAAGACAACCCTCAGAATGGGAGAAAATAGTTGCAAGCGAAGCAACTGACAAAAGATTAATCTCCAAATGATACAAGCGGCTCATGCAGCTCAATATCAAAAAAACAAACAACCGAATCCAAAAATGGGCAGAAGACCTAAGTAGACATTTCTCCAAAGAAGATGTACAGATTGCCAACAAACACATGAAAGGATGCTCAACATCACTAATTATTAGAGAAATGCAAATCAAAACTACAATGAAGTATCACCTCACACTGGTCAGAATGGCCATCATCAAAAAATCTACAAACAATAAATGCTGGAGAGGGTGTGGAGAAAAGGGAACCCTCTTGCACTGTTGGTGGGAATGTAAATTGATACAGTCACTATGGAGAACAGTATGGAGGTTCCTTAAAAAACTAAAAATAAAACTACCATACGACCCAGCGATCCGACTACTGGGCATATACCCTGAGAAAACCATAATTCAAAAAGAGTCACGTACCACAATGTTCATTGCAGCTCTATTTACAATAGCCAGGACACGGAAGCAACCTAAGTGTCCATCGACAGATGAATGGATAAAGAAGATGTGGCACATATATACAATGGAATATTACTCAGCCGTAAAAAGGAATATTGTTAAGTGTGTAAGAAATCTATCGATTTTCTTAGTTTGCCTTATGTCCAACTTCACTATTAACACTAACATTCAGTTGATTCTGTGGGGCTTTCTAAGCATACAATGCCCTCAGGCAGTTAACTGCCCTCAGCCTCAGGTATGTCCCCAGGTTCTTTCCCCAGTTACCCACAGTTGTGACCCTATAATTAACACAAACTTTTGGGTTTTTCTTTCTCTCCTGCCTTATTTTCCGTTTTCCTCACTTGTGCTTCCTGAGATCACCTCCTAGGTAAACTACTTGCACTCACATCTTTGTCTCCAAGTCTGCTTTGGGTGAAATTCAAAGACAATAGATGTTCAGCAAATATTTTTAACTGATTGACATTAAACCGGTAATGGTGGTTACTTCTAGCAACAAGAGCAAAACTGGGAAGTCTGGAGGTGAAGCAGGATCAGTGTTACCATTTGGTGTTTACCTACTTCCTGTGTGAATATAGGCATCTGTATCCATGTTTACCTGTAAAGCAGTCTCATCCTCTAGATCAAATCTTAACTTCCACAAATGTGTTTTATATGGTTTTCCTCAAATGTAACAATTATCCCTTTGTTTGGAATGTTTCTCCCTCTTTTCTCCATCAGTCAAAGTATATATATTTTTAGATTTCCTTCCCATTTAGGTCACCATGATTCACTTTGCTCTACAGCAGAAACTAACACAACATTTTAAAGCAAATATACTCCAATAAAAATTAATTTAAAAAAAAGATATATATTTTTAAAGGACCATTACATGCCCCTGTGTCATCAAAAAGGCTTCATTCACTTAACAAATACTTATCACTAATGTGCTCTGTGCTAGCCTTGTGCTGAACACCATGGTAAGAAAATTAAATTTCATAGCTCATACCTTCAGGGTATCTGCACTGCAACTGGGGGAATAGTAGAAAATAACTGTTGGTACAGCAGAGTGTGCTAAATTAGGTGGAACGGGGTAGTTTATCATTGAGGGGGAAGCATTGAGGGGAAAGCTGGGTTTTTGATAGAGGAATAGGAGTTTGCAGAGCTGACAAGAAAGAAAAAACACTCCAGGAAGATGAAACAGCTTCAGCAAAGGCTTGCAAGTTTTATTCTTCACCCCTTCCTCAGCTGTCCCAAGACTAAGACAAGCTTACCTTCTGTTTAATCTTCCACAAGTTTCTTTTTCCTCTTAACTTCTCTATGCTTCTTTTGCCTATTGCTTAAAAGAATAATAAGAATACACACTATATTATATGTTGCATTAAAGATTAAAAACAAATATAAGATATTCAACATAATGCCGGGTACATAGTGAATACCTTACAAATGATAAATGTTATTATTTCCTCACCTTTTACTGAAGGTGTATGGAACTTAACCACATACTATATATTTTGATTTTAGTTCTTCAATTAAAAGTAACTGTCATTCTTTTAACTGTTGCCAAACTGTTTTCTATGCTGTGTCTTATTCAAGTATCAACAGGAAAAAGATGAAGAGTTATCTGTTATAGTCTCTCAGTACCCAAAAGAATGTCTTTGATACATATTTTTGAAGGCTTAATAATTCCAAATATTGTTTATATATAACAAATGCTTCTGTAATGAAATATCCATTGTACAAATTTGACAACTAAAAGATAAATCAAAACTTCCCGCTCTTAATGCCTATCCTGGAAGACATAGAGCAAAAATGTGTTTTTACTATTTAAAAGCAGTGAGTATTGCTAAGTGCCTCAGCTTGAGGTGGTGGAATAAGATCAGACACAGAGTTTGAAACTGCCTTGCAGTCCCACTATCTCCCTGACCATCCAGGATGCCCACAGAGGATCACAGCCATCCTCTTTAGAGGGGGTAAACCCATCCCCCAAATGGGTCTTTCTAATTCCTTTCTAGCGTTTCACCTGACCAGCACATGTTCCCCTCACCCTTGACAAGGAAAGATACATGAGCATTGTAAGAACCATTCTTTGTGATGTTCAGGGGAAAGTGATAGGAGAGAATGTCACATTCAAAAGCAAAATATCAAAGTCATGTGACGAGAGCTTTGTAAGACATTGCACCCACCAGGAACAAAGGTGACACCCACTAGGGAAAAAAATGTGACAGGTCTTTCAACTGGAAACACAGGAGCACACCAGGAAAAGGAAATGTGATATTTTGGAATACTTAACTAGAAACACAATTATGGAATTAAAAGATTACGTTTTTCTAGTAGGATAAATAATAACAAGGAAATAATGAAGCAATGATAGCAGCTCTTTAGCAGGGTATAAAGGGGGCTGTGCGCCAAGTAGACTCCCAAACTCAAGAACCTCTCTCTCCTGGAAACCCGCCCAGAACCTGTACCCTCTGACACCATGGTCAGCTCCTGTTGCAGCTCTGTCTGCTCTGACCAGAGCTGTGGCCAAGGTCTCTGCCAGGAGACCTGCTGCCACGCCAGCTGCTGCCAGATCACTTGTTGCAGGACCACCTGCTGCCGTCCCAGCTGCTGTGTGTCCAGCTGCTGCAGGCCTACCTGCTGCATCTCTAGCTGCTGCAGGCCCCACTGTTGCCAGTCTTGGTGCTGCCAGCCCACCTGCTGCTGCCCCAGATGCTGCATTTCTAGTTGCTGCCGCCCCAGCTGCTGCTTGCGCCCAATCTGTGGCCGGGTCTCCTGCTACGTCACTTGCTATCGCCCCACCTGTGTCATCTCCACCTGCCCCCGCCCCGTGTGCTGTGCCTCCTCTTGCTGCTGAGCCCCCTGCCCTGTGACCACTGTCTCAGTTGTCCTCTGTCCCCACAGATGTAGATCCTTTTTTGTGCTGATCCTTAGGACACATGGAGTCTGGTGGACGTCATTCAGCGGGTTGAACCCCATGATTCCAATGAGTGCACCACTGTCCCATTGACTCTGTGAGTACATTCTGGTTCGTTTTACACTCTCTCCCTTGCTATCTTTTCCTTTCAATATCAGCACCTAGTAGGAATTAATTTGCAATCCCTCAGATAAGAAATTATCCCAATCCTCTAAATTTCTCATTCTACCTGATCACTTTGGGGGTCTAGATTATCCTTTCAACAACGTGGCCATTATCTGCAGCCCCTGAGTGGCACTGATTTGACACCCTCAGACCGGGGGGTCCAGTTATACCCTGTATTTTCTCAGAGAGTGAATTTCTTATGTTTTGTCACTTCTCTGCTTTCCAATAAACTTTTCTGCACATAGGAATTCATTGGCATTTTTTTCTATTATTTTCATTTTACGAAGTAACTAGGCAACTACATTTTACATGAAGATACAGGAAGGATAACCCATGATGAAATCACGATGATAAATGCTATATCAGATATAGATAATTTAAGATATTAGAACAAAAGTGGCATGAATGTGTATGTGTATGTGCACATGCATGTCACTTAATATCTTAAATTAGGACAGAGTTAATTCATGTCTTTAGCTCTTAATTAAAACACACTACACCCCTTAATACCATTGGCCCCATTTGGAGAAAAGGTAAAACCAAATTTCTGAGTGTGGAGTGTGTGCCAAAGAAAGAAGAAAAGTCTCCTGTAAAGAATTTAATGTACCCAATTCCTTTCACTCAATAAACAAGGTTTCCAAATTATAATCACAGGTGGATCATATGTCCATTGAGTTCTGTTGAGAAGATATGCATATTTCATTGCATTTTTAAAAAAACCCACTTTATTGAAGTATGATTGATGTGTAAAAAAGCTGTACAAACTTAGTGAATACAACTCGATGAGTTATATTTCACTGTATTTTTAAGAAAACATGCCTCATCTGATTGGTGTGGTATGTTTCTGAGTGTGTCTCTCAGGGTTCTCCTCATAATTCAAATATCTCCTCACTTAACATTCTGACGCATATTGGCACTGGGAGGCTGGAATTTTAGAACTCACTTTTTTAAAAGATTTTTTTAAATTGAAATTAATTTGTAATTTTGAGTAGTTCTCAGCTGGGGTGCACACTGACTCTGTGAGCACACTGGTACTGAATTCTGCAAAGGAGATTGAAACCTACCCAGTGAGTAAGCAATGCCAAGATTTCCTAACCCCTGATTTAGAATTTGAAATAGCAACAGCTTTAGATAGTATCAGAAATTACTTTCCAAAATAATGTTCTATAACTGTCCATAAAAATATTAAAACAAAAAAAAATTAAAGTTAAAGCAGCATTATCACATATTATCATCCATTAAAATGCTTTCTATGCTGGCTTTTTCCAGGATGAGGAAACTAGTGGGCATTCAGGTGAAGTGGACACCAAGACCACATTCTCCACAGGGGCGATTCTCACATGTATAAATAAATTGAATATGTAAAGATTGTCTCACTTGTCTATTGCTACCTAACAAACCACCCCAAAGCTCAATAGCCTAATACAATAACAATTTGTTATTTCTCACAATTCTCTGCATTGACTGGGCATTCTTATGATCTTTCCTCTTCTCACTCATGCCACTGCACTGGTCTCAAAGTTCAACTGGGGCTAAAAGGTCCAAGATGGCCTCATTTATATGTCTGGTAGTTGGTGCTACTTGTCAGCTGGGGTGTCTTGGTTCTTCTTTACATGGTCTCTCATTCTCTGGCAGGCTCTACTAGGCTTCTTTTATGATAGTAGAGCTTTTCCAAGAGGGAAAAGGGGATGCTTCAAGACCTCTTGAGGCTTAGATTCCAGAACTCATATAACACTATTTCCACGATGTTCTATTGGTCAAAGCAAGTCATAAGACCAAACAAGACACAAAGAGTGGGGAAATAGAACCTACCTCTTCATGGGAGGGGTTACAAGATACTGCTGGCCAGTGTGGGGCTAAGGCAGAATGGGGAAGATCTGCCAAGCCAATGTCAGTCCTGAGGATCCTTTCCTTCCTGTATTACAGTTATTTGAATACTAAGTAAAAGTATTTATTCATGCAGGTGAATAAATTCACCTCTATGAATTACAATGAGCAAATTTTGGCTACTATTATTGACAGAGGTGGGGCTGCAGGTAATGACAGCTCTTTGTATTTAAGAGAAGAGAAATAAGGAACATGAGAACTTCCAGACTGCAGAATGGCCCCATGTGAGCACCTGACATCAGCTGCTCATGAGTTGAGAGATTTGGTCAACTCCTAGTAACAAAAGAGACTGTGTGACCCCTACACACCTGAGATTTGATATGATGAAAAAAGCAAAAAGGTTTTTTTTTTTTTTTTTTACTTAAAAAACAAAAGTAAAAATGTCAAGAGGCAGAGAGTGCCACTTTAAAAATTTTTTATTGGAGTATAATTGATTTACAATGTTGTGTTACTTTCAGGTGTACAAACGAACTCATTTACATCTTTTTTACTTCTTTTTATCAAAAGACTAAGACTACTGAAACTTTGCAGAAGACATTAAAGAGACTCAGAAGCTAAAGAGTTTAGTGTGATTGGCTTGGTCTCAAAAGACAGAGAACCCAGAACACCTCTTTGATTTAGGAGGATATACTGCAATTGGACAAATTCTCCTATCATCTCCTGTCAAAGCTGATGCTTTATTATGGGTTAATGGAATAATTGTTCTTCAGTGCCCTCCATCTCCTCCCCGAGATAAAAAAGCAATTTCACTAAAGGAATGTCCCTGCAAGGCTTTGGGAGCCACCATTTTCCCTGTCATTTAGATGAACCATGTGGTTTCTGGTGTTAGGTAATCATGTGGATGAAGGAGTGGAGGAAAGTCATATTTGTGACCATAACACCGAACAAACTAACAAGAGCAGAAGCCCTACTATTCAGATGTAACCAAGACCAATACTTGGTTGGTTAATAAACAATAAAATCATGAGGACACTTCTACACCCAAGGAACATGAAAGTTCTATAATAAAACAATTCCTGAAGAATATTAACTCATGATAAATAATGACACATCACATGAGGAAATGGTCCTCCACTGGTTCACCCTCATGCAGGTTTAGAGTTTGCTACTTCTGGGAGTCCCAGGGGTTTCTCTGGCCTGAGACAAATGATTTTCTCAGCTTGGGATTCCTACACCAAAGCAAAGTCTAAAATTGAATTCGAAACGCAAATTGTAAGCAGTTCCAAATATAGAATTTGTTTTTCTTCTATTAACATTTGCCAAAGAACAAGATTCTCTGGGCTTCTCTTACAAAGAATTTCTAGTTCTGGCTTTCTCAGATGAGAGATCCCTCCAGACTCTTTTGTAATGTCTTTTGGTCTCAGTAAGGAAATTAAAATCCCAGTCCCAAGTCATTGGTCCATATCCTGAAGAAGCTTCAGCACCAGTTCACAGATTGAAAAATTGAAAGATTGAAAAACTCAATTTCTTGAGTTCCTGCTTCATTCTGGCACCTGGGAATTTTTACTTTCTTTCTTTTAAGCTCAGAAATTTACTACTTTAAAAATTATACCCAGAATCTATATATAGTCAGAGGGGGGTTTCATATTAGTTTAGTGTCTGTGTTGCTGAAGTCCTTTAATTAATTTTCCCAAGAGAAAATTTTACCAGCTAGTCATTGGAATAATTGGTACTTATAGTACACAGTAAAATATAATTTCTAATGAAATATTTGATTAAATCAATAGCCACTTTCATAAAATTAGAGCAATTCCCAGATTTTTTTTCTCCTGAACACCTTATCAACTATAAACTAACAGGAAATAGGTAACATGAATTTCTTATAGAGAAACGAGGCAGTCCCTGTTTAATCAATGGCATTTCTTGGTTGATCGGGAAGAAAAGAGGAAGGGAAATAAAAGTTACCCACGTGAACGGAGATCCAGTGGGCATAATCTAATTGGACATTCTAAAAGTCTTTGTCCAAGATTCAAAACAAAGCTTGTTATAGTAACTGATTTGCCACTCTGGTGGATTAGATCATTCTTCACTAATAATTACTCTTTGCTTCTCCTACCTCTCTGGGAGAAGTCTTCTCTTCCCCTTTCCCACCCCATGATTTGGACTTCACCATGTGACTTGCTTTGGCCAATGGGATGTTAGAGGACATGACCCAAGCCAAGACTTGGAATGTGTTTGCATGACTAGAATTGCTCCCTTGTGCTTGTGCTGTCAGAGTAGGGTTGCCAGCTAAAATGCAGGATGCCTCACTTAATTGGAATTTCAGATAAACAACAAATAACTTTTAGGTAAGTATGCCCCATGCATACTTAGATATACTTACGCTAAAAATTATTTGCTGTTTATTTGAAATTCAAATTTAACTGAAGGATGTGTATTTTTATTTGCTAAATCTGGAAACTCTAATTCAGAAGGAAGTCCAAAACTAACCCATGGCCAGAAGCCAAGGCCAGCCTTAAAAAGCCAAACCCAACTGAACTGCAGACAAGTGGCCAAGAAATAAATACTTGTTATTGTATGTTATAAGAGTTTGTGGTTACTAGTTATGCAGCAGTAGCTGACTAATTCAACTGTGGCAGCAATAAGAAACTAGCTTAATACACCAATCGGTATGAAAAGATTAACCAGATAGTTTTCTATAAAGGAAATAAAAATAGGGGAGTGCCCAAGTGTTTGTGTTGGGTGTTTTATTTCAACAAACTTTCTGGAGGGCTAGGTTAATAATAATCTCTAGGTTTATAGATAAAATGAAGCTCTTATGGCTTGTTGCTGATGGCCCGGGCAGGATGTATGCCTCTTGGAGAGTTCGTGTGCCTGAGCACTCCCCGAGATCTCTATACTGCTGGTGTCCACATCCCCAGGGAGAGCCACAGCCACACTCCCCCTCCCCAGGCGACCCTGTACTGCACACAATTGCTCCACGGCCAAGTAGAGAAGAGCCAGGGATTAGGCTTTGGGGGTCCCAGTCAACAAGAGAAAGTCCCCGCTCATGAAGCCCCAGCACTACAGCCCCAATGTGGACTGGGAAGAGGGACGTGCTGACCGGATCGAGGCAGAGGGGCAGGATGGCCCCCTGGACCAACCATCACCCCAGCACATGTAGCAAGGAGGAGTGGCCCCAACTTTAGTTAATCTTTGGCACCACAGACCCAGTCTTACCTTATGGAAAACATGCAGTTTGTGTGGTGGGAAAAGCACATTCCAATGTGGAAGCAAAACCAGACATTCAGCATCCACTAGTGAGGACCAGTTTTCCTTACATAACCGTGGAGACTCTAAACAACATCCGCAGAGCATCCTCGCCCCCAGGCCATTTTCAGGAGCACAGGTTTGGACTGTGCCTCTTTTTGAAGAAAATAAAAGATACCAAACCTTACAGTTGAAGAAGACCTTGACTCCCTAATGGGGTGGATGTCTAATCCCTGAAAAAAACCCCTGCAAAATAAGCTTTAAGACGTGTATGATATGACATATGAGACACAGCCTCTAATTTGAAATTTTATTTTGTTTATTTTTTATTGAAGTATAGTTGATTTGCAGTATTTTATTGGTTTTGGGTGTCAGCATAGTGATTCAGTATTTTTACAGATTACACTCCATCACAGGTTGTTGCAGGATGGTGGTTACGGTTCCCTGTGCTGTACGATATATCCTTGTTGCTCATCTATTTTGTACATAATAGTTTGTATCTCTTAATCCCCTACCCCTAATTTTATTTTGACATTTTAGGATGTGCTTCTCGCCAGCTCATGGTCACCCCCACTAGTCCCTGATAGACACAGTGTCTCCAGGAGCTGGACCATCGCAGACCACTTTGTGTATGAGGCTGAAATGAAAGGACATGCAAAATATCTCAAAAGTTTGTATAGCTGATTCACTTTGTTATAAAGCAGAAACTAACACACAATTGTAAAGCAATTATACTCCAATAAAGATGTTTAAAAAAAATACATGGTAATCTTTTTTTTAAAGCTCTTATGGATAGTAAAAAGTGAATTTATTCACCTTAAATTGAAGAAAAATCCCATTGGGTTTTGTAAGCATATATGTTAAAACACAGGACTAAGGGTCAGGCATACTTGGGATGAATCCAGACTCTTCAGAGCTGTGTTATTCCAGTTATTTAAGAGTTGTGTAACCTTGGGCAGATTAGTTAAACTCTCTAAGTTTCAATTCTTCATCTATAAAGTAGAGATAATAATACTTAACTCAGTTGACTGTTATGATGATTAATAAGATAGGTAAAGATACCTATTACAGTCCCTGGACTGTACCTAATACTCGATAAATGGTAACTTAGAGTTCTTATATATTGAGAAGAAAAAAAAAATCCAGTTTATAACAATATTATAAACTGTTCTTAGAGGAAAATGGGTATAAGCTTCCAGTAACGGCCTAGTTAAGAAAAAAAACAAGATATCTTGTAAGACTATGATACACTAGTTCAAAGGACTGTTGAGGCCAAAAAATGTCCACAGAATGTTAGGCATAAACAAAAAGGCTATTTGTAAACCAATCAGAAAATATTACCTTTATATCAAGTTATAATGTGACTTGGCCTAGAATATTGCATGTAATTCCAGCCACACTATCTCGGAGAATTTTTTAGTCTGTACAGTAAAAATCAACTAATATTATAAAAGGAGCCAAGAGGGGATCTTAGCATGAGGAATATAGAGAATGAACTTGATACAGTTAACATTCATGATATCTTCCACGGTATTATCGAAGCAAAAATAAAACTAATACCCCCATGACAACAACAGAAAGCCTCCTCCTTGAAGCTTGAGGGGGTAATTTTAGGACAAATGATGTTTTAAAAGCATTGATTAGTGGTTTGCAAGGCCTCGGCCCTTCTTTTTTCATGGTTGACTGGACAGGATTCTTTTTTTTTTCTCAAATTCAAAGGAAAAGTGTAGAGCTACTTCATACATAAGAAGTAAATTTATGGAGATTGGGATTGACGTATATGCACTAATATGTATAAAATAGATAACTAATGAGAACCTGCTGTATAGCCCAGGGAACTCTACTTCACTTTGCTGTACAGTAGAAACTAACACAACACTATACAACAACTATATCTCAATTAAGAAAAAGAAGTAAATTTATGGAACTCATAAAGGGTAAGGTGTAGGGTGAAGGTACAAATAAAAAACAATAAAAGGAATTAGACAAGAGCATATCTCACAGAGCCACAATGTGTTACCAAGGGAAACCAGACTATACTTTTAAGACCAACACCTGGGAAAAAGCAGTCCCTCTTCCCCATTCCAATAAGTTGACCTGTTTTGATCCTCCATGCTGACCCAGCACGCAAGCCCTGAGGCCCTTTTGGATTATCTGTCATTGGGGTAAGACGTTTCCTAATTCCCTTCCAGTACCACTTTTCGAGATGCTACTTGAGATAGTCAATTATATCTCAATAAAACTGGGGAAGGAAAATATACTTGAGACATTCTCTCTTCTGTCTGAAAACTATCGTCTACAGAGCCTGAAAACCAGAAAACTCATAGTACAAGTTGCTTACTGAGGAATGAGGAGACCTATACTCCATTGGGTAACCATGGTGAACCCACATGACCCCTCTTATAAAATGAGGAGATAGGTCTATATATTCTCTGCCATCCCTTCCCAGAATCCACACATGCAATGACTAATCCCAAATGAATTACACAGATAAAAATTGCAATGGATTCTTCATGAGGGTTTTACAATCAAGGTAGAAGTTGAGTTTGGCTTACAAGGTAAGGAGGGCACAGAATTCACCTGGAGGTGAATGGGGAGACACCAACAACCAAAGCAGGACTACCCAGGCCCTCCTGGGGAGGAGTGACTAAACCAGGTGGCAGCAATCCTGGGTACCATGTGGTCCCTCCTCATACGGAAAACGACAAAACAGCCTTTCAGCGAGTCACGGAAGGAGACACCTGGGAAGCAGGTGAGTGCTGGGCTGCACTAGGGGGCTGTGATTAGCCAGTTACCGTCACGTGCACGGCTGTAAATACCAAGTCACTGTTTGCGTGGCAATTTTGCAAGTCTTTGAAGTCCACAAATAAAATGCTAACTTCAGGGAAAAAGGGTAGAGTGATTAGATACCAATATAATTTAGAAAACGTTCTTTTTTTATGAGTTAGGAATATTGCAAAAGAACATTCACTAGACTCTAATCCTATGTCTAGATTTGATGAAAATAAACAATACAAGAAAATGAAAAATATCTGTGGTGTGTATGCGTAGATATTATGTGGTGGAGGGTTACCAAAACCACTATTAGTCAATGCCTAATCCTCACTTAATTGCCCAGATATTTAGGAATGACCACGTGTCATGGGGGTCATCAGCAGCTGGCCAGGGTATATAAAGGGCCCAGAGCAGGAGGAAGACATTCACACCTGAGAACTCTCAACTCCTCTCACCAGCTCAAGCCAACTCAACCCCAGAAACCGCCATGACCGGCTCCTGCTTCGGCCCCATCTCCTCCTCCCTGGGCTGCGCCGGAGGCTGCTTCCAGCCCCACTGCTGCCACCATCCCCGCTGCTGCCGCCCAGTGTCCTGCCAGACCACCGTGTGCCGCCCCGTGACCTGCGTGCCCCGCTGCACGCGCCCCATCTGTGAGCCCTGCCGCCGCCCAGTCTGCTGCGCCCCGTGCAGCCTGCAGGACGGCTGCTGCCGCCCCATCACCTGCTGCCCCACGTCCTGCCAGGCCGTGGTCTGCCGCCCCTGCTGCTGGACCACCACCTGCTGCCATCCCGTCTCTGTGCAGTCCCCGTGCTGCCGCCACCCCTGCTGCCAGCCGGCCCCCTGCTGGGCCCCCTGCAGGACTTCCTCCTGCTGCTGAGCAGTGCATCCTAGGAGCACATCATCAGTAAGGGTCCCCCAGAGACGGCCGGCTCCATCCTGCTGTGCTACAGCTTCACAGCAGAAGGTGGCAAGTCTCTTCTCGAGAAGCCCATTCCTCCTCTCTTCTAACTAGCTTATAAGAGGCACCGAAGACCCTTTTCAAACGAACTACTGATGAAGAATATCCTGTCCTCTCAAGACCCCAGCTCCCTCCTATATCATGTTGTTGGTTTTCTAATAAATTCAGCACTCCCAGCATAGAAATCGTGGTCTTCGTGATATTTCCTTTAAGGAGATTCTGTCTGAATTTTCCAGAGACATTGAAAGCAAGATACAGAATAATCCTCTTAAATTGTTCTCTAAAATAACCTAAGTCTGGGTAGTTTCCTTCTTATCATTGTAAATGGCATTTATAGGACACAGTAGCTAAGGAAGGTGGGCACAGCTATATCTTCGTCACATATACAGAGTCACAGATGCCAACGGTTCCAGACAGGTGCCGCACACCTGATAAATATTCTTCAAAAATGACCAGTAAGGAGTCTACACTGGGGTTACCACTTATATTCCCAGTCTGAGTATTCATTCACTGAACTCACACCTGCTAGCACAGCACAGAAAGCCCAGTATGTTAGAGGTGGAAGGAACCTTGAGTGGCATCTGGCCAATTGCCTGTTTTTGAAGCTAAGGAGCAATGAGTAATGAAAGATCAAATAAGTTTCTTAATGTCATTATAACCATTGACGTTCAGAAAAGACCCAGGAGAATGCAAGCCCCCTGACATTAAGCATTTAAGCCAAACATTTCCTCTTACTATGATTGGAGACACGTTCTTCTGCGCAGAGGAACTGTCATATTTTGTGACCAAGTAGAACTGCTTCTTCAGGTAATATACACTCCCTTCTATGTATTACAGCTCTGACTGTTATTTAGAATGTTATTCACAATGTCGACTTGTGTGGATAGTAAATCCATACTGGCTCTCCAGGGCTGCTTATCTTCGTGCTCAGGAACTGGGCATTGAAGGCCTCTTCCAAGCACATTAATCACTGCCAATCTACAAGTATTTTTTGAACATCTACTGTGAATAAGGCACTGAGTTGACCACCCTGAGGGAATATAAAGGAAGAAAAGGGGGTTCCTGCTTTGAAGAGGTTATAATCTACTTAGGGACATGAGCTGTAAATCAGAAAAAAGTCAAATAGTACATAATATAAGAAATACCAAAAAGAGTTGACCACTGTAAACCTATTAGGAAACCTCATGCAATGGTCCTGTCATTTTTAAGTAAAAAATAAGTAAGCAGTAAAATATGAACCTATCTTGTGAGGGAATATGTGTTCTGTGTGTCCGTGTCTATGTGTTTTTTTTAAATTTATTTATTTATTTATTTTTGGCTGTGTTGGGTCTTCGTTTCTGTGCGAGGGCTTTCTGTAGTTGCGGCAAGCGGGGGCCACTCTTCATCGCGGTGCGCGGGCCTCTCACTATCGCGGCCTCCCTTGTTGCGGAGCACAGGCTTCAGACGCGCAGGCTCAGTAGTTGTGGCTCACGGGCCTCGTAGCTCCGCGGCATGTGGGATCTTCCCAGACCAGGGCTCGAACCCATGTCCCCTGCATTGGCAGGCGGATTCTCAACCACTGCTCCACCAGGGAAGCCCCCTATGTGTTTTTATGCCTAAAAAATACCTGGAACATTAGGCAACAAAATCTAACAGTAACTGGTAATAATATTCATCTTCTTCTTCATTTCTTTCTCAATTATATACTTTTAAAAATGAACATACATTTCATTTTTAGATGAATTGGATTGTCTAAAACCTGTATCTATTTGGGGGGAATTATTTAAAAATTTCTCACAATTATGCTATGCTCTTAAAAATGTAACTATCAAAGTGTAAATGAATTTAAAGCAGATAAGTTAGAGAGCAGCGGTTTGTACTCCTAAAGAGGTCTTTTATTACATATAAGAGTACACCACCGTGTTGTAAATAGTGGACTTCTCGGAGATCTTTTGGTTTTTTAAAATATTTATTTATTTATTTTGTTTGTTTGGCTGCGCCAGGTCTTCGTTGTGGCATGCAAACACTCAACTGTGGCATATGAGATCAAGTTCCCTGAGCAGGGATCGAACCCGGGCCCCTGCATTGGGAGCGCGGATTCTTAGCCACGGGACCACCAGGGAGGTCCCTGAGATCTTTAAAATGTGATCAAATTATTAAACATTGAATTTATATTTTAGCAGTTTACGATCATCTCAATTGCATAAAGCAAGGGGCACTTTTGCTATGTTCCGAATGAAGAATTTTTAAACATTGCTAGCTGTTTCAGATTATATGTACAATTGTTTTTCTCCATTTGTATAGACAATTGAGAATTGAGAACTCAACAAGCCAGTATTTTTCATGTTAAAATTTGTTCACAATGTGATGGTTGGAAATTGTTGGGTTAAATAAAGCCCTAGCATTCATTATGCAAAATCTGTTGCCCATCACCACTAAGAACCTGTCTGGTTTTCAGCCTTTTCTTTTAAGGATGTTTTTCTAAGACCTCACTCTCTTGCATGGGTTGTGGTACTTTCAGCAGGGCTAATCCACTCTCCACAATTCTGACACGTATTTGTCTTGTCAGCTCTACATCGATAGCCTGACTCCCCTTTACAGAGACTGGTGTTCACATAGAGGGAGCTCTAGATCTTCCTCCAAGGTATTTTTATTTTACTCTGTTAATGAAACTCCCCACTGAAAAATCTTATTCAATATGTATTCTGTGGTGATTTGAGCAGAGAACTGGCCATTTGCCATATCAAAAACATTCATCTTTGTTCTGAGTTCAAAATTTGGAGTTTATAAGGCACCAGTGTAACATGACCTATTAAAATATATTTATTAACTTAACAAATATAGGACACTAAGTGCCAGGCACTGTTCTTAGTGCTTCACACTTATTAGCTCACTTAATCTTCGCAACAACCTTGATTACATATCTTTATTATCCCTCAAGACCCAAGGAAACATAGTAAGTGGCAAAGTATTTAATGAGTGTTGTATGGTTTCAGGATAAGTGGCATCAGAAAATAGCACATGACTTGCCACCAGTGTCAGTTCACAGAGTTTGGTGGCATGAATTATTCACACATGACCCATATTTTCTCTGCCAGGATATGAAATTGGGCATGGGGTAGGATGAGTGTCTTAGACTGAATAAACCCCAGAATTGCCTACTGAAGGGCTAGTGAACTCTTCATCTTTGTGGATCTTTGTAAAAGGGAGAGAAAAATCATTTTGGAACAATTTGGGCTCAGAAGTGTTTGGAGTAGGGAAATTTGTCTTCTTAACTGAGGTGATCCTCCAAAGAGGTTCTCCTTGCACAGAATGAGATCTTTAGGAAGATGCCCCACTCAAGCAACAGGAAAAATTGATTATGAGACAATGTGGCTTGAAAAGAGCAAAGCACAAGCAAGAAACCCAAAAGCCAGCAAATGGAACTACATCCAACTAAAAAGCTTCTACAGAGCAAAAGAAATCATCAACAAAATGAAAAGGCAGCCCACTGAATGGGAGAACATATTTGCAAACCATATATCTGATTAGCAGTTAATATCCAAAAAATTAAGGAACTCCTAAATAACACCAGAACAACACAAAACAAGACAAAACCAAAAACCAATTCACTTAACAAACGGGTAGAGGATTTGTAAACATTTTTTCAAAGAAGGCATAGAGATGGTCAACAAGTACATGAAAAGGTGTTCAACATCACTAATCACCAGGGAGATGCAAATCAAAACCACAATGTGATATCACCTCACGCATGTTAGAATGGGTATTATCGAGAAGACAAGAGATAACAAATGCTGGTGAGGATGTGGAGAAAAGGGAACCCTGGTGCACGGTTGGTAGGAATGTAAATTGGTACAGCTACTATGGAAAACAGTATGGAGGGTCTTCAAAAATTTAAAAATAGACCTACCCTATGATCCGGCAATCCCACTTGTTGGAATACATCCAAACGAGATGAAATCATTATCTCAAAGAGATATCTGCACTCCCATGTTCATGAGAGCATTATTCACAACAGCCAAGACATTGAAACAAGCTAAACGTGCAACAACAGAGGAATGGATACACACAATGTTTTCTATATATAATTCACCCATAAAAAGAAGGAAATTCTGCCTTTTGTGATAACATGGATGGACCCTGAAGGCATTAGGCTGAGTGAAATAAGTCAAACAGAGAAAGATAAATATTATATGATCTCACTTACACGTGGAATCAAAACCATCAAACTCAAAGAAACATAGACTAGAAAGGTAGTTGCCAGGGGCTGAGGGGTAGGAGAAATGGGGAGATGTTGGTCAAAAGATACAAACTTCCAGTTATGAGATGAATGAATTCTGAGGATCTAATGTACAGCACGGTGACTATGTTAACAATACTATAGTTGACCCTTGAACTACTCTGGGTTTAGGGGCGCCGACCCTCTGCCCTTTGGATCCGAGATTCTGTATCTATGGTTTCTCTGTACTTGCATTTCCTCCCTCTCCACGACGAAACCAACCTCAGGTCGCGTGGCACTGTAGTATTTACTACTGAAAAACATCTGCGTATAAGTGGACCCGTGCAGTCCAAACCCGTGCTGCGCACGGGTCAACTGTATACTGTCTACTCAAAAGGTGCTACGCAAGTAGAGCTTTAATGTTCTCATCATAACAACAACAAAATGATAGTTATGTAAGGTGAAGGATCTGTTAACTAACCTTTTGGTGGTAAAGATTTTGCAATATACATGTGTATCAAACCATCACAATGTGCACCTAAAATGACACAATGTTATATGTCAATTATATCTCAAGAAAGCTGGGGAAAAAAAGAGAAAAGAGAGCAGAACATACAAGTTTTTTAAATCTAGGCTCTGGTTACCGCTTTGAAAAAATCACGAGTGCCCATGGACAACAGAACGTGAGAGAGAGAGAGTTGAAGGTCTACATCGATGAGATTGTACTTGATTTCTCCCTCCTCTGTTTCCCCAATTGTGTCAATATACATTCAGTCAATTTGCATTTCTTTATAAGTTTTGACATTATGTTTGAAATTCCATTTGGGAAGCTTTAGCTCCTGGGGCCTGAGGCACATTCTTTTGAATTATGGCAATGATCCTAAAGTGATCCAAAACCCTGTCTGGTGAATCATAGGAGTAAAGGTGAAAAGTAATGAGACCGTTTTCCCCATGCAATTCCTCAACTGCCCGTGGCAACGATTCCCAAAGAAGCGTGTCCATCAATCACACGTCTAGCCACGCCATCACAGAACAGCTGCGTTACCTCCCCAATCCACTGCTTTGAACAGTGTATCATAAACGTGTACACTGTTTGCTGAAAAATCCTGTCTTTTTTTGAAATTAATTTTTATTGGAGTATAGTTGATTTTCAATGTTGTGTTACTTTCTGCTGTACAGCAAAGTGAATCAGTTATTCATATACATATATCCACACTTTTTTAGATTCTTCTCCCATACAGGTCATTCGAGAGTATTGAGTAGAGTTCCCTGTGCTATACAGTAGGTCCTCATTAGTTATCTATTTTATATATAGCAGTGTGTACATGTCAATCCCAATGTTCCAATTTATCGCTCCCCGCCTTTCCCCTCTGGTGACCATAAATTTGTTTTCTACATCTGTGATGGAGAACAAACCTCTGTCTTATCCCTTCATAGTTGTAGCACCCATGTCAAGGTATAGTAAGAAAAAACTTCTCATTACACGATTCCATATCACATACACAAGAAAGGCAAGTATAAAGCATGTCATGCCTCAGAGAAAATCAGTATTCTGTGACCAGCCAGATCAGAGATGCCGCAACATGCGCTGGAAAAAAGAAAAAGAAAAAAAAATGATGGCACTCTTGGATATTTTATTCTAATACTCACTTGGTTTATGAAAATAAACTTTTGCCTTTCCAATACAAGCATATGAGCTGCAGTACTATTCAAGGCATGTACATTTCACTATACATCAAGTGAAACATAAATGTTTTCCCAAGGAATCCACACAAAAGACTGTGTCTGACACCTGTCTGATTCACATGTAGGTGTTTCAGGGGATCTCTTGGGGGTCAAGGATAGGATCTAGTCAGTGCTCTAGAAACCCTTATATGTTTAATTTCTTTAGAAATGCAGCCCCTTTAGGCCCCTTTTGCCCAGGATTTGCCAGGTGCCATCTACTCAAAATAAGCATGAAGAGCTGCTATCACTTCAAATGGCGCAGAGGAGTGCTTAGGTTTTGATGATGAACAGCGTGAATACATCCATATTTAGGGATGTAACACATGTTCTTTAATGAGATCATGAGTATTTCACCAGCAATGCAATCATTAGTCAAAACAAATGTCTACTTAATTGGCCAAAAGATAAACAAGAGGGGTCATCAGCAGCTGACCAGGGTATATAAAGGGCCCAGAGCAGGAGGAAGACATTCACACCTGAGAACTCTCAACTCCTCTCACCAGCTCAAGCCAACTCAACCCCAGAAACCGCCATGACCGGCTCCTGCTTCGGCCCCATCTCCTCCTCCCTGGGCTGCGCCGGAGGCTGCTTCCAGCCCCACTGCTGCCACCATCCCCGCTGCTGCCGCCCAGTGTCCTGCCAGACCACCGTGTGCCGCCCCGTGACCTGCGTGCCCCGCTGCACGCGCCCCATCTGTGAGCCCTGCCGCCGCCCAGTCTGCTGCGCCCCGTGCAGCCTGCAGGACGGCTGCTGCCGCCCCATCACCTGCTGCCCCACGTCCTGCCAGGCCGTGGTCTGCCGCCCCTGCTGCTGGACCACCACCTGCTGCCATCCCGTCTCTGTGCAGTCCCCGTGCTGCCGCCACCCCTGCTGCCAGCCGGCCCCCTGCTGGGCCACCTGCAGGACTTCCTCCTGCTGCTGAGCAGTGCATCCTAGGAGCACATCATCAGTAAGGGTCCCCCAGAGACGGCCGGCTCCATCCTGCTGTCCTACAGCTTCACAGCAGAAGGTGGCAGGTCTCTTCTCGAGAAGCCCATTCCTCCTCTCTTCTAACTAGCTTATAAGAGGCACCGAAGACCCTTTTCAAACGAACTACTGATGAAGAATATCCTGTCCTCTCAACACCCCAGCTCCCTCCTATATCATGTTGTTGATTTTCTAATAAATTCAGCACTCCCAGCATAGAAATCGCGGTCTTCGTGATATTTCCTTTAAGGAGATTCTGTCTGAATTTTCCAGAGACATTGAAAGCAAGATACAGAATAATCCTCTTAAATTGTTCTCTAAAATAACCTAAGTCTGGGTAGTTTCCTTCTTATCATTGTAAATGGCATTTATAGGACACAGTAGCTAAGGAAGGTGGGCACAGCTATATCTTCGTCACATATACAGAGTCACAGATGCCCACGGTTCCAGACAGGTGCCGCACACCTGAGAAATATTCTTCAACAATGACCAGTAAGGAGTCTACACTGGGGTTACCACTTATATTCCCAGTCTGAGTATTCATTCACTGAACTCACACCTGCTAGCACAGCACAGAAAGCCCAGTATGTTAGAGGTGGAAGGAACCTTGAGTGGCATCTGGCCAATCGCCTGTTTTTGAAGCTAAGGAGCAATGAGTAATGAAAGATCAAATAAGTTTCTTAATGTCATTATAACCACTGACGTTCAGAAAAGACCCAGGAGAATGCAAGCCCCCTGACATTAAGCATTTAAGCCAAACATTTCCTCTTACTATGATTGGAGACACATTCCTCTGCGCAGAGGAACTGTCATATTTTGTGACCAAGTAGAACTGCTTCTTCAGGTAATATACACTCCCTTCTATGTATTACAGCTCTGACTGTTATTTAGAATGTTATTCACAATGTCGACTTGTGTGGATATTAAATCCATACTGGCTCTCCAGGGCTGCTTATCTTTGTGCTCAGGAACTGGGCATTGAAGGCCTCTTCCAAGCACATTAATCACTGCCAATCTACAAGTATTTTTTGAACATCTGCTGTGAATAAGGCACTGAGTTGACCACCCTGAGGGAATATAAAGGAAGAAAAGGGGGTTCCTGCTTTGAAGAGGTTATAATCTACTTAGGGACATGAGCTGTAAATCAGAAAAAAGTCAAATAGTACATAATATAAGAAATACCAAAAAGAGTTGACCACTGTAAACCTATTAGGAAACCTCATGCAATGGTCCTGTCATTTTTAAGTAAAAAATAAGTAAGCAGTAAAATATGAACCTATCTTGTGAGGGAATATATGTTCTGTGTGTCCGTGTCTATGTGCTTTTAAAAAATTTATTTATTTATTTATTTTTGGCTGTGTTGGGTCTTCGTTTCTGTGCGAGGGCTTTCTGTAGTTGCGGCAAGCGGGGGCCACTCTTCATCGCGGTGCGCGGGCCTCTCACTATCGCGGCCTCCCTTGTCGCGGAGCACAGGCTTCAGATGCGCAGGCTCAGTAGTTGTGGCTCACGGGCCTCGTAGCTCCGCGGCATGTGGGATCTTCCCAGACCAGGGTTCGAACGCGTGTCCCCTGCATTGGCAGGCGGATTCTCAACCACTGCGCCACCAGGGAAGCCCCCTATGTGTTTTTATGCCTAAAAAAATACCTGGAACATTAGGCAACAAAATCTAACAGTAACTGGTAATAATATTCATCTTCTTCTTCATTTCCTTCTCAATTATATACTTTAAAAAATGAACATACATTTCATTTTTAGATGAATTGGATTGTCTAAAACCTGTATCTATTTGGGGGGAATTATTTAAAATTTTCTCACAATTATGCTATGCTCTTAAAAATGTAACTATCAAAGTGTAAATGAATTTAAAGCAGATAAGTTAGAGAGCAGCGGTTTGTACTCCTAAAGAGGTCTTTTATTACACATAAGAGTATACCACCGTGTTGTAAATAGTGGACTTCTCGGAGATCTTTTGGTTTTTTACAATACTTATTTATTTATTTTGTTTGTTTGGCTGCGCCAGGTCTTCGTTGTGGCATGCAAACAGTCAACTGCGGCATATGAGATCAAGTTCCCTGACCAGGGATCGAACCCGGGCCCCTGCATTGGGAGCGCGGATTCTTAGCCACGGGACCACCAGGGAGGTCCCTGAGATCTTTGAAATGTGATCAAATTATTAAACATTGAATTTATATTTTAGCAGTTTACGATCATCTCAATTGCATAAAGCAAGGGGCACTTTTGCTATGTTCCGAATGAAGACGTTTTAAACATTGCTAGCTGTTTCAGATTATATGTACAATTGTTTTTCTCCATTTGTATAGACAATTGAGAATTGAGAACTCAACAAGCCAGTATTTTTCATGTTAAAATTTGTTCACAATGTGATGGTTGGAAATTGTTGGGTTAAATAAAGCCCTAGCATTCATTATGCAAAATCTGTTGCCCATCACCACTAAGAACCTGTCTGGTTTTCAGCCTTTTCTTTTAAGGATGTTTTTCTAAGACCTCACTCTCTTGCATGGGTTGTGGTACTTTCAGTAGGGCTAATCCACTCTCCACAATTCTGACACATATTTGTCTTGTCAGCTCTACATCGATAGCCTGACTCCCCTTTACAGAGACTGGTGTTCACATAGAGGGAGCTCTAGATCTTCCTCCAAGGTATTTTTATTTTACTCTGTTAATGAAACTCCCCACTGAAAAATCTTATTCAATATGTATTCTGTGGTGATTTGAGCAGAGAACTGGCCATTTGCCATATCAAAAACATTCATCTTTGTTCTGAGTTCAAAATTTGGAGTTTATAAGGCACCAGTGTAACATGACCTATTAAAATATATTTATTAACTTAACAAATATAAGACACTAAGTGCCAGGCACTGTTCTTAGTGCTTCACACTTATTAGCTCACTTAATCTTCACAACAACCTTGATTACATATCTTTATTATCCCTCAAGACCCAAGGACACATAGTAAGTGGCAAAGTATTTAATGAGTGTTGTATGGTTTCAGGATAAGTGGCATCAGAAAATAGCACATGACTTGCCACCAGTGTCAATTCACAGAGTTTGGTGGCATGAATTATTCACACATGACCCATATTTTCTCTGCCAGGGTATGAAATTGGGCATGGGGTAGGATGAGTGTCTTAGACTGAATAAACCCCAGAATTGCCTACTGAAGGGCTAGTGAACTCTTCATCTTTGTGGATCTTTGTAAAAGGGAGAGAAAAATCATTTTGGAACAATTTGGGCTCAGAAGTGTTTGGAGTAGGGAAATTTGTCTTCTTAACTGAGGTGATCCTCCAAAGAGGTTCTCCTTGCACAGAATGAGATCTTTAGGAAGATGCCCCACTCAAGCAACAGGAAAAATTGATTATGAGACAATGTGGCTTGAAAAGAGCAAAGCACAAGCAAGAAACCCAAAAGCCAGCAAACGGAACTACATCCAACTAAAAAGCTTCTACAGAGCAAAAGAAATCATCAACAAAATGAAAAGGCAGCCCACTGAATGGGAGAACATATTTGCAAACCATATATCTGATTAGCAGTTAATATCCAAAAAATTAAGGAACTCCTAAATAACACCAGAACAACACAAAACAAGACAAAACCAAAAACCAATTCACTTAACAAACGGGTAGAGGATTTGTAAACATTTTTTCAAAGAAGGCATAGAGATGGTCAACAAGTACATGAAAAGGTGTTCAACATCACTAATCACCAGGGAGATGCAAATCAAAACCACAATGTGATATCACCTCACGCATGTTAGAATGGGTATTATCGAGAAGACAAGAGATAACAAATGCTGGTGAGGATGTGGAGAAAAGGGAACCCTGGTGCACTGTTGGTAGGAATGTAAATTGGTACAGCTACTATGGAAAACAGTATGGAGGGTCTTCAAAAATTTAAAAATAGAACTACCCTATGATCCGGCAATCCCACTTGTTGGAATACATCCAAACGAGATGAAATCATTATCTCAAAGAGATATCTGCACTCCCATGTTCATGAGAGCATTATTCACAACAGCCAAGACATTGAAACAAGCTAAACGTGCAACAACAGAGGAATGGATACACACAATGTTTTCTATATATAATTCACCCATAAAAAGAAGGAAATTCTGCCTTTTGTGATAACATGGATGGACCCTGAAGGCATTAGGCTGAGTGAAATAAGTCAAACAGAGAAAGATAAATATTATATGATCTCACTTACACGTGGAATCAAAACCATCAAACTCAAAGAAACATAGACTAGAAAGGTAGTTGCCAGGGGCTGAGGGGTAGGAGAAATGGGGAGATGTTGGTCAAAAGATACAAACTTCCAGTTATGAGATGAATGAATTCTGAGGATCTCATGTACAGCACGGTGACTATGTTAACAATACTATAGTTGACCCTTGAACTACTCTGGGTTTAGGGGCGCCGACCCTCTGCCCTTTGGATCCGAGATTCTGTATCTATGGTTTCTCTGTACTTGCATTTCCTCCCTCTCCACGACGAAACCAACCTCAGGTCGCGTGGCACTGTAGTATTTACTACTGAAAAACATCTGCGTATAAGTGGACCCGTGCAGTCCAAACCCGTGCTGCGCACGGGTCAACTGTATACTGTCTACTCAAAAGGTGCTATGCAAGTAGAGCTTTAATGTTCTCATCATAACAACAACAAAATGATAGTTATGTAAGGTGAAGGATCTGTTAACTAACCTTTTGGTGGTAAAGATTTTGCAATATACATGTGTATCAAACCATCACAATGTGCACCTAAAATGACACAATGTTATATGTCAATTATATCTCAAGAAAGCTGGGGAAAAAAAGAGAAAAGAGAGCAGAACATACAAGTTTTTTAAATCTAGGCTCTGGTTACCGCTTTGAAAAAATCACGAGTGCCCATGGACAACAGAACGTGAGAGAGAGAGAGTTGAAGGTCTACATCGATGAGATTGTACTTGATTTCTCCCTCCTCTGTTTCCCCAATTGTGTCAATATACATTCAGTCAATTTGCATTTCTTTATAAGTTTTGACATTATGTTTGAAATTCCATTTGGGAAGCTTTAGCTCCTGGGGCCTGAGGCACATTCTTTTGAATTATGGCAATGATCCTAAAGTGATCCAAAACCCTGTCTGGTGAATCATAGGAGTAAAGGTGAAAAGTAATGAGACCGTTTTCCCCATGCAATTCCTCAACTGCCCGTGGCAACGATTCCCAAAGAAGCGTGTCCATCAATCACACGTCTAGCCACGCCATCACAGAACAGCTGCGTTACCTCCCCAATCCACTGCTTTGAACAGTGTATCATAAACGTGTACACTGTTTGCTGAAAAATCCTGTCTTTTTTTGAAATTAATTTTTATTGGAGTATAGTTGATTTTCAATGTTGTGTTACTTTCTGCTGTACAGCAAAGTGAATCAGTTATTCATATACATATATCCACACTTTTTTAGATTCTTCTCCCATACAGGTCATTCGAGAGTATTGAGTAGAGTTCCCTGTGCTATACAGTAGGTCCTCATTAGTTATCTATTTTATATATAGCAGTGTGTACATGTCAATCCCAATGTTCCAATTTATCGCTCCCCGCCTTTCCCCTCTGGTGACCATAAATTTGTTTTCTACATCTGTGATGGAGAACAAACCTCTGTCTTATCCCTTCATAGTTGTAGCACCCATGTCAAGGTATAGTAAGAAAAAACTTCTCATTACACGATTCCATATCACATACACAAGAAAGGCAAGTATAAAGCATGTCATGCCTCAGAGAAAATCAGTATTCTGTGACCAGCCAGATCAGAGATGCCGCAACATGCGCTGGAAAAAAGAAAAAGAAAAAAAAATGATGGCACTCTTGGATATTTTATTCTAATACTCACTTGGTTTATGAAAATAAACTTTTGCCTTTCCAATACAAGCATATGAGCTGCAGTACTATTCAAGGCATGTACATTTCACTATACATCAAGTGAAACATAAATGTTTTCCCAAGGAATCCACACAAAAGACTGTGTCTGACACCTGTCTGATTCACATGTAGGTGTTTCAGGGGATCTCTTGGGGGTCAAGGATAGGATCTAGTCAGTGCTCTAGAAACCCTTATATGTTTAATTTCTTTAGAAATGCAGCCCCTTTAGGCCCCTTTTGCCCAGGATTTGCCAGGTGCCATCTACTCAAAATAAGCATGAAGAGCTGCTATCACTTCAAATGGCGCAGAGGAGTGCTTAGGTTTTGATGATGAACAGCGTGAATACATCCATATTTAGGGATGTAACACATGTTCTTTAATGAGATCATGAGTATTTCACCAGCAATGCAATCATTAGTCAAAACAAATGTCTACTTAATTGGCCAAAAGATAAACAAGAGGGGTCATCAGCAGCTGACCAGGGTATATAAAGGGCCCAGAGCAGGAGGAAGACATTCACACCTGAGAACTCTCAACTCCTCTCACCAGCTCAAGCCAACTCAACCCCAGAAACCGCCATGACCGGCTCCTGCTTCGGCCCCATCTCCTCCTCCCTGGGCTGCGCCGGAGGCTGCTTCCAGCCCCACTGCTGCCACCATCCCCGCTGCTGCCGCCCAGTGTCCTGCCAGACCACCGTGTGCCGCCCCGTGACCTGCGTGCCCCGCTGCACGCGCCCCATCTGTGAGCCCTGCCGCCGCCCAGTCTGCTGCGCCCCGTGCAGCCTGCAGGACGGCTGCTGCCGCCCCATCACCTGCTGCCCCACGTCCTGCCAGGCCGTGGTCTGCCGCCCCTGCTGCTGGACCACCACCTGCTGCCATCCCGTCTCTGTGCAGTCCCCGTGCTGCCGCCACCCCTGCTGCCAGCCGGCCCCCTGCTGGGCCACCTGCAGGACTTCCTCCTGCTGCTGAGCAGTGCATCCTAGGAGCACATCATCAGTAAGGGTCCCCCAGAGACGGCCGGCTCCATCCTGCTGTGCTACAGCTTCACAGCAGAAGGTGGCAGGTCTCTTCTCGAGAAGCCCATTCCTCCTCTCTTCTAACTAGCTTATAAGAGGCACCGAAGACCCTTTTCAAACGAACTACTGATGAAGAATATCCTGTCCTCTCAAGACCCCAGCTCCCTCCTATATCATGTTGTTGATTTTCTAATAAATTCAGCACTCCCAGCATAGAAATCATGGTCTTCGTGATATTTCCTTTAAGGAGATTCTGTCTGAATTTTCCAGAGACATTGAAAGCAAGATACAGAATAATCCTCTTAAATTGTTCTCTAAAATAACCTAAGTCTGGGTAGTTTCCTTCTTATCATTGTAAATGGCATTTATAGGACACAGTAGCTAAGGAAGGTGGGCACAGCTATATCTTCGTCACGTATACAGAGTCACAGATGCCCACGGTTCCAGACAGGTGCCGCACACCTGAGAAATAT
Organism: Eubalaena glacialis; assembly: GCF_028564815.1. Classification (NCBI taxonomy): domain Eukaryota; kingdom Metazoa; phylum Chordata; class Mammalia; order Artiodactyla; family Balaenidae; genus Eubalaena; species Eubalaena glacialis. Next base: position 43,745,043 of record NC_083734.1, read on the forward strand.
TCTTCAACAATGACCAGTAAGGAGTCTACACTGGGGTTACCACTTATATTCCCAGTCTGAGTATTCATTCACTGAACTCACACCTGCTAGCACAGCACAGAAAGCCCAGTATGTTAGAGGTGGAAGGAACCTTGAGTGGCATCTGGCCAATCGCCTGTTTTTGAAGCTAAGGAGCAATGAGTAATGAAAGATCAAATAAGTTTCTTAATGTCATTATAACCACTGACGTTCAGAAAAGACCCAGGAGAATGCAAGCCCCCTGACATTAAGCATTTAAGCCAAACATTTCCTCTTACTATGATTGGAGACACATTCCTCTGCGCAGAGGAACTGTCATATTTTGTGACCGAGTAGAACTGCTTCTTCAGGTAATATACACTCCCTTCTATGTATTACAGCTCTGACTGTTATTTAGAATGTTATTCACAATGTCGACTTGTGTGGATATTAAATCCATACTGGCTCTCCAGGGCTGCTTATGTTTGTGCTCAGGAACTGGGCATTGAAGGCCTCTTCCAAGCACATTAATCACTGCCAATCTACAAGTATTTTTTGAACATCTACTGTGAATAAGGCACTGAGTTGACCACCCTGAGGGAATATAAAGGAAGAAAAGGGGGTTCCTGCTTTGAAGAGGTTATAATCTACTTAGGGACATGAGCTGTAAATCAGAAAAAAGTCAAATAGTACATAATATAAGAAATACCAAAAAGAGTTGACGACTGTAAACCTATTAGGAAACCTCATGCAATGGTCCTGTCATTTTTAAGTAAAAAATAAGTAAGCAGTAAAATATGAACCTATCTTGTTAGGGAATATGTGTTCTGTGTGTCCGTGTCTATGTGCTTTTAAAAAATTTATTTATTTATTTATTTTTGGCTGTGTTGGGTCTTCGTTTCTGTGCGAGGGCTTTCTGTAGTTGCGGCAAGCGGGGGCCACTCTTCATCGCGGTGCGCGGGCCTCTCACTATCGCGGCCTCCCTTGTTGCGGAGCACAGGCTTCAGACGCGCAGGCTCAGTAGTTGTCGCTCACGGGCCTCGTAGCTCCGCGGCATGTGGGATCTTCCCAGACCAGGGTTCGAACCCGTGTCCCCTGCATTGGCAGGCGGATTCTCAACCACTGCGCCACCAGGGAAGCCCCCTATGTGTTTTTATGCCTAAAAAATACCTGGAACATTAGGCAACAAAATCTAACAGTAACTGGTAATAATATTCATCTTCTTCTTCATTTCTTTCTCAATTATATACTTTTAAAAATGAACATACATTTCATTTTTAGATGAAGTGGATTGTCTAAAACCTGTATCTATTTGGGGGGAATTATTTAAAATTTTCTCACAATTATGCTATGCTCTTAAAAATGTAACTATCAAAGTTTAAATGAATTTAAAGCAGATAAGTTAGAGAGCAGCGGTTTGTACTCCTAAAGAGGTCTTTTATTACATATAAGAGTATACCACCGTGTTGTAAATAGTGGACTTCTCAGAGATCTTTCGGTTTTTTAAAATATTTATTTATTTATTTTGTTTGTTTGGCTGCGCCAGGTCTTCGTTGTGGCATGCAAACACTCAGCTGCGGCATATGAGATCAAGTTCCCTGACCAGGGATCGAACCCGGGCCCCTGCATTGGGAGCGCGGATTCTTAGCCACGGGACCACCAGGGAGGTCCCTGAGATCTTTGAAATGTGATCAAATTATTAAACATTGAATTTATATTTTAGCAGTTTACGATCATCTCAATTGCATAAAGCAAGGGGCACTTTTGCTATGTTCCGAATGAAGAATTTTTAAACATTGCTAGCTGTTTCAGATTATATGTACAATTGTTTGTCTCCATTTGTATAGACAATTGAGAATTGAGAACTCAACAAGCCAGTATTTTTCATGTTAAAATTTGTTCACAATGTGATGGTTGGAAATTGTTGGGTTAAATAAAGCCCTAGCATTCATTATGCAAAATCTGTTGCCCATCACCACTAAGAACCTGTCTGGTTTTCAGCCTTTTCTTTTAAGGATGTTTTTCTAAGACCTCACTCTCTTGCATGGGTTGTGGTACTTTCAGCAGGGTTAATCCACTCTCTACAATTCTGACACGTATTTGTCTTGTCAGTTCTACATCGATAGCCTGACTCCCCTTTACAGAGATTGGTGTTCACATAGAGGGAGCTCTATATCTTCCTCCAAGGTATTTTTATTTTACTCTGTTAATGAAACTCCCCACTGAAAAATCTTATTCAATATGTATTCTGTGGTGATTTGAGCAGAGAACTGGCCATTTGCCATATCAAAAACATTCATCTTTGTTCTGAGTTCAAAATTTGGAGTTTATAAGGCACCAGTGTAACATGACCTATTAAAATATATTTATTAACTTAACAAATATAAGACAGTAAGTGCCAGGCGCTGTTCTTACTGCTTCACACTTATTAGCTCACTTAATCATCACAACAACCTTGACTGCATCTCTTTATTATCCCTCAAGACCCAAGGACACATAGTAAGTGGTAAAGTATTTAATGAATGTTGTATGGTTTTAGGATAAGTGGCATCAGAAAATAGCACATGACTTGCCACCAGTGTCAGTTCACAGAGTTTGGTGGCATGAATTATTCACACATGACCCATATTTTCCCTGCCTGGAAATGAAATTGGGCATGGGGTTGGATGAGTGTCTTAGACTGAATAAATACCAGAATTGCCTACTGAAGGGCTAGTGAACTCTTCATCTTTGTGGATATTTATAAAAGGGAGAGAAAAATCATTTTGGAACAGTTTTGGCTCAGAAGAGTTTGGAGTAGAGAAATTCGTCTTCTTAACTGAGGTGATCCTCCAAAGAGGTTCTCCTTGCACAGAATGGGATCATTAACAAGATGCCCCACCCCCAGCAACAGGAAAAATTGATTATGAGACAATGTGGCTTGAAAAGAGCAAAGCACAAGCAAGAAACGGAAAAGCCAGCAAATGGAACTACATCCAACTAAAAAGCTTCTACAGAGCAAAAGAAATCATCAACAAAATGAAAAGGCAGCCCACTGAATGGGAGAACATATTTGCAAACTATATATCTGATAAGCAGTTAATATCCAAAAAATTAAGGAACTCCTAAATAACACCAGAACAACACAAAACAAGACAAAACCAAAAACCAATTCACTTAACAAACGGGTAGAGGATTTGTAAACATTTTTTCAAAGAAGGCATAGAGATGGTCAACAAGTACATGAAAAGGTGTTCAACATCACTAATCACCAGGGAGATGCAAATCAAAACCACAATGTGATATCACCTCACGCATGTTAGAATGGGTATTATCGAGAAGACAAGAGATAACAAATGCTGGTGAGGATGTGGAGAAAAGGGAACCCTGGTGCACTGTTGGTAGGAATGTAAATTGGTACAGCTACTATGGAAAACAGTATGGAGGGTCTTCAAAAATTTAAAAATAGAACTACCCTATGATCCGGCAATCCCACTTGTTGGAATACATCCAAACGAGATGAAATCATTATCTCAAAGAGATATCTGCACTCCCATGTTCATGAGAGCATTATTCACAACAGCCAAGACATTGAAACAAGCTAAACGTGCAACAACAGAGGAATGGATACACACAATGTTTTCTATATATAATTCACCCATAAAAAGAAGGAAATTCTGCCTTTTGTGATAACATGGATGGACCCTGAAGGCATTAGGCTGAGTGAAATAAGTCAAACAGAGAAAGATAAATATTATATGATCTCACTTACACGTGGAATCAAAACCATCAAACTCAAAGAAACATAGACTAGAAAGGTAGTTGCCAGGGGCTGAGGGGTAGGAGAAATGGGGAGATGTTGGTCAAAAGATACAAACTTCCAGTTATGAGATGAATGAATTCTGAGGATCTCATGTACAGCACGGTGACTATGTTAACAATACTATAGTTGACCCTTGAACTACTCTGGGTTTAGGGGCGCCGACCCTCTGCCCTTTGGATCCGAGATTCTGTATCTATGGTTTCTCTGTACTTGCATTTCCTCCCTCTCCACGACGAAACCAACCTCAGGTCGCGTGGCACTGTAGTATTTACTACTGAAAAACATCTGCGTATAAGTGGACCCGTGCAGTCCAAACCCGTGCTGCGCACGGGTCAACTGTATACTGTCTACTCAAAAGGTGCTATGCAAGTAGAGCTTTAATGTTCTCATCATAACAACAACAAAATGATAGTTATGTAAGGTGAAGGATCTGTTAACTAACCTTTTGGTGGTAAAGATTTTGCAATATACATGTGTATCAAACCATCACAATGTGCACCTAAAATGACACAATGTTATATGTCAATTATATCTCAAGAAAGCTGGGGAAAAAAAGAGAAAAGAGAGCAGAACATACAAGTTTTTTAAATCTAGGCTCTGGTTACCGCTTTGAAAAAATCACGAGTGCCCATGGACAACAGAACGTGAGAGAGAGAGAGTTGAAGGTCTACATCGATGAGATTGTACTTGATTTCTCCCTCCTCTGTTTCCCCAATTGTGTCAATATACATTCAGTCAATTTGCATTTCTTTATAAGTTTTGACATTATGTTTGAAATTCCATTTGGGAAGCTTTAGCTCCTGGGGCCTGAGGCACATTCTTTTGAATTATGGCAATGATCCTAAAGTGATCCAAAACCCTGTCTGGTGAATCATAGGAGTAAAGGTGAAAAGTAATGAGACCGTTTTCCCCATGCAATTCCTCAACTGCCCGTGGCAACGATTCCCAAAGAAGCGTGTCCATCAATCACACGTCTAGCCACGCCATCACAGAACAGCTGCGTTACCTCCCCAATCCACTGCTTTGAACAGTGTATCATAAACGTGTACACTGTTTGCTGAAAAATCCTGTCTTTTTTTGAAATTAATTTTTATTGGAGTATAGTTGATTTTCAATGTTGTGTTACTTTCTGCTGTACAGCAAAGTGAATCAGTTATTCATATACATATATCCACACTTTTTTAGATTCTTCTCCCATACAGGTCATTCGAGAGTATTGAGTAGAGTTCCCTGTGCTATACAGTAGGTCCTCATTAGTTATCTATTTTATATATAGCAGTGTGTACATGTCAATCCCAATGTTCCAATTTATCGCTCCCCGCCTTTCCCCTCTGGTGACCATAAATTTGTTTTCTACATCTGTGATGGAGAACAAACCTCTGTCTTATCCCTTCATAGTTGTAGCACCCATGTCAAGGTATAGTAAGAAAAAACTTCTCATTACACGATTCCATATCACATACACAAGAAAGGCAAGTATAAAGCATGTCATGCCTCAGAGAAAATCAGTATTCTGTGACCAGCCAGATCAGAGATGCCGCAACATGCGCTGGAAAAAAGAAAAAGAAAAAAAAATGATGGCACTCTTGGATATTTTATTCTAATACTCACTTGGTTTATGAAAATAAACTTTTGCCTTTCCAATACAAGCATATGAGCTGCAGTACTATTCAAGGCATGTACATTTCACTATACATCAAGTGAAACATAAATGTTTTCCCAAGGAATCCACACAAAAGACTGTGTCTGACACCTGTCTGATTCACATGTAGGTGTTTCAGGGGATCTCTTGGGGGTCAAGGATAGGATCTAGTCAGTGCTCTAGAAACCCTTATATGTTTAATTTCTTTAGAAATGCAGCCCCTTTAGGCCCCTTTTGCCCAGGATTTGCCAGGTGCCATCTACTCAAAATAAGCATGAAGAGCTGCTATCACTTCAAATGGCGCAGAGGAGTGCTTAGGTTTTGATGATGAACAGCGTGAATACATCCATATTTAGGGATGTAACACATGTTCTTTAATGAGATCATGAGTATTTCACCAGCAATGCAATCATTAGTCAAAACAAATGTCTACTTAATTGGCCAAAAGATAAACAAGAGGGGTCATCAGCAGCTGACCAGGGTATATAAAGGGCCCAGAGCAGGAGGAAGACATTCACACCTGAGAACTCTCAACTCCTCTCACCAGCTCAAGCCAACTCAACCCCAGAAACCGCCATGACCGGCTCCTGCTTCGGCCCCATCTCCTCCTCCCTGGGCTGCGCCGGAGGCTGCTTCCAGCCCCACTGCTGCCACCATCCCCGCTGCTGCCGCCCAGTGTCCTGCCAGACCACCGTGTGCCACCCCGTGACCTGCGTGCCCCGCTGCACGCGCCCCATCTGTGAGCCCTGCCGCCGCCCAGTCTGCTGCGCCCCGTGCAGCCTGCAGGACGGCTGCTGCCGCCCCATCACCTGCTGCCCCACGTCCTGCCAGGCCGTGGTCTGCCGCCCCTGCTGCTGGACCACCACCTGCTGCCATCCCGTCTCTGTGCAGTCCCCGTGCTGCCGCCACCCCTGCTGCCAGCCGGCCCCCTGCTGGGCCACCTGCAGGACTTCCTCCTGCTGCTGAGCAGTGCATCCTAGGAGCACATCATCAGTAAGGGTCCCCCAGAGACGGCCGGCTCCATCCTGCTGTGCTACAGCTTCACAGCAGAAGGTGGCAGGTCTCTTCTCGAGAAGCCCATTCCTCCTCTCTTCTAACTAGCTTATAAGAGGCACCGAAGACCCTTTTCAAACGAACTACTGATGGAGAATATCCTGTCCTCTCAACACCCCAGCTCCCTCCTATATCATGTTGTTGATTTTCTAATAAATTCAGCACTCCCAGCATAGAAATCGCGGTCTTCGTGATATTTCCTTTAAGGAGATTCTGTCTGAATTTTCCAGAGACATTGAAAGCAAGATACAGAATAATCCTCTTAAATTGTTCTCTAAAATAACCTAAGTCTGGGTAGTTTCCTTCTTATCATTGTAAATGGCATTTATAGGACACAGTAGCTAAGGAAGGTGGGCACAGCTATATCTTCGTCACATATACAGAGTCACAGATGCCCACGGTTCCAGACAGGTGCCGCACACCTGAGAAATATTCTTCAACAATGACCAGTAAGGAGTCTACACTGGGGTTACCACTTATATTCCCAGTCTGAGTATTCATTCACTGAACTCACACCTGCTAGCACAGCACAGAAAGCCCAGTATGTTAGAGGTGGAAGGAACCTTGAGTGGCATCTGGCCAATCGCCTGTTTTTGAAGCTAAGGAGCAATGAGTAATGAAAGATCAAATAAGTTTCTTAATGTCATTATAACCACTGACGTTCAGAAAAGACCCAGGAGAATGCAAGCCCCCTGACATTAAGCATTTAAGCCAAACATTTCCTCTTACTATGATTGGAGACACATTCCTCTGCGCAGAGGAACTGTCATATTTTGTGACCAAGTAGAACTGCTTCTTCAGGTAATATACACTCCCTTCTATGTATTACAGCTCTGACTGTTATTTAGAATGTTATTCACAATGTCGACTTGTGTGGATATTAAATCCATACTGGCTCTCCAGGGCTGCTTATCTTTGTGCTCAGGAACTGGGCATTGAAGGCCTCTTCCAAGCACATTAATCACTGCCAATCTACAAGTATTTTTTGAACATCTGCTGTGAATAAGGCACTGAGTTGACCACCCTGAGGGAATATAAAGGAAGAAAAGGGGGTTCCTGCTTTGAAGAGGTTATAATCTACTTAGGGACATGAGCTGTAAATCAGAAAAAAGTCAAATAGTACATAATATAAGAAATACCAAAAAGAGTTGACCACTGTAAACCTATTAGGAAACCTCATGCAATGGTCCTGTCATTTTTAAGTAAAAAATAAGTAAGCAGTAAAATATGAACCTATCTTGTGAGGGAATATATGTTCTGTGTGTCCGTGTCTATGTGCTTTTAAAAAATTTATTTATTTATTTATTTTTGGCTGTGTTGGGTCTTCGTTTCTGTGCGAGGGCTTTCTGTAGTTGCGGCAAGCGGGGGCCACTCTTCATCGCGGTGCGCGGGCCTCTCACTATCGCGGCCTCCCTTGTCGCGGAGCACAGGCTTCAGACGCGCAGGCTCAGTAGTTGTGGCTCACGGGCCTCGTAGCTCCGCGGCATGTGGGATCTTCCCAGACCAGGGTTCGAACGCGTGTCCCCTGCATTGGCAGGCGGATTCTCAACCACTGCGCCACCAGGGAAGCCCCCTATGTGTTTTTATGCCTAAAAAAATACCTGGAACATTAGGCAACAAAATCTAACAGTAACTGGTAATAATATTCATCTTCTTCTTCATTTCCTTCTCAATTATATACTTTAAAAAATGAACATACATTTCATTTTTAGATGAATTGGATTGTCTAAAACCTGTATCTATTTGGGGGGAATTATTTAAAATTTTCTCACAATTATGCTATGCTCTTAAAAATGTAACTATCAAAGTGTAAATGAATTTAAAGCAGATAAGTTAGAGAGCAGCGGTTTGTACTCCTAAAGAGGTCTTTTATTACATATAAGAGTATACCACCGTGTTGTAAATAGTGGACTTCTCGGAGATCTTTTGGTTTTTTACAATACTTATTTATTTATTTTGTTTGTTTGGCTGCGCCAGGTCTTCGTTGTGGCATGCAAACAGTCAACTGCGGCATATGAGATCAAGTTCCCTGACCAGGGATCGAACCCGGGCCCCTGCATTGGGAGCGCGGATTCTTAGCCACGGGACCACCAGGGAGGTCCCTGAGATCTTTGAAATGTGATCAAATTATTAAACATTGAATTTATATTTTAGCAGTTTACGATCATCTCAATTGCATAAAGCAAGGGGCACTTTTGCTATGTTCCGAATGAAGACGTTTTAAACATTGCTAGCTGTTTCAGATTATATGTACAATTGTTTTTCTCCATTTGTATAGACAATTGAGAATTGAGAACTCAACAAGCCAGTATTTTTCATGTTAAAATTTGTTCACAATGTGATGGTTGGAAATTGTTGGGTTAAATAAAGCCCTAGCATTCATTATGCAAAATCTGTTGCCCATCACCACTAAGAACCTGTCTGGTTTTCAGCCTTTTCTTTTAAGGATGTTTTTCTAAGACCTCACTCTCTTGCATGGGTTGTGGTACTTTCAGCAGGGCTAATCCACTCTCCACAATTCTGACACGTATTTGTCTTGTCAGCTCTACATCGATAGCCTGACTCCCCTTTACAGAGACTGGTGTTCACATAGAGGGAGCTCTAGATCTTCCTCCAAGGTATTTTTATTTTACTCTGTTAATGAAACTCCCCACTGAAAAATCTTATTCAATATGTATTCTGTGGTGATTTGAGCAGAGAACTGGCCATTTGCCATATGAAAAACATTCATCTTTGTTCTGAGTTCAAAATTTGGAGTTTATAAGGCACCAGTGTAACATGACCTATTAAAATATATTTATTAACTTAACAATTATAGGACACTAAGTGCCAGGCACTGTTCTTAGTGCTTCACACTTATTAGCTCACTTAATCTTCGCAACAACCTTGATTACATATCTTTATTATCCCTCAAGACCCAAGGAAACATAGTAAGTGGCAAAGTATTTAATGAGTGTTGTATGGTTTCAGGATAAGTGGCATCAGAAAATAGCACATGACTTGCCACCAGTGTCAGTTCACAGAGTTTGGTGGCATGAATTATTCACACATGACCCATATTTTCTCTGCCAGGATATGAAATTGGGCATGGGGTAGGATGAGTGTCTTAGACTGAATAAACCCCAGAATTGCCTACTGAAGGGCTAGTGAACTCTTCATCTTTGTGGATCTTTGTAAAAGGGAGAGAAAAATCATTTTGGAACAATTTGGGCTCAGAAGTGTTTGGAGTAGGGAAATTTGTCTTCTTAACTGAGGTGATCCTCCAAAGAGGTTCTCCTTGCACAGAATGAGATCTTTAGGAAGATGCCCCACTCAAGCAACAGGAAAAATTGATTATGAGACAATGTGGCTTGAAAAGAGCAAAGCACAAGCAAGAAACCCAAAAGCCAGCAAATGGAACTACATCCAACTAAAAAGCTTCTACAGAGCAAAAGAAATCATCAACAAAATGAAAAGGCAGCCCACTGAATGGGAGAACATATTTGCAAACTATATATCTGATTAGCAGTTAATATCCAAAAAATTAAGGAACTCCTAAATAACACCAGAACAACACAAAACAAGACAAAACCAAAAACCAATTCACTTAACAAACGGGTAGAGGATTTGTAAACATTTTTTCAAAGAAGGCATAGAGATGGTCAACAAGTACATGAAAAGGTGTTCAACATCACTAATCACCAGGGAGATGCAAATCAAAACCACAATGTGATATCACCTCACGCATGTTAGAATGGGTATTATCGAGAAGACAAGAGATAACAAATGCTGGTGAGGATGTGGAGAAAAGGGAACCCTGGTGCACGGTTGGTAGGAATGTAAATTGGTACAGCTACTATGGAAAACAGTATGGAGGGTCTTCAAAAATTTAAAAATAGACCTACCCTATGATCCGGCAATCCCACTTGTTGGAATACATCCAAACGAGATGAAATCATTATCTCAAAGAGATATCTGCACTCCCATGTTCATGAGAGCATTATTCACAACAGCCAAGACATTGAAACAAGCTAAACGTGCAACAACAGAGGAATGGATACACACAATGTTTTCTATATATAATTCACCCATAAAAAGAAGGAAATTCTGCCTTTTGTGATAACATGGATGGACCCTGAAGGCATTAGGCTGAGTGAAATAAGTCAAACAGAGAAAGATAAATATTATATGATCTCACTTACACGTGGAATCAAAACCATCAAACTCAAAGAAACATAGACTAGAAAGGTAGTTGCCAGGGGCTGAGGGGTAGGAGAAATGGGGAGATGTTGGTCAAAAGATACAAACTTCCAGTTATGAGATGAATGAATTCTGAGGATCTCATGTACAGCACGGTGACTATGTTAACAATACTATAGTTGACCCTTGAACTACTCTGGGTTTAGGGGCGCCGACCCTCTGCCCTTTGGATCCGAGATTCTGTATCTATGGTTTCTCTGTACTTGCATTTCCTCCCTCTCCACGACGAAACCAACCTCAGGTCGCGTGGCACTGTAGTATTTACTACTGAAAAACATCTGCGTATAAGTGGACCCGTGCAGTCCAAACCCGTGCTGCGCACGGGTCAACTGTATACTGTCTACTCAAAAGGTGCTACGCAAGTAGAGCTTTAATGTTCTCATCATAACAACAACAAAATGATAGTTATGTAAGGTGAAGGATCTGTTAACTAACCTTTTGGTGGTAAAGATTTTGCAATATACATGTGTATCAAACCATCACAACGTGCACCTAAAATGACACAATGTTATATGTCAATTATATCTCAAGAAAGCTGGGGAAAAAAAGAGAAAAGAGAGCAGAACATACAAGTTTTTTAAATCTAGGCTCTGGTTACCGCTTTGAAAAAATCACGAGGGCCCATGGACAACAGAACGTGAGAGAGAGAGAGTTGAAGGTCTACATCGATGAGATTGTACTTGATTTCTCCCTCCTCTGTTTCCCCAATTGTGTCAATATACATTCAGTCAATTTGCATTTCTTTATAAGTTTTGACATTATGTTTGAAATTCCATTTGGGAAGCTTTAGCTCCTGGGGCCTGAGGCACATTCTTTTGAATTATGGCAATGATCCTAAAGTGATCCAAAACCCTGTCTGGTGAATCATAGGAGTAAAGGTGAAAAGTAATGAGACCGTTTTCCCCATGCAATTCCTCAACTGCCCGTGGCAACGATTCCCAAAGAAGCGTGTCCATCAATCACACGTCTAGCCACGCCATCACAGAACAGCTGCGTTACCTCCCCAATCTACTGCTTTGAACAGTGTATCATAAACGTGTACACTGTTTGCTGAAAAATCCTGTCTTTTTTTGAAATTAATTTTTATTGGAGTATAGTTGATTTTCAATGTTGTGTTACTTTCTGCTGTACAGCAAAGTGAATCAGTTATTCATATACATATATCCACACTTTTTTAGATTCTTCTCCCATACAGGTCATTCGAGAGTATTGAGTAGAGTTCCCTGTGCTATACAGTATGTCCTTATTAGTTATCTATTTTATATATAGCAGTGTGTACATGTCAATCCCAATGTTCCAATTTATTCCTCCCCGCCTTTCCCCTCTGGTGACCATAAATTTGTTTTGTATATCTGTGATGGAGAACAAACCTCTGTCTTATCCCTTCATAGTTGTAGCACCCATGTCAAGGTATAGTAAGAAAAAACTTCTCATTACACGATTCCATATCACATACACAAGAAAGGCAAGTATAAAGCATGTCATGCCTCAGAGAAAATCAGTATTCTGTGACCAGCCAGATCAGAGATGCCGCAACATGCGCTGGAAAAAAGAAAAAGAAAAAAAAATGATGGCACTCTTGGATATTTTATTCTAATACTCACTTGGTTTATGAAAATAAACTTTTGCCTTTCCAATACAAGCATATGAGCTGCAGTACTATTCAAGGCATGTACATTTCACTATACATCAAGTGAAACATAAATGTTTTCCCAAGGAATCCACACAAAAGACTGTGTCTGACACCTGTCTGATTCACATGTAGGTGTTTCAGGGGATCTCTTGGGGGTCAAGGATAGGATCTAGTCAGTGCTCCAGAAACCCTTATATGTTTAATTTCTTTAGAAATGCAGCCCCTTTAGGCCCCTTTTGCCCAGGATTTGCCAGGTGCCATCTACTCAAAATAAGCATGAAGAGCTGCTATCACTTCAAATGGCGCAGAGGAGTGCTTAGGTTTTGATGATGAACAGCGTGAATACATCCATATTTAGGGATGTAACACATGTTCTTTAATGAGATCATGAGTATTTCACCAGCAATGCAATCATTAGTCAAAACAAATGTCTACTTAATTGGCCAAAAGATAAACAAGAGGGGTCATCAGCAGCTGACCAGGGTATATAAAGGGCCCAGAGCAGGAGGAAGACATTCACACCTGAGAACTCTCAACTCCTCTCACCAGCTCAAGCCAACTCAACCCCAGAAACCGCCATGACCGGCTCCTGCTTCGGCCCCATCTCCTCCTCCCTGGGCTGCGCCGGAGGCTGCTTCCAGCCCCACTGCTGCCACCATCCCCGCTGCTGCCGCCCAGTGTCCTGCCAGACCACCGTGTGCCACCCCGTGACCTGCGTGCCCCGCTGCACGCGCCCCATCTGTGAGCCCTGCCGCCGCCCAGTCTGCTGCGCCCCGTGCAGCCTGCAGGACGGCTGCTGCCGCCCCATCACCTGCTGCCCCACGTCCTGCCAGGCCGTGGTCTGCCGCCCCTGCTGCTGGACCACCACCTGCTGCCATCCCGTCTCTGTGCAGTCCCCGTGCTGCCGCCACCCCTGCTGCCAGCCGGCCCCCTGCTGGGCCACCTGCAGGACTTCCTCCTGCTGCTGAGCAGTGCATCCTAGGAGCACATCATCAGTAAGGGTCCCCCAGAGACGGCCGGCTCCATCCTGCTGTCCTACAGCTTCACAGCAGAAGGTGGCAGGTCTCTTCTCGAGAAGCCCATTCCTCCTCTCTTCTAACTAGCTTATAAGAGGCACCGAAGACCCTTTTCAAACGAACTACTGATGAAGAATATCCTGTCCTCTCAACACCCCAGCTCCCTCCTATATCATGTTGTTGATTTTCTAATAAATTCAGCACTCCCAGCATAGAAATCATGGTCTTCGTGATATTTCCTTTAAGGAGATTCTGTCTGAATTTTCCAGAGACATTGAAAGCAAGATACAGAATAATCCTCTTAAATTGTTCTCTAAAATAACCTAAGTCTGGGTAGTTTCCTTCTTATCATTGTAAATGGCATTTATAGGACACAGTAGCTAAGGAAGGTGGGCACAGCTATATCTTCGTCACATATACAGAGTCACAGATGCCAACGGTTCCAGACAAGTGCCGCACACCTGAGAAATATTCTTCAAAAATGACCAGTAAGGAGTCTACACTGGGGTTACCACTTATATTCCCAGTCTGAGTATTCATTCACTGAACTCACACCTGCTAGCACAGCACAGAAAGCCCAGTATGTTAGAGGTGGAAGGAACCTTGAGTGGCATCTGGCCAATCGCCTGTTTTTGAAGCTAAGGAGCAATGAGTAATGAAAGATCAAATAAGTTTCTTAATGTCATTATAACCATTGACGTTCAGAAAAGACCCAGGAGAATGCAAGCCCCCTGACATTAAGCATTTAAGGCAAACATTTCCTCTTACTATGATTGGAGACACGTTCCTCTGCGCAGAGGAACTGTCATATTTTGTGACCCAGTAGAACTGCTTCTTCAGGTAATATACACTCCCTTCTATGTATTACAGCTCTGACTGTTATTTAGAATGTTATTCACAATGTCGACTTGTGTGGATATTAAATCCATACTGGCTCTCCAGGGCTGCTTATCTTCGTGCTCAGGAACTGGGCATTGAAGGCCTCTTCCAAGCACATTAATCACTGCCAATCTACAAGTATTTTTTGAACATCTACTGTGAATAAGGCAGTGAGTTGACCACCCTGAGGGAATATAAAGGAATAAAAGGGGGTTCCTGCTTTGAAGAGGTTATAATCTACTTAGGGACATGAGCTGTAAATCAGAAAAAAGTCAAATAGTACATAATATAAGAAATACCAAAAAGAGTTGACGACTGTAAACCTATTAGGAAACCTCATGCAATGGTCCTGTTATTTTTAAGTAAAAAATAAGTAAGCAGTAAAATATGAACCTATCCTGTGAGGGAATATGTGTTCTGTGTGTCCGTGTCTATGTGTTTTTTTAAAATTTATTTATTTATTTATTTTTGGCTGTGTTGGGTCTTCGTTTCTGTGCGAGGGCTTTCTGTAGTTGCGGCAAGCGGGGGCCACTCTTCATCGCGGTGCGCGGGCCTCTCACTATCGCGGCCTCCCTTGTTGCGGAGCACAGGCTTCAGACGCGCAGGCTCAGTAGTTGTGGCTCACGGGCCTCGTAGCTCCGCGGCATGTGGGATCTTCCCAGACCAGGGTTCGAACCCATGTCCCCTGCATTGGCAGGCGGATTCTCAACCACTGCGCCACCAGGGAAGCCCCCTATGTGTTTTTATGCCTAAAAAATACCTGGAACATTAGGCAACAAAATCTAACAGTAACTGGTAATAATATTCATCTTCTTCTTCATTTCTTTCTCAATTATATACTTTTAAAAATGAACATACATTTCATTTTTAGATGAATTGGATTGTCTAAAACCTGTATCTATTTGGGGGGAATTATTTAAAAATTTCTCACAATTATGCTACGCTCTTAAAAATGTAACTATCAAAGTGTAAATGAATTTAAAGCAGATAAGTTAGAGAGCAGTGGTTTGTACTCCTAAAGAGGTCTTTTATTACATATAAGAGTACACCACCGTGTTGTAAATAGTGGACTTCTCGGAGATCTTTTGGTTTTTTAAAATATTTATTTATTTATTTTGTTTGTTTGGCTGCGCCAGGTCTTCGTTGTGGCATGCAAACACTCAACTGTGGCATATGAGATCAAGTTCCCTGAGCAGGGATCGAACCCGGGCCCCTGCATTGGGAGCGCGGATTCTTAGCCACGGGACCACCAGGGAGGTCCCTGAGATCTTTAAAATGTGATCAAATTATTAAACATTGAATTTATATTTTAGCAGTTTACGATCATCTCAATTGCATAAAGCAAGGGGCACTTTTGCTATGTTCCGAATGAAGAATTTTTAAACATTGCTAGCTGTTTCAGATTATATGTACAATCGTTTTTCTCCATTTGTATAGACAATTGAGAATTGAGAACTCAACAAGCCAGTATTTTTCATGTTAGAATTTGTTCACAATGTGATGGTTGGAAATTGTTGGGTTAAATAAAGCCCTAGCATTCATTATGCAAAATCTGTTGCCCATCACCACTAAGAACCTGTCTGGTTTTCAGCCTTTTCTTTTAAGGATGTTTTTCTAAGACCTCACTCTCTTGCATGGGTTGTGGTACTTTCAGTAGGGCTAATCCACTCTCCACAATTCTGACACATATTTGTCTTGTCAGCTTTACATCGATAGCCTGACTCCCCTTTACAGAGACTGGTGTTCACATAGAGGGAGCTCTATATCTTCCTCCAAGGTATTTTTATTTTACTCTGTTAATGAAACTCCCCACTGAAAAATCTTATTCAATATGTATTCTGTGGTGATTTGAGCAGAGAACTGGCCATTTGCCATATCAAAAACATTCATCTTTGTTCTGAGTTCAAAATTTGGAGTTTATAAGGCACCAGTGTAACATGACCTATTAAAATATATTTATTAACTTAACAAATATAGGACACTAAGTGCCAGGCACTGTTCTTAGTGCTTCACACTTATTAGCTCACTTAATCTTCGCAACAACCTTGATTACATATCTTTATTATCCCTCAAGACCCAAGGAAACATAGTAAGTGGCAAAGTATTTAATGAGTGTTGTATGGTTTCAGGATAAGTGGCATCAGAAAATAGCACATGACTTGCCACCAGTGTCAGTTCACAGAGTTTGGTGGCATGAATTATTCACACATGACCCATATTTTCTCTGCCAGGATATGAAATTGGGCATGGGGTAGGATGAGTGTCTTAGACTGAATAAACCCCAGAATTGCCTACTGAAGGGCTAGTGAACTCTTCATCTTTGTGGATCTTTGTAAAAGGGAGAGAAAAATCATTTTGGAACAATTTGGGCTCAGAAGTGTTTGGAGTAGGGAAATTTGTCTTCTTAACTGAGGTGATCCTCCAAAGAGGTTCTCCTTGCACAGAATGAGATCTTTAGGAAGATGCCCCACTCAAGCAACAGGAAAAATTGATTATGAGACAATGTGGCTTGAAAAGAGCAAAGCACAAGCAAGAAACCCAAAAGCCAGCAAATGGAACTACATCCAACTAAAAAGCTTCTACAGAGCAAAAGAAATCATCAACAAAATGAAAAGGCAGCCCACTGAATGGGAGAACATATTTGCAAACCATATATCTGATTAGCAGTTAATATCCAAAAAATTAAGGAACTCCTAAATAACACCAGAACAACACAAAACAAGACAAAACCAAAAACCAATTCACTTAACAAACGGGTAGAGGATTTGTAAACATTTTTTCAAAGAAGGCATAGAGATGGTCAACAAGTACATGAAAAGGTGTTCAACATCACTAATCACCAGGGAGATGCAAATCAAAACCACAATGTGATATCACCTCACGCATGTTAGAATGGGTATTATCGAGAAGACAAGAGATAACAAATGCTGGTGAGGATGTGGAGAAAAGGGAACCCTGGTGCACTGTTGGTAGGAATGTAAATTGGTACAGCTACTATGGAAAACAGTATGGAGGGTCTTCAAAAATTTAAAAATAGACCTACCCTATGATCCGGCAATCCCACTTGTTGGAATACATCCAAACGAGATGAAATCATTATCTCAAAGAGATATCTGCACTCCCATGTTCATGAGAGCATTATTCACAACAGCCAAGACATTGAAACAAGCTAAACGTGCAACAACAGAGGAATGGATACACACAATGTTTTCTATATATAATTCACCCATAAAAAGAAGGAAATTCTGCCTTTTGTGATAACATGGATGGACCCTGAAGGCATTAGGCTGAGTGAAATAAGTCAAACAGAGAAAGATAAATATTATATGATCTCACTTACACGTGGAATCAAAACCATCAAACTCAAAGAAACATAGACTAGAAAGGTAGTTGCCAGGGGCTGAGGGGTAGGAGAAATGGGGAGATGTTGGTCAAAAGATACAAACTTCCAGTTATGAGATGAATGAATTCTGAGGATCTCATGTACAGCACGGTGACTATGTTAACAATACTATAGTTGACCCTTGAACTACTCTGGGTTTAGGGGCGCCGACCCTCTGCCCTTTGGATCCGAGATTCTGTATCTATGGTTTCTCTGTACTTGCATTTCCTCCCTCTCCACGACGAAACCAACCTCAGGTCGCGTGGCACTGTAGTATTTACTACTGAAAAACATCTGCGTATAAGTGGACCCGTGCAGTCCAAACCCGTGCTGCGCACGGGTCAACTGTATACTGTCTACTCAAAAGGTGCTACGCAAGTAGAGCTTTAATGTTCTCATCATAACAACAACAAAATGATAGTTATGTAAGGTGAAGGATCTGTTAACTAACCTTTTGGTGGTAAAGATTTTGCAATATACATGTGTATCAAACCATCACAATGTGCACCTAAAATGACACAATGTTATATGTCAATTATATCTCAAGAAAGCTGGGGAAAAAAAGAGAAAAGAGAGCAGAACATACTAGTTTTTTAAATCTAGGCTCTGGTTACCGCTTTGAAAAAATCACGAGTGCCCATGGACAACAGAACGTGAGAGAGAGAGAGTTGAAGGTCTACATCGATGAGATTGTACTTGATTTCTCCCTCCTCTGTTTCCCCAATTGTGTCAATATACATTCAGTCAATTTGCATTTCTTTATAAGTTTTGACATTATGTTTGAAATTCCATTTGGGAAGCTTTAGCTCCTGGGGCCTGAGGCACATTCTTTTGAATTATGGCAATGATCCTAAAGTGATCCAAAACCCTGTCTGGTGAATCATAGGAGTAAAGGTGAAAAGTAATGAGACCGTTTTCCCCATGCAATTCCTCAACTGCCCGTGGCAACGATTCCCAAAGAAGCGTGTCCATCAATCACACGTCTAGCCACGCCATCACAGAACAGCTGCGTTACCTCCCCAATCCACTGCTTTGAACAGTGTATCATAAACGTGTACACTGTTTGCTGAAAAATCCTGTCTTTTTTTGAAATTAATTTTTATTGGAGTATAGTTGATTTTCAATGTTGTGTTACTTTCTGCTGTACAGCAAAGTGAATCAGTTATTCATATACATATATCCACACTTTTTTAGATTCTTCTCCCATACAGGTCATTCGAGAGTATTGAGTAGAGTTCCCTGTGCTATACAGTAGGTCCTCATTAGTTATCTATTTTATATATAGCAGTGTGTACATGTCAATCCCAATGTTCCAATTTATCGCTCCCCGCCTTTCCCCTCTGGTGACCATAAATTTGTTTTCTACATCTGTGATGGAGAACAAACCTCTGTCTTATCCCTTCATAGTTGTAGCACCCATGTCAAGGTATAGTAAGAAAAAACTTCTCATTACACGATTCCATATCACATACACAAGAAAGGCAAGTATAAAGCATGTCATGCCTCAGAGAAAATCAGTATTCTGTGACCAGCCAGATCAGAGATGCCGCAACATGCGCTGGAAAAAAGAAAAAGAAAAAAAAATGATGGCACTCTTGGATATTTTATTCTAATACTCACTTGGTTTATGAAAATAAACTTTTGCCTTTCCAATACAAGCATATGAGCTGCAATACTATTCAAGGCATGTACATTTCACTATACATCAAGTGAAACATAAATGTTTTCCCAAGGAATCCACACAAAAGACTGTGTCTGACACCTGTCTGATTCACATGTAGGTGTTTCAGGGGATCTCTTGGGGGTCAAGGATAGGATCTAGTCAGTGCTCCAGAAACCCTTATATGTTTAATTTCTTTAGAAATGCAGCCCCTTTAGGCCCCTTTTGCCCAGGATTTGCCAGGTGCCATCTACTCAAAATAAGCATGAAGAGCTGCTATCACTTCAAATGGCGCAGAGGAGTGCTTAGGTTTTGATGATGAACAGCGTGAATACATCCATATTTAGGGATGTAACACATGTTCTTTAATGAGATCATGAGTATTTCACCAGCAATGCAATCATTAGTCAAAACAAATGTCTACTTAATTGGCCAAAAGATAAACAAGAGGGGTCATCAGCAGCTGACCAGGGTATATAAAGGGCCCAGAGCAGGAGGAAGACATTCACACCTGAGAACTCTCAACTCCTCTCACCAGCTCAAGCCAACTCAACCCCAGAAACCGCCATGACCGGCTCCTGCTTCGGCCCCATCTCCTCCTCCCTGGGCTGCGCCGGAGGCTGCTTCCAGCCCCACTGCTGCCACCATCCCCGCTGCTGCCGCCCAGTGTCCTGCCAGACCACCGTGTGCCACCCCGTGACCTGCGTGCCCCGCTGCACGCGCCCCATCTGTGAGCCCTGCCGCCGCCCAGTCTGCTGCGCCCCGTGCAGCCTGCAGGACGGCTGCTGCCGCCCCATCACCTGCTGCCCCACGTCCTGCCAGGCCGTGGTCTGCCGCCCCTGCTGCTGGACCACCACCTGCTGCCATCCCGTCTCTGTGCAGTCCCCGTGCTGCCGCCACCCCTGCTGCCAGCCGGCCCCCTGCTGGGCCACCTGCAGGACTTCCTCCTGCTGCTGAGCAGTGCATCCTAGGAGCACATCATCAGTAAGGGTCCCCCAGAGACGGCCGGCTCCATCCTGCTGTCCTACAGCTTCACAGCAGAAGGTGGCAGGTCTCTTCTCGAGAAGCCCATTCCTCCTCTCTTCTAACTAGCTTATAAGAGGCACCGAAGACCCTTTTCAAACGAACTACTGATGAAGAATATCCTGTCCTCTCAACACCCCAGCTCCCTCCTATATCATGTTGTTGATTTTCTAATAAATTCAGCACTCCCAGCATAGAAATCGCGGTCTTCGTGATATTTCCTTTAAGGAGATTCTGTCTGAATTTTCCAGAGACATTGAAAGCAAGATACAGAATAATCCTCTTAAATTGTTCTCTAAAATAACCTAAGTCTGGGTAGTTTCCTTCTTATCATTGTAAATGGCATTTATAGGACACAGTAGCTAAGGAAGGTGGGCACAGCTATATCTTCGTCACATATACAGAGTCACAGATGCCCACGGTTCCAGACAGGTGCCGCACACCTGAGAAATATTCTTCAACAATGACCAGTAAGGAGTCTACACTGGGGTTACCACTTATATTCCCAGTCTGAGTATTCATTCACTGAACTCACACCTGCTAGCACAGCACAGAAAGCCCAGTATGTTAGAGGTGGAAGGAACCTTGAGTGGCATCTGGCCAATCGCCTGTTTTTGAAGCTAAGGAGCAATGAGTAATGAAAGATCAAATAAGTTTCTTAATGTCATTATAACCATTGACGTTCAGAAAAGACCCAGGAGAATGCAAGCCCCCTGACATTAAGCATTTAAGCCAAACATTTCCTCTTACTATGATTGGAGACACATTCCTCTGCGCAGAGGAACTGTCATATTTTGTGACCAAGTAGAACTGCTTCTTCAGGTAATATACACTCCCTTCTATGTATTACAGCTCTGACTGTTATTTAGAATGTTATTCACAATGTCGACTTGTGTGGATATTAAATCCATACTGGCTCTCCAGGGCTGCTTATCTTCGTGCTCAGGAACTGGGCATTGAAGGCCTCTTCCAAGCACATTAATCACTGCCAATCTACAAGTATTTTTTGAACATCTACTGTGAATAAGGCAGTGAGTTGACCACCCTGAGGGAATATAAAGGAAGAAAAGGGGGTTCCTGCTTTGAAGAGGTTATAATCTACTTAGGGACATGAGCTGTAAATCAGAAAAAAGTCAAATAGTACATAATATAAGAAATACCAAAAAGAGTTGACGACTGTAAACCTATTAGGAAACCTCATGCAATGGTCCTGTTATTTTTAAGTAAAAAATAAGTAAGCAGTAAAATATGAACCTATCCTGTGAGGGAATATGTGTTCTGTGTGTCCGTGTCTATGTGTTTTTTTAAAATTTATTTATTTATTTATTTTTGGCTGTGTTGGGTCTTCGTTTCTGTGCGAGGGCTTTCTGTAGTTGCGGCAAGCGGGGGCCACTCTTCATCGCGGTGCGCGGGCCTCTCACTATCGCGGCCTCCCTTGTTGCGGAGCACAGGCTTCAGACGCGCAGGCTCAGTAGTTGTGGCTCACGGGCCTCGTAGCTCCGCGGCATGTGGGATCTTCCCAGACCAGGGTTCGAACCCATGTCCCCTGCATTGGCAGGCGGATTCTCAACCACTGCGCCACCAGGGAAGCCCCCTATGTGTTTTTATGCCTAAAAAATACCTGGAACATTAGGCAACAAAATCTAACAGTAACTGGTAATAATATTCATCTTCTTCTTCATTTCTTTCTCAATTATATACTTTTAAAAATGAACATACATTTCATTTTTAGATGAATTGGATTGTCTAAAACCTGTATCTATTTGGGGGGAATTATTTAAAAATTTCTCACAATTATGCTACGCTCTTAAAAATGTAACTATCAAAGTGTAAATGAATTTAAAGCAGATAAGTTAGAGAGCAGCGGTTTGTACTCCTAAAGAGGTCTTTTATTACATATAAGAGTACACCACCGTGTTGTAAATAGTGGACTTCTCGGAGATCTTTTGGTTTTTTAAAATATTTATTTATTTATTTTGTTTGTTTGGCTGCGCCAGGTCTTCGTTGTGGCATGCAAACACTCAACTGTGGCATATGAGATCAAGTTCCCTGAGCAGGGATCGAACCCGGGCCCCTGCATTGGGAGCGCGGATTCTTAGCCACGGGACCACCAGGGAGGTCCCTGAGATCTTTAAAATGTGATCAAATTATTAAACATTGAATTTATATTTTAGCAGTTTACGATCATCTCAATTGCATAAAGCAAGGGGCACTTTTGCTATGTTCCGAATGAAGAATTTTTAAACATTGCTAGCTGTTTCAGATTATATGTACAATTGTTTTTCTCCATTTGTATAGACAATTGAGAATTGAGAACTCAACAAGCCAGTATTTTTCATGTTAGAATTTGTTCACAATGTGATGGTTGGAAATTGTTGGGTTAAATAAAGCCCTAGCATTCATTATGCAAAATCTGTTGCCCATCACCACTAAGAACCTGTCTGGTTTTCAGCCTTTTCTTTTAAGGATGTTTTTCTAAGACCTCACTCTCTTGCATGGGTTGTGGTACTTTCAGTAGGGCTAATCCACTCTCCACAATTCTGACACATATTTGTCTTGTCAGCTTTACATCGATAGCCTGACTCCCCTTTACAGAGACTGGTGTTCACATAGAGGGAGCTCTATATCTTCCTCCAAGGTATTTTTATTTTACTCTGTTAATGAAACTCCCCACTGAAAAATCTTATTCAATATGTATTCTGTGGTGATTTGAGCAGAGAACTGGCCATTTGCCATATCAAAAACATTCATCTTTGTTCTGAGTTCAAAATTTGGAGTTTATAAGGCACCAGTGTAACATGACCTATTAAAATATATTTATTAACTTAACAAATATAGGACACTAAGTGCCAGGCACTGTTCTTAGTGCTTCACACTTATTAGCTCACTTAATCTTCGCAACAACCTTGATTACATATCTTTATTATCCCTCAAGACCCAAGGAAACATAGTAAGTGGCAAAGTATTTAATGAGTGTTGTATGGTTTCAGGATAAGTGGCATCAGAAAATAGCACATGACTTGCCACCAGTGTCAGTTCACAGAGTTTGGTGGCATGAATTATTCACACATGACCCATATTTTCTCTGCCAGGATATGAAATTGGGCATGGGGTAGGATGAGTGTCTTAGACTGAATAAACCCCAGAATTGCCTACTGAAGGGCTAGTGAACTCTTCATCTTTGTGGATCTTTGTAAAAGGGAGAGAAAAATCATTTTGGAACAATTTGGGCTCAGAAGTGTTTGGAGTAGGGAAATTTGTCTTCTTAACTGAGGTGATCCTCCAAAGAGGTTCTCCTTGCACAGAATGAGATCTTTAGGAAGATGCCCCACTCAAGCAACAGGAAAAATTGATTATGAGACAATGTGGCTTGAAAAGAGCAAAGCACAAGCAAGAAACCCAAAAGCCAGCAAATGGAACTACATCCAACTAAAAAGCTTCTACAGAGCAAAAGAAATCATCAACAAAATGAAAAGGCAGCCCACTGAATGGGAGAACATATTTGCAAACCATATATCTGATTAGCAGTTAATATCCAAAAAATTAAGGAACTCCTAAATAACACCAGAACAACACAAAACAAGACAAAACCAAAAACCAATTCACTTAACAAACGGGTAGAGGATTTGTAAACATTTTTTCAAAGAAGGCATAGAGATGGTCAACAAGTACATGAAAAGGTGTTCAACATCACTAATCACCAGGGAGATGCAAATCAAAACCACAATGTGATATCACCTCACGCATGTTAGAATGGGTATTATCGAGAAGACAAGAGATAACAAATGCTGGTGAGGATGTGGAGAAAAGGGAACCCTGGTGCACTGTTGGTAGGAATGTAAATTGGTACAGCTACTATGGAAAACAGTATGGAGGGTCTTCAAAAATTTAAAAATAGACCTACCCTATGATCCGGCAATCCCACTTGTTGGAATACATCCAAACGAGATGAAATCATTATCTCAAAGAGATATCTGCACTCCCATGTTCATGAGAGCATTATTCACAACAGCCAAGACATTGAAACAAGCTAAACGTGCAACAACAGAGGAATGGATACACACAATGTTTTCTATATATAATTCACCCATAAAAAGAAGGAAATTCTGCCTTTTGTGATAACATGGATGGACCCTGAAGGCATTAGGCTGAGTGAAATTAGTCAAACAGAGAAAGATAAATATTATATGATCTCACTTACACGTGGAATCAAAACCATCAAACTCAAAGAAACATAGACTAGAAAGGTAGTTGCCAGGGGCTGAGGGGTAGGAGAAATGGGGAGATGTTGGTCAAAAGATACAAACTTCCAGTTATGAGATGAATGAATTCTGAGGATCTCATGTACAGCACGGTGACTATGTTAACAATACTATAGTTGACCCTTGAACTACTCTGGGTTTAGGGGCGCCGACCCTCTGCCCTTTGGATCCGAGATTCTGTATCTATGGTTTCTCTGTACTTGCATTTCCTCCCTCTCCACGACGAAACCAACCTCAGGTCGCGTGGCACTGTAGTATTTACTACTGAAAAACATCTGCGTATAAGTGGACCCGTGCAGTCCAAACCCGTGCTGCGCACGGGTCAACTGTATACTGTCTACTCAAAAGGTGCTACGCAAGTAGAGCTTTAATGTTCTCATCATAACAACAACAAAATGATAGTTATGTAAGGTGAAGGATCTGTTAACTAACCTTTTGGTGGTAAAGATTTTGCAATATACATGTGTATCAAACCATCACAATGTGCACCTAAAATGACACAATGTTATATGTCAATTATATCTCAAGAAAGCTGGGGAAAAAAAGAGAAAAGAGAGCAGAACATACAAGTTTTTTAAATCTAGGCTCTGGTTACCGCTTTGAAAAAATCACGAGTGCCCATGGACAACAGAACGTGAGAGAGAGAGAGTTGAAGGTCTACATCGATGAGATTGTACTTGATTTCTCCCTCCTCTGTTTCCCCAATTGTGTCAATATACATTCAGTCAATTTGCATTTCTTTATAAGTTTTGACATTATGTTTGAAATTCCATTTGGGAAGCTTTAGCTCCTGGGGCCTGAGGCACATTCTTTTGAATTATGGCAATGATCCTAAAGTGATCCAAAACCCTGTCTGGTGAATCATAGGAGTAAAGGTGAAAAGTAATGAGACCGTTTTCCCCATGCAATTCCTCAACTGCCCGTGGCAACGATTCCCAAAGAAGCGTGTCCATCAATCACACGTCTAGCCACGCCATCACAGAACAGCTGCGTTACCTCCCCAATCCACTGCTTTGAACAGTGTATCATAAACGTGTACACTGTTTGCTGAAAAATCCTGTCTTTTTTTGAAATTAATTTTTATTGGAGTATAGTTGATTTTCAATGTTGTGTTACTTTCTGCTGTACAGCAAAGTGAATCAGTTATTCATATACATATATCCACACTTTTTTAGATTCTTCTCCCATACAGGTCATTCGAGAGTATTGAGTAGAGTTCCCTGTGCTATACAGTAGGTCCTCATTAGTTATCTATTTTATATATAGCAGTGTGTACATGTCAATCCCAATGTTCCAATTTATCGCTCCCCGCCTTTCCCCTCTGGTGACCATAAATTTGTTTTCTACATCTGTGATGGAGAACAAACCTCTGTCTTATCCCTTCATAGTTGTA
Source organism: Eubalaena glacialis (assembly GCF_028564815.1). Classification (NCBI taxonomy): domain Eukaryota; kingdom Metazoa; phylum Chordata; class Mammalia; order Artiodactyla; family Balaenidae; genus Eubalaena; species Eubalaena glacialis. The sequence continues at coordinate 43,771,024 of NC_083734.1, forward strand.
GCACCCATGTCAAGGTATAGTAAGAAAAAACTTCTCATTACACGATTCCATATCACATACACAAGAAAGGCAAGTATAAAGCATGTCATGCCTCAGAGAAAATCAGTATTCTGTGACCAGCCAGATCAGAGATGCCGCAACATGCGCTGGAAAAAAGAAAAAGAAAAAAAAATGATGGCACTCTTGGATATTTTATTCTAATACTCACTTGGTTTATGAAAATAAACTTTTGCCTTTCCAATACAAGCATATGAGCTGCAGTACTATTCAAGGCATGTACATTTCACTATACATCAAGTGAAACATAAATGTTTTCCCAAGGAATCCACACAAAAGACTGTGTCTGACACCTGTCTGATTCACATGTAGGTGTTTCAGGGGATCTCTTGGGGGTCAAGGATAGGATCTAGTCAGTGCTCTAGAAACCCTTATATGTTTAATTTCTTTAGAAATGCAGCCCCTTTAGGCCCCTTTTGCCCAGGATTTGCCAGGTGCCATCTACTCAAAATAAGCATGAAGAGCTGCTATCACTTCAAATGGCGCAGAGGAGTGCTTAGGTTTTGATGATGAACAGCGTGAATACATCCATATTTAGGGATGTAACACATGTTCTTTAATGAGATCATGAGTATTTCACCAGCAATGCAATCATTAGTCAAAACAAATGTCTACTTAATTGGCCAAAAGATAAACAAGAGGGGTCATCAGCAGCTGACCAGGGTATATAAAGGGCCCAGAGCAGGAGGAAGACATTCACACCTGAGAACTCTCAACTCCTCTCACCAGCTCAAGCCAACTCAACCCCAGAAACCGCCATGACCGGCTCCTGCTTCGGCCCCATCTCCTCCTCCCTGGGCTGCGCCGGAGGCTGCTTCCAGCCCCACTGCTGCCACCATCCCCGCTGCTGCCGCCCAGTGTCCTGCCAGACCACCGTGTGCCGCCCCGTGACCTGCGTGCCCCGCTGCACGCGCCCCATCTGTGAGCCCTGCCGCCGCCCAGTCTGCTGCGCCCCGTGCAGCCTGCAGGACGGCTGCTGCCGCCCCATCACCTGCTGCCCCACGTCCTGCCAGGCCGTGGTCTGCCGCCCCTGCTGCTGGACCACCACCTGCTGCCATCCCGTCTCTGTGCAGTCCCCGTGCTGCCGCCACCCCTGCTGCCAGCCGGCCCCCTGCTGGGCCACCTGCAGGACTTCCTCCTGCTGCTGAGCAGTGCATCCTAGGAGCACATCATCAGTAAGGGTCCCCCAGAGACGGCCGGCTCCATCCTGCTGTCCTACAGCTTCACAGCAGAAGGTGGCAGGTCTCTTCTCGAGAAGCCCATTCCTCCTCTCTTCTAACGAGCTTATAAGAGGCACCGAAGACCCTTTTCAAACGAACTACTGATGAAGAATATCCTGTCCTCTCAAGACCCCAGCTCCCTCCTATATCATGTTGTTGATTTTCTAATAAATTCAGCACTCCCAGCATAGAAATCATGGTCTTCGTGATATTTCCTTTAAGGAGATTCTGTCTGAATTTTCCAGAGACATTGAAAGCAAGATACAGAATAATCCTCTTAAATTGTTCTCTAAAATAACCTAAGTCTGGGTAGTTTCCTTCTTATCATTGTAAATGGCATTTATAGGACACAGTAGCTAAGGAAGGTGGGCACAGCTATATCTTCGTCACGTATACAGAGTCACAGATGCCCACGGTTCCAGACAGGTGCCGCACACCTGAGAAATATTCTTCAACAATGACCAGTAAGGAGTCTACACTGGGGTTACCACTTATATTCCCAGTCTGAGTATTCATTCACTGAACTCACACCTGCTAGCACAGCACAGAAAGCCCAGTATGTTAGAGGTGGAAGGAACCTTGAGTGGCATCTGGCCAATCGCCTGTTTTTGAAGCTAAGGAGCAATGAGTAATGAAAGATCAAATAAGTTTCTTAATGTCATTATAACCATTGACGTTCAGAAAAGACCCAGGAGAATGCAAGCCCCCTGACATTAAGCATTTAAGGCAAACATTTCCTCTTACTATGATTGGAGACACGTTCCTCTGCGCAGAGGAACTGTCATATTTTGTGACCCAGTAGAACTGCTTCTTCAGGTAATATACACTCCCTTCTATGTATTACAGCTCTGACTGTTATTTAGAATGTTATTCACAATGTCGACTTGTGTGGATATTAAATCCATACTGGCTCTCCAGGGCTGCTTATCTTCGTGCTCAGGAACTGGGCATTGAAGGCCTCTTCCAAGCACATTAATCACTGCCAATCTACAAGTATTTTTTGAACATCTACTGTGAATAAGGCAGTGAGTTGACCACCCTGAGGGAATATAAAGGAATAAAAGGGGGTTCCTGCTTTGAAGAGGTTATAATCTACTTAGGGACATGAGCTGTAAATCAGAAAAAAGTCAAATAGTACATAATATAAGAAATACCAAAAAGAGTTGACGACTGTAAACCTATTAGGAAACCTCATGCAATGGTCCTGTTATTTTTAAGTAAAAAATAAGTAAGCAGTAAAATATGAACCTATCCTGTGAGGGAAAATGTGTTCTGTGTGTCCGTGTCTATGTGTTTTTTTAAAATTTATTTATTTATTTATTTTTGGCTGTGTTGGGTCTTCGTTTCTGTGCGAGGGCTTTCTGTAGTTGCGGCAAGCGGGGGCCACTCTTCATCGCGGTGCGCGGGCCTCTCACTATCGCGGCCTCCCTTGTTGCGGAGCACAGGCTTCAGACGCACAGGCTCAGTAGTTGTGCCTCACGGGCCTCGTAGCTCCGCGGCATGTGGGATCTTCCCAGACCAGGGTTCGAACCCATGTCCCCTGCATTGGCAGGCGGATTCTCAACCACTGCGCCACCAGGGAAGCCCCCTATGTGTTTTTATGCCTAAAAAATACCTGGAACATTAGGCAACAAAATCTAACAGTAACTGGTAATAATATTCATCTTCTTCTTCATTTCTTTCTCAATTATATACTTTTAAAAATGAACATACATTTCATTTTTAGATGAATTGGATTGTCTAAAACCTGTATCTATTTGGGGGGAATTATTTAAAAATTTCTCACAATTATGCTATGCTCTTAAAAATGTAACTATCAAAGTGTAAATGAATTTAAAGCAGATAAGTTAGAGAGCAGCGGTTTGTACTCCTAAAGAGGTCTTTTATTACATATAAGAGTACACCACCGTGTTGTAAATAGTGGACTTCTCGGAGATCTTTTGGTTTTTTAAAATATTTATTTATTTATTTTGTTTGTTTGGCTGCGCCAGGTCTTCGTTGTGGCATGCAAACACTCAACTGTGGCATATGAGATCAAGTTCCCTGAGCAGGGATCGAACCCGGGCCCCTGCATTGGGAGCGCGGATTCTTAGCCACGGGACCACCAGGGAGGTCCCTGAGATCTTTAAAATGTGATCAAATTATTAAACATTGAATTTATATTTTAGCAGTTTACGATCATCTCAATTGCATAAAGCAAGGGGCACTTTTGCTATGTTCCGAATGAAGAATTTTTAAACATTGCTAGCTGTTTCAGATTATATGTACAATCGTTTTTCTCCATTTGTATAGACAATTGAGAATTGAGAACTCAACAAGCCAGTATTTTTCATGTTAGAATTTGTTCACAATGTGATGGTTGGAAATTGTTGGGTTAAATAAAGCCCTAGCATTCATTATGCAAAATCTGTTGCCCATCACCACTAAGAACCTGTCTGGTTTTCAGCCTTTTCTTTTAAGGATGTTTTTCTAAGACCTCACTCTCTTGCATGGGTTGTGGTACTTTCAGTAGGGCTAATCCACTCTCCACAATTCTGACACATATTTGTCTTGTCAGCTTTACATCGATAGCCTGACTCCCCTTTACAGAGACTGGTGTTCACATAGAGGGAGCTCTAGATCTTCCTCCAAGGTATTTTTATTTTACTCTGTTAATGAAACTCCCCACTGAAAAATCTTATTCAATATGTATTCTGTGGTGATTTGAGCAGAGAACTGGCCATGTGCCATATCAAAAACATTCATCTTTGTTCTGAGTTCAAAATTTGGAGTTTATAAGGCACCAGTGTAACATGACCTATTAAAATATATTTATTAACTTAACAAATATAGGACACTAAGTGCCAGGCACTGTTCTTAGTGCTTCACACTTATTAGCTCACTTAATCTTCGCAACAACCTTGATTACATATCTTTATTATCCCTCAAGACCCACGGACACATAGTAAGTGGCAAAGTATTTAATGAGTGTTGTATGGTTTCAGGATAAGTGGCATCAGAAAATAGCACATGACTTGCCACCAGTGTCAGTTCACAGAGTTTGGTGGCATGAATTATTCACACATGACCCATATTTTCTCTGCCAGGATATGAAATTGGGCATGGGGTAGGATGAGTGTCTTAGACTGAATAAACCCCAGAATTGCCTACTGAAGGGCTAGTGAACTCTTCATCTTTGTGGATCTTTGTAAAAGGGAGAGAAAAATCATTTTGGAACAATTTGGGCTCAGAAGTGTTTGGAGTAGGGAAATTTGTCTTCTTAACTGAGGTGATCCTCCAAAGAGGTTCTCCTTGCACAGAATGAGATCTTTAGGAAGATGCCCCACTCAAGCAACAGGAAAAATTGATTATGAGACAATGTGGCTTGAAAAGAGCAAAGCACAAGCAAGAAACCCAAAAGCCAGCAAATGGAACTACATCCAACTAAAAAGCTTCTACAGAGCAAAAGAAATCATCAACAAAATGAAAAGGCAGCCCACTGAATGGGAGAACATATTTGCAAACTATATATCTGATTAGCAGTTAATATCCAAAAAATTAAGGAACTCCTAAATAACACCAGAACAACACAAAACAAGACAAAACCAAAAACCAATTCACTTAACAAACGGGTAGAGGATTTGTAAACATTTTTTCAAAGAAGGCATAGAGATGGTCAACAAGTACATGAAAAGGTGTTCAACATCACTAATCACCAGGGAGATGCAAATCAAAACCACAATGTGATGTCACCTCACGCATGTTAGAATGGGTATTATCGAGAAGACAAGAGATAACAAATGCTGGTGAGGATGTGGAGAAAAGGGAACCCTGGTGCACTGTTGGTAGGAATGTAAATTGGTACAGCTACTATGGAAAACAGTATGGAGGGTCTTCAAAAATTTAAAAATAGACCTACCCTATGATCCGGCAATCCCACTTGTTGGAATACATCCAAACGAGATGAAATCATTATCTCAAAGAGATATCTGCACTCCCATGTTCATGAGAGCATTATTCACAACAGCCAAGACATTGAAACAAGCTAAACGTGCAACAACAGAGGAATGGATACACACAATGTTTTCTATATATAATTCACCCATAAAAAGAAGGAAATTCTGCCTTTTGTGATAACATGGATGGACCCTGAAGGCATTAGGCTGAGTGAAATAAGTCAAACAGAGAAAGATAAATATTATATGATCTCACTTACACGTGGAATCAAAACCATCAAACTCAAAGAAACATAGACTAGAAAGGGCTGAGGGGTAGGAGAAATGGGGAGATGTTGGTCAAAAGATACAAACTTCCAGTTATGAGATGAATGAATTCTGAGGATCTAATGTACAGCACGGTGACTATGTTAACAATACTATAGTTGACCCTTGAACTACTCTGGGTTTAGGGGCGCCGACCCTCTGCCCTTTGGATCCGAGATTCTGTATCTATGGTTTCTCTGTACTTGCATTTCCTCCCTCTCCACGATGAAACCAACCTCAGGTCGCGTGGCACTGTAGTATTTACTACTGAAAAACATCTGCGTATAAGTGGACCCGTGCAGTCCAAACCCGTGCTGCGCACGGGTCAACTGTATACTGTCTACTCAAAAGGTGCTACGCAAGTAGAGCTTTAATGTTCTCATCATAACAACAACAAAATGATAGTTATGTAAGGTGAAGGATCTGTTAACTAACCTTTTGGTGGTAAAGATTTTGCAATATACATGTGTATCAAACCATCACAATGTGCACCTAAAATGACACAATGTTATATGTCAATTATATCTCAAGAAAGCTGGGGAAAAAAAGAGAAGAGAGAGCAGAACATACAAGTTTTTTAAATCTAGGCTCTGGTTACCGCTTTGAAAAAATCACGAGTGCCCATGGACAACAGAACGTGAGAGAGAGAGAGTTGAAGGTCTACATCGATGAGATTGTACTTGATTTCTCCCTCCTCTGTTTCCCCAATTGTGTCAATTTACATTCAGTCAATTTGCATTTCTTTATAAGTTTTGACATTATGTTTGAAATTCCATTTGGGAAGCTTTAGCTCCTGGGGCCTGAGGCACATTCTTTTGAATTATGGCAATGATCCTAAAGTGATCCAAAACCCTGTCTGGTGAATCATAGGAGTAAAGGTGAAAAGTAATGAGACCGTTTTCCCCATGCAATTCCTCAACTGCCCGTGGCAACGATTCCCAAAGAAGCGTGTCCATCAATCACACGTCTAGCCACGCCATCACAGAACAGCTGCGTTACCTCCCCAATCTACTGCTTTGAACAGTGTATCATAAACGTGTACACTGTTTGCTGAAAAATCCTGTCTTTTTTTGAAATTAATTTTTATTGGAGTATAGTTGATTTTCAATGTTGTGTTACTTTCTGCCGTACAGCAAAGTGAATCAGTTATTCATATACATATATCCACACTTTTTTAGATTCTTCTCCCATACAGGTCATTACAGAGTATTGAGTAGAGTTCCCTGTGCTATACAGTAGGTCCTCATTAGTTATCTATTTTATATATAGCAGTGTGTACATGTCAATCCCAATGTTCCAATTTATCGCTCCCCGCCTTTCCCCTCTGGTGACCATAAATTTGTTTTCTACATCTGTGATGGAGAACAAACCTCTGTCTTATCCCTTTATAGTTGTAGCACCCATGTCAAGGTATAGTAAGAAAAAACTTCTCATTACACGATTCCATATCACATACACAAGAAAGGCAAGTATAAAGCATGTCATGCCTCAGAGAAAATCAATATTCTGTGACCAGCCAGATCAGAGATGCCGCAACATGTGCTGGAAAAAAGAAAAAGAAAAAAAAATGATGGCACTCTTGGATATTTTATTCTAATACTCACTTGGTTTATGAAAATAAACTTTTGCCTTTCCAATACAAGCATATGAGCTGCAGTACTATTCAAGGCATGTACATTTCACTATACATCAAGTGAAACATAAATGTTTTCCCAAGGAATCCACACAAAAGACTGTGTCTGACACCTGTCTGATTCACATGTAGGTGTTTCAGGGGATCTCTTGGGGGTCAAGGATAGGATCTAGTCAGTGCTCCAGAAACCCTTATATGTTTAATTTCTTTAGAAATGCAGCCCCTTTAGGCCCCTTTTGCCCAGGATTTGCCAGGTGCCATCTACTCAAAATAAGCATGAAGAGCTGCTATCACTTCAAATGGCGCAGAGGAGTGCTTAGGTTTTGATGATGAACAGCGTGAATACATCCATATTTAGGGATGTAACACATGTTCTTTAATGAGATCATGAGTATTTCACCAGCAATGCAATCATTAGTCAAAACAAATGTCTACTTAATTGGCCAAAAGATAAACAAGAGGGGTCATCAGCAGCTGACCAGGGTATATAAAGGGCCCAGAGCAGGAGGAAGACATTCACACCTGAGAACTCTCAACTCCTCTCACCAGCTCAAGCCAACTCAACCCCAGAAACCGCCATGACCGGCTCCTGCTTCGGCCCCATCTCCTCCTCCCTGGGCTGCGCCGGAGGCTGCTTCCAGCCCCACTGCTGCCACCATCCCCGCTGCTGCCGCCCAGTGTCCTGCCAGACCACCGTGTGCCGCCCCGTGACCTGCGTGCCCCGCTGCACGCGCCCCATCTGTGAGCCCTGCCGCCGCCCAGTCTGCTGCGCCCCGTGCAGCCTGCAGGACGGCTGCTGCCGCCCCATCACCTGCTGCCCCACGTCCTGCCAGGCCGTGGTCTGCCGCCCCTGCTGCTGGACCACCACCTGCTGCCATCCCGTCTCTGTGCAGTCCCCGTGCTGCCGCCACCCCTGCTGCCAGCCGGCCCCCTGCTGGGCCACCTGCAGGACTTCCTCCTGCTGCTGAGCAGTGCATCCTAGGAGCACATCATCAGTAAGGGTCCCCCAGAGACGGCCGGCTCCATCCTGCTGTGCTACAGCTTCACAGCAGAAGGTGGCAGGTCTCTTCTCGAGAAGCCCATTCCTCCTCTCTTCTAACGAGCTTATAAGAGGCACCGAAGACCCTTTTCAAACGAACTACTGATGAAGAATATCCTGTCCTCTCAAGACCCCAGCTCCCTCCTATATCATGTTGTTGATTTTCTAATAAATTCAGCACTCCCAGCATGGAAATCATGGTCTTCGTGATATTTCCTTTAAGGAGATTCTGTCTGAATTTTCCAGAGACTTTGAAAGCAAGATACAGAATAATCCTCTTAAATTGTTCTCTAAAATAACCTAAGTCTGGGTAGTTTCCTTCTTATCATTGTAAATGGCATTTATAAGACACAGTAGCTAAGGAAGGTGGGCACAGCTATATCTTCGTCACATATACAGAGTCACAGATGCCAACGGTTCCAGACAAGTGCCGCACACCTGAGAAATATTCTTCAACAATGACCAGTAAGGAGTCTACACTGGGGTTACCACTTATATTCCCAGTCTGAGTATTCATTCACTGAACTCACACCTGCTAGCACAGCACAGAAAGCCCAGTATGTTAGAGGTGGAAGGAACCTTGAGTGGCATCTGGCCAATCGCCTGTTTTTGAAGCTAAGGAGCAATGAGTAATGAAAGATCAAATAAGTTTCTTAATGTCATTATAACCATTGACGTTCAGAAAAGACCCAGGAGAATGCAAGCCCCCTGACATTAAGCATTTAAGGCAAACATTTCCTCTTACTATGATTGGAGACACGTTCCTCTGCGCAGAGGAACTGTCATATTTTGTGACCCAGTAGAACTGCTTCTTCAGGTAATATACACTCCCTTCTATGTATTACAGCTCTGACTGTTATTTAGAATGTTATTCACAATGTCGACTTGTGTGGATATTAAATCCATACTGGCTCTCCAGGGCTGCTTATCTTCGTGCTCAGGAACTGGGCATTGAAGGCCTCTTCCAAGCACATTAATCACTGCCAATCTACAAGTATTTTTTGAACATCTACTGTGAATAAGGCAGTGAGTTGACCACCCTGAGGGAATATAAAGGAATAAAAGGGGGTTCCTGCTTTGAAGAGGTTATAATCTACTTAGGGACATGAGCTGTAAATCAGAAAAAAGTCAAATAGTACATAATATAAGAAATACCAAAAAGAGTTGACGACTGTAAACCTATTAGGAAACCTCATGCAATGGTCCTGTTATTTTTAAGTAAAAAATAAGTAAGCAGTAAAATATGAACCTATCCTGTGAGGGAATATGTGTTCTGTGTGTCCGTGTCTATGTGTTTTTTTAAAATTTATTTATTTATTTATTTTTGGCTGTGTTGGGTCTTCGTTTCTGTGCGAGGGCTTTCTGTAGTTGCGGCAAGCGGGGGCCACTCTTCATCGCGGTGCGCGGGCCTCTCACTATCGCGGCCTCCCTTGTTGCGGAGCACAGGCTTCAGACGCGCAGGCTCAGTAGTTGTGGCTCACGGGCCTCGTAGCTCCGCGGCATGTGGGATCTTCCCAGACCAGGGTTCGAACCCATGTCCCCTGCATTGGCAGGCGGATTCTCAACCACTGCGCCACCAGGGAAGCCCCCTATGTGTTTTTATGCCTAAAAAATACCTGGAACATTAGGCAACAAAATCTAACAGTAACTGGTAATAATATTCATCTTCTTCTTCATTTCTTTCTCAATTATATACTTTTAAAAATGAACATACATTTCATTTTTAGATGAATTGGATTGTCTAAAACCTGTATCTATTTGGGGGGAATTATTTAAAAATTTCTCACAATTATGCTATGCTCTTAAAAATGTAACTATCAAAGTGTAAATGAATTTAAAGCAGATAAGTTAGAGAGCAGCGGTTTGTACTCCTAAAGAGGTCTTTTATTACATATAAGAGTACACCACCGTGTTGTAAATAGTGGGCTTCTCGGAGATCTTTTGGTTTTTTAAAATATTTATTTATTTATTTTGTTTGTTTGGCTGCGCCAGGTCTTCGTTGTGGCATGCAAACACTCAACTGTGGCATATGAGATCAAGTTCCCTGAGCAGGGATCGAACCCGGGCCCCTGCATTGGGAGCGCGGATTCTTAGCCACGGGACCACCAGGGAGGTCCCTGAGATCTTTAAAATGTGATCAAATTATTAAACATTGAATTTATATTTTAGCAGTTTACGATCATCTCAATTGCATAAAGCAAGGGGCACTTTTGCTATGTTCCGAATGAAGAATTTTTAAACATTGCTAGCTGTTTCAGATTATATGTACAATCGTTTTTCTCCATTTGTATAGACAATTGAGAATTGAGAACTCAACAAGCCAGTATTTTTCATGTTAGAATTTGTTCACAATGTGATGGTTGGAAATTGTTGGGTTAAATAAAGCCCTAGCATTCATTATGCAAAATCTGTTGCCCATCACCACTAAGAACCTGTCTGGTTTTCAGCCTTTTCTTTTAAGGATGTTTTTCTAAGACCTCACTCTCTTGCATGGGTTGTGGTACTTTCAGTAGGGCTAATCCACTCTCCACAATTCTGACACATATTTGTCTTGTCAGCTTTACATCGATAGCCTGACTCCCCTTTACAGAGACTGGTGTTCACATAGAGGGAGCTCTATATCTTCCTCCAAGGTATTTTTATTTTACTCTGTTAATGAAACTCCCCACTGAAAAATCTTATTCAATATGTATTCTGTGGTGATTTGAGCAGAGAACTGGCCATGTGCCATATCAAAAACATTCATCTTTGTTCTGAGTTCAAAATTTGGAGTTTATAAGGCACCAGTGTAACATGACCTATTAAAATATATTTATTAACTTAACAATTATAGGACACTAAGTGCCAGGCACTGTTCTTAGTGCTTCACACTTATTAGCTCACTTAATCTTCGCAACAACCTTGATTACATATCTTTATTATCCCTCAAGACCCAAGGAAACATAGTAAGTGGCAAAGTATTTAATGAGTGTTGTATGGTTTCAGGATAAGTGGCATCAGAAAATAGCACATGACTTGCCACCAGTGTCAGTTCACAGAGTTTGGTGGCATGAATTATTCACACATGACCCATATTTTCTCTGCCAGGATATGAAATTGGGCATGGGGTAGGATGAGTGTCTTAGACTGAATAAACCCCAGAATTGCCTACTGAAGGGCTAGTGAACTCTTCATCTTTGTGGATCTTTGTAAAAGGGAGAGAAAAATCATTTTGGAACAATTTGGGCTCAGAAGTGTTTGGAGTAGGGAAATTTGTCTTCTTAACTGAGGTGATCCTCCAAAGAGGTTCTCCTTGCACAGAATGAGATCTTTAGGAAGATGCCCCACTCAAGCAACAGGAAAAATTGATTATGAGACAATGTGGCTTGAAAAGAGCAAAGCACAAGCAAGAAACCCAAAAGCCAGCAAATGGAACTACATCCAACTAAAAAGCTTCTACAGAGCAAAAGAAATCATCAACAAAATGAAAAGGCAGCCCACTGAATGGGAGAACATATTTGCAAACTATATATCTGATTAGCAGTTAATATCCAAAAAATTAAGGAACTCCTAAATAACACCAGAACAACACAAAACAAGACAAAACCAAAAACCAATTCACTTAACAAACGGGTAGAGGATTTGTAAACATTTTTTCAAAGAAGGCATAGAGATGGTCAACAAGTACATGAAAAGGTGTTCAACATCACTAATCACCAGGGAGATGCAAATCAAAACCACAATGTGATATCACCTCACGCATGTTAGAATGGGTATTATCGAGAAGACAAGAGATAACAAATGCTGGTGAGGATGTGGAGAAAAGGGAACCCTGGTGCACTGTTGGTAGGAATGTAAATTGGTACAGCTACTATGGAAAACAGTATGGAGGGTCTTCAAAAATTTAAAAATAGAACTACCCTATGATCCGGCAATCCCACTTGTTGGAATACATCCAAACGAGATGAAATCATTATCTCAAAGAGATATCTGCACTCCCATGTTCATGAGAGCATTATTCACAACAGCCAAGACATTGAAACAAGCTAAACGTGCAACAACAGAGGAATGGATACACACAATGTTTTCTATATATAATTCACCCATAAAAAGAAGGAAATTCTGCCTTTTGTGATAACATGGATGGACCCTGAAGGCATTAGGCTGAGTGAAATAAGTCAAACAGAGAAAGATAAATATTATATGATCTCACTTACACGTGGAATCAAAACCATCAAACTCAAAGAAACATAGACTAGAAAGGTAGTTGCCAGGGGCTGAGGGGTAGGAGAAATGGGGAGATGTTGGTCAAAAGATACAAACTTCCAGTTATGAGATGAATGAATTCTGAGGATCTAATGTACAGCACGGTGACTATGTTAACAATACTATAGTTGACCCTTGAACTACTCTGGGTTTAGGGGCGCCGACCCTCTGCCCTTTGGATCCGAGATTCTGTATCTATGGTTTCTCTGTACTTGCATTTCCTCCCTCTCCACGACGAAACCAACCTCAGGTCGCGTGGCACTGTAGTATTTACTACTGAAAAACATCTGCGTATAAGTGGACCCGTGCAGTCCAAACCCGTGCTGCGCACGGGTCAACTGTATACTGTCTACTCAAAAGGTGCTACGCAAGTAGAGCTTTAATGTTCTCATCATAACAACAACAAAATGATAGTTATGTAAGGTGAAGGATCTGTTAACTAACCTTTTGGTGGTAAAGATTTTGCAATATACATGTGTATCAAACCATCACAATGTGCACCTAAAATGACACAATGTTATATGTCAATTATATCTCAAGAAAGCTGGGGAAAAAAAGAGAAAAGAGAGCAGAACATACAAGTTTCTTAAATCTAGGCTCTGGTTACCGCTTTGAAAAAATCACGAGTGCCCATGGACAACAGAACGTGAGAGAGAGAGAGTTGAAGGTCTACATCGATGAGATTGTACTTGATTTCTCCCTCCTCTGTTTCCCCAATTGTGTCAATTTACTTTCAGTCAATTTGCATTTCTTTATAAGTTTTGACATTATGTTTGAAATTCCATTTGGGAAGCTTTAGCTCCTGGGGCCTGAGGCACATTCTTTTGAATTATGGCAATGATCCTAAAGTGATCCAAAACCCTGTCTGGTGAATCATAGGAGTAAAGGTGAAAAGTAATGAGACCGTTTTCCCCATGCAATTCCTCAACTGCCCGTGGCAACGATTCCCAAAGAAGCGTGTCCATCAATCACACGTCTAGCCACGCCATCACAGAACAGCTGCGTTACCTCCCCAATCCACTGCTTTGAACAGTGTATCATAAACGTGTACACTGTTTGCTGAAAAATCCTGTCTTTTTTTGAAATTAATTTTTATTGGAGTATAGTTGATTTTCAATGTTGTGTTACTTTCTGCTGTACAGCAAAGTGAATCAGTTATTCATATACATATATCCACACTTTTTTAGATTCTTCTCCCATACAGGTCATTCGAGAGTATTGAGTAGAGTTCCCTGTGCTATACAGTAGGTCCTCATTAGTTATCTATTTTATATATAGCAGTGTGTACATGTCAATCCCAATGTTCCAATTTATCGCTCCCCGCCTTTCCCCTCTGGTGACCATAAATTTGTTTTCTACATCTGTGATGGAGAACAAACCTCTGTCTTATCCCTTTATAGTTGTAGCACCCATGTCAAGGTATAGTAAGAAAAAACTTCTCATTACACGATTCCATATCACATACACAAGAAAGGCAAGTATAAAGCATGTCATGCCTCAGAGAAAATCAATATTCTGTGACCAGCCAGATCAGAGATGCCGCAACATGCGCTGGAAAAAAGAAAAAGAAAAAAAAATGATGGCACTCTTGGATATTTTATTCTAATACTCACTTGGTTTATGAAAATAAACTTTTGCCTTTCCAATACAAGCATATGAGCTGCAATACTATTCAAGGCATGTACATTTCACTATACATCAAGTGAAACATAAATGTTTTCCCAAGGAATCCACACAAAAGACTGTGTCTGACACCTGTCTGATTCACATGTAGGTGTTTCAGGGGATCTCTTGGGGGTCAAGGATAGGATCTAGTCAGTGCTCCAGAAACCCTTATATGTTTAATTTCTTTAGAAATGCAGCCCCTTTAGGCCCCTTTTGCCCAGGATTTGCCAGGTGCCATCTACTCAAAATAAGCATGAATAGCTGCTATCACTTCAAATGGCGCAGAGGAGTGCTTAGGTTTTGATGATGAACAGCGTGAATACATCCATATTTAGGGATGTAACACATGTTCTTTAATGAGATCATGAGTATTTCACCAGCAATGCAATCATTAGTCAAAACAAATGTCTACTTAATTGGCCAAAAGATAAACAAGAGGGGTCATCAGCAGCTGACCAGGGTATATAAAGGGCCCAGAGCAGGAGGAAGACATTCACACCTGAGAACTCTCAACTCCTCTCACCAGCTCAAGCCAACTCAACCCCAGAAACCGCCATGACCGGCTCCTGCTTCGGCCCCATCTCCTCCTCCCTGGGCTGCGCCGGAGGCTGCTTCCAGCCCCACTGCTGCCACCATCCCCGCTGCTGCCGCCCAGTGTCCTGCCAGACCACCGTGTGCCACCCCGTGACCTGCGTGCCCCGCTGCACGCGCCCCATCTGTGAGCCCTGCCGCCGCCCAGTCTGCTGCGCCCCGTGCAGCCTGCAGGACGGCTGCTGCCGCCCCATCACCTGCTGCCCCACATCCTGCCAGGCCGTGGTCTGCCGCCCCTGCTGCTGGACCACCACCTGCTGCCATCCCGTCTCTGTGCAGTCCCCGTGCTGCCGCCACCCCTGCTGCCAGCCGGCCCCCTGCTGGGCCACCTGCAGGACTTCCTCCTGCTGCTGAGCAGTGCATCCTAGGAGCACATCATCAGTAAGGGTCCCCCAGAGACGGCCGGCTCCATCCTGCTGTCCTACAGCTTCACAGCAGAAGGTGGCAGGTCTCTTCTCGAGAAGCCCATTCCTCCTCTCTTCTAACTAGCTTATAAGAGGCACCGAAGACCCTTTTCAAACGAACTACTGATGAAGAATATCCTGTCCTCTCAACACCCCAGCTCCCTCCTATATCATGTTGTTGATTTTCTAATAAATTCAGCACTCCCAGCATAGAAATCATGGTCTTCGTGATATTTCCTTTAAGGAGATTCTGTCTGAATTTTCCAGAGACATTGAAAGCAAGATACAGAATAATCCTCTTAAATTGTTCTCTAAAATAACCTAAGTCTGGGTAGTTTCCTTCTTATCATTGTAAATGGCATTTATAGGACACAGTAGCTAAGGAAGGTGGGCACAGCTATATCTTCGTCACATATACAGAGTCACAGATGCCAACGGTTCCAGACAAGTGCCGCACACCTGAGAAATATTCTTCAAAAATGACCAGTAAGGAGTCTACACTGGGGTTACCACTTATATTCCCAGTCTGAGTATTCATTCACTGAACTCACACCTGCTAGCACAGCACAGAAAGCCCAGTATGTTAGAGGTGGAAGGAACCTTGAGTGGCATCTGGCCAATCGCCTGTTTTTGAAGCTAAGGAGCAATGAGTAATGAAAGATCAAATAAGTTTCTTAATGTCATTATAACCACTGACGTTCAGAAAAGACCCAGGAGAATGCAAGCCCCCTGACATTAAGCATTTAAGCCAAACATTTCCTCTTACTATGATTGGAGACACATTCCTCTGCGCAGAGGAACTGTCATATTTTGTGACCAAGTAGAACTGCTTCTTCAGGTAATATACACTCCCTTCTATGTATTACAGCTCTGACTGTTATTTAGAATGTTATTCACAATGTCGACTTGTGTGGATATTAAATCCATACTGGCTCTCCAGGGCTGCTTATCTTTGTGCTCAGGAACTGGGCATTGAAGGCCTCTTCCAAGCACATTAATCACTGCCAATCTACAAGTATTTTTTGAACATCTACTGTGAATAAGGCACTGAGTTGACCACCCTGAGGGAATATAAAGGAAGAAAAGGGGGTTCCTGCTTTGAAGAGGTTATAATCTACTTAGGGACATGAGCTGTAAATCAGAAAAAAGTCAAATAGTACATAATATAAGAAATACCAAAAAGAGTTGACGACTGTAAACCTATTAGGAAACCTCATGCAATGGTCCTGTCATTTTTAAGTAAAAAATAAGTAAGCAGTAAAATATGAACCTATCTTGTTAGGGAATATGTGTTCTGTGTGTCCGTGTCTATGTGCTTTTAAAAAATTTATTTATTTATTTATTTTTGGCTGTGTTGGGTCTTTGTTTCTGTGCGAGGGCTTTCTGTAGTTGCGGCAAGCGGGGGCCACTCTTCATCGCGGTGCGCGGGCCTCTCACTATCGCGGCCTCCCTTGTTGCGGAGCACAGGCTTCAGACGCGCAGGCTCAGTAGTTGTCGCTCACGGGCCTCGTAGCTCCGCGGCATGTGGGATCTTCCCAGACCAGGGTTCGAACCCGTGTCCCCTGCATTGGCAGGCGGATTCTCAACCACTGCGCCACCAGGGAAGCCCCCTATGTGTTTTTATGCCTAAAAAATACCTGGAACATTAGGCAACAAAATCTAACAGTAACTGGTAATAATATTCATCTTCTTCTTCATTTCTTTCTCAATTATATACTTTTAAAAATGAACATACATTTCATTTTTAGATGAATTGGATTGTCTAAAACCTGTATCTATTTGGGGGGAATTATTTAAAAATTTCTCACAATTATGCTACGCTCTTAAAAATGTAACTATCAAAGTGTAAATGAATTTAAAGCAGATAAGTTAGAGAGCAGTGGTTTGTACTCCTAAAGAGGTCTTTTATTACATATAAGAGTACACCACCGTGTTGTAAATAGTGGACTTCTCGGAGATCTTTTGGTTTTTTAAAATATTTATTTATTTATTTTGTTTGTTTGGCTGCGCCAGGTCTTCGTTGTGGCATGCAAACACTCAACTGTGGCATATGAGATCAAGTTCCCTGAGCAGGGATCGAACCCGGGCCCCTGCATTGGGAGCGCGGATTCTTAGCCACGGGACCACCAGGGAGGTCCCTGAGATCTTTAAAATGTGATCAAATTATTAAACATTGAATTTATATTTTAGCAGTTTACGATCATCTCAATTGCATAAAGCAAGGGGCACTTTTGCTATGTTCCGAATGAAGAATTTTTAAACATTGCTAGCTGTTTCAGATTATATGTACAATCGTTTTTCTCCATTTGTATAGACAATTGAGAATTGAGAACTCAACAAGCCAGTATTTTTCATGTTAGAATTTGTTCACAATGTGATGGTTGGAAATTGTTGGGTTAAATAAAGCCCTAGCATTCATTATGCAAAATCTGTTGCCCATCACCACTAAGAACCTGTCTGGTTTTCAGCCTTTTCTTTTAAGGATGTTTTTCTAAGACCTCACTCTCTTGCATGGGTTGTGGTACTTTCAGTAGGGCTAATCCACTCTCCACAATTCTGACACATATTTGTCTTGTCAGCTTTACATCGATAGCCTGACTCCCCTTTACAGAGACTGGTGTTCACATAGAGGGAGCTCTATATCTTCCTCCAAGGTATTTTTATTTTACTCTGTTAATGAAACTCCCCACTGAAAAATCTTATTCAATATGTATTCTGTGGTGATTTGAGCAGAGAACTGGCCATTTGCCATATCAAAAACATTCATCTTTGTTCTGAGTTCAAAATTTGGAGTTTATAAGGCACCAGTGTAACATGACCTATTAAAATATATTTATTAACTTAACAAATATAGGACACTAAGTGCCAGGCACTGTTCTTAGTGCTTCACACTTATTAGCTCACTTAATCTTCGCAACAACCTTGATTACATATCTTTATTATCCCTCAAGACCCAAGGAAACATAGTAAGTGGCAAAGTATTTAATGAGTGTTGTATGGTTTCAGGATAAGTGGCATCAGAAAATAGCACATGACTTGCCACCAGTGTCAGTTCACAGAGTTTGGTGGCATGAATTATTCACACATGACCCATA
The DNA here is from genome assembly GCF_028564815.1 of Eubalaena glacialis. Taxonomy (NCBI): domain Eukaryota; kingdom Metazoa; phylum Chordata; class Mammalia; order Artiodactyla; family Balaenidae; genus Eubalaena; species Eubalaena glacialis. The sequence goes on from NC_083734.1 coordinate 43,789,214, forward strand.
TTTTCTCTGCCAGGATATGAAATTGGGCATGGGGTAGGATGAGTGTCTTAGACTGAATAAACCCCAGAATTGCCTACTGAAGGGCTAGTGAACTCTTCATCTTTGTGGATCTTTGTAAAAGGGAGAGAAAAATCATTTTGGAACAATTTGGGCTCAGAAGTGTTTGGAGTAGGGAAATTTGTCTTCTTAACTGAGGTGATCCTCCAAAGAGGTTCTCCTTGCACAGAATGAGATCTTTAGGAAGATGCCCCACTCAAGCAACAGGAAAAATTGATTATGAGACAATGTGGCTTGAAAAGAGCAAAGCACAAGCAAGAAACCCAAAAGCCAGCAAATGGAACTACATCCAACTAAAAAGCTTCTACAGAGCAAAAGAAATCATCAACAAAATGAAAAGGCAGCCCACTGAATGGGAGAACATATTTGCAAACCATATATCTGATTAGCAGTTAATATCCAAAAAATTAAGGAACTCCTAAATAACACCAGAACAACACAAAACAAGACAAAACCAAAAACCAATTCACTTAACAAACGGGTAGAGGATTTGTAAACATTTTTTCAAAGAAGGCATAGAGATGGTCAACAAGTACATGAAAAGGTGTTCAACATCACTAATCACCAGGGAGATGCAAATCAAAACCACAATGTGATATCACCTCACGCATGTTAGAATGGGTATTATCGAGAAGACAAGAGATAACAAATGCTGGTGAGGATGTGGAGAAAAGGGAACCCTGGTGCACTGTTGGTAGGAATGTAAATTGGTACAGCTACTATGGAAAACAGTATGGAGGGTCTTCAAAAATTTAAAAATAGACCTACCCTATGATCCGGCAATCCCACTTGTTGGAATACATCCAAACGAGATGAAATCATTATCTCAAAGAGATATCTGCACTCCCATGTTCATGAGAGCATTATTCACAACAGCCAAGACATTGAAACAAGCTAAACGTGCAACAACAGAGGAATGGATACACACAATGTTTTCTATATATAATTCACCCATAAAAAGAAGGAAATTCTGCCTTTTGTGATAACATGGATGGACCCTGAAGGCATTAGGCTGAGTGAAATAAGTCAAACAGAGAAAGATAAATAATATATGATCTCACACGTGATATTAAAATCATCAAACTCAAAGAAACATAGACTAGAAAGGTAGTTGCCAGGGGCTGAGGGGTAGGAGAAATGGGGAGATGTTGGTCAAAAGATACAAACTTTCAGTTACGAGACGAATGAATTCTGAGGATCTAATGAACAGCACGGTGAGTATGTTAACAATACTATAGTTGACCCTTGAACTACTCTGGGGTTAGGGGCACCGACCCTCTGCCCTCCATATCCGAGATTCTGTATCTATGGTTTCTTTGTACTTGCATTTCCTCCCTCTCCACCTGGTTTTCATGAAACCAACCTCAGGTCGTGTGGCACTGTAGTATTTACTACTGAAAAACATCTGCTTATAAGTGGACCCGTGCAGTCCAAAATCGTGTTGTGCACGGGTCAACGGTATACTGTCTACTCAAAAGGTGCTATGAAAGTAGAGCTTTAATGTTCTCATCATAACAACACAAAATGATAGTTACATAAGGTGAAGGATCTGTTAACTAACCTTTTTGTGGTGAAGATTTTGCAATATACATGTGTATCAAACCATCACAATGTGCACCTAAAATGACACAATGTTACATGTCAATTATATCTCAAGAAAGCTGGGGAAAAAAAAGAGAAAAGAGAGCAGAGTATACTAGTTTTTTAAATCTAGGCTCTGGTTACCGCTTTGAAAAAATCACGAGGGCCCATGGACAACAGAACGTGAGAGAGAGAGAGTTGAAGGTCTACATCGATGAGATTGTACTTGATTTCTCCCTCCTCTGTTTCCCCAATTGTGTCAATTTACATTCAGTCAATTTGCATTTCTTTATAAGTTTTGACATTATGTTTGAAATTCCATTTGGGAAGCTTTAGCTCCTGGGGCCTGAGGCACATTCTTTTGAATTATGGCAATGATCCTAAAGTGATCCAAAACCCTGTCTGGTGAATCATAGGAGTAAAGGTGAAAAGTAATGAGACCGTTTTCCCCATGCAATTCCTCAACTGCCCGTGGCAACGATTCCCAAAGAAGCGTGTCCATCAATCACACGTCTAGCCACGCCATCACAGAACAGCTGCGTTACCTCCCCAATCCACTGCTTTGAACAGTGTATCATAAATGTGTACACTGTTTGCTGAAAAATCCTGTCTTTTTTTGAAATTAATTTTTATTGGAGTATAGTTGATTTTCAATGTTGTGTTACTTTCTGCCGTACAGCAAAGTGAATCAGTTATTCATATACATATATCCACACTTTTTTAGATTCTTCTCCCATACAGGTCATTCGAGAGTATTGAGTAGAGTTCCCTGTGCTATACAGTAGGTCCTCATTAGTTATCTATTTTATATATAGCAGTGTGTACATGTCAATCCCAATGTTCCAATTTATCGCTCCCCGCCTTTCCCCTCTGGTGACCATAAATTTGTTTTCTACATCTGTGATGGAGAACAAACCTCTGTCTTATCCCTTCATAGTTGTAGCACCCATGTCAAGGTATAGTAAGAAAAAACTTCTCATTACACGATTCCATATCACATACACAAGAAAGGCAAGTATAAATCATGTCATACCTCAGAGAAAATCAATATTCTGTGACCAGCCAGATCAGAGATGCCGCAACATGCGCTGGAAAAAAGAAAAAGAAAAAAAAATGATGGCACTCTTGGATATTTTATTCTAATACTCACTTGGTTTATGAAAATAGACTTTTGCCTTTCCAATACAAGCATATGAGCTGCAGTACTATTCAAGGCATGTACATTTCACTATACATCAAGTGAAACATAAATGTTTTCCCAAGGAATCCACACAAAAGACTGTGTCTGACACCTGTCTGATTCACATGTAGGTGTTTCAGGGGATCTCTTGGGGGTCAAGGATAGGATCTAGTCAGTGCTCTAGAAACCCTTATATGTTTAATTTCTTTAGAAATGCAGCCCCTTTAGGCCCCTTTTGCCCAGGATTTGCCAGGTGCCATCTACTCAAAATAAGCATGAAGAGCTGCTATCACTTCAAATGGCGCAGAGGAGTGCTTAGGTTTTGATGATGAACAGCGTGAATACATCCATATTTAGGGATGTAACACATGTTCTTTCATGAGATCATGAGTATTTCACCAGCAATGCAATCATTAGTCAAAACAAATGTCTACTTAATTGGCCAAAAGATAAACAAGAGGGGTCATCAGCAGCTGACCAGGGTATATAAAGGGCCCAGAGCAGGAGGAAGACATTCACACCTGAGAACTCTCAACTCCTCTCACCAGCTCAAGCCAACTCAACCCCAGAAACCGCCATGACCGGCTCCTGCTTCGGCCCCATCTCCTCCTCCCTGGGCTGCGCCGGAGGCTGCTTCCAGCCCCACTGCTGCCACCATCCCCGCTGCTGCCGCCCAGTGTCCTGCCAGACCACCGTGTGCCGCCCCGTGACCTGCGTGCCCCGCTGCACGCGCCCCATCTGTGAGCCCTGCCGCCGCCCAGTCTGCTGCGCCCCGTGCAGCCTGCAGGACGGCTGCTGCCGCCCCATCACCTGCTGCCCCACGTCCTGCCAGGCCGTGGTCTGCCGCCCCTGCTGCTGGACCACCACCTGCTGCCATCCCGTCTCTGTGCAGTCCCCGTGCTGCCGCCACCCCTGCTGCCAGCCGGCCCCCTGCTGGGCCACCTGCAGGACTTCCTCCTGCTGCTGAGCAGTGCACTGACTGCCGAGAGCCAGCAAGCAACCTTCTGAAAAAGTTCTACCCCCATTTGTCTACCTAACAAACCTCCTCTGAGCCATCAATACCCCAAATCAAGCAGGAGTTGAATGGCGATCCAGACTCATCTATTAAGGCTTGGACTGTTCTCAAGTAACAGTGACAACTTCCTTCTTTCCTTCTTAGATCTTAAGTCTTGTAGCACTTTTTTTTTCTAATAAACTTCTCTTTTTTGGCCTAGCAAACACAGACTTGGTTTTACTTATTTATTCTAAATTTTTTTCATGAAATAGAAACCTAAAAATCCACTGATTGCCTACCATGTGCAAGCCACAGACTGTATGGTATACAATAGAAATTAAAATTGAGTTAAAAATGTTCCCCTGTTCAAGAAATTTCTAGGGAGATGAATCAAATTTACAAAACTCAACTAAAAATTAGAATATGTAAAAAGTACAACACACTCTATGGTGTCAACAGAGAAGTTACTGTTGATCGGGGAGAACAAGAAAGATTGAAAAAGAAGCTAGCATTTTATATAGATTTAGGTGTGCAGATCTGAGGGAATATGGCATTTTCAATAATGGAAACAGTATTCACAAAGGTATACAGAGGGAGGTTGTTCAGAGATGGTTTGACTGGGAGCACTGGATATATGTAGAGTACATATGTGGGAGATAAATCTGGAAAATTTGTGTGCTTTGAATACTAGCCAAAGGAGTATGCCGTTTATGCAATAAGTACGAAGAACTGTTGAAAGCCTTAGGGCAGGGGAATGGCATGACAGGAGTAGGGCATAGGGATGATTCCTATGGTAGATGCTTATAAAAACAAAAGCCCGAGGGCTAAACATATAATGACTATACAGAAACAATTTAAGAGGCCATTGCCCTGATCCAAGTGATACACAATAAGAGCTAACTAAGATGATGACCATGGAATAAAGAAGACCCAAAGAGTATGGCAGATATAGACACCCAGAAGGAGTATTAACCAATCTGAATATAGCAAACAAGAAACAACTAGGAATAAAATAATTAGGAATTGCAGCTCTATGGGAAACTCTTCTGGTCAGAAGACACTTAGAATTTTAAAATATTTATGCTTATTTACTGTGTGTTTAAAATCACAGTTCTATAGTGTATTCTGCCTACCACTAATATTTCTATTCTTGAACTATTATGAAATATTAGGAAAAAAACAGAGGAGACAAAGAGTTTTACTAACTTTAGTTGATCCTGGAAAGCAACATGGTATAAAATAAAATGAACTGATCTAGGAATGAGGGATAGGAGTTTTATACCCAGCTCTTCTGGCTATACACTGGTTGTGTGAATGGAGCAAGTCACTAATCTCTCCAAAGGGCAGTCAATCCTAAACTCAGTAGTATTCTAACATCAACTGATGCTGAGAGGAAATTAAAAGTGGTCCACACCACAATATCAATGTTCCAACTTAGAACTTTGAGGCTGAATGGTTCTATGTTCAACTCTTTTCCTTGATTAATCTGACCTATTTGTACTATGCTGATTTGTGCACTAGAGCAAGATATGAGGCAGGCAGATTGGGTCTTGCCTTCTACGTAATCCTTTAGTGTGCATAATAGTATTTAATAACCATGTGCTCTTTATAAAAAGAATGATGTCAGTTTCTACACCTATACAATTAAATGGTTGGACTAGATGATTTATCAAGTTTTGGATCTCCAACATTCGGTGATTCCCCTAACCATCTTTCAAGTTCATACCTGCAGTCATGGTTACCATATGACATGAACATCTTTATTGACACTGACAGCAGTCACTCTTTAATGTAATTCTATCACTGTACAAACCAACACCTCCACCTCATAAAAGCTAACTATGTGCTTCTATTCATGATTGGAATGCAAGAATAAACCTACCACAAGTAGCAATAATGTATTCTTTTGGCCACCACTTTTTTCATTTTCTTCCATGTAACCCTAAACTTTTAATGGAAAATCACATTCTTTCTTTTAGAAATCACCAGGAATTGTTTCAATTTTTTTTTTTGGGCTGAAATTTATCATAATCTCTTTGCACTTACACCTATTGAATGATATTTGATCATGCATTCCCTAACCTGCCTTATAAGACTGTGATCCAGAGAAAGTATTTCCTAATTCCTGCTTCTTTATGGGTTCTCCTTCACAAATTCAATTGTCATGCTCTGTGGTCTAATATCATCCTTTCATAGGAAAAAAGTTGTAGTTACATAAAATGAATCCCACCTTTGAGAAATAAATGCTTTCCAGATAATCCACTGAAGTGATTTTTAGAAGTGATTTTTATCCTGAAAATCACTGAAGTGATTTTTAGAAGTGATTTTTATCCTTCATAGAGAAATGTCAATTACACTTAAAATTTTTGTGATTTCTTTTCCTAACTACTGGATATGAATTTCAGCCCTTCTTTTAAATTTGTGCTAACAAAATATCCACAGTAAATTGGAATGGAGTAGGTTTTATTCCATATACCCTCCTCAGTGATAAATGTTTCCTCAAGTGTGAATGTGTGAAGTTCAAGAGAGATTATAGAAATTGGAGAGATTTAATTTCTGAAAGGATCTATGAATTCCTGTGACTGTGGAGTTTATCAGAGTTTTATCTGGCTGATTATAGAAACTAATCTTTTTTTTAAAGATTTTTTTAATGTGGACCATTTTTTAAAGTCTTTATTGAATTTGTTACAATATTGCTTTGTTTTATGTTTTGGTTTTTTAACCGTGAGGCATGTGGGATCTTAGCTCCCCAACCAGGGATCGAACCTGGACCCCCTGCATTGGAAGGTGAAGTCTTAACCACTGGACCGCCAGGGAAGTCCCAAAACTATAATCTTAACAATCTAAAAAAATAGAGAAATACCCTTACATGAAGGACAATCAATGGTTAATAATTTTACGCTGTAGACTGAAGGTTTGATGAATATGACCCCATAGTCACATTGTCTCGTGAGTGATAAATGATGTGATCACAAGCGCAAAACAAAGGCTGAGACTTGAAGAGAAATTACAGCATTGTTTGAAAATGAAACATTAATATTTCTACCGAGGATAAACACATTTGGTGAGTATTCGCTGAGCAGTAAGGAAAACCCAATTTGGAGATATATTTAAAATAACTCAGTGTTTGAACAATCAGAGGGCCCTGAAAAGTTTGTTTAAAGAGTAATAAGATAAAAATGCTGACTGTCACAAACACAAGAACTAACCAAGGCCTATAAAAAGCCCGAGTGGAAAAGCAGACCCAACTCACAAACTTCTCCAAGCAGCCCAGCTCTTAGCCCATCTCCTGACACCATGGTCTACTGTTCCACTAGCTTCTGTGGATTTCCTGCCTGCTCCACTGGTGGGACCTGTGGCTCCAGCTGCTGTCAGCCAACCTGCTGCCAAACCAGGTGTTGCCAGCCAACCTTCTGCCAGACCAGTGGCTGTGAGACTGGCTGTGGCATTGCTGGTAGCATTGGCTGTGGCCAGGAGGGAGGCAGTGGAGCTGTGAGCTGCCGCACCAGGTGGTGCCGACCTGACTGCCGCGTGGAGGGCACCTGCCTGCCTCCCTGCTGTGTGGTGAGCTGCACCCCCCCGTGCTGCTGCCAGCTGCACCATGCCCAGACCTCCTGCTGCCGCCCATCCTACTGTGGACGGTCCTGCTGCCGCCTAGCCTGCTGCTGCCAGCCCACCTGCTGTGAGCCCACTTGCTGGCAGCCCACCTGCTAAAAGCCAGGTTGCTGATTTTCAACTTGAAAGTTCAACTTCCAACTCAATCCATGAAGCAATTATCTCTTCAGCCACCCCTGGACACTAACAAGTTCTTGAACTTTAATTGACTTTTTCTGAGGGGTTACCAAATATTGGGACTTCATAGACTTATCTGATTCCATTCAACACTAGAAAGATCTTGATCTCTCCACTAAGGCCACCAAAATACAAATTGGACCCAAGAAATGGGAAAGCAAGTTTGCCTTGGGATTGACCTTCAGCGAGCCTCCTCTCCACAGCTCAATGCTGCCAAAGCTGAGGAAGAACCATCTGTCCTTCTCAGACACATTCACCTCCTAAACTCCACCGTCTTGCAACTTTCACTTCCTATGAGAGGGGAATAATATAGCAAGGTCTAATAAATTATACATATTTGGTACGGCAAACATATCTCTTTTTCTTCATTGAGTGTCACCAAAAAGATTCTAATCTGACTTTGATATCCCGTGGTACTCTTCTTATACCATGTTAGGATATATGATCAAATCCAGGGGAGGTTAATCCCCATAAAGAGCACAAACTAAAAATATCTGAGGGTTTACTGAGGGAAAGGTATTCCATGCTCATGGCTGGAAGAATTACTATTGTTAAAATGTCCACACTACTTAAAGTAATCTACAGATTCAATGCAATCCTTATCAAAATTCCAATGGCATTTTCCAGGATATAACAAACGATCCTAAAATTTGTATGGAACCACAAAAGGCCCTGAATAGCCAAAGCAATCTTGAGAAAGAAGAACAAAGCTGGAGGCATCTCATGCTCTGATTTCAAACTACGCTACAAAGCTACAGTAATCAAAACAGCATGGTACTGACCTAAAAGCAGACATATAGACAAATATGGAATAGAATAGAGAGCCCAGAATTAAGCCTCACATATGTGGTCAAAAGATCTTCAACAGAGGTGCCAAGACCATTCAATAGGAAAGGGCAATCTTTTCAACAAATGGTGTTGGGAAAACCAGATGTCCACATGCAAAAAAATGAAGTTGGACCCTTATCTCAAAACGTCTACAAAAGTTAACTCAAAATAGATCAAAGGCTTACATATAAAAGCGAAAACTATAAAACTCGTTAAAGAAAACACAGAGGAAAATCTTCATGATATTGGATTTGGTAATGATGTCTTGGATATGACACCAAAAGAATAGACAATGAAAGTTAAGAAACAGGCAAACTGAACTAATTCAAAATTAAAAACTTCTCTGCATCAAAGGACACAACAAAATGAAAAGGCAATCTACTGTATGGGAGAAGGTATTTGCAAATCGTATATCTGATGAGGGGTTAATATTCCACAATATATAAAGAACTCCTACAACTCAACAACAAAACAAGAACAACAACAACAACAAAAAACTGGGCAAAGGACATGAATGGACATATCTCCGAAGAAGATATACAAATGGCCCAAAAACACATGAAAAGATGCTCAGGGGGGATTAACCAAGATGGCGGAGTAGAAGGACGTGCTTTCACTCCCTCTTGCGAGAGCACCAGAATCACAACTGGCTGCTGGACAATCATCGACAGGAAGACACTGGACTTCACCAAGGAGGATACCCCACGTCCAAGGACAGAGGAGAAGCCACAGTGAGACGGTAGGAGGGGCGCAATCAGAGTAAAATCAAATCCCATAACTGCTGGGTGGGTGACTCACAGACTGGCGAGCACTTATACCACAGAAGTCCACCCACTGGAGTGAAAGTTCTGAGCCCCACGTCAGGCTTCCCAACCTGGGGGTCCGGCAACGGGAGGAGGAATTCATAGAGAATCAGACTTTGAAGCCTAGTGGGAATTGATTGCAGGACTTCGACAGGACTGGGGGAAACAGAGAACCCACTCTTGGAGGGCGTACACAAAATAGTGTGTGCATCGGGACCCAGGGCAAGGAGCAGTGACCCTGGGGGAGACTGAACCAGACATAACTGCTGGTGTTGGGGGCTCTCCTGCAGAGGCGGGGGCTGGCTCTGTTTCACCGTGGGGACAAGGACACTGGCAGCGGAGGTTCTGGGAAGTACTCCTTGGCGTGAGCCCTCCCAGAGTCTGCCATTAGCCCCACCAAAGAGCCCGGGTAGGCTCCAGGGTTGGGTTGCCTCAGGCAAAACAACCAACAGGGAGGGAACCCAGCCCCACCCAGCAACAGTCAAGTGGATTAAAGTTTTACAGAGCTCTGACCGCCACAGCAACAGTCAGCTCTACCCACCTCCAGAGCCTCCCATCAAGCCTCTTAGATAGCCTCAACCACCAGAGGGCAGACAGCAGAAGCAAGAAAAACTACAGTCCTGCAGCCTGTGGAACAGAAACCACATTTACAGAAAGACAGACAAGATGAAAAGGCAGAGGGCTATATACCAGATGAAGGAACAAGAAAAAACCCCAGAAAAACAACTAAATGAAGTGGAGATAGGCAACCTTCCAGAAAAAGAATTCAGAATAATGATAGTGAAGATGATCCAGGACCTTGGAATAAGAATGGAGGCAAAGATCGAGAAGATGCAAGAAATGATTAACAAAGACCTAGAAGAATTAAAGAACAAACAAACAGAGATGACCAATACAATAACTGAAATGAAAACTACACTAGAAGGAATCAATAGTAGAATAACTGAGGCAGAAGAACGGATAAGTGACCTGGAAGACAGAATGGTGGAATTCACTGCTGCAGAACAGACTAAAGAAAAAAGAATGAAAAGAAATGAAGACAGCCTAAGAGACCTCTGGGACAACATTAAACGCAACAACATTCGCATTATAGGGGTCCCAGAAGGAGAAGAGAGAGAGAAAGGACCAGAGAAAATATTTGAAGAGATTATAGTCGAAAACTTCCCTAACATGGGAAAGGAAATAGCCACCCAAGTCCAGGAAGCGCAGAGAGTCCCATACAGGATAAACCCAAGGAGAAGCACGCCGAGACACATAGTAATCAAAGTGGCAAAAATTAAAGACAAAGAAAAATTATTGAAAGCAGCAAGGGAAAAACGACAAATAACATACAAGGGAACTCCCATAAGGTTAACAGCTGATTTCTCAGCAGAAACTCTACAAGCCAGAAGGGAGTGGCATGATATACTTCAAGTGATGAAAGGGAAGAACCTACAACCAAGATTACTCTACCCGGCAAGGATCTCATTTAGATTTGATGGAGAAATCAAAAGCTTTACAGACAAGCAAAAGCTAAGAGAATTCAGCACCACCAAACCAGCTCTGCAACAAATGTTAAAGGAACTTCTCTAAGTGGGAAACACAAGAGAAGAAAAGGACCTACAAAAACAAACCCAAAACAATTAAGAAAATGGTCATAGGAAGATACATATCGATAATTACCTTAAACGTGAATGGATTAAATGCTCCAGCCAAAAGACACAGGCTTGCTGAATGGATACAAAAACAAGACCCATATATATGCTGTCTACAAGAGACCCACTTTAGACCTAGGGACACATACAGACTGAAAGTGAGGGGATGGAAAAAGATATTCCATGCAAATGGAAATCAAAAGAAAGCTGGAGTAGCTATACTCATATCAGATAAAATAGACTTTAAAATAAAGAATGTTACAAGAGACAAGGAAGGACACTACATAATGATCAAGGGATCAATCCAAGAAGAAGATATAACAATTATAAATATATATGCACCCAACATAGGAGCACCTCATTACATAAGGCAATTGCTAACAGCTATAAAAGAGGAAATTGATAGTAACACAATAATAGTGGGGGACTTTAACACCTCACTTACACCAATGGACAGATCATCCAAAATGAAAATAAATAAGGAAACAGAAGCTTTAAATGACACAATAGACCAGATAGATTTAATTGATATTTATAGGACATTCCATCCAAAAACAGCAGATTACACATTCTTCTCAAGTGCGCACGGAACATTCTCCAGGATAGATCACATCTTGGGTCACAAATCAAGCCTCAGTAAATTTAAGAAAATTGAAATCATATCAAGCATCTTTTCTGACCACAACGCTATGAGATTAGAAATGAATTACAGGGGAAAAAGCATAAAATACACAAACACATGGAGGCTAAACAATACGTTACTAAATAACCAAGAGATTACTGAAGAAATCAAAGATGAAATCAAAAAATACCTAGAGACAAATGACAATGAAAACACGACAACCCAAAACCTATGGGATGCTGCAAAAGCAGTTCTAAGAGGGAAGTTTATAGCTATACAAGCCTACCTAAAGAAACAAGAAAAATCTCAAGTAAACAATCTAACCTTACACCTAAAGAAACTAGAGAAAGAAGAACAAACAAAACCCAAAGTTAGCAGAAGGAAAGAAATCATAAAGATCAGAGCAGAAATAAATGAAATAGAAACAAAGAAAACAATAGCAAAGATCAATAAAACTAAAAGCTGGTTCTTTGAGAAGATAAACAAAATTGATAAGCCATTAGCCAGACTCATCAAGAAAAAGAGGGAGAGGACTCAAATCAATAAAATCAGAAATGAAAAAGGAGAAGTTACAACAGACACCGCAGAAATACAAAGCATCCTAAGAGACTACTACAAGCAACTTTATGCCAATAAAATGGACAACCTGGAAGAAATGGACAAATTCTTAGAAAGGTATAACCTTCCAAGACTGAACCAGGAAGAAGCAGAAAATATGAACAGACCAATCACAAGTAATGAAATTGAAACTGTGATTAAAAATCTTCCAACAAACAAAAGTCCAGGACCAGATGGCTTCACAGGTGAATTCTATCAAACATTTAGAGAAGAGCTAACACCTATCCTTCTCAAACTCTTCCAAAAAATTGCAGAGGAAGGACCACTCCCAAACTCATTCTATGAGGCCACCATCACCCTGATACCAAAACCAGACAAAGACACTACAAAAAAAGAAAATTACAGACCAATATCACTGATGAATATAGATGCAAAAATCCTCAACAAAATACTAGCAAACAGAATCCAACAACACATTAAAAGGATCATACACCACGATCAAGTGGGATTTATCCCAGGGATGCAAGGATTCTTCAATATACGCAAATCAATCAATGTGATACACCATATTAACAAATTGAAGAATAAAAACCATATGATCATCTCAATAGATGCAGAAAAAGCTTTTGACAAAATTCAACACCCATTTATGATAAAAACTCTCCAGAAAGTAGGCATAGAGGGAACCTACCTCAACATAATAAAGGCCATATATGACAAACCCACAGCAAACATCATTCTCAACGGTGAAAAACTGAAAGCATTTCCTCTAAGATCAGGAACGAGACAAGGATGTCCACTCTCACCACTATTATTCAACATAGTTCTGGAAGTCCTAGCCACGGCAATCAGAGAAGAAAAAGAAATAAAAGGAATACAAATTGGAAAAGAAGAAGTAAAACTGTCACTGTTTGCAGATGACATGATACTATACATAGAGAATCCTAAAACTGCCACCAGAAAACTGCTAGAGCTAATTAATGAATATGGTAAAGTTGCAGGATACAAAATTAATGCACAGAAATCTCTTGCATTCCTATACACTAATGATGAAAAATCTGAAAGAGAAATTATGGAAACACTCCCATTTACCATTGCAACAAAAAGAATAAAATACCTAGGAATAAACCTACCTAGGGAGACAAAAGACCTGTATGCAGAAAACTATAAGACACTCATGAAAGAAATTAAAGATGATACCAACAGATGGAGAGATATACCATGTTCTTGGATTGGAAGAATCAACATTGTGAAAATGACTATACTACCCAAAGCAATCTACAGATTCAATGCAATCCCTATCAAATTACCAATGGCATTTTTTACGGAGCTAGAAAAAATCATCTTAAAATTTGTATGGAGACACAAAAGACCCCGAATAGCCAAAGCAGTCTTGAGGGAAAAAAACGGAGCTGGAGGAATCAGACTCCCTGACTTCAGACTATACTACAAAGCTACAGTAATCAAGACAATATGGTACTGGCACAAAAACAGAAACATAGATCAATGGAACAAGATAGAAAGCCCAGAGATAAACCCACGCACCTATGGTCAACTAATCTATGACAAAGGAGGCAAAGATATACGATGGAGAAAAGACAGTCTCTTCAATAAGTGGTGCTGGGAAAACTGGACAGCTACATGTAAAAGAATGAAATTAGAATACTCCCTAACACCATACACAAAAATAAACTCAAAATGGATTACAGACCTAAATGTAAGACTGGACACTATAAAACTCTTAGAGGAAGACATAGGAAGAACACTCTTTGACATAAATCACAGCAAGATCTTTTTTGATCCACCTCCTAGAGTAATGGAAATAAAACCAAAAATAAACAAATGGGACCTAATGAAACTTCAAAGCTTTTGCACCGCAAAGGAAACCATAAACAAGACGAAAAGACAACCCTCAGAATGGGAGAAAATATTTGCAAACGAATCAACGGACAAAGGATTAATCTCCAAAATATATAAACAGCTCATTCAGCTCAATATTAAAGAAACAAACACCCCAATCCAAAAATGGGCAGAAGACCTAAATAGACATTTCTCCAAAGAAGACATACAGATGGCCACGAAGCACATGAAAAGATGCTCAACATCACTAATTATTAGAGAAATGCGAATCAAAACTACAATGAGGTATCACCTCACACCAATTAGAATGGGCATCATCAGAAAATCTACAAACAACAAATGCTGGAGAGGGTGTGGAGAAAAGGGAACCCTCTTGCACTGTTGGTGGGAATGTAAATTGATACAGCCACTATGGAGAACAATATGGAGGTTCCTTAAAAAACTAAAAATAGAATTACCATATGACCCAGCAATCCCACTACTGGGCATATACCCAGAGAAAACCGTAATTCAAAAAGACACATGCACCCGAATGTTCATTGCAGCACTATTTACAATAGCCAGGTCATGGAAGCAACCTAAATGCCCATCAACAGACGAATGGATAAAGAAGTTGTGGTACATATATACAATGGAATATTACTCAGCCATAAAAAGGAACGAAATTGAGTCATTTGTTGAGACGTGGATGAATCTAGAGACTGTCATACAGAGTGAAGTAAGTCAGAAAGAGAAAAACAAATATTGTATATTAACGCATGTATGTGGAACCTAGAAAAACGGTACAGATGAGCCGGTTTGCAGGGCAGAAGTTGAGACACAGATGTAGAGAACAGACATATGGACACCAAGGGGGGAAAACTGCGGTGGGGTGGGGATAGTGGTGTGCTGAATTGGGCGATTGGGATTGACATGTATACACTGATGTGTATAAAATTGATGACTAATAAGAACCTGCAGTATAAACAAACAAACAAAACAACTAATACTAAACTTTCATTGGGTTATTTGTATGGAAATATGTTAATATAAATGTTTCAGACATTACATGAAATTTCTAAAAATCTTATATGTTCTGGTATAATGTTATAAGTCATAATCCTAGTTATTACTTTAAAATGTATATCTCAGAAATAACTAATTTTCTTGTCAACTGCATTATTATGAACTTTCATCAAATCTTTAACCGTGGTCATTTTTAAGTCTTTTGTCATTTACAGACAGTTCTGGGTGTACTCTGATGCTTTTGTTAATATGTTCCCATAAAAGGGTTTCATCTTCAGGAAATTCATGGAAAAGACTCTGACAAGTACAGGTTTCTGGTACCTGACTGTACTGCTGAACTGAATGAATAAGCATTTTTAGAACTCTAATGAAAAACTGATGAGCTCATAAAAGTGCTAACAAAAGATCAAGATGAAAAAAAAAAATTAATTACATGGGACTGAGTGAACTGATGAGGATGAGTATAATTTTTGTGACTTTCTGGTTGAATTTAAAAAAAGAAAAAATCCCACAAGAACTCAGAGGCAAAGAATATACAAATCAATTTTCACTGCAAAGTAAAGGAGCTGTTGCAGTGGAGGATTACTGGACTGAATGTCAATATTATGACATAGTATGAGTGTGTTTCATGTTTGGTAATTGCAATCATTGTTGCTTTTGTTGTGGTCATCCATGTATAATGCTTGGTGTCAGTCTATTTATCTCTTGTAAAAATAAAATACAGTGTGTGTGAAAAAAAAAAAAAAAAAAAAAAAAAAGATGCTCAGTATCACTGATCATTAGGAAAGTGCAGACCAAAACCACAGTGACATACCACCTCACATCCATTTGAATGGCTACTCTCAAAAAACTCAAAGTGTTGGCAAGGACGTGGAAAACTTGGAACCCCTGTGCACTGCTGGTGTGACTGTAAAATGATACTCCCACTATGGGAAACTGTATGGCAGTTACTCAAAAAATCAAAAATAGAATTACCATATGATCCAGCAGTTCTACTCCTAGGTATATACCCGAAAGAATTGACAGCATGGTCTGGAAGAGATATTTGTACACCCATGTTCCTGGCAGCACTAATTGCAAATAGCTAAAAGGGGGAAGCAACCCAAGTGTCATCGAGGGATGAATGGATAAACAAATGGTGGAACAAGCATACAATGGAATCCTATTCAGCCTTAAAAAGGAAGGAAATTCTGTCATATTCTACAATGTGGATGAATCTCGAGGACATTACGCTGAGTGAAATAAGCCAGTCACAAAAAGATAAATACTGTATGATTCAACTTACATGAGGTACAAAGAGCAGTCAAATTCATCAAAACACACATTAGAATGATGACTGCCAAGAGCTTGGGGAGGGGAGAATGGGAGAGTGGTTGTTTGATGGATATAGAGTTTCAGTTGCGTAAGACAAAAAGAGTTCTGGAGATTGATTGCACAACAATGTGAATATGCTTAACACTAGTGAACTGTACACTTAAAAATGGTTAAGATGGTAAATTTTATGTTATGTGTATTTTATTACAATTAAAAATTTTTTAAATAAATAGGTATAGGAGACCCCAACTTTACTAAGCAAGACAATATATGTGTACATACACTGGTGTATGTTTGCACAAGCAGGGAGAAATGTGTCAAAGTACGTGCACCAAAAGTATTAATATTGATTATCTCTGAAGTACTAGTCTTGGAAGGGATGTGTATGTTTTGGGGAAAGGAGGAAGAACATTAAATTTTCTTTATATGCCTGCCTACTGTTTGACTTCTTAAAATGTGTATTTATTATTAGCATATGATTTTCAATTTAGTAGAGTCAGGAAACAATCCACAAGAAAAGTCATTAAGGGTTTCAGTTGGGAATATGTACATTGATAACAAAAATACTTGTTCGAGTTCTGAGGATCCTGTAACTTGCACAAACGGAACACAGAAAAGCATACTTCTTCTGATGTTGATGAATCAGGTGATAGCTCCCGTTTTGATGACACTAATGGTAGCCATTCCAAGTCAAGACGAATTGTTTACGAGATCATGGTCCTTAATTGAATGACCAGTTAGGAAGAGAATGTTCAGTTTAGATAAACTCGGCCTCAAGGTTGTCAAAGGACATTTATGACAAAGCAAGCCAGGGCAATGGTTGGCCCAAGTCTAGACTATCATGTGGCTTCCATAATGAGCCTTGGCTTGATCCAAAGGGCAAAGAAGAAACATAATGAGATTTAATTGAACAATGACCCAAGCAGTCCATTGAAAATGCTATTTATAACCTTAACAACTCAGGTATTAGCCAGTCAGAGACTGACTTCGCAATGGTATCAAGGAAAAATGCTAAATGTTAGGGAAATACACGGCTCTACAGGATATATAAAAGGCCAGACGTGGAAAGTGCGGCCAAAACTCAGAAACTTCTCTTAACAAGTCAACTCTCAACCTAACTCCTGACACCATGGCCTGCTGTTCCACTAGCTTCTGTGGATTTCCCATCTGTTCCACTGGTGGGACCTGTGGCTCCAGCTGCTGTCAGCCAACCTGCTGCCAAACCAGGTGTTGCCAGCCAACCTTCTGCCAGACCAGTGGCTGTGAGACTGGCTGTGGCATTGCTGGTAGCATTGGCTGTGGCCAGGAGGGAGGCAGTGGAGCTGTGAGCTGCCGCACCAGGTGGTGCCGACCTGACTGCCGCGTGGAGGGCACCTGCCTGCCTCCCTGCTGTGTGGTGAGCTGCACCCCCCCGTGCTGCTGCCAGCTGCACCATGCCCAGACCTCCTGCTGCCGCCCATCCTACTGTGGACGGTCCTGCTGCCGCCTAGCCTGCTGCTGCCAGCCCACCTGCTGTGAGCCCACTTGCTGGCAGCCCACCTGCTAAAAGCCAGGTTGCTGATTTTCAACTTGAAAGTTCAACTTCCAACTCAATCCATGAAGCAATTATCTCTTCAACCACCCCTGGACACTAACAAGTTCTTGAACTTTAATTGACTTTTTCTGAGAGGTTACCAAATATTGGGACTTCATAGACTTATCTGATTCCATTCAACACTAGAAAGATCTTGATCTCTCCACTAAGGCCACCAAAATACAAATTGGACCCAAGAAATGGGAAAGCAAGTTTGCCTTGGGATTGACCTTCAGCGAGCCTCCTCTCCACAGCTCAATGCTGCCAAAGCTGAGGAAGAACCATCTGTCCTTCTCAGACACATTCACCTCCTAAACTCCACCGTCTTGCAACTTTCACTTCCTATGAGAGGGGAATAATATACCAAGGTCTAATAAATTATACATATTTGGTACGGCAAACATATCTCTTTTTCTTCATTGAGTGTCGCCAAAAAGATTCTAATCTGACTTTGATATCCCGTGGTACTCTTCTTATACCATGTTAGGATATATGATCAAATCCAGGGGAGGTTAATCCCCATAAAGAGCACAAACTAAAAATATCTGAGGGTTTACTGAGGGAAAGGTATTCCATGCTCATGGCTGGAAGAATTACTATTGTTAAAATGTCCATACCACCTAAAGTAATCTACAGATTCAATGCAATCCTTATCAAAATTCCAATGGCATTTTCCAGGATATAACAAACAATCCTAAAATTTGTATGGAACCACAAAAGGCCCTGAATAGCCAAAGCAATCTTGAGAAAGAAGAACAAAGCTGGAGGCATCTCATGCTCTGATTTCAAACTACGCTACAAAGCTACAGTAATCAAAACAGCATGGTACTGACCTAAAAGCAGACATATAGACAAATATGGAATAGAATAGAGAGCCCAGAATTAACCCTCACATATGTGGTCAAAAGATTTTCAACAGAGGTGCCAAGACCATTCAATAGGAAAGGGCAATCTTGTCAACAAATGGTGTTGGGAAAACCAGATGTCCACATGCAAAAAAATGAAGTTGGACCCTTATCTCAAAACGTCTACAAAAGTTAACTCAAAATAGATCAAAGGCTTACATATAAAAGCGAAAACTATAAAACTCGTCAAAGAAAACACAGAGGAAAATCTTCATGATATTGGATTTGGTAATGATGTCTTGGATATGACACCAAAAGAATAGACAATGAAAGTTAAAAAACAGGCAAACTGAACTACATCAAAATTAAAAACTTCTCTGCATCAAAGGACACAACAAAATGAAAAGGCAGTCTACTGTATGGAAGAAGGTATTTGCAAATCGTATATCTGATGAGGGGTTAATATTCCACAATATATAAAGAACTCCTACAACTCAACAACAAAAGAAGAACAACAACAACAACAAAAAACTGGGCAAAGGACATGAATGGACATAGCTCCAAAGAAGATATACAAATGGCCAAAAAACACATGAAAAGATGCTCAGTATCACTGATCATTAGGAAAGTGCAGACCAAAACCACAGTGACATACCACCTCACATCTATTTGAATGGCTACTCTCAAAAAACTCAAAGTGTTGGCAGGGACGTGGAAAAACTGGAACCCCTGTGCACTGCTGGTGTGACTGTAAAATGATACACCCACTATGGGAAACCGTATGGCACTTACTCAAAAAATCAAAACTAGAATTACCATATGATCCAGCAGTTCTACTCCTAGGTATATACCCGAAAGAATTGACAGCATGGTCTGGAAGAGATATTTGTACACCCATGTTCCTGGCAGCACTAATTGCAAATAGCTAAAAGGGGGAAGCAACCCAAGTGTCATCGAGGGATGAATGGATAAACAAATGGTGGAACAAGCATACAATGGAATCCTCTTCAGCCTTAAAAAGGAAGGAAATTCTGTCATATTCTACAATGTGGATGAATCTCGAGGACATTACGCTGAGTGAAATAAGCCAGTCACAAAAAGATAAATACTGTATGATTCAACTTACATGAGGTACAAAGAGCAGTCAAATTCATCAAAACACACATTAGAATGATGACTGCCAAGAGCTTGGGGAGGGGAGAATGGGAGAGTGGTTGTTTGATGGATATAGAGTTTCAGTTGCGTAAGACAAAAAGAGTTCTGGAGATTGATTGCACAACAATGTGAATATGCTTAACACTAGTGAACTGTACACTTAAAAATGGTTAAGATGGTAAATTTTATGTTATGTGTATTTTATTACAATTAAAAATTTTTTAAATAAATAGGTATAGGAGACCCCAACTTTACTAAGCAAGACAATATATGTGTACATACACTGGTGTATGTTTGCACAAGCAGGGAGAAATGTGTCAAAGTACGTGCACCAAAAGTATTAATATTGATTATCTCTGAAGTACTAGTCTTGGAAGGGATGTGTATGTTTTGGGGAAAGGAGGAAGAACATTAAATTTTCTTTATATGCCTGCCTACTGTTTGACTTCTTAAAATGCGTATTTATTACTAGCATATGATTTTTAATTTAGTAGAGTCAGGAAACAATCCACAAGAAAAGTCATTAAGGGTTTCAGTTGGGAATATGTACATTGATAACAAAAATACTTGTTCGAGTTCTGAGGATCCTGTAACTTGCACAAACGGAACACAGAAAAGCATACTTCTTCTGATGTTGATGAATCAGGTGATAGCTCACGTTTTGATGACACTAATGGTAGCCATTCCAAGTCAAGACGAATTGTTTACGAGATCATGGTCCTTAATTGAATGACCAGTTAGGAAGAGAATGTTCAGTTTAGATAAACTCGGCCTCAAGGTTGTCAAAGGACATTTATGACAAAGCAAGCCAGGGCAATGGTTGGCCCAAGTCTAGACTATCATGTGGCTTCCATAATGAGCCTTGGCTTGATCCAAAGGGCAAAGAAGAAACATAATGAGATTTAATTGAACAATGACCCAAGCAGTCCATTGAAAATGCTATTTATAACCTTAACAACTCAGGTATTAGCCAGTCAGAGACTGACTTCGCAATGGTATCAAGGAAAAATGCTAAATGTTAGGGAAATACACGGCTCTACAGGATATATAAAAGGCCAGACGTGGAAAGTGCGGCCAAAACTCAGAAACTTCTCTTAACAAGTCAACTCTCAACCTAACTCCTGACACCATGGCCTGCTGTTCCACTAGCTTCTGTGGATTTCCCATCTGTTCCACTGGTGGGACCTGTGGCTCCAGCTGCTGTCAGCCAACCTGCTGCCAAACCAGGTGTTGCCAGCCAACCTTCTGCCAGACCAGTGGCTGTGAGACTGGCTGTGGCATTGCTGGTAGCATTGGCTGTGGCCAGGAGGGAGGCAGTGGAGCTGTGAGCTGCCGCACCAGGTGGTGCCGACCTGACTGCCGCGTGGAGGGCACCTGCCTGCCTCCCTGCTGTGTGGTGAGCTGCACCCCCCCGTGCTGCTGCCAGCTGCACCATGCCCAGACCTCCTGCTGCCGCCCATCCTACTGTGGACGGTCCTGCTGCCGCCTAGCCTGCTGCTGCCAGCCCACCTGCTGTGAGCCCACTTGCTGGCAGCCCACCTGCTAAAAGCCAGGTTGCTGATTTTCAACTTGAAAGTTCAACTTCCAACTCAATCCATGAAGCAATTATCTCTTCAACCACCCCTGGACACTAACAAGTTCTTGAACTTTAATTGACTTTTTCTGAGGGGTTACCAAATATTGGGACTTCACAGACTTATCTGATTCCATTCAACACTAGAAAGATCTTGATCTCTCCACTAAGGCCACCAAAATACAAATTGGACCCAAGAAATGGGAAAGCAAGTTTGCCTTGGGATTGACCTTCAGCGAGCCTCCTCTCCACAGCTCAATGCTGCCAAAGCTGAGGAAGAACCATCTGTCCTTCTCAGACACATTCACCTCCTAAACTCCACCGTCTTGCAACTTTCACTTCCTATGAGAGGGGAATAATATAGCAAGGTCTAATAAATTATACATATTTGGTACGGCAAACATATCTCTTTTTCTTCATTGAGTGTCACCAAAAAGATTCTAATCTGACTTTGATATCCCGTGGTACTCTTCTTATACCATGTTAGGATATATGATCAAATCCAGGGGAGGTTAATCCCCATAAAGAGCACAAACTAAAAATATCTGAGGGTTTACTGAGGGAAAGGTATTCCATGCTCATGGCTGGAAGAATTACTATTGTTAAAATGTCCACACTACTTAAAGTAATCTACAGATTCAATGCAATCCTTATCAAAATTCCAATGGCATTTTCCAGGATATAACAAACAATCCTAAAATTTGTATGGAACCACAAAAGGCCCTGAATAGCCAAAGCAATCTTGAGAAAGAAGAACAAAGCTGGAGGCATCTCATGCTCTGATTTCAAACTACACTACAAAGTTACAGTAATCAAAACAGCATGGTACTGACCTAAAAGCAGACATATAGACAAATATGGAATAGAATAGAGAGCCCAGAATTAAGCCTCACATATGTGGTCAAAAGATCTTCAACAGAGGTGCCAAGACCATTCAATAGGAAAGGGCAATCTTTTCAACAAATGGTGTTGGGAAAACCAGATGTCCACATGCAAAAAAATGAAGTTGGACCCTTATCTCAAAACGTCTACAAAAGTTAACTCAAAATAGATCAAAGGCTTACATATAAAAGCGAAAACTATAAAACTCGTTAAAGAAAACACAGAGGAAAATCTTCATGATATTGGATTTGGTAATGATGTCTTGGATATGACACCAAAAGAATAGACAATGAAAGTTAAGAAACAGGCAAACTGAACTAATTCAAAATTAAAAACTTCTCTGCATCAAAGGACACAACAAAATGAAAAGGCAATCTACTGTATGGGAGAAGGTATTTGCAAATCGTATATCTGATGACGGGTTAATATTCCACAATATATAAAGAACTCCTACAACTCAACAACAAAACAAGAACAACAACAACAACAAAAAACTGGGCAAAGGACATGAATGGACATATCGACGAAGAAGATATACAAATGGCCCAAAAACACATGAAAAGATGTTCAGTATCACTGATCATTAGGAAAGTGCAGACCAAAACCACAGTGTCATACCACCTCACATCCATTTGAATGGCTACTCTCAAAAAACTCAAAGTTTTGGCAAGGATGTGGAAAACTTGGAACCCCTGTGCACTGCCGGTGTGACTGTAAAATGATACTCCCACTATGGGAAACCGTATGGCAGTTACTCAAAAAATCAAAAATAGAATTACCATATGATCCAGCAGTTCTACTCCTAGGTGTATACCCGAAAGAATTGACAGCATGGTCTGGAAGAGATATTTGTACACCCATGTTCCTGGCAGCACTAATTGCAAATAGCTAAAAGGGGGAAGCAACCCAAGTGTCATCGAGGGATGAATGGATAAACAAATGGTGGAACAAGCATACAATGGAATCCTATTCAGCCTTAAAAAGGAAGGAAATTCTGTCATATTCTACAATGTGGATGAATCTCGAGGACATTACGCTGAGTGAAACAAGCCAGTCACAAAAAGATAAATACTGTATGATTCAACTTACATGAGGTACAAAGAGCAGTCAAATTCATCAAAACACACATTAGAATGATGACTGCCAAGAGCTTGGGGAGGGGAGAATGGGAGAGTGGTTGTTTGATGGATATAGAGTTTCAGTTGCGTAAGACAAAAAGAGTTCTGGAGATTGATTGCACAACAATGTGAATATGCTTAACACTAGTGAACTGTACACTTAAAAATGGTTAAGATGGTAAATTTTATGTTATGTGTATTTTATTACAATTAAAAATTTTTTAAATAAATAGGTATAGGAGACCCCAACTTTACTAAGCAAGACAATATATGTGTACATACACTGGTGTATGTTTGCACAAGCAGGGAGAAATGTGTCAAAGTACGTGCACCAAAAGTATTAATATTGATTATCTCTGAAGTACTAGTCTTGGAAGGGATGTGTATGTTTTGGGGAAAGGAGGAAGAACATTAAATTTTCTTTATATGCCTGCCTACTGTTTGACTTCTTAAAATGCGTATTTATTACTAGCATATGATTTTTAATTTAGTAGAGTCAGGAAACAATCCACAAGAAAAGTCATTAAGGGTTTCAGTTGGGAATATGTACATTGATAACAAAAATACTTGTTCGAGTTCTGAGGATCCTGTAACTTGCACAAACGGAACACAGAAAAGCATACTTCTTCTGATGTTGATGAATCAGGTGATAGCTCACGTTTTGATGACACTAATGGTAGCCATTCCAAGTCAAGACGAATTGTTTACGAGATCATGGTCCTTAATTGAATGACCAGTTAGGAAGAGAATGTTCAGTTTAGATAAACTCGGCCTCAAGGTTGTCAAAGGACATTTATGACAAAGCAAGCCAGGGCAATGGTTGGCCCAAGTCTAGACTATCATGTGGCTTCCATAATGAGCCTTGGCTTGATCCAAAGGGCAAAGAAGAAACATAATGAGATTTAATTGAACAATGACCCAAGCAGTCCATTGAAAATGCTATTTATAACCTTAACAACTCAGGTATTAGCCAGTCAGAGACTGACTTCGCAATGGTATCAAGGAAAAATGCTAAATGTTAGGGAAATACACGGCTCTACAGGATATATAAAAGGCCAGACGTGGAAAGTGCGGCCAAAACTCAGAAACTTCTCTTAACAAGTCAACTCTCAACCTAACTCCTGACACCATGGCCTGCTGTTCCACTAGCTTCTGTGGATTTCCCATCTGTTCCACTGGTGGGACCTGTGGCTCCAGCTGCTGTCAGCCAACCTGCTGCCAAACCAGGTGTTGCCAGCCAACCTTCTGCCAGACCAGTGGCTGTGAGACTGGCTGTGGCATTGCTGGTAGCATTGGCTGTGGCCAGGAGGGAGGCAGTGGAGCTGTGAGCTGCCGCACCAGGTGGTGCCGACCTGACTGCCGCGTGGAGGGCACCTGCCTGCCTCCCTGCTGTGTGGTGAGCTGCACCCCCCCGTGCTGCTGCCAGCTGCACCATGCCCAGACCTCCTGCTGCCGCCCATCCTACTGTGGACGGTCCTGCTGCCGCCTAGCCTGCTGCTGCCAGCCCACCTGCTGTGAGCCCACTTGCTGGCAGCCCACCTGCTAAAAGCCAGGTTGCTGATTTTCAACTTGAAAGTTCAACTTCCAACTCAATCCATGAAGCAATTATCTCTTCAACCACCCCTGGACACTAACAAGTTCTTGAACTTTAATTGACTTTTTCTGAGGGGTTACCAAATATTGGGACTTCACAGACTTATCTGATTCCATTCAACACTAGAAAGATCTTGATCTCTCCACTAAGGCCACCAAAATACAAATTGGACCCAAGAAATGGGAAAGCAAGTTTGCCTTGGGATTGACCTTCAGCGAGCCTCCTCTCCACAGCTCAATGCTGCCAAAGCTGAGGAAGAACCATCTGTCCTTCTCAGACACATTCACCTCCTAAACTCCACCGTCTTGCAACTTTCACTTCCTATGAGAGGGGAATAATATAGCAAGGTCTAATAAATTATACATATTTGGTATGGCAAACATATCTCTTTTTCTTCATTGAGTGTCACCAAAAAGATTCTAATCTGACTTTGATATCCCGTGGTACTCTTCTTATACCATGTTAGGATATATGATCAAATCCAGGGGAGGTTAATCCCCATAAAGAGCACAAACTAAAAATATCTGAGGGTTTACTGAGGGAAAGGTATTCCATGCTCATGGCTGGAAGAATTACTATTGTTAAAATGTCCACACTACTTAAAGTAATCTACAGATTCAATGCAATCCTTATCAAAATTCCAATGGCATTTTCCAGGATATAACAAACAATCCTAAAATTTGTATGGAACCACAAAAGGCCCTGAATAGCCAAAGCAATCTTGAGAAAGAAGAACAAAGCTGGAGGCATCTCATGCTCTGATTTCAAACTACACTACAAAGTTACAGTAATCAAAACAGCATGGTACTGACCTAAAAGCAGACATATAGACAAATATGGAATAGAATAGAGAGCCCAGAATTAAGCCTCACATATGTGGTCAAAAGATCTTCAACAGAGGTGCCAAGACCATTCAATAGGAAAGGGCAATCTTTTCAACAAATGGTGTTGGGAAAACCAGATGTCCACATGCAAAAAAATGAAGTTGGACCCTTATCTCAAAACGTCTACAAAAGTTAACTCAAAATAGATCAAAGGCTTACATATAAAAGCGAAAACTATAAAACTCGTTAAAGAAAACACAGAGGAAAATCTTCATGATATTGGATTTGGTAATGATGTCTTGGATATGACACCAAAAGAATAGACAATGAAAGTTAAGAAACAGGCAAACTGAACTAATTCAAAATTAAAAACTTCTCTGCATCAAAGGACACAACAAAATGAAAAGGCAATCTACTGTATGGGAGAAGGTATTTGCAAATCGTATATCTGATGACGGGTTAATATTCCACAATATATAAAGAACTCCTACAACTCAACAACAAAACAAGAACAACAACAACAACAAAAAACTGGGCAAAGGACATGAATGGACATATCGACGAAGAAGATATACAAATGGCCCAAAAACACATGAAAAGATGTTCAGTATCACTGATCATTAGGAAAGTGCAGACCAAAACCACAGTGTCATACCACCTCACATCCATTTGAATGGCTACTCTCAAAAAACTCAAAGTTTTGGCAAGGATGTGGAAAACTTGGAACCCCTGTGCACTGCCGGTGTGACTGTAAAATGATACTCCCACTATGGGAAACCGTATGGCAGTTACTCAAAAAATCAAAAATAGAATTACCATATGATCCAGCAGTTCTACTCCTAGGTGTATACCCGAAAGAATTGACAGCATGGTCTGGAAGAGATATTTGTACACCCATGTTCCTGGCAGCACTAATTGCAAATAGCTAAAAGGGGGAAGCAACCCAAGTGTCATCGAGGGATGAATGGATAAACAAATGGTGGAACAAGCATACAATGGAATCCTATTCAGCCTTAAAAAGGAAGGAAATTCTGTCATATTCTACAATGTGGATGAATCTCGAGGACATTACGCTGAGTGAAACAAGCCAGTCACAAAAAGATAAATACTGTATGATTCAACTTACATGAGGTACAAAGAGCAGTCAAATTCATCAAAACACACATTAGAATGATGACTGCCAAGAGCTTGGGGAGGGGAGAATGGGAGAGTGGTTGTTTGATGGATATAGAGTTTCAGTTGCGTAAGACAAAAAGAGTTCTGGAGATTGATTGCACAACAATGTGAATATGCTTAACACTAGTGAACTGTACACTTAAAAATGGTTAAGATGGTAAATTTTATGTTATGTGTATTTTATTACAATTAAAAATTTTTTAAATAAATAGGTATAGGAGACCCCAACTTTACTAAGCAAGACAATATATGTGTACATACACTGGTGTATGTTTGCACAAGCAGGGAGAAATGTGTCAAAGTACGTGCACCAAAAGTATTAATATTGATTATCTCTGAAGTACTAGTCTTGGAAGGGATGTGTATGTTTTGGGGAAAGGAGGAAGAACATTAAATTTTCTTTATATGCCTGCCTACTGTTTGACTTCTTAAAATGCGTATTTATTACTAGCATATGATTTTTAATTTAGTAGAGTCAGGAAACAATCCACAAGAAAAGTCATTAAGGGTTTCAGTTGGGAATATGTACATTGATAACAAAAATACTTGTTCGAGTTCTGAGGATCCTGTAACTTGCACAAACGGAACACAGAAAAGCATACTTCTTCTGATGTTGATGAATCAGGTGATAGCTCCCGTTTTGATGACACTAATGGTAGCCATTCCAAGTCAAGACGAATTGTTTACGAGATCATGGTCCTTAATTGAATGACCAGTTAGGAAGAGAATGTTCAGTTTAGATAAACTCGGCCTCAAGGTTGTCAAAGGACATTTATGACAAAGCAAGCCAGGGCAATGGTTGGCCCAAGTCTAGACTATCATGTGGCTTCCATAATGAGCCTTGGCTTGATCCAAAGGGCAAAGAAGAAACATAATGAGATTTAATTGAACAATGACCCAAGCAGTCCATTGAAAATGCTATTTATAACCTTAACAACTCAGGTATTAGCCAGTCAGAGACTGACTTCGCAATGGTGTCAAGGAAAAGTGCTAAATGTTAGGGAAATACACGGCTCTACAGGATATATAAAAGGCCAGACGTGGAAAGTGCGGCCAAAACTCAGAAACTTCTCTTAACAAGTCAACTCTCAACCTAACTCCTGACACCATGGCCTGCTGTTCCACTAGCTTCTGTGGATTTCCCATCTGTTCCACTGGTGGGACCTGTGGCTCCAGCTGCTGTCAGCCAACCTGCTGCCAAACCAGGTGTTGCCAGCCAACCTTCTGCCAGACCAGTGGCTGTGAGACTGGCTGTGGCATTGCTGGTAGCATTGGCTGTGGCCAGGAGGGAGGCAGTGGAGCTGTGAGCTGCCGCACCAGGTGGTGCCGACCTGACTGCCGCGTGGAGGGCACCTACCTGCCTCCCTGCTGTGTGGTGAGCTGCACCCCCCCGTGCTGCTGCCAGCTGCACCATGCCCAGACCTCCTGCTGCCGCCCATCCTACTGTGGACGGTCCTGCTGCCGCCTAGCCTGCTGCTGCCAGCCCACCTGCTGTGAGCCCACTTGCTGGCAGCCCACCTGCTAAAAGCCAGGTTGCTGATTTTCAACTTGAAAGTTCAACTTCCAACTCAATCCATGAAGCAATTATCTCTTCAACCACCCCTGGACACTAACAAGTTCTTGAACTTTAATTGACTTTTTCTGAGGGGTTACCAAATATTGGGACTTCATAGACTTATCTGATTCCATTCAACACTAGAAAGATCTTGATCTCTCCACTAAGGCCACCAAAATACAAATTGGACCCAAGAAATGGGAAAGCAAGTTTGCCTTGGGATTGACCTTCAGCGAGCCTCCTCTCCACAGCTCAATGCTGCCAAAGCTGAGGAAGAACCATCTGTCCTTCTCAGACACATTCACCTCCTAAACTCCACCGTCTTGCAACTTTCACTTCCTATGAGAGGGGAATAATATAGCAAGGTGTAATAAATTATACATATTTGGTACGGCAAACATATCTCTTTTTCTTCATTGAGTGTCGCAAAAAGATTCTAATCTGACTTTGATATCCCGTGGTACTCTTCTTATACCATGTTAGGATATATGATCAAATCCAGGGGAGGTTAATCCCCATAAAGAGCACAAACTAAAAATATCTGAGGGTTTACTGAGGGAAAGGTATTCCATGCTCATGGCTGGAAGAATTACTATTGTTAAAATGTCCATACCACCAAAGTAATCTACAGATTCAATGCAATCCTTATCAAAATTCCAATGGCATTTTCCAGGATATAACAAACAATCCTAAAATTTGTATGGAACCACAAAAGGCCCTGAATAGCCAAAGCAATCTTGAGAAAGAAGAACAAAGCTGGAGGCATCTCATGCTCTGATTTCAAACTACGCTACAAAGCTACAATAATCAAAACAGCATGGTACTGACCTAAAAGCAGACATATAGACAAATATGGAATAGAATAGAGAGCCCAGAATTAAGCCTCACATATGTGGTCAAAAGATCTTCAACAGAGGTGCCAAGACCATTCAATAGGAAAGGGCAATCTTTTCAACAAATGGTGTTGGGAAAACCAGATGTCCACATGCAAAAAAAAGAAGTTGGACCCTTATCTCAAAACGTCTACAAAAGTTAACTCAAAATAGATCAAAGGCTTACATATAAAAGCGAAAACTATAAAACTCGTTAAAGAAAACACAGAGGAAAATCTTCATGATATTGGATTTGGTAATGATGTCTTGGATATGACACCAAAAGAATAGACAATGAAAGTTAAAAAACAGGCAAACTGAACTACATCAAAATTAAAAACTTCTCTGCATCAAAGGACACAACAAAATGAAAAGGCAATCTACTGTATGGAAGAAGGTATTTGCAAATCGTATATCTGATGAGGGGTTAATATTCCACAATTATAAAGAACTCCTACAACTCAACAACAAAAGAAGAAGAACAACAACAACAAAAAACTGGGCAAAGGACATGAATGGACATAGCTACAAAGAAGATATACAAATGGCCAAAAAACACATGAAAAGATGCTCAGTATCACTGATCATTAGGAAAGTGCAGACCAAAACCACAGTGACATACCACCTCACATCTATTTGAATGGCTACTCTCAAAAAACTCAAAGTGTTGGCAGGGACGTGGAAAAACTGGAACCCCTGTGCACTGCTGGTGTGACTGTAAAATGATACACCCACTATGGGAAACCGTATGGCAGTTACTCAAAAAATCAAAAATAGAATTACCATATGATCCAGCAGTTCTACTCCTAGGTATATACCCGAAAGAATTGACAGCATGGTCTGGAAGAGATATTTGTACACCCATGTTCCTGGCAGCACTAATTGCAAATAGCTAAAAGGGGGAAGCAACCCAAGTGTCATCGAGGGATGAATGGATAAACAAATGGTGGAACAAGCATACAATGGAATCCTATTCAGCCTTAAAAAGGAAGGAAATTCTGTCATATTCTACAATGTGGATGAATCTCGAGGACATTACGCTAAGTGAAATAAGCCAGTCACAAAAAGATAAATACTGTATGATTCAACTTACATGAGGTACAAAGAGCAGTCAAATTCATCAAAACACACATTAGAATGATGACTGCCAAGAGCTTGGGGAGGGGAGAATGGGAGAGTGGTTGTATAATGGATATAGAGTTTCAGTTGCGTAAGACAAAAAGAGTTCTGGAGATTGATTGCACAACAATGTGAATATGCTTAACACTAGTGAACTGTACACTTAAAAATGGTTAAGATGGTAAATTTTATGTTATGTGTATTTTATTACAATTAAAAATTTTTTAAATAAATAGGTATAGGAGACCCCAACTTTACTAAGCAAGACAATATATGTGTACATACACTGGTGTATGTTTGCACAAGCAGGGAGAAATGTGTCAAAGTACGTGCACCAAAAGTATTAATATTGATTATCTCTGAAGTACTAGTCTTGGAAGGGATGTGTATGTTTTGGGGAAAGGAGGAAGAACATTAAATTTTCTTTATATGCCTGCCTACTGTTTGACTTCTTAAAACGTGTATTTATTGCTAGCATATGATTTTTAATTTAGTAGAGTCAGGAAACAATCCACAAGAAAAGTCATTAAGGGTTTCAGTTGGGAATATGTACATTGATAACAAAAATACTTGTTCGAGTTCTGAGGATCCTGTAACTTGCACAAACGGAACACAGAAAAGCATACTTCTTCTGATGTTGATGAATCAGGTGATAGCTCCCGTTTTGATGACACTAATGGTAGCCATTCCAAGTCAAGACGAATTGTTTACGAGATCATGGTCCTTAATTGAATGACCAGTTAGGAAGAGAATGTTCAGTTTAGATAAACTCTGCCTCAAGGTTGTCAAAGGACATTTATGACAAAGCAAGCCAGGGCAATGGTTGGCCCAAGTCTAGACTATCATGTGGCTTCCATAATGAGCCTTGGCTTGATCCAAAGGGCAAAGAAGAAACATAATGAGATTTAATTGAACAATGACCCAAGCAGTCCATTGAAAATGCTATTTATAACCTTAACAACTCAGGTATTAGCCAGTCAGAGACTGACTTCGCAATGGTATCAAGGAAAAATGCTAAATGTTAGGGAAATACACGGCTCTACAGGATATATAAAAGGCCAGACGTGGAAAGTGCGGCCAAAACTCAGAAACTTCTCTTAACAAGTCAACTCTCAACCTAACTCCTGACACCATGGCCTGCTGTTCCACTAGCTTCTGTGGATTTCCCATCTGTTCCACTGGTGGGACCTGTGGCTCCAGCTGCTGTCAGCCAACCTGCTGCCAAACCAGGTGTTGCCAGCCAACCTTCTGCCAGACCAGTGGCTGTGAGACTGGCTGTGGCATTGCTGGTAGCATTGGCTGTGGCCAGGAGGGAGGCAGTGGAGCTGTGAGCTGCCGCACCAGGTGGTGCCGACCTGACTGCCGCGTGGAGGGCACCTGCCTGCCTCCCTGCTGTGTGGTGAGCTGCACCCCCCCGTGCTGCTGCCAGCTGCACCATGCCCAGACCTCCTGCTGCCGCCCATCCTACTGTGGACGGTCCTGCTGCCGCCTAGCCTGCTGCTGCCAGCCCACCTGCTGTGAGCCCACTTGCTGGCAGCCCACCTGCTAAAAGCCAGGTTGCTGATTTTCAACTTGAAAGTTCAACTTCCAACTCAATCCATGAAGCAATTATCTCTTCAACCACCCCTGGACACTAACAAGTTCTTGAACTTTAATTGACTTTTTCTGAGGGGTTACCAAATATTGGGACTTCATAGACTTATCTGATTCCATTCAACACTAGAAAGATCTTGATCTCTCCACTAAGGCCACCAAAATACAAATTGGACCCAAGAAATGGGAAAGCAAGTTTGCCTTGGGATTGACCTTCAGCAAGCCTCCTCTCCACAGCTCAATGCTGCCAAAGCTGAGGAAGAACCATCTGTCCTTCTCAGACACATTCACCTCCTAAACTCCACCGTCTTGCAACTTTCACTTCCTATGAGAGGGGAATAATATAGCAAGGTCTAATAAATTATACATATTTGGTACGGCAAACATATCTCTTTTTCTTCATTGAGTGTCACCAAAAAGATTCTAATCTGACTTTGATATCCCGTGGTACTCTTCTTATACCATGTTAGGATATATGATCAAATCCAGGGGAGGTTAATCCCCATAAAGAGCACAAACTAAAAATATCTGAGGGTTTACTGAGGGAAAGGTATTCCATGCTCATGGCTGGAAGAATTACTATTGTTAAAATGTCCACACTACTTAAAGTAATCTACAGATTCAATGCAATCCTTATCAAAATTCCAATGGCATTTTCCAGGATATAACAAACAATCCTAAAATTTGTATGGAACCACAAAAGGCCCTGAATAGCCAAAGCAATCTTGAGAAAGAAGAACAAAGCTGGAGGCATCTCATGCTCTGATTCCAAACTACACTACAAAGCTACAGTAATCAAAACAGCATGGTACTGACCTAAAAGCAGACATATAGACAAATATGGAATAGAATAGAGAGCCCAGAATTAACCCTCACATGTGTGGTCAAAAGATCTTCAACAGAGGTGCCAAGACCATTCAATAGGAAAGGGCAATCTTTTCAACAAATGGTGTTGGGAAAACCAGATGTCCACATGCAAAAAAATGAAGTTGGACCCTTATCTCAAAACGTCTACAAAAGTTAACTCAAAATAGATCAAAGGCTTACATATAAAAGCAAAAACTATAAAACTCGTTAAAGAAAACACAGAGGAAAATCTTCATGATATTGGATTTGGTAATGATGTCTTGGATATGACACCAAAAGAATAGACAATGAAAGTTAAGAAACAGGCAAACTGAACTAATTCAAAATTAAAAACTTCTCTGCATCAAAGGACACAACAAAATGAAAAGGCAATCTACTGTATGGGAGAAGGTATTTGCAAATCGTATATCTGATGAGGGGTTAATATTCCACAATATATAAAGAACTCCTACAACTCAACAACAAAACAAGAACAACAACAACAAAAAAAAACTGGGCAAAGGACATGAATGGACATATCGACGAAGAAGATATACAAATGGCCCAAAAACACATGAAAAGATGTTCAGTATCACTGATCATTAGGAAAGTGCAGACCAAAACCACAGTGTCATACCACCTCACATCCATTTGAATGGCTACTCTCAAAAAACTCAAAGTGTTGGCAAGGACGTGGAAAACTTGGAACCCCTGTGCACTGCTGGTGTGACTGTAAAATGATACTCCCACTATGGGAAACCGTATGGCAGTTACTCAAAAAATCAAAAATAGAATTACCATATGATCCAGCAGTTCTACTCCTAGGTGTATACCCGAAAGAATTGACAGCATGGTCTGGAAGAGATATTTGTACACCCATGTTCCTGGCAGCACTAATTGCAAATAGCTAAAAGGGGGAAGCAACCCAAGTGTCATCGAGGGATGAATGGATAAACAAATGGTGGAACAAGCATACAATGGAATCCTATTCAGCCTTAAAAAGGAAGGAAATTCTGTCATATTCTACAATGTGGATGAATCTCGAGGACATTACGCTGAGTGAAATAAGCCAGTCACAAAAAGATAAATACTGTATGATTCAACTTACATGAGGTACAAAGAGCAGTCAAATTCATCAAAACACACATTAGAATGATGACTGCCAAGAGCTTGGGGAGGGGAGAATGGGAGAGTGGTTGTTTGATGGATATAGAGTTTCAGTTGCGTAAGACAAAAAGAGTTCTGGAGATTGATTGCACAACAATGTGAATATGCTTAACACTAGTGAACTGTACACTTAAAAATGGTTAAGATGGTAAATTTTATGTTATGTGTATTTTATTACAATTAAAAATTTTTTAAATAAATAGGTATAGGAGACCCCAACTTTACTAAGCAAGACAATATATGTGTACATACACTGGTGTATGTTTGCACAAGCAGGGAGAAATGTGTCAAAGTACGTGCACCAAAAGTATTAATATTGATTATCTCTGAAGTACTAGTCTTGGAAGGGATGTGTATGTTTTGGGGAAAGGAGGAAGAACATTAAATTTTCTTTATATGCC
Organism: Eubalaena glacialis; assembly: GCF_028564815.1. Classification (NCBI taxonomy): domain Eukaryota; kingdom Metazoa; phylum Chordata; class Mammalia; order Artiodactyla; family Balaenidae; genus Eubalaena; species Eubalaena glacialis. The sequence continues at coordinate 43,823,735 of NC_083734.1, forward strand.
TGCCTACTGTTTGACTTCTTAAAATGCATATTTATTACTAGCATATGATTTTTAATTTAGTAGAGTCAGGAAACAATCCACAAGAAAAGTCATTAAGGGTTTCAGTTGGGAATATGTACATTGATAACAAAAATACTTGTTCGAGTTCTGAGGATCCTGTAACTTGCACAAACGGAACACAGAAAAGCATACTTCTTCTGATGTTGATGAATCAGGTGATAGCTCACGTTTTGATGACACTAATGGTAGCCATTCCAAGTCAAGACGAATTGTTTACGAGATCATGGTCCTTAATTGAATGACCAGTTAGGAAGAGAATGTTCAGTTTAGATAAACTCGGCCTCAAGGTTGTCAAAGGACATTTATGACAAAGCAAGCCAGGGCAATGGTTGGCCCAAGTCTAGACTATCATGTGGCTTCCATAATGAGCCTTGGCTTGATCCAAAGGGCAAAGAAGAAACATAATGAGATTTAATTGAACAATGACCCAAGCAGTCCATTGAAAATGCTATTTATAACCTTAACAACTCAGGTATTAGCCAGTCAGAGACTGACTTCGCAATGGTATCAAGGAAAAATGCTAAATGTTAGGGAAATACACGGCTCTACAGGATATATAAAAGGCCAGACGTGGAAAGTGCGGCCAAAACTCAGAAACTTCTCTTAACAAGTCAACTCTCAACCTAACTCCTGACACCATGGCCTGCTGTTCCACTAGCTTCTGTGGATTTCCCATCTGTTCCACTGGTGGGACCTGTGGCTCCAGCTGCTGTCAGCCAACCTGCTGCCAAACCAGGTGTTGCCAGCCAACCTTCTGCCAGACCAGTGGCTGTGAGACTGGCTGTGGCATTGCTGGTAGCATTGGCTGTGGCCAGGAGGGAGGCAGTGGAGCTGTGAGCTGCCGCACCAGGTGGTGCCGACCTGACTGCCGCGTGGAGGGCACCTGCCTGCCTCCCTGCTGTGTGGTGAGCTGCACCCCCCCGTGCTGCTGCCAGCTGCACCATGCCCAGACCTCCTGCTGCCGCCCATCCTACTGTGGACGGTCCTGCTGCCGCCTAGCCTGCTGCTGCCAGCCCACCTGCTGTGAGCCCACTTGCTGGCAGCCCACCTGCTAAAAGCCAGGTTGCTGATTTTCAACTTGAAAGTTCAACTTCCAACTCAATCCATGAAGCAATTATCTCTTCAACCACCCCTGGACACTAACAAGTTCTTGAACTTTAATTGACTTTTTCTGAGGGGTTACCAAATATTGGGACTTCATAGACTTATCTGATTCCATTCAACACTAGAAAGATCTTGATCTCTCCACTAAGGCCACCAAAATACAAATTGGACCCAAGAAATGGGAAAGCAAGTTTGCCTTGGGATTGACCTTCAGCGAGCCTCCTCTCCACAGCTCAATGCTGCCAAAGCTGAGGAAGAACCATCTGTCCTTCTCAGACACATTCACCTCCTAAACTCCACCGTCTTGCAACTTTCACTTCCTATGAGAGGGGAATAATATACCAAGGTCTAATAAATTATACATATTTGGTACGGCAAACATATCTCTTTTTCTTCATTGAGTGTCACCAAAAAGATTCTAATCTGACTTTGATATCCCGTGGTACTCTTCTTATACCATGTTAGGATATATGATCAAATCCAGGGGAGGTTAATCCCCATAAAGAGCACAAACTAAAAATATCTGAGGGTTTACTGAGGGAAAGGTATTCCATGCTCATGGCTGGAAGAATTACTATTGTTAAAATGTCCACACTACTTAAAGTAATCTACAGATTCAATGCAATCCTTATCAAAATTCCAATGGCATTTTCCAGGATATAACAAACAATCCTAAAATTTGTATGGAACCACAAAAGGCCCTGAATAGCCAAAGCAATCTTGAGAAAGAAGAACAAAGCTGGAGGCATCTCATGCTCTGATTTCAAACTACACTACAAAGTTACAGTAATCAAAACAGCATGGTACTGACCTAAAAGCAGACATATAGACAAATATGGAATAGAATAGAGAGCCCAGAATTAACCCTCACATATGTGGTCAAAAGATCTTCAACAGAGGTGCCAAGACCATTCAATAGGAAAGGGCAATCTTGTCAACAAATGGTGTTGGGAAAACCAGATGTCCACATGCAAAAAAATGAAGTTGGACCCTTATCTCAAAACGTCTACAAAAGTTAATTCAAAATAGATCAAAGGCTTACATATAAAAGCGAAAACTATAAAACTCGTTAAAGAAAACACAGAGGAAAATCTTCATGATATTGGATTTGGTAATGATGTCTTGGATATGACACCAAAAGAATAGACAATGAAAGTTAAGAAACAGGCAAACTGAACTAATTCAAAATTAAAAACTTCTCTGCATCAAAGGACACAACAAAATGAAAAGGCAATCTACTGTATGGGAGAAGGTATTTGCAAATCGTATATCTGATGAGGGGTTAATATTCCACAATATATAAAGAACTCCTACAACTCAACAACAAAACAAGAACAACAACAACAACAAAAAACTGGGCAAAGGACATGAATGGACATATCCCCAAAGAAGATATACAAATGGCCAAGAAACACATGAAAAGACGCTCAGTATCACTGATCATTAGGAAAGTGCAGACCAAAACCACAGTGACATACCACCTCACATCTATTTGAATGGCTACTCTCAAAAAACTCAAAGTGTTGGCAGGGACGTGGAAAAATTGGAACCCCTGTGCACTGCTGGTGTGACTGTAAAATGACACACCCACTATGGGAAACCGTATGGCAGTTACTCAAAAAATCAAAAATAGAATTACCATATGATCCAGCAGTTCTACTCCTAGGTATATACCCGAAAGAATTGACAGCATGGTCTGGAAGAGATATTTGTACACCCATGTTCCTGGCAGCACTAATTGCAAATAGCTAAAAGGGGGAAGCAACCCAAGTGTCATCGAGGGATGAATGGATAAACAAATGGTGGAATAAGCATACAATGGAATCCTATTCAGCCTTAAAAAGGAAGGAAATTCTGTCATATTCTACAATGTGGATGAATCTCGAGGACATTACGCTAAGTGAAATAAGCCAGTCACAAAAAGATAAATACTGTATGATTCAACTTACATGAGGTACAAAGAGCAGTCAAATTCATCAAAACACACATTAGAATGATGACTGCCAAGAGCTTGGGGAGGGGAGAATGGGAGAGTGGTTGTATAATGGATATAGAGTTTCAGTTGCGTAAGACAAAAAGAGTTCTGGAGATTGATTGCACAACAATGTGAATATGCTTAACACTAGTGAACTGTACACTTAAAAATGGTTAAGATGGTAAATTTTATGTTATGTGTATTTTATTACAATTAAAAATTTTTTAAATAAATAGGTATAGGAGACCCCAACTTTACTAAGCAAGACAATATATGTGTACATACACTGGTGTATGTTTGCACAAGCAGGGAGAAATGTGTCAAAGTACGTGCACCAAAAGTATTAATATTGATTATCTCTGAAGTACTAGTCTTGGAAGGGATGTGTATGTTTTGGGGAAAGGAGGAAGAACATTAAATTTTCTTTATATGCCTGCCTACTGTTTGACTTCTTAAAACGTGTATTTATTGCTAGCATATGATTTTTAATTTAGTAGAGTCAGGAAACAATCCACAAGAAAAGTCATTAAGGGTTTCAGTTGGGAATATGTACATTGATAACAAAAATACTTGTTCGAGTTCTGAGGATCCTGTAACTTGCACAAACGGAACACAGAAAAGCATACTTCTTCTGATGTTGATGAATCAGGTGATAGCTCACGTTTTGATGACACTAATGGTAGCCATTCCAAGTCAAGACGAATTGTTTACGAGATCATGGTCCTTAATTGAATGACCAGTTAGGAAGAGAATGTTCAGTTTAGATAAACTCGGCCTCAAGGTTGTCAAAGGACATTTATGACAAAGCAAGCCAGGGCAATGGTTGGCCCAAGTCTAGACTATCATGTGGCTTCCATAATGAGCCTTGGCTTGATCCAAAGGGCAAAGAAGAAACATAATGAGATTTAATTGAACAATGACCCAAGCAGTCCATTGAAAATGCTATTTATAACCTTAACAACTCAGGTATTAGCCAGTCAGAGACTGACTTCGCAATGGTATCAAGGAAAAATGCTAAATGTTAGGGAAATACACGGCTCTACAGGATATATAAAAGGCCAGACGTGGAAAGTGCGGCCAAAACTCAGAAACTTCTCTTAACAAGTCAACTCTCAACCTAACTCCTGACACCATGGCCTGCTGTTCCACTAGCTTCTGTGGATTTCCCATCTGTTCCACTGGTGGGACCTGTGGCTCCAGCTGCTGTCAGCCAACCTGCTGCCAAACCAGGTGTTGCCAGCCAACCTTCTGCCAGACCAGTGGCTGTGAGACTGGCTGTGGCATTGCTGGTAGCATTGGCTGTGGCCAGGAGGGAGGCAGTGGAGCTGTGAGCTGCCGCACCAGGTGGTGCCGACCTGACTGCCGCGTGGAGGGCACCTGCCTGCCTCCCTGCTGTGTGGTGAGCTGCACCCCCCCGTGCTGCTGCCAGCTGCACCATGCCCAGACCTCCTGCTGCCGCCCATCCTACTGTGGACGGTCCTGCTGCCGCCTAGCCTGCTGCTGCCAGCCCACCTGCTGTGAGCCCACTTGCTGGCAGCCCACCTGCTAAAAGCCAGGTTGCTGATTTTCAACTTGAAAGTTCAACTTCCAACTCAATCCATGAAGCAATTATCTCTTCAACCACCCCTGGACACTAACAAGTTCTTGAACTTTAATTGACTTTTTCTGAGGGGTTACCAAATATTGGGACTTCATAGACTTATCTGATTCCATTCAACACTAGAAAGATCTTGATCTCTCCACTAAGGCCACCAAAATACAAATTGGACCCAAGAAATGGGAAAGCAAGTTTGCCTTGGGATTCACCTTCAGCGAGCCTCCTCTCCACAGCTCAATGCTGCCAAAGCTGAGGAAGAACCATCTGTCCTTCTCAGACACATTCACCTCCTAAACTCCACCGTCTTGCAACTTTCACTTCCTATGAGAGGGGAATAATATAGCAAGGTCTAATAAATTATACATATTTGGTACGGCAAACATATCTCTTTTTCTTCATTGAGTGTCACCAAAAAGATTCTAATCTGACTTTGATATCCCGTGGTACTCTTCTTATACCATGTTAGGATATATGATCAAATCCAGGGGAGGTTAATCCCCATAAAGAGCACAAACTAAAAATATCTGAGGGTTTACTGAGGGAAAGGTATTCCATGCTCATGGCTGGAAGAATTACTATTGTTAAAATGTCCACACTACTTAAAGTAATCTACAGATTCAATGCAATCCTTATCAAAATTCCAATGGCATTTTCCAGGATATAACAAACAATCCTAAAATTTGTATGGAACCACAAAAGGCCCTGAATAGCCAAAGCAATCTTGAGAAAGAAGAACAAAGCTGGAGGCATCTCATGCTCTGATTCCAAACTACACTACAAAGCTACAGTAATCAAAACAGCATGGTACTGACCTAAAAGCAGACATATAGACAAATATGGAATAGAATAGAGAGCCCAGAATTAACCCTCACATGTGTGGTCAAAAGATCTTCAACAGAGGTGCCAAGACCATTCAATAGGAAAGGGCAATCTTTTCAACAAATGGTGTTGGGAAAACCAGATGTCCACATGCAAAAAAATGAAGTTGGACCCTTATCTCAAAACGTCTACAAAAGTTAACTCAAAATAGATCAAAGGCTTACATATAAAAGCGAAAACTATAAAACTCGTTAAAGAAAACACAGAGGAAAATCTTCATGATATTGGATTTGGTAATGATGTCTTGGATATGACACCAAAAGAATAGACAATGAAAGTTAAGAAACAGGCAAACTGAACTAATTCAAAATTAAAAACTTCTCTGCATCAAAGGACACAACAAAATGAAAAGGCAATCTACTGTATGGGAGAAGGTATTTGCAAATCGTATATCTGATGAGGGGTTAATATTCCACAATATATAAAGAACTCCTACAACTCAACAACAAAACAAGAACAACAACAACAAAAAAAAACTGGGCAAAGGACATGAATGGACATATTGACGAAGAAGATATACAAATGGCCCAAAAACACATGAAAAGATGTTCAGTATCACTGATCATTAGGAAAGTGCAGACCAAAACCACAGTGTCATACCACCTCACATCCATTTGAATGGCTACTCTCAAAAAACTCAAAGTGTTGGCAAGGACGTGGAAAACTTGGAACCCCTGTGCACTGCTGGTGTGACTGTAAAATGATACTCCCACTATGGGAAACCGTATGGCAGTTACTCAAAAAATCAAAAATAGAATTACCATATGATCCAGCAGTTCTACTCCTAGGTGTATACCCGAAAGAATTGACAGCATGGTCTGGAAGAGATATTTGTACACCCATGTTCCTGGCAGCACTAATTGCAAATAGCTAAAAGGGGGAAGCAACCCAAGTGTCATCGAGGGATGAATGGATAAACAAATGGTGGAACAAGCATACAATGGAATCCTATTCAGCCTTAAAAAGGAAGGAAATTCTGTCATATTCTACAATGTGGATGAATCTCGAGGACATTACGCTGAGTGAAATAAGCCAGTCACAAAAAGATAAATACTGTATGATTCAACTTACATGAGGTACAAAGAGCAGTCAAATTCATCAAAACACACATTAGAATGATGACTGCCAAGAGCTTGGGGAGGGGAGAATGGGAGAGTGGTTGTTTGATGGATATAGAGTTTCAGTTGCGTAAGACAAAAAGAGTTCTGGAGATTGATTGCACAACAATGTGAATATGCTTAACACTAGTGAACTGTACACTTAAAAATGGTTAAGATGGTAAATTTTATGTTATGTGTATTTTATTACAATTAAAAATTTTTTAAATAAATAGGTATAGGAGACCCCAACTTTACTAAGCAAGACAATATATGTGTACATACACTGGTGTATGTTTGCACAAGCAGGGAGAAATGTGTCAAAGTACGTGCACCAAAAGTATTAATATTGATTATCTCTGAAGTACTAGTCTTGGAAGGGATGTGTATGTTTTGGGGAAAGGAGGAAGAACATTAAATTTTCTTTATATGCCTGCCTACTGTTTGACTTCTTAAAATGCGTATTTATTACTAGCATATGATTTTTAATTTAGTAGAGTCAGGAAACAATCCACAAGAAAAGTCATTAAGGGTTTCAGTTGGGAATATGTACATTGATAACAAAAATACTTGTTCGAGTTCTGAGGATCCTGTAACTTGCACAAACGGAACACAGAAAAGCATACTTCTTCTGATGTTGATGAATCAGGTGATAGCTCACGTTTTGATGACACTAATGGTAGCCATTCCAAGTCAAGACGAATTGTTTACGAGATCATGGTCCTTAATTGAATGACCAGTTAGGAAGAGAATGTTCAGTTTAGATAAACTCGGCCTCAAGGTTGTCAAAGGACATTTATGACAAAGCAAGCCAGGGCAATGGTTGGCCCAAGTCTAGACTATCATGTGGCTTCCATAATGAGCCTTGGCTTGATCCAAAGGGCAAAGAAGAAACATAATGAGATTTAATTGAACAATGACCCAAGCAGTCCATTGAAAATGCTATTTATAACCTTAACAACTCAGGTATTAGCCAGTCAGAGACTGACTTCGCAATGGTATCAAGGAAAAATGCTAAATGTTAGGGAAATACACGGCTCTACAGGATATATAAAAGGCCAGACGTGGAAAGTGCGGCCAAAACTCAGAAACTTCTCTTAACAAGTCAACTCTCAACCTAACTCCTGACACCATGGCCTGCTGTTCCACTAGCTTCTGTGGATTTCCCATCTGTTCCACTGGTGGGACCTGTGGCTCCAGCTGCTGTCAGCCAACCTGCTGCCAAACCAGGTGTTGCCAGCCAACCTTCTGCCAGACCAGTGGCTGTGAGACTGGCTGTGGCATTGCTGGTAGCATTGGCTGTGGCCAGGAGGGAGGCAGTGGAGCTGTGAGCTGCCGCACCAGGTGGTGCCGACCTGACTGCCGCGTGGAGGGCACCTGCCTGCCTCCCTGCTGTGTGGTGAGCTGCACCCCCCCGTGCTGCTGCCAGCTGCACCATGCCCAGACCTCCTGCTGCCGCCCATCCTACTGTGGACGGTCCTGCTGCCGCCTAGCCTGCTGCTGCCAGCCCACCTGCTGTGAGCCCACTTGCTGGCAGCCCACCTGCTAAAAGCCAGGTTGCTGATTTTCAACTTGAAAGTTCAACTTCCAACTCAATCCATGAAGCAATTATCTCTTCAACCACCCCTGGACACTAACAAGTTCTTGAACTTTAATTGACTTTTTCTGAGGGGTTACCAAATATTGGGACTTCATAGACTTATCTGATTCCATTCAACACTAGAAAGATCTTGATCTCTCCACTAAGGCCACCAAAATACAAATTGGACCCAAGAAATGGGAAAGCAAGTTTGCCTTGGGATTGACCTTCAGCGAGCCTCCTCTCCACAGCTCAATGCTGCCAAAGCTGAGGAAGAACCATCTGTCCTTCTCAGACACATTCACCTCCTAAACTCCACCGTCTTGCAACTTTCACTTCCTATGAGAGGGGAATAATATAGCAAGGTCTAATAAATTATACATATTTGGTACGGCAAACATATCTCTTTTTCTTCATTGAGTGTCACCAAAAAGATTCTAATCTGACTTTGATATCCCGTGGTACTCTTCTTATACCATGTTAGGATATATGATCAAATCCAGGGGAGGTTAATCCCCATAAAGAGCACAAACTAAAAATATCTGAGGGTTTACTGAGGGAAAGGTATTCCATGCTCATGGCTGGAAGAATTACTATTGTTAAAATGTCCACACTACTTAAAGTAATCTACAGATTCAATGCAATCCTTATCAAAATTCCAATGGCATTTTCCAGGATATAACAAACAATCCTAAAATTTGTATGGAACCACAAAAGGCCCTGAATAGCCAAAGCAATCTTGAGAAAGAAGAACAAAGCTGGAGGCATCTCATGCTCTGATTTCAAACTACACTACAAAGCTACAGTAATCAAAACAGCATGGTACTGACCTAAAAGCAGACATATAGACAAATATGGAATAGAATAGAGAGCCCAGAATTAAGCCTCACATATGTGGTCAAAAGATCTTCAACAGAGGTGCCAAGACCATTCAATAGGAAAGGGCAATCTTTTCAACAAATGGTGTTGGGAAAACCAGATGTCCACATGCAAAAAAATGAAGTTGGACCCTTATCTCAAAACGTCTACAAAAGTTAACTCAAAATAGATCAAAGGCTTACATATAAAAGCGAAAACTATAAAACTCGTTAAAGAAAACACTGAGGAAAATCTTCATGATATTGGATTTGGTAATGATGTCTTGGATATGACACCAAAAGAATAGACAATGAAAGTTAAGAAACAGGCAAACTGAACTAATTCAAAATTAAAAACTTCTCTGCATCAAAGGACACAACAAAATGAAAAGGCAATCTACTGTATGGGAGAAGGTATTTGCAAATCGTATATCTGATGAGGGGTTAATATTCCACAATATATAAAGAACTCCTACAACTCAACAACAAAACAAGAACAACAACAACAAAAAAAAACTGGGCAAAGGACATGAATGGACATATCGACGAAGAAGATATACAAATGGCCCAAAAACACATGAAAAGATGTTCAGTATCACTGATCATTAGGAAAGTGCAGACCAAAACCACAGTGACATACCACCTCACATCCATTTGAATGGCTACTCTCAAAAAACTCAAAGTGTTGGCAAGGACGTGGAAAACTTGGAACCCCTGTGCACTGCTGGTGTGACTGTAAAATGATACTCCCACTATGGGAAACCGTATGGCAGTTACTCAAAAAATCAAAAATAGAATTACCATATGATCCAGCAGTTCTACTCCTAGGTGTATACCCGAAAGAATTGACAGCATGGTCTGGAAGAGATATTTGTACACCCATGTTCCTGGCAGCACTAATTGCAAATAGCTAAAAGGGGGAAGCAACCCAAGTGTCATCGAGGGATGAATGGATAAACAAATGGTGGAACAAGCATACAATGGAATCCTATTCAGCCTTAAAAAGGAAGGAAATTCTGTCATATTCTACAATGTGGATGAATCTCGAGGACATTACGCTGAGTGAAATAAGCCAGTCACAAAAAGATAAATACTGTATGATTCAACTTACATGAGGTACAAAGAGCAGTCAAATTCATCAAAACACACATTAGAATGATGACTGCCAAGAGCTTGGGGAGGGGAGAATGGGAGAGTGGTTGTTTGATGGATATAGAGTTTCAGTTGCGTAAGACAAAAAGAGTTCTGGAGATTGATTGCACAACAATGTGAATATGCTTAACACTAGTGAACTGTACACTTAAAAATGGTTAAGATGGTAAATTTTATGTTATGTGTATTTTATTACAATTAAAAATTTTTTAAATAAATAGGTATAGGAGACCCCAACTTTACTAAGCAAGACAATATATGTGTACATACACTGGTGTATGTTTGCACAAGCAGGGAGAAATGTGTCAAAGTACGTGCACCAAAAGTATTAATATTGATTATCTCTGAAGTACTAGTCTTGGAAGGGATGTGTATGTTTTGGGGAAAGGAGGAAGAACATTAAATTTTCTTTATATGCCTGCCTACTGTTTGACTTCTTAAAATGCGTATTTATTACTAGCATATGATTTTTAATTTAGTAGAGTCAGGAAACAATCCACAAGAAAAGTCATTAAGGGTTTCAGTTGGGAATATGTACATTGATAACAAAAATACTTGTTCGAGTTCTGAGGATCCTGTAACTTGCACAAACGGAACACAGAAAAGCATACTTCTTCTGATGTTGATGAATCAGGTGATAGCTCACGTTTTGATGACACTAATGGTAGCCATTCCAAGTCAAGACGAATTGTTTACGAGATCATGGTCCTTAATTGAATGACCAGTTAGGAAGAGAATGTTCAGTTTAGATAAACTCGGCCTCAAGGTTGTCAAAGGACATTTATGACAAAGCAAGCCAGGGCAATGGTTGGCCCAAGTCTAGACTATCATGTGGCTTCCATAATGAGCCTTGGCTTGATCCAAAGGGCAAAGAAGAAACATAATGAGATTTAATTGAACAATGACCCAAGCAGTCCATTGAAAATGCTATTTATAACCTTAACAACTCAGGTATTAGCCAGTCAGAGACTGACTTCGCAATGGTATCAAGGAAAAATGCTAAATGTTAGGGAAATACACGGCTCTACAGGATATATAAAAGGCCAGACGTGGAAAGTGCGGCCAAAACTCAGAAACTTCTCTTAACAAGTCAACTCTCAACCTAACTCCTGACACCATGGCCTGCTGTTCCACTAGCTTCTGTGGATTTCCCATCTGTTCCACTGGTGGGACCTGTGGCTCCAGCTGCTGTCAGCCAACCTGCTGCCAAACCAGGTGTTGCCAGCCAACCTTCTGCCAGACCAGTGGCTGTGAGACTGGCTGTGGCATTGCTGGTAGCATTGGCTGTGGCCAGGAGGGAGGCAGTGGAGCTGTGAGCTGCCGCACCAGGTGGTGCCGACCTGACTGCCGCGTGGAGGGCACCTGCCTGCCTCCCTGCTGTGTGGTGAGCTGCACCCCCCCGTGCTGCTGCCAGCTGCACCATGCCCAGACCTCCTGCTGCCGCCCATCCTACTGTGGACGGTCCTGCTGCCGCCTAGCCTGCTGCTGCCAGCCCACCTGCTGTGAGCCCACTTGCTGGCAGCCCACCTGCTAAAAGCCAGGTTGCTGATTTTCAACTTGAAAGTTCAACTTCCAACTCAATCCATGAAGCAATTATCTCTTCAACCACCCCTGGACACTAACAAGTTCTTGAACTTTAATTGACTTTTTCTGAGGGGTTACCAAATATTGGGACTTCATAGACTTATCTGATTCCATTCAACACTAGAAAGATCTTGATCTCTCCACTAAGGCCACCAAAATACAAATTGGACCCAAGAAATGGGAAAGCAAGTTTGCCTTGGGATTGACCTTCAGCGAGCCTCCTCTCCACAGCTCAATGCTGCCAAAGCTGAGGAAGAACCATCTGTCCTTCTCAGACACATTCACCTCCTAAACTCCACCGTCTTGCAACTTTCACTTCCTATGAGAGGGGAATAATATAGCAAGGTCTAATAAATTATACATATTTGGTACGGCAAACATATCTCTTTTTCTTCATTGAGTGTCACCAAAAAGATTCTAATCTGACTTTGATATCCCGTGGTACTCTTCTTATACCATGTTAGGATATATGATCAAATCCAGGGGAGGTTAATCCCCATAAAGAGCACAAACTAAAAATATCTGAGGGTTTACTGAGGGAAAGGTATTCCATGCTCATGGCTGGAAGAATTACTATTGTTAAAATGTCCACACTACTTAAAGTAATCTACAGATTCAATGCAATCCTTATCAAAATTCCAATGGCATTTTCCAGGATATAACAAACAATCCTAAAATTTGTATGGAACCACAAAAGGCCCTGAATAGCCAAAGCAATCTTGAGAAAGAAGAACAAAGCTGGAGGCATCTCATGCTCTGATTTCAAACTACACTACAAAGCTACAGTAATCAAAACAGCATGGTACTGACCTAAAAGCAGACATATAGACAAATATGGAATAGAATAGAGAGCCCAGAATTAAGCCTCACATATGTGGTCAAAAGATCTTCAACAGAGGTGCCAAGACCATTCAATAGGAAAGGGCAATCTTTTCAACAAATGGTGTTGGGAAAACCAGATGTCCACATGCAAAAAAATGAAGTTGGACCCTTATCTCAAAACGTCTACAAAAGTTAACTCAAAATAGATCAAAGGCTTACATATAAAAGCGAAAACTATAAAACTCGTTAAAGAAAACACTGAGGAAAATCTTCATGATATTGGATTTGGTAATGATGTCTTGGATATGACACCAAAAGAATAGACAATGAAAGTTAAGAAACAGGCAAACTGAACTAATTCAAAATTAAAAACTTCTCTGCATCAAAGGACACAACAAAATGAAAAGGCAATCTACTGTATGGGAGAAGGTATTTGCAAATCGTATATCTGATGAGGGGTTAATATTCCACAATATATAAAGAACTCTTACAACTCAACAACAAAACAAGAACAACAACAACAACAAAAAACTGGGCAAAGGACATGAATGGACATATCCCCAAAGAAGATATAGAAAAGGCCAAGAAACACATGAAAAGACGCTCAGTATCACTGATCATTAGGAAAGTGCAGACCAAAACCACAGTGACATACCACCTCACATCTATTTGAATGGCTACTCTCAAAAAACTCAAAGTGTTGGCAGGGACGTGGAAAAATTGGAACCCCTGTGCACTGCTGGTGTGACTGTAAAATGACACACCCACTATGGGAAACCGTATGGCAGTTACTCAAAAAATCAAAAATAGAATTACCATATGATCCAGCAGTTCTACTCCTAGGTATATACCCGAAAGAATTGACAGCATGGTCTGGAAGAGATATTTGTACACCCATGTTCCTGGCAGCACTAATTGCAAATAGCTAAAAGGGGGAAGCAACCCAAGTGTCATCGAGGGATGAATGGATAAACAAATGGTGGAACAAGCATACAATGGAATCCTATTCAGCCTTAAAAAGGAAGGAAATTCTGTCATATTCTACAATGTGGATGAATCTCGAGGACATTACGCTAAGTGAAATAAGCCAGTCACAAAAAGATAAATACTGTATGATTCAACTTACATGAGGTACAAAGAGCAGTCAAATTCATCAAAACACACATTAGAATGATGACTGCCAAGAGCTTGGGGAGGGGAGAATGGGAGAGTGGTTGTATAATGGATATAGAGTTTCAGTTGCGTAAGACAAAAAGAGTTCTGGAGATTGATTGCACAACAATGTGAATATGCTTAACACTAGTGAACTGTACACTTAAAAATGGTTAAGATGGTAAATTTTATGTTATGTGTATTTTATTACAATTAAAAATTTTTTAAATAAATAGGTATAGGAGACCCCAACTTTACTAAGCAAGACAATATATGTGTACATACACTGGTGTATGTTTGCACAAGCAGGGAGAAATGTGTCAAAGTACGTGCACCAAAAGTATTAATATTGATTATCTCTGAAGTACTAGTCTTGGAAGGGATGTGTATGTTTTGGGGAAAGGAGGAAGAACATTAAATTTTCTTTATATGCCTGCCTACTGTTTGACTTCTAAAAACGTGTATTTATTGCTAGCATATGATTTTTAATTTAGTAGAGTCAGGAAACAATCCACAAGAAAAGTCATTAAGGGTTTCAGTTGGGAATATGTACATTGATAACAAAAATACTTGTTCGAGTTCTGAGGATCCTGTAACTTGCACAAACGGAACACAGAAAAGCATACTTCTTCTGATGTTGATGAATCAGGTGATAGCTCCCGTTTTGATGACACTAATGGTAGCCATTCCAAGTCAAGACGAATTGTTTACGAGATCATGGTCCTTAATTGAATGACCAGTTAGGAAGAGAATGTTCAGTTTAGATAAACTCGGCCTCAAGGTTGTCAAAGGACATTTATGACAAAGCAAGCCAGGGCAATGGTTGGCCCAAGTCTAGACTATCATGTGGCTTCCATAATGAGCCTTGGCTTGATCCAAAGGGCAAAGAAGAAACATAATGAGATTTAATTGAACAATGACCCAAGCAGTCCATTGAAAATGCTATTTATAACCTTAACAACTCAGGTATTAGCCAGTCAGAGACTGACTTCGCAATGGTATCAAGGAAAAATGCTAAATGTTAGGGAAATACACGGCTCTACAGGATATATAAAAGGCCAGACGTGGAAAGTGCGGCCAAAACTCAGAAACTTCTCTTAACAAGTCAACTCTCAACCTAACTCCTGACACCATGGCCTGCTGTTCCACTAGCTTCTGTGGATTTCCCATCTGTTCCACTGGTGGGACCTGTGGCTCCAGCTGCTGTCAGCCAACCTGCTGCCAAACCAGGTGTTGCCAGCCAACCTTCTGCCAGACCAGTGGCTGTGAGACTGGCTGTGGCATTGCTGGTAGCATTGGCTGTGGCCAGGAGGGAGGCAGTGGAGCTGTGAGCTGCCGCACCAGGTGGTGCCGACCTGACTGCCGCGTGGAGGGCACCTGCCTGCCTCCCTGCTGTGTGGTGAGCTGCACCCCCCCGTGCTGCTGCCAGCTGCACCATGCCCAGACCTCCTGCTGCCGCCCATCCTACTGTGGACGGTCCTGCTGCCGCCTAGCCTGCTGCTGCCAGCCCACCTGCTGTGAGCCCACTTGCTGGCAGCCCACCTGCTAAAAGCCAGGTTGCTGATTTTCAACTTGAAAGTTCAACTTCCAACTCAATCCATGAAGCAATTATCTCTTCAACCACCCCTGGACACTAACAAGTTCTTGAACTTTAATTGACTTTTTCTGAGGGGTTACCAAATATTGGGACTTCATAGACTTATCTGATTCCATTCAACACTAGAAAGATCTTGATCTCTCCACTAAGGCCACCAAAATACAAATTGGACCCAAGAAATGGGAAAGCAAGTTTGCCTTGGGATTGACCTTCAGCGAGCCTCCTCTCCACAGCTCAATGCTGCCAAAGCTGAGGAAGAACCATCTGTCCTTCTCAGACACATTCACCTCCTAAACTCCACCGTCTTGCAACTTTCACTTCCTATGAGAGGGGAATAATATAGCAAGGTCTAATAAATTATACATATTTGGTACGGCAAACATATCTCTTTTTCTTCATTGAGTGTCACCAAAAAGATTCTAATCTGACTTTGATATCCCGTGGTACTCTTCTTATACCATGTTAGGATATATGATCAAATCCAGGGGAGGTTAATCCCCATAAAGAGCACAAACTAAAAATATCTGAGGGTTTACTGAGGGAAAGGTATTCCATGCTCATGGCTGGAAGAATTACTATTGTTAAAATGTCCACACTACTTAAAGTAATCTACAGATTCAATGCAATCCTTATCAAAATTCCAATGGCATTTTCCAGGATATAACAAACAATCCTAAAATTTGTATGGAACCACAAAAGGCCCTGAATAGCCAAAGCAATCTTGAGAAAGAAGAACAAAGCTGGAGGCATCTCATGCTCTGATTCCAAACTACACTACAAAGCTACAGTAATCAAAACAGCATGGTACTGACCTAAAAGCAGACATATAGACAAATATGGAATAGAATAGAGAGCCCAAAATTAACCCTCACATGTGTGGTCAAAAGATCTTCAACAGAGGTGCCAAGACCATTCAATAGGAAAGGGCAATCTTTTCAACAAATGGTGTTGGGAAAACCAGATGTCCACATGCAAAAAAATGAAGTTGGACCCTTATCTCAAAACGTCTACAAAAGTTAACTCAAAATAGATCAAAGGCTTACATATAAAAGCGAAAACTATAAAACTCGTTAAAGAAAACACAGAGGAAAATCTTCATGATATTGGATTTGGTAATGATGTCTTGGATATGACACCAAAAGAATAGACAATGAAAGTTAAGAAACAGGCAAACTGAACTAATTCAAAATTAAAAACTTCTCTGCATCAAAGGACACAACAAAATGAAAAGGCAATCTACTGTATGGGAGAAGGTATTTGCAAATCGTATATCTGATGAGGGGTTAATATTCCACAATATATAAAGAACTCCTACAACTCAACAACAAAACAAGAACAACAACAACAAAAAAAAACTGGGCAAAGGACATGAATGGACATATCGACGAAGAAGATATACAAATGGCCCAAAAACACATGAAAAGATGTTCAGTATCACTGATCATTAGGAAAGTGCAGACCAAAACCACAGTGTCATACCACCTCACATCCATTTGAATGGCTACTCTCAAAAAACTCAAAGTGTTGGCAAGGACGTGGAAAACTTGGAACCCCTGTGCACTGCTGGTGTGACTGTAAAATGATACTCCCACTATGGGAAACCGTATGGCAGTTACTCAAAAAATCAAAAATAGAATTACCATATGATCCAGCAGTTCTACTCCTAGGTGTATACCCGAAAGAATTGACAGCATGGTCTGGAAGAGATATTTGTACACCCATGTTCCTGGCAGCACTAATTGCAAATAGCTAAAAGGGGGAAGCAACCCAAGTGTCATCGAGGGATGAATGGATAAACAAATGGTGGAACAAGCATACAATGGAATCCTATTCAGCCTTAAAAAGGAAGGAAATTCTGTCATATTCTACAATGTGGATGAATCTCGAGGACATTACGCTGAGTGAAATAAGCCAGTCACAAAAAGATAAATACTGTATGATTCAACTTACATGAGGTACAAAGAGCAGTCAAATTCATCAAAACACACATTAGAATGATGACTGCCAAGAGCTTGGGGAGGGGAGAATGGGAGAGTGGTTGTTTGATGGATATAGAGTTTCAGTTGCGTAAGACAAAAAGAGTTCTGGAGATTGATTGCACAACAATGTGAATATGCTTAACACTAGTGAACTGTACACTTAAAAATGGTTAAGATGGTAAATTTTATGTTATGTGTATTTTATTACAATTAAAAATTTTTTAAATAAATAGGTATAGGAGACCCCAACTTTACTAAGCAAGACAATATATGTGTACATACACTGGTGTATGTTTGCACAAGCAGGGAGAAATGTGTCAAAGTACGTGCACCAAAAGTATTAATATTGATTATCTCTGAAGTACTAGTCTTGGAAGGGATGTGTATGTTTTGGGGAAAGGAGGAAGAACATTAAATTTTCTTTATATGCCTGCCTACTGTTTGACTTCTTAAAATGCGTATTTATTACTAGCATATGATTTTTAATTTAGTAGAGTCAGGAAACAATCCACAAGAAAAGTCATTAAGGGTTTCAGTTGGGAATATGTACATTGATAACAAAAATACTTGTTCGAGTTCTGAGGATCCTGTAACTTGCACAAACGGAACACAGAAAAGCATACTTCTTCTGATGTTGATGAATCAGGTGATAGCTCACGTTTTGATGACACTAATGGTAGCCATTCCAAGTCAAGACGAATTGTTTACGAGATCATGGTCCTTAATTGAATGACCAGTTAGGAAGAGAATGTTCAGTTTAGATAAACTTGGCCTCAAGGTTGTCAAAGGACATTTATGACAAAGCAAGCCAGGGCAATGGTTGGCCCAAGTCTAGACTATCATGTGGCTTCCATAATGAGCCTTGGCTTGATCCAAAGGGCAAAGAAGAAACATAATGAGATTTAATTGAACAATGACCCAAGCAGTCCATTGAAAATGCTATTTATAACCTTAACAACTCAGGTATTAGCCAGTCAGAGACTGACTTCGCAATGGTATCAAGGAAAAATGCTAAATGTTAGGGAAATACACGGCTCTACAGGATATATAAAAGGCCAGACGTGGAAAGTGCGGCCAAAACTCAGAAACTTCTCTTAACAAGTCAACTCTCAACCTAACTCCTGACACCATGGCCTGCTGTTCCACTAGCTTCTGTGGATTTCCCATCTGTTCCACTGGTGGGACCTGTGGCTCCAGCTGCTGTCAGCCAACCTGCTGCCAAACCAGGTGTTGCCAGCCAACCTTCTGCCAGACCAGTGGCTGTGAGACTGGCTGTGGCATTGCTGGTAGCATTGGCTGTGGCCAGGAGGGAGGCAGTGGAGCTGTGAGCTGCCGCACCAGGTGGTGCCGACCTGACTGCCGCGTGGAGGGCACCTGCCTGCCTCCCTGCTGTGTGGTGAGCTGCACCCCCCCGTGCTGCTGCCAGCTGCACCATGCCCAGACCTCCTGCTGCCGCCCATCCTACTGTGGACGGTCCTGCTGCCGCCTAGCCTGCTGCTGCCAGCCCACCTGCTGTGAGCCCACTTGCTGGCAGCCCACCTGCTAAAAGCCAGGTTGCTGATTTTCAACTTGAAAGTTCAACTTCCAACTCAATCCATGAAGCAATTATCTCTTCAACCACCCCTGGACACTAACAAGTTCTTGAACTTTAATTGACTTTTTCTGAGGGGTTACCAAATATTGGGACTTCATAGACTTATCTGATTCCATTCAACACTAGAAAGATCTTGATCTCTCCACTAAGGCCACCAAAATACAAATTGGACCCAAGAAATGGGAAAGCAAGTTTGCCTTGGGATTGACCTTCAGCGAGCCTCCTCTCCACAGCTCAATGCTGCCAAAGCTGAGGAAGAACCATCTGTCCTTCTCAGACACATTCACCTCCTAAACTCCACCGTCTTGCAACTTTCACTTCCTATGAGAGGGGAATAATATAGCAAGGTCTAATAAATTATACATATTTGGTACGGCAAACATATCTCTTTTTCTTCATTGAGTGTCGCAAAAAGATTCTAATCTGACTTTGATATCCCGTGGTACTCTTCTTATACCATGTTAGGATATATGATCAAATCCAGGGGAGGTTAATCCCCATAAAGAGCACAAACTAAAAATATCTGAGGGTTTACTGAGGGAAAGGTATTCCATGCTCATGGCTGGAAGAATTACTATTGTTAAAATGTCCATACCACCAAAGTAATCTACAGATTCAATGCAATCCTTCTCAAAATTCCAATGGCATTTTCCAGGATATAACAAACAATCCTAAAATTTGTATGGAACCACAAAAGGCCCTGAATAGCCAAAGCAATCTTGAGAAAGAAGAACAAAGCTGGAGGCATCTCATGCTCTGATTTCAAACTACGCTACAAAGCTACAATAATCAAAACAGCATGGTACTGACCTAAAAGCAGACATATAGACAAATATGGAATAGAATAGAGAGCCCAGAATTAAGCCTCACATATGTGGTCAAAAGATCTTCAACAGAGGTGCCAAGACCATTCAATAGGAAAGGGCAATCTTTTCAACAAATGGTGTTGGGAAAACCAGATGTCCACATGCAAAAAAATGAAGTTGGACCCTTATCTCAAAACGTCTACAAAAGTTAACTCAAAATAGATCAAAGGCTTACATATAAAAGCGAAAACTATAAAACTCGTTAAAGAAAACACAGAGGAAAATCTTCATGATATTGGATTTGGTAATGATGTCTTGGATATGACACCAAAAGAATAGACAATGAAAGTTAAGAAACAGGCAAACTGAACTACATCAAAATTAAAAACTTCTCTGCATCAAAGGACACAACAAAATGAAAAGGCAATCTACTGTATGGAAGAAGGTATTTGCAAATCGTATATCTGATGAGTGGTTAATATTCCACAATATATAAAGAACTCCTACAACTCAACAACAAAAGAAGAAGAACAACAACAACAAAAAACTGGGCAAAGGACATGAATGGACATAGCTACAAAGAAGATATACAAATGGCCAAAAAACACATGAAAAGATGCTCAGTATCACTGATCATTAGGAAAGTGCAGACCAAAACCACAGTGACATACCACCTCACATCTATTTGAATGGCTACTCTCAAAAAACTCAAAGTGTTGGCAGGGACGTGGAAAAATTGGAACCCCTGTGCACTGCTGGTGTGACTGTAAAATGACACACCCACTATGGGAAACCGTATGGCAGTTACTCAAAAAATCAAAAATAGAATTACCATATGATCCAGCAGTTCTACTCCTAGGTATATACCCGAAAGAATTGACAGCATGGTCTGGAAGAGATATTTGTACACCCATGTTCCTGGCAGCACTAATTGCAAATAGCTAAAAGGGGGAAGCAACCCAAGTGTCATCGAGGGATGAATGGATAAACAAATGGTAGAACAAGCATACAATGGAATCCTATTCAGCCTTAAAAAGGAAGGAAATTCTGTCATATTCTACAATGTGGATGAATCTCGAGGACATTACGCTAAGTGAAATAAGCCAGTCACAAAAAGATAAATACTGTATGATTCAACTTACATGAGGTACAAAGAGCAGTCAAATTCATCAAAACACACATTAGAATGATGACTGCCAAGAGCTTGGGGAGGGGAGAATGGGAGAGTGGTTGTTTGATGGATATAGAGTTTCAGTTGCGTAAGACAAAAAGAGTTCTGGAGATTGATTGCACAACAATGTGAATATGCTTAACACTAGTGAACTGTACACTTAAAAATGGTTAAGATGGTAAATTTTATGTTATGTGTATTTTATTACAATTAAAAATTTTTTAAATAAATAGGTATAGGAGACCCCAACTTTACTAAGCAAGACAATATATGTGTACATACACTGGTGTATGTTTGCACAAGCAGGGAGAAATGTGTCAAAGTACGTGCACCAAAAGTATTAATATTGATTATCTCTGAAGTACTAGTCTTGGAAGGGATGTGTATGTTTTGGGGAAAGGAGGAAGAACATTAAATTTTCTTTATATGCCTGCCTACTGTTTGACTTCTTAAAACGTGTATTTATTACTAGCATATGATTTTTAATTTAGTAGAGTCAGGAAACAATCCACAAGAAAAGTCATTAAGGGTTTCAGTTGGGAATATGTACATTGATAACAAAAATACTTGTTCGAGTTCTGAGGATCCTGTAACTTGCACAAACGGAACACAGAAAAGCATACTTCTTCTGATGTTGATGAATCAGGTGATAGCTCCCGTTTTGATGACACTAATGGTAGCCATTCCAAGTCAAGACGAATTGTTTACGAGATCATGGTCCTTAATTGAATGACCAGTTAGGAAGAGAATGTTCAGTTTAGATAAACTCGGCCTCAAGGTTGTCAAAGGACATTTATGACAAAGCAAGCCAGGGCAATGGTTGGCCCAAGTCTAGACTATCATGTGGCTTCCATAATGAGCCTTGGCTTGATCCAAAGGGCAAAGAAGAAACATAATGAGATTTAATTGAACAATGACCCAAGCAGTCCATTGAAAATGCTATTTATAACCTTAACAACTCAGGTATTAGCCAGTCAGAGACTGACTTCGCAATGGTATCAAGGAAAAATGCTAAATGTTAGGGAAATACACGGCTCTACAGGATATATAAAAGGCCAGACGTGGAAAGTGCGGCCAAAACTCAGAAACTTCTCTTAACAAGTCAACTCTCAACCTAACTCCTGACACCATGGCCTGCTGTTCCACTAGCTTCTGTGGATTTCCCATCTGTTCCACTGGTGGGACCTGTGGCTCCAGCTGCTGTCAGCCAACCTGCTGCCAAACCAGGTGTTGCCAGCCAACCTTCTGCCAGACCAGTGGCTGTGAGACTGGCTGTGGCATTGCTGGTAGCATTGGCTGTGGCCAGGAGGGAGGCAGTGGAGCTGTGAGCTGCCGCACCAGGTGGTGCCGACCTGACTGCCGCGTGGAGGGCACCTGCCTGCCTCCCTGCTGTGTGGTGAGCTGCACCCCCCCGTGCTGCTGCCAGCTGCACCATGCCCAGACCTCCTGCTGCCGCCCATCCTACTGTGGACGGTCCTGCTGCCGCCTAGCCTGCTGCTGCCAGCCCACCTGCTGTGAGCCCACTTGCTGGCAGCCCACCTGCTAAAAGCCAGGTTGCTGATTTTCAACTTGAAAGTTCAACTTCCAACTCAATCCATGAAGCAATTATCTCTTCAACCACCCCTGGACACTAACAAGTTCTTGAACTTTAATTGACTTTTTCTGAGGGGTTACCAAATATTGGGACTTCATAGACTTATCTGATTCCATTCAACACTAGAAAGATCTTGATCTCTCCACTAAGGCCACCAAAATACAAATTGGACCCAAGAAATGGGAAAGCAAGTTTGCCTTGGGATTGACCTTCAGCAAGCCTCCTCTCCACAGCTCAATGCTGCCAAAGCTGAGGAAGAACCATCTGTCCTTCTCAGACACATTCACCTCCTAAACTCCACCGTCTTGCAACTTTCACTTCCTATGAGAGGGGAATAATATAGCAAGGTCTAATAAATTATACATATTTGGTACGGCAAACATATCTCTTTTTCTTCATTGAGTGTCACCAAAAAGATTCTAATCTGACTTTGATATCCCGTGGTACTCTTCTTATACCATGTTAGGATATATGATCAAATCCAGGGGAGGTTAATCCCCATAAAGAGCACAAACTAAAAATATCTGAGGGTTTACTGAGGGAAAGGTATTCCATGCTCATGGCTGGAAGAATTACTATTGTTAAAATGTCCACACTACTTAAAGTAATCTACAGATTCAATGCAATCCTTATCAAAATTCCAATGGCATTTTCCAGGATATAACAAACAATCCTAAAATTTGTATGGAACCACAAAAGGCCCTGAATAGCCAAAGCAATCTTGAGAAAGAAGAACAAAGCTGGAGGCATCTCATGCTCTGATTCCAAACTACACTACAAAGCTACAGTAATCAAAACAGCATGGTACTGACCTAAAAGCAGACATATAGACAAATATGGAATAGAATAGAGAGCCCAGAATTAACCCTCACATGTGTGGTCAAAAGATCTTCAACAGAGGTGCCAAGACCATTCAATAGGAAAGGGCAATCTTGTCAACAAATGGTGTTGGGAAAACCAGATGTCCACATGCAAAAAAATGAAGTTGGACCCTTATCTCAAAACGTCTACAAAAGTTAACTCAAAATAGATCAAAGGCTTACATATAAAAGCGAAAACTATAAAACTCGTTAAAGAAAACACAGAGGAAAATCTTCATGATATTGGATTTGGTAATGATGTCTTGGATATGACACCAAAAGAATAGACAATGAAAGTTAAGAAACAGGCAAACTGAACTAATTCAAAATTAAAAACTTCTCTGCATCAAAGGACACAACAAAATGAAAAGGCAATCTACTGTATGGGAGAAGGTATTTGCAAATCGTATATCTGATGAGGGGTTAATATTCCACAATATATAAAGAACTCTTACAACTCAACAACAAAACAAGAACAACAACAACAACAAAAAACTGGGCAAAGGACATGAATGGACATATCCCCAAAGAAGATATACAAATGGCCAAGAAACACATGAAAAGACGCTCAGTATCACTGATCATTAGGAAAGTGCAGACCAAAACCACAGTGACATACCACCTCACATCCATTTGAATGGCTACTCTCAAAAAACTCAAAGTGTTGGCAGGGACGTGGAAAAATTGGAACCCCTGTGCACTGCTGGTGTGACTGTAAAATGACACACCCACTATGGGAAACCGTATGGCAGTTACTCAAAAAATCAAAAATAGAATTACCATATGATCCAGCAGTTCTACTCCTAGGTATATACCCGAAAGAATTGACAGCATGGTCTGGAAGAGATATTTGTACACCCATGTTCCTGGCAGCACTAATTGCAAATAGCTAAAAGGGGGAAGCAACCCAAGTGTCATCGAGGGATGAATGGATAAACAAATGGTGGAACAAGCATACAATGGAATCCTATTCAGCCTTAAAAAGGAAGGAAATTCTGTCATATTCTACAATGTGGATGAATCTCGAGGACATTACGCTAAGTGAAATAAGCCAGTCACAAAAAGATAAATACTGTATGATTCAACTTACATGAGGTACAAAGAGCAGTCAAATTCATCAAAACACACATTAGAATGATGACTGCCAAGAGCTTGGGGAGGGGAGAATGGGAGAGTGGTTGTATAATGGATATAGAGTTTCAGTTGCGTAAGACAAAAAGAGTTCTGGAGATTGATTGCACAACAATGTGAATATGCTTAACACTAGTGAACTGTACACTTAAAAATGGTTAAGATGGTAAATTTTATGTTATGTGTATTTTATTACAATTAAAAATTTTTTAAATAAATAGGTATAGGAGACCCCAACTTTACTAAGCAAGACAATATATGTGTACATACACTGGTGTATGTTTGCACAAGCAGGGAGAAATGTGTCAAAGTACGTGCACCAAAAGTATTAATATTGATTATCTCTGAAGTACTAGTCTTGGAAGGGATGTGTATGTTTTGGGGAAAGGAGGAAGAACATTAAATTTTCTTTATATGCCTGCCTACTGTTTGACTTCTTAAAATGTGTATTTATTATTAGCATATGATTTTTAATTTAGTAGAGTCAGGAAACAATCCACAAGAAAAGTCATTAAGGGTTTCAGTTGGGAATATGTACATTGATAACAAAAATACTTGTTCGAGTTCTGAGGATCCTGTAACTTGCACAAACGGAACACAGAAAAGCATACTTCTTCTGATGTTGATGAATCAGGTGATAGCTCACGTTTTGATGACACTAATGGTAGCCATTCCAAGTCAAGACGAATTGTTTACGAGATCATGGTCCTTAATTGAATGACCAGTTAGGAAGAGAATGTTCAGTTTAGATAAACTCTGCCTCAAGGTTGTCAAAGGACATTTATGACAAAGCAAGCCAGGGCAATGGTTGGCCCAAGTCTAGACTATCATGTGGCTTCCATAATGAGCCTTGGCTTGATCCAAAGGGCAAAGAAGAAACATAATGAGATTTAATTGAACAATGACCCAAGCAGTCCATTGAAAATGCTATTTATAACCTTAACAACTCAGGTATTAGCCAGTCAGAGACTGACTTCGCAATGGTATCAAGGAAAAATGCTAAATGTTAGGGAAATACACGGCTCTACAGGATATATAAAAGGCCAGACGTGGAAAGTGCGGCCAAAACTCAGAAACTTCTCTTAACAAGTCAACTCTCAACCTAACTCCTGACACCATGGCCTGCTGTTCCACTAGCTTCTGTGGATTTCCCATCTGTTCCACTGGTGGGACCTGTGGCTCCAGCTGCTGTCAGCCAACCTGCTGCCAAACCAGGTGTTGCCAGCCAACCTTCTGCCAGACCAGTGGCTGTGAGACTGGCTGTGGCATTGCTGGTAGCATTGGCTGTGGCCAGGAGGGAGGCAGTGGAGCTGTGAGCTGCCGCACCAGGTGGTGCCGACCTGACTGCCGCGTGGAGGGCACCTGCCTGCCTCCCTGCTGTGTGGTGAGCTGCACCCCCCCGTGCTGCTGCCAGCTGCACCATGCCCAGACCTCCTGCTGCCGCCCATCCTACTGTGGACGGTCCTGCTGCCGCCTAGCCTGCTGCTGCCAGCCCACCTGCTGTGAGCCCACTTGCTGGCAGCCCACCTGCTAAAAGCCAGGTTGCTGATTTTCAACTTGAAAGTTCAACTTCCAACTCAATCCATGAAGCAGTTATCTCTTCAACCACCCCTGGACACTAACAAGTTCTTGAACTTTAATTGACTTTTTCTGAGGGGTTACCAAATATTGGGACTTCATAGACTTACCTGATTCCATTCAACACTAGAAAGATCTTGATCTCTCCACTAAGGCCACCAAAATACAAATTGGACCCAAGAAATGGGAAAGCAAGTTTGCCTTGGGATTGACCTTCAGCGAGCCTCCTCTCCACAGCTCAATGCTGCCAAAGCTGAGGAAGAACCATCTGTCCTTCTCAGACACATTCACCTCCTAAACTCCACCGTCTTGCAACTTTCACTTCCTATGAGAGGGGAATAATATAGCAAGGTCTAATAAATTATACATATTTGGTACGGCAAACATATCTCTTTTTCTTCATTGAGTGTCACCAAAAAGATTCTAATCTGACTTTGATATCCCGTGGTACTCTTCTTATACCATGTTAGGATATATGATCAAATCCAGGGGAGGTTAATCCCCATAAAGAGCACAAACTAAAAATATCTGAGGGTTTACTGAGGGAAAGGTATTCCATGCTCATGGCTGGAAGAATTACTATTGTTAAAATGTCCACACTACTTAAAGTAATCTACAGATTCAATGCAATCCTTATCAAAATTCCAATGGCATTTTCCAGGATATAACAAACAATCCTAAAATTTGTATGGAACCACAAAAGGCCCTGAATAGCCAAAGCAATCTTGAGAAAGAAGAACAAAGCTGAAGGCATCTCATGCTCTGATTCCAAACTACACTACAAAGCTACAGTAATCAAAACAGCATGGTACTGACCTAAAAGCAGACATATAGACAAATATGGAATAGAATAGAGAGCCCAGAATTAACCCTCACATGTGTGGTCAAAAGATCTTCAACAGAGGTGCCAAGACCATTCAATAGGAAAGGGCAATCTTGTCAACAAATGGTGTTGGGAAAACCAGATGTCCACATGCAAAAAAATGAAGTTGGACCCTTATCTCAAAACGTCTACAAAAGTTAACTCAAAATAGATCAAAGGCTTACATATAAAAGCGAAAACTATAAAACTCGTTAAAGAAAACACAGAGGAAAATCTTCATGATATTGGATTTGGTAATGATGTCTTGGATATGACACCAAAAGAATAGACAATGAAAGTTAAGAAACAGGCAAACTGAACTAATTCAAAATTAAAAACTTCTCTGCATCAAAGGACACAACAAAATGAAAAGGCAATCTACTGTATGGGAGAAGGTATTTGCAAATCGTATATCTGATGAGGGGTTAATATTCCACAATATATAAAGAACTCCTACAACTCAACAACAAAACAAGAACAACAACAACAAAAAAAAACTGGGCAAAGGACATGAATGGACATATCGACGAAGAAGATATACAAATGGCCCAAAAACACATGAAAAGATGTTCAGTATCACTGATCATTAGGAAAGTGCAGACCAAAACCACAGTGTCATACCACCTCACATCCATTTGAATGGCTACTCTCAAAAAACTCAAAGTGTTGGCAAGGACGTGGAAAACTTGGAACCCCTGTGCACTGCTGGTGTGACTGTAAAATGATACTCCCACTATGGGAAACCGTATGGCAGTTACTCAAAAAATCAAAAATAGAATTACCATATGATCCAGCAGTTCTACTCCTAGGTGTATACCCGAAAGAATTGACAGCATGGTCTGGAAGAGATATTTGTACACCCATGTTCCTGGCAGCACTAATTGCAAATAGCTAAAAGGGGGAAGCAACCCAAGTGTCATCGAGGGATGAATGGATAAACAAATGGTGGAACAAGCATACAATGGAATCCTATTCAGCCTTAAAAAGGAAGGAAATTCTGTCATATTCTACAATGTGGATGAATCTCGAGGACATTACGCTGAGTGAAATAAGCCAGTCACAAAAAGATAAATACTGTATGATTCAACTTACATGAGGTACAAAGAGCAGTCAAATTCATCAAAACACACATTAGAATGATGACTGCCAAGAGCTTGGGGAGGGGAGAATGGGAGAGTGGTTGTTTGATGGATATAGAGTTTCAGTTGCGTAAGACAAAAAGAGTTCTGGAGATTGATTGCACAACAATGTGAATATGCTTAACACTAGTGAACTGTACACTTAAAAATGGTTAAGATGGTAAATTTTATGTTATGTGTATTTTATTACAATTAAAAATTTTTTAAATAAATAGGTATAGGAGACCCCAACTTTACTAAGCAAGACAATATATGTGTACATACACTGGTGTATGTTTGCACAAGCAGGGAGAAATGTGTCAAAGTACGTGCACCAAAAGTATTAATATTGATTATCTCTGAAGTACTAGTCTTGGAAGGGATGTGTATGTTTTGGGGAAAGGAGGAAGAACATTAAATTTTCTTTATATGCCTGCCTACTGTTTGACTTCTTAAAATGCGTATTTATTACTAGCATATGATTTTTAATTTAGTAGAGTCAGGAAACAATCCACAAGAAAAGTCATTAAGGGTTTCAGTTGGGAATATGTACATTGATAACAAAAATACTTGTTCGAGTTCTGAGGATCCTGTAACTTGCACAAACGGAACACAGAAAAGCATACTTCTTCTGATGTTGATGAATCAGGTGATAGCTCACGTTTTGATGACACTAATGGTAGCCATTCCAAGTCAAGACGAATTGTTTACGAGATCATGGTCCTTAATTGAATGACCAGTTAGGAAGAGAATGTTCAGTTTAGATAAACTCGGCCTCAAGGTTGTCAAAGGACATTTATGACAAAGCAAGCCAGGGCAATGGTTGGCCCAAGTCTAGACTATCATGTGGCTTCCATAATGAGCCTTGGCTTGATCCAAAGGGCAAAGAAGAAACATAATGAGATTTAATTGAACAATGACCCAAGCAGTCCATTGAAAATGCTATTTATAACCTTAACAACTCAGGTATTAGCCAGTCAGAGACTGACTTCGCAATGGTATCAAGGAAAAATGCTAAATGTTAGGGAAATACACGGCTCTACAGGATATATAAAAGGCCAGACGTGGAAAGTGCGGCCAAAACTCAGAAACTTCTCTTAACAAGTCAACTCTCAACCTAACTCCTGACACCATGGCCTGCTGTTCCACTAGCTTCTGTGGATTTCCCATCTGTTCCACTGGTGGGACCTGTGGCTCCAGCTGCTGTCAGCCAACCTGCTGCCAAACCAGGTGTTGCCAGCCAACCTTCTGCCAGACCAGTGGCTGTGAGACTGGCTGTGGCATTGCTGGTAGCATTGGCTGTGGCCAGGAGGGAGGCAGTGGAGCTGTGAGCTGCCGCACCAGGTGGTGCCGACCTGACTGCCGCGTGGAGGGCACCTGCCTGCCTCCCTGCTGTGTGGTGAGCTGCACCCCCCCGTGCTGCTGCCAGCTGCACCATGCCCAGACCTCCTGCTGCCGCCCATCCTACTGTGGACGGTCCTGCTGCCGCCTAGCCTGCTGCTGCCAGCCCACCTGCTGTGAGCCCACTTGCTGGCAGCCCACCTGCTAAAAGCCAGGTTGCTGATTTTCAACTTGAAAGTTCAACTTCCAACTCAATCCATGAAGCAATTATCTCTTCAACCACCCCTGGACACTAACAAGTTCTTGAACTTTAATTGACTTTTTCTGAGGGGTTACCAAATATTGGGACTTCATAGACTTATCTGATTCCATTCAACACTAGAAAGATCTTGATCTCTCCACTAAGGCCACCAAAATACAAATTGGACCCAAGAAATGGGAAAGCAAGTTTGCCTTGGGATTGACCTTCAGCGAGCCTCCTCTCCACAGCTCAATGCTGCCAAAGCTGAGGAAGAACCATCTGTCCTTCTCAGACACATTCACCTCCTAAACTCCACCGTCTTGCAACTTTCACTTCCTATGAGAGGGGAATAATATAGCAAGGTCTAATAAATTATACATATTTGGTACGGCAAACATATCTCTTTTTCTTCATTGAGTGTCACCAAAAAGATTCTAATCTGACTTTGATATCCCGTGGTACTCTTCTTATACCATGTTAGGATATATGATCAAATCCAGGGGAGGTTAATCCCCATAAAGAGCACAAACTAAAAATATCTGAGGGTTTACTGAGGGAAAGGTATTCCATGCTCATGGCTGGAAGAATTACTATTGTTAAAATGTCCACACTACTTAAAGTAATCTACAGATTCAATGCAATCCTTATCAAAATTCCAATGGCATTTTCCAGGATATAACAAACAATCCTAAAATTTGTATGGAACCACAAAAGGCCCTGAATAGCCAAAGCAATCTTGAGAAAGAAGAACAAAGCTGGAGGCATCTCATGCTCTGATTTCAAACTACACTACAAAGTTACAGTAATCAAAACAGCATGGTACTGACCTAAAAGCAGACATATAGACAAATATGGAATAGAATAGAGAGCCCAGAATTAACCCTCACATATGTGGTCAAAAGATCTTCAACAGAGGTGCCAAGACCATTCAATAGGAAAGGGCAATCTTGTCAACAAATGGTGTTGGGAAAACCAGATGTCCACATGCAAAAAAATGAAGTTGGACCCTTATCTCAAAACGTCTACAAAAGTTAACTCAAAATAGATCAAAGGCTTACATATAAAAGCGAAAACTATAAAACTCGTTAAAAAAAACACAGAGGAAAATCTTCATGATATTGGATTTGGTAATGATGTCTTGGATATGACACCAAAAGAATAGACAATGAAAGTTAAGAAACAGGCAAACTGAACTAATTCAAAATTAAAAACTTCTCTGCATCAAAGGACACAACAAAATGAAAAGGCAATCTACTGTATGGGAGAAGGTATTTGCAAATCGTATATCTGATGAGGGGTTAATATTCCACAATATATAAAGAACTCCTACAACTCAACAACAAAACAAGAACAACAACAACAAAAAAAAACTGGGCAAAGGACATGAATGGACATATCGACGAAGAAGATATACAAATGGCCCAAAAACACATGAAAAGATGTTCAGTATCACTGATCATTAGGAAAGTGCAGACCAAAACCACAGTGTCATACCACCTCACATCCATTTGAATGGCTACTCTCAAAAAACTCAAAGTGTTGGCAAGGACGTGGAAAACTTGGAACCCCTGTGCACTGCTGGTGTGACTGTAAAATGATACTCCCACTATGGGAAACCGTATGGCAGTTACTCAAAAAATCAAAAATAGAATTACCATATGATCCAGCAGTTCTACTCCTAGGTGTATACCCGAAAGAATTGACAGCATGGTCTGGAAGAGATATTTGTACACCCATGTTCCTGGCAGCACTAATTGCAAATAGCTAAAAGGGGGAAGCAACCCAAGTGTCATCGAGGGATGAATGGATAAACAAATGGTGGAACAAGCATACAATGGAATCCTATTCAGCCTTAAAAAGGAAGGAAATTCTGTCATATTCTACAATGTGGATGAATCTCGAGGACATTACGCTGAGTGAAATAAGCCAGTCACAAAAAGATAAATACTGTATGATTCAACTTACATGAGGTACAAAGAGCAGTCAAATTCATCAAAACACACATTAGAATGATGACTGCCAAGAGCTTGGGGAGGGGAGAATGGGAGAGTGGTTGTTTGATGGATATAGAGTTTCAGTTGCGTAAGACAAAAAGAGTTCTGGAGATTGATTGCACAACAATGTGAATATGCTTAACACTAGTGAACTGTACACTTAAAAATGGTTAAGATGGTAAATTTTATGTTATGTGTATTTTATTACAATTAAAAATTTTTTAAATAAATAGGTATAGGAGACCCCAACTTTACTAAGCAAGACAATATATGTGTACATACACTGGTGTATGTTTGCACAAGCAGGGAGAAATGTGTCAAAGTACGTGCACCAAAAGTATTAATATTGATTATCTCTGAAGTACTAGTCTTGGAAGGGATGTGTATGTTTTGGGGAAAGGAGGAAGAACATTAAATTTTCTTTATATGCCTGCCTACTGTTTGACTTCTTAAAATGCGTATTTATTACTAGCATATGATTTTTAATTTAGTAGAGTCAGGAAACAATCCACAAGAAAAGTCATTAAGGGTTTCAGTTGGGAATATGTACATTGATAACAAAAATACTTGTTCGAGTTCTGAGGATCCTGTAACTTGCACAAACGGAACACAGAAAAGCATACTTCTTCTGATGTTGATGAATCAGGTGATAGCTCACGTTTTGATGACACTAATGGTAGCCATTCCAAGTCAAGACGAATTGTTTACGAGATCATGGTCCTTAATTGAATGACCAGTTAGGAAGAGAATGTTCAGTTTAGATAAACTCGGCCTCAAGGTTGTCAAAGGACATTTATGACAAAGCAAGCCAGGGCAATGGTTGGCCCAAGTCTAGACTATCATGTGGCTTCCATAATGAGCCTTGGCTTGATCCAAAGGGCAAAGAAGAAACATAATGAGATTTAATTGAACAATGACCCAAGCAGTCCATTGAAAATGCTATTTATAACCTTAACAACTCAGGTATTAGCCAGTCAGAGACTGACTTCGCAATGGTATCAAGGAAAAATGCTAAATGTTAGGGAAATACACGGCTCTACAGGATATATAAAAGGCCAGACGTGGAAAGTGCGGCCAAAACTCAGAAACTTCTCTTAACAAGTCAACTCTCAACCTAACTCCTGACACCATGGCCTGCTGTTCCACTAGCTTCTGTGGATTTCCCATCTGTTCCACTGGTGGGACCTGTGGCTCCAGCTGCTGTCAGCCAACCTGCTGCCAAACCAGGTGTTGCCAGCCAACCTTCTGCCAGACCAGTGGCTGTGAGACTGGCTGTGGCATTGCTGGTAGCATTGGCTGTGGCCAGGAGGGAGGCAGTGGAGCTGTGAGCTGCCGCACCAGGTGGTGCCGACCTGACTGCCGCGTGGAGGGCACCTGCCTGCCTCCCTGCTGTGTGGTGAGCTGCACCCCCCCGTGCTGCTGCCAGCTGCACCATGCCCAGACCTCCTGCTGCCGCCCATCCTACTGTGGACGGTCCTGCTGCCGCCTAGCCTGCTGCTGCCAGCCCACCTGCTGTGAGCCCACTTGCTGGCAGCCCACCTGCTAAAAGCCAGGTTGCTGATTTTCAACTTGAAAGTTCAACTTCCAACTCAATCCATGAAGCAATTATCTCTTCAACCACCCCTGGACACTAACAAGTTCTTGAACTTTAATTGACTTTTTCTGAGGGGTTACCAAATATTGGGACTTCATAGACTTATCTGATTCCATTCAACACTAGAAAGATCTTGATCTCTCCACTAAGGCCACCAAAATACAAATTGGACCCAAGAAATGGGAAAGCAAGTTTGCCTTGGGATTGACCTTCAGCGAGCCTCCTCTCCACAGCTCAATGCTGCCAAAGCTGAGGAAGAACCATCTGTCCTTCTCAGACACATTCACCTCCTAAACTCCACCGTCTTGCAACTTTCACTTCCTATGAGAGGGGAATAATATAGCAAGGTCTAATAAATTATACATATTTGGTACGGCAAACATATCTCTTTTTCTTCATTGAGTGTCACCAAAAAGATTCTAATCTGACTTTGATATCCCGTGGTACTCTTCTTATACCATGTTAGGATATATGATCAAATCCAGGGGAGGTTAATCCCCATAAAGAGCACAAACTAAAAATATCTGAGGGTTTACTGAGGGAAAGGTATTCCATGCTCATGGCTGGAAGAATTACTATTGTTAAAATGTCCACACTACTTAAAGTAATCTACAGATTCAATGCAATCCTTATCAAAATTCCAATGGCATTTTCCAGGATATAACAAACAATCCTAAAATTTGTATGGAACCACAAAAGGCCCTGAATAGCCAAAGCAATCTTGAGAAAGAAGAACAAAGCTGGAGGCATCTCATGCTCTGATTTCAAACTACACTACAAAGTTACAGTAATCAAAACAGCATGGTACTGACCTAAAAGCAGACATATAGACAAATATGGAATAGAATAGAGAGCCCAGAATTAACCCTCACATATGTGGTCAAAAGATCTTCAACAGAGGTGCCAAGACCATTCAATAGGAAAGGGCAATCTTGTCAACAAATGGTGTTGGGAAAACCAGATGTCCACATGCAAAAAAATGAAGTTGGACCCTTATCTCAAAACGTCTACAAAAGTTAACTCAAAATAGATCAAAGGCTTACATATAAAAGCGAAAACTATAAAACTCGTTAAAGAAAACACAGAGGAAAATCTTCATGATATTGGATTTGGTAATGATGTCTTGGATATGACACCAAAAGAATAGACAATGAAAGTTAAGAAACAGGCAAACTGAACTAATTCAAAATTAAAAACTTCTCTGCATCAAAGGACACAACAAAATGAAAAGGCAATCTACTGTATGGGAGAAGGTATTTGCAAATCGTATATCTGATGAGGGGTTAATATTCCACAATATATAAAGAACTCCTACAACTCAACAACAAAACAAGAACAACAACAACAAAAAAAAACTGGGCAAAGGACATGAATGGACATATCGACGAAGAAGATATACAAATGGCCCAAAAACACATGAAAAGATGTTCAGTATCACTGATCATTAGGAAAGTGCAGACCAAAACCACAGTGTCATACCACCTCACATCCATTTGAATGGCTACTCTCAAAAAACTCAAAGTGTTGGCAAGGACGTGGAAAACTTGGAACCCCTGTGCACTGCTGGTGTGACTGTAAAATGATACTCCCACTATGGGAAACCATATGGCAGTTACTCAAAAAATCAAAAATAGAATTACCATATGATCCAGCAGTTCTACTCCTAGGTGTATACCCGAAAGAATTGACAGCATGGTCTGGAAGAGATATTTGTACACCCATGTTCCTGGCAGCACTAATTGCAAATAGCTAAAAGGGGGAAGCAACCCAAGTGTCATCGAGGGATGAATGGATAAACAAATGGTGGAACAAGCATACAATGGAATCCTATTCAGCCTTAAAAAGGAAGGAAATTCTGTCATATTCTACAATGTGGATGAATCTCGAGGACATTACGCTGAGTGAAATAAGCCAGTCACAAAAAGATAAATACTGTATGATTCAACTTACATGAGGTACAAAGAGCAGTCAAATTCATCAAAACACACATTAGAATGATGACTGCCAAGAGCTTGGGGAGGGGAGAATGGGAGAGTGGTTGTTTGATGGATATAGAGTTTCAGTTGCGTAAGACAAAAAGAGTTCTGGAGATTGATTGCACAACAATGTGAATATGCTTAACACTAGTGAACTGTACACTTAAAAATGGTTAAGATGGTAAATTTTATGTTATGTGTATTTTATTACAATTAAAAATTTTTAAAATAAATAGGTATAGGAGACCCCAACTTTACTAAGCAAGACAATATATGTGTACATACACTGGTGTATGTTTGCACAAGCAGGGAGAAATGTGTCAAAGTACGTGCACCAAAAGTATTAATATTGATTATCTCTGAAGTACTAGTCTTGGAAGGGATGTGTATGTTTTGGGGAAAGGAGGAAGAACATTAAATTTTCTTTATATGCCTGCCTACTGTTTGACTTCTTAAAATGCGTATTTATTACTAGCATATGATTTTTAATTTAGTAGAGTCAGGAAACAATCCACAAGAAAAGTCATTAAGGGTTTCAGTTGGGAATATGTACATTGATAACAAAAATACTTGTTCGAGTTCTGAGGATCCTGTAACTTGCACAAACGGAACACAGAAAAGCATACTTCTTCTGATGTTGATGAATCAGGTGATAGCTCACGTTTTGATGACACTAATGGTAGCCATTCCAAGTCAAGACGAATTGTTTACGAGATCATGGTCCTTAATTGAATGACCAGTTAGGAAGAGAATGTTCAGTTTAGATAAACTCGGCCTCAAGGTTGTCAAAGGACATTTATGACAAAGCAAGCCAGGGCAATGGTTGGCCCAAGTCTAGACTATCATGTGGCTTCCATAATGAGCCTTGGCTTGATCCAAAGGGCAAAGAAGAAACATAATGAGATTTAATTGAACAATGACCCAAGCAGTCCATTGAAAATGCTATTTATAACCTTAACAACTCAGGTATTAGCCAGTCAGAGACTGACTTCGCAATGGTATCAAGGAAAAATGCTAAATGTTAGGGAAATACACGGCTCTACAGGATATATAAAAGGCCAGACGTGGAAAGTGCGGCCAAAACTCAGAAACTTCTCTTAACAAGTCAACTCTCAACCTAACTCCTGACACCATGGCCTGCTGTTCCACTAGCTTCTGTGGATTTCCCATCTGTTCCACTGGTGGGACCTGTGGCTCCAGCTGCTGTCAGCCAACCTGCTGCCAAACCAGGTGTTGCCAGCCAACCTTCTGCCAGACCAGTGGCTGTGAGACTGGCTGTGGCATTGCTGGTAGCATTGGCTGTGGCCAGGAGGGAGGCAGTGGAGCTGTGAGCTGCCGCACCAGGTGGTGCCGACCTGACTGCCGCGTGGAGGGCACCTGCCTGCCTCCCTGCTGTGTGGTGAGCTGCACCCCCCCGTGCTGCTGCCAGCTGCACCATGCCCAGACCTCCTGCTGCCGCCCATCCTACTGTGGACGGTCCTGCTGCCGCCTAGCCTGCTGCTGCCAGCCCACCTGCTGTGAGCCCACTTGCTGGCAGCCCACCTGCTAAAAGCCAGGTTGCTGATTTTCAACTTGAAAGTTCAACTTCCAACTCAATCCATGAAGCAATTATCTCTTCAACCACCCCTGGACACTAACAAGTTCTTGAACTTTAATTGACTTTTTCTGAGGGGTTACCAAATATTGGGACTTCATAGACTTATCTGATTCCATTCAACACTAGAAAGATCTTGATCTCTCCACTAAGGCCACCAAAATACAAATTGGACCCAAGAAATGGGAAAGCAAGTTTGCCTTGGGATTGACCTTCAGCGAGCCTCCTCTCCACAGCTCAATGCTGCCAAAGCTGAGGAAGAACCATCTGTCCTTCTCAGACACATTCACCTCCTAAACTCCACCGTCTTGCAACTTTCACTTCCTATGAGAGGGGAATAATATAGCAAGGTCTAATAAATTATACATATTTGGTACGGCAAACATATCTCTTTTTCTTCATTGAGTGTCACCAAAAAGATTCTAATCTGACTTTGATATCCCGTGGTACTCTTCTTATACCATGTTAGGATATATGATCAAATCCAGGGGAGGTTAATCCCCATAAAGAGCACAAACTAAAAATATCTGAGGGTTTACTGAGGGAAAGGTATTCCATGCTCATGGCTGGAAGAATTACTATTGTTAAAATGTCCACACTACTTAAAGTAATCTACAGATTCAATGCAATCCTTATCAAAATTCCAATGGCATTTTCCAGGATATAACAAACAATCCTAAAATTTGTATGGAACCACAAAAGGCCCTGAATAGCCAAAGCAATCTTGAGAAAGAAGAACAAAGCTGGAGGCATCTCATGCTCTGATTTCAAACTACACTACAAAGTTACAGTAATCAAAACAGCATGGTACTGACCTAAAAGCAGACATATAGACAAATATGGAATAGAATAGAGAGCCCAGAATTAACCCTCACATATGTGGTCAAAAGATCTTCAACAGAGGTGCCAAGACCATTCAATAGGAAAGGGCAATCTTGTCAACAAATGGTGTTGGGAAAACCAGATGTCCACATGCAAAAAAATGAAGTTGGACCCTTATCTCAAAACGTCTACAAAAGTTAACTCAAAATAGATCAAAGGCTTACATATAAAAGCGAAAACTATAAAACTCGTTAAAGAAAACACAGAGGAAAATCTTCATGATATTGGATTTGGTAATGATGTCTTGGATATGACACCAAAAGAATAGACAATGAAAGTTAAGAAACAGGCAAACTGAACTAATTCAAAATTAAAAACTTCTCTGCATCAAAGGACACAACAAAATGAAAAGGCAATCTACTGTATGGGAGAAGGTATTTGCAAATCGTATATCTGATGAGGGGTTAATATTCCACAATATATAAAGAACTCCTACAACTCAACAACAAAACAAGAACAACAACAACAAAAAAAAAACTGGGCAAAGGACATGAATGGACATATCGACGAAGAAGATATACAAATGGCCCAAAAACACATGAAAAGATGTTCAGTATCACTGATCATTAGGAAAGTGCAGACCAAAACCACAGTGTCATACCACCTCACATCCATTTGAATGGCTACTCTCAAAAAACTCAAAGTGTTGGCAAGGACGTGGAAAACTTGGAACCCCTGTGCACTGCTGGTGTGACTGTAAAATGATACTCCCACTATGGGAAACCGTATGGCAGTTACTCAAAAAATCAAAAATAGAATTACCATATGATCCAGCAGTTCTACTCCTAGGTGTATACCCGAAAGAATTGACAGCATGGTCTGGAAGAGATATTTGTACACCCATGTTCCTGGCAGCACTAATTGCAAATAGCTAAAAGGGGGAAGCAACCCAAGTGTCATCGAGGGATGAATGGATAAACAAATGGTGGAACAAGCATACAATGGAATCCTATTCAGCCTTAAAAAGGAAGGAAATTCTGTCATATTCTACAATGTGGATGAATCTCGAGGACATTACGCTGAGTGAAATAAGCCAGTCACAAAAAGATAAATACTGTATGATTCAACTTACATGAGGTACAAAGAGCAGTCAAATTCATCAAAACACACATTAGAATGATGACTGCCAAGAGCTTGGGGAGGGGAGAATGGGAGAGTGGTTGTTTGATGGATATAGAGTTTCAGTTGCGTAAGACAAAAAGAGTTCTGGAGATTGATTGCACAACAATGTGAATATGCTTAACACTAGTGAACTGTACACTTAAAAATGGTTAAGATGGTAAATTTTATGTTATGTGTATTTTATTACAATTAAAAATTTTTTAAATAAATAGGTATAGGAGACCCCAACTTTACTAAGCAAGACAATATATGTGTACATACACTGGTGTATGTTTGCACAAGCAGGGAGAAATGTGTCAAAGTACGTGCACCAAAAGTATTAATATTGATTATCTCTGAAGTACTAGTCTTGGAAGGGATGTGTATGTTTTGGGGAAAGGAGGAAGAACATTAAATTTTCTTTATATGCCTGCCTACTGTTTGACTTCTTAAAATGCGTATTTATTACTAGCATATGATTTTTAATTTAGTAGAGTCAGGAAACAATCCACAAGAAAAGTCATTAAGGGTTTCAGTTGGGAATATGTACATTGGTAACAAAAATACTTGTTCGAGTTCTGAGGATCCTGTAACTTGCACAAACGGAACACAGAAAAGCATACTTCTTCTGATGTTGATGAATCAGGTGATAGCTCACGTTTTGATGACACTAATGGTAGCCATTCCAAGTCAAGACGAATTGTTTACGAGATCATGGTCCTTAATTGAATGACCAGTTAGGAAGAGAATGTTCAGTTTAGATAAACTCGGCCTCAAGGTTGTCAAAGGACATTTATGACAAAGCAAGCCAGGGCAATGGTTGGCCCAAGTCTAGACTATCATGTGGCTTCCATAATGAGCCTTGGCTTGATCCAAAGGGCAAAGAAGAAACATAATGAGATTTAATTGAACAATGACCCAAGCAGTCCATTGAAAATGCTATTTATAACCTTAACAACTCAGGTATTAGCCAGTCAGAGACTGACTTCGCAATGGTATCAAGGAAAAATGCTAAATGTTAGGGAAATACACGGCTCTACAGGATATATAAAAGGCCAGACGTGGAAAGTGCGGCCAAAACTCAGAAACTTCTCTTAACAAGTCAACTCTCAACCTAACTCCTGACACCATGGCCTGCTGTTCCACTAGCTTCTGTGGATTTCCCATCTGTTCCACTGGTGGGACCTGTGGCTCCAGCTGCTGTCAGCCAACCTGCTGCCAAACCAGGTGTTGCCAGCCAACCTTCTGCCAGACCAGTGGCTGTGAGACTGGCTGTGGCATTGCTGGTAGCATTGGCTGTGGCCAGGAGGGAGGCAGTGGAGCTGTGAGCTGCCGCACCAGGTGGTGCCGACCTGACTGCCGCGTGGAGGGCACCTGCCTGCCTCCCTGCTGTGTGGTGAGCTGCACCCCCCCGT
Source organism: Eubalaena glacialis (assembly GCF_028564815.1). Taxonomy (NCBI): domain Eukaryota; kingdom Metazoa; phylum Chordata; class Mammalia; order Artiodactyla; family Balaenidae; genus Eubalaena; species Eubalaena glacialis. The sequence continues at coordinate 43,864,021 of NC_083734.1, forward strand.
GCTGCTGCCAGCTGCACCATGCCCAGACCTCCTGCTGCCGCCCATCCTACTGTGGACGGTCCTGCTGCCGCCTAGCCTGCTGCTGCCAGCCCACCTGCTGTGAGCCCACTTGCTGGCAGCCCACCTGCTAAAAGCCAGGTTGCTGATTTTCAACTTGAAAGTTCAACTTCCAACTCAATCCATGAAGCAATTATCTCTTCAACCACCCCTGGACACTAACAAGTTCTTGAACTTTAATTGACTTTTTCTGAGGGGTTACCAAATATTGGGACTTCATAGACTTATCTGATTCCATTCAACACTAGAAAGATCTTGATCTCTCCACTAAGGCCACCAAAATACAAATTGGACCCAAGAAATGGGAAAGCAAGTTTGCCTTGGGATTGACCTTCAGCGAGCCTCCTCTCCACAGCTCAATGCTGCCAAAGCTGAGGAAGAACCATCTGTCCTTCTCAGACACATTCACCTCCTAAACTCCACCGTCTTGCAACTTTCACTTCCTATGAGAGGGGAATAATATAGCAAGGTCTAATAAATTATACATATTTGGTACGGCAAACATATCTCTTTTTCTTCATTGAGTGTCACCAAAAAGATTCTAATCTGACTTTGATATCCCGTGGTACTCTTCTTATACCATGTTAGGATATATGATCAAATCCAGGGGAGGTTAATCCCCATAAAGAGCACAAACTAAAAATATCTGAGGGTTTACTGAGGGAAAGGTATTCCATGCTCATGGCTGGAAGAATTACTATTGTTAAAATGTCCACACTACTTAAAGTAATCTACAGATTCAATGCAATCCTTATCAAAATTCCAATGGCATTTTCCAGGATATAACAAACAATCCTAAAATTTGTATGGAACCACAAAAGGCCCTGAATAGCCAAAGCAATCTTGAGAAAGAAGAACAAAGCTGGAGGCATCTCATGCTCTGATTTCAAACTACACTACAAAGTTACAGTAATCAAAACAGCATGGTACTGACCTAAAAGCAGACATATAGACAAATATGGAATAGAATAGAGAGCCCAGAATTAACCCTCACATATGTGGTCAAAAGATCTTCAACAGAGGTGCCAAGACCATTCAATAGGAAAGGGCAATCTTGTCAACAAATGGTGTTGGGAAAACCAGATGTCCACATGCAAAAAAATGAAGTTGGACCCTTATCTCAAAACGTCTACAAAAGTTAACTCAAAATAGATCAAAGGCTTACATATAAAAGCGAAAACTATAAAACTCGTTAAAGAAAACACAGAGGAAAATCTTCATGATATTGGATTTGGTAATGATGTCTTGGATATGACACCAAAAGAATAGACAATGAAAGTTAAGAAACAGGCAAACTGAACTAATTCAAAATTAAAAACTTCTCTGCATCAAAGGACACAACAAAATGAAAAGGCAATCTACTGTATGGGAGAAGGTATTTGCAAATCGTATATCTGATGAGGGGTTAATATTCCACAATATATAAAGAACTCCTACAACTCAACAACAAAACAAGAACAACAACAACAAAAAAAAACTGGGCAAAGGACATGAATGGACATATCGACGAAGAAGATATACAAATGGCCCAAAAACACATGAAAAGATGTTCAGTATCACTGATCATTAGGAAAGTGCAGACCAAAACCACAGTGTCATACCACCTCACATCCATTTGAATGGCTACTCTCAAAAAACTCAAAGTGTTGGCAAGGACGTGGAAAACTTGGAACCCCTGTGCACTGCTGGTGTGACTGTAAAATGATACTCCCACTATGGGAAACCGTATGGCAGTTACTCAAAAAATCAAAAATAGAATTACCATATGATCCAGCAGTTCTACTCCTAGGTGTATACCCGAAAGAATTGACAGCATGGTCTGGAAGAGATATTTGTACACCCATGTTCCTGGCAGCACTAATTGCAAATAGCTAAAAGGGGGAAGCAACCCAAGTGTCATCGAGGGATGAATGGATAAACAAATGGTGGAACAAGCATACAATGGAATCCTATTCAGCCTTAAAAAGGAAGGAAATTCTGTCATATTCTACAATGTGGATGAATCTCGAGGACATTACGCTGAGTGAAACAAGCCAGTCACAAAAAGATAAATACTGTATGATTCAACTTACATGAGGTACAAAGAGCAGTCAAATTCATCAAAACACACATTAGAATGATGACTGCCAAGAGCTTGGGGAGGGGAGAATGGGAGAGTGGTTGTTTGATGGATATAGAGTTTCAGTTGCGTAAGACAAAAAGAGTTCTGGAGATTGATTGCACAACAATGTGAATATGCTTAACACTAGTGAACTGTACACTTAAAAATGGTTAAGATGGTAAATTTTATGTTATGTGTATTTTATTACAATTAAAAATTTTTTAAATAAATAGGTATAGGAGACCCCAACTTTACTAAGCAAGACAATATATGTGTACATACACTGGTGTATGTTTGCACAAGCAGGGAGAAATGTGTCAAAGTACGTGCACCAAAAGTATTAATATTGATTATCTCTGAAGTACTAGTCTTGGAAGGGATGTGTATGTTTTGGGGAAAGGAGGAAGAACATTAAATTTTCTTTATATGCCTGCCTACTGTTTGACTTCTTAAAATGCGTATTTATTACTAGCATATGATTTTTAATTTAGTAGAGTCAGGAAACAATCCACAAGAAAAGTCATTAAGGGTTTCAGTTGGGAATATGTACATTGATAACAAAAATACTTGTTCGAGTTCTGAGGATCCTGTAACTTGCACAAACGGAACACAGAAAAGCATACTTCTTCTGATGTTGATGAATCAGGTGATAGCTCACGTTTTGATGACACTAATGGTAGCCATTCCAAGTCAAGACGAATTGTTTACGAGATCATGGTCCTTAATTGAATGACCAGTTAGGAAGAGAATGTTCAGTTTAGATAAACTCGGCCTCAAGGTTGTCAAAGGACATTTATGACAAAGCAAGCCAGGGCAATGGTTGGCCCAAGTCTAGACTATCATGTGGCTTCCATAATGAGCCTTGGCTTGATCCAAAGGGCAAAGAAGAAACATAATGAGATTTAATTGAACAATGACCCAAGCAGTCCATTGAAAATGCTATTTATAACCTTAACAACTCAGGTATTAGCCAGTCAGAGACTGACTTCGCAATGGTATCAAGGAAAAATGCTAAATGTTAGGGAAATACACGGCTCTACAGGATATATAAAAGGCCAGACGTGGAAAGTGCGGCCAAAACTCAGAAACTTCTCTTAACAAGTCAACTCTCAACCTAACTCCTGACACCATGGCCTGCTGTTCCACTAGCTTCTGTGGATTTCCCATCTGTTCCACTGGTGGGACCTGTGGCTCCAGCTGCTGTCAGCCAACCTGCTGCCAAACCAGGTGTTGCCAGCCAACCTTCTGCCAGACCAGTGGCTGTGAGACTGGCTGTGGCATTGCTGGTAGCATTGGCTGTGGCCAGGAGGGAGGCAGTGGAGCTGTGAGCTGCCGCACCAGGTGGTGCCGACCTGACTGCCGCGTGGAGGGCACCTGCCTGCCTCCCTGCTGTGTGGTGAGCTGCACCCCCCCGTGCTGCTGCCAGCTGCACCATGCCCAGACCTCCTGCTGCCGCCCATCCTACTGTGGACGGTCCTGCTGCCGCCTAGCCTGCTGCTGCCAGCCCACCTGCTGTGAGCCCACTTGCTGGCAGCCCACCTGCTAAAAGCCAGGTTGCTGATTTTCAACTTGAAAGTTCAACTTCCAGCTCAATCCATGAAGCAATTATCTCTTCAACCACCCCTGGACACTAACAAGTTCTTGAACTTTAATTGACTTTTTCTGAGGGGTTACCAAATATTGGGACTTCATAGACTTATCTGATTCCATTCAACACTAGAAAGATCTTGATCTCTCCACTAAGGCCACCAAAATACAAATTGGACCCAAGAAATGGGAAAGCAAGTTTGCCTTGGGATTGACCTTCAGCGAGCCTCCTCTCCACAGCTCAATGCTGCCAAAGCTGAGGAAGAACCATCTGTCCTTCTCAGACACATTCACCTCCTAAACTCCACCGTCTTGCAACTTTCACTTCCTATGAGAGGGGAATAATATAGCAAGGTCTAATAAATTATACATATTTGGTACGGCAAACATATCTCTTTTTCTTCATTGAGTGTCGCAAAAAGATTCTAATCTGACTTTGATATCCCGTGGTACTCTTCTTATACCATGTTAGGATATATGATCAAATCCAGGGGAGGTTAATCCCCATAAAGAGCACAAACTAAAAATATCTGAGGGTTTACTGAGGGAAAGGTATTCCATGCTCATGGCTGGAAGAATTACTATTGTTAAAATGTCCATACCACCAAAGTAATCTACAGATTCAATGCAATCCTTATCAAAATTCCAATGGCATTTTCCAGGATATAACAAACAATCCTAAAATTTGTATGGAACCACAAAAGGCCCTGAATAGCCAAAGCAATCTTGAGAAAGAAGAACAAAGCTGGAGGCATCTCATGCTCTGATTTCAAACTACGCTACAAAGCTACAATAATCAAAACAGCATGGTACTGACCTAAAAGCAGACATATAGACAAATATGGAATAGAATAGAGAGCCCAGAATTAAGCCTCACATATGTGGTCAAAAGATCTTCAACAGAGGTGCCAAGACCATTCAATAGGAAAGGGCAATCTTTTCAACAAATGGTGTTGGGAAAACCAGATGTCCACATGCAAAAAAATGAAGTTGGACCCTTATCTCAAAACGTCTACAAAAGTTAACTCAAAATAGATCAAAGGCTTACATATAAAAGCGAAAACTATAAAACTCGTTAAAGAAAACACAGAGGAAAATCTTCATGATATTGGATTTGGTAATGATGTCTTGGATATGACACCAAAAGAATAGACAATGAAAGTTAAGAAACAGGCAAACTGAACTACATCAAAATTAAAAACTTCTCTGCATCAAAGGACACAACAAAATGAAAAGGCAATCTACTGTATGGAAGAAGGTATTTGCAAATCGTATATCTGATGAGGGGTTAATATTCCACAATATATAAAGAACTCCTACAACTCAACAACAAAAGAAGAAGAACAACAACAAAAAAAAACTGGGCAAAGGACATGAATGGACATAGCTACAAAGAAGATATACAAATGGCCAAAAAACACATGAAAAGATGCTCAGTATCACTGATCATTAGGAAAGTGCAGACCAAAACCACAGTGACATACCACCTCACATCTATTTGAATGGCTACTCTCAAAAAACTCAAAGTGTTGGCAGGGACGTGGAAAAATTGGAACCCCTGTGCACTGCTGGTGTGACTGTAAAATGATACACCCACTATGGGAAACCGTATGGCAGTTACTCAAAAAATCAAAAATAGAATTACCATATGATCCAGCAGTTCTACTCCTAGGTATATACCCGAAAGAATTGACAGCATGGTCTGGAAGAGATATTTGTACACCCATGTTCCTGGCAGCACTAATTGCAAATAGCTAAAAGGGGGAAGCAACCCAAGTGTCATCGAGGGATGAATGGATAAACAAATGGTGGAACAAGCATACAATGGAATCCTATTCAGCCTTAAAAAGGAAGGAAATTCTGTCATATTCTACAATGTGGATGAATCTCGAGGACATTACGCTAAGTGAAATAAGCCAGTCACAAAAAGATAAATACTGTATGATTCAACTTACATGAGGTACAAAGAGCAGTCAAATTCATCAAAACACACATTAGAATGATGACTGCCAAGAGCTTGGGGAGGGGAGAATGGGAGAGTGGTTGTATAATGGATATAGAGTTTCAGTTGCGTAAGACAAAAAGAGTTCTGGAGATTGATTGCACAACAATGTGAATATGCTTAACACTAGTGAACTGTACACTTAAAAATGGTTAAGATGGTAAATTTTATGTTATGTGTATTTTATTACAATTAAAATTTTTTTAAATAAATAGGTATAGGAGACCCCAACTTTACTAAGCAAGACAATATATGTGTACATACACTGGTGTATGTTTGCACAAGCAGGGAGAAATGTGTCAAAGTACGTGCACCAAAATATTAATATTGATTATCTCTGAAGTACTAGTCTTGGAAGGGATGTGTATGTTTTGGGGAAAGGAGGAAGAACATTAAATTTTCTTTATATGCCTGCCTACTGTTTGACTTCTTAAAACGTGTATTTATTACTAGCATATGATTTTTAATTTAGTAGAGTCAGGAAACAATCCACAAGAAAAGTCATTAAGGGTTTCAGTTGGGAATATGTACATTGATAACAAAAATACTTGTTCGAGTTCTGAGGATCCTGTAACTTGCACAAACGGAACACAGAAAAGCATACTTCTTCTGATGTTGATGAATCAGGTGATAGCTCCCGTTTTGATGACACTAATGGTAGCCATTCCAAGTCAAGACGAATTGTTTACGAGATCATGGTCCTTAATTGAATGACCAGTTAGGAAGAGAATGTTCAGTTTAGATAAACTCGGCCTCAAGGTTGTCAAAGGACATTTATGACAAAGCAAGCCAGGGCAATGGTTGGCCCAAGTCTAGACTATCATGTGGCTTCCATAATGAGCCTTGGCTTGATCCAAAGGGCAAAGAAGAAACATAATGAGATTTAATTGAACAATGACCCAAGCAGTCCATTGAAAATGCTATTTATAACCTTAACAACTCAGGTATTAGCCAGTCAGAGACTGACTTCGCAATGGTATCAAGGAAAAATGCTAAATGTTAGGGAAATACACGGCTCTACAGGATATATAAAAGGCCAGACGTGGAAAGTGCGGCCAAAACTCAGAAACTTCTCTTAACAAGTCAACTCTCAACCTAACTCCTGACACCATGGCCTGCTGTTCCACTAGCTTCTGTGGATTTCCCATCTGTTCCACTGGTGGGACCTGTGGCTCCAGCTGCTGTCAGCCAACCTGCTGCCAAACCAGGTGTTGCCAGCCAACCTTCTGCCAGACCAGTGGCTGTGAGACTGGCTGTGGCATTGCTGGTAGCATTGGCTGTGGCCAGGAGGGAGGCAGTGGAGCTGTGAGCTGCCGCACCAGGTGGTGCCGACCTGACTGCCGCGTGGAGGGCACCTGCCTGCCTCCCTGCTGTGTGGTGAGCTGCACCCCCCCGTGCTGCTGCCAGCTGCACCATGCCCAGACCTCCTGCTGCTGCCCATCCTACTGTGGACGGTCCTGCTGCCGCCTAGCCTGCTGCTGCCAGCCCACCTGCTGTGAGCCCACTTGCTGGCAGCCCACCTGCTAAAAGCCAGGTTGCTGATTTTCAACTTGAAAGTTCAACTTCCAACTCAATCCATGAAGCAATTATCTCTTCAACCACCCCTGGACACTAACAAGTTCTTGAACTTTAATTGACTTTTTCTGAGGGGTTACCAAATATTGGGACTTCATAGACTTATCTGATTCCATTCAACACTAGAAAGATCTTGATCTCTCCACTAAGGCCACCAAAATACAAATTGGACCCAAGAAATGGGAAAGCAAGTTTGCCTTGGGATTGACCTTCAGCGAGCCTCCTCTCCACAGCTCAATGCTGCCAAAGCTGAGGAAGAACCATCTGTCCTTCTCAGACACATTCACCTCCTAAACTCCACCGTCTTGCAACTTTCACTTCCTATGAGAGGGGAATAATATAGCAAGGTCTAATAAATTATACATATTTGGTACGGCAAACATATCTCTTTTTCTTCATTGAGTGTCACCAAAAAGATTCTAATCTGACTTTGATATCCCGTGGTACTCTTCTTATACCATGTTAGGATATATGATCAAATCCAGGGGAGGTTAATCCCCATAAAGAGCACAAACTAAAAATATCTGAGGGTTTACTGAGGGAAAGGTATTCCATGCTCATGGCTGGAAGAATTACTATTGTTAAAATGTCCACACTACTTAAAGTAATCTACAGATTCAATGCAATCCTTATCAAAATTCCAATGGCATTTTCCAGGATATAACAAACAATCCTAAAATTTGTATGGAACCACAAAAGGCCCTGAATAGCCAAAGCAATCTTGAGAAAGAAGAACAAAGCTGGAGGCATCTCATGCTCTGATTTCAAACTACACTACAAAGCTACAGTAATCAAAACAGCATGGTACTGACCTAAAAGCAGACATATAGACAAATATGGAATAGAATAGAGAGCCCAGAATTAAGCCTCACATATGTGGTCAAAAGATCTTCAACAGAGGTGCCAAGACCATTCAATAGGAAAGGGCAATCTTTTCAACAAATGGTGTTGGGAAAACCAGATGTCCACATGCAAAAAAATGAAGTTGGACCCTTATCTCAAAACGTCTACAAAAGTTAACTCAAAATAGATCAAAGGCTTACATATAAAAGCGAAAACTATAAAACTCGTTAAAGAAAACACTGAGGAAAATCTTCATGATATTGGATTTGGTAATGATGTCTTGGATATGACACCAAAAGAATAGACAATGAAAGTTAAGAAACAGGCAAACTGAACTAATTCAAAATTAAAAACTTCTCTGCATCAAAGGACACAACAAAATGAAAAGGCAATCTACTGTATGGGAGAAGGTATTTGCAAATCGTATATCTGATGAGGGGTTAATATTCCACAATATATAAAGAACTCTTACAACTCAACAACAAAACAAGAACAACAACAACAACAAAAAACTGGGCAAAGGACATGAATGGACATATCCCCAAAGAAGATATACAAATGGCCAAGAAACACATGAAAAGACGCTCAGTATCACTGATCATTAGGAAAGTGCAGACCAAAACCACAGTGACATACCACCTCACATCTATTTGAATGGCTACTCTCAAAAAACTCAAAGTGTTGGCAGGGACGTGGAAAAATTGGAACCCCTGTGCACTGCTGGTGTGACTGTAAAATGACACACCCACTATGGGAAACCGTATGGCAGTTACTCAAAAAATCAAAAATAGAATTACCATATGATCCAGCAGTTCTACTCCTAGGTATATACCCGAAAGAATTGACAGCATGGTCTGGAAGAGATATTTGTACACCCATGTTCCTGGCAGCACTTATTGCAAATAGCTAAAAGGGGGAAGCAACCCAAGTGTCATCGAGGGATGAATGGATAAACAAATGGTGGAACAAGCATACAATGGAATCCTATTCAGCCTTAAAAAGGAAGGAAATTCTGTCATATTCTACAATGTGGATGAATCTCGAGGACATTACGCTAAGTGAAATAAGCCAGTCACAAAAAGATAAATACTGTATGATTCAACTTACATGAGGTACAAAGAGCAGTCAAATTCATCAAAACACACATTAGAATGATGACTGCCAAGAGCTTGGGGAGGGGAGAATGGGAGAGTGGTTGTATAATGGATATAGAGTTTCAGTTGCGTAAGACAAAAAGAGTTCTGGAGATTGATTGCACAACAATGTGAATATGCTTAACACTAGTGAACTGTACACTTAAAAATGGTTAAGATGGTAAATTTTATGTTATGTGTATTTTATTACAATTAAAATTTTTTTAAATAAATAGGTATAGGAGACCCCAACTTTACTAAGCAAGACAATATATGTGTACATACACTGGTGTATGTTTGCACAAGCAGGGAGAAATGTGTCAAAGTACGTGCACCAAAAGTATTAATATTGATTATCTCTGAAGTACTAGTCTTGGAAGGGATGTGTATGTTTTGGGGAAAGGAGGAAGAACATTAAATTTTCTTTATATGCCTGCCTACTGTTTGACTTCTTAAAACGTGTATTTATTACTAGCATATGATTTTTAATTTAGTAGAGTCAGGAAACAATCCACAAGAAAAGTCATTAAGGGTTTCAGTTGGGAATATGTACATTGATAACAAAAATACTTGTTCGAGTTCTGAGGATCCTGTAACTTGCACAAACGGAACACAGAAAAGCATACTTCTTCTGATGTTGATGAATCAGGTGATAGCTCCCGTTTTGATGACACTAATGGTAGCCATTCCAAGTCAAGACGAATTGTTTACGAGATCATGGTCCTTAATTGAATGACCAGTTAGGAAGAGAATGTTCAGTTTAGATAAACTCTGCCTCAAGGTTGTCAAAGGACATTTATGACAAAGCAAGCCAGGGCAATGGTTGGCCCAAGTCTAGACTATCATGTGACTTCCATAATGAGCCTTGGCTTGATCCAAAGGGCAAAGAAGAAACATAATGAGATTTAATTGAACAATGACCCAAGCAGTCCATTGAAAATGCTATTTATAACCTTAACAACTCAGGTATTAGCCAGTCAGAGACTGACTTCGCAATGGTATCAAGGAAAAATGCTAAATGTTAGGGAAATACACGGCTCTACAGGATATATAAAAGGCCAGACGTGGAAAGTGCGGCCAAAACTCAGAAACTTCTCTTAACAAGTCAACTCTCAACCTAACTCCTGACACCATGGCCTGCTGTTCCACTAGCTTCTGTGGATTTCCCATCTGTTCCAATGGTGGGACCTGTGGCTCCAGCTGCTGTCAGCCAACCTGCTGCCAAACCAGGTGTTGCCAGCCAACCTTCTGCCAGACCAGTGGCTGTGAGACTGGCTGTGGCATTGCTGGTAGCATTGGCTGTGGCCAGGAGGGAGGCAGTGGAGCTGTGAGCTGCCGCACCAGGTGGTGCCGACCTGACTGCCGCGTGGAGGGCACCTGCCTGCCTCCCTGCTGTGTGGTGAGCTGCACCCCCCCGTGCTGCTGCCAGCTGCACCATGCCCAGACCTCCTGCTGCCGCCCATCCTACTGTGGACGGTCCTGCTGCCGCCTAGCCTGCTGCTGCCAGCCCACCTGCTGTGAGCCCACTTGCTGGCAGCCCACCTGCTAAAAGCCAGGTTGCTGATTTTCAACTTGAAAGTTCAACTTCCAGCTCAATCCATGAAGCAATTATCTCTTCAACCACCCCTGGACACTAACAAGTTCTTGAACTTTAATTGACTTTTTCTGAGGGGTTACCAAATATTGGGACTTCATAGACTTATCTGATTCCATTCAACACTAGAAAGATCTTGATCTCTCCACTAAGGCCACCAAAATACAAATTGGACCCAAGAAATGGGAAAGCAAGTTTGCCTTGGGATTGACCTTCAGCGAGCCTCCTCTCCACAGCTCAATGCTGCCAAAGCTGAGGAAGAACCATCTGTCCTTCTCAGACACATTCACCTCCTAAACTCCACCGTCTTGCAACTTTCACTTCCTATGAGAGGGGAATAATATAGCAAGGTCTAATAAATTATACATATTTGGTACGGCAAACATATCTCTTTTTCTTCATTGAGTGTCACCAAAAAGATTCTAATCTGACTTTGATATCCCGTGGTACCCTTCTTATACCATGTTAGGATATATGATCAAATCCAGGGGAGGTTAATCCCCATAAAGAGCACAAACTAAAAATATCTGAGGGTTTCCTGAGGGAAAGGTATTCCATGCTCATGGCTGGAAGAATTACTATTGTTAAAATGTCCACACTACTTAAAGTAATCTACAGATTCAATGCAATCCTTATCAAAATTCCAATGGCATTTTCCAGGATATAACAAACAATCCTAAAATTTGTATGGAACCACAAAAGGCCCTGAATAGCCAAAGCAATCTTGAGAAAGAAGAACAAAGCTGGAGGCATCTCATGCTCTGATTCCAAACTACACTACAAAGCTACAGTAATCAAAACAGCATGGTACTGACCTAAAAGCAGACATATAGACAAATATGGAATAGAATAGAGAGCCCAGAATTAACCCTCACATGTGTGGTCAAAAGATCTTCAACAGAGGTGCCAAGACCATTCAATAGGAAAGGGCAATCTTTTCAACAAATGGTGTTGGGAAAACCAGATGTCCACATGCAAAAAAATGAAGTTGGACCCTTATCTCAAAACGTCTACAAAAGTTAACTCAAAATAGATCAAAGGCTTACATATAAAAGCGAAAACTATAAAACTCGTTAAAGAAAACACAGAGGAAAATCTTCATGATATTGGATTTGGTAATGATGTCTTGGATATGACACCAAAAGAATAGACAATGAAAGTTAAGAAACAGGCAAACTGAACTACATCAAAATTAAAAACTTCTCTGCATCAAAGGACACAACAAAATGAAAAGGCAATCTACTGTATGGGAGAAGGTATTTGCAAATCGTATATCTGATGAGGGGTTAATATTCCACAATATATAAAGAACTCCTACAACTCAACAACAAAACAAGAACAACAACAACAACAAAAAACTGGGCAAAGGACATGAATGGACATATCTCCGAAGTAGATATACAAATGGCCCAAAAACACATGAAAAGATGCTCAGTATCACTGATCATTAGGAAAGTGCAGACCAAAACCACAGTGTCATACCACCTCACATCCATTTGAATGGCTACTCTCAAAAAACTCAAAGTGTTGGCAGGGACGTGGAAAAATTGGAACCCCTGTGCACTGCTGGTGTGACTGTAAAATGACACACCCACTATGGGAAACCGTATGGCAGTTACTCAAAAAATCAAAAATAGAATTACCATATGATCCAGCAGTTCTACTCCTAGGTATATACCCGAAAGAATTGACAGCATGGTCTGGAAGAGATATTTGTACACCCATGTTCCTGGCAGCACTTATTGCAAATAGCTAAAAGGGGGAAGCAACCCAAGTGTCATCGAGGGATGAATGGATAAACAAATGGTGGAACAAGCATACAATGGAATCCTATTCAGCCTTAAAAAGGAAGGAAATTCTGTCATATTCTACAATGTGGATGAATCTCGAGGACATTACGCTAAGTGAAATAAGCCAGTCACAAAAAGATAAATACTGTATGATTCAACTTACATGAGGTACAAAGAGCAGTCAAATTCATCAAAACACACATTAGAATGATGACTGCCAAGAGCTTGGGGAGGGGAGAATGGGAGAGTGGTTGTATAATGGATATAGAGTTTCAGTTGCGTAAGACAAAAAGAGTTCTGGAGATTGATTGCACAACAATGTGAATATGCTTAACACTAGTGAACTGTACACTTAAAAATGGTTAAGATGGTAAATTTTATGTTATGTGTATTTTATTACAATTAAAATTTTTTTAAATAAATAGGTATAGGAGACCCCAACTTTACTAAGCAAGACAATATATGTGTACATACACTGGTGTATGTTTGCACAAGCAGGGAGAAATGTGTCAAAGTACGTGCACCAAAAGTATTAATATTGATTATCTCTGAAGTACTAGTCTTGGAAGGGATGTGTATGTTTTGGGGAAAGGAGGAAGAACATTAAATTTTCTTTATATGCCTGCCTACTGTTTGACTTCTTAAAACGTGTATTTATTACTAGCATATGATTTTTAATTTAGTAGAGTCAGGAAACAATCCACAAGAAAAGTCATTAAGGGTTTCAGTTGGGAATATGTACATTGATAACAAAAATACTTGTTCGAGTTCTGAGGATCCTGTAACTTGCACAAACGGAACACAGAAAAGCATACTTCTTCTGATGTTGATGAATCAGGTGATAGCTCCCGTTTTGATGACACTAATGGTAGCCATTCCAAGTCAAGACGAATTGTTTACGAGATCATGGTCCTTAATTGAATGACCAGTTAGGAAGAGAATGTTCAGTTTAGATAAACTCTGCCTCAAGGTTGTCAAAGGACATTTATGACAAAGCAAGCCAGGGCAATGGTTGGCCCAAGTCTAGACTATCATGTGACTTCCATAATGAGCCTTGGCTTGATCCAAAGGGCAAAGAAGAAACATAATGAGATTTAATTGAACAATGACCCAAGCAGTCCATTGAAAATGCTATTTATAACCTTAACAACTCAGGTATTAGCCAGTCAGAGACTGACTTCGCAATGGTATCAAGGAAAAATGCTAAATGTTAGGGAAATACACGGCTCTACAGGATATATAAAAGGCCAGACGTGGAAAGTGCGGCCAAAACTCAGAAACTTCTCTTAACAAGTCAACTCTCAACCTAACTCCTGACACCATGGCCTGCTGTTCCACTAGCTTCTGTGGATTTCCCATCTGTTCCACTGGTGGGACCTGTGGCTCCAGCTGCTGTCAGCCAACCTGCTGCCAAACCAGGTGTTGCCAGCCAACCTTCTGCCAGACCAGTGGCTGTGAGACTGGCTGTGGCATTGCTGGTAGCATTGGCTGTGGCCAGGAGGGAGGCAGTGGAGCTGTGAGCTGCCGCACCAGGTGGTGCCGACCTGACTACCGCATGGAGGGCACCTGCCTGCCTCCCTGCTGTGTGGTGAGCTGCACCCCCCCGTGCTGCTGCCAGCTGCACCATGCCCAGACCTCCTGCTGCCGCCCATCCTACTGTGGACGGTCCTGCTGCCGCCTAGCCTGCTGCTGCCAGCCCACCTGCTGTGAGCCCACTTGCTGGCAGCCCACCTGCTAAAAGCCAGGTTGCTGATTTTCAACTTGAAAGTTCAACTTCCAGCTCAATCCATGAAGCAATTATCTCTTCAACCACCCCTGGACACTAACAAGTTCTTGAACTTTAATTGACTTTTTCTGAGGGGTTACCAAATATTGGGACTTCATAGACTTATCTGATTCCATTCAACACTAGAAAGATCTTGATCTCTCCACTAAGGCCACCAAAATACAAATTGGACCCAAGAAATGGGAAAGCAAGTTTGCCTTGGGATTGACCTTCAGCGAGCCTCCTCTCCACAGCTCAATGCTGCCAAAGCTGAGGAAGAACCATCTGTCCTTCTCAGACACATTCACCTCCTAAACTCCACCGTCTTGCAACTTTCACTTCCTATGAGAGGGGAATAATATAGCAAGGTCTAATAAATTATACATATTTGGTACGGCAAACATATCTCTTTTTCTTCATTGAGTGTCACCAAAAAGATTCTAATCTGACTTTGATATCCCGTGGTACTCTTCTTATACCATGTTAGGATATATGATCAAATCCAGGGGAGGTTAATCCCCATAAAGAGCACAAACTAAAAATATCTGAGGGTTTACTGAGGGAAAGGTATTCCATGCTCATGGCTGGAAGAATTACTATTGTTAAAATGTCCACACTACTTAAAGTAATCTACAGATTCAATGCAATCCTTATCAAAATTCCAATGGCATTTTCCAGGATATAACAAACAATCCTAAAATTTGTATGGAACCACAAAAGGCCCTGAATAGCCAAAGCAATCTTGAGAAAGAAGAACAAAGCTGGAGGCATCTCATGCTCTGATTCCAAACTACACTACAAAGCTACAGTAATCAAAACAGCATGGTACTGACCTAAAAGCAGACATATAGACAAATATGGAATAGAATAGAGAGCCCAGAATTAACCCTCACATGTGTGGTCAAAAGATCTTCAACAGAGGTGCCAAGACCATTCAATAGGAAAGGGCAATCTTTTCAACAAATGGTGTTGGGAAAACCAGATGTCCACATGCAAAAAAATGAAGTTGGACCCTTATCTCAAAACGTCTACAAAAGTTAACTCAAAATAGATCAAAGGCTTACATATAAAAGCGAAAACTATAAAACTCGTTAAAGAAAACACAGAGGAAAATCTTCATGATATTGGATTTGGTAATGATGTCTTGGATATGACACCAAAAGAATAGACAATGAAAGTTAAGAAACAGGCAAACTGAACTACATCAAAATTAAAAACTTCTCTGCATCAAAGGACACAACAAAATGAAAAGGCAATCTACTGTATGGGAGAAGGTATTTGCAAATCGTATATCTGATGAGGGGTTAATATTCCACAATATATAAAGAACTCCTACAACTCAACAACAAAACAAGAACAACAACAACAACAAAAAACTGGGCAAAGGACATGAATGGACATATCTCCGAAGTAGATATACAAATGGCCCAAAAACACATGAAAAGATGCTCAGTATCACTGATCATTAGGAAAGTGCAGACCAAAACCACAGTGTCATACCACCTCACATCCATTTGAATGGCTACTCTCAAAAAACTCAAAGTGTTGGCAAGGACGTGGAAAACTTGGAACCCCTGTGCACTGCTGGTGTGACTGTAAAATGATACTCCCACTATGGGAAACCGTATGGCAGTTACTCAAAAAATCAAAAATAGAATTACCATATGATCCAGCAGTTCTACTCCTAGGTGTATACCCGAAAGAATTGACAGCATGGTCTGGAAGAGATATTTGTACACCCATGTTCCTGGCAGCACTAATTGCAAATAGCTAAAAGGGGGAAGCAACCCAAGTGTCATCGAGGGATGAATGGATAAACAAATGGTGGAACAAGCATACAATGGAATCCTATTCAGCCTTAAAAAGGAAGGAAATTCTGTCATATTCTACAATGTGGATGAATCTCGAGGACATTACGCTGAGTGAAATAAGCCAGTCACAAAAAGATAAATACTGTATGATTCAACTTACATGAGGTACAAAGAGCAGTCAAATTCATCAAAACACACATTAGAATGATGACTGCCAAGAGCTTGGGGAGGGGAGAATGGGAGAGTGGTTGTTTGATGGATATAGAGTTTCAGTTGCGTAAGACAAAAAGAGTTCTGGAGATTGATTGCACAACAATGTGAATATGCTTAACACTAGTGAACTGTACACTTAAAAATGGTTAAGATGGTAAATTTTATGTTATGTGTATTTTATTACAATTAAAAATTTTTTAAATAAATAGGTATAGGAGACCCCAACTTTACTAAGCAAGACAATATATGTGTACATACACTGGTGTATGTTTGCACAAGCAGGGAGAAATGTGTCAAAGTACGTGCACCAAAAGTATTAATATTGATTATCTCTGAAGTACTAGTCTTGGAAGGGATGTGTATGTTTTGGGGAAAGGAGGAAGAACATTAAATTTTCTTTATATGCCTGCCTACTGTTTGACTTCTTAAAATGCGTATTTATTACTAGCATATGATTTTTAATTTAGTAGAGTCAGGAAACAATCCACAAGAAAAGTCATTAAGGGTTTCAGTTGGGAATATGTACATTGATAACAAAAATACTTGTTCGAGTTCTGAGGATCCTGTAACTTGCACAAACGGAACACAGAAAAGCATACTTCTTCTGATGTTGATGAATCAGGTGATAGCTCCCGTTTTGATGACACTAATGGTAGCCATTCCAAGTCAAGACGAATTGTTTACGAGATCATGGTCCTTAATTGAATGACCAGTTAGGAAGAGAATGTTCAGTTTAGATAAACTCTGCCTCAAGGTTGTCAAAGGACATTTATGACAAAGCAAGCCAGGGCAATGGTTGGCCCAAGTCTAGACTATCATGTGGCTTCCATAATGAGCCTTGGCTTGATCCAAAGGGCAAAGAAGAAACATAATGAGATTTAATTGAACAATGACCCAAGCAGTCCATTGAAAATGCTATTTATAACCTTAACAACTCAGGTATTAGCCAGTCAGAGACTGACTTCGCAATGGTATCAAGGAAAAATGCTAAATGTTAGGGAAATACACGGCTCTACAGGATATATAAAAGGCCAGACGTGGAAAGTGCGGCCAAAACTCAGAAACTTCTCTTAACAAGTCAACTCTCAACCTAACTCCTGACACCATGGCCTGCTGTTCCACTAGCTTCTGTGGATTTCCCATCTGTTCCACTGGTGGGACCTGTGGCTCCAGCTGCTGTCAGCCAACCTGCTGCCAAACCAGGTGTTGCCAGCCAACCTTCTGCCAGACCAGTGGCTGTGAGACTGGCTGTGGCATTGCTGGTAGCATTGGCTGTGGCCAGGAGGGAGGCAGTGGAGCTGTGAGCTGCCGCACCAGGTGGTGCCGACCTGACTGCCGCGTGGAGGGCACCTGCCTGCCTCCCTGCTGTGTGGTGAGCTGCACCCCCCCGTGCTGCTGCCAGCTGCACCATGCCCAGACCTCCTGCTGCCGCCCATCCTACTGTGGACGGTCCTGCTGCCGCCTAGCCTGCTGCTGCCAGCCCACCTGCTGTGAGCCCACTTGCTGGCAGCCCACCTGCTAAAAGCCAGGTTGCTGATTTTCAACTTGAAAGTTCAACTTCCAACTCAATCCATGAAGCAATTATCTCTTCAACCACCCCTGGACACTAACAAGTTCTTGAACTTTAATTGACTTTTTCTGAGGGGTTACCAAATATTGGGACTTCATAGACTTATCTGATTCCATTCAACACTAGAAAGATCTTGATCTCTCCACTAAGGCCACCAAAATACAAATTGGACCCAAGAAATGGGAAAGCAAGTTTGCCTTGGGATTGACCTTCAGCGAGCCTCCTCTCCACAGCTCAATGCTGCCAAAGCTGAGGAAGAACCATCTGTCCTTCTCAGACACATTCACCTCCTAAACTCCACCGTCTTGCAACTTTCACTTCCTATGAGAGGGGAATAATATAGCAAGGTCTAATAAATTATACATATTTGGTACGGCAAACATATCTCTTTTTCTTCATTGAGTGTCACCAAAAAGATTCTAATCTGACTTTGATATCCCGTGGTACTCTTCTTATACCATGTTAGGATATATGATCAAATCCAGGGGAGGTTAATCCCCATAAAGAGCACAAACTAAAAATATCTGAGGGTTTACTGAGGGAAAGGTATTCCATGCTCATGGCTGGAAGAATTACTATTGTTAAAATGTCCACACTACTTAAAGTAATCTACAGATTCAATGCAATCCTTATCAAAATTCCAATGGCATTTTCCAGGATATAACAAACAATCCTAAAATTTGTATGGAACCACAAAAGGCCCTGAATAGCCAAAGCAATCTTGAGAAAGAAGAACAAAGCTGGAGGCATCTCATGCTCTGATTTCAAACTACACTACAAAGTTACAGTAATCAAAACAGCATGGTACTGACCTAAAAGCAGACATATAGACAAATATGGAATAGAATAGAGAGCCCAGAATTAACCCTCACATATGTGGTCAAAAGATCTTCAACAGAGGTGCCAAGACCATTCAATAGGAAAGGGCAATCTTGTCAACAAATGGTGTTGGGAAAACCAGATGTCCACATGCAAAAAAATGAAGTTGGACCCTTATCTCAAAACGTCTACAAAAGTTAACTCAAAATAGATCAAAGGCTTACATATAAAAGCGAAAATTATAAAACTCGTTAAAGAAAACACAGAGGAAAATCTTCATGATATTGGATTTGGTAATGATGTCTTGGATATGACACCAAAAGAATAGACAATGAAAGTTAAGAAACAGGCAAACTGAACTAATTCAAAATTAAAAACTTCTCTGCATCAAAGGACACAACAAAATGAAAAGGCAATCTACTGTATGGGAGAAGGTATTTGCAAATCGTATATCTGATGAGGGGTTAATATTCCACAATATATAAAGAACTCCTACAACTCAACAACAAAACAAGAACAACAACAACAAAAAAAAACTGGGCAAAGGACATGAATGGACATATCGACGAAGAAGATATACAAATGGCCCAAAAACACATGAAAAGATGTTCAGTATCACTGATCATTAGGAAAGTGCAGACCAAAACCACAGTGTCATACCACCTCACATCCATTTGAATGGCTACTCTCAAAAAACTCAAAGTGTTGGCAAGGACGTGGAAAACTTGGAACCCCTGTGCACTGCTGGTGTGACTGTAAAATGATACTCCCACTATGGGAAACCGTATGGCAGTTACTCAAAAAATCAAAAATAGAATTACCATATGATCCAGCAGTTCTACTCCTAGGTGTATACCCGAAAGAATTGACAGCATGGTCTGGAAGAGATATTTGTACACCCATGTTCCTGGCAGCACTAATTGCAAATAGCTAAAAGGGGGAAGCAACCCAAGTGTCATCGAGGGATGAATGGATAAACAAATGGTGGAACAAGCATACAATGGAATCCTATTCAGCCTTAAAAAGGAAGGAAATTCTGTCATATTCTACAATGTGGATGAATCTCGAGGACATTACGCTGAGTGAAATAAGCCAGTCACAAAAAGATAAATACTGTATGATTCAACTTACATGAGGTACAAAGAGCAGTCAAATTCATCAAAACACACATTAGAATGATGACTGCCAAGAGCTTGGGGAGGGGAGAATGGGAGAGTGGTTGTTTGATGGATATAGAGTTTCAGTTGCGTAAGACAAAAAGAGTTCTGGAGATTGATTGCACAACAATGTGAATATGCTTAACACTAGTGAACTGTACACTTAAAAATGGTTAAGATGGTAAATTTTATGTTATGTGTATTTTATTACAATTAAAAATTTTTTAAATAAATAGGTATAGGAGACCCCAACTTTACTAAGCAAGACAATATATGTGTACATACACTGGTGTATGTTTGCACAAGCAGGGAGAAATGTGTCAAAGTACGTGCACCAAAAGTATTAATATTGATTATCTCTGAAGTACTAGTCTTGGAAGGGATGTGTATGTTTTGGGGAAAGGAGGAAGAACATTAAATTTTCTTTATATGCCTGCCTACTGTTTGACTTCTTAAGATGCGTATTTATTACTAGCATATGATTTTTAATTTAGTAGAGTCAGGAAACAATCCACAAGAAAAGTCATTAAGGGTTTCAGTTGGGAATATGTACATTGATAACAAAAATACTTGTTCGAGTTCTGAGGATCCTGTAACTTGCACAAACGGAACACAGAAAAGCATACTTCTTCTGATGTTGATGAATCAGGTGATAGCTCCCGTTTTGATGACACTAATGGTAGCCATTCCAAGTCAAGACGAATTGTTTACGAGATCATGGTCCTTAATTGAATGACCAGTTAGGAAGAGAATGTTCAGTTTAGATAAACTCTGCCTCAAGGTTGTCAAAGGACATTTATGACAAAGCAAGCCAGGGCAATGGTTGGCCCAAGTCTAGACTATCATGTGGCTTCCATAATGAGCCTTGGCTTGATCCAAAGGGCAAAGAAGAAACATAATGAGATTTAATTGAACAATGACCCAAGCAGTCCATTGAAAATGCTATTTATAACCTTAACAACTCAGGTATTAGCCAGTCAGAGACTGACTTCGCAATGGTATCAAGGAAAAATGCTAAATGTTATGGAAATACACGGCTCTACAGGATATATAAAAGGCCAGACGTGGAAAGTGCGGCCAAAACTCAGAAACTTCTCTTAACAAGTCAACTCTCAACCTAACTCCTGACACCATGGCCTGCTGTTCCACTAGCTTCTGTGGATTTCCCATCTGTTCCACTGGGGGGACCTGTGGCTCCAGCTGCTGTCAGCCAACCTGCTGCCAAACCAGGTGTTGCCAGCCAACCTTCTGCCAGACCAGTGGCTGTGAGACTGGCTGTGGCATTGCTGGTAGCATTGGCTGTGGCCAGGAGGGAGGCAGTGGAGCTGTGAGCTGCCGCACCAGGTGGTGCCGACCTGACTGCCGCGTGGAGGGCACCTGCCTGCCTCCCTGCTGTGTGGTGAGCTGCACCCCCCCGTGCTGCTGCCAGCTGCACCATGCCCAGACCTCCTGCTGCCGCCCATCCTACTGTGGACGGTCCTGCTGCCGCCTAGCCTGCTGCTGCCAGCCCACCTGCTGTGAGCCCACTTGCTGGCAGCCCACCTGCTAAAAGCCAGGTTGCTGATTTTCAACTTGAAAGTTCAACTTCCAACTCAATCCATGAAGCAATTATCTCTTCAACCACCCCTGGACACTAACAAGTTCTTGAACTTTAATTGACTTTTTCTGAGGGGTTACCAAATATTGGGACTTCATAGACTTATCTGATTCCATTCAACACTAGAAAGATCTTGATCTCTCCACTAAGGCCACCAAAATACAAATTGGACCCAAGAAATGGGAAAGCAAGTTTGCCTTGGGATTGACCTTCAGCGAGCCTCCTCTCCACAGCTCAATGCTGCCAAAGCTGAGGAAGAACCATCTGTCCTTCTCAGACACATTCACCTCCTAAACTCCACCGTCTTGCAACTTTCACTTCCTATGAGAGGGGAATAATATAGCAAGGTCTAATAAATTATACATATTTGGTACGGCAAACATATCTCTTTTTCTTCATTGAGTGTCACCAAAAAGATTCTAATCTGACTTTGATATCCCGTGGTACTCTTCTTATACCATGTTAGGATATATGATCAAATCCAGGGGAGGTTAATCCCCATAAAGAGCACAAACTAAAAATATCTGAGGGTTTACTGAGGGAAAGGTATTCCATGCTCATGGCTGGAAGAATTACTATTGTTAAAATGTCCACACTACTTAAAGTAATCTACAGATTCAATGCAATCCTTATCAAAATTCCAATGGCATTTTCCAGGATATAACAAACAATCCTAAAATTTGTATGGAACCACAAAAGGCCCTGAATAGCCAAAGCAATCTTGAGAAAGAAGAACAAAGCTGGAGGCATCTCATGCTCTGATTTCAAACTACACTACAAAGTTACAGTAATCAAAACAGCATGATACTGACCTAAAAGCAGACATATAGACAAATATGGAATAGAATAGAGAGCCCAGAATTAACCCTCACATATGTGGTCAAAAGATCTTCAACAGAGGTGCCAAGACCATTCAATAGGAAAGGGCAATCTTGTCAACAAATGGTGTTGGGAAAACCAGATGTCCACATGCAAAAAAATGAAGTTGGACCCTTATCTCAAAACGTCTACAAAAGTTAACTCAAAATAGATCAAAGGCTTACATATAAAAGCGAAAACTATAAAACTCGTTAAAGAAAACACAGAGGAAAATCTTCATGATATTGGATTTGGTAATGATGTCTTGGATATGACACCAAAAGAATAGACAATGAAAGTTAAGAAACAGGCAAACTGAACTAATTCAAAATTAAAAACTTCTCTGCATCAAAGGACACAACAAAATGAAAAGGCAATCTACTGTATGGGAGAAGGTATTTGCAAATCGTATATCTGATGAGGGGTTAATATTCCACAATATATAAAGAACTCCTACAACTCAACAACAAAACAAGAACAACAACAACAAAAAAAAACTGGGCAAAGGACATGAATGGACATATCGACGAAGAAGATATACAAATGGCCCAAAAACACATGAAAAGATGTTCAGTATCACTGATCATTAGGAAAGTGCAGACCAAAACCACAGTGTCATACCACCTCACATCCATTTGAATGGCTACTCTCAAAAAACTCAAAGTGTTGGCAAGGACGTGGAAAACTTGGAACCCCTGTGCACTGCTGGTGTGACTGTAAAATGATACTCCCACTATGGGAAACCGTATGGCAGTTACTCAAAAAATCAAAAATAGAATTACCATATGATCCAGCAGTTCTACTCCTAGGTGTATACCCGAAAGAATTGACAGCATGGTCTGGAAGAGATATTTGTACACCCATGTTCCTGGCAGCACTAATTGCAAATAGCTAAAAGGGGGAAGCAACCCAAGTGTCATCGAGGGATGAATGGATAAACAAATGGTGGAACAAGCATACAATGGAATCCTATTCAGCCTTAAAAAGGAAGGAAATTCTGTCATATTCTACAATGTGGATGAATCTCGAGGACATTACGCTGAGTGAAATAAGCCAGTCACAAAAAGATAAATACTGTATGATTCAACTTACATGAGGTACAAAGAGCAGTCAAATTCATCAAAACACACATTAGAATGATGACTGCCAAGAGCTTGGGGAGGGGAGAATGGGAGAGTGGTTGTTTGATGGATATAGAGTTTCAGTTGCGTAAGACAAAAAGAGTTCTGGAGATTGATTGCACAACAATGTGAATATGCTTAACACTAGTGAACTGTACACTTAAAAATGGTTAAGATGGTAAATTTTATGTTATGTGTATTTTATTACAATTAAAAATTTTTTAAATAAATAGGTATAGGAGACCCCAACTTTACTAAGCAAGACAATATATGTGTACATACACTGGTGTATGTTTGCACAAGCAGGGAGAAATGTGTCAAAGTACGTGCACCAAAAGTATTAATATTGATTATCTCTGAAGTACTAGTCTTGGAAGGGATGTGTATGTTTTGGGGAAAGGAGGAAGAACATTAAATTTTCTTTATATGCCTGCCTACTGTTTGACTTCTTAAAATGCGTATTTATTACTAGCATATGATTTTTAATTTAGTAGAGTCAGGAAACAATCCACAAGAAAAGTCATTAAGGGTTTCAGTTGGGAATATGTACATTGATAACAAAAATACTTGTTCGAGTTCTGAGGATCCTGTAACTTGCACAAACGGAACACAGAAAAGCATACTTCTTCTGATGTTGATGAATCAGGTGATAGCTCACGTTTTGATGACACTAATGGTAGCCATTCCAAGTCAAGACGAATTGTTTACGAGATCATGGTCCTTAATTGAATGACCAGTTAGGAAGAGAATGTTCAGTTTAGATAAACTCTGCCTCAAGGTTGTCAAAGGACATTTATGACAAAGCAAGCCAGGGCAATGGTTGGCCCAAGTCTAGACTATCATGTGGCTTCCATAATGAGCCTTGGCTTGATCCAAAGGGCAAAGAACAAACATAATGAGATTTAATTGAACAATGACCCAAGCAGTCCATTGAAAATGCTATTTATAACCTTAACAACTCAGGTATTAGCCAGTCAGAGACTGACTTCGCAATGGTATCAAGGAAAAATGCTAAATGTTAGGGAAATACACGGCTCTACAGGATATATAAAAGGCCAGACGTGGAAAGTGCGGCCAAAACTCAGAAACTTCTCTTAACAAGTCAACTCTCAACCTAACTCCTGACACCATGGCCTGCTGTTCCACTAGCTTCTGTGGATTTCCCATCTGTTCCACTGGTGGGACCTGTGGCTCCAGCTGCTGTCAGCCAACCTGCTGCCAAACCAGGTGTTGCCAGCCAACCTTCTGCCAGACCAGTGGCTGTGAGACTGGCTGTGGCATTGCTGGTAGCATTGGCTGTGGCCAGGAGGGAGGCAGTGGAGCTGTGAGCTGCCGCACCAGGTGGTGCCGACCTGACTGCCGCGTGGAGGGCACCTGCCTGCCTCCCTGCTGTGTGGTGAGCTGCACCCCCCCGTGCTGCTGCCAGCTGCACCATGCCCAGACCTCCTGCTGCCGCCCATCCTACTGTGGACGGTCCTGCTGCCGCCTAGCCTGCTGCTGCCAGCCCACCTGCTGTGAGCCCACTTGCTGGCAGCCCACCTGCTAAAAGCCAGGTTGCTGATTTTCAACTTGAAAGTTCAACTTCCAACTCAATCCATGAAGCAATTATCTCTTCAACCACCCCTGGACACTAACAAGTTCTTGAACTTTAATTGACTTTTTCTGAGGGGTTACCAAATATTGGGACTTCATAGACTTATCTGATTCCATTCAACACTAGAAAGATCTTGATCTCTCCACTAAGGCCACCAAAATACAAATTGGACCCAAGAAATGGGAAAGCAAGTTTGCCTTGGGATTGACCTTCAGCGAGCCTCCTCTCCACAGCTCAATGCTGCCAAAGCTGAGGAAGAACCATCTGTCCTTCTCAGACACATTCACCTCCTAAACTCCACCGTCTTGCAACTTTCACTTCCTATGAGAGGGGAATAATATACCAAGGTCTAATAAATTATACATATTTGGTACGGCAAACATATCTCTTTTTCTTCATTGAGTGTCACCAAAAAGATTCTAATCTGACTTTGATATCCCGTGGTACTCTTCTTATACCATGTTAGGATATATGATCAAATCCAGGGGAGGTTAATCCCCATAAAGAGCACAAACTAAAAATATCTGAGGGTTTACTGAGGGAAAGGTATTCCATGCTCATGGCTGGAAGAATTACTATTGTTAAAATGTCCACACTACTTAAAGTAATCTACAGATTCAATGCAATCCTTATCAAAATTCCAATGGCATTTTCCAGGATATAACAAACAATCCTAAAATTTGTATGGAACCACAAAAGGCCCTGAATAGCCAAAGCAATCTTGAGAAAGAAGAACAAAGCTGGAGGCATCTCATGCTCTGATTTCAAACTACACTACAAAGTTACAGTAATCAAAACAGCATGGTACTGACCTAAAAGCAGACATATAGACAAATATGGAATAGAATAGAGAGCCCAGAATTAACCCTCACATATGTGGTCAAAAGATCTTCAACAGAGGTGCCAAGACCATTCAATAGGAAAGGGCAATCTTGTCAACAAATGGTGTTGGGAAAACCAGATGTCCACATGCAAAAAAATGAAGTTGGACCCTTATCTCAAAACGTCTACAAAAGTTAACTCAAAATAGATCAAAGGCTTACATATAAAAGCGAAAACTATAAAACTCGTTAAAGAAAACACAGAGGAAAATCTTCATGATATTGGATTTGGTAATGATGTCTTGGATATGACACCAAAAGAATAGACAATGAAAGTTAAGAAACAGGCAAACTGAACTAATTCAAAATTAAAAACTTCTCTGCATCAAAGGACACAACAAAATGAAAAGGCAATCTACTGTATGGGAGAAGGTATTTGCAAATCGTATATCTGATGAGGGGTTAATATTCCACAATATATAAAGAACTCCTACAACTCAACAACAAAACAAGAACAACAACAACAAAAAAAAACTGGGCAAAGGACATGAATGGACATATCGACGAAGAAGATATACAAATGGCCCAAAAACACATGAAAAGATGTTCAGTATCACTGATCATTAGGAAAGTGCAGACCAAAACCACAGTGTCATACCACCTCACATCCATTTGAATGGCTACTCTCAAAAAACTCAAAGTGTTGGCAAGGACGTGGAAAACTTGGAACCCCTGTGCACTGCTGGTGTGACTGTAAAATGATACTCCCACTATGGGAAACCGTATGGCAGTTACTCAAAAAATCAAAAATAGAATTACCATATGATCCAGCAGTTCTACTCCTAGGTGTATACCCGAAAGAATTGACAGCATGGTCTGGAAGAGATATTTGTACACCCATGTTCCTGGCAGCACTAATTGCAAATAGCTAAAAGGGGGAAGCAACCCAAGTGTCATCGAGGGATGAATGGATAAACAAATGGTGGAACAAGCATACAATGGAATCCTATTCAGCCTTAAAAAGGAAGGAAATTCTGTCATATTCTACAATGTGGATGAATCTCGAGGACATTACGCTGAGTGAAATAAGCCAGTCACAAAAAGATAAATACTGTATGATTCAACTTACATGAGGTACAAAGAGCAGTCAAATTCATCAAAACACACATTAGAATGATGACTGCCAAGAGCTTGGGGAGGGGAGAATGGGAGAGTGGTTGTTTGATGGATATAGAGTTTCAGTTGCGTAAGACAAAAAGAGTTCTGGAGATTGATTGCACAACAATGTGAATATGCTTAACACTAGTGAACTGTACACTTAAAAATGGTTAAGATGGTAAATTTTATGTTATGTGTATTTTATTACAATTAAAAATTTTTTAAATAAATAGGTATAGGAGACCCCAACTTTACTAAGCAAGACAATATATGTGTACATACACTGGTGTATGTTTGCACAAGCAGGGAGAAATGTGTCAAAGTACGTGCACCAAAAGTATTAATATTGATTATCTCTGAAGTACTAGTCTTGGAAGGGATGTGTATGTTTTGGGGAAAGGAGGAAGAACATTAAATTTTCTTTATATGCCTGCCTACTGTTTGACTTCTTAAAATGCGTATTTATTACTAGCATATGATTTTTAATTTAGTAGAGTCAGGAAACAATCCACAAGAAAAGTCATTAAGGGTTTCAGTTGGGAATATGTACATTGATAACAAAAATACTTGTTCGAGTTCTGAGGATCCTGTAACTTGCACAAACGGAACACAGAAAAACATACTTCTTCTGATGTTGATGAATCAGGTGATAGCTCACGTTTTGATGACACTAATGGTAGCCATTCCAAGTCAAGACAAATTGTTTACGAGATCATGGTCCTTAATGGAATGACCAGTTAGGAAGAGAATGTTCAGTTTAGATAAACTCTGCCTCAAGGTTGTCAAAGGACATTTATGACAAAGCAAGCCAGGGCAATGGTTGGCCCAAGTCTAGACTATCATGTGGCTTCCATAATGAGCCTTGGCTTGATCCAAAGGGCAAAGAAGAAACATAATGAGATTTAATTGAACAATGACCCAAGCAGTCCATTGAAAATGCTATTTATAACCTTAACAACTCAGGTATTAGCCAGTCAGAGACTGACTTCGCAATGGTATCAAGGAAAAATGCTAAATGTTAGGGAAATACACGGCTCTACAGGATATATAAAAGGCCAGACGTGGAAAGTGCAGCCAAAACTCAGAAACTTCTCTTAACAAGTCAACTCTCAACCTAACTCCTGACACCATGGCCTGCTGTTCCACTAGCTTCTGTGGATTTCCCATCTGTTCCACTGGTGGGACCTGTGGCTCCAGCTGCTGTCAGCCAACCTGCTGCCAAACCAGGTGTTGCCAGCCAACCTTCTGCCAGACCAGTGGCTGTGAGACTGGCTGTGGCATTGCTGGTAGCATTGGCTGTGGCCAGGAGGGAGGCAGTGGAGCTGTGAGCTGCCGCACCAGGTGGTGCCGACCTGACTGCCGCGTGGAGGGCACCTGCCTGCCTCCCTGCTGTGTGGTGAGCTGCACCCCCCCGTGCTGCTGCCAGCTGCACCATGCCCAGACCTCCTGCTGCCGCCCATCCTACTGTGGACGGTCCTGCTGCCGCCTAGCCTGCTGCTGCCAGCCCACCTGCTGTGAGCCCACTTGCTGGCAGCCCACCTGCTAAAAGCCAGGTTGCTGATTTTCAACTTGAAAGTTCAACTTCCAACTCAATCCATGAAGCAATTATCTCTTCAACCACCCCTGGACACTAACAAGTTCTTGAACTTTAATTGACTTTTTCTGAGGGGTTACCAAATATTGGGACTTCATAGACTTATCTGATTCCATTCAACACTAGAAAGATCTTGATCTCTCCACTAAGGCCACCAAAATACAAATTGGACCCAAGAAATGGGAAAGCAAGTTTGCCTTGGGATTGACCTTCAGCGAGCCTCCTCTCCACAGCTCAATGCTGCCAAAGCTGAGGAAGAACCATCTGTCCTTCTCAGACACATTCACCTCCTAAACTCCACCGTCTTGCAACTTTCACTTCCTATGAGAGGGGAATAATATAGCAAGGTCTAATAAATTATACATATTTGGTACGGCAAACATATCTCTTTTTCTTCATTGAGTGTCACCAAAAAGATTCTAATCTGACTTTGATATCCCGTGGTACTCTTCTTATACCATGTTAGGATATATGATCAAATCCAGGGGAGGTTAATCCCCATAAAGAGCACAAACTAAAAATATCTGAGGGTTTACTGAGGGAAAGGTATTCCATGCTCATGGCTGGAAGAATTACTATTGTTAAAATGTCCACACTACTTAAAGTAATCTACAGATTCAATGCAATCCTTATCAAAATTCCAATGGCATTTTCCAGGATATAACAAACAATCCTAAAATTTGTATGGAACCACAAAAGGCCCTGAATAGCCAAAGCAATCTTGAGAAAGAAGAACAAAGCTGGAGGCATCTCATGCTCTGATTCCAAACTACACTACAAAGCTACAGTAATCAAAACAGCATGGTACTGACCTAAAAGCAGACATATAGACAAATATGGAATAGAATAGAGAGCCCAGAATTAACCCTCACATGTGTGGTCAAAAGATCTTCAACAGAGGTGCCAAGACCATTCAATAGGAAAGGGCAATCTTTTCAACAAATGGTGTTGGGAAAACCAGATGTCCACATGCAAAAAAATGAAGTTGGACCCTTATCTCAAAACGTCTACAAAAGTTAACTCAAAATAGATCAAAGGCTTACATATAAAAGCGAAAACTATAAAACTCGTTAAAGAAAACACAGAGGAAAATCTTCATGATATTGGATTTGGTAATGATGTCTTGGATATGACACCAAAAGAATAGACAATGAAAGTTAAGAAACAGGCAAACTGAACTAATTCAAAATTAAAAACTTCTCTGCATCAAAGGACACAACAAAATGAAAAGGCAATCTACTGTATGGGAGAAGGTATTTGCAAATCGTATATCTGATGAGGGGTTAATATTCCACAATATATAAAGAACTCCTACAACTCAACAACAAAACAAGAACAACAACAACAAAAAAAAACTGGGCAAAGGACATGAATGGACATATCGACGAAGAAGATATACAAATGGCCCAAAAACACATGAAAAGATGTTCAGTATCACTGATCATTAGGAAAGTGCAGACCAAAACCACAGTGTCATACCACCTCACATCCATTTGAATGGCTACTCTCAAAAAACTCAAAGTGTTGGCAAGGACGTGGAAAACTTGGAACCCCTGTGCACTGCTGGTGTGACTGTAAAATGATACTCCCACTATGGGAAACCGTATGGCAGTTACTCAAAAAATCAAAAATAGAATTACCATATGATCCAGCAGTTCTACTCCTAGGTGTATACCCGAAAGAATTGACAGCATGGTCTGGAAGAGATATTTGTACACCCATGTTCCTGGCAGCACTAATTGCAAATAGCTAAAAGGGGGAAGCAACCCAAGTGTCATCGAGGGATGAATGGATAAACAAATGGTGGAACAAGCATACAATGGAATCCTATTCAGCCTTAAAAAGGAAGGAAATTCTGTCATATTCTACAATGTGGATGAATCTCGAGGACATTACGCTGAGTGAAATAAGCCAGTCACAAAAAGATAAATACTGTATGATTCAACTTACATGAGGTACAAAGAGCAGTCAAATTCATCAAAACACACATTAGAATGATGACTGCCAAGAGCTTGGGGAGGGGAGAATGGGAGAGTGGTTGTTTGATGGATATAGAGTTTCAGTTGCGTAAGACAAAAAGAGTTCTGGAGATTGATTGCACAACAATGTGAATATGCTTAACACTAGTGAACTGTACACTTAAAAATGGTTAAGATGGTAAATTTTATGTTATGTGTATTTTATTACAATTAAAAATTTTTTAAATAAATAGGTATAGGAGACCCCAACTTTACTAAGCAAGACAATATATGTGTACATACACTGGTGTATGTTTGCACAAGCAGGGAGAAATGTGTCAAAGTACGTGCACCAAAAGTATTAATATTGATTATCTCTGAAGTACTAGTCTTGGAAGGGATGTGTATGTTTTGGGGAAAGGAGGAAGAACATTAAATTTTCTTTATATGCCTGCCTACTGTTTGACTTCTTAAAATGCGTATTTATTACTAGCATATGATTTTTAATTTAGTAGAGTCAGGAAACAATCCACAAGAAAAGTCATTAAGGGTTTCAGTTGGGAATATGTACATTGATAACAAAAATACTTGTTCGAGTTCTGAGGATCCTGTAACTTGCACAAACGGAACACAGAAAAACATACTTCTTCTGATGTTGATGAATCAGGTGATAGCTCACGTTTTGATGACACTAATGGTAGCCATTCCAAGTCAAGACAAATTGTTTACGAGATCATGGTCCTTAATGGAATGACCAGTTAGGAAGAGAATGTTCAGTTTAGATAAACTCTGCCTCAAGGTTGTCAAAGGACATTTATGACAAAGCAAGCCAGGGCAATGGTTGGCCCAAGTCTAGACTATCATGTGGCTTCCATAATGAGCCTTGGCTTGATCCAAAGGGCAAAGAAGAAACATAATGAGATTTAATTGAACAATGACCCAAGCAGTCCATTGAAAATGCTATTTATAACCTTAACAACTCAGGTATTAGCCAGTCAGAGACTGACTTCGCAATGGTATCAAGGAAAAATGCTAAATGTTAGGGAAATACACGGCTCTACAGGATATATAAAAGGCCAGACGTGGAAAGTGCAGCCAAAACTCAGAAACTTCTCTTAACAAGTCAACTCTCAACCTAACTCCTGACACCATGGCCTGCTGTTCCACTAGCTTCTGTGGATTTCCCATCTGTTCCACTGGTGGGACCTGTGGCTCCAGCTGCTGTCAGCCAACCTGCTGCCAAACCAGGTGTTGCCAGCCAACCTTCTGCCAGACCAGTGGCTGTGAGACTGGCTGTGGCATTGCTGGTAGCATTGGCTGTGGCCAGGAGGGAGGCAGTGGAGCTGTGAGCTGCCGCACCAGGTGGTGCCGACCTGACTGCCGCGTGGAGGGCACCTGCCTGCCTCCCTGCTGTGTGGTGAGCTGCACCCCCCCGTGCTGCTGCCAGCTGCACCATGCCCAGACCTCCTGCTGCCGCCCATCCTACTGTGGACGGTCCTGCTGCCGCCTAGCCTGCTGCTGCCAGCCCACCTGCTGTGAGCCCACTTGCTGGCAGCCCACCTGCTAAAAGCCAGGTTGCTGATTTTCAACTTGAAAGTTCAACTTCCAACTCAATCCATGAAGCAATTATCTCTTCAACCACCCCTGGACACTAACAAGTTCTTGAACTTTAATTGACTTTTTCTGAGGGGTTACCAAATATTGGGACTTCATAGACTTATCTGATTCCATTCAACACTAGAAAGATCTTGATCTCTCCACTAAGGCCACCAAAATACAAATTGGACCCAAGAAATGGGAAAGCAAGTTTGCCTTGGGATTGACCTTCAGCGAGCCTCCTCTCCACAGCTCAGTGCTGCCAAAGCTGAGGAAGAACCATCTGTCCTTCTCAGACACATTCACCTCCTAAACTCCACCGTCTTGCAACTTTCACTTCCTATGAGAGGGGAATAATATAGCAAGGTCTAATAAATTATACATATTTGGTACGGCAAACATATCTCTTTTTCTTCATTGAGTGTCACCAAAAAGATTCTAATCTGACTTTGATATCCCGTGGTACTCTTCTTATACCATGTTAGGATATATGATCAAATCCAGGGGAGGTTAATCCCCATAAAGAGCACAAACTAAAAATATCTGAGGGTTTACTGAGGGAAAGGTATTCCATGCTCATGGCTGGAAGAATTACTATTGTTAAAATGTCCACACTACTTAAAGTAATCTACAGATTCAATGCAATCCTTATCAAAATTCCAATGGCATTTTCCAGGATATAACAAACAATCCTAAAATTTGTATGGAACCACAAAAGGCCCTGAATAGCCAAAGCAATCTTGAGAAAGAAGAACAAAGCTGGAGGCATCTCATGCTCTGATTCCAAACTACACTACAAAGCTACAGTAATCAAAACAGCATGGTACTGACCTAAAAGCAGACATATAGACAAATATGGAATAGAATAGAGAGCCCAGAATTAACCCTCACATGTGTGGTCAAAAGATCTTCAACAGAGGTGCCAAGACCATTCAATAGGAAAGGGCAATCTTTTCAACAAATGGTGTTGGGAAAACCAGATGTCCACATGCAAAAAAATGAAGTTGGACCCTTATCTCAAAACGTCTACAAAAGTTAACTCAAAATAGATCAAAGGCTTACATATAAAAGCGAAAACTATAAAACTCGTTAAAGAAAACACAGAGGAAAATCTTCATGATATTGGATTTGGTAATGATGTCTTGGATATGACACCAAAAGAATAGACAATGAAAGTTAAGAAACAGGCAAACTGAACTAATTCAAAATTAAAAACTTCTCTGCATCAAAGGACACAACAAAATGAAAAGGCAATCTACTGTATGGGAGAAGGTATTTGCAAATCGTATATCTGATGAGGGGTTAATATTCCACAATATATAAAGAACTCCTACAACTCAACAACAAAACAAGAACAACAACAACAAAAAAAAACTGGGCAAAGGACATGAATGGACATATCGACGAAGAAGATATACAAATGGCCCAAAAACACATGAAAAGATGTTCAGTATCACTGATCATTAGGAAAGTGCAGACCAAAACCACAGTGTCATACCACCTCACATCCATTTGAATGGCTACTCTCAAAAAACTCAAAGTGTTGGCAAGGACGTGGAAAACTTGGAACCCCTGTGCACTGCTGGTGTGACTGTAAAATGATACTCCCACTATGGGAAACCGTATGGCAGTTACTCAAAAAATCAAAAATAGAATTACCATATGATCCAGCAGTTCTACTCCTAGGTGTATACCCGAAAGAATTGACAGCATGGTCTGGAAGAGATATTTGTACACCCATGTTCCTGGCAGCACTAATTGCAAATAGCTAAAAGGGGGAAGCAACCCAAGTGTCATCGAGGGATGAATGGATAAACAAATGGTGGAACAAGCATACAATGGAATCCTATTCAGCCTTAAAAAGGAAGGAAATTCTGTCATATTCTACAATGTGGATGAATCTCGAGGACATTACGCTGAGTGAAATAAGCCAGTCACAAAAAGATAAATACTGTATGATTCAACTTACATGAGGTACAAAGAGCAGTCAAATTCATCAAAACACACATTAGAATGATGACTGCCAAGAGCTTGGGGAGGGGAGAATGGGAGAGTGGTTGTTTGATGGATATAGAGTTTCAGTTGCGTAAGACAAAAAGAGTTCTGGAGATTGATTGCACAACAATGTGAATATGCTTAACACTAGTGAACTGTACACTTAAAAATGGTTAAGATGGTAAATTTTATGTTATGTGTATTTTATTACAATTAAAAATTTTTTAAATAAATAGGTATAGGAGACCCCAACTTTACTAAGCAAGACAATATATGTGTACATACACTGGTGTATGTTTGCACAAGCAGGGAGAAATGTGTCAAAGTACGTGCACCAAAAGTATTAATATTGATTATCTCTGAAGTACTAGTCTTGGAAGGGATGTGTATGTTTTGGGGAAAGGAGGAAGAACATTAAATTTTCTTTATATGCCTGCCTACTGTTTGACTTCTTAAAATGTGTATTTATTACTAGCATATGATTTTTAATTTAGTAGAGTCAGGAAACAATCCACAAGAAAAGTCATTAAGGGTTTCAGTTGGGAATATGTACATTGATAACAAAAATACTTGTTCGAGTTCTGAGGATCCTGTAACTTGCACAAACGGAACACAGAAAAGCATACTTCTTCTGATGTTGATGAATCAGGTGATAGCTCACGTTTTGATGACACTAATGGTAGCCATTCCAAGTCAAGACGAATTGTTTACGAGATCATGGTCCTTAATTGAATGACCAGTTAGGAAGAGAATGTTCAGTTTAGATAAACTCTGCCTCAAGGTTGTCAAAGGACATTTATGACAAAGCAAGCCAGGGCAATGGTTGGCCCAAGTCTAGACTATCATGTGGCTTCCATAATGAGCCTTGGCTTGATCCAAAGGGCAAAGAAGAAACATAATGAGATTTAATTGAACAATGACCCAAGCAGTCCATTGAAAATGCTATTTATAACCTTAACAACTCAGGTATTAGCCAGTCAGAGACTGACTTCGCAATGGTATCAAGGAAAAATGCTAAATGTTAGGGAAATACACGGCCCTACAGGATATATAAAAGGCCAGACGTGGAAAGTGCGGCCAAAACTCAGAAACTTCTCTTAACAAGTCAACTCTCAACCTAACTCCTGACACCATGGCCTGCTGTTCCACTAGCTTCTGTGGATTTCCCATCTGTTCCACTGGTGGGACCTGTGGCTCCAGCTGCTGTCAGCCAACCTGCTGCCAAACCAGGTGTTGCCAGCCAACCTTCTGCCAGACCAGTGGCTGTGAGACTGGCTGTGGCATTGCTGGTAGCATTGGCTGTGGCCAGGAGGGAGGCAGTGGAGCTGTGAGCTGCCGCACCAGGTGGTGCCGACCTGACTGCCGCGTGGAGGGCACCTGCCTGCCTCCCTGCTGTGTGGTGAGCTGCACCCCCCCGTGCTGCTGCCAGCTGCACCATGCCCAGACCTCCTGCTGCCGCCCATCCTACTGTGGACGGTCCTGCTGCCGCCTAGCCTGCTGCTGCCAGCCCACCTGCTGTGAGCCCACTTGCTGGCAGCCCACCTGCTAAAAGCCAGGTTGCTGATTTTCAACTTGAAAGTTCAACTTCCAACTCAATCCATGAAGCAATTATCTCTTCAACCACCCCTGGACACTAACAAGTTCTTGAACTTTAATTGACTTTTTCTGAGGGGTTACCAAATATTGGGACTTCATAGACTTATCTGATTCCATTCAACACTAGAAAGATCTTGATCTCTCCACTAAGGCCACCAAAATACAAATTGGACCCAAGAAATGGGAAAGCAAGTTTGCCTTGGGATTGACCTTCAGCGAGCCTCCTCTCCACAGCTCAATGCTGCCAAAGCTGAGGAAGAACCATCTGTCCTTCTCAGACACATTCACCTCCTAAACTCCACCGTCTTGCAACTTTCACTTCCTATGAGAGGGGAATAATATAGCAAGGTCTAATAAATTATACATATTTGGTACGGCAAACATATCTCTTTTTCTTCATTGAGTGTCACCAAAAAGATTCTAATCTGACTTTGATATCCCGTGGTACTCTTCTTATACCATGTTAGGATATATGATCAAATCCAGGGGAGGTTAATCCCCATAAAGAGCACAAACTAAAAATATCTGAGGGTTTACTGAGGGAAAGGTATTCCATGCTCATGGCTGGAAGAATTACTATTGTTAAAATGTCCACACTACTTAAAGTAATCTACAGATTCAATGCAATCCTTATCAAAATTCCAATGGCATTTTCCAGGATATAACAAACAATCCTAAAATTTGTATGGAACCACAAAAGGCCCTGAATAGCCAAAGCAATCTTGAGAAAGAAGAACAAAGCTGGAGGCATCTCATGCTCTGATTTCAAACTACACTACAAAGTTACAGTAATCAAAACAGCATGGTACTGACCTAAAAGCAGACATATAGACAAATATGGAATAGAATAGAGAGCCCAGAATTAACCCTCACATATGTGGTCAAAAGATCTTCAACAGAGGTGCCAAGACCATTCAATAGGAAAGGGCAATCTTGTCAACAAATGGTGTTGGGAAAACCAGATGTCCACATGCAAAAAAATGAAGTTGGACCCTTATCTCAAAACGTCTACAAAAGTTAACTCAAAATAGATCAAAGGCTTACATATAAAAGCGAAAACTATAAAACTCGTTAAAGAAAACACAGAGGAAAATCTTCATGATATTGGATTTGGTAATGATGTCTTGGATATGACACCAAAAGAATAGACAATGAAAGTTAAGAAACAGGCAAACTGAACTAATTCAAAATTAAAAACTTCTCTGCATCAAAGGACACAACAAAATGAAAAGGCAATCTACTGTATGGGAGAAGGTATTTGCAAATCGTATATCTGATGAGGGGTTAATATTCCACAATATATAAAGAACTCCTACAACTCAACAACAAAACAAGAACAACAACAACAACAAAAAACTGGGCAAAGGACATGAATGGACATATCGACGAAGAAGATATACAAATGGCCCAAAAACACATGAAAAGATGTTCAGTATCACTGATCATTAGGAAAGTGCAGACCAAAACCACAGTGTCATACCACCTCACATCCATTTGAATGGCTACTCTCAAAAAACTCAAAGTGTTGGCAAGGACGTGGAAAACTTGGAACCCCTGTGCACTGCTGGTGTGACTGTAAAATGATACTCCCACTATGGGAAACCGTATGGCAGTTACTCAAAAAATCAAAAATAGAATTACCATATGATCCAGCAGTTCTACTCCTAGGTGTATACCCGAAAGAATTGACAGCATGGTCTGGAAGAGATATTTGTACACCCATGTTCCTGGCAGCACTAATTGCAAATAGCTAAAAGGGGGAAGCAACCCAAGTGTCATCGAGGGATGAATGGATAAACAAATGGTGGAACAAGCATACAATGGAATCCTATTCAGCCTTAAAAAGGAAGGAAATTCTGTCATATTCTACAATGTGGATGAATCTCGAGGACATTACGCTGAGTGAAATAAGCCAGTCACAAAAAGATAAATACTGTATGATTCAACTTACATGAGGTACAAAGAGCAGTCAAATTCATCAAAACACACATTAGAATGATGACTGCCAAGAGCTTGGGGAGGGGAGAATGGGAGAGTGGTTGTTTGATGGATATAGAGTTTCAGTTGCGTAAGACAAAAAGAGTTCTGGAGATTGATTGCACAACAATGTGAATATGCTTAACACTAGTGAACTGTACACTTAAAAATGGTTAAGATGGTAAATTTTATGTTATGTGTATTTTATTACAATTAAAAATTTTTTAAATAAATAGGTATAGGAGACCCCAACTTTACTAAGCAAGACAATATATGTGTACATACACTGGTGTATGTTTGCACAAGCAGGGAGAAATGTGTCAAAGTACGTGCACCAAAAGTATTAATATTGATTATCTCTGAAGTACTAGTCTTGGAAGGGATGTGTATGTTTTGGGGAAAGGAGGAAGAACATTAAATTTTCTTTATATGCCTGCCTACTGTTTGACTTCTTAAAATGCGTATTTATTACTAGCATATGATTTTTAATTTAGTAGAGTCAGGAAACAATCCACAAGAAAAGTCATTAAGGGTTTCAGTTGGGAATATGTACATTGATAACAAAAATACTTGTTCGAGTTCTGAGGATCCTGTAACTTGCACAAACGGAACACAGAAAAGCATACTTCTTCTGATGTTGATGAATCAGGTGATAGCTCACGTTTTGATGACACTAATGGTAGCCATTCCAAGTCAAGACGAATTGTTTACGAGATCATGGTCCTTAATTGAATGACCAGTTAGGAAGAGAATGTTCAGTTTAGATAAACTCTGCCTCAAGGTTGTCAAAGGACATTTATGACAAAGCAAGCCAGGGCAATGGTTGGCCCAAGTCTAGACTATCATGTGGCTTCCATAATGAGCCTTGGCTTGATCCAAAGGGCAAAGAAGAAACATAATGAGATTTAATTGAACAATGACCCAAGCAGTCCATTGAAAATGCTATTTATAACCTTAACAACTCAGGTATTAGCCAGTCAGAGACTGACTTCGCAATGGTATCAAGGAAAAATGCTAAATGTTAGGGAAATACACGGCTCTACAGGATATATAAAAGGCCAGACGTGGAAAGTGCAGCCAAAACTCAGAAACTTCTCTTAACAAGTCAACTCTCAACCTAACTCCTGACACCATGGCCTGCTGTTCCACTAGCTTCTGTGGATTTCCCATCTGTTCCACTGGTGGGACCTGTGGCTCCAGCTGCTGTCAGCCAACCTGCTGCCAAACCAGGTGTTGCCAGCCAACCTTCTGCCAGACCAGTGGCTGTGAGACTGGCTGTGGCATTGCTGGTAGCATTGGCTGTGGCCAGGAGGGAGGCAGTGGAGCTGTGAGCTGCCGCACCAGGTGGTGCCGACCTGACTGCCGCGTGGAGGGCACCTGCCTGCCTCCCTGCTGTGTGGTGAGCTGCACCCCCCCGTGCTGCTGCCAGCTGCACCATGCCCAGACCTCCTGCTGCCGCCCATCCTACTGTGGACGGTCCTGCTGCCGCCTAGCCTGCTGCTGCCAGCCCACCTGCTGTGAGCCCACTTGCTGGCAGCCCACCTGCTAAAAGCCAGGTTGCTGATTTTCAACTTGAAAGTTCAACTTCCAACTCAATCCATGAAGCAATTATCTCTTCAACCACCCCTGGACACTAACAAGTTCTTGAACTTTAATTGACTTTTTCTGAGGGGTTACCAAATATTGGGACTTCATAGACTTATCTGATTCCATTCAACACTAGAAAGATCTTGATCTCTCCACTAAGGCCACCAAAATACAAATTGGACCCAAGAAATGGGAAAGCAAGTTTGCCTTGGGATTGACCTTCAGCGAGCCTCCTCTCCACAGCTCAATGCTGCCAAAGCTGAGGAAGAACCATCTGTCCTTCTCAGACACATTCACCTCCTAAACTCCACCGTCTTGCAACTTTCACTTCCTATGAGAGGGGAATAATATAGCAAGGTCTAATAAATTATACATATTTGGTACGGCAAACATATCTCTTTTTCTTCATTGAGTGTCACCAAAAAGATTCTAATCTGACTTTGATATCCCGTGGTACTCTTCTTATACCATGTTAGGATATATGATCAAATCCAGGGGAGGTTAATCCCCATAAAGAGCACAAACTAAAAATATCTGAGGGTTTACTGAGGGAAAGGTATTCCATGCTCATGGCTGGAAGAATTACTATTGTTAAAATGTCCACACTACTTAAAGTAATCTACAGATTCAATGCAATCCTTATCAAAATTCCAATGGCATTTTCCAGGATATAACAAACAATCCTAAAATTTGTATGGAACCACAAAAGGCCCTGAATAGCCAAAGCAATCTTGAGAAAGAAGAACAAAGCTGGAGGCATCTCATGCTCTGATTCCAAACTACACTACAAAGCTACAGTAATCAAAACAGCATGGTACTGACCTAAAAGCAGACATATAGACAAATATGGAATAGAATAGAGAGCCCAGAATTAACCCTCACATGTGTGGTCAAAAGATCTTCAACAGAGGTGCCAAGACCATTCAATAGGAAAGGGCAATCTTTTCAACAAATGGTGTTGGGAAAACCAGATGTCCACATGCAAAAAAATGAAGTTGGACCCTTATCTCAAAACGTCTACAAAAGTTAACTCAAAATAGATCAAAGGCTTACATATAAAAGCGAAAACTATAAAACTCGTTAAAGAAAACACAGAGGAAAATCTTCATGATATTGGATTTGGTAATGATGTCTTGGATATGACACCAAAAGAATAGACAATGAAAGTTAAGAAACAGGCAAACTGAACTAATTCAAAATTAAAAACTTCTCTGCATCAAAGGACACAACAAAATGAAAAGGCAATCTACTGTATGGGAGAAGGTATTTGCAAATCGTATATCTGATGAGGGGTTAATATTCCACAATATATAAAGAACTCCTACAACTCAACAACAAAACAAGAACAACAACAACAACAAAAAACTGGGCAAAGGACATGAATGGACATATCGACGAAGAAGATATACAAATGGCCCAAAAACACATGAAAAGATGTTCAGTATCACTGATCATTAGGAAAGTGCAGACCAAAACCACAGTGTCATACCACCTCACATCCATTTGAATGGCTACTCTCAAAAAACTCAAAGTGTTGGCAAGGACGTGGAAAACTTGGAACCCCTGTGCACTGCTGGTGTGACTGTAAAATGATACTCCCACTATGGGAAACCGTATGGCAGTTACTCAAAAAATCAAAAATAGAATTACCATATGATCCAGCAGTTCTACTCCTAGGTGTATACCCGAAAGAATTGACAGCATGGTCTGGAAGAGATATTTGTACACCCATGTTCCTGGCAGCACTAATTGCAAATAGCTAAAAGGGGGAAGCAACCCAAGTGTCATCGAGGGATGAATGGATAAACAAATGGTGGAACAAGCATACAATGGAATCCTATTCAGCCTTAAAAAGGAAGGAAATTCTGTCATATTCTACAATGTGGATGAATCTCGAGGACATTACGCTGAGTGAAATAAGCCAGTCACAAAAAGATAAATACTGTATGATTCAACTTACATGAGGTACAAAGAGCAGTCAAATTCATCAAAACACACATTAGAATGATGACTGCCAAGAGCTTGGGGAGGGGAGAATGGGAGAGTGGTTGTTTGATGGATATAGAGTTTCAGTTGCGTAAGACAAAAAGAGTTCTGGAGATTGATTGCACAACAATGTGAATATGCTTAACACTAGTGAACTGTACACTTAAAAATGGTTAAGATGGTAAATTTTATGTTATGTGTATTTTATTACAATTAAAAATTTTTTAAATAAATAGGTATAGGAGACCCCAACTTTACTAAGCAAGACAATATATGTGTACATACACTGGTGTATGTTTGCACAAGCAGGGAGAAATGTGTCAAAGTACGTGCACCAAAAGTATTAATATTGATTATCTCTGAAGTACTAGTCTTGGAAGGGATGTGTATGTTTTGGGGAAAGGAGGAAGAACATTAAATTTTCTTTATATGCCTGCCTACTGTTTGACTTCTTAAAATGTGTATTTATTACTAGCATATGATTTTTAATTTAGTAGAGTCAGGAAACAATCCACAAGAAAAGTCATTAAGGGTTTCAGTTGGGAATATGTACATTGATAACAAAAATACTTGTTCGAGTTCTGAGGATCCTGTAACTTGCACAAACGGAACACAGAAAAGCATACTTCTTCTGATGTTGATGAATCAGGTGATAGCTCACGTTTTGATGACACTAATGGTAGCCATTCCAAGTCAAGACGAATTGTTTACGAGATCATGGTCCTTAATTGAATGACCAGTTAGGAAGAGAATGTTCAGTTTAGATAAACTCTGCCTCAAGGTTGTCAAAGGACATTTATGACAAAGCAAGCCAGGGCAATGGTTGGCCCAAGTCTAGACTATCATGTGGCTTCCATAATGAGCCTTGGCTTGATCCAAAGGGCAAAGAAGAAACATAATGAGATTTAATTGAACAATGACCCAAGC
Organism: Eubalaena glacialis; assembly: GCF_028564815.1. Lineage (NCBI taxonomy): Eukaryota > Metazoa > Chordata > Mammalia > Artiodactyla > Balaenidae > Eubalaena > Eubalaena glacialis. The sequence continues at coordinate 43,906,403 of NC_083734.1, forward strand.
AGTCCATTGAAAATGCTATTTATAACCTTAACAACTCAGGTATTAGCCAGTCAGAGACTGACTTCGCAATGGTATCAAGGAAAAATGCTAAATGTTAGGGAAATACACGGCCCTACAGGATATATAAAAGGCCAGACGTGGAAAGTGCGGCCAAAACTCAGAAACTTCTCTTAACAAGTCAACTCTCAACCTAACTCCTGACACCATGGCCTGCTGTTCCACTAGCTTCTGTGGATTTCCCATCTGTTCCACTGGTGGGACCTGTGGCTCCAGCTGCTGTCAGCCAACCTGCTGCCAAACCAGGTGTTGCCAGCCAACCTTCTGCCAGACCAGTGGCTGTGAGACTGGCTGTGGCATTGCTGGTAGCATTGGCTGTGGCCAGGAGGGAGGCAGTGGAGCTGTGAGCTGCCGCACCAGGTGGTGCCGACCTGACTGCCGCGTGGAGGGCACCTGCCTGCCTCCCTGCTGTGTGGTGAGCTGCACCCCCCCGTGCTGCTGCCAGCTGCACCATGCCCAGACCTCCTGCTGCCGCCCATCCTACTGTGGACGGTCCTGCTGCCGCCTAGCCTGCTGCTGCCAGCCCACCTGCTGTGAGCCCACTTGCTGGCAGCCCACCTGCTAAAAGCCAGGTTGCTGATTTTCAACTTGAAAGTTCAACTTCCAACTCAATCCATGAAGCAATTATCTCTTCAACCACCCCTGGACACTAACAAGTTCTTGAACTTTAATTGACTTTTTCTGAGGGGTTACCAAATATTGGGACTTCATAGACTTATCTGATTCCATTCAACACTAGAAAGATCTTGATCTCTCCACTAAGGCCACCAAAATACAAATTGGACCCAAGAAATGGGAAAGCACGTTTGCCTTGGGATTGACCTTCAGCGAGCCTCCTCTCCACAGCTCAATGCTGCCAAAGCTGAGGAAGAACCATCTGTCCTTCTCAGACACATTCACCTCCTAAACTCCACCGTCTTGCAACTTTCACTTCCTATGAGAGGGGAATAATATAGCAAGGTCTAATAAATTATACATATTTGGTACGGCAAACATATCTCTTTTTCTTCATTGAGTGTCACCAAAAAGATTCTAATCTGACTTTGATATCCCGTGGTACTCTTCTTATACCATGTTAGGATATATGATCAAATCCAGGGGAGGTTAATCCCCATAAAGAGCACAAACTAAAAATATCTGAGGGTTTACTGAGGGAAAGGTATTCCATGCTCATGGCTGGAAGAATTACTATTGTTAAAATGTCCACACTACTTAAAGTAATCTACAGATTCAATGCAATCCTTATCAAAATTCCAATGGCATTTTCCAGGATATAACAAACAATCCTAAAATTTGTATGGAACCACAAAAGGCCCTGAATAGCCAAAGCAATCTTGAGAAAGAAGAACAAAGCTGGAGGCATCTCATGCTCTGATTTCAAACTACACTACAAAGTTACAGTAATCAAAACAGCATGGTACTGACCTAAAAGCAGACATATAGACAAATATGGAATAGAATAGAGAGCCCAGAATTAACCCTCACATATGTGGTCAAAAGATCTTCAACAGAGGTGCCAAGACCATTCAATAGGAAAGGGCAATCTTGTCAACAAATGGTGTTGGGAAAACCAGATGTCCACATGCAAAAAAATGAAGTTGGACCCTTATCTCAAAACGTCTACAAAAGTTAACTCAAAATAGATCAAAGGCTTACATATAAAAGCGAAAACTATAAAACTCGTTAAAGAAAACACAGAGGAAAATCTTCATGATATTGGATTTGGTAATGATGTCTTGGATATGACACCAAAAGAATAGACAATGAAAGTTAAGAAACAGGCAAACTGAACTAATTCAAAATTAAAAACTTCTCTGCATCAAAGGACACAACAAAATGAAAAGGCAATCTACTGTATGGGAGAAGGTATTTGCAAATCGTATATCTGATGAGGGGTTAATATTCCACAATATATAAAGAACTCCTACAACTCAACAACAAAACAAGAACAACAACAACAAAAAAAAACTGGGCAAAGGACATGAATGGACATATCGACGAAGAAGATATACAAATGGCCCAAAAACACATGAAAAGATGTTCAGTATCACTGATCATTAGGAAAGTGCAGACCAAAACCACAGTGTCATACCACCTCACATCCATTTGAATGGCTACTCTCAAAAAACTCAAAGTGTTGGCAAGGACGTGGAAAACTTGGAACCCCTGTGCACTGCTGGTGTGACTGTAAAATGATACTCCCACTATGGGAAACCGTATGGCAGTTACTCAAAAAATCAAAAATAGAATTACCATATGATCCAGCAGTTCTACTCCTAGGTGTATACCCGAAAGAATTGACAGCATGGTCTGGAAGAGATATTTGTACACCCATGTTCCTGGCAGCACTAATTGCAAATAGCTAAAAGGGGGAAGCAACCCAAGTGTCATCGAGGGATGAATGGATAAACAAATGGTGGAACAAGCATACAATGGAATCCTATTCAGCCTTAAAAAGGAAGGAAATTCTGTCATATTCTACAATGTGGATGAATCTCGAGGACATTACGCTGAGTGAAATAAGCCAGTCACAAAAAGATAAATACTGTATGATTCAACTTACATGAGGTACAAAGAGCAGTCAAATTCATCAAAACACACATTAGAATGATGACTGCCAAGAGCTTGGGGAGGGGAGAATGGGAGAGTGGTTGTTTGATGGATATAGAGTTTCAGTTGCGTAAGACAAAAAGAGTTCTGGAGATTGATTGCACAACAATGTGAATATGCTTAACACTAGTGAACTGTACACTTAAAAATGGTTAAGATGGTAAATTTTATGTTATGTGTATTTTATTACAATTAAAAATTTTTTAAATAAATAGGTATAGGAGACCCCAACTTTACTAAGCAAGACAATATATGTGTACATACACTGGTGTATGTTTGCACAAGCAGGGAGAAATGTGTCAAAGTACGTGCACCAAAAGTATTAATATTGATTATCTCTGAAGTACTAGTCTTGGAAGGGATGTGTATGTTTTGGGGAAAGGAGGAAGAACATTAAATTTTCTTTATATGCCTGCCTACTGTTTGACTTCTTAAAATGTGTATTTATTATTAGCATATGATTTTTAATTTAGTAGAGTCAGGAAACAATCCACAAGAAAAGTCATTAAGGGTTTCAGTTGGGAATATGTACATTGATAACAAAAATACTTGTTCGAGTTCTGAGGATCCTGTAACTTGCACAAACGGAACACAGAAAAGCATACTTCTTCTGATGTTGATGAATCAGGTGATAGCTCACGTTTTGATGACACTAATGGTAGCCATTCCAAGTCAAGACGAATTGTTTACGAGATCATGGTCCTTAATTGAATGACCAGTTAGGAAGAGAATGTTCAGTTTAGATAAACTCTGCCTCAAGGTTGTCAAAGGACATTTATGACAAAGCAAGCCAGGGCAATGGTTGGCCCAAGTCTAGACTATCATGTGGCTTCCATAATGAGCCTTGGCTTGATCCAAAGGGCAAAGAAGAAACATAATGAGATTTAATTGAACAATGACCCAAGCAGTCCATTGAAAATGCTATTTATAACCTTAACAACTCAGGTATTAGCCAGTCAGAGACTGACTTCGCAATGGTATCAAGGAAAAATGCTAAATGTTAGGGAAATACACGGCTCTACAGGATATATAAAAGGCCAGACGTGGAAAGTGCGGCCAAAACTCGGAAACTTCTCTTAACAAGTCAACTCTCAACCTAACTCCTGACACCATGGCCTGCTGTTCCACTAGCTTCTGTGGATTTCCCATCTGTTCCACTGGTGGGACCTGTGGCTCCAGCTGCTGTCAGCCAACCTGCTGCCAAACCAGGTGTTGCCAGCCAACCTTCTGCCAGACCAGTGGCTGTGAGACTGGCTGTGGCATTGCTGGTAGCATTGGCTGTGGCCAGGAGGGAGGCAGTGGAGCTGTGAGCTGCCGCACCAGGTGGTGCCGACCTGACTGCCGCGTGGAGGGCACCTGCCTGCCTCCCTGCTGTGTGGTGAGCTGCACCCCCCCGTGCTGCTGCCAGCTGCACCATGCCCAGACCTCCTGCTGCCGCCCATCCTACTGTGGACGGTCCTGCTGCCGCCTAGCCTGCTGCTGCCAGCCCACCTGCTGTGAGCCCACTTGCTGGCAGCCCACCTGCTAAAAGCCAGGTTGCTGATTTTCAACTTGAAAGTTCAACTTCCAACTCAATCCATGAAGCAATTATCTCTTCAACCACCCCTGGACACTAACAAGTTCTTGAACTTTAATTGACTTTTTCTGAGGGGTTACCAAATATTGGGACTTCATAGACTTATCTGATTCCATTCAACACTAGAAAGATCTTGATCTCTCCACTAAGGCCACCAAAATACAAATTGGACCCAAGAAATGGGAAAGCAAGTTTGCCTTGGGATTGACCTTCAGCGAGCCTCCTCTCCACAGCTCAATGCTGCCAAAGCTGAGGAAGAACCATCTGTCCTTCTCAGACACATTCACCTCCTAAACTCCACCGTCTTGCAACTTTCACTTCCTATGAGAGGGGAATAATATAGCAAGGTCTAAAAAATTATACATATTTGGTACGGCAAACATATCTCTTTTTCTTCATTGAGTGTCGCCAAAAAGATTCTAATCTGACTTTGATATCCCGTGGTACTCTTCTTATACCATGTTAGGATATATGATCAAATCCAGGGGAGGTTAATCCCCATAAAGAGCACAAACTAAAAATATCTGAGGGTTTACTGAGGGAAAGGTATTCCATGCTCATGGCTGGAAGAATTACTATTGTTAAAATGTCCACACTACTTAAAGTAATCTACAGATTCAATGCAATCCTTATCAAAATTCCAATGGCATTTTCCAGGATATAACAAACAATCCTAAAATTTGTATGGAACCACAAAAGGCCCTGAATAGCCAAAGCAATCTTGAGAAAGAAGAACAAAGCTGGAGGCATCTCATGCTCTGATTCCAAACTACACTACAAAGCTACAGTAATCAAAACAGCATGGTACTGACCTAAAAGCAGACATATAGACAAATATGGAATAGAATAGAGAGCCCAGAATTAACCCTCACATATGTGGTCAAAAGATCTTCAACAGAGGTGCCAAGACCATTCAATAGGAAAGGGCAATCTTGTCAACAAATGGTGTTGGGAAAACCAGATGTCCACATGCAAAAAAATGAAGTTGGACCCTTATCTCAAAACGTCTACAAAAGTTAACTCAAAATAGATCAAAGGCTTACATATAAAAGCGAAAACTATAAAACTCGTTAAAGAAAACACAGAGGAAAATCTTCATGATATTGGATTTGGTAATGATGTCTTGGATATGACACCAAAAGAATAGACAATGAAAGTTAAGAAACAGGCAAACTGAACTACATCAAAATTAAAAACTTCTCTGCATCAAAGGACACAACAAAATGAAAAGGCAATCTACTGTATGGGAGAAGGTATTTGTAAATCGTATATGTGATGAGGGGTTAATATTCCACAATATATAAAGAACTCCTACAACTCAACAACAAAACAAGAACAACAACAACAACAAAAAACTGGGCAAAGGACATGAATGGACATATCCCCAAAGAAGATATACAAATGGCCCAAAAACACATGAAAAGATGCTCAGTATCACTGATCATTAGGAAAGTGCAGACCAAAACCAGTGACATACCACCTCACATCCATTTGAATGGCTACTCTCAAAAAACTCAAAGTGTTGGCAAGGACGTGGAAAACTTGGAACCCCTGTGCACTGCTGGTGTGACTGTAAAATGATACGCCCACTATGGGAAACCGTATGGCAGTTACTCAAAAAATCAAAACTAGAATTACCATATGATCCAGCAGTTCTACTCCTAGGTGTATACCCGAAAGAATTGACAGCATGGTCTGGAAGAGATATTTGTACACCCATGTTCCTGGCAGCACTAATTGCAAATAGCTAAAAGGGGGAAGCAACCCAAGTGTCATCGAGGGATGAATGGATAAACAAATGGTGGAACAAGCATACAATGGAATCCTATTCAGCCTTAAAAAGGAAGGAAATTCTGTCATATTCTACAATGTGGATGAATCTCGAGGACATTACGCTGAGTGAAATAAGCCAGTCACAAAAAGATAAATACTGTATGATTCAACTTACATGAGGTACAAAGAGCAGTCAAATTCATCAAAACACACATTAGAATGATGACTGCCAAGAGCTTGGGGAGGGGAGAATGGGAGAGTGGTTGTTTGATGGATATAGAGTTTCAGTTGCGTAAGACAAAAAGAGTTCTGGAGATTGATTGCACAACAATGTGAATATGCTTAACACTAGTGAACTGTACACTTAAAAATGGTTAAGATGGTAAATTTTATGTTATGTGTATTTTATTACAATTAAAAATTTTTTAAATAAATAGGTATAGGAGACCCCAACTTTACTAAGCAAGACAATATATGTGTACATACACTGGTGTATGTTTGCACAAGCAGGGAGAAATGTGTCAAAGTACGTGCACCAAAAGTATTAATATTGATTATCTCTGAAGTACTAGTCTTGGAAGGGATGTGTATGTTTTGGGGAAAGGAGGAAGAACATTAAATTTTCTTTATATGCCTGCCTACTGTTTGACTTCTTAAAATGTGTATTTATTATTAGCATATGATTTTTAATTTAGTAGAGTCAGGAAACAATCCACAAGAAAAGTCATTAAGGGTTTCAGTTGGGAATATGTACATTGATAACAAAAATACTTGTTCGAGTTCTGAGGATCCTGTAACTTGCACAAACGGAACACAGAAAAGCATACTTCTTCTGATGTTGATGAATCAGGTGATAGCTCACGTTTTGATGACACTAATGGTAGCCATTCCAAGTCAAGACGAATTGTTTACGAGATCATGGTCCTTAATTGAATGACCAGTTAGGAAGAGAATGTTCAGTTTAGATAAACTCTGCCTCAAGGTTGTCAAAGGACATTTATGACAAAGCAAGCCAGGGCAATGGTTGGCCCAAGTCTAGACTATCATGTGGCTTCCATAATGAGCCTTGGCTTGATCCAAAGGGCAAAGAAGAAACATAATGAGATTTAATTGAACAATGACCCAAGCAGTCCATTGAAAATGCTATTTATAACCTTAACAACTCAGGTATTAGCCAGTCAGAGACTGACTTCGCAATGGTATCAAGGAAAAATGCTAAATGTTAGGGAAATACACGGCTCTACAGGATATATAAAAGGCCAGACGTGGAAAGTGCGGCCAAAACTCAGAAACTTCTCTTAACAAGTCAACTCTCAACCTAACTCCTGACACCATGGCCTGCTGTTCCACTAGCTTCTGTGGATTTCCCATCTGTTCCACTGGGGGGACCTGTGGCTCCAGCTGCTGTCAGCCAACCTGCTGCCAAACCAGGTGTTGCCAGCCAACCTTCTGCCAGACCAGTGGCTGTGAGACTGGCTGTGGCATTGCTGGTAGCATTGGCTGTGGCCAGGAGGGAGGCAGTGGAGCTGTGAGCTGCCGCACCAGGTGGTGCCGACCTGACTGCCGCGTGGAGGGCACCTGCCTGCCTCCCTGCTGTGTGGTGAGCTGCACCCCCCCGTGCTGCTGCCAGCTGCACCATGCCCAGACCTCCTGCTGCCGCCCATCCTACTGTGGACGGTCCTGCTGCCGCCTAGCCTGCTGCTGCCAGCCCACCTGCTGTGAGCCCACTTGCTGGCAGCCCACCTGCTAAAAGCCAGGTTGCTGATTTTCAACTTGAAAGTTCAACTTCCAACTCAATCCATGAAGCAATTATCTCTTCAACCACCCCTGGACACTAACAAGTTCTTGAACTTTAATTGACTTTTTCTGAGGGGTTACCAAATATTGGGACTTCATAGACTTATCTGATTCCATTCAACACTAGAAAGATCTTGATCTCTCCACTAAGGCCACCAAAATACAAATTGGACCCAAGAAATGGGAAAGCAAGTTTGCCTTGGGATTGACCTTCAGCGAGCCTCCTCTCCACAGCTCAATGCTGCCAAAGCTGAGGAAGAACCATCTGTCCTTCTCAGACACATTCACCTCCTAAACTCCACCGTCTTGCAACTTTCACTTCCTATGAGAGGGGAATAATATAGCAAGGTCTAAAAAATTATACATATTTGGTACGGCAAACATATCTCTTTTTCTTCATTGAGTGTCGCCAAAAAGATTCTAATCTGACTTTGATATCCCGTGGTACTCTTCTTATACCATGTTAGGATATATGATCAAATCCAGGGGAGGTTAATCCCCATAAAGAGCACAAACTAAAAATATCTGAGGGTTTACTGAGGGAAAGGTATTCCATGCTCATGGCTGGAAGAATTACTATTGTTAAAATGTCCATACCACCAAAGTAATCTACAGATTCAATGCAATCCTTATCAAAATTCCAATGGCATTTTCCAGGATATAACAAACAATCCTAAAATTTGTATGGAACCACAAAAGGCCCTGAATAGCCAAAGCAATCTTGAGAAAGAAGAACAAAGCTGGAGGCATCTCATGCTCTGATTCCAAACTACGCTACAAAGCTACAGTAATCAAAACAGCATGGTACTGACCTAAAAGCAGACATATAGACAAATATGGAATAGAATAGAGAGCCCAGAATTAAGCCTCACATATGTGGTCAAAAGATCTTCAACAGAGGTGCCAAGACCATTCAATAGGAAAGGGCAATCTTGTCAACAAATGGTGTTGGGAAAACCAGATGTCCACATGCAAAAAAATGAAGTTGGACCCTTATCTCAAAACGTCTACAAAAGTTAACTCAAAATAGATCAAAGGCTTACATATAAAAGCGAAAACTATAAAACTCGTCAAAGAAAACACAGAGGAAAATCTTCATGATATTGGATTTGGTAATGATGTCTTGGATATGACACCAAAAGAATAGACAATGAAAGTTAAGAAACAGGCAAACTGAACTACATCAAAATTAAAAACTTCTCTGCATCAAAGGACACAACAAAATGAAAAGGCAATCTACTGTATGGAAGAAGGTATTTGCAAATCGTATATCTGATGAGGGGTTAATATTCCACAATATATAAAGAACTCCTACAACTCAACAACAAAACAAGAACAACAACAACAACAAAAAACTGGGCAAAGGACATGAATGGACATATCTCCGAAGTAGATATACAAATGGCCCAAAAACACATGAAAAGATGCTCAGTATCACTGATCATTAGGAAAGTGCAGACCAAAACCACAGTGACATACCACCTCACATCCATTTGAATGGCTACTCTCAAAAAACTCAAAGTGTTGGCAAGGACGTGGAAAACTTGGAACCCCTGTGCACTGCTAGTGTGACTGTAAAATGATACGCCCACTATGGGAAACCGTATGGCAGTTACTCAAAAAATCAAAACTAGAATTACCATATGATCCAGCAGTTCTACTCCTAGGTATATACCCGAAAGAATTGACAGCATGGTCTGGAAGAGATATTTGTACACCCATGTTCCTGGCAGCACTAATTGCAAATAGCTAAAAGGGGGAAGCAACCCAAGTGTCATCGAGGGATGAATGGATAAACAAATGGTGGAACAAGCATACAATGGAATCCTCTTCAGCCTTAAAAAGGAAGGAAATTCTGTCATATTCTACAATGTGGATGAATCTCGAGGACATTACGCTGAGTGAAATAAGCCAGTCACAAAAAGATAAATACTGTATGATTCAACTTACATGAGGTACAAAGAGCAGTCAAATTCATCAAAACACACATTAGAATGATGACTGCCAAGAGCTTGGGGAGGGGAGAATGGGAGAGTGGTTGTTTGATGGATATAGAGTTTCAGTTGCGTAAGACAAAAAGAGTTCTGGAGATTGATTGCACAACAATGTGAATATGCTTAACACTAGTGAACTGTACACTTAAAAATGGTTAAGATGGTAAATTTTATGTTATGTGTATTTTATTACAATTAAAAATTTTTTAAATAAATAGGTATAGGAGACCCCAACTTTACTAAGCAAGACAATATATGTGTACATACACTGGTGTATGTTTGCACAAGCAGGGAGAAATGTGTCAAAGTACGTGCACCAAAAGTATTAATATTGATTATCTCTGAAGTACTAGTCTTGGAAGGGATGTGTATGTTTTGGGGAAAGGAGGAAGAACATTAAATTTTCTTTATATGCCTGCCTACTGTTTGACTTCTTAAAATGTGTATTTATTATTAGCATATGATTTTTAATTTAGTAGAGTCAGGAAACAATCCACAAGAAAAGTCATTAAGGGTTTCAGTTGGGAATATGTACATTGATAACAAAAATACTTGTTCGAGTTCTGAGGATCCTGTAACTTGCACAAATGGAACACAGAAAAGCATACTTCTTCTGATGTTGATGAATCAGGTGATAGCTCCCGTTTTGATGACACTAATGGTAGCCATTCCAAGTCAAGACGAATTGTTTACGAGATCATGGTCCTTAATTGAATGACCAGTTAGGAAGAGAATGTTCAGTTTAGATAAACTCTGCCTCAAGGTTGTCAAAGGACATTTATGACAAAGCAAGCCAGGGCAATGGTTGGCCCAAGTCTAGACTATCATGTGGCTTCCATAATGAGCCTTGGCTTGATCCAAAGGGCAAAGAAGAAACATAATGAGATTTAATTGAACAATGACCCAAGCAGTCCATTGAAAATGCTATTTATAACCTTAACAACTCAGGTATTAGCCAGTCAGAGACTGACTTCGCAATGGTATCAAGGAAAAATGCTAAATGTTAGGGAAATACACGGCCCTACAGGATATATAAAAGGCCAGACGTGGAAAGTGCGGCCAAAACTCAGAAACGTCTCTTAACAAGTCAACTCTCAACCTAACTCCTGACACCATGGCCTGCTGTTCCACTAGCTTCTGTGGATTTCCCATCTGTTCCACTGGTGGGACCTGTGGCTCCAGCTGCTGTCAGCCAACCTGCTGCCAAACCAGGTGTTGCCAGCCAACCTTCTGCTGCCAGACCAGTGGCTGTGAGACTGGCTGTGGCATTGCTGGTAGCATTGGCTGTGGCCAGGAGGGAGGCAGTGGAGCTGTGAGCTGCCGCACCAGGTGGTGCCGACCTGACTGCCGCGTGGAGGGCACCTGCCTGCCTCCCTGCTGTGTGGTGAGCTGCACCCCCCCGTGCTGCTGCCAGCTGCACCATGCCCAGACCTCCTGCTGCCGCCCATCCTACTGTGGACGGTCCTGCTGCCGCCTAGCCTGCTGCTGCCAGCCCACCTGCTGTGAGCCCACTTGCTGGCAGCCCACCTGCTAAAAGCCAGGTTGCTGATTTTCAACTTGAAAGTTCAACTTCCAGCTCAATCCATGAAGCAATTATCTCTTCAACCACCCCTGGACACTAACAAGTTCTTGAACTTTAATTGACTTTTTCTGAGGGGTTACCAAATATTGGGACTTCATAGACTTATCTGATTCCATTCAACACTAGAAAGATCTTGATCTCTCCACTAAGGCCACCAAAATACAAATTGGACCCAAGAAATGGGAAAGCAAGTTTGCCTTGGGATTGACCTTCAGCGAGCCTCCTCTCCACAGCTCAATGCTGCCAAAGCTGAGGAAGAACCATCTGTCCTTCTCAGACACATTCACCTCCTAAACTCCACCGTCTTGCAACTTTCACTTCCTATGAGAGGGGAATAATATAGCAAGGTCTAATAAATTATACATATTTGGTACGGCAAACATATCTCTTTTTCTTCATTGAGTGTCGCCAAAAAGATTCTAATCTGATTTTGATATCCCGTGGTACTCTTCTTATACCATGTTAGGATATATGATCAAATCCAGGCGAGGGTAATCCCCATAAAGAGCACAAACTAAAAATATCTGAGGGTTTACTGAGGGAAAGGTATTCCATGCTCATGGCTGGAAGAATTACTACTGTTAAAATATCCATACTACCTAAAGTAATCTACAGATTCAATGCAATCCTTATCAAAATTCCAATGGCATTTTCCAGGATATAACAAACAATCCTAAAATTTGTATGGAACCACAAAAGGCCCTGAATAGCCAAAGCAATCTTGAGAAAGAAGAACAAAGCTGGAGGCATCTCATGCTCTGATTCCAAACTACACTACAAAGCTACAGTAATCAAAACAGCATGGTACTGACCTAAAAGCAGACATATAGACAAATATGGAATAGAATAGAGAGCCCAGAATTAACCCTCACATATGTGGTCAAAAGATCTTCAACAGAGGTGCCAAGACCATTCAATAGGAAAGGGCAATCTTGTCAACAAATGGTGTTGGGAAAACCAGATGTCCACTCCACATACAAAAAAAAGAAGTTGGACCCTTATCTCAAAATGTCTACAAAAGTTAACTCAAAATAGATCAAAGGCTTACATATAAAAGCGAAAACTATAAAACTCGTCAAAGAAAACACAGAGGAAAATCTTCATGATATTGGATTTGGTAATGATGTCTTGGATATGACACCAAAAGAATAGACAATGAAAGTTAAGAAACAGGCAAACTGAACTACATCAAAATTAAAAACTTCTCTGCATCAAAGGACACAACAAAATGAAAAGGCAATCTACTGTATGGGAGAAGGTATTTGCAAATCGTATATCTGATGAGGGGTTAATATTCCACAATATATAAAGAACTCCTACAACTCAACAACAAAACAAGAACAACAACAACAACAAAAAACTGGGCAAAGGACATGAATGGACATATCTCCGAAGTAGATATACAAATGGCCAAAAAACACATGAAAAGATGCTCAGTATCACTGATCATTAGGAAAGTGCAGACCAAAACCACAGTGACATAGCACCTCACATCCATTTGAATGGCTACTCTCAAAAAACTCAAAGTGTTGGCAAGGACGTGGAAAACTTGGAACCCCTGTGCACTGCTGGTGTGACTGTAAAATGATACGCCCACTATGGGAAACCGTATGGCAGTTACTCAAAAAATCAAAACTAGAATTACCATATGATCCAGCAGTTCTACTCCTAGGTATATACCCGAAAGAATTGACAGCATGGTCTGGAAGAGATATTTGTACACCCATGTTCCTGGCAGCACTAATTGCAAATAGCTAAAAGGGGGAAGCAACCCAAGTGTCATCGAGGGATGAATGGATAAACAAATGGTGGAACAAGCATACAATGGAATCCTATTCAGCCTTAAAAAGGAAGGAAATTCTGTCATATTCTACAATGTGGATGAATCTCGAGGACATTACGCTGAGTGAAATAAGCCAGTCACAAAAAGATAAATACTGTATGATTCAACTTACATGAGGTACAAAGAGCAGTCAAATTCATCAAAACACACATTAGAATGATGACTGCCAAGAGCTTGGGGAGGGGAGAATGGGAGAGTGGTTGTTTGATGGATATAGAGTTTCAGTTGCGTAAGACAAAAAGAGTTCTGGAGATTGATTGCACAACAATGTGAATATGCTTAACACTAGTGAACTGTACACTTAAAAATGGTTAAGATGGTAAATTTTATGTTATGTGTATTTTATTACAATTAAAAATTTTTTAAATAAATAGGTATAGGAGACCCCAACTTTACTAAGCAAGACAATATATGTGTACATACACTGGTGTATGTTTGCACAAGCAGGGAGAAATGTGTCAAAGTACGTGCACCAAAAGTATTAATATTGATTATCTCTGAAGTACTAGTCTTGGAAGGGATGTGTATGTTTTGGGGAAAGGAGGAAGAACATTAACTTTTCTTTATATGCCTGCCTACTGTTTGACTTCTTAAAACGTGTATTTATTGCTAGCATATGATTTTTAATTTAGTAGAGTCAGGAAACAATCCACAAGAAAAGTCATTAAGGGTTTCAGTTGGGAATATGTACATTGATAACAAAAATACTTGTTCGAGTTCTGAGGATCCTGTAACTTGCACAAACGGAACACAGAAAAGCATACTTCTTCTGATGTTGATGAATCAGGTGATAGCTCACGTTTTGATGACACTAATGGTAGCCATTCCAAGTCAAGACGAATTGTTTACGAGATCATGGTCCTTAATTGAATGACCAGTTAGGAAGAGAATGTTCAGTTTAGATAAACTCTGCCTCAAGGTTGTCAAAGGACATTTATGACAAAGCAAGCCAGGGCAATGGTTGGCCCAAGTCTAGACTATCATGTGGCTTCCATAATGAGCCTTGGCTTGATCCAAAGGGCAAAGAAGAAACATAATGAGATTTAATTGAACAATGACCCAAGCAGTCCATTGAAAATGCTATTTATAACCTTAACAACTCAGGTATTAGCCAGTCAGAGACTGACTTCGCAATGGTATCAAGGAAAAATGCTAAATGTTAGGGAAATACACGGCTCTACAGGATATATAAAAGGCCAGACGTGGAAAGTGCGGCCAAAACTCAGAAACTTCTCTTAACAAGTCAACTCTCAACCTAACTCCTGACACCATGGCCTGCTGTTCCACTAGCTTCTGTGGATTTCCCATCTGTTCCACTGGTGGGACCTGTGGCTCCAGCTGCTGTCAGCCAACCTGCTGCCAAACCAGGTGTTGCCAGCCAACCTTCTGCCAGACCAACTGCTGCCAGACCAGTGGCTGTGAGACTGGCTGTGGCATTGCTGGTAGCATTGGCTGTGGCCAGGAGGGAGGCAGTGGAGCTGTGAGCTGCCGCACCAGGTGGTGCCGACCTGACTGCCGCGTGGAGGGCACCTGCCTGCCTCCCTGCTGTGTGGTGAGCTGCACCCCCCCGTGCTGCTGCCAGCTGCACCATGCCCAGACCTCCTGCTGCCGCCCATCCTACTGTGGACGGTCCTGCTGCCGCCTAGCCTGCTGCTGCCAGCCCACCTGCTGTGAGCCCACTTGCTGGCAGCCCACCTGCTAAAAGCCAGGTTGCTGATTTTCAACTTGAAAGTTCAACTTCCAACTCAATCCATGAAGCAATTATCTCTTCAACCACCCCTGGACACTAACAAGTTCTTGAACTTTAATTGACTTTTTCTGAGGGGTTACCAAATATTGGGACTTCATAGACTTATCTGATTCCATTCAACACTAGAAAGATCTTGATCTCTCCACTAAGGCCACCAAAATACAAATTGGACCCAAGAAATGGGAAAGCAAGTTTGCCTTGGGATTGACCTTCAGCGAGCCTCCTCTCCACAGCTCAATGCTGCCAAAGCTGAGGAAGAACCATCTGTCCTTCTCAGACACATTCACCTCCTAAACTCCACCGTCTTGCAACTTTCACTTCCTATGAGAGGGGAATAATATAGCAAGGTCTAATAAATTATACATATTTGGTACGGCAAACATATCTCTTTTTCTTCATTGAGTGTCACCAAAAAGATTCTAATCTGACTTTGATATCCCGTGGTACTCTTCTTATACCATGTTAGGATATATGATCAAATCCAGGGGAGGTTAATCCCCATAAAGAGCACAAACTAAAAATATCTGAGGGTTTACTGAGGGAAAGGTATTCCATGCTCATGGCTGGAAGAATTACTATTGTTAAAATGTCCATACCACCAAAGTAATCTACAGATTCAATGCAATCCTTATCAAAATTCCAATGGCATTTTCCAGGATATAACAAACAATCCTAAAATTTGTATGGAACCACAAAAGGCCCTGAATAGCCAAAGCAATCTTGAGAAAGAAGAACAAAGCTGGAGGCATCTCATGCTCTGATTTCAAACTACGCTACAAAGCTACAGTAATCAAAACAGCATGGTACTGACCTAAAAGCAAACATATAGACAAATACGGAATAGAATAGAGAGCCCAGAATTAACCCTCACATATGTGGTCAAAAGATCTTCAACAGAGGTGCCAAGACCATTCAATAGGATAGGGCAATCTTGTCAACAAATGGTGTTGGGAAAACCAGATGTCCACATGCAAAAAAATGAAGTTGGACCCTTATCTCAAAACGTCTACAAAAGTTAACTCAAAATAGATCAAAGGCTTACATATAAAAGCGAAAACTATAAAACTCGTTAAATAAAACACAGAGGAAAATCTTCATGATATTGGATTTGGTAATGATGTCTTGGATATGACACCAAAAGAATAGACAATGAAAGTTAAGAAACAGGCAAACTGAACTACATCAAAATTAAAAACTTCTCTGCATCAAAGGACACAACAAAATGAAAAGGTAATCTACTGTATGGGAGAAGGTATTTGCAAATCGTATATCTGATGAGGGGTTAATATTCCACAATATATAAAGAACTCCTACAACTCAACAACAAAACAAGAACAACAACAACAACAAAAAACTGGGCAAAGGACATGAATGGACATATCTCCGAAGTAGATATACAAATGGCCCAAAAACACATGAAAAGATGCTCAGTATCACTGATCATTAGGAAAGTGCAGACCAAAACCACAGTGACATACCACCTCACATCCATTTGAATGGCTACTCTCAAAAAACTCAAAGTGTTGGCAAGGACGTGGAAAACTTGGAACCCCTGTGCACTGCTGGTGTGACTGTAAAACGATACGCCCACTATGGGAAACCGTATGGCAGTTACTCAAAAAATCAAAAATAGAATTACCATATGATCCAGCAGTTCTACTCCTAGGTATATACCCGAAAGAATTGACAGCATGGTCTGGAAGAGATATTTGTACACCCATGTTCCTGGCAGCACTAATTGCAAATAGCTAAAAGGGGGAAGCAACCCAAGTGTCATCGAGGGATGAATGGATAAACAAATGGTGGAACAAGCATACAATGGAATCCTCTTCAGCCTTAAAAAGGAAGGAAATTCTGTCATATTCTACAATGTGGATGAATCTCGAGGACATTACGCTGAGTGAAATAAGCCAGTCACAAAAAGATAAATACTGTATGATTCAACTTACATGAGGTACAAAGAGCAGTCAAATTCATCAAAACACACATTAGAATGATGACTGCCAAGAGCTTGGGGAGGGGAGAATGGGAGAGTGGTTGTTTGATGGATATAGAGTTTCAGTTGCGTAAGACAAAATGAGTTCTTGAGATTGATTGCACAACAATGTGAATATGCTTAACACTAGTGAACTGTACACTTAAAAATGGTTAAGATGGTAAATTTTATGTTATGTGTATTTTATTACAATTAAAAATTTTTTAAATAAATAGGTATAGGAGACCCCAACTTTACTAAGTAAGACAATAGATGTGTACATACACTGGTGTATGTTTGCACAAGCAGGGAGAAATGTGTCAAAGTACGTGCACCAAAAGTATTAATATTGATTATCTCTGAAGTACTAGTCTTGGAAGGGATGTGTATGTTTTGGGGAAAGGAGGAAGAACATTAAATTTTCTTTATATGCCTGCCTACTGTTTGACTTCTTAAAATGTGTATTTATTATTAGCATATGATTTTTAATTTAGTAGAGTCAGGAAACAATCCACAAGAAAAGTCATTAAGGGTTTCAGTTGGGAATATGTACATTGATAACAAAAATACTTGTTCGAGTTCTGAGGATCCTGTAACTTGCACAAACGGAACACAGAAAAGCATACTTCTTCTGATGTTGATGAATCAGGTGATAGCTCACGTTTTGATGACACTAATGGTAGCCATTCCAAGTCAAGACGAATTGTTTACGAGATCATGGTCCTTAATTGAATGACCAGTTAGGAAGAGAATGTTCAGTTTAGATAAACTCTGCCTCAAGGTTGTCAAAGGACATTTATGACAAAGCAAGCCAGGGCAATGGTTGGCCCAAGTCTAGACTATCATGTGGCTTCCATAATGAGCCTTGGCTTGATCCAAAGGGCAAAGAAGAAACATAATGAGATTTAATTGAACAATGACCCAAGCAGTCCATTGAAAATGCTATTTATAACCTTAACAACTCAGGTATTAGCCAGTCAGAGACTGACTTCGCAATGGTATCAAGGAAAAATGCTAAATGTTAGGGAAATACACGGCTCTACAGGATATATAAAAGGCCAGACGTGGAAAGTGCGGCCAAAACTCAGAAACTTCTCTTAACAAGTCAACTCTCAACCTAACTCCTGACACCATGGCCTGCTGTTCCACTAGCTTCTGTGGATTTCCCATCTGTTCCACTGGTGGGACCTGTGGCTCCAGCTGCTGTCAGCCAACCTGCTGCCAAACCAGGTGTTGCCAGCCAACCTTCTGCCAGACCAACTGCTGCCAGACCAGTGGCTGTGAGACTGGCTGTGGCATTGCTGGTAGCATTGGCTGTGGCCAGGAGGGAGGCAGTGGAGCTGTGAGCTGCCGCACCAGGTGGTGCCGACCTGACTGCCGCGTGGACGGCACCTGCCTGCCTCCCTGCTGTGTGGTGAGCTGCACCCCCCCGTGCTGCTGCCAGCTGCACCATGCCCAGACCTCCTGCTGCCGCCCATCCTACTGTGGACGGTCCTGCTGCCGCCTAGCCTGCTGCTGCCAGCCCACCTGCTGTGAGCCCACTTGCTGGCAGCCCACCTGCTAAAAGCCAGGTTGCTGATTTTCAACTTGAAAGTTCAACTTCCAACTCAATCCATGAAGCAATTATCTCTTCAACCACCCCTGGACACTAACAAGTTCTTGAACTTTAATTGACTTTTTCTGAGGGGTTACCAAATATTGGGACTTCATAGACTTATCTGATTCCATTCAACACTAGAAAGATCTTGATCTCTCCACTAAGGCCACCAAAATACAAATTGGACCCAAGAAATGGGAAAGCAAGTTTGCCTTGGGATTGACCTTCAGCAAGCCTCCTCTCCACAGCTCAATGCTGCCAAAGCTGAGGAAGAACCATCTGTCCTTCTCAGACACATTCACCTCCTAAACTCCACCGTCTTGCAACTTTCACTTCCTATGAGAGGGGAATAATATAGCAAGGTCTAATAAATTATACATATTTGGTACGGCAAACATATCTCTTTTTCTTCATTGAGTGTCGCCAAAAAGATTCTAATTTGACTTTGATATCCCGTGGTACTCTTCTTATACCATGTTAGGATATATGATCAAATCCAGGGGAGGTTAATCCCCATAAAGAGCACAAACTAAA
Source organism: Eubalaena glacialis (assembly GCF_028564815.1). NCBI lineage: Eukaryota > Metazoa > Chordata > Mammalia > Artiodactyla > Balaenidae > Eubalaena > Eubalaena glacialis. The sequence goes on from NC_083734.1 coordinate 43,925,491, forward strand.
AATATCTGAGGGTTTACTGAGGGAAAGGTATTCCATGCTCATGGCTGGAAGAATTACTACTGTTAAAATGTCCATACTACCTAAAGTAATCTACAGATTCAATGCAATCCTTATCAAAATTCCAATGGCATTTTCCAGGATATAACAAACAATCCTAAAATTTGTATGGAACCACAAAAGGCCCTGAATAGCCAAAGCAATCTTGAGAAAGAAGAACAAAGCTGGAGGCATCTCATGCTCTGATTCCAAACTACACTACAAAGCTACAGTAATCAAAACAGCATGGTACTGACCTAAAAGCAGACATATAGACAAATATGGAATAGAATAGAGAGCCCAGAATTAACCCTCACATATGTGGTCAAAAGATCTTCAACAGAGGTGCCAAGACCATTCAATAGGAAAGGGCAATCTTTTCAACAAATGGTGTTGGGAAAACCAGATGTCCACATACAAAAAAATGAACTTGGACCCTTATCTCAAAACGTCTACAAAAGTTAACTCAAAATAGATCAAAGGCTTACATATAAAAGCGAAAACTATAAAACTCGTCAAAGAAAACACAGAGGAAAATCTTCATGATATTGGATTTGGTAATGATTTCTTGGATATGACACCAAAAGAATAGACAATGAAAGTTAAAAAACAGGCAAACTGAACTACATCAAAATTAAAAACTTCTCTGCATCAAAGGACACAACAAAATGAAAAGGCAATCTACTGTATGGGAGAAGGTATTTGCAAATCATATATCTGATGAGGGGTTAATATTCCACAATATATAAAGAACTCCTACAACTCAACAACAAAACAAGAACAACAACAACAACAAAAAACTGGGCAAAGGACATGAATGGACATATCCCCAAAGAAGATATACAAATGGCCAAGAAACACATGAAAAGATGCTCAGTATCACTGATCATTAGGAAAGTGCAGACCAAAACCACAGTGACATACCACTTCACATCCATTTGAATGGCTACTCTCAAAAAACTCAAAGTGTTGGCAGGGACGTGGAAAAACTGGAACCCCTGTGCACTGCTGGTGTGACTGTAAAATGATACACCCACTATGGGAAACCGTATGGCAGTTACTCAAAAAATCAAAAATAGAATTACCATATGATCCAGCAGTTCTACTCCTAGGTGTATACCCGAAAGAATTGACAGCATGGTCTGGAAGAGATATTTGTACACCCATGTTCCTGGCAGCACTAATTGCAAATAGCTAAAAGGGGGAAGCAACCCAAGTGTCATCGGGGGATGAATGGATAAACAAATGGTGGAACAAGCATACAATGGAATCTTATTCAGCCTTAAAAAGGAAGGAAATTCTGTCATATTCTACAATGTGGATGAATCTCGAGGACATTACGCTGAGTGAAATAAGCCAGTCACAAAAAGATAAATACTGTATGATTCAACTTACATGAGGTACAGAGAGCAGTCAAATTCATCAAAACACACATTAGAATAATGACTGCCAAGAGCTTGGGGAGGGGAGAATGGGAGAGTGGTTGTTTAATGGATATAGAGTTTCAGTTGCGTAAGACAAAAAGAGTTCTGGAGATTGATTGCACAACAATGTGAATATGCTTAACACTAGTGAACTGTACACTTAAAAATGGTTAAGATGGTAAATTTTACGTTATGTGTATTTTATTACAATTAAAATTTTTTTAAATAAATAGGTATAGGAGACTCCAACTTTACTACGCAAGACAATATATGTGTACATACACTGGTGTATGTTTGCACAAGCAGGGAGAAATGTGTCAAAGTACGTGCACCAAAAGTATTAATATTGATTATCTCTGAAGTACTAGTCTTGGAAGGGATGTGTATGTTTTGGGGAAAGGAGGAAGAACATTAACTTTTCTTTATATGCCTGCCTACTGTTTGACTTCTTAAAACGTGTATTTATTGCTAGCATATTATTTTTAATTTAGTAGAGTCAGGAAACAATCCACAAGAAAAGTCATTAAGGGTTTCAGTTGGGAATATGTACATTGATAACAAAAATACTTGTTCGAGTTCTGAGGATCCTGTAACTTGCACAAACGGAACACAGAAAAGCATACTTCTTCTGATGTTGATGAATCAGGTGATAGCTCACGTTTTGATGACACTAATGGTAGCCATTCCAAGTCAAGACGAATTGTTTACGAGATCATGGTCCTTAATTGAATGACCAGTTAGGAAGAGAATGTTCAGTTTAGATAAACTCTGCCTCAAGGTTGTCAAAGGACATTTATGACAAAGCAAGCCAGGGCAATGGTTGGCCCAAGTCTAGACTATCATGTGGCTTCCATAATGAGCCTTGGCTTGATCCAAAGGGCAAAGAAGAAACATAATGAGATTTAATTGAACAATGACCCAAGCAGTCCATTGAAAATGCTATTTATAACCATAACAACTCAGGTATTAGCCAGTCAGAGACTGACTTCGCAATGGTATCAAGGAAAAATGCTAAACGTTAGGGAAATACACGGCTCTACAGGATATATAAAAGGCCAGACATAGAAAGTGCGGCCAAAACTCAGAAACTTCTCTTAACAAGTCAACTCTCAACCTAACTCCTGACACCATGGCCTGCTGTTCCACTAGCTTCTGTGGATTTCCCATCTGTTCCACTGGTGGGACCTGTGGCTCCAGCTGCTGTCAGCCAACCTGCTGCCAAACCAGGTGTTACCAGCCAACCTTCTGCTGCCAGACCAGTGGCTGTGAGACTGGCTGTGGCATTGCTGGTAGCATTGGCTGTGGCCAGGAGGGAGGCAGTGGAGCTGTGAGCTGCCGCACCAGGTGGTGCCGACCTGACTGCCGCGTGGACGGCACCTGCCTGCCTCCCTGCTGTGTGGTGAGCTGCACCCCCCCGTGCTGCTGCCAGCTGCACCATGCCCAGACCTCCTGCTGCCGCCCATCCTACTGTGGACGGTCCTGCTGCCGCCTAGCCTGCTGCTGCCAGCCCACCTGCTGTGAGCCCACTTGCTGGCAGCCCACCTGCTAAAAGCCAGGTTGCTGATTTTCAACTTGAAAGTTCAACTTCCAACTCAATCCATGAAGCAATTATCTCTTCAACCACCCCTGGACACTAACAAGTTCTTGAACTTTAATTGACTTTTTCTGAGGGGTTACCAAATATTGGGACTTCATAGACTTATCTGATTCCATTCAACACTAGAAAGATCTTGATCTCTCCACTAAGGCCACCAAAATACAAATTGGACCCAAGAAATGGGAAAGCAAGTTTGCCTTGGGATTCACCTTCAGCAAGCCTCCTCTCCACAGCTCAATGCTGCCAAAGCTGAGGAAGAACCATCTGTCCTTCTCAGACACATTCACCTCCTAAACTCCACCGTCTTGCAACTTTCACTTCCTATGAGAGGGGAATAATATAGCAAGGTCTAATAAATTATACATATTTGGTACGGCAAACATATCTCTTTTTCTTCATTGAGTGTCACCAAAAAGATTCTAATCTGACTTTGATATCCCGTGGTACTCTTCTTATACCATGGTAGGATATATGATCAAATCCAGGGGAGGTTAATCCCCATAAAGAGCACAAACTAAAAATATCTGAGGGTTTACTGAGGGAAAGGTATTCCATGCTCATGGCTGGAAGAATTACTACTGTTAAAATGTCCATACTACCTAAAGTAATCTACAGATTCAATGCAATCCTTATCAAAATTCCAATGGCATTTTCCAGGATATAACAAACAATCCTAAAATTTGTATGGAACCACAAAAGGCCCTGAATAGCCAAAGCAATCTTGAGAAAGAAGAACAAAGCTGGAGGCATCTCATGCTCTGATTCCAAACTACACTACAAAGCTACAGTAATCAAAACAGCATGGTACTGACCTAAAAGCAGACATATAGACAAATATGGAATAGAATAGAGAGCCCAGAATTAACCCTCACATATGTGGTCAAAAGATCTTCAACAGAGGTGCCAAGACCATTCAATAGGAAAGGGCAATCTTTTCAACAAATGGTGTTGGGAAAACCAGATGCCCACATGCAAAAAAATGAACTTGGACCCTTATCTCAAAACGTCTACAAAAGTTAACTCAAAATAGATCAAAGGCTTACATATAAAAGCGAAAACTATAAAACTCGTCAAAGAAAACACAGAGGAAAATCTTCATGATATTGGATTTGGTAATGATTTCTTGGATATGACACCAAAAGAATAGACAATGAAAGTTAAAAAACAGGCAAACTGAACTACATCAAAATTAAAAACTTCTCTGCATCAAAGGACACAACAAAATGAAAAGGCAATCTACTGTATGGGAGAAGGTATTTGCAAATCGCATATCTGATGAGGGGTTAATATTCCACAACATATAAAGAACTCCTACAACTCAACAACAAAACAAGAACAACAACAACAAAAAACTGGGCAAAGGACATGAATGGACATATCTCCGAAGAAGATATACAAATGGCCCAAAAACACATGAAAAGATGCTCAGTATCACTGATCATTAGGAAAGTGCAGACCAAAACCACAGTGACATACCACCTCACATCCATTTGAATGGCTACTCTCAAAAAACTCAAAGTGTTGGCAAGGACGTGGAAAACTTGGAACCCCTGTTCACTGCTGGTGTGACTGTAAAATGATACACCCACTATCGGAAACCGTATGGCAGTTACTCAAAAAATCAAAAATAGAATTACCATATGATCCAGCTGTTCTACTCCTAGGTATATACCCGAAAGAATTGACAGCATGGTCTGGAAGAGATATTTGTACACCCATGTTCCTGGCAGCACTAATTGCAAATAGCTAAAAGGGGGAAGCAACCCAAGTGTCATCGGGGGATGAATGGATAAACAAATGGTGGAACAAGCATACAATGGAATCCTATTCAGCCTTAAAAAGGAAGGAAATTCTGTCATATTCTACAACGTGGGTGACTCTCGAGGACATTACGCTAAGTGAAATAAGCCAGTCACAAAAAGATAAATACTGTATGATTCAACTTACGTGAGGTACAAAGAGCAGTCAAATTCATCAAAACACACATTAGAATGATGACTGCCAAGAGCTTGGGGAGGGGAGAATGGGAGAGTGGTTGTTTAATGGATATAGAGTTTCAGTTGTGTAAGACAAAAAGAGTTCTGGAGACTGATTGCACAACAATGTGAATATACTTAACACTAGTGAACTGTACACTTAAAAATGGTTAAGATGGTAAATTTTATGTTATGTGTATTTTATTGCATTTAAAATTTTCTTAAATAAATAGGTATAGGAGACCCCAACTTTACTAAGCAAGACAATATATGTGTACATACACTGGTTTGTGTTTGCACAAGCAGGGAGAAATGTGTCAAAGTACGTGCACCAAAAGTATTAATATTGATTATCTCTGAAGTACTAGTCTTGGAAGGGATGTGTATGTTTTGGGGAAAGGAGGAAGAACATTAACTTTTCTTTATATGCCTGCCTACTGCTTGACATCTTAAAATGTGTATTTATTACTAGCATATTATTTTTAATTTAGCAGAGTCAGGAAACAATCCACAAGAAAAGTCATTAAGGGTTTCAGTTGGGAATATGTACATTGATAACAAAAATACTTGTTCGAGTTCTGAGGATCCTGTAACTTGCACAAACGGAACACAGAAAAGCATACTTCTTCTGATGTTGATGAATCAGGTGATAGCTCACGTTTTGATGACACTAATGGTAGCCATTCCAAGTCAAGACGAATTGTTTACGAGATCATGGTCCTTAATTGAATGACCAGTTAGGAAGAGAATGTTCAGTTTAGATAAACTCTGCCTCAAGGTTGTCAAAGGACATTTATGACAAAGCAAGCCAGGGCAATGGTTGGCCCAAGTCTAGACTATCATGTGGCTTCCATAATGAGCCTTGGCTTGATCCAAAGGGCAAAGAAGAAACATAATGAGATTTAATTGAACAATGACCCAAGCAGTCCATTGAAAATGCTATTTATAACCTTAACAACTCAGGTATTAGCCAGTCAGAGACTGACTTCGCAATGGTATCAAGGAAAAATGCTAAATGTTAGGGAAATACACGGCTCTACAGGATATATAAAAGGCCAGACGTGGAAAGTGCGGCCAAAACTCAGAAACTTCTCTTAACAAGTCAACTCTCAACCTAACTCCTGACACCATGGCCTGCTGTTCCACTAGCTTCTGTGGATTTCCCATCTGTTCCACTGGTGGGACCTGTGGCTCCAGCTGCTGTCAGCCAACCTGCTGCCAAACCAGGTGTTGCCAGCCAACCTTCTGCTGCCAGACCAGTGGCTGTGAGACTGGTTGTGGCATTGTTGGTAGCATTGGCTGTGGCCAGGAGGGAGGCAGTGGAGCTGTGAGCTGCCGCACCAGGTGGTGCCGACCTGACTGCCGCGTGGAGGGCACCTGCCTGCCTCCCTGCTGTGTGGTGAGCTGCACCCCCCCGTGCTGCTGCCAGCTGCACCATGCCCAGACCTCCTGCTGCCGCCCATCCTACTGTGGACGGTCCTGCTGCCGCCTAGCCTGCTGCTGCCAGCCCACCTGCTGTGAGCCCACTTGCTGGCAGCCCACCTGCTAAAAGCCAGGTTGCTGATTTTCAACTTGAAAGTTCAACTTCCAACTCAATCCATGAAGCAATTATCTCTTCAACCACCCCTGGACACTAACAAGTTCTTGAACTTTAATTGACTTTTTCTGAGGGGTTACCAAATATTGGGACTTCATAGACTTATCTGATTCCATTCAACACTAGAAAGATCTTGATCTCTCCACTAAGGCCACCAAAATACAAATTGGACCCAAGAAATGGGAAAGCAAGTTTGCCTTGGGATTGACCTTCAGCAAGCCTCCTCTCCACAGCTCAATGCTGCCAAAGCTGAGGAAGAACCATCTGTCCTTCTCAGACACATTCACCTCCTAAACTCCACCGTCTTGCAACTTTCACTTCCTATGAGAGGGGAATAATATACCAAGGTCTAATAAATTATACATATTTGGTACGGCAAACATATCTCTTTTTCTTCATTGAGTGTCACCAAAAAGATTCTAATCTGACTTTGATATCCCGTGGTACTCTTCTTATACCATGGTAGGATATATGATCAAATCCAGGGGAGGTTAATCCCCATAAAGAGCACAAACTAAAAATATCTGAGGGTTTACTGAGGGAAAGGTATTCCATGCTCATGGCTGGAAGAATTACTACTGTTAAAATGTCCACACTACCTAAAGTAATCTACAGATTCAATGCAATCCTTATCAAAATTCCAATGGCATTTTCCAGGATATAACAAACAATCCTAAAATTTGTATGGAACCACAAAAGGCCCTGAATAGCCAAAGCAATCTTGAGAAAGAAGAACAAAGCTGGAGGCATCTCATGCTCTGATTCCAAACTACACTACAAAGCTACAGTAATCAAAACAGCATGGTACTGACCTAAAAGCAGACATATAGACAAATATGGAATAGAATAGAGAGCCCAGAATTAACCCTCACATATGTGGTCAAAAGATCTTCAACAGAGGTGCCAAGACCATTCAATAGGAAAGGGCAATCTTTTCAACAAATGGTGTTGGGAAAACCAGATGCCCACATGCAAAAAAATGAAGTTGGACCCTTATCTCAAAACGTCTACAAAAGTTAACTCAAAATAGATCAAAGGCTTACATATAAAAGCGAAAACTATAAAACTCGTCAAAGAAAACACAGAGGAAAATCTTCATGATATTGGATTTGGTAATGATGTCTTGGATATGACACCAAAAGAATAGACAATGAAAGTTAAAAAACAGGCAAACTGAACTACATCAAAATTAAAAACTTCTCTGCATCAAAGGACACAACAAAATGAAAAGGCAATCTACTGTATGGGAGAAGGTATTTGCAAATCGCATATCTGATGAGGGGTTAATATTCCACAACATATAAAGAACTCCTACAACTCAACAACAAAACAAGAACAACAACAACAAAAAACTGGGCAAAGGACATGAATGGACATATCTCCGAAGAAGATATACAAATGGCCCAAAAACACATGAAAAGATGCTCAGTATCACTGATCATTAGGAAAGTGCAGACCAAAACCACAGTGACATACCACCTCACATCCATTTGAATGGCTACTCTCAAAAAACTCAAAGTGTTGGCAAGGACGTGGAAAACTTGGAACCCCTGTTCACTGCTGGTGTGACTGTAAAATGATACACCCACTATCGGAAACCGTATGGCAGTTACTCAAAAAATCAAAAATAGAATTACCATATGATCCAGCTGTTCTACTCCTAGGTATATACCCGAAAGAATTGACAGCATGGTCTGGAAGAGATATTTGTACACCCATGTTCCTGGCAGCACTAATTGCAAATAGCTAAAAGGGGGAAGCAACCCAAGTGTCATCGGGGGATGAATGGATAAACAAATGGTGGAACAAGCATACAATGGAATCCTATTCAGCCTTAAAAAGGAAGGAAATTCTGTCATATTCTACAACGTGGGTGACTCTCGAGGACATTACGCTAAGTGAAATAAGCCAGTCACAAAAAGATAAATACTGTATGATTCAACTTACGTGAGGTACAAAGAGCAGTCAAATTCATCAAAACACACATTAGAATGATGACTGCCAAGAGCTTGGGGAGGGGAGAATGGGAGAGTGGTTGTTTAATGGATATAGAGTTTCAGTTGTGTAAGACAAAAAGAGTTCTGGAGACTGATTGCACAACAATGTGAATATACTTAACACTAGTGAACTGTACACTTAAAAATGGTTAAGATGGTAAATTTTATGTTATGTGTATTTTATTGCATTTAAAATTTTCTTAAATAAATAGGTATAGGAGACCCCAACTTTACTAAGCAAGACAATATATGTGTACATACACTGGTTTGTGTTTGCACAAGCAGGGAGAAATGTGTCAAAGTACGTGCACCAAAAGTATTAATATTGATTATCTCTGAAGTACTAGTCTTGGAAGGGATGTGTATGTTTTGGGGAAAGGAGGAAGAACATTAACTTTTCTTTATATGCCTGCCTACTGCTTGACATCTTAAAATGTGTATTTATTACTAGCATATTATTTTTAATTTAGCAGAGTCAGGAAACAATCCACAAGAAAAGTCATTAAGGGTTTCAGTTGGGAATATGTACATTGATAACAAAAATACTTGTTCGAGTTCTGAGGATCCTGTAACTTGCACAAACGGAACACAGAAAAGCATACTTCTTCTGATGTTGATGAATCAGGTGATAGCTCACGTTTTGATGACACTAATGGTAGCCATTCCAAGTCAAGACAAATTGTTTACGAGATCATGGTCCTTAATGGAATGACCAGTTAGGAAGAGAATGTTCAGTTTAGATAAACTCTGCCTCAAGGTTGTCAAAGGACATTTATGACAAAGCAAGCCAGGGCAATGGTTGGCCCAAGTCTAGACTATCATGTGGCTTCCATAATGAGCCTTGGCTTGATCCAAAGGGCAAAGAAGAAACATAATGAGATTTAATTGAACAATGACCCAAGCAGTCCATTGAAAATGCTATTTATAACCTTAACAACTCAGGTATTAGCCAGTCAGAGACTGACTTCGCAATGGTATCAAGGAAAAATGCTAAATGTTAGGGAAATACACGGCTCTACAGGATATATAAAAGGCCAGACGTGGAAAGTGCGGCCAAAACTCAGAAACTTCTCTTAACAAGTCAACTCTCAACCTAACTCCTGACACCATGGCCTGCTGTTCCACTAGCTTCTGTGGATTTCCCATCTGTTCCACTGGTGGGACCTGTGGCTCCAGCTGCTGTCAGCCAACCTGCTGCCAAACCAGGTGTTGCCAGCCAACCTTCTGCTGCCAGACCAGTGGCTGTGAGACTGGTTGTGGCATTGTTGGTAGCATTGGCTGTGGCCAGGAGGGAGGCAGTGGAGCTGTGAGCTGCCGCACCAGGTGGTGCCGACCTGACTGCCGCGTGGAGGGCACCTGCCTGCCTCCCTGCTGTGTGGTGAGCTGCACCCCCCCGTGCTGCTGCCAGCTGCACCATGCCCAGACCTCCTGCTGCCGCCCATCCTACTGTGGACGGTCCTGCTGCCGCCTAGCCTGCTGCTGCCAGCCCACCTGCTGTGAGCCCACTTGCTGGCAGCCCACCTGCTAAAAGCCAGGTTGCTGATTTTCAACTTGAAAGTTCAACTTCCAACTCAATCCATGAAGCAATTATCTCTTCAACCACCCCTGGACACTAACAAGTTCTTGAACTTTAATTGACTTTTTCTGAGGGGTTACCAAATATTGGGACTTCATAGACTTATCTGATTCCATTCAACACTAGAAAGATCTTGATCTCTCCACTAAGGCCACCAAAATACAAATTGGACCCAAGAAATGGGAAAGCAAGTTTGCCTTGGGATTGACCTTCAGCAAGCCTCCTCTCCACAGCTCAATGCTGCCAAAGCTGAGGAAGAACCATCTGTCCTTCTCAGACACATTCACCTCCTAAACTCCACCGTCTTGCAACTTTCACTTCCTATGAGAGGGAAATAATATACCAAGGTCTAATAAATTATACATATTTGGTACGGCAAACATATCTCTTTTTCTTCATTGAGTGTCGCCAAAAAGATTCTAATCTGACTTTGATATCCCGTGGTACTCTTCTTATACCATGGTAGGATATATGATCAAACCCAGGGGAGGTTAATCCCCATAAAGAGCACAAACTAAAAATATCTGAGGGTTTACTGAGGGAAAGGTATTCCATGCTCATGGCTGGAAGAATTACTATTGTTAAAATGTCCACACTACCTAAAGTAATCTACAGATTCAATGCAATCCTTATCAAAATTCCAATGGCATTTTCCAGGATATAACAAACAATCCTAAAATTTGTATGGAACCACAAAAGGCCCTGAATAGCCAAAGCAATCTTGAGAAAGAAGAACAAAGCTGGAGGCATCTCATGCTCTGATTTCAAACTACGCTACAAAGCTACAGTAATCAAAACAGCATGGTACTGACCTAAAAGCAGACATATAGACAAATATGGAATAGAATAGAGAGCCCAGAATTAACCCTCACATATGTGGTCAAAAGATCTTCAACAGAGGTGCCAAGACCATTCAATAGGAAAGGGCAATCTTTTCAACAAATGGTGTTGGGAAAACCAGATGCCCACATGCAAAAAAATGAAGTTGGACCCTTATCTCAAAACGTCTACAAAAGTTAACTCAAAATAGATCAAAGGCTTACATATAAAAGCGAAAACTATAAAACTCGTCAAAGAAAACACAGAGGAAAATCTTCATGATATTGGATTTGGTAATGATGTCTTGGATATGACACCAAAAGAATAGACAATGAAAGTTAAAAAACAGGCAAACTGAACTACATCAAAATTAAAAACTTCTCTGCATCAAAGGACACAACAAAATGAAAAGGCAATCTACTGTATGGGAGAAGGTATTTGCAAATCGCATATCTGATGAGGGGTTAATATTCCACAATATATAAAGAACTCCTACAACTCAACAACAAAACAAGAACAACAACAACAAAAAACTGGGCAAAGGACATGAATGGACATATCTCCGAAGAAGATATACAAATGGCCCAAAAACACATGAAAAGATGCTCAGTATCACTGATCATTAGGAAAGTGCAGACCAAAACCACAGTGACATACCACCTCACATCCATTTGAATGGCTACTCTCAAAAAACTCAAAGTGTTGGCAAGGACGTGGAAAAATTGGAACCCCTGTGCACTGCTGGTGTGAATGTAAAATGATACACCCACTATGGGAAACCGTATGGCAGTTACTCAAAAAATCAAAAATAGAATTACCATATGATCCAGCAGTTCTACTCCTAGGTATATACCCGAAAGAATTGACAGCATGGTCTGGAAGAGATATTTGTACACCCATGTTCCTGGCAGCACTAATTGCAAATAGCTAAAAGGGGGAAGCAACCCAAGTGTCATCGAGGGATGAATGGATAAACAAATGGTGGAACAAGCATACAATGGAATCCTATTCAGCCTTAAAAAGGAAGGAAATTCTGTCATATTCTACAATGTGGATGAATCTCGAGGACATTACGCTGAGTGAAATAAGCCAGTCACAAAAAGATAAATACTGTATGATTCAACTTACATGAGGTACAGAGAGCAGTCAAATTCATCAAAACACACATTAGAATGATGACTGCCAAGAGCTTGGGGAGGGGAGAATGGGAGAGTGGTTGTTTGATGGATATAGAGTTTCAGTTGCGTAAGACAAAAAGAGTTCTGGAGATTGATTGCACAACAATGTGAATATGCTTAACATTAGTGAACTGTACACTTAAAAATGGTTAAGATGGTAAATTTTATGTTATGTGTATTTTATTACAATTAAAATTTTTTTAAATAAATAGGTATAGGAGACCCCAACTTTACTAAGCAAGACAATAGATGTGTACATACACTGGTGTATGTTTGCACAAGCAGGGAGAAATGTGTCAAAGTACGTGCACCAAAAGTATTAATATTGATTATCTCTGAAGTACTAGTCTTGGAAGGGATGTGTATGTTTTGGGGAAAGGAGGAAGAACATTAACTTTTCTTTATATGCCTGCCTACAGTTTGACTTCTTAAAATGTGTATTTATTACTAGCATATGATTTTTAATTTAGTAGAGTCAGGAAACAATCCACAAGAAAAGTCATTAAGGGTTTCAGTTGGGAATATGTACATTGATAACAAAAATACTTGTTCGAGTTCTGAGGATCCTGTAACTTGCACAAACGGAACACAGAAAAGCATACTTCTTCTGATGTTGATGAATCAGGTGATAGCTCACGTGTTGATGACACTAATGGTAGCCATTCCAAGTCAAGACAAATTGTTTACGAGATCATGGTCCTTAATTGAATGACCAGTTAGGAAGAGAATGTTCAGTTTAGATAAACTCGGCCTCAAGGTTGTCAAAGGACATTTATGACAAAGCAAGCCAGGGCAATGGTTGGCCCAAGTCTAGACTATCATGTGACTTCCATAATGAGCCTTGGCTTGATCCAAAGGGCAAAGAAGAAACATAATGAGACTTAATTGAACAATGACCCAAGCAGTCCATTGAAAATGCTATTTATAACCTTAACAACTCAGGTATTAGCCAGTCAGAGACTGACTTCGCAATGGTATCAAGGAAAAATGCTAAATGTTAGGGAAATACACGGCTCTACAGGATATATAAAAGGCCAGACGTGGAAAGTGCGGCCAAAACTCAGAAACTTCTCTTAACAAGTCAACTCTCAACCTAACTCCTGACACCATGGCCTGCTGTTCCACTAGCTTCTGTGGATTTCCCATCTGTTCCACTGGGGGGACCTGTGGCTCCAGCTGCTGTCAGCCAACCTGCTGCCAAACCAGGTGTTGCCAGCCAACCTTCTGCCAGACCAGTGGCTGTGAGACTGGCTGTGGCATTGCTGGTAGCATTGGCTGTGGCCAGGAGGGAGGCAGTGGAGCTGTGAGCTGCCGCACCAGGTGGTGCCGACCTGACTGCCGCGTGGAGGGCACCTGCCTGCCTCCCTGCTGTGTGGTGAGCTGCACCCCCCCGTGCTGCTGCCAGCTGCACCATGCCCAGACCTCCTGCTGCCGCCCATCCTACTGTGGACGGTCCTGCTGCCGCCTAGCCTGCTGCTGCCAGCCCACCTGCTGTGAGCCCACTTGCTGGCAGCCCACCTGCTAAAAGTCAGGTTGCTCATTTCAATTGCCCAGGACACAGTATCTCTGAACAACTTATCCTCTCAACCACCCGTTGGTGGACAAGTAACAAGTTCTTAGGCTTCCATTTGGGTTTTTGTTGTGGGAGCTACCAAGTATATGAGTTCTATCTGATTCCATTCTGCAATGAATATCTTGATTTTCCTCTATGGACACAGAAATGGTGCAAACCACCTGCTGATCCTCAAATTGCTTTGAATATACTACTTCTGATTTTCATGCAAGATTGAAAATTGCTGACATATTGTGGAATTTATCCTTGTGAACTGTCCACAAGCTTATTTTTCCTCGCTTTATAATCTATTTTTAGCTTCTGTTTACCTGAAAAATTTTCCAGCATCAAAGGCGCCAGAGTATAGCCAAGTAACATCTTCAGATGTCCCTGGAGAGAATAGAAGCCTTTCACCCAACAGTCAGTTTTTAAGAAGGAGACTAGACTTTTCCATATTTCAACATTTGATTCCATTCTCCCCTTTTTTGGTTAAGAATGATCTCGCCTATTTGCTATTTCAATTATATCTGTGATACACTGTCTCCTGTCATTTCTTAATAAATGTTATATACTGGGCAAAGAAACCATGGTCTTTGTTTCTACTTGTACATAAAATGGGTTAATTTCTTATAATTCAAGAATTCCTATTTGAAAGAAATACATTTGCTTCTTTTTAAAAGACTTAAGTCATATATAGTGTAATCATTCACTCATTCATTTCTTCAGTAAAAATTTATTGACCACCACTTCTAAAGCAGGAACTATGGAGATGAGAAAGATGAAGAACTGGGGGCTTCCCTGGTGGTGCAGTGGTTAAGAATTCGCCTGCCAATGCAGGGGAGAGGGGTTCGAGCCCTGGTCCGGGAAGATCCCACATGCCACTGAGCAGCTAAGCCCATCCGAGCCACAACTACTGAGCCTGCATGTCACAACAACTGAAGCCCTCACGCCTAGAGCCCATGCTCCACAACAAGAGAAGCCACTGCAATGAGAAGCCTGCACACCACCACGAAGAGTAGCCCCTGCTCGCCACAACTAGAGAAAGCCCACGCAACAACGAAGACCCAATGCAGCCAAAGATAAATAAATAATAAGTAAATAAATAAATAATTGAAAATAATTTTTAAGAGAAAGATGAAGAGTTAATTCTTATCCTTGAGGACCTTACTATCCAAAAAGAAAAAGTATATATGTGAAAGTAGTTACATACAATATGACAAGATAAATTGTATTCTTTTAGCAGTTGATAGAAGAAAACTCCTTCTCTCTTAGCGATAGATGCTTTTGTGGCCACTATTCCTTGACAGTGAACTTTCAATAGGTGCATCCACATGGGACAAGTGTATTGGCAACCCCAAAAGGATAAGAAACGATTACACATGAAACAAAGAGAGGAACACTTTTTACTCCATAAAGGGAGTCAGGAGGAAAAAAAGGAGGAGCGATCTAGTCAGGAAGTTATGAATATTACTCTATTATCCCTCCCCATTAAGTTGCCAAACTCACAGAATCCTTGGGGATGGATCAACTTTCCTGTGAAAACCAGTGAAAGAGCTAAGTATCCTGTCTGAGTTGATTCAAGGGAAGATGGAAACAGCCCAGAAGCCAGATGGAGCAAGGGAGACCACAAGAAAGTAATGCCTTAGGAACTCTCAGAAATTGTGGAGGGAATTTGTATAGTCAATGCTGTGGAAAGTAACATCTTGGTTACTTAGACTGCAAAGAATACAGAAGTGCTAAAGACAGGATTTCAAAAAGGAAGAGATCACTTTGGGACCAGCAGGGGGTATCCTGGGGGGAGCTTCAGGGAAGCCTTTCACGAGGGAGGTAATCTTTGAAGTGGGTCTTCAACGTCATTCTAAATGGAAAGAAAAGTGTTACTTAAACACCTTGTCAGTCATATCATTTGCAAATATTTTCTCCCATTCAGTAGGTTGTCTTTTCATTTTGTTGATGGTTTCCTTTGCTGTGCCAAACCTTTAAGTTTATTTATTTGTTTATTTTTGTTTTTATTTCTTTTGTCTTAGGAGACAGATCCAAAAAAATATTGCTATGGTTTATGTCAAAGAGTGTTCTGCCTATGTTCTCTTCTAGGATTTTTATAGTTTCCAGTCTTACATTTAGGTCTTTAATCCATTTTGAGTTTATTTTTGTATATAGTGTAAGGAAATGTTCTCATATCATTCTTTCACATGTAGCTGTCCAGTTTTACCAGCATCACTTATTGAAGAGACAGCCTTTTCTCCATTGTATATTTTTGCCTCCTTTGTCATAGATTAATTGACTGTAGGTGCATGGGTTTATTTCTGGGCTCTCTATTCTGTTCCTTTGATCTATGTGTCTGTTTTTTGTGCCAGAACCATGCTATTTTGATTACTGTAGCTTTGTAGTATTGTCTGAAGTCAGGGAGGGTGATACCTCCAGTTTTGTTCTTTTTTCCTCATGATTGGCAATTCTGGGTCTTTTGTGGTTCCATATAAATTTTAGGATTATTTGTTCCAGTTCTGTGAAAAGTGTCATGGGTATTTTGATAGGGATCACATTAAATCTGTAGGTTGCTTTGGGTAGTATGGCCACTTCAACAATATTAATTCTTCCAATCCAAGAGCATGGGATATCTTTTCATTTCCTTGTTTCATCTTTAATTTCCTTCATCAGTGTTTTATAGTTTTTGGAATATAGGTCTTTCAACTCCTTGGTTAAACTTATTCCTAGGTATTTTCTTCTTTTTGATACAATTTTAAAAGGGTTTTTTTTTAAACTTTCTCTTTCTGATAGATCATTATTAGTGTATAGAAAAGCAATAGATTTCTGTGTATTAATCTTGTATTCTGCAGCTTTACTGAATTTATTCATTAATTCTAATAGTTTTTTGGTGGACTTTAGGGTCTTCTATATAAAGTATCATGTCATCTGTGAATAGTGACAGTTTTACTTCTTCCCTTCCAATTTGGATGCCTTTTATTTCTTTTTCTCATCTGATTGCTGTGGCTAGGACTTCTAATACTATGTTAAATAGAAAGGTTGAGAGCAGTCATCCTTGTTTTGTTCCTGAATTTAGAGGAAATATTTTCAGCTTTTCACTGTTGAGTATGATGTTAGCTGTGGGTTTGTCATAAATGGCCTTTACTATGTTGAGATATGTTCCCTCTATAGAAACTTTGATGAGAGTTTTTATCATGAGTGCCTACTGAGATAATCTTGTACAACTTAATATCAAAAAAACAAGCAACCCATTCAAAATATGGGCAGAAGACCTGAATAGACATTTTTCCAAAGAAAACATACAGATTGCCAACAGGCACATGCAAAGATGCTCAACACAGCTAATTATTAGAGAAATAAAAATCAAATCAGCAAGGAGATCATCTCACACCTATCAGAATGGCTATCATCAAAAAGTCTACCAATAACAAATGTTGGTGAGGATGTGGAGAAAAGGGAACACTTGTACACTGTTGGTGGGAATGTAAATTGGTGCAACCACTACAGAAAATATTATGGAGGTTCCTCAAAAAACTAAAAGTAGGAGGGAGGGGCAAGATGGCGGAAGAGTAAGACGCGGAGATCACCTTCCTCCCCACAGATACATGAGAAATACATCTACACGTGGAACTGCTCCTACAGAACACCCACTGAACGCTGGCAGAAGACGTCAGCAGATTTGATGGAGAAATTAAAACCTTTACAGACAAGCAAAAGGTGAGAGAGTTCAGCACTACCAAACCAGCTTTACAACAAATGCTAAAGGAACTTCTCTAGGCAAGAAACACAAGAGAAGGAAAACACCTACAATAACAAACCCAAAACATTTAAGAAAATGGGAATAGGAACATACATATCGATAATTACCTTAAATGTAAATGGATTAAATGCTCCCACCAAAAGACACAGACTGGCTGAATGGATACAAAAACAAGACCCATATATATGCTGTCTACAAGAGACCCACTTCAGACCTAGAGACACATACAGACTGAAAGTGAGGGGATGGAAAAAGATATTCCATGCAAATGGAAACCAAAAGAAAGCTGGAGTAGCAATTCTCATATCAGACAAAATAGACTTTAAAATAAAGACAATTACAAGAGACAAAGACGGACACTATATAATGATCAAGGGATCGATCCAAGAGGAAGGTATAACAATTGTAAATATTTATGCACCCAACATAGGAGCACCTCAATACATAAGGCAAATACTAACAGCCATAAAAGGGGAAATCGACAGTAACACAATCATAGTAGGGGACTTTAACACCCCACTTTCACCAATGGACAGATCATCCAAAATGAAAATAAATAAGGAAACACAAGCTTTAAATGATACATTAAACAAGATGGACTTAATTGATATTTATAGGACATTCCACCCAAAAACAACAGAATACACATTTTTCTCAAGTGCTCATGGAACATTCTCCAGGATAGATCATATCTTGGGTCACAAATCAAGCCTTGGTAAATTTAAAAAAATTGAAATCGTATCAAGTATCTTTTCCGACCACAACGCTATGAGACTAGATATCAATTACAGGAAAAGATCTGTAAAAAATACAAACACATGGAGGCTACACAATACACTACTTAATAACGAAGTGATCACTGAAGAAATCAAAGGGGAAATCAAAAAATACCTAGAAACAAATGACAATGGAGACACGACGATCCAAAACCTATGGGATGCAGCAAAAGCAGTTCTAAGAGGGAAGTTTATAGCAATACAAGCCTACATCAAGAAACAGGAAACATCTCGAATAAACAACCTAACCTTGCACCTAAAGCAATTAGAGAAAGAAGAACAAAAAAACCCCAAAGCTAGCAGAAGGAAAGAAATCATAAAGATCAGATCAGAAATAAATGAAAAAGAAATGAAGGAAACAATAGCAAAAATCAATGAAACTAAAAGCTGGTTCTTTGAGAAGATAAACAAAATTGATAAACCATTAGCCAGACTCATCACGAGAAAAAAGGAGAAGACTCAAATTAATAGAATTAGAAATGAAAAAGGAGAAGTAACCACTGACACTGCAGAAATACAAACGATCATAAGAGATTACTACAAGCAACTCTATGCTAATAAAATGGACAACCTGGAAGAAATGGACAGATTCTTAGAAATGCACAACCTGCCGAGACTGAACCAGGAAGAAATAGAAAATATGAACAGACCAATCACAAGCACTGAAATTGAAACTGTGATTAAAAATCTTCCAACACACAAAAGCCCAGGACCAGATGGCTTCACAGGCGAATTCTATCAAACATTTAGAGAAGAGATAACACCTATCCTTCTCAAACTCTTCCAAAATATTGCAGAGGGAGGAACACTCCCCAACTCATTCTACGAGGCCACCATCACCCTGATACCAAAACCAGGCAAAGATGTCACAAAGAAAGAAAACTACAGGCCAATATCACTGATGAACATAGATGCAAAAATCCTCAACAAAATACTAGCAAACAGAATCCAACAGCACATTAAAAGGATCATA
Organism: Eubalaena glacialis; assembly: GCF_028564815.1. Taxonomy (NCBI): domain Eukaryota; kingdom Metazoa; phylum Chordata; class Mammalia; order Artiodactyla; family Balaenidae; genus Eubalaena; species Eubalaena glacialis. The sequence continues at coordinate 43,944,737 of NC_083734.1, forward strand.
CACCATGATCAAGTGGGGTTTATTCCAGGAATGCAAGGATTCTTCAATATACGCAAATCAATCAACGTGATACATCATATTAACAAATTGAAGGAGAAAAACCATATGATCATCTCAATAGATGCAGAGAAAGCTTTCGACAAAATTCAACACTCATTTATGATAAAAGTCCTGCAGAAAGTAGGCATAGAGGGAACTTTCCTCAACATAATAAAGGCCGTATATGACAAACCCACAGCCAACATTGTCCTCAATGGTGAAAAACTGAAACCATTTCCACTAAGATCAGGAACAAGACAAGGTTGCCCACTCTCACCACTATTATTCAACATAGTTTTGGAAGTGTTAGCCACAGCAATCAGAGAAGAAGAAGAAATAAAAGGAATCCAAATCGGAAAAGAAGAAGTAAAGCTGTCACTGTTTGCAGATGACATGATACTATACATAGAGAATCCAAAAGATGCTACCAGAAAACTACTAGAGCTAATCAATGAATTTGGTAAAGTAGCAGGATACAAAATTAATGCACAGAAATCTCTTGCATTCCTGTATACTAATGATGAAAAATCTGAAAGTGAAATTAAGAAAACACCCCGTTTACCATTGCAACAAAAAGAATAAAATACCTAGGAATAAACCTACCTAAGGAGACAAAAGACCTGTATGCAGAAAATTATAGGACACTGATGAAAGAAATTAAAGATGATACAAATAGATGGAGAGATATACCATGTTCTTGGATTGGAAGAATCAACATTGTGAAAATGACTCTGCTACCCAAAGCAATCTACAGATTCAATGCAATCCCTATCAAACTACCACTGGCATTTTTCACAGAACTAGAACAAAAAATTTCACAATTTGTATGGAAACACAAAAGACCCCAAATAGCCAAAGCAATCTTGAGAACGAAAAATGGAGCTGGAGGAATCAGGCTCCCTGACTTCAGACTATATTACAAAGCTACAGTAATCAAGACAGTTTGGTACTGGCACAAAAACAGAAATATAGATCAATGGAACAGGATAGAAAGCCCAGAGATAAGCCCACGCACATATGGTCACCTTATCTTTGATAAAGGAGGCAAGCATATACAGTGGAGAAAAGACAGCCTCTTCAATAAGTGGTGCTGGGAAAATTGGACAGGTACATGTAAAAGTATGAAATTAGAACACTCCCTAACACCATACACAAAAATAAACTCAAAATGGATTAAAGACCTAAGTGTAAGGCCAGACACTATCAAACTCTTAGAGGAAAACATAGGCAGAACACTGTATGACATAAGTCACAGCAAGATCCTTTTTGACCCAGGTCCTAGAGAAATGGAAATAAAAACACAAATAAACAAATGGGACCTAATGAAACTTAAAAGCTTTTGCACAGCAAAGGAAACCATAAACAAGACCAAAAGACAACCCTCAGAATGGGAGAAAATATTTGCAAATGAAGCAACGGACAAAGGATTAATCTCCAAGATTTACAAGCAGCTCATGCAGCTCAATAACAAAAAAACAAACAACCCAATCCAAAAATGGGCAGAAGACCTAAATAGACATTTCTCCAAAGAAGAGATACAGATTGCCAACAGACACATGAAAGAATGCTCAACATCATTAATCATTAGAGAAATGCAAATCAAAACTACAATGAGGTATCATCTCACACCGGTCAGAATGGCCATCATCAAAAAATCTAGAAACAATAAATGCTGGAGAGGGTGTGGAGAAAAGGGAACACTCTTGCACTGTTGGTGGGAATGTAAATTGATACAGCCACTATGGAGAACAGTATGGAGGTTCCTTAAAAAACTAAAAATAGAACTACCATATGACCCAGCAATCCCACTACTGGGCATATACCCTGAGAAAACCATAATTCAGAAAGAGTCATGTACCAAAATATTCATTGCAGCTCTGTTTACAATAGCCAGGACATGGAAGCAAACTAGGTGTCCATCATCGGATGAATGGATAAAGAAGATGTGGCACATATATACAATGGAATATTACTCAGCCATAAAAAGAAATGAAATGGAGGTGTTTGTAATGAGGTGGATGGAGTTAGAGTCTGTCATACAGAGTGAAGTAAGTCAGAAAGAGAAAAACAAATACAGTATGCTAACACATATATATGGAATCTAAGGGAAAAAAAAAAAAAAAAAAAGAGGTCATGAAGAACCTAGTGGCAAGATGGGAATAAAGACACAGACCTACTAGAGAATGGACTTGAGGATATGGGGAGGGGGAGGGGTGAGATGTGACAGGGTGAGAGAGTGTCACGGACATATATACACTACCAAATGTAAAATAGATAACTAGTGGGAAGCAGCCGCATAGCACAGGGAGATCAGCTCGGTGCTTTGTGACCACCTAGAGGGGTGGGATAGGGAGGGTGGGAGGGAGGGAGATGCAAGAGGGAAGAGATATGGCAACATATGTATATGTGTAACTGATTCACTTTGTTGTAAAGCAGAAGCTAGCACACCATTGTAAAGCAATTATACTTCAATAAAGATGTTTAAAAAAAAAAAAATAATAATAATATAATAAATGTCTGGGTGCCACAGCCTAACTAAATAAAACTGTAAGATTTAAAAAAAAAAAAAAAAAAAAACTAAAAGTAGAACTACCATACAATCCAGCAATTCCACTCCCAGGTATATAGCTGGAAAAAATGAGAACACTAGTTTGAAAAGATATATGCACCCCAATGTTCATAGCAGCATTATTTACAATAGCCAAGATATGGAAGCAACCCAAGTGTCCATCGACATACAAATGGATAAAGAAGATGGGTATATATACATATACAATGAACTATTACTCAGCCAGAAAAAAAAAGAATGAAATTCTGCCATTTGCAGCAAAGTGAATGAACCTAGAGAATATTATGCTTTAGGGAAACAAGTAAGAGAAAGACAAATACTGTATGATATCATTTATATGTGGAACCTAAAAAATAGAAAAAATGAATGTATATGGCAAAACAGAAACAGACTCACAAATATACAAAACTAATGGTTACCACTGGGGAGAGGGATGGTGGGAGGGGCAAGGTAGGAATATGGGATTAAGAGATACAAACTACTATGTATAAAATGATTAGCAACAAGGATATATTGTACAGCACATTATTTTGTAATAACTTTTAATGGAGTATAATCTATAAAATACTGAATCACTATGCTGTACACCTAAAACTAATATAATATTGTAAATCAACTATACTTCAACTTAAAATTTTTTAAATAAATAAATAGCTCAAACTACACACCTGTTGGAATTGATAAAATCCAAAGCACTGATGACACTAAACGCTGGTGAAATGTACATGGAGCAATAGAAACACTTGCTCATGGCTGGTGGGAAAGCAAAATGATACAGCCACTTTAATCTGGAAGACCTTTGGGCAATTTCTTACGAAGGTAAACATAGACTTGCTATACAATCCAGCAATTTCTCTCCTGAATATTCACCCAAATAAGCTGAAAACATATGCCTATGATAAAACCTGTACGAAACGTTTATAGCAGCTTTATTTGTAACTTCTAAAAATTGGAAGCAACCACTATGTTCTTCAATACATGAATGTGTAAACAAACTGTATTACATCAATCCAATGAAATACTATTCTGTGATAAAAAGAAATGACTTAACAAGCCACAAAAGGACATGGAAGAATCTTAAATGCAAATTGCTAAATGAAAGAAGCCAATTTGAAAAGCCTACATAGAATATGATTCCAAATAAATGACATTTTGAAAAAGGCAAAACTTTAGGACAATAAAAGGTGGCCAAAGCGTCCTGCCTACTATGCCCTGCAGATGCCTGTAGTCCAACACTAAAATGCAAGTTTATGGATTTAAAATAATAAAATTACAGAAATATAAAGACACCGGAATGGCCTATGAAATCTAAACAGAAGCCAGCTGCGAGCTTCTGAGAAAGCTTCCCTTTGTTGTTAAAAAGGACACATACAGCTGGTGCTCCCACTTCCTCTTCACCCTGACTCTTCTTCTTACTTTAAACACAGATATGATTCCTAGAACTACAAAATCCCAAGAGATTCTGACATAGTTGAGCCTCTGAACCAATGCTAGCAGATGCCTATCTGTGAGAAGAATAGATCCTTTGATCAAGCCAATATTTGTTGGCTTTTCCCATACCTTTAAAAAATTTTTTTTATTTTGGCCATGCCCCATGGCATGGGGGAATCTTAGTTTCCCAGTCAGGTATTGAACCCATACCCCCTGCACTGAAAGCATGGAGTCTTAACCACTGGGCCGCCAAGGAAGTCCCTGTTGCCTTTTCCAAAACTGGAAACTTAGAACATTCCTAACTGTTACACTAAGCAATAGACTGCAGTAAGCTCTCAAAAATGGCAGTTTCCTACATATGACACCTAAGAGAACTTGAGATGCATAAACACTTGAGTGATGGCAAAAGGACATCAATTACAGATGCTAAAGCAATAGTGGGGAACACTTTTTATTGAGGTTCATTGACCATAACATGAGTAGGTGGTTAACAAGTGGGATAGGAGAAAATATGGGGTGGGGCTTAGTTTATGGTAATAAAAGATGGAGAAAAGAATGAAAAGGAAGAGAAAAGAACAACATAGAGGAGAAAACTCAGAAAGAAGGCATGATGAAAAAGATCAGCAGCAATAGGCAGAAAAGAAAACGAGGAAGAATGATGGTGAAGACACAGATGAAGGAGAAAGATGGGAGCCAACGTGACCTTGTTTAGCACCACATGTGGTGCCACTTGCTAAATATACTTCATGCAAACTTTATTTTATTTAACACTTACATCAATCCTGTGAGATAGATATTGCTATTCTGGCTTGTAGATGAGGAAAGCAAGTCTAAACAAAGCTAAATAGTTCGCTTAAGTCACATATTCTTATAAGTAAAACCAAAACAAAACTAAAACAAGAAAACTGAAATCTGAACCCAATTCCGTCTGACTCCAAAACTCATAGAGAATGAAATTAAGGAACTGGATGTAAAGAAAAGTGTGGGGAGGTTCAGCAGATTTAAAGATAGCTATTTTGGAAGCTGTGGGCTTCAGAATAATTTCCTCCTTTGAGCCAGTTGTTAAGTTATTGTCTCTCAGCCCATCTGGATAATCCAGGATACTCTCTGCATTTTAAAGTCAACTGATTAGTCACCTTAATTACATCTACAAAGTCCCTTTTGTACTATAAAGTTACAAATTCATGGGCCTAAAACAATGACTCAGAGGTCATGGGGGCCAAAATTCTGCCTACCACAGGGATTATTAGACACTGAGTTGACACTAATTCCTAGAGACCAAAAATATCACTCTGATCCACCAATGAAAGTGATGGCTGAGGAGAGGTGTGGCCAAGACGATGGAGCCGGAAGACCGTGAGCTCACCTTCCCCCATGGGCACACCAAAATTACAACTATTTACTGAAAAACTTTCAGGTGAGAAAGACCTGAAGACTACCAGAAAAGATTTTCCACAACTAAATATATTAAGAAGGAACCACAGTGAGATGGGGGGGAGGCAGAGATGTAGTATAGTCAAGATCCAAATGCCCAGGTGGCTGACCCACAAACAGGAGGATAATCACAATTCAGAAAGTCTCCCCAAAGAGAAAAGGGTATGAGCCCCACATTGGGCTCCCCAGCCAGGGGTTCCTCCACTGAGAAGATGAGCCTCCAGAATGTTTGACTTTGAAAGCCAACAGGGCTCAAGAATAGGAGAGTCACAGGGCAGTCAGAAACAGAGACCCTGCTTTGAAAGGGTGCACACAAAACCACACATGCTCCAAGTCCCAGAACAGAGGCAGGAATTTGAAAGGAGCCTGGTTCAGATCCACTTGCTGATCTTGGAGAGCCTCTCAGGGAGGCAGGGGGCAATGGGGGCTCTCCCTGGGGACATAGACTCTGACAGCAGCATTTTGGGGAACTGGTTCCACCACAAGGACACTGGTACTGGCAAGTGTCATTTTGGAGTCCTCACTCTAGCCTACTAGCACCAGGGGCTTACCCAACCACCAGGGGGTTGACACCAGTCCTGGGAGCCCCTTGGCCATGCAGCCAGCCATGGGGGGACCTGGACCCACCCATTAGCTAAGGCTTATGATGGCCAGGTGATAGTTGGAGTCTTGGCCCATGTTTTATTTTATTATATATTTTAAAATTTTGTATGAAGAGAGGTGAAGGAAGTAACTTTCATTTCTGATTTTATTTGTTAGACCCTCTTTTTTTCTTGATGAGTCTATCTAAAGGCTTATCCATTTTGTTTATCTTTCCAAGAACCAGCTCTTAGTTTCATTGATCTTTTCTATTGTTCTTTTAGTGTCTATTTCATTTCTTTCCACTTTATTTATTTGTTCTTTCTTTCTGCTAGCCTTGGGTTTTTTTCGTTCTTCTTTTTCTAGTTCCTTTAGGTGTAATGTTGGTTGTTTATCTGAAATTTCTCTTGTTTCCTGAGGTAGGCTTTTATCACTATAAACTTCACTCTTAGTACTGCTTTTGCTGTGTGCCATAGATTTTGGATCACCGTGTTTCCATTTTCATTTTTCTCCAGATGGATTTTACTTCCTCTTTGATATTTTCAGTGACCCATTGGTTTTTTAGTAGCATATTATTTAATATCTCAAAGAGATTTGCACTCCCATGTTCATTGCAGCATTATTCACAGTATCCAAGACATGGATGCAACCTAAATGTCCATGAACAGATGATAGAGAAAGAAGATGTGGTATTTACATACAATGGAATATTATTCAGCCTTAAAAAAGGAGGAAATCATGTCATTTATAACAACATGGATGAAACTGGAAGACATTATAAGTTAAGTAAGCCAGACACAGAAGAGCAAATACTAGATGATTTCACATATATGATGAATCTAAAACTCATAGAAGTAGCGAGTAGAATGGTGGTTACCAGAGGCTGGTGGGTGGGGGAATTGGGGAGGTGATGGTCAAGGGGTACAAAGTTTCACATATGTAAGATGAATAAGTCTTAGGGATCTGCTGTACACCATAGTGTCTATAGTTAACAATACTGTGCTCTCTACTAAAAGATTTGATGAAAGGATAGATATTAAGTATTCTTATCACAAAAAAAAGAGGACAGGAAGAAACTTTTGGAGGTAACGGATATATTTATAGCTTTGATTGTGGTAAAGGGTGTATATTTATCTCCAAACTCAAGTTTTATATATATATAAATAAAATATTATAGCTTTTTTATGTCAATCATATCTCAATAAAGTGGTTTTTATAAAATAAATAAATGAGGTTTAAATAGCTTGCTTATAGTCACACAGCTCCTACATAAAAACTGAAATATGAACCCAACTCTGACTCTAAAACTCATAAAGAGACAATGAAATTAAGAAACTGGAAGTCAAGAATGGTGTGGAGAGATTCAGCTGATTTAAAGATGGCTGTTTTTGGAGTTGTGGGCTTCTTTGTGCCAGCTGTGAAGTTATCCTGTCTCAGCTTCACAGGCTCCTTTCCGTCCTCAGCTTTGTGGTGCTGAGAGAGGGCGCTGCCAACTGCACTATGGCCTCACCAGCGGCTCCATGTTAGGCTTTGCCACTAGGGGGCGACAGAGGAAAACTGCAAGGCTGGAGGAAGAAGGGACTGTTCCTTCTGCCTAATTGGGGCTTCCTGTATGCTAATGGTTCTGAGGATTATCACCCCAGTAACACTTCTTCGCTCCAGCAGCTACAGATGTTTTCTACAGCAGCACCGAAATTCGGTTTGCAGTTTAGAATCACCAGCACCAGCCAGCCAGTTCTCCTGAAATGCCTGCATCTCAGCTCTACAGGATGACCTCCCCCCATCTACCTTTCTAAGTTTTAATTCCTTCCCTTTTCCCTTTAAAGAAAATATCACTCCTACGGCTTTCTGCATTTCCTACATTTGTAATATCTCAGCGTCCCCCTTTTATTCTTTTAGTTACCTAACAACTTAGTTTAAAACAAACTTATGGCTACAAGGGGGTAAGGGCGGGGAGGGATAAACTGGGAGATTGGGACTGACATATACACATTACTATATATAAAATAGTTAACTAATAAGCACCTACTGTATAGCACAGGGAACTCTACTCAGTATTCTGTAATGGCCTGTATGGGAAAAGAATCTAAAAAAGAGTGGATATGTGTATATGTGTAACTGATTCATTTTGCTGTACACCTGAAACTAACACAACATTGTAAATCAACTTTACTCCAATAAAAATTTTAAAAATAAAAAAAAATAAAATTCTTCATATAACATTCACCTGATTCAAATAATGAGTGTGGTTCTTGTCTCCAGACTGGACCCTGTTATACCCGTAATGCCTTTAAAATTTCAGATTATTTAGTGAACCATTTGTTCAGACTTTTCACTTACTCCTTTCGTTTAATCATAGTAGATGTTTATGGAAAAAATTAGTCTCTGAGCTTTGGAGGTGGCAGCCAGAGAATTGCAACATTTTAGGCCTGAGAGAATCTGGTGGAAGAACTAGAAAGATTACTTAGCACCATTTAGTTCTGTAGTTAAGTAAGTTCCACCATTTTTATTAAAAATCTTCCACGTAAAGTGAGCTGTGCCCTTTGTTAATTACTGACTTACCCTCAAAACCATAACTCTGGCCTACAAAACCTGCTTTCCAGCATGATTATCCTATTAAATGCCAATAAGCAAAATCGGTTTTAAAAGCCCAAGGACACAAAGGGATTTTGAGAAACTTCAAGGGTGAAAATGTTGAATCATCACATCAACTGAAGCATGTGGGATTTGGATAAGACTGGGGATTTGAGTGTTAAGTAAAATTATTTTTGTGAGGTTGAGAGAGACTAATTCAAACCACCAAGTATTAGTCCATATTGAATCTTTTCATTTCTAGAGCATTCTTTTTTTTTTTCTTCTTTGTTCCTGCACTATAAATATGAGACTGAGAAACAGGATTGGTATACTTCCTGATCCTAAAATCAAAATTTCTGGCTTTTAAATGGCTAATATTTAAAACATAAAATTTCAAGACTTTTGGCCTCTCAGTTTGTTAATATAGTATTTATTTTCGGTGGAGGAGACAAATCAAAACTTTTCCCTAAAGGATCAGAGGAATCTTGGTCTGAATGTGGCCAGACTAAAGTAATACAATTAGGTAATTTGTAAGATACTACTCATTTGTTCAAAAGATGAGACCTATAGACCTAGGAAAAAAAGATCCAAGTAGATTTATAACATTGTGTGATGAGGAAGTGAAGGAACTCAGGATTTTCAGAGCAACTGAGGTCAGGAAGCATGAGAAAATGTGAGAAGAGTCAAAGATGACAGAAATTTAGTCACAAAGATCTAAAAGTAGGAAGAATTCATGGTTCTTCCCTGAGGTGGTGAGTGGGGGGAGGAGGGAGGCAATGTAACAGAATCCTAAAGAGAGAATTGAGGAAACTCTGAGGTTAGTATTTTGAAACTTCACCCCAACACTTATTGTTTTATTGGACAGAAAAGACAAAAATGAGAGAGAGAGATCCACACAAAGGTTGGGAACAGATATTGCTGTGAACCAGCTGAGACTGGGAGTAATACTGAACATTGTTTTATGTGTTAACATGTACTAAACCAAACAAATAATTTGTTATGTTATATTCAAGTATATTTTGTACATTTAAATCACTCTAAAGATACTTTTAGTAACTGTAGGGAGGGACAGAGAGCAGGATGAGAAAAGGAATCAGAAGATCTGAGTTGAAAATCCCAAATCTACCCACTGACTGACTGACTGTGACCTTAGACAAATCTTGTAGCTTCTCAGAAGCATAGTTTTTACCTTGTCTATCAAATGAGGGTTCTAATATCTCACAGTGTCTCTGTGAGTATCAAATAAACTTATCAATAGTAATATGCCTGGCACATAGTAGGTGCTCAAGAAATAATTTTTTTTCTCTTCCTCTTCTTCATTTCAGTGTACGTCTTTAGAAACAAAAAATCCTGTTGACTTTTGGGAGAATAACAATGTCCAGATACTCAAGTGTGGGGAAAAAGCTGAGAAAACTATAAAGAGGCTTCCCAGGGTGATGTTTTACTCCAGTTGGTTGGTCCTTCTTTATCCAACTCATCTGCACTGTTGTAAGAATTAAATGACATAATATATATAAAACACTTAGAATTGTATCTGTTACACAGCAAAAACTGTGTTCTTTTCTTTCGTCAAACACTTCTTCCCAACTGATCAAGAAGCCAAATTTCCACTGAGGAACACTGACCAACTGTGATTACAAGCTGTCCCATTACATATTTTTCTCTAGCTAAAATTTCTAACTGGATTTAAATGTGAATAACACCCCTTCACATAAATCACAGATATTAATGAGAAATACAGAATGGGAAAATTCGATACTCAAGCTGATAGAGATTTACATCAGTCCCTCTGAGTAGTAAATCTTACTGGGGATTTGGGATAACTGCGTCCACAAAAGGCAACATGGCGGAAGGTACTTGAGAAGCAGACAATGCCTCCTAAGAGTCTCTCAGGGTCCCAGAAACGCAAGGCTGAGAGCCACTAGTCCTTCCTTTGTGGTGGTAAGGTCCCTACCGGTTACAAAAGTTATAGTGAAGACTATGAACAGGCAGAAGATTTTGCAGACATGAGAGACTAGAAAGCTATACTCCAAGATTTACCCCTAGATCTCTCCATCATTGATACCTAAAATGATGAGAAAAGAGCTCCAGTTTCCCTCAGCTTACTTAATAATAACTACCACACCTATTAGAACCATTTGGGCACTTACTATGTTCCAGACACTGCATTAAACATTTTAATGCATTATTTAATTTATTCTTGAAACATTCTATCAATGTGATGGCAACATTAGCCATATTTTACATATGAAGAGATTAATAAAGTAAATTCCCTGCTTTAGAAAAACATATACCAGTGGCTCTCAATGATCTACCTAATAAAGTCCAAACTCCTCATTCCAGGAGTCAAGACTCTCTGTGTCTGGCTTTTATCTCACACAATTGTTTTCTAGACACGGTGCACTACACACTGCTTCCTAATGACAATTTGTTCTTTTCCACTTCTGTTCATTTATTGCTGCTGTTCACTACAGCTGGAATGACTCCTCTGCCTTGTGTTCCAGTCCTGTGTCCAATGAGCACCCACAGAACCTAAAATAACTGAGAGTACACCTATCTCCTGCTCGTCCTTGAATGTCCCAAATCTCTTAGCACAGTGCAAGGCAAATAGCAGGTGCTCAACAAAGACTGGTTGACATAAACTAAATTATTTATTTTATCTTGAAAAATATAATAATCAATAATGGAGAGATGATGTATCAGTGTACGGGTAATTAAGAATACAGACTTTGGAACCAGACAGCCTTGGTTCAGATCCCAACTCCACTATTTACCACCTACTAACCTTAGGCAATTTATTTAACTTCTCTTTGTCTCAGTTTCCCTTGTCTGTAAAACAGAGGATAACTTTAATACCAACCTCATAGGGTTGTTGTAAGAATTAGGTGACATAATGTATGTAAAGCACTTAGAACTGTATCTGTTACATAGTAAATGCTACATAAGTGTTTGCTGATATTATATAACTAGTATATTTAGCAAACTAAACTAACAATTCAAAATATATTTTAAAGTCATAATGTCCGCTAATATTTAAATACATAAACATTTAATTTTCCATTTAAAAAAAATTGGGGGGCTTCCCTGGTGGCGCAGTGGTTAAGAATCCTCCTGCCAATGCAGGGGACACGGGTTCGAGCCCTGGTGCGGGAAGATCCCACATGCCGCGGAGCAACTAAGCCCGTGCGCCACAACTACTGAGCGTGCACTCTAGAGCCCTCGAGCCACAACTACTGAAGCCTGCGTGCCTAGAGCCCGTGCTCCGCACGCAACAAGAGAAACCACTGCAATGAGAAGCCCGCGCACTGCAACAAAGAGTAGCCCCCGCTCACCGCCACTAGAGAAAGCCCGCGCGCAGCAACGAAGACCCAACGCAGCCAAATAAATAAATAAATAAAATTTAAAAAAAAAATTTTTTTCCCAAGTACTACAGGAGCTCTTTGTAAAACCAGTGGTTATTTAATTCAATCCAGTAACAAGATTTGTCTAACTAATGGACAAAAGCATCTCTGATTCAAAATAAAATTACAAGATACAACTATTATTAGCAAATAATTCCAAGGACAAAAAATCTAAAATTTACAACAAAATGATTGTAAGTTTAAATATCTCAATCGTAGATTTAACATAGTAAGCAGCTGAAAATTTTATTTTCCCAGTGCCTGGCATATATTAGGCATTCAAGTTTCACTGAACATTCTTTTTCCTAATCAAGCTAATGTTAGTTATCAAATATATTTAGACCTTACTTAACTGCATATAATTCTCTGTTACTACCTGCATATTCTATAGCCTGCAGTAATACATGAGAATTGAACTGGAAACCTAAGATCCTCAAGAAAAACAGGCAACACTTCCAACCAAAGGGAGCTTGCATGTGCTGGGTGATGGAGTGCTGTGAGAGCCACTCTGACATGTTGCAATGGGAACATACATGCCCACGTGATACAGGGCAGAAGAGCCACTCCCTTTAGGTCATATACACCTACACAAATATAGCCAATATCAGCTGTCCTCAAGTGGCAAAACAACATTGCTTCCATTTGAAAGAAATCCAATTTGAGAATAATTTTCACTGCAGGTTAGAAAGCTAGCAAGAGTTATACCAGTCTTGACTATAACCACGCACTAAACAAAATCTCCTGATGCAACTGGAAAAGGCCCCCAAAGTCCACCATTTAACCCAAACCCTGAATTCCTTGCCTACATGCTCAACAAAGAGCAAAATGGACATTCTGCAATGAAAAGATTGATGTCAATGGCAGTCCTTATACCAGCCATTCTTTCTTCCAATCCGTGTTGTAAAGGAGTTCCCAGAAATTTAAAAGATCTTGCAATTCAGGAAATAAAGACCAAATATTTTTATTTACAAGCATTTTTATTAGGATGACAAACTGGAAAGGTTCCTATATCCTGCTTTTGTGAAGGGATGAAGCGCTCCATCAGGCTTAAAGAAAATTGTGTTGCCACACAGTGTGAAACCTCCCACCACTGACATTCCTGCCTACGCAGGAGGTGCTGTCTTGGGAGGGGTTTCCCAGCAGCAACCCAGAAATCCACTGAGTGGTTGGGAGGTGGATGCTGGTAAGGCACACACAGGTTCACAACAAACTGTGACTCACACACATAAAAGAGATCTTTTATCTCAGTCCAGGAAGCTGGTAGTAAGCACATTTTTCATGTGTGTGTTGGAGCTTCCCAAATCTTCAGCCCTACTTCCTCTCATGGGCTTCAGGCTGCTTACTCTCTGCAGGTCCTACACTGAACTCTTCATAGACCCCTTCACTATCACTCCAGATGGCAGGTTTTTGGTTCAGGTCCCCTCTAACCTAGGAGAAAAATCGGAGACCTAAACGTGATCCTTGATCAGGATGACCTACTATCTCTACTTTCAAAATTGTCTCCCAGACTCTACCACCTCTTACCAGTTCAGCAACCACGGGCATTACTGTTCATCCTCTCACCTGGACCACTTACTTATTCTGCCTGTTTCCACTTTGTCCCTGTTCATTTTCCATAGAACATAACTCACATCTGATCTCTCCCTGTTGTAAATCACCCAGTAGATTCTCAATGCCCTCAGAATAAGATTTAAACTCTGCAGAACAACCGACAAAATCCTACATGGCCTGGTACCTGCCTACCTTGTTGACCTCATCTCTGATCTCACTCCTTCTCTTTCCCTATACTCCAGCCACCTGGCAAAGACCAGCCCTGACCACCCTAACCACAGCAGGCACACTCCCTGCACTATCTCTCAATCACTCTCTGTCACATTACTCTGTTTTATTTCCTTCGGGCACTTGTCACTGTCTGAAGTTATTATTTATTCATTTGTTTACATTTTTATTATCTGTCTCCCCCACTAGAAGGAACACCATGACAACAAGAACCTTAGCTGACCTGTTTATTTCTATATGCTTAGCACCTAACATGGTGCTAAGCACTCTTCTGAATGAATTAATAAATGAAAAAATGAATGAACATAATTTATAATTATATAAAATTTAATTCCACAGGATACTGATTTTTATTAATAAGTGTGAAGTATTGCTGTAAGATGAGCCATCATTCACTAGCTCTATGACTTTAAATTATTATTTAATATCCCCAATCCCAGTTTCATCATCTGGGAAATGGGTATAGTAATCATCCTGATCTTATAAAGGTGTAAGAAATAAGGAAGAAGATGTGCATAAAATACTTAGCTCTATGCTTGGCACATGGTCTACATTCAGTAAATGCTAACTATTAGTGGAGGATAAAACTAGGATGCTCTAGTTATCTTAAAAAACAGAATATTCCTTTTACAGTGGAAACCCAGATAATGGTCCTCAGAAAACTGAATGATGTGATGAGAAATCCCAGATCTGTCCCCTTTTCTCTATTCCCACCAGCTACCATACCCTCTAAGACAGAAATCATGTCCCCCTCATCACTCCTGCAGAACATCCAAGTAGCTTCCCAACCATTGTCCCTGCCTTCAACTTATCGCCTTTCTACAGCATTGTATCTTGGTTAAGAAAATAGCCTCCAAAATCTTATGGTCTCAAGAACTTCAATAACCTGGTCCCATCCTCCCACCAATCTTACACTCAACTAACCTTGAGGGTCATCTTCACTCTAGTTAGAACAACATGCCCACAGTGAGAGGGAATATGGCACAGTGGTTAAGAGCAGGGCATCTGGAGCCAGACTGCTTGGCTTCAAATGCCAGCTCCGTCACTTACTTACTAGTTACTTAGCCTCTCCATGCCTGGTTCCTCGTCTGTAAAATGGCAAGGAGAGTAACACGGCACACATCATAAGCTTGTGGTGAGAAACATATAACACATGTAAAGCACTCAGCACAAGGCCTGACACTTAGTGATGATGATGATGATGTCGAGCCTACACTAAAAACTACAGTCATCTTTCTAAAATACAAACCCAAACATGCCATATATATGTTCAAAAACCTTTAATTAATGTCCATTGCCAATAGGATGAAATTTAAAATCCTAAGTTTAGGACACTAAGCACGGTGCAAATTCTTCCTACTGTGGCACAAACCCATCTTTGTAACTTCAAATCTCCTTATTCTCCTCCAGTGCCTCCCTGCAGGAGGTCCAGAATCTGTGCTTTAATCAACCGACAATTTTGCCATCCCAGGAACACACCATGGCATCTTGTTTCTCTGCTTTACTTGCTGAAATTCCCTTCCTATTCCCTTCTACCTACTAAGCTCCTGTTCATCCTTCAAGGCCCACACAAATGTTCCCTTTTCACCAAGCGCTCCCTAAATCTTCCAGGGAAAGACAGTGGCACCTACCTCTAAACTCCCACATCTTTCCTAGAAAACCTGGATGTACAACCTGTGTTGTCTGTCATTTGTCAGTTTACTTCTCTGTGTCTCTTCTTCCCTATGACCTCCTCAAGGGCAGGAACCTATTTGCTTCTTTTTTGCATAATGCCTGAATTACATCAGGTGCTCAAGCAATGAGTGTTTGACTGATATCTATTGAAGTGATGTGAACAACAAACTTAATTCTAGCAGAGGGATCCAAAATCATAAAATTATTCTAGTAAGAAGATGGCTAAAATAAAAGCAGTTTTAATGTTGAGCATCTTTTGGATGCATCATCGTGTTGATTTGCATCTCTTTTGGCTTCTGATTCATCTATGTTGTACAATTTTCTACTTAGTTTTAGAGGCTGAGTCATTTTATTTGAAGATGCGTCAAGAAAATATATTTTAAAAAAAAAGATTTTCAAAGGAAAATGTTTCTAAGGATTTACCACTTTAATATTTTTCCTAGTCTAAAGTAATGCTAAAATGTCATACTAAGTTTTATGCCTTCACTTATTTAAATAATTTTATTATTAAGGTTTTAGTGATTTAAATGTAATTGGGGGATCTCCCCAAGTGTGCTCCATAGAACACTAATCTATGAAAACTAAGAAATAAAAATGATTCCATGGTCAAGTAAGTTTGGAGAAAAATATATGCTATATCCCTTTGAAAAGTCACAAAGCACTTTAGCATATTAAAGGCTCTGAAAGGTCCACCAACAAAGAATTCAGTATTTCCCAAAATTTTTTTTACCAGAGAACCCTTTAATGTTCTTTGGAACAAGTGTTCATGAAACTCATTTTAGGAACTACTGCACCATTTAGCCTCTAAATGGCCCAATACAACTAGTTTTTAGGTGATAAATAATCTTAATTCATAATATGATTGGATGGACTTTTAAAGGGCATCCATCAATGTCACCCATGCAGGTGTGAACTCGCATCTACATGCCCCTGACAAGTTATCATTCAAAGCACAAATGAAGGGAATGGAGAATAAATGATTTGTTACAGCTCTGTAAGAAGGTGCTTCTTAACACAGAACGAGGATCTCTTTCCCTGTCGATTCCATCTGTTCATCTTAACTCAGCCTCTTGGAGCCATGAAAAACAGATCTTAAAATTGTATCACTTTTTCAGCCAGAAGGCTTAAATCATCACATAGAGTCTTTGGTTGCTGGTAGAACAGCAATCGAAAAGCCTAGTTCTCTCTTCATCTGAAAAGTAGACAAAAAATGTGGGAACGATTTGCAGATACCTAGCATACCAGGTCATCATTAGTGATGCGTAATGACTGGAAGATAATGACTCTGTACCTCTGAAGACAAACAAAATGTCTGTACAGTGACAAATAGCCAACGTAAAGAGTCCTAATTTGACAACGAAGCAAACTAAACCCCTTTTATGAGGTAAGGAGTGTGTCTTAAGTAATAAACACTTAGGTAATTAGATGATTTTATGGCGATAGCTATAAACTGAAACATGGGGGGAAAACATCTCGGTAATAGGCTGACGCCTTGGGAGGTGGGTATATAAGAGCCAGGGGAGAAGACAGAAGCATCGAGACACAAAGAGACTTCTCTTCTCAACCCACCAACTACCCAATCCCTGACACCATGGCTTGCTGTGCTCCCTACTGCTGCAGCGTCCCCACCGCCCCCGCCACCACCATCTGCTCCTCTGACAAATTCTGTCGGTGCGGAGTCTGCCTGCCCAGCACCTGCCCACACGAGATCAGCCTCCTCCAGCCCACCTGCTGTGACAACTGCCCTCCACCCTGCTGTGAGCCTGACACCTACGTGCCAACTTGCTGGCTGCTCAGCTCTTCCTACCCAACTCCCGGACTGAGTGGGATCAACCTGACAACCTTCATTCAGCCTGGCTGTGGAAGTCCCTGTGAGCCCTGCTGTTAAGCAGCCACATCTTTACACAGGCTCAGTGATGTGCTGCTCAAGTCTTATGCATCATTCGGCCTTCAACACTCGCTACTACCTACATCAGATTAAATCAATCCCAATGGCCAGGGCGGTGTTTTCACGCATTTGCCCAACTTCTTAATTCTTTCTTCTTTTGGGTGGAGTTGGAGACCTTCTTTCTGTCTTTTAGGGTATTTGTTCTTTGGAAAAGAACCATTTTGACTACTCATTAATAAACTTCATTCTTACCCAGCAAATATGGCTTTGTGACTATTTATTCCTGTATTTCTTCTTAGGAAGGTGGAATGCCTACCTAAACCTGAACAGCAGGTCATCATACTGCCCAAGATTTACCCCAGCAGAATGAGAGCTCTCATGATGGAATCATTGAAAAATGATATGGTTCTTTGTGATAGGTTGAAAAGTGAAAAATTCAGCAGGTCATTTTGTAGGATTTTTTTTTCCTTTTTTTAATTGAGGTATAGTTGATTTACAATATTATATAAGTTTCAGGCGTACAATGTAGTGACTCACAATTTTTTAAGGTTATACTTCACTTATAGTTATTATAAAATATTGGCTATATTCCCTGTGCTGTATAATATAGCCTTGTAGCTTATTTATTTTATACAGAGTAGTTTGTACCTCAATCCCCTGCCTTATCTTGTTCCTCTCGTCTTCCCTCTCACTGGTAACCACTAGTCTGTTCTCTTTATCTGTGAATCTGCTTCTTTTTTGTTATATTCACTAGTTTTTTTTATTTTTTAGATTCCACATGTAAGTGATATCACACAGTATTTGTTGTTCTCTGACTTATTTCACTAAGCATATTACCCTCCAAGTCCATCCATGTTGTTGCAAATGGCAAAATTTCATTCTTTTTTTACGGCTGAATTGTGTTTCATTGTATATATATATATATATATATATATATATATATATATGCCACATCTTCTTTATCCATTTTTCTGTTGATGGACACTTAGGTTGCTTCCATATCTTGGCTATTGTACATAATGCCACTATGAACACTGGGGTTCATAATATTTTTTCAAATTAGTGTTTTCGTTTTCTTCGGATGTATACCCAGGAGTGGAATTGATGGATTATACGGTAGTTCTATTTTTAGTTTTTTGAGGAAACTTCATACTGTTTTCCATAGTGGCTGCACCAATTTACATTCCCACCAACACTGTACAAGGGTTCCCTTTTCTGCACACCCTCATCAATATTTGTTTGTGGTCTTTTCGATGATAGCCATTCTGGCAGGTGTGAGGTGATATCTCAGAGTGGTTTTAATTTGCATTCCTCTAATGATTAATGATGTTGAGAATCTTTCCATGTGTCTGTTGACCATCTGTATGTCTTCTTTGGAAAAATGTCTATTCAAGTATTCTGCCTATTTTTTAATCAGCTTGTTTGGGTTTTTTATGTTGAATTGTATGAGCTGTTTATATATTTTATATATTAACCCCTTATTGGTCATATCATTTGCAAGTATTTTCTCCCATTCAGTAGGTTGTCTTTTTGTTCTGTCGATAGTTTCCTTTGTTGTGCAAAAGCTTTTAAGTTTAATTCAGTCCTATATGTTTATGTTTGCTCTTATTTCTTTTGTTTTAGGAGAGAGATCCAAAAAAAATATTGCTATGATTTATGTCAAAGAGTGTTCCACCTATATTTCTTCTAGGAGTTTTATGTTTTCCACTCTTACATTTAGGTCTTTAATCCATTTTGAATTAATTTTTTTTTATAAATGTTCTAATATCATTCTTTTACATGTAGCTTTTACAGTTTTCCCAGCACCACTTATTGAAGAGGCTGTCTTTTCTCCATTGTATATTCTTGCCTCCTTTGTTGTAGATTAATTGACCATAAGTGTGTGGGTTTATTTCTGGGCTCTCTATTCTATTCCATTGACCTATGTGTCTGTTTTTCTGCCAGTACCATACTGTTTTGATTACTGTAGCTTTGTGGTATGGTCTGAATTTTAGGCTTAATACAAGATAACCCTTGTTACCATGCCAAGTTACCTCTTTTTCAGCCAAAAGCAAAGAAGTCTGATGTTTTCATACATGCTTATAAGGGATAAATATTTAGATTTTATTTTTAATACGGAAAATAACTCTAAGTGTCCTTTTATTACCACTGTCGGCCTTTATGCATTCAAGGGCCCTTGGCTAGTTAAATAGCCCCAAATGGAAACCAGGTGATATGTGTTCCAGTCCTGGCTCTGCCTCAGGCTGCCTCTGTGACCCAGATCAAGTCACTTGAGCTCTTTGGGTCTCAGGTCTTACATCAGTAAAATGGGTTGGTTGACCAAATCCTCTCTAAAATCACTTTCAGTTTGAACATTCTGTGGCTCTAGATTATCCAGAAGCATTTTAAGTAACAAATACTCCATGCCACTAATCAACCCCATCTCACCATATTACTTTTACCTCTTTCAGTCATAATAGCTAACGTTTGGTGAATACATCCTGGGCACTCTCATATGTGCTGTACGTACATTATCTCACTTATCCCTAACAAAAAAACTAACGGGTCACTACCATTATTTTCCCCACTTTATAGGTGAGAAAACTGAGACGGAGAAAGTTACTTGCAAAAGTAACATAGATAGTGACAGAGGAGCTCTCTGAATTCAGAGTCCTTCCTCTTTCCGCCGCACCAAAGCATCTACCTCCTC
Organism: Eubalaena glacialis; assembly: GCF_028564815.1. Taxonomy (NCBI): domain Eukaryota; kingdom Metazoa; phylum Chordata; class Mammalia; order Artiodactyla; family Balaenidae; genus Eubalaena; species Eubalaena glacialis. The sequence continues at coordinate 43,964,794 of NC_083734.1, forward strand.
TGCAAACAACAACATGCCCAAGAGAAATATGATCACACATGGCTCTCTTTACCCAGGAGAAAGCATATGCTACTTGACAATACCTACTCTATTATCCCTCTAGATTGTCTATTTGGTCGTAGAGGGTAACAGCTTTCTCTGTGGTGCTTAGAGCTTAAGACAAAATGAGTGCACACAATGAGTCTAGGAAAAACTGTTTATGTTTCTAAGGTGAAAACAAATCATGTTTTTTGAAAGTCAAACTTTAAACACTGATGAGAAACATCAGCACAGGAAAAATATTGACTGGTTCATTAAGCTTGCATTGAAATGCAGAATGTTTGTCAACTCAGACACATTCCCAATTTTCTAATGAGTTTCAATGACCTATTTTAAGATAAAACAAACTACCCTTAAAGGTTGTTTATCCTTGAGAATAGAATAGAAAACCAAGTCATGTCATTTTTCTTTCAGATTGTTCCTGGCCTCCAGGCCCTTCTTTCTATCTTCATGGACTCTAGCCTAATTTAGACTCTGATCACCACACCCCTGATCACAGCCAGTCTCCTAGTTGACCTTGAGTCATGTATTCCATGACTCTCCCTCCACACAAACTATATCTCTGTCAGAATAGACTTTTATCTGTCTACAAATATTGGTTAAATTGAGTTACTCAAAACACTTGGATGACTCACTATTTTTGTTTTTACTGAATCAAGTCTAAATTCTTCAGTGTGGCTCTTAAGACCCTCAATAACCTGGTACAATCATTTTCACCAATTATTACTTTGCTACGAATCTTGGGGCAACATGAATTCTATACTCTAGTCAGAGCAATGGCCCCTATTCAATGGTCAAGAGAGTGGTCTCTGAAACCAGACTGTCTTGCTTTAAATGGTACTTCCGTCACTCACTAGTTATGTGTTCTTGGTCATGCCATTTAATTTCCCTATGCCTCAGGTTTCTTAACTGTTAAGTAAGATTAAAGACAGTACATGCCCTGAAAAATATCTGACCAGTACACCACAAAACTGTCCAGGTTGTGAAAAACCAGGAAAGACTGAGAAATTATCACAGACCAGAGGAGACTAAGGAGACGTGATGACTAAATGGGTCCTGGAACAGAAAAAGGACATTAGTGGGGAAACTGGTAACATCTGAATAATGTCTGAAGTTTAATTAGTAGTGATGTACCAGTGTTGGCTTCTTAATTTTGACAAATGCACAATGATATTGTAAGGTGTTATCATTAAGGGAACTTGAGTGAGGGATATACAGGAATGCTATACTATCTTTGCAACCTTTCTGTAAATCCAAAATTATTCAAAAATAAAAAGCTAATTTTAAAAAAGTATATACCTCCTAAAACTGTAGTGAATATTAAATTAATTAAAACATGTTCAGCCCTTAGAATAGTGTGTACTGACTCTCAACCTCTAATCCACCTTTTAACACTCTGTGATGCTGGGATGAGGACTGTTTCTCCTTTGGCTGGTTTTCTACTAGATTCCACCAATAGAGTGCACTAGGATAAGACCATATGGCCTGAGGAAGAAAGAAGGGTCTTGTTGCTCCAGCAACAGTCCCTCATCCGGCAGCAGCACTGGGTTCTCTTTTCCAGCTTCTTTTCACTCTTCAAAAAACAACATCATTTAGCTTCCTCAGAAATACCAGCATCAGCAAGGGAGTGACTCCCCACCTCCCTCCCACAGAGGTCCAAGCCCTGGCCCCACGGGACCTCTCCTCTGAGCTTCTGAGTTAAGAGCACCAGCTGAGCAACACCTGGGGTCTGAGCCCAGCTCTGCAGGACCACTCTTCCAAGCTCCTAGGTCCAGTCATCACGAACCTCTTCTCTTCATTCGCAGCCCTCTAGCTGGTAGCTGCTTCTTGTGTTTGTAACCATTTTTTTTTTAAAGTCCTCCCATACCTATTTAACCAATTCCCTATCTTAAAATTCTCTCTGTTGAAATACCTCTTGTGAGGGTGTTTTAGTTCGCTTGTTTTCCTGACTAAACTAGATACAGAAGCGTTCCATAAATGCTGATTGTCATTATTTTCCAAACTTCCTTACGTATTTATTCCATGTGTTCCAGCCTTCAGAATCCACCTCATGATCCAGGCTCTATGCTAGGTAACAGAGAAACCAGGAAAAATGAGACATAGTTCCTGCTTTGCAGATTACATTCTAGTAAAGAGAACCAGCATGTGCACAAAAAATGCAGCAAAGTTATTTGGGTAGATATGGGGTGCCATAGAGGCACAAAGGATGGCATGACCAGTTCTGCTATGGCCATGAAGAGAGTAGGGACAGAACAGTGTCTTAGAACTCATTGTTTTCCTTGTCCCAAATGCACTTACCTCTTTTCTAAGTGTTTCTCATCAAAACAGCTTAACCCAAATCCTCCATGAAGATGTCTGGTCATTTCAGCTCTGTTTCATCGTATTTCCTCTTGTGCGAATTCTCACAGTCCCTGGAAGAGACACTGCCATTTATTAGATAACTCTACGGTACCACGCACAATGCTGAATGATTTGCATAAGTAATTCTCAATCTTTAACTTTTGCAATAAGACCATAGCAGGTGATTATTATTTTCCCCAAAATTTGTAGTTGAGAAAACTAAAGCCCAGAACGTTTAATAACTTGATCTAGGTCTCACAGCACGTAAGTTATCATCAGGATTCAAAACTATCTCTGAAGCTCTTTTATTTCCCTGTCATGTACTTAATTATATGTTGTTTGAATCATATGTAAAGGGATTTCTAGTCTTTTCCGTCAGACCACATACTCCTTGAGGACAGGCACTCTTCAGAATATGTTAGAGATTCAATAACTACTTGACTTATAACAAGTGGGTTTGTTGATCAGCATCCTTTACTCTAGTTACATACTAGTTTTAGCCATGTCATGTTAACACTATAACTGAAGTAAAATGGAAGGGAATTTTTAAAGGTACCTGTCTGTTTGATAGACGGTGATTATCAGCTTAGGCAGTGGTTTTGAAAAATGGAATGGGCAGGTTGGCAGTTTGGTTTTCTTTTTAAAAAAGAACTTTTCATGCTGTTTTGCAAAGAGAGCCAAATTCATTTTTCAGGCTATATATAGTCTCATGAACCTATGTTTTAATATGTTCTGACTTCTGGCTAAAAAACTAATGTCCTTTCTAAAATTGAGAGCTTACTTATGTTTATACATAATTGCATATGTAGATAATGTAGTGGATCAGTATAGAAAATCATCTAGCAGACTCTGAACTTTTCAATCAAGATCATGTTACATATCTTTGATATTCCTTTATTTTCTCAAATCCATGAAAAGATAGCAAGGTGAATCTGCTGGAAAAAAACATCTCACAGGTTTAGACTTCCCAAATATATCCAGGGCACACATTTTGAGAGGGATCATTTCTTACTTCTCAGGGAAATCACTTTTAATTATTCACGCTCAGCAGGGATCACTTGTAAGAACACAATCTGGTTGGTAAAAAAGAGGAAAGTCAGGGTAGCTTCTGATGTATTTACCTGTGATTGAATAAGTGGAGAACCTACATCAACACCATTTTGAAACTGCAACAGGAACAAGTTTGAATGTAGCAACACAACGAAATAAAACTGAAGGAGTGCTCATCCCATGGCTGATAAATAAGTTAGTGAGTTATTTGTATGGGATTATACAAACAACAACAAGGAAACATTCTGATGGACGGAAGCCATGTTCCTTGAGATGGGTGGCTGTAAAAGACTCACAGAGGACAACTTTGTAGAAGAAAACCTTCCTTTGCAACAAAAGTCTACCTGATCCACTGTCTCTATGTCTTCCTGTGAGTCTTGTCTCCAAGGATGCTGCAGTGTCCCCACCGGCCCCGCCACCACCATCTGCTCCTCTGACGCGTGCTGTCAATGTGGACTCTGCTTGCCCAGCACCTGCCCACATGAGATCAGCCTCTTTCAGCCCACCTGCTGTGACACCTGCCCCCCATCCTGCTGTGTGCCTGACTCCTGCGTGCCATCATGTTGGCTGCTCAACAGCTGCCACCCTACTCCAAACCTGAGCGGGATCTCTGTCACAACCTGCGTCCAGCCCTGTGAGTGTGAAGCAGAATCCTACTAGCTAAAGATATCTCAACGAGCTTGCCCACATTGCCCTAAGGGACTGCAATAGTCATTAAGAGCTGCCCAGCAAATAGCCTTTAATAAGAAGCTCTGGGAAAAAAATGTTCTGACCCTGTGCCTTCAGTTTTGCAGAAGTGTTCTATGTTTTGAACAATGATTTCAAATTAGAAGTGGAAAAAATGTTATCATGGACCTCCTTACTTTAAATAAACACCACTCTTCCCCAAACCATGTACTGTCTCAATGTTTAATGCCATAATTACCTGACTCTTGACACATGCATGCATCATGAACCTATAAATATGTCCAGCAGAATTACACATTCTGATGACATCAACATAAATCTCATAGTCAAGAAGAGGCCTCACAAGGATATGTAAATACATGAAGAAAATTGCCTGGATAATAAAATATATTAAACTCTAAGCTTAGAATTATTTTAAATTCCAAGGTCAGCACCTACTTTTAATTTTAATTTTTTTCCCTGCCTCTGTAACTCACATACATCTTTAAAGAGGCTGAGAAACTGGCAATTAGAGATCAACAAACTCACAGAAGGAACCCCAAACATTGAGCTGAGCCACATTTTTTCATTGTCTTGTTTAGGTAAAGCTTGGAATGTAAAACTTCTTTTATTAAATTAACTGTTTTATTATTTATTTATTTTTGGCTGTGTTGGGTCTTCATTGCTGTGCATCAGCCATCTCTAGTTGCGGCGAACGGGGGCTACTCTTGTTGCAGTGCACGGGCTTCTCCTTGTGGTGGCTTTTCCTGTTGCAGAGCATGGACTCTAGGCTCGCAAGCTTCAGTAGTTGTGGCTCGCGGGCTCTAGAGCTCAGGCTCAGTAGCTGTGGGGCATGGGCTTAGTTGCTCCACGGCATGTGGGATCTTCCCAGCCCAGGGCTTGAACCGGTGTCCTCTGCATTGGCAGGCGGATTCTTAACCACTGTGCCACCAGGGAAGTCCCTGTAAAACTGTTTTGAACTGTAAAACACTTCACAAATGAAATAAGTCACTCTGATTTGTAAAGTTTTATATTATTATAAGGGGCTATTCTAAAAATAAATACATACCTTTTTTCATTCTTATCTGTTATTTAATACAATTCAGTAGATATTTATCAAATGTCTATGTTCCAGGCATTGTCCCAAGTGCTTGACAGAGACAAAGAAGATTAAGACGCAATTCCCACTTTCAAGGAGTTTGCATTGGAGTAAGGAAGACACATATAAATGAGAAACTGTAATATATACCAGAATAAAACAAGACTTAGATGAAAAGATAGGCAGCACAGAGACAACAGATTCTGTACTCTGCGTTTATTCAACAACCTTTTGCTAGCCAACAAATTATGTAATTTAGACTCCACTATCTGAATAATTTTGCGCTGCTCATGGGAAGTATGTGGAAATATTGGAATCATAGCATATTACACATTGGAGATTATTTGGTTCAACTTCCTCATCTGCCAACCTGCAGTAAGGCAAATCAAGGCCAAATGAGCTGAAGAATGTGTAAAAGGCATTCCTCAAAGGAATTTACAACCTAACTGAAGACCTAGGATACGAAAACAAGTAAACATACAAAGTAGGGAGTTAAGTCAGTGGAAAAAAACATGATTTCTATGAATGTCATGGTGCTAAATAACAATGGATCACAACCCCTTCCAGAACCCACTGTGATTTTGTGAATCTTATGATTCTTCTTTCCTGTTTCATCTTATTTTAAAGTAAATAATTCCTGTGAAAATGAATGAATACTGAAGTGATTTTCTTTTAATGGTATATTTAACAAAAAAAAATCAACTGGGTAGATCTTTCCTTCCAGTGAATTTACACTCTGACTCACTACAACATTGGTACAACTTTGAGACAAGAGACTGTTTAAAAAAAAAAAAAAAAAAAAACCCTAAACCCATAGAGTAATACAACCTTTGGAAACTCACTACAGATTTATCAAAAATAATGAAAAGCGTTTCATCTTATTCCATTCTGTCTGTCACCTTGCTTGCGCAATAGAAACTGAATTATATCATCAATAAATAAGCATCAACAAATATAACTGAGATGCATAAAGTCATAAGCAACATTCATCTGTAAGTTGCCATGTCTTTGTTGAGCCAATTAATCATTTGAGCTGCATATTCTGAAGTTAGCCATTAAAAATCATATTATGTTATGCATATTATCTAAAACTAAGGCGGAAAAAATGAGAAGAATTTATCCTCTGAAACTATAGCTGAATTGTCACTTAGACTAATTATTCATAATTCATGTAAGATTTGGCATTCCAGGACCCTGTGAAGATAAAATGTGATCATCTTATGACAAAAGTGACAAATCAATGAGTCAAACGCATGATTACTTTAATAAGGGCAGGAACTCTTAATGGACAAGTAAATAACAAACTAATTAGAGAACCTTAGTGGAAAGCGGTAGCATAAACAAAAATGAGAGGAAGCCTTCTGATTGGACCAACACCCAATGAGGGGAGTATAAAAGAGCCCCAAAGTGAGAGAAGATATTTAATCCTAGAAACCTCATCTTTCTCTCCAAGAAACCAAAAGTAAACCAGATTCCCAACGCCATGGCTTGCTGTGCTCCCTACTGCTGCAGCGTCCCCACCGGCCCTGCCACCACCATCTGCTCCTCTGACAAATTCTGTCGGTGCGGAGTCTGCCTGCCCAGCACCTGCCCACGCACGGTTTGGTTACTGGGGCCAACCTGCTGTGACAACCGCCCTCCACCCTGCCACATTCCTCAGCCCTGTGTGCCCACCTGCTTCCTGCTCCACTCTGCCCAGCCCACCCCAGGCCTGGAAAACATCAACCTCACAACCTTCATTCAACCCTGCTGTGAGCCCTGCATCCCAAGCTGCTGCTGACCGATGGTTGCCTCGCTCAGTACCTGGCAATAACACAGAAGCTACCTATTCAGCATTCACTTGCCTCAGTAGTTTATCAAATATTGAGGTAGACCAGATGGCATAGATATGGAAAACCTACTATTCATCTCAATGGAAAGAAAATCAAGAAATTTGTATGGTTATTTGGCTAACTGTTTGATTCATTTGGGCAGGTGAATGTCATCTATCATCAAAATAGTATTGAAATCTATAAGACTTCAAACTGTATTTTCTTGGTCATGTTGCTTCTTGCATGCCATTTCTTGTATTGGGCATTTTCATAGAGGAAAAATAATTTCTTGATGGGTTATCCAATAAACTTTATTTCTGTGGCAAGTTGTGTTCTTCGTTTATGTTAGAGTTTTTGGTATATTTCTTTCATTTAAAAAAAAGGTAAAGGAAAGATAATTATTTTCTTTAAAAAAAAGAATCTCTTAGAGGGATAACTAAAACTAGCTTACTAACATGGCTTGCTAACTTTAAATTGTTTATCTTCTATGTTCACCTTCTCTTCTCTTCCTCAGACAAATACAATTTGGGAGTGAGCCAGCATTTATTTACCTACAATTTGCCAAGTAAATCACATGTATTAATTCATGTAACCCTTAAAACAGCATAATAGGAAAATGAAGCTTTAAAGTGATTCAACATTCTCAAAGCCACAAAGTTTAGTTACTAAGAAAACCAGGACTCAGCTCCTTGTATATCTGTTTGACTTTAAAGCCCAATTCTTTCTACCACATCACAGAGCCTCCAATGCTAATAGAGACAGAAGCTTAATGAACACAGTTATGACATTAACTAAAAATATGCAAGAGAAATAAAAATGTAAGAATTTTTAACAAAATCATCCCCTCCAATTGTAATAGAAAAAGATATACTGGCTCATAGATTAAAAGTGGCAGGTATTCAATTCTAAGATCTGGGTCATTTAGTGGACTTACCATTTTGACTTCATTTCCCCTTGGAGAGAACTTAAAGTGGTCAATTCTGGGCACTAGGAATATATCTCTACCTGCCCAATACTACCCCAGTAATGAATAGAATGCCAATATTTTCCAGATGATAGTGTGAGATCTAGAGCCAGAGCCTGATTAAACATGGTTTAATCTACTAAATTTTACTTCATTTTACAAAACTACTTAATTTTTTTCTTGTGCATATCATTTTTTCCAGCCTTAGATTACATATATATAAATATAAATATATCTTAAAATAGACAATATATAAGTATATATTATATATTTATATATGAATACATATATACGTATAATACATATGTCAAAATCTGAAAAAGCATTGAGCTAAAACCGAAAGAACGTGTGTGAAAAAGAAAAAGAGAGCAAGGAAGAGGAGAAGCAAATGCCTTTAAATAAACATGTTCTTAAATGTCCTCAGTTTGCCTATCAGTCTCTTCAGAGAAGGATTTCTCAGAGGATCTCACAGGCTTGTTAGTAGCTCAGCTCTGAATGAACAGAACTTAGAAGCCATGGAGTAAGTAGATGGAACACAACCTAGGATACAGTCGACAAGGGATTTAGTCCATTTACTCATTCACTTGGCCAATATTTCTTGCATGCCTCTCCCATGTCAGGCTCCAAATCCATACCAAGAGTATAAACATAAAAGAAATGTTATTACCTAAAGTGCCCTCAAGTTTCCCTCAAATCTCGTGAAGGAGACAAATTATTATAATCACAGAGTATGTGTTCTATGTGTGTTGTATGAACATAATTATAATGCCTTGTGATTTCTGCTGTGACAGAGATGTGAGCAGTATGCCAGGCAGGCACACAGACAGGGTAACTAAAAACCCAGATTTATTTAGTGAGTCAGTGTTAGGGTGAGGGACAGTTATGGAAAGCCTTCGAGCTATCCAAGCTAAGCATTAAAAGATGATGAAGCAGAAGAGGTGAGGAGAAGCTCTTCCAGACAGAACAGCAGCTTACTAACTCATGGATGATTTAAAGATGGGAGAGACTGAGGCCAGGGAGAGAGAAGAAATCCAAAGACCCTGAGGTGGGACCCCCCAGCAGGGATGTTCAGGCTGAACCCTCGAAGCAATGAGAGATTTCTAACAAGAGACTAACAACCATATTTTACTTCTATCTCTTTTTATTATCAATCTTTATATCTTCATTGTCCAGATACCCCCACTGACCATAGAAATGTGTAATTAAAACTGGGCAAGTTCTAGACTCACAGACATAGAGAACAGACTTATGGTCACCAAGAGGAAGGGGGGTGGGAGAGGGAAGGACTGGGAGTTTGGGATTAGCAGATGTAAACTATTACATATAAGATGGATAAACAACAAGATCCTGGGGGGAAGGGTGGGGGGAAGGGATACTTAGGGAGTTTGGAATTGACATGTACACACTGCTGTATTTAAAATGGATAACCAACAAGAACCTACTGTATAGCACAAGGAACTCTTCTCAATATTGTAACAACCTAAATGGGAAAAGCATTTGAAAAAGAATAGATACGTGTACATGTATAACTGAATCACTTTGCTGTACACCTGAAACTATCACAACATTGTTAATCAACTATACTCCAATATAAAATTAAAAGTTAAAAAAAAAGGTCCTACTGTATAGCACAGGGAACTATATTCAATTTCCTGAGATAAACCATAATGGAAAAGAATATAAAAAAAAGAATGTCTCTGTGTATGACTGAGTCACATTGCTTTACAGCAGAGATTGCCACAACATTGTAAATCAACTATACTTCAAAGAAAAAACTGGACTAGCTCTTGTGTGTGTGTGTGTGTGTGTGTGTAAATTTTCAGGACTTTGAAAATCTACCATCTCATCAAGAATCATCACGTTTTTCCTGCACTTGCTTAAAGAAAAAAGGTACCTTTTGTTTCTAAAAATAAATATGCTTAATATCTCTGACACATACTTTAAACTTGCATTTTAAACCACATGAAAGGTAGCTTAATCCCAAAATGTCCTATATTTAGCTTTTGACAAGTCAACCACCAGGCCATCTAAGGCAAATTATCTCACCTCTCTAGGACTCATGATCCTAATTAATAAACAAAGGAGAGTTATCCCCAGGTCTCTTAGACCATTGCAGAGAAGATAAATTCTAATAAAGCACTACAAGTCTTTTCAATAAAAGAAATGAGTTTATTCATAAACTTGGCATTTTACAACTGTTTCTAATCTGTAACCTAAAGTCTTATTTCTAGTTATAGAAACATAATATTCCACACAGAATAGTAACAATTCCTTTTCCTTATAAGGTTGACTCAAAATAATATGCTTTCTAAATAAGAGATTGATATTTTTCTGCCATGAAATTCTAACTGTGAGAGTCTGCAAACCCCTTTATAATGCTTTTCTTAAAATGTCAAAATAATTTTCTTAATAATCAGTGCTGAGTAAAAGGGTGAGCAATTTGGCAGGTATTCACTCAATGATGAATCTAGGGGAAATCCAGGGACACCAGCAAAGATCACGAACCCTTTCTTCCAAGCAGAGCCATAGAGAATTTCTTTAAATTTGAAATTTATTAATTTCCGTGCCAGCCATTTTCTCTAACTGTAGGTGAGAACTTTTAGGTAAATGTTTGCCATTTCCAGTAAGGTTGCTCTTTTACTTACTTTCTTCCCCTTCTTCTTCCCCTAAGTTTGACCTGCAACTTGCTTGGATAATAATGGTAATAATTTATATTTGTGTAGCACTTTATGATTGTCTATGGACTTTAATCCATTTTTATCTCATGCTAGCCTCACAATAATCTTCAGAGTGGAAGAATGTAGATATAATTACCCTTATTTTACAGAGGAGAAAGATGAGGCTCCAAAAAGTTAATTGCTTGCCATAGCAAGAAAGGTAGCCAACAGTACTGGGACAGGTAAAGAACTCTTGTAACTCTTAATGTGGTCCTATTGAATCCACACCCCCTCCAGAAAAAATCACACAGACTTTCCCATCATGCACTGAGATTCAGGTAGACTTAAAGGAAGAGAGAAGAACCATGGCTTGAAGGATGAGTGAGTCAAAGTTGAATGGAAATGCTTTGAGTCGTCAGGGTGACCCCGGACAGGAGCCCACTCTGTGTTCCCTCTCATATGCTGAACTATGCTTGAAGTCTAAATGGTCTACTGGAGCTAGAATCCATGTCTTTCTTACCACAGCTACATTTCATTTGGGGAGAAAATGTACTACTTTGGGAAAAAAAAATGAACAAAATCAGTTGTGGACATATTAGCTTAGGTCCTTAACTTCACTTTCTGTTGGTAGCGATATTAGTATCATGGTGTTAAGTTATTCTTTTACTTAGCATGTAGACATAAGCTAAAAATTCAACTTTCCCACACTCAGCAGAAAAAGAAACAAAGCAAGCCAGTTCGCAATAGAAAGATAAATGTCCTTATGAAAGAATGTTTTAACCTAACAGTTATGAAAGAAATGTAAATACTACAACAATGAAATTTCATTTTCCACCCACCAAATTGGCAAACACTTTAAAAATAAAATATCTAGCAAAAGTATAGGGAAACAGGAATTCTCAAGCACAGCTGGTGGGAATATGTAAACAAAAAAAATGGGTAAATAGAACCATTCTGGAAAGCCGTATGGCAATGAATATCAAAGGCCTTAAAATATCATTAATTAACATTTGCATCAATAATTCTACCCAATAATTAGCCCTGTTTCTGAAATGATAAGAAATGTGCATAAAGATTTACATACACAGTTGTTACTCTTGCCACAATTATCACAGGGAAAAGTTGCAAATAGCTTAAATGATTAATAATATGAGATTTTTAAGCAAGTTAGAAGTAAATTATATGATGAATGCTAGGAAATGTTAAAAATGACATTATCAAATATACTTAAGAATACAAGATAATGAAAATGTATATGTTTAAGTGAAAATGCAAGTTATAGAACCGTATGTACAATGTGATTCCAGTGATGTAATAAAATGACAAACAAATGTATGAAAAGTGACTAGAGGGACATATGTAAACATTAATAGAGAATTTCTCTTGATGATAAGATTATGGATAATTTGTTTTCTTTATACTTTTCTATATAGTCCAAATTTTCAATGAATATGTATTATAATATTTTATGATAAAAATGGAATAATAGCATATTTCTCCATATCAATGTAAGTTTGATCTTCAAAAGTCTGAAAACTAAACTAATACAATGTTACATGTCAATTATATATCAATTAAAAATTAGTTAATTTTTTTAAAGTTCCCAAAGCTAAAAGAGAGTTACTAAAATTAAGTTCTCTTTAAAACAAGAATAGTTCATCAGACCAATTGGTAACAGATAAAGGTAAACAGAATAAAAACTGACCAGCGCTAGCGAAAAGACCTACATACTACAGGTGTACTGTCATGCATATTCCCCACCAGGGCTGGTGGAATTATAGTAGCAGAAGCCTCAGGTGATACCTCATAAAGCTTGGGTTCCAGTGACAAATAGCAAGAGTAATCAGTTCAAATTTAGCAAGGAACTCAAATAAAGGTTAATTAGGAAAATAAAGACTCTTTACAAGCATCTAAATGTCAAACCAATCAAAGGATAATGGGTACATTAACATAAACAAGAACCAGGAAAGAAGCCCTCTGGTTGGACCAACACCCATTGGAGAGGGTATATAAGAGCCCCAGAGCAAGAGGAGACATTCGCACCTCAGGAGCCTCATCTTTCTTTAAGCCAAACCAATAAAAAAACACAGATTCCCAACGCCATGGCTTGCTGTGCTCCCTACTGCTGCAGCGTCCCCACCGGCCCTGCCACCACCATCTGCTCCTCTGACAAATTCTGTCGGTGCGGAGTCTGCCTGCCCAGCACCTGCCCACGCACGGTTTGGTTACTGGGGCCAACCTGCTGTGACAACCGCCCTCCACCCTGCCACATTCCTCAGCCCTGTGTGCCCACCTGCTTCCTGCTCCACTCTGCCCAGCCCACCCCAGGCCTGGAAAACATCAACCTCACAACCTTCATTCAACCCTGCTGTGAGCCCTGCATCCCAAGCTGCTGCTGACCGATGGCTGCCTCACTCAGTGCCTGACATGGAAAGAGTCAATCCAGAAGTGTTCACCTGTTTCAGTACCTGCAACTAATTGGCTCTGCTTTCGAAGTTGGAACAAGGATGGCGCTATCACTGACAACCCCCGCAAAAAAGAAATCGAGAGACTTTCAAGGTCCATGTAGCGGATATAAGTAAACAAGGACAGTTGGAATAGGTGGATGCCTAATACGTTTCCCAAAGTTGTTCAGTTCCTTCATTTTAAAGTGTATCTTTCTTTGGGTGCTTTGGGAATTCTGTTTCCAGTCTTGAAAGGTATCTTTCTGGAAATTGAGGCGCTTCTTCATGATTATCCTAATAAATTTTACATCTCTGGCATAGCACAAATGTCTACAATTACTTCTGTTTATTTTTATTAATCCATTAAATGAATTTCTTAATTCCAAAGGTCAGCACTTTAAGAAACAGAGAACATCTGCAAAACTGAAAAGGGTGGCAGTACAGACAAATATTTCTTGTTTTTGTTGTTCTTGTTGTTTTAAGAAAACTAAATGGCCTTGCATATAAAATGGTCCAGTTGGGACTTCCCTGGCGGTCCAGTGGTTAAGACTTAGCCTTCCAATACAGGGAGTGCGGGTTCAATCCCTGGTTGGGGAGATAAGATCCCACATGCCTCACTGCCAAAAAACCAAAACATAAAACAGAAGCAATATTGTAACAAATTCAATAAAGACTTTAAAAATGGTCCACATCAAAAAAAAAATCTTAAAAAAAAAATAAACCACAAAAAAATGGTCCAGTATATCAGCATAATTTCCCTGACTTCTCCTCCCCCCAAAATGGTTTAAGGTAGGCTGGGAAATACTGAATATGATCCAAAGACCAAACATGACCTAATATATCAACTAATCCAGATGTCTGATCTATTTGTGCAAAAAAATAATAACAATAATATCATTCATTCAATAAACATATTAAATACCTGTTATGTACCCTGTATTTCACTAACCCTGCTAAAAATGAGCTGAAGGTGAGGTCTGGAAGGTGAGGCAGATACACACACAATGACCACTCACTCCCTAATACAATTAATAACTATTTACTGAATGCCAGGCTTTATATAATAATAAAAATATAAGTGCTCTACCAGTAGCATTAGTCAAGTGCTATAGTACCACAAAATTGAGAAAAATTAGGAAATTAAGATTGCTGCCCCAGTGATAAAGAGAAGAAAGACATAGCCAAAGGTAAATTGACTGGAGCTGGAGATCAAAAGAATATGGAAAAGAAGATGTAGTCAAAGATAGATTAGGTAGTAGTGTTATGTCACCAACTGAACATGGGAGCAGAGATGGAGGAGAGAATTAAAAAAGGAAACACTGAGTTCTGCTCTAGACATGTCAAGACACAAGTGGCAAATCTAAGTGACGTTTAGGCAGCTAGAATTTGCATAATAGTGTTCTAGAAGGAAGAAGATGTATGCAGGGAAGTGCAGACGTCTTAGTAAAAGATCTTGTCAAGTACTTGCAGAAGGCTGGGTTGCATGCACACAGGATGAAATTCCATGAAGTTAGCATAGAGTGGCTGCTGGGGGATAAAGAGCTGAATGGACATACCAAAAGTCATTCAATACTAACAGACTTTGAATTTCCAGCCTCTCCAGAGTGGGAAAACCCTGAGTACCTTAGGCATTCAATTGATATTCCAGAAGAACACCCCAAAAGAGTAAGGATCACAGCCTTGAGTAAAGAACACACCAAATTATTCCTGCCCTGGAAAAACCTAAAATCAAGCCTGAAAAGATCAAGAGGATCTTCCAGTGATTTAACTTCCTGTCAGAACAAAACTCAACACTTAAAACTCTGCAACATAATTGATATTTCCTAAAATATATCATCTAAAATGGACAGCATATAATTTAAAATTTCCAGACATGTGAAGAAGCAGGAAAATCTCATCTATAATCAAGAGAAAAAGCAGCCAATAAAAATAAGTCCATAGATACATAGATGTTAGAAAAAGCAGACAACAATCTTAAAACAGATATTATAAATATTTTCATGGATTTAAAGGGAAAGGTGAACAATATGTGAAAGAAAAAGAGTGGACAAGATGAGGAATCTCACCAGAAAAAGTGAAATTTTTAAATTCTGCTTAATAAATAATAAATTAAATTTAAATTATTTAAATTAAGTAAGAGAGAAGCAAATGAAAATTCTAGAACTAAAGCGTATAGTCAAAAATTCAGGAGAGGGGGGCAAGATGGCGGAAGAGTAAGACGCGGAGATCATCTTCCTTCCCACAGATACATTAGAAATACATCTACACGTGGAACTGCTCCTACAGAACACCCACTGAACGCTGGCAGAAGACGTCAGACCTCCCAAAAGGCAAGAAACTCCCCACGTACCTGGGTAGGGCAAAAGAAAAAAGAAATAACAGAGACAAAAGAATAGGGACGGGACATGCACCAGTGGGAGGGAGCTGTGAAGGAGGAAAGGTTTCCACACACTAGGAAGCCCCTTCGCGAGCGGAGACTGCGGGTGGCGGAGGGGGGAAGCTTCGGAGCCACGGAGGAGAGCACAGCCACGGGGGTGCGGAGGGCAAAGAGGAGAGATTCCCGCACAGAGGCTCGGCGCCGAGCAGCACTCACCAGCCCGAGAGGCTTGTCTGCTCACCCGCCGGGGCGGGCGGGGCTGGGAGCTGAGGCTCCGGCTTCGGAGGTCGGATTGCAGGGAGAGGACTGGGGTTGGCGGCATGAACACAGCCTGAAGAGGTTAGCGCACCACAGCTAGCCGGGAGGGAGTCCGGGAAAACGTCTGCAGCTGCCGAAGACGCAAGAGACTTTTTCTTGCCTCTTTGTTTCGCGGCGCGCAAGGAGAGGGGATTCAGAGCGCCGCCTAAACGAACTCCAGAGACGGGCGCGAGCCGCGGCTATCAGCGCGGACCCCAGAGACGGGCATGAGACGCTAAGGCTGCTGCTGCCGCCACCAAAAAGCCTGTGTGCGAGCACAGGTCACTCTCCACACCTCCTCTCCCGGGAGCCGGTGCAGCCCGCCACTGCCAGGGTCCCGTGACCCAGGGACAACTTCCCCGGGAGAACGCACAGCGCGCCTCGGGCTGCTGCAACGTCACGCCGGCCTCTGCCGCTGCAGGCTCGCCCCGCCTCCTCCGTACTGCTCCCTCCCCCCCGGCCTGAGTGAGCCAGAGCCCCCGAAGCAGCTGCTCCTTTAACCCGTTCTGTCTGGGCGGGGAACAGACGCCCTCAGGCGACCTACATGCAGAGGCGGGTCCAAATCCAAAGCTGAACCCCAGGAGCTGTGCGAACAAAGAAGAGAAAGGGAAATCTCTCCCAGCAGCCTCAGAAACAGTGGATTAAAACTCCACAAACAACTTGATGTGCCTGCATCTGTTGAATACCTGAATAGACAACGAATCATCCCAAATTCAGGAGGTGGACTTTGGGAGCAGGATATATTAATTTTTCCCCTTTTCCTTTTTTTGTGAGTGTATATGTATATGCTTCTGGGTGAGATTTTGTCTGTATAGCTTTGCTTTATAATAGCTTTATTTTATTTTATTTTATCCTCTTTCTTTCTATTTTTTCTCCCTTTTACTCTGAGCCGTGTGGATGAAAGGCTGTTGGTGCTCCAGCCAGGCATCAGGGCTGTGCCTCTGAGGTGGGAGAGCCAACTTCAGGACACTGGTCCACAAGAGACCTCCCAGCTCCACGTAATACCAAATGGCGAAAATCTCTCAGAGATCTCCATCTCAACATCAAGACCCAGCTTCACTCAACGACCAGCAAGCTACAGTGCTGGACACCCTATGCCAAACAACTAGCAAGACAGGAACACAGCCCCATCCATTAACAGAGAGGCTGCCTAAAATCATAATAAGGCCACAGACACCCCAAAACACACCACCAGACGTGGACGTGCCCACCAGAAAGACAAGATCCAGCCTCATCCACCAGAACACAGGCACTAGTCCCCTCCACCAGGAAGCCTACACAACCTACTGAACCAACCTTAGCCACTGGGGACAGACACCAAAAACAACGGGAACTACGAACCTGCAGCCTGTGAAAAGGAGACCCCAAACACAGTAAGATAAGCAAAACGAGAAGACAGAAAAACACACAGCAGATGAAGGAGCAGGGTCAAAACACACCAGACCTAACAAATGAAGAGGAAATAGGTAGTCTACCTGAAAAAGAATTCAGAATAATGATAGTAAGGATGATCCAAAATCTTGGAAATAGAATAGACAAAATGCAAGAAACATTTAACAAGGACGTAGAAGAACTAAAGAGGAACCAAGCAATGATGAAAAACACACTAAATGAAATTAAAAATACTCTAGATGGGATCAATAGCAGAATAACTGAGGCAGAAGAACGGATAAGTGACCTGGAAGATAAAATAGTGGAAATAACTACTGCAGAGCAGAATAAAGAAAAAAGAATGAAAAGAACTGAGGACAGTCTCAGAGACCTCTGGGACAACATTAAATGCACCAACATTCGAATTATAGGGGTCCCAGAAGAAGAAGAGAAAAAGAAAGGGACTGAGAAAATATTTGAAGAGATTATAGTTGAAAACTTCCCTAATATGGGAAAGGAAATAGTTAATCAAGTACTGGAAGCACAGAGAGTCCCATACAGGATAAATCCAAGGAGAAACATGCCAAGACACATATTAATCAAACTATCAAAAATTAAATATAAAGAAAACATATTAAAAGCAGCAAGGGAAAAACAACAAATAACACACAAGGGAATCCCCATAAGGTTAACAGCTGATCTTTCAGCAGAAACTCTGCAAGCCAGAAGGGAGTGGCAGGATATACTTAAAGTGATGAAGGAGAAAAACCTACAACCAAGATTACTCTACCCAGCAAGGATCTCATTCAGATTTCATGGAGAAATTAAAACCTTTACAGACAAGCAAAAGCTGAGAGAGTTCAGCACCAGCAAACCAGCTTTACAATAAATGCTAAAGGAACTTCTCTAGGCAAGAAACACAAGAGAAGGAAAACACCTACAATAACAAACCCAAAACATTTAAGAAAATGGGAATAGGAACATACATATCGATAATTACCTTAAATGTAAATGGATTAAATGCTCCAACCAAAAGACACAGACTGGCTGAATGGATACAAAAACAAGACCCATATATATGCTGTCTACAAGAGACCCACTTCAGACCTAGAGACACATACAGACTGAAAGTGAGGGGATGGAAAAAGATATTCCATGCAAATGGAAATCAAAAGAAAGCTGGAGTAGCAATTCTCATATCAGACAAAATAGACTTTAAAATAAAGACTATTACAAGAGACAAAGAAGGACACTATATAATGATCAAGGGATCGATCCAAGAGGAAGGTATAACAATTGTAAATATTTATGCACCCAACATAGGAGCACCTCAATACATAAGGCAAATGCTAACAGCCATAAAAGGGGAAATCGACAGCAACACAATCATAGTTGGGGACTTTAACACCCCACTTTCACCAATGGACAGATCATCCAAAATGAAAATAAATAAGGAAACACAAGCTTTAAATGATACATTAAACAAGATGGACTTAATTGATATTTATAGGACATTCCACCCAAAAACAACAGAATACACATTTTTCTCAAGTGCTCATGGAACATTCTCCAGGATAGATCATATCTTGGGTCACAAATCAAGCCTTGGTAAATTTAAGAAAATTGAAATCATATCAAGTATCTTTTCCGACCACAACGCTATGAGACTAGATATCAATTACAGGAAAAGATCTGTAAAAAATACAAACACATGGAGGCTACACAACACACTACTTAATAACGAAGTGATCACTGAAGAAATCAAAGGGGAAATCAAAAAATACCTAGAAACAAATGACAATGGAGACACAATGACCCAAAACCTATGGGATGCAGCAAAAGCAGTGCTAAGAGGGAAGTTTATAGCAATACAAGCCTACCTCAAGAAACAGGAAACATCTCGAATAAACAACCTAACCTTGCACCTAAAGCAATTAGAGAAAGAAGAACAAAAAACCCCCAAAGCTAGCAGAAGGAAAGAAATCATAAAGATCAGATCAGAAATAAATGAAAAAGAAATGAAGGAGACAATAGCAAAGATCAGTAAAACTAAAAGCTGGTTCTTTGAGAAGATAAACAAAATTGATAAACCATTAGCCAGACTCATCAAGAAATAGAGGGAGAAGACTCAAATCAATAGAATTAGAAATGAAAAAGAAGAAGTAACCACTGACACTGCAGAAATACAAACGATCATGAGAGATTACTACAAGCAACTCTATGCCAATAAAATGGACAACCTGGAAGAAATGGACAGATTCTTAGAAATGCACAACCTGCCAAGACTGAACCAGGAAGAAATAGAAAATATGAACAGACCAATCACAAGCACTGAAATTGAAACTGTGATTAAAAATCTTCCAACAAACAAAAGCCCAGGACCAGATGGCTTCACAGGCGAATTCTATCAAACATTTAGAGAAGAGCTAACACCTATACTTCTCAAACTCTTCCAAAATATTGCAGAGGGAGGAACACTCCCAAACTCATTCTACGAGGCCACCATCACCCTGATACCAAAACCAGACAAAGATGTCACAAAGAAAGAAAACTACAGGCCAATATCACTGATGAACATAGATGCAAAAATCCTCAACAAAATACCAGCAAACAGAATCCAACAGCACATTAAAAGGATCATACACCATGATCAAGTGGGGTTTATTCCAGGAATGCAAGGATTCTTCAATATAAGCAAATCAATCAATATGATAAACCATATTAACAAATTGAAGGAGAAAAACCATATGATCATCTCAATAGATGCAGAGAAAGCTTTCGACAAAATTCAACACTCATTTATGATAAAAGCCCTGCAGAAAGTAGGCATAGAGGGAACTTTCCTCAACATAATAAAGGCCATATATGACAAACCCACAGCCAACATTGTCCTCAATGGTGAAAAACTGAAACCATTTCCACTAAGATCAGGAACAAGACAAAGTTGCCCACTCTCACCACTATTATTCAACATAGTTTTGGAAGTGTTAGCCACAGTGATCAGAGAAGAAAAATAAATAAAAGGAATCCAAATCAGAAAAGAAGAAGTAAAGCTGTCACTGTTTGCAGATGACATGATACTATACATAGAGAATCCTAAAGATGCTACCAGAAAACTACTAGAGCTAATCAATGAATTTGGTGAAGTAGCAGGATACAAAATTAATGCACAGAAATCTCTTGCATTTCTATACACTAATGATGAAAAATCTGAAAGTGAAATTAAGAAAACACTCCCGTTTACCATTGCAACAAAAAGAATAAAATATCTAGGAATAAACCTACCTCAGTAGACAAAAGACCTGTATGCAGAAAATTATAAGACACTGATGAAAGAAATTAAAGATGATACAAACAGATGGAGAGATATACCATGTTCTTGGATTGGAAGAATCAACATTGTGAAAATGACTCTGCTACCCAAAGCAATCTACAGATTCAATGCAATCCCTATCAAACTACCAATGGCATTTTTCACAGAACTAGAACAAAAAATTTCACAATTTGTATGGAAACACAAAAGACCCCGAATAGCCAAAGCAATCTTGAGAACGAAAAATGGAACCGGAGGAATCAGGCTCTCTGACTTCAGACTATATTACAAAGCTACAGTAATCAAGACAGTTTGGTACTGGCACAAAAACAGAAATATAGATCAATGGAACAGGATAGAAAGCCCAGAGATAAACCCACGCACATATGGTCACCTTATCTTTGATAAAGGAGGCAAGCATATACAGTGGAGAAAAGACAGCCTCTTCAATAACTGGTGCTGGGAAAATTGGACAGGTACATGTAAAAGTATGAAATTAGAACACTCCCTGACACCATACACAAAAATAAACTCAAAATGGATTAAAGACCTAAGTGTAAGGCCAGACACTATCAAACTCTTAGAGGAAAACATAGGCAGAACACTCTATGACATAAATCACAGCAAGATCCTTTTTGACCCAGCTCCTAGAGAAATGGAAATAAAAACACAAATAAACAAATGGGACCTAATGAAACTTAAAAGCTTTTGCACAGCAAAGGAAACCATAAACAAGACCAAAAGACAACCCTCAGAATGGGAGAAAATATTTGCAAATGAAGCAACTGACAAAGGATTAATCTCCAAGATTTACAAGCAGCTCATGCAGCTCAATAACAAAAAAACAAACAACCCAATCCAAAAATGGGCAGAAGACTTAAATAGACATTTCTCCAAAGAAGATATACAGATTGCCAACAGACACATGAAAGAATGCTCAACATCATTAATCATTAGAGAAATGCAAATCAAAACTACAATGAGATATTATCTCACACCGGTCAGAATGGCCATCATCAAAAAATCTAGAAACAATAAATGCAGGAGATGGTGTGGAGAAAAGGGAACCCTCTTGCACTGTTGGTGGGAATGTAAATGGATACAGCCACTATGGAGAACAGTATGGAGGTTCCTTAAAAAACTAAAAATAGAACTACCATACGACCCAGCAATCCCACTACTGGGCATATACCCTGAGAAAACCATAATTCAAAAAGAGTCATGTACCAAAATGTTCATTGCAGCTCTATTTACAATAGCCAGGACATGGAAGCAACCTAAGTGTCCATCATCGGATGAATGGATAAAGAAGATGTGGCACATATATACAATGGAATATTACTCAGCCATAAAAAGAAATGAAATGGAGGTATTTGTAGTGAGGTGGATGGAGTTAGAGTCTGTCATACAGAGTGAAGTAAGTCAGAAAGAGAAAAACAAATACAGTATGCTAACACATATATATGGAATCTAAGGGAAAATAAAGGTCATGAAGAACCTAGTGGCAAGACGGGAATAAAGACACAGACCTACTAGAGAATGGACTTGAGGATATGGGGAGGGGGAGGGGGAGTGGTAAGATGTGACAGGGTGAGAGAATGGCATAGACATATATACACTACCAAATGTAAAATAGATAGCTAGTGGGAAGCAGCCGCATAGCACAGGGAGATCAGCTCGGTGCTTTGTGACCACCTAGAGGGGTGGGATAGGGAGGGTGGGAGGGAGGGAGATGCAAGAGGGAAGACATATGGGAAGATATGTATATGTATAACTGATTCACTTTGTTATAAAGCAGAAACTAACACACCATTGTAAAGCAATTATACTCCAATAAAGATGTTTAAAAAAAAAATTCAATAGATGTCCTTAATGTCATAATAGAAATGGCTAAATAATAATCTAATAATAATCAAAATAATCTTAAAATAGAACAAAATTATCAATGTTAGTTGAAACTAACTAACTAATGTTTTAGTTAAAACTAAAACATTGAAAAAACTAAAAAGAAGAAAAATGAACAGAACCTGAGCTTCTAGGACAGTATTAAGTGGTCACACATACATGAAATTGGAGTTCAAGAATGATAGGAGAGAGAAAGTGGGCAGAAAAATTGGGCGGAGGGGAAGCTGAAAATTTTCCAAATGTAGTGATATATTTTATTAACCCACAAATTCAAGAATCTCAACAAATCCCAAGCAGGATAAATATAACTTAAACACACACACACACCATCTAGATATATCATAGTCAAACTGCTGAATTAACAAAGATTAATAGAATATCTTTTAAAAGATGAGGGGGAAATACACATTAAAAAGAGGGTAGCAAAGAGAAAAAGAATGTCTAATTTCTATTCAGTTAAGAACTTTTAGCCAAAGGGTTAAAGTATAAAGAGAATTACTAAAATCAAAACCAACTCTGCTCAATGAATAACAAATCCGAAGAGACTATTCTAATCCATGTATCTAAAGTCTCCAGGTTTGGTTTTAGTTGTTTGTTTGTTTTTGCATTATCAGCTATCTAAGGAAGTAGAGCTGAGAGTTAGAAAAAAAAATCATTTATTCTGAATCATGAAAATTTTAACTTTGTCAGAATAATGGGGTTTTTTTTTCCCCATAAATATCTTAAAGATTCTGCAGACAGTTTGTTCTGTACACTTTTTTAATGAAATAAATATCACAATTAAAGCCAGGAAAAGTGAAAATTGGAGATAAAATTTAAGAGAGAATCCAAAAAACTTATATCTCAAATCCCTATCCATTCAGTACTGCACCAGGAATTTCATCCAATGGAACTGCTGGAACCTATACTATAGAATTGTATTCCCAAGTTCCAGTATTTTTAATTTTCATGAAATTGGCCCTTCAAAATTAAATAAGTAAGAAAATAAGAGAAAACAGTTTCCATGCCCCAGAAGAAAAGCCTTCTGTAGCTTCCTTGCCCCTACTCTGAAGTGTCATAAATGAGGGTTTAGTTTCCTGAGAGACTAAAAGATTATAACACAATTTGCATTTCATTCTTATTAGAGATACAGGTAAAAAATAGTATCCCTGATATAAAAATGAGGCATAGGAAATGTGGAGAAAGCAAGTTTCAGGAAATCAAAAATCCCAAGTCCATGTCTTGAGAACCAATTTCTATTTTGGCCTAGAGGACAAAAATGATGCCCATCAGTTATGTAAAGTGACTTTTCAATTTGCACACAGGCAGGTATGGTTCATACACACACACTTTAAACCAAGTACACACCTCACTCCACCATGCGAGCACAAAAAGCATCGCAAAGATTGTTAATCGCACAGAACACTTTTATGGTGGTGGCACAAACAAATAAATGGCATTTAAATGAGTTGCAATATTAATTTTAAAAGAAGACATAAACAGTTTTCAATGCACAGGATCAAAATCTGCAGGAATATTATTTTCCTCATGTGTAATCAGTTGTATCTACTATTACTGATTGGCCAAATTTTCTTTTTTTCCTTATTCTGTCAAAAGGACAATGCTTCCTATGAAGATGTTCTGAAACTAGTATTTTATCCTATTGGCACATGGAGATTGTGTCCTTATTTAGTAACCTGAAGTTATGCCTCTTTTATGAGGCATAAAACTCTTCTTCAGCAAAAAGCAACACTAATGAATGTTCATATGAAAACTGGCACCAGAAAACATCCGGTGCCTTCTGTAAATAGCCATTTGAGGGGCTATATAAAAGTCTCAGGAAGGAATGAGACTTTTGAAGGCAGGCAATCAGAGTTTTGCAATTAGTCTTGTCCTTCACTTCTGATAGGATGGCTTCTGACTATTCCTCCACTTGCTGCTCTTCTGAGTCGGGTGTCAGGGCTTCTGATCGTGCACTTGCTTCAACCAGTTCCGTGGAAACCACTTGTCTCCCCAGTGCCTGTGCTACATCCAGATGCCAGGCCCCCAGTCTCCTATGGAGGTCTCGCGTGCCAACTGGGTGCCTCGTGCCGTGCTGCTTTGCTGGGAGTTGTAATGTTCCGTGCTTGGTGGGGAACTGTGCCTGGTGTGAGGATGGCATGTTCAACAGCAACGAGAAGGAGACGATGCAGTTTCTAAATGACAGACTCGCCAAATATCTGGAGAAGGTGCGGGGGCTGGAGGAGATGAATGCAGAGCTGGAATGCAGGATCCGAGAACAGTGTGAAGAGGATGTCCCCTTGGTGTGCCCTGATTATCAGTGTTACTTCGACACCATTGAAGATATCCAGCAAAAGGTCTAGTATCTCATTGCCCGAATGTTTCACCTTCCCAGTCTGTGATGCACTTTATCTTTATACTACAAGAGGCTGCTCTATGGAAAGAAACCAGGTAAAGGTGAGGGACTTCCCAGAGGTAATGTGATGTAGAGGAAAGGGCACTGGACAAAAGGTTAGCAAACATCAGCACTAGCCCCTGTGCTGCCACTAATTAGTAAGTGACCATAATAAACTCATTTACCTCTGAATTTACCTTTATCAGCTAGAGAATGAGGAAAAACAGTGTTATATCTATAATTACTTCTGTATGTAACACGGTACGTGTACATTATTTTTAACATAGATATTGAAATGTCATTTTTTCCACAAGTCACTTTATTTTTTTTAATTAATTTTTATTGGAGTATAGTTGCTTTATAATGTTGTGTTAGTTTCTACTGTACAGCAAAATGAATCAGCTATACATATATCCCCTCTTTTTTGGATTTCCTTCCCATTTAGGTCACCACAGTGCATTAAGTAGAGTTCTCTGTGCTATACAGTATGTTCTCATTAGCTACCTATTTTATACATAGTATCAATAGTGTATATGTGTCAATAAAAGTTTTTTAAATGTCATCTTTTTAATCATATAATTTTACCTAGTAATTATGTCCTTTTCTTACTGATGAATTTTTATTATCATGGATACGGATATAGTCATAATACAAACTACCTCTGGAGAAAAACCAGAGTTCGATGGCCAAGGAATATTGCAAAATGTCTTAGGTCATTAAAAAAACTAAACCTTTTTATTTCTCTATTTTGTTTATAAATTGGCACTCCTTTTTTCTTCATGAAGTGACATGGTTAATAAAAGCAGGCTGAAAGCTATTTTATATTTTCTTATAAAGACTTTTAAAAGATAAATAATGGCATAGTTGTTAACCATGTACATATGTGGGTTTCTTTCAAAGAACCATTTATGACATAATAACTTACTTCCCAGATCTTGTGTACAAAGGCAGAGAATTCTAGAGTTGCTGTACAGCTTGACAACTGCAAACTGGCTGCCGATGACTTCAGGTCAAAGTAAGTTTAATTTGAATTTGAAAATAGTTTATGGTGCCTCTTTCTCTCCTTCTCTCACGTACCTACACACACACATCACAAGTATTCTCTATATAATATTTTTCAAGCTAAGAATGCTCACAAAACTTGAATTTTTCATGATTTGGGGTGTAGAAGAAATTACGGCATGTGGGTTCCTTGAGGTCATGTGTCACTCATCTGTATGTCCCAGCACTTTGCGCAGTGTCCCGCAGAGTAAGCATCGGCTATATCTCTTTTGCTGTGAAAGGTACGAGTCTGAACTGTCTCTTCACCAGCTGGTAGAGAATGACATCAGTGGCCTGCGTGGGATCCTGTGTGAGCCAACCCTGTGCAAATCCAATCTGGAGGCGCACGCGGATTCTCTGAAGGATGATCTCCTTTGCCTTAAGAAAAACCATGAAGAGGTGAGGAAAATGGCAAAATCACTGAAGGGATCTAAGAGTGACAAAGTTAAACTGGTAGAGCTCATGTTGTGTATATAAATGGAACTTGGGTAGATGTTGCTTAACATGGAATAAAATTACTCTAGGCAGCCTGATCATTCTGGTGTGTCTCTGAATGTAAATATGAAATGACCACTGGACAGTGCCAGATGGAGGAACCAAACCCTTCACCTGCCACTGCTTTTGGGGAGGAGACAACTCCACAAGTGGCTTTCCTGGATGCTTTATGCTGCTCCTAACTCTAATCCAATTCATAAGGTATGAAAATCAGGCTGATAATCACAGAGTATGAAGGCCATTGCAAAAAGGGGATAAAAACTCATGTAATATTTGGACCAATATTTTTTAACGTTCTGCATTTATAAACTTTTTAAAATCATAAAATGTGAAGTATACAATTATCCTATATTTATGAAGCTGAAAAATGAAAAGCTGAATGATGTTACAGAGTATATCTTCCCTTTGAACATTTGTTGATGTTAATAACATTGAGAACTTACCATGCACCAAGGACTTTTATAAGCACTTTCTATGTATATTAACCCTTATATATCTCACAATAACTCTCTGGTAAGGGTAAAATCATACCCATTTCACAGATGAAGAAGCTCAGTGATGAAAGGAGACTCAAGCTAGGCAACCTGAATCTAAATCTCACACTTTACCCGCTACTCCAAAAAACAGAAATGGGATGCCAATTGGGATGTCAAGTTGAATTTTTTTCCCACAAGTCCGACATTCTTTACGCCATTTCCACCTCAGGAGGTCACCGTGCTTTGTGGACAGCTGGGTGACCAACTCAGTGTGGAGCTAGACACTGCCCCCAGCATGGACCTCAACAGGGTCCTGGATGAGATGCGTCGTCAGTATGAAATTGTGCTCACCAACAACCGCAGAGATGTGGAAGAATGGTTTGCCGTTCAGGTTGGTAGCTGGACAATAAAATGACGGGCATCCGGACTTCTGCCTTATTTGCGTGCTCTAATCATGCTTGTATTTCAGACGGAGGAACTGAATCAGCAGTAGCTGTCCAGCGCAGAGCAGCTGCAGGGCTGCCAGATGGAGATCTTGGAACTGAAACGCACAGCCAATGCTCCGGAACTTGAGTTCCAAGCACAGCAAAGCCTGGTGTGTAAGGGAAAGACAACTCTGTTTTGTCACTGAAGAATCAGGCCTTGAGATACTATCCCCTATTCTATAACCCAAAGGAGAGACCCACAGTTCATGAAGAAGAAGGTCTGAATTTCCTTGCCTTTTTCAAGTACGCTGTTTACCCAGCTAGAAGCATACGTGATAGGTCAACAGCTTGTACTGTCCCACTAGGATGCCCTGACTTTCCTTTCTGGGCTTGGGCATGATCCTGCAGCACCCTCCAGAGACAAAGAGAGAGAGAGAGAGAATGGGCAGGAGCAGAATGAGAGAGGTACTTGTGAGCCAAAGGCACTCAATAATTCCAGTGGATTCTAACACTTTTTTTTTTATTTCAACATTTCTTTTACTCCATATATATTTGTGCTCCTTGACTTTTTTATTTTTTTAATTTTTATTTTATATTGGAGTATAGTTGATTAACAATGTTGTGATAGTTTCAAGAGTACAGCTAAGTGATTCAGTTATACATATACATATATCTATTCTTTTTCTGATTCTTTTCCCATTTAGGTTATTACAGAGTATTGAGTAGAGTTCCCGTGCTATACAGTAGGTCCTTGTTGGCTATCTGTTTTATATATAACAGTGTGTACATGTCAATCCCAAACTCCCAACCTATCCCTCCCCTCCACTCTTCCCCCCAGTAACCATAGTTTGTTCTCTAAGTCTGTGAGTCTATTTCTGTTTTGTAAATAAGTTCGTTTGTATCATTTTATTTTTAGATTCCACATATAAGCAATATCATATGATATTTGTCTTTCTCTGTCTGACTTACTTCACTTAGTATGATAATCTCCAGGTCCATCCACATGCTGCAAATGGCATTATTTCATTCTTTTTAATGGCAGAGTAATATTCCATTGTATATATTTACCACTTCTTCTTTATCCATTCCTCTGTCGATGGACGTTTAGGTTGCTTCCCTGTCCTGGCTATTGTAAATAGTGCTGCAATGAACATCGGGGTGCATGTATCCTTTTGAATCATGTTTTTCTCCAGATATATGCCCACGAGTGGGATTGCTGGATCATATGGTAGCTCTATTTTTAGTTTCTTAAGGAACCTCCATACTGTTCTCCATAGTGGCTGTACCAATTTACACTCCCACCAACAGTGCAAGAGGGTTCCCTTTTCTCCACACCCTCTCCAGCATTTACTGTTTGTAGATTTTTTGATGATGGCCATTCTGACTGGTATGAGGTGATATCTCATTGTAGTTTTGATTTGCATTGCTCTAATAATTAGTGATGTTGAGCATCTTTTCATGTGCCTCTTGGCCATCTGTATGTCCTCTTTGGAGAAAAGTCTATTTAGGTCTTCTGCCCATTTCTTGATAGGGTTGTTTGTTTTTATGATATTGAGCCGCATGAGCTGCGTATAAATTTTGGAGATTAATCCCTTGTTGGTTGCATCATTTGCATATATTTTCCCCCACTAACTCTCTTTTGATTCGGGTCAGTTTTCCAAGCTCACCCTCATATCTAAAACAAAGATATTCATCCTTTGCATTCTACAACTATCTTAAACTTTCCCAGGATCCACACCTCAACCGGGCCTTTCACTGCACCACACTCCACCCAAGCAACAAGAATACCATGTGTCCAAGATTACACTAAGCAGTTCCAGTCAAACACCACTGTGTGTGCCACATTAGGTCCTATAGAGAATACCTGGGTGAATAATAGCTGAGCATTCATCTTGCAAGAGGCACAATGCTAATTTAAGCCTCACAATAACCTTATGGGGTAAATCCCTTTACTGACCCCATTATACAGATGAGGAAAACTGAGAGATTAAGTAATAGGAGGTCATGCAATTTTTAAGCAGCAAAAGTGGAAGCTGAATCCAAGTGGTTCAATCCCAGAACCTCTTCTCTTAACCACACTAGGAGCCTGGAGCACATATACATTTCCTCTCAAATGCTTTTGATCCTCTGTAGGCTACACAAGTATGTTTCAGGTTGCAGTGGTCATAGTGGTAATGATAACACTTACTACCCTTAAATTTTTTCCAGGCCCTGTTTTAGATACTTTATATATATTTACTCATTTAACCCTCCCAAACATTCTATGAGATAGGTACTTTTCATTCCTCATTTTTTATAGAGTAAAACTGAGGCTCAGAGAAGCTAGGTAATTTTCCCAAAGTCACACTGGAAAAAAAGGATAGAGCAAGGTTGAAAAACAGGCCATCTAGCACCAGAGACTGTGTTACAACAGCTTTTTTTACACTCTTTTCCTTCTGCAGACAGAATCTCTGGAATGCACCGTGGCAGAAACCGAGGCCCAGTACAGCTCCCAGCTGGCCCACATACAGTGCCTGATTGATAATGTGGAGAAGCAGCTGGCCGAGATCCGCTGCGATCTCGAACGGCAGAACCAGGAGTAGGAGGTGCTGCTGGACACCAAGGCCCGGCTGGAGTGTGAGATCAACACACACTGGGGGCTGCTGGAGAGCGAGGAGTGCAGGCAAGTTCCACACAATTACTCTCAAAATCCCCCAGAGTCACAAAGAGACTCATGTAAGACAATCCTGTTTCCCCAAGATCTGGCCAAGGTCAAACCTCCTTAATGTGTTAAAAGATCTTCTTAAAGAGTGACGAAAAGCAGCGAGGCTAATCACATGACAATAGAAATGTTCAAAATATTCCAAAGTTCTAAAGCAAAAAAAATATTACATATGACATTTCAAGCTGGGAGTCTCCCTTTGCTCCTGTCTTCCATTAAAGGAAACTCAAGAACACGCATAAGATGGCATTTGCCAAGTGAAGAAAATACATAAAACTTATTCAACTGTTAATGCTTCAGTGAGCATGAAGTGACAATTCTGGGTCCAGGGATAAAATAGGCTTCAGTCAAATGTTACTCTGCAAAGAGTGTTCTTCAGAACATTATTTGCTGGGCAAATTTTAGCAGATTTTTTTCTGAGTTGACATTTTATCCAGCTTCCCCATATTAAGCTTAGTTAAAAATGGATTTTCCACAGGCTTCCCTGTAACCCATGTTCTGCAACAAGCACGTCAAACAACACTTGTGAGCCATGCTTGGCATACATAATTTGAACAATGGAAAACTGCTGTACATGAAGGTTAAACACCCAGCACGGCAGATGGAGGAATGGAAGCCAGCAGCGTCCTGGAAAGGAGATGGCGCTTCAATCAGGGACATCCAAACTTGAAACTCAAGTCAAGAAGGCTTTCATATTCTAAATTTCTCCTCTAAGCATCCACAATGTATTTATGTTTTATCATTTCCTCTTCTGCTTGCTTATTTGTGATATCCTAGGAGTTTATAAAGCTTTCTTGCTGATCTCCAAATAAAATGTTTTCATTCCTTTAGCATGGTAAATACAGCCTTGTAGCTTATTACTGTTTTTTTTTAAATTTCTGCTTTATTGAGGTATAATTGACAAATAAAATTGTAAGATATTTAAAGTATACATCTTAGTGATTTAAGTTTTGTATTTTTGGATCTTGTTTAAGAAACCTTTCCCCATCCTAAGTCACAAAGATTTTCTCCTGCTTCTTCTTCCATTAGCCTCATTGTTTTACATTTCTGTTTGTAACTTTAAGCTATCTGAAGTTTACCTTTGTATTTAGTGTAAGGTAGGGATTTAACTTAATTTTTCATCATACTGTAAACCAGTTTTATCAACATACTTTCTAAGCAATCTATTCTTTCCTCATGAAGATGGCTTTGCCACATTTGTGGTGCTGCCTTTCTTGTACATCAAGTTCTATATATCATGGGTCTATTTCCAAGCTTTCTATCTGTTCTATTTGTTTGTTTATTTGTGTTTTTTTAACATCTTTATTGGAGTATAATTGTTTTACAATGTTGTGTTAGTTTCTGCTGTATAACAAAGTGCTTATTACTGTTAATAACCATTTGATGCCAAGGTAATTGTCAAACCCATGCCAGTAGTTTGATTTTGCCTAAACCCAGGGGGAAAATATTTTTTAACTCCTCAAATACAAATAGATTAGCTAATTAATGTAAAATGTCATATATCATGGAAGATGGTTGTATGTATCATTCTGAGAAAAAACTTAGGAATATAATACATTGTATTTTATTTTACTTTTAATTATAAAAGTACTAGATTCCTTTTTTCTTTCAATTTGGCACATGAAAGGGAAAAATCACTCATAATTCCATACCCCAAACATCCATTGTCAGTATTTTGGGAATTTTTAGTTTTCTTTCTTACAATGAATTTTTCCATATAGTAGTAATCATAGTTGCATAGGCATATAGTTTTGACCTAATTTTTCACTATGTTATCTTAAGCATTTTCATTCTTAATAAAAATATAAGATTGTCTCATGATCAATATTTGAGTGGGTGTGTAAAATACCATAAGGTACAATCATCTGTTACTGGACATTTAGGATATAAGAATAAATATTTTCACACATTTAAACAGCAAAGTAGAGAATTTCCAGAAAGATGAAGTAGATGTATATTTCCCCATTCCTCTTCTTAAGTATGGCTAAAAATCCTAGAAATCACATATAAAACAAATAAAAGCAGACTCTGGAATGTGGAAGAAGCCAAACCAACTAGAGTCCTTGATATACGAGGAACAACAGATGAGTTCCCTGGGGTTTCTTTTTGCCTCATATATCCTGGAGTTGGAAACTAGAGAAACCAACAACCCAGAAACACCAACTGGTGCAGACAGAAAAAAAAAAAATGCTCTAAGAAGAGGAGAGTAAAGGGAGGTAAACAGAGGTAAGGTTTGTATAGTTCACTTGAACTGATAAAACGTCAAGCCCAGTAGACCATGATAAGTTATATATGTATAATACAACACCTAGAGCAACTACTTAAAAAGATATGCAAAGAAATACACTTTAAAACAGTATAGATAAATCAAAATAGAATTCTAAAATGTATTCAAGTAACCTACAGGAAGGCAGAAAAAAGAAAGAAAAATGTAAGAAAAAAAACAGGGAACAAACAGAAAACAAAAAATAAAATGTAGACTTAAGCCCTACCATATCAATTACAGCAAATGGAAATGGTCTGAATACACCAATTAAAAGGCAGAGATTGGCATAAGGAATAAAAAAGCATGAGACAATTATATACTTTCAACAAGAAGCTCACTTCAAATATAATGATATAGGTAGGTTGAAAGTGATACAAATGAAATTATTTACGAAACAGAAACAGACTCACAGACCTAGAGAACGAACTTATGGTTACCAGGGGGGAAGGGAGGATGGAGGGATAGATTGGGAGTTTGGGATTGACACACATACACTCCTATATTTAAAATAGATAACCAACAAGAACCTACTGTATAGCACAGGAAACTCTGCTCAATATTCTGTAATAACCTAAATGGGAAAAGAATTTGAAAAATAATAGATACATGTATATGTATAACTGAATCACTTTGTTGTACACCTGAAACTAACCAACACTATTAATCAACAATACTCCAATATAAAATAAAAATTAAAAATTAAAAAATTAAAAAATATAAAAAATTAAAAAGAAAGTAAAGGGATTGAAAACAAAACAAAATACATGATTATTCATAGAAGCTTTATTTGTAATAGTCAACAACTGCAAACAACGAAAATGTTCTCAAGATCTCAAGGTCATTATGCTGAGTGAAAAAAGGCAGTCTCGGTCATATACTGTATGATTCGACACGCTTGAAATGACAAAATTATAGAGATGGAGAACAAATTAGATACAGTATGAAGGAGATCTTTGTGGTGGTTGAACTGTTGCACATCTTGATTACAGTTGTGGTTACATTAATCTACACATGTGGAAAAAATTATATAGAACTAAACAAATGCATTGTATCAATGCCAACTTCCTGATTTTACAACTGTACAACAGTTGAGTAAGATATAACCATTGGATAAAACTAGGGTACATGGAACCTCTCTATACTATCTTTACAACTTACTGTGAATCTCTTGTTTTAAAATTTAAGAGGTTTTTTAAAAACACAGTAGAAAGCTGAAGAAAAGTTCTTCTTTTCACTTTTTTATTTCTATTTTTTCGAGGACTAAGAAATAAAGCACCTAATAATAGTTAATACACGGTAGGTTTAAAGAAAAACCAAGTTTGAGACCTAAAATTTTATGCTAGATGTTTTTACATAGCACTCTCCTGATTTAACAACAACAAAAAAGTAGTGAAAATACTCAAAATAAACTAGTGGAAGTTTATTTGTTCTCTGAATCTATGAGTCTGTTTTCATTTTGAGTTTTTTTGTTTGTTTGTTTGTTTTGTTTTTTATATTCAACATATAAGTGAGATCATATGGTGTTTGTCTTTCTCTGACTTATTTCACTGAGCGTAATACACTCTAGATACATCCATGTTGTCGCAAATGGCAAGATTTCATTTTTTTATGGCTGAGCATTCCATCTTCTTTATCCATTCATCTATCAATGGACACTTAAGTTGCTTCTGTATCTTGGCTATTGTAAATAATGCTGCAATGAAGATGTGGTTGCATATATCTTTTTTAGTTAGTGTTTTTGTTTTCTTCAGGTGAATACTCAGAAGCGAAATATCTGGATCACAGGGCATTTTATTTTTAATCTTTTGAGGAACCTCCATACTGTTTTCCATAGTGGCTGCACCAATTTATATTTGTCCACAACCTTTTTCTCCACATCCTCACCAACACTTGTTATTTGTTGTTTTTCTGATGATAGGCATTCTGACAGGTGTGAGGTGGTATCTCATTATGATTTTGATTCACATTTCCTTGATGATTAGTGATGTTGAGAATTTTTCCATGTGTCTGTTGGCCATCTGTATGTCTTCTTTGGAAAAATGTCAATTCAGGTCCTCTGCCCATGTTTGATTGGGTTGATAGGGGTTTTTTTGATGTTGACTTGTCTGAGTTCTTTGCATATTTTGAATATTAACCCCTTATCAGATATATCATTTGAAAATCTTTTCTCCAATTCATTAGGCAGCCTTTACATTTTGTTGATGGTTTCCTTTGCTGCACAAAAGGTTTTAGTTTGATGTGTTCCCATTTGTTTATTTTCACTTTTGTTTCCCTTGCCTGAAGAAACATATTAAAAAATATATTGCTAAGACCAATGTCAAAGAGAGCATACTGCCTATGTTTTCTTCTAGGAGTTTTAGGATTTTAAGTCTTACACTTAAGTCTTTAATCCATTTTGAGTTGACTTTTGTATATGGTGTGAAAAAAAGTGGTCTAGTTTCATTCTTTTACATGTCGCTGTCCAGTTATCCCAACACCACTTACTGAAGAGACTATCTTTTTCCCATTGTATATTCTTGCATTCTTTGCCATAGATTAATTGACCATATGTGTGTGGGTTTACTTCTGGGCTCTCTATTCTGTTCCACCGATCTATGCATCTGTTTTTCTGCCAGTACCATACTGTTTTGATGCTGTAGCTTTTTAGTATGGTTTAAAATCAGGGAGTGTGATACTGCCTGCTTTGTTCTTTCTCAAGGTTGCTTTTGCTATTTGGAGGTCTTCTGTGGCTCCATACAAAATTTAGGATTATTTGTTCTAGTTCTGTGAAAAATTTCTTTGGTATTTCTATAGTGATTGTATTGAATCTCTAGCTTGTCTTGGGTAGTATGGTTATTTTAACAATTTTATATCTTCCAATCCATGAAAGATTGCACAATCTTCAGTTTCTTTCGTCAACGTCTTATAGTTTTCAGAGTACAGGTCTTCCACCTCCTGATTAAGTTTATTCCTAGATATTCTATTATTTTTGACGTAATTTAAATGGGATTGTTTTCTTAATTTCTCTTTCTGATAGTTTGATGTTAGTATATAGAAATGCAACAGATTTCTGTATATTAATTTTATATCCTGCAATTTTACTGAATTCATTCATTAATTCTAATAGTTTTGGGGTAGCATCTTTAGTATATTCTACATATAGTAACAAGTCATCTGCAAACATCGACAGTTTTACTTCTTCCTTTCTAATTTAGATTCCTTTTACTTCTTTTTCTTCTCTGATTGCTGTGACTAAGACTTCCAATACTATGTTGAATAAAAGTGGTAAGAGTGGGCCTCATCTTGTTCCTGATCTTAAAAGAAATGCTTTCAAATTTCATCATTGAGTAAAATGTTAGCTGTGGGTTTATCATATATGACCCATATTTTGTTGAGATATGTTCCTTCTACACCCACTTTGTTGAGAGTTTTATAATAAATGGATGTTAAATTTTGTCAAAAGTTTTTCTACATCTTTTGGGATGATCATATAGTTTTTATTCTTCTGTTTGTTAATGTGTTGTATCATGTTGATTGACTTGCAGGTACTGTACCATCATTACATCTCTGAGATAAATCCCATTTGATCACAGTATATGATCCTTTTCATGTATTGTTGAATTCAGTTTACTAATATTTTGTTGAGAATTTTTGTATCTGTGTTCATCAGTGATATTGGCCTGTAATTTTCCTTTTTTTGTGGTGTCTTGTCTGGTTTTGGTATTGAGGTGATGTTGGCCTCATAGAATGAGTTTAGAAGCATTCCTTTCTCGGCAACTTTTTGGAATAGTTTGAGAAGGATAAGCATTGACTCTTCTTTAAATGTTTGGTAGAATTCACCTGTGAAGCTATGTGGTCCTGGACTTTTGTTTGTTGGGAGTTTTTTGTATTATTGATTCAACTTCATTATTGGTAATCTTCTGTTCGCATTTTCTATTTCTTCCTGATTCAGTCTTGGCAGATTGTACATTTCTAAGAGTATATCCATTTCTTCTAAGTTGTCCATTTTATTGGTGTATAATTGTTCATAGTAATCTCTTATGTTCCTTTGTGTTTCTGTGGTATCAGTTGTAACCACTCCTCTTTCATTTCTGATTTTATTTATTTGGGGCCTCTCTCTTTTTTTTCCTGATGAATCTGAATAAAAGTTTATTGATTTTATCTTTTCAAAGAATGAGCTCTTAGTTTCATTGATCTACTCTATTGTGGTTTTATTAGCCTTTATTTCATTTACTTCCACTCTGATCTTTATTATTTCTGTCCCGCTACAAACTTTGTGCTTTGTTCTTTTTTTCCTTGTTCCTTTAGGTGTAAGGTTAGATTGTTTATTTGAGATTTTTCTTGTTTTGTAATGTAGGCTTGTATTTCTATAAACTTCCCTCTTGGAACAGCTTTTGCTGTTTTCTATAGATTTTGGATCATTGTGTTTCCATTTTCATTTGTCTCAAGTATTTTTTGATTTCCTCTCTGATTTCTTCAGTGACCCATTGGTTGTTTAGTAACATGTTGTTTAGATTCCAGTGTTTGTTGTTTTTGCAGGTTTTTTCTTGTAGTTGTTTTTAGTCTCCTACTGTTGTGGTTAGAAAAGATGCTTGATATGATTTCAATCTGCTTAAATTTATTGAGACTTGTTTTGTGGCCTAGATCCATAGATCCATGTGATCTATCCTGGAGAATGTTCCATGTACACTTGAAAAGCATGTGTATTCTGCTGTTTGGGAGTAAAATGTTCTGTATACATCAATTAACTCTATCTGATCTAACATGCTGTTTAAGGCCAGTGTTTCCTTGTTGATTTTCGGTCCAGATGATCTGTCCACTGATATAAGTGGGGTGTTAAAGTTCCCCTTTATTATTGTGTTACTGTCAATTTCTCCCCTTATGTTTGTTAATATTTACTTTGTGTATTTAGGTGCCCATATGTTGGGTGCATATATATTTACAATTGTTATCCCTTCTTGTTGGATCGATCCCTTTATCATTATGTAACGTCCTTTTTTGTCTCTTGTTATAGTCTTTGTTTTAAAGTCTATTTTTTCTGATATAAGTATTGTTACCCTAGCTTTCTTTTCATTTCGATTTGCATGGAATACTTTGTTCCATCTCCTCATTTTCAATCTGTGTGTGTCTTTAGATCTGAAGTGAATCTCTTATAGGCAGCTTTTATATGGGTCTTGATTTTTTACCCATTCAGACACTCTGTGTCTTTTGATTGCAGCATTTAGTCCATTTACATTTAACGTAATTATTGGTAGGTGTGTCCTTATTGTCATTGTTTTGTAGTTCTTTTTTATTCGTTTCTTCTTCTTTTGCTCTATTCTCTGGTGGATTTGAAGACTATTTTTAGTGTTACGTTTGTATTCCTTTCTCATTTTTGTGTGTTTATCTACTGTAGGTTTTGGTTTGTGGTTACCATGAGGTCCATATCATATATATATATAACATATATAATATATATTTGATCATTATTTTAAGTTGATAATCTCTTAAATTTGAATGCATTCTAACAATCCTGCATTTTTACTCTCCCTCCCCCAACATTTAATGTTTTTGTTATAGTTCACATCTTTTTGTTTTGTGTATCCCTTAATTATTTATTGTGGATATAGATGATTTCACTAGTTTTGTCTTTTAACCTTCCTACATCTGAGCCTTCAGCAAGTTGTCATCTTTTTGTAATGGTAACATCAAGGATCACTGATCACAGATCACCATAACAAATATAACAAAAATGAAAAAGTTTGAAATATTGTAGGAATTACCAAAATGTGACAGAGACATGAAGTGACAAATGCTGTTGGGAAAATGATGCTGATAAACTTGCTTAACGCAAGTTATCACAAACTTTCAGTGTGTAAAAAATGCAAAATCTGTGAAGTGCAATAAAACAAGGCATGCCTATACATGTAACCTTCACATTTAAGTGTTTAATCCATCATTAATTAATTTTTGTGTATAGTGTGAGGTAGAGCTCAAGATGTATTAGTTTTTGCTATATAATTATCTAATTAATTGAGCAACATTTATTGAAAAGGCTATCTTTTTCTCATTGACTTACTTTGGAATCTTTGTCAGAAAACAATTGACCACATATTTGAGTCTATTTCTAGACTCTATATTCTTTTTTACTGATCTAATTGCCAACCCTTATGCCAATATCAAACTGCCTTGATTATAGTAGCATTATAGTAACTTATATGAATTTACACTCCCACCAGAAATAAATTAGAGGTTGTACACAATACAATGTGTCTGTTATCAAACTTTGACTTTTTTTTCAGTCTGTTAGGTGGAAAAATAAAATGATATCTCAGTGTAGTTTAAATTTACATTTCCTTTTTTATTAGTGACATTAAACACTTTTTCTAAGGCACTTTTAAAAGTTCCTTCCTTATTTTCCTTCTGATCACGTCTGTGGTATAATTGCAGATGTTCTTTCCCAATTTTTCATCTCTCTTCTGATTTTATAGGTTTTTTTTTTTACCCATGCACAAGTTATTTGATGTTAAATTTATAAGTTTTATATGGTTTCTTAATTTTGAGTCATTATTAGAAAGGCCTTCTGACTGCAAATTTATAAAAGGATTTTCCTATGTTTTCTTTTAGTACATTTATGATATTATTTTTTCATATTTGAATTTTTGATCAATTTTAAATTTGTCCTACTATAAGGCATTAGGTATGATTCCAACATCTCTTGCCCTTACCCCAACCCTGAGTGATACAGAATTGAACATTCCTTGCCCTTCCCCAATCCTGAGTGATACAGAACTGTCCCCAAACTGTATATGATAGTCTGTCTTTTCCCCATTGATTTAAATGTCACATTTATCATATACTAAATCTCAATCTCTTTGGGAATCTATTTCTAGACTTCTTAGTCTATTTTATTGGTCAGTCTGAATATTCATGCATCAATACTACATTTTAATTATTGAGGTTTAAAATACATTTTATTATTAATACCTGGAAGTACTGGTCTTTCTGTAGCTTTTCTTTTTTAGAATTTTCCTGGCCACTATAATTGGTTTTATTTTTCTCATAAAACTTCAGAATTGTCTTGTCTAGTTGAAAAAGTCACTTAATGAGACAATCTCAAGTTTATTGAGATCTAAGTGAAATTAATGTAGATATAATTGATTATTTTTTAATGATGACTACAGTATTTCAGTCCAAGAACATAATGTATCTTTCCATTTATTCTAGTTTTCTGTTCTTCAGTGTATTTTAACATTTTATTCTTGTAGATCTTGTATCTTTCTAACTAAATTTATTCCTGCATATTTTATATTTGTTGGTGCTATTGTAAATTGTGTTTTTTTCCTTCCATTGTGTGTTATGCAGAATAATGGGCCCCCAAAGATGTTCATGTCCTAATCTCAGAACCTTTGAATATGTTAGTCTATATGACAAAGGAAAAGTAAGGTTACTAGTCAGCTGACCTTAAAATAGGAAGATTATCCTAGATGATATGAGTGGGAATAATATAATCACAAGGGTTCTTTCTGAAATGTGGAAGAGGGAAGCAGAAGAGTCAGTGTCAGAGTGATGTGATGTGAGGAAGACTTGACTGGCCATTGCTGGCTTTGCAGATGGAGGGGAGCCATAGACCAAGGAATGTGGGCAGCCTCTAGAAGCTGGAAAAGGCAAGGAAATGATTCTCCCCTAGGGCCTCCAAAAAGGTTCAGGAACAAAGAGCTTCCTTAAGAAAAATGCTAAGTATTACTAAGAAAGAACACACTTACCTTTCAGCAGATCATGTTTAAACAGCAAATGTAAACCAACACCACAACAATTTTTAGCTAATGTAGTATGACAAGCAAACACTGAGTACTAAAAATATCATAGAATGTGAGTTACAGAAAATCAAAAGGTAACCAGCCTCTTTTCCAAAGAATTTCTTGTTAGCAATCAAACCCTACCTGGAAAGCTAAAACAGAAACCCAGCAATTACCTTTAAAAAGAGTCTTGTTTAAGACCAACATTTTAATCCATACAATGTCCAAACAATGAAAATGGGAAAATCAGTTGGACAGACCAAAATAATATACTGATTTCTAAGTTCACCAATAATTATTAGATATCAATAGTTTCCCTTTTTTAGAGAAGAAAGGAAAAGAAGGATGGACTCATTCCTGGTCAAGCTCAATGCCAGAGGAAGAGGTCAACAAGGACTTAATGAACTTAATATACTCACACTTGCTTAATAATGGATGCTGTTAGAACCATGACAACAGGTCGTTTTGAAGACATAAGGTGAAGCTCTGAATCCAATGACAAGTAGTGGTTGTGATGGGTAATAACTCAGTAATAGCCTAAGTGCACATTTTTATGAGACAAGTAACTCTTCTCAGGCAAGTAAAAAACAGACTAATAAGATGTTCCTATGGGATTTTATATAAACATTAGAAAGGAAAACTTCCTGCCTGCTGTGACCGCACCTAGAGCAAAGCCTATATAAGCACTTCAAACAGAAAAAAGCCAAGAGGCTTGGAATTTAGACTCAGTCATGGTTGTCTTGAGCTTTGGATACCAAAGACCTAGACTTTGAAATAAACCAAAGCTGGGCACACACTATGGATACCAAGCTCTGTACAACAACTATGTCTCCTTCAACGCCATGCCAAAGCTGTTCTAGAACTGCAAATTTAAGAACCATCTTTTCTAACACCAGCTGCCAGCATTGTGGTCTTGAAGCCAACAGCTGTCAACCACCTGGCCATGTTCTGAGAGCTCCCCAGTCCCAGGGCTGCCAATCCACTCCTTGCTTTTGTCTCACACCCCTCTGCTTAATAAGCAATGTCAATGCTTGTTCCTCTCTGGATGATTGTGGCTGGTGTGGTGCTGGCACCAACAGTAATGAGAAAGAGACCATGCAAATCTTGAGTGACCGCCTTGCTAACTACCTGGAAAAGGTACGAATGTTGGAACGAGAGAATGCCACACTGGAGTGGCAAAATGTAAAATCCAGGAAGAGTGTAACAAAGAGCTCCGGGTCATATGTCCTGACTACCTGTCCTACTATGTTACCATTGAGGAGCTCTAGCAGAAGGTAAGATTCTCAGGAATGTGTATAATCACGTTGTGAATTGATGTCCTCCAAGCAATAGTCATTTGTTAAACTGTAATATTTTAGTTCCTTTTATGCTGAACAATATTTTGTAGAATAAGAAAATCTCTTGAATGAAATTGTCATCTTGAGGCAATATTTAGAGTTTTATAGTTTTTCATTTTCCAGAAATACACTCTGCCATTAAAACCAGATAACACAGGACCAAAATGTATTAACAACTGCTGCCATTTCTTTAACAAAAATAAGAAAACAGGGATCTAAGGAAAAGAATTTTGTTTTAATAAGTTCTTAAACAGTTTAACTTTTATCCATTTTTTTCAACCATCACCACTCTTTTCCCCTTTTATGTTCATTACATCATCTCCAAATTGTTTAAATAGTTTCTTCCCACACCAAACCTAAGTCTCCTAATCAGAGTGATACGCTGCTGCTACACATGCTGGATTTATTCTGTTATATTTTTTCAAAAAATATTTATTGAGCACCAACAACAACGCACCAGACATTATTCTACGTTTTGGGAACATATTGATGAACAAAAAAGTCTTACCCTCATAGCGTTTACATTCTAGTGGACCGTGGTATGTTATGCAAATTTAGGATGAACTTTATATTTTAACAGTAAAACATCTATAGAAGTTTTTATTGAAGTAATTTTTGCTGATCTTTTAGGAAAATAACAAAAAGTTCCAAAGTTTCCCAAGCATCCTAAGCATAGCTATAAAAAGCCTAACTAGCCTCCCCCTGTTAATTGAAACACACACAAGTCCCTTGGACGCTTTTAAAGAAGGAGATCTTGGTGTTTGTCTCATTTGTGTGTACAGCTTCTTAATTCTAGATCTTGTGTACCAAGGCTGAGAATTCCAGACTGGTCTCACAAATCGACAACACCAAACTGGCTGCTGATGACTTGAGAGCAAAGTAAGCCCGCCCAGCTCTGTGGTTCATGATAGAATTCACCCTGCATCTGATGCTACACATACCCAATAAGATCGTGTCTGAGTCTGCTAACCCTCCTGCCCATACTATGTCAGCACCAGCCCAGAGAAGACCTTCAAATTCGATATAAATGATTAAGATTCATAACCACTCACATTTATACAGTATCTGTAGTTTCTAACATATGAACCCATCTGATTACCTGCACAATAGTCAATAAAATAGGTAGAGCTAATATATTACTAGCCCATTTAAGGTGAGAAAACTGAGGTTTAACAAGGTCCAGCTATTTATCCAAAGACATGCAGCTAGTACAAGACAGAGCCAAAACTTGGACACAGGCTTGCTAAATCTTAATTTCTTGCTCTTTCCACTTCCACTGCACTGCCTGTAGGGGCAGGGGAAGGAGGATAAACTCCTTCATCTCAAATAACAAGGTAGCATCACTCAAACTAATTTAGAAAGCCTAATTAAGTAGTGATGTTTTTCAAAGGGTTTCACCTCGAAACAGAAGAAAACCTACAATAGAAATATAGGAAATGAAAAGCCCAGAGGAAAATGCAGAAGAAAGTTCTGCTTGGCCGGATTTACACCACCTACATTTTAATGCTTTTCTTTTCATGTACCATTTTTACAGGTACAAAGTCAAGGTGTCCCTACACCAGCTAGTGGAGACAGATGCCAATGACCTACAGCAGATACTGAATGCACTGACCCTGGGCAAGGCTGACCTGGAGGCACAAGTCCAGTCTCTGAAGGAGGAGCTCCTTTGCCTCAGAAAGAACCAAGAAGAGGTTAGAGAAAGACCAACAGAGTCCTTACAAGCTGAGCCTCTAAAAATAGCATCAATTTCTTTGAGTTGAATTTGACAGTTTGAGTTCAACTAGACACTACTGTTATACCAGATTATACCTACTGCTACTACCATTGGTTCAATGTCTTTCAAATCCATTGCCCACAACACAATAACTGAAGCCTCCACTGTCTTCTCCAGCTTTTCCAGGATAAGGAAGCAACCCAATTTCCTGTGAGCACATGTTTCCCATCTTTTTGTAGGCATCTCTGCACAGACTTCCACCACTATTGGTATAAGTCGATATTGGCATAAGCACATATTAGCATCATGGAGACTATGGTCTCTCATTATAAATTCCACTCCTATGCCACTTCACCCATGACCCCTGGAAATGATCTAAATTCTTTAAAATCCTGATCTTGCTGGTCAATTCTTTTCAATGTTGAACATATTTGAACACACAGTCATATGTGAAATAGCCTTAAGTCATTTTATAGCATCTTCATAGTGCCTATAAATCACATATTCC
This sequence comes from Eubalaena glacialis, assembly GCF_028564815.1. Taxonomy (NCBI): domain Eukaryota; kingdom Metazoa; phylum Chordata; class Mammalia; order Artiodactyla; family Balaenidae; genus Eubalaena; species Eubalaena glacialis. The sequence goes on from NC_083734.1 coordinate 44,008,221, forward strand.
TTTATTGTGGGCTCAATTTCAGATGCAGTGAAGCTAAATTATCGCTGTTAGACTGAAACAAGAACACAAGGGAGTCATCTGTTCACCAAGTGACTTCACATTCTTTTTCTTTCCATAGGAAATCAATTCCTTACAGAGCCAGCTTGGGGACAGACTCAACATTGAAGTGACCGTTGCCCCTTCTGTTGACCTAAACCAGCTTCTATAAGAAATGAGACGTCAACATGAGTCCATCATGGAGAAAAACCACAGAGATGTGGAACAGTGGTTCAACGCACAGGTGGGGAGGGTAGATAAGTCAAAAACAAAGAGTTGACATTGTATTTCCAGGGGCTCTTGAATCACAGTCAAGTTTTCCTTCATGATATCCATGTTCTTTGACTATGTTTCAGATGGAGGAGCTGAACCAGCAGGTGGAGACCAGCACTCAACAGCAGCAGTGCTTCCAGAAGGAGATCATTGAACTGAGATGCACCATGAACACTCTACAGATTGAACTGCAGGCCCAGCACCAAATGGTACCTGAAACACTGACCAAACCTAGCACAGCAGTGATGGCAGTAGTCCCTGACACCTGTGCGGTGTAGTGTTTCCCAGAGTGTGTCTTCAGAACAGCAGTTCCTCTGTTTGTTAAAGGGTCTGTGGCCAAAAAAGGACTTTGAGGTCAAATAAGCCTGGGAAATGCTGGATTAAACAAAGATTAAACAAGGTACCTTCCTTCAGGCCTTTAATAAGCTGATGTTCACCATGACTCTCCAAGAAGGGGATATCTGGTATTCAGCATTTTAGAACTCATTTGACTGTGGACTCCTTTTTTTAAAGAGCATTTCATGGCAATGATAATCCATGGAGTACGCTTTGGGAAACACTAAGAGAGCATTTTATTGCATGCAAAACATTTTTACAAACTATCAAATTTATAAAATAATCTTATGAAGGAGGTGGCATAATTATTAAGCCATTTTTACAGATGAGGCTCAGAAAGCTCATCTGGTAAAATCTTGGTGATTTTACCAAGACAAATCCAAGATAAGTTTCATTTCACTTATTTTGTAGATGAAGACACAAGCTCCTGAGGCATTAAGTAACTTGTCAAAAGTCACAAAAGAAGTAAGAGTCTGAGCCAGAATACAGGTTCCAAAGCTGGAACCACTTCTTCCTCATTCTACGCACGGCCTCTCTGAAGTAGGAAATTATTTAAATGCTCTGATATGAAGGGTACTAAGAAGACCTTGCCCCAAAGCTGGTTTTGTCACCAGCTAATCAACTCATTTAACCTCTTGAACCGCAGTTTTCTCATCTATAAAAATTGGAATAATCATGCAAGTAATAGGTTATTGAAAACTAAAATTCCATTATCCATAGGCTTACAGAATGATAGATCAGGAAAGAAATTTAATTATCAAAGTTTCAACTCTCATGTTTTACATATAAAGAAATTGTTTATGGCTAAATGCTGCTCACTTCCTTTTTAGGTAGAAACCCTCGTAGAAAGAGGTGCTGTGGTAATGCGTTTTTAATGCCTGGGTGTGAAATAAGTTGGAATTTTTTTTCTGTCCTAGGTAGGAGAGTGTGGTAGGAGATTGTCTGGTGATTAAGGAGGGAGAAGATAAGTAAATATTTAAAGAGAAGCCCCAGAAAAGAAGATAAAGGAAAGCAAGCTTTAGCATAGTTGATAATTTTATTTTTGGATTTATTTGGTTAGGAAGTAATAAGAAGTCAAGAAGCCTTGGAGATTCATTAGTACCTGTCATCAAGAAACCATTGTTTAAAATGACACTGATAACAAATGACTTGGGTTTAAAGGAGTCATCATTATAAATCCTCCTTTCCTCCTCCATGGTAGAGAGAGTCCCAGGAATGTGCCCTGGCAGAGACGGAGGCCCGCTACACAGCCTTCCGGGCCCAGATCCAGTGTCTGATCGATAACCTAGTGGCTCAGCTGGCAGAGATCTGGGGGACTCTGGAAAGACAAAACCAAGAATATGAGATTCTGCTGGACGTCAAATCCTGGCTAGAGCGTGAGATTACCACATACCACAGCCTTCTGGAGAGCTCAGATGGCAAGTATGAAAATAAAACCAGTTTCTGCAAGAAAGAGGCTCAAACACACACATGTATGTACTGCCACTGGCAATGGGGGACAAGTGCCTTGGTCTTCTTGCCAGTGATGGAGACCTTTGGCTGGGAGAGTCAATCCACTCTCTCAAGCTGTGCCATTTGGAGACCTACAATTGTAGCCTAGTCCAAATTTGAAGGGTTAGCTGAACTGAGTCATTTTGAAGAGCCAGCGTTCCAGATTGACTCCTTACAGGTTGGCTAACTTCTTAGAGTTTTAAAAATTACTAGGGGAAAAAAATGGTTTCCTCAAAGATGAACATTCCTGGCAATTTACAGATTTCCCCCTGCTAAGATGAACGTCTGACTTTCACAAGATCAAACAGGACAACCCTGCTTCCTCCTTTGGAGGAACGTTCTGCTCAGGCTGAAGGCCCCAGCCCTGTCCAGCCACTTGTCTTTGATGGCCAACAACAGCATGTACCTATGTGTGCATCAGCATTTTTTATAGGAGTTGTAATTTTTTAAATAAGAAGCTAACCAACTCATAAGGAAATGACATGGAGCATGAGCTCTTTGAATCAACTCAGTCCAAACTAAAACCCCAAATGTAGACCCAGTTACAATTGCTAAGGGGACATCCATCCCAAAAACAATCAGTGAACGCCATTCACAGAAATCTTTTAACTGGCATGTCCACATCGTTCTAGCACAATGTCAACCTATGCAATCACCCTGAGGAGATCCAATACACCAAATATACCAAAGTGCCTTGAATCATCAAAGAAACATGATGCTTTCTAAAAAGGGTTCTTACTTTTAACTCCTCCTAATTCCAGTTCTCTAAAGATTATTCATTTATAGACACCCAGAAGGCACCTTAGAGCTTCTGGATGATGCGTTGAGGACTCTTCCATAGATGGGGACCAGGCCACCAAAAGTACTGTGACTAACTCTCCGGTTACAAAAAATACCAGATTAACTTGCTTTCCTCAGATAGTAAGCTCTTCGACTTGTCCCTTATCACTGTTGAGTTCCCACTATATCCATTCTGTAGATGAAAAACTAAAGCTCAAGAGGGTTACTGACTTATCTGAGGTCACCAGCTGGCAAATGACAGAGCTGGGCTCCACCCCAGTCTTGGACTATTGGAGGGTTCATCCAATGCTCTGGCATTGGTTGTAATGGCAGCTTACATAATCTAGCACTTCTAAACCTGGGATGCTGCTTTCCCATGGGTCTGGTCTGATTCCTTTTCTTCAACTAATGACAGTACAAAATGAATAATCAAGCACTGGGAAGTACTTGTTTTGAGTGACAAATGTTGAAAACTTAACCACTGCCATTTCTCCATAGCCACTGTTGCCTTCTTTCAACCACAGGTAAAATTTTGTTTTTTCCTAGGCTTCCCTGTCACCCATGTGCCACCAAATGTGAGCCTTCCACTTGCATATCCAGTAAGGCCAGAGCCCTAGTTCACACATCATCCTCACCCCCTATGGGATACACGAGTCCCACGGTGCCTGCAAAACCCTGCTGAGAATTCTGGTTAAAATCTGCACCATCACCGAGGAGATTAAGGATGGGAGAGTCATTTCTTCTCACGAGCACGTGCAGCCTTGCTTCATCACCAGAACTGCCAAAGTCTGACATCCCAAGGTGATAAAAATGACCCTCATTCATGAAAGAGAGGCCAATACTTGCTCCTGCCAGAGAGGTTTAAGAACTCCCCAGTTCCTTAAGGTACTTATTTCCTTGTTACTACATTGGGTCCCCATCGCTAGATAGAATATCTTTTATTCTGCTCCTTCCCTAAGTCACTGCCACCAACATGATAATAAATGACATTTCTCTGGAAGCACATTTCCCATTTATCTGAGGGTCAGGCACTGATTTATAGGTGCAAGAGAAGGTGACCTACATTACTTGATTCCACAGGTGATGGGCAGGTTTCTCTTGTGTTTATTCAGGCCTTGTTTACTTACATTCCTCTTTAGAGCCAGTCAGACAAGTTCAAGAATTGGTTTGGGCCATGACATGTGAAGGTGAAAATCTACAACCTTCCCTTCTAAACCCCTTCTTTGGATATAGAAAGAAGCTTATATGGTAACAGCATGAAGAGAGAAAAATATCTTTAATACTTAGTTTCCTTGAATAGTCATGAGTCTGAATCCTATTCACCTCTGCTGTCTCAATTACTGTTTATCCACACGTACATACTTCACCCGCCCCAAGATATTTTTAAAGATGTCCACATTCTCCAAAATTCTGTGAACCATCAGGCTCTCCAAATATTTTCATCGAGAATCAGGAATCGTTGTGGGGAGTGAATCGAGAGCATTTTGAAGAAATAGTATGGATCCTCTCATTAAATGTTTGCTATTTCTCTTTCTATTCTTTAGGGAATGGGATTTGGTTCTGATTGTTTGACAAGGAACATGTAGCTGGAACTCTCAAGACATTACCCTGCTCCTCTATGTCCCTGTGACAGGTGCCATGAAAAAATAACTTAGATGCTTACTTCAATCTATCCATCAGAGAGAAATGGACTTAATAGCAACAAACTTTGCAGAAAAGTAATCATGAATAATTGCTGCTTGCTAGCACAAGGCAGTCCCAGTTTGAGAAAGCACCATTTAGGAACCAGCCTTTATCAAAGCTTCTTACAGTAGGGTCAAGAGTGTTTAAGTCAGTCCCTACAAAAATTATTTGACATTTCCAGAGTTTTAGTAAATAATTCCAAGTCAAACACAGAATGTGAAGTCAAAAGTCCTGAAGTTCTATACTTGCCACTTCCTAACTGTGACACTGGACAAAACATTTAGGCTTCATCAAATTTAATTTCCTTGTTTGTTAAATGAGGATCATGCTTAATTCACAGGGTTGTTGTGAAGATCAAATGAAATTTTTATGTAATGCTGCTCTGTATGCTGAAAAGTACTATACAAATGTTATTTTTATATAAGCTCTAGACCTAATTATGTCATTATTATCTCATGTTAAAATTCTTTCTCCATGAATTTAGTTCTCCAGTCATGATTTTGGAGTTTTAACAATGTTTGGCTTTGGGGGGTAAAAAGAATAGAACAATATTTCCTGTGATCAAGCCCACAATTCTACTCAAGAAAGCATTTTTGAAGTCTTGGCATATGTATCAGATATCAGTTGATGACTGATGCCCACATCAAAGACAAAAGCATTGTTTAGCTCACAGTTTAGCCATCCACCTCCACCAGACAAGTAGCAACTTACACTAAGCAAATGGAATGCAGAAGTCCCAGAGGGATCTCTTTTCTATCAATAATCTCTCTTTTCTCTGAATGCTCAGATTACCCCTGGTCAGCACTTACTTGCATACTGTCTCAGACTAAAGGATCAAAACGTGGAAAGAGCATACGGCTTGGACTCAGAAACCCCAGGACAGAGTCTCATCCCAGCTTGTGTGTTTCTATGCCCTTGAATAAAAGGGACATAACAACTTGGGCCCTGCCTGCTGCATGGCTGGAAGGATAAAATGGGATAATTATGGTGAAAGGGTCTTATAAGCTGTAAAATGCCATGCAGAAGGGAGTTTTTATCCCCTATGCTGAAAACTAGGCATATGTCATTTCCTTCCATACCTTCTTCCTTTGTGTCTGGTTCAGAGATGGTCCCCAGTAGACCCCATACACGCCATCAACACTAACTGGAAAATCAACTGGGGACGGGTCAGAGCTGCTCGGTCTGCTCTGAGGTTTGATTCCAACAAGATTCAGGGTTTAGGAGCCTTGCTGGACTCAGGCAAACCTCAGGCTGATATGGCAATGCCATTGTCAACTTTTCCCAGAAATAGGACATCTTCCTCCTGCTCAGAGCAAAGTATCCCGCATGCCTTCCATGATCAAAATAAGTTATTATAAACTGCATGGTAAGAAGGGGTTTAACCACTCAAGAGCTAATAGATTTCTTAAGTGTCTTCTCTATATAAGGGAAGATAAAACCATCTACTGGAAGTTGTACATGAGTGGTCAAACCTTTTAAAGGTAATAAGGAGTCTGGACTCCCTTTTGCAAGAGCACCGGAATCACAGCTAACTGCTAAACAATCATCAACAGGAAGACACTGGAACTCACCAGAAAAGATACCCCACATCCAAAGACAAAGGAGAAGTCACAATGAGATGGTAGGAGGGGCACAATCACAATAAAATCAAATCCCATAACCACTGGGTGGGTGACTCACAAAATGGAGAACAATTATGCTACAGAATTCCACCCACTTGAGTGAAGGTTCTGAGCCTCACGTCAGGCTTCCCAACCTGGGGGTCCAGAAATGGGAAGAGGAATTCCCAGAAAATATCAGACTTTGAAGGCTAGTGGGATTTGATTGCAGAACTTTGACAGGTCTGGGGGAAACAGAGACTGCACTCTTGGAAGGCACAAACAAAGTACTGTGCTCATCGGGACCCAGGGGAAGGAGCAGTGACCCCATAGGAGACTGAAACAGACCTACCTGCTAGTGTTGGAGGGTCTCCTGCAGAAGCAGGGGGCAGCTGTGGTTCACTACAGGGACAAAGACACTGGCAGCAGAAGTTCTGGGAAGCACTCCTTGGTGTGAGCCTTCCTGGAGTCCACCATTAGCCCCACCAAAGGGCTTGCGGGCTCCAGTGCTGGGCCGCCTGAGGCCAAACAACCAACAGGGAGGGAACTCAGCCCCACCCATCAGCAGACAAGAGGATTAAAGTTTTACTGAGCTCTGCCAACCAGAGCAACACCCAGCTCTACCCACCACCAGTCCCTCCGATCAGGAAGCTTGTACAAGCCTCTTAGATAGCCTCATTCTATCTCTATCTTCTATCAGAGAGCAGACAGCAGAAGCAAAAAGAACTAAAATCCTGCAGCCTGTGAATGAAAACCACATTCGCAGAAAGATAGACAAAATGAAAAGGCAGAGGACTATGTACCAGATGAAGGAACGAGGTAAAACCCTGGAAAGACAACTAAATGAAGTGGAGATAGGCAACCTTCCTGAAAAAGAATTCAGAATAATGATAGTGAAGATGATCCAGGACCTCGGAAAAAGAATGGAGGCAAAGATCAAGAAGATGCAAGAAATGTTTAACGAAGACCTAGAAGAATTAAAGAACAAATAAACAGAGATGAACAATACAATAACTGAAATGAAAAATACACTAGAAGGAATCAATAGCAGAATAACTGAGACAGAAGAACAGAGAAGTGACATGGAAGACAGAATGGTGGAATTCACTGCTGTGGAACAGAATAAAGAAAAAAGAATGAAAAGAAATGAAGACAGCCTAAGAGACCTCTGGTACAACATTAAACGCACCAACATTTGCATTAAAGGGGTCCCAGAGGGAGAAGAGAGAGAGAAAGGACCCGAGAAAATATTTGAAGAGATTATAGTCAAACACTTCTGTAACATGGGAAAAGAAATAGCCACCCAAGTCCAGGAAGTGCAGAGAGTCCCAGGCAGGATAAACCCAAGGAGAAACATGCCGAGACACATAGTAATCAAACTGACAAAAATTAAAGACAAAGAAAAATTATTAAAAGCAACAAGGGAAAAATGACAAATAACATACAAGGGAACTCCCATAAGGTTAACAGCTGATTTCTCAGCAGAAACTCTACTAGCCAGAAGGGGATGGCAGAATATACTTAAAGAGATGAAAGGGAAGAACCTACAGCCAAGATTACTCTACCCGGGAAGGATCTCATTCAGATTCGACAGAGAAATCAAAAGCTTTGCAGACAAGCAAAAGCTAAGAGAATTCAGCACCACCAAACCAGCTCTACAACAAATGCTAAAGGAACTTCTCTAAGTGGGAAACACAAGAGAAGAAAAGGACCTACAAAAACAAACCCAAAATAATTAAGAAAATGGTAATAGGAACATACATATAGATAATTACCTTAAATGTGAACGGATTAAATGCTCCAACCAAAAGACACAGGCTCACTGAATGGATACAAAAAGAAGACCCATATATATGCTGTCTACAAGAGACCCACTTCAGACGTAGGGACACATACAGACTGAAAGTGAGGGGATGGAAAAAGATATTCCATGCAAATGGAAATCAGAAGAAAGCAGGAGTAGCAATACTCATATCAGATAAAATAGACTTTAAAATAAAGAATGTTGCAAGAGACAAGGAAGGACACTACATAATGATCAAGGGATCAATCCAAAAAGAAGATATAACAATTATAAATATATATGCACCCAACATAGGAGCACCTCAATAAAAAAGGTAAATGCTAACAGCCATAAAAGAGGAAATTGTCAGTAACACAATAATAGTGGGCGACTTTGACACCTCACTTACACCAATGGACAGATCAACCAGACAGAAAACTAATGAGGAAACACAGCTTTAAATGACACAAGAGACCAGATAGAATTAATTGATATTTATAGGACATTCCACCTAAAAACAGCAGTTTACACTTTCTTCTCAAGTGTACAAGGAACATTCTCCAGGATAGATCACATCTTGGGACAAAAATCAAGCCTCGGTAAATTTAAGAAAATTGAAATCATATTAAGCATGTTTTCCGACCACAATGTTATAAGATTAGAAATCAATTACAGGGGAAAAAAGCGTAAAAAACACAAACACATGGAGGCTAAACAATATGTTACTAAATAACCAACAGATCACTGAAGAAATCAAAGAGGAAATCAAAAAATACCTAGAGACAAATTACAATGAAAACACGATGATCCAAAACCTATGGGATGAAGCAAAAGCAGTTCTAAGAGGGAAGGTTATAGCAACACAATCCTACCTCAAGAAACAAGAAAAATCTCAAATAAACAATCTAACCTTACACCTAAAGGAACTAGAGAAAGAAGAACGAACAAAACCCAAAGTTAATAGAAGGAAAAAACCCATAAAGATCAGAGCAGAAATAAATGAAATAGAAACAAAGACAACAATAGCAAAGATCAATAAAACTAAAAGCTGCTTCTTTGAGAAGATAAAATTGATACACCTTTAGCCAGAGTCATCAAGAAAAAGAGGGAGAGGACTCAAATCAATAAAATTAGAAATGAAAAAGGAGAAGTTACTGCAGACACCACAGAAATACAAAGCATCATAAGAGACTCCTACAAGCAACTCTATGTGAATAAAATAGACAACCTGGAAAAACGGACAAATTCTTAGAAAGGTATAACCTTCCGAGACTGAACCAGGAAGAAATAGAAAATATGAACAGACCAATCACAAGTAATGAAATTGAAACTGTGATTTAAAATCTTCCAACAAACAAAAGTCCAGGGCCAGATGGCTTCACAGATGAATTCTATCAAACATTTAGAGAAGAGCTAACACCCATCCTTCTCAAACTCTTCCCAAAAATTGCAGAGGAAGGACCACTCCCAAACTCATTCTATGAGGCCACCATCACCCTGATACCAAAACCAGACAGAGGTACTACAAAAAAAGAAAATTACAGATCAATATCACCGATGAATATAGATGAAAAATCCTCAACAAAATACTAGCAAACAGACTCCAACAGCACATTAAAAGGATCATACACCATGATTAAGTGGAGTTTATCCCAGGAATGCAAGGATTCTTCAATATATGCAAATCAATCAATGTGATACACCATATTAACAAATTGAAGGAGAAAAACCATATGATCAACTCAATAGATGCAGAGAAAGCTTTCGACAAAATTCAACACCCATTTATGATAAAAAACCTTCCAGAAACTTTCCTCAACATAATAAAGGCCATATATGACAAACCCACAGCCAACATCGTCCTCAATGGTGAAAAACTGAAACCATTTCCACTAAGATCAGGAACAAGACAAGGTTGCCCACTCTCACCACTATTATTCAACATAGTTTTGGAAGTTTTAGCCACAGCAATCAGAGGAGAAAAAGAAATAAAGGAATCCAAATCAGAAAAGAAGAAGTAAAGCTGTCACTGCAGATGACATGACACTATACATAGAGAATCCTAAAGATGCTACCAGAAAACTACTAGAGCTAATCAATGAATTTGGTAAAGTAGCACGATACAAAATTAATGCACAGAAATCTCTAGCATTCCTATACACTAATGATGAAAAATCTGAAAGTGAAATTAAGAAAACACTCCCATTTACCACTGCAACAATAAGCATAAAATATCTAGAAATAAACCTACCTAAGGAGACAAAAGACCTGTATGCAGAAAATTATAAGACACTGATGAAAGAAATTAAAGATGATACAAATAGATGGAGAGATATACCATGTTCTTGGATTGGAAGAATCAACGTTGTGAAAATGACTCTACTGCCCAAAGCAATCTGCAGATTCAATGCAATCCCTATCAAACTACCACTGGCGTTATTCCCAGAACTAGAACAAAAAATTTCACAATTTGTATGGAAACACAAAAGACCCCGAAGAGCAAAAGAAATCTTGAGAAAGAAAAATGGAGCTGGAGGAATCAGGCTCCCTGACTTCAGACTATACTACAAAGCTACAGTAATCAAGACAGTATGGTACTGGCACAAAAACAGAAATATAGATCAATGGAACAGGATAGAAAGCCCAGAGATAAACCCACGCACATATGGTGACCTTATCTTTGATAAAGGGGGAAAGACTACACAAGGGAGAAAAGACAGCCTCTTCAATAAGTGGTGCTGGGAAAACTGGACAGCTACATGTAAAAGAATGAAATTAGAACACTCCCTAACATCATACACAGAAATAAACTTAAAATGGATTAAAGACCTAAATGTAAGGCCAGATACTATCAAATTCTTAGAGGAAAACATAGGCAGAACACTCTATGACATAAATTACAGCAAGATCCTTTTTGACCCACCTCCTAGAGAAATGGAAATAAAAACAAAAATAAACAAATGGGACCTAACGAAATTTAAAAACTTTAGCACAGCAAAGGAAACTATAAACAAGTCAAAAAAAGACAACCCTCAGAATGGGAGAAAATATTTGCAAACGAATCAATGGACAAAGGATTAATCTCCAAAATATATAAACAGCTCATGCAGCTCAATATTAAAAAAACAAACAACCCAATCAAGAAATGAAGAGAAGACCTAAATAGACATTTCTCCAAAGAAGACATACAGATGGCCAAGAGGCACATCAAAAGCTGCTCAACATCACTAATTACTAGAGAAATGCAAATCAAAACTACAATCAGGTATCACCTCACACCGGTTAGAATGGGCATCATCAGAAAGTCTACAAACAACAAATGCTGGAGAGGGTGTGGAGAAAAGGGAACCCTCTTACACTGTTGGTGTGAATGTAATTTGATACAGCGACTATGGAGAACAGTATGGAGGTCCCTTAAAAAGCTAAAAATAGAATTACCATATGACCCAGCAATCCCACTACTGGGCATGTACCCAGAAAAAACCATAATTCAAAAGGACACTTGTACCCCAATGTTCATTGCAGCACTATTTACAATAGCCAAGTCATGGAAGCGACCTAAATGCCCATCAACATGCGAATGGATAAAAAAGATGTGGTACATAAATACAATGGAATATTACTCAGCCATAAAAAGGAACGATATTGGGGCCTTTATAGAAAGGTGGATGGACCTAGAGACTGTCATACAGAGTGGAGTAAGTCAGAAAAAGAAAAACAAATATTGTATATTAACGCATATATGGAATCTAGAAAAATGGTACAGATGAACCGGTTTGCAAGGCAGAAATAGAGACACAGATGTAGAGAACAAGCGTATGGACACCAAGGGGGGATATCAGGGTGGGGAAGGATGAATTGGGAGATTGGGATTGACATGTATACACCAATATGTACAAAATAGATAACTAATAAGAACCTACTGTATAAAAAATAAATAAATAAAGTAAAATGTAATAAGGAAGCTAAATCAATATTCTATACAGCCACAGGAGAGAGTTAAAGGGTTTTTTACATAGGCCCGCAGCTGCAGTAGAAAAGGGGCTATTGGAGAGGGAAAGGAGGGATTCAATTAAGAAAAAAAAAAAACAAAAAACTATGGTTAACGAAGGGGAAGTAAGGGAGGGATAAATTAAGAGTTCGGGATTAACACATACACACTACTATATGTAAAAGAGATAACCAACAAGGACCTACTGTATAGCACAGGGAACTATACTCAATATTTTATAATAACCTATAAGGGAAAAGAATCTGAAAAAAATAGATATATTGATATATGTATGTATAACTGAATCACTTTGCTGTACACCTGAAACTAACACAACATGGTAAACCAACTATACTTCAATAAAAATAAATAAATTCTTTTAACAGTATAATTTTATCACAGCTCAAAAGACAACCATGAATCAGGAAACAGCATGTTCTCTGGAGTCTGAGTTCAAATTCCACCTCTGATTCCTCTCTGTGAGACCTCAAGCTGTTTATTGACCCTTACTGGGCCTCACTTTCCCCATCTTTGAAATAGGGATATTAGCAGTACTTACCACCAGATCATTCTGAGAATTAAATAAAGTGTGTAAAGAACTTACAGGAGTATCTGGGAAACAGCATGTATTCAATAAATGTTAGTTATTATTATCAATATTGATAATAATTACTAACAGAAATTTCTGCTAGAAGAAGCAGCCTAAAAATTTTTTCCCAAGAGTTGGGTTAGTGATAACCCTTTCATTACTTTCCACCAGGATTTCTCTAGAAACCACTTACATCCAGATCCCCTGGAGAGCTTGTAAAATTCAAATTTGGGGGCCCTACCCCAGACCTCCTACATTAGCATCTCCACGTGTGGGAACCTATAATTCAAATTTAAACAAAAATCCTCAGCTGAATAATGTATGCTGAACTAAAAGCCACTGCTTTCTAATTGACAAGTGCATTTTGGTTTAAAGATCTGGCTGACTTGATGCCTTTTCAAGGCTTTCTTTTAGGTTCTGACACTAGCTTGATATATGACCACACTTGTAGACAGTTCCTCCTCCACATACCCATCCACCTGTTTATAAAGTGGGGTTAATTAATAATAAATACATTAAGTGTTACTAACTCATTTAATCCTCACAACACTACCATGAAGTAGGTACTATTAACATTCCCATTTAACAGATAAAGAAACCTGTATTTTGTAATAACTGTAAATGGAAAGTAACCTTTCAAAATTGTATAGAAAATAAAAATTAAAATACAAAAAAAGATAAAGAAACCAACAGATAGAGAAGAGACTCACTCAATGCCTTTCAATAAAAAGACTGAACTTTAAGTACTTTGATTTCCTTAGGAAAGTCAAAATAGCACCTGATACATTATATAATCAGTCTCCAAGAACAGAAACAATTCACAGTAGCAACAGATTATTTTCAACAATTCAAAGCACCCTTCTCCAGCTTGCTTGTCACTACTTCTAGTGAGAAACCATCAAAGGAATCTTCATGTCATTAGCACTGATCATTCTCTTTGTCCAGAAATTCATAGACTAAGTGAGTTTATTTTAAATTTTATTTTACTGTGGTAAGAACACTTAACATGAGATCTACCCTTTTAATAGATTTTTAAGTGAACAATACGGTTTTGTTATCTATAGGTGCAATGCTGTACAGTAGATCCCTAGAACTTATTTATCTTGCATAACGGAAATTTTATACTTGTTGATTAGTAACTCCCCCTTTTCCCCTCCTCCAAGCTCCTGGCAACCACTATTCTATTGTTTGCTTCTATGACTTTGATTATTTAGACTTTGATTATTTTAAATGGCTCACATAAATGGAATCATGCATTATTTGTCCTTCTGTGAGTGGCTTATTTCACTTAGTGTAAAGTTCAGCCATGTTGTCACATATTAAGGGATTTCCTTTTTTAAGGCTGAATAATATTCTGTTGTGTGTGTGTGTGTGTGTGTGTGTGTGTGTGTGTGTGTGTGGTTCTTTTTTATCCATTCATCCACATTCATCCATCAATAAACAGAGGTGGTTTTTTCCTTTTCTTGGCTATTGAGAACAATGCCACAATGAACGTGAGAGTGCTTATACCTCTTTGAAAATTAGAATAGTATTTTGGTGGCATCTAATAGCTTTTTTCACATCAGAGATGGAGAAACTACAGCCCAGAGAGAAAGGTGACTGGTCCATCACTACACAGTCAGTAAGAGAATCCAATGCTCTCTTCTACTTCTCACTCTTTATCACATCTGTAGTAGACAGTGGTGAACTTGGGTCTGATGGAAACAACCCTGGACCACAAGACAGTGACCTTCAGGTCTAGTTCTTAGGAGCATCACTTGACTTCTCTGTGCTTGGACACTGGATCCTCACCAGATCTTTTTGATCTAACGTCTTTAGTTTCCCTTATAATCCCTGATGTTACTCGCTGTGTCTAGTCCTCTGCATCTGTACATAGGAAATGACACCCCAAATAACGTCCCCCAACTCCTCTCTCTGGTTTCTTTTAAAAGCAATTGGATGCTACCAATAAGATCTTTAAGTTCTTTATAAGCTAATAACTGTATGTTGTTATTATTATTAATTCCCATAATTTCCATTTCTCAAACAATGGAGAGAAGTGTCTTACTCATTGCCTGAGTAGGCTTATACTAATTCTGTCTGTTTTGATTTAAAATGAAAGCTTTGATAATAAATGGCCTTTTAAAAGAAAATGCCCTTTCCAAATGAGAGGAAGGGAGAAAGAGATTAAAATTCAGGAGAAAAGGTAAGTGTCCCAAAAGAGAAAGGAGGTGTGCCATCCATGCTAGGAAGAGTTTCTAGGCCAAGGCAACCAGCATCCATAAGACAGTACAGTGGGTTAGTATCAGTGCAAGCAAGCCTGGGATGCATTGTTTCGACACTAATCAAATGGCTTTATAGGAAATGAATCCTTTGGCTATTTGGCTGGCTAGAAATATCTGGCCAGTGTGTTCACACATGATTCACAAGCTTCGTGGAAACAACCCACGCACCCAGTTCAAATGGGAACAACCCTATCTGGCAACATTGAAAAGGTCTATTTAATTGAATTATCATTTCAGGTCGAACATCATATTTGGAGGGCTTTCTCAGGTGACGCTTTTAAGACATAGGCCACCACTTACATGCACATAAGAAAATATGTAATATGCCAATGTTTCCAAATATCTAATTAAGGTGGTGTCACCAGTAGTAAAGTTTCTGAACGTGTTTTCTTGGTCCTCCCACTCTTCTCTTCTTCATCTTCTCCTCCTTCTCCTCCTCCTCTGTCTCTTCCTTCTTCTCTCCCTATGCCCCCTCGTCTTTCTTCTCCTTCTCTTTCTCCTTCTCCTTCTCCTTCTCCTTCTCCTTCTCCTTCTCCTTCTCCTTCTTCTCTCTGTCTCTCTCTATCTCCCCTCTCTGTCTAGAACAATGCTAACAATCAAGTTGGACATACTACTGATACTTCTAAAAAGCACCTACGGCTAAAGTTTCTCTTCCTGTTTCCTAGAAAGTGACCAAGTTTGGCGCTCCCTTCTCTGTATCCTTCTCTAAAGAACCACCAAACAATCAAGAAGGCCTTTCTTCTAAGCCAGAGGCAAAAATCTCTGATATTACACCTCCTTATGTTGGCCCAGTGGGCCTAGCAGGTGCTTGAGAGTTACTCTGGAGAGGACTGTACCTACTCACTTGATATGTGTGGCCCTTGGACAAGCAACTTAACTCTACTGATCCAGAAGACCCGGGGGGGCCACACTTGGGGCTGAATTTCTCCAAATCCATGTAATTGGTTATAGAGAACTGCCCATCCCTAACTTGTAAGTAATAGTAGAAAGGTCTTCTCTCTTCATCTCAGTGGAGAATAAGTGTTTGTCAACTCATCTTCCACTGACCCATCAGAAAAAACTAACTGTGCCCTCCTCTTTCACTGCCACAGTCCAAGAGACCACCCCTCCCCATCCCCAGCATAGCTTTTGTGGGTGCACAGCAAAGTCTCACTGTAGAAGGCAAATAAAAATTACAACCCATTTAGGAGGACTCTGTAACTCGAGGGAGAAAAGGAGACTAGGATGAAAATTCAGAACAGTGGCCCCTGCTAAAGCATTAGAAAAAGCCAGGAGAGAACATTGGCCATCTCTAGTCAAGAAGCAGAATCACATGCTGATTAAGAACAGTTATTTGAAGCTAGACCAGCTGACTCTGATTCCCAGCCTTGCCACCTACCATGAGATCTTGGGCAAGTTACTTAACTTCACTGTCTCTGCTTCCTGTTAATAGCTTCTACTTCATAGGGTTGAGATGATGACACTAATTAATGCATGCAAAGCTCTGAAAGCATGCCTGGCACCTGGTAACATAATGAGTAGGACTTCATTGTGCTGCTTTGAGAAACTTACATTCAATTGGCAAAACACACGCTTGAGCTGATGAAGTATTTCACTCGTTCTGACAATGGCACAGCCATGCAAAGCCATCCTGATAACTAATGAAAGCACTAAATTAAAGATGGAATCTTTATTTTTAAATAAAAATTACATATATTTAAGATGTTTTGATATACATATATGTAGTGAAATGATTGCCATATATAGGTCTAACTCTTCTATTTTCCAGAATGTTATGGAACTCAGCTGGAAAGGACCTCTCCATAATATGCCAACCTTCACACTCTTTGGCGGTCAATAGGAAGAAGATGCCCCAGGAAGAGGAGGGAGAATAGTTTGAAGCCAGCTCTGTAAATAGGATCACTTTTGTGGAGAATGGATATGACAGGGCAGTTCAGATAGGACTGGTGGTCCTTCTCCTAGTACAATACCTGTTTCCCTTGTCTCTCATGGCCCCGATGTTCCCCGGAGTCAGGTTATGGGCTCAGTAGAGAAAGCAGCAGGAAACCTCCTGCAGAACTCTCAGAATTAACATAATATAGCCAACAAATAATCAAAGTGATTAAATATGTTCAGAAGCCACAATGCAACACTGAACATAATCACGTAGCACATGGAGAGTCGGGCAGTTCCTGAGGCCTCATTATTAAGACCCCACATCTCTCTTCCAGGTCCATTTTGCTGAACAACCTCCATATCACAACTTGGTTTCTCCGATACTCAGATACAACAAAGAAGGTGCTCTGATTTGCAGATGGGAACTTTATGGTTGCAGAATGGATCATCTCTCAATGTTAAATTAATAAATTTGCATTCTAGCTCGTTCATCTGGCACTTAATAGTTAGGTTACTATGAGTCAGCTCCTGAGAATCCCTTTGGTTCTGGTGCACTAATAATAATGATGTTTCTGAACCCACCAGCCTGAGAACAGAGATGGACCACTGTCACTGCTCGGAGGAGTGTCACCCTGTGAAGCTCCACCTTGGAGATGAAACAGCCTAACTAGATGGCATCTCCATCTCATCTCACTGCAGCAGTTCGGTAGTTGGGTTCCTATGAAGTTTATTGTTTGTAGATTGGCATGGAATGGTTCAACTCCATGGTTCAACTCCAGACGTAAAACCAAGAGGTCTTGATTGGAGAAACATCAGGAAAGTGTAAATCTCATTTCTAATCTTGTTCATATTCATGGTAAACAGAGGGTCAAAACAATGGCTGCCAGATACTCATGTTTCCAGCAGATGACTTGTGGCTTCGTCAGCGATCATGCGCTGCTGAAGCTGCAAGGGGCTTTCTGGTTTTGATCTGTTCTAAGATTAACAGGAAAAAGGGTGATAGGATAGGATATCAAAAATCCATCCCCAGAATCGCTTTTAATAAGGGCTACAAATTTGGGGGTGTTAGTAATCAGAAAAGAAATCAAATGTATTAGGTTTACATAGTAAAAGTAGAAGATGTTATGTTTGTGAATTCAGGGGAGGCACTGGGAGAAACAGAAAAAATAAGAAGGAAGAATGAGCACTCTGTGCTCTTGTGGCCACAGAGTGAGGTAAGCTAAGAGGTCATTTGGAGCTCACCCAAATAGAACAGAATCTCCACTGGGAGTAGAATGTAGGTATTATGTCCACTGTCCCAGTTATAGCACCATCTCGTCATAGTAATGATATGAAGCTTATGCAGTAAACAGCAATTAGTGACAGAGAAACCCATGGTTCAGGTCTCTCTGAGAGGAAGGTCCACAGAGGAGTTAAAAAGCTGTGGACAGAGGATGAGATCAGGAGGGAGATGGACTTGGGTGTAAATAAAAGACAAATATTCACATCCACCCTAATCATGGTACCTATGTATGCCCTGGATCTTCAAGAAAAGCCTTGATTTTTTTGTAATTTTATACTTTTCAATAAAATCACTTGTGAAATGTTCAAGTAAATGTGATTTAAATTCTAATTTTGAGGTGTATTACATAAATTAATTTGCAAATTAAAAATCTGCCTGTAATTTGAATAATGTAGTTTATGAAATACTCCCTGGGGCTTCCCTGGTGGCGCAGTGGTTGAGAATCTGCCTGCCAATGCAGGGGACACGGGTTCGAGCCCTGGTCTGGGAAGATTCCACATGCCGCGGAGCAGCTGGGCCCGTGAGCCACAATTACTGAGCCTGCGCGTCTGGAGCCTGTGCTCCGCAACAAGAGAGGCCGCGACAGTGAGAGGCCCGCGCACCGCGATGAAGAGTGGTCCCCACTTGCCGCAACTAGAGAAAGCCCTCGCACAGAAACGAAGACCCAACACAGCCATAAATAAATAAATAAATAAATAAATAAAAAAGCAAGCAGATTGCAAAATTAAAAAAAAAAAAAAAAGAAATACTCCCTGCAACCATCTTTGCTGTTATGATAATAATTTAAAAATCCATATTATATATGACTTTGAAAATATATGCTTTATAAGTGACATGGAAAAATATTCTATTGGCCTTGATCTTCAACCAAAATCAATCGCTAGAATTCCTATTTGTAATATTACACACACACACACACACACACACACACACACACACGTGCACTATGTTAATTTTCTATTGCCACTGTAACAAATTAGCACAAACTTAGTAGCTCAAAACAACACAAATTTACTGTCTTACAGTTCTCTATTTCAAAAGTCTGAAGTCTGACACAGATCTCACCGGCCTAAAATCAAGGTGTTGGCAGGACCGTGTTCCTTCCTGGAGGTCCCAGAGGAGAACCCGTTTCCTTGCCTTTTCCGGCTTCCCACATTCCTTGGCTTGTATCTCCCTTCCGTCTTCAAAGTCAGCAGCCTCATCACTCTGAACCCTGCTTCATCACATCTCCTTCTCCAACATTGAATGACTCTCCTACCTCCCTCTTCCTCTTTTAAAGACATGAGATTACATCAGGCCTACCTGAATAATTCAAGAAAATCCCCTGATTTTAAGGCCAGCTTGTTAGCAAACTTAATTCTGTCTGCATCCTTAATTCCCCTTTGCCATGTAACATACATATTCACAGGTTCTAGGTATTAGGAGATGGACATCTTTGGGGGGCCATTATTCTGCCTACCACACTTGCCTACAATTAAACCAAAGGAAAACTGGAGAGAGAGAAGTCTCATGTTTTATCTCCATAGAACACCAAGACCGAAAACAGAGATTGATGCATACAAAGTCATGAGTGTTTAAATCAAGTTTCAACATGAAATCAAGTTTCCATGTTGTACTTTGAGCCTCAGGGAACACAACTGATGTAAAGATAGTATTTATTTAGACATATACCGTAACCAATGGTTTGAAGATGTAAACATGTTGCATAACCTTCTGGGGGCCATCTTTTTATAGCAACAATAGTAACAATTAACATTTACTGAGTACTTCTCATGTGCCGGACAAAGTGTTCAGTGTTCTTTACATGCATTTTCTACACTGCTCATTTTACAAATGAGGAACCTGAGGCAGGAATCATTTAAAACTTACCAGGGTCACGTGCATAGTTAGTATCAGAGCTGGGATTCAAACTCAGGACTGTATGACTTCAGATCCTGCACTTTAACCCATGATGTAAAACGACCTCTTTCTTTTTTAACCAATAAACACTTGGCGAGAATTTATTCCCTAATTGACTTGTTACGATCTCAATATTAAAGAAAAAGGACAACTAGCTGGAATGATTCTGTCCCTCCAACCAACTTGACCACTCTTCCCTGACCTCTGCTCTAACTCTGGGAGAGAAAGGAAAGAACAGAGGGAGAGAAAGATTCATAGTCCCTGCAGGAAATGAGGAAGACAGAGAGATGGGGGGAAAAGAATGGGAGTGAGATCTAACAAGAGGCATGTGGAAATGATTTTCAACTGCTCAAAAGAAATAGGACACATTCAAGCCTCCCTAGGGAAGACGGGTGCACTGCTCCACCCTATTTTAAACCCCAGTTATTATAACACAGCATAATGTATGGAATGTTCTGGTAACCTCCTCAGAGTGGAAATCATCCATTTAACTTTAAACAGATAACATAGTAGGAGTAAGAATAAAATATACCAAACAAAGAAATTGGGAATTATATTTGGGATATAATCTCTACAGAAAAGTGAGACTTTAAAAGGCACCCAGGATATTGAAGTAAAGTCTATAAATTTAGAGCACTCTATTAAAATATATATATATAACTTCCCAGCAAACAGGATCCAAAGCCAGAACATAGTGTGATTTAGGCTTATTTTACCTGACCAAAATAGAGTATTCTTTTTTTTCTGAGTGACAGAAAAATAGAAATTTACTGTTTCCTTTTGTAACAGTCCAAGGTGAGTGTTCCAAGTTAGCAGGCAAATCTGCTCTATATTTTCACTGAAGGACCCAGATTCATTCTTCTATATCGTAACTCCAGCCCTAGACATCGATGTAGTCTGCATAAATCACAAATGTTGTCACAAATGGCAAGAATTCTTTTTCTATATGGCTGAGCAGTACTCCACTGTTGTGTGTGTGTGTGTGTGTGTGTGTGTGTGTGTGTATCATACCTTCTTTATCCATTCATCCATCTTTAGACACAAGTTGTTTCCACATCTTTGCTGTTGTAAACAATACTGCGATGAATGAATATTGGGGGTGCATATATCTTTTCAAATTAGTGTTTTTATTTTCTTTGGAGAAATACCCAGAAGTGGAATAGCTGGATCATATGGTAGCTATATTCTTAGTTTTTTGAGGAACCTCCATACAGTTTTCCATAGCGGCTGCATCGATTTACATTCCCACCAACAATGTATGAGGGTTCCCTTTTCTCCACCTACTCTTCAACACTTGTTATTTCTTGTCTTTTTGATAATAGCCATTCTAACAGGGTGGAGGTGATATCTCATTGTGCTTTTGATTTACATTTCCCTGATAATTAGTAATGTTGAGCATCTTTTCATGTGTCCGTTGGCCATCTGTATGTCTTCTTTGGAAAAATGTCAATTCAGGTCCTCTGCCCATTTTTTAATCAGGTTGCTTGCTTCTGTGCTGTTGAGTTGTGCAAAATAGAGTATTCTAACATACAAACACATACACACACACACATTACAAATGTGTTTTAATAATAGCACCACTGAGCCTTTTTTTTCTCTGCCCATATTTTTCTTTTCTTTTTTTTTATAATTGAAGTATAGTTGACTTACAATATTGTATTAGTTTCAGGTGTACAACATAGTAATTCAATATTTTTATAAAGTATACTTTACACTAAGTTATTGACTATATTCCCTGTGCTGTACATCCATGTAACATTCATTTTATAACTGGTTGTTTGTATCTCTTAGTGCCCATCCACCGATGAATGGCTAAAGAAGATGTGGCATATATACAAATGGAATACTACTCAACCATAAAAAAGAATGAAATCTTGTCATTTGTCACAACATGGATGGACCTGGAAGGTATTATACTTAGTGAGATAAGTGATAGAAGGACAAGTACTCTATGTTTCCACTTACATGTGGACTCTAAAAATTAAAAAAAAATTTTTTTTAAAGCAAAATAAATGAACAAATATAACAAAACAGAACCACTGAGCATTTTTTATATGTAATGTGTGGGTTATCATATTTAATTCCCACAAAAATCCCATCAGTCAGGGGTGAGTATTAATCTCAGTTCACATTTGTGGAAATTGAGGCCTGAAGAGTTGGACTGCAGATAGCAAAATCAGAACTTGAACTTAAAGCTGGTAACCAGAACATTCATCGGCATAAATTTAGGCTGACCTTTACATGGACTTTGTTTATAATATATAAACTCTTGCAATTAATGTTTATTTTTTAATTCATCTGCAGACAGAAGTATGCCTTCTTTTTTCTTTTCTTTTTTTATTGTGGGAAAATACATGTAACATAAAATTTACCATTGTAACCATTTTAAGTGTACACTTCTGTAGCATTAAATACAATCACATCATTTTACAACCATCACCATTATCCATCTCCAGAACTTTTTCACCTTCTCCAACTGAAACTCTGTACCCATTAAACAATAAATCCCCATTTCCATTCTTCCCATAGCCCCTAGTAACAACCATTCTACTTTCTATCTCTATGAACCTGAATAGTTACACATACAAGAACAATCATACGTTTGTCCTTTTGTTCCTGTCTTATCTCACTTAGCATAATGCTTCCAAGGTTCATCTAAGTTGTAGCATGTGTCAAATTTTCAACTGTATGTATATATCACATTTTGTTTATCCATTCATTTTTTTTATTGGAGTATAATTGTTCCACAATGTTGTGTTAGCTTCTGCTGTAAAATGAAGTGAATCAGCTATATGTATACCTATATCCCCTCCCTCTTGGACCTCCCTCCCACTCCCCCACTCAATCTCACCCATGTACGTCATCATAGAGCACTGAGCTGAGCTTCCTGTGCATCATAGCATGTTCCCACTAGCTATCTATTTTATGCATGATAGTGTATATATGTCAATCCTAATCTCCCAGTTCGTCCCACCCTCCCCTCCCCTCTGTGTTCACATGTCTGTTCTCTATGTCTACATTTCTATTCCTGCCCTGCAAATAGGTTCATCCGTACCATTTTTCTAGATTCCACATATATGCGTTAATATACGATATTTGTTTTTCTCTTTCTGGCTTACTTCACTCTGTGTGACATTCTCTAGGTCCATCCACATCTCTACAAATGATCCAGTTTTCCTCCTTTTTATGGCCGAGGAAT
This sequence comes from Eubalaena glacialis, assembly GCF_028564815.1. Classification (NCBI taxonomy): domain Eukaryota; kingdom Metazoa; phylum Chordata; class Mammalia; order Artiodactyla; family Balaenidae; genus Eubalaena; species Eubalaena glacialis. Next base: position 44,031,300 of record NC_083734.1, read on the forward strand.
ATTCCATTGTATATATATACCACATCATCTTTATCCATTCATCTGTCATTGGACATTTATGTTGTTTCCATGTCCTGGCTATTGTAAATAGTGCTGCAATGAGCATTGGGGTACATGTGTCCTTTTGAATTATGGTTTCTCTGGGTATATGCCCAGAGGTGGGATTGCTGGCTCATATGGTAGTTCTATTTTGAGCGTTTTAAGGAACCTCCATACTGTCCTCCATAGTGGCTGTATCAATTTACATTCCCACCAACAGTGCAAAAGTGTTCCCTTTTCTCCACACCCTCTCCGGCAATTAATGTTTGTAGATTTTGTTTATTTATTTATTTATTTATTTATGGCTGCGTTGGGTTTTCGTCGCTGCGTGTGGGCTTTTCTCTAGTTGTGGCGAGTGGGGGCTACTCTTCATTGTGGTGCACAGGCTTCTCATGGCAGTGGCTTCTCTTGTTGCGGAGCACAGGCTCTAGGCGTGCGGGCTTCAGTAGTTGTGGCTCATGGGCTCTAGAGTGTAGGCTCAGTGGTTGTGGCGCATGGGCTTAGTTGCTCTGCGCCATGTGGGATCTTCCCAGACCAGGGCTCGAACCCGTGTCCCCTGCCTTGGCAGGCAGATTCTCAACCACTGTGCCACCACAGAAGCCCCAGTTTGTAGATTTTTTTGATGGTGGCCATTATGACTGGTGTGAGGTGATACCTCATTGTAGTTTTGATTTGCATGTCTCTAATAATTAGTGATGCTGAGCATCTTTTCATGTGGCTCTTGGCCATCTGTATGTCTTCTTTGGTGAAATGTCTACTTAGGTCTTCTGCCCATTTTTTAATTGGGTTGTTTGTTTTATTGATATTGAGCTCCATGAGCTGTTTGTATACTTTGGAGATTAATTCTTTGTCCTTTGATTCGTTTGCAAATATTTTCTTCCATTCTGAGGGTTGTCTTTTCGGCTTGTTTATAGTTCCCTTTGCTGTGCAAAGCTTTTAAATTTCATTAGGTCCCATTTATTTATTTTTGTTTTAATTTTCAGTACTCTAGGAGGTGGGTCAAAAAAGATCTTGCTGTGGTTTTTGTCAAAGAGTGTTTTTCCTATGTTCTCCTCTAAGAGTTTTATACTGTCCAGTCTTACATTTAGGTCTTTAATCAATTTGGAGTTTATTTTTCTGTATGGTGTTTGATAGTGCTCTTATTTCATTCTTTTACATGTAGCTGTCCAGTTTTCCCAGCACCACTTATTGAAGAGGCTGTCTTTTCTCCACTGTATGCTCTTGCCTCCTTTGTCATAAATTAGGTGACCATATGTGCATGGGTTTATCTCTGGGCTTTCTATCCTGTACCATTGATCTATATTTCTGTTTTTGTGCCAGTACCATACTGTCTTGATTACTGTAGCTTTGTAGTATAGTTTGAAATTGGGGAGCCTGATTCCTCCAGCTCCATTTTTCTTTCTCAGTATTGCTTTGGTTATTCGGGGTCTTTGGTGTTTCCATACAAATTGTAAAATTTTTTGTTCTAATTCTGTGAAAAATGCCATTGGTAATTTGATAGGGATTGCATTGCATCTGTAGATTGCTTTGGGTAGTACAGTCATTTTCACAATATTGATTCTTCCAATCCAAGAACATGGTATATTTCTCCATCTGTTTATGTCATCTTTGATTTCTTTCATCAGTGTTTTATAGTTTTCTGAGTACAGGTCTTTTGCCTCCTTAGGTAGGTTTATTCCTAGGTATTTTATTCTTTTTGTTGTGATGGTGAATGGGATTGTTTCCTTAATTTCTCTTTCTGATTTTTCATTGTTAGTGTATAGGAATGCCAGAGATTTCTGTGCATTAATTTTGTATCTTGCAACCTTACCAGATTCACTGATTAGTTCTAGTAGTTTTCTGGTGGCATCTTTCTTTTTTTTTTTCTGGTGGCATCTTTAGAATTTTCTATGTATAGTATCATATCATCTGCAAACAGTGACAGCTTTACTTCTTTTCCAATTTGTATTCCTTTTATTTCTTTTTCTTCTCTGATTGCCATGGCTAGAACTTCCAAAAGTATGTTGAATAAGAGTGGCAAGGGTGGATATCCTTGTCGTTTCCTGATCTTAGTGGAAATGCTTTCAGTTTTTCACAATTAAGAGTGATATTTCCTGTGGGTTTCTCATATATGGCCTTTATTATGTTGAGGTTGGTTCCCTCTATGCCCATTTTCTGGAGAGTTTTTAACATAAATTGGTGTTGAATTTTGTCAAAAGCTTTTTCTGCATCTATTGAGATGATCATATGGTTTTTATTCCTTAATTTGTTAACATGGTGTATCACATTGATTGATTTGCATATATTGAAGAATCCTTGCATTCCTGGGATAATTTGCACTTGATCATGGTGTATGATCCTTTTAATATGTTGTTGGATGCTGTTTGCTATATTTTGTTAAGGATTTTTGCATCTATGTTCATCAATGATATTGGCCTGTGATTTTCTTTTTTGTGATATCTTTGTTCGGTTTTGGTATCAGGGTGATGGTGGCCTTGTAGAACGAATTTTGGAATGTTTCTCCAGCTGCAATTTTTTGGAAGAGCTTGAGAAGGATAGGTGTTAGTTCTTCTCTAAATGTTTGATAGAATTCTTCTGTGAAGCCATCTGGTCCTGGACTTTTGTTTGTTGGAAGATTTTTAATTACAGTTTCAATTTCGTTACTTGTGATAGTTCTGTTTATATTTTCTAATTCTTCCTGGTTCAGTCTTGGAAAATTGTACCTTTCTAAGAATTTGTCCATTTCTTCGTGGTTGTCCATTTTATTGGCATATAGTTGTTTGTAGTAGTCTCTTATAATCCTTTGTATTTCTGCGGTGTCAGTTGTGATTTCTCCTTTTTCATTTCTAATTTTATTGATTTGTGTTCTTTCCTTTTTTTTCTTGATGACTCTGAATAAAGGTTTATCCATTTTTGTTTATCTTCTCAAAGAATCAACTTTTAGTTTTATTGAGCTTTGTTATCATTTTGTTTCTATTTCATTTATTTCTGCTCTGATCTTTATGAGTTCTTTCCTTCTACTGACTTTGGGTTTTCTTTGTTCTTCTTTTTCTAGTTGGTTTAGGTGTAAGGTTAGATTGTTTATTTGAAATTTTTCTTATTTCTTGAGGTGAGATTGAATTGCTATAAGCTTCCTTCTTAGAATTGCTTTTGCTGCGTCCCATAGGTTTTGGGTCATTGTCATTTGTTTCTATGTTTGTTTTTAAAATTTTCTCTTTGATTTCTTCAGTGATCTCTTGGTTATTTGGTAATGCACTATTTAGCCTCCATGTATTTGTGGTTTTTACAGGGTTTTTTTCCTGTAATTGCTTTCTTATCTCATGGCGCTGTGGTCAGAAAAGATGCTTGATAAGATTTCAATTTTCTTAAACTTTCTGAGGCTTGATTTGTGACCCGAGATGTGATCTATCTTGGAGGATGTTCTGTGTGCACTTGAGAAGAAAGTGTATTCTTCCACTTTTGGGTGGAATGTCTTTAAATATCAATTAATTCTATCTGGTCTATTGTGTCATTTAAAGCTTGTGTTTCCTTATTTATTTTCTGTTTGGAAGATCTGTCCATTGGTGTAAGTGGGGTGTTAAAGTCCCTTACTATTATTGTGTTACTGTTGATTTCCCATTTTGTGGTTCTCAGCATTTGCCTTATGTATTGAGGTGCTCCTATGTTGGGTGTGTATGTTTATAATTGTTATACCTTCTTCTTGAATTGATCCTTTGATCATTATGTAGTGTCCTTCCTTATCTCTTGTAACAGTCTTTATGTTAAAGTCTATTTTATCTGATATGAGTATTGCTACTCCAGCTTTCTTTTGCTTTCCATTTACATGGAATATCTTTTTCCATCCCTTCACTTTCAGTCTGTATGTGTCCCTAGGTCTGAAGTGGGTCTCTTGTACACAACATATATATGGGTCTTGTTTTTGTATCCATTCAGCCAGTCTGTGTCTTTTGGTTGGAGCACTTAATCCATTTACGTTCAAGGTTATTATCGATATGTACGTTCTTATTATCATTTTCTTAATTGTTTTGGGTTTGTTTTTGTCGGTCTTTTTCTTCTCTTGTGTTTCCTGCCTAGAGAAGTTCCTTTAGCATGTGTTGTAAAGCTGGTTTTGTGGTACTGAATTCCCTTAGCTTTTGCTTGTCTGAAAAGCTCTTGATTTCTCCATCGAATTGAATGAGATCCTTGCTGGGTAGAGTAATCTTGGTTGTAGGTTTTTCTCTTTCATCACTTTAAGTATATCCTGCCACTTCCTTCTGGCCTGCAGAGTTTCTGCTGAAAAATCAGCTGATAACCTTATGGGGATTCCTCTGTATGTTATCTTTTGCTTTTCCCATGATGCTTTTAATATTTTTCTTTGAATTTAATTTTTGTTAGTTTGATTAATATGTGTCTTGGTGTATTTCTCCTAGGGTTTATCCAGTATGGAACTCTGTGCTTCCTGGACTTGGGTTGCTATTTCCTTTCCCATGTAGGGAAGTTTTCCACTATAATCTCTTCGAATATTTTCTCAGACCCTTTCTTTCTATATTGGGATTTTTATCTAGCCCTTGTGACCTCCTGACAACTTTATTGGTCTCCTCTCTCCAAACTTGTGGAGTCATGGCTGCAGGGTCGACAGGGAGTGTTCCAATTATCACCATCCTTTGCCCTCATCTGCACACTGTAGTTTACAGATTACAAGGCTCATGTGTGTACCTTATATACTGATTACACAGTTCATGTATGTACAGTAACTCATTCACTCCCCACAACAGCCCTATTAATTACAAGGCAGGTTATTATTAGTCCCATTTTAATGATAGGAAAACTGAGAGTAGAGAGCTTAAGATTGCCTAGTGCTATTAACCTAATAGCAGAGCAGAGACTTAACCCCCAGCCCAAAGTCCTTTCCACTAATCCCCACTATAACAAAGATATAGAAAAGGTACAGTATCATCAGGACTTTTTTAAAGGCCAAGGAGAGGTCCTTGAAACTAGAAGCATAGAAAAAGCGATCCTCTGTAACCAAAAAAAGGAAAGAATAGGGAAAGAAAAAATTTAATTTTCCCCAAAGAAAAGTCAAAACATGACATGTATTAATAAGCAAAAAAATAGGTAAGGAGAACATCATCAAAAAGTATAGAAAGGAGCTACCTAAAATAAATCTTCAAAGATACTGTAAATGCACATAAAGTCACTGTAAACCCACAGCTGAAATATGAAGCCAGTGGTTATGTGGGCGCTGGGCTGCATGGCATCTCTGCCACTGACTCACTGGACAGTCAGGTCTTTCTCCTTTCACTGCTTTAATTCTTTCATCTATAAAGAGTCCATTTTAGTAGTTACCTGTCCATGAAACCAGTTAAGAGCCTTGAACAAAAAAATACCTTAGCAAAATATATGATTACTTCCTATCTAAAAGTGTACTGATTAGAATATAACCAAGCATGTACAGTTTAAGATAGCAATAAACATTGTTTAATATATAATCCTGTAGAATAGATGAATACAGCATATACATACCATGGATGCCATAAGAATCAGTAATAAGTTGAATTTTACTGCAATGTCTTCTTCTTCAGGGCAGAAAACTAATTAATGCTGTGCTACTCCTCCAATATCTCTGCATATTTCTCTAAATCATTCTTCTACAAAAAATAATTAATAAACTACCATTTTCTCTCTTCTGCACAGGTGTAATAGCCTCCCAGCTGATCCTCACACATTTGCTCTCATCCATTCTATACAAAGCAGACAGGTTATCTTTTTAAAACACAAATATGACCACTGCATGGCACTCCCCTGAGTAAAATCTTTCTGTGGTTTTCCATGACTCTCATGCTGAAGATCAAAATACTTAGCAGAGTTGAAAAATCCCAGGACAACCTAGCACCTGTGTGCATTGCCAGCTCATCTCATCCTACTTTCTCCCTTGCTCTCTATGCTCCAATCATCTAGATTAAGTATTCAATAAATATTTGTCCAATGAGTGGATGAATGAATAAAAAAACAAACAAAACATTAAGGTTTTTTTTTTAATAGGAACAGTATTTTGGTGAACCAAACACAATAAATGCTTGAATTTCAGGCACCAACAAATGCCAAACAGGGAAGAATCCTGGTGTTCAAGGACTTTCCCACAGTCCTCCATACACTCACCTTGCCACAATATGAACCACACTGGGTTAAAGGTAAGAGTTACCCAAACAAGATTTCAACAAATAATCCCAAAATTTGTATGGAAACACAAAAGACCCAGAATAGCCAAAGCAATCTTGAGAAAGAAGAACAAAGCAGGAGGTATCCCATCCCTTGACTTCAAATTACACTACAAAGCTATAGAAATCAAAACAGCATGGTTCTGGCACAAAAGCAGACACATAGATCAATGGAACAAGATAGAGAGCCCAGAAATAAACCCATGCACTTATGGTCAATTAATCTACCACAAAGGAGGCAAGAATATGCCATAGGGAAAAAGTCTCTTCAATAAGCCGTGTTGAGAAAACTGGACAACTACTTGTAAAACAATGGAACTAGAACACTTTCTCACACCATATACAAAAATAAACTCAAAATGGATTACAGACTTAAATGTAAGACCTGAAAACTCCTAGAAGAAAACATAGGCAGTACTCTGACACTGGTCTAAGCAATATTTTTTTTTAAATCTGTCTCCTCAGGCAAGGGCAACAAAAGCAAAAATAAACAAATGGTACTACATTAAACTAAAAAGCTTTTGCACTGTGAAGGAAACCATCACAAAACAAACAGTCAACTTACTGAATGGGAGAAGATATTTGCAAATGATATGTACGATATAAGGGGTTAATATCCAAAATATATAAAGAATGCATACAACTCAACATCAAAAAACAAACAATCCAGTTAAATGGACAGAGGACCTGAATAGGCATTTCTCCAAAGAAGACATACAGATGATCAACAGACAAATGAAAAGATGTTCAACATCACTAATCAACAGGGAAATACAAATCAAAACCACAATGAGGTATCACCTCACACCTTTCATATGGCTATTATCAAAAAGACAAGAAATAACAAGTGTTGGAGAGGATGTAGAGAAAAGGGCACCCTCATGCTCTGTTTGTGAGAATGTAAATTGGTGCAGCCACTATGGAAAGCAGTGTGGAATTTCCTCAAAAAATTAAAAATAGAACCACCATATGATCTAGCAATTCCACTCCTGGGTAGAATCCAAAGAAAACAAAAACACTAATTTGAAAAGATATATGCACCACATGTTCATTCATTGCAGAATTATTTATAATAGGCAAGATATGTAAGCAACTTAAATGCCCATCACAGATGAATGGATAAAGAAGATGTACCATATATATGCAATGGAATATTACTCAGCCATAAAAAAAGAAATATTGCTCTTTGCCACAACATGGATGGACCCAGAGGGTATTATGCTAAGTGAAAGAAGTCAGACGGAGAAAGACAAACACTGTATATTTTCACTTATATGTGGAATCTTGAAAAACAAACAAATATAACAAAACAGAAACAAACTCATAGATACAGAGAACAAACTGGTGGTTGCCAGAGGGGAGGGGAATCAAAGGATGGGCAAAGTATGTGAAGGAGAATAAGAGGCACAAACTACAGATTATCCATCTTCAGCCAAGAGAATAAAATTCTTGGAAAATCTTTCAAGTGGCATCTATAATGCTCTTTCCGTGTTAAATACTATAGTTTGTCACAATTAAAGTTATTTTTTTAAAAAATAAGTCATGGGGATGTAATGTAAAGCACAGGGAACATAGTCAATAATATTGTAGTAACTTTGTGTGGTGCATAATCTATAAAAATATCAAATCTCTATGTTGTACACCTGAAACTAACATAATATTATACGTCAGCCACACCTCAATTTAACAAAATAAGATTTCAGCAAATTGCATGAGATGATGTCTCAGCAAACCAACACCACAGTTATTCAAAATGTCTCCTGAAATGGCAAAAGAAAGTCACACCCAATAGGCACTAAAGCTAAATTGTGGGTTAATTCAAGGATTATCAGTGACAACAGCCTTTGTACAAGGGATTTATTTGATTACCTATTATGTTCTTCGGATTAAGATGATAATAAGGAGAAAAAAAGAAGAGTGAAATCATTTCAGTCTTGCACTAGCACTCCCCACCCACCAGTGAGGATCTGCCTTCCTTCCGCAGGCTTAAATGAACAAAATCACCCCAACAGGCTTGGTGACATGCCAAAGGTAGCACAAAAGGACTGAAGGATCTTTCTAAAGTCAGGTTTGAACCAGATTGTCCTGGCACTCCTTTCAAAGAAGTTATCTGGCTAGCATATCGTTTACCTTCTCTGATAGGTTTGGTGTCAGCTGGAAAAGGAAGTTAGAAAAGGGGTAGAGATTGGCCTCCTTTTTTGAAGGTGATGGTGGGGTGAAGGCAGATGATAAATATGGTTCATTTCAAAGTCCAATAGTATGTTCCTATAAAGCATAAAAATCCTAAACGTCTTATTGCTACTAGAGACCAACAGAAAGAAGGAACCTTTAAAGTTTTATATCATTGGATCCTAACTTTTTCTATGTATACACTCCTTTGAAAAGTTAATGGAAGTTATAATCTCCCCTCAGAAGAGTAAACATATGACCATGCAGAGAGAATTCTGCATATTGTTTAAGAGATTTTACTAACTTCCTGAAGTCTATCCACTGAATTCCAAGTTAAAAATCTCAGCTTAACTTGAAGCATTGTCATGTTTTCAGTTGGGAAATCTTCCCAATGGATACGGAAGCTACAAGAGCTTAAGCATCCATGGTCAAGTAAGGTCGATATAAGACATTTTGTTACAAGTGATAGGAAGTACACAATACTCCTTATGAAGTATTCTTGCCAAAAATGCCAAACCTGAATCTAATAAAGCCATTAGATCTAACTACCACCTTACAAGAAAAACAGGGGCCAGAGGAAACATGTAAAAAAATACCACAGGGATGCAGTCAGAAAAATCCAGATTTTGGGAAATTCTACAGATATGTCTTCCCTTCCATCCATTCTTTCTGACTCTATTACCTGGGACCCTTGCTCCTTTCTGACCACGAGGGTCCCTTAAGTATTCACTCTGTTGCAGAGCTTATATTTTTTAACTACACCTGCCACCTGTCATCTTTCTTTTTCCTCTCAGTTCTATCTGCCTATTGTACAAAATCCACTGCTTTATATTCTTCCCAAGACCAAGGTTAAGAAACATTTATGGAGGGCCTGCCACAGCCCTCTATAAACTGGAAGTATTGAGAAATTAAAGATGAGTCATCCATAGCCTGGACCTTTAACCTTCTGTACAATTAAGTGCTGGGATAATGAGGCAGGTGCTTGATGTACAGCATGTGCAGCAAACATGTCTTTCACTTTTTATGGGATCCAAATTGCTCAGAAATATACTAATACCGATTAGGACCTGGATAAATACTTACTCAGATTTCTGTCAATACGGATCTTATTTAATTGAAATCTGCTTTCTCTTTCTTTACTCTGATATCTTCTCTTCTTCAAATTTCCTAACTCATCTCTTCTTTTTTTTTTTAATTATTAATTTATTTATTTATTTATTTTTGGCTGTGTTGGGTCTTCGTTTCTGTGCGAGGGCTTTCTCTAGTTGCGGCAAGCAGGGGCCACTCTTCATCGCGGTGTGCGGGCCTCTCACTATCATGGCCTCTCTTGTTGCGGAGCACGGGCTCCAGACGCACAGGCTCAGTAGTTGTGGCCCACGGGCCTAGTTGCTCCGCGGCATGTGGGATCTTCCCAGACCAGGGCTCGAACCCGTGTCCCCTGCATTAGCAGGCAGATTCTCAACCACTGCACCACCAGGGAAGCGCCCTAACTCTTCTCTTAAGGCCCCTGATATTATTCATTTGTGGTCACTTACAAGGTTCTGTTCACCTCAGCTTCCTTATCTAATTCTCTCCTGCTTTTAAATATCAAATTAAGAAGGGTATATTTAAAATAGATAACCAACAAGGACCTACTATATAGCACAGGGAACTCTGTTCAATACTCTGTAATAACCTAAATGGGAAAAGAATTTGAAAAAGAACAGATACATGTATATGTATAACTGAATCACTTTGCTGTACGCCTGAAACTAACACATTGTTAATCAACTATATTCCAATATAAAATAAAAATTTAAAAAAAGAAGGGTTTCCAACATAGTTGTCTCATTACCTACCATTTGAGAAAATTTCCCTCTATGATCTTAAAACTCTTTTTGCCTGTATGTGTTTTTTATTATTTTTCCTCGTTTGTCAGTCAATATAGACATATATTTGGAAGCAACTTTAAGTTGGCTTGCCTTCCCCTCCTAGTCTGAAATACCACATTGAATACTTCTTAATTTAAACCTTCTAGCTGTCAGCACCTTTTTCCAGGAAAAATCAAAATACAAGAAAATTTTATTTTTATTTGGCCACAGTTTGGTAAATTTAGGCACTTACAGAATGTCTGCCCTGGCGTCACTGCAGAAGCTGTGTTTTATTTCTATAAATGTCTAATCTTTCTATGCAACCCTCTAAATCATAGGATAATGACATAACAATTTTGCCTGAAGATCTACTACTCATCTGTTCTGAAATGTCATGCATAGTAAAAATCTATTTGGGGATTGTTTTGACCACTCTTCTCTCACTATAAAGAAGAGGGTGACTATGGAATGCTTCATTGATGAACAGCTGTCTTTGAAAGGCACAAACACACCGTGCTTCTAGTTAATGACAGCTAACTGTTGACAGGGCTCTCTTCTGATCCCTGATACACCCACATGCAACCCCATTCATCCACTTACCACCTACCTCTCCTGCAAAATACCCATTCCCTTTTAATGACGACATCTCAGGTTATCAGAAAGATGAACCTAACGTGAAAATTACAAATCTTTTACCTGGAAAGTCATGCAAAGAAGAATAATTTAAATGCTGAACAATTTGAACTCCATAGAAATACCATCCCCCCAAAATTCATGAAACCCTATCACAGGTGAAATGCTTAGTGACCAAAAGGATGGACATCTATTGAGAGTGCAACTGAGCCTTTATCCCTTGAGTTCTTTAAAAATCGTTAAAAAATAAGCTCAGCAATTTGCAGTCAACCTACCTAAAAGCAGAGAACTACACCAAATGACTGGTTGTTGGCTCTTCCCAGTTCTGTGATTCCACAATGACCCATTGGCACTTAGGTGTCATTTTACTCTCCTTAAAAATTGTAAAATTAAAAAAATAGGATGAAAGTTTTTAAATCCTATAGAAAATCTGTAACTAAAGTGAATTCATTTTAGTTTCTTATTTATCAACTAAAGTTCTTAAATTAACCTAATTCTTCTAAAATAGAATAAACTGTATGAGGTCATTTTTCTAAAATTATTCTAGCTGTTCATATGTCTACCAATATATACAGATGGAGAGTATCTGAAATAATGTTCACCAAATTTTACCAATGGCTGTCTGTGTGGTGAAATTAGAAAGTTTTCAAAAATCTTTTTTCTTATACTTTCATACATTACTTGAATTTTTTAACAACAAGTGTGTGTCATTTTTACAAACAAACAAAACCCCACTATTTCTTCTAAAGTCCATTGGAACCCCACGCACTGGGAGTTACCAGGAAAATCACTGTATTATGCTCCTAGAAGAGATGACTTCTCCCAAGTCCTCTCAAAACGCACCACCAGTTTTTTCCTTTCCCTGGTCCTGCTCCAATGCTAGAAATATTTCACTCAAGGTTAACTCTTATAAACCAAACTCCCACACACTGATGTAAAATGGCTCATGGGCAAAATTTAAGGAGCTGAGAAGTCACTGCCACTCAGACACACCTGAAATGAGCAGGGAACGATCGATTTCATCGCAGATGCTCGTGAGGGAGTTTAGGCAAACGGAGCGCAGCCTGGCCCTTTCATGTCCTACAGATGGATGTGAAGCTGGGTCCGTGTGAACACAAACCTGAGCCAACCTTAACCCTGAGTCAAACAAACGATCGGGAACCATCTGCGTCCATCAGAACATGGCCACCACATGTCGAAACAAGTCTCTGTGTTTCCCTCATTTGCTCTATGTTCTTCATGTCTCCCTTCTGTCTTTCACATTGAGAGATGTAAGTGGCTGTAGAACACTTGAAAACAGCACTCCCTCAAGTCTTGACTGAATTTTTGCATCTTTCACACAGTGAGATGAGGAAAGTCCAGAGGACTTTTGCAAGGTTTTGTTGCTAGGGCGGACAAGCAGAGCTGGTGTGCTTTAGTTGATTTTATTTGTAATTAGGAATGATTTTGCCTTTGTGGCTGGCTGGTTCCCCCTTGGAGGGGCTTTTTCCTACTCTCTGGTTTTACAACTCACACTCCTAAAAGAGGCAGGAGGTGATGGCATCAGAGGCCTGAGTTAAAATCCTGACTCTAAAAAAGTTCGTTATTGAGTTAATACACACGTTTATTAAATGCCTATGAGAAGCCAGACTTTGGTGCTTTAAAGATAGAAGACATTATCCTTGTTTTCAAGAAGCCTGCAGTCCCCAAGGAGTGTAACAAATGCAGTATAATGTAGTGAGTGAAAGAATGGGGGTGGATTTAGCTCCCAGAGGTGGCTGGACCTCGCTGGGGACTCCCAGCTTCCACTGTGGGGCTCCCAAGCTTCTGCTCTGGGGTGGGGATACTGTCTGCCCCCTGGAGCATCTTGGGATCTAGAAAAGGCAGTTTCCTCAAAGAAGGGGCATCCAACTCATGCAAGAAGATTCAGAAAACGATTGCTGAAATCAGTAACCCTTGAACTACGTCTGGAAGGCAGGGGAGCAGGCCTAGGCTGCACAAGCAGTGGCTTTCCAAGCAGTGGAAACAGCACAGACCAAGTCCGTAACAACTGCAAATTCCCTTGTTGATTTACATTACACATGCAAATCAGCTCCCCATCATTCACCTCCATGAGCCCCTGATCTGTAAAATGGGAAAAATAACTCTTGCCGGGCTACATCAAGAGTTGTTGTGTGGATTAAATAAAGACTATCAAAGGGCTATGTAAACTGGGAAGTCCCATTAACACCATTACGAAAGAGAAGTGTGGTACAGGACTCCATCAAGATTCGACTCAACGATTACAATGTTATGTGGCAGAAAGAGCCCTGCCCTGGCTTTGCCACTAACCCACGATCTGTCCTCCATGCCCCCCCCCGCCCCACAGGGCTGAGTTTTCCTCATCTGTAAAATTAGTGGCTTGGACCAAGGAACACCAAAGTCCCTTCAAGATGCTGCCATTTTATTCCTAAGTCCCCATAAAATCTAGTTGCCAGTAAGCAGCACATGGCTCCCTGCCCCCCAGACTATTTCTTTTCTCATTCCTAACCTTTCCCTTGGCAGCCAAAGCATAAGATTCATCAAGCATGTTAGACAACCCATGGCACATTTCCTGTTTTCCTCTGTTCCCTCTGCAGGTCACAGACACAGAACCCAGCCTTTCCAGGACTCAGCCAGGACAGGGCTGCCGGCCGCTTAACGAAGGCTGCATGCCTCCCAGGGGCTGAGGAAAGTCCTGGGCACAGGCTGGGGTTGTTTGCTGGGACGAAAGGCAACCTGGAAGTGGAAGGCTCAGTCATTCATTAATTAATTACAATTGCGGGTTTGTTCTCAAGAATGATTCCTTTGAAATTTCTTTTCATCCAACACTGACTGCGACAGAGGCATCGGATATCCAGAACGGTCTCCAGTTCCTCCGCGCGAGTATTTTTATTCCAGGACCTGAGATTCTGTTCTGATCTGTCTCTTCCCTTGTGAGTCCCTTCCACCCTCGCTTCAGAGCTGGGGTGTGTTTATCTGGGGGTTGGGGTGGGGAGGGTGTCTGTCTGTGTGTTTAATGTCTACTTTTTGGAAGGAAATCTGTGCTACCCCAAATAAGCTTTCTGTGGACTTTAATCAGACTTTTTCAGATAAATGGACAATGGAAAAAACCCATGGAAAGATTAGAAAGACCTCTGAGACGAATACCCACCTAAGGTCGTGGGCCACACCTGCGGGTTACAGCTGGAAGGGAGAAGCAAGCTGGTATATCGATGCGGCTGTAAACAACAATACCGTGTGTGAAGGCCCAGGGGCGCTTCGGGATTGACCAAGAGGAAACACGTGTTGCACAATTATAGGATCTTGTTGGTACAGTTGTCAGAGAAGGGAACTCCCACAGCAAAGGGCATAAAACCACCCGGGGCAGTCTGCGGTGGCTCGGTTTTGCGGTGCCAGGGAGTGGACCAGAGCCCAGCCCTGCCCCAGACACAGATGGGACCATGAACTCCAGCCACAGCTTCAGCCAGACCCCCTCAGGCTCCCTCTATGGCACAGGAAGCAGCTGGGGCCAGTCAGGGAGGTTTCCCTGGGCTCCCAGCGTCCACAGTGGCGCAGGGGGTGTCTGCATCTCGCTTTCCTTCTCCTCGCCCAGATGTCCACCCACTGGGGGGTCTTGGGGGTCTGGAAGAGGCAGCTCCCTCCTAGGCGGAAATGGGAAGGCAATGATGCAGAACCTCAATGACCGCCTGGCCTCCTACCTGGACAAGGTGCGTGCCCTGGAGGAGGCCAACGTGAAGCTCGAAAGTTGCATCCTGAAGTGGCATCAGCAGAGAGATCCGGGCAGTGAGCAAGATTACTCCCAATATGAGGAAAACATCAGCTGCCTGCAGAAGCAGGTAAGATCCTGGGTGACCCTGGAACTCGAGAGGGGGCTGCATTTCCAGGGGACCAGGGGAGGAGAAATCAGTAGAAAAGACAATTCCAGGAAAATGGCAAAAGAGCTTCAAGTTATTCTGAACAAAGGTATTCAAGGATATTTTCTTATCATACCTTAAATTTGGACTTGGGAAAGTCTGTTTTGTATATTTAATCTTCTGTACATGAACTATATAGAAAAATGGAAAGCAACCAGGTGCTATCCAGTATCACTTAAGATCCGACGATGTAATCATAATGATCAGGGCTGGTCCTCTTTCCGCATGCTCAGGGCACAAGGCACAAGAGAGCATTTACTTTCTCATTACATCGGTTCTGCTCCGCCTCAAAGTCCTGGCGGCCATGTGATCGTCCATCGAAGAAAGGCTGAGCCGTACTATTTTGGAGATCACACCTAAAAGCTGTCACTCCACTAGCAGATACATCTTTGTGATATCCCTGGATATTTCCTCTTGGGGACTGCCAGAAGTTCTGAATTCTAGCCACTCACAGTTCTGAAAATGGCATATTGCTAGAAAAAAAATAATAAAATGAGCATGATTTTTAGAATCTCAGAGTTAGGATGGATTATGAAGACTTCTTCAAAAAATAAATAACTTTTCAACCAAACATTTAAAAAGCTAACCTTATACCTTCTGGGATGTCTCATAATATCGGCTAGAAGTAGAGGGAATCCAGTCATCTCCTAGGTTATATTTTAAAGCTATATAAATTCCCTCTTATGTAAAGTGATCCCAGAAAATTTCCTGTAAGATCATGATTTAACCTATCCTAGAAAGAGACCCCTTCCTGGGCCTTTCATGACTCATGAAATGTTCTGCATAGATACAGCACTCTCCTGCCCCCACTTTAGGGATGTTAAGTGTTACTCCAAAAGTCTATAAGAAAATGATTTTGGGAATTCCCTGGCAGTCCAGTGGTTAGGACTTGGCCCTTTCACTACCCAGGGCCCGGGTTCAATCCCTGGTTGGGGAACTAAGATCCTGCAAGCTGCACAGCTTGGCCAAAAATAAAACAAAGAAAATGATTTCAAAAATTAATCTATTCCTTTTGAAACACAGAGTTGGACATAGTCATGCAAATATTAGGATATAGAATGGCTCTCAATAGTACTATATTTGGCTTGTTGGTTTACAGTCAAAAGTTCTATTTTCCTCTCCCTGGTAGGAGATTACACACCCTGGAGCAATGATGCTGCACTAATACACCAACTAGATTCCTTTAAAAGAATGAACTCAGGGCCTTGGGGAGAATCCCGCTCATTAATTACAACATACAATGCAAAACCTATGCCTCATATATTATTTCTCAAGCCATCCTTATTCAGTAATTACTGTGAAGGATGTCTCAGAAATAGTGATTGTATCATAATATTGTATCAGGTAACCCAACAAGTAGGAAATAGTTTCAGTTTTTAAATGTGTTCTATATCAACTCATGTACTATGAGAATGCTACCTGGGGGAATCAGACTCTTGATGTGGGTTTTGCCATGGATAAATTATCTTTTTAAAAATATTTATTTATTTATTTATTCATTCATTCATTTTGGCTGCACCCGGTCTTAGTTGCAGCACGAGGGATCTTCATTCCGGCATGCGGACTCTTAGTTGCGGCCTGCATGGGGGATCTAGTTCCCCAACCAAGGATAGAACCCGGGCCCCCTGCATTGGGAGCATGAAGTCTTACCCACTGGACCACCAGGGAAGTCCCACACACTGTTTCGCACCTTTATTATTATTTTTTAATAAACTTTTCATGTGGAGTAATTTTAGATTTACATGGTACAGAAACTTTCCATAAATCTCTCACCCAGCTCCCCATATCATTAAAATCTTCCATCACCATGGCACATTTGTCACAACTGAGGAAGCAACATTGGTACATTTCTGTGAACTAAATTCACCTTTGTCTCAAACTTAATATATCTTGGAGATTTTCCTGTATCAGTACATAGGAACTGATGTTCTTTTTTTATATTGAAATATAGTTGATTTACAATGTTGTGTTATTTCTGCTGTACAGCAAAATAAAGCAGTTAAACATATATATACATTCTTCTCCATTATGGTTCATCACAGAATATTGGATACAGTTCCCTGTGCTATACAGTAGGACCTTGTTATTTATCCCTTCTATATGGAAGTGATGTTCTTAATGATTACTCCATTGTCTTCCAGTTAGAAGTCTATTATACATAAGGTACTTAATTGGTCCCTTGTTACTGGAAAACTATGGTGTTTCCAACACAGGTGGTATTTTTTATTTTCTGATTCTATGGTGTGTACAGTGCATAGTTTCTCTGGATGTCAAGCAAAACCTCAGTGCATAACTGAGGCTAACTGCAGGGGTCGCCAGGCCATTTTGGATGGAGCTACTTTTCATCTCCCATGAGCTTAGATCATGCAAAGACTATAGAGCCTGGAGGGAAAAGCATTGGTAAGAAATCCCTAAGCAGCACTGTAGAGGGAAGACAAGGAAATACCTACAGAATCCCTTTTTAGAGCAAAAGAAGTAGTCATAATACCATTTGGAATCCACCAAGGGGAGCAAGAAGTTGGGCAGGGGCAGCCAGCTTGGCTATCTCCCACCAAGAACAGCAACATGTGGAGGGTGCATCTCAACGTATAAAACCTAGGATTTATCCAATGCAGACATTGGCTCTAGTCATAAAACGTTTAAAAAAGAAAATTAAATATTTTCCATTTTTCTGAACTAATTTAGTTTCAACTGATTTTTCAGAGAGTCTACAGCATGCCGAGAAATGATAAGTATTTTACAACAGTATTTTATTTAATCTCTTTGAGTCTAATTCTCATAACTCTTTGGTGAAGCGGCTAATGTTATTATTGCCATTTTATGGATGAAGAAACTGAGAATGGGCCAAGCTCACCTAGTGGGTGGGTGCTGGAGAATGACCCCAGGCCCTGCTCTGGGAGTTTCATACCCAGTGTACTGAACACCTCTAAATCCTGCTGTTGTGTATTCATGACACCAAATTCCTAGTAATCAGTGGAGCTTTGAACAGGACCAGATTTTTAAAAGGCGTCTTTGTGTTGAGGTATAACTTTGTCTTAAGAAAATCCTTTCTAAATAAAGGAATTATCTGTATAAATACAATGGGAATGTCACAGGATTCTCTGGCTCCAAGTAAGTTACAGAAGTTTGGAGCTAGGACCTCTAAGGTCACCTGCTTCTAGTACAAACTCCTTATTTAACAGATGATGAAATGGAAGTTCAGGGAGTTGGGTGACTGGCCCAAGTTCACGCCGATGGTCAGTAAGTGGAAGTAAAAGGAAAATCTCCTGGTTCCTGATTCAGCACGATACTTGGTACAAAAGCAGTATTATACTTTTGCTATTGAGATATCTTCCATCCAATTTTCCCCAAGACAGTGACATACATCAAATGTGCATTTCATATATTATTTCTCTGATATGTGTATTTCTCTGATTACAACTACCTAGAAGTATTTACAAATCATATGTTTATATAAAGAATTACTCAGGTAGACACTTCCAACAATAATTTTCTTTTTAAAGTAAAAAAAATAGAAACATCTAGTGAAAGTCTTTACCTGGAGGCAGCTTAACACAGTTAAAGTTTTAACACAGTTAAAGTTTATTAAGCTACTTCATTTGATGATAAAGAATTATTTCCATTAATATTTTTTAATTTTACTTTTTTTAGTTTATTTATAATTGAAGTATAGTTGATTTAAAATATTTCAGGTGTACAGCACAGTGATTCAGTTATACACGTATATATAATCTTTTTCAGATTCTTTTCTGTTATAGGTTATTATAAGAAATTGAATACAGTCCCCTGTGCTATACAGTAGATCCTTGTTGTTTATTTATTTAATATATAGTAGTGTGTGTCTGTTAATCCCAACTTCCCAATTTATCCCTCCTCCTGTTCAGTTAATATTTTGATAGCTACAATTGGGGCATTCTCATCATGGAATAATTTAAATGCATACACACACCTACAAGTTATGTGTATGGCTATGGTCATTTAGGGCAAAAAATAATTAGGGTATGTGACGACTATTATGAAATACATTTAAAATTAGTTTAAACGTACTATAAAAGACATTTAAAGTTAGTCTGACAAACTAATATCAGGGATACTTTGTATCAGTGACACTTTGCTCAGATCATGTTTCACTGATCAGAAACATGAATGCTATCACAAGGGAGAATTACATTCATCTAAAATAATTATTGCACTTTAGGAGAACCAATTAATATTCAGAATAGAAAGTCAGAACCTAAACTTCTTTTAACACCTTCAGACGTGGATGAGCTTAAGCAAAACAGCAACGAGTGCATCGTACTAGAAAGTTAAAAAGCATTTTCCACCATTACTCTCCTTCCCCCGCCTATATCATTCTTGGAGCAGTTGCATCGATCCTGTCAAAAGTCAGAGTAAAAAAAAGACAGTGAATGTGACTGCAGACCATATCCTTACTATAAAATCATTCGTGTGCTTTGCTCAGTAAATATTTATTGATTTGACTACTCATTATTCCACTGGTAGAAAAAGAGGTCATCTCTGCTGACAAGTCAGATTCCCAGGAACTGGGCATAAACGCAGCTCTCCTGTGTGCTTGTATACAACTGAAATGACTCTTGGTGTGTGTTTTACAGATAGTAGATGGCAAGATGACCAACGCTCAGATAACCCTTCTCATTGGCAATGTCAGGATAGCAGTGGATGACTTCAGCCTTAAGTAAGTTCCTTCTTCACAGTGCTGCAGGGCAGGAGGGTTGTTTGGTGTTTTTTTGTTTTGTTTATGGAATTGCTTTTGTTTTTGTTTCTGTTTTGCAGAAGGAAAACTTATCTCACCATTACCCACATGTAACATCTTAGTAAATTATAATGAAAAGGCATAATGAGAACAAATACCTGACCAGACCCTAGTTTAAAAAAAAACCTGGATATAAAATACACTTTTTGGTATGGGGAAATTTGAATACAAACCCTTAGACAATATTTAAAAGTTATTATTGATTTTTTTAGGTGTGATAATGTTATTATGCTTATTTAGAAAACTGTCTTTTTGTTAAAAGATACATTCTGAAGTATTTAGGGGTGAAATGTCATAATGTCTATAATTTACTTTAAAATACAAAATAGAATATAGATGAAGCAAATATGGCAAAATGTTAATAGTTGCTAAATCTAAGTGATGGGCATATGGCTGTTTATTATTCCATTTTCTTTAATAAAAAAAAAATAACGTTGAGTCACCATCATAGAAAAACCTTCATGAAACAGACATACGAATGATGCACAGCATGTATTCATTTGCTCTTATTAAATGTAAAAAGTAAGATATTCACCTCTAAACTAAGGTGAATCCTTCCAACAGCAAGTGTACTCTTCTCTTCCTTCTAACCAAAGGTATGAAAATGAACACTCCGTCAAGAAAAACTTGGAAATTGAAGTTGAGAGTCTCCGAAATAACTTGGATGATCTGACCATTGTGACAACAGACTTGGAACAGGAGGTCGAGGGGATGAGGGAAGAGCTCATCCTCATGAAGAAGCGTCATGAGCAGGTAGGATTCCCAGGATCTCCAGGTAACTAGCATAGCTCTTAATCTGCACATTTCAGGCGATTCAATAGCTACAGAAGAAACCACCATCAGAATGCCAGCCCTATTGTCTTCAACCTAAATAATCATAAGGAACCATCTCAATGTCTAATTTTTCCAAGTTCAGGGTTATCTACCCAGATGTCAAATACAACAGCCAAAATACAGTCGCAATTAACGATGACATAGGTCAACAGTTTTGTTAATATACAATGTTTATCTAGACCTGTTTGTAAATATGATACCAGAAAAATAAATGTGTGGGATCTAACTTCTTTCATTAACCCAACGTGCAGCAAATTGGGGACAATAGAATAAAGAGAATCTGCCACTGATCCAGGTAAATATAACTAGTGGCAAAAACTGAGTCCTAATTTCCAGAAACATTTAACTCACTTTTAAAAAGTTACCATCCATCTAAAGTCCCTGAGACTCTGATGAAAGGATAGAAAAACAATCCCCATTTTAGGCAAACAAAATTGCTTATGAACATCAAAGAGCCTCAGCTTCTGCACAGCTGGTTAGACAGTGATTGTTAATGAAACCTTTCCTGTGGTTTCTTGGTTTTATGATACCTTATGGGCGTCAGCCCTACAGAGTCATAATTCACTGACAAGATTTTGAAAGTCTCTACACCTTTTGGCTTTGGGTTACGGAACTGCTTCCCCAAAGTTTGGCCTATAACCTGAAATGTTCAACTGTTTCATTGTGTCATCACTTCACGTATGAACATTTGCTGAAGAGTACTTTACACGCTATGTAAGCATAATGCTTTGCAAAACGTTTTCAACCAGGGATTAAGTCAGTAATCACAGAGGCCATTTGATTACCCTGTCTGGTGCTATTCTTTACTTTATAAAATTATAAGAGAAAAAACGTATTGTTTTGTCATCAACAAATGAGAAACCAAATCAAATCAGTGAAAGACTGGCAACCACATAAGCTGAGTTTTTTTTTAATTTAATGTGTATTTTATTTTATTTTATTTTTGGCCGCGCCATGCAGCATGTGGGATCTTAGTTCCCCAACCAGGGATCGAACCCGTGACCCCTGCAGTGGAAGCACAGAGTCTCAACCACTGGACCGCCAGGGAAGTTCCAGCTGAGTTTTTTAAAGATCTGTGAACTGCTGCCCATTAACACACTTCCAGCCTTCTGATGTCACAGCTGATTCATTTTCTCTCTCTGTTATTAAACAGGAAATGGAAGAACATCATGTGCCAAATGACTTCAAGGTCAATGTGAAGGTGGATACAACCCCGGGAGAAGATCTGATTAAGGTCGTGGAGGATATGAGGCAGGAATATGAGTTTATAATAAAGAAGCATCAAGACCTGGACAGCCGGTATAAAGAGCAGGTAAAAGAAAGATGCCCAAACTCCCCAAAGGTTCCATCTCCAAGTGGTCCCAATGCCAATGCCTCTGCTCTTTGCTTGGTCCCACAGTTAGCAGCCATGACCCAGGAGGTGGCCCGTCCAACAGCTGTGCAGAGCAGCCAAAGTGATATCCATGAGCTGAAGCGCACTTTCCAGGCCCTGGAGATTGACCTGCAGGCACAGTGCAACAAGGTGAGTTTGAGCCGGGAAAATCCTGGGTCAGGTACCTCCTTCTCCACAAAGCCTTCCTTGACCTCTCCCCCAGGCCCATCTCCTCAACTCCCTTGGGACATCTCTCCATCCAAATTCCCACTTTCCATCCAAATTGTCCATGATGAGGATAATAAGAGCTATCATTGATTGAGGTGTCCGTGTTGTGCCATATTCATTACATTGAATATCATCAATCCTCACATTAACCTTTCCAGGTAGGTCTTGGTGTCCCCCTTTTAGAGATGAGGGGACCAAAGCCCCAAACAGTTAAGTGAATTGGCCAAGGTCACACAGCTAGTAAGTGGCCAATGGTGAAGCCATATGGTGGTTTGTGGCAGGGGGGTTGGGCAGACTTACACCCCCATAAACTCTATCAGTACTCTCCCCACTTACAACCATGCTGCCCCCCAAATTCCAATAAAGAGAAAGTCTGGTGCCAACATGAATAGGAGGCAAATCCAGGCCTGGCTGACTCCAAAGTACTGCTTTATTCATTATGTGTGTGTCTTATCACCCAGTAAACTGTAAGTTCTTGTGTATAAGTCATTTCTTTAATCATCATGGTTTTCAGTAAAACGTTTTTATGCACGTCATAAGCACTCAAAATTCATTAAATAAAACCTATCATTGGATTCCCTTTTTAGCCTATCTGAATCTTCTAATCATTCATCAATATCATTCCCGAGTGCTACTCTGCCCTCAGTCTTGAGGAGAAGTAATTAGTTCATTTTGTTGCAGGTGCACGTGGTATATTACTGTTATGTTTTAGGAATCGGTGACGATGAACAGACATTTAAAATGTACACTGTCAAGGTGATAATAATGAACAGAAGCATAATTACAGTGTTTTATAGCTTTCAAAATATTTTAACATTAGATATTTCACCACAACCCTGTGAGATCAGCAAGACATTTAAATCCATTTTCACACATCCTACTATCTGACACTATTCTAAGTACTGAAGATTCGATAATAAGGAAGTTTGTATTCTACTGTGGATGATAGACAAAAAATGCACAAATCATCAAAATATGTAATATGTTAGACGGAGGAAAGTGCTACAAAGAAACGAAACGTGAGAGGTAGGTTAGGCATGCCAGGTGAAGAACAGTCATTTTAAACAAGATGGTTGAGGCTTTACTGTTAAGGTGGCAGTTGAGCAAAACCCTAAAAGTGATAAGGAGGTGCATTATGCGGCTATGGGGAGGCGGTTCCAGGTGGAGGGAACAGCCGGGAAGCCAGTGTGGCTGCAGTGAGTGAACAAAGAGAAGAAGAAGGGAGAGGAGAGAAGGGGAGGCCCTGGGGTAACAGTGTAGCCTTGACCCTTGGAGGAAGGTCAGGAGGAATTTGAAACAGAGGGTATAGACAACTCTTTGAGGAACTTTGCCATAAACAAAGGAGAGCAGAGAAATTGGCTGATCACTGAAGGTAGATATGGGCTCAAGAAAGAACAAATTTTAAGGTGGGAGAAATTATTCTATCTGAAAGCTGGTGGGAATAATCTAGGAGAGAGGAAAACATTCACTTTGCAAGAAGGTGGGCAATTGCTGAAATAACCGGGGCATGGACAGCTCATGCGTTGTAACAGGAGGGGAATGAGTATCAGACACAGATTCACGTCTGTGGGTGGAAGTGATGGCGGGAACCGGTGGGAGTCCTCTCCTGATGGCTTTCATCTCTCCGGTGACTGAGGAAGCAAGGCCATGGGCTAAACGAAAGGATAGGGGGGAGGAAGGTTTGAGGACAGAGGAGAAGGAATGAAATAGCCCTTTGGGAGAACAGGAGAGTGACGAGACCAGGGACATATGGCTTAATGTCCAGGCAGCATGAAGGGCCCCCTGAAAGTTAGCAGCCTTGATAAAGTGAGAGTATCTAGCACAGTTATGAGTTTCTCTTTAAGATCAAAGTTATGTGCCCCAGAAAAGCAGGTGGTAAATCCAAACAGAACAGGGACTTGAACTCAGTTCTCTGTATCCTTCATTTTGCAGCTTTCAGAATTTCCTCAAAAATAACCATATGTTACCATTGTCATAATCAAAAAGCATTGCTTGGGACTAGGGTTGCCACATTCACCAAATTAAAATGTAAGACACCCAGTGAAATTTGAATTTCAGATCAACAACAAAATGGTTTTTCTAGTATAAGTAAGTCCCGTGCAATATTGGGGCAATATTTGGGAATACTTATACTAAAAAATTACTCGTTGCTTGTCTGAAACTCAAATTGAGTCAGGTGCCCTCTATTTTTTCTGGCATCCCTACTCTAGACCCTCCTCTGAAGATACAAAGAGACAGCAGTCCAGCTGCCGTTTCCCTCTAGGAGTTTTCAGACTGGCCAGAGACAAAATGTAAGCATAAGGAGGTAAGGAAGAGATCAGGGCAAGGTGGCATATACCCACTCCCAAACAAGCTACGTAAATAATAAGCACTACAGAAATGCGGTGAAGTTGCCGAGAGCTCCCTAACACAAAGGCTTTATGCCCAGAAAATGGGATTCAGATAGTCCTGACTCCTCGCTGCCTGGCTCCAAACCTATAAGTCAGCCTTCTCCTCATCACGCAGCCCCAGCTCCACCAAAGACACCCAGCACAGTGGTTGGTGTATTCTAACTACTCAGCAAGCACAGGTTATTGAATCAGGCCATCGGTCAATTGATGAAAAAAATATATCATTCCTCTTTCAGAAATCTGCTTTAGAAAACACGTTATCAGAGACCCAGTCTCGGTACTCCTGCCAGCTCCATGACATACAAAGAATCATCTCCCACTACGAGGAGGAACTGATGCAGCTACGCCATGATCTGGAGCGTCTGAGCAACGAATACAAGGTCCTCCTGGGCATCAAAACCCACCTAGAGAAGGAAATCGCCACCTACCGCCAGCTCCTTGATGGAGAGAATGGAGGGTAAGGCAAAGGCTGGCAGGGAGGAGAACGGAAAGGGTATCCGCCCTTGTGTGCATTCACATACTTTATGGTCCTGTTAGCCATCCTCACTCTAGAGAAAGAAAGGTTTATGCTGAATTTCTTCTGAAGGTTGTATTCCATTAAGTAGCAAGTGTGAATTCATCAGCTATTATTCTCAGGACACTAAGATATGAGGTCAACAGTTTCAACTAATATATTAAAATCTCTAGAAAGAACCAACTAAGAAGGTTTGGCTATAGTGTTTCCCAGTGGGAATGCACACAATTTTGGCTCAAAAAAAAAAGAAAGGTGGGGGGAATGTTTTATTCTAACAGCAGGAAAAGATTCGTAAGAGATTGAGATGTCTAGATTTTCAATCTGGTATCTCTGACTTTTGGTACACCTGTCCACAAAAAGGGCACATATGTTCTATGATCCAAGAGAAAGGGTTAGAAGTTTTTTTGACACATAAATAAAATGTTATTGGAACAAGCTTTGAACAATCTGAAAAGCCCAGGGATTCCAAGCTTCAGACCCAGACCCTGGAAAGGATCTTAGTGAAGGCAAAGCCTGCAGCTGGCTGAAAGGATGGAGGTGATTCAGCAGACTTCTCCTGACCCCAGGGTCAGCGGGAGGCAGTACTCCCTGCCTTCTGCATCCGGGAAGGTTCTCCCATGAACTCACAATCTTGAGACTACAGAACTCAGACAGTTATCCTCATGAAAGAGCTATGAATTTACAAGCAGGCAAAGGAAGTTAGTTCATCTTGAGAAGTTTTTATGATTGTTGCTAATACTAAAACGAGCCTTTATCACTTTTATAGGACAATGGAAGAATCTAAGTCGAGTGTGAAAGGTAAAAAAAAATTCTTTCATTGTTTGAATCTACTTTTTTAAAATAAATCAGCACATTTATCCATTCTGCAGTACTCATAACCCCTCATGTACTCCTGAATGTTCTGTGTTCAATTTTTATTTTCTTCCCAAATTGCCAGGAATATTCAATTAACAAATTAGATAAGACAGAACCAAGTGAGCTCTCAATATTGTCCTAAAGAATATATATAAAAGCTCTTTGCAAGCAGTAAAGTAGATGAAAATGATCATTAATATTATTATATCTCTATTAAGTTATGGGATCTGTTGACCAAACCCCTAGAAAGTTAAGAGGAAATGATTTCACGTAATTCCCCAAACTATATTCTGTTGAACACTAGTGTCCCATGAGATTTTAATTGTGTATTATAAAAGATGTGTTCTATGGCCCGATATGGCTGGGAATACTGTGTACTATTATCCTCTTTGTGAAAAATCAGGCTGTATTTCAGTATTAAAGATGGAACGAATACTGCTGTAGGGAAGAAAAGGAAAAAGAAAGAGAAAGAAACCACAGCAAAAATTTTACTTTGTTTAACCCAGTGTTCCCAAATACCTTTGACCTGGGAACCCTATTTTCTCAGATTACCTTTAACATCTCATAGAAAAGTTCTAAGAAACCACAGTTTGGGACAGGTGGCACTTTCTGATTAGTTTATGATAAAAATGTTCTAAGGCATTAGAGGTTCAGGGACTCAGAGTCCAAGTAACCATCACAGAACAGCTGGTCTCATTGCCATCCCTCTGCAAGATCCCAACAGATGGTCCTTCAGCCTCTCTTTGGCCATGTCCAGGGATGGGGAGCCCATTACTGGAGGGGGTGGTCCAATCTACTATTGGAGAGGTTTGACTTTAACAAAGTTCTCCCTGGATCTCTATTAATGGTATCAAGTCTTCCCGTTGGTCTAGAATCAGTTTATTGATGTATCAACAAAGCACTTATTCAAATAAATCATATCTTTGAAAACTGAGACCATGATAAACATTCCTGGCTTCTCACCCATCCTTCATGAGGCATGCTTCCTAGATCTTAAAGTGAGGTCCCCAGAAGGGCATTTAGTGCTCTATAAGCTCATAGGATCTGTGATGCAAGTGCTCAAAGCCCATATAAGCAGAAAGGCCCCCTCCAGCACTTGTGGTCAGAGACTAGATTCTGTATCAGGAACACCTAGGATGAAGGTCTTGACTGCTAGAAGGTGACACTGTTCAGACACTGTCATTTCCTGGAGGGTAGGAGGAAAAATCTTCCTGGTAAGATCCCTTTTCATTCCAGCAGAGCCCACTATATGGCTTAGTGATCATTTTGGAAGGCACAGAGAGCCTTTGGGTACTGAGAACAGGGAACTGAAAAGAAGTACAGTTCAGATGGTGAGGAGAGCATGGCAGTGACCTCTTTGTTCCTCTTTTTTTTTTTTCATCTGCAGCTCCAAAGATCAAGGTCATCATACAGGAGAGCATCAATGGAAGAATAATTCTTTCTCAAGTGAATGAGATCTAAAAGTACGCTGAGGCCAATAAAAGTTTCTGCCTGTTGTAAAAACTATTTTCCCCCAATGGAAAGTCCTTGCCCAGACACAAATGGGTGAATTCTAAGAGGTATCCTTGGAGTTATCAAACTTAGAATCTTTTTTTTTCTCTGTAACAATCTCACCAGATGTTCCAAAATGATCTTAATATACGGCTGCACTTTTTCAATCAGAGTATGAGTTCATGAGCTTAAAGCTCTCCTTTCCTAATACAATCGTCAGATTCCCATTATTGTGCATCTGTTTTGTAGCCAATAAAACTCCACATCAGCTGAATCATGTCTTTTATTTTATATCATAAGGCAAGACAAGACCTCAAGGTCTCATCTTGACGGATTCTCAGAGCATTCATGGTCCACAAAAGAGCCAGAGGGAAGTTAATGCTTTGAATGTGTTTGCAGCAACCAAACGCTGGGCAGAATTGTCACCTGCAGCCATGCAACCTAGGGACAAGATGTGGTTCATAAAGTTCTCCAGATCTCCAGACTTCTGCCTGCAGGAAAGGCGGGGTGGAGAAAGAGAAAGGGACACCCAGAAAGGCCTCACTGAGAATGCGAGATGACCAAAAACTATTCTATCTATCTCACAGATAGATAGATAAATAAATAAATAAATAAATAAATAAATAACCTTCAGGGCCTAAAAGAGAGTTAAAGCTAGAAAAGGAAATTCAGGAAAAAAAGATCTTCCTTACAGATAGATACTAAGACCCTAAGATGGGGAGCAACTCATCCAAGATCTGAGTTGCAAACATTAGGATCCATCGTATTATGTTGAGGTATAGTAGGGACTAAAACACAGAGACTATGCACCACTGTCCTCTGAAGAAGATGCCTTTTTCTCAGATTGTAGCCATGTAAGCCGTTGTTCCAAGGCTGGTACAGAGAAGTAATGCTGGAGGAAAGGAAGACAGAAATCCACATATTCACTAAGACATCATCAGAATGTTGTACATGAAATGATAGGATATTAACAATTTAATGGCCCATAGGCACAAGCTAGTCAAACTCTCCCACTTTACAAATAAACTGAGGCCCAGAGCAATAAAGGCA
The DNA here is from genome assembly GCF_028564815.1 of Eubalaena glacialis. NCBI lineage: Eukaryota > Metazoa > Chordata > Mammalia > Artiodactyla > Balaenidae > Eubalaena > Eubalaena glacialis. The sequence goes on from NC_083734.1 coordinate 44,059,589, forward strand.
TTGACCCAAACAGCCACTGGGTTATCACATCTGGGTCTAGATATGGGACTCTTGACTCCATTTCCAGTTGTTAACCTAAAAGTGGTGTCATTTAGTTCCATGGTCATCTAACACATTGGCAATGCCTCAGATATTTTTTGTCTCTGTGTTTGAATACTCTCTTGGAAAGGATCACTTCCAAGATATTTTTTGGCAATGCCCTGAATACTTTTTGTCTCTGTGTTTGAATACTCTCTTGGAAAGGATTGCTTTTGACATTTTCTGAACTGGGCATGTGTTAAAACTGGATTAGTCTTCCCTTTAAGGGAATAAGTGGTGTTTCTGATTCTCAGTGCACAAAGAATAGAAAACCAACCCCTAAAAATCTGAAATTAGGGAAAAGGAACCCATGTTAATCACATCATTGCAAAAATGTATTACTGGTTTAAGTGAAATACATTAATACTCTGGGGTAAAATTATATATTTATCTTTACTGTGTGATCACTTCCAAGAATTTCAAAAATAACCAATTTATAACATCTTCAATGAGTTTTCTTTGTGCAGTACTTCTCTGTGCAAACTTTTGATGATTTGAGGGGCAAGAAGAGATCCATATTAGACGTTATTAGTTCTCTTTTTCTATTTCATTCTACTAGGAGAACATCTTTATGTTAACAGGGTACTTCAGTCTCAAAGCATATCTTAAAATTAATATTTTTCTCTCCTTTAGCATGAATTCACTCTGCTATTTTAGACATTATTATCTCTTTCTTGAAATCTAGAAATTAGACATAAAATATACATATTTTCTCAAGGTGAAATTTGAGCACTGCTAGCAAAATCTTTTGAAGAATATTCAAAAAACAACAAGCTGAAGGGAAAGTTATAATACTAGACCCAGAAAATAATCACTAACCTTCCATTTACTATCATAATTTATATAGGATTGGTAATCATAAATCAAAACATAATAATTTTTCATTCAAGGAGCTAAGCAGAATCTAACACACCATTGTAAAGCAATTATACACCAATAAAGATGTTAACAAAATAATAATAAAATATTCTTAAAGTATTAATTTTCTCTGTACCAATTAAGGTGATCAACCCATCCCAGTTCGCACAGGAAACCCCTCAGTCCCAGGCAAACTGGAGTGGTTGGTCACCCTATTGATAAAGAATTGCTCTTGTCTTAGTCCATTCAGGCTGCTATTATAGAATACCACAGACTGAGTGGTTTATAAAAACAACAGAAATTTATTCCTCACAGTTCTGAAGGCTGGGACGTCCAAGACGAAGGCACCAGAACAGTTGCATTCTGGTGAAGACCTGCTTCCTGGTTCATAGCCTGTATCCTTGCATGATGGAAGGGGCTTGGGAACTCTGTGGGGTCTCTTTTGTAAGAGCATTAATCCCATTCATAAAGGCTCCACCCTCATGACCTAAGCCCCTCCCAAAGACCTCACCTCATACAACCATCACCTTTGGGGGTTAAGATTTCAACATATAAATTTTTCAGACAAGTAGAGAGAAATTAAACCATTTTCCTGAATAAAGAGACAATTGCATGAGTTTAGGCTCTAGGCAATATAGAATAACCTCTCTCCCACATCTAAATAAGTCCAAAAATATTTCAAAATACCCATTACAACCTGATTAGTGCCTGTAGGTTCAGGCGAGTTGCCAACTAAAGAAGTTTTCATTTGTATTTGGTTTTGACCCACACACACCCAATCCACATAAAGGAGTTGGTAACAAATTCTATTGTTTCCATTACAGAAACACTTTAAGTAAATAATAATTATTCCATTACCCAAATTCCAATTAAAGAAATACTTTGCTAATCCAGAGAGGTATCAAGCATTATTTTGGAATATTTATGTCAACATATTTTCCAATAGTACCATAATAACATAGTTGAGTGGATAGATCCATTTAATATTTTTCAATCCAGTCAAATGCATGCCTTTACTAAAAGTTCATTTTTCCATTAATGCTCTTATACACCTACCCTGTTAATGATGTGTGAAGTTGGAAACTAAACTTCATAAAAATTCATTATTAAGGAATGTAGCAATTGTATATAGGTGGAAAGGTCATAAAGCTGAGAGGAGAGCAAGGACTTGAATTACAAGTTAGAGTGGGAAAAGGTAGGTAAGAGAAACGGATCTGAGAAAGTTACTTTAGCACATGGGTTCTCAAACTTGGCTGCACCTCAGGATCATCTGGGGAGATTAAAAAATTCTGATGCCTAGGCTACATTATAGATCAATTAAATCAAGGTTTTTGAAGGTCAGAACCTAGGGATCCATATATTTTAAAGATTCCCAAGTAATTACAATGTACAACTAACTTTGAGAACTTACTGCTTTAGCAACTTCAGGTGAGTGCTTTTGTATTTGTTTGCATGTTCCCCATATTATTAATTTTTTAATACTCCCATAAGAATTAATTAATTCTTATTAATCCCATAAGAATTAACTAATGGAAAAATAAGACCTCCTTCATGTCACTCCCAAATGCTTGTGAACAGAGTTTCATTTTACAGAATTGTAGAGAGCTGCATCCAGGAAGGACAGCTGAATAAAAACTTAAAAGAAAGATAAATACTAAAAAATATTTCACGAAATTTTGCAAACTTACTTCCACCTAAGTTTAGCAAGATATCTTTCAGGTGCCTAGTCAAATATTTTCCCAAAGTGTTAGGCTCCTATAATGAGTTTCTATGACAAAAAATTGTCATGTTACTTTAGCCTCTTCATTTCTTTTACCTCTTAGAATTTTTTCACAGCAAAGTAAAATATTAACATATGCAGATAAGAGGCTCCTTAGGGAAAACATCTCTAAGCCAAGTGGCTAAAAGATTTAATATCAGAAACACCTAAGTAAATTTTTCCTTAATGAAATATCAGATTGTTTTAGTATTTCCCAAATGCACATTTTATATTTCTCTAATAGTTAATTAGGCATCATGCATAAGTTCAAATCAAAAAATAGTAGCATTAGAAGAAAACATAGCAAGCAACTGAGTGAATCCACTTGTTTAAGAGATGAGGAAGGTAAAGTCTAGAAAGGTTAGCCAAGCCCTCCTAGGACTCAAATCTCATTCCTACCTACATATAGCACCTCTGACATATGGAAACATCAGAACTGAAGAAAGCATCACATAATTTTTAAAATTCATAGCAAATGCATGAATTATTGAAAAGCCAAAGTAATTAAGGTATTAGCTCTTAAGCTGGAACCTATTTGTCAAAATGCCAGTAACTGCAAGAAAAAAGTAAGCCCAAGATAGGTATTAGAGGTTGAATTTTTTTGATTTCTTTACAGATAGTCTTAAATAAATTATTTAACACAGACTACTTGTAGCATGGAGATTTTTTAAAGCTTATATTGTGTTATATGATATACCACACCATTTCTCTGGGAAAAAAATAACATAATTCCAAAATTACCTTTTATGGACAATAAGAAATCTTGTACTATAGTTACATATACACCTATCTAGTCTTTCACCTTAGAAAATGGATACTAAATAATGGTATTATTTTCTGAGTATGCAGTAGATATTGGTGGCCCCAATGAATCCATACCCCCTAGGACTCATGCCTTTCTGTAGTTTCTCCCATATTTACTTTGTCCTGGGCCATGTGACTTGATTTGGCCAGTGGAACGTCAGCAAGCATGACAAAGCAGAGGTTTGCTAATGATTACACATCAAGCTTACCCTACTGGACTGCTCCCTCTAGGAAGCCAGCTACCACGGAAGAAGTCCATTTACCCTGTGACTACCACGCTGTGAATAAGTCTAAGCTAGCCTCCTGAGAGGACACATGAAGGAAAACTGAGGAACCAAACGAACAGCCATAACTGAAGCTCCAGACGTATAACTCAGATCAAGCCTTTCCAGCTAGTTCCCAGCCATTCAAGCCAATCCAGCTGAGGGCCCAGATATCATGGAGCAGAGATAAGCCATTCCAGTATTCTAAGTCTGAAATTCTGACCCACGGAATTGTGAACAGATAAAATGGCTGTTGCCACTTACCCCAGTAAGTGTTGGGATAGTTTTTCGTGCAGTGGTGGATAAGCAAAACAAAGTATTGATATTTAAAATAGAAGAGTCTATTATTTGCTCAGTGACAATAGCTGATTTAAAGCTAGTCCATTAGCATTCCACTCAACTTTCCACCAAGATTTTTAGTCATTTTAACATTGAAATGGATCTCTGCAAAAGTGCTGGTCCAATAACCATAGATGAAGCACCAAAGCTTCCAAGAAAAAAAGCCAAGGTCTTCCCTCCTCAGAGATGGCAGAGAGTAAAGCCATTGCTCATGTATGTTCACAGCTCCCCTCTGTGTCTCTTCACAAATGGGGACCAAGCAGTATTAAGTCCAACCCAGAGAAGAGGGTATACCCTGCTCTTCACTAGAGCATGTCGGGATGCCCAGGTAAATTCTTCTCCTTCTTACCTTTAGGGTTTCTATTCCTTTTGACTCTCTGTTTACATTCCTCATTCCAGGGACATTAACAACTTCTCTATAAATACTTATGCTTACAAAAGTATCGAACAGATCAAGAGTTTCACTGAAAGGTGATCTGTTTTCAGTGTAGGTAAGCAAAGTCCTCCTTCACCAAGAAACTATAAGGCTTGTACAGATTAAGATGATCATGATTATCAGGCAGTTATAATGTTTAAGTTTTTAAGTCATCAAGGCCCTTGAATATTGTCCATTCGTTCTAGGCATGTTTTTTCACAATGCTGTACATTAAATACTATACTCTCATATGGCCTTTAATCAATAAATACTTGTAAGATTTTTGGTAGATAGATAGATAGATAGATAGATAGATAGATAGATAGATAGATAGATAGATAGATAGATATAGACAGACACATATATACCTTGAAGTGTTTTGTTGGTTATTTGTGTACCATAACAACATTGGTTCTCTGACTTACTAGATGCCTGAGATCATTCCCGTGTGTGACTCATCCCCCATCTCATTTAGTCTATTACAACAGCTACATGTCACCATATTTCTGAAGAGGATTGGGGGTTTCTAAAATATATGTGCAGTGAGGTCATGCATAAAGGAAAAGAAGAAAATGCCTCTGACATACTTCATGATCTGATGACCTAACCATACTTAGGAGTTTTACTAAAGAACTTTGTGTGTTTGTATTTGTGTGTGTGTGTATGTATGTGTTAGTCATACCAGTACATGGACCGTCTTACTCACCAAAACTTCTCTTTGAAATTTAAATTAGGAGCCATCTAAAAAATTGAGTCATCTAATAAAAACTACTAATTTTTAAAGTATGCATACACAACACTCACGTATGTAACATACATACACATATATACTAAAAGAAATTTTAACAATAACAACTCTTCTTGACTGAGCTTTGCACCCATAATCTCATTTTACACTTATCACAACCCAGCAAGGTATTATTATCTTTATTTTAGAGTTGAGGAAACTGGGGCTCAAATGGAGTGAATTAATTGGTCATATAGCTAAAAACGATGGAACCATCATTTGTACCCAGTGTTCTTTCTACTGTGTCACACAAAGTCAAAAATGCTTGATAAAGAGTTATGTAAAACCAAAACACAGGCAACATGTTTTGATGAACTCTTGTTTTTGTCTAAGGTGAGAGTCCAGGGATGAGAAATCTGAATGGGCATGGTACTAAAATAATATACAGGAGTCAGAAATATACACCCAGGACTAGGGAGGGACAAAGTTTTATGACCATTACCCACACCTCGAAGCATTCAATCCTCTGTGCACAGAGGTGTTCTCTTAAGTTGCCTAAAACTCTACCACTCAACACCAGAGAGGAGCTTAGCAAGTTCCAAAACCAGAGGACCTCACCCCTTAGTCTGACCTTATACTCACCTCCTACTTTCGATCAAAAGTATCTCTGCCCATACTTTCCGAAAACAAGAAAAGAAGGATGAAGAGAAGATGGGCCATAGTTACACAGAATATGTTCAAGAGTCATCAGTTGGAAATATTTTATCCAGAGCCTCATTGCAAAAACATATTGTGAACATTTCCATTTATCATTTCCAACACTCTAGGAAGCAGTAGTTTGGGGGTCAACATCTAATCCAAAGTTATATATATACACACATACATGTATAACATATATACATATATAAAACATACATGTATAACAATGATATATATAATATATATATATCAGTGCTTCTCAAACCTTAATGTTCATACATATAACATGGGGATCTTGTTACAAATGCAGATTCTGGGTTTCCAGTGGGCCTGGGTTGGAGGCCCAAGATTCTGCATTTTTAACAAGCTCCCAGATGATGCTGAGGCTGCTGATTTATGGACCACACCTTAAGATGCAAGATTATATACGTATACAATCCATTTGATATAGCCCCTAGACTGAAAGTCTTACCTATAAGCCGTCTCAATAGATTTAACTTAGATTGAACTGGGTGAAAAATACAGCAGGAAAGATGGCACCATTAGAATCCCATTAGCATTGTCTTTCACAGAGGGAGTGAAGCTTGCAGGAGCACTGACTAAGTGAGGCCCTGAAAGAAGGTGTTTCTTGGTTCTGGTTAAGAGTGGAAAACAGAATAAAGTCTGGAAACTAAGGAGATCAATCACTTTGTCCTGAATTATTCCTGGCCTCAATGCATTAGCACAAGACCTGAAAAGTTCACCACCAACCAGACTCATTGGAGAGGATGCAAAATGCCTCGTCCAACATTGTCTACTGCATTAGCGAACACAGCACTAAAAGTATGCCACTACTTACATATGAATATCCACTGAAAAAATTCTTCCTAAATTATCTTCAAGGACCATTTCTTTATTCAGAGAACTAAACAATGTCTGAAGTTTTAAGGAGAACAACAATAATTCTGTGAAATTATGCCCTCTTCCACACTAAACTAACCCAGCTTGGCCTGGTTGCTTTTATTATTGTTACTGATATTATCTCTGTTTTCAAGAAATTCACATATGAGTTGGAATTAAGGACCAATCAAGAAGTATTGATGATGCTACTAGCATATGTCTACTATGGAGTCAGTCACTATGACTACAAAACAAGGAAGTTCATGAAGTCAGAACTTCAGAGAAGGAAATTAACATATACAAAACAGTCCCTTTGCCCCACTGCAATTCCTGGCACCCATAATCATGGTAGGTAGTCATGATAATTATTACCTTTGCTGGTGTCATGATAAGGAAATTAATTTGAGCTGAGAGACAAAAAAGAAGGCATGTCTCTTCAGTAAAGCTCTTTCCACCCTCTTGAAATTTTCTCCTACACTCAACAAAAACTTCATAAAGCCATTGCTGACCCTTCTGCCCAGTTCCACCAAGTCAAGTCCCACAGCTGGCCTCACACCCTTCCCAAGCATCCAGGCATTACCACATGGACTTCCCCCATGAAGCCCCAGCCTGTTTTTCCAGAGGGTGGCAGTCATTACCTGAATGGCAGGTTTGCGATGTAAGCTGCCTTAATGTGGGGCTTTGTAGACATCACGCCTGGGTTGTCATTAGTGTCCTCCGAAAATTATAATCAGCTGGCAAACCAAATAAGGGCATTCCAAGAAAACATTAATCCAAGTGTTTGGGGAAGCCATGGAAAATCTAAATTTATTTAACTTTTGGTTCTCAAAGGAAGGTCTAACATACACACAAAGACAATAGTCACCTAAAAGTTTATGAACAACATTTGCTACAGTGCTAAGAGTTGGGAGAGGTAATGCACCTGTGGATGGGCAGCTCTGGGGAAGGAGACAGCATCTTTAATCTTTCCTGCATATACAAGGGGCTGGACCACTGGTAAGAGACCTTTTTGTAGGGACATGAGTGATTCCATTTCTCACCCTGTCCTTTCTTCTTCCCTCTACAATGCTAGGTGGTTGGAAGGTTCTGGAAGAGGCCTCTCTACAGGAGACAAGCCATCATCTATCTTCCTCCTCTGCCCCCACCTCTCGTGTGGATGCCCCTGAGGCCAATATGGCCCAAGGGAGGATGTGATAGCACTCAAGTCTCCTCTCTTCCACTCCAGCCACACTGTCCCTGGGCCAACCAGAGGTCAGAGTGACCAGGACCGGGTTCTGTGTCAGACCACACTAGTGCTGCCTTCAAAGAGCAGATGTCCAGAGTCGGTTCCCTCCCCCATCACAGGAAGCAGAAGGAAGACAAAAGCCCAGCAGTGACAAGTACAGGTCCGCTAACTATTTGTACAGCAGGCACAGGGTTAAAACCACAGCCTGAGACCCTTCTAGGGGCCCAGACGCTGGGAAGCTGGTGAGAGGGACACACAGACACCTGAAGCGGGGGAACAGTGGAGTCTGGGGCTGGGAGTTCAAGGCTTTGATACACAAATACACTCTTCCAGGATCTTCCCGGTAGTGCTTGGAATCACATCTGCCTCACTTCCCCCCCCCCACCAGGAATGTGTAAGGGGGAGAATTCAGAGCCTTCTCCCATAACCCTTTAGAAATAAAACTTTCTATGTGGTCTCTGCTACGCTTAAAGGATCCAAATGATGTCTGGAAGGCACCCCTGTGCTTGTTTGGGTCCCAGAGCAGGGGAGGCTTGGGGCTCGCAGATATTTGCTTCCTGCTCTCCCCACCACCAGCTTTGTTTTGGTGCCTCCAAGTAACCTCTGACATTTACATATTTACATAAAATTATCTCAATATAAAAGCACCTCCAGAGGTTCTCCTTCTCTTGGTCACTTCTCATTTCCTGTCCTCTGTGGTCAGCTCCAGCTAAATGTTTCTTTGAGGGCAGGGACAGGAGCATGTAACCTTCTGTTTATCAGAAGCGGAGTAGGGGAGGGGAAGTCAGGAGGAACCAGAGAGGAATTAAAGCTGCAGGCAGCAATTGTGTTACCTCGATTTCCCCTAAACCCACTCAGGCTTGTAAGAGACAAAATCCATTTACAGAACAAGTACAAAAATGGGTTTGAGGGGCTTCCCTGGTGGTGCAGTGGTTGAGAATCTGCCTGCCAATGCAGAGGACACGGGTTCGAGCCCTGGTCTGGGAAGATCCCACATGCCGCGGAGCGACTAGGCCCGTGAGCCACAATTACTGAGCCTGCGCGTCTGGAGCCTGTGCTCCTCAACAAGAGAGGCCGCGATAGTGAGAGGCCCGCGCACCGCGATGAAGAGTGGCCCCCGCTTGCCACAACTAGAGAAAGCCCTCGCACAGAAACGAAGACCCAACACAGCCATAAATAAATAAATAAATACTTAAAAAAAAAAAAATGGGTTTGAGGTCAGGCAGCAGAAAAAAAAGTTCCAGTTCCTGCCTTTACAATTATCCATGCTCTAAGTGCTGGTTCCCTTTGCAAGACAACTTGTCAGAAAGTATTTCCATGCTGGCATCTATGTCTTCAAGGCATCCAAGTAGCTTGTGTATCTTTCAACAGATCAAAAGGCAGAAAGAAAAATGTTCTTGGATCAACACCCAGAAAAATCTTAAACCAGATTTTCCTGGGATATTTCAGGCCAGTCAGTGCCTGTTGCTTTATACTGTGGCATCTTTCTTTTAACATATGGATTAAATGATGTGATGAATGAAAAGATTAAAAGTTCACAATTCCAGCAGCACTGGTTTCTAAACTGCTGTGTTATCTACTTAAAAACTTCCGTGGACTTCTATCATCCTCTCAGCTCTTTGGGGCCACTGCTTTGCTTACAGGGAAAACAGAAAGCCTGAGCTTTGCAAGCAGAGGGCAATGATGCTTGTCAGGAATGTCGTAAGGGGGACCAGGCTTCGATTCCAAATAGGAATGGAACAAGATAGACATTCCGATTTGACTATTTTCTTGTTAACTATAAAAGAGTTTGAGTTTATAAGAAACATAAAATAACAGATATGTAAGTAAGAAATTAACTGGCTTTTTAATATTTTAGATGTCTACAGGTTGGTCAAATTATAAATAAAGTTTCATTAGAACACAGCCATGCCCACTCGCTTACATGTTGTCTGCAACTTTGGGCAACAGCAGAACTGAGTAGTTACAGCAGAGTCTCTCTGGCCCACAAATCCTAAAATAATTACCATTTGGCCTTTGCAAAAAAAAAAAAAAAAAATGTGCCAACCCCATCTATAGGTATTACAGCAGGGGAAAATAAGTTGAAATTACAGCAGGAAAGGTCTGGCCCATCTATGCCAACATCTCTGCCAGGAAAAGGGACAGACTATTAAAACTTTCCTACAGCTGAGAGGGCCTTGGACTCTTTGGCACACAACCAAACACAAACGCGGCTAATTTAAAGAACACCTGGATAGTTTAGGCTGGTGTAATAAGCTAAAAGATGGAAAAGAATCTGCTTTTCCTGTGGGTCATTCACGCTTATGGCAAAAAATTAAAAATAAGATACAGGATACATTTTGCTTTTTACTTTTAAAATTGTCTAGTTTGCCAAGTGCTTTTCGAGATGACTGGCCAGCTGTTGCTCACCGAGAAGTAATGCTGGTCTTTGCAAAGTGCCAATTGAACCGAGTAGGAAGGGTGGTAATGGTGACTCACAAACGGGTTTCCCTAGATGCGCTGGAGTGGTCGCTTTAGCCGTGATGAGATATGAAGGGCAAGTGCTCCCCCTGCTGACCAGAGCGGCAATTTAGGCCGGAACTCAATATTCTTTTTCCTGATCAGGGCTCTCGGGTTGAACAGAAATCAATATCCATACAGCCTCTTGAGGCAGTAAAAGAATACCAAACCTTCACAGTTCACGCCCAAAGCACGGTAGCAACTTGAAATCTCAGTAATTTGTATGACAGGTACGGTAGCAAAGAACGACCACCAAAATGGAATCACCAGGTTTTCACTTCTCTCCCGTAAGACTCTCTTCCCACTAAAAATAAAAATTAAACTGCAGCCTTCTACAACAGCTCATTGACACAAATTACCTTAACAATGAGCAAAAGAACTTATTTCCTCATTTGAAATAGAATACTGACCAAGGGTTTTGTTCAAAATAGGTCGAACCAAGGACTTCCCTGGTGGTCCAGTGGTTAAGACTCCGCGCTCCCAATGCAGGGGGCCCGGGTCCCGCATGCCCGCAACTGAACATCCCGCATGCCGCAAAGACCGGGCGCAGCCTAATTAATTAATTAATTAATTAAACAACAAGCAAAATAGGTCGAACCCTATGAAATTGCCGATATTCCAATTGTTTGACCCACAAACAGCCTGAATATAATGACTTCATTGACAATTGACAAAGATACACAGGACAGCCTGAAGGTATGGAGCTGCCAGGCTTCCCTTCTTGACTGGAGGCTGGGGATGCAGGACATAAACCCTCTGGCCTCACAATTTTCCCCAGGGCAGCCTCTGAATTCCTCTGACCAATGAAAGTAGAGGCTAGAATTTTAAAGTATTTTTGCTCATTTAGGCAACTCTGCTCCACGTCATACATAAACATTTTTTAATTAGGTTTTTTTTTTTCTTTTTAATGCAAGCATCCTAATAAAGGAGCTTCAGGGAAAAGGAGATTTTTGACATCATGATCTCACATTGCCTCATTCTCTGTTTGCTAAGAGGTAAAGTAAAACCCCTATTGACTGTCACTGACTGCAGGGGGGGCCATGCTATGGAGACCAGGGGTGGTCGAGGTTTGCAGAGATGCAGACAAGTGCCACAGACCAAGTATTACAAGGGCAGGGAGTTCTGATTTGAAGTGGGAGAATCTGGGAAGCTAAAACATTTTTTAAATCTGAATACTAAGCAAATTAACATGTAGACTTGTTAAGGCATCTGAGTTTTGCAATAAAATCAATGTGAATAGGGATTTCATGACCACAATGTCCTAGATAATAAGCACTCCTGTGGGCTCCTTTTTCAGGAGTGTCAGTTACAAGAGTCACAAAAACCGCAAGAGTTATAAGAAGACTTTGAAGTAAAATAACAATGAAAGTAGAAGGGTAGGACAGCAACTCTGTCACACAACAGTCTTAGAACTTAGCAGGACCTTGAAGGCAAATTCCAAGTAGACTTATTTGAAGGATCAAGTCAGGAGAAAGTAGGGGTGCCCATACCCTGAGCTGTTCCAATACTTTGATACATTCCTTAAAGTGTCCATGATGGCTTAAGGCCATGGTCCCCAGGTTAAAAACACAAAGAACCATGGCTTCTGAGTACTTGGATTTGAAGAAACTGTGGCCAAATGCCATTCTCCAGGACAGGAACACTGAACACAGTAAAAGCCTGAATATATCCTTAGCCTATAACATCAAGCCCCCGGGGGATTCCAAGGTGCATCTGAAGGAAGGGAACCACTGGGTCAAAGGGTTTCTCTTGAGTCTAATTATAATTCAATATAAGCTTGGGGATTTTTAACTACAAAAAGAGAAAAAATCCTACAGCTACACAGTATATTCACTGTAAGAGCAAAGCAGAAAGCCAGTCATCCAGAAGAGTGAGCAAGAGGTAAATAAATACGGTACTTCTTTCAAAGCCATAAAATGGGATCTTAAAACTTAAGAGCCCAAATGATTCATTTTATCTGCCACGATATTATTTCCTGAAAGATAAAGAAACTTGGTCACAGTAACACGGAGAATAAAACCCTGCGAATCTTGACTCCTCGTCCTGTGTTCTTTCCCAGGACGAAGCTGACGTGAAATGATTCTTTCATGCTCATTTACCTACAGAAACATGCAATCAAGTTCCTTGTGTAGCGAAAGGAACATAGTAAAATACATTTTAATTGTCAGTAGACACCATAAAAACAGGAAGGATTTTTAAGAAAAATACAAAGAAATTTCTTCCTCTTTAAAACAGATAAATTGGACCCCTCATACTCATTCATTCACTTATTAACCATCAACCATGTACTTGCTATGTTAGACACTGTATCCAGACCTCATCTAAGATCCCTTCATAGCCCTGTACTGAAGTTTGGGATATTTTAGCCCCTTCTTAAGATAGCCCATTTCGTGGGACCCAATACTGGGTATTATTGTGCTGTGTTTCCTTATGTGGCTGTCAGTGTTACACACTTGTGGCTGTAGGTGTACCCTTGTATTTACAGCAGATATGAAGGAGATAATATTTCCGGATGAGCTTTCCAGAGTCACTGCACTTTATAGGCTTACTCATTCAACACATTTGTTGGCAAAGTCCCAAAACTCCAAGGTTCAGAAATTTGACTTTATCAGTCTGCTCAAGGTTGATAAGAGTTAAGGGAATGGAGTCATATAAACCCCATTAACAAGAGGTCCTGTAACCAAGCAGGACCCTACGGGGCCTTCCTGGGACAGATTCCCCCATGTCCTCCACGTACCTCTTGTTTGTAGAAAAATGTTAGCCTCCGAGGCCTTTCCCAAGTTCCAGAGAATAAATTTAACCAGAGAGTGAGAAAACACAGAAACAAAGGAAAGCAAGCAAGACAAAATAATACTTTAGCCATTAAAGTCAAGGACCTTTAGTTCCTCCTCAGGGGCTATAGAAAATATTCTGAGCCATATCCTTGATTCGTTTTGCAGATACTGAAACCCTCACCGGGTGGAAGAAGTTAACTGCATGTTGACCACAAAAAACAGATCCCAGACCGGCTGGAACCAGAAGGTTGATGATGTTGATTCCTGTGTACCTCACCACCAACCAATCAGAAGAATGGCCATGAGCTGATCATTCACCCCACAACCCTCTCCCTCACCCTGTCTTTAAAAACCTTTCCCTGAAAGCCATCAGGGAACTCGGGTCTTTTGAGCACTAGCTGCCTAGACTCCTTGCTTGGCACCTGCACTTTCCTTCACCACAACCCAGTGTCAATAGATTGGCTTTACTGCCCATGGGCAAACGGACGCAAGTTTAGTTTGGTAACAATTCCTATGCATTTCCTTTTTTTTCTTTTTTTTTTAAGAATTTTATTTGTTTTTTTATACACCAGGCTCTTATTACTTATCCATTTATACTATTAGTGTATATATAGCAATCCCAATCTCCAAATTCATCACACCACCACCACCTCCCACCCCACCACTTTCCCCCCTTGGTGTCCATATGTTTGCTCTCTACATCTGTCTCTATTTCTGCCCTGAAAACCAGTTCATCTGTACCATTTTTCTAGGTTCCACATATATGCATTAATATACGATATTTGTTTTTCTCTTTCTGACTTACTTCACTCTGTATGACAGTCTCTAGATCCATCCACGTCTCTACACATGACCCAATTTCGTTCCTTTTTATGGCTGAGTAATATTCCATTGCATATACGTACCACATCTTCTTTATCCATTCATCTGTCGATGGGCATTTATGTTGCTTCCATGACCTGGCTATTGTAAATAGTGCTGCAATGAACATTGTGGTATGTGTCTCTTTTTTTTTTTTGATACCATGATCAACTTTTTTTTTTTTTTAATAAATTTATTTATTTATTTATTTATTTATTTTTGGCTGTGTTGGGTCTTCATTTCTGTGCAAGGGCTTTCTCTAGTTGCGGCGAGCAGGGGCCACTCTTCATCGCGGTGCGTGGGCCTCTCACTATCGCGGTCTCTCTTGTTGCGGAGCACAGGCTCCAGATGCGCAGGCTCAGTAGTTGTGGCTCACGGGTCCAGTTGCTCCGTGGTATGTGGGATCTTCCCAGACCAGGGCTCGAACTCGTGTCCCCTGCACTGGCAGGCAGATTCTCAACCACTGCACCACCAGGGAAGCCCCCGTGTCTCTTTTTGAATTATGGTTTTCTCAGGGTATATGCCCAGTAGTGGGATTGCTGGGTCATATGGTAATTCTATTGTTGGTTTTTCAAGGAACCTCCATACTGTTCTCCATAGTGGCTGTATCTATTTACATTCCCACCAACAGTGCAAGAGGGTTCCCATTTCTCCACACCCTCTCCAGCATTTGTTGTTTGTAAATTTTCTGACGATGCCCATTCTAACTGGTGTGAGGTGATACCTCATTATAGTTTTGATTTGCATTTCTCTAATAATTAGTGATGTAGAGCAGCTTTTCATGTGCTTCTTGGCCATCTGTATGTCTTCTTTGGAGAAATGTCTATTTAGGTCTTCTCCCCATTTTTGGATTGGGTTGTTTGTTTTTTCAATATGGAGCTGCATGAGCTGTTTATATATTTTGGAGATTAATCCTTTGTCCGTTGATTCATTTGCAAATATTTTCTCCCATTCTGAGGGTTGTCTTTTCGTCTTGTTTATGGTTTCCTTTGCTGTGAAAAAGCTTTGAAGTTTCATTAGGTCCCATTTGTTTATTTTTGTTTTTATTTCCATTACTCTAGGAGCTGGGTCGAAAAAGATCTTGCTGTGATTTATGTCAAAGAGTGTTCTTCCTATGTTTTCCTCTAAGAGTTTTATAGTGTCCGGTCTTACATTTAGGTCTCTAATCCATTTTGAGTTTATCTTTGTGTATGGTGTTAGGGAGTGTTCTAATTTCATTCTTTTACATGTAGCTGTCCAGTTTTCCCAGCACCACTTATTGAAGAGGCTGTCTTTTCTCCATTGTATATCCTTGCCTCCTTTGTCATAGATCAGTTGACCATAGGTGTGTGGGTTTATCTCTGGGCTTTCTATCCTGTTGTATTAATCTATATTTCTGTTTTTGTGCCAGTACCATATTGTCTTGATTACTGTAGCTTTGTAGTATAGTCTGAATTCAGAGAGTCTGATTCCTCCAGCTCCGTTTTACTCCCTCAAGACTGCTTTGGCTATTCGGGTTCTTTTGTGTCTCCATACAAATTTTAAGATTTTTTGTTCTAGTTCTGTAAAAAATGCCATTGGTAATTTGATAGGGATTGCATTGAATTTGTAGATTGCTTTGGGTAGTATAGTCATTTTCACAATGTTGATTCTTCCAATCCAAGAACATGGTACATCTCTCCATCCGTTTGTATCATCTTTAATTTCTTTCATCAGTGTCTTATAGTTTTCTGCATACAGGTCTTCTGCCTCCTTAGATAGGTTTATTCCTAGGTATTTTATTCTTTTCGTTGCAGTGGTAAATGGGAGTGTTACCTTAATTTCTCTTTCTGATTTTTCATCATTAGTGTATAGGAATGCAAGAGATTTCTGTGCATTAATTTTGTATCCTGCAACTTTACCAAATTCATTAATTAGCTCTAGTAGTTTCCTGGTGGATCTTTAGGATTCTCTATGTATACTGTCATGTCATCTGCAAACAGTGACAGTTTTACTTCTTCTTTCCCAATTTGTATGCCTTTTATTTCTTTTTCTTCTCTGATTGCCATGGCTAGGACTTCCAAAACTATGTTGAATAATAGCGGCGAGAGTGGACATCCTTGTCTTGTTCCTGATTTTAGAGGAAATGCTTTCAGTTTTTCATCATTGAGAATGAAGTTTGCTGTGGGTTTGTCATATATGGCCTTTATTATGTTGAGGTAGGTTCCCTCTATGGCCACTTTCTGGAGAGTTTTTATCATAAATGGGTGTTGAATTTTGTCAAAAGCTTTTTCTGCATCTATTGAGATGATCATATGGTTTTTATTCTTCAAGTTGTTAATATGGTGTATCACACAGATTGATTTGTGTATATTGAAGAATCCTTGCATCCCTGGGATAAATCCCACTTGATCATGGTGTATGATCCTTTTAAAGTGTTGTTGGATTCTGTTGCTAGTATTTTGTTGAGGATTTTTGCATCTATATTCATCAGTGATATTGGTCTGTAATATTCTTTTATTGTAGTATCTTTGTCTGGTTTTGGTATCAGGGTGATGGCGGCCTCATAGAATGAGTTGGGGAGTGTTCCTTCCTCTGCAATTTTTTGGAAGAGTTTGAGAAGGATAGGTGTTAGCTCTTCTCTAAATGTTTGATAGAATTCACCTGTGAAGCCATCTGGTCCTGGACTGTTGTTTGTTGGAAGATTTTTAATCACAGTTTCAATTGCTTTACTTATGATTGGTCCTTTCATATTTTCTATTTCTTCCTCATTCAGTCTTGGAAGGTTATACCTTTCTAAGAATTTGTTCATTTCTTCCCCATTGTCCATTTTATTGGCATAGAGTTGCTTGTAGTCTCTTAGGATGTTTTGTATTTCTGTGGTGTCTGTTGTAACTTCTCCTTTTTCACTTCTAATTTTATTGATTTGAGTCCTCTCCCTCTTTTTCTTGATGAGTCTGGCTAATGGTTTATCAATTTTGTTTATCTTCTCAAAGAACCAGCTTTTAGTTTTATTGATCTTTGCTATTGTTTTCTTTGTTTCTATTTCATTTATTTCTGCTCTGATCTTCATCATTTCTTTCCTTCTACTAACTTTGGGTTTTGTTTGTTCTTCTTTCTCTAGTTCCTTTAGGTGTACAGTTAGACTATTTATTTGAGATTTTTCTTGTTTCTTGAGGTAGGCTTGTATTGCTATAAACTTCCCTTTTAAAACTGCTTTTGCTGCATCCCATAGGTTTTGGATCCTCGTGTTTTTGTTGTCATTTGTCTCTAGGTATTTTTTGATTTCCTCTTTGATTTCTTCAGTGATCTCTTGGTTATTTAGTAAGCTTCCATGTGCTTGTGTTTTTTACGTTTTTTTCCCTGTAATTGATATCTAGTCTCACAGCGTTGTGGTCAGGAAAGATGCTTGATATGATTTCAATTTTCTTCAATTTACTGAGGCTTGATTTGTGACCCAAGATGTGATCTATCCTGAAGAATGTTCCGTGCACACTTGAGAAGAAAGTGTAATTTGCTGTTTTTGGATGGACTGTCCTATAAAGATCAATTAAATCTGTCTGCCATATTGTGTCATTTAAAGTTTGTGTTTCCTTATTAATTTTCTGTTTGGATGATCTGTCCATTGGTGTAAGTGAGGTGTTATAAAGTCCCCCACTATTTTGTGTTACTGTCGATTTCCTCTTTTATAGCTGTTAGCTGTTGCCTTATGTATTGAGGTGCTCCTATGTTGGGTGCATATATATTTATAACTGTTATATCTTCCTCTTGGATTGATCCCTTGATCATTATGTAGTGTCCTTCCTTGTCTCTTGTAACAGTCTTTATTTTAAAGTCTCTTTTATCTGATATGAGTATTGCTACTCCAGCTTTCTTTTGATTTCCATTTGCATGGAATATCTTTTTCCATTCCCTCACTTTCAGTCTGTATGTGTCCCTAGGTCTGAAGTGGGTCTCTTTTAGACAGCATATATATGGGTCTTGTTTTTGTATCCATTCAGTGAGGCTGTGCCTTTTTGGTTGGAGCATTTAATCCATTCACGTTTAAGGTAATTATCGATATGTATGTTCCTATTACCATTTTCTTAATTGTTATGGGTTTGTTTTTGTAGGTCCTTTTCTTCTCTTGTGTTTCCCACTTAGAGAAGTTCCTTTAGCATTTGTTGTAGAGCTGGTTTGGTGGTGTTGAATTCTCTTAGCTTTTGCTTGTCTGTAAAGCTTTTGATTTCTCCATCGAATCTGAACTTATTCATTTTCAGTGGAAGTGGTGTTGGTGTTGGTGCTTTCCCATTATCTGTTGCACCTTTGTCTCATGATCAATGTGCCAACAAACTAAACTAGATATCAGAAAATTGTTTGGTGATCATGGAATAAAGGCAAAGGCTGTGAATAGCCTTGAAAGGCATTTTTCTAGGGAGTGTGAAAGTTGCTCCTGTACCAAGTACCAGTCTGTTGTGATGAGAATACCATCTCTGCCAGATGGCATCTGTTGCACAATATTCTGTTGTGTGTTCCAGTCCCCACCTATTTTCCACTTTCGCCAGGTGCTTCCATGTACATCCACCTGCAAGCCGTAAGCTAGCCTCTCTGCCTAGACTGTGAATCCTCAAGGGGAGAAGAGGCTTACTCATATTTGTACCTGGATGACACTAAGCTCTCGTAATTTCTAGTGACCAGAGGGGCAGATGGAAGGATAGATGGACTGGGTGGATGCATGTATGAAAAGAAATTCCAATTGCTCAGGCTCTGCCTGGGTTTCCAGAGTCTAAGCTCCTGACCTCATTTAGGAGATGTTAAGGGTCTCACTCTGAATCACTACTAATTTGTTCTTTAGCTTTTATTTTAATTTCTTTGCATTCAAAACTGTGTGTGTCTGTGTGTGTTACCATTGATCCTACTTTCCCCCTCTCAAATAATGATTATAAAGAAAAATATACATTTGAAAATGTAGTATATTATCTATTCTGTTAATTTAAAGTCAGTACTTACCAAGGGGGAGGTGGTTGGGGGAGGGATGGAGTGGGAGGTTGGGGTTAGCAGATGTAAGCTATTATATACAGAATGGATAAACAACAAGGTCCTACTGTATAGCACAGGGAACTATATTCAATATCCTATGATAAACCATAATGGAAAAGAATATTAAAAAGAAGAATGTATAACTGAATCACTTTGCTGTACAGCAGAAATTAACACAACATTGTAAATCAAATATAATTCAATAAAAAAAAGAATTGGGAAAAAAATAAAATCAGTATTTATAATGTGTAGTCTATAAATCTCTTTTTAACTATATAGGGGATCACTCTACAAAGTTCAATGGCTTCCCATATTACACAGAGTAAAAGCCAGAGTCTTTGCAAGACAAAGCTGTCTGCACTGCATCGCCATTTACCTCTGACTTCCTTTCCTACCACTCTCCCTTCCATCCTTCAGCACCAGCTCTGGGTCACCTGCTGCTCCACCCACTCTCACACCTCTGGACCTTTGCACTTGGAAGGTCCCTCACCCTATTCAACTATCACTTCCAGTGAAGCCAGTCCTAATTACTCTATACACAAATGCACCATCCCCAACACCAACCCTAAATCCAGGCCCCTTCATTTGTCTCCATAGCATGCATCATCCTCTGACATGCTCTCTTCACCTCTGGCCCTCTCCTCTGAATTTAATTTCCATGAGGGCAGAAACTTAGGGGGTTTTTTTTTCTGGTTTTTTTTGGGGGGGTGGGGTTTACTGCTGTATCCCCAGTGCCTACAACAAGGTCTGGCACACACTTAAAGTATTTATAAATATTGTGAATAAATGAATGAATGAATGAGTGAATGAATGAATGAATGTGTAGAACATCAAATACCCTATAAGACTCATACTAAACAATAGCAGTCCCTGGTCTCCCTACTCCTGAATCTTCCTCTCCAAAATCATTTAACTATTTCTGGTATTAACCTGTGCATTTCTAAAGAACATGCTTGTACTGCTATTTCTTGATTATGCAACTTAAGATATTAAAGACCCAAATTCCTATTGTGGAAGATGATACAGGATTCTTATACAACCCGAGACCCCCAGTCCCCACTTCTTCACCTTCCTAGTAGAATTATACCACATTATCTTATAATTTACTTATATGGCTCTTGTCTATATCCCTCTAGATGCAATGATACAATTGGATGTATCAATACAATTGATTGATACAATACAATCCCTCTAGATACAATTCTAGCTAGAATGAAGCTCCATAGACAGAAATTTGTGTCTGTTTTGCTCGCTGAAGTATCCTTATGACCTAAAACAATGTCACACTCGTAGTAGGCACTGAATAAATATTTGTGGAATAAATGAATTAATTATCAGCTTTATAGTATGTGACTTGCCCACAAGTCATTCATTACTGCATTCTCAGGATGCACTGGCTGTCCCCCACGTCCCTTCAGGTTGCCTGGCTGGTTGGGCACTGCACTGGCATGTGGCCACCGCCAGGTAACATCTAATAACTCCCTTTCATCCAGTTGTACTTGGGAATCTCTCCTCTATATCCTGAACTTTTCATTAACACTTACACTGATTGATTTATAATTACTGACATTAATCAGCTTCTCCAACTAGGCTACAGCCTCCTTGGCATCATGGAGTGTCTTGGTCATCTCTGAGCCCCATTGTCTTTCACAGCATCAGACTTATTGTAATAGATTCTCAAGAAGTTCTGAATGAAGGACACACAGCCCTGCTTGCCACTTTGAAGCAAGAGAGAAACAACTTCCTGTCCCAGGGGAGCCCTTATGACAAGACACTCTCACTATTTACAGAAATAAAGTGAGGATCAACTGATTTTCCTCTCACTATACACTTCCCAGGGCTAACTAAAGCCAGGTCATTTCATTCGCTTCATTTTTCAACCATTTCGTTTCTTTCTATTCCTTTTTCTTGTTCAAGTCTCCGTCAAAAATAAAAATAAAATTTGGGCTTCCCTGGTGGTGCAGTGGTTAAGAATCCACCTGCCAATGCAGGGGACACGGGTTCGAGCCCTGGTCCGGGAAGATCCCACATGCCGCAGAGCAACTAAGCCCGTGCGGCACAGCTACTGAGCCTGCACTCTAGAACCCGCGAGCCACAACTACTGAAGCCCACATGCCTAGAGCCCATGCTCCACAACAAGAGAAACCACCACAATGAGAAGCCAGCACACTGCAACAAAGGGTAGCCCCCGCTCGTCACAACTAGAGAAAGCCCACGCACAGCAACAAAGACCCAACGCAGCCATAAATAAATAAATAAATAAATAAATAAATAAATAAATAAATAAATAAAAGTTAAAAAATAAAAATAAATTTCAACTAAAAGAGTTAAATCAGTCAGAGCATCACGGCTTCTTTCAAAGTTAGAATTGTTGCCTTTATGAAGTGTCTGATTCAACATTAAGCTCTGCAGGCATGGCGGCGTTTGCGGATTTGGACCTGTGGGAGGGTTGCGACCTGAAGGCGCTGCACCGGCTCGTGGAGAATGCCGCTCACCTGGGCTATTCAGTTGTTGCCATCAATCATGTTGTTGAATTTAAGGAAAAGAAACAGGAAATTGAAAAACCAGTAGCTGTTTCTGAACTCTTTACAACTTTGCCAATTGTACAGGGAAAATCAAAACCAATTAAGATTTTAACTAGACTGACAATTATTGTTTCAGATCCATCTCATTGCAATGTTTTGAGAGCAACTTCTTCAAGAGTCCGGCTGTATGATATCGTTGCAGTTTTTTGAAGACAGAAAAACTTTTTCATATTGCTTGTACACATTTAGATGTGGATTTAGTCTGCATAACTGTAACAGAGAAGCTACCATTTTACTTCAAAAGACCCCCTATTAAAGCAGCAATTGACTTGAGGTGTGGGCTTTGAACTTGTCTATAGCCCCGCTATCAAAGACTCCACAATGAGAAGGTACACAATTTCCAACGCCCTCAATTTGATGCAGGTCTGCAAAGGAAAGAATGTAATTATATCTAGTGCTGCTGAAAGGTCTTTAGAAATAAGAGGTCTATACGATGTGGCAAACTTAGGGTTGTTGTTTGGGCTGTCGGAAAGTGACACCAAGGCTGCAGTGTCCACCAACTGCCAAGCGGTGCTTCTGCATGGAGAGAAAAACTAGAAAAACTGCTTTTGGAATTATTTCCACAGTGAAGAAATCTCGGACATCAGAAGTAGATGATGATTCTCTTCCAGCCTGCAAGAAAGCCAAGGGTGAGGGCTGAAACGAGTCCCTCTTCTCTATCAACACTCCCTTCTGCCATTTGAGAATCCATCAGCCACAACAGAATTGGAACTTCCTTATGATTCACTATTTTCACTTGGAGCTAGATATCAGTAGTCTGTAAAAGCAGTCTTATATTTAAGCCATTAAAATAACAAAACCTGAGAGATTAAGATGGCGAAGTAGAAGGATGTGCTCTCACTCCCTCTTGCGAGAGCACCGGAATCACAACTAACTTCTGAGTAGTCATTGACAGGAAGACACTGGAACTCACCAAGGAGGATACCCCACATCCAGAGACAAAGGAGAAGCCACAATGAGATGGTAGGAGGGGCGCAATCACAATAGAATCAAATCTCATAACTGCTGGGTGGGTGACTCACAGACTGGAGAAAACTTATACCACAGAAGTCCACCTACTGGAGTGAAGGTTCTGAGCCCCATGTCAGGCTTCCTAACCCAGGGGTCCAGCAACGGGAGGAGGAATTCCTAGAGAATCAGACTTTGAAGGCTAGTGGGATTTGATTGCAGGACTTCGACAGGACTGGGGGAAACAGAGACTCCACTCTTGGAGGGCACACACAAAGTAGTGTGTGCGTCGGGACCCAGCGGTAGGAGCAGTGACCCCATAGGACTGAACCAGGCCTACCTGCTGGTGTTGGAGGGTCTCCGGCAGAGGCGGGGGGTGGCTGTGTCTCACCAAGAGGACAAGGACACTGGCAGCAGAAGTTCTGGGAAGTACTCCTTGGGGTGAGCCCTCCCAGAGTCTGCCATTAGCCCCACCAAAGAGCCCTGGTAGGCTTCAGTGTTGGGTCACCTCAGGTCAAACAAACAACAGGGAGGGAACCCAGCCCCACCCATCAGCAGTCAAGCAGATTAAAGTTTTACTGAGCTCTCCTTACCAGAGCAAAAGCCAGCTCTACCCACCACCAGTCCCTCCCATCAGGAAACTTGCACAAGCCTCTTAGATAGCCTCATCCACCAGAGGGCAGACAGCACAAGCAAGAAGAACTACAATCCTGCAGCCTGTGGAACAAAAACCACATTCACAGAAAGATAGACAAGATGAAAAGGCAGAGGGCTATGTACCAGATGAAGGAACAAGATAAAACTCCCAAAAAACAACTAAAGTGGAGATAGGTAACCTTCCAGAAAAAGAATTCAGAATAATGATAGTAAAGATGATCCAGGACCTCGGAAAAAGAATGGAGGCAAAGATCGAGAAGATGCAAGAAATGTTTAACGAAGACCTAGAAGAATTAAAGAACAAACAAACAGAGATGAACAATACAATAACTGAAATGAAAAATACACTAGAAGGAATCAATAGCAGAATAACTGAGGCAGAAGAACGGACAAATGACCTGGAAGACAGAATGGTGGAATTCACTGCTGCAGAACAGAATAAAGAAAAAAGAATGAAAAGAAATGAAGACAGCCTAAGAGACCTCTGGGACAACATTAAACACAACAACATTTGCATTATAGAGGTCCCAGAAGGAGAAGAGAGAGAGAAAGGGCCCGAGAAAATATTTGAAGAGATTATAGTCGAAAACATCCCTATCATGGGAAAGGAAATAGCCACCCAAGTCCAGGAAGCACAGAGTCCCATACAGGATAAACCCAAGGAGAAACATGCCGAGACACATAGTAATCAAATTGACAAAAATTAAAGACAAAAATTATTGAAAGCAACAAGGGGAAAATGACAAATAATATACAAGGGAACTCCCATAAGGTTAACAGCTGATTTCTCAGCAGAAACTCTACAAGCCAGAAGGGAGTGGCATGACATATTTAAAGTGATGAAAGGGAAGAACGTACAACCAAGATTACTCTACCCGGCAAGGATCTCATTCAGACTCAATGGAGAAATCAAAAGCTTTACAGACAAGCAAAAGCTAAGAGAATTCAGCACCACCAAACCAGCTCTACAACAAATGCTAAAGGAACTTCTCTAAGTGGGAAACACAAGAGAAGAAAAGGACCTACAAAAACAAACCCATAACAATTAAGAAAATGGTAATAGGAACATACATATTGATAATTACCTTAAATGGGAATGGATTAAATGCTCCAACCAAAAGACACAGCCTTGCTGAATGGATACAAAAACAAGACCCATATATATGCTTTCTACAAGAGACCCACTTCAGACCTAGGGACACATACAGACTGAAAGTGAGGGGATGGAAAAAGATATTCCATGCAAATGGAAATCAAAAGAAAGCTGGAGTAGCAATACTCATATCAGATAAAAGAGACTTTAAAATAAAGAATGTTACAAGAGACAAGGAAGGACACTACATAATGATCAAGGGATCAATCCAAGAGGAAGATATAACAATTATAAATATATATGCACCCAACATAGGAGCACCTCAATACATAAGGCAACTGCTTACAGCTATAAAAGAGGAAATCGACAGTAACACAATAATAGTGGGGGACTTTAACACCTCACTTACACCAATGGACAGGTCATCCAGAGAGAAAATTAATAAGGAAACACAAGCTTTAAATGACACAATATGGCAGATAGATTTAATTGATATTTATAGGACATTCCATCCAAAAACAGCAAATTACACTTTATTCTCAAGTGTGCACGGAACATTCTTCAGGATAGATCACATCTTGGGTCACAAATCAAGCCTCGGTAAATTTAAGAAAATTGAAATCATATTAAGCATGTTTTCCAACCAAAACGCTATGAGATTAGAAATCAATTACAGGGAAAAAAGCGTAAAAAACACAAACACATGGAGCCTAAACAAAACGCTACTAAATAACCAAAAGATCACTGAAGAAACCAAAGAGGGAATCAAAAAATACCTAGAGACAAATGACAACGAAAACACGATGATCCAAAACCTATGGGATGCAGCAAAAGCAGTTTTAAGAGGGAAGTTTATAGCAATACAAACCTACCTCAAGAAACAAGAAAAATCTCAAATAAACAGTCTAACCTTACACCTATAGGAACTAGAGAAAGAAGAACAAACAAAACCCAAAGTTAGTAGAAGGAAAGAAATCATAAAGATCAGAGCAGAAATAAATGAAATAGAAACAAAGAAAACAATAGCAAAGATCAATAAAACTAAAAGCTGGTTCTTTGAGAAGATAAACAAAATTGATAAACCATTAGCCAGACTCATCAAGAAAAAGAGGGAGAGGACTCAAATCAATAAAATTAGACGTGAAAAAGGAGAAGTTACAACAGACACCACAGAAATACAAAGCATCCTAAGAGACTACTACAAGCAACCCTATGCCAATAAAATGGACAAAGGGGAAGAAATGGACAAATTCTTAGAAAGGTATAACCTTCCAAGACTGAACCAGGAAGAAATAGAAAATATGAACAGACCAATCACAAGTAATGAAACTGAAACTGTGATTAAAAATCTTCCAACAAACAACAGTCCAGGACCAGATGGCTTCACAGGTGAATTCTATCAAACATTTAGAGAAGAGCTAACACCCATCCTTCTCAAACTCTTCCAAAACATTGTGGAGGAAGGAACACTCCCAAAGTCATTCTATGAGGCTACCATCACCCTGATACCAAAACCAGACAAAGATACTGCAACAAAAGGAAACGACAGACCAGTATCACTGATGAATATAGATGCAAAAATCCTCAGCAAAATACTAGCAAACATAATCCAACAATGCATTAAAAAGATCATACACCATGATCAAGTGGGATTTATCCCAGGGATGCAAGGATTCTTCAATATACACAAATCAATCCGTGTGATACACCATATTAACAACTTGAAGAATAAAAACCATATGATCATCTCAATAGATGCAGAAAAAGCTTTTGACAAAATTCAACACCCATTTATGATAAAAACTCTCCAGAAAGTGGACATAGAGGGATCCTACCTCAACATAATAAAGTCCATATACAACAAACCCACAGCAAACATCATTCTCAATGGTGAGAAACTGAAAGCATTTACTCTAAGATCAGGAAGAAGACCAGGATGTCCACTCTTGCCACTATTATTCAGCATAGTTTTGGAAGTCCTAGCCACAGCAATCAGAGAAGAAAAACAAATAAAAGGAATACAATTGGAAAAGAAGAAGTAAAACTGTCACTGTTTGCAGATGACATGATACTATACATAGATAATCCTAGAGATGCCACCAGAAAGCTAATAGAGCTAATCAATGAATCTGGTAAAGTTGCAGGATACAAAATTAATGCACAGAAATCTCTTGCATTCCTATACACTAATGATGAAAAATCAGAAAGAGAAATTAAGGTAACACTCCCATTTACCATTGCAACAAAAAGAATAAAATACCTAGGAATAAACCTACCTAAGGAGGCAGAAGACCTGTATGCAGAAAACTATAAGACACTGATGAAAGAAATTAAAGATGATACAAACAGATGGAGAGATATTCCATGTTCTTGGATTGGAAGAATCAACATTGTGAAAATGACTATACTACCCAAAGCAATCTACAAATTCAATGCAATCCCTATCAAATTACCAATGGCATTTTTTACAGAACTAGAACAAAATATCTTAATATTTGTATGGAGACACTAAAGAGTCCGAATACCCAAAGCAATCTTGAGAAAGAAAAACGGAGCTGGAGGAATCAGTCTCCCTGACTTCAGACTATACTACAAAGCTACAGTAATCAAGACAATATGGTACTGGCACAAAAACAGAAATATAGATCAATGGAACAGGATAGAAAGCCCAGAGATAAACCCACGCACATATGGTCACCTTATCTTTGATAAAGGAGGCAAGAATATACAATGGAGAAAAGACAGCCTCTTCAATAAGTGGTGCTGGGAAAACTGGACAGCTACATGTAAAAGAATGAAATTAGAACACTGCCTAACACCATACACAAAAATAAACTCAAAATGGATTAAAGACCTAAATGTAAGACCGGACACTATCAAACTCTTAGAGGAAAACATAGGCAGAACACTCTATGACATGAATCACAGCAAGATCCTTTTTGACCCACCTCCTAGAGAAATGGAAATAAAAACAAAAATAAACAAATGGGACCTAATGAAACTTAAAAGCTTTTGCACAGCAAAGGAAACCATAAACAAGACCAAAAGACAACCCTCAGAATGGGAGAAAATATTTACAAATGAAGCAACTGACAAAGGATTAATCTCCAAAATTTACAAGCAGCTCATGCAGCTCAATATCAAAAAAACAAACAACCCAATCCAAAAATGGGCAGAAGACCTAAATAGACATTTCTCCAAAGAAGATATACAGATTGCCAACAAACACATGAAAGGATGCTCAACATCACTAATCATTAGAGAAATGCAAGTCAAAGCTATAATGAGGTATCACCTCACACTGGTCAGAATGGCCATTACCAAAAAATCTACAAACAATAAATCCTGGAGAGGGTGTGGAGAAAAGGGAACCCTCTTGCACTGTTGGTGGGAATGTAAATGGATACAGCCACTATGGAGAACAGTATGGAGGCTCCTTAAAAACTAAAAATAGAACTACCATATGACCCAGCAATCCCACTACTGGGCATATACCCAGAGAAAACCATAATTTAAAAAGAGACTTGTACCACAATGTTCATTGCAGCACTATTTACAATTGCCAGGACATGGAAGCAACCTAAGTGTCCACTGACAGATGAATGGATAAATAAGATGTGGCACATATATACAATGGAATATTACTCAGTCATAAAAAGGAATGAAATTGAATTATTTGTAGTGAGGTGGATGGACCTAGAGTCTGTCATACAGAGTGAAGTAAGTCAGAAAGAGAAAAACAAATACCTTATGCTAACACATATATATGGAATCTAAAAAAAAAAGTTATGAAGAAACTAGGGGCAGCACAGGAATAAAGACGCAGATGTAGAGAATGGACTTGAGGACACGGGGAGGGGGAAGGATAAGCTGGGATGAAGTGAGAGAGTGGCATGGACGTATATACACTACCAAATGTAAAATAGATAGCTAGTGGGAAACAGCCGCATAGCACAGGGAGGTCAGCTCGGTGCTTTGTGACCACCTAGAGGGGTGGGATAGGGAGGGTGGGAGGGAGACGCAAGAGGGAGGAGATATGGCGATATATGTATATGTATAGTTGATTCACTTTGTTATAAAGCAGAAACTAACACACCATTGTAAAGCAATTATACTCCAATAAAGATGTTAAAAATAAATAAAGTCCACTCCTGATTTTTAAAAAATAAACAACAATAAAAACCCTTGACAAAATACAAATAGAAGAATATTTCACACATACATGTATATGTTCGTTTCTCTTTATATATTGTATATATACTAAGCATCATGGTTCTAAAAATAAAGCATTTTTTACTGCAAAAAAAAAAAATTAGGCTCCACTTGACAAAATAAAGCATTCAAAACTGAAATGTACAACCAATTGAAACATCCTCTTACATCACTACTACTGTAATTTTCTAGCAGTTGTTCGCGAAGAATCACCTAGAGGATTTAAGACACAGATTGCTGGGCTCCTATCCCCAGGGTCTCGGATTCAGAGGAACAGGTAGGGCCAGAGAATTTGTATTTGTAACAAGGTCACAGGTGATGCTGATGCTGCCCATCTGGGGACCACACCCTGAGAACCCTGCTTCCCCATCACTCCCCAGGAGGGCTCAGGCACTAAGTTCAAGCACCTGTGAATGATCAGATGCCCTGCCCCTCAACCCAACCAAGCTAACCAGCTGCTGAGTACATGATTACAGCCCTTCTCAAACTTTAATATGCACGCAAATTGCCTGAGGATCTTTCGAAAATGCAGGTTCTTATTCAGTAGGTCTGAGGTGAGGCCCAAGATCTGCATTTCTAACCAGAGCCCAGATAAAGCCAATGTGGTTGGTGCAGGAAACAAACTGAGGTAAAGGCATTACAAACTGTACCAAGTAGATTAGTATAAAATTAAATGACTTAGGTCTCAGAACTTTGAGTTGGTTCAAAGCATTTGATTTCGGGTCTGAGCACTAGAAGTACCACTACACTTTAACATTTTATTAAAATTTTTGACAAAATAGAAGCAAGTTAACATTTAACTTCCATCCATATAAAACTTCCATCATGAATGGGCCCAGCTGACTCACTGGCGCTACCCAGGTGTACCTGAGCTCTGTGCAAACAGTGTAGATAATAGTAACCCTGGCGGAGATGGCTGGGCAGGTGGGACTGCTTATACATGTTGATTTAGAAACTTACTCTTTGTCCCATGGTGAATGGTGTTTTGTTACATATTTATAGCATTTAGCCTTCATTGACATCCAGCTTTGGAACACCATTGTCTAATGTTTTATTGAGGCCATCTGTCTATGAAGCCAACCTTGCAGGAGAGACTCTGACATAATGAAAAACCCATGAATTAAAAACTAACCAGACCTCCCTCACTCTCTTCCTTTCTTTCTCCCTCTCAAAACATGTCAGAAAAGAATAGCTCTGCTGAGAATGGTGCTGTCATTCATTACATCATTGAATAAAAAATTATTCTTGTCTCATCTTTGGCCTGCCCTTCCTACCATTTTTGCTAAACTAATCAACCTTCTGATTAAGAAAAGCCTAACTAGATGTCACTGATTCCAACAAGGGCTAAACTGAACCCTACCTTTGGTTTGATTATGATAAGATGATTTACCTAATCTATGATAAGGGAACATACAGCACAAATATCATTAGAGGAGGCGGTGTGCAATCTCAAATAACAAGCTTTTCAAGTCATCAAGCAGCAGCTCTCAAACTTCACCGACTGGCCAAGGACTGTTAAAATGTAGATCCTGATTAAGGAGGTGTGTATGGGACCCAGGGGCACCTACACCACGAGACTGAGGACCACACTTTGAGGAGCTGAGCTCTAGAATCGTCCCCTCCGCTAAGGTAGCCACTAACCTCACGGACCTGTGGAGCACTTGAAATGTGACTCATCTAAATGGAGACGTGCTGTGAGTGTGAAATGTGCACCACATTTTAAAGACAGCCCCCCAAAATAAAAAAGGTAAAATATTCAATATCTCATATAATAATAATTAATTATTATTATTATTATTATTAATTAATAATAATGATTTTATATTGATTGTATGTTTGGGATATATTGGCTTAAATAAAATATATTATTAAAATGAATTTCACCTGGGTTTTTGTTTGTTTTGTGTATTTTGGATTTTTTGTGGGGTTTTTTGCCATATCCCTCGGCTTTCGGGATCCTAGTTCCCTGACCAGGGATCGAGCCCGGCCCCTCAGCAATGAAAGCGCTGAGTCTTAACCACTGGACCGCAAGGGAATTCCCTTCACCTGGGTTTTTTTAAATAAATTTATTTATTTATTTATTTATTTATGGCTGCGTTGGGTCTTTGTTGCTGCACGCGGGCTTTCTCTAGTTGCGGCGAGCAGGGGCTACTTTTCGTTGCGGTGCGTGGGCTTCTCATTGCAGTGGCTTCTCTTGTTGCAGAGCACGGGCTCTAGGCGTGCGGGCTTCAGTAGTTGTAGCGCACGGGCTTAGTTGCTCCACAGCATGTGGGATCTTCCCTGACCGAACCCGCGTCCCCTGCATCGGCAGGCAGATTCTTAACCCCTGCACCACCAGGGAAGTCCCTTCACCTAGGTTTTGTGGGGTTTTTCTGTTTTCTTTTTTTTTTTTTTTTTTTTTTTTTACTTTTTTAAATGTGACTCCTAGAAAACTTTAAATGACTTATGTGGCTCGCTGTTGGACAACACTGTTTTGGGAGCTTATCCATCCTCTCCATTTGGTTATAAACTCCTTGGGGTGGGAGCATGGGACCAGCCCTGGACGCCACCATGGAGGGAACAACTTGATAGCTGAGTTCATCTCTCAAGGTCTCACCACACCAAGTTTGTTTCTCTGGTTCCCTCCACCCCAGTACACACACACGGGAGTAGAGAAGACTTGAGGACAGGACCTTGTCTATGCTCAGTGCGCAGCAAGGAGCCTATTATCTAAGTAATCTATGAGTATCTGATGTGTTGATGCTCCATGTAAATCATTCACAACTCCCCACACTTATGATACTGGGTTGGCCAAAAAGTTCATTTGGGTTTTTGGCCAGCCCAATACTGCTGGGTCACTGTGTAGATTTCAAAGTTATCATGCTTTCTCAATTACATTTTCATCCAGAAGGCTGTTGTTCAGCTTATCTAGTGTTAGCTACACCAATCAACATCAATTTCACAATGTTATTAGCCTAGTGTATATTGAATGGTGTTAGTGGCCCTTTCCTTGTCACCATCACCAAGTTTACAATTATTGCACTTCTACTATGATCACTGATGCAACTAGTAGCTACAACTCACTGAGCGCTTCCTACTTGTCAGGTGTTGGGCTAAGCACTTTGAAAAGGTCATTTCATTCAGTCCTCATGACAATGCTATGCTGGGCATCATTCCTACCCTCCACTTTCCATACGAGGAAAGTGAGGCTCAGAAAGGTTAAGAACCTCGCCCACGTTCACACCGCAAGCAAGCAGCAGAAATGGGATTCCATCCGGATCTCCAAAGGATTGTACTTTCAATCCTTGGTGTGTATAATACTGGCAGCGTTTTCAGGATCGTCTGTGCAGCTAAGAGGCAAAAGTGATGTTGGATGTTTTGAATAGTGCTTTTTAATATCCACACCAAGACAAAGACACTTTAATTCTTTTTCTGGGTCTATCTTTAAAATGTACACATTTCTCAGTAAATAAGAAAACAGAAAAATGTCATCTACCTTTTTTCCTTCAAATCAAGGAACATGTAAACCTGACATTGCCTTTATACCAGACTGTTGCGAACATGTGTATACACATAAATACGGATTGTATACAAATATGTGTATATATACATACACTGCATTTCAGTTATTAATACGGGGCATATCAGACCGATGCATTGGACAAATCGGTTTAAAAGGAAAAATGGAGGAATAATTCAAAACCAATTACCAATGAATTGTTTTATGATGAAGGCACAAGTTTTGGAATGGTCTTTGAAAGACAGACTTTTAATTTTTGCGTCAGTTTCAGTTTTGAAGTCATTTTTTTCCTAATGATTTTATTCCTTCTTCATCAAAAGAGCTGGTTCATCCAGAAAGGAAGATTTAATGATGACAGTTTTACTTCAGGGATTATCACCTGTGTATATAAATACAATTTTAAAACATTAAAGACTTGAAATAATATACAAACTACTTGTTAAATCCATTCTGACAGAACTGTAAAAAGGACAAAATCTTCTAAAAATTTCTTGTAGCTCTACCAAAAAATATTTCATTCAAGTTTCCACATAAAAATGTTGGATAAAATTCCTGGAATATTGAGATGCAAAATGATGGAGACAAAATGATCATAATCATTGTGACGAAACAGATTAAGGATCATGGTTTTAACATGTGTGACAGGTCAGAATAATCAGTCTCCATGTTTACTCTTCAACTAGTTGATCATTGCTTCTAGGGTCAATTTTGCTGTATAGTTTTTCCATTTTGGTAATGCTAAGGCACTATGTCAGTGTAATCTAGGAGGGAAAAGCATCTGAATTCGAGATTTAAAACCCGAACTTTGGTCAAATGTCATACTTATTATGTTCAATAAACATAAATGATGACTGAACACACACCACATTAAATACTGTGCTTTTAAAAAGCCACCAGGTAAATCTTTAATAAAGCCTCAACTGACTTAGGAACAGAATGAGTCCTGCAGTAAGAAACAAAATGAATTATTGGTACAGATCAAATTGCCCAGAAATATCATGTGTCAACATTAATGTCAGTTCCTCAGAACCAATACATTGCTCCTTAATTACTCCAGGCTTTCAAAGCCTGCAGTCCTCCTGACAGCTCATTTCACAGAGATGCATTTAGTTTGAAAAAGTGTGTGTGGCTACCAGCCCGTCCACTCTATCAGCAGAAGACTTGGCCATAAAATCCTGTTATACTTTGCCCTGGGTAGCAATTATTAAGTATCGCTCAACATACGTGTCAAACATATGAGAAATTGCTCCAGGCTTTTTCTACATTTTCATTGCTTAAAAAAGTAGAAAACACCAAACAAAGAGACCACTGTGGAACACAAGGCATCAGAAATATTATTGCATTGTGAGAGTCGAATAGTAGCAACTCATTCTTGAAAAAAATATTGATAAGCCAAGTCTCCATTGACACATAGTAAGTCCCTAGAAAGGTATAAAGCCCCTGGTTATAAGGGTAGGAAACATATCACAGGAACAAAACGCAAAACTGCAAAAAGCTATGCTATCTGCAATGGTTATTGTCACTGTTGAATCTTGTTGTGATGATGGTAGTTTTTTGCCTTCACCTTTCTAAATCAGGTTAAACAGGACTCCTCACAGTGGGATTGTTTCCTCCTGACTCTCTGACACCCAAGCAGGATTTATCTAAGGATTTATTACCTTATTACACGCTGGCATCCCAAGACCACCCTCCTGGTCCATATCAAAAAAAATCTTAAAAAAAAAAACCTGTGTCCCAGCACTGGACCACACAGCCTA
The DNA here is from genome assembly GCF_028564815.1 of Eubalaena glacialis. Taxonomy (NCBI): domain Eukaryota; kingdom Metazoa; phylum Chordata; class Mammalia; order Artiodactyla; family Balaenidae; genus Eubalaena; species Eubalaena glacialis. The sequence continues at coordinate 44,093,497 of NC_083734.1, forward strand.
TACTGCACTTTAAAAAAAAAGTTAGTATTTTTTATGAATCTGTAATTGATACATATATTGTATTATATTTTGTGTTGAAAATAGTAATATGTAGGAAATGAAAACACAAACATGATAATTTTGGTTTGGATTTTTTGTTCATTTATTTAATATATCAGGAGCCTCAAATATGGAAATGGTCCAAATACCCTTCAAATTCTGAAAGGACTTGCAAAAGGATTGTTCATACAGCTGCAGGAGGATTCTGTGACCATCATTTGCAATCAGCCATACCATCTACATATAACCCTTCATCACATGTAATTTAGTTTTGCCTGTTTTTGTACTTTACATCAATTGAATTGTCTGGATACATTATTTTGTGTCTTGTTTCTTTCATTAAACATCATGCTTCTTAAGATTCACCCATGTCAAGAATGCAAGAATGTGGTTTATCTATCTTAAACTGCTGCATACTATTCCATTGTATGAAAATACATCAACATATTTATTCACTCTACTGTTGATGGACATTTAGGTTGTTCCAAGTGTGTGTGTGTGTTTTAGCATTATGAACAATGCTTCTGTGAATATTTTTGTACATGTGTTCAGATAAATACGTGCAGGAGTTTCTCTGGAATATATAAACAAGAATGGAATTACTGGATGATAGGTATGTGCACGGTCACCTTTTTGAGATATTGTCAACCTGTTTTCCAAAGTAATTGTGCCTATTTACACAGCCACTGTCAATGGATGAGAATTTTCCTCGACAACAATTTGGCAGGTGTGAAACAGGACATTTAGCTTTCCTCTTCTGTGCAAGTCTACTCATATGTTTGCCCATTTTCCCACTGAGTTGTTTTTCTTTTCCTTATTGATTTGTAGGCATTGTTTTCACATTCTGGAAACTAATTCCTTGTCAGTTACATGTATTCTAATTATCTGCTCCATGTTTGAGGCTTTCTCCATTATAATTACGATATCCTTTAATGAACAAAGATTGTTACATTAGTAGCAATTTTGTACTTTACAGTTTGCACTTTATGTGTCTTGCTTAAGAAATACTCCTTTACCCTGATTCCTAGAGATATTATTCTGTATTTTCCTTTAAACATTGTATAGTTTTTACCTTTCACATTTACATCTTTAATGAATCTGGAATATATCTGTGTATATTATATGTAATTTTGCCTGAGATAGGAATACTATTTCCATCTTTTAAATGTGGAAATACTCTATTCCTTTCCACACTGGTTTGTAATGCTGAACCAGTTGCAAATTAATTTTCCATATGCCGACCTGTTTCTGAGCTCTTTGTGCTGATCCGTTGGTTTATTTTCAGGTCAGTTTAGGAGCCATTACTCATCATTTGAAGGGCAAAACTGCAAAATTAGGAATTGTAATACGCACTCTTAAATGTCAATGTCTAAAGTTCATCTGTATCTTTACCCTTTTCCTGAAGGGTCAAGACCTTAGAACAATTTAACTCCATTTATCCCTTCCAGCTCTCATCTAGTTTAATTCTATTTTGTTTTTCCTTCAAAAGACATATTTTATAGCCAATATTCACTAAAATTTGGTCACATTTTAGCACTTTATTTATTCATCATCCTTTTCTCACCTCAGATCTTCCATCTGAGATCATCTTCTTTCAGCTTAAAATACATTCCTTTTAGTGAGCCTGCTGAGGGCAAACTTGGTTTCTGTTATCCTGAAAATGTCTTTATTTTACTCTCATTCTTCAAAGATACTATCACTGAGAAGGAAAATTCCAGGCAGTTATTTTCTCGCAGCCCATTGAAGATGCTGTTCCATTTCCGGGGTCCACTGTTGCTCTTGAGAAATCAGCCATCAGTCTAATCACTATTCCTTTGTCTTTCTTTTCTTGTTACCTGCTTACAAGATCTTCTCTTTATTATTTGGTTTTCTGCTCTGATGTGTACAAATGTGATTTATTTTTATTTATTTTGCTTGGAATGCATTAAGTTCTCTTAACCTGAGAACGTGTTTCTTTAAACAATTCTGGGGGCTTCCCTGGTGGCGCAGTGGTTGAGAATCTGCCTGCTAATGCAGGGGACACAGGTTCGAGCCCTGGTCTGGGAAGATCCCACATGCCGTGGAGCAACTAGGCCCGTGAGCCACAACTACTGAGCCTGCGCGTCTGGAGCCTATGCTCCGCAACAAGAGAGGCCACGATAGTGAGAGGCCCGCGCACCACGATGAAGAGTGGCCCCCGCTTGCCGCAACTAGAGAAAGCCCTCACAGAAACGAAGACCCAACACAGCCAAAAATAAATAAATTTTAAAAATATGGAACTCACCATCTAAAAAAAAAAAAAACAATTCTGGAAATTTTCACCTCATATCTCATTGAATGTTTTCTTTTCCCATTCTCCCTTGTCTCCATCTGGAACTCTGAGCAGACATAGTTAGACCTTCTTACTCTAGCCTTCATGTCTCTTGACTCCTCTTTTGTCACTTAGCTGCATTCTGGATAAGGTATTCAGAGCTATCTTTTTGTTCAATAATTCTCCCTTTGGCCTTGCTTAATCCATTGTTGGACTCATCCACTGAACCTTTTTTTTTAATAAATTTATTTATTTTATTTATTTGGCTGCATTGGGGCTTCATTGCTGCACGCAGGCTTTCTCTAGTTGTGGCGAGCGGGGGCTACTCTTTGTTGCAGTGCACGGGCTTCTCATTGCGGTGGCTTCTCTTGTTGCGGAGCACGGGCTCTAGGTGCGTGGGCTTCCGTAGTTGTGGTGCGTGGGCTCAGTAGTTGTGGCTCGCGGGCTTCAGCAGTTGTGGCTCGCGGGCTCTAGAGTGCAGGCTCAGTAGTTGTGGTGCACAGGCTTAGTTGCTCCGCGGCATGTGGGATCTTCCCAGACCAGGGCTCGAACCCATGTCTCCTGCATTGGCAGGCGGATTCTTAACCACTGTGCCACCAGGGAAGTCCTCATCCACTGAACTTTTAATTTTAATTATAGCATTCATTTCTTCTGGGTTCTTTTTCAAAGCTTCTGGTAAGTTTTATAATCTCTTAGTACTTGCCCAATTTTCAAGGTTACCTTTCATTTACTAAAACACTTTAATATGAGTAGATTATATTCTCCTTCCAATAATTCCACAGCTAAAGTCTTTGTGGACCCAATTCCACTGTTTGTTGGTGTGCTCACACTCCGCACAACTTTATCTGTAGGGATTCTCTGAGCCTATGTCGAAGTTACATTATTTTAGAGAAGATTTCAGCTTCCTGCTGCCAGTTGGCTGAGGGCATCATTCAGCCCACAAGGACAACTTGAAATTCAATGCTCCACTTCAGGTTTTCAGATTACACACAGACACATGTAAATACAGACAACAAACTGTGTTGGGCCAGCTGTGGTTACAAATTCTCAGGGAAGATTTATTTTTCCTCTGCACCAACCACCAAGGCTGAGACAGAATATTTTCCTCATGGTACCCTTCTGCATGGTGGCTTTATTTATATGCACCCTTACTCTGAAGGCATAGTTCTTCAGGATACTAGGTTTACATAGATGTTCCCTGTTAGTATTCCCACTTTAAGCAGGTGCTGGTCTCTCCTGTGCCCTTATAGACATCGTAAAGTAATCTCAATATCTCCATGACAGAGCAAAACTCACAGGGTGCAAGACAACTTTCTCACCTACTTCTCTCCTAAGATTCCTATTTTCATTTCCCTTTTGATCTCTGAGAAATCTTTCCTTCCATAACAGGTCTTCAATAGGTTTGAAAAAATAAATAGATAGATGATAGAAAGATAGATAGGTAGGTAGATAGATAGACAGATAGATAGACAAAGGAAGGGAGGGAGGGAGGGGGGAGGGAGGAAATAGTATAATGCACTTTAATTGTATCCATTGGAAACATTCGGGAGAGGGGCATTAGATGTACCCAGTATGCCATACTCCATGACATGAACTCCTGGGTTGCAACTCTTTTAATTTCTTAACATGACCAGTAGAAACAGCAGCCAATGGTCGGGAAGAACCTCTCCACACTGGCAAATGTTTCTTCTCTCCTCCAAGTTGTGCATCAGCACTTTTATTCATTCATTCATTTATCATTTACATGGCAAGTCATATCAAGTGCCTACTAGGTTTGAGTCACTGTGAGACAATACATCTGTCAACTCATTGAAGCACAGCAGGGCAGGATCACCAAGTAAGTACAAATCAAAACCTGAATATAGGAGATTAACCGTGTAAAACACAATAATGTAAGTTTACTATATCAGCATCTCAAAATGTTTCATTATAGAAATTTCCAAACAAATACTAGAGTAGTTAGAACAGTATAACAAATCCCCACGAACCCACATCCCAGCTTCAACAAATAAGTCATACCCAAACTTCCTTCATCAATACTCCCAACCTCTTTCTCCCTCTCATATTATTTTGAAGCAAATCGGAGACATTGTATCATTTGACTTATAACTAATTCAGTAAGTACATCAGTTTTTAAAGCACAGAGGCTATGGTTTTTTCTGACTTAACTGTGTGATGTCTAGAACCACGATGCCTACAAACGCCCACAGTTCCTATATGTCATCCTTCTCAACCAGTGAAAGTATGCATCCTAACTAAGGTGTCTGGGAAGAAAACGCCCCCTCCACCAACACCACACCCCCAGAGATTGCAGACTCTACATCTACTACATCTGGGCTGCAATAGCTTCTCCGTGATGGAAAAAAAAAAAACCGAAAGTCCTCTGGAAACTATAGTACTTATGATAACTCTCCAAATTACCACCTATACTTAATATTAATCATTAACACCCTTAGTGGAATCTGTCTCAGAGGGCAAAATGTACTTCCTATTAGTTACATGGAAGTTGGGATATAAAAAATATTTATTTACAGATACAGTCATCCAACAGACTGGAATATCAGGGGCTCTAAATTTATGACTTGTATATGAGCAAGAGTTAATAGGATCTGTATCTAGTCCTTAGGTATAATTCAGAAAAATTAATTGCTGTGAAATACTAGCCTGGTTTCCTGTGGTCACATTACGAGATATAATAATCTACCAAAGCATAAAACTCAGTGTGATAAAGGAGATATCAAATTCTCCTGCCGTTACAGAAACATGTGGAAATCTTCTCAATACGAATTTTTCTACTGCAGCAAATAAGTAGATTGGATAACTGAACCCCATATTAATAACCCTACTATGTCGTATTTTAGTTTAAATTTAAAGCCTCAAAAGCTTACAAATACTAGCTAAAAATTCGTGGAATAACACATAGACAAAGTTATTTCTCCAAAATAACTTATTTCACATTCTGTCATTGGTGGTGAACTCTCAGTGAGTGTTGACTGATGCATATATGAATGGATAAAAATATAAGAACTGTCCACACATAAACCATAAAGTGCATGAAATAGGTTTAACTCTGTCTTGTAATTTTTACTTTCATAATATAACTGAAGCAAAGTCTAATACAAAGTATTATTTTAAAGTACACTGTTTGTAAAAGAGAAATAATATAGTATCATCTCCTTTTTCAAGAAGGATGTTTGTTTTAAAAAAAGCCCTCAAACTCAAAAGTAAAAAAGCCATTAGTTTCAGAAAAAACAACAACAAAAATAAGCCACTAAAACAAGTAAATTCCAAAATTTTCAGAAATAATGTGCAGGGATTTTGGATACGCCATTTTTTAGGGTTTTTTTCTTTTTTGTTTGTTTCTTTGCTTGCTTGCTTTAATCATATACAAACCTCAATTCAATTCAATGATCAGGATGAGTGTTAATGAGGCTTTTTCTGTGACATTTCCAATCCCTTCGCTTTAATTTGATAAAGGAAACAACTTAAATGTTTCAGGGGAGGTATGAATTCTTTGTCCAGGCAGTTTGAATGAGGCGGAGCAAATAAACAAATTCCGTTCATCAGATCCCCACTGGTGAGATGACACTCCCAGCTCACCATGAGTATGGAGGTCAACACACCTGCAGTGGTTTACTGTGCGATCATGGAGGCTGGGTGCAGCCCCAAGGCACTGAGCACATTCCTCCCGTGCATGGAATTGCTCTGCTCTGTGCGGTGAGTAGGGAGACCTGTGGGAAAGATCTGGCTTCTGTGGAAGCTTCTGTTGGGGAAATCCACTGGGGATTCTAGGAGGGAGCAACTGCAGCTTTAGGATGGATGGAGCACCGTCTGTCACGGTGGGTGTTGCGCTGAACTTACACAGGGAGAGAGACTGCCCCATTCACCAGGTCAGGTGCAAAGCACTATGGTATCTATTCTAAGTTTCTAGAGAAGACCTAAAGCCAGGCAGTGACTGAGAAATTTAAATGCATTATCTAGTCTTAGGACATTAGAATTAGGGAAAAAACTTCAAAATCATCTATCCACCTAAATTCGTTTTATTCATTTTCCCAAATTACATCTCCAAATGTATAAATGTTTTATTCCTGTTTTAAATATTAGAGGTTTTATGTTTGTATGAAGTATTTTAATCATCTTATAAAATATGATCTTTAAACAGGATAAACTCAGCCCCCAAAAAACGTAAAACAGAGACTCTGAAGAGTGGCTTAGCAATACATATAAACTATTGTTCTTATGCGAATCAAAACCACAATGAGATATCACCTCACACCTATTAGAATGGTTATCATCAAAAAGACAGGATAACAAATGGTGGCAAGGTTGTGGAGGAAAGGGAACACTGGTGCACTGTTGGTGGGAATGTAAATTGGTACAGCAATTGTGTAAAACAATATGGAGGTTCCACACACACACACACAAATAAAAATAGAACTACCCTACAATCAGGCAATTCCACTTCTGGGTGTATATCCAAAGAAAATGAAACCGCTGTCTCAGAGATATCTGCACTCGCATGTTCATTGCAGCATTATTCATAATAGCCAAGATATGGAAAAAGCTAAGTGTCATTCAATGGATGAACAGATAAAGAGGAAGAAGAATATAAGAATATATATATATATATATATATATATATATATATATATATATATACCTCCTGCCATTTGCAACAACATGGATAGAGCTTGAGGGCATTATGTTAAGTGAAATAGCCAAGACAGAGAAAGAAAAATACTGCATAGTATCACTTACACGGGGAATCTTACAGACAAAAAAAAGTCAAACTCATCGAAAAGAGCCTAGAAAAGTGGCTGCCAGGGACTGGGGGAGGAGGGTTAAAGGAAATGGGGAGAAGCTGGTAAAAGGGTACAAACTTTTAGCTCTAAGATGGGTAAGTTCTGAAGACCTAATTTAAAACATGGTGACTATAGTTGATAATATAATTGAAATTTACTAAAAAAGTAGAACTTATATGTTCTCACCAAAAAGAGAAAAAGATTTTTTAATTTTTAAACATTTTTTATCATTAGTGTGATTTACTATTATGTACCCACATCTGTCTTTTTAGATAAATTATTCATGGAGATTGCAAATATGCTTTATGTGTATCTTAGGATGAAAGAAAATGTGCCAAGGCAGGTGCAAGGGCTAAAAGAATACAGCTTCCTGTTTTCCTTTGTTTCCTCTGTTGAAAAAAAGAAATCACCCCTGAGAAAAGCCTCTAAGAAAGGCCTCTAGTGGTAATTTTTGGAATGGTATTAAATAGATTGCTGTACAAAGGGGGAAAAAAAGGCAAAGCAAGGTGGACTGTGGCGTCTATCGTAAAGTGACATGTCAGCAGAGGAGGCGATTCTCCTGTGAATTCTATAAAAGGTCAGCCCATCCACGACCGAGAGACAGCCTCTGCTCTATCCCTTCTGAAGCTACAGCTGCTTCCTCCTAGAATCCCCAATGGATTTCAATCACAGAAGCTTCCACCGAAGCCTGAGTTCCTCCTCCCAGGGCCCTGCACTCAGCATGAGCAGCTCCATATATAGGAAGGGGGCACAGAGTACCTCAGGGTCGCACCCAGTGTGTAATGGGGGGCTGGAGGCCACGGCACCCGCACCTCGACCTCTAGACACGTGGTGAGCTATGGGAGTGACCTCGCTGAAGGGAACCTGTGTGTTGGCAATGAGAAGATGACCATGCAGAACCTAAATGACCGCCTAGCAAGCTACCTAGAAAAAGTGCGGTCCCTGGAGCAGTCCAACTCCAAACTTGAACTGCAGATCAAACGCTGGTATGAAACCAACACGCCTGGCACCTGTCGGGACCACAGTGCATATTTGGAACAAATCAAAAAGCTGCGAAATCAGGTGAGGCCTGACACCTGTGCTTTCTACTCCACTGTTCAGCTGCATCATACATCAAGAAGGGCATATATGTTAGGTGGGTCTGAATGGACATTGTAAAGCAAATCAGGCTTAAATGCTACATCTATAAAAATGGCATATTCTATCATCTACCCTTGGTGCTGGAGTACCTGACTACATAATAGGATGACTGTAAACCATACATTTAAAAAAATAATCTAATTACATACAAAATATTAAAATTTTATCCTCCAGGCTTATAATCTGTATTTTTGTCACAGTTTACCAAGTCAGGACTAAGTGGCTAGTGAACATTTTTTTTCTGGAAAGATCTCAAATTTTTTTATGTGGTAATAAATCTTTCTTAGTTTTTTTACCTAATTTCCATCAACTTTTAAAACCCCAGTCACTTTAGAGATTTTCCTCCTTTCATTTATATAAAAGTTGTAATACAAGTATTACAATATGATCCAGAATGCTGGATCATAAATTTCTATGATAAAGTGATTCAGGGTGGAAATGGGAGCAGGGGTATTGGTCTTAATGATAAGTGGATTTTAAAATGTCTTTAAAATGTTTAATAATCTGATCATCATCAGCAAGCAGTTCAGAAACCATCTCTACAGTAATAAAATGTTTTATTGCTCCCAATTCAAATTTATTGCAATCGTACCTGCTCCCATGTCATACCAGAAAGGTGGAGTTCTCCATTTTATCAATTATGTGGAATAAAAGAAGACTTTGCTCCTAACTGAAGATTTTGAGTATGACACAGGACACTTACTCTGTTTTAAAATTCTTATCTAATCAAGAAAAGTGTCCCTTTCGTTTTCATTTCTATTTTAACATTCCTCTTTCTTTTCAGCAAAGACCACTCTCTTTTCTTGCGTTGTATTAGACATCAGTGCAATTTGATTCAGATTCCACAGGAAGTTACTCTGGGGTTTCAGGAACCGTGGGGATGTGAGGCAAAGGTGTTTAAATTGCCCCTGTGCCAACAGGTCATTCTTTGCAGGCTCCCACTAAAAACGTTCAAAATCAGCCAACCATTCTCCCCCAGCCATCTCATGATTTGTGGTTCTGAAGCTATTTGTCATCCCAAACACGTAGGCACAGCCAAATGTTCCATTTACCTGGGAAGACCCAGTATATGAAGGAAGGCAGCTCTCTCCAGGACGAGATCTGCTGAAAGAGACACGCTGTTACAGCATCTTTTACAAGCAGACTTCTGATCCATATGCATCTTAGAGGACTCACCCATTAGGTAGCCACTTCTTAAAATCAAGGGCTTATCCATCCTGATAGCCCCAGTGCCTTGCACAAATCCCACCGTATAGCAAGTGTGCATTCGTTCAGCCAAAACTTAGTACACACTGACTAGGTGCTGGGCACTGGGGAGTATGATGGTGAACATAATGTGATTTAGGGGGAAACAAGCATGGACAAAGGCAGCATTATCCCACATGGAAGGATAAAGGGAGGGCTGTGTAAGATCATGAAAGAACAGGCAGTTCATCCAGCTCTGTTTTGAGGAAATCAGTGAAGGCTTTCTTGAAACAATGAAGTCTAAGCTGAGACCTGGAGGAGGATGAGTTCACCAAATGAGAGGGGCTAAGAGGAAAGTTCTAAGCAGGAACAACATCAAAGGCAAGGCACTCAGTAAGGTCTGATGGCTCATGTGGAATTAAACTCTCCATTTGTAGAATCATAAGAAAGCTGACCAAACCCTCAGGACTAGAGTTGCATTTTATGAGTCTATCATGTTAAATCCCCATCTCGATATTCCTCCTTTCCGTTTTCACGTGGAAATCCTTGAGATGAACATCATCTTCGATACAAGAGGGGTCGTATCTGAGGATCAACTCAATCATTTTAGACTCCTGTCCAGTTGAAAATGTCATTCTTTCTTGCGCATTTTCCAGATTAAAGATGCTCAACTGCAAAATGCTCGACGTGTCCTGCAAATCGATAATGCTAAACTGGCTGCCAAGGACTTCAGGCTGAAGTAGGTGCTCTGATACCATGGTAACACTTCCTGCAAAGAAGTGTCTTTCAGTGGTCCTTCATGACACTCGGCTTTCCACACTATTGTTGGCAAAGGAGCTACCATTGAATAGTCTCAGAACCTTGGTGTTTAAAGGGTGTTAGAAGCTTTCTGGTCTAGCCCAGCATCAGGACTGGACTTCTCTCTCCCACAGTCCTAAGATATGGTCACCCAGCGTGTAGATGAACACCTCCAGTAACTACTACTGTTCTCACTCTTCAGCTCTGGTTGCTAGAATGTTCTTTTTTAGTAACCTGGCATCTACCTTTTCACCCCTTGACCCTCATTCTCTTCTTTGGAGTAATAATAAGGCAATTTACATCTCCCCTTCTGCCTAAGTGCCTTTCTGTTATCTAAAGAGAGCCATTTATCTACCCTCAGTGATTCTCTAAGTGAGTCATCCATGTTCCTTTAAGCACCTACAAGTAAACAACCCGAGTTCCAGGGGTGACTCTTAATGCTTTCTAGTTTAACAGTGTTTTACAATATGGTCTGACCGACCAAAGAACTAGGTTGATTAAAGCAGTTCAAATTGTGTTCACTCTCTTGTGGTCACATCACACTACATGTGATCAGAGCTGTTCCTAATAACTGCTTCTACACTAGGGCTTCCTCATCCTGAATTTGTACAATGCATTGGCACTGAAGAGTTCTTTGTGGTTTAGAAGGGCAGCATTTTAATGATACAAGGGATCAGAAAGAAAGAAATGAGAAAGCAGATCTGAAAATTAAAGCATTAAAAGTTCATATATACAATGGAAGATTACTCAGCCATAAAAAGAAACGAAACTGAGTTATTTGTAGTGAGGTGGATGGACCTAGGGTCTGTCATACAGAGTGAAGTAAGTCAGAAAGAGAAAAACAAATACTGTATGCTAACACATATATATGGAATCTTAAAAAAACAAAACAAAACGGTACTGATGAACCTAGTTGTAGGGCAGGAATAAAGAGATAGACACAGAAAATGGACTTGAGGACATGGGGTGGGAGGGCGAAGCTGGGGAGAAGTGAGAGTAGCATCGACATACATACACTACTGAATGTAAAATAGTTGGCTGGTGGGAAGCAGCAGCATAGCACAGGGAGATTGGCTCGGTGCTTTGTGATGACCTAGAGGGGTGGGATAGGGAGGATGGGAGGGAGGCTCAAGAGGGAGGGGATATGGGGACACGTGTATGCAAATGGCTGATTCGCTTTGTTGTGCAACAGAAACTAACACAGTATTGTGAAGAAATTATACTCCAATAAGGATCTACTAAAAATAAATAAATAATTTTAAAAGGTTCATTAATTCCAGTCAGCATCTGAATGCCTCATTGCATTATCCTTTCTTAAAGTTTACTACTTTAATAAAAATGGGAATATATAAGATCGTAGAGGAGAATGCATGAATTTTTATGATAATTCACTTTGGATGCATCTGTTTACAAAGTAATAAAAATAAACTGATCAAGTGCATTCATTAAGCAAATCTAACTAACCATTATTTAATATCAGTAATGAGAACCCTTTGCTAAAACAGTAATCAGAGCAAAATATTATTTTGATTTAAAAAAATACATTCTAGAATTCAGGAACTTTTTTTTTTTTTTTAGAAAATATGTGCTGTGCTAGTTTTTTGTGTTTTTTTTAAACTTTTAGGTTTATTTATTTATGGCTGTGTTGGGTCTTCGTTTCTGTGCGAGGGCTTTCTCTAGTTGCGGCAAGCGGGGGCCACTCTTCATCGCGGTGCGCGGGCCTCTCACTATCGTGGCCTCTCTTGTTGCGGAGCACAAGCTCCAGACGCGCAGGCTCAGTAGTTGTGGCTCACGGGCCCAGCTGCTCCGCGGCATGTGGGATCTTCCCAGACCAGGGCTTGAACCCGTGTGCCCTGCATTAGCAGGCAGATTCTCAACCACTGCGGCACCAGGGAAGCCCAGGAACTTTTAAAAGTAATTTCAGATTGATTTTTTTACTAATCAGTCCAAATCGCAGAGACTATATTATGATCTGATTCCAAGGTTCTCAAGAACATTTTCAGAACGTATAAAGGGAGACACAGTGATGCATTGAAATTGATCTCCTTGTATACCACATAAAGATCGATCTCATCATTTTAAGATCATCTCTTCTATAATGGTTTCAGAAGGACTCAATTATCTCTCCATACTACTTAATTCACAGGTATGAGAGTGAGCGGGGGATCTGCCTAGCAGTGGTGGCTGATCTCCAAGGCCTGAAAATGGTCTATGATGACCTAATCCTAATGAAGACAGACTTGGAGATTCAAACTGAAGGGCTGAATAAAGATCTGATGCTCCTCCAGAAAGAACACGAGGAGGTGAGAAAATATTCAGAAGCGGTGTTGGAAATGATAGAATGGCTCTAGTAATAATAAGGAGGAGGAGGAGGAGGAAAAAGAGGAAGATGTGGTGATGGTGGTAGTGGTGAAGAAAATGACAACGAGAATGATGTGAGCCCTAACAGCTTTTCATAACGCTGCTGTCAGGGTTAAATGACTTAGAGCAGTCTCTGGACCATAATAAGTCTTAACTAAGTTGTTATTTTCTTTCTGCGTTACTCATCCCCAATGAAAGAAGCCAGAAGACTTACTATGTCTTTTCGGCACAGCCTCACCTGAGAATGTGCTTCAAGACTATAATCAATCAGGATTTTCCCTCTCTAGGAAGTGAGGAGCCTACATGCTCATTTGGGCAATAAGGTAAACGTAGAGGTGGATACTGCTCCAGGCCTGAACCTCAGCGCCATCATGAGTGAAATGAGGCAGAAATATGAAGCCATGGCCCAGGAGAACCTTCAGAAGGCCAAAGAACAGTATGAGACCCAGGTAATAGCATAATTCTAATGGGTAAGCAAAATGTGCGGAAGCTGTCTTCCAAGAAAGAGATTAACTCATTTCCTTCCTTCCCTCCTCTCCCTCTCCCTCCATCCTTCCCTTCCTTCCACCCTCCCTTCCTTTGTTTCTTACTTTCTTTTTCTTTCTTTCCTTACTTATTTTTTTCATTTTTGGAACTTTAGATTGAAACTCTGCAACAGCAAGTCACAGTGAGCACTGAAGAGTTAAAAGAAAGCAGGGATCAAATAAAGGAGCTGAGACGCACCTACCAGAGCCTGGAGATACAGCTCCAGTCCCATCTCAGCCTGGTAAAGCACATCTAACTTTTCAGCGCTCCTGGGGTGTGTGTTTACTAAGTGCCTGTATCAGGAACTCTGGAAATGCAAATACCTATAAGAAATAACCACCCCCGCCCCGGCCCCTTGCAGAACAGGCAGGGAAACAAGTCAAACAACTGATTATAATGAAAAGACAGAAAAAAATCAAGGGAAAGGGCAAGACTCTGCAAGGATGCAGAGGACAAAGTAGAGCTGGAAGATTTCACAGGGCAAGCATCATTTAAAGTAGATCTGAAAAACTGAGATGAATTTTTAATTGAAGAATAGGGGTCAAGACATTCCAGGCTAAGCATAACAGCTCATAATGCATTATGCTGTGGTAACAACCCCCAGATCACGGTGGCTTACAATAACAACACTACATCCTGCATGGGCTTGCTGCAGCTCTGCTCCATGATACTTCCACTCCAGGGTAAGTCTAAAGGAGCAGACCCTACGTGTTGTGCCAGAAGGAAAGGGACAATGGCCAGACCATGTGACAGCTCTTAAAGCTATCTTCTCAGAAAAGGCATTTGTCAGTTTCACTTGCATTTCATTAGCTAAAGAAAGAGGGTCACATAACCAAGCCTGGCATCAACGGGTTTAGAAAGTCCAATCCTCCACATGGAAAGGCACCACAAATCCCAGGGAGGGGAAGCAAATACTGAGAACAATAATACACTGTACCACAGTAAGAGAACAATGAGTGCAAAGCTGAAATCAAATAAACAAAAAAAACCAAAAGCCAGTGATCCTAGTTAGGTTTGGCTGGCTGAGGTTGCCTACATGGAAAGAGTGGGAGATAAAGCTAGAAATATGTGTGATACCTACAATGACTAGCTATAGAAATTCTCCTCAAAAGAAATTAAAATTGAGCCACCTCTTAAATCAAGTCCTCAAGTAAGAAACATCCTCTTTTTCTTGTGCTCATAGAAAGAAGCTTTGGAGCATACACTAGAGGAGACCAATGCTCGTTATTGTAGCCACTTGGCCATAATCCAGACACAGCTTAACTTCCTCGAGGGCCAACAGATTCGGACCGATACAGAACACCAGAGCCACGAATATAATATCCTCCTTGACATAAAGAGCCAGCTTGAGCAGGAAATTGCTACCTACCGCTGCCTTCTGGAAGGAGAAGATGTAAAGTAAGGCTCTCAGAATCAAGGGGTATGTGTCAATGTCTATATGCTGTTACATTTTACTGTCCATACCTTAAACTCTGTCACTCGTTCCCCAGCACCAATGCAATCCCTAGCACAAAAGGAATTGCACACACCCCACCACTACCACCAACAACAACAAAACAAAAATATACCAACCAGTACGCACATCTCCCAATACCAAGTACAACCTTTATACTTGAGGTCATGTCATAGGACTGAGGTAGAAGATGGTTGTGGAGGTGATACAGATTACGCTTATGTTAATTTTTATGATTAATACATAATCGAAAGCACTATAACTTTTTAGAGTTCTCATTGCGAGGTCATGAATTGAACAATAGGCCACAGAAGTCTGTGGGAACCAGTTTGAGAATCATCATGTCTTCAAATACCACACCCACAAAAGGCAACAAGAGAACACAAGATGTAAACTTCCACTGTCATTTTGTTATTTTAATTCAGAAACTTCTAGCATATGTTAAACAGGTCAGTTTTGAAGCTATGTATTTTTCAAGTTAAAAAGTAAGACACTCAAGTTTGAAGTAACAAGCATTGTAAAAGGGGGAAAAAATACAAACAGCAGTAAAACTTACATCACTCAGATTTTATTTTGAAACAACAAGGCAGGAGAGCGCTTCATTTTCAAAATGGCAATAGCGCTTTTTTCTGTTTCTTTTTCTTTTCTTAAAAAAAAAAAAACGGAACTACAGAATATCAGTTAAGCACCCTGGAGGAGAGAGATAAGTGTTCTAATTTTCACACATTTCCTATAAGACTGAATTCTCACTTAGTAGTTTACAACTAACAAGTAAACTGCCACTGGTGAAAAGCAAAGGGAGGTCAGTTCTCAAGTAAACAGATGTACCCTAGGGATGCTGAAAATCAGGCACATCACATAAAGAAACCCTCCATATGGGAAATTTCTCACATTCCCAATGACAGGGTGATTTTCTTGGCCCATGCTATTACTGTCCTGAGACATCCTAAGATTCTGAAAGGGAAAAATAAAATGAAAATGTGCATTTTACTTAATTTAATATGGCATATTTCTTTGGCGGGGAGAGTAGAAAATGCGTAAATTTGGGAAGAGTGGCACGTTTTCTGCACTTATTTATAAAATGGACTTAAGATCATTTAAGAAAGAGAATGGATTCAACCTTTTTCTAAAAGAAGGAAATACATACAAAATAATAATAATTTAAAGTTGAGTATTATAAACCAGCAGAGTCATGTGTCTGAATTAACATTTTATATTTAAATCTAAATTCAGATATAAAGAAAAGCAGAAAGATTAAGACAGTTGTACAAGAAGTAGTGGACAGCAAGATTGTGTCATCTGAAGTTAAAGAAGTGGAAGAAAGTATGTAAATGGCTGCCAGAAGGTGATGCTGCTGAGTTTTTGAAAGAAATGTAGCTATAACTTTTGCTCCCTATGAGAAAGCGGCATCAGAAAGCACCATTAATGCTTCGTAGTGATTAGAAGAGGGGAAAAAGCCCATTTATCAGTCTCTGTAATTGAATATAAATGTTTCACTCAGGGGAGCTGCAAATTGCCTGCAAAAATGAAATCCAATGAGCACTAGGATATTTAAAATATCATTACTGCCACCTTTACCACAAAACGCATTAACCACAAGCTATAGACCACCTAATATCAATTCATTAATGTTCCTGAAAATTATAGCACACTTCAATTCTACTAAACCTTACAGAGCAGAGGAGTCTCTGCAAACTGTAAATGAACCCCTCTCTAATTCCTCCTGTTTCTGAATTGCAAAATCTCCTTTCAGGGGTCCCTGGATTCTTGAGTCAATTTCCTGGTTAATTTCATTATCCGCTAATTTTTAATTATCTTGGTTAATTTTCAATATCAGTATAATTTTCTAGCTTTAAATTATATCTGCTTTTTTCCCCCCATTGTCTCCACTGCCCTTTAAAACTGAACTCGGCTCTTTGAATAATTTGAGAGTCAAATTCCAAACGTAAACACTGAGCAGAATAAGAATGAAGCACATTATGCTTGAAATGGAAGTAGATTAAAAGCAAAATTAGCAAAACCTTTCTCAAGGCAGAATGCTTCTCTTTATGATAATAAACTGCATAAATCATCATCGAGTGCTTTCTTTCTTTACGTGGTAATTGTATGTTATGAAATGTTCCTCACTATTTTTTTAATAACAGTTTTAATGAAGCATAATCCACACACCATAAAATTCATCCTTGTAAAGTATGCAATTCAGTCGTCTTTAGTATGTTCACAGGATTGTGCAGCCATCACCACTATCTAATCTTAGAGCATTTTCATCACCCCAAAAAGAAGCTCCATTAGCAGTCACCCCAATCCTCTTCCCCCCAGCCCCTGACAACCGCTAATCTATTTGCTCTCTCTATGGATTTGCCTAATCTAGACATTTCATATAAATGGAATCATACAATGTGTTCTTTTGTACACAAATGTTCATAGCAGCATTATTCATAATAGCCCCAAAGCGTAAACAACTCAAATGCCCATCAACTGATGAATGGATAAACAAAATGTGGTATATCCCTACAATAGAATAGTATTCTGCAATAAAAAGAATGAAGTACTGATACATGCTACAACAATGGATGAACCTTAAAAACATGATGCTAAATGAAAGAAACCAGATACAAAAGGTCACATATTGTATTCTAGTGAGCATTCTAAATTCTAAATTTCACTAAATTTGCATTTTAGTGAGTAATAACTGCCTTGCAAATGTTTCCAGGAAAAAATAAATTTGCCCTCTATCATTGTATTCTAGTAAATGAATAGCTTGGATTTAAATTTTAATATTTAAGTTTGTAAATAAATAGGATTTTGAGGGACTTCCCTGGTGGTGCAGTGGTTAAGAATCTGCCTGCCAATGCAGGGGACACGGGTTCGAGCCCTGGTCCAGGAAGATCCAACGTGCCGCAGAGCAACTAAGCCCGTGTGCCACAACTGCTTAGCCCGCGAGCCACAACTACTGAAGTCCACGTACCTAGACCCCATGCGTCACAACAAGAGAAACCACTGCAATGAGAAGCCCACGCACCGCAACGAAGAGTAGCCCCCACTCACCGCAACTAGAGAAAGCCCATGTGCAGCAACAAAGACCCAACGAAGCCAAAAATTTAAAAAAAAAAAGGATTTTGAGTGTGATTATTATATTGAAAATAATAATGTGATTCACTTAGGATAGTAATATCTACCCTTTTATTGAGCACTTACTATGAACTAAACAGTGTGCCAGCATTTTATATGCATTTCTCATTTAATCTTCACAATTAAATTAAAATCTTCTACCCATGAGGTAGAGGGTATTAGGTTGAATCATATGAACTTGCCAATATGGGATCATTTTTGACCTTCAAAAATAGCAGTTTGACCTTATAGTATTATCCCCATTTTACATATAAGGACAAATGAGAATTATATATGAAGACATGAAATAAGTACTTTCCCAAAGTCACAGTTACCAAGTAACAGAGCAAGACTGAACCTCAGGGCTGTTTGTCTAAAGTCATGATACCTTTTTAAGCAACTAATTACGTGACAAATAATTACTGAGTCACACTTGAAATGAATTCCTATCCTTAGTTGTTTTGTTGTTTTCTAATTGTCATTTTCACTAGCCAGACACTTACAACACCCAATTGTCACAAATGTCCAGCTAACATCACACACAAGATTTGATTCAGCACAATTTTTGTCAGAAAAGATATTATTTTCACCCCTTCTCATCCCTTTCCTTTTCAAAGAAGTAAAGAGGTTTCACTCATTTTTTTTTTCTTAATTTCCTTCCAAGTCACTTTAGTTAGTAAATTGCTTTTAAAGATGTTAAGAACTTTTAGAAGTGAATTCTTTTTCACATACCAAGACACATTCCTGAAACTGACATGCAAATACCAGACATTGTGAGTCTAATTAATAAAAAACTTGCAGGAGATGGGTTTGAAATTCACTAGGCATGGCCATTGTCATATGGCAATAATGACGCTTTGTCAAAAGAGGTAGAATTATTATTTTTGACTCAATTTCCTATCATAAAAAATGAAGATTAATCCTCACCTTTTGGTCTATCTTTAGTTTCTTCCACGTAATCTTTCAAAGAAAGTAGATGAGACCACACATACACATGGAACCAGATGGTTCTAACCTCCAGTTCTACCAGTAGTTACTGTGTGAAAGTGAAGCATTAATCTCTGTATCTGTCTCTACTTCTTTTTTTTTTTTTTTTTTATGTATCTATACTTCTTATACAAGTTAAGAACCAGAACAGCACAATCCTACTTCGACAGGCATACAGATCCAGAGAACGTTTGTAGGTCTGTATATAAAGGTCTCTTTATCACACATTAGAATTATCATCAATGTGTTTCAGGACTTTATATGAAATCAGCAGTGCAGAAGTGGAGCTATCAAACGCAGAGAGAACCCCTAGAGGTGAAGTTAGGATGGAGAGAATTATGCTTTTTTTCTGGGCTTTGGGAATTACTTCTTCACTGAGTCTTTACAACATTTAAAAAGAAGAATGACATGAAATGATATAAAATCAAAACTTTACCAGTCGGGCTTCCCTGGTGGCACAGTGGTTAAGAATCCGCCTGCCAATGCAGGGGACATGGGTTCAAGCCCTGGTCCGGGAAGATCCCACATGCCACGGAGCAACTAAGCCCATGGCCACAACTACTGAAGCCCGCGTGCCTAGAGCCGGTGCTCCGCAACAAGAGAAGCCACCGCAATGAGAAGCCCGCACACCGCAACAAAGAGTAGCCCCCGCTCACCACAACTAAAGAACGCCCACACGGCAAGGAAGACCCAACGCAGCCAAAAATAAATAAATAAAAATAAAGTTCCCTTTAAAAAAAAAAAAACTTTACCAGTGGATACCCTCTGCTCTCACTCTTACTCACTGGAGGGCAGTCTCAGGTACCTGATTACACCCTGAAATAATTCCAACTTAAGGCATTGGTAAGCAATTTCTATTTTTTAATTTCCCTTTAAACATCTGTTTTCTCTCTCCTAGACTCACTTCCAAAATTCACCTTACCAGGGTATTATTTTATCTTCCTCCTCGTCTCTCTCACAATCCTCCCCTGCTTTTGAGAACCATTGAGCTGTGAAATCCAGAAATTATCCTCAAGTGTGACCACCAGGATCCTTGTTCATCCTCATCTCAAAAGCACAGCATAAAAGTCAGTAACTCAATATTCTTTCATTCAGTCACAGGATCTTAAAATGTTATTCAAAGCAAAAAAGAAAGGTATCATCTACCAAGCAATCAGTAAATTGCACAGAGTGGAAGGTTTTTCTGTTTTTTGTTTTTATGCCGCACCTGGCAGCTTGCAGGATCTTAGTTCCCCGACCAGGGATTGAACCCGGCCCCAGCAGTGAAAGCGCCAAGTCCTAACCACTGGACCGCCAGGGAATTCCAGTGAAAGGTCTGTCTTTAAGAGAAAGAACTCAGGAGGAAAATCCTGCAAACAAAGACCAGGAAACTAACCAATCTGACATGAGAAGATGAGCACATGTTTTACTTAATAAAAATCTAGAGATTTACAAATGCCATATAAACAGTAATCCTCATTTTGAATGTTCTCTAAACTCTACAAAAATGGAAGACATAATTCTTTTGACCAGTCACCCAAGTTGTAGTCATATTCCTCTGTGCCTCAACTTATGTAATCATTTTGCCAACAAGCCCATTTTATACATTCCCACCCTCCTGTATTTTTACAGCTGTCAAAGGAAGTTACGTTCACATCTAAAAACTCTAAAATAGAGGCTTAATTATTTAACTTAGCCTTCCCTCCCCCCACAAAAAAAGCCATTGAAGAAGAAATATTTCTCTTTTCAACTTCTGAAGTAGCTCCCCATTCATAATTGGATTCAGAATAAATCTTGGCCAAAGCATACCAGTAAATTAGAGCAAAGTCATTTTCAAATGAAATGAATTTTAAATGACACATTCAAATACATTAAGGATTAAGTTCTTTCAAGTGAAATAACTCTAAGTGTGCAAGAATGAAGTTTAGCCAAATACTAGGCTAAGACTCAGGATAAAAAATGAAGTAGACATAGCCCTTACCTGAGAAGCTTACAGTCTAGGATAATATATATGAATAGAAACACAAAGGTATAATGTGTAAACATAATGTATAGATATTGAACAAGATTATTTAAAATTTACATATAAGCATTAGAGTTGGAAAGTATACATTTCAGCACTAAATTGATTCCAAGTTCAAAAACTCAAGTTAATCATATTCCCATATTATGTGACAATTCTGAATTGTCTGAATTCTGAATAGTTACAATTCTGAATTTGGCACATTCCTTCTGACTCTGTAAGCAAGTAATAGTCTGTTTTCATTTCTATGGCAATAAAATGGATTCACTCTGTCTCAGGGGGATGTTACTTGTGAGAGACTAATAATTTACAGCCATAATGTCAAGTTCCTGGGTGGGAAGTGCAAGTTTAACTAGTACTTCATAAGATCTCTGAAGATGTGGCTACATGTCAAAAGGTATAACTAAAAACACATTTGCCTATAGGTTCCCAAGATTTCATTTGTGACGCCATTTCTGATAAACCATGAAGAGGAGATCACTGGGTCTCAGGCTGTACACGGAGAAATGAAATTCAAAGAGAAAGCTTTTTTGTAAAGGAAAGAGCTAAAACTCCTGGTTGACGTGCAGGGCAGAAACCCAGTCTCACGATTTGGGAGTCAGAGTGACCCTCTGTCCTTTTTGTTTTCACTGCAAGCAGCAGGGTTGTGTTGTCTATAGAAGGCACTGCAGACCCAGATCCTATCTTGGCCATCTCCTGGCTATGTGGCCTTGAATAAGTCATTAACATCCTCACCCTCAGATTGCTCTTCTGTAAAATGGGATAAAAATATCCACCTTAAGAGGCTGACACAAAGGTTAAAAATAATGTCTGTAGTTCACCTGCCCAATGTCTAGAACATATTAAGTACACAATAACTACTAATGATTCAAACAAGGACAAGATCAGAAAAAAACGATTGTAATGCCAGTAACAGTTTAAAGGAATCCTTGGTAAAAATCTCTGTATAAAGCTGGGGCCCCTGGCATTTCCACTTAACAAGTTTCCATTCTCTCAAGAAGTGGAACAAATGGATGGATTATGGCCCCTCTCTTCAAGCTGAGTCTGCATTGGATTGCTGTTTCCTTTCTATATCTATTGTGAATGAGAATATGTAAATTCCGCAAATTTCTTGCTTAAAAACCCCTTTATTTAGACATCCCACTTGCTTGCTCTTTGTGAAGTGTATGTTAGGAGAAAATATGTCCCTTGGCATATCTCCCTTCTATAAAAAGGTAAAAGGAAGTTGTAGTTGGATTTCACTCTGAGTTCATCATTCCTGTTCCTAGGAAAGTGATAAAAAAAAAGGGGGGGGCGGGCTTCCCTGGTGGCGCAGTGGTTGAGAGTCTGCCTGCTAATGCGGGGGACACGGGTTCGAGCCCTGGTCTGGGAGGATCCCACATGCCGCGGAGCAACGAGGCCCGTGAGCCACAACTACTGAGCCTGCGCGTCTGGAGCCTGTGCTCCGCAACAAGAGAGGCCGCGATAGTGAGAGGCCCGCGCATCGCAATGAAGAGTGGCCCCCGCTTGCCACAACTAGAGAAAGCCCTCGCACAGAAACGAAGACCCAACACAGCCAAAAATAAATAAATAATAAAAATAAGTAAATTTAAAAAAAAAAAAAAAAAAGGGGGGGGGGGGTCACAAGATCCTTCCATTTGCCAGAACTGATACTCTAGAGGTCTGACATAGGCTTCAAGTGGAACCTCTCTGCATTTGCCCCCAAATCACCAGTGGGCACAGCTGGCTCTAGCTGTTCATAGGGCTATTCACAGAATTGAAGAACCTCACCTTCAGGGAGGCTAGAGTCAGAGCAGATAATATCTGGATATTTGGGGGTTAAGGGGTTGAGGATAGGAGCACTGATAACAATTTCAGTAAACAAAAAGATCAATTGTTTTTTGATACACTAGCAAAGCTGGCGGTACGGTAGAGCAGTGAACCAGCAGACAAGGCTCCTGATTTCATGGAGTTTACTAAGAAGGTCAAACTTCATGTAAAGGAAGACCTGCTGGAAATACTATCATATTCTACTCAAAAATAGCATTTTTCAATATTTAAGAGGTCTTCTTTCTGCATCAGAAAAAGAGAAACCATGCAACAACCTAATGACAAGACTTTCAAATCTTTGAAAATTTAAATTCCAGTATCAATCTGGAAAATGCGTTTGTGCCCCACCTTCCACCAGTGCGTTTCACAACAGTTTCTGAAACTATATTCTGCTAGAAGATACACTACATCGTGATCAGATGGTTTATATTGAGTTTTCTAAAGGAAACGGGTAGGAAATATGAGTGAACTTTAAGAAGCTTAAGACTTAGGAAGAAATATTCATTAGTTTATCCATTCAGCAGTCACTCTTTGCTTTCCTACTGTGCCTAAGACACTGGGCAGTGCTGAGAATACAAGCAATAGAATAATTTGAAGATGAAAAATTCCTTATGACAACCTATCTGTACTCCACCCAGATTTCTTCTTTCTATCACAAATATGTAATGGGAACAACTATTCAATTAGTTCTATACCAATGAATTGTCAATGCGCATAAACCATTTTCTTGTTGAGCTGGCCAAAAAAGGTGGGGTGGGGGGGAGGGGAGACATATTTTGAATGGAGAGAGTGAACTTTTCAACGGCAACACCCATTCGGTGACCTATAAAAGGTTAGCCTTCCTGCCTGGCTGCCACTGCACCATCCCTGGCTGTGGGTCTCTCGAGCAGCACCATGTCACTCTCCGTGTGCACCTCTGGGCTGTCCTCCCAAAGTGGGACACTGGGCAGAGCCAGGGGCATTTCTGCCTCAAGCATCAGAAGCAGCTACGGGGGAAGTGCCTTTGGCTTTGGAGGCAGCTGTGGGGGAGGCTTTTCAGCTGCTTCCATGTTTGGTTCTAGCTCTGGCTTTGGTGGTGGCTCTGGAAGTTCCTTTGCAGGAGGACTGGGCGCTGGTTATGCAGGAGGCAGGGGAGGTGGCTTTGGAAGCCTGGGGATTGGATTTGGGGGAAGCCCAGGAGGGGGCTCTCTAGGGATTCTCTCTGGCAATGATGGAGGCCTTCTTTCTGGATCAGAAAAGGAAACTATGCAAAATCTTAATGACAGATTGGCTTCCTACCTGGATAAGGTTCGAGCTCTAGAAGAGGCTAACGCTGACCTAGAAAACAAAATTCGAGAATGGTACGAAACACGAGGATCTGGGACTGGAGACCCCAGGTCACAGAATGATTATAGTAAATACTATCTGTTGATTGAAGACCTCAGGAATAAGGTAACAAAATGGCTTTTTAGAGGGGCTTTGGGAATTAGTTTTTACTTTTCTTTTTTGCTATTTCAATATTTTACAGTCATAAATCATCTAAAACTTAGATATCTTTCCATTCAACTGTATTTGGAATAATTTCTCATCTTAAGATATTTCGTTTCATTTTATCATTTACCATAAAGTGATTGTTTTTTAACACTACCTTTTCTGGGGGAAATGTATGTTTCTTAATTTTTAAATAATATTCTCTACACATATTTTCTTTTAAAAAGTTAACTGCCTTAAACCCTTAATAAAATAGCATTATAACATCACCTAAAATTTTCCTGTCAAAGATATATTTGCAAAACACTATCTTTTACGACCTCACTTTGTGTGTCTTCCCCTGTTTTGCCAGATCATTTCTGACAGCACTGCAAACGCCCAGCTCCTCTTGCAGATCGACAATGCAAAACTGGCTGCCGAAGACTTCAGAATGAAGTGAGTAGAATAAAAGAAAGACTAATGATGATTAACATGCCCCAGTATCTCTTCTTTTTCTCTATTTTCCTGCCTTCGTTGATGGCAAATATTTCCAAGCTTCTGCAGTTCACATGCTCCATACATTTAATGTTTTGGTAAATTCACATTGGGCATTCTATTAGAAAGTAACTAGATTCAAACACAATTCACATTACGTGTCCTTAGTTATAAAGTACTTAAACCCAGGGCTACGGATTGACATATTTGACATTTGTTATTGACTCATGTTGCGACATGATAATTCCACCAGTGTCCTAAACCTCAATCTTCCATGCATCAAAATGAATTACTAACGTTTTTGCCTGGGCGTTCAATGAAGTGACATTTTTCCTGATGACACATACAACTAAAATATTAACCAGGCATTTATTTTTATATTGCCTCCTCCTTTCCCATACACCACCCTCAGACATAAGGAGAAAATACTAACGTCCTTTTTGCTCTGCAAAATTTCCTCACAGGATGTGGCAGTGGTGATGATCCTGAACCTTAGTACGAGTTACTAAAGAAGTATCACTGTTTTAAATTAAACCATGAATAAAGGTTAAGCAAGATGACTAATTATTATTTAATTTTCAACCGCTTTTAGGATTCCATCAGAAACTCCACCTAGAGAGGGCCTGCTACTTACTGTTCATAGCCAGGGCAGCCAGCCAGAGGGGAAGAGGTAGCCTGGGATGCAGTGCTACTGCGGTTCATTGCTGGTAGAAAAGTATTACTTCCTAATTTTTTCACTTCTCTCCAACTGAGCAGCAACCTATCATTTAAAAAAAGGAAAAGAAAAAGTTAGAAAAGCAAAAACAGTATCATGCATTACAATGCTGCTAAATTTATACGCAAAACAGCCCTGAAGATCGCAGGGGGCTTATTCAAATGGGTGTGTTGATTCCCTGGACTGTTTTGCACTTGGTTTTCAGATACGAAAATGAGCTGGCCCTGCGCCAGAACGTGGAGGCCGACATCAATGGCCTGCGCAGGGTGCTGGACGAGATGACCCTGGCCAGAGCTGACCTGGAGACGCAGATCGAGACCCTGAATGAGGAGCTGGCCTACCTCCGGAAGAACCACGAGGAGGTCAGTCAGAAAGCACAGTTCTCTAAACTGCTTTTTTCTACGAGACTCAAAAATTACAATTTCAAATTTATAAATCTGGAGTTAGAAGAGATATGCAGGATACACTATCCCCCTGTTAAGATGACCATTTGTTTTGAAGTTGTGGTGGTGGTGTCTGTTAAAGTTTAACACATTAGAGGCACTTTTTGATTTTGTCATTTTCATCATTTGGTAAGGACAATCAGAATTTTAATTGTCCTGATTTAGTGATTTCTTAAAATATAGTATTTTTATTCATTAGCTAGGAAAAAAATGTTAAAAGGCTGACATTGCACTATCTAGTGAATAAAATTCTGGAAGGATTGAAGAATTAATCTTTTTGTCATAGAAAATAAAAGGAGATACTTATCAAGAAAAAGATATAGTATTTTTAAAGTTCAAAAATAAAAGTCTACCAATAATACATACTGTTATATATGTTAGAGAAAGGAATTATACCCAGTGGAATACACACATGGAACTCTGATATACCTCAATGTATATAAGTAATCATGCATGACCCTGGCACTAGGCTCCTAAAGAGCTTTCCACTGTAAAGCAATGACTATGGTACAAACAGTGGGCAAGCCCAGGGACCGTCTGCAGCCCTCGGCAGCTGTAGTTGAAAACCCCGGGTACATTTCCACCAGGCCTTCCCTTCTTGTAAAGGTTGTGGAGCCCCAAGAAGCGGGGCCAACTCATCCATCAGGCATGGTAGGCACAGCACCCAGGACCCGCAGTGAGTTTAGGGGCCCGTGAAAATGTCTTAAGTTCTTTCAAAATCAGAATAAAAATACGAATTTTAGGTAAAAAATGTTTGAATATATTGTATTGATAGGTTTGTCTTTATACCAACTATGTTTTGTGGAGGAAGGGGCCCACGAAAGTCACAATGGGCCCCTGCGCCCCTCTCTCTCACTTGCTGTCCCCAGGAGCTCCAAAGCTTCCGGGCCGGCGGCCCAGGCCAGGTCAACGTAGAAATGGACGCTGTCCCCGGAGTGGACCTCACGAGCCTCCTTAACGACATGCGGGGGCAGTATGAAGCCATAGCCGAGCACAACCGGGAGGATGCGGAAGCCTGGTTCATTGAAAAGGTACCACTAAGAAAGACAAAAGGCGTTTGATACGCTTGCATTAAAGACGGGGGAGAGGAGCAGGGCTGGCTCACGTCCCCTCGCCCCTCTTTGCTGTGGCAGAGCGGCGAGCTCAGGAAGGAGATCAGCAGCAACACCGAGGAACTTCGGTCCAGCAAGAGCGTGGTCACCGACCTGCGGCGCGCGCTTCAAAACCTGGAGATCGAGCTCCAGTCCCAGCTCGCCATGGTACGGCGCGCGCCAAAAGACGCGGCTTCCTTTCGCCTTGCAAAGGAAATGTTGCGTCCAAATTAGCAAGGCCATTGGCTGCCTTCCGCATTTCGGTCCCCTCCATTGTTACGTCTGTGCCATTTCCCTCCCCCGTGCAGAAGAAATCCCTGGAGGACTCGCTGGCCGAAACCGAGGGCGACTACTGCAGCCAGCTGTCCCAGGCGCAGCAGCTCATCGGCAGCCTGGAGGAGCAGCTGCTCCAAGTGCGCGCCGACGCCGAGCGCCAGAGCGCCGACTACCAGCTGCTGCTGAACATCAAGGCCCGTCTGGAGCTGGAGATCGAGACCTACCGCCGCCTGCTGGACGGAGAAGCGCAAGGGTGAATAGATAACTTGAGGCTGAAAATAACCTCAATGGCTGACGGACCGCGGACACTGATGCAGTTTGGGGACAATAGAAGTGGGAAGGGTTCTTTAGTTGACAGAAAATAACACATCTAGTAAAGACATGCCTTAGATTTGTTAAATGCTCTACATTTTGCAAAGTGTTGTCACCCGTTATCTTCCCTGATAAAAGTTAATAAAATGCTGGGATGAACAACGGCATCACAGACAGAGGCATACTGCAGATGAGTATTAGAAAAATCAACCGTCCGAGTTCTGATGTTAATGCCCCGATGCTGAGAATGACATCAAATCACAGCCACGCAACCCCCTTAGACCTACTGTAGCGAACTTTCCAAAAGTGGTAACAGCCTGGACTAGTGGGAAGAATTCAGGACTGTAAATCAGGAAACCAGATCTTCCATTAATTGCCAGTTTGCTTCACTTTAAGAGCCCATTTTAGGCAGGGTTTAAAAGCAAAGGTGCACTGCACCAGCTGATTACTCTCAGGGTGGATCATTCAATCATTCTTAATCAAGAAATGTATAATACTTCCTCCAGTTGGCCATTTTTTAAGCTCAAATAGCAAATTCCTTATTCCCTCTCATTCCAGAAAGCATCATGTGATATCAACTCCCTTGTTTTCTTTACAGTGACCGTTTGGATGAAAGTTCCCATGTGACAGCCTCCACATCTCAAGCACCGTCAACTGATTCCTCCAAAGGTATGCAGATTCCCTATGAAGCACTTAGATTAAGTCAGAATCACATCTATTAATGACTAAAACTGTGAGATCTCATTGAATATTGCAGTGTTATTACTAAGTTAAATTTAAAGTATCTTTGTATTCTGAGCAAAGGAAAAATATTTATGCATTCCTGCAGAAAAATTAGTAGTCTGTTCTGTGTTAAAACTTTTGGCAAGCTCAGGAAGGAAAAAAAAAATCTACAAAGTATTATGAGAATCATAAACACTTTTTAAATTTTAAAAAGAAAAATATTTTCATTTGTGCACAACACTGAATACATTTTATTAAATAAAATGCATTTCGTTTAGAATGCAAAAGTCACTTTTGAAAGTTTAAATTTGATGGACTGTATCAGTCAATACCTAATTTAGAAGCTTAAGTTAAACAACCAATTTTAGATGAATATTTGAAACACTAACTTTTGCCCTCTTTGTTCCATTTTTATCTTTAGACCCTACCAGAGCCCGAAAAATCAAGACAATTGTGCAGGAAGTGGTGAATGGTGAGGTGGTCTCATCCCAAGTTCAGGAAATTGAAGAACTAATATAAAATTTCACAAGATCTGCCCCATGATTGGTTCCTTAGGAACGAGAAATTTACAAGTAGAAATTATTCCTTTTAGAGTAAGATGATACATTAGTTCAATCTCTATTTCTGTTTGTTTCATTTTCTTTGGATTCCCTATTCACTTTGAGTCTTTTTTGGCCTTCTGAAACAAAATTTAATTACAAATAATTGTGGAAATGTTGGTCTTTATAACAAATCAAAATTGCCTTACATCTTTCTGGACCTAGAGTAGTCTTTTAATAAACTTTCTTCTAGTGACCTGGAACATATTTTTAATCACCGGACTTTGATCAAGTAGCATCGTTTTTAAAAAGTTAATCTTAATAAAAGATGCATGGTAATAATGTGAAGTGTGTACCTCCTTGACTCCAACAATAGTGTCAAGGGCGTAGAGAGAGGTTTGTGAAATACTAATTATTAGTAGTAGATAAACACTGAGATAAAGATGTTGAAGTGGGAGATTATGCTAAGAAGATTCTTTTAGAACTTCTTTCCTTTTTACATCAGCCCATCAAGGTTACAAAAAAAATTGTATTGTTCACTACACGGGATAACATTTGTCCTGTTCTTTTTCTAGCACTTTCTTTCATTCAGTCAAGAAACACTTATGAACTCCCATAGTGTGCCAAACTCAAGCCTCAAAGGTGAATAAAGATATGGTCCTTGCCTGGGGGAGTTCCCAACTGAGGGCAGAGATAGACATCTACTGGGAACAGTGATACAGTGAGATAGGGCGGATAGAAGTTCAAAGGATGCTCGGAGGAAGAAAAATTTGTGAGGAGGCAACCAAATGCTTCATACAGAAACCAACCAGGCAGAGAAGGGAGAAAGGGAACAGAGGAAGTACATAAGAAAGGACACAGGGGCGTAAACAAACACTGCTTTGATGGCCTTTCTCCTGTTGGGCACCAGCAAGGCCCAGGGTGGGGTTACTATTGGGGTGGGGCAGACCCACAAGTCAATAACAGATGTCATGTTCTGGGTTGGGGCAGAAGGTGGCCAAGGTGTAAGCCTGAGTAGACTGTGGTTCAATCTAGGTTGCCAAATTCAAAACCCTAAAAGGAAAATGAGAGCAAGATTTAACAATTAAGAGCCTGATCTCTGAAGCCAGACTGGGTTCAAATTCTGACCCTAATACTTAATAGCAAGTTAACTTAACCTTGCCTGCTTCTGTTTCCTGATCTTTAAAGTGGGGTGAGTTTGTGAAGATTAAATGAGGTAACATACATAGAACAGTAGGAACAGTCCCTGGCACTTAGAAGTACTCAATATTTGTGTCCTATTATTATTTACTGTGTGTAACCAAAATGTTATGGAGAAACCAGGGGAACTGATGAGCAAGGAGCGTCAAAGGAGCAGAAAGGAGAGGAGAGAGTCAGGCAAGCCTGGACGCATTCCAGCACTGGGTGCAAAAGCCCACAGAAGATTATGTCATTTTCAGCTGACTTGCTTCCGTATGCAGCTTTCTGAAGTCACACTTCTTTTTAAATTTGCTAGTGATCTCAGATGTTCCATTCATCTTACTTTATTACGCATGGCAATTCAGCTCTCTGTCTAGACCTCACCTTCCAGAACTAATGCTAGGAGAACCTTACCTTTCAGACCTAAAGAGATTATCAAGGTCTTTTCCTGCACAAGCTCCATAGCCCGCAAGGAATAAATGATACCACTTCCTGGTACTCAAAAGTGGCTGCAAATAGTTACTGCTTTAAACAGCATCTGTTTTCCTTACAACTACATCTGAATTGTGTGAAACTCCAAGGAGAAAGGGATTTTGCAGATGTATAAATTCGGTGGTCATTTCTTAGCTATTATCCTAGTTTCTCAGCCTTCCCTTCTTTTGGGAATATTTTCTCTACTGGGCTCCCAAAGGCATCACCTCACTGGAAGCTTTTTCTCAGACTCTTCTTTGTGACTTCTGAATGTTGACTTAATCCTGTTGTCTTCTCTCTCTACACTCACTCCCTAGGCGGCCTCATCTAATCCCATGGCTTTAAAGTAACCATCTATGGATGGATGTTACCTAGACTCATTGTGGTGACCATTTCCCAATGTATACAAATATTAAATCATTATGTTGTATACCCAACACTATTAATATAATGTTATATGTCAATTATACCTCAATGAAATAAATAAAGTAACCACCTATGTATAAATAGATAAAGTAACCACTCCTTGTGGTAACCTCCAAGATGGTCCCAATGAGCCTCACCTCCTGGTACCCATGCCCCTGAGCATTGT
The DNA here is from genome assembly GCF_028564815.1 of Eubalaena glacialis. NCBI lineage: Eukaryota > Metazoa > Chordata > Mammalia > Artiodactyla > Balaenidae > Eubalaena > Eubalaena glacialis. The sequence continues at coordinate 44,124,284 of NC_083734.1, forward strand.
TCCCTCCCACAATGAGTAAAGCAGACCTACTGAAGGAGTGACAGTGTGTGAATTCCAAAGTTAGGTCACAAAAGCATTTCTGTCTGGCTTGGTCTCTTGGATTGCTCATTCTGGGGGAAATTGGCTGCCCTTAAGTTATACTGTGAGGGAAAAATCTATTTTAAAAAAATCAGTGATTTCACAAAATTTCCCACTGAAAAACCAATAGCTAGCATCTCCTGGAATAGCCAGCAAGTTAAAAATCACAATCCTATTCTGATAAAATCTTAGAATATTCTATAGTCTTCAGTTGGCAAAGGAAGCATTAGATTTCTTATTATTTAAGTTCTCTTTACCCTACTCTCACTGCCAAGAAATGCAGTTAGCATAGAATCCTTATCATGAAAGTCTAGGCCTCATTCACTACACCACAAGCCCTAATTCAACACAGATGTGAAAGGTTCTTTCAGACACAGCAATTAACGAATTGCAGAAATGAGAGGTCTGTCTTAAAGGAAAATAACTCATAAGAAAAAACCCAGGTACAGGATCAGAAAACAAAGACAAGCATATCATTATGATTATTTTAAAATCTAAAATTTTATTAATTTAAATTTTAACTTCTATATGCATTTATTGTGTGTGTAGGCTAGAGAAAGTTCTGGAAAATATTGTATATACTAAATTGTTAGAGTGGTTATCTCTTGGAAATTAATCAAGGTGTTTGAAGAATATCTTTTCTTTTGTACATTTTTTAAATGCTTAACAAACAGTATATGCAACTCTGACAATTAGAGGGAAAATGAATTTTAGTTATCCAGAACAAATGGGTTTGCAAGTAGGTCACAGTAAAAAGGGAACCATCTAGAAAACAAGCATGCATTGCCAAAGCAGTCAAATCTTCAGGCTTTTTAAGAGTGCCACCTACTGGAATCTCAGGATATGAACCTTAAAAAAAATTAATCCTGCTTTTTAAGCCACTTGAGATGTGCTGGATACTACAAAATGGGTTTGGGATTTGTTTGTTTGTTTGTTTGTTTTAAGAAAGAGAGAAAGAAAAGAGAAGAAAAAAGCAAACCTGTTTAAAAGTATCAACTTAATAAATTAACACTTTCTTATTTAAATAAGTGGTATTAGTTTCCAGCAAGTCCACCAGTAAAGAGGCAAGTTCTATAAGGCATAAAGTAAAAAAGAAATCTAGTAGTTATTTACAGTGTAGAGAACCAGACAGCCAGTCTGAACTACCTAGCCTTTTAAAAATATACTCAAACATCAAATGAAAAAAAATGTATTCATATACCTAAGTAAATGGCTTTTTAATGGGGTAGTAAATGTTTCTTAAATCTTGGTACTGGATCTAAGATTAAAATGTCATTGTTTAATATTAGTATCATGAACTCAATATCAAACTAAAAACCATTAGTATCCTAATTAAATGTATCCTCTCCATCACTACAACTTTTTAATAAAAGCTATGGCTGCAACATTCAGCAACATATTTATAAAAGGATTTTTTATGACCAGAATTCACAGTTGGAAAATAATCACCTGGTGAATAGATAAATTATGGTACATCCATATGATAGAATACAACCTACCCATAAATAAGGATGTACACAAAAACACCATGGATGAATTTCAAGACCATTATGCTGAACAAAAGAAGCTAGACACAAAAGAATATATACTGTATGATTCCATTTATATGAAACTCTGGGGGGGGGGAAATCTAATCTACAGTGACATAAAACAGATCAGTGGGGACTTCCCTGGTGGTCCAGTGGTTAAGAATATGCCTTCTAATGCAGGGGACTCGGGTTCGATCCCTGGTGGGGGAGCTAAGATCCCACATGCCGGGGGGCAACTAAGCCTGTGAGCTCTGGAGCCCCTGTGCCATAACTAGAGAGAAGCCCGCCCACGCGCTCTGAAGCCAGTGCACCACAGCTAGAGAGAAGCCTGCAGGTCGCAATGAAAGATCCCACATGCCACAACGAAGATCCGCGTGCCACAACTAAGACCTGACCAGCCAAATTAAAAAATAAATTAAAAAAATAAAAAACAGATCAGTGGTGGTGGTCCAGTGGTAAAGACTCCACACTTCCAATGCAGGGGGGAAGGTTTTGATCCCTGGTCCAGGAACTAAGATCCTGCATGTTGCGTGGCCAAAAAAAAAGAAAAAAGAAAAAAAACAAACAAAAAAACAGATCAGTGGTTGCCTGGGCTGAAATGGTTGGTGAAGTGGGGATTAACTGGTTAACTAGGGAGGGTCACAAGAAGACATTTAAGATTAATGGAAATGTTCTCTATCTTGATTATGGTGATGGTATATCCATTAGTCAAAATTCTTCAAACTGTACAATTAAAATGGGTACCTTTTATTGTATGTAAATCATATTTCAAAGTTGATTTTTAAATAATAATAGTAATTTAATAGTCTGTCTTCATGACGATGCTGTGTTGAAAGCATGAAGAGGCCATGTAGGATAATCAATGATGTGCTAGGGCAGGCTTGCACCTGATCTTAAGTGCTGATTGATAAATATTCAGGAATTTTCCAAGCTGGCTATTAAATCATTGGTAACTTGAAACTGGCCATGATGGGAATATCTACACTATGGGACTTGGGCTCTACTTATGTATTCCCCTAGAGAGCTGGTTTAAACCAGCACACGATGGAGAACAGTAGTTAAAAACACAGATGCAGAGGCTGATGCCTGGGTTTGGGTTCCAGCTCTGCCATTTTCCACTGGTTTTATTTACCTCTCTGTTCTTCAGTTCTTTGGTCTGTAAAAACCAAGGCAATAATAGTACCATGATTTTTACGAGGACTCAGTGAGTTAATTCACATTTCACAGAATAAGCACTAACGAAATGGTAGCTGTTATTATTATAGAGAGAAAAAACAAAGTTTCTCTACAACGAAAGAAATTAATTTGCAGATTTCCTCTCAGACCCCTAGACTTATTTATTCTTTTCCTTCTCTTCATGCAAACTCCCAAACAATTTCAATTTCAAAAAAGAAATGTGCAATTTTCTTTTTCCCCTGAAATATGTCTCCTTAGCTGACTGCTAAGAGGTCAAATTTTCTCACAGGACATATTGGTGTAATAATATTTATCCTCCCTACATCACAAGCTGTTGCGAGCTTCAAAAAGACCAATTTCTGTGAAAGAGCTTTGTAAGCTGCAAATCATGTCAGAATTGTAAGATGCTAATGTTAATGCTCTGCTCAGATTGAAGGGGAGGGTTCTACAAGTAAACAGATGGCATAGAAAACAGGTTGAGGAAAATCTTAGGACTTCTGGGGATTATCATTCACAATTTTCAGGGTTTTTTTTTTTTTTTTTTTTGCTTTCACTTGCATGGTATAACTGTTAGCAAAATCCTGAGAAAGTGCAATGCTTTACACACACGCATTAGATTGCAAAATTCAGAGTAAATATTTAAACTCTATAGAATGCAAACACAGGGCCACCAGGCCTTTTAAAAACCACTCTTGCACTCTGGTCTTCCTTCAAATTAAATTAACTGTGGATTTTTAGTTGCTAAAACATGCCATTGTTTATGTTTCACTATGCATATATTCTTAAAGAAATGCATTTTTTTCGAAATCATGAAAGCAGACTTGTAAATAAAACAGCCCATGGAGAGGCAATGGGGTCTAACAGATAGAAACCAGATGGTATTTCAGGCTTCATTCAGTGAGTTATTATTTTACTCAAAACAAGTTACTCAACTTGAGATGATTTACCTTCACAAAAAGACAATAACAATATCACATATAATCACATTAGCCCAGCATTTTGTAATTCTCATGAAAAACACCATAAACACAGGGTATTATGAACTTGGCTGGTCAGAATATATTCATTTTAGTTATCAGCTTGGAACCCGTTTCCTAAAATTATATATACATGAAGTTTCTGCTGAGGAAAGTGTATCCATTTTGAAATATTTCATTTATTTGAAAATATCCTGGGATTTTTCAAAATCACTTAAGCCCGCAGTTTCACACTTCAAATGAACATAGCTGCAAATACAACTTTTTTTAACCAGTTGAAGTGTAATTTTAATTTTTTTAAACAACGCCCAGTTTGTATACTTATGGATACATGTGGGGCATCCCATATTCATTTATTTGTGTATTCATTAATTCAACAAATATTTATTTAGCACCATTTATAGATAAGTCTTTACATAGTCCAGTGAAAATGACCACAGTTTTTATGAATTAAGGTAATGCATCATAAGGTTTCATACATTATTTTTCTTTGTTGCATTGGTGCAAATGGAATAAAGTCATCATCATTTTTAATTGGCAAAAGTGATACTGCTCCACACGTGGTATATGCTGATTATTTAACAGGTGTGAGAGGCTTAGTCAATTCCTTCTAGAAGATATAACACTTCCTCATTCATTTTTATGGGTTTGATAAGGTTTTTTTAAAGATTTTTTGATGTGGACCATTTTTTATTGAATTTGTTACAGTACTGCTTCTGTTTTATGCTTTGGTTTTTTGGCCCCAAGGCATGTGGGATCTTAGCTCCCCAACCAGAGATCAAACCCGCTCCCCCTGCATTGGAAGGCAAAGTCTTAACCATTGGACCTCCAGGAAAGTCCCTGGGTTTGATACGTTTTAAAAGGAGCAATCCATACTCTTTAACAAATATTTTGAGGGCATATTTTTAAAGTATGATCATCTTAAATATTTAATTACATTTTATATTTCATGTTTCATTAAGTAAAAGTAACTCCAAGGTACTTTAAGATGTTTTCACTAAACACTCATTTTAAACAGCCTTATGTGCTGGTTCTGGATGACAGAGCAATTTTGATGTCAAACTTCCCTCTCTTACCTAATAAGTGACTGAGTAGGCTGATAAAAAATAAGATAAATTTTCATCATTATTTTAAAAAAAACAAACACATACAATCAGCATCTAATCAAAAGATAATCCTGGGGCTTCCCTGGTGGCGCAGTGGTTGAGAATCTGCCTGCCAATGCAGGGGACACGGGTTCGAGCCCTGGTCTGGGAAGATCCCACATGCCACGGAGCAACTAGGCCTGTGAGCCACAACTACTGAGCCTGCGCGACTGGAGCCTGTGCTCCCCAACAAGAGAGGCCGCGATAGTGAGAGGCCCGCGCACCGCGATGAAGAGTGCCCCCCACTTGCCACAACTAAAGAAAGCCCTCGCACAGAAACGAAGACCCAACACAGCCAAAAATAAATAAATAAATAAATATTAAACAAACAAACAAAAAAAGATAATCCTGGAGCAAAAACTGCAGAATTAGATCCAGAATTTTATATAATACAGAATTCATTGGACAGTGGTGTTAGAGATAAAGCAAAACAATGACATTTAGTTTTCCTGTCTCAGGAGGCAGAGGCTGAGGGTAAGGAAAAGTCCTCCAAGGGGTGAAGTGAAGGTGGGAGAGTTTGATTCAATTCCCCACTGAAGCCTTCAGTGGAATCTCTCCCTCTCCTACATGACTCTGGCAGATGTTTTTACAGCTTGTAGAGATGGAAGGCCGCATGTTAACAAGTGGGAAGATGAGAATCGCTCTAGGGGAAGGTAGGTCTCAGCAGGGAGGAGAACCCAGTGAACATTTCATCATTATTGGCATTATCTGTCATCTCCAGGATACACAGCAAACAGAGGAGATGATTTCTGAGGAGTTAAAGGACAATATAATAGTGTACTTCCCATGATACAAAGCTAAAGCAGCAGGTTACACAATGATTTGTTGATTAGCTCCATTTTCCAACATATTGGCACCCTGAAAACTTAATCATATAAAACTACATCCCAAAAATGTGTAATGTGCATTATAAAACAATTGCTATATACACATATATCCAGACATCTTATATCATCATGATAACTTATCTCCGTTTAGGATGTTTTGGGTCATTTAAGTTATCTTTGATTTGGTGAGAAAAATCACCAAATAAGAAAGCACTATTTCAACAAACTTATGCATCTCAAACTGAACTTTAGCTAAACAATCCAAGTAAAGTTATTCCACCATCAGTGTTGGTCTAAAAATCCTTCAGTTGTAGCTTTTCAACTAGGTCAAGCTCCATGTCTCCTAAATCCATCCATTTATTTATTCATTCATTCAACAAGTAAATATAGGGCATAGAAAACAGGTTGAGGAAAGCCTCAGGGCTCTTGGGGATTATCATTCATAATCTTAGGGGTTTTTTTCCTTTGACAAGCATAGTATAACTTATAGCAAAATCCTGAGTAAATGCAATGCTTTACACATATGCAATAGATTGCAAAATTCAGAGTAAATATATAAAACTTACAAAATGCAAACACATGGCCATCAATGCACAGAGGCTAAGCAGTTGCCATCACATAGGAGACATTAAGAGGATGCTCTGAATATATTTAATTTGAATCTATTAATTTTGGTTATTTTTTCAAATGTATGAGTCACATGGAAATGAATCTCACTTACTGAATTCTCCTTAAATATTAATAAAGGAATTACGCCGTCAGGGACTAAAACACCACTAAGAAGTTGTTTGCATTCTACTGAGAAATTCATTGGATTCTATTAATATTTTCAGAAAACTTTTAAGATACTTGACACTCAATGGAGACATGAATTTTTTATCTAAAATATATAACTCCTTTTTTAAAATAAAATAAACCAGCCCACACAACTCTGTGAATATACTAAAAACTATTGAATTGTACACTTTAAATGGGTGAGTTTTATGGTATGTGAATTATATCTCAATAAAGTTATTAAAGTTTAAAAAATATATATACAACTCCTGACTTGGCAACTTCACAAGACATACTGATACAAATTGTGTTGTGCAATACACTGTTGCTGATGACTCAGTAGAAAGTGATCTTCAGTTTCAATAAGCAGTCATTTAATACATGACTTTTTCTTAAGCAAATTAACCTGAGGACTGTTTCCCATCCATCTAAAGAGTACGAGGAGTTGTTTTCACAAAATAGAGTAACTTGATTTCTGTGAAGTCTTTATAAGGAAAAAAATGTGTCCATTAATGTTTATTTGTAGAAGCAACCTCAGAATCCTCATATTCATCATTAGAGTGTGCTTTGTGCACAGGCAAGCAACTAACTATGGATACAAAACAGTTCTCTTGAACCAACTGATAGAAGACTGGCTTTCCATGAAAAAAAAAATTAAGTCTAAAATCTTAATACTCCTGGCAATCTAGACCAAAATAGAACTTGTTCCCCCTTATTTAACCAAGGTGTTCTATCTAAAATAGACTTTTCTTTCAATCAAACTAATATTTATTGGGCATTACGGAAGCAACAATGAGCAAACATACACATATATGCAAATAAACTTACCTTGAGGTATAAAGAGACGTGCCTATGAGAGAAAGTGCAGATGAGGGACCAGAGAAGGTTGGAAAAGGGAGAGAATACACAGGGGTGGGCATGAGGACCAGGGCCACTCTTTTGGCGGAAGAAGCATTTGAGCAGAGCCTAGATGAGTACATAAAATCTCCATGTGTGGTGTTAAGTGGAAGTGGGTAGGCAGGAACAGGAGCAAAGAGCAACTCCCCTGGGATGCTTTCCCACAAGACTATGTGGCCTTCTTCTGAGAACCCTATGTTCTTTGACCATGGTGGTCTGAACTTTATTTTTAGATGAGTTTATGTGCCTGATTCCTCTTCAAAGGCTGGACCATGTATTTTTGGCCAACCAGAAATAAATTCCCAGCACTAATGCAGGGTCTGGCAGACTGTAGGTATGCCAAATACATGTTGGTTGAAGTGGTGCTTAGAAACATCACACTCAGTTTACACATTGTCAAAATGATTGAAAAATTCGTGGGAAAGTATTAGATAAAATCCAGTTAAAACTATTAATCAAGCCCATCATTTGGCACAGTTTAAAATAAAAGCATATGTTGATTGAATATTTCATTGGCACCAGTTATGCTGTCATATCAGTATGGTTCTAGTTCATGAGTCTCTCGAAATTCTCTAAGCTGGAAATAATAATATAGTATATTTTAATCACTATATAACAGCAAGTGAGGACACAGGAAAACAGAAAAAAGCAATACTGCAAAGTGCCCACTGATCGATCTTTATCAGGAAGAATGTCCTCCTCAGCACCTAACAATCCAGAAGAAAAAAGTATCTATTGTCAGGGAAAGTTGCTTACAGGGAAATAAAAATCCAATGTGTATTATTCGCTTTTGCAATAGCTCATGCTGTAATATAAAAATGTAATTTTAATTGAAGGAGGAAGATAATTATAGCTTAGGAGCCAACTAGTTAATCAACACCACAATCAAAAATATCTGCGGGACAAGCCTTTGGTCCCACACCCAAGAAAAGAGGGTGAACCCAAAAAGTGAGTAAAACAAGTTTCTATTAAAACATGTTCAAGGCACCTGAGCCATTCTGAAAGCAAGCCCTGAAACCAAGAGGAGAATTTTGTTACTAATGATTAGTTATTAAGTTTAAATAATTTCTATAGATTTAATAGGAAAACAAGAAATTCTGCACTGCATTATATCTCCAGAAGTAATATTATGCTGGAGAGTGATGCAATGGAATAAAACACAGTTAGCACGCATTGTTTAAATGAGTAAATAAATAAATAAATAAATATATATATATATATATATATATATATATATTCCTTGAACTAATACTAGAGACAGAAAAAAAGAGGTCAGATAAATCCTGCAAATTTGGAAGTGATCCAAGTTATGGCAACCTAGATGATAACAGAAGTGTCATCTAAGGAACAACTGAATAAACTGGTGACCCTTTTGCTTAGAAAATAAAAGATTTAGAAGGACAAAGTATCCCTCTTCAAATATCTAAAAGACTCCAAAGCTAAGTTCCATGTGGCAAAATGCAAGCTATATTGTGTGGCAGATTTCAGTTCAATATAAAGATAAACTTTTTAGTAATTAGAGCAGCTCAAAATTGAATACCTTGTGAAATAATGAGATTCCTTTCACTAGAAATATTCAAGTAGAGATTGGAGAGATTCGATTAGGGAGTTCTGCTCAGTGTTGAATATTTTTAACAAGAGAAGCAAGAAGGGAACTAACATTTGTGAGTATCTGCCATTTGCAAACACTTTTTATGTGCTATCTGAATTGGTAGCCTCAAACTTATAAATTGGACATGATTTCTCATATGAAGATGCTAAGACTTAACTTACCCAGCAAGAGGAAGAGTTAGGATTTAAAACCTGGTAATGTCCTCTAAAGTCCTTTGCAAATTCTTTCCTGGTTGACATCATGGCAGTGAACGTATAAGTTGTCTAGATAATTCCATTCTGATAATTTCTGTCAATTTATCTAGTCTGGTATTATTCCTGTCAAAATAGCCAGGGACTTTTGGTCAAAAGATCATATTTGCTTTCCCCATGACATCAAACTCAAAAGATAAACCATCCTTTAGGTCCTTTCCAGCTGAATTCTGTAATTTTGATGGCCAGAATCCCTAACAACCCATCTAAACTAGACAGGGCAGAGTTTTACCTCACAAGGATCCAATCTAGGCCACCGGTTGTTACTTCCTGCATTAATGTCATTAAGAAAAGTCCTAGAGTCAGTCTAGGTTCAGCAGCACAGAGTGTCACTACCAATTAGTAATGTCTGCCACGAATACAGGACAGAAGAGGGGTAGCAAGCATGCTTTGTGCTTGTCATCTCTAATCTACACATTTCCTAAAACTGTTTTTCATCATCAGTTCTTGAGCCTATACAAGCTCTATATTCTTTACCAACTAACTGTTGAAAGTAATGCTTACTGATAGTATTCCTAATGGAGGATATGGGAATACATGAGGCAGACAGAAGGGCTGCCCACAAGACTGATTATCAAGAGGGTTTTTTAAAAATATAGATTAGAATGACTTTGAAAAACTTTCTACAGCCTAGAATCAGTTCCTCTCAGCCTTTCATGTCCAGAAACTTGACTTTACCAGTATACCCAAAGGTGACCTGGCACTTGATGACAGACTGACAATGATTGTATTCATACAATACTAATGTATAGATTAGAATTCCAGTTTATTAATTAACAATAAGGGACATTTCTTTCCAGATGTTCAAGATAAACATCAGAAAGATGTTCTTTCCTGATCACTCACTTTCCTGCTAAAGGCTTACTTTGTAGGATGAATTAGGGATCATAAAGTTGCTGCATAAGCACAGATTCAAGCAGAGGTTTTTTTTTTTTTTTTTTTTTTTTTTTTTTTTTTTTTTAAACATCTTTATTGAAGTATAATTGCTTTACAATGGTGTGCTAGCTTCTGCTTTACAACAAAGTGAATCAGTTACACATATACATATGTTGCCATATCTCTTCCCTCTTGCATCTCCCTCCCTCCCACCCTCCCTATCCCACCCCTCTAGGTGGTCACAAAGCACCGAGCTGATCTCCCTGTGCTATGCGGCTGCTTCCCACTAGTTATCTATTTTACATTTGGTAGTGTATATATGTCCATGACACTCTCTCACCCTGTCACATCTCACCCCTCCCCCTCCCCATATCCTCAAGTCCATTCTCTACTAGGTCTGTGTCTTTATTCCCATCTTGCCACTAGGTTCTTCATGACCTCTTTTTTTTTTTTTTTTTTTCCCTTAGATTCCATATATATGTGTTAGCATACTGTATTTGTTTTTCTCTTTCTGACTTACTTCACTCTGTATGACAGACTCTAACTCCATCCACCTCATTACAAACACCTCCATTTCATTTCTTTTTATGGCTGAGTAATATTCCATTGTATATATGTGCCACATCTTCTTTATCCATTCATCCGATGATGGACACCTAGGTTGCTTCCATGTCCTGGCTATTGTAAACAGAGCTGCAATGAATATTTTGGTACATGACTCTTTCTGAATTATGGTTTTCTCAGGGTATATGCCCAGTAGTGGGATTGCTGGGTCATATGGTAGTTCTATTTTTAGTTTTTTAAGGAACCTCCATACTGTTCTCCATAGTGGCTGTATCAATTTACATTCCCACCAACAGTGCAAGAGTGTTCCCTTTTCTCCACACCCTCTCCAGCATTTATTGTTTCTAGATTTTTTGATGATGGCCATTCTGACCGGTGTGAGATGATACCTCATTGTAGTTTTGATTTGCATTTCTCTAATGATTAATGATGTTGAGCATTCTTTCATGTGTCTGTTGGCAATCTGTATCTCTTCTTTGGAGAAATGTCTATTTAGGTCTTCTGCCCATTTTTGGATTGGGTTGTTTGTTTTTTTGTTATTGAGCTGCATGAGCTGCTTGTAAATCTTGGAGATTAATCCTTTGTCCGTTGCTTCATTTGCAAATATTTTCTCCCATTCTGAGGGTTGTCTTTTGGTCTTGTTTATGGTTTCCTTTGCTGTGCAAAAGCTTTTAAGTTTCATTAGGTCCCATTTGTTTATTTGTGTTTTTATTTCCATTTCTCTAGGACCTGGGTCAAAAAGGATCTTGCTGTGACTTATGTCATACAGTGTTCTGCCTATGTTTTCCTCTAAGAGTTTGATAGTGTCTGGCCTTACACTTAGGTCTTTAATCCATTTTGAGTTTATTTTTGTGTATGGTGTTAGGGAGTGTTCTAATTTCATACTTTTACATGTACCTGTCCAATTTTCCCAGCACCACTTATTGAAGAGGCTGTCTTTTCTCCACTGTATATGCTTGCCTCCTTTATCAAAGATAAGGTGACCATATGTGCGTGGGCTTATCTCTGGGCTTTCTATCCTGTTCCATTGATCTATATTTCTGTTTTTGTGCCAGTACCAAACTGTCTTGATTACTGTAGCTTTGTAATATAGTCTGAAGTCAGGGAGCCTGATTCCTCCAGCTCCATTTTTCGTTCTCAAGATTGCTTTGGCTATTCGGGGTCTTTTGTGTTTCCATACAAATTGTGAAATTTTTTGTTCTAGTTCTGTGAAAAATGCCAGTGGTAGTTTGATAGGGATTGCATTGAATCTGTAGATTGCTTTGGGTAGCAGAGTCATTTTCACAATGTTTATTCTTCCAATCCAAGAACATGGTATATCTCTCCATCTATTTTCAAGCAGAGGTTTGAAGAACACTTCCTCCAGCTCTTACTGAGGCCAGGTGAAACATCTTTGCCCCACACTAGGCAATTCCTCTCTAGTGGCTGGATTATCCATGTGCCCAAATTTAGCATCTCTCTGCCTAAGATGTAGCCAAAGGCACCTTCTCTGAATTCCCCTTTTGATATTCCCAGATGACCACACTCCTTACCCAGGTGTTGACTCCGGGAGATAGATTATACTTTGGTTTTATTAGTTCAGTTAGGAAGGCAACTATATTTCCCTTTTCTCCCAAGTTCATGGGGATACCTCAATGTCACATCCATATTTATAGCTGTAACCACCTCTTTCAAGTATCAGAGGGCAGCCCCTGAGTTCATGGTACATGGAAATGAAGTCTATCATTCTAAAAGTACAAGGGAGAATGATACACACCTTCCAAGCTCAATGCCCATTCACCACAATGACTCTTCTAAAAAATACAGAATTTTTTTCAGTCATTTTTTAATGATACCACATATCTGTTCTTTATGAAAAGTTCCCTATGATAAAGGTTAAATTAGTCATCCAACAGGTGGTTTCCTACATCACTGAGGCTTCACTCTCTCTTGGATCACTATTATTTCTGATTACCCTTTCTTTCCAGGTATCTAAGAGCTATCTCACTTCTTGACTCCCTAAGTTTTCTCCTTTTTTTTTTTTTTTTGTTTGTTTGTTTCCCAGAAGCTCTAAGGAGCTCCAAAATTCTACTTGCTTCTGTTTCCAAGTGCATTCTACATCCAACAATCTTGTATTCACTCCACCCTTGCTTCCCTCTTCACCATCCTTTTGTCTTTTATGCCCACGCGGGATGCTGTAGCAATACAAGACACAGATGGCGTCATTCCATCACCATCCTCTCCTTCTCTAGTGACAGATGGTTTGGCTTCTGGGCCTAAACTGTCCAGAAAATTCTTGCTTTCAGATCTTCAAGGATCTTGTGGCCAATATCATGGACATTTTTCTAGACCTCATTTTCCTTGATCTCTGTGCAGAATTTGAAACTCAAGACCTGGAAGAACTTCTAGGAGGTCCTGTAGACTCCACCAGGTGAATCACCCATGCTTCAATCCATGCTGTGATTCCCTAAGGCTTTTCCAGCCTTCCAGATGACTCCTATTCACTCCCTTTACCAAGTACTTGCTTTTCCTCTGTGCTAAGCCTAATTCTGAGGGTTTCCTCAACTTCCAGTCTTAACCTTCTGCTCTTCTCTACATTAAAAATGCAGTTGTTCTCAAGACTTTGACTATCATCTCAATATTGATGATCCCTAAGCCTTAAGCTCTCTCCTAAATTCTTATATCAATTTCCTTTAAAGGAAATTAAAATTTTCCTTTAATCTGTGCAAATTCATGTCATGTTATATAATTCACAAACTATAAAGAATGAGAATCTGTATGTATTTTAGTTAGTAGCTTTGAGAGAATTCACTCCCTAGTACTTATACGGTCTTTCCAGAAGCCATAACAGCCATATTGAAAGCCCTCGTCCTACTTGACATCTCTGAACCATTGATATCTTTGACGCTGTTGACCACTCCATCTTCTTGAAATTCTCCTCCTCCTCTCCTTGGCTTTCTTGAAACTTCTGTCTCTTGGTTTTCTCTTTTTTTCTTTGTTACCTTTCAATTTCTTTTGTTTCTCCTTAAGTGTTACAGTTCCTCGAGGTTTTATTCTTGGTCCTCATTTCTACCCATTCTCCCTGGGAAATCTCATCCCATTCCACGGTTGCTCTTTGCCACTAAAACTTCCAAATCTAGCCACAGTTTCTGAATCCCAGAACTCACATTGCAAATACCCATGGAATATCTATACCTGGGTGTTGACAGGTGCTTCATCCCTAATCTTTGTTATCCTGGACTCATTATCTTTCCTACAAAACCTGCTCCTCCTTTGCTTTCCCATATTAGTTAATGGCACTCCCCACAGTCCAAAACTGGAGACCTCTTGTCATTTGTTTCCTCCCTCTCCTTCATCAACCTGTAACTAGTCAATAGTCAAATGCCACCATTTCTATCTTCTAACTTCCCCTTCTTACCATCCCACTGCAACTTTCTTGAAGTTGTCATTGTCTCTTACACTCCCCACAGACCCTTGCAAATTCTCTTTTCTCATCTCCCTGCCTCCAGTTTCCCTCCAGTCCATATAGTACACTGCCAATAATGTTATCTTTCTAAAAATTAAGAGCATGTTCATCCGCTGCTTAGCAACCTTCAATGGTCCACCCCCAGACTATGGGACCAAGTCCAAATTCCTTAGAATGACATTAAAGATCCTTCCCCATCTGCCCCCAACCTATTTTTCCAGGCTTATCTCTTGGCACTCACTTATACAAATTTTATGCCCTAGCCAAACCAAACTTTTCACAGTTCTTCAAATATGTCATGCATGTTTACACCTCCTTTATATATGCTGGTCCCTCTGCCTAGAAAAATTTTTTCCTCACTCATTTTTTTAAGACACCATTCAAATGAATTTCCCTAAGTCCTCCAGAGGCTGGTTTCTCTTTTTTGGGTGCTTCATATGTTTTATATAAATCTGTATTATTAAACTTTTCATCCTATTTTGCAATTATTTTTGTATTACCCCCTACCCTCTGCCCCCAAGATATGGCTTCCTTTAGAGCAAAGACCACATCTTACCTATCTTTACCCATGTAAAACTTCTGGTATATAATACATGGTCAGTGCACAAAAGTGGGGAAATCGGAGCCAGGGCACTTCCCCTTCCTTCTAGGTGAGGAAAAAAGACCTACAGACAAAAACAAACAAAAAACCTTGTTACCCTCTTTCCTAATTCAGCTGATCTAATAGTCAAATTGTATTTATTGAAAGAATACAGAAAAGTCTTTTCTCCAAAATTTTCATCATCACACTGCCTGAAATTTCACTTAGATAAAAGGTACATTTTTAATGTAAATAGTTTTGGTGACTACTTCTCCACCCCTACCTACCTTTGTTGGTAAGTAACACCTTAGACTGAATTAGACTAACCAGATAGTTATCTTCTTAACACCTGTTCCCACACAAGCTGAAAAGTTTCAGAAGGGAAGGAGAAGTTAGGGAAATGGAACCTATCAGGGGAGGACAAACTCAACTGGGATGCAGCTCTAGGGTACTGGGGAGCAACTTCAGAGCACAGGGTTACTAAGGGAGGTGGGAGAGGAAGAGGGCAGCAAAACGAAGGTCCAGATTCAATGATGGAAACTTCAGTAGGTTCTGCTTCTTCTATTCCTCCCCAGAGATGGGGAAACACCCTCTCTCACACTCAGCAAAAGCAGCACCACCGCTGCACGCATGCTTGGCTCTTCAGGGGAAGAACTCATCTGCCATTGTTACTTAACTCCTGCTGACTCTTGTAACCTAACTATTGTTCTCACCTACTGCCCTCATTACCCTGCCTTTCATTTAGTGAAGAGGCCAGGGAGAGAGAGGTGAGCTGGTTTCTGTAGTCCCAAGACATAGGGTGTCATGGAGGATTAGATCTCCTCTTATTCTATTACCTGATCACACCTGAGATCTTCTTTCTTCCTACCTTAACTGCAGCAGTGAGCAGGCTTTCTGAGAGGAAGATTGGAAGAAAGAAGCCCAGAAAGTTTCCATAGAGTGAATACAACATGTATCCAGAAACCTGTGTCAATACACCTTAAAGAAACCAAAGCCA
The DNA here is from genome assembly GCF_028564815.1 of Eubalaena glacialis. Classification (NCBI taxonomy): domain Eukaryota; kingdom Metazoa; phylum Chordata; class Mammalia; order Artiodactyla; family Balaenidae; genus Eubalaena; species Eubalaena glacialis. Next base: position 44,140,012 of record NC_083734.1, read on the forward strand.
AGGGCTGTTCATGAGGATGCCCCACTCATATTAAATGTGTGACTTCTGTTGTGGTTTTGGAAAACTAGCCATACAGAGCACCCAAGTTCTTCCAGACCTGTTCTCCTGGCTTCCTTTGATTCTAGAAGCCATTGATATTCTTCTAGTAAATTCCTCCATTTAAGGCAAACAGTCTGTTATGACTGCCATGAGTAGCTACACTGTGAAGGCTACCCGGAGCATCCTGGAACAGTTGCTCAATTCCATCTCCATTCTCCCACCCATTATACATACGTCCACTTTTACCTCCACACTGGTAAGCACCTGCTTACACCTAGCATGATGCTAAGTATCAAGAAAGAAACATGAATAAGATGGGGTCTCTACCTTCAAAGAGCTTATACCTTGGTAAGTATTTATTAACCATGGCATTGCAATTATTCATTTTCCTATTAACTTCCTGGAGGACAAAAACTTTATACAAGTCCTACCATACTGCAGAGTCTGAGCAGGGAACAGCTTACACACTGGAATTAGGGGAAATCTAAAAGAGTTTAATAAAAGGACTATTTGCAAAAGTGTGGGCATGATGTAGGGAAACCACCGGGAGTAGCTTATGACCCCCACGTGCAGAGGGATGAAGGGAGGTGAGTTAGAAAGGGAAAGTTATATAAAGAGGGCCACCTTGAGAGGAGCTGTGCATTTTATGAAAGGCCACAGCCAACATGTAGGAGATGCCAGGGGAATAAACACCCCAAACTCATCCTCTTACCTCCCTCCATTTTCCTGATTGGGTCCCCTCTGGGCAAAGATAATGAAGAACAGAGGGCAGCTATCCTCCTGGAGCAGAGAGCAGGATGGAGAAAGTTGGAAAGTGGATCTGGAGGTCAAATGGCTTTGTAGGGTCAGCACTCAATACCCATTTGCTGAGATTGGTTCAAGATGGCGGAGTAGAAGGACGTGCACTCACTCCCTCTTGAAAGAGCTCTGGAATCACAACTAACTGCTGAACAACCATTGACAGAAAGATACTGGAACTCACCAAAAAAGATATCCCACAACCAAAGACAAAGGAGAAGCCAAAATGAGACGGTAGTAGGGGCACAATCACAATAAAATCAAATCCCATCACTGCTGGGTGGGTGACTCACAAACTGGAGAACACTTATACCACAGAAGTTCACCCAGTAGAGTGAAGGTTCTGAGCCCCATGTCAGGTTTCCCAACCTGGGGGTTCGGCAACGGGAGGAGGAATTCCTAGAGAATCAGACTTTGAAGGCTAGTGGGATTTGATTGCAGGACTTCGACAGGACTGGGGGAAACAGAGACTCCACTCTTGGAGGGCACACACAAGGCAGTGTGTGCATCGGGACCCAGGGGAAGGAGCACTGACCCCATAGGAGACTGAACCAGACCTACCTGCTAGTGTTGGAGGGTCTCCTGCAGAGGCAGGGGGGTGGCTGTGGCTCACCGTGGGGATGGGGACACTGGCAGTGGAAGTTCTGGGAAGTTCTCTTTGGAGTGAGCCCACCTGGAGTCCACCATTGGCCCCACCAAACAGGCAGGTAGGCTGCAGTGCTGGGTCGCCTCAGGTCAAACAACCAACAGGGAGGGAACCCAGCCCCACCCATCAGCAGACAAGCAGATTAAAGTTTTACTGAGCTCTGCCTACCAGAGCAACACCCAGCTCTACCCACCACCAGTCCCTCCCATTAGGAAGCTTGCACAAGCCTCTTAGATAGCCTCATCCACCAGAGGGCAGACAGCAGAAGCAAAAAGAACTACAATCCTGCAGCCTGTGGAATGAAAACCACATTCACAGAAAGATAGACAAAATGAAAAGGCAGAGGACTATTTGCCAGATGAAGGAACAAGGTAAAACCCCAGAAAAACAACTAAATGAAGTGGAGATAGGCAAACTTCCTGAAAAAGAATTCAGATTAATGATAGTGTAGATGATCGAGGACCTCGGAAAAAGAATGGAGGCAAACATCAAGATGCAAGAACTGTTTCAAAAAGACCTAGAAGAATTAAACAACAAACACCTAGAAGAATTAAAGAACAAACAAACAGAGATGAACAATACAATAACTGAAAAGAAAAATACACTAGAAGGAATCAATAGCAGAATGACTGAGGCAGAAGAACGGATAAGTGACCTAGAAGACAGAATGGTGGAATTCACTGCCGCAGAACAGAATAAGGAAAAAAGAATGAAAAGAAATGAAGACAGCCTAAGAGACCTCTGGGACAACATTAAACACACCAACATTCGCATTAAAGGGGTCCCAGAGGGAAAAGAGAGAGAGAAAGGAACAGAGAAAATATTTGAAGAGATTATAGTCAAAAACTTCCCTAACATGGGAAAGGAAATAGCCACCCAAGTCCAGGAAGCACAGAGAGTCCCAGGTAGGATAAACCCAAGGAGAAACACGCCAAGTCACATAGTAATCAAATTGGCAAAAATTAAAGACAAAGAAAAATTATTGAAAGCAGCAAGGGAAAAACGACAAATAACATACAAGGGAACTCCCATAAGGTAAACAACTGATTTCTCAGCAGAAACTCTACAAGCCATAAGGGAGTGGCATGACATATTTAAAGTGATGAAAGGGAAGAAACTACAACCAAGATTACTCTACCCGGCAAGGATCTCATTCAGATTTGACAGAGAAATCAAAAGCTTTACAGACAAGCAAAAGCTAAGAGAATTCAGCACCACCAAACCAGCTCTACAACAAATGCTAAAGGAACTTCTCTAAGTGGAAAACACAAGAGAAGAAAAGGACCTACAAAAACAAACCCATAACAATTAAGAAAATGGTAATAGGTACATACATATCAATAATTACCTTAAATGTGAATGGATTAAATGCTCCAACCAAAAGACACAGCCTTGCTGAATGGATACAAAAACAAGACCCATATATATGCTGTCTACAAGAGACCCACTTCAGACCTAGGGACACATACAGACTGAAAGTGAGGGGATGGAAAAAGATATCCCATGCAAATGGAAATCAAAAGAAAGCTGGAGTAGCAATACTCATATCAGATAAAAGAGACTTTAAAATAAAGTATGATACAGAGCGAAGTAAGTCAGAAAGAGAAAAACAAATACAGTATGCTAACACATATATATGGAATCTAAGGGGAAAAAAAAAAAATGGCCATGAAGAACCTAGTGGCAAGACAGGAATAAAGACACAGACCTACTAGAGAATGGACTTGAGGATATGGGGAGGGGGAAGGGTGAGATGTGACAGGGTGAGAGAGTGTCATGGACATATATACACTACCAGATGTACAATAGATAGCTAGTGGGAAGCAGCCGCATAGCACAGGGAGATCAGCTCGGTGCTTTGCGACCACCTGGAGGGGTGGGATGGGGAGGGTGGGAGGGAGGGAGATGCAAGAGGGAAGAGATATGGGAACATATGTATATGTATAACTGATTCACTTTGATATAAAGCAGAAACTAACACACCATTGTAAAGCAATTATACTTCAATAAAGATGTTTTAAAAAAATAAAAAATAAAAAAAATAAATTAAATAAATTTTAAAAATAAATAAATAAATAAAGTATGCTACAAGAGACAAGGAGGACACTACATAATGATCAAGGGATCAATCCAAGAAGAAGATATAACAATTATAAATATATATGCACCCAACATAGGAGCACCTCAATACATAAGGCAACTGCTAACAGCTATAAAAGAGGAAATCAACAGTAACACAATAATAGTGGGGGACTTTAACACCTCACTTACACCAATGGACAGATCATCCAGACAGAAAATTAATAAGGAAACACAAGCTTTAAATGACACAATAGACCAGATAGATTTAACTGATATTTATAGGACATTCCATCCAAAAACAGCAGATTACACTTTCTTCTCAAGTGCACACAGAACATTCTCCAGGATAGATCATATCTTGGGTCACAAATCAAGCCTCAGTAAATTTAAGAAAATTGAAATCATATTAAGCATGTTTTCCGACCACAATGCTATGAGATTAGAAATCAATTACAGGGAAAAAAGCGTAAAAAACACAGACACATGGAAGCTAAACAACACGTTACTAAATAACCAAGAGATCACTGAAGAAATCAAAGAGGAAATCAAAAAATACCTAGAGACAAATTACAATGAAAACACGATGATCCAAAACCTATGGGATGCAGCAAAAGCAGTTTTAAGAGGGAAGTTTATAGCAATAAAAGCCTACCTCAAGAAACAAGAAAAATCTCAAATAAACAATCTAACCTTACACCTATAGGAACTAGAGAAAGAAGAACAAACAAAACCCAAAGTTAGTAGAAGGAAAGAAATCATAAAGATCAGAGCAGAAATAAATGAAACAGAAACAAAGAAAACAATAGCAAAGATCAATAAACCTAAAAGGTGATTCTTTGAGAAGATAAACAAAATTGATAAACCATTAGCCAGACTCATCAAGAAAAAGAGGGAGAGGACTCAAATCAATAAATTAGAAATGAAAAAGGAGAAGTTACAACAGACACCGCAGAAATACAAAGCATCCTAAGAGACTCCTACAAGCAACTCTATGCCAATAAAATGGACAACGGGGAAGAAATGGACAAATTCTTAGAAAGGTATAAACTTCCAAGACTGAACGAGGAAGAAATAGAAAATATGAACAGACCAATCACAAGTAATGCAATTGAAACTGTGATTAAAAATCTTCCAACAAACAAAAGTCCAGGGCCAGATGGCTTCACAGGTGAATTCTATCAAATATTTAGAGAAGAGCTAACACCTATCCTTCTCAAACTCTTCCAAAAAATTGCAGAGGAAGGAACACTCCCCAACTCATTCGATGAGGCCACTATCACCCTGATACCAAAACCAGACAAAGATATACAAAAAAAGAAAATTACAGACCACTATCACTGATGAATATAGATGCAAAAATCCTCAACAAAATACTAGCAAACAGAATCCAACAACATATTAAAAGGATCATACACCATGATCAAGTGGGATTTATCCCAGGGATGCAAGGATTCTTCAATATATGCAAATCAATCAATGTGATACACCATATTAACAAATTGGTGAATAAAAACCATAAGATCATCTCAACAGATGCAGAAAAAGCTTTTGACAAAATTCAACACCCATTTGTGATAAAAAGTCTCCAGAAAGTGGACATAGAGGGAACCTACCTCAAAATAATAAAAGCCATACATGACAAACCCACAGCAAACATCATTCTCAATGGTGAAAAACTGTAAGCATTTCCTCTAAGATCAGGACAAGACAAGGATGTCCACTCTTGCCACTATTATTCAACATAGTACTGGAAGTGCTAGCCACAGTAATCAGAGAAGAAAAAGAGATAAAAGGAATAAAAACTGGAAAAGAAGAAGTAAAACTGCCACTGTTTGCCGACGACATGATACTATACATATATAATCCTAAAGATGTCACCAGAAAACTACTAGAACTAATCAATGAATTTGGTAAAGTAGCAGGATACAAAATTAATGCACAGAAATCAGATGGCCAAGAAGCACACGAAAAGCTGCTCAACATCACTAACTATTAGAGAAATGCAAATCAAAACTACCATGAGGTATCACCTCACACCAGTTAGAATAGGCATCATCAGAAACTCTACAAACAATAAATGCTGAAGAGGGTGGGGAGAAAAGGGAACCTTCTTGCACTGTTGGTGGGAATGTAAATTGATACAGCCACTATGGAGAACAGTATAGAGGTTCCTTAAAAAACTAAAAATAGAATTATCATATGACCCAGCAATCCCTCTACTGGGCATATACCCAGAGAAAACCATAATTCAAAAAGACACATGCACCCCGATGTTCATTGCAGCACTATTTACAATAGCCAGGTCATGGAAGCAACATAAATGCCCACCGACAGACGAATGGATAAAGAAGATGTGGTACTTATATACAATGGAATATTATTCAGCCATAAAAAGGAATGAAATTGGGTCATTTGTAGAGATGTGGATGGATCTAGACTGTCATACAGAGTCACGTAAGTCAGAAAGAGAAAAACAAATATCGTATATTAAGGCATATATGTAGAACCTAGAAAAATGGTACAGATGAACCAGTTTGCAGGGCAGAAATAGAGACACAGATGTAGAGAACAAACGTATGGACACCAAGGGGGGAAAGTGGTGGAGGGGTGGTGGTGGTGGTATGAATTGGGAGATTGGGATTGACATATATACACTAATATGTATAAAATAGATAACTAATAAGAATCTGCTGTATAAAAAATAAATAGAATAAAATTCAAAAATTCAAAAAAAATTCCCATTTGCTGAATTAGATTATTACTATATGTCTGCAGACAATTTCTAGTTTCTCTTTTCTCATTTTATTGGTTCTCAAATTGCTATATTAGTGTTTTCATTGAGAGTTTTCCTGATACATGCAAGTTTAATTCTCTTCTTCCTCTCTGCTACAGAAACAGATATATGTTAAAGACAACTCTCCTGAATCTAAATTCCCAATAATCAGTGTCTACTCTTGAAACCCTGATGAAAGCTGAGACTATTCTGTCTTTCCATGCATTTTCACCCCCTCCATCCTGTGCATCTAAATGTAACAAAAGCATGGGCTCTCAGGGCCATGGAAAGCTGGCATAGAAAAGGCAGAACAATCCCCATGCTGTGGGGATGGGGTGCAGTGGACTGAAGTGGAGATCCTGGCACAAGGGAACAGGGTAGTGTAGAGCTTCCACTTAGGTCATTTGGGAATCTTAAGTAGATTGGGAGATAAGACAGGAAAAAGAAATGGCAGAGAGAGAGTCTGAAGAAGAGGAAACTTCCTGAAATTCAGAGCAGGCTCCAGGGACAGAAGTTTGAGAACTGGGCATGGAAGCAGGAAGAGATCTGTGTGTGGAATAAGCAATAAGAAAGTTCATGCCTTCTCTTCAGTCTACTCCCCCACATGCATTCAAAAAGAATGCTTAGCCTGAAAAGTTGCCCTTTCAAGCGGGCAACTGTGATTTCAACAGACTTCTGCCCAAAATAACCTCTCTTCTCCTCACCAATAACTGAAATTCCTATTACAAGGAACCATCTCTTATTTCACAACTGAAGAAAAAGTTCAAAATGCAAATGCTAGGGTGCCTGGAACAACACACAGTGAATAAGGCTGTATTTCTGTTAATGTAAATGAACAATATCATATCTTTTCTTTAGACAGCAAAAAAAAAAGTTAAAACACAAGATAGCTCATGGCTTCAGATGAAAGGCAGAGAGAGATTTCGACCTAGAGAAGAAAAGAGCAACGAAAGAAGAGAGTAGAAATGTCAATGACAAACTTTAACAACTCCACAATTTTGTCCAAGGGCAAATACATGACAATTGTCAAAAATTGAGGGCCCGTAATTGTCCCGTAAGAGTCCCTGACACACACTTAGCATTCAATAAATATTTCTTGAGTGAATGTGCGGTATAATTAGGTATAATTGAGTTTCAGAGACCACTATGAGCTAAAGTGGGGGAGTAAGAGGGAAAAGAAAGAAAGTGAACGAGCATTTATTGAGTGCCTACTATGTGCCAGGCACTATTACTTGTTTCTTATTCATTTTCCTAACATCTTTTGGAAGTTTCACAGATAAGGAAACTGAGACTCAGAGAAGATAACTAATACTTATCCAAGCTGGAAAACAGTAAGCCAGGACTCAAACACAAATCTGTTTAACTCCAAAGTATATGCACTACTCCACATGGACTCCCTGGAAAGGGACTAGTAGTTGGCCTGAAAAGCTACATAGAAGAAGGGGGGGGGGGGGGCAGGCGGAGTCAAGATGGCGGACTAGGAGGATGCGGAATTCGCGCCTCTGCACAACTAGGGCACCTACGAGGCACCAGTGGGGGACCACGAACACCTAAGGGGACAGGGGGAACCCCCAGTGACCAGGTAGGATGTGGGGCGTGGTGGGGGGGGGGCTGTGAGGGGGGAGGAGAAGTGGAGGCGGGATGGGACCGGTGCCCCTGAGGGGCGGCTGGGGGAGGGGAAGGAATCCCACTCCCGAAGGGGGAAATTGGGGGACCTTTGGGAGGGCAGAGGATCAAAAAGGAGCGTGGCCAGGTTTCCCCCGCCCACTTGGGCTCCCAGAAGCCTGCTGAGATCCCAGGCCTGATCCTCTGCTCACCTAGGCCCCCTCCAGCCGCGCAGGTCCTGAGGGAGTGGGAGGGAGGGAAGGGGGAGCAAAAGTAAAGGCTGGACCTACAGGACCGGCACTCCTGAGGGGCGGCTGGGGGAGGCGAGGAGTTCCTGCACCCAGCCAGATCCACCCACGGGTAGGGGTCCTGCAGGGACAGGGGAGACCCTTGCGGGGGCGGGCACAGAGGAAAGGAAAGGAACACAGCCAGTGCTTTCCCTGTCCACTTAGGCACTGTTGGGCTCCCGGGCCTAATCCTCTGCCCTCAGAGCCTCCCTCCTACCGTGCAGAGCCCAAGCCCCGCCCCTACACCCCTACCCAGGGCCCTACCCCTACACTCGGGGACCCCCTCGGAGACCCCCTCCAACCGCACTGGGCCTAAACCCCACCCACACCCCCTCACCCAGGGCCTTACGTCCAAACTCCTGTAAGAAATACATTTGTGCTTTTCATTAAAGAAGGATTTTTGCATTGTTTGAGTTTTACTTTTCTACCTGACCTTAAGATAACTATATATACTGAAAGGAACCACACTGAATCTCAAGGCTCATTCTGGCCTGACTCACCAGTTTGATGCTGTGTATCCTTGAACAGTCCTTTTCTTCAGTTTCCTCATCTTTAAATAAGAGGAAGGAAACCTCTCTTCCTAATTCCCAGATTCATTGTAAGGTTCAAATAAGATAATATACAAGAAATCCCTTTGGAAGTTGTAAATCTTGATATAAATATAAGGAAATTTTGTCTTTATATTCATTGTGCTCTGGACTTTGAAAAGATAAATGTTGAGGTTTCTTCTTAACAGGGGTTTAATAACTTCCAGCTGAGGGCATGTGCGACGCAGACCGAAGTCAGCCCCAAGAAACACCCATTTGCAGGTGAGCGCTGCCTCCTGGTGGCAATAGAAAGGCGGGGCAGGTGCGGTTAACCACGTGGGATCGCCCGGGGTGACCGCCCGGGGTGACGCCTCCTGAAAAGGAGAAACCACTTAAACTTACGCATTTAAAAAAAAAAATCTTTCCTTTTCTGTCACACAATGTTCCTTTGAAAATATTTTCTTTACATATGCAGAATGTAGACCTGTTACACCAATTACCTAATTATTGTTATTTACGGTTAATGATCAAGCATTGAAGAGAGTCACAGTTTTTTATGTATTTTAATATCCTAATTCTTTGATATTTCAATTTTAATAATTCAATAACTTGATTAAAAGATAATTTTACAATCCATGCAGCATTTTAAAACTGTTGATGGCAGTATATAAAGCAGGTAGTCGTTAATTACTTATATCTGAAATATGCTCACAATACCAGACTCTCAAGGTCACCTTGAAAATAGGCCACGTCTTCACCTGGCAGAGGCCTGGTGACTCTGAGCAATTTGTTTAATATTCCTGGGTCTTAGTTGCCTCATCAATAAAGGGGCTGAAATAGGTGATGTTTAAGGCCCTTTGCAGCTCTAAAAAGATCCTACAACTTTGCCCAGAAAATGCATTTAAAGGCCATGTCGATGCCAGCTTCAGCGCCAGCTAACCAGGCTTCAGGCTGCTTGTGCCAACAGAGTGCCAGGAGACACCCTGACTGTCCTGGTGGCAAAACAACTTCATTGCTGTCTCCACCACAGAACCTGAACCCATCAAGTCCAGCCAACTCCCTCCTGCTCCTCCTTTTCCCATCCTCCCCACCCCCTTCACCCCACTCTCCTGCCACGCCCTCAAGAGAAGGCTTCTCAGGTCATTTCTTGCCCACCTCTCCTTCCTTCTCAGCTTGACCTCCCCAGACTATCCACACACACACCAGTTTGTAACACAATAACCACAACAGTACAATAATGGCTGCCCTTCATTGACAGCTTTTCATTTGCCAGGCATTGTGCTAAGCATGGTCTCCTTTAGTGTCTCAACAAAATTAAGAGGTGGAAACTCTTTTTATCCACATTTTTGACAACTCCCCGAACCCTGCAGAAGGGTTCAACTGAAAAGATATTTTTTATAGCATTACACTTAACGTGCCTTTCTTCCGAATTGGCCTAGCAAATGTTTCTATTGGAAACTGATCGTTCAGCCTCTATGTCCATCGCCATCTCCTCTCCCTCCTCTCCCTTCTCCTCCATCTCCCCTTCCACCACTCTCCCCATTCTCCCACTCCACTTCCACGTATCTAATATATGGACTTCTAATATATGGACTGTATTTTCTAGATCCCCAGCGCCACATCCAGCGTCATGTCATCTCATTCTTAAGCTAAAACTCTTCCTTCGAGGCTGATGCTATCCTACCACACCCTCCTATCATCCAAGGACTTTGGCACCTGGCTCACAGTTCACTCCTCTCCCATCTCTTGCCATCACGGGAGACTTCGTGGCTATGTAGATGGCCCATTTAACACCATCAGCTACCAGTCTAATAGCTCCTACCTTCCTACTCCAATGACTTTCACATCAGTCCATTTCTGACCTCTTATTCCAGCGACTGTTGGGTCCAGGCCCCATGGCTACTCACTGAACTTTGTCAAGATCTGGGGTTGTATCTCCTTTAAAATTTCTAAACTCTGGCTTCCTCTGTCCAACTTTAACCCACCGTCCTTCACCTCTATCAATCTCCTACTCACATTCAACCTGCTCTATATCCTCGTAAAGATGCACAATGACTCAACCTTTGTCTTTCCTCAGTGTATCTGTCCCTCTGTTCTTACTTCCTTCTCTATTTATGACCGCATGGTCAATCACCTCACCCATTTTCTCAAGAGCACCAGAAACTTCTTTGTTACTTTTTCCTTCTTCTGAACCTGTCTTCACATCCCAAGTGCACATCAGCCTGATCATCATCTCCTCTCTTCCTGCACCAAGATAACATCCAAATATGCATTTGAATGTCATTACAAATGAGAGCTGGGCCCTCATTTCTTCCTGACAATCCCTTTGCTCATTGCTAGTCAGGTATTTTTCCAGTTCCACGTACTTATTCTAAACATTCACACTTCCTATCACACTTCTTATCTTCATATGAGACATTCCACCAACCCCTAAAACTCAGCTGGACCAAACCTAAACTCAGTATCTGCCTCCTCCTAGATTCCCTATCTCAGTTAGTAGTACAGGTTTCCCAGCATCTGAAATCAATTACCTAAGAGTCATCCCCAACTCTTCCTTCTTGCTTATTCTCCAAATTCAATCAATGATCATATCCTTTCAACTTCTTTCCATCCCACTGCCCTCATCCTTCCCACCGGGACCATTGTCTTAACCTTGTAACTGGCCTTTTTTCATTTTAACCTGATTGTGTTGCCTGGGGCTTCCCTGGTGATGCAGTGGTTGAGAATCTGCCTGCCAATGCAGGGGACACGGGTTCGAGCCCTGGTCTGGGAAGATCCCACATGCCGCGGAGCAACTAGGCCTGTGAGCCACAACTACTGAGCCTGCGCGTCTGGAGCCTGTGCTCCGCAACAAGAGAGGCCGTGATAGTGAGAGGCCCGCGCACCGCGATGAAGAGTGGCCCCCGCTTGCCGCAACTAGAGAAAGCCCTTGCACAGAAACGAAGACCCAACACAGCCAAAAAAAAAAAAATCAATAAATAAATAATTAAAAAGGGGTATATTTATAGACAGTACTGAGAGAACATGGATTTTAATTTTTAAATTATCAAGATTATAATTTTCATTTTAAGACTTGCTTTACCACATCTGCCTGTCACATACACATACAAACACACATACAAAAAAGCTGTCTTTCGCAAAGAAGTAAACTAATACAAAATATAAAATATCCAGTGATAATTTTTAAATTGCTCCAAAGGGGCAGAATTTAAGGAGAAAACACTGTGTAAGGAATCCTGAAAACTAGAAGATCCACGTTCTTCACTGATAAACTTCATCTCTTCAGGTGTGACATCCTCAACCAGGATCTCTTCCAGGTAAGTGGGTGGTGAGGGACACCCTCAGTGTGGGTGATGACCTGGAGCAAAGTGTGTCAGCCCTGTGCTTACTTTGATGTAATGAAATGAGCTTTGGGCAGAGTCAAGAGACCCCAGGTTCTAATCCTGGTTCTTGTACCAACAAATTGTATTACATAAAGGAAAACATAACTTTCGAGCTTCAGTTTCCTTCTCTGTAAAATTTCCTGACTGCCTCTCACGTCGCTCATGAGCATTTGCTTACACTCTAATACGTAGGCTGAAGGGTTGAAAACCACAAAAGTGATGTAGAAATGCAAGCATGAATAGCAGAAGAGATTAGACAAGAAAATGATTTCTTATTTAAAGAGGCAGAAAGTCCTCAATCAGATGAGTCATTAGAACAAACTTGAAAAATGACACGATGCCAATTAGGGATAGTGGTGTAGGTGTAAGTATAGGTTTCTATGGTGATAAACGCTCCTACAGTTAAGGCAGTGTCATGATGTAATGACTGGGATCTACAACAGCAGGCTTTTCCCAGGTGAAAAACATACCATTTGGAACCTCAGTTATCAGAATACAGTATAAACAAGCTGCTGACTCAAAAATCAAACTCAGTAGAGATTTGGTCCAGCCAGAGATTACAGCAAATATTCAGTAATTGAAGAATTCATGAGTCAAGCAAGAAACCTGTACTCCTCAACCTCTTTCCTATAGGTAATAGTTTTGTGGAATTTTTAAAATAAAACCTAATGCATCGCAACATATACATAATCTTGCCTTCTATTTTTTAAGTAACTGCTGCTAGTGATCAAAATTTGGGAGCTATTTTTAAATGGGCAAGGACATAGTGGTTATTGATTACCTCAACTTGTCATTAAAAACAAAAGCAGTCTTCTGTTCAAAAGGGGGTTGTATTCCAAGAGTTGTTTATAAACTTTTCTATGTAACAAACACATTTCACACTTACCATATGTCACGTACTATTCCTGGTCCTTTACGAATATAATTTGTTTAATCCTTATGACAATTCTATGAAGTAGGAACTAGTGTCTTCATTTTACAGATGAAGAAACACCAAGGTACATAGATGTTAAGTAATTTTCTCAACATCACACAGCTGATAAATAGCCAGATAATAACTGGGGAGGTGGAAGTGCAAAAATGTGGCTCCAGGATTCTTTAGGCTCCGTGCCATGCTGACCTTTGGGAACTTGAATATATTTTCTTAGAAACAATGTTATAAATAGTTATAAAATTCCACACTAGCTTATTTTAACCACATGTAGCTGACCTGAAATTCTGCAGATCTGTTGATGTACTATCCCTGGTTCCCAGCACAGTATCAGTCAGAGTAAGTGCTCGATAAATGCTTGTTGAATTTAATATAGAAAGGACATACCACTGATGACATTGGCACTCTAGAACGACTTGGAGCGCCCAACAGCAGGAACAAGGTGTTCTCCTCTCCAGCATTGCCCACATTGGTCCCGACAGCTTTATGGTGGAAAGGAATTTGGACTAATGGGCCTTATGGAGGTGGCACAAGTCTTTGGCAGCAGGTGACAGATGGGGTCTTGGTTGTAGCAGCAGGGCAGCAGCTCAAAACGTCAGCAGCAACACTAGAGAGAGAATCTGGTTTCTATTGCTGGGTAGCAGGATATAATAGAAGTCTGTGACAGAAGGTGGTGTAAAGTACGTAGTGGGATGGCAAGGTGAGCTGAAAGGACCATGCTGCACGGAAACTGGGTCTCTAACTAGGGCAGCTGTTTGTAAGCAAGGGAAGATGATAAATAAGCCATCAGCAACCAAGAGTCTACAACTAGGTCAACCATGGAGACAGTAAATAATCTCTATTGTTTCTTAGTAAAAAAAAAGAAAAAAAAAGTGAATTATTTTTCTGACACTTTCTCAACATTGTGAAAGTTACATAAGAGAAAACTTGCTGTGATCATATAAAACACAACAAAAATGATTCACAGTTTCTTTGAGATTAGAGACTGTGACTTGTCAGTTTTATTCCCAAGATCTAGCAGAGTATTTTTTGGAAGATGCTCAATTAATAATTGATAAAAATTGACTTATTACTGGTGTATAAAATATAAACTAATAATATAATAATAGAATGATAAATGATCAAATAAAATAATAAAAAAGATAAATAATAGAATGATAAATTATAGAATTATAAATAGAAATTAGGTAATAGAATAAACAAACAGAATAATTGATAAATAAATATAACAAATTGAATAATAAATAATAGACTAATAAGCAAATACAATCATAAGTGAATACAGTAATAGGTGAATGGTAAATGAATGAAGCAATAGCACCGACTATTATATTCTGAATATATATTTCAGAATATATATATTGTATATATTCTGATTATATTAATCAGAAACAATGCAATGAATTTGAAATAATCATATTACAATGTTATACAATAACATTGTAATACAATACAATGTTATACAATATATAATGTGAGCAATTAAGAGAGCAGTTATTAAACTTATCCTTTCCCCAAAATAAATTATTCTGAAGCTATCGAAATTCCCAAATCTAATTTTGAAAATCTTATGGTGCAGCAGGAAGATATGACTCCAGTTTATTCAGACAGACATTTTGCTCCCACTTCCTTTTTGAACACAACACCAAAATCTACAAAGCAATGTGATGGGGAATATTCTTTATCTTATGAATAAATAAACAAATTAAAATGCAGATGCCTTGGAGCTTTAGTTAAGCAATACCATTAACTACTTTTAAATCTTAAATCATCACTCTGGGTCTTAATTTTTTAATTTTAAAAGAAATAAATTGGTCTAAATTATTATGCATTCTTCATCCCTTTCTAAGTGCTAAAGAATTATTCAAAACTTGCCTAAAGTCTTTGGACTAGGTAGCAGAAAGTGCATATAATTTAATAGAAAACACTTCAGAAATATTCTTATTTGAACCAATTTTTAACCACTTTCCCAAAGCACTGGTATGATAATAAGCTTTATCTACAGAACAGAATGGAGGTCAATTGCCCAGTTGATGTTTTGAAAACTTTGACGAGTGCTGATCTATAAATGAATATGAAAACCAAATTGAAGAAAGAGACATCCCAAAATAGCATCATGCCTCAATGCCTTTCTACCTCACCTTCAAAACAATCATTTTCTTCTAGGTTCATTTTAACAAAAAGAATCAGAGAAAATAGAAGTACAGTTTTTTTTCTGTTTTAACTTAGTTTCAAAACCTTTTAAACCTTAATAGAATATGGTAAAAATCCATCCCAACGCAAAGGGGCATCCAAGCATCTAGCCAGTCAAGCAACTACAGATTTAGGCTGTGCAATTTAAATCTTCTCCCATCTGCAGTTTGGCGCCACCTGCTGGCAGCTGTCTTCTATGTCTAAAACCAGGAGAGAATTCCGGGACCAGCTGACTTCCAAGAAAGCAGCAGTTCCAGGGATCCGCAGCCTGTTTAGCTGGCCTGACTCATCCTCAACTTCCCCATTCCTGAAACTTCCCTTCCCTAACCACTGCCCCCTAGCCCTGCCTGTCCACCAGCCATATCTCCCCTCCTCACCCCAGAAAATTACAAGCTTTAGCCCACCTTCTTGGGGGCTGGACGCAGAATGAGCGCCAACAGCCAATCACTTTATGTCTAAATTTTTCAGCAATGCCACATGGTACCAGGGGTTTTCACTGTACTTATATATGGCTGTTCAAGGACTGATGTCCCCAATATATAAATTCATGAACAGATCTATGGGTACATGATACACATCAGCACTTCATAAAGTATGAATGGCCAACAAACATTAAAAAGTGCCCATGGGCTTCCCTGGTGGCGCAGTGGTTGAGAATCTGCCTGCTAATGCAGGGGACACGGGTTTGAGCCCTGGTCTGGGAAGATCCCACATGCCGCGGAGCAACTAGGCCCGTGAGCCACAACTACTGAGCCTGTGCGCCTGGAGCCTGTGCTCCGCAACAAGAGAGGCCACGATAGTGAGAGGCCCGCGCACCGCGATGAAGAGGGGCCCCCACTCGCCGCAACTAGAGAAAGCCCTCGCACAGAAACGAAGACCCAACACAGCCAAAAATAAATTAATTAATTTAAAAAAAAAAAAAAGTGCCCAATGCCCAACATCTCTAGTAATCAAAGAAAGGCATCAAAACAGGTCCAGTTTGTTTAATGATAATACTCATTTTAGCAAGGGTGTAGACAAAAGGCACTAATACATTGCTGGATGGAATGTATCAATAAATTAACAAAAACTTCATGAGAACAACTCAGCAACAGGTATCAAAAGCCTTTAAGAAAAGAATATACCCTTAGAGCCAGCAACTCCATTTCTAGGAATTTATTCTTAAATAATCAGTTATTTATTATATGTCCATTCCGCCTAGCAGTGTTTATCATAGTGAAAAATTAAGCGTAATAAAATATCCAACAATGAAGAATCAACAGACTGTTAGAAAACACCCATCAGAGTTCATCAGAGGAGTCTCATGCAGCCATTAATAATGTTCAGGTTCATGTATTGACCTGAAAAGATGTCAGTCATCAATCGAGAAATGAAAAGTAGAGTTTCAAGACAATAAGTACAGTGTCATCTACTTGTACAAGAAAAATAATTGTATGCAAATTATATACATGCTTATTAAAAATTTGAAGCAATATACATATAAATGTTAACAGTGACTATTCATGGGTAGTGGAAATATGGGTGATGTTTATTCCGGCTACATGTTTATATACATTTTCTAATTTTTCTGAAATAAATATGTACTACTGGTAAAGTTTTTAAACCTTCAACGAAAAACCATCTGTATATTTAAATGTTTTTACAATGTTCCTTTTTTTCATTTTTAAGAAAAAAAACTAAAAGAGTAGCCAAATGGTAAGAAATGTGGTAGAAACTTTAAGAACAATTAAGAAAGAAGAGGTCCATGGGTAAGAGAAGCTGGTAAGTTAGGAGTTTGTGGGTGGGGCAAGAAAAGCAGTCTAGAAGAAGCAGGGTTTGAACTGTGGTAAAATGTGGATACATGGAAAGAAGAGAACAGGGCATGGTTTGGGTCCTTGGCTCCAGGACTAATCACGTCAAAGGGCTTCTAGAAATACCCAGTCACCTGCCATGGAGAGGTGACGGGTTAGTAACATAAACATCATCCATTTGCCCTTTTTAGAAATACTTGTGTCCACTCTGCACCCAGAAGGGCAATGGTAGGACCTGGACTTGCTGTTGGACGCCACTGGGGAAGGATGCTAGGCTTACCAGGTACCTTTCAACCAAGGATTCCCGGACACCTGGTTTCTCTGTCTCCCTCCAGGGCACAGGCATCGAAGGAGAACAACTGCTTGCTGGGACCTGTTTCTCACTCATCTAGTCATCAGAGCTGAATCTTGTTCCTTTTCTCCCTTCCTGAAAAGCTCTGGCTTCTGAGCCAGCATTCCCACGGGTTCCCTCCACACAGCAGTAACCATACAGGCTGGCCCCCTGGGTCCTAAGCCCACAGCCAACCCTCCCAAGCCTGGCCCAGACCTACAGCCTCTCTATTCAGACTTGTCCTGTGAGCCCTTCCCATCCGAGGCCACAGATCTGCAATGGTTTCTCAACAGCCTTGTTCTTGGGGGGGTCAGCCTTGTGCCCCGGGGCCAGTGCAGGTAGACTGTCTACCTGAGCCTTACCCAGTCTCTGTGCCTGGGATGAGCCTTGGTGGGACGGGTCTGATGAGCATGGAGATCACTCATGGGCAAATAACAGTTTGGCTAAGTACTAGGAAGATCTCCAGAGTGTGTTCCATTAACTTGTACATGGCATTCTTTTATAATTATTTTAACCTTTCCTGTACCCATAGTTATGTCTCCTTTCCCATTTCTAATCTTTCTAATTTTTTTTTCTAATCTTATACATTTTGAATCTCTCTCTCTTTTCCTTAACCAGGGTCACAAAGAGGTCATCTATTTTAATGGTCTCTTTAAAGAACCGGTTTTTGAGCGTCTGTATGTATTTGTTACTTTCTATCTCAATGATGTCAGCTCTTATTTTTATTAATTTATTTTTCATCCATTTGATCTTGTTGTTCTTTAAAAAATTTGTAGTAAGTTTCTTCATTATTAGTCTCTCTTTAATAATGCAGCCATGTGAGGCTATAAATTTTCCTCTATAATTTCAGCTACAACCCAAAAGTCCAGGTACTAAGTTTTCTTCTTTTCATTACTTTCAAGTTGGTTTGTAATATCAGCTTTGATTTCCTTTGGTCCAAGAGTTATTTAGGAGAATGTATCTGCATTTACAAATTAAGGTTGTTCTGGTTGTCTTTTTATTATTGAATTCTTATTGTGTCAAATAAAAACAAATAAGGAGGACTTTCGTTAGAAAGACTCTTGCAATAGGGAGATTGCTGTGATCTCAGAAATCTGCAAGCATGTCAAAATCATACAGAAAAAGGGTTTTCTTTTATAGAGTAAAAGAGGAGGCAGGCAGAGATAAGCAGAATCTTTGGAGAGGAAGCAGGGCAAGCAAGGAGGAATGACCACTAAGGTCTGACAGGAAAAGGGTCTCTCTGTGGTCAGATGATTCCCAGGAGAAGTTGATAAGGTGGCATGTTCCACCTTTTTTGTGTGTGTGTGCTTGCTCAAGCTTGAGGGCAAGCAGATCAAGGGCCTGTACAAAAGACAGAAGCCGGACCAAACAAGGTCAAGACAAAGCAGAGGGTAAGAAACGGGCTACTGTGAGTGCTTAGTCAATTGTAACTCAGACTGGAAGGTTGCCTTGGAAGAATTCCTAGGCAAGCCCCCCTTCCTCAGTCAGCTATCTTTTATCAGGTTTCCTCTCGGAATGGACATGTACAGGCCAGTTAAGGAGGACCTCTAACTTCTAACCTCTAATTTGGCACGATTTCTACCAAATAAGCATTACTCTACCCAGTTCTTAAGTACAAGCGCTGAACTTTTGCAGTTTATGGGCTAGTAAAGGAAATCCCTCCTAACTGTAATATAAAACACTTCCTAAATCTGACCAGAAAGTGATGCACTTAGTAACCAAATTGCTACATATTAGAGCTCGAAGGGAACCTGAAAATTATAGAGTCCAATATAATAGTTTTCCAGATCAGGAGACTGTGACCTCATCTAGAGACACCCAAGATGTTGGAATTTGAGAACAATATTTATAAAGTGTCATAGTCCTGATGGCTGAGGACAGAGGACATGAACAGGTGAAGGTTTCCCCTGAGCCTATGAGATAAAATATCATCCCATTCCTTCCTATAAATCTATTCTTTTACCACTGGGACTCCTTGACCAAAAGTTTGTAGCCTCTCTGTGATCAGAAGGTCAGAGGGGACTGAGGGGTCAACCTCAGAGAGACAGAGGGGAGAATGCCCAGGGGATTGACTTAGCAATGGCAAGAGCCACGGGAGGCTGGGTCTTGCCGCTCACTTGACCATCTGGGTTATAGATGTCTGTGGGTTCTCTGAATAGAAGCTATTGTCTGCCTGGTAAGAAGAAAGGTCCAAAAGGACCTCTCAAGCAAAAAAAAGTCCCTGTGCTTACTTCAATCTGTCTTAACTCTCCAACCCTACAAAGTCACTTGCCCATTCTCTTAACCCTCCATAAACTGGCTAAATGATCTTCAGGAAAATTAGAAAACTGAGCTGCGTAAAGGGATTCTAGAGCATTCAGGCATGACAAGCACAAAGCTAAGTCATTTTCTCTCAGAACAAAATTTGGCAAAATGGTGCCAAACAGATGCAGGTGGGGAAGAGGAAGCCTTCAAACAGACACGCTTAACGGAAGCTATTGAGGGAAGAATGGAAAAGGTGACAGGGAAAGAATTCAGGAAAGGAGAGGAAGGCGTGAAGGAAGAGAAACAGTCACAGCATGGGTGGATTTCTGCTCTATTTTTGTAGGTGTTTGTAACTTCTTTGGTGTCTGACAAGAGCACAGGGTTGAAATCGATTTAGGGATGGTGCCAGATCCAGCTGGAGTGTCCTTTCAGGATACTTATTGTTGCAATTTTTTTTTCTTCCAAGTAGTTGAGCCTAGCGGGGCTCACAGTGGCCACCACCAGGACACTGACCTAAACAGTGATTCCCTACAGGGGAGGCCCCGGCTCATTCTGGCATGTCCTTCCCTGCCCCTTCCCCAAACAACACCTCCCCCCACCAACACACACACACACACACACACGCACCGAATTACAAACCCAGAAGGTGGACAAATAAAGACTTAGGAGGCAGAACACAAAGTAAAGGACAAAAGTGATCAAAGTGTTCATGAAGCAAGTCAAGCGTGCTGTTTCATCCTTTCATTCAAGGAATATTTATTGTCTCTCTACAATATGTGGCATATTACAAAGAGGCTGTGCACACATCAGATGGGAGCTTTTCCCTTTTCCGTACTGTCTGCCACAAAAATTTCTGCCGACACTCCACAAATACTCTGTGCCCACTTCCTTCCCTTAGCTATTCTGATCTTGTGCTTTTATTTGAAAGACTCATAACAGAATATTCTCTGGAGTGAACAGAAGGCAGAAGCCCTGAGTTCACTCTATTCTTAACTTGAAAGACTCATCAGGGGCAACATGCCATACCTTTCATTATTTGGTTTTCCTCCTAATCTAAAAACATGCAGTTTATTCCTCTGTAATCTTTTAAAATACAAATCTATCTCACCAAAAAAAATGCTGTGGGTTACTATTTGCAAATCATTCTGCACTTATAAAAATCATGTTCTATAGTGAAGTGTAGTTTATATGATTCTTTACAGGTAAAAATAAATGAATAAATAAACCGTTAATCACAAAGTATTCAAACCTACATGTAACTGAAGGCAGAGCATTGAACTGGGAGCCCGGACATCTGGGGTTCAGTCCATTGCTTCTAAACGATTATGTATTAAACAACCACTGGATGCCAGGCACTGAAGCCAGCATTTCTGAACATTCTGTTTCACTGGAGCCTCACCAGATTCTTGAAGCTTTCATTTTACAGATGAAAGAAATGCCGAGAACTCATTTGTGATCTTTGGCAAATCATTATTTCAAATAGAGTGCGTATTAAGTTCGGGGATGTCTCAGAACAATGGAGACTAATGTTTATACAAGAATTCTAACACTTCAGGCAAGAAGAAAACTTTATTTACATATGTGATTAAAATTCTTTAATCCACAAAATGCCAACATTCTAGACAGTTTGCAAATCACAGAATCAAGATTAGTCTGTTGAATCTATGTGCCTAAAGAAAAGGCACATAGATACAGAAAGCATAAAAATGCATTTAAGGAAATACAAACAGAAGGAACACCTATGGATTTATGCCTACATTTATTTACACACTGGCTCATTAGGCAAAGAATTTGAGGCAGTAATGGCTATTTTATTCATTAAATACCCTTCCCAGCGGTCATCTCTAAAGTATAGAATAAAAGAATAATGTCAGAGAAGTATCTCAGAATAACTAAATTTTTAAGCTGAATTTTAAATACCAAAAAGACATAGATGCCAGCACTAAAAATGTATTAAGAAGAAAGCTAAAAAATAGGAAACAAGACAGAATACCTGACATCACAAGTCTTCCTCAGTTGTGACCCAAATGTCCAAATATCCCAAAACATAAGGTATATAAAGCTTCCAAACTGAAACTGCCACAACTCAGAAGACAACTAAAGAAAAATTCCACAAACCTCAGGCAAAATTCAGAGGCCAAAGATACTGCTAAATTTTGTCTTTTCTCATTCTTTCCACCTAAAGCTCTTTCTACCCAGGATCTGAAATTTCTAAGTTTCATCAAATTTTTCACTTAGTTATTCCTTTCTTTAAACCTTTTAGCCAAATGTCAGCCTTTATGAAAGTGGAAAGATTACATTTCATTATTTTAAGAGGGAGGAAAAGAAAGATGTTTTTCCTCCCATCTCTAATATTTGCATATAATTTAGCCATTAGTGTTTAGACTTCTTTGGTTTCATAGCTTTGGGGAGGGGTGAGGCAAGATGACCAACATACTGTAATGGGTGGTGCATTTTTTAACCTACCTTAGAAGGGTATAATGAGAATTACTCCCAGCTTAACGATTTCAAGCTTAGGAAACACCTTGTACCCCTCGAAGCAGTGGCACGCTAAAGATAAGAACAGTCACACACCACTACTGCAAAAACAATGCGGTAGAACCTAAAAGCTAAGAACTTAAAGAGCTACACAGTAAAAGGAATGATCCGTATTTCATAAGGTGTCCCCATCAAAGGCAGTCTAAGGAAAATTAAAAGAAGGCAGAACACTGGATAACAAATGATTGAATATAAAGATTCAAGCATGCACGTAGTTTAACAAGCCTGCCAAGATAAGCAAGAAAGTTGTAAATAAACAAAAGTCAGCGACTTGAGCCTAAAGCTCAGAAGGCCAAGAAATATTTTTGGAAGCATCTATACTTTAAAAAAAACAAAACAAAACAAACAAAAAAAAACACTTGTTAAAAATTGTGGTTAAATGCACATAACATAAAATTTACCATCCTGGGACTTCCCTGGTGGCGCAGTGGTTAAGAATCCGCCTGCCAATGCAGGAGACATGGGTTCAAGCCCTGGACCAGGAAGATCTCACATGCCACGGAGCAACTAAGCCCAGGTGCCACAACTACTGAGCTTGCACTCTAGAGCCCACAAGCCACAACTGCTGAGCTCACATGCCATGACTACTGAAGCCTGCACACCTAGAGCCCATGCTCCACAACAAGAGAAGCCACCGCAATGAGAAGCCCACACACTGCAACGAAGAGTAGCCCCCGCTTGCCACAACTAGAAAAAGCCCGCATGCAGCAACAAAGACCCAGCGCAGCCAAAAATTAATTAATTAATTAATTAATTTTTTAAAAAAATTTACCATCCTAATTATTTCTCAGTGTATAGTTCAGGAGTGTTAGGTACATTGACGTTGTTATGTGACCAATCTCCAGAACTACTTTCATCTTGCAAAGCTAAAACTCTGTACCCACTGAACAACTCATTTCCCCTCCCCTGAGCCTGTGGCAACCACCATTCTATTTTCTGTCTCTGAATTTGACTACAGCAGGTACCTCATATAAATAGAATCATACAGTATTTGTCTTAAAAAAAAGAAAAAAATAAAAAACCACTTTCAAAACAGAGAAACTACTAGCAGAGGCAAATGGAAATAATCTAAAGAACAAAGGGACAGAAAAACAGGAAGCAGAAAGTGAAAGGCAGGGGAGGATTCTAGATTTCAGTATCTATAAAATATGGCCCCAATCATAACATTAGTTATCGGAAGTGGATCCAGACCCTCTTTTCTTAATACCTTTTAAACAAAAACAAAAAAACCTGAGCAGAGAGTAGACAGGAAACTCCAGATTTTGGTATCCGCAAAATGACTCCAAGCCTAACAAACACTGGTTCTCAGAAGTGATTTACATAGGGTCTTAGTTGCTCCACAGCATGTGGGATCTTCATGGACCAGGGATCTTCACGGACCAGTGATCGAACCCATGTCCCCTGCATTGGCAGGCGGATTCTTAACCACTGCGCTACCCGGGAAGTCCCCTTTATCAGGTTTTTATATTAATGTTATACTAGCTACATGACACGAGTTGGGGAGTTTTTCCTTTTTAAAAACTTTGGGATACTTTAAATCACATTAGAATCATCTCTCAAAGATGGTGGTGTGGGAAGACATGGAGTTTGAGTCTCCCCACAACTAGGGCGCCTGCCAGATGCTGGTGGGGGACCCTGATGCCCAAGGAGATGGGAAGAACCCCCAAGCTAACTGGTAGGACGTGGGGGGACTGAAGGGGGAAGAGAAGTGGAGGCTGGACAGGACTGGCGCCCCTGAGGGGTGGCTAAGAGGGGGGAGGGGTTCCCACGCCTGGAGGGACCCTCAGGGGTTCGGATCAGGAGGGAGCATGTGCAGCGTTTCCCCTGCCCAATCGGCAGGGGAAATCTGCTTGGCTCTCCAGCTGGGTCCTACACCCTCAGAGGTCCCCTCTGGGCTGGGTTGGTCCTGGGGGCATAGGATGGAGGCTGGGGAGATCAGGAAAGGCAGGCGGGAGGGGCCCTACAGGACCGAAGGAGCAGGAGAGGAACAAGGGCGTTTCCCCCGCCCACTTGAGCCCAGGAAGCCTGCTGGGCTCCAAGATGAGTCTCCCACCCTCTGAAACCACAAGTGGGAGGCACGCCTGGGCCCCTTCTGTTCTGTTGTGCCTAAGCTCCAACCCCCACACCCCACAGGGCCTTTTCCAGCCCTGTGGGCCCTAAGCATAGGCCCCGCCCACTGCCCAAACCTCGCCCCTGCTTAGGCCCCGCCCTCCACAGCCAAGGCCTTTTCCACCTTTTTTTTTTTTTTCCTCCTCATCTTTTTTACTATTGTGGTTTTGTTTTACCTTCCGGTTGTTGTCTCATCTATATTTTTATTTTTATTTTTTTTCTAACATATCTGTTAGTTTCCTAGTCTAATTTTATTTTTCACTTTGTTATTGTTCTTTTTTCTTTTTTTTTTTTTTTGCCACCCCAGGCAGCTTGTGGGATCTTGGTCACGAGCTGGGGGTCAGGCCAAAGCTCCTGCGGTGGGAGCGCTGAGTCTGAACCACTGGACTAACAGAGAACCTCAGACCCCAGGTAATATTCATCAGAGTGAGGGTTCCCAGAGGTCCTCATCTCAGCACCAAGACCCAGCTCTACCCAACAGCCTACAAACTCCAGTGTTGGAAGCCTCAGGCCAAACAACCATTAAGACAGGAACACAATCCCACTCATAAAAAAAAGGAAAAAAAAATGGCAAAAAGATATGTCACAGATGAAGGAGCAAGGTAGAAACCTACGAGACCAAATAAATGAAGAGGAAATAGGCGATCTACCCGAAAAAGAATTCAGAGTAATGATAGTAAAAATGACCCACAATCTTGGAAATAGAATAGAAGCACGGATTGAGAAAATACAAGAAATGTTTAACAAAGATCTAGAAGAACTAAAGAACAAACAAACAGACATGAACAACACAATAACTGAAATGAAAAATACACTAGAAGGAATCAGTAACAGAATACCTGAGGCAGAAGAACAAATAAGTGAGCTGGAAGACAAAATGGTGGAAATAACTGCCGAGGAGCAGAATAAAGAAAAAAGAATGATAAGAATTGAAGGGCTTCCCTGGTGGCGCAGTGGTTGAGAATCTGCCTGCCAATGCAGGGGACACGGGTTCAAGCCCTGGTCTGGGAAGATCCCACATGCTGCGGAGCAGCTAGGCCCGTGAGCCACAACTACTGAGCCTGCGCATCTGGAGCTTGTGCTCCGCAACAAGAGAGGCCACGACAGTGAGAGGCCCGCGCACCGCGATGAAGAGTGGCCCCCGCTTGCTGCAACTAAAGAAAGCCCTCGCACAGAAACAAAGACCCAACACAGCCAAATAAATGAATAGCGTTCCCTTTAAAAAAAAAGAATTGAAGACAATCTCAGAGACCTCCAGGACAACACTAAATGCACCAACATTCGAACTATAGGGGGTCCCAGAAGAAGAAGAGAAAAAGAAAGGGTCTGAGAAAATATTTGAAGAGATTATAGTGGAAAACTTCCCTAACATGGGAAAGGAAATAGTCACCCAAGTCCAGGAAACACAGAGAGTCCCATACAGGATAAACCCTAGGAAAAACACACCAAGACAAATATCAATCAAACTAACAAAAATTAAGTTCAATGAAAAAATATTAAAAGCAGCAAGGGAAAAACAGAAAATAACATACAAAGGACTTCCCATAAGGTTATCAGCTGATTTTTCAGCAGAAACTCTGCAGGCCAGAAGGGAGTGGTAGGATATACTTAAAGTGATGAAAGAGCAAAACCTATAACCAAGATTACTCTACCCAGCAAGGATCTCATTCAGATTTGATGGAGAAGTCAAAAGCTTTTCAGACAAGCAAAAGCTAAGAGAAGTCAACACGACCAAACCAGCTTTACAACAAATGCTAAAGAAACTTGTCTCGGTGGGAGACACAAGAGAAGAAAAAGACACACAAAAACAAACCCAAACAAAGTGAGAGAGTGGCATGGACATATATACACTACCAAATGTAAAATAGATAGCTAGTGGGAAGCAGCCACATAGCACAGGGAGATCAGCTCAGTGCTTTGTGTCCACCTACAGGGGTGGGATAGGGAGGGTGGGAGGGAGACGCAAGAGGGAGGAGATATGGGGATGTACGTATATGTATAGCTGATTCACTTTGTTATACAGCAGAAACTAACACACTAGTGTAAAGCAATTATACTCCAGTAAAGATGTTACAAAAGAAAACCCAAAACAATTAAGAAAATTGTAATAGGAACATACATATCAATAATAACCTTGAATGTAAATGGATTAAATGCCCCAACCAAAAGACACAGACTGGCTGAATGGATACAAAAGCAAGACCCATATATATGCTGTCACCAAGACACCCACTTCAGACCTAGGGATACATACAGACTGAAAGTGAAGGGATGGAAAAAGATATTCCATGCAAATGGAAATCAAAAGAAAGCTGGAGTAGCAATACTCATATCAGATAAAATAGACTTTAAAATAAAGACTGTTACAAGAGATAAGGAAGGACACTACATAATGATCAAGAGATCAATCCAAGAAGAAGATACAAAAATTATACATGTTTATGGACCCAACATAGGAGCACCTCAATACATAAGGCAAATGCTAACAACCATAAAGGGGAAATCGACAGTAACACAATAATAGTAGGGGACTTTAACACCCCACTTACACCAATGGACAGATCATCCAAACAGAAAATAAATAAGGAAACACAAGCTTTAGATGACACAATAGACCAGATAGATTTAATTGATATTTATAGAACATTCCACCCAAAAGTGGCAGAATACACTTTCTTCTCAAGTGCACACAGAACATTCTCCAGGATAGATCACATCTTGGGTCACAAATCAAGCCTCAGAAAATTTAAGAAAATTGAAATCATATCAAGCATCTTTTCTGACCGCAACACTATGAGATTAGAAATCAATTACAGGAAAAAAACTGTAAAAACCACAAATACATGGAGGCTAAACAGTGCAGTACTAAATAACCAAGAGATCACTGAAGAAATCAAAGAGGAAATTAAAAAATACATAAAAACAAATGACAATGAAAACACAATGACCCAAAAGCAGTTCTAAGAGGGAAGTTTATAGCAATTCAATCTCACCTCACGAAACAAGAAAAATCTCAGATACACAATCTAACCCTACACCTAAAGCAACTAGAGAAAGAAGAACAAAGAAAACCCCAAGTCGGTAGAAGGAAAGAAATCATAAAGATCAGAGAAGAAAAAAATGAAATAGAAACAAAGAAAACAATAGCAAAGATCAATAAAACTAAAAGCTGGTTCTTTGAGAAGATAAACAAAATTGATAAACCCTTAGCCAGGCTCATCAAGAAAAAAAGGGAGAGGATGCAAATCAATAAAATTAGAAATGCAAAAGGAGAAATCATAACTGACTCTAAAGAAATACAAAGGATTATAAAAGACTACTACAAACAACTATATCCCAATAAAATGGACAACCACGAAGAAATGGACAAATTCTCGGAAAGGTACAGTTTTCCAAGACTGAACCAGGAAGAATTAGAAAATATAAACAGACCTATCACAAGTAATGAAATTGAAACTGTAATTTTAAATCTTCCAAAAAACAAAAGCCCAGGACCAGATGGCTTCACAGGTGAATTCTATCAAACATTTAGAGAAGAGCTAACACCTATCCTTCTCAAACTCTTCCAAAAAATTGCAGAGGGAGGAACACTCCCAAATTCATTCTATGAGGCCACCATCACCCTGACACCAAAACCAGACAAAAATATCACAAAAAAAGAAAATTATAGACCAATATCACTGATGAACATAGATGCAAAAACCCTGAACAAAATACTAGCAAACAGAATCCAACAACATATTAAAAGGATCATACACCATGATCAAGTGGGATTTATCCCAGGGATGCAAGGATTCTTCAATATACACAAAACAATCAATGTGATACACCAAATTAACAAATTAAGGAATAAAAACTATATGATCATCTCAATAGATGCAGAAAAAGCTTTTGACAAAATTCAACACCATTTATGATAAAAACTCTCCAGAAAATGGGCATAGAGGGAATCTACCTCAATATAATAAAAGGCCACATATGACAAACCCACAGCAAGCATCATACTCAATGGTGAAAAACTGAAAGCATTTCTACTAAGATCAGGAACAAGTCAAGGATGTCCACTCTCGCCACTCTTATTCAACATAGTTTTGGAAGTCCTAGCCATGGCAATCAGAGAAGCAAAAGAAATAAAAGGAATACAGATTGGAAAAGAAGTAAAACTGTCACTGTTTTCAGATGACATGATACTATACATAGAAAATCCTAAAGATGCCACCAGAAAACTACTAGAACTAATCAATGAATTTGGTAAGATTGCAGGATACAAAATTAATTCACAGAAATCTCTGGCATTCCTATACACTAACAATGAAAAATCAGAAAGAGAAATTAAGGAAACAAACCCATTTACCATCACAACAAAAAGAACAAAATACCTAGGAAAAAACCTACCTAAGGAGGCAAAAGACCTGTACTCAGAAAACTATAAAACACTGATGAAAGAAATCAAAAATGACATAAACAGATGGAGAAATATACCATGTTCTTGGATTGGAAGAATCAATATTGTGAAAATGACTATACTACCCAAAGCAATCTACAGATTCAATGCAATCCCTATCAAACTATCAATGGCATTCTTCACAGAATTCAAACAAAAAATTTTACAATTCGTATAGAAACACAAAAGACCCTGAATAGCCAAAGCAATCTTGAGAAAGAAAAACGGAGCTGGAGGAAACAGGCTCCCTGACTTCAAACTCTACTACAAAGCTACAGTAATCAAGACAGTATGGTACTGGCACAAAAACAGAAATATAGATCAATGGTACAGAATAGAAAGCCCAGAGATAAACCCACGCACATATGGTCACCTAATTTATGACAAAGGAAGCAAGAACATACAATGGAGAAAAGACAGCCTCTTCAATAAGTGCTGCTGGGAAAACTGGACAGCTACATGTAAAAGAATGAAATTAGAACACTACCTAACACCATACACAAAAATAAACTCCAAATGGATTAAAGACCTAAATGTAAGACCAGACACTATAAAACTCTTAGAGGAAGACATAGGAAAAACACTCTGACATAATCCACAACAAGATCTTTTTTGACCCACCTCCTAGAGTAATGGAAATAAAAACAAAAATAAACACATGGGACCTAATGAAACTTCAAAGCTTTTGCACAGCAAAGGAAACCATAAACAAGAGGAAAAGACAACCCTCAGAATGGGGGAAAATATTTGCAAATGAAACAACGGACAAAGGATTAATCTCCAAAATATACAAACAGCCCATGGAGCTCAGTATCAAAGAAACAAACAATTCAATTAAAAAATGGGCAGAAGACCTAAATAGACATGTCACCAAAGAAGACATACAGATGGCCAAGAGGCATATGAAAAGATGCTCAACATCACTAATTATTAGAGAAATGCAAATCAAAACTACAATGAGGTATCACCTCACACCTGTCAGAATGGCCATTATCAAAAAGTCTAGAAACAATAAATGCTGGAGAGGGTGTGGTGAAAAGGGAACGCTCCTGCACTGTTGGTGAGAATGTAAATTGATACAACCACTATGGAGAACAGTATGAAGTTTCCTTGAAATACTAAAAATAGAACTACCATATGACCCAGCGATCCCACTACTGGGCATATACCCTGAGAAAACCATAATTCAAAAACAGACATGAATCACAATGTTCATTGCAGCACTGTTTACAATAGCCAGGACATGGAACCAACCTAAATGTCCATCGACAGACGAATGGATAAAGAAGATGTGGCACATATATACAATGGAATATTACTCAGCCATAAAAAGAAATGAAACTGAGTTATTTGTAGTGAGGTGGATGGATGTAAAGTCTGTCATACAGAGTGAAGTAAGTCAGAAAGAGAAAAACAAATACCATATGCTAACACATATATATGGAATCTAAAAAAAAAAAAAAAAAGGTACTGATGAACCTAGGGGCAGGGCAGGAATAAAGACATAGACATAGAGAATGGACTTGAGGACACGGGGTGGGGGAGGGGGAAGCTGGGGCAAAGTGAGAGTAGCATCGACATATGTACACTGCTGAATGTAAAACAGATAGCTAGTGGGAAGCAGCAGCATAACACAGGGAGATCAGCTCGGTGCTTTGTGACCACTTAGAGGGGTGGGATAGGGAGGGTGGGAGGGAGGCTCAAGAGGGAGGGCATATGGGGATATATATATGCATATGGCTGATTCACTTTGTTGTACAACAGAAACTAACACAGTATTGTGCAGCAGTTATACTCCAATAAAGATCTATTTTAAAAAAGTGATTCATATAAAATTTTTTTTAATAAAATAAATTTAGGGCATTCCCTGGCCGTCCAGTAGTTAGGACCCTGTACTTCCACTGCTGGGGGCATGGGTTCAATCCCTGGTCGGGGAACTAAGATCCCATACGCCCTGTGGCACAGCCAAAAAAATAATAATAAATAAATTTTAAAAGAAGTGACTCAGATCCCCTTCTCCAGTTATCAACGAAATCAACATTATCTCTTCTTTTCTTAAGATCTGATTCTAAAGAAGGAAGTTGGTATCATTATATCAGACTCAAATTCAATCAGAAAGAAAAGCATCTTTGTAGCACAATCATCTAAAATCGCAAACTTCAACAACCTTAGAAATATGCTGATTGAAGTAATCACAGAGAAGGACAATTAAGTAAATCTGAAACAAATGCTGATGCTAAAGCTCATTTCAACTTTAAGAAAACAATATGAACAAAAAGTCACAAGTTTGATGGGAAATTTCCATTCTGGTCATATTAAGTATTTTAATTACATCTGTTAATCTGGGGATGTGCTCTGCAACTGGGAAATCATGAAGCAAATTTAACAGAATTGCTCTTTCAGAAAAGAATGATCACGCATCAAAACCTCTGAAAGATTAAAACTATAATTCTGAAAAAATAATTTTTTTTGCTTTGCTCCACCTTTTTATTTTTCTTTTTTTCTTGATATAGTAAATGCCCCGAGGCTCTGACCCAGCTTCAGAAAAAGAGCCAGTAGAGTGGATTCGGGAGGAAAAAAATATATATCCAATTGAGGATGAGCAAAAGGGTAACAGGGATTAAGAACTGACATGGAAAAGGAACACCCTAAAAGTATGTATATAAGGGCCAAAAAGGCAGCTTGCAAATAGGCTTTTCCCGATCACCTCTCCTCCTCACCTGGACAAACCAACCCTTTGCAGGAACACCATGTCTTGCTCATCTCGCGTGTCCTCCTCCAGGGCTGGTGGCAGCAGCGGAAGCAGCAGAAGCAGATGCAGTCTTGGGGGGAGGCTCTGCCCGGGGATTCCGAGGAGGGGCCGGCAGCTGTGGCCTGAGTCGGGGCTCCAGCAGGGGCTTTGGAGGCAGCTTTGGAGGGGGTTTTGGTAGCTGCTCAATAGGGGGCGGTTTGGGAGGAGCTTCAGGCTCTGGGATTGGCTTTGGTGGAGGTGCTGGATTCGGCGGGGGGTGCTAACGGAGGCTTCTACAGCTATGTTGGTGGTATGGGTGGTGGTGTTGGCCATGGGGGGCTTTTCTCTGGAGGTGAAAAGCAAACCATGCAGAACCTCAATGACTGGCTGGCCAATTACCTAGACAAAGTCAGAGCCCTGGAGGAGGCCAAAGCTGATCTGGAGAATAAAATCAAGGAGTGGTATGACAAATTTGGGCCTGGGTCTGGAGACGGTGGAGCTGGAAGAGATTACAGCAAATACTATCCAATCATTGAAGATCTTAGGAATCAGGTGAGACACTAGCCATGGCTGAATTTCTATTACTTCTGTAGCTTTCCCATTTATTCAGATCATGGACCATAATGATAAATTTAAATCAAGGAATTATTTGAAAACATATTTGTTTTGTTGTATATGTAAAATGGGACTTGGTGTGCTTTAACTATGACAGTATTGTATACACGACATCCAACCACATTAATTTTGTTTGCATCTTACATTTGAGTATTTCTACATAAGAGTAAAATTTATACAATGCCAGGTAGCTAATTAACATAAGAGTGATGGCTATGAGTTGACACAAGCTTCATCTAATTATTTCATGATTAATTCTGGCAGGTTGACGTATTTTAGTGTCTTGCTAGATTTAAATAGTCTTACAACTATTTTTCTTCCTAGAAAATCTGGTGCAAATATTGTATGAGAATGTGGTGGAATCTAAAATGTTTAGCCACGGTTGTATGGGAAGTATATTTTTAAAGACTTTTTGGAAGTGGAATTCATGTTTCACACTGTTTCTGAAAGAGCCCATAGAACAACTGATCTTGCAAAGCAGCAGAAATATTCAGAGGATTGTGTTCTGTAAAACAATGTTCCATGCCCATTCCAATAAATGTGCAAGCTGTTAATTTTTGCAGAAAGATATCTAAATACATTAGGATTATCAATGCAGGTGTCATTACTAAGCAAATTTTCAAAGCAATTCACCTTTAAAAGCTAACTCAGGAGACATCTACTCTCACAGGTGGGCATGTAGACACAGGTAAAAAGCATCCATGATTTATTCACTATTATTGTCTTTTCTAGATCCTTACTGCCACCATTGAAAATGCTGGGATTGTTCTGCAAATTGACAATGCCAGACTGACTGCTGATGACTTCAGACTGAAGTAAGAAAAATGAAGACTTGAAAACAAACGTCCTAGGGGAAATAAAATTCAATCCCTTGGCTTAGTTTACTCTAATTTTTAAAGAAAGCTTTTAGGGGATCAAGACCTGAATTCACAAACATCCCAAGGGTACATTTTAAAAACCATCACTCCACCAACAAGAAAAGAAAGGCAATTTCAGGATGAAATTTTTGTTATCAAAAATATTGGCCATCAATAGAATTAATGTAAGGCTCAGATTTTTCTTTACAAGGGAAAAACCCCTAAGAGAAAACTTAGCCTTCAATGATCAAATTGCTCAGGGGAGAAAATATTTTCTTGAATATGTAAGAATGGACTGTACTCTTTGAAATGGGCTGTACTGTACCCTTCCAGATACAAGAACGAGCTGCATCTCCGGCAGACCGTGGAGGCTGACATCAATGGCCTGCGGAAAGTCCTGGATGACCTGACCATGACTCGCTCTGACTTGGAGATGCAGATTGAGAGCCTCACAGAGGAGCTGGCCTTCCTGAAGAAGAACCACCAGGAGGCAGGAACACGGTCCACGATTAAATGACTCTGGCCTACAGAGTTTCCCCCACATCTGTTCTATGACAGTAAATTCCATCTGGATGGATTTCCAACTTCTATAACCGGGGGAGAAAAGTAATGATGAGAAAATTATATGTGAATTTGTTGGGTTCTTTTTTCCCTTCAGTGTCCTAGTTTCAACTTTTTGTTGGCTTAAGCACATTTTAGGAAGTCATTGCTTTTCAGTTTTCATCACTCTGGTCTATTTTCCCTTCACGCTAGGAAATGAAGAGTATGCAAGGAAGCTCCGGAGGGGATGTGACCGTAGAACTGAACCCGGGGACAGACCTGACTAAGTTACTGAATGACATGAGGGCACAGTATGGGGAGCTGGCTGAGCAGAACCGCCGCGAGGCTGAAGAGCAGTTCAACGAGCAGGTAGATCATCACCCTGAGCCTCCTGAGTGATGATCTACCTGCTCGTTGAACTGCCCGCGGCCACACACACACACACACACACACACGCCACTTCCGCTCATCTCGTCAGCCTCATCTCATCAGCCCCATCTCGTCAGCCTCATCTCATCATCAGCCTGCAACGAGACTGCATTTTATTTGTATTTAGAGCGCATCTCTGCAAGCACAGATCTCTACCGATGCTGATGCCAGGTCAGCCAGTTCCACCAAGAATGAGATCACAGAACTGAATCGCACTCTGCAAGCCCTGGAAATTGAGCTGCAGTCCCAACTGGCCATGGTTTGTGCAAAGAGCTTTTCAAAAATCTCCAATGGAGCGATTCGGTTTTCTTTGCCAAGATATTCCACTTGGCACATAATAAAAGCAGGATTAGGGAGGACTGTATTGTGGTTGTCGAAAGCATGGGACATTCCAGTTAAAAGTAATACATCTATTTCCATAAAAGATTTCATTTTTAAAAAGTAATGGCAACAAAAATTAAGGAAGCAATGATAGAGCAATAGAGGTTGTAACTCATGGAAAGTGCATTTCTCCTAGTATCTTATAAAATGTATTTTTTAATCATCCAATGATTTATTTTCATCATGAAATTTTTATTTGCTTTTTCCCTTAGAAAAGCTCCCTGGAAGGGACCTTGGCTGACACGGAGGCCGGCTACATGGCACAGCTGTAAATCAGCAGCCTGGAGGAGCAGATCTGCCAGATCCGGGATGAGACTGAATGCCAGAACACAGAGTATGAGCAGCTGTTGGACATCAAGACCCGCCTGGAGATGGAGATTGATACCTACCACCGCCTGCTTGATGGAGAAGAAGGGTAAATGAAAGGCAGGAACATGCTAAACGCAGACCTTGGTGTATTTACATTATGAAACCATAAAGGGGCTTGGGGACCAGACTTGTATTTATAAAGTAAGAGAGTCCAATCAAATGACAGCTGCCTTCATGGGAAAGAGCCCTCTGCATGCAGGGTTTCTCCAGCCTTTGCAAACTACAAAGGAAAACAATTCTTTTTTTCTCCAGTGGTTCTGGTTTTGGAGGATCTGATTTTAGAAACTCGGGATCAGAAACACGGGGTCCAGAAACACCGGATCCAGGGATTCATCCATGTCTAGTGACTCAAGATCTGGAAGCTGTTCTGTCCAAGGAAGAGGTAGATATTTTTTTCATGTTCCTGATAATTTTATAATCGAAACGTAAAGGCACACATTGCTGTCATATAAAAAGTGTATACTAGTGTTCACGTCATCTTACCCAGACAGAACATACTCAGTGAATGCATTTGGATTTCTCTTGATCTATGTTTCTGTGACAGTTTCCAGACTGACATTGTGATTCTTTGATTTTCAGATCCAAGCAAGACTAGAGTGACTAAGACCATCGTAGAGGAGGTGGTGGATGGCAAAGTTGTCTCATCTCAAGTCAGCAATGTTTCTGAGGTGAAACTTAAATAGGCAATTTCCAGATCAACAAGAGTGTCCTTCAGAGAAAAAAATCTAAAAGACACGAATGAAGAAGTTGCATCAATCTAGCCATCTTTCTGGATAACTTCGGGAAAAAGTTTCCATACAGAAATAGATGACTAACCAATTTTTCTGCATCTTTTTCTTTTCTTATTAGAATTCTCTTGAAAAAGTTGAAATGACAGCTTTGCTCTAATTGTTTCTATGCTTCAATAAATTTATTTTTGCAAGTCAACTAAATTATTTCTGAATTTTTTTAAAGAAATGCAATATTTTACCCAGAAATGAAGCTCTAGATTATGATCTAGCTGCATTATCATTACAAATAATAATGTACACATTATTCATTATTTACATAGTGTCTTCTTCATGAGAATGAAAGTTGTAGCCATTTTGTATGTGGGAAATTTTAACATCACATTAGAACTCAGAGATAGCTGAAATTAGACCTCAGTGTCCCTAAAACTACAGCCAACAGCTTAGCCCACAAAAAAGGATGAGGTTGAATAATCAGTCTATAATTAATTAATGTCTAGTTTCTTTATGTCCATCACTGAACTGAGTATTTCATGAGATAAAAAGAAACATAAGGGACTTCCCTGGTGGTCCAGTGGGTAAGACTCTGCTCTCCCAGTGCAGGGAGCCTGGTTTCGATCCCTGGTCAGGGAACTAGATCCCACATGCCACAACTAAGACCCGGTGCAGCCAAAATTAATTAATTAATTAGTTAATTTTAGAAAAAGAAACATAAGATATACCTCCTACTTCAAGAAGCTTACATTTTAGATGGAGAGGAAAGCTAAAAACACAAAGAAGATAGCAGACAATACAGGATGTTAACAGTGAAGGGCTTGATTCCACAGTATCCACCAGAAGTGCCGCAGGAATCTGACAGCGCATGTTTGCAGAGCATTTAGGAGACTGGTGAAAATAAAAGTCTTGGGAAAGAAGATGGGATATGTGATATGGTGCCAGATTTCCAAAAACCTTGAAAGTCCCAAAGGGAAGAGATGCTCAGATATTTGCTCCCTTGTCAAACCTAGCCACACCTCTAACCAAAATTTGTCACTTAGCCAAGCTGGTGTTTCCTATTCCCACTCTCCATTGCTGAAGTCTTTTACCCCATGGGTGGTCCACAGAGCTCTGTCTTGTCTTGCTTGGGAAACGAAGCCTGTTAAAGTAGGGTAGGGGGTGGTACAGGTCAGTCTCAGGAAGAAACAGGCAAAGGACAAAGCCAGGCTGGGTAAGGACTTTCCCACTCAAGGAATTTAGTATGACCAGACCACAAATTAGATCATCAATCCCACAAGCCAGTCCTTAAGGAAAGGACATGGGACTTGGTATAAAAATCCAAATTAAAAATTACAGAAGAGTAAACCTGAATGTAATTCATGTAAATTGTACCTTCAAATATAAAATCAATAAGAGCTGCATGAGAGTATCAAACCTTAATAATAAAAACAACCAAATAATATAGTTTGTTTTCCTCTAGGCACATTGAATAAAACATAAAAAAATGAATCTGTAGGCACTCCATAACCACAGAATGAAGTTAATAGCTAAGCATCAACCACTATTCAGAGAAAAAGAGCAATACTGTCTTAAGTCAAACATATGTTTCCCATCAAAGCATTACAGCAAATTAGACCTTGGATGTTTCTCCTCTACTGAAAAGTTAAGAAATATGAACTCGCTGATTCAGCCTGGATTAAAGACAGAAGGACAGACATGGAAACCAGCTGTATGTGGCCTCCCCTCACAGTCACATCGGGAAAGCCTCTCTCCATGAGTCTTCCCACGTACAGTCTTCTAGTCCTGTACCACCTGGGACCTATGTTTACGGCTAGCATTAGCCTCATGTCAGCGCAAAAGTATATGGCTACTCTGAAAATTATCTTGAGGTGAAACCCTCATTCTGGGTTTCCTTCGCATGTGTTGAGATGCTGTATTTGTACTAAATGATTGTTTACAGATATGGAAAGGGCCAGATCACAGGTGCCAACATACTGAGATGCAGTAGAATGTGCAGTAAAATGAGCTCATTCGATTTTAAAAACTGAAATTATTGAACCATTTTGGATTGTAAAATTTATTTAGAGTGCTGAATTAAATGTTAAGGACAGGGTGTTACACCTTATTATCTGCCCTAAAATTATTTTAAAACCACACAACAGGCATAGGCTTTATTTTGAAACTCTAAAGTTCAGCTTTCCAGTCGACTTTTAAGTAAGAGGAATGTGTTTCTTTTTTCTGAGAGTTGGACTTATGGATAAGAAGGAAGAGCCAATGCCAACCTGCATATAGACGTTCATTGTTGACCTTTGATCCAGAGATTCATAAGGTTCCTCTTGTCTTTCTGACATTATCTTATCTTACCTTATCTCAAAGGACAATGGACAAGACCAGTGAGGATGCTGGAGGTGGCATCCATCCTCACAGAGATTAGAAACAAGAGACAAGGGACTTCCCTGCTGGCTCAGTGGTTAAGAATCTGCCTGCCAATGCGGGGGACATGGGTTCGATCCCCGGTCCGGGAAGATCCCACATGCCGCTGAGCAGCTAAGCCCGTGTGCCACAACTACTGAGCCTGCACTCTAGAGCCCACGAGCCACAACTACTGAGCCCATGTGCCACAACTACTGAAGCCCGCACGCCTAGAGCCCGTGCTCTGCAACAAGAGAAGACACTGCAATGAGAAGCCCGCGCACCGCAATGAAGACTAGCCCCCGATCACCGCAACTAGAGAAAGCCCGCACACAGCAACAAAGAACCAATGCAGCTAAAACTAAATAAATAAATAAATGTATAAATTTATTTAAAAAAAAAAAGAAAGAAGAGACAAGGTTTATAGTAGGAAGAGAAGAGGAAACATCCAAAGGATTTGAGACTCTGTAGAAAGTAGCCTAAACTTGCTTCATGAAGTCACAGAATTAGACAGTGTTCAAAAGACCTACAAGAGGAGACAGAGTGATGAATATAAATCACCCAGAACATAGCTCAAGTAATAGCCTCCAAACAATCTCCTCAAGTAACAAAATACTGCAAGTAATAAATTACTTAAAAAAATTATCAGTAGCTCAAATATGACACCTGAAGAACAGGAAATACTGGTCAAGCTCTTTTAAAAACATTTACTCATTTGTAATATCAATGTCAATATAAAATGATCCAGTGGAAAGAAGCAAACATTGAGATAACACCTTTTTCTTATTATAAAAGTAATTTATATTTATTGAAGACAGTTTGGAAAATGCAAATTAAAAGAAGAAAATTCAAATCCCTCATAACCCCACTATCTAACATAATCACTGTTGATATCGTGGCATGTATTGGTCACACTTTTTTTTCTTTTTTTCCCCCAGCTTTATTGAGACATAATTGACATACAACCTTGTGTAAGTTTAAGGTGTACAATGTATAAATTTGATACACTTACCATTGCAAAATGATGACCCCCATAGCCTTAGCTAACACATCCATCATGTCACATAATTACCATCTCTTTTTTTTTTAGGTTATTTTTATACAATTTTTAAAGGTTACTTTCCATTCACAGTTACTGCAAATTATTGGCTCTATTCCCCACGTTGTACAATATACATCCTTGAGCCTATCTTACAGCCAATAGTTTGTACCTCCCACTCCCCCACCCCTCTATTGCCCCTCCTCCCCACTGGTAACCACTAGTTTTCAACCACTTTTTTTTTAACGTTAGTATTCAAATGGCATATAAAGGACAAGCCCAAAGTGCATCACAGATCTAGCATGTGTAAAATGCATAGACTCCTAGAGACAGAGAGAGGCGTGAGAAAGTGTTTATTTTGCTGACTGAACCACAAGGAACAGGAAAGCACATGAGTGCTCATTACAAAACTACAAGGGGATGTTCATTACATGACTTCTGCTTGCTTCTCCGTGATGCAACAGCACTGGGTAGTGTTCAAAAGATCTACAGAGAAGCAAAACAAATTACAAAAATAAAAGTCATGGGGGCTTCCCTGGTGGCGCAGTGGTTGAGAATCTGCCTGCCAATGCAGGGGACACGGGTTCTAGCCCTGGCCTGGGAAGATCCCACATGCCGCGGAGCAACTAGGCCCGTGAGCCACAACTACTGAGCCTGCGCGTCTGGAGCCTGTGCTCCGCAACAAGAGAGGCCGCGATAGTGAGAGGCCCGCGCATCGCGATGAAGAGTGGCCCCCGCTTGCAGCAACTAGAGAAAGCCCTCGCACAGAAACGAAGACCCAACACAGCCAAAAATAAATAATAAATAAATAATAAATAAATTAAAAAAATTTTAAATAAAATAAGTCATATTGCCATAGCCATCTTTTAAAAGGAAAAAGAAAAAACTACCCCCAAAAAAGTATTGTTATAATATCCTACTAATGTATGTCTATAAGTTACAATAGAAAAATTTACATTGACTTCCACATCGATCTGTCAGGAAATCATTCACAGCTTTTAGGAGAATTTCATTATCTTTCTTGAAATGGAGGCAGGAACCACCCAGAAACTGGAGAGCAGGAAAAATATCAAACTCAGTCCAGAAACGCTGGTTGGCTGTCAGCTGGGAAGGACCAGTGACGTTTCAAAGACAGGTATTGTATTCCAGCCTACCCACTGCAGAACTTGTCCAAAGATCTGGAAGCTGTTTTCAGGAAACTGCAGCAGTCAAGGATAATATGTTATAATATAATATAGAGTTATGATATGGAGTATCCTAAGAAATTAAGAAAACAAGGCCACTTCCTTTGGGAAGCTAATACATATTCCTTTGAGAATTCTCTCAGAGATTGACCATTTCTCATAATCTGACAACAATTAAGACCTGTCAGGAACTTCCCTGGTGGCACAGTGGTTAAGACTCTGCGCTCCCAATGCAGGGGGACCCAGGTTCGATCCCTGGTCAGGGAACTAGATCCCATGTGCATGCCACGACAAAGAGGTCACATGGCACAACTAAGGAGCCTGCAAGCCACAATTAAGGAGCCCACTGGCCGCAACTACGACCTGGTGCAACCAAATAAATAAATAAAATAAATATTAAAAAAAAAAAGACCTGTCAGATTCCTTAATACCCTTAGACCCAGAGATCTGGTATGTGCAAGGGTGTTTGTTGCATTGTTTTCTAAAAAAGTAAAACATGGAAACAGCCTGAATGGCCATCAGTAAAGAATAAACTACGTGCATTCAGACAATGGAATACAACATAGCCATTAAAAAGAATGCATTAAACAGAAACAGACTCACAGACATAGAGAACAGACTTGTGGTTGCCAAGGGGCAGGGATCAAGTGGGAGTTTGGGATTAGCATATGCAAACTATTATATATAAAATAAATAAACAACAAGGTCCTACTGTATAACACAGGGAACTATATTCAATATCCTGTGATAAACCATAATGGAAAAGAATATAAAAAAAGAATGTATATATACGTATAACAGAGTCACTTTGCTGTACAGCAGAAATTAACACAACATTGTAAATCAACTATACTTCAATAAAAAATAAAAAAATTTTTAAAAGAATGCATTAAATCTTTGTGTAGTAACCTGGTAACATATCTATGATATTTCCTTAAGTAAAAAAGCAAAATGCTCAGTCAGTACATATAATACATTTGTGTAAAAAAAAAAAAAAATACTAAAGGGAGACAGGAGAAAGTAAACCTTATGTATTTGTATGTTTGTATGAGCATAGAAAAATGTGCCCACACCAAAAGGTTAGCGGTGATTACCTGATCGGGCCTGGTGAGGAACTTGTGGGCAGGGAAGAAGAATGTGCAATTTCTCTTAATACATCTGCTAACTGCTTGACTTAGTCTATGGTGTAGGCATTGCTTTTGTATTTAAAAGTAACTTAGAAAAAAGTGCAACTGTTTGTGGTTCCACTCACGATGTAAAAGCATTACAATGAACTAGTAAGTCTGTAATTAGTGTAAATTGGCATTGTTATAAGTGATGTCAAGCATAATAACTTTTCAAGCCAACCAAAAAAGAGGAGAATACGATGAATTCAGAGGAAAAAAGCAATCTGCATTTCATAAGCACTTATTATGTATATAAATACCTTGTATCTATATGCTTTATTCTACTTAATCCTCAAACCCTATGATGTAGATATTATTGTTCCTGTTTAACTGATGAAGAAAATCTAGCTTGGAGAGGTCAAATCATTTATTCAAAGTCACAGGGCAAGTAAGGGGAAGAATTAGAAACTGAAGGCCTGTCTTCCTAATCCCCAAAGCTGTGTTCTTTCCACTCCACCAACATAAATGAAGGTCTACTTTTTCCTATATTAAACTCACAAAGTAGCCTCATCCTGTAAAAGGTACCCAAAAAAGGACTGTGTATATTTCCATTTTTTCCAGAACTGTTTCTCCCCCACCTAAAGTAAACAAGCAGGCTTTAAAATTCCCAGAACACTTCTCCATTGTGATGAGAGGAGGAAATTTTCAAAGCTGGAGACGGGAAGTACTAACAAAGGTGGCGCTCAGCCTGAGTTCAGAATAGAAAACAGGATACTAAATGCCCCTCTGGCCATTAAAACTGAAGCTGGATTTCTCATAGCGGGCAAAACCAGGGGAAGACCAGCTTTCAAAGTAGGACAGGAGGGCTTCCCTGGTGGCACAGTGGTTAAGAATCTGCCTGCCAATGCAGGGGACACGGGTTCGAGCCCTGGTCTGGGAAGATCCCACATGCCGCGGAGCAACTAAGCCCGTGAGCCACAACTACTGAGCCTGCACATCTGGAGCCTGTGCTCCGCAACGGGAGAGGCCGCGATAGTGAGAGGCCCGCGCACCGCGATGAAGAGTGGCCCCCGCTCGCTGCAACTGGAGAAAGCCCTCGCACAGAAATGAAGACCCAACACAGCCAAAAATAAATAAATTAAGTAGGACAGGAGCTGCGTCCTGGCAAAGTCAAGTGCAGCATCTCGAAGGGAGCTTCATAATCTCACCCTGGCAGTGAAGGTGGGGGATGAGACAGGTGAGGCACATATTTCATTGAAAACTAAATTTTTATGCACAAAAAGAACAGACGATATGCAACTTAAGCAAGAGCCTTTCTTTTTTTTTTTTTTAACATCTTTATTGGAGTATAATTGCTTTACAATGGTGTGTTAGTTTCTGCTTTATAACAAAGTGGATCAGTTATACATATATATATATGTTCCCATATCTCTTCCCTCTTGCGTCTCCCTCCTACCCTCCCTATCCCACCCCTCTAAGTGGTCACAAAGCACTGAGCTGATCTCCGTGCTATGCGGCTGCTTCCCACTAGCTACCTATTTTACGTTTGGTAGTGTATATATGTCCGTGCCACTCTCTCACTTTGTCACAGCTTACCCTTCCCCCTCCCCATATCCTCAAGTCCATTCTCTAGTAGGTCTGTGTCTTTATTCCCGTCTTGCCCCTAGCAAGAGCCATTCTTAAATTTTTATAATAAGATGGTGAGGAAAGTTTACAAGGAACTTTGTAAAGAACTGACACATGTGTTTTGAGAAATGTAAGCATAGTCCAAGAATCCCCCTCTTATCCTTGAAAAACCTCTACTGGTACAATGCATAACTGAGATGATTAGTGCCTGGAATTTACTGACCTTGTGGAAAGAGCTTTTCATGCTCTCACAACCTCTGTCAATTAAGTTTTACACCCT
Source organism: Eubalaena glacialis (assembly GCF_028564815.1). Lineage (NCBI taxonomy): Eukaryota > Metazoa > Chordata > Mammalia > Artiodactyla > Balaenidae > Eubalaena > Eubalaena glacialis. Next base: position 44,183,005 of record NC_083734.1, read on the forward strand.
CACCTTTAGAGATATACACATCACTTTTAGCTTTACTCGTTGCTGGCAGCTATCTGTGAAATAAATTACTTCAAATAATGTTTTCTTAGTTTGCCTAAGATGAAGAAGTCAGATTGTTAAATCTCCATGTTTTTATGCAAACAAGGGCTCCATTGCACCATTTCAAAATGAGGTCATTTTGCTTTCCCCACTGGGCGCTCCACACCCAAAAGTTTCCCTGAAGATCCAATATTAGTGCCTGTGATTTCTATCACAATCATAGCAGCTTAAAAAAATCACACAATTTTAATGATACAAATGAACTTAGTTACAAAACAGAAACAGACTCACAGACATAGAAAACAAACTTATAGTTACCAAAGGGGAAGGGCAGTGGGGGAGGCAGGTAGAGAGATAAATTAGGAGTTGGGGATTAGCAGATACAAACTACTATACATAAAATAAATAAACAACAAGGTCCTTCTGTATAGCACAGGGAACTATATTCAATATCTTATAATAAATTATAATGAAAACGAATATATAGAGTATAACTGAATCACTTTGCTATACACCAGAATCTAACACAACATTGTAAATCAACTATACTTCAATTAAAAAAAAAATCACACAATTTTAAAGAGTTAGGTGGTGACTTTTATTCCAACCTCCCACCCAGAACAGAAATTCTTCCTGAAGGATGATTCTAGGCCTCCAGTCTCCGGTTGAAGGTGACCAGAGCTTGGAATATTCCTGACTTGGTAAGTCAGGACATCCAATTTAAGAACAGATGTAATCTTAAAAAATTTTCTTTATGTAGAGCCAGATCTGTCTCCCTATGTAACTTTCAGCAATTTGATCCTGATTCAGGCCTTGGGAGCTGTTTTTAAATGGCCATGTGTCTTCTCTTTTCTAAACAAAAATCCCAATTTCTTTAGCCATGCCTCATGTGACATTGTTTCCATACTCTTCATTATCTGGACCACATGCTGATATAACGGACATATTTGTAGTTAAATAGTCTCCTAAAATATGGTACCCAGAACTAAACACCAGGTTCAAGAACAGAGGGAGGATGGTCCCTGGACTTTGTAATTCTTTTACTGCAGTCTAACTGGCAGCCACAACTCTGTTGAGGGGGACTTCTGCAGAGGCACTTTATCATTCACCTGATGTCTTGTTCTCTTTTGTGTTTTTAACTCAGAGAACTTCACTTTTAAAATTTTACTTATTTTACAAAATCTTATTTATTGGGGGGTCATCCTTTCAGCCTGAAAGATTTTATAATATATGTTCAACTCTCTATTCAGCATATTACATATATTTGGGGTCATTTAGAAGAAAAGCAACAAACACAAAACCTAGAAATGTAGATATTATCACACTCGCAGCCCCACACTTGTCAATAGCAGATATCGGCTTGACATTTATGTTTCCTAAATATGTCATTTGAAATTTTTATTCTTTGTGGAATTGTTTCAACTTTAACAGAAGTTTTAAGGAATGTTTATTTGATGACTAGGGTGTTTGAAGACAGGAACAGGCTTCCCCTTAAGTGCAATGAAGCCAAGGCCATGAGAGAGAGAACATCAAGTGACACCAAGTTTATTGACCAAAAATATTGTCCTTCTAGTGGGACAGCTTTCATTAAAGATAGATAGACAGACTACGAAGCAGAAACAGACTCACAGACATAGAAAACAGACTTGTGGTTGCCAAGCGGGAGGGGGTGGGGGATGGATGAATTGGGAATTTGGGATTAGCAGATGCAAACTATTATATACAGAATGGATACACAACAAGGTCCTACTGTATAGCACAGGGAACAATATTCAATATCCTTCAATATCCTGTGATAAACCATAATGGAAAAGAATATAAAAAAGAATATATATATGTGTATGTATATATATATATATATATAATTGAATCAGTTTGCTGTACAGCAGAAATTAACACAGCATTGTAAATCAACTTGACTTCAATTTAAAAAAACTGAAAAAAGATAGATAGATGATAGATCGATGGATAGATAGATAAAGATAGATAGATAGATAGATGAAGAAAAATACACTTTGTAATATGGAAATCATGGGGGGAATGGACTTCTCCATGTTAGTAAGGAATTGGGGGAGGGGAAGTGCAGCATGTCATGGTTATTATCTCTAAGATGAGTATTTCTGCTACAATTCAGGATCTGCATGTGTCAATTTAACTGCAAACAGAACAAGAAGCAGCCACTGCAGAGGTTTATAAGAACCTGGAGAAACAAGTTTGCTGTTTAATACTAACTCAGAACACTATATTGTATCAGTTCCTCCATTTCACTTTAACTTTTTGAGGGTCCTAGACTTTCATAAATTAAGAATATAAAATTAGGGAATTCCCTGGCAATCCACTGGTTAGGACTTGGTGCTTTCACTGCCAAGGGCCCAGGTTCAATCCCTGGTTAGGGAACTAAGATCCCACAAGCCATGCAGCATGGCCAAAAAATTAAAAAAGAATATAAAATTAGATAGCATTGATCACTTTGAAAGTCCAAGGCAAGCTTTAAGAAAATTTTAAAACTTAACATTTTATTTTTCTACAATTGACGAAATTCAAGAAAAACATAACAAGAGACTATTAAAATGAATCAGACCCTTTTCTCTTCCTACGTTTTATTGTTACTTACTGTACAGGGTACATAGGCTAAGGATCAGTCACTTTCTATTACTTCACCAGAAATCCCTAAAGTTGATTTCAAATAGCTTCATCTGAAAAGATGGCATACTTATCATACAATTCCAAAGGAAAATAAAGTGTAATAATCAAAGTCATAAAAAAAATATGAGGGCAGAAATTCCATATGGGAAAATACAGGTTTAACTAGGCTGATACCATGTAAATATTCTCGGCTCCATTCCTCCAATGTTAGAAAATAGATACCTGAAAGCATTTTCTGTGCCTTTAAGTAAATAAACTGTGGAATTTAACAAATAATTACCAAAACAATTATTTAGTATTACAGATGTCATTAAAAATCCTTAAAGTGATTCTATCAGAGATGAAACATCCACTTTATCAGCTCTAAAAGGAGTTACTAATTGATACCTCTCAATACTCTCCTGGAGGCATTGGGTTTTGCAGGGTTGAAGCCTTTCATGTCACACTTTGCCCAAAAATCAAGTCTATGGCAATTAGTCTCTGGTCAAGGGAAAGGAAGACTTGTAGGGGGGAAATGTGGTTTAGGTGGCTTCTGGGGAGCTTTTTCCACCAACTTTGGGAGTGCCAACTTGGGAGCAGGTGACGGAAGAATAGGATAAGAAATCTAAATGACCATTTCACAGTTTACCTGGACCAGGTGGGGCTCTGGAGCAGGCAAACAGTATACTTGAATATAAAATCAAAGCATCGTATAAGAAATTTTGGACCTGGAGCTAATGGTCAAGAAGAAAAACAGAACTACAAGAAATATTACAAGATAATTGAGGAACTTCAAAACAAGGTAAGAAACTTTGCTACTGCTGGATGAAAGAACTACACTAAAAATGACAAAATATTAAAAGATTAGGAACATCTTACACATATACCTGTACTTTTCTCAATTTAACCAGATTAAGGAATTTAACAAGCAACAAAATATACCTCTTAGCAATATTAGTTTTTTTTCTAATTAGCTCACTTTTATATAGTTCATTTTATGGAAGGAGTTGTAGAAATGTCTCCAAAATACTTAAGTGAAATTAAACTAAGTAAATTGCCTACAGTTATTTTATTCTCAAAAGAAGAGATAAATGCTATAAAGAAATATTTAGGCAATTATTTAATGTATTTGTCATTAGAGACTCATATACATCTAAAATTTCTTTGAAGACCCTGAAATTGTCATTGCTAAATACCAGTGCACAGAAGTTACAAATGTGAGTGTAACAAACACAACTTTTTTGTGTCCTGCTTTCCCAGATATCAGATGCAACCATTAACGAGACCAGCTTCATGCTGCAGACTGACAATATAAAACTAGTAGCCTACAGCTTCAGACAAAGTAAGACATGGTTACCTTCAATGGCACAATGGAAGACATAAGCCAAGGAGAGAAACACTACGTGAAGTCATGCTTATTTTTATACTGGAGTCACAAGTTATGAAAAGAATATTTTTCTTTTTAGAAATAAATGAAATCCTAAAAATGAAAAAAATATTTTAGCTGAATACACTATAGAAGGCCATTATTTACAAGAATGTTTTGTGTTCAAATAATCACTACCTAATTTATGTTTCATAAGTAAGAATTATTCCATTTATGTAAAGTTGAAAAATGTGTACTGTACCATTATGAAATGATGTATGGTTTAGTGATGCAAACAAAAAAGGTTAAACTAAAAAGAACAGCAAATAAAATATAAACACAAAATTCAGGGGCAGGAAGAGGGCATACAAGTGACTCAATTGTACTGGTAATGACAACGTTTCATTTCTAACCTGAGTGTGGTTCATGGGCATCTGCCGCATTGTTTTTCTCAATACTTTGTACACAGTTTATAATTATTACTTTGCATCTATTCAATAATGCTTTTAGTTTCAATAAAGTAAAAAGGCTTGAATTTTGAAGGAAGGATTTGAATAGGCAGACATGAAGCCAATATGAATGAAGGAAAAGTGATAGGATTGACCATGATTTACATGGAACTATGAGGTTGAATCTGGCAGAATAAAGAATTCACCTTTTGGGTTTCCCTGGTGGCGCAGTGGTTGAGAGTCTGCCTGCCAATGCAGGGGACACGGGTTCGAGCCCTGGTCTGGGAAGATCCCACATGCCACGGAGCAACTAAGTGCGTGAGCCACAATTACTGAGCCTGCGCGTCTGGAGCTTGTGCTCCGCAACAGGAGAGGCCGTGACAGTGAGAGGCCGGCGCACCGCGATGAAGAGTGGCCCCCACTTGCCGTAACTAGAGAAAGCCCTCGCACAGAAACGAAGACCCAACACAGCCATAAATAAATAAATAAATAAATAAATAAATGGATCATCACATTAAAAAAAAAAAGAATTCACCTTTGGAGAATGACAGGGATAAGACTAGATACATGGAATAAGGTCAAACCATGGAGGGTCTTAGCTTCTCTGAGGAGTAGAAACTAATGTTAAGTTCCACAGAGAACTCTTGGAAGCTTTAGGCTTAGGAGTAACCTACCAAGGGTTGATTAAGGAAATTAATACAACCTCTGAACACAAGATGGATTGGAGTGGTGGGGACAGAGACTAGAGACGAAGTGAGTAGCTTACTGTAGCAACTCAAGGATAAATTGAAATTTTTCTGGATTGATATAATCCTGGGAGAAATAAAGAATCTGGAGACAGGATGTGGTCACTTACTAGACTTTAAAGAGCTAAGACAGGGTAAACAAAAATTTTTCAATTTTAAACCAGAATAAAAATTGGAAAGTTGGGAGGGAAAGCAGAATTGGGAGAAAAGATAATAGAGCAAGTTGTACGTATATTGAGTTTGATGTAACAATGGAATACCCAACTGGAAATATCCAATAGACAACCAGAGATACAAAGGACAATTGCCTACAAGTTTCACTAAGGTAAGTATGCAGAGCATGAAAAACACAGTAGTCTTAATTGGTATGTAAAATTTATTATACACAGCCAAAATCCTAACCAACTGGTAAACAGTCGGACTTTTAGAGTACACTTTAAAAATGACTTTACAACTAATACAACTCTAGAAATTCAGAACTAAATATATTTTGAGGTATGAATTATCTCAAGAAGCACAACAGAGAGGTCCTTTCCAGAAGTGAGTCACACACAAAAATACACATATTCAGAACAGAATCATGCAAAGTCTGTCTTGTAGGTACTCAACTCAACTCAAAAGACAGTTATTGATTGTTTAGAATAGGCAAGTACAGTAATAAGGTAATATAGCTGAACTATCAAAGGTATCACATAGCATCATACAGTTGAAAAAAGATCAAAGTTAATCCTAAAAGGTTAACATTTAGGATTCTCAAAGAGAACTGAAAATGTTTCCCTAATTCTCAATCAGTGCTGACTTCAGTAAAAAGCTCTTTCAAGGTAAGAGTCACTGGTTTTCTAACCACTTGGAGAAGTTTAAAAGATAATGATTTTTGAGGGTAACTGAGCTTGTGGTACCTGTGGTACCACATATCACCCAATTTCACTTCTGGAGTCAGAAATCATAGATGGTGTGAGCCGCTGGGGAGATGAGCCATTTGATAAAAGTAATTATGAAGGAGTTGAAGCTTAATGGATTAGTATAATGATTTTTTTTTTTTTTAAAGATAGCATTCCTTCTTTTTTTTTTTTAATTTTATTTATTTATTTATTTATTTATTTATCCATGGCTGTGTTGGGTCTTCGCTTCCATGCGAGGGCTTTCTCTAGTTGCAGCAAGTGGGGGCCACTCTTCATCGCGGTGCGCGGGCCTCTCACTGTCGCGGCCTCTCTTGCTGCGGAGCACAGGCTCCAGACGCGCAGGCTCAGCAACTGTGGCTCACGGGCCTAGTTGCTCCGCGGCATGTGGGATCCTCCCAGACCAGGGCCCGAACCCATGTCCCCTGCATTGGCAGGCAGACCCCCAACCACTGCGCCACCAGGGAAGGCCAGTATAATGATTTTTTCTGAAGGCAACAGTGTGGAAATATTTGTAAAAGTTGCAGCAGAACATGGAATCACTAAATGGCAACTATTCTTGCCCTACCGACAGCTTTGTTTTTCATATAGGCTGGACTAAATTTCAGAAAGTGTATTAACTTCCCAATGTAATCATTTGTATTTTAAGCCAAAAGACATCTTAAAATGTATTAAAACTTTTTTTTTTTTTACTGAATGCACCAGTGGTGTAAGAAGCAGAAGAGAAATAAAAGTCAAATTGAGAGGCAAAAAAAAAAATGAAAAGGAAATTTTTAAATGTTCACAAATTTCAGAACATTTTATACCACAAATAGTATTGCAGACTACAGCCTTCAAGAAATCAACAACTGTGTTAAGCACAAAATCAGAAAATGAATCTTGCGCATTTTAACCTTAATACCAGATTCTTTAAAAGATAGCTCAGAAGTTATTGTTAACTACACAAAGTTATAGTTAAAAGTAGAAAGGTAGCATAGCTAAACCATCAACGGTATCATATAGGATCATACAGTTGAAAAAAGAGTGGGTTCTGTTTTACTCAATCTTTGAGATTAATATTGAGAATTTGTCAAAGAGAATAGAAAATGTTTTCCTAATTCTCAAACAGTGCTGACTTCAGTGAACAGCTCTTTCAAGACATGAGTAGCTAGTCTTGTGGCTGCTTGGAGAGGTTTCAAAGATAATGATTTTTCGAGGTTAAAATCTACAGACTCCAGCATTTCCTCCAAATGCTCAAAATTGTTCACGGAGGTAGAAGTATTACATTAATGTAAAATGATATGATCTATAGGTGTAATTAAGTTGCATTACACGAAAATTGCCAGTATGCTGTATTAGTGTCTTTAATCTGAACACAGCCCCATGCGCAAGAGGAAAAGATTATCATTCAATCCTAAATATACAAGAGTAATCCCTAAGAGAGCAACTCCTCTCCTGGTTATACAATAAGAAAGTCAAAACAAACCTGAGCTTTGCCATGAACATTCAAGAACTCAAAACATACTTTTAAGAGAAGTTTGACAATAACCACTCATTTTCAAGACAAGATATAACATCAATAAAAGATCGTCTACTCTGGTATTCATTCATTTGTTCAAAAGCAAGCATTAAGTCTAAGGGGTTAGTAGGAAAACCCACTAAATTAGTGGGAGTTGGGGCAGTTTCCAAAGAAACAAGACATGCACTCTTTGCCCTTGAGAAGTTCACAATCTAGTTAAGGAGAAAACAATTACCAAGCATTTTGAATCTCACTTAAAGGTTGTGAACAAATAAAATTTTTGTTAATCTATATATATTTTAAACGCCATTTATTTAATAGTCAAAGTCAGAGTCTACCTCCTCCAAACCTGTGGGGAAATACATTTTTTTAATAACAGTACAGCTAAAATTTCTTTTGTAAAATGTCTTTTTATAAAGAGCCTAAATGTACCACTTCTGAGATTCCTGTTTTTATATATAAAGCTTACTTAGAAAGCGATCCACGTGTAAATACCAGCTGCCGTACTACCAGCTATACACATTGCGTCCTTCAAAGCTATACAACAGTGCTGAGCAGCTGAGGGTGCTTGGATACTCAGAGACTGACTGGAAAGTTGAAAGCAAGGGAAGAAGAGAAGGATGGGGAGACAAAAACAGATGCATCTGGTAGCAGCTGTCAGGGAGCAGAGTCCAGCCCAGAAGAAGTTAGAGGACTCTGCAATGGCAGCAGAAAACTAAGGAGGTGATAAGCACCACGGGGAAGTAAGAAGGCAGAAGGAGACACAGGATGTGGAGAGTTTGCTTCTAGAATAGACACGTTCATCTAGCCAGTTTGTGCAGTGGGAGAGCTTTTAAACCTGAAAATAGAACTCAGTAATTCAAGCCATTATGTGAAGACCAATAAGCAAAAATAATATCCAAAGATATATGAACTTGGGTTACAAATAAGTACTATGTCATACATTTGAATGTGATCCACACTGTTCTTTTCCCAGTGTCCACACAATCTGTCCTGGGGAAGCTACTGGAGAAAACAAAAGAGGAAAACTAAAGCTGAGTCCTGCATTCAAGGCATTTGAAACACATACATGTTCAATTCTGAGGACTAGACAATCGCTACTATAACAGTTGTGTATCCAGCATGTATCCTGAACTAGGAAGCAACCAGCACTAACGTCAGAGAAGTTTCACACAGAGACACAGCTTGCTTAGCTAAGATGGATGTTCAAAGCCAAGCAGGGGAATTTCTGTAAACTCTTGTGTCCCCCACCATCAGCCACCCTCTGGTTTTTCTACTTCCCACCAATCCCTCTTTACTGCTACTCTTTACCAGAAAACACTTTACATGAAGACCACACCATCTGTGATAAGGGTTCAAAGTCTAGCATATAATGTCTACCCATATGTGCTAGAATGTTCCCTCCAAAAAAAAAATGGTTTTTTTAACTGATTCTGGATATTTCATACAGACAGAAGCATGCAAAATGTGTCCTTTTGTGTCTGGCTTGTTTCACGTAGTGTGATGTTTTCAAGGTTCATGCATGTTGTAGCATGTATCAGTACTTCATCCCTTATTATGGCTGAATAATATTCCAGTGTATGGATATACCACAATTTGTTTGTTCATTCACCTACTGATGGAAACTTGAGTTATTTCCACATTTGGGGTATTATGATTAGTGTTGCTACCCATAAAGACACAAAGCAAATTGATGGTTACATAGGCTGGGGGATCAGACGAATGACAAGTGACTGCTTAATGAATATCGGTTTCTTTTGCGGTGATGAAAATGGTTTGGAACTAGATAGATGTGTTGGTTACCTAACCTTGTGAATGTACTAAACGAACTGTACATTTTTTAATGGTTAATTTTATGTTATGTGAATTTCACCTCAATTAATTTTTTTTAATTGCAAGGCAAAGCCTCCATTGCCACCTGCCTAAAATAGGGTTCTAAGTGTGGACTAAACTACAAATAGGAAATGTTAGATATTTTAAAATAGATTGCCTGTAACATGTAGGCTATCCTTCATAGCCAAGATCAGATACTGCTTACTTCGTTAAACTTATTGGGGAAATATAATTAAAAACAAAATCTTCTCATCCAGAAAACCTCTCCACAAAAGTATTAGAGAAAGAAAACATTTTGCTATTGAATAAGCATTAAACCAGAATGTGATGGACATCAAATTCAGTCCACTGAGACCACAGACAGAAGGAAATCTTACCCTTTTATAGCCAAGCAGGTAAAACCCATTATATCCCTGTTCTCAAGACAAATGATAACCAGTCCTCAAGTAAGAGGGCTTGACATCATCATTTGTCACATAGTTCATCTGGTAATTGGGGCAACTTTACCTGGTGATTGGGGCTACCATCTGTGTTCACTAATGGCTTCATATAAAAGAAAAATACACTTCTTGTAACAGGAGGTAGTTTTGGAGAGAGCCTCCTACCTTCCCACAAGAACTGGGAGACAGGGGTGCTGTTTTCCTTGGATGTTCACATGCCAAAGTACGTTCCAGGTCCTTGAGAAAGAGATTCCTGGGTCATAAACCTGGCCAAAGGCTTATTTAGGTTTGAAAAAGATTCACTTACATTTCAAAGAGACAGAGAAAGAATTTACAAGGTTTCTAAAGTAACTGATCCAAGAAAAGAGAGGCGGGGGGGCCAGGGGGCGGGGGGGTGGGGGGGTGGGGGGGTGGGAGGGTGGGGGGGTGTCTCTTCCCTTATTTTCAGTAAAGAGAATTAAGTCTCTCATTTTTCATTTGTATTTGCCCTTACAAGGCTTCTCTGATCTCCTCAGCAAAAAGTAATTACTCCCTCCTCAGAGGTGCCTTTCTGTGGCACTTCCCACTTCCTATCTTGAATTGAAGCAGTTTCAACAGGATCAGTATCTGTTTCCTTTCTGCACCCCTCCTGGTGCCCAGCACACTGCCCAGAGCTAACACTCAAAAAAGGCCCTGGACAACAGGAGAGAGCCTTGTGGAGATGGAAATGTCTTGTATCTTGACTGCATCAGTGTCGATATCCTGGTTGTCATTTTGTCCCATTGTTCATAAGATGTTAGTATTGGAGGTGTTCAGTAAAGGGCATGTGGGATTTCTCTGTACTCTTCCTTACAGCTGAATCTACAATTACCTCAAAAGTTTCATTTAAAATTTTAAATGTCCTTGAATGAATGAACACATGTGAATTATTAACTGTCAAGTAATAGTTACAGAATACTATCAAGAGAAATACAGACCAGGATGAAGAGAAGAAAACTCACAGCTGCATTCAGGGGAAGAGTTGAGCAGAATTAAGTGATGCCTTTAGGAAACTACGGGGACTATCAACCAGGATGCTAAAAACTGCTGTGCAGGGCAGGAAGCTATGAGAATGGACTAGGTGTAAAAAAAAAAAAAAAAAAATAACAAAATTAAAATGTTTAGCAACATGGGTGGACCTAGAGATTATCATACTAAGTGAAGCAAGTCAGAAAGAAAAAGACAAATACCATATGCTAGCACTTATATGTGGAATCTAAAATATGACATAAATGAACCTAGCTACGAAACAGAAACAGACTCACAGACATAGAGAACAGACATGTGGTTGCCAAGGCGGTGAGGTGGGGGAGGGATGGATTGGAAGTTTGGGATTAGCAGAGGCAAACTCATATACCGAATGGATAAACAACAAGGTCCTACTGTATAGCACAGGGAACTCTATTCAATATCCTGTGATAAATCATAATGGAAAAGAATATGAAAAAGAATGTATATATATGTATAACTGAATCACTTTGCTGTACAGCAGAAATTAACACAACATTGTAAATCAACTATATTTCAATAAAATAAATTTTTTTTAATGTTTAAAGAGAGACAAAAAGAAGACAAAAAGATAAAATCCAAGAAAGAATAAATGCAAGTAAAAGGGATTAAATTGTCTAGAATAAACTAAGATTAGGGGAAATTAACTAAGACTAGACTCTCCAGGACACTTACTAGAAGACAGCAGGGCCAATGTCATCAGTTAGAGGAAGGAGGTTTAGAAAAATCAGTATTTCAGTGGCACGAAGGGAAGCTAAGGGAACACCTGTCAAATTGGTGAAGAAGATGTACTTGGGACCCAACAAAGATCTCTCTTTCATGGACCAGAAAAGAATGGCCAATATTGTGGCTCAAGTGGGACCAGTGGATGGGTGCACAGTTTTAGCCTAAGAACTATATCTTCAAAGGTTGGGACCTCCAGATGAAAAAGGGGTGGAGAAAAGAAAATTGAACTATTCCTGAATAGTTTTGTTTAGCGCTTATGGTCTGCAATGCTAACAATATAACATGAATTGTATTTGTAATACACTGAAACTGTTTATAATTGGTATCCTAAACTGGCCTCACTCTCTGGTAATGCTCATTTTTGGAGCATGAAACATCCGTGTGTTGGGCTGCAATGAACAAGGTAGGAAGGGGAGTGCTGTGGAAAATGCCAGAGAAAATAGGACCCAAAAGCCAAATCTTTGGTTAGAGAAATAGCCCTGGGTTTTACTCTTGAGTTTCAACAGCAAAGAATGAATTCAGTATCTGCCAAGAACACACTGGTGTGTGTACCATGCCTTGATTAATCACTCAACACGAAATGTATGTGCAGGACACACGGAAATGCATGTCAGCTTCGCTCACGCACCTTGAAACATGCTGGAAAATGCTGACAAACACGTTCCAACACAGATCTGTCTAATTATATTCTTAATTGATGCATGAAACACAAGATTAAACCAGATCGTGTGGAGATATGTTCCTGTGAGAAAAACCAGCAATATAACAAAAAGGGGACAAACTAGCAAAGTAAAGGCCTGTCACTTATAACAATTTTTTTAAAGTACAAAAATATACATCTTTGTTTGCTGATGAATTATGCATCTATAATCCTATTAAATGGCGTGATTGATTAAAAAAGAAATTCACAATATTTAAGCTGCTAAAGAAATTACACTTAATAAGCAAAATAATACCCAAGCTCTATGAGATTATCCCCCAAATTAAAAGATCAGTTAGACTGATATGTCTGTCTAAAGAAAAGAGATTTGTATTTACAAATGCCTGGAGGAGAAATCCACTTGATAGAAACTTGTGTCACCATCAGTTCTATCTGGTACACTTTTTTTTTTTTTTTTGGCTGCGTTAGGACCTCGTTGCTGCACGAGGGCTTTCTCTAGTTGCAGGGAGCTGGGGCTACTCTTCGTTGCTGAGCGCCGGCTTCTCTGCGGTGGCTTCTCTTGTTGCGGAGCCCTGGCTCTAGGCATGCAGGCTTCAGTAGTTGTGTCTCGCGGGTTGCTCCACTGCATGTAGGATCTTCCCGGACCAGGGCTCTAACCTGTGTCGCCTGCATTGGCAGGAGGATTCTTAACCACTGCGCCACCGGAGAAGTCCCTCTGGTACACTTCTTAGAATAAAACCTGATCACAACATTTATGTGTAAGACAGGCAAAACACTAAATGGATTAAGATTCGGGACCCTCGTATACAACAAAATTAGGTACTTGAATGGGTGCCCAAGTGCCTTACATTACAAGTACATACAGGGACTTCCCTGTTGGCGCAGTGGTTGAGAATCCGCCTGCCAATGCAGGGGACACGGGTTCGAGCCTTGGTCTGGGAAGATCCCACATGCCGCGGAGCCACTAAGCCCGTGTGCCACAACTACTGAGCCCGCGTGCCACAACTACTGAAGCCTGCACGCCTAGACCTCATGCTCCGCAACAAGAGAAGCCACCGCAATGAGAAGCCCGTGCACCTCAACGAAGAGTAGCCCCTGTTCACCACAACTAGAGAAAGCCGCGTGCAGCAACGAAGACCCAACACAGCCAAAAGTAAAATGAAATAAATAAATAAATAAATAGTACATACATATGTGCGCAAGTGCATTACATAAAAATAAATTAACCTATTATTTTCCTTTCAAAATTTTTTTCCTTTTTAAAGCAAAAATCCAATCTTAAGTACAAACAGGTTAGAAGAGATGCTATTTCCCCCAAAGGTTAATGCCAAAACCCCAACGTATCACTCAGAAAAAATCCATCAAGATGAAGGATGGGTATGTGCCTGACTTGCTTGGCTTTATAAACACTAAAAACATAGGGAGTGTAATGGTTTTGAACTACTTGTCTGTCTCCTGGTAGTTCATCACTCCCACTCCCACATCCTTCAAGCAAATAGGTGACTCTGTGTTCATCGCCTCAGGGGAGAGTGAAGCAAAATCCTTGGTCTTAGAAGGAAGAGCACTCAGAGTCCATACAAAACTTTTAGAAGAAGCATCATTCATTCTACACATATTTATTGTTTCCCATCTCAGGGCCAGGCACAAAGCTAGAAAGTGATGAGAGAGCCATGAACTTGATAGACAGGTCTTGGGGCTTATGTTCTAGAATAGAACCTTCAAGAATAGAAGAGCTTCCCCTGGACTGAAAGGAGAGGGGAGGAAGGAGGAGTGAAGAGACAGGGGCAGGGGTGGGTTCCCAAGGGAGGAGCCCCGGGTCCCGCTTCTGAGTCAGAGCCGCTGCAAAGCAGCAAAACGTGAAGTAAGTTTGGGGACCTGATGGCTCAAGAGCAAGGCCCCCTGCTTCTTAGATTGTGGCCCCAGGAAAGGGACAAGATCCAAATAGGTTATGGTTGATCAGTGTGTCTAGGCAGATGGAGCCACAAACAACCTACCTGATATTTCCATGCCAGTGGCACACTGAAGCAGCAGGATGGTTCTTAAGCCCTCAAGCAGGGAAGTATGGAAGCGAGAAGCTGGAGGCTGTAAGGGCAAATACAAATTCAAACTAAGAGGCTAAATCTTCCCTGTTGAAATAAGGTAAGACACACACACACACACACACACACACACACACACATACACACACACATGCTTCCTTTTCTTAGAGCATTTACTTTAGAAACCTTGTAAATATAAATTCTTTCTCTGTCTCTTTGAAATGTAAGTGAATCTTAAAAGTGAAACAAGCCTTTGGCCAGCTTTACAACCTAGGAATATCTTTCTCAGGGACCTGGGAACCATACTTTGGAATGTAAACATCCAAGGAAAATAGCACCCTGTCTCCCAGTTTCTGTGGGAAGGTAGGAGCCTCTCTCCAAAACTACCTCCTATTACAAGAAGTGTAATTTTCCTTCATATGAAGCCTATTAGTGAACACAGATGGTGACCCCAATTACCAGGTAAAGTTACCAGATGAACTGTGTGTGACAAATGGTGCTGTCAAGTCCTCTTACAGGAGGACTAGTTATGGTTTCTCTTGAGAACTGGGACATAATGGGCTCTAGAAGGGGAAGACTTCCTTCTGTCTTTGCACTCTCCTAGTGATTCCCAGGATGCGCATCACATTCTTATGTAATGCTTATCCAATAGCAAAAGTGTTTTCTTTCTCTACTACCTTTGTGGAGAGAATTTCTGGGTCAGGAGATTTTGTTGTTAATTTTTTCCCCAACAATGCAAATGGGACAAGTGGGAAGAATAGAGACTGACTCAGTGAACCCAGACTTGGACAGATGACATCAAAGATGATATGGGACCCCATAGTCACAACTGCAGAATTTCCCCAAAACTTAGATGCAACGTTTTGGAGAAAAGGCGGGAAGCCCAATTGATGAAATTTAATTACATATCCTGTACAGCATGGGAGCTCAAGATAAAGACTAATTAGTTATAGAAAAATACAGCAATGTATCTGTCCTGTCTATCTGAGTCTATGGACTCAGATTTGCACCAACTATGGCGAAAACTGGGACTTGCCAATGTTTAACTTCGGGAGCCTTATTTCAGACACGTGTGCTAACAACCCATTTCTTCTGGGTGAAGCATAGAGGGAAATGAGCAGGAGGAAGCCTAACATTTGTAACAGTGATTCTCAAACTTTGCTGCACATTAGACCCACCTGGGGAATTTTTAAAACTCTGATGGGGGCTGAGGGGCGGGACCTGGATGGGGCGGGGCCAAGAGGGGTGGGGCAAGGAGGAAACGGATGCCCAGGCAACATCCTGTGTTGATTAAATCAGAATCTCTGGGAGGGAGACGCGGCCATCAGTAGCTTTTAAAGTTCCCCAAATGAGTTCATTGTGCGGCAAGTTTGAGAAGCAGTGATTTAAAGTGGTCCTTCTCCCACTTTAGTGTGCAAACAAATCACCTAGAGATCTTCTTAAAATGCAGATTCCGACCTAGTAGGTCTGGGGCGGGGCCTGAGAGTCTGCTTTCTAACAAGCGCTCACTCTAAGTAACAAGGATTGAAGGGCCTCTATTATGTGCTAAGTGTTTTACTTCTGATTACTTACTAAGAAGTTACCTAGCAGTTGTGCTCGAAAGAGTAGGCTCTGGAGTCAGACTGCCTGGCTGTGGATCTTGGCTCTGCACTTCATTGGACTTCAGTATCTTCACCTATAAAATGAGGATGATGGTAATGGTACCTACCTATGCTCGTAGTAGTAATAGTATGAGGAGTGTATCATTAGTCTCATTTTACAAATGAGAAATTGAAGTTCAAAGAGCATCAGCCCACCTTGCTAGTAACTGGTAGGCAGAGGCTTGACCCCAGATCTTCTCCCTTTAAAGGGTCTGGATTGAATTTAATCTAATTACCCTCCTCTCTTCCTGTTTCTGATCATGGAACCACTCACGTTCTAGTCGCAGAGAGTGTGAACCTGTATCATCTCTGCCCTCCCCTCCCCTTCCCTTCATAATCAGTTGCCACTTGCTAAAACTCACTGATTTCATGCATGCTCCCCCTCCTCTACGCCCATGGCATTACTCAAACCCAGTTTCCAATGATCGTCCAGGCAGAACTTCAAAAATAGCTTTACGTTTCTTGTTTCTTTTCGTAAACCCTGGTTCTCTTATTGGTGTCCTTACTCTGAAATCTTCTGCACTACTCCCCAATTAATCTGACCACGTGACTCCTCGTTTCATAAACCAGCAATGATTCTCCATTACCTATCAAGTAAAATCCACACTTTGTAGCCTGCCTTTCTGTGATCTGACCCTGAAACTCCCCTCCGACTTTTTTCCTTCTCTTTCCTCTATAATGCCTCTCCATCTCTTCCCCCCACAATATGCCCCAAAAGGTCACCTCTCCTCTTCAGAACTCTTCCAGCACTTTGTCTGCACCCAACACACCTCTGTGCAAACAGTAGCCATCTGATAACCAAATAAATGAATGAATGAATGGCCTTCAGTCTTGAATTCTAACTCCAAAGGGTCTGGGGGCTCCCTCTCATGAATGTCCCTAGAGCTTGTGTTCTCAACCACAGCATTTTAGCCATTGTGAGGTATGTTATAATTAATTTGTTTCTATTAATAAAATACATTTTCAAATGATTTACTTTTCTAATAACTAGAGTGGGTTCAAGATGATCCCTGTAAGAAGCGCGGGGGTCCCTGCTTATTTGCACTCTGTTATGATTTCTGAAGCATAAAGAACAGTGTGTAACTATAGCTAATGCACTAAGAATTGCATGGATCCTGCAGTTTTATTTATGCCACAGCCTTTAATGGATATTACTGATTTCTTTAATAAAGGACAGTATTTTTTTAAGTAAATTAGCAGTATTTTTCCTTGAAAAGTGACATTTGAGATCTTGAATTAACTTCATTACTCACATGCTTGTAGAATATCTTTCTAAATACTCCTCCTCCCTCTCCCCTCATAAAAAAAAAAAAAAAAAGGGAGGGAGGGAGATGCAAGAGGGAAGAGATATGGCAACATATGTATATGTGTAACTGATTCACTTTGTTGTAAAGCAGAAGCTAGCACACCATTGTAAAGCAATTATACTTCAATAAAGATGTTTAAAAAAAAAAAAAAAATCTGGCACTATTTCCTTTAATCTAGTACTCATGTGGAATGTTCCAGACATGGAACTCTCATTTGTGTGGGCCAGCAGGGCCCAAATATTAGAGCTGCAGTGTTTAACACGGTAGCCACTAGCCCCATGGTTACTGAGCATTTTAAACGTGGCTCATCCAAATTGAGATGGGCATAAAAATACACACTGGATTTCAAAGACAGTATCAAAAATAATGGATATAAAATATCTCATAAATAATTTATATTGAGGGAATTCCCTGGCGGTCCAGTGGTTAGGACTCAGCACTTTCACTCCTGGGGCCCGGGTTCAATCCCTGGTGGGGGAACTAAGATCCTGCAAGCTGTGCGGCGTGGCCAAAAAAAACGCCAATTTATATTGATGACATGATATATCTCAGATATATAAAATATAATATTAAAATTCATTTCACTTGTTTCTATCTTTTGATATGACAACTAGAAAGTTTAAATTACATAAGTGGTTTGCATTTGTGGCTTGCATTCTATTTCCATCAAAAGCACTGCTATAGGGTAGAAATACCCGAGAGGCTTGTTTCAGATGCAGATTGCCAGGCCTGCCCTCCAGGGAGTCTAGTTCAGCTCTCTGTATTTTAGGCAGAGATCAGCAGGAGCTAGATAAAGCAACAAGAGTTTGATTCTTTCCTGATTCTCCTCCCACTATCAATGCCTGATTCTCTTCCTATTTCTCAGTTGCAATTACCAAAAAGAGAATCAGTTGTCCTAAATAATCATAAGTGATGCTCTTCAGTCAGAGCTTTTGGGTCAGGCTACCACATAGGTCTCTGACCTACAGATTGGTTATCCTTAGGTCAAGTGTCCAGCCTAGGCCAATCCATTGTGACCAGTGGGGAGGGTGGAGGAGGCTTGGGTCAAATGAAACAGAGTACAAGAATGACCTGGAAACTCGCCTCTCAGCAGGGGCTCTGGTCGGCCAGCTTTCTTTGGAGGCGACTGTGGGAATGCCCAGCACAGATTGGACTGGCCAGTAGTGAGTTAATTCATAAATTAAAAGAGCATGATGCACATTCAAAGGCCCTGTGAGCACTAGAGCCAAAGATCGATTATTTCCTGAACTACACTCCAGACACACTTTCAGCCAAGCCACTCTACAAATAACAACAGTGATAGATCTAATCTCAAAACTATTTTGAGTCATATCTAACAACCAGCTTGCCAGGCTAAACAAGGAATTTAGGTGGGGAGAGACATAATGCAGGGGCAGATGGGACAATATTTGGAATACAGCCAAGGAGTCAAAGTTCCAGTCCCAAGGATGCCATTACATCACCGTACGTCCTTGGGAAAGATGCCCTAAGCCCTCCTGCCTCAGGCTTGTCATCTTTACAGGTTACAAAGTGACAGGGATTGTGACTACTGAATGTAATGACAGCTGTAAAGGTGCTTTTTAAAGTTAGAAGAGCTGCACAAATGTTATATTTACAAGTAGGAGCTGTCATTAACTCTGTTTACTCATGAAGGAGTAACCCCACAACACATCTTACCTCAATGAACACATCAGGGACCATCTGATTGTATTTCTTCAACCTTATTAAAACGGTGGAAATGTTAACTGTCAGCTCTCATACTCTGTTAGCACTTATTTCCAGCCGTAGCTTCATCTGTAATGTACCTCCAGGAATTCACCACAATATATCAAAGCCTGCCGTCAGAACAGCAGCCCACCATGAGCCACGCAGCATGTATTTAAGAGAAATACTGTCAGTCAGTCCTGCGGCTGATGACAACTGTCAGCTGAATCTGATGGTAGCTTTTTCCAATAACTGTCAGAATAGTCAAGGTTTACAACATATTCTAATGCCCTCCCACAGCATTTCTGTGTAAATTATCCAAATGGTGAGGAAAGCCATAAAAGGAAAGCTTAGTTACCATGTTTTGAGCCCAGATTTATTTCCATGCAATATCTTGGGAAAACGAAATACAATTTTCTTTATGTTATGCCCCGTTTCCTTTCCACAAGCTAAATTAACTTTCCCCCCAAAATGTGCTCAGTTTTAGAGAACCAATTCAAGAATACTGAGACTGTTTTCATTTTTCTGTTACTTTACAGAGAGCCTGACACTTCTGCTAGATCAACAACAATAGGAGAAAAGGGTTTATCAAATATTTGCATAATTGATTAGAAACCCGGGGATATCCGTGGCTTCCGGGAGAAAAAAGGAGCTCTGTATCTTTAAGGCTCCATGGAGCTGTCTCTGCGCGATGCAGACCGAGCAGGTTCTGCGGCAGACACTCATCCTATCCATAAGGGTCTGATAGCCAAGGTGGAGGATGGGAAAAGAATGGAGCTGTCCCAGCTACTCAATGAGATCAGGGCAAACTATGAAAAGCTCCTCACCAGAAATCAGATAGAGACCGTGCTCTCAACAAGGATCCAGGTAATGATTTCATACAGACAGGCATCTTCCAGGATAAGGAGACAATCCATGTCTATCCAATTCCTGTCCCGGCCTCTCTGAGGTACAGTATTTCCTTTTCAATGCAGCATATACTGGGGAAGGAATTTAGGTTTTACTGCAAAGTGACTGGGACTACAGGGGGAAAGGCTGTGATTATTACTGTTAAATAACCATTAAATGAATGTTAATTGATACATTTAATTTTTATATAAATCATGAGGCTACTATTATTAACAAAACATGGAATCAACATACAATAAAATGGTGCACTCTAATCTCTTTTAGACATCCTACAGGAAGGAACATTTCAGATACCCTTCGAAGCTATTATGGAGTTATTTATAGAGATAATATAAATAACATCTTTAAAATGACAAGATTTATAGTAAGATGATTTATTAGCTTTCACACTTTGCAAGATAAAACTAAGTAAAATATTTCTAAAAGGTTTCTATCATTTTTTAATGAGTTCAATTTTGTACCAGATTGTTATAAATAGAAATCATCTGAGTATGTGAACATGGCATTCAGAAACAATGATATAAATTGGGACAATCAAAATTCCCCAAATCGAAAATGACTTTCTACTTCAATTACAGGTTTTTGCTTTTGTACTAAAAGATGAAAATGTTTATTTCTAATACTAAGCATGCAATATTTAAGTATTTTTTAAAAAGAGAGTCAATTTAAATAAGAGCTAAATCCTAATTTCATAGACTTACTTTGTTTTAAAGTGACAATCACCTTTAGCAATAAATTAAGGTCTCATCTCTAAACAAATGAATAAACAACTCTTTTAGAAACAAAGATTCAGAAATTCAGGGATTTTTTTTTTTTTTTTTTTTTTTTTTTTAGTTTACCTATCATATCTGAGTACAAGTTCTATTCCAAGCACCCAAACACAGCAAAGAGTTTACTTAAGAACATACCCAAAAGGGAAAAAATATTGCTGGCAAATCATAGGACATTACTGCATGCAATTCATTTTTAGTAACAACATACATTTAACTTCTGGGTAACATTTTCGGTCTTCATAAAGAATTATCAGCATCGTAGATGAAGCAAATTCACTGGGATATTTGATTTAAGTGTTGGAATAGTTCACTCACCTTTTACAAAGAGAAGAAAACAATTAACAGATGACAATTTCTAAAAATTATAAGCCAAATAAACATTTTATTTTGCAATAATAGAAATACAAGTTATTTAGTTTACAGGTCATTATGCTGAAATGAATAAAGTGAAAAAGCAAGACTACAGTAAGTTTTGTTTCATCTTCTTAACATAAAACTACTTTAGGGGATTTTTTTTCAAAGAATTTAGAAAGTCAACTGGAATAAATTCAAGGAAGCCTGATTACTTAATTATTACAAAATAAACATAAGCTATTTTAGTTATTTACTGCTGTATAACAAACCACTCCAGAACTTGGTGGATTAAAACAATTGTATTGTCTTTCATGATGCTGTGAGTTGACTGGGTTCAGTGGGGGTTATTCTTCTGCTGCACATGACATTGGCTAGGACTTCAGTCATCTTGGGGCAAAACTAGGTTGGGACATCCAAGGTGGCTCACTCCTGTGTCTGGCACCTTGGCAGGGCATTTCTGGAAGGCTGGCTCAGCTGAGACAACTGGGCCTGTTTCTCTCCATCTGGCCTCTCTACATGACCTCTCCAACAGGGTATCCAGATCTCTTACATGTTGGCCCAGAGCTCCCAAAATCATAGGAGTGGAAGTCATCAGGGCTTCCTAAGGCTTAGGCCTAGAACTGGCACTTCAGCTATATTCTACTGGCTAAAACAAGACACAGGTTATCCCAGATTCAGTGTGGAAGAGGACCAAACAAGGACATGAATGTGGGGAGGTGTGATTCATTGGGAGCCATCTTCGGAATCTAGCTACCACACAAGCCTAGCTGCCAGCTCCTCACTCAACATCCAAGAGACCAGCATTTTTATGCTCTTCTATTTCCAAAATTCTTGTCATCCTCTTTTGTAGTTGCTCTGATATGTGTTGCTGCTTGGCTTTGCCAACTTAACACTAAGAATAAGTGATACAACAAACCAAAAGAAATGAATGAATTTTGTTGTCTAATACCTTGAGCTAAACTTTATTGACTTTCATTTAATCCAATATTTCCTTTAAAAAAATATCTATTGTACCACCAAATTAAATTTTTTACATTTTAAAATGCATTTTTATATGCACATTAAGAAGTTCTAATTTTTGCTTCAAAATACTGCAATCAATTCCATACATTGCTCCTACTGCACTTGGGGCCAAATGTTGAGAATTCTGTCAAAAGATACTTTCATTTAATCCCAACATCAGCATAAGAACACTTAAAGCTGAATATAAAATAATCCACTCGTTATTTAATATAAGAACATTTAGAAAACAGTCTTTAAAGAAGTCATTTCTGCTACCACCTTGGATATCCAGAATTAAAATTAACATGCCTTCTAAAAAAGGTAAATCAACAATGGGTTCTCTTAATACAGAAGTCTATTATAGAATCTCTAATGCCTATGATAACTTAACTCTCTAAATGATTCATAATATACTTTCTAGCAGTATTGTAAATTATCCTGTAAATTATTATAAAGTATCCTGTCCATATACCCAGTCCCAGAAATGATCGATTTAGGATATATAGCTGTTTATCTGCTTTTATGAAGCAGCCTACAAGAAAATATGGGGGGGTGGGTAGTAGCTGATTTTCTATCTTTCTTCCTTAATGATGCCATAAACAATAGAAACTTAAGAATCAGAGGTCTCAGGACTTCCCTGGCAGTCCAGTGGTTAAGATTTCGCCTTCCAATTCAGGGGGTGCGGGTTCAATCCCTGGTTGGGGAGCTAAGATCCCACATGCCTTGTGGCCAAAAAACCAAAACATAAACCAGAAGCAATATTGTAACAAATTCAATAAAGACTTTAAAAAAATTGTCCACATCAAAAAATTTAAAAAAAAAAAAAGAATCAGAGGTCTCAAACTTAGGTCCTGCAAACTTACTTCTCATTAAATGTATTTTTCTACATTTCATAGACTGTCATGGTAGGAAAAGAATTTTGAGGTTCATTTTACATCCTAGAAAACTGAGGCTGAGAGTGCAATTGACTCGCTCATGAATTTAATTAATTAGTAACTGAGCACCAAGCAGAACACACATTGGTAATTTAAAAATTTAAAGAAAAAAACTGTTTGATTCCTATACTATTTTTCTATAACTGCTTTTAAATGTCTCATTTTCAAGAGTGCTTTTTTTGTTGTTGTTGTTGTTATTGTTGTTGTTGGCTTTCTTCTAGTTGGAGGAAGATCTAAGCAAAAAAATGGACAAAGATGAAGAGGCTTTAAAGGCGGCTCAAGCAGAACTCAAGGAAGCCCGACGCCAGTGGCATCACCTGCAAGTGGAAATTGAATCTCTCCATGCTGTGGTGAGAATAATCTCAAAAGAACTGGCCCATTGAATCCCCAGATGTTATCTGATTAAGAGAGGGAAAGGAATAATGTCCATTACTGGCCAATGAGAAACTAAAAATCAGACCACTGAATTCCATCCATGGACCTAGTTCAACTACTGCCCTGCCTCCATCATGGCAATAACTACTATCAATTCACTCAAGGTTTATTCACACCTTTAAAAATGAAATAACCCTCGCGTATCACCCTGGGGTTCTCTAATTGTTAGAGTAGGGGAGTAGAGCCTTTGTCATTATCCAAAGTCATAACAGTGGGGAATCTTCTATCCATACCACTGAGAATTCTAATAGAAAAATATTTAAACACTTTCTGAAAATGCCTTTTATAAGCAGTCTGCTCTGGCTTTGATATTTTATATTCTATATTTTTCAATATTTAAGAAATCGAATAAATTAGGGTGATAATAAACTAATTACACTGCAGATTTTTTTTTTTTTTTTGGCCATAAGAATTATCACAGGATTCGTTTGAAATAGTAAGCTCTCTAGCTGTAAATAGAAAATACAACTTTTTAAAATTTGGGTCATACCTAAGGTTGTAAGGAAACACCTCTTGCATAAGGGCTGTACAATTATTGCAACCTTTTTAAGAAAGAAGAGAACTCAATAGAACAAAGACATTGCAAATCAGATTTCAGAAACACAGTTAGTTTCCCTGATTCACTGATGAAGATCTGTATAAAACAGGAAAGGGGCCTTGAAAACTCCCTACACGCCAGTGAACAACATTACCAGATGCAGCTGCAAGACCTAGAGGCAGTGATTGAAGGACTAGAAAAAGAGCTACAGGAAGTAAGGCGCGGCATTGAAAAGCAGCTTCAAGAGCATGAGATGCTCCTCAACACGAAGATGAGGCTAGAACAAGAAATCGCAACTTATCGCCGCCTCCTGGAAAAGGAAGAAATCAGGTACCTAATTCCATATAGTGAATGACCAGAAATACAGAGCCACTTATGTCACTGAGATAGAGAAATTAAATCTAAAACCCATCATCACCAAGGCATGCTCACGGAGTTCCTACCACAAAACAGGATTAGTAGGCACTGCAAAAAATATGCGGGAGAACTGTTTCCAGCCTCCCAAAATTATGAACAGACTAGCCAAAGTCAGGGACATTAGCTACAACAAAGAGCACAGCAAGCCTAGAACAAAATGTAAACAATTCTCCATGGCTACAAAAATGACCTTCCTTAACTTTCTCACTTTCCTTGCCATTCACCCCTTTTAGAATTAGTCAGTGCCTTCTATGGACCACCCACAAAGAAAGTTTGAAAAATTCACACATTACCACATTCCCCTCCCACAAGGGCCCACTCCCAACACACATCAAACACCAAAATAATAATAATAATAACCATTATTATAACCATAATAATAATAATGTTATTATTATTATTATAGTACAACCATGGAAAGCAATGTTGTTCTGAGTACATGATTTGAAATATTTCCAGATATACTGGTAATGAAAGGTATCAAAAGAGGAATTCTTATTAATTCACATAATTTCATAATCTGCAATCACTTATAAGGTCATATGGCTTTGAGCACAGCACAATGTACAATTTTCCATGTTCCCATAAAAAGAAAACCTTTATTCCTGCTTACTTCAGAATTCTGAGTCCTCTATAAAACTGGATGAAACTACTTTCACCTATAATAAATCTCGACATTTACTAAATCTTTGAAAAACATAAATTGAATTAAAAATATGCCACTTACTAGCTAAGTGATGCTGGGAAAGTTACTGAATCTCTCTGTTCCTCAGTCTTCTCATCTATAAAATGGGAATAATATTGCCTACCTCAAAATTGCTGAGGAGTAAATGAATTAATGTTTGTAAAGTGCTTAAAACAGTGCTATGTAAATATATATATAGCTATATACATATAATTTATTCATTATGAAATAAAATGGTTGTAAATTTTATTTAATGCCTAATCATTCAAGATGTTGACAAAGTGGTCTTTAATGTTCCTTTAATACAATTTTTAAAATTTTACTATGCTATATTTAAGATACACAGGTATCTTAAATTTATTTAAGATAAATATACAAAGTATCAAGAAAAATATAATGAACTCCCATGTTTAAGAAGTGAAATATTTACAATGTTATTGAAGTCCCCCCCAATCCCCACCCCCAGCACCTAAACCACACCCCCACCAATCTCATTCTCCTCCCTCAGTCTAACCTGGCTCCCAGATCTGATGCTTATGTCTCATTAGTCTCATTATATATCCCTAAGCAAAATGTGAAATTGTTTTGCATGTTTTTTAACCTTGATAAAATTAGCTACAATGTATCGTTCTTTCCCCACTCAATGTTATACTTGGGAGATTGTTCCCTACAGATAGAGTATACCCTTAGTTCACTAATTTTCACGGCTAAGTAGTATTTCCTTTGTATGACTATACTACAATTTATCCATTCTCTTATTTGTGAGCATTTGTTTCAATTACATGCTAATACAATGTTGCTCCTATAATTCTTTCCAATTTCAGATATTATGGTTGCATCCAAGGTGGGAAAAAAGAACAAAAACCTACCACAAGTAGAGTTGGTTTTGTTTTACCTTCAGGTGAGTTTCTGATATACGTTAACTAACTTAAAAAGTGAAGTGCCGTTTATAGAGATTATAAATAAATACTCTAAAGTAGCAAAAACAAGCAACATTTGAATAAAGTTTGACATACAAATTGACTGTGAATAGTACTTCAACATTGCAATTTAATATTTCATAAATAATATTTTCACAGCCATTATAAATGAAATATCTTTTTCAACAAAAGTCCCACAGAAGTATGAGGACGAAAAAGTGGAAACAGTGACCAAACAAGCAATATTAAATGGAAATGTCGTGAAAGAAAGCACTGAAGCTCATGGCACTATTCAGTAAGTAAAAAATTTTGACTAACAGTGAACACATGCCAAAAAAATTAACTTCAATTGAGTAATCTCAGTAATCTTTGAACGTTTCCAAACATAATTTTATATATTGTGCTTTTTAACCTGACATGAATAAATATACATAAACAAAAACTCAGATGAAGTACTCTATCCTTAATTGACCATTTTTCCAAAAATATAACCAAAACATGAGAATTCCATAGACTCAGTTAGAAATTTTATTCATATGATGTTTAAAGAATATAAATAATAAATGCCACAATGTAAATTATAAATTATAATTTAAAATGTAAATATAAATTACATTTCTTGATTTATTTTTCATATACAATACGTATTACATGTTTTTTTACTATAGCCATACTTCTTCATATAGAAAGATTTATTTTATCATTTCAGGACAGAGAAAGTGGATGAAGTTATTAAAGAATGGGAAGGTTCCTTCTTTAAAGATAACCCTCGATTAAGGAAAAAATCTGTTTCTCTTCGATTTGATCTTCATTTAGCAGCCACTGATGAAGGGTGTTTACAGACTAAGCAGGATAATCTACCAGATATAGAAGTCAGGCTTATCATGAGAAGATCATGCAGTATCCCCTCTATCAAACCTCCATCAGCAGCTAATTAATCCAAAGACAGTATTTGACTTGATGTGAAAATGACATTAGGTTGGACCAAGGTAGGCCTGCTGACCACCTTCTGTCCCAAAATGTAAGTTACTAAGTATGTATGTTATGACCAATGTATGACTCTTCAGAAAAAAAAAAGGGGGGGGGGGGACAAAATGTCTCTGAATCTAATTATAGGTGTATTTTTTGGACAGAGGGAGCTTAAAATCAGAAATTTAGTACAGTTTCTATTTTATTTATTCTCCAAATAGTTTTCTTTTTCCCTTGAAATTTTTATCAGAGACGGTAAGCATTAAGATGGTTTAGTTAAGCGTTTGAAATTTCACTCAGTGGCTGAACATTCTAAGGAAAAGGGAATAGTCTGTTTAAATATGACTGTATTATGTTAAGAACCACACTGAGTTATTCATCATTATTCCATGACTGGTTATATCTAAAAAGATTTTTCTACTTAAAAAAAGAAAGCAATTATAAATGAACCTTTAAAGAGGACTATTCACTTAACCAAATGTTTTCCTTTTGAGATAATAATTTGCACAGGTAGAAAAATAACAGTTATTTTCTGCAAGATGTTTTGAGCAAACTATAGAACACACCCCAGGGCTAATTTGATGATTAAATTAATCTTCATCTGAAAGTTTTTTGTAATCATTATCTGATTTCCAGAGAGTTAACTTTATTCTAAGAACTTTAAAGTTTGTGTCCTCCCCCACAAAAAAATCAGAAGTCCAGCTGCACAAAAAGAACATGAAAGCTAGTTACTCCAAGTACTAGAACAGTTAATCCAACCTCTCACCATCCCAACTTTTCCATCTGTAAAGTTAAATGTGATTAATTTGAGTCTCTGATGCAAGCATTAAAGATACTACATAAAGTATTATAAATATTTCTTGCGAACATTTATGTGAATTAAGATAACAGGATTGTTATCTAAGCTAAGAGTATTTGCAGGATTTATGTTTTTAAATTGTTCAAACTCTAATAAATATGGATAGAAAATATATTTGTGAATAAGTCAAGTATTGTTGCAAAGTTTTTTAAACAACCTAATTTGTTTAATACAGGTATATCTAAAGACCTTAAATAATAAATACCTGTTTTAAAACATTAGAAATTTATAGGCTACCAATTTTTTTCTAAGCAGAAAAAAACATTGAGTACAACTCACCATACTTTTTTCCCAGCTAAAGGATCATCTAAGGGCTACAGCTGTTAGCATATTAATACAGCCTTTACAACTCTCTTTCGCTCTCTTCTTTCTTTCAACCAAAAAAAAAAAAAAAGTGTATTTTAACCAGAAGAAAATTATGTTAAATAATCTTTAACATAATACAGGGAATCACATTTAAATTTTCTTTCGATTACTTCAGATTTCTTTTAGCCTGGCTTATTCTGTTTAGTGAAAGGGATGATTTTGTTTTGTCAAGGATACAACAGCATGTTAAATGCTTATTCTTGCATAAGCATCTGACCTAAAATACATCCTACACATAAAAATGTTTTCATTCAATATTAGTTAAATGCTACTAACTTTATTAAAGCTTTGGAAATGCAATCATATAAGCTATTGTACTAAAGTTACTGTACTAAGTAACAGTATCATAAATAAAGAAATATATCTAGTGTAATCTATACGCAGTGTCGAAAACTTAGTACTGGGCATCATGAATGTAACTGCTTGTTATAGTAATTCCACTATGCAGCTATTGTGTGTATTACATGTACATTTTAAAATACAGTACTTGAATTTATAACAGAGTTTTATTTGCTTTGGGGCATTTTAAATTGGGATATGAATTTACCAAAGTAAATGATACCACTACAATAAAAAAAAAAAATTGAAACATGAACTACAAACCTGCATTGTATTTGAGTTTGATACATTGTTTTGAGTTCAATTGTTCCAATATTGTTAGCTCAATTGGGGGATGAAGAAAACTGTAACCAAGGTGCACAAAAGCACAATTTTTATACTTTTTTTAACAACAGGAAAATTAAGAAGAGTATATTCTAATAAATGGTATATTCTAATTAAAAAATAAAAATAATCCCATGATCCTGGGAAAAGTATAATAACAGCAGCCACCACTTGCAGCGTGCTGACTCTGCTCCTGGCCCTGTACTCAGCATCTTCGTACACAATCTCTAATTCTTACAACAATCCCACAGATGAATAATATTATCCTCACTTGATGGATGAATAGAAATTAATATTCTTCAATCTCTCTGAAATGGTTCAAATGCACCCTTCCATAACAAAATACAAAAGTAAATAATAAGTCCAGTTACCAACAGTTGCAGGATATCAGCCCTGGGACTGTCAGTAATGGCCCATGTAACCAGGAAGGAATCACTTAAATTCCCTAGGCCTCAATTTTCACACCTGAAAATTAAGAGAAAGATGGTGCTTGATCAGAACTCTTACCCTGCTTACCTCACAGAAATGTTTGAAATAATACACAGGTGAAAATATTTGGCAAAGCACTACTCAAATATACAGTACTATTTGGATGAAAATGGTCACTGGGAGAGAAGAATTTGTGAGGACAATTATAGCTGACGATGAGTAAGTAATAGTTCAAACACAATAGGTAAAGAGAATTTTTTAAATTCTTCAATTACTGCCAGAAGAGTTATTCTTTCCCAGTGAGTTACCCAATATGAACTGTTCTACCATGATAGTTTAAAGTACAAAATATTCTCCAAAGTTAAAAAAAAAAAAAAAAAGTTTAAAATAATTTGAAAGTTTCCAATGGAATCATGTTATGGTACATGGGCCAAAAAATAAACTTCAGTTAAATAATATGCATACACACATTACTCAAATTAGCAACACATGAAATGAAAGTCTGTGCACAGGGTAGAATTTGGTTCTACATTTATAAGTTATGGCCATCATGTACACATAGATTGCCAACATTCATGGGCATACTACAAAGAAATATTTTGAAATAAGGTGTATGTGCAAACCAGTTCAAGCCTTTTCCAGTTTCCCTCACCCACTCAGACCCTAGAGCAGGATTGGCAAACTTTGTAAAAGCCCACATAGCAATTATTTTAGGTTTTTCGCGCCATACAATCCCTGTAGCAACTATACCACTCTGCCCTTATAGCTGAAAGCAGCTGTTACATAAATAATATGTAAATAAGTGGGCATGGCTGTGTCCTAATAAAACTACAAAAACAGGAGGCAGCCCAGTTCTGGCCTGCACCTGCAGTTTGCTGTCACCTGCCCTGGACCCTCAAATAAGGCCTGTGGATGACAGACCATACCCCAGGTTCTCCAGGACCATTCTGTTTTCAAACACTTTCATCCTTTTCCACACCATGTGTCAAAGTTCATGTCCCAAATCACCAGGTATTTTGAAGGTAATGCAGAAGGCTGTAAAAACAAACCATACTTTGTCGAAGTCTACAAAACATCGTGAATCACTCAGACCTGGAAATCTTCTGGGCTTCAATATTTCACAACAATTTCTAGTGACAGCAACTGAATAGCCATAACTTCTGCCTTCACAGAAACGGCTGAGAAAACTAGCTTATTTCACCATTTTTCCTATAGCCAGAATTTTTTTTTTTTTTAATATCCAGACTTTATAAGCTATTTGGCTCAGACAGAGTTCTGTTCTCCCTTTCCCTATTTTAAGGGGGAAAAAATCCATTGAAAAAAGCTTCATTAGAACAAACTACAGACAAACTGCCTGGTTCAGTGTTTGGTTCAAAATCTTTTTTGAGTCACAGAGCTCTTTGAAAATCTGTTAAACTCCAAACCCTCTATCTGGGGGTTAAAAAAAAAAAAAAAAGCATCTAAAAATTGTGTACAATTTTAAAGCGTTATAAAGGAATAAACCTCCTAGAACCAATTCACACAGACTACTAGGTGTCCAAGGACTATGGGTTTTTCCTTGTTCTCTCCCATTTTCTCCTCTTTCTTCCTTCCCAGTCATGGTTCTCATTCTACCCCTAATTGTCTCCCTCCCAGCTTCTTCCCACAGTACTATAGAAAGAAATCAAAGAGACCTGGGCTTCAATCCCAGCTTAATCACTTACTAGTTTTGACTTCCCTGCTTGGAGGGGGGGAAGAAGAATCTCAAGGAAGTATGAGCAGTGTCAGAGAGGAAAGCAGGCCAAGTTCCTGAATCTTGCTGCCAGAAAGAAAACTAAACTACTTGGTCCTAAGACTATCACTGTGGTTTACCGTAAGGCGCCTGCGAGGGCTCCCAACGACTTCACAGTTACATATAGCTGAACAGTCATGTTAATGATGCATACCATGTTTTCCAGGAATAATCACCATTCCAAAAGTCTGTTCTGCGGTTCCCATAAATATCTCTGCCCATGCAAGATCATATGTCCTGATGTTTGCTTGGGGAAAAATCAACAGCAACTCAGTGTAAGTTGAATCCACTCTTTGGTCTTAATCTCTAGGGCTTTCTCTCTTATATCTTGCCTATATTCCTCCTTTCTTAATTTTGCAAATCTTCGGAGCACAGAAGGAGCCAAAGGGAAGAAAATGAGATAGCCATTCATGTATTCACTCCACAAATATGAGCACCTGAAGGGGCACTGCTCCAGATGTCGAAAGCCTCCCCTCTCAAGGAGCTTTCATCCTGATGGGAAGAAAAAGACAACAAAATAAGCACATAACAAATAGAGTATGTTAGGTGGTGATAAATACTGTAGAAAAAAACAAAGCACAAACCCTGAACAGAATGGAGGTTGGGGAATGAGATGCAGTTTCAAATAGGTCAGGAAAAACCTACTGAGAAGGTGACATCTGAGTAAAGACCAGGAGGTGAGAAAGTGTATCGATGTCACTGCTCCTCCGAGATCCCCTCCTTTCCTTTTCCACCATTTTTGTGCCACTCTGTTCGCACTACAGTGTGCTTTGTTCCTAACATCCAGCACCTTCAGCTTTTCTGCAGAAGACTGCCTAGAGATGACACAACCCAGCACCTGCCCCGGCACCGCACTTGCCCAGTCCCCCACCATGAAAGCCAGAGAAAGAAGGTACTGGGCTTCCCTGCTGAGGCATTCGTGTACCTTACATTAATCCATGTCTCTGGTGCATATATATATAGCTTTTTTTTTTTTTTTTCTTTTTTTTTTGATCCTCTACGTGGCTTGCAGGATCTTAGTTCCCCGACCAGGGATGAACCCGGGCCCCCTGCAGTGGAAGCACGGAATCCTAACCACTGGACCGCCAGGGAATTCCCTGATGCTTATATATTTTAAAAAAGCAATTTCGTGTACATTATCTCAAGCACCACTCAGGCGCCCCGTTATCCTTTGATGACCTCCTTTTTAGTCTTTCCCTTTAACATGCTCTTCAACTTCACTAATCTCTAATCATGAGTATAAAAATATTGGAGGTGTAAGAACTGGACAGCGGGTTCAGCTGGACAGCTTTGCTGACTTCTAGAGATGCCCTAGCCCCTGCTGGCACACCCAGGATGATGGCTAAGGGCAGCCGGAGAATTCGATCAGTCACCCTAAATGTCAACACTGTTTTCAAGTAATTTCAGATCCTTCTCGCTCCACAGTGTCCCACATCGGTCAGGTGTTTATATATCCAAGGAGAAGCTACTATCTAGTAAACCAACGTAGTCATGATTTAGTGGAAAGAGCCCCGGACTAGACCAGAACCTGCCTCAATACACATTTATTGAGCATCTAACAACGGGTCAAGCCCTTACTGGGCACGGGCGATACGAAGAGGACCAATGCAGATGACTTAACCTTTGCTTTCATGGCTCTCATATTGCATTGAAAATGACAAACAGTCCGATATCAGGTAAAGACCATAATAAAGTTATCAAAGAATCTTGGGAGTTCAGAGGAAGGATTAAGGGGGGTAAGGGGAAAGTTCCAGGAGGGTATCACAAACAATTTGAGCTGGATCCGGAAGGACAGATGAGTTTAAGCTGAAAAGTGAAGGACAGTCGTTCCCGGTGGAGAGAACCGAATGAGCCAAGGCGCGCTGGGACAGAGACCCTTGCCCGGCGCTGCAAGAGCACACAACCTGGGGCAAGGGGATTAACATCTCCGGCCCTTGGCTCAGAAACCTGTGGCAATTACACTAGCCTCGCGCTTGGGAAAACTGGAAAGGTCCGTGCTGCTTTCGCCAAGGCTCCTGCCCGGCCGTTAAGGCAGGAAGCCCTGGGAGGCGCGCGGGAGGGCAGAAACTGCGAACCGCGCGCTCCACGCCTCCATCCTCGGCTTACCGAAGTATACACTCCGGCTCCCAGGGAAAGAGTAAAGAAAAAGACCGGAAGGAAAGAGAAAAAAAAAAAAAAACCCTCGGAGGCGGGGAAGTGCGCGGCCTGAGTCCGGCCGGAGTGGCACGCGGGCCTCGTGGCCACAGTGGTTCCGGGGCTAGCTGCCGGCGCGCTTCCCGCTGCCTTCCGGCCCCGCGCGGGGAAGCTGAGGCCGCGCTCCCACCTCCCCTCGGCTCAGCCTCGCACCTCCGGCCGCGTCACCCGTCGTTGCTCCCGCTCCTCAACGGCCGCGGGGTTTGGGCCTACCCAGCGGTCGGGCCACCTCCGCCCTCTCCGCCGTGACGAATCGGCGCCCGGCTGGCAAACTACCCAAATTCGGGGAGTTTTGAGAAACGTATGGGGCCTGAAAAAATCCTTGATTGTACTAAGCACCACCGCGTCCCCACTAGAAGACTTACTTTTCTAAAGAGAGTCGGTTGGGGCCTTGAAAGGAATTAAGAAGAGTGTTGAAAGTGCGAGCGCGGAAGCTCCGGACGCGAGGGGCGGGGCGTGCGCAGGACAAAGGGAAGCGAGGCCGGAGCTGCGGGCGTTTTTTCTGCCCGCGGGTGAGTGTTTCCGACTGGGCTCGACTGGGTCGGGAGGGTGGCGAGGCGTGGGGTCCCGGCTTGGCCCGACCCCGAGTCCCCGGGGGTTGCTGGGGTTCAGGCTTGGCCGCGGCGCCAGAGCCGGGGGTCAGTTGCGGCCTCTCTGAGGCCTAGCGGAGCGAGGGTGGGGAGGGAGTGCCATCTGGGGCTCCTGGGCGGCCAGATGTGCCCCTTCCACTAACCCCGCGGAATTGGTCAGAGCACCTCTGCATACTCCTCTTTAGTAGAGTCGCTGGGAAAGTGCATCCTTCGCACAAACCAAAAGGAAACGACCTCAGAGGAAGCCCTTGGGGCAAGCCAAGCCCGTGGTTTCCCCTCGGTTCAGGCAGCGACCTGAGGACTCGTGGTGTGGCTTAGAGTGAAGATCGGAAGCTCGGAAACAGTTTGACCTGGGTTTGAAACCCAACCCTGACACTTCCTGGCTATGTGTCTTTAGACACGTTACTTACACTCGCCGAGACTCCCTTTTTTCTCTGTAAAATGGGAGTAGCAGTACACATCTCGTTGGTAGTTGTGACTGTTAAACCAGATGGTGTAAGTAGTAAGCCTGTCCCGTATAAGGTAGTCAACAGATACTTTAGGATTTTATGCCAGGCACCGGGCATGCATCCGGTGGTGGACAAATGTACAAGGTCGCTCTTGGAATTTATAGTATAGCAAAGGAGATCAGTAATTTTAAAGTATTAGCAATAAAGTGTGACATATCAGGGAGCTTGTGGCAGTTATGTCAGGGCTCCCCCCAGCAAGGCCTAGTGGATGTTGACAGCCTACCTGAACTTGAGCAGGAAGGAAATCTGCACCAGACTCTGGTTTCTTGCCTGTTCCTTAAGGAGAGAGGGAGAGACCCAGGTTGGGCCATTGAGAAAATAAACGATTTCGTTCTGCACCAGGCCTCTTATTCATAATGCTCCAGGAATTCCCTTAAAATGCAAAACAGAAGCAAAAATATCATGTTTGTTTCACATAATGTTGGATGAAAGTACTCCAGTAGTCATAAAAGTTATTTGCCTTATTTCTAAAAATGAATGTTTGTCTCTTTGTACACACAGTGTGTGATGTATATTGAGGTAAGGACCAAGCTCACCTGTGTATAGTCATGTGGTGAGCTAGTAATACTAGGACAAAAGTTAGTAAGAATTGAGCTAGAAAAAAAAAAAAAAGAATTGAGCTAGGTACAGGGACTACAATAATAAATTAAATGGTCCCTGTTTCTAAGCAGCACACAATATACCCACATTAACAGGTATAATACGATAGCATAGATCTGTGTAAATTGGATAGGAGTACAGATGAGGAAGCAATTAATTCCGCACAGGTAATTTGTCAAGAAAGCTCCATTGAGGAGACATATTTTGAAATGGGCTGAGAAGGGTAATAAGAGTTTTTCAGGTAGACTCTCAAAATTTATTCCCGGCAGTTATAAAGCTGTTTACCACTATAAGAGAATGTAAAGTTCATTATCACACCAATTACCTTTTGCACTGCCTCCAGGAATAAAATGCTGCTCCATTTTAGTAGAAGTTGTTATCCTAAAAGGAAGGCAG
Organism: Eubalaena glacialis; assembly: GCF_028564815.1. Taxonomy (NCBI): domain Eukaryota; kingdom Metazoa; phylum Chordata; class Mammalia; order Artiodactyla; family Balaenidae; genus Eubalaena; species Eubalaena glacialis. The sequence continues at coordinate 44,218,316 of NC_083734.1, forward strand.
AGCTGCGGCTGATGAGGGAGCTGTCAGTATCTGGTAGGCCTTGTTGAGGTAGGCCCTGACAATACATCCCATTCTATTGTCACTGTATTTTTATCAGTCTGATTAAATGTTTACATGGCATCAGCAAAACGTTTTCCATGCAAGAGGTGGCTCAGTATCAAAAACAAAAAAACAAAAAAACTTGCAAGTACATGTTTAATTTTACTTTCTAGTATCCCCAGTAATTTGTTTTAGTCATTTAATACTGGTCAACCAAATGACCTAAAGAACTAGTAAAATATTAAAAAGGCTGGATTACTAGAAGACAATGTAATTTTACTAAGAAATACCAATTAAACTACCCTATTCTTTAGGAAAACATTCTCTTATGCTTGCTGAGTTTTGATTATTTTTCTTTTTTTTTCTTTTTTTTATTTTAGTGTCTCAGATTCATTCTTAAGGAACTGAGAACTTAATCTTCCAAAATGTCAAGTAAGTTTCATTTTTTATATTTATCAATCTATATTAATAAGAGACTAATGCCCTAGCAAATGGGAATTCCAAAATACTCTCATTTTTTTTTTCTTCAAAACAGGACCATTGGTAGTTTTGTTGCATAGTATTATATCTCAGTTGTTTACAAGAAGTTATTTATTTTCTTTCAAACAGAAAGACCATCTTATGCCCCACCTCCCACCCCAGCTCCTGCAACAGTAAGTTTTAATTTTCTTGTTAATGTAATAGCCAAGTCTGGCCTTGATACAAAAACCCAGATGTCTTCCAGTGACAGTCACTCAGTCATCACAGCAACAGGATGAAAAATTCAGCTAAAAAACAGCACTTCCTACTAAATAAAATAACTCTGCATCTTACCTTGAACCAACCCCAACATTTAAAGAAACATACTACTGAAATGCCAACCTCCTATGCTCAGTACTTTTTTTAATTGGGAATAAGTGACAAGTTTAACATTTCTTTCTTGTTAATCTCTATTAAGAGTCTTGGAAGTTAATATGAAATGAATGCTCATTGTGGCATTTATTATTTTTAAGCCTAACCTTCAACTGGTTACATTTTTCTCTCCTTGTCTGTATATAATTTTCATGTTAAATCAAACAATAAAGCTTCCAGTTCTATAATAACTTATTGTAAATCTTTATTTTCAAGCTGTTCAAGTAAGGATTTCATTATCTGTGGGTCAGATCCTGCCATTGCACTTTACTCCATAAGTAATGTTTTATTGGATTGAGAATTGATATGTTTCAAAGTGCCTAAATGATAGTAGTGAACTAGTTTTTTTCACCCAGCAAGTTCTGGCCCAGCTTGGTCAGCATGTAAAATAATTGGCCAATCCGCAAAACAGTTTTAACAGTAACCATTCAGGCCTTGCTGAAATGGATTTCTTGTTGTTTTTTTATTTAAAAACAAAAAACAAAACACTGTTAACATTGACCATATCCTACAAAAGAAGTTCTTTAAAGCTGTTAGCCCTCCTTCCATACTCCCTACCCCTAAATTTCTGGCTAGTTTACTAATTAGGTCCTTGTGTAATTTTGTTTTCTCCACTAGATAAACTAGTTTTATTTACTAGTATGTTTTAGTTATGTTTATCAACAACTTATTTTTCCATAGTAAGATGCTTTTAAAAAGAGGTACTGTATCACATCTTCTCAGCTCAATTTATATAACATACAGTTTCTAAAGTTACTTCTGGTAGATCTTAAAGTCCTGTGTTTGGTTTGTTTCCTTTCTTAAATCAAAGAACATTTCTTACGACCATCTCCTTGGCACTCTGCTAATGGCTATACAGGTGGAGTTGAACAATTGAGAGATTCCTGACCTCAAAGAGCTAACCATGTACTTCATTTTTGGAAACGGTATAATTGTAATATTTTAGTTCGATTTTTTTTTTTAGTTCCCTTATCTTCTTACATTACTGCCTCATAATGTTGAATAGTGATTATCATTGCTTATGCAACTTTGAAGGTGTCATTTTGACGCAAATACTGCCTCTGATAGCATATAATATCTTGAAAACAGACTTGATTTTTTGAGATAATAAAAATAGCTCAGAAACTAACCCTATGACTTCTTAAATGTAGAAAGGGATATTTTTACCTTTCTTTAGTCATACTTCTGTACCATTATAATTTCACATTTACACATAAACTACAGAAGACTAGGGGTTAGGACATCCAACAGAATGGATATTAAATGAGTTATCCTCCTTTCTTTTTTTTCCATTTCTTCTGCCACCACCATCACCACCTCCACCCACCACTACCACCCAAATGTACCACTCCAAGTAATATAAACTTCTTTTGTGCCTTTGATACTTCATCTGTGTTTTGCCTACTTATGTATGCTTGATTTGCGTCTTCTATAACTACATAGACTAGAAATTGATCAGTAGTTTTCTTCTAAAGAATATCAAGTGTATTATCTGCTTGACTGTCGTTCTTTTGGACACTAAGGATATGTGCAGTGGCATGTTTTAGAAAATTGTGTTTATAATAGCTACAGTTTAGTTGGGATGTGTTAAGTTTATTTTACATTATACAATTCAGCATTGGTATTGTCAATTGCATGTTAAAATGAAATTACTGTCACTTGTTTTGATTGAGGTTCATTAGGTAAAATACCTTACTTTTGGTCTCTCTTTGCTACATCCTTTTTATGCATTATACCTTGATTCTCGTGAACATTGGATGTCATTTTATTAATCACGAAGGGCACTGCTATATAAGAGCCCATTTGTGATCACATCAACACATAATTTACAAAAGCCAAGAATTCTGTTGCTCCAACGAGCAGTTGTGGTTTGAAAGAGCTAGGGCTGTCAGGAAACTAGATAAGAAAAGAAAGTTCAAGTCTGTCTACTAGAAAAGTAGTTCACATTAAAACTAAATGCAGAAATTTTTCATGATTGACCTGTGGAAGATGGATCAAAGAAGAGATGGAAGAGAAAGCCTATAAAAGAATGGGTTAAAAAGATCAGACAGTACCCCCAGAATGAAATCCATGCATTTCTTACAAGTCTTTGTTTTGAAATCATGTATGTGACATCCGTTGAATCCCACATATGTTCTTTTCTATTGACAACTTCTGACTTCCTGATTTGAATCTCTTCTCATTTCTCACACTATATAAAATGATTTAAAGCTGTCTTTGAAAGTGATTCATTTCTTGTTTTTGTTTTTGGTAGATAATACATTGGCGGCATTCACATAACTGTCAAATAAATCATGTTTTGTTTTGCATGTAAAGTGTTCTCAGACTCCTAGCTTATCACATTTCAAGCTTTCCTATCTCAGACATATGTCGCTAAGTTGTTATTTCATACTGTTGACCATAAAGTAACCCTGAATGTTTGAGACACTTCAGTGTATTGCTTATCCCGAAAAACAAGCACACAAATGCACACTCACACAAACACCACTGGCCCCTGCAAAGAGACAGAAAGAGAGGGAAAAAAAAACAAATACAGACTGGTTTTTCACTGAAAGAAAAAGAACAGTTACAACACATCATTGCTTGTTTAAAATCAGGTTGCTTTTGCATGCCATATGCAGATCATTTTTCATTTCTGTGTTTTCCTCGTTTGAGCTCATTTCTCATTCGTGTTTTTGTCTCATTTGTTTCCATCAGCAAATGCCCAGCACACCAGGGTTTGTGGGATACAATCCATACAGTCATCTCGCCTACAACAACTACAGGCTGGGAGGGAACCCGGGCACCAACAGCCGGGTCACGGTAGGAGAATCAACTATTACAGCATCCAGCAAACAACTGGAATTGACCAGAAATGCCTTCAGAGTTAGGTCCTTTGAATCATCAGCACAGCCATTTAAAAAAAAAATTTAACCTGGCTTTTAGACTATTTTAAATATTCATTGTACAATCTTACACTGAAAAATGAAAAAATAGTGAGATCTGGATATGTATATAGAAGAAAAGAATTTATTCTGTTTGGTGGTTGGTAGAGATAAAGCCTTGGGCACTTAATGCTAATACTATATGTAGACAAACCTAGAATTTCCTATGGTTAAGATGCCCTTTTTGAGATGAAGAGTATCTTTCATTTAAGGTAATTGGCATTAGGCTCAAGACCTTAGTTTCTTAATAAAGGCTGGGCTTACAGGCCTAGCTGCCCTAACAGTTTGAACTGCTGCACATAATTAATTTGTCTTTTGGATTTAACAGTTGACCTAACTGAGATTCATTTCTCTCTAATTAAAAAGATTATAACGTCACTTCAACGAATTGCAGAACAAAAGTTGAATGAAATTAATTTGAATTATCAGACTATAGATATCTACAGTTAGAAGTGCGTTTATAATCCATAGGATAGAGGATATAATTTCTGAAACTTAGGATGTTTCACTTAAATGATCAGCCTAAGATACCAAAATTGGATGATGTACTTCAGACTTTCTATTTTATTTTATTTATTTTTATTTTTTTTATTTTTTTTAAGAAAGAATTGGAGAATTTTATTCAAGCCAAATTTGAGGATTATAACCTGGGAAGAACATCTCAGAAAGCTCTGAGAATTGTTCCTCCCGTTAGAAGACTTTTTATTTTACAATCATCTTAAAGTCCATTTAAGGAAGTTTAGGTACCAAAGAAACAAATAACTGTAAAAATGATTTACCAAAAATAAATAATAAATCCAAAAGCCAAATACCTACATACATTGGAATGTGGTATTGGTGAGAATTTATACAACCCAGAATGGCTGTAAACTTTTTAATACCTGGTTTTTGTTTGCTGTATTCATAAGTAATTCAATTAGTGTGACTTCAAAAAAGCCCTCTCACCCTGTAGTCAAGCTAGAGCAGAAAGCTTGTACCTATCAAACTATATGTCTATCTTGGTAAGCATATTGCTTAGCTTGATAGGTTTTGTTTGTCTAAATTTTTCATTGTTCCTGCATAATTTGTACCTCATAAGCATATCAAGTTTTATGTGCCGTGCATATCTCATGGTATCTGAAAAGAATTCTGACAAAGTGTGTGTATGTATGCATTTCACAATGCATACAATTTTTATGTGCATTGGTACTTGTTTTTCCCTGGCCTGAATGTGTTTCACAAGTGTAACAGGTCACAAAGTTATCAAATGGTAAAGAACATTTTAATTTAAACGAGTAGAATCGATTTTGGACCATTCATGTTAATACAGAAAATTATTCATGGGCAGTAAACAAAAGAATGATTACATTTTAATAGCTCTATACAGTCAGCTCTTGATTATCTATGTTAATGGAAAAGAAATGGTGGTAACTGTAATATTAGAATCATTTGTATTTCAGTTTCTGTAAGCATTTTGTTCTTAACTTGGATGTATCTGTGGGATTCTTTGTTAACAAAGTGAGATCATTAAATGGAGACTTACTAGGAATAGGAAAGTGCAGTTACTGTCTCGGGGCCTCGGCACGTTATCTGTTTCTCCCCATTCTTTCTTTCAGGTGTTAGAACCCAGTATTTGGGGGTAGGCACTAGCTTCAGGGTAGATTAGTATAGCAGGGCTGTTGAGCATGGAAACATTGCTCTTCTGGTTCTTTGTGGTTGTTTTCTTTGTATTATTGTTCTCTCAACACCAGAATGAAGTGTAATCAAAGTGCTCTGTAGACTTATCTTGAAGAGCCTAGAAAAGGCGGAGGCTTTTAGCCTGTGTTAATCCCAGCCCCTTCAACTTCTAGTGACCTCTCAGGTCACTGAATCATTCTCTATGAAAATTAGTTATGCCTAAAGTTTTATACTACTATATATGTATAATTTAAGCTCTGTTAGGACTCAGTAGATCTGATTTTGACCTTTATAAAATTGTTACTTTAAGATGACCTCACCTATGTGTTTTTTTGGTGGGGAGGGGGCTCCTCTTTGGTATTACTGTCTGCAAATCGCCTTAAGTCATTGATTTGAAGGAATGATTCGGTGACACCCTATGAATAGCTTCTTGTAGCGTCCACAGAACATCTGGTTTTCCCGATGACTCCAGTACACTCAAATGGTTTTCAGACAATAAACACTTTATATATAGCATGTTGAAACCTTTTGGAGTGCTTATGGTAGCTATGAGATGGAATTCACTTCTGGTCAGTTCTTCATCAGATGATGATTAACATTCTCAAGTACAGGTGTGAAAACAGATCAAGACAAAATGTTAAAAGTAACTCATTTCTGTGCTTTAATGGAAATTCCATCCCAGAAGAAAACCTTAGATAAGATCCTACCAGAGAAACAGCTGAAAAATGGGAAGAAACAACAAAAATCTCTGAGTAGCCAGAATGTCACAAAATCATGGGCTTTATTCATAGGAGATTCCCAGGACCTTACTCTATTGTAAGCACAGTTTTAACAAGCATAATTAGTCGTTTTCCCCCAACTCATTGCCAGTTGGAAAGATGGACAGTTGCTGCTAGAGGTAGGTTTCCTGATAGCAGCAAGGAAAGAAACCACTAAAAAAGGAGACATGCCCTCCAAAAGCATAACCACCAGGCCATTTAACAAAGGGGCCAGCAGGTTTCATACCTCAAACTAGAGGATTATAGCAAAGCAGGGATTATAATTGTGTTCAGTGCAGACTGCTGCTTTTTTCTTTTTTAAAGAATAATGTTTGAGAAATTGTAGAAAGATATCTGTTTGAGATGGTTAATAAATTAGGGGTGTTTAGTGATATAAACCTTTAATATCCTGAAAACCAGCTAGAATTTAACTATGTTGTTATTGTTTTGGGTTTGGTTTTGTTTTCCTTGTATTTGTAAATTGGTCAGTGTAATGAAAATATGACCTCAACATGTTCCTTTTGGAGAAAAGAAGAGAAATAAGCAAATTCATCGTTATAAAATACAGTTCTTTGAAAAATATCAAAGAGCAAATATTACTGTAATTTGTTTTTAAAGTGTTTTAATTTCACATATTAAAGCATAGACGTTTTAGAATTCTTTACCTCTTTTTTAAAAAATTGTTAACAGTGGTCTACCAACTTCAATTATTGGCACAATTCCAACTTTATTTGTAACCCACTTCTTGGAATTCTGAAGGTTTGTGTTGGATATAAGTTGGAAGTGCTTTCTAATAACTTTATGAAGAATCAGACTTTTCTGTGTTTCATGCTCTGAATTCATGACATAAGGTTAGCTTTGTAGAAATCCCCCCCCCCCCCCCCCGCCCAGAGAACTCCTGCAGCCCTGAGACAGATCTCCTAGTGGCTGTTCATACCACCACTGTTGACAGTTTCCATCCCCCATGGCTCACTTCACCCCGTTGCCCACTGCTGGCTAAAAACAGAGTCTATCTACATGAGCATCAGCATGAGGTGTGCTAAGAATATGTGGGAGGAGTGGAAAGAAGGGAAATACTGCTTCAGAGGAGAAATACGTTCTGATAAGTTCATGTGTGAAGAAGCAGAGAGGAAGCCGAGTTAATTGACAAGTATGGAGGGAGGGAGGGAGACGCTCCTCACAGGAAGAAGAAGCATTGTTGGAAAGTGGTGGAAGCAGGTACCAACACACTATTCCCGGAGCCCTTGCATGCAAAATAAGGTTGATTGGGGTCTCAGCCCAGAATGGAGGGGTTTCCCTCCGGTTTTACCACAACAGCAACATCAGGGCAAGGGAACAAAATGGCACCTTAGTTTTCTTGCAAGAATTTGCTGATTCCTGTCTTTTGGTCATTAGAGTGAAGCCGGCTCTTCTTCCCCCCAGCCTGGAAAGGAGGATCAGTATCAGGAGTCTCCCAGAAATTTGGGAGAAACAAATGTGATTCAGCCGTGATTTGATTCTGGGGCCTTGATCAAATGCATCCATGTGTGTAGAGATGAGAGTAGGTTCAGCAGCAGCACTCCCTCATTGGAGATGTGTGGGGTACCCACTGGGAGCTATTTGATATCTTGCCTAGATTTAGCTTTTAGAAAGAGCTAATCTCTCCTCTTTCTTTCCCTTTTTTCTTTCTCTCACCCACTTTCTTCTTTACCTTTTTAAAAACTATTTTTCAGTCTCCTCGCCTCCTTTTCTTCTGTTTTCCTTTCCCTTTCTTTATGTGTCTTCCCCACAAAACCAGCATTTTTAAAAAATTAAATGGAGTTTCTTGATATAAGGTCTCAAAAGTAACTTAATCAGGCCCTGTTTCTGCCATTTCTCTGTTCCTGGTAAACTTGTTCACTCCTCCACTGTGATTAGGAATAAAAAAAGGCATGACTTCAGTTCACACTTCCTGATCTCCTTTATAAAAAAAAAAACACTAGATATGGGCATAGAATCTTCAGAAAAGTAAAATCTCTAGTCATAATAAAGGAGCTAAGAAGGGTTTTTTCGTTTTCCATTTTTGAACCTAGGAAATAGGGTTTGCGGTGGTGGCGGTTGTTCATGTGGAGGTGCGTTCCTGAAATGGTGCAAATAGTAAATAGTCCTCTGTAGGCAGTATGAGGTGTGGTAAGTGCTGAACGGGTTCAGCTTCCGGTGAGGTAATCAAGTGTTGACTGTATGTGTAATGGTAAATTAAGTAAAATAAAAGGGTGCCAGGTAATGTCCTAAACGTGGGACATCTGATATATAACCATATATTTTTGATGTATGAATTATTGTATAATATTTTATTTGTTCTTACAGCCAGGTTGTCAAAGCAGTGGCAATAAACTGCTAAGTAACGTATTAAAAAATTATGTGCCTAAAGTCATTTTCTTTATTTTCTTCTGATGTGAACATTTCTGAATTTGCAGTGATAGCTATTTTCAGTGGAGAAAATATAAGAATCTTGTATCCATGGACGAGTAGAAGAAAGGCGCATTAGCATTTTTTAAGGGACTCTCTTTTCAGTCTGCTGGTGAACTTCTTGCAATTGAGTAATGAACGTATTTAACTCTTTCCTAGGCATCCTCTGGTATTACGATTCCAAAACCCCCAAAGCCACCAGATAAGCCACTGATGCCCTACATGCGGTACAGCAGAAAGGTAGGTGCTCAGGAGCCAGAAAGGAGTGAACACTGCTGTCTTTGCTCTTGGCTTTATGTCAGGTTTCAGATTGGCTTAGCCAGTTTTTTTGTGCATAGTCAGAGGAAAAGATACAGAATTGCAGTTTTTAAAGAAATCAGTTCTGATTTCCGAATTCCAGAACTAAAATCCAACAAGAACTTGATTAAATAAACAGTTAAAATACTTAAAGCAAAGTTATGTAGCCAATGTTACTTATGTAGTCTTTTGGAGAATATTTAATGACATGAGAAACATGTTTAGTGAAAAAAGGAATGCAACACTACATTTACTAGTATCTTATTTTTATAAAAATAATAGCAAATACATGTTAGTTTGAATTTAAAAAAAGCCTAGAAGACAATGGTTATCTCTAAACAATAAGCTTATGGTAATTTTTATTTTCTTCATACTTCCTTGAATTTTTCCTCTTTTTTTTTTTTTGGGTGATGAACCTCCATTACTCTTTTTTTGTTTTTGTTTTTTGTTTTTTTAACATCTTTATTAGAGTATAATTGCTTTACAATGTTGTGTTAGTTTCTGCTGTATAACAAAGTGAATCAGCTATACATATACATATATCCCCATATCCCCTCCCTCTTGCGTCTCCCTCCCACCCTCCCTATCGCACCCCTCTAGGTGGTCACAAAGCATCAAGCTGATCTCCCTGTGCTATGCGGCTGCTTCCCACTAGCTATCTGTTTTACATTTGGTAGTGTATACATGTCCATGCCACTCTCTCACTGCGTCCCAGCTTCCCCTTCCCCTTCCCCATTCCTCAAGTCCATTCTCTATGTGTGCGTCTTTATTCCTGTCCTGCCCCTAGGTTCATGAGAACCTTTTTTTTTTTTTTAAGATTCCATATATATGTGTTAACATAAGGTATTTGTTTTTTCTCTTTCTGACTTACTTCACTCTGTATGACAGACTCTAGGTCCATCCACCTCACTACAAATAACTCAGTTTCGTTTCTTTTAATGGCTGAGTAGTATTCCATTGTATATATGTACCACATCTTTTTTTTTTTTTTTTAATTTATTTATTTTTGGCTGTGTTGGGTCTTCGTTTCTGTGCGAGGGCTTTCTCTAGTTGCGGCGAGCGGGGGCCACTCTTCATCGCGGTGCACGGGCCTCTCACTATCGCGGCCTCTCTTGTTGCGGAGCACAGGCTCCAGATGCGCAGGCTCAGTAGTTGTGGCTCACGGGCCCAGTTGCTCCGCGGCATGTGGGATCCTCCCAGACCAGGGCTCGAACCCATGTCCCCTGCATTGGCAGGCAGACTTTCAACCGCTGTGCCACCAGGGAAGCCCCCACATCTTCTTTATCCATTCATCTGTCGATGGGCACTTAAGTTGCTTCCATGTCCTGGCTATTGTAAATAGTGCTGCAATGAACTTTGTGGTACATGACTCTTTGAATTATGGTTTTCTCAGGGTATATGCCCAGTAGAGGGATTGATGGGTCATACGGTATGAACCTCCATTACTCTTAAAATAACAAGTATAACTGATATCTTTATTAAAGACAAGAGCATTTATTGATTTTCACCACTATTCAGAAATTTTAAAATTTTTGGTCAGAATTATTATACACATATTTGACAATATGGTGTATTTTATTATGCAGAGTAACCACATTCCTTCTAAACTCTCGTGAATTTTTAGAAAGACATAAGACTCTGTTATTGAGTTAGCTCATTATAAGTGTCTGCAGTGATTGGAGATATCCGAGATCTGCCTTAAAGTAACCTGACAGAGGACTCAATAATTATTGCAGCAGGCTGAAGAGAACACGGGGATTTGACACTATTGCCTCTGCCTTTGTTGATGATTGAAGGTTTCTATATTAAAAAGTATTTTTAAAGGTCTTTATTTTTAGGCATCAATACTGAAATCTCAACTGTTTGTCCTTTTCAAGGTCTGGGACCAAGTAAAGGCTTCCAACCCTGACCTAAAGTTGTGGGAGATTGGCAAGATTATTGGTGGCATGTGGCGAGATCTCACTGATGAAGAAAAACAAGAATATTTAAACGAATACGAAGCAGAAAAGGTAGAATGGGACTGTAGAGATGGGTACAATATAAAATTCATGAACATTTGCCTTATTATTTATAAAAGAAGCATAAGATCTAATCAGACAGCTGAGGCATTGCCTGCCTGGGTCAAGTCACTTAATTTCTCTAAGACTTCAGATCCCTTGTCTGTAAAAAGGAGATAATTATCATGTCTTTTGATATTCAAATGAGGTAATGTAAGTATTCATTGTAACCTGCAAAATGTCAATTCTAAAACTGAAAACATTTGCATTTCAGATAGAGTACAATGAATCTATGAAGGCCTATCATAATTCCCCCGCGTACCTTGCTTACATAAATGCAAAAAGTCGTGCAGAAGCTGCTTTAGAGGAAGAAAGTCGACAGAGACAGTCTCGCATGGAGAAAGGAGAACCTTACATGAGCATTCAGCCTGCTGAAGATCCAGATGGTAAAAAAAAAAAAAAAAAGTGGGGCTTTGTTTATGCTTTCTCTGAGAATTAAAATATGAGAAATCTCTTAAGTTTTATTTCCTATTCTAAATGGAAAACAAAGCATAATTTAAGTGCCATTTCAATATTTTGAATAACTGAATAATTATTTTGATTAATATTTGTATGTGAATTTCCCAAAGATAAAGAAATACCCTTTTTAGTGTAGAAGATAGCAAAAACTACCTATCGTTTATCAAAATCTTTGTACTCAGAATGCATGGAAGGTTTTTTAGTCACAATCAGAATTTTACCTCAACTGCTTTTAAAAAGTTAAATGGGGCTTCCCTGGTGGCGCAGTGGTTGAGAATCTGCCTGCCAATGCAGGGGACACGGGTTTGAGCCCTGGTCTGGGAAGATCCCACATGCCGCGGGGCAACTGGGCCCGTGAGCCACAACTACTGAGCCTGCGCGTCTGGAGCCTGTGCTCCGCAACAAGAGAGGCCGCGACAGTGAGAGGCCCGCGCACCGCGATGAAGAGTGGCCCCCACTCGCCGCAACTAGAGAAAGCCCTCGCACAGAAACGAAGACCCAACACAGCCAAAAATAAATAAATAAAATAAATAAATTAAAAAAAAAAAAAAGTTAAATGCCTTCAAGTTATATTCTACTTTCTTATTGGTTCCCTAAATTGGCTGAGTTAAAGGCTCTTAAGGGAGAAAGTTAATGAGCGGGAAGAGGCATTATGAACTTTCTTTTCTAGTTAATTCAGAAATCCAGCTAGAATTTATAAATACAACTCATGATGACACTTAGGAGGGTGCACACCTACAAACTTTATACATGCGCATGCCCCCGCACACAGAGCAGAGCTTCCTAGTTGGCATTCCATGAAGAGTTTGCAGGTATGCTTTTGTACCTCTGGTTGGTTCTCTGTAGCCATGCAGGGTCTGAAGCTGCAAGGAGCTTCAGAGCTAGCCACCTCCAGCTGTGAGTATACTCATCCACATAGCAAGCATGCTATACAAATAATATTTTCTTCGTGTACTGCTATGATGTGGAAAAGGTTGGAAGCTCTAGCTACAAGCAACAAAAACATCTAGAAAATAATTTAAGATCCCATTTTAAAGAAGTAGTAGTAACAAAGAAAAAGCTTGTAAGACCTTAAAGAAGAGACCTTTAAGAAAGGAAGCAATAATACCACCTAAAGACATGAATAAACTGATATACTTAAAAGAAGAGAAAAACAAAAATGAGTTTTTAAAAGAAAGGACTGGGATATTGACAAATATTCTCATAAATACAAAATATAATAAATAGAATAGGGAATAGAAACAATATAGCATGTTAAGCAGAATCATCAGTGCTAAAGACACACTAGTGTAGGCAGACTTCAGTTGCTCGAATTGGATAATTAGTGCAAGAAAATATACAGAACTAAAAAAAATAGAAGATCCAGTCTACAAATAATTGGAAGGATGGGGGTCAGTAATAATCGGAAACAAAGGCTAGCAACATAGAAGACGTAAGTAGAAATCAGTTGAAGTTTTCACAGGTGAAAGGTAACAGCAGGAACACTGAGAAGGACTGAAAGAGCTTCACTTAGGAACAGTCTTCAAAGAGAGTCCTTTTCTCTGTTTCTCAGACTTCTGCCCATTATGTTTTTTAAGTTTAAAATAGGATATTAGAGCTGCTAGTAAGAAAGGATGGTAATAGTTAAGATACCAGGATAAGAATGACTTTAGACCTTGGACCTTATCCCTCAGAACTGAGTAGAAAGAGGAAGACTTGGGGGGTGGAAATGTACATAAAACCAAGAGAAAGGCAGCACATCCACGGGTACAACAGCTGCTCACTTTAACAAAGAAGACCTACAAGGCCTACAAAACATACGTAGTTATCCACACAAGACGGTGAAGTCTTTTTTAACTGACATTTTAGAAAGAGAATATTCATGAGATAAAGTAAATACCTGGTGAATTAGAAAATATAAACCTACACCCCCCCCCCAAAAAAAAAAATCAGACAACTAAAGTGCAAAGAAAGACAGGCCCAGATTTTTAAGACTTTTATTTCCCCTACCAGTCCAGTGGTCAACACTGGGGACATATACATGAAAGAAGAAAAAGAAAGGTAACCTAGATGGATAACCTAGTACAAATGTATATAATCTTAAGTGTGAATATGAAAAACTCTCTCTTAAGAAGTAAAAAGGTCACAGTTTTTTTTAATGGTATCTTTTATTCCAGTAATTTTAATTTCAGAAGTGTATATCCTAAAGAAATTACTTGAAACAAAAAGCAATTTGCACAACAGTTCGTAGCGGTGGTGTTTCTGGTAATAAGAGTTTTAGAAACTACTTAAGCACCAAAATTAAGGGATGTGCTAAACTGACATAGCAGCACAATTTGAGCCTTTGTAGCAGTTTCCTAAAGTGTGGTCCCCCACCTCTGACGGCACACTAAGATGGTTAGGTGGTTCAGAGAGGAACTTTTGTTTTAATGTGTATTGCTTAAGAGGAAGCTTTTTTTTTTAAGTTGATTTAAATAAAAATATTAAGTAAATAATAGCACAGGTTGATAGCAGATATGTCAAAAACTGGTAGTGATAGGGCAAAGGTAATAGCTATTAATAAGCTTGTAAACCAGATCCATACTATATGTATATGCACTTGAGTGGATGAAAACAGCATGTAATATACCTTGATACACTGGCAACAAATGTATATGTGTGTAAATTGATAAAAATTAAAAGTGCAATTTAGAATTAAATGTTTTTAAGGCTTTAGTGGTATTTTAATCTTATAAAATATATATGCCCATCTGGGAAACTGAATATTGCTAGAGATAATGTTTTCTCTGCAGTGGGCATTTTCCTTACTTTAAAGTGCTACAGTGACGAAGACACCACCCAGTTCCTATGTATGTATCATCAGTTGTAAAAGCCTTAAATTACTACCCCAAAAGTGAGACATTTGGCAAAATCTGTTTCGCTGTCAGTGCAGCCTTCATGTTGATTTCCAGGCCAAAGACACATGGTTGTATTTCATTTGTGTTTCAGCCAAATCTTCCCAGATGCACATCATAACTTAAAGATTTATTTTAGATTCTGTTAGACCTGTGAGGGCCATGGCTCCTTGGTAACTAAGTGTTAACGTTGTTGCACTCTCCTGAGGATGGTAGTTGGTGACCTAATTTCCAGATCCTTTTGTTTGTTCCAGATTATGATGATGGCTTTTCAATGAAGCATACAGCTACCGCCCGTTTCCAGAGAAACCACCGCCTCATCAGTGAAATCCTTAGTGAGAGTGTGGTGCCAGACGTTCGGTCTGTTGTCACAACAGCTAGAATGCAGGTCCTCAAACGACAGGTCCAGTCCTTAATGGTTCATCAGGTAGAGTCACAGAACATTTTGTTATGCCACAGGTGCCAGGTGACCTGATCCTATACCATGCATCAGTGTGCCTGTTAAATATTTATGTTCAGTCTGACCTGTTCCTGATTCAGGGAAGAGGCTAGAGGGAGTAGACCTTTCCCAGAGATTTAACAAGTTTGTCATTAAAACTGTAACGTAGAGCCTTTTGACGGAAAGCATATCCGTTAAGAATTTTGAGACATCCTGTCAGCTCTTACTGTTGTACTAAATATTTTTTTTCCAAAAAATTGCTGAGGCCTGAAACAGTATTCTCCAACATATACTTATTAATCAGTCATTCCCTCTATGCTGCATTTTATATTTTTAAAATCTTAGCTAGATACATTATGTAATAATTTAAATTAAAAATTCAAAACATTTATCACACTATGAGAATGTGTGGACCATTAAAAAAATTGAGACATATTTTCTGTGTTTGACATTTGCTTTAGAGAAAATAATTCAGTAGTAACAAAACCTGATCTTATGTTTTATAGCGAAAACTAGAAGCTGAACTTCTTCAAATAGAGGAGCGACACCAAGAAAAGAAGAGGAAATTCCTGGAAAGCACAGATTCATTTAACAATGAACTTAAAAGGGTATAAATTTAATGTGTTAACTATACTTTTATCACTGTGTCTGGTACTTTTTTTTTTTTCCTCTTTCTTTTTTCTAAAACAGTGTTTTTATGGAACATTGTTCACTTTGAAACAGGGTTAACTTTGCTATAACTGGCAAGGTCTTTGCTTTATGAAATAATTTCCATTTTCTGGCAGAGTTGCAATAGGTTTGAAATATCATATAGTACACACATATGTACTAGGCCTTAGACTCTAGAACCCTCTGAGGTTTTAATTTAAACTCTCATGCAGTTGTGAATTATTTTCATTTCATTGCAGTTTATTCATCAAATGTCTCCATTAGCTGTAGTTCACAGTTTGCACTTTGTATGAAAACAAGTAAATCTAGTGTTTGGCCGCCTGAGATATAAAATGGAAGCTTTGAGTATAATCCAGAACTTTCAGCATTGTCTCACCAGCTGTTCTGTAATACTTGATGTTATGTGGCGTGCTAGGGCAACTTTCCTGTAGACACAAGAGCTTCAGAGAGGACGTGGAACCATGTTTTTTTCTGCCATATATATGTATATAGTTCTTAGCCAAGAAAACCCACTTTTAAAACAATTTCTCTGGTTCAGAGATTGTAAGAAAAGAACATTACTAAGAGAGTTTTTTGGGTTCTGTTTTCTGACTGCTAGTTGTGTGGTTTGAAAGTAGAAGTGGATATGGAAAAAATTGCAGCTGAAATTGCACAGGCCGAGGAACAGGCTCGCAAAAGGCAGGAGGAAAGGGAGAAAGAGGCAGCAGAGCAAGCTGAGCGCAGCCAGAGCAGTATTGTTCCTGAGGAGGAGCCAGCAGCTAATAAGACCGAAGAAAAGAAAGAAGACGAGAGCATTCCGATGGAGACAGGTAACCTTTCAGTTGATACCGAAGTAAATGTCGAGGGTTTTTACAGCTGTCTTTAGTTCTGCTTTTCCTTTCTCAGTGCTTTTCAGAAGTCACTCTGTTGATCTTGCCTCTTGAATTATTCTCCATATGACCTACCCATTTCTTTCCAAATCTTAATCTCTTATAGTAGAGTCCACTTAAAATGTTGGTATTGGTACAAAACAGCAGTGGTGTGTTGTCTTTAGTCTTGCTGTTTGAGGTCTTGGTTATTTGCCCAGATTGAGTCATGTCATTTCCTGGGAATATAAAGTATAGTGGTTTAATGGTTAAGGATACTGGCCCGGGAGTCAGACAGATCTGGGTCTAATACTGCTTCACCACTTGCTAGCGCTGTGACTTTGGGTAAGTTATTTAGTTTCAGTTTCCTCATTTGCAAGTATTCTAGTACCTGCCTCTGAGAGTGAGTTCCCAAGGATAAATGTACATAAAATCATCATTACTGCACTTGACATGATATTGGCACTCAGTATTTTAACCTTTATTGCTAAAATTGTTTAAACAAGATGTGGTCATTGCTCTTAAGATCAGTGTCGTCTCTGGTGTCCTAGAACGGAGTTAGGCAAATAAAACCTGCAGGCCAAATCCTGCCTGCCACCTGCTTTTGTAAATAAAGTTTTGTTGGAACCGTTTATTTACGTATTGTCTGTGGCTGCTTTGGGGCTACAACAGTATAGTTGAGTAGTTGCAACTGAGACTACCTGGCCCACAAAACCTGAAATATTTACTATCTAGCCTTTATAGAAAGCATTTGTTGACCCCATCCTGGAACAATTCATACATCTGTTCTACTGATTTTCCTGATTAAAAGCATTCCTCAAGGCAAACAGTAACACAGCTTACATGAAGTACTGATTAAATCGATTATTGCTTGAAATTTTGAGATCACTCTACTTTCTGGCACTGTTTTGACCCTGCCCAGTGCACTGTGTAATAAACAGAACTGAGCTGAAAGTATGGAAAGCACAATCAAAGGCTCCCTGGACCATCATTACAAGAAGTGAGAGGGACCATAGTCATACTTGGTGCTCCACCGACAACTTCTGATTTGACATCTGGAAAACATTAAGTAGAATATAGTATCTTTACCAGGTATTTCTACAGAATGTAATTGAGCAGATTAACATTTCAGATAGTCAGATTTTAAGTTTTATTATCTGAACCTTTCTCTGTTTTGTGTGAACATGTTTTTTATCTTAACAGATTTGGAGCGTGAACACATTTTGTAGTTAAAACAAGAGCTTGAGGATTAGAGCATGGTTCTTTGGCTCATTTTGCAGCTAGAATACTCAACCTTGCCTCTGTTTTGTCATCTATGAATAGAGCATGCCTGGGTCTTTACTCAGATTTCATCCTTCTAGCTGAAGAAAAAAAACTGAAGAAAATTGTTCTGAAGACTATTAGAGCAATAACAGAAAACAGCCCAGCGTGACTTGTAACAAAGTACTTTAAATATCAGCCTTATACCATTTCCATACCTGCTTTCTCACTCATTAAATCCAAGCACTTCACAACAGCGCTGTCCAATAGAAATGAAATATAAGTCACTGTGTAATTATAAATTTTCTACTACCGACATTTTTTAAATGAAATTTTTTAAGTGAAATTAATTTTAATAAGTCTTCAAAATCCGATGTGTATTTTTAGACTTAGAGCACATCGAAATTTGGAAGCTAAATTTTCAGCAGAAATACTTGATCTGTATTTAGATTTCAAAATTTACAGTTAAAAAGTAGATTGTTTCCAAATCCCAAATTGTTTTAAACATGCTAAAAGTTCCTCGGTCACACTCGCTTACATCAAGTGCTTCGTAGCCATACGTGGTGAGTGGCTGCCTTATCATCGGGTGCTGCAGCTCTGGACTGTCAGCATAAGTTGAAGAGGGAATGTTTGTCTTGGAACTAACAGTGACAAATGTGTGATTACAGAGGAGACACGCCTTGAAGAAACGACGGAAAGCCAGCAGAATGGTGAAGAAGGCACGTCTACTCCTGAGGACAAGGAGAGTGGGCAGGAGGGGGTGGACAGTCTGGCAGAGGAAGGGACCAGTGATAGTAACACTGGCTCAGAGAGCAACAGTGCAACCGTGGAGGAAGCACCAACGGACCCCGTACCAGAAGACGGGAAAAAAGAATAAATGTTGCCTTGTTTTATGTGTTCTAAATACTTTTTTAAATGAAAAAATGTTTTTTGAGTTTTAATGGTGTTATGTAGTTTGTGTATTAATTTTTTTTCTTGTCCATATCACACCACCAAAGGCTTTTGGACCATTTAGCATCATGAGCTGAATGGCACAGTCACCTTTCTTAAGCGGGAAGAAGATGGTTCTTTTGTTTGGATCTTGTTTCTAGCCCTCAACTGTTGAAAGCCTCAGAATTTAAATTAATTGAGAAAATGCCCACCTCTTTTAGAGAATTATCCTTTGATGCTGCAGAATCTACTCTTACAAATGCCTTCCTACAGCTCACTTGGGTGCTTACCAAAGCCATAGCTTTAAACCTTTCCAGTCCCCATCAACAGCTTCCTGAAGGGCCCCTTTCCTGTTTACTTCCACAGAGAGTAGCTTCTTGAAAACATAGTCGTCTGAGTATGTATTTGTTCACTTACCCTTTTCTTATTTTGAATCAATGTCAGATACCAAGAGTTGTGTTAAGGTGTTTAGTGTACCTACAGCCACACTTGGATTGTATTGATCCAGAAATAGTCTTCATAGTTAGTTACTGGCTTATGAAATAGTCATTAAAGTGAACATGACACATACACACTTATCTATACTGCCTTTTGTTATAATTAATATTGGATATGTTCTGGTGAGTTCATCCCTATTGTACAAGGGGGAAAAATTACTTTTTTACCAAATTTTCCAAAGAGAATAGATGACAAAGCTGAAGGAATTGAATATTCTTGCAATGGAGGATGTAACTTCAAAATGATTAGCCCATTCTAGAAGAAAAACAGCTGGGAATTAAGTTCATCCACTGGAAATTGTTTTACAATAATCAAAACATTTAAAACCTCGAGGCTCAGGATCCCATAGATCAGAGCCTACCTTTTTGATAAACTCTTAGTAAAGTCTTAGAGACCAGAAGCAAGATAGTTTGTGACACATATGCGTTCCAAAAACTAGAATAGATTTTTACTGAACAGTGGTATAACTGGTGGTATATGTTTCTTAAAGGTCCAAATGTAATAAAAAAAATGGAAAAAAGAGTCTCAGTGTTTTTAATGCACTAAATATTTTTATGCAACACAAGCTTGTAACTTCGTTATTATAATGTAGTGACAGTAGAGAGTGGCCTCTCACAGCTGTTATGAACTTGCCTCTTCAGATAAGGCCCTGTCTCACCCAACTATGTAAACTGCTGTAAGTAGTAAGTTCATGTGTACAAGACACTTGCGAAAATTAGTTTCCTCACATTGTAGTCATGTCACATACGGTCTTTGACTCCAAAAGTAAAGTAATAAGTTTCTACATACACATATGAGAAACTTTTTTTACATTGAAAAAAAGCATGGCCAAATGAATAAAGGTAAGCCCTGTGCTTACATGTAGATAACTTCTCTATATGGACAAAATTTATAGTGAATTCCCTGCTACTGAGCTCACGGCACACAGTGACGATGACTCCACTCCTTTCAGTCTCCTGAGAGTGAGAGGAGGAAAGGAAACAAAGTTGGGCGGAAACACCCCTTGGTACCTGTTTTTCTTAAAAACACATGGGATGTTTCTCCTGTTTCTTTCTGAATCAAAAACTGATTGATCAGTTCTGGGTGTAGGGCTCAGAACTTCAGCCATCGCAACCCCAGCAAACTGGATGTCCTTTTCAGTACATTGTCAAAACTGGGTAGAGAAGTTGTTAATATGGGTGGAAAACAGTACCAGATCAAGATGTCACATTATTACCCTGGTACTGAAGTATCTTAAGAGGATGGAAGTGGTTCTTTTGCTGAGCTGGAGATGGCACAGGGAAAACAAGTATATCTAGACCAAGCCTGCCCATATGATGCTATGGCAACAGATCGAAACTTAAGATGGGATTTGGCAGCTTTTAACTCAGGGAGGGAAAATTGAATTAAAATACCTTCTTGTCAGAGTGATAACATAGAAACCACCAATGTTTGAGTTGTTCCCTAGTTTCTTTGAGAATGTGGCATATAGTCAAGGTCTTTGTTTTCCATATCCCTATAGGAATTGGGCATGTCACTTAAACTCTCTGAGCCTGTTTCAACCGTAAAATAGATTGAACTACTTTCAGTCCCCTTACTCCTCCACATAGCCATGATTTTTAATGCATTTGTTTTGAGTATGAATGCGTAAAGTTTGAGGGCTTACATTTTTAATTTTTTTTTTAAACTTTGAGTTTATTTATTTTTTATTTATGGCTGTGTTGGGTCTTCGTTTCTGTGCGAGGGCTTTCTCCAGTTGTGGCAAGCGGGGGCCACTCTTCATCGCGGTGCGCGGGCCTCTCACTATCGCGGCCTCTCTTCTTGTGGAGCACAGGCTCCAGACGCGCAGGCTCAGTAATTGTGGCTCACGGGCCTAGTTGCTCCGCAGCATGTGGGATCTTCCCAGACCAAGGCTCGAACCTGTGTCCCCTGCATTGGCAGGCAGATTCTCAACCACTGCGCCACCAGGGAAGCCCCATGTTTATTAATTTTTAACAACAAATGGAAGAGAGGAGAATCCCCGACAGTCCCCCAGTTTTCTTACAGAATTTTCAAATGTCATATCTTTCCCCATTTGTCAACAAGCATGTCTTTTATGTGGCTCTCCTACAGTACATGAAAATTTTGTATTTGTAAAGCAGAGCTTTCAGGAAAAGTTACTAGGAGCAAGCTCATTTTAACATGAGAGTATGAACGTCCTATGGAAAAGATGTAACACTCGATTCACTACATTTGAAAGAGAATCCGGAGTTTAAATCCCTCCAAATTTTTAGTTTTGATGCTTCCCATTTAGAGACTAGTTTGGGGTTTTAAACAATTGGTGCTGACAGTGTGAAACTCCTATTGCCTGCAGTTAAATTGAAGCTGTGTTTTCTCGTGTGAACAGGCAATGAAGCTGGGATTATACTGCGTTAAATCCTCACTTCAGAAATCATTCCCCTCCACCCCCAAGCACTACCACACGCGGTCTCCCCGCCTGGTTTCAACAAGGGCAGGAGTTTATCTGGCTGTTTTTCACCGCTAGGCAAACCTTGCTGGAAGAGCAACAACTGCCTTCTTAATGATTTGCACATTAGAGGGCTTAGCGTCTTTACAAATGAAAAATCCACTGGGCAATAGCGAGCTGAAAGGAACGCGCAGCCTTTTTAGAAGAAATCGTACTGGATTATCATGTGGCTTGTGGTGATAATGTTTCTTTGATCAATATGGTAGGGGAAATTCTAGGTTTAGTCGAAAATGTCTACAAGTCTTAGTAGTCATAAAACTGTTTATAAACATCTTAGTAGTAGGTTGAACTATATGAAATTGCCTATGTAAGGTTTTTATCTACAAGATGACAATTTCACCTGGTTCAACCTAATAATTCTGCATTTTATTATAGTCCAAGTTATAAGCTCTTAATAGCAGTTTTCTGAGTGTGAAATGGTGGAACTTTGGACTTTCCAGATTGATCGATACACTTCTCTAAAAATTACTGATTATTGTTAAACAAAACCCTGATTAACATGCAAATCCTAAACTATCAAGTATTTAACAGCCTGTTTTTTAAAATATATCCCAGTAAACAGTTAAGATAGCTGGCTTATGTTCACATGTTTTCCCATTTAGCACCAAAAATATATAATTGTTTTGCATGTATTCAAGAGTGTTATATGGGGGGGGGGGAAGTTCCCAAATGATTTGATTGCTTTTTACATAGAACTGAGACAGTAACTGCAGATAATGACCCCCTATAATGAGCCATTTGAAAGGCAGGAAAGCCCACCTCAGAGTCCTTGACATTCAGAAGTGGCAAGGACCTTGGGTCAGCCACCTCATGTACCCATCAGCCCTTGGATAAGAGCATTTCCTTCCCCATGTCCCCTAGGGTTGTCACCTAAAATTAACACCTCTAGTCTTGGGGAGCCCATCCTCTCTTAAGACAGCTCACTCCTAGAATTAACAAAAAGTATTTCCTCTCATTCAGCTAAAATCTGTCTTTCCGTGATCTCACCCTCCTGGTTCTGCTTCTACACCTTGAAGTCAAATAGAATAAACATAATCCTCTTCCAAATAAAAGACCTCTGAATATTTCTTTTTTTTTCTCCCTAAATAACTGAATAAGCATATGGTCTTATGGATTTCTTAAGATAGTTAGTTGAGTCTAGATGACTTATGACATTTTTTTTTCCTGAGTCTTTTCAAATGATTAGCAACACTTCTGTGGACAATTGTGTTTGAGAGGTAGCACTGGTTTCAATGAATAATCTGAAGCAAGGAGAAAATAAATGTGCAAAAAAAACAAGAGAAAGAAAAAATGAAGTGGATGCATGTGATAACACTCTGTTTTAGGCATCTATTCATGTTGATAGGTTGATTTCTTTTTTGTTCTTATTTCCCTTTTTGGTTTTTTTGTTTGTTTTATTTATTTTTTATTGAAGTATAGTTGATTTATAATATCATGTTAGTTTCAGGTGGACAACTCAGGGATTCAGTTATACAAAAAGACCTCTGAGTATTTCAAGACAGGTGCCCCTTGAGATCCTGCCATAGAACACAATTTCTCTCTTCCAATGTCTCTCTTGATAGACTGGGGGTAAAGGACTACCCCTTTTCTACTCTTGAGAAACTTCTCAAGGTGCAATCATTTGCATACCACCGCCACAATTTTTACCATTTCTGAGTACCACCTGTACTATGATTACTTAACAGCTTTCTCTGAATCAACTTACTTATTCCACTTTAATAATTTATTTTAAAAGGAAACTTTATTTCAGCATAAATGCGAAACCATTGTCTTTTGTCATAAAAATATATTTAAACATAGATATTTTACCAGTTATGTTTATTCTGAAATACATAGTATTTTAAGGAACATTATTTAAAAGGTCTGCACACCATCTAAAATCACCTGAAGGATCCCACATAGTAGTCTGGATAAAGCTCTTTGGGGTAGACTGCACTAAAGGGAAGCTGTATTTCCCTCATATTCCCTAGAGTGTCAGGAACTTGGTCTTTTTAGAAACTATCCCTGGGTCAACAGCAGCTTATAACTCAAGAGCAAATTAGTGAAAGTCAATCCCATGATCACCTAATAATAATAAAAGCCAACATTTGTTGAGCACTTACTATATATGCCCATGTGGTTTTCATACTTTTGAGTCTTATTTTCTAATCCCTGAAGTCAATATGAGAGTCGATCACTTTACCAGTGAAATCCATATTTACAATCTTGGGCTCAATCAACTCCTACAAATATTTTTTTCTTGGAGAACAAAACTAGCCTCAGACTGTAGACCAAGGTAGTAAATGATATGGAAATTGAAGATTTGTCCTAAGGATTTCATCACTGTGGATCAATAATGCAAAAGACTCAAGACAAAAGAATATACTTCGAGATCAGTATTCTTATAATGGGAGATGTACATGTAAAAATTATTCCCACTTGAATCCTCACCCACTTTTCCTCCAGAACTCTCCATACCACCAAAATGAAAAAACACAGACACAGATTTAAAACAAATGAGTTATAAACTTTTCCATGATACGAGTTATTGTACTGTATACAGAACTGCCCTCACGTCTGATAGGGTGTGTTATGTTTGCATTTTACCCCTGTTGTGGTTTCCTGTCAATCTGTGAGCCTTGGGGAACCTTCTAGAAGACCTCCCTGGTTGACTCTCAGAATTTCAGCAAGTACCAACCTCAGATGGCTGTTATGCAGAGTTCCTGACTCTCTGAGCTTTGCTTGCCTCTTCCAGTGTGGGTGCTTTGGATGGGTCTTCCTCCTCCTCAAAAAACACTCCACATTTCCTGGGATATTAGCTTTAAAATCAAATGTCAGTCGCAGTCTAGGTGGACATTTCTGAAATTAATGGGGATTAGAATATCCCCAGGGAGGCTGCTGGGTCCCACCCACGCCTACTGAATTAAAGTCTACCAGGGCGGAGCCTAGGAATCTAGCACATCAAAGTTTTGAGAACCAGCAATTTGGTTTAATCCCCTCATTTTCCAAAAGGGGAAACTGAGGCCCAAGGGAAGTGAATGACTCACCTAAGATCCAACTGTCTCAGAGGCAGGACGAGAATTGTTCTTCGCAGCTTCTTCTGGGAGAGCAGAGCCTCAAGAGAGTCAAAAACCCATTCCAGCCCAGTTGGACTGGATATCGCCAAGAGTTTGACATCTTCACCGTGTGGTACTTTTTCATGTTTCCCATTATGCCAGTTTACTTAGACCTCAAGTGGCTGCACCATTAGTTGTCTTATCATTGCCAGTGTCATCAGAAATCCAAAACCAGTTGTAACCAGTACCCAGGAACCTAGAGTTTGATATGCTCTTCAAAAGCAAAACTTGTAAAATCCAACCTAGCCAAACTCCTAAAATCCATCCTATAAAGGATGAACTTAGCCATGGCAGAGAGGCAGTGGGGAGGGGTGGCTTAGAACACAAGCCGTCGTGCAGTTCTAGGTTCAAGTATTTTGCCCGATGCCAGGTACATAGTAAACACTCAATAAAAGTTAGCTGGTGTTGTGTTGATGATGATGATGATGACAATGATGATGATGATAATTCAAGATAGAGTACCTGGGGCTTCCCTGGTGGCGCGGTGGTTAAGAACCCGCCTGCCAATGCAGGGAACACGGGTTCCATCCCTGGTCCGGGAAGATCCCACATGCCGCAGAGCAACTAAGCCCATGCGCCACAACTACTGAGCCTGCGCTCTAGAGCTCATGAGCCACAACTACTGAGCCTGCGTGCCACAACTACTGAAGCCCGCGCGCCTAGAGCCCGTGCTCCACAACAAGAGAAGCCACCGCAATGAGAAGCCGGCGCACCGCGACAAAGAGTGGCCCCCGCTCACTGCAACTAGAGAAAGCCCGTGCACAGCAATGAAGATCCAATGCAGCCAAAAATAAATAAATAAATAAACTGATTTAAAAAAAAAGAGTACCTGAGCAAACTTGGAAACACCCAAATCCATTTGATGAGTGTGTCTAAATACAAAGAAAGTCATAACTTAATTGACTACAGTATGATTCTAGCTGAGCAATATTGGGTTAACAGACTAGGCAGTCAGCTTGGAGTTATGAAAAAAGGAGCCACTCAAATTGCTGAACACCTGCCAGGCGCCAAGCTCAGAGCCGGGTGCTTCAGACACATCATCTCGTTTATCCCTGACAGCAGTCTAATGAGGGATACTAGGATATACTACTTTATCATCCTAATTTTAAAGATGGAGAAACTGAGGTTCAGAGAAGTTAAATAACTTGTCCAAGATCACACAATTAATTTATGGTGGAGACAGGGTTCCCACCCAGATCTGTCTGACTCCACTACTATGGGTAATAGATAAAATTCCACCCGTGAAATACAAACTCAAATAACTGCCAACTGGCCTCCTCCCTTCTGCAACTCTTTAAAAGCACCTAACCCCTCCAGTTCTTAAAATAATGTTTTAAGAAGGAGAAAGGATTAGAAGCAAATAACTTCTCTTTATACAACAGTATAGACCAGTATCCTAGAGTCATTTCCCAGATATTTGTGTAGAGGGAAACATCCACACGAATGACATTCCAAGTCGTAAACAGCAGCTCTGTGTGTTTAAATCATTTTGTTGGTATTTTCAGCCAGGCCCTCCTTACAAAACAGTTCTTACAGCATAACTAATGAAACGTAATCATCACCCAAAGTATGTAGCTTAACAGCAAAGGGGGAGCCCGTAAGAGAACTGGTTAAGTATCCCACCATGGTGGTATCTATCCTAAATGCTCTGCGACCCAGTTGTATCCAACACATCAGCAATAGGCGTTATGCACAGAAGTAGGCGGCTGATGAGAATGAGGCACTGGGAAATCTGTGCTTATCCGAAGAGCTGATGTGAGTTGGCTGTAGCCGGGCCGATTCCCAAAGTAGGATCTGTACAGGTCTCTCCTCGCACTAGAATTGTTGTAGCAAGGTTTTTTTTTTTTACTATGGCCACTCACTTTGAAAGTAAACTTTATGATTTCCCAGTTAATCTCCCAAGGTAGGTCTATAAACCAGGGGAGGGTGAATAGTTGATCACGCTTGAAAGGAAGCCAGTTTGTCCTGCTGTGGTGAAGGTGTTCTAAGCCAGTGCCACCGGGGTGTCCTGCCACCAGGGCCATTAGTGCTGGAACACACTGGGTAGCTTGATAGCCTGAAACTGAACCACAATTTATGTATCCATGATTTGCTTTCTCAGGAGCAAGAAATGGAGAGGGCTCTGAGCAGCAGGTTTGCGGACAAGGTAACTCCCTCTTCTCCAACAAGGGTCGGTTCCCTGACACAGGCGTGCCCTGCCGGGAGGGGAGGGAGTAGGCTGTTTTCTGACGCACTCTGGCCAGAGGCAGAACCCTCTGTCTGATGGTGTCTGTGTGGTATTACCTCCCACCTGGGAGAGCAGACAGATGCTCCATCCACCGACGCACCTGTCTCCTGTGCTGTGCCTCCAGCGCCCTCTACAGGACGTTGTTAAGGACTGGACGCGGGGAACTAGGACAAAACCCGCCCCCGTTTACTTGGGTCTGAGTGGGGGCTTTCAGGGCTAAACTGGGAAAGTCCTGGGCAAGCTGAGACAAGACGGCCACCCCATTTAATAAAGGGGGACCTAAATCTGGGTGTAGAGGTGGGATGGGGACCCTGCACTATGAAATCGTCATCATCACTTTACGGTTGAAATTGGGGGATGGGGAGGGGACAGCGCAGACCAGGATTCTAAGAGGTGCAGGGGCTAGCTAGGAGGGAGAAGTAAGCTGTTGAATAATGAGGCATTTTGCCCTGAGTCAAAGCCTTCAGCCCTAAAGCAGAGCCATGTGTCAGATTCCACAGCCCAGGCTGGGGAAAGAACTGGGAGGGCGGGGGAGGGGGGGGGCGGGGGGGGCGGGGCGGGGCGGGGATTGGACACAACATGTTTCCTTGTGAGCTGTGAACCATTCCTTTGCCTTTCATTCACTCAGCAAACAACTGCTGAGATCTATTATATTCCAAGAACCCTCTTAGGAACTAATAATAAAGATCCATGGGCTTCCCTGGCAGTCCAGTGGTTAAGACTCCCGCTTCCAAGGCAGTGGGTGCAGGTTCAATCTCTGGTGGGGCAGCTAAGATCCCACATGCCTCAAGGCCAAAAAACCAAAACATAAAACACAAGCAGTATTGTAACAAATTCAATAAAGACTTTAAAAATGGTCCACATCAAAAAAAAAGAAAATCTTAAAAAAAAGAAAAAAGAAGATCCAACATAACATGCTCCCTTGCCTTTTGTCTGGTAGAGGAGATGTCTATACAAATGGTCAGAGCCCAGTGGGTGAGCACCTGCATGAATGAAAAACTTTGCAAAAATGTGCCCTGGAAATGCTTTTTCCCTGCAGAACAGTGGATGGGGAGCTCCTTTTTGTGGGCACCTGAGCATGGCAGGAACCGACTGGCAGAAGTCAGGCCCAGGAAAGGGGGGTGGCACAAAAGGGATCATTAGAGTCATTTGAACTCTGCTCTGAAGCTAGCCCACTTTCTCTGCCTGGCCCCCAAGGACTGACAGAGCCCAGAAAATTTCCAGCCAGAGGAGGCTGATTAAATAAATTATGATACTTAAGCTATTTTGTGAGTTAATGTTGGTAAGAAAGGATAAGTAGCAAGATGGAGCAATACATACACCCTCAGATTAGGTTCTTTCAAAAAGTAAATGTATATTGCTGGACTTCCCTGGTGGCGCAGTGGTTAAGAATCTGCCTGCCAGTGCAGGGGACATGGGTTGGAGCCCTGGTCCGGAATGATCCCACATGCTGAGGACCACCTAAGCCCGTGTGCCACAACTACTGATCCTGTGCTCTAGAGCCTGCGAGCCACAACTACTGAGCCCACGTGCCACAACTACTGAAGCCTGTACACCTAGAGCCCGTGCTCCGCAACAAGAGAAGCCACCGCAATGAGAAGGCTGCGCACCGCAACGAAGAGTAGCCCACGCTCACCACAACTAGAGAAAGCCGCGTGCAGCAACGAAGACCCAACACAGCCAAAAATAAATAAATGTTTTTAAAAAGTAAATGTATATCGGGATCATACTCATGTATAATTAAATATGCATCCAGACAAAAACTGGAAGGGAAAACACAGAAACTGGATCCAGTGGGTTTGTGGTAAGATTAGGGGTGATCTTTTATTCCTCTCTTTGCAAAACTGGGTTTCGTATAGTTAAAACATTTTCATAATAAACAAGGAAAATATCTTTAGTGTTATAAAGTTCACATGGACTACATTCTAATGAAAAAAATATGGTTAAAAAACCCCAAAACAGTGCTGCTATAAATTAGACCTGTTACAAAAGGAAAAAAAGAACAGTCCTGGATTAACACATCTGAAGTTACCCAGAAAGAGAAGAAATAAAAGTTTGTACAGGGGAATTAATTCTCCTTTCAACTCATGGGGCTTAATTATTTTGTCCATCTTCCCACCCGACTAGTGCCAGAGGTGGCATCAGAATACCCAGGCCAGAAGCGAATCCAGCAGCCAAAGATGCCAGATTAGCTGAGCAGCCTCCAGGCAAGCTGGGAGATGTAATAAGAGCTGGTGTGCTTCCAAGAGATGATCTGTGAAGGATAACAATTCCAGGCTGCCATCGAAATGAAGAGATGGAGACAGATTCAGCTGCCAGGCTGGGCTGAGCGGCGGCTTGCTATAGCCTCGGGGGGGTGTGCAGATGACTAAGGAGGGACAGAGGCCACCAGGACAGGTTCCCAGCTGTGAGGGCCCAGCTCTCCAGTCCCAAGGAGAAGCATCCACCCAGCGTCCGGTCCATCCCTCACAGCCCTCCACACAGCACCACAGACTCCAGCCACCCCTCCGTGGTACTTCAGAAAAGGCCTTAGATCGTTTAAGTTTTAAACAGGATGCTGCCTGTTCATCCAGTTTCAAGACTCCAGGGATGCCAACGAAGCCCCATCACATTAAATCTCCACCCAGCGCCTATCCCAGGACCCAAGGCCTCCCCCTGGATTGAGGAGAAGGAAGTATAGATATTAGCTTGTAAGAAATTTGAATAGTGGTTGAATCAACCCTGTCCCTGAGCTTTATCCATTTGGAAATATGGTTCCGGGGTCAAAGGGGGCCACCATGGAAGTTGCCCAGCACCTTGGCTCCTTGCATTCACCCCGCTGTCTGTGCCCCAGAAAGCCAGAAAAAGCTGGAATACACCTGGGTAGAACCTCCTTGGCCTCACCTGGAAACTGCCTCCCCCACCACCCCCCCACACAAGCCCGGACCCTGTTGGCGAGGATTTCTGCCCCCTTCCTCCTGCCCAGATCAGCAAACAGCTCTATCATTCTCAATCAACCTGCCTGGGTACACTTGACCCAAGCCCTGATGAGATTCCAGCCCTCCTAGATCCTGGGACAGAGGGGGGGGCAGGATTTGCTATGAATGTTTTTTCCTGGCTCTCTCCCCAACCTCCTACTCAGAACCAGATGAACAAACTGCCTCTTCTAAAGAAAAGAAGACGGTAGACAGAGGCGGAGGAGCCAGTGACGGATCTTCTCCATGGGTTCATTCAATGTTTACTGATAGTTTAATAGAGTCTTGTGATGGGACACACTCAGAGATGAGGATGGGCCTGGGCCCTCGGAGAAAGAGGAGAGAAATGTACTGACTGCCTCTGGCAGGAGCCAAATGCATGGTCCCTGGAGCTCGTGGTCCCATGAGCCAGAGGAGGGAAACAAACATTCCTGTTTGTTTCCAGGGAAGGCTTCAGAAGTGTGGTGTCTGAGCTGGCTCTGAAAGGGCAGTGGGAGATGGAGAGAGGGCACTGTGGGAGGAAAGGAAGGCCCTGGTGGAAAATGCAGAGCAGAGATGGAAAAGAGCAGCAATTGAAAGCGAGTCCCCCTAAAACTGAGTTCCTCTGCCGAGCTTATGATTAACCTCTCCATCCAAAACTTTACTCCCTTTCTTGTCCTGCACCTGTTTCCCCTCCAGATTGAGGAGTATCAAAGAAAAGGGGGGGATTATAATGGAGCAGGACTCTATGGGGTCTTCCCGGGACAGACCTCCCCACCCCTACCCCCACCCCACACCCTGTTCTCCATCTGCCTCTTGTTTGTAGAAAAACTTCAGCCTCCTAGACCTTCCCCAAGTTCCAAAGAACAAATTTAATCAGAGAAGTGAGAAAATGCAGAAACCAAAGAAAACAGTCAAGCAGGACAAAATAATAATAGTTTAGCCATTAAACAAAGTCAAGGACATCTAGTTCCTCCTCAAGGGCTATTGATAATATTCTGAGCCATATCCTTGAGCTGTTTTGCAGATACTGGAACCCCCACCAGGTGGAAGAAGTTAACTGCATGCTGACCACAAGCACATAACCCCAGACCAGTTGGAACCAGAAGGTCGATGATGTTGACTCCTGATTACCTCACCACCAACCAATCAGAAGAATGTCCACGAGCTGATCATGTACCACGCAACCCTCTCCCTCACCCTACCTTTAAAAACCTTTCCCTGAAAGCCATTGAGGAGTTTGGGTCTTTTGAGCATTAGCCACCTGTACTCCTTGCTTGGCACCCTGCAATAAACATCGCACTTTCCTTCACCACAACTCGGTATCAATAGATTGGCTTTACTGCTCACAGCAGACCCAAGTTTGGTTTGGTAACACAATAAGCCAGTTGCTTAAGTGGAGGGGGGATGCTCTTAGGAGGGTTCTGATTCCCAGCGCAGACTGAATCTCAGCCTCCACTCAGTCCTCCTAGCTGGGAGGCATAGGAATGAGCTGTCATGGAAGACTATTAAAGCAACAGGAGAGGTTGAGACATGCCTACTGGACTCTGGGAAGACACCCCTCTCTCGGTAGCAGAGACCGCAATCGAAAGCTCTCAGATGCCCTGGGCTTTGGGGTAGGGGATCCCCAGCACCCAGGAGAGTCCCACGGCTGGGAGAGGTCAGCTGATGGTGGTTACTCAGCACTGGGGAAACCAGCGCCTCCATCTTCCTTGGCCGAAGGGCTCCAGCCAGAGGACTGTCGGCTCAGATGCCTATTCACACAGACCTTTCCCCACCGGATATGGATCAGCTTCCACGAAGAAATTCAGAAACACCAAGCACCTCTCCAGAATGGCTCTGAAGAACTCCTCGTCCTGGAATAGCCAGTCCCCAGCGCTCGCCTCCCACCCCAGGAGTGCATCCCATCTGCAAATGAGAGCGAAATCAGGGCAGCTCAGAATCCTGCCTCCCACTTGGGGGAGCTCTGAGAACCAAATGAGGCAATCCATGGATGCAGACAAGCTATAGGAAGTACAAGGCTCTGTTCAAAACCCAGGGGGGTTTTGGTTGTTGTCTGCAAGGTGAGAGGTGCTGTACGAAAATTCTCCCCCTGCTGTTTTCACTTCCTCTTCTCTCGCTTTACCCTGGGAAGGGGAAAATCCTGCAAAGATTAGCAGCTGATGTGTAAAAGTACCAAAACAACATTCTTCTAGTGGCATTTTAATAGCATCTTCTGGTAGCAGCCACGTGACTGGGTTCTGACGTTTCAGACTCAAGTCCTGAAGAATGGCTAGATCAGAACAAACCAAGGGGGTAGAAAGGCCCACGGGTCCAATGTGCCACCATATTGCCCTGTCAGAGGGTCTCCAGCCTGGGCTTGGATGCCTCCAAATGAAGAGCAGGTGCTGTCACCGTAGTAAGGCAGCCCTGCTGACACTGGCTCTGTGTTATGCTAAACGACGTGGGCCCACCATCCACTGGTCCTCGGTGGGGCCTGGTGGGATTTCTGTGGTACGGAGAGCCCAGGGATGTCCTAACCCTGCCCAGCCTCCTCCCCCTCTTACAACAAGTTCCCATGGGAGCCAGACCAATGAACGGCAGTTCAATGGGGGTCACAGTCCCCAAGCCATACCAGCACCAATAATGTCACCAAGCTCTGGGAACAGTTCTTACATTTACTGGGATGAATAATAACACACATCATAACCTATATGGGAAAACAATCTGAAAAAGAATAGATATATGTATATGTATAACTGAATCACTTTGCTGTACACCTGAAACTAACACGACACTGTAAATCAACTATACTCCAATATAAAGTAAAAATTTCAATAAATAAATAATAATAATAACACATCTGTACTGTACATTTGTTATGGAGCCAGGCCCTGGGATGAGCCAAGTTGGGAGTGAACGATGAAGGACAAGAGAAAAGGAAAGACACTTTCAGTGGGTTTGTGTAGTGGGGAAACTGGGAGTGAGGAGGTGTGGCTGGAGCACGGCCCCAGCATGACTTTGAGATGCCAGACCTTGACACATGCAGCCTGAATGCTCCCCCTGGCCCCACCCCAGCCTCACAAATGCCTACCCTGCCATCAAGATGAAGCCCACACATGCCGTCCTCTGAGAAGCTTTTCCCAGCACCTCTACTTCCAGATGGAGTGAGATGCTCCCCATCTGTGTCTCCTACCAAGAATGTGGTCCCAACCTGAGTCACCATGGTATTCGCAGAACCCCACTTGTGGGGGGTATTAAAGAATATTGATTAACATTCATCTTTGTACCCCAGTGACTATTACACACACTATACTGCCGAAGAGGGGCAGGTAAATGTTCCATGGAATGAATGAGTGAATGAATGAATACCAAGGGGTTATAGAGCTAGCATACGGCCAGACCTCGGGACAAGCACCCAACCTTACACCACTTTTGCTCCCCACAGGGCTTCAAGGCAAAGCAACCACCTCATTGGAAGGACTAGCTCAACTCAACATTTGAGAATCACTCATTTCACAAATATTTACTGAGCTCAGATGATGTGCCAGGCTCAATTCCGGGTGCTGGGGACACATCAGTGAACAAGACACAAAACCCTCTGCCCTCAAGAAATTTTCATTCAACAGGGAATGAGACACACTGTCCTTTGTGTCATAGACGCACTTATCCCTTCCCCTCACACCTCCTCCTTGCCCACCCAGGTCCCCCAACTTTAGCACTTTAAGGGACAAGTGATGCCCTACTTCCTTCCGAGAGAACCTGTGTTTTTTGGACGGCAACTCATGAAGCGTAACGAGAAGAGTGACATGGTGCCATCAGTGACAGATGCAGGAGAGGTGGCACTTTTGCTTCCTGGTCCCCAAATCTCACTCTGCAACCACTGGCAGTGACTTCCGCCCTGGGGTGGAACTGGCCCTCTTAATTAAAGTGAATTAAATAGAGTCAGCTTTTCATAATTGGATGACGCAGAAATGCTCTGATGGCCACTCTCGCCCTGGGCATCTTGCCAGCATCGGGCCTTTGGTGCATCACTGTCCTGGGCTTCCTCCTCAGGTGCATCACTTGCTTCCCTGGCTACCTGGTTTCCGGCAGAGAGTCTGTTAGACCCTGGCTCGTGCTGTTTTGCAGGCATTTGGAGAGGGGTTGCCAGCCTCTGGGATGACTGTCTGCTGAAATGTGGGCGTTGTTCCTAGGCAGCATTTCCCACTTTCCTGGGTGGCACGTCTCTCTCGCTAGCACTGGAGGTGGGTGCTGAAAGACACACAAAACTCACTTGCACAGAATGAGGGGGCATGTGACCACCTTGGAGACCTGGCGTGTGTGGTTTTCCTAAAGAGCTAGGCACGCAGTGCCATCTCAACAAAGACTCATCCTTGAAAAAAAAAAATAAGATATAAAATGCACGAGAAGAACCATCTATTTCAAGTCATCACATGGTGAATTGTTGCAAAGTGATCAGTCCTTTTTTATAGCAGATTATCTCAACTGGGTTTTCATGATGTGGATTTGGGAAAGGTTTGAAGTGAATTGCATCCTTCCTAGATTCACTTTTCCTACATCCTCGTTAATGTGGAGGGGCTGCCAGCTCCTAAAAGTAGCAATCATTTACATAACCCTTTTCACACCCACGGCACGGGGGAGGGGTGTTGGTATAATCCGTCACCAGAAGAAAGCCTTACAATTTCAACGATCAAAGGAATTCAAAGGATGGCAAACAAAAAACAACATACGCTCTGCACTGCACAGTTAATAAGTATTATCCTCTTTATTCTTTTTCTGTTTCTGCCAGTAAAACTGAGCTCAGTGGGCCTGCTTTCTTCCTTGTAATGCCAACTGATAAAGTCACCCCCAAAATACAGGCCAGCATCACAAACACAACATCTTAGAAGGAACTGCAGACGATGGCCTCTCTGCCCTGAAGCTGGGAAGGGAGAGGTGCCACTCTATATCCAAACAATACTTCAAAGACTCAGATTTGATAAGGTGTCAGGTTGAAGATTTTCGCAAGAATATAAATCTTGTTCCCTGGGGTGATGTTCGGACTCGTGTGATTCTTCATCACTCTTTCAGGCTGGACTTGGTTAGAATAAACATGTCCCTGGACACGTCCCATCAACAAAAGGGTCTGGTGAGATGCCTAAGGTTTTAGAAATGGTTGCCACATCCTACAAAAAGAGCTCCCAAAGATACCTGTAAGTCTGACTGGTTTTCTCACTTGAGGATGGGTTGTCTTAGCAATCACATTGGAGCCGACATCTCTGCCTCCCTCAGCTGTTCTGGGGGCTTTCTCTATCAAATCACAAGAAGGTCATTGGAACTTTCCTCTTCGCCCACTTGCACAAAAGAGCAAATGAAACCTAAGCGTGTTTTCCCCCACTGAAGTGCCCTTTGGGTTATTTGAAATCCACAAGGGTGGCATCCTCTCCCTGCCTCTTCCCCCTGCCTCCTCTGTCCCCTAGAAGCCCTCCTGGTCCAACTTGAACTTCCCTTCTGGATTCTTCAGAGTCTTCAGTGTGAAACAAGACAAATAAATCTCTATCACTAACTAAGTCCCTGACTCATGGCTTTGTTTTAAAAAACAAAGAGAAAAAGAGCAGCATATCAGCAGAAAAAGATTTCTCCTCATCGGGAATGCACAGTGGAGAAGGAAAGAGGGGAGTGAGGGATGGGGAAAGTAATCATCACTAGTCACTGAGTCACTTATAAAAAAGCAGCATCTCGATTAAAACGATTAAGTGTTCATCAAGTTCAGTCTCACACTGTAGAGTCAAATATTGAATTTCAGTTGCCCTGTAAGTTCTAACTGAGATTCTAATTAGTCAGATATAAATTGTACAGATGGTTCATTCTTGGGACCCTTCAGGGCTTCTCAGAAGCAGTAGAGCCCTCCCACCCACAGTGTATCCCCACCAAAAAAAAAAAAGTATATGTTCTTACAAGTGTAATCTACCTGATTCCGAGAACTCTTTTGACTCAATTTGCTGAAGTGTATGTAACCAACGACTATGCCCTTGGAGCTCATACCATTCCCTCCCATAAGGCTACTTCTTCTCTATCCCAATCTTGGCCAATCAAAATCCCACCACCCATTGGTTGACTACGTTGAATATATCCTTCGAATGGGCCATGACGCAGCCATTAAAAGTGATGTTGTGGAAGAATATTTAACGACAAGGAGGAAAGTTCATGAGATATTTGTCAAGTGAAAATTGCAGGTTACAAAAAAAAACAGGTGCCATAAAGTAGAAGCCCATTTTGAAAAGTATATATTTATTATTTTTTTAATTGCACAGATATGGTCATCTCTTAGTGGTTTTATTTTCCTTCTTGTGCTTTTGTGCTTTTTTTTTTTTTTTTGGCAGCACCAAGCAGCATGTGGGATCCTAATTCCCCGACCAGGGATTGAACCTGTGCTCCCTGAAGTGGAAGCACGGACTCTTAACCACTGGATGGCCAGGGAAGTCCCCCTCCTTGTGCTTTTCAACACTTCACTACATTTTATGAGGGTTTTTTTTTTTTTCTTTTTGGCCACACAGCATGTGGGATCTTAGTTCCCTGACCTGGGATCAAACCCGCACCTCCTTAAGTGGAAGTGCAGAGTCTTAACCACTGGACCACCAGCGAACTCCAAAAACATTCTACTTGTTATAGGCTAATTGTGTTCCATCTATCCCTATTAATATGTTGAAGTCCTAATCTCCAGACCTCAGAATGTATTTGGAGATAGGGCCTTTAAAGAGATAATTAAGGTCAGGGACTTCCCTGGTGGTCCAGTGGTTAAGAATCCGCCTTCCAATGCAGGGGACATGGGGTTCTATCCCTGGTCAGGGAACTAAGATCCCATATGCCATGGGGCAACTAAGCCCACATGCCGCAAGTACTGAGCCCGCACGCCACAACAAAGAGCCTGTGTGCCACAACAAAGACCTGACGCAGCCAAATAAAAAAATTTTTTTTTAATTTTTATAGAGATAATTAAGGTAAAATTAGGTCACATGAAGAGGCCTTATTCCAATATGACTAATATCTCTATAAGAAGATGGTGTTAGAAATGAGAAATCGACAGTAACACAATAATAGTGGAGGACTTTAATACCCCACTTACACCAATGACAGATCATCCAGACAGAAAATAAGTAAGGAAACACAAGTTTTAAATGACACAATAGACCAGGTAGATTTAATTGATATTTTTAGGACATTCCACCAGAAAATGGAAGAATACACTTTCTTCTCAAGTGCACACAGAACGTTCTCCAGAACAGGTCACACTTTGGGTCACAAATCAAACCTTGGAAAATTTAAGAAAATTGAAATCATATCAATCATCTTTTCCGACCACAACGCTATGAGATTAGAAATCAATTACAGGAAAAAAAAACAGTAAAAAAAACACAAATACATGGAGGCCAAACAGTGAGCTGCTAAATAACCAAGAAATCACTGAAGAAATCAAAGAGAAAATCAAAAAATACCTAGAAACAAATGACAATGAAAACACAATGATCCAAAACCTATGGGATGCAGCAAAAGCAGTTCTAAGAGGGAAGGTCATAGCAATTCAAGCTCACCTCAAGAAACAAGAAAAATCTCAAATAAACAATCTAACCCTACACCTAAAGCAACTAGAGAAAGAAGAACAAAGAAAACCCAAAATTAGTAGAAGGAAAGAAATCATAAAGGTCAGAGCAGAAATAAATGAAATAGAAACAAAGAAAACAATAGCAAAGATCAATAAAACTAAAAGTGGTTCTTTGAGAAGATAAGCAAAATTGATAAACCATTAGCCAGACTCATCAAGTAAAAAAGGGAGAAGACTCAAATCAATGGAATTAGAAATGAAAAAGGAGAAGTAACAACTGACACTGCAGAAATACAAAGGATCATGAGACATTACTACAAGCAACTATATGCCAATAAAATGGACAACCTGGAAGAAATGGACAAATTCTTAGAAAAGCACAACCTTCTGACACTGAACCAGGAAGAATTAGAGAATATAAACAGACCAAACACAGGTAATGAAATTGAAACTGTAATTAAAAATCTTCCAAAAAACAGAAGTCCAGGACCAGATGGCCTCATAGTAGAATTCTATCAAACATTTAGAGAAGAGTTAACACTTATCTTTCTCAAACTCTTCCAAAAAATTGCAGAGGGAGGAACACTCCCAAGTCGTTCTACCAAAGTCGTTCTCCCAAAGCCACAATCACCCTGATACCAAAACCAGACAAAGATATCACAAAGAAAGAAAACTACAGGCCAATATCACTGATGAATATAGATGCAAAAATTCTCAACAAAATACTAGCAAACAGAATCTAACAACACATTAAAAGGATCATACACCATGATCAAATGGGATTTATCCCAGGGATGCAAGGATTCTTCAATATACGCAAAACAATCAATGTGATACACCATATTAACAAATTAAAGAATAAAAACCATATGATCATCTCAGTAGATGCAGAAAAAGCTTTTGACAAAATTCAACACACATTTATGATAAAAACTCTCCAGAAAGTGGGCATAGAGAGAACCTACCTCAACATAATAAAGGCCATATATGACAAACCCACAGCAAACATCATTCTCGATGGTGAAAAACTGAAAGCATTTCCTCTAAGATCAGGAACAAGACAAGGATGTCCACTATCGCCACTATTATTCAACATACTATTGGAAGTCCTAGCCACAGCAATCAGAGAAGAAAAAGAAATAAAAGGAACACAAATTGGAAAAGAAG
This sequence comes from Eubalaena glacialis, assembly GCF_028564815.1. NCBI lineage: Eukaryota > Metazoa > Chordata > Mammalia > Artiodactyla > Balaenidae > Eubalaena > Eubalaena glacialis. The sequence goes on from NC_083734.1 coordinate 44,256,809, forward strand.
AAGTAAAACTGTCACTGTTTGCAGATGACATGATACTATACACAGAAAATCCTAAAGATGCCACCAGAAAACTACTAGAACTAATCAATGAATTTGGTAAGGTTGCAGGATACAAAATTAATGCACAGAAATCTCTTGCATTCCTATACACTAACAACAAAAAATCAGAAAGAGAAATTAAGGAAACAATCCCATTTACCATAGCAACAAAAAGAATAAAATACCTAGGAATAAACCTACCTAAGGAGGCAAAAGACCTGTACTCAGAAAACTATAAAACACTGATGAAAGAAATCAAAGATAACAAACAGATGGAGAGATATACCATGCTCTGGGATTGGAAGAATCAATATTGTGAAAATGACTATACTACCCAAAGCAATCGACAGGTTCAATGCAATCCCTATCAAATTACCAATGGCATTTTTCACAGAACTAAAACAAGAAATTTTACAATTTGTATGGAAACACAAAAGACCCCGAATAGCCAAAGCAATATTGAGAAAGAAAAATGGAGCTGGAGGAATCAGGCTCCCTGACTTCAGACTATACTACAAAGCTACAGTAAACAAGACAGTATGGTACTGGCACAAAAACAGAAATCTAGATCAATGGAACAGGATAGAAAGCCCAGAGATAAACCCACGCCCATATGGTCACCTTATCTTTGATAAAGAAGGCAAGAATATACAATGGAGAAAAGACAGCCTCTTCAATAAGTGCTGCTGGGAAAAATGGACAGCTACATGTAAAAGAATGAAATTAGAACACACCCTAACACCATACACAAAAATAAACTCAAAATGGATTAAAGACCTAAATGTAAGGCCAGACACTATAAAACTCTTAGAGGAAAACATAGGCAGAACACTCTATGACATAAATCACAGCAAAATCCTTTTTAACCCACCTCCTAGAGAAATGGAAATAAAAACAAAAATAAACAAATGGGACCTAATGAAACTTAAAAGCTTTTGCACAGCACAGGAAACCATAAATAAGATGAAAAGATGACCCTCAGAATGGGAGAAAATATTTGCAACTGACAAAGGATAAATCTCCAAAATATACACACAGCTCATGAAGCTCAATATCAAAAAAACAAACAACCCAATCCTAAAATGGGCAGAAGACCTAAATAGACATTTCTCCAGAGAAGACATACAGATGGCCAACAAATGCATGAAAAGATGCTCAACATCACTTATCATTAGAGAAATGCAAATCAAAACCACAATGAGGTATCACCTCACACCGGTCAGAATGGCCATCATCAAAAAATCTACAAACAATAAATGCTGGAGAGGGTGTGGAGAAAAGGGAACCCTCCTGCACTGTTGGTGGGAATGTAGATTGATACAGCCACTATGGAGAACAGTACGGAGGGTCCTTAAAAAACTAAAAATAGAACTATCATATGACCCAGCAATCCCACTACTGGGCATATACCCTGAGAAAACCATAATTCAAAAAGAGTCATGTACCAAAATGTTCATTGCAACTCTATTTACAACAGCCAGGACATGGAAGCAACCTAAATGTTCATCAACAGATGATTGGATAAAAAAGATGTGGCACATATATACAATGGAATGTTACTCAACCATAAAAAGGAACAAAATTGAGTTATTTGTAGTGAGGCGGATGGACGTAGAATCTGTCATACAGAGTGAAGTAAGTCAGAAAGAGAAAAACAAATACCATATGCTAGTGCATGTATATGGGATTTTAAAAAGCGGTACTGATGAACCTAGTGGCAGGGCAGGAATAAAGACGCAGACGTAGAGAACAGACTTGAGGGCACAGCGGGAAGGGTAAGCTGGGACGAAGTGAGAGAGTGGCATGGACATATATACACTACCAAATGTAAAATGGATGGCTAGTGGGAAGCTGCTGCATAGCACAGGGAGATCAGCTCGGTGCTCTGTGACAACCTAGAGGGATGGGATAGGGAGGGTGGGAGGGAGGCTCAAGAGGGAGGGGATATGGGGATATATGTATACATATAGCTGATTCACTTTGTTGAACAGCAGAAACTAACACAACATTGTAAAGCATTTATACTCCAATAAAGATGTGGAAAAAAAAAAAAAAAGAAGGTGGTGTTAGGATACAGACCGGGGGATGAACATGTGAGGACACAGCAAGAAGGCGTCCATCTGCAAGCCAAGGAGAGAGGTCTCTGAAGAAACGAATCCTGCCGAATCCTTGATCTCGGACCTCTAGCCTTTAGAACTGTGAAAAAAATAAGTATCCATCGTGTACGTGACCCAGTTTGTGGTATTTTGTTTTGGCAACCGGAGCAAACTAATACACTACCCATCCACCAAAGACCAGCCCCAAGGCCAGCCCTGCCATGAAACCACCTCTCGCCCCCAAACTTCCCCTCCCTCTGCCTTTCCTTTGCTACTGCTTTCGTGTCACTTGGCCTTGTTTAGAATAACATTTGCTCACACTCCCCTGCTGCTGCATTGTAAGCTTCCTGAGGATGAAGTCCATGTGTCATTCATCTTTTTCTATCTCACCCCTGCTGGTTCAGAAGACCTGAGGGTTCTCAATGAATGGCCACTGAAATAACCAAAGAGCAAGGATGTCAGTGGGGGTCAGACCACCCAGATATTTCCTGGTGGTGCTGCTGTGTGTGTGTGTGTGTGTGTGTGTGTGTGTGTGTGTGTGTGTGTGTGTGTGTGTTTGGGTGGGTGTGGTTATTCCAGGAGGGCGCCACCTCTTACCAGCTGTGTGATCTTGGGGGCGGTCACACTTCACACCCAAACCTTAAGAGTTTACAAAGCATTTTCATATGTCGCCTCTCATTTGGTTGTCATAACAATCCACCAAGATTGCCCATTATTTCCTCCAGTTCCCCGGTAAGGTAATCAAGCTCAACAAAGGCAGAAAAACAAAACATTTAGTTGTGAAAACTTACAATAATAGAGAGAATGTATTGAGTGCCTGGCACCGCACTAAACACTTTGTGTGGCTTGTCTCAGTTAATCCTCGTGAGGAGCCTGTCAGGGAGGAATTGTTACTAGAGCTATTTTACAGGGAGGGAAACTGAGGCTCAGAGGAGTTACCTGAGATCACACGCCACAGCTAAAAATGGTGGAACGGGACTCAAACTCAGGTTGTATAGCCACAGCCCACACTTAGAACCAATACTGCCTCCTCCCAACATAAATTAGTATATAGAGGGTCCTAAATGAGAGGGGCAGACAGGAATTGCTCCAAAATTCAGAGACTGAGTTGGTCTAGAGAGTCGTCTTAAATAAGGTGAGATCCGAGCTAAGGCTTTACAGACAGCTGTGTGGAGAGGATGGGGTGAGGCCCGGCTTCCTCACTTAGGCTGTTTACGCTGTGTATCACAAGTCAAATTAAACCACCCAACTCAACTCCCTACACTCCTCTGGAGCCCCCAAGATGTGCCGGCCAAGGGGCTGGGACGTGCAGGGATGTAGAGAGGATAAAGAAGAGGTCCGTGCCCATGAGGAGCTCAGTCTCCTGGGGAAGGCAGACTGTGCAGAATAATAGGACCCAAGAAGACGTGAATCAGTCACATTGCCATGGCTTCAAGGTTCTATCCAGGGCCTTGAGGGGAAAGCCCTGGTCCAAATTCTGCCGCTAAATTTCTGTAAGACTTTAGGTAAATCCCAACCCATCTCATGGCTTCAACTTCTGCACCTGGAAACAGAATCACTGAATATGTATTAGAGAATGACTCCCATAGGCTAACTTCTATTATTTACATCCAGTTTCTCCTCTCTCTCTCTGTCTCTCCCTCCCTCTTTTTGTTAAAAATATGAGTTTAATGTTAGAGAAAGAGGTCAAAGCAAAGACAACGTTTTGAAAGTAAACAACATACAGATAAAAGTCACCGGAGCCACTGGACACTCAAGAAAGATGTCTGTTAAACACAAGATTAATTAATCCATTCTCCCAGGCCCACCTCATAGTTCCACACAATCAAAAACTCTAACCCTGGCAATTAAACTTACGAAAGGCAGCTATTTCTTGAAGAAGGGGATGTAAACGGCGCCAATCGCAATTTACATCCCCCTGGGATGAAGGATGCTTTCAGAAGAGATGCCGTAATGGATTAACCATTTCCTAGGGAAGCCAGAGAAAGAAGCTGGGGTCTACAGCAATACGTGATGCCAAGAGCAGCGCCCATCTGACTCCAGCGCTGGAACTTGTGGGGGCCTCTCCTAACTTCTGCCCCTCGTACCTGAACCTCTCCCACCGGAATAGGCACCTCAGCAGTGGCGGCATATTTCTCATTGGCTTATTTCTTGTAAGACTCAAGAGACAAGAGGGATTCTTAAGGAGTTGTCTGGGCAACATTTTCTTATTAAGGACACAAGTTGAATAAATGGAAACAGGGCTTCCCTGGTGGCACAGTGGTTGAGAATCCGCCTGCCAATGCAGGGGACACGGGTTCGAGCCCTGGTTTGGGAAGATCCCACATGCCGCGGAGCAACGAGGCCCGTGAGCCACAACTGCTGAGCCTGCGCGTCTGGAGCCTGTGCTCCGCAACGGGAGAGGCCACGATAGTGAGAGGCCCACGCACCGCGATGAAGAGTGGCACCCGCTTGCCACAACTAGAGAAAGCCCTCGCACAGAAACGAAGACCCAACACAGCCATAAATAAATAAATAAAATTTTTTTAAAAAAATTGACAAGGCTAAATTATGATGTTTAAAAATAAATAAATAAATAAAAATAAATGGAAACATTCCTCTGGTGGGTCCAGTTGACCAACACAAAGTCTCTTTGGATTCTTCTTTTTTATTTTATTGGAGTATAGTTGATTTACAACGTTGTGTTAGTTTCAGGTGTACAGCAAAGTGATTCAGTTATACATATACATATATTCATTCTTTTTCAGATTCTTTTCCCGTATAGGTTATTACAGAATATTGAGTAAAGTTCCCATGCTATACAGTAGGTCCTTGTTGGCTCTCTATTTTATATATAGTAGTGTGTGTATGTGTGTGTTAATCCCAAGCTCCTAATTTATCCCTCCCCCAACCCCACATTTCCCCTTTGGTAACCATAAATTTGTTTTCGAAATATGAGTCTGTTTATATAGTATAGCTTTGTGCCATGCAGCATTTGAAGACTCAATTTTTAAAATTGTTAACCTGTTGCTGACTTTATTGTGTTAATTCCCAGTTCAACAGCTATTTCCCTTAATTCAGGATACAACTTGTTGTGTATGACAGTTTTCCTTCACACACCATTTTTGTGGGTGTGTATATATCTAATTTGGGGAGAATTGGGGAAAAAAACACAGCTTTTTAATTTGTTTAAAAGAGACTTTCTACCTGTTACATTTTGTGCTCTTAACCAATTAAAGAAACCAATAGCATTTTTAGTTTTACCTTGACTATGTTTCCCACTAGTATATCCCTGTTGATTTGTTTGTGCCCTTTATTAACTGTCATTTTCTAAAATTTTTTTCAATAAAAGGAAAGAAGATGTGAAAAAAAAGAAATCTGTGAATCTGTTTCTGCTTTGTAAATAAGTTCATTTATATCATTTTTTTTGATTCCACATATGAGAGATATCACATATGAGTGATATCATATGATATTTGTCTTTCTCTGAGTCTCTTTAGATTCTTGAGCCCATTTAGCATCTTGGTGCATATTTGATTTCTTTCCTTTGTATTTTCTTTCTTACTTACTTCTTTTTTAATGACAGGAGAAAAACTATCTGCAGAGTAAAATTTTTCCATGTGAATTGAACCCTTCACCTTTTTCATCCCAGTTTTAAGAAATATCCACTACAGTAAGATGAGCCCTTCTCTGGAAGGTAAAGAAGAGAGGGGTCTCCCCCTTCCCTGGGTCCCCTCATTCTGCAATCCCGGGGCCACCTAAAGGGTAGTGGGTCCCTTCTGATTGCTCTCCAAGTTGGCTTTCTACAACTCACCCAGCGTATCAAGGGGTTGGGCTCTGTAAGAAAACCTCCCCTTCCTGAGCTGTTACAGAAGCTGAGAAGATATGGTGAAAATGAAAGATTTCCCAGTAACTGTGCCCACAGGGTTTCGGGGACTTCACAAGCTGAAGTCTGTGCCAGTGACTCCCGCCTGAGGGCCAAGTAGGACACGCCATCAGGGTGACCATTCATTCGGTGCATGAGAACATGCACCCGAGTCACCTTCATCCACTCATCTGATAGACATCAGTGTGCATCTGTCTGCCCAGCACCATATTCTATACTGGGGATACAAAAAGGAGAAGACAAAGCCCCTGTCTCCAGGAACTCAAGACCTAATGGGGGCACAAGGAGGCCTCCATGCTTGCTTTCTCACCCACTACCCCACCCCACAACCCTGATATCAGGAAGTGAGACAAGATGGGTTGAGTCAAGTTGGAAAAATTGTTGGGTTGGGCTGTTGACTACCATTTTGGCCAAGAATCCAGTGGAATCTGAGATGTTTAGAATTTGCAGCAATCATGGTAGCTTCAGATGATCTTCCATGCAGCACTATTTGGGGGTGAAGGGTAATACTCTAGGCTCCGAGTAAGGGACAAGCCTACAAAAAAGAAGATAAAACAATCACAAAGCTGGACACACTGCCTGCTCCCCTGGAGAAAAGGAAATGATACAAGTAGTAAAAGATGGAGGCAGCAGAGATTTATGTTGAGAAAGGCAGCCAAGTGGGAAAAAGTATGAACCTATGTGCCAGGTAAATGCCCTAAAGCCTGGGTCCATGGCCTGGGGATGGAAAACTGTTACCATCTGCCCTGTTCTGATGCGGGTGGGGTGGCGTTTATGGAAGGTAAGTGTAGAGGTTGCTTAAGTAGACTAAACTATGCAAACCCCATCCCACCTGTCGCCCCACCAAAAATAAATTGGCGCCAAGAAGCTGGGTCTGGTTGAGTCTCTTTGGGTCTGATTGAGTCTCTTTGGGTCTGATTGAATCTGGTTGAGTCTGGTTGCATCTGGTTAGGTCTGGTTGAGTCTGGTTGAGTCTGGTTGGGTCTGGTTGGGCATGCAGCTCAAATACTGCCCATGACCTCTATGGACCAGTGGTCAACACATAGATGTGAGTCCAAGTCCCAGAACTGCTCCTTGCTTGGAAAAGTCTCTGATTCCCTTTAAGCTTCAGCTTCCTCATGTGTAAACTGGGGGACCTGATCAGTACTTACCATGCTGTTGTTGTGAGGATTAAATGAGACAACTGTGTAAAGCACTTGAACAGTGCCCAGCAGAAGTGAAGCCTCAATACTTGTTAACTGTTGTTATCTGCTACACGGAGTCTTTCCTGATCCTTCCAGTAAAAATGGCCTCTGCCCCACCTTGAACTCATGTCACAGTCTGGCTTTATCTGTCATTTTCTGCCCTTGAAGGGAAGATCCCTGTTTGATTCATATCCACAACATCTAGTCAGAACTCAAATGGTGAGAATTTAGACAATTCTCATGTGAGAGGGAAGAAAAAGACAGAACATAGAAGAATGATGTCTATGGGCAGAAATATGCAACTACTGCCAACTACCAAAAACAAAAAAACAGACTGAGTTGTTGGAGCTTGGAATTCAGCTTCCTGGACATTAAAGATAGACTTGCTATGACTCAAGATGTGGCCCATGGGGATCACCTGGGAGCTTGGGAGAAATGCAGACTCTCAGCCCTATGCCAGGCCTATGGAGTCTGAATCTGAATTTTGACTCCCAAGCATGATACACTCGAGAAGCTGGATAGGCCAGAGGTTCTTAATCTTGTCTACACATTAGAATCATCTAAGGAGCTTTTAAAAATCCTGATGCCCAGGCTGTATCCCAGAATAATCAGAGTCTCATTTATTTTTGCAGCTCACCAGGTTATTCCATCATATAGCCTGAGTTGAGAACCATTGGTCTAGACCAACCCTACAGTTTACTGGTCAAGAAACTAAGGTCCAGAGGGGTAAACTGACCTGCCCAAGGTCACACAGCAAGTAAGTGCCAGCACTTGGGACTTGAGCCAAGTCCTCCAACCCCAGGGCTCTCTTCACTCTACTTCACTTCCCTATGGCAGAGTTTAGGGAATGGGGGGAGGGGAAGGGAGCACCGGGCTTCCCCTTCTGGCTTGGCATCTTCATGGTTGAGTCCTGAAAGAGGAGTTTCCTGGACACAGGTGGCCTATGCATGGGAATTCCCTGACGGACCATGTCCGTCTCCATCCATCCGTTTCCCAGGAGGTAGGTCCCAGGAGCCCAGGCCAGGGGGGATTCTGCTTCTAACTGGTGGCTAGTCTTAGGCTAAAACAGCCCCCAGGCTCTCAGCCAGCCAGCCTGACCCTGCCATTCCCACACACCTTGTCTTCCCAGAGACACGGAGCACTCAGGGACTGTCCCATCACCAGGCCGTACGGTTCTCAGAACGCAGGTGAGGTTTCTGAGCCCCCATGGCCTCAGCTCCCAGCTCCTCTCAGAACTGGCTGGGACAGGCCCCGTTCTCAAAGTCAGCAACCGCGACGGTCTCGAAACTAGAAGGTCTAGAAGCTCTCCCTTGACTTGTTTTTGCTCTCTTGTCAGGGTTTTCAGGGGGTGTGTGTGTCTCAAACCTCTGATTGTCTCTGCTCTCTGACTTTTTCTGGTGTGTTTTTGAAGTGGCTTTTTGTTATTCTGCCTCGGCTCACTCACCTTTCTCAGCAGCTGTGGAAAACACTCGGCCCCGCTCTGCTCTCCACTGAACACTTGGATTCCGTGTAAACAGCTCGCCTGCTGGCCTGCTCAGGAGGGCCTGGGCCTGTGGAGCCTTTGAGAACAGTCATGTGGCAGAAAACCTCCCCATGCTCAAGGAGGAGGATGGGGGAGACCTGACAAAGCAGAAGGAACTTTCTAGGCACACAAGTACCGATGGCCTAGGCAGATCTGGAGAGGACAAGGCTAGGGACCTCTCCTTTTACGAGCATCAGGGCTGCTAGAAGGAGGGTGCCAGGAACCTCTGCCAGGAACCTCTCCGGTCTCCTCTGCTGAAATTTGAGTAGATCTAGAACTGCGTTGCCCAAGATGGTAGCCACTCATCATATGTGGCTAGTGAGCACTTAAAATGTGGCTAGTGTGACTAAGGAACTGAATTTTAAATTTTACTTAATTTTATTTAATTTCAGTGAAATTTAAATAACTACATGTGGCTCGTGGCCACCGTGTTAGATAGAGCACCTCACCAGCAGCGGTTCTCACAGTTGGCTGCACAGCAGAATCACCCAGGGAGATGTAACACTTGGATGCCTGCATCCAACCCGGTGATTCTGATTTACTGGCATAGGGTGTGGACTGAGCTGCAGAGTTTGGGAAGCTCCATGGGTGACTCCAGTGTGTAGCCAAGTTTGAGAACCTCTGGCCCAAAGGACTCCCAACTGCTCTTCCAACCCCAACTCCCTATATTTTGATTTGATTTCCAGGGTTTTCAGAATTTGAGGACCACAAAGCAATGTGATACACCACATCAAAAAAAGAAAAAACAAAAAACCACGTGATCATCTCAATAGATACAGAAAAAGCATTTGATATAATTCAGCATCCATTCATGATCAAAATGCTTATGAAAGTGGGTATAGAAGGAACACATCTCAACATAATAAAAGCTATTTATGACAAACCCACAGCCAATATAATACTCAATGGTGAAAAGCTGAAAGCCTTCCCACTAAAATCAGGAACAAGACAAGGATGTCCACTCTCGCCACTTTTATTCAACGTAGTATTGGAAGCCCTAGCCACAGCAATCAGACAAGAAGAAGAAGTAAAAAGTATCCAAATTGGTAAGGAAGAGGTAAAATTGTCATTATAATGCAGAATTTTTTTAAACCTCTTTATTGGAGTATAATTGCTTTACAATGGTGTGTTAGCTTCTGCTTTATAACAAAGTGAATCAGCTATACATATACATATATCCCCATATCTCTTCCCTCTTGCGTCTCCCTCCCACCCTCCCTACCCCACCCCTCTAGGTGGTCACAAAGCATGGAGCTGGTCTCCCTGTGCTGTGTGGCTGCTTCCCACTAGCTATCTATTTTACATTTGGTAGTGTATATATGTCCGTGCCACTCCCTCACTTCATCCCAGCTTACCCTTCACCTTCCCCATGTCCTCAAGTCCATTCTCTATGTCTGCGTCTTTATTCCTGTCCTGCTCCTAGGTTCTACAGAAACTTTTTTTTTTTTAAGATTCCATATATATGTGTTAGCATACGGTATTTGTTTTTCTCTTTCTGACTTACTTCACTCTGTATGACAGTCTATAGGTCCATCCACCTCACCTCACTACAAATAACTCAATTTCGTTTCTTTTTATGGCTGAGTAATATTCCATTGTATATATGTGCCATATCTTCTTTATCCATTCATCTGTCGATGGACACTTAGGTTGCTTCCATGTCCTGGCTATTGTAAATAGAGCTGCAATGAACATTTTGGTACATGACTCTTTTTGAATTATGGTTTTCTCAGGGTATATGCCCAGTAGTGGGATTGCTGGGTCATATGCTAGTTCTGTTTTTAGTTTTTTAAGGAACCTCCATACTGTTCTCCAGAGTGGCTGTATCCATTTACATTCCCACCAACAGTGCAAGAGGGTTCCCTTTTCTCCACACCCTCTCCAGGATTTATTGTTTGTAGATTTTTTGATAATGGCCATTCTGACCAGTGTGACGTGATACCTCATTATAGTTTTGACTTGCATTTCTCTAATGATTAGTGATGTTGAGCATCCTTTCATGTGTTTGTTGACAATCTGTATATCTTCTTTGGAAAAATGTCTGTTTAGGTCTTCTGCCCATTTTTGGATTGGCTTGTTTGATTTTTTGAAATTGAGCTGCATGAGCTGCTTGTAAATTTTGGAGATTAATCATTTGTCAGTTGCTTCATTTGCAAATATTTTCTCCCATTCTGAGGGTTGTCTTTTCGTCTTGTTTATGGTTTCCTTTGCTGTGCAAAAGCTTTTAAGTTTCATTAGGTCCCATTTGTTTATTTTTGTTTTTATTTCCATTTCTCTAGGAGGTGGGTTAAAAAGGATTTTGCTGTGATTTATGTCATAGAGTGTTCTGCCTATGTTTTCCTCTAAGAGTTTGATATTGTCTGGCCTTACATTTAGGTCTTTAATCCATTTTGAGTTTATTTTTGTGTATGGTGTTAGGGAGTGTTCTAATTTCATTCTTTTACATGTAGCTGTCCATTTTTCCCAGCAGCACTTATTGAAGAGGCTGTCTTTTCTCCATTGTATATTCTTGCCTCCTTTATCAAAAATAAGGTGACCATATGGGCGTGGGTTTATCTCTGGGCTTTCTATCCTGTTCCATTGATCTATATTTCTATTTTTGTGCCAGTACCATACTATCTTGATTACTGCAGCTTTGTAGTATAGTCTGAAGTCCAGGAGCCTGATTCTTCCAGCTCCATTTTCCTTTCTCAAGATTGCTTTGGCTATTCGGGGTCTTTTGTGTTTCCATACAAATTGTGAAATTTTTTGTTCTAGTTCTGTGAAAAATGCCATTGGTAGTTTGATAGGGATTGCACTGAATGTGTAGATTGCTTTGGGTAGTATAGTCATTTTCACAATGTTGATTCTTCCAATCCAAGAACATGGTATATCTCTCCATCTGTTTGTACCATCTTTAATTTCTTTCATCAGTGTCTTATAGTTTTCTGCATACAGTTCTTTTGTCTCCTTAGGTAGGTTTATTCCTAGGTATTTTATTCTTTTTGTTGCAATGGTAAATACGAGTGTTTCCTTAATTTCTCTTTCAGATTTTTCATCATTAGTGTATAGGAACGCAAGAGATTTCTGTGCATTAATTTTGTATCCTGCTACTCTACCAAGTTCATTGATTAGCTCTAGTAGTTTTCTGGTAGCATCTTTAGGATTCTCTGTGTATAGTATCATGTCATCTGCAAGCAGTGACAGCTTTACTTCTTTTCTGATTTGGATTCCTTTTATTTCTTCTTCTTCTCTGATTGCTGTGGCTAAAACTTCCAAAACTATGTTGAATAATAGTGTTGAGAGTGGACAACCTTGTCTTGTTCCTGATCTTAGAGGAAATGATTTCAGTTTTTCACCATTGAGAATTATGTTGGCTGTGGGTTTGTCATATATGGCCTTTATTATGTTGAGGTAAGTTCCCTCTATGCCTAGTTTCTGAAATGGTTTCAGGTTTTCACCATTGAGAATGATGTTGGCTGTGGGTTTGTCATATATGGCCTTTATTATGTTGAGGTAAGTTCCCTCTATGCTTAGTTTCTGGAGGGGTTTTATCATAAATGGGTGTTGAATTTTGTCAAAAGCTTTTTCTACATCTATTGAGATGATCATATGGTTTTTCTCCTTCAATTTGTTAATATGGTTTATCACATTGATTGATTTGCATATATTGAAGAATTCTTGCATTCCTGGGATAAACCCCACTTGATCAGGGTGTATGATCCTTTTAATGTGCTGTTGGATTCTGTTTGCTAGTATTTTGTTGAGGATTTTTGCATCTATGTTCATCAGTGATATTCGCCTGTGGTTTTCTTTCTTTGTGACATCTTTGTCTGGTTTTGGTATCAGGGTGATGGTGGCCTCGTAGAATGAGTTTGGGAGTGTTCCTCCCTCTGCTATATTTTGGAAGAGTTTGAGAAGGATAGGTGTTAGCTCTTCTCTAAATGTTTGATAGAATTCTACTGTGAAGATATCTGGTCCTGGGCTTTTGTTTGTTGGAAGATTTTTAGTCACAGTCTCAATTTCAGTGCTTGTGTTTGGTCTGTTTATATTTTCTATTTCTTCCTGGTTCAGTCTCAGAAGGTTGTGCTTTTCTAAGAATTTGTCCATTTCTTCCAGGTTGTCCATTTTAATGGCATATAGTTGCTTGTAGTAATCTCTCATGATCCTTTGTATTTCTGCAGTGTCAGCTGATACTTCTTCTTTTTCATTTCTAATTCTATTTATTTGAGTCTTCTTTTTTTTCGTGATGAGTCTGGCTAATGGTTTATTTTGTGTATCTTCTCAAAGAACCAGCTTTTAGTTATAATGCAGAAGTTGAGGACCAAGGAGTTTACTCAGAGAATCCACTCAAGACACTGAAAACTATTTTTCCATGTTCTAAACATAATACACAATCATAGTAGAAAACTGAGAAAATTCAGAGAAATAAAAAGAAAGTTAAAATGCCCTAAAATCCCACCACCCAAATAAAGGGTTAGAACGTTTAGGTATAAATCCTCCAAGACATTTTCCCATGGATATATCCTTCTGTTTTTTCAAAATTGGAATCATACCGTGAGTCCTGTTTTGTAATTAGCTTTTGTCACTGTGTTTATGTGATTAACAAATAATCATATATCATCAATTGTAATGGTTACATGGTATTTTATCATAAATATAAACTACAGTTTATTCAAATCCATATTAATTTTAGCCCCATTTTTTGCTAGTGTTTTAAAAAACATTACTGTGAATATAACAATAGCAATACTTGATGAAAAGTCATTCAATAACCGCTTGGGAGGAGAGGAGAGGAAAGAAGAGGGATGGGAGGGGAGGGACGCGAAGGAAGAAGAGAGAAAACAAAAATAATTAGGCCAAGAGGCGTACAAAATTCTAAGCAATTCAAATTACTCCCCAGAAAAGTTGAACCAGTTTACACTCGTACCAACAGAGTGTGACAGTACCTATTTTTATGCATGCTGGCATTGCACAGAATGCATTTGATAAGCATTATCAATTGTGCTTGCCAAATTTAATGAGGTATAAAAAAAAAACCACTACCCACAGGCAATAACTCATTGTTGTGAAGTTCAGCGTACATTTAATAAGCACTGACTCTGTGTGAGGTGCTGCCTTAGGTATGGGTGATAAAGATAAACGGAACCCATCCCTGCCCTCTGAGAGCTCAGGGAAGGGGGGAACTCAAGGGCTTGGCTGTAAGTCAGGGAGAACGACATGGGTGCTAAATAGAGGTACCAGAGTCACAGTGCTGAGTAGAAAAGAAAAGTCCATGATGCTTCACAGCAATGCTGGGAAGTCTGGGGGGTGGGGGAGGGTGCATTTGAGCTGGATCCAGAAGGATGAATACAGGCACTGGCGAGCATTAGGAGGTGGTGCTTTGGCCAACACCAAAAGGTGCTAGAGGCTCAGGGGACTGGAAAGGTGTCCCTTCTATCTTCCAGAGGCTCCTGCATTTATCAATCCCCTGCAGTCAGGAAGCTTGCCTTGGATCTATCCCACAGCCTCTTTTTGCCACTTAACTCCCTTCTCTCTGGTTATTTGTGGTGGGAACAGGAGACAGCTTGGTCGCCTTCTCCATAAAGTCACCTTCAGAGACTTCTAGATCAACGCAAATACCAAACATAGTACAGTATGTTCTTATTTGGATTATTCATTCCTTTTCTAAAAGACATTGACATACAATGTCAGTATGTCCATTTTAAAAAAGAGTTGCAAGGAATTCCCTGGTGGTCCAGTGGTTAGGACTTGGCGCTTTCACTGCTGGGATCTGGGTTCAGTCCCTGGTCAGGGAACTAAGATCTCACAAGCTGCATGACGCGGCCAAGAAATAAATTTAAAAATAAAAATAAATATATTTGAATAAATTAAAATTTTAAAAGAGCTGCAGAAGTCAAGGTCATAGGGCAAATTTAGGGAGACTTGGATTCCCCAAGCCTCAGGTCCCAAGCCCAACTTGCACACCATTATTAGGATGGCCAATGCCAGACTTGTATAAAGAAGGAGGCAGCCAATTCAAGCCCTGGCTCTCCCACTTAGGACTTGTGGGGCAGTTTGCTTCATCTCACTGAGCCTATAAAACATGGATTGCAGGAATAGTGAAAAATTAGATTTGAAGGGTGGGAAAGCATTTTGTTTAAAGTAACAAGAATAAGAATAAGCCGTGACTCCCATCAATGTGGGCCATGGTCAGGTTAGCCAGTCTCTTGCTTTCCCTCTTCATGAGTCCGTTTTCCACACACACACACACACACACACAGACGCACACACACACACACACCCTTTAAACCAAGACTCTGACGTACGTCTTAGCATTTCAGGAATAAGACAAGTCCCTAGAGATGGCCTTTCTTCAGAAGCTCACTGAAAATGAATTAAGGGACTTGCCCAACCGTGATTCGGAGCATGATGTTGGAAGGGCATGACAGCCACGGGACCTTTGAGTGTCGGGTCCCCTTTTCCACCCATTGACCGACACGCCCCCTTCCCCCAGTCCTGCCCTATTACGTCAGGGACAGAATTAAATTTCCCCCCTTCCCTGCCTTCACCTCCCCCATCCTGCTCTGTGACACACATCCCTGGAGAGTCCCACACATCATTGCAGAACAAAAACAAAACAACAAAGAAAAAAAACACCAAACCTTCCCCCTTGCCACCCACCCCTCCACTATGAGTCGCCCACACAGTAGGGGTTCTTTAACTTGGGTTTCAAATACTAGAAATGAAATAGCCTTTTTTTTTTTTTTTCACTTCTGCTATTTACACAGAAGTGCCTGCCAGGGCACCTCGGGCGCTAAACCCACCATAATTCAAATTTATTTTTAGGTTTCTCGGCTGTAGAAGTCTGCAAAATGCCACAATGGGCTCGTGTGGTTCAGTCAAGGGAGGGGGGTGAACTAGGAGAACTTTTCCCGGCCAACCCACACCTTCCCCCCACCCCACCCCGTGCTTTACTGATTCCACTTCGTTTCAGCCTCACAGAGACTCATAGAAGAAACCCATCTATTATTGATCTATTTTCGCAGGTATTGAAACTGAGGTTCTGGGTAGTTAAGCAACTTGGTCAAAATCAATTAGTCAGTACCGGGACCTGGATTTGAAACCAGAACTGACTCAGAAGCCAAAGTTCTTTGTGCTGAAACCCTCCCCCTCTGCCTTTCTTTTTTTCGCTCCCACAGCAAATTCACATGTACCTTCTTTACCTGAGTGTTTGCACACTCCCTGCTCTAGCTACCTGCGCCTTGCCCTTTTCTGCTTTGGAATAAAAAGCAGGTTCACCAGAGAAGGTTCTGGAAACTTAAGTATTCCTTCACGCCCAAAGCAGTGGCATACACTTCACTGCAACCCGTTTAAGTGACTGACTCCTTGCCCCCTGTGAATCCTGGTGGGGAGGGGAGCAGAGGCAGGTTGGAACTCTCTAAT
Organism: Eubalaena glacialis; assembly: GCF_028564815.1. Taxonomy (NCBI): domain Eukaryota; kingdom Metazoa; phylum Chordata; class Mammalia; order Artiodactyla; family Balaenidae; genus Eubalaena; species Eubalaena glacialis. The sequence goes on from NC_083734.1 coordinate 44,272,919, forward strand.
AGCAACATGGGAGGCTTCTGGATTTGGGCTACACAGATCTGGGTTGGAATCCCAGCTTGGACACTTAAGGCACTTAAATGTCACTAAGCCTGCACTTCCTCATCTAGAAATTGGCAATGATGTACGTACGCACCTAGCAGCGTAGTTGAGAGACCCAAATGAGATCATGTGAGGGAAAGGGCCGAGGTCAGATTCAGGCACAGAGCTGGCATCCAATAAATGTTTCCTTCTTGTCTTCCTTTCTCACCAACGCCGGAGAGGAGCACAGGGCTACGACCAGGGAGCCTGGCCTGCAGGAAGCTTTGGTAACTGTCTCTGAGGAAGCTCAAGAGATATTAAGTAAACAAAAGGTCCTACTGTGTAGCACGGAGAACCATATTCATTTCATTTATCCTATGATAAACCATAATGGAAAAGAATATTTAAAAAAGAATATATAGGACTTCCCTGGTGGTGCAGTGGTTAAGAATCCGCCTGCCAATGCAGGGGACACGGGTTCGAGGCCTGATCCGGGAAGATCTCACATGCCGTGGAGCAACTAGGCCCGTGCGCCACAACTACTGAGCCCACGAGCCACAACTACTGAAGCCCGCACGCCTAGAGCCCATGCTCCACAGCAAGAGAAGCCACCACAATGAGAAGCCCGCAAACCACCACGAAGAGTAGCCCCCGCTCGCCGCAACTAGAGAAAGCCTGCGGGCAACAACGAAGACCCAACGCAGCCAAAAATAAATAAATAAATAAAACTATTTTTTTAAAAAAAGAATGTATATATATGTATAACTGAATCACTTTGCTGTACAGCAGAAATTAACACAACATTGTAAATCAACTATACTTCAATTAAAAGAAAAAAAAAGAGCTTTATTAAGGCTAGCCTCCAACATTTGCAGGGGCTGGGCAAGGGTACAGTAGAGGCCTACATACCACATGCCAGATATTTATGTCATATTGTACATCAAGCCAATAAACTGGTAAGTAAAATAGATTCTATCCCATTTTGAAAATATGTTTCCATAATGTAAAATATCTTTTATGATGACCTAAAAGGCCATGTTTAAATTTAGAATTTTCAGACTCCTTGGAGAGTTTGCCACCAGCCACCGGCCTCCAGCCCCAGGCCTGCAGCTCAGTCCCTTTTCCTTCCTACTCCCCGGCCTACCTAAACTCTGTCTATACCACCACCCCCATACACAGCCAGCTTCTGGCCAGCTCTTAACCTAAGGGATTCTGGATCCTGGGACCTGGAGGGTGACAAATAAGTGGGGACACAGAGCTGCTGTGGGCCCATCTTTCATCTGACAGAAAGGGGTGCAATCAGAAGGAAATGTGGACAGCACAGCATCGGCCCGAGGTGCTCTTTGCCTGTCACTCTAAGTGGGAATTCATGCAGCGAGCTGGGGCCGCAACAGTTACCTCGTCCTTCTTCCTGTGTTAAGCCCTAAACCTGACATTTGAAAGGAAATTGTATTTTTGATGATTTCAATCGCTTTGCAATAAACTTTGTCTTTCCCCACCCCTAGGACAGGGGCTAAGGCGGAGGAGCCTCTAACAAGTGTACACTGATATTTACATATAGAATCTCCTCAGCTCTATTTTTGTCCTTTGTTTTTAAAAGTCTTTGCTCCAGGGACTTCCCTGGTGGTCTAGTGGTTAAGACTTTGCCTTCCATGCAGGCGGTGCCGGTTCGATCTCTGGTCGGGGAGCTAAGATCCCACATGCCTCATAAAACCGAAGCAATATTGTAACAAATTCAGTAAAGATTTAAAAAATGGTCCACATCCAAAAAATCTTAAAAAAAAAAAAGTCTTTGCTCCAGAAAGCCAGAAAGGATAGACAGAAACCAGATCTGTAGTTGCCAGGGGGCTGGGGTGGAGGAAGGGATTGACTACAAAGGGGTATGAGAGAATTTAGGAGGGTGATGAAACTGTTATATACTGTACCTTGCTTGTAGTAGTGGTTACACAACTGTATGCATTTGTAAGAATCCCTAGAACCGTACACTAAAACCGGTGGATTTTACTGTATGTAAATTATATCTCAAAAAGTTATATAATAAAAATTCTTCGAACCACATTCTAAGAAAGGAGTAAGATTTGAAAGAAGAATGTGTTCAGGCATCTAAAATAACTTCCTTTGGTGTGACATTTAGGGTGAGTCAGTGTAGAGGACATCTGTCACATCTGTAGCTGCCCATCTTCTTATGTGAATAGCCTTTCTTTCTGGAGGAAATTACCTTGTTATGGTCCTGCCTCCCCAGGTAGAAGTCAAGAACACAAACTCCCCACCTCCCTTGCAGCTAAGCATGGGCCTGTGACCTACTCTCCACCAATCAGAAGCATTCATAGAGACTTTGATTCAGTAGTAAATACTGTATGGACCGGGCTGCAGGGGGCTTCCATTTTTGCTGATGTGGCAACAGCAGAGGCAATTGACTTTGGTGCTTTCAGTGGTTGAGTTCCCAGTTACCAGCTCAAATTTGTGTAGGTCAGGGATGGAAGGGGAAGTTCCATTCATTGTTCTCTGCTACTAGCTCTGAGTCTCCTTTGGGAAAGCCCTTGATTTCTCTGAGTCTATATTTCCTCATCTGTAGAATGGGCAACACAGGGCTTACGTCGCAGAATTGCTGTGAAATTAAATAAAGTGATTCAGGGTCTGGCAGGCAGTAGGTGCTGAATAAGTATTAGCTCCCGTCCTCCCTGAAACAGTAGGTAAGATCCTGGAAATTGGTAACTTGCCTTAACAGCCTGAGAGCTTCACCAGAGCTGGGACCCCAGGAGCTTTATTCAGAAGCCAAAGCTGACACTAACCTTTGAGGAGATGGAGCAGGTAGCTGTGCAGGTAGTTAGAGACGTATGCCCATTAAGCTTCCCTCCTCTGCCCAGCTCCTCTCTGGCTGTACTAAGGAGTGGCCACTATTTCATGAGCTCTAGGTTGAGCCTTTTTGGGGTTAAATCAACAAAAAATGCTTCAACCCACTGGTTGAGCACCAAGAATAAGCCAGGTGCTGTGTTAAGCACCCAAGAAATAAATAAGGTGCCACTTACTTGCAACCTGAAGTGGGGAGAAAATGTATAAATGCCTATGATACAAATTAGACTGAGGGATGTTACAGCAGTGTGAACAGCATGCTGTGGGCTTGAGGCATCAGAAATTCTTCAGGGGGCTTCCCTGGTGGTGCAGTGGTTAAGAATCCGCCTGCCAGTGCAGGGGACACGGGTTCGAGCCTTGATCCGGGAAGATCCCACATGCCGCGGAGCAACTAAGCCCGTGTGCCACAACTACTGAAGCCCGCGTGCCTAGAGCCCATGCTCCACAACAAGAGTAGCCCCCACTCGCTGCAACTACAGAAAGTCCACGCCCAGCAGTGAAAACCCAACGCAGCCGAAAGATGGAAGGAAGGAAGGGAGGGAGGGAGGGAGGGAGGGCGGGAGGGGGAGAGAGAGAGAGAGAGAGAGAGAGAGAGGGAGGGAGGGAGGGAGGGAGGGAGAGAGAGAGAGAGAGAAAGAAAGAAAGAAGAAAGAAATTCTTCAGGACGCTAAGGCTCTTTGAGCAGGGTCTTGAATGATGAGTTAGAGTCTAACAGGAGAAGAAGGATCCAGAGGCATCTTAGCCTGAGAGAAAAACATGTGGAAAAACCCAAAAGAATGAAAGTGCATGGTGCTCTTGAGGGAATTCAAAGTTGGTCCAGAATGGTGGGAACACAAAGTGGGTACAGGTGGAGAGTCAGAGATTGAGGCCAGAGATGGCGACTGGGCCAGTTGAGAAGGGCTTTGAATGCTGTGAAGAGAGCACAAAAGGAAGATGAAGCAGACATGGTCTCCGTCCCAGCCCCTCCAGGAGATGATCAACGGACTCCCCAAATGTGGATGACCCGAGAGGACATCCAGGTTCATCTGGTTCAATCCCCAGATGAGGAAGCAGGAGATGAGGGGCTCCTGGAAGCTTGGCTGGCTGAGCCGAGACCAGAACCCCATACTCTTTTCCACCACAACAGGCAGTCTCGAGCTGAACAAGCATAAAGCCACCTGGGCTTTCTAATACCTACAGTGTACAAACTCAGCTGTGAAACATGCAGGACTGGCCCGATGGTGGGCCCAGTCTTGGGGGGTGGGGAGTGGGCACGCTGAATTTCTCACTCATCACTTGTCAGGAGACCAGACATCACTTCCCCGCCCCTGCTTTCACCGCATAGGTTATTTCAGTCCAAGTTTCTGGTTGCCCTCGCCACCTGCCAAGACAAGGATCACCACAAAAGTCAACACCGTGTTTCACTAAGGGGCAAAAGGAACCACGGGGGATTCTTGGCAACTCTCAGCCACACACAGGGGTTCGGGCTTGGAGCTGTTGGGGACAGTAGGACAGTGTGGCCAGCCCCACCCTCTAGGGGGCCAAAACTAGAATGGCACGAGGTTCCACTGAGCAATTCTGGAAGAATAAACTGCCCCCCTGCTTTCCCTTTCACCTGTCCCCACCCCTTCCCTCAGGGAACCTGGCGACGTGAAAAACACAGACCTATAAACCCTGCCTCTCGATGCCCAACAATGAACCACGCAGCAAAACAGGAAGCATCTTCTTGTCGTTGTGCTCTCTGTGTAGGCACGTCCTGACAAGTGGCAGGAAACCACCACCGGGCCGTGGCAACAGGTGTCAGGGTGACCTGAGTCTTCCCGCCAGCCTCCTTCCCTTTTCTTCCTCCTGGAGAGTGGTCTCTTTCCTCCCTGCAGCCGGATAACCCCTCACCTCTCACCTGCTGGTCCTTTCCCTCTTGGTGGCCTGAGCCCTGATCATGACCTTCAAAGGCCCTCAACCCTAAAAAGATTATTGTCTCTCTCCAAATATAATTCCTGAGACCGGCCGGCCAACCAACACAAAATGTATACATATGCCGAAATTAAAAGAACTTCTTTTTTAGATTTTTCTGATTACAAACTTCTAGGTGAGGGCAAAGCAAAAACTCTCTCAAATTTCGGGGTGCCCCTTGTCTGGCTCTGGGGCTCTAAATCTATCCTAAATCTGCCTGTCGGGTTACCCAGCACTGGTGGAGACACACTCCTTGGCTTCACATGGGGACAGACTGTTTCCAAGTGAAATAAAACAGGGATGAGGGCAGGAGTGTAAGAGGTATGATCTCGGACTTTGCCCATTGAATTACAAGCCCAGAGAGACCGGAAACTGTAGGACACTCTGGGTTGGGCCAAGAAATTGGTACTTGGACCAGGGATCCATCTGCACCATAGGCTACGTCAGTGGACTCTCGGTCTGCTTCTTTCTCTTGGGTCTCTCCAGATTAGACTTCCTACAGGAGGTCTCTGTTCTTCCTTGCCCTGTTCAAGACTTACCCTGTTCTTTTTTATGATAACAGCAGGGCTGAGGTTATGGTAGGCTAAGTTTTTCTTTATCCTCAAGGTCACCAGGTCATCAGTGGATGGATGCAGTGAATGACTATAAAAGTTTCTTCCAGGTCCTGTTCCCTGCTCCTTCTCAGAAACCTTTGTTCATGGGCAGGACTACCCCAAAGGCAGTGCGCACATTCTCAGAGAACAGGGCAGTGGGCAGGAAGCCTGGTCAGAGAACATTTTTTCCAGGAGTGGCCCGAGCCCTTTATGTCATACCTCATGTTAGCCTGGCATGGTGGGAAAAGCCCCTTAGCTTGGAGTCAAAGATCAAGACACTTCTTCTCTTTGAAGTCTCAGTTTCCTCTGTCAGAAAATTGAAACCTACCAAACTGAGAAACCCTGAGAGTTGAATGTCATAAGATATAAGAAAGTGCTTGGAAACGTGAAAGCCCCACACAAATGTGGAGACATTGTCTTCCATTAATTGACACATTCTTTGGTCATTAACTGACCATGGTTTATTGGGTCTTCAAAGTCCTAGCACTTGACCCAATACCTGGCAGAGTAGATACTCAGTAAATGGATACTGGATGAATGGATGGACCAGTGAATGGACAGATGGACAAATGAAAAGGTAGAGTAGTGGGGAGTAGTCAACTATGGGAAAAACATTGCACACCATCTACCTCACATGTCACAACAGCAGGGAGAGATTCACTCCAAAGACACAGCCAAAGCAAAACATATCTCGTGTGCCAAACACAAACAGACCACTGCACAAGTAACAAAGGTCAGAAACCTGGCCCACAGGCAGCATCTCCCCTGCAAGGAGGCCAAGTTACACAGTGCGGCTCTCCCCATTCCTGAACTCCCAAATTGAATGATTCTGAAAAAGTGAGCATCCTGTTCAAAGTGTCCCAGGCAAGACTTCTGGCCTTGGCACTTGCCGCTGACCTCTCACCGTTACTTTCCTCCCTCTGTCTGAGTCACCCCTGCTCCTCTCAGATGCCACTTTTTCCATAGCCTTCCTGACTCTTTTCTATGTGCTCCCATGGCATGTTGGGTTTGCCACTCCCCACCCCACCCCCGTTAGTTATCTCTTACTATATTGTACTATAATTTTGTCTTCTGTTATTTTCTAAATATTATGAAATATTGAATTCATAAAGGTATAAAGAACAATACAATGAGACATTTGTCCACCACAAGCCAAACGTTACCAATGCAGTTCAAGCTCCTGAAAATCCCTCTCCACCTGCACCTTCTTCCTTCCCATCTTGAATTTAGTGTATACATTTCCATGCCTGTTGTTATACTTTTAATGCTTATGGGTAATTGCCTCTTTATTTTTCCATCTCCCCCACTGTTATGGAGTGAATGTTTCCCCCCAATGGGGTTTGAATCCCCGTTCAAATTCATATGTTGAAGCCCTAACCCTCAGTGTGGTTGCATTTGGAGATGGGGCCTCTAAGGAAATAAATAGGTTAAATAAACTCCTAAGAGTGGGGCCATAACCCAATAGGGTTAATGTCCGTATAAGAAGAGATACCAGAAATCTTTCTCTCTCTGTGTCTCTCTCTGTGTCTGTCTCTCTGTGTCTGTCTCTCTGTCTCTGTCTCTGTCTCTCTCTCTTTCCCTCCCTGCCTTGTACACTCTGAGAAGAGGCCATGTAAGGACATAGTGAGAAGGTACCCATCTGCAAGCAAGGAAGAGAGGCTGACCCTGCGGGACCTTGATCTGGGATTTCTAGGCTCTAGAACTGTGAGAACCACAGCTACCCAGCCTGTGGTATTTTACTGTGGCAGCTCGAGCTGACTGATACACCCACTCACATGCTCCATGTGAGCTTGACAAGGTCAGGGACCATGGGTGTTCATCTTTGTATCTGTAGAGTCCAGTACCGTGCCTGGCATGTAAGTGTTCATCAAATACTTGTTGTTTGTATGAATGAATGAATGAAGCAAAGTCAGAAGCAAAACAAGGGTCCTAGGGTCTATTCCCTGGGAGCAAGTTATTCTCCACTCTGCCATGATACAGGTCTTATTCAAGCTGCTGCTGAGACCAGGATCTGCAGTCAGCTCCTAACAATGTAAATTTAAAAAGAAAAAAGGAATCCCCAAGAGAGAGGTGGAGGAAGTGGTGTCATCTTAGGAAAAGGTTGACGTCACATCATCAATCAATCAAATGTTCCTTAAGCATCTGATTGTTAGGTATTCAGTGGAACAGCCTCCATCTCTGTAAGACAATCAGTCTTTGGAAGACCAAAGACCAAGTGGTCCAAAGATGCCCCAGATATAAGCAAGCACAATGCATTTGCTTTGTGGACGGGTCCTTTGTACAGACACCAGCCCCTGAGCATCGGTAAGGGGCTTCACTTCTAAAGTCCCTGCTTTGACTTTTAAGATTTTTCAGACAATAAAAAAATTTTTTAATAAAAAAATTTTTTAAAAGATTCTCCAGAGGGAAAGAGGCAGCAGTCTCAAGTCTCTTGCTAGGCATGCAACATATGCTCTTAACAAGTGGGATGAGACAAGGGATATCACCTATGGGACCCATTATTGAACTAGACCAAACGACATTAAAAATATATTTTTAAAACCACAGCACTGTTTGAGGCAACGCAAAGACTAACCAAAAAAGTACACAGCACAATCTTGTTTCCAAGAAGCACAAAGTCTCTTCTAGAATAGAAAACAGTTCCCATGCTGTTGTTATAAATGCCAATTTGAATGTCCCTGAAGTTAAGTGCTATGAGAGTTCAGAGGAGGCAGGGCAGTGAAGGTGGGCCTGCCTGGGCCTCGAAGGGTGGGATGCAATTTGGAAAATGATACTGGGTTCCTCCTATACCGTCCCTCTCAGAGAGATGGATTGGCTGTGAATAGTTACTAACTGCATGCTAACATGCAGAGGGGAAGCTCACAGTGTTGAGAGATACTAGGGAATCCCCACTGTCCTGCTCAGAGACCAGCTAAGAAACTGAAACTGAAGGCCTCCAGCCCAAAGTGTGCAATGTCCACACAGCCAGTGTTGGAGGGATAAAGAAGGACAGTGAGAGGAGGAAAAGGGTCTGGGGTGGGCACCACGGCTTAGCATCAGGGTGAGGCTGCTGAGGGCATCAGAGTCAGGATGCTCCCTTTCTCTCCTGAGAGCATGGCGCGTCTACCACAAAGCTCTCCAGTCCTGCCCTGTATTCTGTGGACTCTCTTGATCTGGGGCCTTCTATGGGGCCTATACTAGGTAGAAAACCAAGAAAATCCCTGAGGATAGCAAGGATTATCCTGAGAAGGGAGCCTGGAAATTATGTGGTCCAATCCCATTACTTTTCAGGTGGGCATCCAAGAATCAGAGAGAGGAATTGACTTGCCTGAGGTCACATAGTCAGTTCTAGCAGAGGCAAGAGTGGGACACATGCCTTCTGCCTCTACGCTCAATTTTTCTTAGAAGCATCTGGCACATGGAAAAGGGCTTCAGGAGGAAGCTTCTGGAATAGTTCCAAACTGAAGTTGCCCTGCCCTTCCTTACCAACACCCTACCCAGATGTAACCCCCCAAGAGTCTTTTCCACCTAATTCAAGAGATTGCCTGTATCCCTAAAAGTAAGCAGGCCCCAAGTGCCAATGATGGGAGCAGCCAAAACCTTTAGAATGGAAGGAAAGTTCCAGTTCCATGAGGGCTTCCCATGCCTCCATTTGGGGAATTTGGAATAACAGAGAGTGGTTAAGCAGTAGACAGGATGCCACAAGAAAGTTCTGCACTTCAGAGTCTCAGATGCCAAAGCTTAGGTATCTCCTAGGCAATCCAATATCCTCACTTCATACTTGAGAAAACTGCAGCCCAGAGTGGGGAAGCAACTTACCCAAGATCATACAGGGAGCTGGTTAAGAGCGAGGCTCACTGCACTACATCCCAACGGAATGTTCTTCAAATCTCTGGGGTGAAGAAAAACTATTCTATCTACTTGTCCATCTGTCTTCCAGCCCTATTCAATCATGGATTTCCTCTCCTTGTTTTAGGTAAAGCGTCACATCATGCTTGGTCTTGGTCATAACTGTAGGCAACAGGTATATAATCTAGTCTTAACTTCTTCTGTACAGTAGTCCCCCCTTATCTGTGGGGAATATATTCCAAGACCCCCAGTGGATGCCTGAAACCACGGATATTACCAAACTCATATATCATACATACTATTTTTTTTCCTATACATACATACCTATGATAAAGTTTAATTCATAAATTAAGCATGGTAAGAGATCAATAACAATAACTAATAATAAAATAGAACAATTATAGCAATATACTGTAATAAAAGTTATGTGAAAGTGGCCTCTCTCTCTCTTTCTCTCTCTCAAAATATCTTATTGCAGTGTACTTACCCTCCTTCTTATGATGTGAGATGATAAAATGCCTACATGATGAGATGAAGTGGAATGACACAGGCATTGTAACATAGTGTTAGACTGCTATTGATGTATCATCAGAATGAGGATCATCTGGTTCAGGTGATCCTGGATCATCGAGCCATAGTAATGTCAATGGTTGGGAATCCCAGGTGGGACGGAGCAGGATAGTGCAAGATTTCATCACACTACTCAAAATTGTATGCAATTTAAAACTTATGAATTGTTTATTTCTGGAATTTTCCATTTAATATCTTCAGACCATGGTTGACCATGAATAAATGTAACCACAGAAAGCAAAACCATGGATAAGGGAGACTACTGTACCTTAAACTCCTTGGGAACAGGAATCACCTTCTATCAGTCAGGGTGGAAGCAAAAAAGACCCACTCTAGATATTTCAGACAAAAGGAATTTAACATAGGGATCCAGTTATACAAGTGATAGAAGAGCTGAAAAGTCAAACAAGGGATGGTGAGGCCACCAGAGATTAACAACAGCAAGAAGTTGCCACCATCCCTAGAGCTGGAGAGACACAGGGAGAAGGTAGTACTACCAGAGCCCAGAAACTAGGGCAGGAGTTGGAGCCAAGGTGGGGGTTACTCATCAGATGCTGACACCACAGAGGTAGGGGCAGGCTGATGGACTCTGGGATCAAAAACATGTAGCCATGGCTGGAGATGCCACTGGAAGCAAAGAGAGGAAAGAAATACCCTAGTGATGAAAAATATATGCAAACAGTACCCACCCCAAAAATATTGGAAAGGCTATGCTGAAGAAAAAATAGACTTTAAGACAAAAATTGTTTATAGAGACAGAGGATATGTTATAATGATAAAAGGGTCAATCTATCCAGAAGTCATAACAAATAAACACATATGCATCTAAACAACAGAGACCAAAAATACATGAAGCAAACACTGACAGAAATGAAGAGAGAAATACACAATTCAACAATCATAGTCAGAGACTTAATACCCTACCTTCAAATAATGGATACAACAACTAGGCAGTAGATCAATAAGAAAATAGAAGAATATTATGAACCAACTGGACCTATCAGCTATCTATAGAATATTCATCCAACAATAGCAGAATACACATTCTTCTTGGGTGCACATGGAACATTTTCCAGGATAGACTATATGTTAGGACATAAAACAAATCTCAATAAATTTTTAAAAATTGAGATCATACAAAATACATTCTCTAACCACAATCAAAAACAGAAGGAAATTTGAGGAATTCACAAATATGTGGAAATTAAACAAAACACTCCTAAATAACCAATGGGTCAAAGAATAATTTACAAGGGAAGTTGGAAAATACTTTGAGATGAATGAAAATGAAAACACAGCATATAAAAACCTATGGGATGAAGCTGAAGCAGTGCTTAGATAGAAATTTACAGCTATAAAAGCCTATACTAGAAAAAAGGAGAAAGATCTCAAGTAAAGAACTTAACCTTTTACCTTAAGAAATCAGGACAAAAGGAGAAAACTAAACCTAAATCAAGCAGAAGGAAGGAAATAACAAAGAGTAGCATGGAAATAAGTGAAATAGAGAATAGGAAAAAAATAGAGAAATTCAATAAAACCAGAAGTTGGTACATTGAAAAGATCTACAAAATTGACAAACCTTCAACTAGAGTTACCCTGATACCAAAACCACAATAATCACAAGAAAATAAAACTATAGACCAATATCCACACTAAATATAGATTCAAAAATCCTCGCCAAATCCAGCAACATATAAAAAAAGATTATACACCATGACCAAGTGATTTATCCCCGGAATTTAAGGTTGGTTCAACATACAAAACTCAATCTCTGTTATACACCATATTTAATAGAATAAAGGACAAAAATGATTGATCTTTTCAATGGACATAGAAAAGGCATTTAACAAAATCCAACAAACTAGGAATAGAAGGGAATATGCACGATACTCAAAATGAATCAAAGCTAAATGTCAGAGATAAAACTCTTAGAAGAAAACATAAGAATAAATCTTCATGAACATGAATTAGGCAATGGTTAAATATGACACAAAAAAGCACAAGTGACAAAAGAAAAATAATTTGACCTTAAAATTTTAAAGTTTTGTGCTTCAAAGGTCACCATCAATAAAGTGAAGGCAATCCACAGAATTGGAGAAAATATTTACAAATCATATATCTGATAAAGGACTTGTATCCAGAATATATAAAAAACTCTTACAACTCAACAATAAAAAAAACCCAATTTAAAAATGGGCAAAGGATTTAAATAGACATTTCTCCAAAGAAAATTTATAAATGGTCAATAAGCACATGAAAAGGTACTCATTATCATTAGTCATTAGGATAATGCAAATTAAAACCACTTAACACCCACTAGGATGGCTAGAATCAAAAGAAAAAAAAAACCAGACAATAACAAATTTTGTTGAGGATGTGGAAACTTCATACATTGCTGATGGGAATGTAAAATGGTGACGCAATTTTGGGAAAAGTTTGACAGTTCCTCAAAATGTTAAACATGTTGTTACCATATGACCTGGCAATTTTCTCCTAGGTGTGTATTCTAAAGAAAAAGAAGCATATGTCCACACAAAAACTTGTATATGAATGTTCCTAGCAGCATTATTCATCATAGCCAAAAAGTGGAAACAACCCAAATATCTGATGATGGATAAACAAATGGAGTTTTGTTTGTATGGATATCATACAATGGGATGTATGGATATCATACAATGTAATGTATGGATATCATACAATGGAACATTATTGGACCATAAAAAGGAATGAAATATTGATATATACTACAACATGGAAGAACCTTGAAAACATTATGCTAAGTGAAAGAAGTCAGACACAAAGGCCACATATAGTATAATTCTATTTATGTGAAGTGTCCAGAATAGGCAAATCTATAAAGACAGAAAGTAGATTTGTTGTTACCAGGGGTTGGGGGTGGGGTTCGAGGGGATATGGGGAGTCATTGCTAATGAAGAGGAGGGGGTTACAGGGGGGAGTGATTTAAAATGTTCTAGGGGCTTCCCTGGTGGTCCAGTGGGTAAGACTCCACACTCCCAATTCAGGGGGCCTGGGTTCCATCTCAGGTTGGGGAACTAGATCCCGCATGCCACAATTAAGAGTCCGCATGCTGCAACTAAAAGTCCACATGCCGCAACTAAAAAAACATCCCGCATGCCACAACAAAGATCCCACGTGCCACAACTAAGACCCAGCGCAACCTAAATAAATAAATAAATATTTTTTAAAAACTAAAAAAATAAATAAATTAAATAAAATAAAATGTTCTAAAATTGATTTTGGTGACAGCTGCACAACTCTGTGAATATACAACACCCCCCCAAAAAAACTGACTGGTACACCTTAAAAGGTTGAGTTTATTTGTGAATTATAACTCAATAAAGTTGTCATTAAAAAAGGAAAGGAAAAACAAACTTATGGTTACCAAAGGGGAAAGGTGGAGGCAGGGGGAGGGATAAACTAGGAGTTTGGGATTAACATATACATACTACTATATACAAAATAGATAATCAACAAGGACCTACTGTATAGCACAGGAAACTCAACTCAATCTTCTGTAATAACCTATCTGGGAAAAGAATCTGAAAAAGAATGGACGTATGTATATGTATAACTGAATCATCTGCTGTACACCTGAAACTAACACAACACTGTAAATCAACTATACTCCAATATAAAATTAAAACTAAATTTAAAAAAAAAGAAAAAAAAAGAAAAAAAAAAAGGAAAGGAAGAGAAGAGGTGAGGGAAGAGAAAAGAAAGGAGAAAAGAAACATCCTGGCACATCCCTCCCCTTCTACCTTCCATCATCTGTCAGTGCCTCCCATTGACCAAGCCTACCCAAAACCCAGAGGGCAAAGTAGTTTGGGAAATGTAGTCCCTTGTGACACTGAGCAGGGCGAAGAAAGGATGGGGGTACATCTCTCACTTATCTCTGACTCCCTGGCACATCGTACTAGGCTATAAACATTTGTCGAATCAATAAATGGCCCCTGCTCCACTGCCTTGGGCTGGGCCCCTAGTCTGCACAGGGGGCTTTTTGAATGTCAATGACCCGATGATTCATGATCCTATGGCCGGTGAGTGGGCCGTCACTCTCTGTCACCTTCTCATACCTCTCATACCCTTTTGGTCCCAGGAGGCACCTGAGTCCAGACCCTTAGTGAAGCCGGATTGGAGGGAGGAGCAGGGGTGGGAGGGGCAGAGAAGAGGGTGGTTCCTCTCACAGCTTAAAAGGGGCTTGTACCACTTCCTCCCCAGACAGAGGCCGGGCACAATCTTCCTGTGTGGTTTCAGCCGCCGAGAGTGTCATGGACCCGGGTGAGTGAGCCTCCCCCGTGTGAGAGAGAGAAGTACCAGCATCCTTGGACACCCAGACTGACTTTGTGGGATGGGGATGGAGGATGGGGGTGGAAGGCCTAGGGGAGCCTCCCAGAGAAATGAGGTGGCTTTGCTGGGAATCAATGGCTGCTCCCAGAGAGTGCCACCCTGTTCTCCCAGGCACGGAGAGTGCACCTTTCAGGCCTGGGGAAGGGGCTAACCATTGGTTCCAGGAAAGATAAAGGGGGTCACATCTTTCAAGAACAGTAGGGACTGCAGAAGGCGGCAGGGCTGGGGTTGGTGGAAATCTGGACAGCACCTGTTCTGTCTCAGCCTGGGGTGATGAGGGAGGCTCTCAGGGACCTGTTTCATCAGGGAAAATTGTCCTTGGAGGGCTCAGGACCCTCCGATTCCCACCTTTCTCCCAGGCTAAACAGGGATGAGAATGTCTGCTCTTTTAAGGTTATAACAAGGAGCAGATTAAAGGCGAGTGCATTGTGTAAATGACGCTACGTACAACGCAATGCAAGCTGTGCTTATTCTCTCTGCTGCACATCCCACGGGCAAGCTGTTGCCTCCTGCTGGTTAAATGTTGGGTGGGCAACACTAAACGAGACCACAAGGAGCCTTCAGCTGGGAGAAGTCACAGCCAGGGCCTCCAGCAGAGCCCCCAGCCTCACTTAATCACTTTTTCTACCCAGGAAGATGATTCATCCCTTTCAAAAGTCCATCCTCTGGTCTAATCTCGGTCTTAACCAGAGGGAGTCCAAGGGAAGCCCCGAGCAGGTTCTGGGGGTGTTTATGTAGCTCCAGACACCCCATTTACAAATCTCAGCTGAGGAGTCAGACCCGGCTGAGGCTACGAAGGCCAGGTTCCTGGACTGCTCGCTCTCACCAGCAAACAAAGCACCACGGCAGCCTCAAAGCCACAAGGGGTTGGCTTTAAAAAGTGAAGGTTCCCGTTCACCCTCTGCTGTCCTCACAACCCGACCCACCACACCACAGCCTCTTCTTGCCTTCATGTCTGCTTTTTCCACCCACCCGGAACCCTGGGTGGACCCAGCAAACAGCTGTTAAAGGGCTAAAGTGGCCGTCCCACACACCGACTGAGAACTCCTGGAAGCCAGGGTCTGATTTCTTGCCCCTCTGATTCCCAGGTGCTTTGGGGGTATGAACAGAAAATGTTTGTGGAATGAATGAGTGAGTGAATGAATGGCATCAAGAACTCTGATTTCAGTTTTTAAAAATCTCTTCCAACTTCCCCTCCTCCCAGCAGCCTGCCCTCTAATCCCACTCCCCAGACAACCAGCCCCACTAACCACAGTCCCAGAATGCAGCCATCATCCCCTGGAGACCCCAGTCCTGCCTCTCGGTTTGATCTCTGTGAAGGAAACCAAGCAGGTCCCCGTGGTGCGCTGGTAAAGGCTAGAGAACCGGCTCCCCGGAGCAGACTCTGATGTGTAGTGCTTGCCAAATTCCATAGTGTAAATTCTTCCACCGTAGCTGACTTCAAGCCGTCAGCCGATTTCAAGCCATGAAATGACTGAGCACAGAGTCGGAGAGAGATGTACACCACTGGCTCGATGAGCCCGCGAGAGCAGCCCCAGCACAGCACGGGGCAGGGGGGTCTCCTCCCAGGACTAGGTTTGGGGGTGCTAGACTCACAGGCGTTAATGCAGGGAGGGAGGTCCCTTTAATGCAGGAAACCTCCGGTGCAGGAAAAGAGGTGTTCTTACTGCTTCACTCAATTCAAGAAAGCACCAACGGCTAGCCAAGCCCTAAATACTGGTAGGAGGGGACACCACTGAGACATTTTGCTCAGATCAGACTCCGGGGCCGTTGGTAGGACGGGTGGGCCACGAAGGATCTGTTTCTCTCTCTTTGTCAGCCCGGCAGGGAGCCCAAGGTGGGTGAGGGGCAAAGTTTCTGTTACACAAAATGAAAACGCTGAACCCGGACTGAGTTGGCCTTTTTCATGATTTGAATGAGCAGCCCCAAGACACCTTCCCCATCTTCGAGAAATGGGGCCTAAGACTTCGGTTAGAATTTTCCAAAGCAGAGAAGAGAAAAATGAGCTGTTAAGATACTCATCTCTCACAGCTCGGCCAGAGATGGTGGCAGATGGGGATGCTAAAGAAATTCAGGGCCAATCCCTCCTGGCCTTTGGGGAGGCTGGCTGGGGAGGAGGGGAACCCTGCAGCCTGGGGGAGCTATTGGGAAATCTCTCCTCTTTGCTTGGTACTTTCGGTCAACTGCCATTTATGGAGGAATTCAGGCAGGACCAGTCTGGTGGGGGAGAGACACATATGTCAATAAGCCACTGCAAGAAAGGGAGAGAGAGTGCTGATGGGCTAAGAGCAGGGCAATTGTGAAATCTAAAGAAACGAACAATGAATGTGAGTCAGGGGAGCATTTAAGTTGGGTTTTGAAGGACGTGTAGGAGTTATCAAACCAGAAAACGAGGAGCAAGGGGCCCAGGATGTGGCAGGGATAGCAAACTAAATGGCTCAATTGTAAATGAGGGAATGGGAGTAGATGTAGTAAGTGGAGGGCAGTGAAGTGATTCAGAAGGGTACAAGCCCCACCTAAATGTATCCAAATCCAATTTTTTGCAAACTCCACGTAGCCAAACAGAACATCCTGGGGACTCAGCCTGCAGGCTCCCAGCTGCTCAGCTCTGGCAAAAGCTAATAGAGACAAGAAAGAAGCAAGTTGAGGAGGGTGTAAAGAACCTGGCCGTGCCAAGGAGGAAGGGAGAAAGGGAGGCAGGAGGGACAGGCAAGGGCCAATCTTTAAGATTCCATGTGGCACTGCTAAAAATTTGGGCTTTTTGCTGAAAACAATGGGGAGCCAGTGAAGATTTTTCTTTTTCAATTATGTGAGTTAAATAACGTGATCTGTGTTTCAGAGGAGCTCTGTGGCAGCAAAGCCTTATGTTGGGGTAGAAGGGGGGCCAGATCTGAGATGTTAGGAAATGGAAGCAGCAGAACTGGGTGACCAATCCTCACTCTCCTCCAGCGGGATGGAGATTAGAGGCTCCAGCAGCCTCAACAGAAATGAAGTAATGAGAGCTCATTAAAAAATCTCAGATCCATCTCTTAGCAGCTGTGTGACCCCAGACAAGTGGCTTAACCTCTCTGAGCCTTTATTTTCTGGAATATGAAATGAGACTCACAAGGGGTAACTCACAGGATGTTAGGAGGGAGAGGAACATAAAGCCTGAGAGGCAGCATGGAAGAGTATTTAGGAGTGTGGTTTCTGAAATGAGATGGATTCAAAGCCCAGCTCTACTACCAGATGGTTGTGTGACTCTGGGAAAGTTACTAATCTCTAGTTTCTCTCACTGGGAGCTAAGGTTGGAGTTCTAGGGAATTTCCTTTTCGTTGTGATCATTACTAGAAACTCAAGAACTCAGAAAATACCCAACACATAAGTCAACCACTCCTCAGCCCCTGAGATTCCCAACTTCTCTGGTCCCACTCAAGCTGCTGCCCAAGGCAAGTTACTTTATGACTTTGTAACAGACAGAAGTAAATTGAGTCAAGGCTGTTGACCAGGCCGCCTCTGCCACACACCTGAGTTCCCCTAAGTTCCTGTTTGGTCACCTTTCTTGAAAACGACCTATTCTGGTCCTAGAAGATCCCTGCTCGACGACCCTCTCCAACACACCTGGAAGGAGACCTCACCTACACACACCCTCCAGCCCCCCCTCCTTACCCCTCCCCCAGCCAGTGGCAAAAGGACTGAGACGGGGCCAGGAAAGGGAGTTGATGGAGTGAACTAGAAACACAACTCGTGCTCCTCGTATTTCACCGTTGTGACATCAAAACCTTGAGGTTTCTCAGTTCTCACTGACAGTCAGAGCGGGCTTTCTCTAGAGTAACCGAAAGACGTGTATGTGTTTAAAGAAACCTCGAGCGCTTCACATCAAGATGAGTCAATGGAGGATGGGCAGCTCATTGGACCATGAAGAGAGTGTGCTTAAGGGTAGAAATGTGGACTCAAGCTCAGGGGCTCACGGGTTAATTTGGCAAGGAAGGGGGATGAGAGAGGGGAGCCGTGATGTTGTACAGAGATCCATTCCCACCCAGGACTGCAAATACTCAGGTGCAAGCTGGGGGCGATGGGACAGTGGATGCCTGTCCCCAGAATTAGAAGACACAGCTAGAAAGGCAGGTCCAAGTAGACAGTGGAGGGCTTGGTTGCCATGCTCAGCATCAGGGTGTCATCCTTAGGGCTGGGTAGAGAGGTCCTTAGGGCTGGGTAGAGAGGTCCTAATTTAGGAAGAGGGCAGAGTGGGGGTTGGCATCAGAGCTATGCTTTAGGAAGACGCAGCTAGCAGTAGCGTTCAGTATAACTTGGGAGAAATGCCTGTTTATTTATGTGGCTCGATGCCCTTCTTCCTTCCCCTAAGACTCCCCCAAGCCCAGAAGCCCTGCCCTAGGCACGCTCCCTGGAGCACAGTGGCAATTTGGGTGTCATGCCAGAAAATTTCCAGCAGGTGGCGCTGTGGCCAAGCACACAGACTCGCTGGGCCTGTGATGTTGCATATAGGAAGCAGAATCCCTTGTTTGCTGGAGGGAGGCCCCCAGCCTCCAGAAGGTGCTAGAAGCAGGGTCCCAAGCATTTGTCTACTGACCCTCCTGAGACTGGAGGTGCGGTGGACCAACAAGTCCTGCCTTGTATTCATTCCTGGCATCACAGTTACTGACTCTCTCCTGTGGTCTGGTCCAGTTAGGGGAAGGCGGGGCTACAAAGGTGAAGAGGGCACAGCTCCCAGACTGTTAAGTGAGATACGACTTCTATATAAATCACCCTGTGAACTGTCCCCCCTGCTCAGCCTTTGGAGAAAATAAGTTCCAGGTCCAGCCCTCGGCTCAGCCACGAAGCAGGACTGAGCAGCCAGGGCCCACATCAGGCCTTGTGAGAGCCTGGGGCCTCAGTCTGCCGTTCAGCCTTGAGGGGTGGTCTGGGCCAGGATGGACTTTCCAATTCCAGAAGAGGCCCTGAAGAGCCAGGAAGAGGGGAGAGGCTGCCCTGCATTCCGATCCCGCTCCTTTCCGGGACCCCTTATGCAGGGGAGGAGGAAGAGGAGGTAAGGACAGTGAGGCTGGGCAGCCGGCCAGGTGCTCCAAGGCACAATCTGGTTCTCATGTTCTCAAACATGGTGTCTGGAGAATGTGATGAAAGTCCCCTGGCTCTGTGGCTATTTGTCATAACAAAGAGCCATCCCTGCCAAGCAATAACTTTCTCACCTTGTCTCCTGCAGGGAAGCCAATGAAGAACGTGCTGGTGGTGGCCCTCCTCGTCATTTTCCAGGTAGGTGTCCCACCAAGGAAAGCTCCGTGCCCTCTCCCATACGCCCCTCCCCAAGCCTGGTCCTTCCGAAGCCCAAGCCCTGGGTTCTGGTGGAGAAGCTGGGCATTTGCTGGAAAGAAATAGACCCAGACACGAATTTGTCATTCATTAAGCTGATAGCCACCCCCTCCCCCCATCTGCTGAGTGACCCTAGAAAGCCACGGATGTTCTCCGACATTCCTTTACTCCATTTCAATTAAAACATAGGAGAAAGCAAGTTACCCCACCTTCCCCACCCCACTTCCCCACCCCACTTCTGTCTCCCCATCCGGGAGACAGAAAAGTGGACTCCTGAGTTCTTGGAGAGAGTTCTTTGCTTTGCAAAAAGCAAAGGCTGTGAGGTTACTGGGTTTTGCACATATGTGTCCACACCCACACATGTAAAGCTTCATATGTGAGCTGAGAAAAGAAACCGTGGCCTGGTGGCTGGTAACTATCAGCCCCAAACCTGTCTCCCTCCCCCACCCTCCAGCCAAAGGCTCCCCTCGAAGCCCCAGTTCCCTTCTGTGAAATAAAGAGACTGGCCTGAGCCTCACTGGGGGGAGGGAGGATGGGAGCACATCCTTTAGAGGGGCCCATAACTCTGTAGGAGCAAAGATCCCCAGTTTACAGGTTTCAGCGTCTCAATCCCAGCTGTGGAGACAGAAAATCTGCCCCAACCAAGTGCCAGAGCTAGAAGAAGCTAACTCGTGAAGTGGACTCTCCCCCATTTGCTGGGGTTGGGAGCTCTCTTGGAGGGGGCGGGGGCGGCTGAGGTAGGAGCTGGAGAGGCAGTGCTTCAGAATTTGGCTCTTCCCCAGGTCTGGAGGCCAAAGGGGCAGCTTTCCAGGAGCTCCGGCCAGAGGCAGGCCCCAAGTTGGGCACTGTTCCCAAAACCCCATCCCAGAGGCCCCCTGGAGCTTGGGCTGTAGCCTACAGCTTGGCGCCCTTCCCCAGCACCACTCCCTCCCCTCTCTCTCCCCTGTTTCCAGGACTCCGGAGGGGCTGGAAGGCTGGGAAGGGGATAAGGGACAGCTGGGCTCATCCTTCTCTTTACCTGGGGGGATGGGGTTGGCTCAGATGGGGCAGGATGTGGTGGGGCTTTGGGCTGCAGAGACACATCAAGCCTGGTGGCCCCTGGTACAGGGGGCGGATACTAAGCAGGGAAAGAGAAGGCAGAATGGGGTGGTGGGAAGCACAGGTCACAGAGGCTGGGTATACTGCCCTCCAAGGCCCAGAGCCCCCTTATGTCCAGGAACCCCGGACCTGAGGCCTTGGGCATTATCCTGGGCGGCCAAGGGCAGCCAGCCTCTTCCAGGCCTCCCAGGCTGCAATCGTGCCCAGAAAAGAGAAAAGTGGTTGCCACTGACTTTTCTTCTCGAGATAGCAATGCCCAAAAAAAACCTCCTGGACATGATTTGGTCCTCACCCTGTCCCCAAGCAGAATAGCGATGAATCCAGAATTTGGAAGTGAGAAAGAGACAGGATACAGGGAAGTCAGGAGACTGGGTTCCCCTTCTGGCTGAGCAACCTTGAACAAGCCACATCGCTTCTCCAAGAGCCCCCCTTTCCTCATCTCTACACTCCCTCCAGTTCCCCAATTGCACGAAAATCCATCATGTCGAGCTGCCCAGGGCCCCATTCCCAGAGGAGGGACCAGGAGCTTCCTGAGGCAGTCTTCCAGCCCAGCTCCCAGCCCTGCACAGCTTAGCCAGCCCGAGTGCCCTCCTTCATTGATAAAATCACAGCAGGCTGCCTGAACCTTCACCCTGCCCTGCAGATAGGCTAAAAAAAGCCCTGAGCAGCTGAGCCCTGCTGATTGGGATCTGCCAGAAGATACAGCAAGGAAGATAGAGGAGAGAGGTGGGGGGAGAGGGTGGGGGGATGGAGAGAGGGTGGAGACAGGGCTGTGCTTCCTTCCTGGGCCCGAGAGGACTCAGTCACAGCTGAGGCCATGGCCCCGCCATCCACTTGGGCCTGCATCCCCTGAGCTTCTGCCTCATGCTGGGTGCTGTGCCCTGGGCCGCAGGGATCCATAAGTCTTCAAGTCACTCACCACCCATGATCACAGCAGCTTGCCCCAAACCAGGGCTTTCTGGCCTCTTCATGGAGCTTTGCCTTCCTCTCTTCTCACTCCGGGCCCTCCTCAACGTTAGCCCAAGTGGATTTTCCCTCAAAAACTGGGGTATTTTTGTAGGCCCCCTCCCCTGGAAAGTTCTTTCTACCAGGTTCCAAAGGAGGCTCAAAAAGAAAGACACATGATCCTACTTTCCTGGAGTTTCCAAAAATAAAATAAAATAAAACGGGCAAAATAAAACCTCCATGGAGACGAAATGATGCCAGAATCGAGTTAGGACCCTCACAACAACCATGTGGAGGAGATAGTATTCATCTCCATTTCACAGATGAGAAAACTGAGGCTTAGGGAGAATGAAGTGTATTTAACAAGCCCAAGGCTCATTTGGCCCCAAAGCCCAGACTATTTCCAGTCCACCGTTAACACCTGTAAGGTCAAGTCTCTCAGAAGAGTTGGCAAAATCAGACACTTGCTCCTTATTAGAAAGGCAGAATCCCAGGCTCCACCCCAGCCTACTAAATCACCTGAACAAGATCCCCGAGTTCATGTGCATGTTAAAATATGAGAAGCACCGATTTCAAAAGAAAGAATCACCTGGAAAGTTTAGAAAAACAGATTCCTGGGCCCCAGCCCCTGAGATTCTGGTTCAGTGGGTCTCAGATGGGGTCCGAGAATTTGCAGGTGATGCTAACTGCACCTTGAAACCACTGCTCTGGCCAATCCCACAGCAGTGAGATTTAGACCCACTCAGCTAAGCTGGATCGTGTTCCTTCCCCACAGGTATGCCTGTGCCAGGATGAGGTCACGGACGATTACATCGGAGACAACACCACAGTGGACTACACGCTGTACGAGTCCGTGTGCTTCAAGAAGGACGTGCGGAACTTTAAAGCCTGGTTCCTCCCGGTCATGTACTCCATCATTTGCTTCATGGGCCTGCTGGGCAACGGGCTGGTCATGCTGACCTACATCTACTTCAAGAGGCTCAAGACCATGACCGATACCTACCTGCTCAACCTGGCCGTGGCGGACATCCTCTTCCTCCTGACCCTTCCCTTCTGGGCGTACAGCGCGGCCAAGTCCTGGGTCTTCGGGGTCCACGTTTGCAAGCTCATCTTTGGCATCTACAAGATAAGCTTCTTCAGCGGCATGCTCCTGCTTCTGTGCATCAGCATCGACCGCTATGTCGCCATCGTCCAGGCCGTCTCGGCCCACCGCCACCGTGCCCGCGTCCTTCTCATCAGCAAGCTCTCCTGCGTGGGCATCTGGATGCTGGCCGTGGTGCTCTCCACCCCGGAGCTGCTGTACAGCGGCATCCAGAAGAGCAGCAGTGAGCAAGCGCTGCGGTGCTCCCTCATCACCGACCACGTGGAGGCCCTGATCACCATCCAGGTGGCCCAGATGGTGGTAGGCTTTCTGATCCCCCTGGTGGCCATGAGCTTCTGCTACCTCCTCATTGTCCGCACCCTGCTCCAGGCACGCAACTTCGAGCGCAACAAGGCCATCAAGGTGATCATTGCCGTGGTCGTGGTCTTCGTAGCCTTCCAGCTGCCCTACAACGGGGTGGTCCTGGCCCAGACGGTGGCCAACTTCAACATCACCAGCAGCACCAGCTGCGAACTCAGCAAGAAGCTCAACATCGCCTACGATGTCACCTACAGCCTGGCCTGCATCCGCTGCTGCGTCAACCCTTTCCTGTACGCCTTCATCGGCGTCAAGTTCCGCAGCGACCTCTTCAAGCTCTTCAAGGACCTAGGCTGCCTCAGCCAGGAGCGGCTCCGGCAGTGGTCCGCCTGCCGGCACGCCCGGCGGTCCTCCATGAGCGTGGAGGCTGAGACCACCACCACCTTCTCCCCATAGGAGGCTCCTCTGCCTGGACTAAAGGGTCCTCTCCCAGGGCCCCGCAGACTGGGGACAGATGACCCCACAGCTGCTGAGGGAAAGGCCGTTCTGGCCATTGAGGTTTATCTCGTGGTGAAAACCCGAGCCACAGAAGACAGATGAAGCCCAACCCTAGCTAGCTACCTCAACCAAGGTTGCAAAGAGACGTGGTTGATAAGCTATCCCAGATCCTGCAACACTCCAAAACCAAGGCCGTTGTCCCCCAAACCCCAAACGAGAGGTGAAAGTCAAGAAACGGTTCACACCTCCTGGAGTGAAAGGGCAGGCATCGGTGAGATCTAGGGTGGTGGAAGGGGCCTGGTCATTGTTCCTATCAATCTTCTAGAAAGAAGTCCTCCCTAAGACTCAGGGTGAGGGCTTCCAGAAAGCAAGGCTTTGTCCCCAAGACCAGAGACAGTGGGGCAACTTCTCACCTGTGCAGGGGAAGGGGAATGCCAATGGGTCAAACTAACGCTCTGAATCCCTCCCTCCATCTCTCTTTTTTCCTGTCATCCGAGCCAGCAAGAAACGGCAGCCTCCATGGCCCCTCACCAGCCAACTCTCCTCAGGCTCTGCACGCTGGAGGGGTGTGGTGTTTCCCGCAGGCCAGGCCTGGCCACAGCCATTTTCCCAGCCAGGGCGCTGGGGCAGGGATGACGCGTGGCTGGCCCTTCTCAGGTCTCAGCTCTGCTAGGAAGGGGGGAGAAGGCAGGGAGAAAGTTTAGGGGCCAGGGGTGGGGACGACGCCAGCTGCCGCCAGCCAATGAGCTCCTTCTTTGTTCTTTGCCACGGGGACAAAAATCTCTCATCCTGTTCTGCTTTCAATTCATTAAGAGAGCACATTTTACTCATACACAAATAAAAGTTTTCCCTTGAGGAAACAACAGCTTGAAAAGAAAGGGAAAAAAACTTCTTGGTAAATGGCAAATGCGTGTGTTCTTGTTTTGCAAACCCCACGCCCCACCTGACCACCCCCCATCCCTTTCCTCCCCCCCGCTTCATTGTTCAGAGATGCTCAGAGCCACGAGGTCTGCTGAGCTATGCTCTGAGCCCTTCCAGTGACACAGGCCCACGAGGCTGAACAAGGCAGGAGGAACAGAAGGGCAGGGTGTCCAGCTTGCAAACACCCTTCCGGAGCTCACAGGACGGGACCCAAGCCTGTGAGGTCAGCAGTGACCCAGAGACACGGTCTGAGCTGAGCTTTGGAAAGAACCAAGTTGTCTCTTTAACCTCTATGGTTGGGAACTCTCCCTGACCCTTAGCAGCATTTACACACTGTCCTGTTCATCTGTCCCAACTCAGTCTGGAACTGGAGCCCCCTGACCCTTGGTCAGTCCCCCTGGGCTCCCAAAACCGGTGTTTAGAGGGAGGGCCTCTCCCTGACACCCATCCTGGATCCAGGGGGCTTGGGATGGGACCTGTGTGATAGGCTGCACCCTTTGCTGGATGCTTAAGAGCCAGGTCTGCCCTTGACCCTCCCTGGCCACTATGGTAGCAATGGCCTTCTGTGGTGTGGACACCCATCCCGGAGGGGCAGGGATGGAGGAACAGCCACTGTCCCCAGCACAGGCCCAGGATCCATGTCACTGGGTGCCCTGATGCCTGCCCAGTCCCCGACTTGTCCAAGCCAGAGAGGTTAGTCCAACCTGTGATGTAAGAGGAGGTTTCTGAAGGGCCCAGCACTGCAATAGCTCAGGGTCTGGAGGTGGGAGGGAGCTGAGACACTCATGAAAAGGTGATTCCATCCATTTTCTGAAGTGAAAAGAGCCTCACTGAAAATGGAGCCCGCCTGGAAATGAAGCCCATTCTCTCATCTCATAAGCACGTTGCATTACCCTCCTCCCCAGGATGCGCTGGGCTCAAGCAGGGAACCAGCGCCCTGAGAAGGATGAGGCTGGCACGTGAAGGAGCGGCACCTGCAGCCACTTTAATATTAATAGGTGCAGCTGCTGAGGGGGTGTGCGCGAGCCGTGGGGCGCGAGGGGCGACCCCAGCATGACTGGGGCCCTGAGGGGAACGTGCCGGTGTGTGTGGGTATGGGGGCCGCTGGTATGCACATCCTAATGAGCTTACAGATGGGAAGACGATCCTCCTCCGTTCCTGAAGGGAGGAATGTAACAGAGCAGTCATGAACAGGAAGCCAGGCCAACCACACAAACATGCCACCTCAGCTTCAAATACATTTTTCTATAATAAATGGACACCTCCAAGTATTTACAAAACCCCCAGCAATGTTCATTCCCCAAAGTGCTGTATCTCAGAAGCTCTGACCTCGGCTCACTGCTGGCCTGGTCCTTGCTCCCTTGCCCAATGCTGTCACGTGCCTACCCTGAGCTTGGGGGGGCCCTGGGAAGAAGGAAGAGACTCACTGGGGAGCCCCCAGGGCCTCTCTCTCTCTCTCTCTCTCTCTCTCTCTCTCTCTCTCTCTCTCTCTCGCATCTGCCTCATACAACTGGCCCACCATCCCGGGTTCATGGCCCCATGGCCCCTCCGAATTTCCCCTTCTTTCCATCACCAGCCCCTCGTCCCCTCTTCCTCCCCAGGCTATAACCTCAGGCTACAAATCTGCCCTTGTAGCCAAAAGGCCCACATCTCTCGAATCATAGACTAGTGGAGCTGCAAGGAACCTCAAAGATCAGCTGGTCCAACCCCCCACTCATTCTCTAGTTGGGGAAACTGAGGTCCAGGGGGAGGAACTGACTTGCCTAAAGAGACATTGCAACATGGGGATAATGGATAAACTTGCTTTGGGGGCCTAAGGATCTGGCAGGACTGCAGGAGGCGGGCGGGGGAGAGCAGAGGCTCTGGAGCCCGGCCGACTTGGAATCTCATCTCTGCTGCTTCCCAGCTGTGTGACCTTCAGCTGTTGCTCAACTGCTCTGAGTCTCAGATTTCTCAACTGCAAAACGGAGATGATCTGGCAAACATTTAGCACAATGCCTGGAATGTTGAGTGCAGTGTGAGGGGCACAGATTCTGCAGGCAGACTGCCTGGTTTGAATCTCAGCTGCACTACCTGGGCTGGTTACTTAGTCTCTCTGTGCCTCGGTTTCCTAATCTGTATAATGGCGATGATCATAGTACATACCTCCTAGGATTGCTGTGAGGAGTAAATGAATTCCTATATGCAAAATGCTTAGAAATCCTTACAAAAGTGTTGCTGGTAATCATTAAGATGTTTAATAAATCGTGGCCTTAAAAAAGTTGCTAACCACAAGGAAACCAAATTCATTTCCATCTCCATACAATTTTTTTTTTTATTGGAGTATAATTGCTTTACAATGTTGTGTTAGATTCTGTTGTACAATGAAGTGAATCAGTTCTATGTATACATATATCCCCTCTCTCTTGGACCTCCCTCCCACCTCCCCCACCCCACCAATCCCACCCATCTAGGTCATCACAGAGCACTGAGCTGAGCTTCCTGTGTTTTAAGCTGGAGGGCAACTTTTAAATTAGTCTCTGCTTCCCTCCCATTGTACAGGTGAGTCAACTGAGGCTCGGAGAGGGAAGTGACTTGCCTGAGGTCTCCCACGAGCTCTAGGCAATGTTAAAACTTGAACCCTGGTTCCCGAGCTTCCATCCAGAACTCTTGTCCCAGCCCCCCCACACTCACTTGCACACATCCACCCTGGCACACACCAGCCTCATCCCAGACCATCCAGCTCTTCTCTGGCAGGCACTGTTCCCCTTGTCCTTGTTCTCCTTAAAGAGAACCTTCCCTCCCCACCTTCAGTAGTTCCCGTCCTTGATATTGGGCCGGGGAGAATGACATGCGAAAGAAATATGGTAGCAGGTCCAAAGGAAATCGGGCAACTGATCTTTTTTAAGAAAGGATCCTCTCTGGGAGTTAGGTTCTCAGTTGCATTTCTGTGTTGAGGGTGAACAGTTGCAGGGAGAAAAACTGGCCTCTGGGGTGGGGGTTAAGGCCCATGAGATGGGGAGGGAGCAACTCTGAGTGGTGAGTAGAAGGCAGGGGAAGGAGGGGAGGGGTGGGTCCTAAGGATGACACAGCTGGGGGCTAGACTTGGAGAGTATTCTCAGTGTGTAGAAAGATGTCCCCACCTACACACACACACACACACACACACACACACACACACACAACGCGCCCACATTTCCCCGGGGTCTCCCAATCTCAGGTGGGGAGGAAGGGGCTATATTAGTCTTAGAGACAGGGGTGCCCACGGCCTTCTTTGCCAGGAGAGGGTAGAAATGGCCCAGTTTCCATGGTCTCAGTCTGTAGAAAAACTCCGGGGAGAAAAGGAGGGGGGATCACTCCCTTAACTCAAAAGAGCAACCCTGTCAGCCCTCCTAGCCCCCATCCCATGGGAGAGGCACTGCAGGAGGTAGAAGCCTCATCACACACACACACACACACACACACACACACACACACACACAAGCATGCACAGACACACAAGCCACACACACACCCCAACCCCACACCATCACCACCACCCTGTCATTTGTCATTTGTCTTGTCTCAGGCCCAGAAAGAGACACAGACAAGGGGTCTGCTGCAGAGAAGAGCCACAGTCCTCGCTCACCAGCCAGAGCAGCTTTAGACTAACGAATAAATCAAACTGGTCTCATCCAAACTCAGACATGAGGGGATGAGAATTCTCCCTCGGGCTCTTCTGTGTGCGTGCGAGCGTCCGTGCGTGTGTCTCAATTCTGACTTCTCGGTGGCTGTCAGTTCTCTCCCTCCCACATTCACTTTGAAGGTGGATAAAACCTTAGTTTTGTCTATTGTTCATCAGCCCCAGGGAATTCACTTGCTGGGCTGTTCTATGCGTCACAGTGACCACTACACAGTGTGACCTCTGGGTTCTCATCTCTGGGTAAATAAACATCTCCCTTCAGGGCAGGGTGGGGGTAAGCCTTGCCCAGTGCTGAGGGCCCCCTTCCCTCTCGGGCCAGTAGGTCCCAAGGTCAGACAGCAAGAGGGCAAGAGGGCAGGTGAGGAAACACATCTGGTCCCAGAGTCCTCCCGAGCCTGGGTCAGAACTTGCTTAGGACAGAAAAGCTGATCATTGTTCTAAGTAAATATCTGACATTGTGAAGTTCAACAGATGCCGCAGATGAAATGCCCCCAAACTCTTTCCCAATGTTTACAAAGAGGCCTGGGAACGCGTGCACATTTATCTTGTATGGTTTATGCAAACCTCACTCATTGCCAAGCAGGAACACGATCACATGCAAAGGCTGAAGGGTGCATTCTTCTTCCCCCGCTGGGGGTGTTAGGGGGGTGTGGCCAAAGGCCTGTGGTCAAGCCGGGCACCAAGAGTCACCCACAGTGGCACCACCACTGCCTCCTGCCCATCCTCCCTGACAGCTGACTCCCCAGGCACCGCCCCTCTTTCCACCTGCTCTGCTCACCTCCGTTTCAGGGATGCTCACCTGCCCATGCAGTGCTGCTGGCAACCTCTGAACTCGGGAGTCCAGGGAAAGGGGAGCAGGGAGAAGGACGGGGCCTGGGCGGTTCATAGACACATCCCTCTGCCTGCACCTCCCAGAGCAAGACCCACCTGGAATCCTCCAATCCCGTCAAGGGCAGAACTCGGATAGTTGTCCAAGAGCTACACCTGCTCCGCCCCCAGCCTCCCTCTTAGTTACCCCACCTCCACCCAGGTCCCCTTACCCCCAAACCTGGGAAGGCCATGGATTACTTGGAGCTTGTGACCCTGGGAGACTCAGACAGAGCCTGGGTGACAGTGGGTGGAGGAGGGGAGGGTCATGCAAGGGATTGCAGGAAACACGGAGCCTCGGGGTGGAAGAGACCTCGAGGAAGGGGAGGGGGGCCTAACATGGGAGGGGAGACGGGCTCACATGTACTGTGTGCCTATGATGTGCCAGGACTGTGCTAGGTATACCGCCTCCTGCTGAATCCTTATGACAACAGGTGAGGAAACTGAGGCTTAGAGAAGCTGTGTAACTTACCTGAGGTAACGCAGCTAGCAAGAATAACTACAACCTTATTAGGATTTTATCATATGCTACACACTGTACTAAGCATCACATCTTATCCCATTTAATCCTCACCACAACCCTACTCGAGTCCCATTTTACAGAAGAGGAAACTGAGGCTCAGAGAGGTTAAGTAACTTTGTCAATGTCACACAGCTACCATGTGATAAAGCTACTAAGTGAATTCAACCAGTTCTAGCTGGCCTTCCAAGCCCGCACTCTTGCCACTCCACTACACTGACCAACTGAATAGCTCTTTATTCGTCACCAAATATATACAGAGCCCCTACTTTGTGCCAGTCATTGTGCTGAGTACCTCCAACACAGTGGATGCAGAGCACTGACCCAGGAAGAGGGAGAATCAAATGACAAAGACACAGCCCACTCTGCCCAAAGGGATGTAACTCCACAGCTGGGCAGCAGCCAGGTCTTTGCTGCTCCCTGTGAGCTTTGTCTCCCCTTGTCTCCTCCGGGCCGTGCTTTCCCCACAGACTTCCTCCACAGGCTAATCCTGCAGGGCTGTATGCTTGGGAAGCTCACTAGGCGACACTGGCAGGTCGTCTCCCCTCTCTGGGCGTCCATCTCCTTCGCTGTGAGATGAGGGAGCCGGACTAAATGGGTGGGGTCAGCCAGCAGGGCTCTGGGCACGCTGATGCCTGGAAGAGGCGCAGAATGGGTGGGTGAGGGGGCTGAGGAAGCTGCCCCACCCCCAGCTGTGGTTTCTGGTGGGGCCACCTTGGCAGCAGGTGGAGGGAAGTGCTTGTCACCCATCCAACAAAGACAGTAAAACAAAAGCCTCCCGGGGCACTGTGGGAGCAGGCGGCCAAAGCGCCAAAAATAAAACACCCACCTTTCCTTTGATAGACCCCCAGCTGAGGAGGGGCCTGGCCTGGGGGTTGCAAGGAAAGAGCTCAGATTTCATGCCCAGCCCACACCCCCCAACCCCTAACACCGCCACCCCCCCCCGGCCCCCCGCCCGGCACATGCGCACACACACACACAAACAGCACACTCACTCATATACACGACCAGCTTCATGGGTCTGAGACCCGTGCAACCCACAGGGCATGCACGCAGGAGGACCCACACCTGGTTTAATGCTCAACTGTCTCTGTCTTGAAATTCTTAATAATTTTTGAACAAGAGGCCCAGCATTTTCATTTCGGGCTGGGCCCTGCAAGCTCTGTAGCTGGTCCTTCGGGTATGCATTCATAAGTACGTGCATTCACCAAATGTTTAAGAAGCACACCAACATTTGTATCGGAGAGTACATACACTGCACGCATACACACGGGAGTACAAATGCATGCACACACACAGCCACATCCAGCAACAGCCCCCTCATCCCTCACGCACACTCACTGTAGCGCACACACATGACCCAGAGGGCCACGGACACTCACAAGTGACGCTCAGACACCTGCAGCCCCATTGGCACAGTTTGATCGACTTTAACATTGGGGGCAATAGAACAAAGCACTAGAAAAGGGGCCCCGGGGGGAAAAGAGATTTATTTCCTCTACGCCCCAACATTCCCAACAGCTACAGTTGGCTTCTCTCATCAGCCTGGGACCAAAAGAAAGGAAGAGCGTGGAAAGTGGAGGGATCGATGGGAAGCGGGCAGGGCATGGGGGGAGAGGGAGAGAGAACAGCAGGGCAGGAGCCGAGTCTCCCGGCAAGTGAGCCCGAGCGGTGGTCCCATAAGAATTTAGAAGGTCTTGGACCCAAAGAAGTAAGAACAATGACCCTGACCTTCCCGAAAGTACAGCACCCCTCACCCCACCCAAGAAGAGAGGCAGTCCTAAGATCCCCACCTCTGCTTCTTACCAGCCACAGGGCCTTGGGCAAGGCACTTAACTTCCCAGCCTCAGCCCCCTCCTCATGTCCTCACTGCAGGGTTGTCAAGTAGGTACGGATACTAAGGCCTCGCCTCCTGGATTCTCCCCAGCGCTGGACATCTGGTCTCCTCGTCAGGACTTGCAATCTCATCCTGGGTTCAGAAACTCCAGACCCGTCTGTCCCTTCCCAGCCAGATACAAACGTTAGAGGTGGACCTAGCCCAGCATCCTCTCGGGTACCGTCAGCATCCCTAGGTTCCTTTTGAGGCCACTGCCCCTCTCCCACCAAGCCAAGAGGACCCCAAGACCTGGAACTTTTTTCTTCCTCTTCTACTTTCCGCCCCCAAACCTAACCTTCCCTACTTAAAACTGTTCCAGGCTCTACCCCTTCCCTGAGAGCCCAATAATCTATTAGGCGGTACCAGACACCAAGGAGTTAATCGGGAAACGAATCAGTTCTAAGGGGAGTCTACCATGCCATTGTGCCCCATCCCCATTGCAGTCACCCACGTGGAGAGAAGAATAGCCACCCAAGTGGCCACCATAAGAACCTTGATTTCACTGGAATTCTTACAAGGCCGTAGGTCGCTCAGACCGCATCCCCCCCCACCCCACCCCCCGCCAACATACTCCCTCGATTTAGTGAGAAGGAAACGGAGGCATTGAAGAGTAAAAGGATGTGGGCAAGCAGCACAGTTGGGGTCTTTGGTCTTTCTGATCTGCAGCCCCTAGGAGACCAGACACAGAGCGGTCCCTCCCCACCACCCAGCCTCTCCAGCGCACAGCAAGCTCCTATTCCCCAGGCCAGCCAGGGCAGGGGTCTGGTCATCAGAGGCCCCTTGACAGGGAGGAGGGAGCAAAGCAAAGCCTCTGGCATCCGATTCCCATACCAGCTTCACCATTTACCTTCTGTGTAACCTCAACAGTACCCTCTCCTCCCCAGCCTCAGTTTCCCCATCTGAAAACAGGCGCAATGTGGTCCTAACAACTTTCCTAAAGCTGTTGGGAGAGTTCCATTCAATGAGATCGTGGATGGAGGAGCTCTCTGTGACCGCAAAGTGATAGGAAAAAATACCTCTTTTTTGTATTGGCTCGCTTAATGATTCTAACTGGGAAATTAACACACAACAAGGGCCGCATCTTGGTGGTGACCAGACATGAAAGCCTCCAGCCTAGACATTGGTCTTTGGGGATGGTAAAGATAGACACTCTTCCCACGACAATCAATCACTGGAATAATCCCCTCTCAAGGCGTGGGTGCCAGCTTTGACCTCTTAAGGGTAATTTTTTCCCCCGAGATGTAGGAGTTAACTCCCCTGACACGTGAGAACAGAAGTCACTTGCTTTGGCTGCAGGGTGAGGGGAGCGGCATTGCTGCACCTATGTGCTCCAATAGCATGTGGTCTCCGACAAGTCCCCGCTGTGCCCCTTTTTGACCACAGTTCCTTCCAGGAAAGGAGGTTTCAACTACCAAACTTCGCAGGTACATACCAACTCCTGATTGGCTGGCCTAGCCCAGTGCCTGGCACAGAATAGGTCAAAAACGTTTGTGGAGTCAATGTAAGAATAGCGAATTTGGGGTCTTCCCACACCTTTGACTCATAAGTTTTCAATCTACCCAAAAGCCCCTGCATTGCAGAGATATGCCTGGGGCCAACGGGTCCCGCTATGGGAAAAGTGCTGGTCAAGGGCAAAGGTAAGGGCGTGCTTTCAGACTTGCTGTCCTGGGAGAGTCCCGGGCAGTAAATAGATGACCCTGACCTCCAACGTCCACCCCCGCCCCACACAAGCACCCGGTCAGAGCCGTCCAGCTCTGACGCGGGCTCCTTTGCAAATAGATGCCGTTTCCATGGGAACTGAAACCCCTGGGGGTTTTTTCCCTCTAAGACACTCTGTAATTTCCAGCACTGTCTATGCAACGTCAGTATCGTAACCTCGTGGCGAGCTGCTCCTCCGTGTGTGTATCCCAAACAGGGCAGCTGAGCTGACCCGGAGAGGTCACGACAAGGCTCCCCGCTCCACCACACAAGAAGGGCCTCCGGTGGCGGTGGTCCCCAGCCCCCGCTCACCTCCCCAAGAGGCTCACAGAGCAGGCAAAGCCAGAGATGAGTCCTTGAACCTTCTCGAGGGAGGCCTGGCCGTGGCGGGGGGTTGGAGGGGGAGCGCTGCCGGGGGCTCATTTCCAGTAAAAAGTGGGAGGGAAGCAAAAGGTCTCAGTCTGGCAGCCTGGGCCCCAGCAATGGGTAACAGATGATTTCTGGCTGCAGGGGGAGGGGAGGTTGTGCTCTCAGCGGTTGGATCATCAGCTTCTATTGTCTGAGCCTCTGAGGAAACAGCACGGAAGCAAAAGCAGAGCGGAGAGGGGGGACTTGGGGCGCTGGGAGGGTGGGAGTGATTGGTGGACGAAGGAGTGGTGAACTTAAAGCGCAGGATGAGAAGAGGGTGAAGGGGATGCCCTTCCCGGAAGACCCTCTGCTCTCTGTCCCTTATCCCATTCAGGCTCAGGGCCTGGGGAGGCAGGTCCTTCCCCAGTCGAGCCCTGAGAACACAGTCTTGGCCGCAGCCTGCGGGAGGCCCAGAGCCCAAGGACCCAGCTGAGCCTGCTCGGATTCCCCTGGCGGCCGTGGCCCTGTCTCCTTACATCTGCAAGGGCAACAGGGAAAGATCTCTCTTCGGGCCCCCGGGGTAGAAGGGCCCAGGCCCTCGGGGGCCCCAGGAAGGGAGTGTGAGTCGGGGCTGGAGTCTAGATGCCTTTGAACTAGGCTCTTGACCTCACTCTCACTCAGGGCACCGTCGTCAGCAAATGGGGCACGACAATAACGCTCACTCTCTCCCCTTCCAAGGCTGTGTTGTGGGCGAGGTGAGGAAACCGGTGTGAAAGTGCTCGGCGCCCGGAGCCCTTGTTGCTGTTGTTATTATTACCTGTGCGGAGAGTTCCACCCCACCCGGTTTAACCCCAGGCTCCACACTGCCCACCCCTTCCTGCGGAGCCCCCAGCCCCAAGCCAGGGCGCTCAGGCCCTGTTCCCCAATTACGCGACAGGGTCCACCAGGGAGGCTTCAGACCCGGCCAGCAGAAGCGGGAGAGGAATGCTGGAAGGGAAACAGGGTGCGGCTGGCCATGTCCTGTCCTCAGATTGGCAGCTGCTTTCGGGGGACCCCGTGGCTGGGGAGCCAAGCGGTGGGGGCCTGGTGGCCCCTGACCCCAGCCCTCACCCTCCTGCCCTCGGCCATCAGCACTTGCTGAGGCCATGCCAGCTCAGGCCACCTCCCCACTGCACCGTGCGGTTAGCAACAGCAGTCAAACCACTGACCTGATTTTCTGCAAAAGGGAAAAGATAATAGGGCACTTCCACGTGGGCGGCACACACACACACACACACACACACACACACACACACACAATGGAAACTTTCTCTGTCTCCTTGACAGGAACCCAGCCCTGAGAGAGAGAGGGAGAGGCTGAGGCATCTGTGCCGGGAGCTTCCTGGGGTACAAAGCTAGGTGTTTACCTGCGGTAGGAGGCCTGAGTTTCCGGAGCCCTCCTGCCAGGGGACAGTGCCTCTAAAGCGATCTGAGTCTCTGTGAGACATCTGCTTTCCCACAAGGGTGATAAGCTCCCACAGGGTAGGGCCGTGGACCAGGCCCCTGCAGACCCCCCAGCTCTGGCACTGCGCTGGGCACCCACAGAGGGATTCATAAGAGCTTCAACCCCCCTTCCCAAAGGACCAGAGAGATCCTGGGTGGAAATGTTTGCTAAATAAACAAATGTCTCTCATTCCTGCACTTTCTCTAAACCCCGGGGTCCCACGGGCCTCAAAAATATCTTGGGGCCAGATTCTGCCATCTGTAAGGGTTGAGGTCTCCTCACAGTAAGTTCTCACGGATGGGTAACTGTCTTATTATCAATCACCCTCAAAGGTAACCACCTTCCTCTGGGCCTGAGACAGCACCCAGAGGAGCAGCTGAGGGGATGAACTCAGCACTGGCCACCCACCAACACGTGGTGTTAGAGACGCACAGCATCAGAGCAGACGGGACACCAGAGGTCACAGGCTAGCTCCTTAGGGACATGCCTAAGGCCTGGAGAGTCCTTAGCCCCCACTCCCAGTTACCCACCCTCACTACTCAAGATGCTGGTCCTGAACAAGCAGTGCCAGCAGCAGCTGGGAGCTTGTAAGAAATGCAGATGCTCAGGCCCCAGACCTTCAGACTCAGGATCTGCCTTTTGACAAGATCCCTAGCTGATTCCTCAGCTCAGGCCTAGGCCTCCTAGGAGCTACGTTCTGCCCAGAGCTGCAGAGCCGTGGCCAAGAGAGGCTGCAGCCAGCCCACCTGAGTCACCACTGCTTTCCTCTCCCAACCAAGAGAGTCAGAATGAGGCTGACGTGGTTATAACCTCAGAGGGTCCCAGCTGCCCGTGTGGAAGGTGGGCAGGATGCAACAGCCCCCTCCTGGGCGTGGAGAAGCTGCAGGCCCTCTCCTGCCTCTCACCCCACCTCCTTCCACCTTCTAGACTTTGCCCTTCTTAAATCAAAGGGCAGTGGTGGGCAGTGGGCCACATGCAGGGTCTCATCTGGTCTGACCTAAACTTTTAAGGCCTTCTAGCTCACCCACTCTCTAGCAGCTGATGGTCACAAAGGTTCCAGTTTTGCCTGCCCGTGACCCTTGGCTTGTGTCCCTTGGTTAGCCCTATTCCAGACCCCAGATTAGAGCCCAAACTTGGGCCTCCGCTCCCGGCAGGCAATCAGCACTCCAGCTGAGCCCTAGCGGGCTTCAGGGAGGAGAGCTGTGTGGGTAAGAAGGCAGTTTGGCTGAACTGGAAAGCCATTAACAGCTATCAACACCCCTAGGGTGTGAATATCATTGATTCATTTATTGCTATAACATCCTAGTGCAAATTAACTGCTGGTTCTTTTTCAATTGGCTGGCAGAGAGTGGGATGGGACATCTGGACTGTCAAGTTTTGATAGAGGAAGCTGGCCTCAGGAAGGAGAAAGCACAGGTCCAGCTCGTTTCCACCCCTCCCGCCCTACTACAGCTGGCCTCTTGGCTTGTCTCAGCCCCACTCCGTCCTAGGGCAATGATGCAGGAGGAGTCTCCACCCCAGAGGTCTGCACCTGTGGGTGAAATTACCAGTTTCCTGTTTTCTCCAGTCTCCTGGCCTGGGATTCTGAGGGTTCTGTGGAAAGGGGGGTTGCCTCCATCTACCTATGGGTCACCCATCTTTTTAAGGGGCTCAATATGTGTCAGTCATATGCTAACTGTGTAACCATTAGGTCATTCAGTTCATTAGGTCAACTCACAACACTGTGAGTTGGTACTGTTATTATTCCCATTTTACAGTCAATGAAACTGAGACCGGAAGAGGTTAATAATGTGCCCAAGGTCACCCAGCTAATAAGCGGCTGAGCCACAATTAGAACCAAGATCTGTCCATCTCTCCCACCAGCTGCCAGGTCCAGAGAGGTGAGGCCGTGAGTCTGTCTGCTCTTCCTCCGAGACCAGAGGAAGGAGGTGGGGGCTCTAACGCCTCCCTCCTCGTGGACTCTGGACGAACACTGGCAAAATGAGCCTTCATCCTGAAGGCTCCCTCCTACCATCTCTCCTCCTGGAGAAAGTTAACAAAGGGAAAGGGAGATGGCAAGCCAGACTGTGAAGCACGGGCTGGTGACCTGGATTCCTGGCCCTTTTCTGGACCCAGTGGTTGTGGCAGCATCAGCCTGGGGCCCAAGGTTGCCTGAGCCCCCTGCATTCTCATTCTCGGCCTGTCACTCCCTCTAGGATGGTCACTCCCCAGGGCCCACGTGCCTCTGGCGCTCCCTCGGGCCTGATGTGACACTGGCCAGCATGGCACAGACCCCGGGGCAGGTGGAGGAGCCAGCTGGGCCTGGGAAGGGGCCAGGGCTCCCCCCAACCAGAGTGGGCACAGGACGAGAAGAAATAGGGCCGACCTCTCCAGACTGAGCTGTCAGCACCACCGAATAGCTGATCCTCTCCCCCTCCCCTGACCTGTGCCAATCCCAATATTTAAGAAACCAATATTTACTGACTGTGTGGTTATCACAGTTGACCATGAGTGGTAGGTGCTGTTATTCCACATCAGTTCGAGGAAACTGAGGCCCAGAGAGGTTTACCCATGCACTCAAAGTCCTGCAGCGGGGTTGTGGGGCGGTTACTGAAGCTAAGGGGCAAGGCCTCTCTGCTCCCCCACTCCCTCTGGCCTGATACCAGGACTACAGTCCTTTAAAAGTGAGCTTGGGGCTTCCTTGGTGGCGCAGTAGTTGAGAATCTGCCTGCCGATGCAGGGGACACGGGTTCGAGCCCTGGTCTGGGAAGATCCCACATGCCGCGGAGCAACTAGGCCCGTGAGCCACAACTACTGAGCCTGCGCGTCTGGAGCCTGTGCTCCGCAACAAGAGAGGCCGCGATAGTGAGAGGCCCGCGCACCGCGATGAAGAGTGGCCCCTGCTTGCCGCAACTGGAGAAAGCCCTCGCACAGAAACGGAGACCCAACACAGCCATAAATAAATAAATAAATAAATAAATAATTTTTTTTTAAAAAGTGAGCCTGACTTGATTCCAGAGATCAGAAGCAGAGTCTCCATGCTCCCAAGTCCTCCGGACCCTTGACTGTGGTCAGTGTCACCCTGAAGGCTGGAGGATCTCATCGCAGGGCGAGGGCAGCTGGGAAGTTGTGTCCCACATAAAAAGCAGGCTGCCAGCTACCTTATTATCCTTCCTCTGCTCAGAAACCTCTCAAGGCTGCCCATCGCCTGCTCAATGACGCACACTTCCCATACAAGCCCTCCTCCATCCATTGACCCCCCAATTACCTACCCAGTCTCAGCACCCCCGCGGCTTCCTACCACTCCTCTTGTTTCAACTAAACTGGACAGTTCTGTGTTCCCCCAATGAGACCTGTGTTTCCCTCTCCCTCCACCTTTGCACGTGCCCTTTCTTCCCCCTGAAGCCCCCTCCCAGCCATTGTCACCTGTTAGAATCCCATGTCTCCTTTGTGACCCATTACAGATGCCGCTTCCTCCAAGTACCCTTTTCATTTGAACTTGTCCCCTTCACAGGGTATATAGTTCTCTAAAGAACATCTCATTCCCCCAGTCGACTCTGAGCTCCTGAGTGCAGAGTCCTGTCTTGTTCCTCCGTGTATCTCTCATGGCGCCGGCTCGGGGCAGGTGGCTAGCAGGCCTGGTGGAACGGAATCACCAGAGCATCTCTCTGAGGCAGGTCTTGCACCTAGAGCGCTGGGGTGGCTCAAAAGAGACTCGGATTTCCTGGGGTGTGGGGTTTTCTTAAGCAAGGCTCTACCCCTCTCCTGAGCTGCTTAGAGGTACCAGCTCTGTCACCAGGAATCAGGAGAAATCTGGGAACAGTGAGCAAAGCCAAGGACTGTCCCACCCACGGCATCTGGAGCCACTTCCTGGAAGGAGAAGAAAGGAGAAAGGGGAGACCCAACCTCCCCCTGCAGGGAGGGTGTGGAAAGCTGGGCTCCAGGTGGGCAGACTTGCGGAAAAGGAGGCTGCCTGGTGACAATCAGGGGCCCTGGGGGAACCCCTTCTCCCCTTCTCCTCTGCTCCTTCCAGCCTCTCCTCTGTGAGCCGCAGACTTTTGTTGCCCACCCCTTTTCTCTCTCCTTCCTCTCCTCCTCCTCCCCCATCTCTCACTCCTTTACCACCATGAGCACCACTCCCCTAGACTCCACTGCAGAAAGACCACGCATGACGCTGAATTTCTGCCCCTTATCTTGCCATTCCAGGCCTTCCTAGTGGGTGCCAATGCCTCTCCACCCCTTCCTGCCGCCGACTCTCCCCCTCCCTGAGCTTCCCCACTTCTTGACTCTGTTCCTGTGATTCCCTCAGCCCACAATGACCTTCCTGCCCTGCTCTCTCCATCTCACCCTGTACAAGTCCTGCCTCTCTTCCAAGGCACTGCCCGACCCCCCGGTCAGAATACATCCCTCCCTTTCCTAGGCTCCCACCACGCTTTCACCTCCCAGCCAGCGCTTACTATACTCTGCCCTGGATAGAAATAGTATTATTACAATAAAAGTAATAAAAGTCTTTGTTTACCACGTCCTCTTCCCCTTCCATAGTATAGAGTTGACCCCGGGAAGTGGCTCCCCACTGGGGGAATTTCTTTCCCAGCCCCCATGGCACTAAGATGAGGCCATGCGATGAGTTCTCACCAATAGAATGTGAGCAGAAGAGGCACTTAAGAAGCTGGTGTGCCTTCTCCACTCTCTCTTCCCCATCCACTGCTTGGATGCCAATGGCCAAAACGATCCTGGAAGCCACATATGAAAAAGGGCAAAGCTGTCAGCAACCTGGTCTCTGGATGAGCACCACTGCAAATCTGGCATTTCCTAAGACCATTACAAGAACAAGAAACAAATTTCTACCATCTCTAACCCATTATACATTCTGGGCTGTTTGTTACACCAGTTAGCGTATCCTGACCAATACAAGTAGCTGCCAATTTACTGAGCACTTACAATATGCCAGGAAAAATATT
Organism: Eubalaena glacialis; assembly: GCF_028564815.1. Classification (NCBI taxonomy): domain Eukaryota; kingdom Metazoa; phylum Chordata; class Mammalia; order Artiodactyla; family Balaenidae; genus Eubalaena; species Eubalaena glacialis. Next base: position 44,312,642 of record NC_083734.1, read on the forward strand.
AAGTGCTTTTACACCCATTATCTCAGTTAATACTCACAGCACTTCTAGGAGGGAGCTACTGTTAAGTCCCCATTTTATAGATGAGAAAACTGAGGCTTAGAAAGGTTAAGGAACTTGCCCAAAGTTCTCCAGTCAATAAGCTGCATTGTCACTGGAACCAGAGTGCAGAGCCACCGATGGTCAGTTTGGTACACATCTGATATCCTGCCCTCGATTACTGTCACTGGGAAGGTCCAAGTGGTGTTATGGTCACACCTTTCCCCCCTGCAGAGACAACGGTCTGACCCACACCAGATATTTTTTAATGTGATTTCTTTTTAGCTCCCATCTTCTGAAACTGCTAGGTCCTACAGAGAGTGGAGGGCATGTCACAGATGTCACTCGGATCATCCCAGAAGCCCCGCCGGGGGGGTATTTTGCTGATCTGGAAACAGACTCTGGGAAGCTAAGGGACCTGCCCAAGTAGCCCAGGGAAGAAGGAGCAAGGTCTGTTGAGCCCTCACCTCCGTCCTCCATCCCACGCCTCCGCCTTGTCGGGTCCTTTCTGACCGGAGAGGCAGCGGCGGCGTGGGGTTGGGGGCTTCCAGCAGGACTGCCGTGCGGGTGCAGAAGCGCATGCGTTCAGTGCGTGTATCAATGTTCCTCCACTTTCCATCGCTCAGTCTGGTTTTCACTTCTTCAGGGAAGGAGGTGGAGTATGACAGAAGAGTGGCAGGAAAGAGAATTCCTCAGGCTGAGGGAATAAAAGATCAGAAAACATCAGAGTCCATAGGAACTATAGGTGTCACGGCCAACCCACTGGCTTCACCCAGGAGGAAAGGGGCCCAAAGAAACAAACTTGCTCAGTGAGTTGGGGTTAAAACCTGGACTTCTAAAGCCCCCACCAGTGCTCTTTGCACCAACCCCTCTGCCCCAAAGCAGGGAAGAGCCAGAGCACCCACTGTTACATGGCTCAGCTCAGGGGTCACCTCCTCCAGGCAGCATTCCTTGGCATCTCTACAACTCCCCTGCACCTCAGTGGTTTACTCACCCACTAGACTGGGAGAGGGCAGAAACGATTCTGCCTTTGTCCCTGGTGCCTTCCCCGACCTCAGGAGACCTGGCACATGGTAGGCACTCGATAAATATCTGTGGAACTCAATATCCAAATGAGTGCATGGATAAACCACATGATTATACACAATAATGGCCTCACACCCTCACAGTGCTTTTATTTATCAAGCCATATAGTCTCAGTGGAACCCCATAAGACCCCTATGACAAGAAGAGTAGCATCCAGTATACGCACATGTGTGCACGTACACACACACAGACCAGCACGTGCAACTCCAACCTGTGTATGTGTGTAAGTGTATAGAGACTCACAGACCCATCCCCTTCCTAGCCAGCAAGGAGGAGGCCATGACATGCCATTTCCTGTTTTACCTACAGAGACAGAGGCCTCCCCGACCCCGAGACACACACACACACACACGCACGCACGCACGCACACACACACACACACACACCTGGTCCTTCGCAAGTGTAGGGCCAGTTTTCCTTTTTAGCTGGGGGTTAGCAAAAGAAAGCCAGCTGTCCACAAGGGGGCATCCAGAGACCATCGACTCCATGTACTACTTACTTGGCCTCAGAGAGAAGAGAAGATCAACAGGAAAAACTGAGGAGCCTGGCTGGGGTCTCGTGCAGGAGCCCAGAAGAGATGGTCAACCACTGGAGTAACAGGACAGAGATGGAAACAGAGGCTCAGTCACTAAATAATAGAAACGCTGATAATGGTTGCTTTTAATACTTACTCAAGGTTTGCCTGATCAATGTTTGTGCTGTCCCATGTGCTGTAATCACTTAACGTGTAATAACTCATTTCATCTGCATCTCACCTCACAAGGTGCAATATTACTATAGTTCCTGTTTTATAGATGATAAAAACAAATGACTCAGAAAGATCAAGTAACAAAGTCAGAATTCGAACTCAGGACCTGTTGGCCATCACGGACTCTGATAACTGCTCACTGCTCCCTTGGCGCTGGCGGGACTTCAGACTTCCTACTTCTAACCCAGTACTCCTCACTGGACTCCTCTCTCTGAGCTCTTTCTGGTAGTTTTCGAAGGGCCTGGAAGCTGATTTTATAGGCATGAATAACTTGTTGCCCTGAAGCTACCCCCTCATACGCTCTAAACTGTCGATGTTGAGTTGGCATAGCTCCTTTGAAAGCAATAAAGCAATTCCTACCAACACTCATAAAGCCGTTCCTCCCCCTTGGACCCAATCATCTCATTCCTGGGAATTTATTCCAAGGAAATAATTCAAACGGAAGCCAAGTGTTATCTGCATAAATACATGCACTGGAGTCTTTCTTTAAAGGTCAAAAACTGGGAACCAGACTGGGGAAGTGGTTTAGTAAACTGGGACGTCCACACAATGGGCAATCAGGCCTGGAAAACCGCAGCTGTATGACTGTGATGGGAACGGGGAAAAGGCTTTTACTATACAATGCGTCACCATCGTGCTACCTCCGAACTAGCTAATTCAACAAATCATGCTTATCGGAGAGGGAGAGAGAGGGAGAAATCTCTGTTCCTGTTCAAAATAGATTCTTAGCCTCCACTGCCCCCAAAGAAACGGAAGAGAAGCTGAAATACAACACCAACATCAAATTAAACAATCCTTGGCTTTGGAGTTTCCAAGGCCCCAGCTCCTGACAATCTACAGGATTTTCTGAGAGCAATTTTCATGATTGGTTATTGGTGACTTTCACCTTTCACACTGTACTGTGATGCAATTCTTCATATTAAATTCTGTAAAGATAACTGATGTGGGTTTTGTTTTCTGACTGGACCCTGATGGACACATACACAGTCGGTGGACCCTGAAGGATGATATCTCTCCCACATTGATAGGGAAAAAAGAGAACTTGAAAATTAGAGTGCCCACCATGATTTCAACCTACGTGAATATATGTATTAGGATCTTGACAGCTATGGCTGGCCTTTTCCAAATTAAACTAAGTGTTCGTTACCTATTGCTGCAAACTATCCTAAAGCTTAAGTGCTGAAGGTCAGGAATCCAGGTGCAGCTTAGCTGAGTCCTCTATTTCAGGGTCCCTCGCAGGCGACAATCAAGGTGCTGTCCGGGGTTGCAGTCATCTCAAGGCTCCACTGGGGAGGGGGCCACTTCCAAACTCATCCACGTGGCTGTTGGCAGGATCCAGTTCCTGGTGGGTTGCTGGACTGAAGGCCTCGATTTCCTTGCAGCCTGTTGGCCGGAAGCCGCCCTCAGTTCCTTGGCACACGGGCCTCTCCGTTGAGCAACACCATCGTGGCAGCCGGCTTCGTCAGAGCAAATGAGAGAGTCGTGAGAGTAAGTGTGAGCAAGATGGAAGGCAGTCTTCAGTGGCCCAATCTCAGGACTGTCATCCTCTCACTTCTGCCGTATTCTATGCATTAATAACAAGTCCCTGGGTCCAACCCATCCTCAGAAGGAGGGGACCATACAGGACATGTGGTATGCCTACCACATACTTCAACATTTATAGCATTTTCTCAATAACAAAAACAGTATTTTCAAACATTACTTGTCTGATATGGAGATTTTCTAAATCTGTCTGTGAACTCCCATCTCTCGCCAGCCACAGTCCCCCTGTCCCCTGCCTCCATGGAAGGAATATCCACAGCATCAGACTTAGCAGAAAGCCCCACCCCACCCCCGCAGAGTGACCTTGGAGGGAAGAGGGCAGCTGTGGGAAGACAGGGGCAACTAGGCGCTTCCAGAAGCCAGAGGAGTCAGAGGAGGGCAGCAACCCAGGGCTCCACCTTCGAAAAAGGCTCAGATGGTCCCTGCCCCGGGCGCATTCTCAGTGCTTTTATTTTTCATTCTCACTACTTTTTTTTTTTTTTTTTCATTCTCATTGCTTTTTTTCTTAACCAGCCCAACAAGGCTTGGCCAGAAGTGGCCTCATCTACTCTCTCCAGGCTCAACTCACCTCTTTCTTCCCAGCTCTCAACACTCCAAGCACACCGGCCTCTTCTCTGGTCTCGGGCCAGACTCTCCCCCTCCTCACTGCCTTTGCTTGTGTTCTTTCCTCTCCAGCCTCCCCATCCTGCCCCCAAACCTCACCTGCTTAACTCCTACTGAGCCTTCAGCCTCAGCTGGACATACCTCCTCTCAGAGGCCTTGCCTGAGTCTCCAGACTAGGCCACTTCCCCTCCCTGGAGATTTCTGATTCAGACCAGGGATAGTATTTACAAGCCCCGGGCAATTTTTTAAATAGCGCACTTTGGGAGACCCTGCCCACCCCTGTCACAGGCTCTCGCTGTGCTCTTCCTCCTCCAGTCTCACTCGGCACACCTGGAACGGGTTAGTTAGTTCCTTAGGGCCAGGTACACATCTGTCTTGTTGGAGCTCAGTGGGGGTGAGTAGTGAAGGGAGAGGCAGATTGGAAGGAGGTGAACTTGAACTGCTAGTGTAAAGGGGGCGTGGAGTGAATGAGCACGTTGCTTCTGATATGGGCAGGAGAGGGGCTCAGCCTGGTTCTGAGAGAGGCAGGCACTGCAGGACATCTAGGTTCCACTAGGAACATCAGGGTGCTAGGGGAGAGGCAGGATCCAGGAGCAGGAGAGATCTTCCAGAGGTCCTGCAGAAAACCAGGATCTCTGAACTCCTTCGGGTACAGTGTGGGTTGCCCACAGACCCACTCTTTGGGATTGCAACCGGGAGCCCGAGATTTAAAGTTGCCAGATTTAGCAAATAAACGTGTAAATGCCTATTAAATTTGAATTTCAGATAAGCAACAAATAATTTGTTAGAATAGGTATGTCCCAAATAGGACACGGGCATCTTGTGTTTCATCTGGCAACGCTGCCAAGGTATGAATTGAGTCTAAGGCACCAAGGCTGGGGTCCGTGATTGTTCCAAGGGATTTCTGGAGAAAAGAACAAATCCTAGGGCTCTAAACAGGCCAGGCCCCAACCATATGGCTCAGAAAATGGCAGCAGTCAATCACTACTATAACAGTTCCACATTGGAATCAACCTAAATATCCTTCAAGAGGAGTGTATTAGTTTTGTAGGGCTGCTGTAACAAATACCACCAACTGGGTGGTTTAAAATAACAGAAATTCATTGTCTCACAATTCTGGAAGCTAGAAATCCAAAGTCAGGGTGTCAGCAAGGCCAGGCTTCCTCTGAGAGTCTGGGTAGAATCCTTCCTTGCCTCTTCCTTGCTTCCAGTGGTGGCCATCAGTCCTTGGTGTTCCTTGGCTTGTGGCTGCATCACGCCAGTCTCTGCCTCTTTCATCATGTGGCATTCTCCCTGTGTCTCTGTCTCTCATCTTCTTGTAAGAACACCAGTCTTGTTGGATGAGGACCTGCCCTAATGAAGTATGATCTCATCTGAACTCATCAGTTGCAAAGATCCTATTTCCAAACAAGGTCACGCCATGGTTACCAGGAATCAGTGTTTCTACATATCTTTTTGGGGGACACAATTCAACCCATAACTGGGGAAATGGATGAATTAGGAATAAATTATGGAAGAATGTCCATTATGGATTTTTTTTTTTTTTTTTAAAGCAAGGTGCAAGAAAAAAAACATACATAGCATGATCCCCTTTTCGATCTTTTTTTTTTTTTTTTTTGGCCACACTGCACGGCTTGCAGGATCTTAGTTCCCTGACCAGGGATCAAACCCATGCCCCCTGCAGTGGAAGCACAGAGTCCTAACCACTGGACTGCCAGGCAATTCCCTCCCTTTTTTGATCTTAAAAACAGAATTTATATATGAGCCTTTATGAGTGATTTTTACTTTTCATTTATTCAGTCAACAAATATTTACTAAGCTCTCACCAGGGATATAGCAGGTATCCCTGCTAGGAACTAGGGCAGGTCCCATCCCTGCCCTCCTAGAGCCTACAATTAAGTATGCAGCTCGCTGGAAGGATGCCCATTGTTTCTATTTCCAACTGACCTTGGAAGGAGAAAGGGAAATATTTTTAAATTTATCTTTTCTGTATTGCTTGAAGTTTTGTAAAAAGCATGTTATTAATTTGTAACTTTTAAAAAATGTTTAACCTTTTTTTTCATCCTGAAGGCCAGCCCTTTGGAAGCTTCTTTGTATGTCTTCCTGAGCACAGTGGCCCTGACACAGCTGTGTAAGTAGTGAGACTACCATGTGCCAAAGGCTGTTGGACCAACCAGCCAGGCTTTCCCTGAGTGTGGGTAAGTGCAAATTAGTAGGAACATTGTACACAATCCAATCGCTCACTTATTAAAATTTTATTGAACTTGTAATTATACAATTACATATGTGTTTATTTGATGTCTGTCTCTCCTGCTAGATTCTGAACTTCGAGATAGTGGGGCCATGTTGGTTTTGTCCAACATTGTATAACCAGCCTCCAGCACAGCATTCAACACAAATTAGCTACTCAGTAAAAGGGTGTTGAATGAATGAAAGAATGTCAAGCCTTGGGTTGGCTCCTATCCATCGTCTAGTCTAATCCACTTATTTTATAACTGATAAAATTGAAACCCAGAAAAGTCAATCCACAGAGCAATTTAGCAGTAGCCAACCCCAGAAGAGCCTTATCGTTCCCAATCCAGACTCTCACCTTAAAAAAACAATAATAACGTGATACACATTTTATAGTGAGATGAAAAGACATATAGCCAATTAAGCACAGAGAAGTACTGTCTAATAATAATCAAAATTGTAAACCATTCTTTTCATCCAACTGTGCCTTTTCCCTAAGTATTCAACAGATGTTGGGGTTTGTGGGTGCTAGTTAATCACACCCTTCACTTTTCCAAGTTCTGATCCAATTAAGAAATAGTCACAGGAGACAAGTAGGGATAAAAAATGTCAGCTTTATTGTTGGTCCAGATGGGTTGGAGGATGTGGCTTAGACCCAAGGCCCAAATGGGCTTCCTTTCGTTCTTTCCTGATTTGACCTTACCCACCCACTCACAGCAGAGCAGCTGGACCATTGACGTCCTCCCGAGAAGGGGCTGGGCCTGCCCTGGTGTTCATTGCCTGGAGGAGGTAAGAGCAGAGAACACACGCTGCTTCTGGTTCGATCAGTTCTAGACAGAGAGCCAGGAATGGGCTGAGCAAGGCACACTTGATACCTTTTCCCAACGCTGCCAACCCAAGAGGTCACTCCTCCCCTCCCAGTGAGGAACAGGAAGTGGGTGCCAAGAAAGTCAAAAAAGTTTCATCCCAGAACTTCCAAGAGAATGTCAGTTCCTGTTTTATGGGCTGATAGGAGAACGCAGAGAGGAGAAAATTGTCCCCCTTAATGACAGCCTTCAATTCACTCAATACCTTTTCATAGAATCTAAAAACCTCTGTGTTCCAGGAAGCACCCTTAAGGTTAAAGGTTGTGTCAACTGAAGGTGAATTTGCTGAAAAAAAAACCCAAATAAACAAACAAAACAGGAAATTAAACAATTGGTAACTTAAACTAATAAGGGATCTGTTTTTCTTAATCAACAGGAAATGCAGAGGCAGGCAGTCCTGTATCCGTGTGAAGCTCTAGGACCAGGGCTCCTTCTGTCTTTCAGTCGCACCATCTTTACCAAGTGGCCTGTGCCCTCACACTCACAGGATTTCTTCTCCATCTCCAATCATTCTATCTACATCCCAGGTGGGAGGAAGGGTTAAGGACAAAGGGACAGCTAAGTCTGTCCCTTTTATCAGGAAAATAATAGCTTTTCTGGAAACTCCATTCAGAACATGTGTGCTTTCATCTCATTGGCTAGAACTGTGTCACTTGCCCCACTTCTCTGCAAGGGCCTTTGATTTAATTTCTAACTTGGCAAAATTGTATTCTTTCAAATAAAGGAAGAATAAGAATGAATATTAGATAGCAGAATGACCTGCCAGAAAGGTCACAAAACAATGTTGAAAGAAAACATAGAAAATATTGTCAAAGAATTGCTTTTTTAAAAAGATCTAAATAGGTTGGGTTTGTGTGTATGTGTGTGTGCGCATGTGTGTGTGTATATTTCATTTTTATTTTTTGGCAAACATTCAAGAAAGAGATTATTCCCTGTGCAGATACTTTCAGAGCATAAAAAGATAGAAAATTTAGTTCATTTTACAGAGCTGACATAACCCTGATACCTAACAAAGAGAAAACACACACTAAATAAACAAATTAATTAACTAATTAATTAAAACTACATACCAAGCTAACTTGCAAGTTGACAAAAATCCCATGTTTCCCCCCTCTCTTGGTTTCTCCCTTGCTTTATTGAAGCACATCCTCAAATGACTTCCTAAGAAAGAGTATGTGGGAAGTAAACTCTCTTAGTCCTTCTGTGTCTACAAATGTCTTTGATCTGCCCTGGTACCTAATGGACAGTTTAGCTGGGTATTGAATTCTAAACTGAAAGTCATTTTCCCTCAGAATTTTGAAGATATTGTTCCACTGTCTTTTGGCATCCATCACTGCTGTTGAGAAATCTGGTGCCTTTCTGGTTTTCATTGCTTTGTAGGTGACTTTTTTCTCTCTCTGGAAACTTCTAGAGAACATCTTCTCATGTTCCTAGGTATTCTGAAATTTCAAAATCTTGTTTGTTCTCTATGCTGGGGACTAGAGGAGACCTATTGATCTGAAGACTTGAGTTTTTTTGGTCTGGGAAATTCTGTTCAATTATTTATTTGAATATTCTCTCCTGCTTTCTCTCTTCTACCTAAAATACTTATTGATCAATCCTAGACCTCCAGCACTTTTTTGTGTCTTATCTTTTCTCTAATGATATTCTGTTTCTTTCCCTTTCTGCTTTATTTTCTGACAGATTACCTTGACCTTAACTTTCCATCTTTCCACTGAATTTTAACTATATTTTTTATGTCCAGGGACTTTTTTGTTCTCTAATTGTTCCTTTTTCATAGCACTACTCATGTTTCATAGATATAGTGTCTTCTTGAATTCTCTTTTTAAGTTCTCTTCTACCTATAAATTGTTTCTGTTTTCTTGGAGGTCTCTTTTTCAGTTTGTTTATCTTAGTTCTTTCTACTTCGTATTTCAGGTTTCCTCAAATAACTTCTGGCTTATGGTTGCCCATTCATAGTTAAGAATGAAGCAGTAGAAAAGTTTCCTGAAAGCTTTGTATACACAGATAAGGAACTGAATGGCAGGCTTTGTTTCAGAGTGAGCTGGTCTTTGTGTTTGGGGACTTCTAAATGTCAGCCTGCAATGTGCTTTACTCTAGGATACCACCTTAAAACCAGCTCTCCTAGTCTTCCTCAGACAGTTTCATTTCTTTAAAGAAGACCCTCCCTTTTAGTGGGGAGGAGGAATATGGGAAAGGGAGGGGCAGAGCTGAGCATTCTGCATACCTGGCTGAGTATTCTGCGTACGAGGGGCAGAGAAATTTTTTGTCCCATTTATAGACTTTCAATTAGATCCCCATTTTCAGCCACATACCCACTTCCCACCCTCCATTGCACCCAGCATATCCACATCTCAAGCTCCTTCAGGCTTCCATGGGTGGGTCAGCTCCCATCTTGGCTGCAGATCCTGCCATGTGCATTCAGCCTGCAGCATCTCCATCCTTCTTCCTCAGTCACGACTCTTCCATCAAACCACTCATCCAGAAATTTGTTGAGACTTCTCTTGTCCACAGAAGCCCTCCCCCCAACTCTTTTCTTTGGAAAGACTTATATGTTTGTTATTTATTTCTGAGACATTTCTGAGAAGGAGGAGATAAACCCATGTGCATTTGGTTGGCCATCACAAACTGGAAGTCCCACCTGCCTTGTAATGTGGGATGGTGGGTGGTGGGCATGGGACTGGGTTCTCTTTTACAATTTTACATTTTTACATTTTTACAATTTTACTGAGCAGAGTGCCAAGTCTTTCTAAGAGATGACACATTTACAAGAAATTCAAAAATATGCACAGAGATGCAAGGAAAACTTTTTTTTTATTACATAACACATTTGAGTGTGCTGATTAAAATATATTTTAAATATGAAACTAAAATCAGACATGTCCCTAAAGCATCTCCTCAGAATCTTAATCATTTCATAGAATATACTCAAGAAACCACTGGCCTAGTAAAAAGAGCATGGAATTGGGAGTCAAATAAACCTGATTCAGATCCTGGCTCAACCATCTGTTCTCTCCAAATGTTACTTCACTCATCGGTACCTACCTCCTTACATCACTGGGAGAATTGAATGAGACAGTATACATGCAAAGTACCTGGCACAGAACCTGGTGATTAGTAGGTGCTCAGTAAATGTTGATGACTATTCTTTCTCCCCACTTCGTACTGAGCTTCTCACCACGCTCCACTTCGTTCTACACTATTTCCACCTCCCTCCTTCTCTACCTCTTTGAGCGCCTGCTCAGTCTTTAATGTTCAGATCACACATTCCCACATTTACAAAGTCTTCTCCCACCCTCCAGAAGGTTCACGGTTCTTTATTTTGTGCCCCCACCCAACCCTAGCACTTGTTCACACCTCCGTTGTAGGTCTAATCTCTCTGCGACAGAGAGAGCTGTGTGCACATCTGTCCCTCTGTTGGAGAAGGATTCCCCAAAGGCAGCATCCTGATCTTGTTCCTAAGTTTCCCCCCACCACCCACTGTGGTAGCTGACACAGAGTAGGCGCTCAATAAAGGTTGGAATCTAATTGAATTGCAACAAACTAACCTCAATTAGGGACAGCCTGAAACAACTGCCAGGCTGAGATACAAAAACCAAGCCGTGACCCAGAAAGACAGATTCTAACTTGTCCATGACGCAGACACCTTGTTCCTTTCCTGTAGGAGTTTCTGAGCTGTTGTCATCATGACCTCCGCCCCCAGTCTTGCCCCTGTGCCAAACACAAGTAAACACGTTCAACTCCAGGAGACAGAACTGTGGTTTGGCTCGGCCCTTTCCGCACCCCATGAGACAGAGTCAGGAGGACCAGACAGAGCTCACCTGGATTTATGGGAACCCACTGGGTGGGGATAGGATTTTTTATCCTCCAGAGTGACATGTTTGGCTCTGGGGCTGGGCTGGGGCAGGATGCTTTCTCTGTTATTCTCCTTTGCCTTCTTGGGAAGCACATGACAGAAGAAAACATTTGGGGTCCTGGCCTCTGCCCTCTTCCTCCCTCTGCCTTCACCTCTGACACAGGCATGGTCAGGCCATGAATCAAGCAAAACCTCTGTTTTGTGTCATATCTCTTATGACACTATCTGTAAGCGGGACCCTGTTATGGGGTCTCACACAGACTACCCATATTGGGGGTCACTGGTGTCATGAAGAATGAAAAGTCCCTGTCCTCCAGGAACCCCTAGTCTAATGAGGGGTGGGGTAGGGAGATACAGTATAGTCCCAGCCCTGGAGTTGCTCCCCAGCTGATGCGGTCACACCCACACTAGGGAATACCCAGTCCAGAGTGGGGGACTGCGCAGGTGCACACAAGCGTCATCCAAAGTTGAGTAGATGCAGCCCCAGTCACGGCACCTACTGTGTACCAAGCATTTGACATATGTATCACGTACGTGGTCATACCCCAGGGGTGGGGTCTCAAAGCTGTGCTATCATCAAAGGTGGCAACCAAAAAATTACAATTTCAAAATAACTCGGTTTGTTGACTTGAAGTGCCTGAACCCGAACAAAAGGGCTTCATAGATCACAGCGATGCTTCTTCAGTCTTCTTGCTCCCATCCGCTCTTCTCCCTCATACACTGCAGCTGCTCCCAAACCTCCCTCCTCTCTTAGTCTTGCCCCTGATCCTTCTTCCTCTCTCTATCCTGCCAACTCTATACCACATTTGCCTAAGGATTTTTCTGACAAATCAGCCCCTTCCTTAGAGGCCAACGGAGGCAAAGAAACCGAGTCAGCCAAGCCAGAATTTTCTCCAACGGGCAGGGAGAAGGGAATGCCTGGGAAAGAACACTCATACACTAATAATTTCCATCCTGTCCTATATATATATTGGTTGACACGGTTGTCCTTATTCTATAGATGAAAAAACTGAGTTTAGCAAGTAACACGTGACCAATGGCATGCCATTGATCCATGGGGGAAGAGGGACTTGAACCCACGCCTTCTGGCTTCTGTGCAAGGGGAGATGTGGTCCCTGAAAAAGACAAATATCAAATAGCAGGGTGCCCAGAGTGAAGGAGTCAGGTGACTCATGGCTTTGTGGAAAGCATTTCCAGGGTGAGGCAAATTTTTCTTCAGTGCCTCAGGATACGTATGTGTTTGTGTCTGTGCATCTGGGGAGTCGGTGAGGTGACCGCAGGGAGTTCCCCTCAGCCGTGGTCCACTGCCCACACTTCCCCGTGTGGGAGGACATTCCACAAGGAGCTCCTCATCCCGGGGAGGTTCAGGGAGCCCTGTGAGGATGCCTCCAACGCTAAGGAAGATACACAGGGTCAGAGTGGGCCCGGGGGCTCCTGGGGGCCAGCCTGAAAGCATAATTCACTCACGGGCGTCTTGTTACAGAACGTGAAGGTTCTGTCTTCAGCAACACCAGGCTGGTGTAGCAGAGAATTTTGCCAATTTTACAACTGAGAAAACTGAGACCCAAAGAAGTTACACCGCCAGGCTGACACCCAGACCTTCTGACTCCTTCCACAACCTGCAGCCACCCCGGCTGCTGGGGAGGGGTAGACACACCTGGACCCCACTCCCACGCCCCCAACCCACCCCAAAATGGTGCCTCAGATGGCCTTTGACACCTCCCTCTTTTCTTTCTGGAGCCCCCAAGTGACTCTGGACATGGGCTCCTCAGGGTAGACCCAGGGAGCTTGTCCAGCTGGCTCTTTCCTGGGCTCCGCGAATGGAGGGATGCAGGCAATGACCACACTGCGGGGTGGAGATTTGAACGCTGGGCAGGGGCCCGCTGGGGACCTCTTCCTGCTCTGCCACAAGCCCACACCCAGGGCGGTCTTCCTCCACTGCCCAGGAGGAGGTGGGAACATATCACAGGGTATAGAACCCCGGTGGGGGGAAGGGGAGAGGACAGGAGGACAGAGGGCCCTGAACAGTTGGGGCGCTCACCCCTCTCCTCCATGCCCAGCCCCCTTTAACTGGATTATCGTTGTCTTATTTGTCTACACTGACTGGCAAGTTTCCATTTGAAGAAAGGGTCCGGCATCCTCCCTTCTTTCTTAGGAACATCTTTGTACAGGGTTTGTTTGCAAGCATTTTCTGTTGTGTGTGCTTAAATCGGGATTTCCCTCTCCATTCAGGAGGTTCCTAGGTGGCGGATGAAGATGGGCCAGGGGAGTTGTCTCACCTTCACTGCTCCTGGGTTCCGCCGCTCTTGACCCCAGAAGTATTGAAAATATGGCTTCTCCTTGAGGCCTCCGCCACTGGACACCTCTCCCTACTCAGTATCTGAACCTTCTGAACTCCTCTGTCTTTTACCCGCCGTGGTTCGACCCTGCCCAATTCAGATGCTACTACCAAGAGTTATTTCCCCAGTTCTTCTAGAAGGAAGTTTGTGTGGGATATCTCTGAGGTCCTCAAAAACATCGGCTGCCCCCGTGCCCTCAGACCTTCCCACAGCCGCTTGAGCATCCCTGGGTTCCAGGAGGGATTTTGCTTCACCTGCACGTCGGTTCCATGTCGAATGTAGAAGATGCCACTGAATGATGCTTGTTGGCAGTTAACTGCCTTTTCTCTTCTCTTGTCACCTCTGCACAGCTGTTAAACTCCACCGCCTCTTTTAAAGCCCTCTAGCTCCACTGATTCTGGCAGTGGAATGCCTGGAAGAAGGACCTTGGTCCTGGTCTTCTTTGAAGAAAGAATTCAGCAAAGAGATCAAGATTGTGAAATTGAGACAGTGTTTATTAGTAGCAAAGTACACGTGGACGAGCACACGGGTGAACTTGGAGTGAGCTGCTCACAATAGGGGTGGCTTAAGTTGCTCATATGGGTTTTCTGGGTTGTCTCTGGCTAATCATCTTGCTTGTGCCCATATTTGTTCTGACTCAGAGTCCTCCCTGGTGTGCACGTGCATCTCTCAGCCACGTGCATCTTCCAGCACGAAGGTTTCTGGGAGGTTGGCAGGACATATTATGGGCTGGTGACTCCTTCCTCCTTTTGTCCCTCCCCTAGACTGAGGACCCCTTCTGCGCAGGTGTCAGGCTGGGCTTTCACCTAATCAGGACCCGATGCTCCTGCTGGTATCTTGTGTCAGCAGGAGACCAGTTGCAACTGCTCAGCCTGGGGCCTATCTATCTCCTATCCCACCAGGACACTTCATCCAAAGACCGAGAGTACTAGGGGAAGCAGGTGTTCTAGCCCCCATGCACCCTGCCCTGTGACCTGAGCACTTTGGGTGGACACCCAACGGTAGTGAGACCAGAGCAAGGATTTGAGGCTGTTCAGTTCACAGCTCACATTGGAGAATCCTACCCTGGAAGGAAGGCAGGGGGCTGGATTGGATGACCTTGGGCCCTCAGTGCTGAAGATCAGTGGTGGGGCTGCTCCCAGAGCCCCAGGTGCTGGTCAGCAGAGTCTCTTTTCCCTCCGACCTTCCAGGAAGATGTTCTTCCCCTCCTTGTGCAGGTCTGTTGACTGGTCTGGGAAGCAAACCCATGAGGCAAAGGAGGGCGCCAGAGGCAAGGAAGGCAGTGGGAAAACGAGCCCGAGATCAGAGGCCTGAACTCCATGTGTCCCCACCATCCCCATAAATCCAGACCCCAACACCAGCCACAGCAGGGAGTGGGCCCTGGGGCTTTATGAATGAAATGAGTGGAGAAGCACTTCGAAGCCAGCGAATGCACCCCGCAGCCTGAGGCCTGAGCCCTGCCAGAACCACAGACAGTCCTCGGCACCAGGAGGACGGACGGATGGGGAGACAGAGCTGCGGCTCCACAAACCCACCCCCGCCACTCACCACGCCATACATCAGTAGGGTTCCTCAGAGCCTCCTGGGGGGCCTGTGGGTGGCAGGGAGTTACCTGGCAACCAGGACTCTGGGAGGGAACGTTCCTCAAGGCCCCAGTTTCAAGACAAAGAAACAGCCCTGCCCTTAGGGAGCTCCACTCCAAGGGGGAGACCCAGGCCTTACTTGGGGTGTAGCAGGGGTTGGGTCAGGCTCGCTCACTGAGACACCTCAGGGCTCCACCACGACTCCCTCCCCCAGGGCAGGGCGAGGCTGAGGGTGGATGGTGGAGACTCCGTGAATAAGCAGGGTTCCCAAGGGCTGCGCTTCCAAGAGAAGTGACTCAGAGGCAGGGAGAGAGGAGAAGCCCTCACCTGGCCCAGTGGGCTCAGCTCCCCGGGCACCTGGGAGACTCCTGTGCCTTCGCACACCCTCAGGCACCACTACTCCCAGAAAAGGGTCTTTGGAGACAGGCCCCTGTGCAGCTCAGGGAAGATTCCCAGGGCCAAGAGTCCTGTAAATGCTGGTAGGGTCGGGAGGAGACCTTAATGAACTCCTCTCCCAGAGCCCTGACTTCTTTCTGCCCGGAGCTCAAAAGAGCTCAAACAGCGTTTGCAGGAAAACACCCACTGCAGGTGCCTGGTCTCCCCCTGGGCATGCGCCTTGGACACGTGCCAGCTGACTCTCCTGCGCACTTGGCACCTCACCCTGGCTGGTCTGCCTCCAGCCTGTCCTCCAAGACAGGCAATGAGCTGCCTGAAGGCAGAGCCCAGCCTGGCTCCGGCTCCCCAGGGCACTTTGCTCAGAGCACACTCACGATGGGTGTTTACAAGTGTTGAAAAACCTACTAGGTACAGTATTTCTTAAGGCCGGTCACGTGTCCGCATCTCCACCACCACCACCCTAAAGCTTGCACCCTCTCGGACCTGCCACGACCTCGGAACTAGTCTTCCAGCTTCCTCTCTTGACCATCAGTCCCATCCTTCAGCCATACCACAGCCAAAGGACCTTTCAAAACAGTGTCATGCTTCTTCAAACACTGTCGTTCCCACTGCTCTTGGGATAGATCTAAAATATCTAACCCAGTCTGCAAGGGCTGGGCCCTGGCTACCTCTCCAGCCTCATCATTGTAAGCCCCATTTTTTGTGTACCAGCTGCACTGATTGTCTCTGGCTCTTCAAGTGGACTACTATCACTTCTACCTCAGGACCTTTGCACTTACCGTTCCCTCCACCTGCCAGCTTTTTCTCTCTGCCTTCACACCCTTTGCCTGCCTAATTCCTATTGTCTTTGGACGTCAGATTAATTGTCCCCTTCTTGGAGAAGCCCTCCCTGATCTCCCAGAAGCAGGTTCCCCATTACATGCTCTCAAAGCAACCACAGCTTTTCCTTCATTGCATCTTTCACCGTTTGTAATTATACATATGCATGGTTCTTTCATCAATGTCTATTCCCCTCCTGCCCCAAAGTCTGTCAACAGGATATAGACCACTGCCCAGCCCCAGCTGAGGGACACACCTGACCTAGAAATGTTCTGCACCCCGGTGGGCTGAAATTTGGGAAGTACCTGACCCAAGAGGTGAGCCCCACCCTGTGCCAAAGGTGTGCGGAGGAGGAACAGGAGTGGGGAGAGGCATGCATTCTCACCAAAAGGGAGAGGGAAAGCTGAGGAATATTTAGAGAGGGAGATAAGGTGGCCAAAAGGAAATGAGCTCCTGGGAGCTGTTGGCTTGAGGCAGGGCAGTTTAGAATGAAGGTTGCAGATCAAAGCCACAGGAAGTGGGCTGGTTTTTTCAGTAACGGAAGAATCAGATCAAAGCCACACTTTCCTGTCTGGGTGGGGTAGGCAATTCATTCACTTATTCATCCGGATTCGTCCGTTATCATAGGTCATTCAACAAATATTGATGGAGCACCTTTCTCTGTTCCAGGCCCCGTGCTATGCCCTGAGGCTACAGTGATGAGTACAAGTGGATTGGACCCCTATTCTCCCGAATTTACAAGCATCTTGCTTAGTGTCCAGACCAGTTTTTAAGTGGCAAGGTGGCAGTCCATTTAGTGAGTCACTGCCAGTATTTTTAGAAATGAAATACAGAATGGAATGGAATGGGATGGGATGCAACGGGAGGGAATGGAATGGGATGGGATGGAATGGAAAATATCACTGTATCCCACATAGTAGGAGGAAAAGGAAAAACACTGTTTCAGTTGTATATGTATTACGTGAACTGGATAGCAGCATAAAATGTATTTCTTACCGTTGGTCATGATCAAAAAGGTTTGAGAAATACCAGTCTAAAATAAATATTATTTACATAATTCCATAAGCCCATAACTAAAGTCTGTGATAGGGAGCACGCAGGGACAGAGTGCTATGGAGAATGGAATGGTACAAACCCCATCTGGTCGGGGCTGGAGAAGGGTGGTGAGGGAAGTCTTCCCTGGGGAGAAGATGCTTGAGGGAGGAGGAGGGGGAAGGGGTGAAGGAGGGGGAGGGGGAGAAGCTGTTAAATAGGCCTATCTTGAGAGGCCCAGCGTGGGGCAGAGACAGGCAGAGAGAACTATGTGGGCCATCTGGGAGGAAGGAGCATGGAAACTTTAAGGGAAGGAGAGAAGAGGCCTGCAGTTTGGAGAGCAGAGAGGAGGATGGCATGACTTGAGGATGGAGAGGCAGGAAGGAGTCTTGTGGGGCTTGTTGGAGAGTTTGGCCTCTGAAAGGCAACAAGAAGCCACTGATGGGCTTAGTCATTCTTGTATTCAACAGCAGCTTGCCAGGTCATCCCTTGACCTGGCTGTCGTGGTTCTGGAGACACAAAGGTAAAAGCACCTGCAAGCCGCTTCCAGGCCAGCTGGGGGTCAAGACAGGTAGGAAGTGGTCAAGGCAGACTCTCATCCCAGTTGAGCAAACCGGTATCTTGGGCTGGGTTCCCCCGTGGCAGACTCTACAACAAGAATGTGCATGCCAGGGACTTCCCCAGCGGTCCAGTGGTTAAGACTTAGCACTTCCACTGCAGGGGGCACAGGTTCGATCCCTGGTTGGGGAACTAAGATCCCACATGCTGCTCAGTGTGGCCAAAAAAAAAAAAAAAAGAATGTGCATGCCATGCACCCCAATGTTCACTGCAGCACTATTTACAATAGCCAAGACATGGAAGCAACTTAAATGTCCAATGACAGAGGAATGGATAAAGAAGATGTGGTACATATATACAAGGAAATATTACTCAGCCATAAGAAAGAACAAAATAATGCCATTTGCAGCAACATGGATGGATTTAGAGATTATCATACTAAGTGAAGTAAGTCAGACAGAGAAAGACAAATATGATATCGCTCATGTGGAATCTAATTTTTTTTTTAATGATACAAATGGACTTATTTATAAAACAGAAACAGACTCACAGATTTTGAAAACAGACTTATGGTGACCAAAGGGGAAACATGGGGTGGGGAGGCGATAAATTAGAAGCTTGGGATTAACATACACACACTACTAATATAAAATAGATAACCAAAAAGGACCTACTGTATAGCACAGGGAACTCTACTCAGTATTCTGTAATAACCTATATGGGAAAAGAATCTGAAAAAGAATGAATACGTATATATGTATAACTGAATCACTTTGCTGCACACCTGAAACTAACGCAACATTGTAAATCATCTGTACTCCAATTAAAAAAAAAAAGAATGAGCATGCCAGTCACTTACTTGGGGGGTGATCCCAGGGAACACTGGTAGGAAAATGGAAAAGTGACACAGAGAAGGGTAGGAGCCAACAGAGGGGGGTTGATGAGCGCCTCCCACCGGGGACCTCCAGGAGACCGCAAGGAACAGACCTTCCTAAGGGAGAAGAGCCGTGGTTTCCATCATCTAGGTCTCATCTTTCACTGGCTGAGCCTGCTCCTGGGGACACTCCTGGCCTGTCTCTTGCACAGGCCGGGCCTGCTTCCACTGCAGAGAAAGCCATCTGGGAGAGCTACAGGGTTGCAATGCCAAGGGGATATGGACAGGGCACTTACCGTTTCTGCCAAAATCAACCTGTACTGTGTCCAGAGCATTCTGTGGTCCCTTAACTCATCTGCATTTGATTTAGGGTGATGACCTCGAAATCTCTAACTCCAGTTTTCACTTTTCCTCTGGCCTCCAAATCCTTAAATCAACCAACCATCAGCCAGACCTCTCCCTTTGGATGTCCCACGAGCACCTCAAGTCATCAGATCCTAAACTTAATTCATGTGAATCTCCACCCCCACCAGCAAACCTCCACCTCCAGTTTCCCTATTGGTATGAATGGAATCCCAATTACCCAGTCACCCAAGCCAGAAACCAACTTCCTCTTCCCACTGCCTACAACCAGCTGATCACAGCCCCTCAATCCCATCACCCCTTGGTCTTCTCCATCACTCCCAGCCTGAGGGTTCCCCACTGCTTTAACCCAGATCCACACATTGGCGCCCTGGCTGCCTTTCCCAGCCCCCATCAGGCCATCCCTGATGCAGCCCAGTCAAACCTTCCAAAACACAGATCTGGCTGGGTTTGTCCCCTGATCGAAATCCTTGATGCCTCCCCAGCTGCCCTGAGGATGAAGTCAAACACCTCTGTGTGGTAGAAAGGCTTTCCCATCCCCTCCTAGCCAACCTAACATCCCACGCCATCATGACTACCATCCCACCACATACGCTCCAACTATTCTAAATTATTCCTAATTCCCCTGACACAAATCCATTCCTCTGCTAAATCCACTCTCTAAACTCAACATCCTCTGCCTTGTCCATCTGGCAAATAATCCTTTCAGTCTCAGCTCAACTCTGCTTCCTCTGGAAAGCCCACCCTGATTCCCCCCACGCTCCCACCGTATCTTAAACGTCCTCCTTCAGAGCAAGGACGTCATGAAATTGTGAAATTGTTGTTTAACCGCAGATCTGCCTCCCCTGTGAGAGCTCTTTGAGGGCAAGGCATTATTTCATCTTTGTTTTCCCCAGCAACTAGCACGCAGACTGCTCCCAGAAAACCCTCCATAAATATTGGCCAACCAATGAAGTGACCAGGCTCAGGTGACACTGCTGGACAGTGGCCGAGCTGAGATGGGAAGCTGGACTCTTTCCCACCCTCATGTCAACACAGGTGACACTGACCTGTTAAGACGAGAATGCACAAAGTGGCCCTTCATCTCCCTGCACGGCGCTGAACCTTGTCAGCAGGACTCGGAGTTGTCAGGACAGTGGGGACAGTTTGCACTGAGCCATCCACACTCTCTCAGGACCAGAGGCAGGGTCAGACCTATAGACAGGCTTTGAACCTGGGCAGAGCAGGGAGTTTCTATCTCACTGGGCACTACAGACAGTCTTGACTTCAGGGCCACTGGGCTCTACCCACATGGGCCAAATGGTCGGTGAGCATCAGGGCCAGTGATCTGCTGTCTGGTGCGTGACTCTGAACAAGTCGCTTCCCCTTCGAGGACGTGAATTTCCCCACCTGTAAAATGGCAACTTGAACCAGGTCCATTCCGGCTCAAAAATACTATGATTTTGGGAATTCCCTGGCAGTGCAGTGGTTAGGACGCTGTGCTTTTACTGCCGAGGGCGTGGGTTCAATCTCTGGTCAGGAAACTAGTTTCCCACAAGCCACATGGTGCGGCCAAAAAAAAAAAAGTCAAAAAAAAAATACACAATGATTTTGACTGCAATCCCCCCAAGAAACAAGACTGAGGGCCAAACCAGGGACTAGTGACATGATGTAGAAGAACACAGTGTTCGGGGACGACTGCCCGCTGCCCAGCCTCTGCCCTCGGTACCTGTTGCCCTAGGTGAGTCCCTTTACCTTCCGCAGTTTCCTCATCTGTAAAAGAGAATAACGGCAGCCACTCTGTGAGGCTGTTGTAAGGAGAAATGCCCTGAACGACATTAACGTGGCTGCTCCACTACTTGACCCCTGGTTGATGCCATAATCGATGCGGTTTCTGTGCCCTGGTACTAGAAGACGCCTGTGGGGGCAGAGCCCGAGACCAGCTCACCTCCTCCCCTCCCTGCCTCACCCCCAATCCCATCTGTGGCTTCCCTCACCGCCAAGCTCAGCTCCTCGCCGGAGGCTGGCAGAGTCCCCAGGTGGCCAGGTGAGCGTGGTCAACCAGAGACGTGACCACCCAAGATCCCAGACCAGAGTGGCAGGGCCTTGATCCACACTGAGGTCTGGGGGCTCCGAGCCCAGAACTCCTGTCACAAAACAGCAGACCCCCGTGTGACACAGGCCCGCTGGTTCACTGCCCACCCACTGTCCAGCCACCCTCCCTCAGTCCCCAGGTGACCCCACTGCATTCCTGTGGTTTGGAGTTTGCTGGTGTGATGGCAACCAAAGTCTTGGCCCCCTCCCACCAGCAAATGGGGAGGGGTCTCCAGGGGCCAAATTCTTTTTCAAATGAGATTTCCGTGGTTTCCTCAGCTGAGGCGTCTGCGGAGCAGAGAACAAACAATGTGGAATTAAATTTCTCTGTGGAATTAAACAGGCCCCGCAAGTGAAGATCTAAGCGTCTCTTTGGGCGTGGAGCCGACTTCGCCCGGTGCCAGGCTGCACTCCCACTGCCTTCCAGCCCCAGTGGTTGAGCAATCCCAGCTCCCGAGGCCATGCACCCCTTCCCCCACCAGCAGCCTCTCCACCCCATGTGACCTCAGAATTGTCACCAGAGAAGGACTCCAGCTTTTAATGGATTCAGCTGAGACCCCCCGACCGGAGACAGCTGGAAACCCCAAAACAGGGGCACCCTCCTGGGATGGGTCCCCACCAGCTGTGTCTGATGCCGCCACCACCACTGGGCGGGATTTCGGGATCAGGTTACAAAGACTAGGGGAGGAGGCGAGACTGGCTGTCTCCCTGCATCCCCAGGGCCCCAGCAGCGTATTCTAGATGGACAGACCCCAAAAGTCACAGAGGAGAAAAGAACAAAGGTGCAGAACCACCAGCTGACTTTCCCCAATCCCCAGCCTGATACCATCTTAGACCCTGGCCAGAAAGGCCACTGTACATGGGGTCTGTCCATCCAAAAGAATATTATTCTGCCACTACTTCAGGCATGAAGTACTGATCCATGCAACAACACGGATGAAACTTGAAATCATTGTGCTAATTGAAAGAAGCCAGTCACAAAAGACCACAGAGTGTATGATTCCATTTATATCAAATATCCAGACTAGGTAAATCCATAGAGACAGAGCACAGATTAGTGGCTGCCAGGGCCTGGGGGAGGGAGGACTAGGGAGTGGCTGCTTAATGGGTCTGGAAGTTTCCTTTTGGGGTGATGAAAATATTCTGAAACTAGATAGAGGAGGTGGTTACACAACATTGTGAATGTATCAAATGTCCCTTAGGGTAAACTTTATATGTATTTTAACACACTAAAGGGAGACAAGCAAGACCCTTGCCCTGTGTCCCCAGCTGTAGAGCAATCCTGCTCTGGCCGCCCCAGGGGAAGGAGGAGTCAGAAGGTCCTAGTGGATGTTCCCACCGGAGCCGTGGCCTCCCTTCTGGACCATACATGGCACACCAAGGACGATCACGTTCCAGCCTGAACAGTCCTCAGATTCTCCAGGTTCCTTTTCCTAAAGGCAAACCACACCCTGGGCCCCAGGGCCAGGCAAGGGACAGCTGTTTGCAGGGGGAGTGAATGGTATTTAGGTCATCTGGCCTGGGCTCTCCACCCCTCCTGGTGCCGGATGGAACCAGGAATGACAAGAGAAGAGGGGTCAGACCACAGGCCAGGGACTGGGACCCAAGGGCAAGCCCTCGCTGGGCAGCTACCTGCTGGCACAGAATTCTAAATCATCAGAATTACGAATTTGGCCCTGGCCTTCAAGGTCATTATGAAGGTATATATGTCAAGATAGATGGGTAGACCGTATTTGATTAACAGTTCGTAAGCTTGACTTTTGGCTTTGGAATATTTAGACTTGCAGTATTCGTCTGTATTTGTCTTCTGTTGCTGCATAACAAATGACCGCAGACTGAGTGGCAAAAACACCCATTTATTAAACTCGCAGCTCTGCAGTGAGAAGTCTGGGTAAGTTCAACTGGGTTCTCTGCTCACACAAGGCCAAAATCAAGGTGGGTTCTTATCGGGAGGTTCTGGGGAAGAATCCACTCCCAGACTCGTTCAGTTGGTTGGCAGAATCCAGTTCCGTGTGGTTGTAAGACTGAGGGTCCCATTTCCCTGCTGGCTGTCAGCTGAGAGTTGCTCTTGACTGAAATCCTTGTCGTGCTTTCAATCTCTCTAACGTCCTATTCTGCTACCAGAGAGGAGAAAATGCTCTTCTTATTATAAAGGGCTCATCTGATTAGGTCAGACCCATGTAATTAATCTCCATATTTTAAGGCCAACTGACTTGGGACTTTAACGATATCTGCAAAATTCCTTCATAGAGTACCTAGATTTGTTTTTTGTTTATTTTGTTGTTGTTGTTGTTAATTTATTTTTTTTGGCTGTGTTGGGTCTTCGTTTCTGTGAGAGGGCTTTCTCTAGTTGCGGCAAGCGGGGGCCACTCTTCATCGCGGTGCGCGGGCCTCTCACTATCGCGGCCTCTCTTATTGGGAGCACAGGCTCCAGACGCACAGGCTCAGTACTTGTGGCTCACGGGCCTAGTTGCTCCGCGGCATGTGGGATCTTCCCAGACCAGGGCTCGAACCCGTGTCCCCTGCATTGGCAGGCAGATTCTCAACCACTGCGCCACCAGGGAAGCCCTGTTTTTTGTTTTCTTAATTAATTAATTTATTTATTTATTTATTTGGCTGCGTTGGGTCTTCGTTGCTGTGCGTGGGCTTTCTCTAGCTGCGACGAGCAGGGGCTACTCTTTGTTGCCATGTGCGGGTTTCTCATTGCGGTGGCTTCTCTTTGTTGCAGAGCACAGGCTCTAGGCACACGGGCTGCAATAGTTGTGGCACGCGGGCTCAGTAGTTGTGGCTTGCGGGCTCTAGAGCACAAGCTCAGTAGTTGTGG
The DNA here is from genome assembly GCF_028564815.1 of Eubalaena glacialis. Lineage (NCBI taxonomy): Eukaryota > Metazoa > Chordata > Mammalia > Artiodactyla > Balaenidae > Eubalaena > Eubalaena glacialis. The sequence continues at coordinate 44,336,472 of NC_083734.1, forward strand.
CACACGGGCTTAGTTGCTCCAGGGCATGTGGGATCTTCCTGGACCAGGGCTAGAACCCGTGTCCCCTGCATTGGCAGGTGGATTCTTAACCACTGCGCCACCAGGGAAGTCCCCCTAGATTTGTTTTTGATTGAGTAACCAGAGGATGGGGTCTTAGGATGGGGGCATCTTCAGAATTCTGCCTACCACTGCCTCCTTTTGAAATCTTCCCCCCAGGCCTTGAAACTGTTAGTGGGAGCCTGTTCCAGCCAAGCATGTCCAGCTCTTTCTACCTCAGGATTTAACTCATGGGAACTTTGCTTAACCTAGAGCAAGCGTGGTCGACATCTGTGATACAAATGCCACCCTTTCTCCTTCAAGGGTTTGATGAAATGCCACCTCCTCCATGAAGTCCTCAGACTGAAACCCAGGCCGAATTAATCTCCCCCGGACAGCACTTTGCTGGTACCTCTCCTCTATGGCACATCCCAGACTGCCTTAGGGTACAGCTGAGAGCTCTGAGTCCTCTCCAGACAAGGAGCCACCTGGGCAGGGGCCATTGGACATTGGACACTGTGCCAGGCCCAGCAGGGACCCAGAGAGATGAATCAAAAGCCATCCCTGCCTTGGAGGATCCCTCACAGTCCAGCAGGGCCAACAAACCTAGTGTGCCCATCACTGTACATACCTTCCAAACACCCTGTGATGCACATACATTTACAAGTGAGGAAACTGAGGCTCAGAAACATTAATCAATTTTCCCAGAGTCACGTGGTCCATCTATGGGAGAAATTGGGTGTCCAGCTCCAGAGACTAAAGCTGTAACTCCCACACTAAAAAATCTTAAAGAATTTGGGAATTCCCTGGTGGTCCAGTGGTTAGGACTCAGTGCTTTCACTGCCAAGGGCCCGGGTTCAATCCCTGGTGGGGGAACTAAGATCCCATAAGCCACGTGGCATGGCCAAAAAAAAAAATCTTAAAGAATTCAGACCCCCTGACTTCTCATCTGGGGTCAGACACTGTTACTCGGGCTGTCACCTGCGTAACCCACTCCAGTGTTTCCATGGCTTCACATCTAAAGATGTCTTTCTCACACAGGTGCAATGGGCATAGGCTCTTCTCCTCATAGTTCTTCAGGAACTCAAGCCCCTGACAGCCCACTGTGGTAAGGGCCTTGCCATCCTCCCCTGGGTCCTCCACATCCGGCCACCGGACAGGGGAAGAGAGTGAGCCAAGGTGGAGTTTTCAGAGGTCAGACCAGGACATGGCATGGTTTACATTTCTTCAGCCACATTCCATTGGCCAGAACTCAGCCCATGATTCTGTCTGACTGCAGGGGAGACTGGGAAATGTAGTCTTACTATGTGCCCAGGAGGGAAAGGAATTGAATTTGAAGAACAGACACATGGGTGTTGCCATGAATGCCACACGCTTTGGCCACATGTGGCTCCAGGGGTGCTGTATGCAAAGGGCTGCCTGGTGCTGTCAGTGACAACAGAACTAAGCTCAAGAAGTGAAGACAGGGGTGCCTACCGAAGCTCCGGAGGCGGCGGCCACAGACCCAGCAGCGTGCAGAATTATAAGGCTGTCTGCTGAGATTTGAAGAATGGCAACAAAAGAAAGTATCAGCATCCCTGGCTGTGGGATATGTAGATTCAATTTTACCTGAGAATCCTCTGCAGGAACCATTTTAAAATGCTTGGAACTATATGTTGAATAATTATACAAAGTTCCAGATTGCAACATGGGGATCCCTCATAGTTCATGAGGTCCTTTATTACTTGCTCTGTTTACCTGGATTTTTGTTTCAATTTATACCTTACATGAAAAAGTACAAAATTCAAAAGGATAAACCAGAAACATGGGAAAATCAATGGAAATATTTTAAAGTACTTCTCTTTAATCACTTTTGTATCCAGCTTCTTTGATTTGTGGAACCTATTATTTTACAGAGTATTTCAATATTCCTTATGATTGGGAAACAATGCCACGATGGTACATGCTTTTGGCAAGATGCTTTGGCTGTGCAGTGATTGCGGATACCTGGCACTATTTCCTGCATAGGCTCTTAAACCACAAAAGAATACATAAGCATATTCATAAAATTTGTCATGAGTTTCAGGCTCCATTTGGAATGGAAGCTGAATGTGCACATCCTCTGGAAACCCTAATTCTTGGAACTGGATATATCATTGGAATCATGCTTTTATGTGATCCTGTTATTCTCCTTTGGGCCTGGGTGACCGTTCATTTGACAGAAACTGTTGATGTCCATAGTGGTTACGACATTCCTCTCAACCCTTTAAATCTCATTCCTTTCTATGCTGGTTCTCAGCATCACGATTTCCACCACGTGAACTTCATTGGAAACTATGCTTCGACATTTACATGGTGGGATAGACTTTTTGGAACAGACTCTCAATTTATTGCCTACAATGAGAAGGTGAAGAAGGTTGAGAAAAAGACTGAATAAACATCTCACATAAACCTTCCTGAAGTTACACATTTCCTGAATTGAAGCTAGTAGCTAACATTGCTTCTGGGGAGTGGAAATAAACATGTGTCTTGGTTGCTAAGTGATAAAAAGAACATTAACAACTTTTAATTATCTCCCTAGTGGGAACTTTTATATGTTTAAGTACAGTTTCCCTGAGGAAGCTTTAAAGGCCATGTTGCTAACCTTACAAAAAGGATTTAAGTAATGGAAGGAATATTAATGTATGTCTTTTCCCCAAGTTGTACCATAAGCCTGAAGCTGAAATTGGTCTTCAAACCTTCTAAATATATAGTGGCCATTTCAAGAACTCTTAGTAGTATTGAACTTTAAACACTTTTTTGGAATTTGCTTAAAGATCAAATGCCATGGGTTGAACCACACCAACCTGTATAGTGTGAGTGAATCCTGACTCTGAAATAGCCAGCACCGGGAATTTCTACTCTTATCTGGAGCTGACCAGTTTGGGGTCATTCTCTTTCTTTGAGAAGTCATTTTTGATTGCAATGTACTACTCTTATCTATAAATTAAGGCATTTCTGAATTGATGAAAGACTATTTTAGTCTAAAGGTTTTCAGGTTACTTGAATTTTTTAAACACTGAGCTTTATTTCTGCTATTTACCCTTTCTTTTTTGTATACCAAGTTTTCATTATACTTAAAGCTGTATCTTGAAACTCTGTGTACTGACTTGCTGTATTTGCACTTGGAGCTATTGAAATAAACGTGATTTTGTTTGAAAAAAAAAAAAAAGAAGAAGAAGTGAAGACAGGGCGGGCATACCGGCAGGGGCCGGGGAGTTGTGAGAGCACAGAGTGTCCTCTTAGTCACCCACTAGGCTCAGCAGGAGGCCTTGCTCATCCGATGAGCTCACCTTGGGCCTAGGGCTATGCAGGATCACCAGCAGCACCCCCATCCTCCCCCGAGCTGGCCAGGGCCCCCTTCTCCAGTCCAGGCCCTGGACAGATGGTCCAGCAGCTTTGGCCATAGCTGCTCTGGCCAGGGGCAAGGCACAGGCGCTGATGTCCCTAGGAGTAGCCACACTCCTCCCCTCCCCCAAGCTAGGCAGGCCCAAGGGTCACAGTGCTGAGCCCCCAGCCTGTCTGTGACTGGATACAGGTGGCTGATTTTCTTTTCAGATTTAACCCTGAGGTATAAAAATCACCAAATTATGTCCCAAAGCCAAGGACAAAGTATTTGGTCCAGAGAAGTCACATGACTTCGCCTTGGTCAGAGTGATGCAGACTCTGTCTGTCATGAGGGAGGAAGGGGTGGGAAAGGAAAAGAGTGTTCTAAGAGGAAGCATGTGCACACCTGCGCTGGGGCCCACCCAGTGTACTCCCCAGAGAGCAGAGTAGAGGAGATGCCAAGGTCCCAGCCCTGGGTCCCAGGAGAACAGGTATCTCTGAGGCCACAGGACCCGGTGCGGTGGGAATGGGGCTGCAGTAACCACCCCGCATTGCCTCCACATGTCTCTGTGCGGGTTGGGGGAGGGCCCCGGAAGGCAAGGACCTGAGTCTCAGTCTGATTCTCTCACCACTTGCAATGGGTCCTTAAGCAACGCCCCACCCTTTCCGGCCCGAACCTCAGCTGACCCATCAGTCCAGGGAGATCTGACCACATACCCCACAGGTAACACAGAATGATCCATTTTCTTCCAGGGGGAAGAAAATTTTAGAATTCAACATATATGTGTCCACGTGTTTTTCTACCTAAAGGTAAGAAAGGAATTTAGCTCTACTAATATTTAACATAAAAATTGACCCAGGCACCCCAACTCAGTCTGTTTTGGTCAGTCGTGTCCTCCACATTAGTCAATGTCTGGAAGGAGGTGCAGCCGCTCCATCAGGCAGAGAACTTGAGGATGGCACCCCCACTCTATCGCTCAACTTCCAACCTATGGGAACATGTTGCCATTTACATATGCCCAGTTCAGTGGAATTCACAGATTGCAATGTCTGATTCAAACTAAATTAACCTGCCTTAGAAAAGGACAAGTGGCCTAAAAAGATTTCTGCCAAGAAACGGCAAGAAAGTAGACACACTTCCCCTGATCCTAGGCCACGATTTCATCTGACATTTCAGGAAGGAAAAGCAAGGGTTGCGTGTTGAGTGCTCCAGCGGAGATTTCCAAAAGTGAAATCTTTTTTCATGAGGATAAGGGTGAAGTTTAAACAGTCGTTAAGGAAGTAATTTTTTTGGAAGGACTATAGTATGAGAGAGAATTTAGAGATAACGTTGAAAAGTGTTCCTATTGTTTATATGATTTTATTGCTGAAAACCTTGTGTGTTCCCAAGATCTCTCATATCTACCCTTCAAAGGAAACAAAAAGGAATTTTTAACTTGTTTAAAAACCTTCCAAATGAAGAGTTTGAGTGAGTGTAAAATCCATTTGGTGAAAGTATTAAAATGCAACACATTCCAATTTCTTTGCGGGAAGAACTGATTGACATGAGAGAAGATGGAAATTTGAAAGTCAATTGTGAGCAGAACCTTTGCATAATTGGTGGATGGCAATGAAAACTGAAAAATGAATGTCATGGTTTAATGAGCAGAGCCCACAATGCACCTCATCCGTCTGGATCTAGATATTTTCATGAGGCCTCCTTTTCAGCTGTGACAGCCTTTCAAACTGAATATTGAAATAAACCGCACTTAGTACCAGACATTCAAGTCACTGTGTGAAACCAGGATCTTCAAAAGTAAAGAATGATATTCAATGGTGTCGCTCTCGTTATGAGAGCAAAAAGGGATTTTAGGCCATTATGAAATGAAATGTCATAAAAATTTCTTTTAAACGGTTTTCATTTATTACCTCTTTCATTTCTAGTTATATAGTTTTATAATGTGCGCAAAATAATAATATACATAATGTCTAGTTTATTCATATATTATAGTGTACCTAATATTTTATAATATATACACTTTTGTAATGTACATGCTATTGTATATTTACGTATATAGTTCATGTTTATGATTTATTAGGTTCTATGTATATGATTTATAAACAAATAGGTATCAGGGACGCCTGCTCAACATTTTTTACTGGTGATGTATGAACAATACAGTTTGAGTTCCGGGTGATGGCAATGCCCAAGGGGCCCCTTCAGCTCTGGCACTGGAGGCCACATGGAGAACACTCTACTCTGAGTGGGGACATTCATAACAGAGACGTCCTTAGATTGGGCCTCACCTGGCATACAGGTGGAGGCTCAGGTATGCACATCTTATAGCGAAGGAGTCAGAAGTACAAAAGAGTAAGGCATGAGGAAGGCTTCACCTCGCAAGGGCAGCCCCATCATAAAGACCAAAATCCCCTCCCCAGGGATAAGAAGGACCACACTCTTCCCCTTCTCACCCCTCCCACTGCAGCAGAAGGAAAACAAGACTTTTCTTCTGCTCAGGGGCTCTGAGAGGGTAGCTGTCTTTCCTGGAGCATCACAGCAAATTGGCAATGGAAACTAAGTGTAAATGCAAGCATCCAGAGTGCTAGGTATGGCCTTTTACCTGCTCTGCTCTCTCTGGACCTTGATGCAGAGCCTGGTGTTTAGTTACCAAAGTTCTCACACTTGTCTCTGTTGGGAAGCCCTTCCTGCTATTCATTTCAGTCTTGCATGCTGCAAATAAAGCCTAGAATGTTCAGGAGGTTAACCAGTTCAGTCTTCTGCCCCATTGTAGCAAAGAATATCCCTCTCCAATCTTTGGCATCTGTCTTAACCCCAGAGAAGAGAGTCCCAGAGAAAAGTAAGGTCTGCACCTCTGCTGCCCTCTCAAGGGGTTCAGCGACTCCCTGAAGCAAGATGATCTTTCTCTGGCACAAAGATGTTCACATCGCTCCCTCCCTGCTCCTGCTCTGCTTAAAAGCATCCCTGTAGGGCTTTCCTGGTGGCGCAGTGGTTGAGAATCTGCCTGCCAATGCAGGGGACACGGGTTCGAGCCCTGGTCTGGGAGGATCTCACATGCCGCGGAGCAGCTGGGCCCGTGAGCCACAACTACTGAGCCTGCGTGTCTGGAGCCTATGTTCCGCAACAAGAGAGGCCGCGATAGTGAGAGGCTCGCGCACCGCGATGAAGAGTGGCCCCCGCTTGCCACAACTGGAGAAAGCCCTCGCACAGAGACGAAGACCCAACACAGCCAAAAATAAATAAATAAATAAATAAATAAATAAAATCATCCCTGTATCTCCATCGCCCACAGCAGAAAAGCCAGGCTGCTTAGGCTGACCTCCATGCCCTTGACCCCCTAGGTGAGCCCGCCTGCATCACTCACCAGCAAGAAACAGAAACCACACTAGCTCATTTAAGCAGAAAGGAATTTCATGCAGGTAATTCTATGCTGACAAAATCACCAGAAGGGCTAAAGGAACAGGCTGCACCGGCAGGAATGGCTCCCAGAAAAACATGGGACGCACCTTGCGAAACACCTCCTCTGACACCGTCAGGAAGGTAAAAAATCAGGAGCCGCCCAGGGTCTGTTGGCTTCAAGAAGCATCACCTAACTGATTCAGGGGTCAGGAGACCATTTCAGCAACAACTTCTCCATACCCACAAAACTGGACACTGGATGCTAGAAGCCAGCCGCCCGCCCCCAAAAATCAGTGTCTCCACAACCAGGCTGCGCAACAAGCCATGTTCCCAAGTCTGTTCGATTGACAGAACCTGTTGCCTAATCAAAACTCTAGCAGCAACAGAGTCTGAGGAATGCAGTGGTCAGGGTCCAGCTTCTCCAGCTAAGGAAGGCTCACTAGGAGAAGAGTGGGTGGAGGTCGATGCTATATACCCACTGTCTCTCCAGATTCTTCTCCCAGCATTCTTCCCACCCTCACCCTGAGTTCCAGCTACAGAGAACACTCCAATGGTTCTGGGAGCACCCCAGGCTCCTTCTCACCTCTCTGACTTTGCCCAGGCGGGTCACCATACCCCTCCACTTTGAATGTGCTCTGAGTCTGAGATGCTTTCTCTGGTTCCAGGAGACAGGGGTTACTATAGCCCAAAGCTGTCCAACAGAAATATAATCAACATGTAATTTTAAACTTTCTAGTAGCCACATGTTGAATAATGGCCACCCCCGAAGTATCAAGTCTTAACTCCTGAAACTTTCTAATGTTACCTTATTTGGAAAAAGGATCTTTGCAGATGTAATTAAGTTAAGGCTTTCATGGTAAGATTACCCTGGATTATCTAGGGGAGCCCTAAATGCCATCATATGGTCTTCATAAGACAGAGGTAAAAGATAACACAGACAGGGGAGAAAGCAAAGACAAGGCAGAGATTGGAGCAACGTGGCCACAAGCCCAGGAGTTCCAGGGCAGCCACCAGAAGGTGGAAGAGGCAAGGGACAGATTCTTCCCAACAACCCAATTTCAGGTTTCTAGGCTCCAGCCTGCAAATGAATATATTTTTGATGTTTTAAACCACCAGGTTTGTGGCAATTTGTTATAGCAGCCTCAGGAAACTAATAAAACACATTTCAAATAGTGAAAAGAAGCAGGTGAAATTAATTTTAATAGTATATTTTATTTAACCCAATATCTATAAAATATTATCAACATGTTATCAATATAAAAAGCATCAATGAGATATTTACATTCTTTTTTTCATACTAAGTCTTTGAAATCTGAATCGTGTTTCACGCCTATGACACGTTTCAATTTGGACCAGCCACATCAAAAGGGCTGAATAGCCACATGTGACTAATGGCTACCAGAGAGGACCAAGCATTTCCCCTCCTTTGTAGGATTTGGGGAGCACCAGCCTGGGATTTGGGGACTTATTTGCCTATGAGTCATCCTCTCCCATAGACAGCATGCTCCTTGGGAGCAGGAACCTTGTCCCATTCATCTTGGTATCCCAGTGCCTAAACATAAGAACATTCAATGAATGTATTTTGAATGAATGTGTAACAGATTCTCTATAAGAAAAAAAGCCCTGTCAGAAACTACATTTTTTGTTTTTTTGTTTGATTTTCCCTCTTCATTAGTGAGAGGAGTTCAGGATCCCTCAAAATATAGGCTTGGAATCCCTTCTCTTGGAAGGGTAGATGTAGACCAAGTTGCCCCCAGCAGCCAGGAAAATGCTATATGTTGAAGTTGGAAAGAAATGCTGTGAATAGGCCTGTGTCTATTAAAGAAGTTGAATCTGTAATTAATAATCTTCCAGAACTGAAAGCACAAGGCCCCAATGGGTTTACTGGTGAATTCTACCAAACTTTTAAGGAAGAAATTACCCAATTCTCTACAATCTCTTTCAGAAGCTAGAAACAGAGAGAATACTCTAACTCATTCTATGAGGCCAACATCACTCGAATACCACAACCAGACAAAGCCATTACAAGAAAACCACAGATCAATGTCTCTCATAAGCATCGATGCAAACATCTTCAACAAAATATTAGCAAATTGAGTCCAACAATGTATAAAAAATTATACAACACAACCAAGTGGGATGTATCCCAGGTATGCAAGATTGGTTCAATATTCAAAACTCAATTAATGTACTCCATCACATCAACAAGCAAAAGAGGGGAAAAAATCACACACTCATATCCATAGATGCAGAAGGAAATTCTGTCCCACCCCTTGGGAGGCTGATCATGTCAAGAGGAGGTGGGGGGAAGGAAGGGGGAGCAGAGGGAGGTGGGGGATGAGGCAGAGGCAGGGGGGCTGAGTGGGCAGGGTCTGTGAGGTGGCTGAGGCTGGAATCAGTGTTCCTGGGACTGGCTTAAGGTGAAGGAAGCAGCCAAATGTGAACCAAAAGAGTCAAACCTGCCAAGAAAGACTGTAACCCTCAAGCACAGGGTCATAAGCCTGGGGATCCCAGACCTGAAGAACTGCAAAAACTGGCCTCGGTGTCAGCCCCCAGGAAGGCAGCCAGGGCCAACACCAGGACCACTCCAATCCTGGCCTGACACTTTGACCCCCCATAACCTGCCGCTTCCACCTGAGAATCTCAGCAGCTGGCTGCCCATGAATAAGGCTGCTGTGGGCAGTGCACCCTGTTTTGCAGCTGCATCCACCCCAAGGGAGGGGCACCATTTTCTTCATTCAAAGACACAACTGCTCACCAGGCTATGGGCCAGCTGGGCTGCGTGAACACCCAGAGACGCCTTTCAATGCCACCGTCAAGAGGGATCACCTTTCACATTTGCACCGTTGCGCTCCCTCGCCTCCCACGACACAAGCTCATCATGCCTCCATGAAGGCACAGAACATCAAAAGCTTTAAGGTCAGAAGCCCTTCCACTGAGCATTATGGGGGCACTGGGCAGCCCACCCACCCCTGAGATTAGCCACTTCGGAGGTCACCACGAGTCCCTAGGCTGGAGACTTTGCTGGCTTCCTAGCTTCAGACCAACCTGCCCAGTTGGGGTTCAGCTCTACCAGCAGCGGCCCGCCCCCACAATGGCTGGATGCCCCCTCAGAATACTCTGGGACCCCTGGCACAGAACAGGGAGGGACTGGAGCCAGGGAGAGGGAATGCCTGGACTTTTGGACTGCCTGCCATCGCTCCCACATGGAACTTCCACAATACCGTGCAGAGGGATAGTCCATGAGTGAATGAGTGAAGTCCAGCAAGGCTTTGAGCCCCTTCTCAAAGCCCTCTAGACACTCAGAGCCTCCTCCCCTTGAGTTAGAAGCCTATTCCCAGGCTAAGAAGAAAAGACAATATCTGTGCCCCGCCTGAGTTCCAACGGGCCCCTACCCGGTGCCTGCCACACTGACCCAGCCCAGAGAGCACAGGGGGGGCCTTTGGGAAGGGTCTCCTGTCCCCTGGCATCCTGCTCCCCCAAGGCCAAGGCTTCACTCTCTGCTAGCCCTGCCAACCCCCGGTTCCTCCCCTGGCTGGCACTGGCTGAAAGGAATGCCTACAGTACACCTTGGTCTTAACAAGCCTTGTCCAAGCAGGGGTTCCCCGGAGCACGTGGTTCCCAGGGAGGGAATGGGCAGCAGGAAGCTTGGGACCCCCACACACACACACCCTGCCCCAGTGCCCACCAGGGCCAGGCCGCCCCCCAATGCTTCCCTTCCCCTGCCCGTGCCAGCCCCACCTGAGCGGTCCAGACCTGTGGTCGGGGGGCGGGGGGGCCTGCCGGCTGTCAGGCCACGTGTAAGGCCTGGGAGGGAGGAGAGAGGGCGGGGCTGGCCGACTGCTCTTAAGGCGGAGCTGGAGGTGAACTGCACCTCCCCTTACTCCTCACCTGGGCTCTGACAGCCTCTCTCCGTCCCAGGAGCCAGGAGTGAACGCAGGAGTGTCTTGCCTGCCCTGGACACCAGGTAGGTGTCTTTATTCTTTAAGGAGACGAGAGGGAGGCTCAGCTTCTCCACCTCTCCTGGGGCTCGGAGTGAAGGTGGAGAGAAATGGGGGAGAGGCTGGGCATGAGCGGAAGATGGTCTCGGGACCACAGACCCGAGTTCTGCACTTTGGGAGAACTTAATCTGTAGCCCTCAGTGTACAGATGAGAGAACTCGTGGTCCAGGGAGGGGAAGAGGCTTGCCCAGGGGGCCCCCGAGGCTTGGAAAGGGAATGGACCCAGAACCCAGCCTCCTGCCTCCCAGCCCGGAGTCCCTGGGGCCTGGCCATGAGCTGAGCCCCCGTGCTGGGCCCTTCAGAGGCCACCAGGAATCCAGGGAGTGGCGGCATGGCCTGCGCTGGTCCTGCGGGTCCCTGCCTGCTGTCCCAGGGTCTGCTTCACTGGGTCTGGGTGGAGAGCATGGGACAATCAAAGCCACTCTTCGAGCAAGGGGGTGGAGTGGGGAATTGGGCTACTGGGACAAGGTGCTTTGGGGGAGATTCAGCCTTCTCCCTCTGCCGCCCTCTCCCTCCACTGACCTGGGCTTGTAGAAGGGAAAGAGTAAGTCAGGAGAAGAAGCTGGCAATGAAATGGATGAGGGGATTTGCCCAGGAATCAGGATCCCCCTGCCTCCAGAGCCCTTGGGAACAAAGAAAGAGATTCCCGTCCAGTGAGTGGGCGGGTCCTATAAAAAGGGGCCCTCCCTACCCACTACAGCCAGCCTATATACATACACACAGCACTGAGCCCAGGGACCTTCCCTTCACATTTAGAGCAGGAAGGAAAGAGCTAGAGAAGTGTGCTGGTGGGGACAGGAGAGGGAAGGTGTCCAGGAATAAAGGAGTGAGACCAGCCCTGGGAGGTCCAGTGGTGCTTCAGGGAGTGTTAAAAGTGAGAAGAGTTTGAAGAAGATCCCAAGGGGCTGCCTGCCCTTTGCTCAATCCCAGGCCCGTCCCACTGGGTTCTGGAATCCCAGAATGGGCAGAGAGAGGTGAAAGGGATCTTAAATCTATGAAGTAGTGGCATAGAGTGTGGGACTGGGAGCCAAGACCACCTGGGTTCAAATCCCAGTTCCACTACTGTGTTCTGTGTGTTGTATGACCCCAGGCAAATCCCTTAACCTCTCCAGCCCCACAGGAAGAGTACCTTTTTCAAAGAACCATTGAGAAAATGAAATGAGTACGTTTTAAGTGTCTGTTATGATCACATTCCCATTATACAGATGGGACAACTGAGGCCCAGAGAGGAACGGACACTTGCCCAGCGTGGCACAAAAGCAGTTTCCAAATCAGTAGGCAGACATACTGGGTCTGGGTCCTGGTCCTGGGGGAGGACCCAGGTCCCCAGTGTGCTCCCCAAGGACCATAACCTCAGGCTCCTCTTTGAGGCCCAGCCAAAAACCCTGTAGGGTGTGCTGAGATCCTGCCCCAACAAACCCAGGCCGCTTGGAGCCAAAGCTCCATGTCCTCAGCTGCCCCCAGAAAGAAGCTCAGAGGCCCGTTCCCTTCCACAGCCATTTATAGACACGCTTCCCGAGCCTGGGATGCACCCGCCCCCTCCAGGACCTGGCCAAGGAGAAGTCTGGCAGCAGGGCTGGCAGGAGCCGTGGGGGAGAAGAGGGTTCTGGCTTTTCTCATTAACTTACTGTGCGAACTTGGGGCAACTCACACCCCCTCTCTGGACCTCAGGTGTTCCTCGGCATTTGAACTCTATGTGGTATAAGGAGCTAAGAGTCTAAAGTCCACAGCCTGCGTTTGAATCCCAGCTCTACCACTTTTCTGGACGTGTGGCCGATACAGATTTCTTAACCTCTCTGAATCTCAGTATCTTCATCTGTAAAATGGGCTGGTAATAGGAATGCAGTACTTCCTAGGGTTATGAGAGGATTAAAAAGAGTTACCATAGGGAAAATCAGTGCCTGGCACATGGTGAGAGCTCAAAAAAACGGGAGTTATTATTATTTATTATTATGAAGGTATTATATCCCATTGACATATAAGCACTTATTTCCAAGTAATATTTAGAATTGTCCAACTGGTTTCACAAGCAACACCTTGCTGCTTCCACACCACCCTCCAGGAGGGCACAAGGCAGGAATTCTTATTCCCATCTCACAAATGAGGAAACTGAGGGTCAGAGTTACACCTTAAGGAACTGTTTGAGCTGGGATTCGAATCTGAATCTTCAGACCCAAGAGTTCGCATTCATTTCATTTGCCCCAGGCTGGTCGCAATGCCTTTTCCAACACTAGGGTCTGACTCTAAAGCAGGATGTGGTGGAGGCATCTTGTTCATTGCAGCTCTATTTACAATAGCCAGGACATGGAAGCAACCTAAGCGTCCATCAACAGATGAATGGATAAAGAAGATGTGGCACACATATACAATGGAATATTACTCAGCCATAAACAGAAATGAAATTGAGTTATTTGTAGTGAGGTGGATGGACCTAGAATCTGTCATACAGAGTGAAGTAAGTCAGAAAGAGAAAAACAAATACCGTATGCTAACACATATATATGGACTCTAAGGGGAAAAAAAAAAAAAAAGGTCATGAAGAACCTAGGGGTAAGATGGGAATAAAGACACAGACCTACTAGAGAATGGACTCGAGGATATGGGGAGGGGGAAGGGTAAGCTGTGACAAAGTGAGAGAGTGGCATGGACATATATATACTACCAAACTTAAAATAGATAGCTAGTGGGAAGCAGCCACACAGCACAGGGAGATCAGCTCGGTGCTTTGTGACCACCTAGAGGGGTGGGATAGGGAGGGTGGGAAGGAGGAAGAAGCAAGAAGGAAGAGATATGGGAACATATGTATATGTATAACTGATTCACTTTGTTATAAAGCAGGAACTAACACACCGTTGTAAAGCAATTATACTCCAATAAAGATGTTTAAATAAAAAATTTAAAAATTTAAAAAAAGAAGAAGGGAGAAGAGGCATTGGAGGGTACCTTGGTTGGGGTGGGGGGGTGGGGCCAGTGAGACTCAGAGCAGGCAGTGGTAGCACAACCAGCATATCCCAGCTCCTTACAGTTTTCTTGGCAGCCTCTGTTCCAGAACCTCTTACTTCCTGTAAGAAACCACTAACATGTGGCATTAAGGCTAGACAAGGGGAAGAACTCCCCACATAAGGGAAATGAGGAAGTTGGGACATCTTTTCCCAGATGAGCCCCCAGGGAGTGAATATCATCTGATGATGTCACTCCTCAGATCAAAACTGTTCTGTGGCTCACCATTGCCCTCGGGGTTGAGTCAGCACTACTGAGCCCAGCCTGCAAGGCTCTGCAGGGTCTGGCCAGCCTGCCTTCCCCACCCCAACTTCCCCTCCATCCACCCTAGGTTCTCTCTGTTTCCCAGATGCTCAATGTCTCCCCTGTCCATCAGGCCTCTGAATACACCTGCCTCCTCACCCCTACCTGGCTCGCCCAGCCAGCTCCTGCTTTTCCTTCTTGTCTCCCTTTATGTATCCCTTCCTCCAGGAAGTCCTCCCTGACCTCCCCCACTAGTGCCTACAGAGTCCCCTCTGCCTCCCCGCCTCCCCTCCTCCCCAATGGCACTGTTTATGATTGTTCACCTGCTTACCTGTCTGTTTCACCAACTGGCCCACATGGAGTAGCAGCTAAGTGCAGGGGCCCTGACATCACGCAGTCTGGGGTCCAGTCCTGCTCTGACACCTGTTGGCCTGATGACCCTTGGGCAAGTTACTTACCTCTCTGTATCTCAGTTCTCCCATTATAAAATGGAATAATAATAGCATCTACTAATAGGGTTGTTATGAGGATTTTTAAAGGTTTTATGTGTAAATACTAGGGCGTAAGTGCATAGTAATTACTCAGTAAATATTAGCTAGTATGTATTTAATAAATAAGGCCGGGACATAGTAAGTAGCCAACAAACGTCTATTGAAGTTATTTTATTTAATCATCATTTGCATAATGTTTATTATGTGCTAGGCATATTCTAAACATATTACAAATATTAGCTCATTTTATAGATAAGGAAACCAAGGCACAGAGAAGTTAATTAACTTGCCCAACGTTGCACAGCTAGTAAGTGGTGGAGCCAGGATGCAAACCTGGGGCAGACTGGCTCCAGCAGCCATGCTTTTAAATGAGTGAATAAATATGCCTTTGTTTGGGGGGAAGGGAGCCCGGGGCTTCATCTACAGAATTTACTCAGTTCCCACCCTCGCCCCCACCTCCGCTTCTTTCAGGTCCCAAGAGCTCCTGATTGGCAAGTGACATCTGTGGGATGTGAGGCTGGTTGGAAGCCGGAGGTAAACTGCCAGGTCACTACCCCCACTATGTCCCAGGTGATGTCCAGCCCCCTGCTGGCAGGAGGCCCTGCAGTCGGCTTGGCTCCCTGTGAGGAACCCAGGAGGCCCCTGCACCCAGCACCCAGCCCCGGCCTGCCGCCCCAGTGTCTTTACTACACCACAGAAGGCTGGGGAGCTCAGGCCCTGATGGCCCCCATGCCCAGCAAGGAGCCCCACAGCAGGCTCCAGCAGGCCCCACAGGCTGGAGCCAAAGCCAGCTGCCTCCTGCAGTCCCCTGGGGAGCAGGCCTCGGGAGCCCTGGAGGACCTTGACTCCTACATTGACTTCTCGCTGGAGAGCCTCAACCAGATGATTCTGGAACTGGACCCCACCTTCCAGCTGCTCCCTCCAGGGCCTGGTGGCCCCTGGGCTGAGCCCACCCAGAGCACTACCTCGAGGAGAAAGAAAGAAGAGCCTGAAGCTTTGGGTAAGGAACTGGGGCACAGTGTCAGGAGGAGGGCTTGGGGACCAGACCTCATGAGGAAGGAGTTTTCTATCAAATCAGAGGAGCAGGGGACAGTGTCCTACTGAGGAGTGCTGTGCAGCTCTAAACAAGTTACTTAACCTCCCTGTTTTCTCTGCTCTATAAAAGAGATAAATATAAGTAGCCCTCACTGTCCAATTCTATTTGGTTCTTGAGTTTGGAAAGTGATGGATACCTGTTTTATGTAATTTTTCAGAGAATTTAAATAAGCTAATATGGATAAGCATATTATACGATGCCATGCACATAAATAAGAGCTTGATAAATGTGGTGTCCCTGAATCTCACTGTTCTATGGTGTCTCTCTTAGGTCCTAACCTGGCACCCTGAAATTTTTATAGGAATAGTATTTTCACCTTACCGATAACAATAAATGTAAATAACTTCAAGTATAGATAATAGTAAATATAGTAAATAATTGAGATGTGATGAATTTTTGAGTGTTTATTACTTTTGTTTTTAAGATGTTATTTCATTTTAAGTTTGTGTAGTTTAATCTTTAGTAACGGTTTAGCCATTACTAAAGATTAAACTACACAAACTTACAATGTTCATATAATTTAGCAACCAACTGGAAAAAATCTTGAAAATTTAACAATCAGCTTTCATGAGCTGGTTCAAGCCAACTCCAGGATACCACCACGTCCAAGCGTATCCAGAAATCTCTGCATCTGGCTTCAGTTTCCCAAAGAGTTTCAAGTACACTTTGAGGATGAGGGTCACGGAGCAGCAGCCCCATTAGACAGGCTGGAAGACTGAGGCCTCCAGGGGTTTAATCAGCGTGGGTTAGAGGGTGTGGTGAGGATTAGAGATGGGATCCAGGAGAATTTCTACTTATTGAGCATTTATCATTCTATCCAGGCACTGTGCTGAGCTCTTAATAATTGAATCTTTGATCTTCCCAATCTACCTCCATGAGACGAATATTTTATCCCCATTTTACAAACAAAAAGACTGAGGTTGATGGACTTGAGGAAGGAGCCAGTCTAGCCTAATCACTGGAATCAGGCAAACCTTACACAAGCTGTTTACTTCACTTCTTTGCGTCTCAGATTCTTCATCTGTAAAATAGAGATGAGTTTGCACTTCAAAGGGTGTTGCAGGGCTTGAAAAAATAACATTTGATGGGTGTTTATCACAAATCCTGGGACACCGTAGGTCATGATAAATGGTGGCTGTTTGTAGTCAACATTGGGGTTGCGACTAAGACCAGCCCCAGGACAGGTTCAGGCTCTGGGGTGGAGGTCAGCCCGGCACACAGGTCCTCTGGCACCCGGGCTCCTGGTCTCCAGCCGGTCTTCTGCTCCTCCCACCGAGCATTGCCTGACAAGCCTATTAAAAGAACCACCTCCATCCCTCAAGAGTCTTCCTGCTTCTTAAGGCCAGTCGTGGGCATGTCTCTGCAGGAAAGGTGGCTTGGGCCTAATTATCACTGGCCGGGGCAAGCCCAGGACTTTAATGCTCATGCCCCAGGGCAGGGCTTCCACACACTCAAGGCCAGCTGGGGCAGGACCACCCTCTGGGGGGCGTGCGCTTGTACAGGGTAGGGGTGTTGATAACAGGGCCCTTCCTCCAAGGGACCGATGGGCAGTTGTCTGCGTTCTCAGATGCCCTGGGCACAACCTGCCATCGTGAGGATGTGTCCACCAGACTCTGGGCAGCAGGGGGTGCCAGAGAGCAGCAGTGGTCAGAGGGTCCTGATGAAGCCGCCTAGCTCTGCCCTCGCTCCTTCTGATGGAATTTTAAAAAATCCTCTCCTCCAACCTCTGCCTGGACACCTGTGATGCCTGGGAGCTCACTACCTCCTCGGACAACCAGCAGGTCAGCTCCCCTTTAGAAAGTTCTCTGCCATCACTAAGAATAGCGAGAGGCTGCATGTCACTGTGGTGGCTGCACCTTGCTCCCCAAACCCTCCCCTCAGACCACTGCTACTGGTGACAAAACTCCCCCAGCCCATGGCACCGCAGTGAGTTTTCATCCAGCCAAACGTATCCATTGTGTAGAACTCCTCTGTTTGCACTCTCATCCATCCTACTTTTGGGGTGTTAAGTGGAAGACGTTCTATAATTGTGATGCTAGCAGACGTTCACTGCTTCTCTTTGTCCTAACTTGGCAAAAGCAAAAATTAAACATCGGCGATCTAGTGTCAATCCCTCCCCTAAAAATGTCCAGATAGATTTTTGTAACACATAATTCCAGCATCTACCCTGTGAAGGAAATACTGGAAACCTCATTTACAGATGAGAAGACTGAGGCTCAAGGAAAGGAAGCGATGGCCACAGTCACACAGCTAGTGAGTCAGCTCAAAGCCCGGGCCTCTGGGCTCCAAAGTCCACGTTCTTGCCTTTCTCTCTTCCTTGGAGCTAGTTTCCTGCCCTCCAGGGCTTCAGGGAGGCTCCACCACCCCAGTGCTCCCAAACCTTCATCCAGCTCCCTGCCTCTGCCTCTTGCTTACCTTCCTTCAGATTTACCCTGGGGGGGGAGAGGGGGGGTACCAGTCCCACAGGGAACATGGCTTCTGGAAGCAAATACCATATCCCTTCCTTTATCCTCTCCGCCACCCCTCCCCATCTTTGGAACAGGGCCCCGCATTTTATTTTCCAGAATTTCTGCCAGGCAAGGCGGTTTGCCAATCCCAAGCGAAGGGTGTTTAATAACCGTCTCTCCAACCCTCCACCCACCTGGCCTGGTGCCAGGCGCCTGCATCCACCCAGCACTGCTCAGACTTGCCCCACAGGCCTGTAAACAGCCGCTGCTCCCAGGTGATAGGGTGGTGGCCCTCCACCTGCCCAGCCCCATCCACCCCGCGGCAGGCAGTCGCGGGAGTGACTCACAGCTCTAGGACTCCTCCCTCCCTTCCGGCCGCCTCCACTTGCCTGGCCCCCAAGCAAGGCCTTTCTTTGGTAGGTGTTTGGATGACCCTGTGAGTAGGACCCAGAGCTTCACCAGGCCGAGAGACGCCCCCCCTCCAAAGCAGCCAGGCACCTTCTCACGGTCAAGGTCTTGGGAAAGGGTCCTGAGGAGTCCCTCCCCGTGGAAGAGCCCACCCCGCCCCCAAACAGAGCACAGGAGCTGGGCTCAGTTTCTTCAACCTTTCTGAGCCTTGATTTCTCATCTGTTACATGGAATTAAGAATGTTTCCTACTTCAATCGAGTCATGAGGTTTAAAAGAACTAACACGGGTAACGTATCTGTAGCAGTGCTGGTGCACAGCACTCAGTAAATACCAGCCTTTATTAAAAACGGTGCAATAAATGTGAGCTCCACCGCCACATTTCTCCAAGCCTCAGTTTCCTCCTCTGTAAAAGCAATGCCTGCTGGCACTGGGCATAAAGGCTCTTGTGAGGCTTGAGAGGATTATGGGTATAAACACTATAAAATCCTATTAAAAAACAAAAACAAAAAGTTGTGCTTGCCAACCTCGCAGAAGAATCCACCCCATTCCAAGACTTCTTCTCTTTCAGAGCCCACAATACATTGTGCCAGGTATTCTACTCTTGCCCTCAGCAGTGGGACCCCCACCTTAGCCAGAGAGTATTAGCCATCTGGCCAATACTGCCCCCCAGAAGCAGGCAGGCAGGAGATGCTCCTCGAAGCCCACCATGGACCAGGCTCCAGGCTCCATTCATCAGAGTATTTCATCCTCACCGCAACCTTGGAAGGGTGGTCTTAGATCCCCACTTTACAGATGAGGAAACTGAGGCTCAGAGCAGTTAGGAAAATTACCTGATGCTTCTTGGCGGGAAAGTGGCAAAGCCAAGACTCACACCCAGGCTTGTCGACAAAGCCAGGCCTGTTCCTCCACCTGCTGGGACAGCATGCCAGCGCCCCTCATCTGACGCAATCCTCCACCCCCACCTGGCCCACGCAGGCCCAGACAGAGGCAGTAGCCATGAACAGGGCCAGAAGGTCCTCCCCAGGAGCGGGCTGGGGCAGGCAGGGACTCCACAGTCACGCTGGGTGGGGGGACGGTGCGTGTGCCAGAGCCCAGGGGGGTGGGAGGCTGGCAGACAGGAGCTGAGGGTGCAATTTCCCACCGAATCTGCCCCAGATTCCATCCTGGGAAGCCAGAGGCAGGACTCACAGCCCTCCAGAGGGAGAAGCTGGGTAACCCCCATCTTCCACCACCTTTCCTAGAACAGCACCGAGGACAGCTCCCCTCCCCCCAAGTCAGGAGGAGAGGTGCCCATCCTCACCATGGGAGAACCACAGGGTGCCCCACTCTAGGAAGAAACAAGGTCTCAGAACAAGAGTCCTAGATGCCCCCATTGGGGAATGGAAAGAGCATCAGAGTGAGTCAGCAGCCTGGGGTGCTAAGAGGCCCACAGCTCAGTAAGGCGGCATGCCCTGCCCCCAGAGAGTTCTCGCTCTAAAGCTAACCCTAAAGCGAACTCCTCAACCTCCAAGGTGTACCCAGATCGCCAGGAATCTCGCTAAAATGCAGATTCTGCTTCAGCAGGCCTGGGGTGAAGCCAGAGATTCTGCACAACTTCTCAGCTCACGGGTGAAGTGCTGCTGGGCTGGGGACCACAGCGGTGCGGCCCAATGCACACTGGAATCAGCTGAGGAGCTAAGCCACCCTGAGGCCTGGGCCCACCCCCAGAGGTTCTGGTCTAATTGGCACCGGATGGAGCCTGGGCTTTAGGACCTTTAAAAGCTCATCGGGTGATTCTAGCATGCAACCAAGCTTGAGAACCCCGGCCTGCATTGCAGGCACAGACATAGAAACAGCTTTCACAGCCCTGAGTGATAGAGGCATCCGAAGATGTGACTGGTGCAGTCATTTCAGCCTAGGGAGTGGAACCCACACGAAGGAGAGGATCTCCCAGTTTTAAAGGACTTACTATGTGCCAGATGCAGTGCTGTGCCACCTACATTCATCTCAGTTCATCCTTACTGTAACACCAAGAGTCTGGGTATAGCTGCCCCATTCTACGGGCGTGGAAACTGAGGCTCTAGGTGGTGAAGTCATTTGGCCAAGCTCTCTCAGAGAGTAAGTGGCAGAGCCAGATCTGAAACCCAGGTCTGTCTACCTCCAGGACCCGTGTTCATGGCACTACCTCTCCCCACCCAAGGGAAGATGTCACAGAGAGGGTGACTTTGAAACTGGGCCCTGAAGGTGGAGCTGAATGCTGATCCTGATTCCAACAAACTTCTCTCTGGGCTTCAACTTCCTCATCTGTATAAGAAAGGGGAGGGACTTCCCTGGCAGTCCAGGAGTTAAAACTCCATGCTTCCACTACAGGGGGCACGGGTTCTATCCCTGGTCAGGGAACTAAGATCCCGCATGCCGCGCAGCTTGGCCAAAAATTAAAAAAAAAAATATATATATATATATACACACACACATACGTATATATATATGTGTGTGTGTGTGTATATATATATATATATACATATATATATATATGTATGTATAAAGAAAGGGGAGACCAGATGGTCTTGAGGACCCTTCCAGCATCCGTGTTCTGCGAGTACAGTCTCCCTGGTTTCACCAATGCTCTGTTTCTCTCCCCAAAGATATAAAGTACATCGAGGTGACCTCGACCAGATCAAGGTGCCACGACGGCCCCCAGAGCTGCTCCAGCCCGTCTGTCACCCCACCCTTCGGCTCCCCTGGCCGTGGCGCCCTTCTCCTTTCCAGAGACATCCCCCGAGAGACTCGGAGCAGCAGTGAGAGCCTCATCTTCTCCGGGAGCCAGGGCAGGGGGCACCAGAGCCCCTCTCCCCCCTCGGGGGCCCCCTCCTCTCATCCCCCACCCTCTCCCAGCAACTCCATCCCTGGAATGGGAAACAAGGCCTCAGGCCGCCATGGCTTGGGCTCCCCACTGGTGGCTTCCCCAGCCTTGGAGAAGGGGCTGGGGGGCAGGGTCTCCATGCTGTCAGCCAGCCCAGCATCTGATGTCAGTTACGTGTTTGGAAGGTAGGTCACTCCCACTGCGGCTTCTGACGTTGCCTCCACAACTCACACACACACACACACACACACACACACACACACACACGCATCCTAAAATCACAGAGGGACACCCTACTCTTTCTGAGCAAAATCTGGGCATGTACCAAAAATAAAAGTGAATGTTCTCTTTTATGCCATCACAGCCATTTGGCTCTCAAGCTTTCCTCAAGCATTTAGAATATGATTCAATATACAAAAATCTTGACTTCTACCTACCTCTCGGGAAAAGAACCACTGCATTAATGAGGCTCACCTGTATCCTTTCCAGCCTTCCTACAGCCCATCTGTAGGAAGGTTTTTAAAAAAAAAAAAAAAAACCCAAACACAGAATGTAAACAGAATTAGGGGGTCTGGGATGAACCATCCAGGAAAGAAAAACCTTCGTCTTTGTTCCTGGCAAAATCTAGCAGGAAGGAGACAAACCTGCCTGGGCATTATTTACCATCGCCCCAGCCCAGTTCTCTGCAGGCCTCAGAGCAGAGGCACACGCATACCCATCCTGCCCAGGAAGACCAAACCCCAGGACCTCTGTCCCCCATACCAACTCCAAAGCCACTGTGCCAAGGCAGTCCCTGGCAAGGAGACTGGGATTCCACAGCCATGCCCGCTGGCACAGGCCTCTGAGCTCAGGGAGAAGCCTGGCTGGATGCAGAGCTGGCCTCCTTCTCTTCCTCCAGCTGGGGAATTCCGTCTGCATGGGCCATGGACATGGTCCAGCTCAGGTCCAGTCTGTGTGCAGGATTCTTGGGAGTGCTGGGGGGCTGGTGTGACAACTCAGTTGGACCTGCCTAGCTGGGAAGTCAGAGGGAATAGAGTCCAGCCTAAGCCCATGTGACCTGCAGGGGGCCAGCCCATTGGCTACTTTAATTGACCACAGACCCTGCAATGCAGGTACACTCCTGTATCCTTCAGCTTCCCTTGGGGATCAAGTGGGCATACCCTTTGCTCAGGGCTATGGGGGGGTGGGTGGAGTATGCACTACTCTGACCAAAGCCGTGGGTACCTAGATCACTAAATTCCAGAGCCTAGCTCTGGCCCCCAAGTGTCCACCCCCACCCGCTAAAACTCTGCCTGTCTGGTGCTCTCCCCGTGCCACAGCCAGTCCTTCCTCCGCTCCAGCATCTCCAGCCATCAGTCATCTTCGAGATCCTTGGAAAGCCCAGCCAACTCTTCCTCCAGCCTCCACAGCCTTGGCCCAGTGTCCTTGTATACGAGAGCCAGTGACCTCCAGGTCCCCAGCAACCCCACCCCAAGCATGGGCCAGCCCAGAGCAACCCATTCCTCACCACTGGCCAAGGCACATGCCAGCAGCTGTCCCCCATCCATCACCAACTCCATGGTGGACATACCTATCGTGCTGATCAACGGCTGCCCAGAACCAGGATCTCCCCCATCCCAGAGGACCCCAGGACACCAGGACTTTGTCTGCCCTGGGGCTACTTCTTCCAGCAACCCCTGTCCAGCCACCAGGAGCCACAGCCAGACCCTGCCAGATGCCTCTCTCACCACATCCCCAGAGGGTAAGTTGTAAACCAATCAGCACCTCACACTTTATAAGGTTTGGCTAATGGGGAATAGACAAAGCACCAATGCATTTGCTTCTGCAACAGCAGGTCAACACATTGATTAAGTATCTACTGTGTGCCCAGCACTGTGCCACATAGTAGGGACACAGTCTAGAAAGAGAGAAAAAAACCAAAGGATCACTGTAGAGTAGGATAAACACAGAGGTAAAGAGATGTTCTAAGTCTTATGGGGCTACAGAAGAAGGAGTGAGACTTTTCATCTGGGAACTGAAAAGGCTGGAAAGTGGATCAGAGAAGTCCACAACCAGAGCAGGAGAGGAAGGGCAGCCCCAGCAGAGGGAACAGCCAGGCCACAGTCACGAAGGTGTGGAAGCACGTGGCATGCTTAGGAAATGACTGGAATGTTGGGTGCGGGATGAGGTCATTGGGAGTAATTTGGGGCCAGATTGGGAAAGACCTTGAACGCCAAGCGAAAGAGTGCACTTTACCCTTTAGGCAATAGGGGACCGTCAGAGACTCTCAAACAGGAGAGCGATGGGGTCAGAGACACATGTTCAATCGATCGCTCTGGCAGCTGCGTGGCAGATGGATTGCAGGGCCTGGCTTGGCAGGGAGAGCAGTTTTTCTTTGGTTCTGTTTGGGTTTTCATCACAAAGTGGTCCAGGGCAGGGCAGAGGGTGGAGGAGAGAAGACAGAGCCAGGAGACCCTCAGGATATGGAAGCAGCAGGCTCGATGACTAACCCAAGAGAGGGAGAGGGAGAGTCAGTCCTAACTCTGACACTGGTGGATGACGAACACAGCCAGGGGGTGGACAGGGTAACGGAGACAATGCATTCCAGTTCAGACAGCTAAAAACCACAAAACAGCAAACACCCTGCTTCCCGTAGTCTGTGACTACAGGCGTCCAAAAAGAACAAAGCCAACCAGAGCCCAAAGCAGTAAACACAGAGGCTAAGCCTCAGCACCCCCAGGGTGTTTCTCTCCCAGGAGCAGAGCCCACGGCTCCCTCGTGGCTCAGCCACGAGGCTCCCGGGGCTCTCAGTCCTCACTGGGCCACAGACATCAAGGTACTCCTGGGGGGGGTGAAATGTTCACTCTACCCCGCTGCTCGCTCCCACCCAGGAAGCCATGTCGGTGCAAGCAAGAGAAAATGAGGTGACGAGTATGCCTTTGAAGCTGCTCTGATCTGTTCCTAGGACAAATCATTTGCAGATCTCAGTACATTTTTTATAATGAGTTACTCTCAGGTGGCCACGACACATCTTTTCAAGATGCCGAAACTGAGAACCACGGCTCTCTGCCTTAGGGACCCAGGAAAATGGGCATTTTAGCATCTCAAAGAGCACATTTACTTAGCCTAAAGGGATTTTGCCCCTTTAGGCATCTGGAGATACAATGGAGTAGGGGTAGGGGAGGGTGGGTTGAATGGGACTGCTGAGCGGAGGAGCGGGGAGGGTCTCTCAGCTCCCCTCTCTCCAGCCTACAGGGTCCCCCTCCTCTGTCTGTCTCCAGGTCCTGCCAGGGACATGCAGCCCACCATGAAGTTTGTGATGGACACATCTAAATACTGGTTTAAACCAAGCATCACCCGAGAGCAAGGTAAAGGGAAGCCCTGTTTTAGGGAATGAGTGACCCAGGAATCAGGTCCAGGTCCTGGCACCCCACATGGGGCAGATGGGGCCCTGGGTCCATGTAGAGGAGGGAACGGCAAATGGCAGGTCCAGGGAAGGGGGGTGTCCCGTGAACCCCATGACCTGAGGAAATAATGACTGCAGCAGGAATGCTGGAGATTAGACAATAGAAAGGACTTCCTGGGAACCAAAGGTGATTCTGTACCATCTGCTCTATGAAGACCCAATGGGGCTGAGGCACAGAGGGTGTCCGGGTTCGGTGGTGACTGTCTCTGACCCAAGGATTGTTTCAGCCATCGAGCTGCTAAGGAAGGAAGAGCCGGGGGCTTTCATCGTGAGGGACAGTTCTTCATACCGAGGCTCCTTCGGTCTTGCCCTGAAGGTGCAGGAGGCCCCTGCACCTGCCCAGAACCAATCAGGTAGGCACCTGTCTCTGTCCTCACTCAAGACCTCTAGGAGGCCACAGGGTGTGGTGGGTCCCAGTCCCGGCTCTGCCCCTGGCTCGTGGGGTGACCTTGGGCCAGTCCCATAATGACTCCTGGGAGGAGGGCCTACCTCGGCCCCCTCCCCGCTGCCCCCCAGCACTGAGGCTCCCCGAGTCCCCAGATTCCCTGCTCTACCCTCGTGGTGGGAAGAGGAGGACGGTCCCAGCACCCCCCTCCAGGCTGCTCTCTCCTGGGTGCCCACCTCTGTCCAGACCGGATTTCTTGTGAGGGAACCTAATGTAGTAATAACATGTGTGCTAGCTTAACCCCACATACAACACACATCGATGGGGCATCCACCCTGCCCCAGGCACTGTGCAAGGCACCAGGGAGACCTCACTGGGGAGAGAGATAGAAACAGATCATTACATTACAAGGTACCTGGGTCACAGCCCCTCACCTAAGGCCCAGGACTGACTGTAGCTCTCACACAACAAATGGGTGAGGTAACAGACACTGCCAGAGGGAGTTAATGACCCCCCAGAGCAAGTGATAGAGCAAGAGGATAAAAACCCCATATCCACATTCTCTACACCACGCCTCTCTGTTTAAATAAGAAAGTGACCTCTGGGCAGTGTTAGTTATCAAGGAAGCCTTGCCAATGAGCCCAAAGAAAGCAGGAAGCTGCAGGCTGGTGAAGAGGCAGGGGGCGTGGTCCCGCCTCCCAGGGCCAGCCTGGCGCCAGCAGGGACCATCTGGTGGAGAATAATAGCACCTGGGAGGGGGTGGGTAGGGGGAGAGGGAAACCAGGCCAAAGAGTTGTGATTTGATCTAAACAGCGCCGGCAGCCATCCCTGATGGCTGTTGAAACCAAAAGAAAGGTCTCCTGAAAAAAGAATTACTGGACACAGAAGCCTTTGAGCAAAGGTGTGGGCACCTCCTTCGTGGGAGGCCTTGAGGATAGGATTCCTACCTGCTGTCCCACCCAGAGGCAGGGGGATGGACAAGTTAACCTCTGGATGGGCCCCGAGGAGGCGGGTCAGGAAATGAGTTGCACTCCCATCCACATGCTTCCTCTGTCCAGGCGAGGATGGCAGCGACCTCATCCGCCACTTCCTCATCGAGTCTTCTGCCAAAGGGGTGCATCTCAAAGGAGCCGATGAGGAGCCCTACTTCGGTGAGCTGAGCATCTCCAGCCCCCAGGCCCCTGGGGTCTGGGCGGGTGGCCTGGGGAAGGCCTCCTTATGCCGGGCTCCTGTTTCCTTGCAGGGAGCCTCTCTGCCTTCGTGTGCCAGCATTCCATCATGGCCCTGGCCCTGCCCTGCAAGCTCATCATCCCAAAGAAAGGTGGGCTGGGGCCCCAGACCTGTTCTCAGTAGAAAGGCTCCTGGTGGTCACTACTCACCTTATTTAGGGATCATTTTAGTGTCATAGTTAAAAGTGCACACTCTGGGGGAATTCCCTGGCGGTCCAGTGGTTAGGACTCGGCGCTTTCACTGCCGAGGGCTCGGGTTCAATCCCTGGTCAGGGAACAAAGATCCTGCAAGCTGGCCCACGCGACCAAAAAAAAAAAAAGAAAAAAAGTGCATGCTCTGGAGTCCGTCCACATCACTTCCTGGCTGTGAGAATTTGAGAAGGTCAACCTCTCTGAGCCTCCATTTCCTCATCTATGAAATGAGCACAGCCACCATCACACCTACTTCTAGGACTGGTGTGGGGATGCAGCGAGAAAGCTCAGGCAAGGCTCTTGGCACAGTGCCTGGCGCAGAGTAGATTTTGAGAAAGAGTAGCTCCTTACTCAAGAGGATGAAAGGAGCATAAATCTGCCCATTCGGCGAGGTTTGGTTTTTACATCCGGGTCCAACATTTACTGGGTACCCTCTCCTTCATTCACAGCTCACTCCAACCCTGTGAAGTAGGCATTGCTGTTATCCCCATTTCACTGCTAAGAAAAGGAAGGTTCGAATTTGAACCGAAGTCTCTCTTACTGTCTTGTTCCAAA
This sequence comes from Eubalaena glacialis, assembly GCF_028564815.1. Taxonomy (NCBI): domain Eukaryota; kingdom Metazoa; phylum Chordata; class Mammalia; order Artiodactyla; family Balaenidae; genus Eubalaena; species Eubalaena glacialis. The sequence continues at coordinate 44,363,585 of NC_083734.1, forward strand.
GTGTTCAGGGAACTAACAGAGAGCAAGGACGCGGCTGTATCATGAAAATCAAGGAAGAGAATTATGAGAACAAATAAATGATCAATGGGTGAAATTTGGGAAAGAAAGAAAGAGAGAGAGAGAGAGGGAGGGAGGGAGGAAGGAAGGAAGGAAGGAAGGAAGGAAGGAGGGAGGGAAGGAAGGAAGGAAGGGAGGGAAGGAAGGAAGGAAGGGAGGGAGGGAAGGAGGGAAGGGAGGAAAGGAAGGTTCAAGGCATTAAGTAACTTGCCCAAAGGCACAGAGTCAGACCTCCAACTCAGATCAGGAAGCTCCATCCAAAGCTTACAGCCCAACGCACCCCCAGACGCACCCACACCTCAGGGTGTGCAGGAGAGCCGCTAGGGGGGTTCTAGGAGAGGAGTCAAGGCCAGGGGAGCCCCTGGTGTGGTGATGGCAAGAGCCTCCCTGCTTTCTGCAAAAATGGCCTGGGTTTCCGGTGGGGTCCCAAAGAATGAGGAGGTCAGGGGTCTCTGAGGCCAGGTCACTGCCACAGTCCAGGGGCTGGAGGAGGGAGAGGGGCAGGAGGGATCAAAAGGCTTGCCAGCGAGGCGTTTGGGGAGCCCAGGGCGGCTGTTTGCCTCATTACAGGAATCACACCTGGTTTCTCAGCCAAGTCACTTCCCGAAGGTGTGGGTGGAGGTGGAAGAGGTTCAAAGGGCTGAACGAGGCCTGTTCCAGGAGGGGGGTCCACTGACTGCACCCCCGCCCCCTGGGGGCCTGTTCCATTGCTTTGGCTCAGAACTGGGAGGTGGAGACGGGGCCTCAGACCCCTCTGCAGACGGCGGGGCCTCCTGCCTGAAGAAATCTGCGGGTGAGTGGTATGGGGCAGGGGGAGGCTACGGGCTTGGCTGTGCCCACCACCCGCAGGGCACCTCCCAGCCCTGCGCACACACGCACACGCAGGTCCACACGTGTTTCCCATTGCAGCTTTGTTTCTTCATCTTTAACAAGGTGCCACATTCCTCCCCCTCCCTGTGAACCAGGAGATGAGAGGCTGCAGGCAGTGGGCCAGGAGGAAGAGGGGCAGGAGAGGAGGGGCACAGTGAGGCTTACACCCCCTCCTGCACACACGGGTTCCAGGGGGGGCACACAGATGTGCTGGGGTCTCTCTGGGTCTGAAGGACCTGCCCTGGAGGTGGGATCCTCTGTGGAGTGTCAGGTCCGAGTCCTGGGGGCTTCTACAGGGGAAGGGTCGCTCCTCCTCACGTCCAAGGGCCAGGCACGGGTCAGCACTCGTCTGAGTGACAGCTCCTACTCTGTGCTCTGAGCACGATGGCCCCCTCCCCATTCCTGTCTCCTCTTCCTTCTCTCAGCAAGGAACCAGGGCCCCAGGGGGAGGGTGGGGAGGGGTGGAGGCAGCACCAGCCATGGGACAGAGGAAGGCTTGCCTGGATGCCCCTACATACGGGGCAACATCCCTTCCCTTGCCCCCTGCTGGAAGGCCAGGGGCCAGAGCAATGCAAACAACAGATGACCCCAAAGTCCCCTGGGGTTGGCCGCAAATTTCAGTGGCCCATACACTCCCTGCCCACTTGTCCAGTGGCTCAAAGAGGAGCCCTGCTAGATTTCCAAAAAAGGAAAGTACTTCTATCCCCTGGCTCTGGGCAGAGGGCCAACCAGGGCCTGGGTGACCTCCACCCCCCCCCAGTGGATTCTGGCAGGGCTCCAACGCAGTATCTGCACCCCCCCAGGTTGCCATGCCCTGTACCTGAGCTCCGTGAGCGTGGAGACCCTGAGCGGAGCCCTGGCTGTGCAAAAGGCCATCTCAACCATATTGGAGAGGGATGTCCTCCCCACACCCACCGTGGTCCACTTCAAAGTCACCGAGCAGGGCATCACCCTGACTGACATCCAGAGGAAGTAAGGGGCTTCCCTTGCCCTGGGGCTGAAGGGCTGGGCAGGGTAAGCTGGAGGGGATTGCTGAGATGGCTGTGGAGCAGTAATGGAGATGGAGTTCAGGCTCCTGGACCCAGCAGGGTCAGTGACGTGCTGAGTGACTCCAGGCAAGTTCTCTGCCTTCTCTGGGCCTCAGTCCAATGACCTCCTGCCAAAGTCCCGCTTCATCATGACCGATGGATTTGGAATTAACTAATAGTCATTGGGCACTGATTAAATCTGTATCCACTGATGGAACATCTCCTGTAGGCCAGACTCTGGCTGACCAATGAGATCACTCCTTCCCAGGCTCAGGGATTCAGTCTAGCAGGATCCTGGTCCTGGGCTGGAGGAATAAGAGATGACCAGATGCTGGGAATTCCCTGGTGGTCCAGTGGTTGGGACTCCGCACTTCCACTGCCGAGGGCTCCGGTTCAATCCCTGGTGGGGGAACTAAGATCCCACAAGCCGTGCGGCACAGCCCCCCCCCCCAAAAAAAAGAGAGAGATGACCAGATGTAATTCCTATCTTCATTAAATGACATGATAGGCAGTGGGGGTGGAGCAGGGTGGTAGAAAACCCCAACACATAGGACAGAAGGCAGATGCACTTCATGAAAGGAGAGAAGTGCAAACACGTGCCCCGGGCCCAGCGGTGGGAAAGGTCACGGCAGCCTGTCAGGGGTCGTCAAACTGAGAGCTTCTTGGAGGACAGGGAGCTGGAGATGGTGAAGGCGGGGCAGGACACTGGGACGGGCTCTCACCAGCTCCCCTTCTCTCCCGGCCTCTTCCCAGGGTGTTTTTCCGGCGCCATTACCCCTTCGCCACCCTCCGCTTCTGTGGCATGGACCCCAAGCAACGGAAGTAAGTTCAAGTCTGGGCCAAACTAAATAGACCATCCAGGTCCTAGCCGCCCACTGACTCTGGGATTCGGATCCCAGACAGAGCCTGTGAACCTCAAGGGGTCAGGAGCAACAGAATGAGGGGAGGGGGACATGGTGGGAGTGGGGACACAGCTGGCCATTATCTCCCGAAGCTCAGCCAGACTCCTGTGGAATGGAGCAAAGAATTGGTACTCAGGACTGTCATGTTCCTTTCCCACAGGTGGCAGAAATACTGCAAGCCCTCCCGGTAAGGCCTTCCTCTCCACTCAGTCGCCATGAGAGGTCTCCCTCGGGGAGGCCTGGACCCAACATGGGGAGGGAGTGAGGGAAGGAAGGAGGCCCCGCCCTGATCTTAGGAGCCCATGGGTTTGATGGGGGACGGCACAGGCCCTGGCCCTCGGGGAGCCACCAGCTTGATGTCTTATGTGGGAGGCGCAGGCTTCAGTCTGTAAGGATGCCTCAGGCTGATGGTCAAGACACACCTTCCCCCTCAGGAACCTTCGACTCTGATGGGGAGTACACAGGTCGTGTCCTCAGGCGCCCCCATTCCAAAGGAGGGAAACCCAGATCTTAAACTCAGGGATCTCTCGGTCTGACAGGGGAGGCTCCCATCATAATGAGGTGCTGGGCTGGGGAAGAGCAGGGAGGAAAGCTGCTCCCAGCCTGGTACCTCCCTGGGTCCCACCCCTCACTCAGGCTCTCCTCTCGCATCAGGATCTTTGGGTTTGTGGCCAAGAGCCAGACCGAGTCCCAGGAGAATGTGTGCCACCTCTTCGCGGAGTATGACACTGTCCAGCCAGCCTCGCAGGTCATCAGCCTAGTGGGTGCTCTGCTGCAGGACCCAGAAAGGATGTAGGGGAGGGAGCGTCCTGTGTGTCTTCCTAGGCATCCCAGTGGGCTTGCTCAGGATGCCCCCTCCACCCTGAGCAAGAGGCCTCTTACCACCCTGATGGACCAATCCCCTGGACTGGAGGAGAACGGTACCAAGTTGAAACCCTTGAACTCAGCATGACCTTCAGCGGTGACCTTCATCCAGACCCCTCCAACCCGGCCTCAGTTTCTCTAACCTTAAAGGAGGCCAACAGACAGGATCAGCTGTTCTTCTCAGACGTCTGTGGGCATCTTAACAAGCTCCCTGTGATTCTGAAGCACACCCACATCTGAGGACCCCCCACACGAAAATAACCTCTGAAGACCCCTGACTCCATCCTCCTGGACGCTCCCGACACAGTAGCCTGAGCTAGAGACCCGTGACCCCTGCTTCATGGCAAACGCAGGTACGGGGTCGGGACTCCTGAGCCCTGGCCCGAGGCTGGCCTGAGAGCAGATGGGTTGCCAGCATTGAGGACCAAAGGAGGGATGGACTGACTCTCTTTCCCTCCATATTGTTCCTTTTCCCATTTCCCTGACAGCTTATTGAGCTACTATTCCCAGGGCAAAGCTAGATCCGCCTGCCCTGGATTCTTCAGCCAACATGGCCCTGGTTGTTAGGCAGGTTAACAAGTGTAAACTTGCCCCCATGGTCAGAGATGACCCAGCTGTCCTCATGATCTTGATGTCTAATTCCTTCCATTGCAAATGAGCGTCAGCTCCATCTTTTCTTTCAATTTCTCATAAGCGAGTGTCCCACAGCTGCCCTGGTGTTCCTTGTGTCACTCACACCTGGGGGTGGCGGCAGCGAGACCTCTGCTCACTCAAGCAGACACAGGAGCTGGCTCTCTCTGGTTCTGCCTCAGCCCCAGTCTTGTTGAGTCCTCTGTGCTCCAACAACACACACACACACACACACACACAGCCCTCTACAGTACTGTGGCAGCAACTGACCTCGTAACCACATGGGGGCAGCAGAGAGTCAAGAATGCAAACAGGCAGCCACCCCAAGAGGCTTGGAGAAGCTGGGTGGTCTTTCCTGCCCCACCCACACCCCCCTCAACCCTAACCCTAACCCATTAAGACCCCCAAGAATCTGGAATTGTTTGTCTAGCAGACCTGGTGTCCTAAGGAAACCAAACTATGAGGATAGAAGATAAGACTCAGAAAAGAAGCCCATTTTTGCTCCATGAGGGACAAGTGCCTGCCCCCGCCCAGCTGGGGGCCCTGCCAGAGAATCATTATCTTTGGCCAAAGTTGGGCCTGAAGGGTTATTATTTCAACCCAGAAAACCAAACCGGACTGAAGCAGCCCTGGGCTGGCGGAACCGGCTGAGACCAGCCCACCCAGCCTGTGGTCAGGCACTGCCCCACCCTGGAGACTACAGAATCCAGACAAGGTTCTCAAGGTCACAGCCTGGGAGCTGGCAGAGAGCACCCCCCCCCCATATATCTATGGGTGCCTTGTAGCTCCCGTCATGGAAAATAAAGTGTCTTTGCACAAGAGTTGGTCCTACGGTACTCAGGGCTATCCCCTCAGAGATGGAAACCTGAACAGAAAAGGGGACCTGGCTGGGCAGGTGGCAGCTGTGTCTGAGAGAAGACCACATGTGCCACAACCCTGGCCACGGCAGGACAGTCTCCACTGACTTCCACTTCATAACCGTCGCTTAAATCATTCTGTGTCCCCCACGTGTCCGACACACCCGTTTTCCTTCTTCACGACCCCTTTCCTGCCACTGTGCCAGGAAGACAGGAGGCCCAGGCTCTCCCGTGTGTGCCAGGGCTGAGATGAGCACGTGTGACAGCCCTGCCAGCTTCCAGAGTCTCACTCAGGCTCCCTGAGCGAGAGCAGAGGCTGCTGAAACATAGGCGGCTCAAGAAAAGTCCAGAAGAATCCTTGAACCCAGATGAACCCCGAGCTACCAGCCCAGCCCTGGAGACCTGGGCAATGGCCCCATCATTCATCCTGCTTCTGCCTCCAGTCTTGGGGTAATGCCCCCCCAGACCTCTCCAGACCCGTTGCAGTTAGGGATTCAAGGTGGACAGGCCATGGAAAGCCTCGCTGAGTGGTTCAGGGGAGGGCTGCAGCGATGTCCGTTTCCTACAGAGCCTTGGGAAGGGGAGAGCTGCTGCTTCTGTTCAGGCTGAGCTGTGTGACCCAGTGGCAAGGGCTGCTCTGGAGGAAGTGAAGAGACCCTCCCAATGCCCTTGAACCACCACTGAGAAGCCCCTGCCGCCCCTCCCACTGCCCAACCGCAGTTCCAGAGGGGGCTCCTCTCAGCCCCCCGCCCAGCCCCCTCCCTGGCCATGGACAGAGTCCACAGGAGGTAATGACCTCTACTGCATTTACATAGCTCATCTTTCCTCTAGGAAGATTTCATAGAGAACTCGACTTGACTTTTGCTGATGGGCAGAGCCGCCAGCCCAGCAAGGGCAGAAGGGAAGAAGGACCTCCACCAAGGCAGGAGCTGGGAAGGGAGGGGTCTTTGCACCCATGCAGGGACACCCAGGGGTTTCCTCTCCAGACCTTGCAGTCCTGGGTCTTAAGCCTCTCTCCCCTGTACCCACAATGTCATGTCTCCCAACTTTCCACCCTGCCGCATCCCTTTCTCATCCTTCTCTCTACACATAAGTACACCATCCCTCCCTCCCCTCCCCCTCCCAGTGTCTCTCTCCTTCCTCACCTTTCTTCTCATCATACCTTCTCCACCCACCCACCCCCAAACCCATCCTCTCCCCCTTTACAGAAAAACCTTCTCCTTACTCTTGTCCCATTTAATCCCCTCGCCCCTCTGTCCCCGGTGGCTGAACCCACAGCAAAGCCCAGCTGCTGCTGGAGTTGATGGGAAGGGAGGACAGCAGCCCACTGCGCCACCAACCATTTCTCAAAACCCAGATTCCCACGTCCTCTAACCCCTGCCTCCTCTCTGGCTACAGAGTGGACTCCCCCGAGGGCTGAAGCACCCTCACCCCTACCCCATCTGACCAGCCACCCCACCCCCATACTCATCTCCCGCAGGTGGCTCACCTCTGCTTTCATCCTCAGCCCCTAACACCCTACCCCCACCCCCTACCCCTGTCCTAACTCTCATGCTATCCAATAGGCTGAGAGCTTGGAACAAGAGGGCAGGGCTGGGGGGGCTAAAGGCCCCCAACCCAGAAGTCAGTACCTTGATTCATGCAGCAGTGTTTTCTGGCTGCATGCTCTGTTCATGTGAGCCAGGAAAATGGATAAATATAACAGTGTTATAATGGAGGTCTGTAAGTGTCATACAGAGCTGGCAGGAAGGGTACAGAGAAGATGAACTTTCCCCAGTTGGGGAGAAGGAGGGCAACGTTACCAAGGCAGTAACATTTGAGTCGGGTCTTCAAGGATAAATAGGAGTTTAACAGTAAAGAGGGGGGGAAACCCAACTTTTGCTAGGGGGCTCCTATATGCTAAGTGCAATGTGAAGCACATTATATATGTTTAATCCCATTTTACAGATTAGAAAACTGAGGGTCAGAAGGTTAACTTTCCCACATTCACCCAGCTAGTAAATGGCAGAGAAAAAGAATTCCAAACTTGTGCCCATTCCACTAGCTCAGCACTCTCAGACAAGCAGATGGATGAATTTGTGCATGAAGCACATAGGTATGAAAAGAGTCCCTGTTCAGTGTGGCTGAAGCATATGGTACCCAAGGGAGTAGGTAAGAGAGGAAGCAAAGGACAGAGGCAGGAGCTGGATCATTAAGAGCCTTGGGTGCTAAGCTGAGAATGTCCAAGGGATGAATACTTGGTGAATGAATGAATGAATGAATGAGGTTGGACTCAGGACCACTGTGTACAGTTGTGCAAGTTGCATGATGCACAATTGTACACGGCAACATGCTTGGACTTTATCCTGTAGGTAATGGGGAGACATCAGAGGCTTTTCAGACAGGGAGTAAGTAACCAGATTTGTGGGGACAGGAGAAAGGATCTGAGGCCTGGGCTGGGGAGGAGTGTGATGGGAAGAGGAGGCTGTGAAGACTTGGAGTTCAGGCCAGGAAAGGGATAGGGGCTCTCATCCTGAGGCAGGCTGGGACAGAAGCCTACTTGATCTGGGCCTGGGGCCTGGGTTCTCTCCGAGCTTGAAAGGACCATGTGGGAAAGAACAGGACTGGGGCTCCCCCTTCCCCCTTGTATTAGTCTGCTCAGACTGCCATAACAAAATGTCACAGACTGGGTGGTTTAAACAACAGACACTTATTCTCTCACAGTTCTGGAGCCTGGAGGTGTGAGATCAGGGTGCCAGCATGGTTGGGTTCTGGTGAGGACTCTCTTCTTGGCTTGCAGACGGCCACCTTCTTGCTGTGTGCACATATGGCCTTTCCTCAGTGCATTTTCCTCTTCTTATAAGGCTACCAATCCTATCAAATTAGGACCCCACCCTTATGGCCTCAGTTAACCTCCTAAATTATCTCCTAAGAGTCCTATCTCCAAATACAGTCACATTGGGGTCAGGCCTTCAACCTGTGAATTTATGGGGACACCATTCAATCCATAGCGCCCCTCCATACAGGGCCCTGCCCCAGCCATGTTCCCCACCCCCATAATCCCCCCAGTCCCGGCCAGGCTGGGGCTCTCAGCCCCAGCAAAGCAGACCCTCTTCTTCTTGAGTCTGTGCCCTTGGAGACTCAAGAGTTACTCGTTTTGTAACTCTCTGTTTCCTGGAAGGTGTCTCAGCCTTTACCCCTTCCCAGTCAAATCTTGCCAGGGAGCAAGTGGAGCTTGGCTTGGAGCAGGCCTAGGGGGCAGGAAGACAAGCCAGGAAGAGGGAACCAGAAAGAGAGAATAAGGAGGGGGAGGAAAAGGAACAATGACTCTCACTCACTCATTCACTTGGGTCACCAAATACCATGCTGAGCGCCCTCGTGAGCAATGCAGAATTAGGTGACCCCCGGTTGGCTAGGAGGTCGGGAGAGGCCTGCACGTGACCCAGGAGAGAGCGTCTCTCCTCCACAGCATTCAGATTGGACACCCCGTGAATACCGAGATGGGATGTATCATCCTTTCCTTAGTTCACCCCACTCCCATGCGCACGCACACGTGCAACTTCTCTCTTCTGCATCAAGAATTAGAAGCCTGGTGGTCACACAGATCTGGGTGGCAGGTCCCCTCTGCCATTGATCAGTTGCATGATTTAGGGCAAGCCACTTCCCTGGGCATTAAGCCTCAGTTTCCTCGATTGTAATATCCGCCTCACAAAATTAGAGACACACTGGGCGTGAACACACTTTGTAGCCTGTGGAGTACCAATGTTCATTCTGAGAAGGCTAGCACTCCTATCGACCTCTCATTGAGCACCTAATACATGCCAAGTACCAGGCTGCTGGAACAGGAGCTCCACGAGGAAAGAGACTCGCATGTTCACTGCTGGATCCCCAGCACCTAAAACAGTGCCTGGCGCACATCAGGCCTACAGTATTTGTTAGAAGCTTTGCCGTGTGTTATCTCATTTAATCTTGATAGCAACACTATGTAGGTATCATTATTTACCCTCATTTGATGGATATGGGACTGTGGATTAGGAGATTAAGTCCATTTCCCAGGGTCCAACCATAATAATGGTAAAGTGTGATTTGAACCCAAGCGATTTGGACCCAAACCCATAGTGATGATGATAATGATGACATTTGGAGCTTATTGAACCAGAGGTCATCAAGTCCAATCCCCTGCCTCCATCTACACCAGGATAGAGTTGTCTGCCCCTCCTTCTGGTGTCTCTGCCAAGCCCCTCTTCTCCCACCAGCGATTAGGTCCCCATCCCACTCCAGCCGCTACGCCAGGCTGCTCAGGCTGTTGCAAAAGTCACCTGTCCCTCTGTCTGCCTGAAAGGTGGCATATTTCCCTGTAATCTTCCACCCAGAATCTTCCATCAGGACCTCCTTCCTTCCTCCCAAATAATAGCCCTTCCTAGCTTCCGCTTTCTGGAGCCTGAAGAGTCTCCCCTGCCCCCACTGGGAGATGGTGCCAAAAGAACACTGTCCTGAGTTCTAATCTGTGTGCCACAGGCTCATTTATGCCTTCAGGCAAGCAAATCACAGACCCCATCTAGGCCTTTGTTTCCCATCTGTGTAATGGGTGAACTGGAGAAGAACTTGAAAGCTGCTCCCAGCCCTGGTCTTCTTGGGAAGGACCTTTCTCAGCCATCAGGCTGGAGCCATCCCCTCTCCCTGACCACCCCCCTCCCCCCGCCCTACACCCCCCCTCTCCAGCCCAGGAGATGCCGCCCAGCTCTCCCCCAAAGCTTCCTGTGTGGTCTTCCCCACCGCCCACCTCCCACCCTAGAACTTTGGGATCTGTCTCCTGGCAACCTCTGCTCTCCCCCACTCTGGGCCTGCCCTCTACTTTAGATTGTGCTGACCCTCTCTTCCCCGGCCAGTGCCCAGAGTCCCCTACAAGGCCACCATCTGCAGAGGACCCAACTGGAGGCTGGCCCTTCCCTAGCCTGCAAGGCCAGCTCCCCTCATTCCAGCCCCAAGAAATTCCCCAAGCAAGGGTTTACAAGGTCTGTTTGCATTTTAAAGGCAACTTCCCGTGGTCCACCCCACCCCGCAAAAAGAAAACTTTTCAAAACTTTTCAGGTCCGTTTACATTTTAATATAAACCCATCTGGGCCTGTTGCCTGGGATTTAGGACTCACCAGCCCCTAAATCCAAAATCTCTTTGGGGGAAGGTTTTTGTTTTTACCACTGCCCCTCCCTTGGTGCATGGGGCTGGGCCCACCCAGGGCTTTTGGAAGTCAGGGTGGTCACAGACCCTGGGAGCATGGCTCCTCACAGGCCTGAGATCAGGCCAGGGTCACTGAGCAGTCACATGTCACTTTGAATGAGAAGCCTTGACCTGAAGCTGAGAAATGAAGTTGGGAAACAGCTCAGCCGAAGGCAACTGGACTTTTGTTTCTTATGATGTTTTTTTTCATATGTTTTCTGGGGGAAAAAAAAACCCTCTATTGTCTGACTAACCTTCCATGATGCTGGAAAATTGAATTTGTTTCCTGAGCAGTCTGGTCCAATTTCCCCTGGGTGGGGACGAGCCTGGGCTCCCCTTCCTGCTGCTTCAACTTGGAAGCTTCTGGCTCTATTCAGAGACCAGGACCCAGAAGGGAGGCAGGGACCCTGATCCCTGGACCTGCCAGGCGGTAGCACCCAGGATCCTCCCCGCGGTCCTTGCTTGGGAAGCTTTTTCTGGATCAAGTTTCCTTGTCCTCTCTGTCTTAGCAACCTGGGTTTGCTGAGCTGCCATCTTAGCCTGTCCCCCACCCACGGTAGCTCTGTGCCCCCCAGCTCCCTACCTCTGTCTCTAGGCTCTCGGGGCAAGCCGATAGAGGTACAGCTGTAAAGCATTTGTGCTGGCCGCCAGGCTGGCGGGAGGGCCATCTGCAGCCGGGTAGCTGCCAGGCCTGCAGTGACGGGAACCCTGGGCCTCAGCCCAGCCCCAGCCCTTCCACCCCAACCCCCAGGGCAGGAACTTGGCAGTCTACCAAGGCCAAGGAGTCCAAGGGTGAGGGGGATGACCTCGGGGCACTCCTGGAGTCGGGCGACGGGCATAGTTAGCCCCTATTTGGCAACCTGCAGCTGAGCTGAGCTTCAGGGATGGGATCAGGCTCCCAGGGGAGGCGTCATAAATTCTAAGACTGCCCCCCTAAGCCTCAGTGACAGACTTGTCCTCAGCGGGCCACCATCCCACCATAATCCTCTGTGGGTAATAGAAAAGTTCCCAGGCCACTAGCCTGGAGAGGAGAGAGAAGGAAAGTACTCTCTCTCCCAGCCCTGATGAAAAGGACCCTCCTCACCTCCACTTCCCCTTAGCCCACGCCCCCTCTCCCCTCCCGGGGAAGGACATTGAGTAAGTGGACTGCCGAGACAGGCCTCCGGCCACAGCGGACCCATCTGGTTCCAATCAGGAGAGCTGGTTCCCAGATTGTGGAGGGCACACGGGGGAGGGAGACCACAACCTCACAACCTCACTACCTCACTGTGCACCCCCAGCACCCCTCCCCACAGTGTGGCCCCCTTTCACCTCCCAGAGGGGCCTCACACACAGCCACTGGAAGACTAGGTGAGGCAGGGAAACTTTAGGGGGCCTGGGCCTGCCTCTTCCTACCCAGTGGTCTAACCATACACCCCAGACCTCTGCCCTTAGTTAGACAACTAGACCACAGAGGAGAGACGGGAAACTGCAGGAAAGAAGGGGCCTGGAGGGAGGAGAAAGGGCTGCAAACACAGAGCAAGGGAGCCCTAGAAACCACCAGGTCCCAGCTGGATTTTATTACAAATGGGGACCAGAGGTCCTGAGAAGGAAGTCCAGGAGAACCACTTACTGGACTTGGCCCCAAGCCCTATTCAGGCATTCTGCCCACTGGCCCTCACAGGAACTCTATAGATAGGAATCACCATCCCCATTTGACAGATAGGAAAACTGAGGCTCGCAGGATTGAAAGGTCATACCTGCCCAACCTCACCCAAGTAGTTAAGTGACCAGGTTTGTCTGAGCCAGAGTCTGGGCACTAGGCTGCCCTCCACAAAGTCAAGGTTGCCTCAGCAGCCCAAGCCCCAGGATCCCATTTTGCTTTCCCTGCTGCCTCCAGACTTGGACCAGGGCCTGCTCTGTTTTCCATCACCCACCCAGCCCCAACCTCTGTCTCCAGGCCCAGGGTGAAAGGATAAAATAGCCTCCCCGGTCATGGCTTGGCGCCAGGGTTCTCTCCTGGCTCTGGATGACACAGGCCCCTGGGCCTCAACTTACCCATGGATAAAATGGACCGAGTTGTCTGAAACTGGGTTGAACAATGATTCTGTGATTCTCCAACCCTCCATTCCTGTCATCCTGAACAAACCTAGAGGCTTCCCCTTGGCTTGGGTGGTCTTTAGAAGGTTCTGACCCCAATTTCAGAATTTAGAGCCAGCAAGGGGGCCAAGACAAAGAGGTGATGCAACCAGCCATGGAAGCCGTTAATCTCCATCTCTCCCTGAGGGGACTTCACTGCTGCCTCCACTGAAAGCAATTTGTCATGCCCTGAATTAAGTGATTCCAACAAGGGTTTAATTTCAGTTTAATGGCTCTGTTTTTATGTGTAATTAAATACCACTGCATGGCAAAAATATGTTGTTTGCACTTTAGAGACTGTGTAAGGGTCCAGGAAGCCAGTCCCACCGGGTTTCCACTCCCAGGCTCCACCAGCCCCTCCCCTTGCCTGGCTGGAATTGTCCAGGTCACAGAGAAGGGGGTTGGGGACCTGGGGAAGGGAGGGGGACAGTGAGGGGAGAGGTGGTCCTGGTGGCGCCTGCTCACTCATTAGGGTATGTTTCTAATTATCTACAGCACCCCCACTTCTACTCCCTGACCCCAAGCCTCCCCAACCTCTGGGGCCTCAGACATAGAGGGGACAGGTTACTCTACAGTTAGGATCTAATTAGGCACCACGCTGGCTGGCGCGGTGCCTGCTCCCCCGCGCATGCGCATGTGTGTGCCCCCAAGGTCCGTTCCATTGCCCCTCCTCCACTCATTGCTCCCGTTAACTCCCTCCTCCCCCTTGAACATGCTTCCTCCTCGTTGACCCTCTCCCCAGACTCACAAAGCGCCCCTTTCCTCCCCTCTTCCCTAGGACAACCCAGCATCCCAGCTGCCAGTGCCTCCCAGCTCCATCCAACCACATCATCTTGACTTTCTCTTTCGAGGTCAGAGGTGACATTGCCATAGGGGTCTGGAATGCAGGGGGAGTTTCTCTGGCTGGGAATATTTCAGGGTCATTTACCACACAGCCAGATCCCCCCAGGAAGGGGGACCCCTGAGCAGGAGCCCCAAGTCCTGCATGCCTCATAACATTCCTGGAGTAACTTAGTGGTGGAATCTAGCCCAGAGGGCAGAGGGGTTAGAACAAGCAGCCTTTTCCTGGAAGGGGTTGAAGGAATGGCTGTGTCTGGAACCTCAGGTCCCTGATAGGAGAAGGGGCCAGGAGGCTTGGCCAGCTCTCCAGAGACTCCCCCACCTGAATCCAGTACTGGAATCAATCCAAGTCTCCATTTTTTTCTCTCTACTCCCACCTGGCCTTCTTGACAATGCAAAACCCAGCCCTCACCCCAGACATCAGGTCTTGATCTCCACTGGGGAGCTGGGAGATGGAAACCGAATGAATGCCTGATGCCAGTCAGCACCAATGGGCTAGGGGGTCCCCCATCCCCCTGCTCCAAACCACAGTGGGAGGAATGACATTTCTTAGGGAGGCAGGACAGACCACTCAAGGACTTTGGTTTAAAGTTATTCTAGGGGAATTCCCTGGTGGTCCAGTGATTAAGACTTCACCTTCCAATGCAGGGGGTGCAGGTTTAATCCCTGGTTGGGGAGCTAGGATCCCGCATGCCTCGGGGCCAAAAAACCAAAACATAAAACAGAAGCAATATTGTAACAAACTCAATAAAGACTTTAAAAAATGGTCCACATCAAAAAAAAAACTTTAAAAAAATAATAAATTAAAAATTAAAGTTATTCTAGGTATGGTGGCCCCACCAGGACACAAGAGTTTGGTCCTTGCCTCCTCCTCCCTTCCACCTCTGCCAGGATGCTGATGCCCCTGTGGCAACTAGAGTGACCATTCAAGGGTATTTGGAGGCCACGGGAGGGCTTAGGTACAAACTAGACCAGCAATTCCTCTCTGGAGCCCGGTTCTCCCCACTGTGACACTACCCAGGGCAGTTCCCTTCCTCTGGCCTGGCAGTGGTAGAGGGTGTCCACATTGACACGGAGTTGCGTTTATTTTGGCCCTGTCACATGGCCAAAATAAAAATGTGGCATCTTAGTTCCCCGACCAGGGATCGAACCCGCACCCCCTGCCATGGGAGCGCAGAGCCTTAACCACTGGACCACCAGGGAAGTCCCCAGAGTTGCTTTTATTTCCTTCTTTTTTGACAACTAGGACCTGGCTCCCAGATGGTGCGGGCAAGCACCAGGGGTGGGGGGCGTTCTGTGGGATGTGGGATTCCCACTCCCAAAGTGCACATCCTCTGTTCTCTTGTGCTAGACAGCTCCCTACAAGCCCTGCACTGAGGACACCTAATGAGTGGCGGAGGGAAGTACATACATACACTGTGAATTTCACTCCCTCTCTCTTCACATCACACCCATTCATACTCAGATTCATACAGCCCACCCAGACACACCACACAAACGTGCATCACATCTACACACACCCAGCCCAGGTACACACGCCCTGTAAGAGCCCACACTCTCACTCACATTTCAGGTGTCACTTCACTGTATGCACACACATGCACACACACACATTATAAATACACACCTATCACAGAGGCACATCCCAGGCCACACGTGCAGCTACTTCCCAAGCAGACCCAGGTTTTTTTTGGAGGCACATGAAAAGAAAAGGACCTCTTACCACCCATTCCAAGGATGCAAGAATAGAGCATTAGGAAGGGAGGCTGGAGACAAAGGGGAATTTAAAGAGATGCCTTAGGGAAAGAGATACTCTCCCTACATTTGGCTTAGGGACCTAAACCTTCATCCTCAGCCTACACTCACCTCCTCTCCCAGCATGCCTTGGCCTTGGCCCCGGAAGGAGGGGGCTCTATGAAGAGCAGGCCCCCTAGCTGAAGGAGTGTCACTTTGTTCTTTATCTCCAGCTGCTGGCAGCAGCCTGTGGTGCCTCAGGAAGACTAGATGGCTGTGGGATGCTGCCACAGAGGCAGAGTTAGAGAGATGAGGATTGCAGCCCCAGGCTCAAGATTCAGACAGCACAGGTGCCAGTGCTTCAGGGGCCAGCGCAATCGAGAGGCCTGGGAGTGCCTCAAGAGATCAAACACACACACACACACACACACACACACACACACACAGAGCACAAAGGTGAGAGGTAAGGAGCATTGGGGGATGAACAGGAATCCAGTGGTACCACGTGGGCACACATTCTGGGTCTGGCACTGAGAGCCCACAGCCCGGCGAGTCCAGGACAGCAAGATCAAAGATACCCCCACTCCCAACCCCTCAGAATCAAATCTCAGCCCAACCCCCAGTCAGGAATCTAGGCAGTCAGAGCTGTGGAATGTGTTGGAGAGCTTAACCCCTTTCCCTAGCTTCAGGGCAGTACCTCCCCTCACTAAATCAATAAATCAAATCCAGACGCAAACCCAGTCTGCCTGATGCCCTAGGAAATGCCCCGGCTTCACACACCAGCTGATCCCAGAAATAGCTCTGGCCCAGCAGGGCTGTCCCTGCTTGTTCCCTCCCTTCAGAAGCCATTACTGGCCCACCAGGAGTCTGAACATGGACAGCACAGACTCTGGGGACAGAGAGGCTCCCCAGGAAGGAGCTGCAAGGAAGAGGAGGGTGAATTGGCTGACCCTTTGCAGTCCTTTTACCATGTAAGACAGCTCTCCCCACCCCTGGTGCATCCCTGTCTCTTAATTGTAAATAAATCAACCAAACACCATTGTCTACGGTTTTTTTGGTTTTGTTCTGTTTTGTTAAAAAAAAAAAAAAAAAAAAAAAAAAACAAAACAAGACATCATGGCCAACTGGTAGGTTCCTAAGTCTCTTTCCATCCAGTCAAGCCAGAAAATGCCCAGTGGGTAGGGAAATATCGGGGAGGAAGGTCCAGGGAAGGAGGTGTGGGGAGGGAGGCAGAGCCACAGACAGTGAGCCACTGAAGGATGGAGTCATCCTGGTGACTTCTTGGCTGTGACCACAAATGGGGGTGGAAGCAGAACCCCAGGTAAGTCCCTCACCTCCCAGCATGTGGTTTCCTTTCTCCATCAGGCACATGCAGTCCAGCTGTGCATTCTTTCCTCCTCCCCTGACTGCTCAGAGATGGGCCCCACCTCCCCAGCCCTCTGTCCTGCAGGCCTTCCGCTGACCTCTTCCCTCCCCCAAAGCAGGGTCTCAGTTGCCAGGCAACAAGCTAAGGTGGGCTTGTCCCTGCAGGTCCTTCCCCCTGGAGGGACCTGGGGAGGAAGTAAAGGGGAGCCTCGCAGCCTTTAGCTTTGGAATTGGGTCTCAGTCGGTCTCCTAACCACTGAGTCATCTGCTACCCCACACTTTCCCTATGGCCTCCACCCTCTGACTAGTTCGAGGGGAGGGACAACGGTCAAGGTACATGTCTACGTTCCTCCCCTCATTGTGGCACTGGGACTTTTCTTCTCCTACAGACTTGTGCTCACCTTCTAGGAGGTGGCCTCACATGTCTAAATCAGAGGGAGTCAAAATAAGAGCCCGCAGGGCTGAAAACTAGAGCTGACATGTAGTATGTGGTCAAGAAGTGTTTATAGATGGCTGAAGGGCTGAATGAATCCAGGATCAATTTGGAAACATACCAGGGCTCTCTCAGGCTATCTAAGCCCAAAGAAGGACACCCCTAGGCTTCGGCTCACCCCAAGGGCACACCCATGCTCATAGACACACACACACACACACGCATACACGCAAACACACCCCAAGGGAAACTTCTGGGCCAGAAGCAGGGCCAGGACTCAGACCCAGGCTCCAGGTCAGCTCTGCAGCCTCCAGGGGAGGGGGCAGCAGGGGGCAGTGAGCCCCCCCGCCTGCTGACAGGGCTTCACTCGCGGAAGCTGTCAGCCAACTGGTGGCAGTCCAGCTCCCCCTTCGGCTCCAGGCCCCCCGGAAGCTTCACTCCCGTCTTCCGGTCCACACACCAGCACTTGCCGCGCTGCCCATCCAGGGCCGGGTGGCACTGCCAAGACAAGGGTGTGAAAGGTCAGATCTCAGGCAGCCAGCCCCGATCCCAGCCCAGCCCCCAAGTCAGACAGGGGCTCCAACATGGACTCTAAGGGCGGAGGCTTTCTTGAACACGGGTCCTCTGAGCTCACTGGAGTAAAGCTGGCCAAGGAGGAAAGGTCCAGAGAGTTTTGGTCCAGAAGGTCCAGAAGGCAGGGTCCTGAGGAAGTTCTGTAGCCTACCTGGAGGGGAGACTGGATCCATGGAGTTGAAAGATGCAGCTGGATTTGAAAGGCTAGGGTTCAAGTGGGAGAAGTTTTTAATTTGTGTTCTGATTGTGTTTTAGTTTGGGTTCTGATTGTGTGGGGACTTTAAGAATAGGATTATGGTTAAGATTGTGATTATCCACATTGAAGTTGGGGTAGGATCAGCATAAGAGTTGCAGTTGAATTGGGAATTATGACTAAAACTTGAGTGGGGTGAGGCTTAGAGCCCAGGTCAGAAATGGAATTGGGATAGAGATAGAGGTCAAGGTCAGAACAATTAAAGCAGTTGGGCTAAAGTTTGGGTCGGGATTAGACGGGGGAGGAGGAAGAGTAGGGGGTAAAGGTGTATTTCAGAGTCAGGATTAGAGTTGGAGTGAAGGTTGTCTCAAGGGTCAGAATTGGCCTGAAGATAAAGGGTCAAGTGTCAGAATTTTCAGTGGAATAAAAACTGGGGGGAAGGAGACACATAAACGTGTATAACACAAAGAGTGAACCCTAACATAAACTATGGACTTTAGTTAATAACTAATAATCAATTTTAGTTCCTCAGTTGTAACAAATGTACCACACTCATGTTAATAGGAGAGACTGGGGGTGGGAAAGTAGATGGGAACTCTGTACTTCCTGCTCAGTTTTTCTGTAAACTTAAAACTGCTCTAAAAAATAAAGTCTATTGATTTTTTTAACTGGGGGGGTGGTTTAAAAATTGGGGCAAGGGGGAATTCCCTGGCGGTCCAGTGATTAGGACTCTGTGCTTTCACTGCCGGAGGGCCCAGGTTGGGGAACTGAGATCCCACAAGCCACACGGCACGGTCAAAAAAAAGGCAAAAGAAAAATTGGGCCAAGGATGAAATTGGTATTGGGATAAAGGCTGGAGAGAGGTTTGGCGCTGATTTGGCGGGGAGACCTCTGTGGTCCTCCTCCATCGCACACCTCTTCATAACCTCCTCATGCCACCCTGGGGTGTGCAGACTCGGGGGCCGCCTTTCTCCTCCTAGCTAGGCCTCTTCTGGCCGAGTGGTGGTCCACCTTGTGGATTCGTCTGTAGAGCATAGAGTGGGAGGACGTGTGTGCCTATACCCACAAGGGCTGGAGGAGATCCAGGCCACACCCAGCACGAGGTACTCCACCCAGTGTCCTGCCCAGATATGCCACCCTTCTGAATGAGCCCGACTGAGACAGGCCAGAGATGGGGCTGGAGCAGGCCAACCTCGTTGACCATCCCAGCGTCCTGGGGGCTTGTCAGAGGAGCCCATGTTCCAAGGGCGTGTGGAGGTACAGAGGTTTCTGCATTCCTGTCTTGTCTCCTGCCCTCTCCTTCCTCTGCTGCACCCAAAGTTCCCGTCTCCAGCTGTCAGGTCTGGCTTCACCTCCAGCCTGGCTGAACCCCAGGTCGTTTGGCGGCTCAGCTTGGGGGAAGGGGCAGGCTGAGTTTCCTCCTCAGTTCTTCAAGACCTAGCCCCTCCATTCCCAGATGAAACCTCAGACATCAGGAGTTCCCTGGCAGTCCAGTGGTTAGGACTTCACGCTTTCACTGCGAGGGCCTGGGTTCAATCCCTGGCCAGGGAACTAAGATCTCACAAGCCATACGTGGAAACCTCAGACATCCAGGGACAAAGGAGAACTCACAGGAATGGAGGAAGGGGAGTGAGAGAGGGTTGGGAGGCAGAGGTTGGCAGGAGTGCCAGGTCTGCATCACAGATGGTGACTACAGAGGTCATGGAAATAAGCCTGGACGGGGAGGCAGGGTAATTGGTCTGCCTTTAACTCGCTCTGTGACTTTGGGCCGGCCTCTACCCCTCCCTGGGCCTCAGTCTCCTCATCTGCAAAATCAGTGAGTGGGCAAAATGAGCTGAGGTCCTGAGGCTGGGGGAGGGTTTGGGGGAGGGTCCAAGGGGTTAGGTTTGGGTTGAGGAGCTCCCCCCTTCCTGAGACCTCCATCCTGGACATCCTGGAGCTGAGGCCGGGCCGAGTCGGCGGAGATGGAGACCCACCTGCTTGGGGTGGAAGTTGCCGTTGCGGTCGCAGTTGGGGATGGGGATGATATAGAGGTCCTCGTGGGTGCGGCTCTGTGAGGCGGCCAGCCGCTCCAGGGCCCGGTGCAGCTCACTCTGGCAGGAGCCCTGGGGCTGGAGGAGGGGCAGGATGAAACTGCTCAGCAGAAGGGAGAGAGGCAGGAGGACGGGGGCTGGGGGTCAGGTCAGGACTGCAGGCTCTGAAAGGAGGGTTAAGGCCTGGAAGCTGAGCAGGGCCCAATGAGGTAAAAGGAGGAGCTCGGGCTCAGGGGACACTGGCGGGCAGAACAGAGGGACATTGAAGAGAGGATCTTGAGCCAAAGAGCTTCTAAAAAGGAGGGGTATGAAGTGAAGGGACCTTGTGGGGAAAGGAAATCTACGGTGAAGGACAGGAAGGGGATGATTTCTAAACAGGAGTGATGGATGAAATCATATAATTAACAACTTGTAAGACCCAGGCATGGATCCATCAGAAACACCCATCAGAAAGGACATTATGTGATTAAGTTTTATGAATTTGTCCTTTGTTATCAAAAAACATTCCTCTTTTGTGATTTATGCTTGCAGTTGACTTCATTATTGCTTTGTCTGTAATTAATAATGTCACCCATGTTCTCTAATTTTTGCACTTGCCTAACACATCTTTGCCCAATTTCAAAAAAAAAAAAAAAAAAAAAGAAAGGGCATTAGCCAGACCCTGGAGCAGGGTCCCAAGCCTCCCTGCTATGGCCAGCATGAACCCTTTAGCTACTGAGAAGCTCTGGGGTGGGGAATCCCTGGGAAGGGCCAAGAAACATCAGGAGGCTTGGGGCCACTGCTGTTCACCAACCAGTACGGAAGTGTCTCAGTATTTAACGATAACTTCAGCTATCCCAATGTCTAGAACTGGTGAGCAGGAAAGGAATTTCAAGAAGAGGGGTGAGGACTTTCTGGGTCCTGATGATGCACACTAGGTGCATCTTGCACACAGCAGACATCTAAAGAACGTTTGCTGAATGGACATCGTCCAGATCTGGTGATGGTGGTGGTGTGTGTGCCTATGCACATGCGCATTTGGTCAGAGGTCCTCACCACAGGCCGGGCTTCCTCCCGAGGGACCCCGATGACCTTCATCTTGCCCCCACTGGTGCTCCGGTCTCGAATTTTGGCGAAGTGCTTCTGCAGGCACCTGCGGTCATGGGCGCTGCAGGGGCTGAAGCTGTTATTGGGGTGGTCACCCTCGTCCTTGTCTGCAATCAGGCCAAGATGGGGAAAGGTCAGCGATGGGAAAGGACAAGGCAGCACAGCAACCCAGCCTCCCACCTGCTTTCTCCTTCTTAGGGATTCTCCAGCCTGGCGCTGGGGAAGAGCAGGGGGTCTGGGGGGTGCGAAGAAATGAAAGCAGCACCCCTGTTTCTTCCCCACTCCCCAGGATCTCCTCAGGAGAATATTCCTCTTGAAGTCCTTGACTTGTCCCTCACTCCACCCACTCCAGCCCTCAGATGAGTCACCAGCTGCAGCTGCCCAGACAGCAGGAGGGTCCCCTGGGCCCTGCAGGGAGGTCTCAAGCAGGCAGGGGGCCCCACACCGAATCTCATCCCCCTTGCATTCAGCTCTTCCTACCATCCCCCTCTCGGTTTGCTCTTTCTTCCTCTCTCCTTTCCTGCTCTTTTCAGCATCTGGCTGAGCCAGCCAGGGGATCCCCAGGGCTGTCGGCTCTGCTGACCCTCTTCCAAACGGCCAGAATCAAAGTTTCCATGAGTGATGAGAAATCTGGCCCAAAAACTCTCTCCATTGGCTGCAGAGGAGAAGTGGGAGTGGGTGTGTATGCCTGCATGTGAAAGAGTGTGTGTGTGTGTGTGTGTGTGTGTGTGCGTGTGTCTGAGACACTGTGTGGCCCCAGGACCAAGAGAACACCCTCACACGTCCCTTCAGCCCCCCCACCCCAAAGTATCCCATCCTTACATTTCAGACCCCATCCAAAGTGCACATCTGTTGCCCAGAGCCAGGGCACTGGGGATGTGGAGATGGGGGTGGTGAGGCTCAACCGCCACGCTCTCCCTGGGCTCTCCTAAAGGCTCTATCCGATCTCAAGAAAAACCCCATCCAGAAGTCCCAGAATTGTAACCACTGCTCCTCCATCCAGGCAGCCAAAACCAGAACACAGGGCTGAGCTGGAGAAAGAGGTCGCAAGATCCCTCTGCAGATCAGAGCCACCTCTGAAATGCTCGGGTTTGGCAACTTGCTGCCGGCCTGAGTGCAGAGCCCCTGCCAGCATTCCAGATGTTGGCAGCAGGACAGAAGGTTACATCTGGTTTGCGTCAGGATTTTTTTTCCTGAGGAGTTAGCAGGTTCCTCCATGCATGGCAGCAGTCCCAGAGCTGCTTCTGGGTTAAATGGTATTTTTCTGCCGAGCCAAAGTTAGTTGGGGGGTTAGTTCTCTTTTTATTCTCCTAGTTCTGGGGGTGCAGGGGGAAGCACGTGGATAAAGGGAAACCAGGCAAGAAGGAATCTAGACCCCCAGAAAGTCTTTGTCAAGATTCCACACCAAAGGTTATTTATAAAATTCAGTCACCAAGGATGGGAAGAGGTTTTGTCACGGATGCAGGGCTGGCTTAGAAAAAAGAAACAGAGGGAAGGAATAAATGGAGCAGATAGATATAATCCCTCCTTCTGCATATTTAACATCCCAAGAAGGGCAGTCTGGAGGGGACGTCTGTCCCAAAAGATCGAGTTCCCGAAGGTCAACCAAGGAGAAGCCACTACAGCAAAGACTTCCCAGCTGGTGTGGGCAGCAAAAGAAGGGGTAGATCAATTTCAGAAGACCAGGATTGTGCAAAGGGGGCTATAGGAAGATAGACCCCAAGCCCCCAGGCAGGAACCAGAGAAAAGACCTGAGATCTAAGCTCTTTCCTGAAGACCTTCCCAAGGAACCTTCTGGCTAAGAAGGCCCAGGCTGGCCAGTGACCACCCCCCGCCATCACCGCATCCGCCTTGTCCAAAGCCACAAGACTAGCGGATGGGGTCACAGCACTGCAGGTGTGTAGGCTGGAGCTGGGGATTGGAGAGAAAGGAAATAGAAGACCTAAAAGAATTGAAAGATTTGTCTTGGATCCACAGAAGCTGAGCGAGCTTGGAACAAAGGGGCCACCATTCTACCTGGAAAGTCTGGAAGGATCCCAGGGGCTCATTTGACACAACCCATGACACTACCTTGAGGGCCCCCTTCAACCGGAAAGGTTTTTTGTTCTTCCTTTGAGTTTGCTTTCTTTTCATGACCATAAAGGAAAGCATGGCTGTGCACAGTGACACTTGTCCCTCTTGGTAAGTGGCCAGATGTTCTTAGGTTCCCTAGGCAGAGTTTTCTAATGCACGGGGCTGCCACAGGAGGTAGAGTTCTGCCCTGGAGGTGTGGCACGTCAGGGTGGCAGAGGTCTCAAGGACCCGGAGAGATCTGCCGTAGAAATTCGACTACTGTCCAACATTGTGTTTCTATGAGTCAAGTTCACAAAAACACTCGGGGGAGGGATTTTTTTTTTTTAACATCTTTATTGGAGTATAATTGCTTCACAATGGTGTGTTAGTTTCTGCTCTATAACAAAGTGAATCAGCTATACATAAACTTATATCCCCATATCTCCTCCCTCTTGAGTCTCCCTCCCACCCTCCCTATCCCACCCCTCCAGGTGGACACAAAGCACCGAGCTGATCTCCCTGTGCTACTCGGGGGATTATTAAAGGATATTTGGAATGATTATCCTTTAATTTAGGAAGTGCCATGAAGGAGGACAACTGGGTCCACTCACTGAACCCTGGGGACGCGTAGGGCATAGGGCGAGCTTGGAAACATAGCTCATGTTCTTGCAGGGCTCCCGTCACATGGGGCATTATCAGCAGGCAGCCTGCCTGGCCTCCCCCACCTTGATTTCTCCACCACCCAGCACACTTAGCCACAGCTTGTGTCTCAGCTTAGAGTAGAACACGGCAGGCAGGGAGAGTGGCTCCGTACTGCCTCTCGCAGGGGCAGGGGTACACAGACTACATCCCTATCTGCCAGCTCAGACACAGACAGGCTCGGACTCAAGGATCACAAACATACACAAACAATCACGTGTCCAGACACACACTGGTCCACGCGTGCACACCCACCCACATGCACCCAGGCGCCCTGACCCTGCCCTGGCCAGAGCACACTGACTGTACCCCGGCTGTTGACTTTCCACTTAATCTGTAACTTCTTCTTGCCCAGTCTTGTTTAACTGGCAGACTGAGACCCCACCCCAGGATCCACCCTAGGCACTAGGCTTGGGAGGGTGAGGGTCATAGCCTTGAGTCTCTAAAAAAACGTTCACCTTCCCATCTCTAAAACTGGCTAAATTCTTGCTACTTCCCTGCTCATGCAGGAGGTCCATCCTCCTCGAGCTGCTCACCCAGGTGGGGCCCTCGGGAAAAATCGCAATCCTGGTGGGTTCCCCTCTGAGCGGGAGCCGAGTCAAACCTGCCCGCCCCCCACCAAAGGTCGGACCTCCCGACATCTGAAAGGCTTGTTTGGGAGGCGGGGCTTCCGAGGTAAGCCAGGTCACCTCCTCTTGCCCCGCTGGAGCTAGGCCAACGACATCCAGCCACAGGGGAAACCTTGGTCTTTGCTCCAGCCACAGAGGAAGGGCAGGCACGCAGAGAAAGAAGAGGTTTCACAGCTTTGGCACCAATGGCTGCAAAGTTCATGGTCAAAGCTAGAAGATTTCCTCTTTCTTGCTGCCTGATTTCATCCTCATGATTTCTCTTCAGCTCCAGCCCCCACTCCCCTCAAGATGCCCAGGGTGAGGCTGTGAGGTAGGTGGGCCCAGCCAACCAGACACGATCTGGAGGGTCACCCACCTGTCTTACAACAAAGGCCTTTTCCTTCTTCCCCTGCACTCTGGCTGGAGAAGCCAAGACCACCCATGCTGGGTACCAGGCCTTTCTTTGAGGTCTGGCTCAAGGGGTGTCCCCCTCACCCTTGTGCCATGCTGCTGGCCTCAGATTAAAGAGTCAGAGAAGGACAGCTGGCCCTTCTGCCCTACCCCCTCCACTCCTCTGCATGTCCCCCCAGCTTTGCTCACTTGCCCTACTATCCCCCAAAGCCCCAGCATCAGAGGAGAAGTTAAGCTTCAACTTAAATCCATTCGGCTTCCTCTTCATCACCATCCTCATCACTGCTCCAATACTGAGCTCTTACTCCATGCCAGATGCCCCAACCCTGCAAGATAGGTCCTACTGTCCCCCCTTTTTACAGATGAGGAAATGAAGCAGTCTGGCTAGAGGAAAGGAGAAGAACTTATCTCTGCAGCTCCTATGTCTTTAAATGGAAAGACGCCTGATACCCGAGGCACCAATAATTCTGGCTTTGCCAAAACTAAAGAAAAAATGTTAAGCAGCCATGCTCCTCCTTCCCCCCTCCCCCAAGGCACAGAATTTCTGGGAAGGCCCTGTTCCCATGACATGACTGGATTCCCAGTACTGAAGTAGGGGGGACAATATTTGCTGTGTTGACTAAAAATTAACCCAGGCTGCATGTTCCCTAACCCTGTCCCAGAGGGACCCAGAGCACAGTTTAGGATCTCCCCAGTCCAAACGCTAATCTTCCCACTGTCCACTCCCCCAGATTCCACAAGTCGAGGGTCAGTACACTGAATCAGGATTGTGGACTTCTGACACCCATGTCCCACGCCGCCCCCACCTCTGGTGGCCTGAGCTGTGTTAATCCACAACCTCTTCTGGCTTGGAAAGCTGGGACAGGGGGTCATGGCAGAGGGCACGGGGGAGGGGGGTAGCCTAGAGAGGGATGGGGGAGACCTGCCCGAGGAGCAAAGAGTGGGCCTCTGGACCATAGCAGGCCAAGAGAGGGGGCACGCTGAGTGACTGCCCTCCCCAGTCACCTGCTGAAGCTCAGTCCCAAGAGGAAAAGGCAGGAAAAAGAACCTGATTGACCTCTCTGCCAGACTATTCCCCAGGCAAGAAGGCCCAAGCTTTGGGACGCAGGAGTGACAGTAGCCTATCGACAGTGGAAGGCTCAGGAGAACAGCGGGGAGAGGGGCCGAGCCCTGGCCGCCTGGTCTCACCAGGCACCCTGCAGGGCTACTGCACAACTCTAGGGGGCGCCTTTCACGCGGTGCAGTGTGGCCCTGGCCATGGCAGGGGTACTTCTGGGATGACTGGGAGGTAAGAGGGCATGGACACAGCTTGCTGAGTAGGTACCTAGTTTCCCCAGGGCCCCCCAAACCTCCCCTTCCCCTCTCCCGATATCTGCCTGCACTGCAAGGGTGGAGGCCAAGGCAAGGAGACCTTGGGCCCTGTAATCCAAAAGGGGCCTAAAGCTGCCTTTCGAGGCTGGTGTACACTCACGAACTGTTCACGCCATGCCTCCCCAAAGCTCCTAGGGGAACAGTTTCTTCCACTTCAGGATGGGGTGTTCCTACCCAGCCAGGGAAGAAGGGGTTCCCAAGACCCACTGAGGGCTCTTCTGTCCCACGTTCAAGTTGATGAGAGACGAGGAGCTCACCAGCCATCCTAATCTGGTGCCAGATACCCGCTGGCCGGTGGAGGGTGGAGATACGAAGAAAAAGGAACCCGTTATACCCGGGGAGCCCAAGGGCTCAGCCCTCACTCCCAGTCTGGTCTCCCACTAGCACTGGCATCTCTGCCCCAGGATCAGCGACTTACACCCCCAGAACCCCACCCCCCACCCCCGCTTCCCAGATGTGCTGGGTGCCAGGCTGGCATTTCTCCTAGAGTGTTTTCTGCTGACCTATCTCTCGCTGCCCAGGGGCAGGAAGGGCAGAGAGGCCCGAGGCCCAGACCCCTGGGGTCCACCTCCTTCCTGTTTTCCCTGCATCCTGCTCTCCTCTGGCTAACAAGCTGCAGAGGATTGAGGAAGTGGAGCGGTCTGGGACCCAGGGCAGGAAGCTTGGGGCCGGAGTCCCGGCATCCGGACTGCAACAATGGAAGCTTCAAGCACCAGGAAAAGAGACAGAAACAGACAGAGGCACAGGGAGAGCAAAACAGAGTCCGAGAGGGAACAAGAAACAGAGGCAGAGGTAGAGAAAGGCAGACAGAGAGATTCTGAAAGCAACAGAGAAAGACAGGAACAAAGACAGAAAGAGAAACGGTGACAGAGTCAAGAGAATGAGCAACGGAAAGAGGCTGAGATGAAAGTGAGCAAAGCAGGGCAGCAAAAACAGGAAAAGCAATAGGAGGAAGAGAAGGAAACTGACAACGGGCAGGAGATATTGAGGAAAGGAGAATCTGAGAATGTTGTTAGTGAAACTAGAGGTTGAGAGACGCAGCAGGAAAGAACAAAAGAATAAGAGAAAGAAGGAGAGAGACAGAAAGACTATAAGGAGAAACTGAAAGTCTCACTGAGAAATAGAAAAAGAGAAAGTGTAAGAATGAGTTTAGGGCAAAAGACCTTCTAAACCTCTCTCTCCCTTTCTCTCTCTCTCTCTCTCCCCCCCACCCCCCCGCCCCATCCCTCTCCTCTCTACTGCCTATCCCGTTAGGTTTCTGCAGCTCTGGGCTGGGAGCCAAGACTTGCTTCTCTTCTGCCACCTCAAATGGCACCTGCCAGGAGAAAGGAGCAGGGCGCCTGTGTACCAGGGCAGGAGGAGGTGCCCAGGCCTGGCAGAGAGACCCCTGTCTTCCCAATACCTCTCAAAAAGCTAGGTGAGCCGGCCTGGGGCTTTGAGGAAGGGCCACTCTGATGCCCCTCACCACCAAAGCCACTCCAATTTACATGTCCCACTCCACCCCACCTCAATGTCAAAAGCCCGAGCCCTGGCTTCTCAGACCCCTGGGGCCTCCACTTGTGTCCAGGGTGAGGGGAGGTCCCTGGATCAGGAACAGAAAGCCTCCACTGCCACCAACCCCATCCTCCAGGTATCTGGCCCTAGACTGCTCACTTGCAGGCTGTGGGCTGGACCAGGTCACTTAATTTTCCACTCTTGCCCCAGCAGCCAGGACTACCATTGAGACCTCTCTTCCCAGATAGGCACCCTTGAGATGGAGGGATGGGAAGAGTCCTCTTTGATGGTGGCAACAGGCTGCTAGGGACTTGATAGCAGTTTCCTTGGCTGACCCCGTCCCATGCCAGTCGGGCCCTGCCACATACCTGACTTCTGCTCAGCTCACAGGGGATTTTCAAGAGCCTTTCGGGCCAGCCCGAATGGGGAAGGGGCTTCTGGGAGGGGAGGACTCCAGGGAGGGCGTGCAAGGGATGGGGCACCTTACCAGAGGGCTGCAGGCTTTCCTGGATGGCCTCGATCTCTGCCAGTTCCATGCACACGCCTTGCCCGTGCACCAGCGTGTGCAGGGGCTTCTCCACGCCCCGGGGCGGGTAGCAGCGCAGGCCGGAGCCGCAGCGGGGGGTGTACACCCCGCAGGGCATCCCCTTGCCCAGGGCGCAAGTGGCGCAACAGCCGCAGCCCGGCTCTCGCACCAGCTCCTCGCAGCCCACCGGGGGGCGGCAGCGCGCCAGCTTCTCCTCGGAGCAGGGCGGGCAGTGGATGGCTTCGTCGCCCAGGCTCGGCCCGGGCCCGGCGGCCAGCAGCAGCGCGGCCACGAGGCACAGGGGCAGCATGACCGGGCGAGGACGGGGCACGGGCAGGCAGCGGGGGACACAGAGGCAGCGCCCGGCGCGCCTGGAGGACCCGACCCGGAGGGCGCGGGGACACGGGGCGGCTCCGCTGGCGGACAAGGACGAAGCCGAGGAAGTTAGCAAGCGGGCCGGAGGGGAGCGAGCCTGGCGCTGCGCCGCATCCTCGGCCCGGCCCAGGCGGCTGGCTGTAGGGGGGCAGGGGGCTGAGCTGCTGCCCGGGACCGGCTCCCCCGGACTTTATACCGGCCCCTGGCCACACCCCCAGCGCCTTCCCGGGGGGGGGGGGGGAGGGAGGGGAGGGAAGGGGAGGGGAGTGGGGGGGGCCCGGGGAGAGGGAGAAGGAGAAGCGGCTGTTAGGGGGAGGGGGCGCTGTCCTAAGTTGTCGCTGCTGCCGCCGCCGCCGCTGCTACTACATCTGCAAGTCCTTTTCTGCCGCAGGAGAAAGCGGCGCAGTTTGGAAGCCACGGCAGGCGCCGAGAGCGCTTCTGAACCGGAGCCCGGGAGGGCAGCGAAGGGCGAGCGAAAGCGAAGGGGCGGCTCCGTGGCCCCCCTCCCCCGACCTTGGAGGATTCTCCCTGGACCCCACTGAGATGGCCCCGCAGTCCCCCCGCACTGAGAGCGCGGCGGCCTCCTAGCCCGGACTCCCAGCTCCGGGGATTCAGTCTCCCTGGCCAGAGTCCTTCCCACCCCGCTCCAGTGCTTCCAGCCTCAGCCGCTGGAGACCAAGTCTGGTGAGGAGGGGAAAGGGGGCCCAGAAGGGCCGCATGGCCCTAAGAGGTTGATAGGCTCTCTCCCCACTTGCCCCTTCCAACCTGGCCCTGCCCCCAATCTCCCCAGGGTTCATTTGGGCCCCTGTCCCCTCTGCCTTACACAGGATGGCATCAAAAGAACTCGCACCCGGAGAGGGAGGTGCCAAGACGCTTGCTCCTTCCTGGATGTTTGCTTCTACTGCCCAGACCCACTCCCAGAGGGATATCAGCTGAGGAGACTGCCACTCTCATGTGCAAATTGCGCATTGCACAACTCCAGGGGGCACCATTTCTCTGGTAGTCATTGTAGACTTGTATAGCTGTTGTGACTGTTTTCCAGCAGGTGGCACTCAAGGGTTTTGAGAAAGGGGTGCCTTTTTCTAATTCACCCAGCAGTGCTATTTGGGCTAGTGTCACGGGTGGCTAGGCCCTCTGTGAGATCCTATTGGTGCCCGTATCCCCTACCCTTTGCCTCATTCCTGCTGGGATTGGGAGGGGTTCTAGAGTAGCATTTGGAGAAGGGACTCCTCTCCTAGGTGGTCTCTCAGGTCCCCCCAGGGTTTACTCATCCTCCCCCACAAAACTTTCTGCTATCCTGGAGCTGATTTCAGGGTAAGGGCGCCTGTCCAGGCATACCTGGTGACCTGTGGATTTTTTTGGTTTGGCCTAGAAAGCTGCAGGGCAGCCAAGCTGAAGTGCAGATCAGAGACCCTCTTCCTGCTTCCTCTCCCAGGGCAGGGGTTTTTCAATCTCACAGGGATTGGGTCCTCTCCTACTTTCTGCAAGTACAGACTGTCCAGGTGAGAGGAGGAAGAGGGGCTAGAAGCTGGACCTGCAGGGGCAGAACCAAAAGTTGCAAACTGACGGCCCCTACTGGCAACCGTAAAGACTGCAGAAGGGCTGGAGAGTTACGGCCGAGGACAAGAGTCTGGGATTCTCTCCACTCCCTCTCATGGACTACTGGGGTCTCTTCTGCCCCATCTGCCTTGGAGAAGGGTAAAGAGAACCAGGATCCTCAAGTCCCTGGGGGAAGCCTGGCCTGTCCCTGATTCAGAAAACTGCCCCCAGCCCCCTCCCCATCCTTCACCATCACTGGACCCAGTTCTGCCACAAACTTATTGTGTGAACTTGGACACCACCCCTTGGAGCTCGAATGTCCCTAACTGCAATGGAGGTAGGTCATCTCCACCTAGCCTAGCTTTTGAAGCTCTTGTGAGAATAAAATGGGACCAGGAAGAATAGTTCTGATCCCAATGCCAGACTCGTCTCCTAGACCGCAGACCTGGGAGGGATAAAGGTACTGGGACATGGAGGAAGGAGGGCAGAACTGGCGATGAAGCATGAGTGCGGGGGAGTGTAGGAAATCTGGACAGGTTTCCAGGTGAGACAGATGCCCACACTCCTACCCCAGCAGCCCCCCCATTCCATCCTCGGGCTCACCCCCATCACCATCTAGGATAATTCCTGGGAGGCAATAAAATGAACACGAGGAGGCCTCCCCACCATTCATGCAACCCACCTTTACCGAGCACCTGTTGTGTGCAGGCTTTGTGCTACATCCAGGGGATCCAGACACGGCCGAGACCACTGTCCACCCTCATGGAGCTTACTGCCTAGTGAGGGGAGAGAGACATATGAATAAAATAAGTGCACGTGCCCTGGGGGTGTTTATAGGGGGCAGGGTGGGCCAGAGGCACAAATGGTCAGTTCAACATCCAGGGCGTGGAAAGACTTCATGGAGGAGGTGACCCTTGAGCCAACGGTCTTCCATGCTAGAGGAACAAACACAGGTAGCATCAGGCTAACCTGGATTCTATCCCGGTTTTGCCACCAAGGTCACCGGGGAACCTGAAACAAGTTACTCTCTGAGCTTCACTGAGCTTCACTTTTTTTTTTCTTTTTTTTTTTTAATGTCTTTATTGAAGTATAATTGCTTTACAATGGTGTGTTAGTTTCTGCTTTGTAACAAAGTGAATCAGCTATACATATACATATATCCCCATATCTCCTCCCTCTGGCATCTCCCTCCCACCCTCCCTATCCCACCCCTCTAGGTGGTCACAAAGCACCGAGCTGATCTCCCTGTGCTACACGGTTGCTTCCCACTAGCTATCTATTTTACATTTGGTAGTATATATAAGTCCATGTCACTCTCTCACTTCGTCCCAGCTTATCCTTCCCCCTCCCTGTGTCCTCAAGTCCATTCTCTACGTCTGCGTCTTTATTCCTGTCCTTACCTGGAAAATGGTAAGAAAGAGAGACGGGTGGGGAGGGAAGAGAGAGAAAGAAAGAGTGGCCTGTGCAGTACCCAGCAAACAGTAGGCACCAAGTGTTTGCTCCCTCCTGTACCTCCCTGGTGGAAACTAACTTCTCCACGTGGCTGGAGATCCCCCGGTGGCAGGATCTGTGTGTCCCCCACCAGACCAGAAGTTCCCAGTGGACTGGGTTTAGTATCTCCTCCTCCTCTGGCCTGCTGGTGTCTGGGAGAGGCTGTATATAAAGGGCATGGGATTTGGAGTCACTGGACCTGGGTTCGAGTTGCAGCACAGCCACTTAAGAGCTTTGTTACACTGGAAACTAACATAACATTGTAAATTAACTATACTTCAATTTAAAAAGAAGAGTTTTGTGACTTTGGACACACACTTAATGTTAAAAGAGAGAGAGAGAGAGAGAGAGAATAATTGGGCCTGCCCCACGGGATGATTGCAAGAAAAAGTGAGATAATGGAAGAGAAAGGGCTTTGGAACCCGAGGAATGAGAAGCAGATGCTGCGTATTGGTTTTCTCCACCTGACCGCTGCCTATTTGACGACTGGGAGCCCCCCAGAGGCAGAAACCTGGTTCTCCTTCTCTGTGGTCTTCCCCAGCCCAGGGCTCTACGGGTAAAAGAAACTCCTCCCCCCCCCCACCCGTCAGTATCCCTGTCTGTCCCTCACCTCCTGGACACCCGGGGTGGGGCCAGGAAGATGCTCTTAATGGAGGGGTGAAAAGCCTCGCTCCCTTCAGCCTCTTCCACCCCACACCCTCACTGGCTTGTTGCTTAGAAAGAGTCTCACTAGCTCCCTTGTTAGCTCAGTATCAAACGTCTACTGGGCTCCAGCTGGGCTTCTTAGAGAATCAATAAGAAAAAGAGCTCTATTCCCAAGGGAAAGACACAGCCCTGTCCTCAGGGAACCCCCGATCTGATGGGCTTGCCCCAGGGAGCATCTCATAGGATGGAGTAGGCAAAATGTACATAATAATGAAGGTTAACATTTAATGAGCATGGACCATACACTGGACATGTTCTAAGTGCTTCACTGTGTCCCCTTCACAACAACCTCATGAAGTAGTCACTATCATTATCCCCTTTTTAAGATAGGGAAAGTGAGGCACAGAGAGGTATGTAACTTACTCAAGGTCACACAACAAGTAAGTGGAAGATCAGGGATGTGAACCCAGGCAGTCTGGCTCCAGGGTCTGTATGATTAAACCTTATGTTTTACTGCCTTCCAAAACAGCTGGTCGGAAGCATTCTAAACAAATGCCAAGAGCAAAAGACTATGGTACAGCATGCAAGCTGGGTATAGGGGATCAGAGCAGAGGGGGCATTGACATGGGACGGGGCCCCTGGCCTCCCCATAACTTTGGCTTCCCAGGCCCTCCCTGGCTGCCCTGGACTGTCCACTGTGCCCACACCAAATAGGGAGCTCAGCTTCCCTCCATGTTGGCTGATGTCCAAGCCCCCGATACAACATCCTTCGTAGTCGCCCCAGGTGTGGGCTGAGCAATGGCACCTCAGTATGGCTGCCTCCTTGCCCACCAGTGCCCCACACTTGGCGAGACCGGATCAGGAGAGCAAGGATCTCCACAGAGACTCCACAGCACAGAGGGAGGTCTGGTCCAGAGGACAGAGCCTGAGTCCTTCCTGCAGGTCTTGCAGCTCCAGAAGTGAACCCCCCAGGCAGGGGAGAGAGTGGGGAAAGGAGAGCCCATCTGCCATTGGGCTGGCCAGGATCCAGTTTCATATCTCCAGCCCATCCTGCTCTGCTACTTGCCAGCTTTGTGGCCACTTGCCCTTCCTCGGCTTCAGTTTTACCATCTGTAAAATGGGGGGAAGGGAACTCATTGAATTGTGAAGCCCTTTCCAGCTGGAGCAGTCTAGGAATCTAGAACCTCTGGAGTTCTTTTACATGGTCCTAGGCCCAGTGTTGGCATGGCTTCCAACCTTCCAGAGTTTGCACTGTTTCCAGGCTGACTGGCACTGGCAAAATCTCTGTCTCATTGCTCAAAGCCTGCACAGCAGACGAGCCAAGTGAATGATGTTGGGCTCTTTGAGAGCTCTGTCACCACCCAGAGAGGTGACGAGGCTCACCCAAAGGCACACAGCTAGTAAGTAATCCAGCCAAGACTTAAGCCAGATACAGTTACTGCCTGCTACAGACTTAGCCCCCTGTGCCATGCTACCCCTGCTGCCAGAGCATCGCCAGCAAGCCATGGGTTCAAGACTCAAGGAAGGTGGAGATGGGGGCAGTGGGCAGGGGAGAAAAAGCAGATGCTACCTGGGCGAATCTATGCAGAAGACACTTGCAAAAGTAGAGACACAGAGGCAACTCCGGGCAAAGAGAGACAGATGTTAGGGTGGGAAAATCATCCTCCCTGCCTCCCCTGACACCTATTAAGAACAAGGTATCTGCTTGCCAGGTGCCTCTTGGCCTGATAGCTCAGAAGCTCAGAATCAGAGCAGACCCCGAGTCCTTCCCACACACTCCCTGGAAGACTCCAAGCCCTGCCTTCTACTCCCCTGGCCCTGGAGAAAGAGTGCTACCTACCCCTTAGAAAATCCCAAAGAGACTCTACCAAGGGACCGCTGACCCCAAAGAATCGCCCCCAAAAGAGCTCTAGGATTAGAGACCCCACAGAGGAGTCCTCAGATTCAGTAAAACCCAAGAGACAGGGCCTGGGTTCCAGAGAGATCCCAACACTCACACACACAGGGGCCCTATTCCCCAGCTGCATGCGTCGCCCTCTCCCTACCAGCACTAGGAGTTCACAAATAGCCCCAGTCTCACCTTCTTCTTAGTCCCAGACCTCTCTTCTGGCCCCATCACCCCACGTCCAGAGCCAAGAGCTCTGGTCCCTCACATCAGGCTTGATGTCTCACCCTTTCTCTCCTCCCCACCCCTGCCCACTTCACCCCAGCCTTCCTCTTCTCCCCACCCAGGAGAACACCCTGGTCTGAGGAGCTTCCCAAGCTTGGTAACCGACATGCCAACACCACTGGGGAAAAGTGAGTAAGACCCCCCCCAAGGACAAGTGAGTGGACTGCAAGAAAGAAAGGGGAAAAGGAGTAACTGTGGCCTCCATTCCCTCACCTGCAAAATAGGGTTGACAACCATACCAACCTCATGAGATTGTTATGAGAAGCTGTACAGAGTGCTTCCTTCTGGCTATACCTCATTTAATAAATACATATGGAAAAACATAATGGAATACTACTACATATCCTCCACCAGACTTGGTAACAATTGGGATTGAGAAAGGGGATTCTCGTACAATGCTGGCAAGAAAACAAACTTGTACAACCACTTGGAAGCAACCAACAATCCCACCCCGAGAATACACCCAATAGAAATGTCTGTGTGTGTTTATTTGTGTGTATTCCAAAACACATGTATAAGAGTATTCATAGTGGCATTATTCAGCCAAACACTGAAACCAATAGTAGAATAGATAAATCTATAATTGAATCAACTATCGCTACATCCAACAACATAGATGAATCACATATTAAACAGATTAATACTGTATGATTCTATTATTCAAAAGCAGGCAAAACTAATCTATGGTTTTAGAAATCAGGTTACTTTTGGGGAGAAGGGTGGGAATAATCACTGGAAGGGGTCTTATGGGGTACAGGTAATGTTTATTATTTAGTGACATAGTGTATTAACTATGTGAATGTTCACTGAGCTAAACATTTCTTATTTCTGCACTTTTCTGTATGTATGTTACACTTTAATTTTTTTAAGAAAAAACCTTTTTGTTTATTTTTTTAAAGAGCCCTAGCTCTCAAGTCATCCTGCCTGGACTGGATTTCTGGCAGTAGATTTAGAATAAGTTAGCACATCTCTCTGTGCCTGAGTGCCCTCATCTTTCATATTAATCACCCATCATGTTATATAGGGCGGCTATAGTGACTAAATGAATGAATCTGTGTAAAATGCTTACAATGATGCCTGCTCCTTATTAAGTGTCCAATGAGTGTTAGTTATTAGCCATGACCAGCCAGGTTAGTGAGGTGAAGGGCCTGAAACCAAAGCGCCTGCACTGAATTCTGGATTTGCCATTTCCTAGCCCTGTGACTTTAGCCAAACGACATCTTCCTTAAATGCCCTCTGTTGTAAAAGAGGAATAACGCCAGCCCAGCCTGATAGAGCTGTGCGAGAACCTACAGAGACAATCTATGTAAAGCAGTCAGCGCAGTGCCCAGCACAGATACGTATTAGCCATGATGATGATTGATCACCATGGTAACCCTATAAACCCATTTTATAGATGGGGCTCCAGGTAGTCAAAAGACTGGATTAAGGTCTCATGGAACTAAACGTGATTTAAATCCTTTTGGGGGATGATGATCTAAAGAGCTGCAGAAGCTGGGCCCAAAGCCAGGGGAAAACCAGACAGCCCGTAATGGAGACGAGCTTTGCCCTCAGGTTGGAGTGCACAAGCTATAGGTCAGAGAGCTCTTGCAGTCAGAGCTAGGGGTTCAAATCCCAGCTGTGCCCTGATTAACCGTGCACTGTGGGCTTGTCTCTTCACCATGATGGTCCTCAGTTTCCTCATCTGTAAAATGGGGATGCCAGTCCCTACTTCACTCTGTAGGGCTATCAGGAGTATCAAATGAGGCTATCCATATAAGTGAAAGGACATATATCCCAGAACACAGGTTACAAATTAGTAGCTCAATGTTTTGTGAAATCACACTGACATTCAGCCTCTACTCAGGCTCCCCCCACCGGCAAACAAACAAGCAAGTATGCATTAGGAGAGGGAGGGAAGGGCCTGCAGCCCAAAGAGATGAGATGGCCAGAGAGACAGATGGATGCGGGTAGAGGTACACAGCACCACACCCCATCCTACTCCTCCCTTTCAGGGTCCCACCCTAATGCCCCCTGCAATTCTGACACCTATTCTGATGTGTGGGTTTTCCAACACCATCAAGACATTCTACAACACTAGCTTGGTGTCCTACAATTTAACTCAATTCTCACTGTCTACCTGGAGATGGCATCAGATCCCACAGGTTAAGGGCTCAGTCCTACAATACCGCCCCCCCTCACCTTCAGATGCCAATTGCAAGCTCAGGTTGTCACCTGGGCTTCTGACTGACCAGCTATATATAAGAAGTTCCAATGACCCTCCGCCTTGGGTTTGATTAATTTGCTGGGGCACCTCACAGAACTCAGAGAAACATTTCACTTACTAGATTACTGGTTTATTATAAAAGGATATAACTCAGGAACAGCCAGATGGAAGAGAGACATAGGGCAAGGTATGGGGAAAGGTGGGTGGAGCTTCTCCTACACAGCCACTCTCTTAGTACTCTGAGTGTTCGCTGATGCAGGAGCTCTCCAAATCCCATCCTTTTGGGTTTTTATGGAGGCTTCATTACATGGGCATGATTGATTAAATCATTGGCCATTGGTGATTGAACTCAATCTCTGGCTCTTCTCTCCTCCGAGGTCAGGGTTGGGACCAAAAGTTCTAACCCTCTGATAACTTTCTACTCCCATCAGGGCTCCTGGCTTGGCCCCATTGCCTTCCCCTACAAAAGTCCCTCACCCCAAATACATACACTCCCCTTCTGTGGTTCACCTCCACCCCTCCTGCCTCTCCTTCCACATATAGGATGGAATTAGGCCTCCTGGTCCCCGTGGCTGCCAGTGGTTTCCAGAACCCCCAGGATATCAGGGATACCCTGGCCATGAAGACTCCCAGGACCACCCTGGATACCTAAGGGCTGGGACTGGTGGGCTCCCAGGAACCGCAGGGCAGCCCTGGCTGTCCAGGGCTGCCAAGCCCACATGGGCTCCCATGGAGGTCAGGGACCGGTGGGGACCCTCTGGGCAAGAGTTTCCTCCAGGCCAGGCAAGTCAGCCAGGTCCACTCACCTTGGCTCCCAGTCTCCTCTATCCCAAGCCCGCCTGCAACTCCCTCAACACCCTTTTTAACTTCTTTCTTGGGACTGCTCACTTATCGCTGAGTTTTAGCCATCATTTTTCTAGTTGTCCTATTGCCGTAAGTAGAGCGTGAGTTACTGGACATCGATAACTGGGCCTTTCTCTCCTCCTCTTCCCCCTGTTTCTTTACTTTCTCCCTCCCTCCTTTTCTTTAGCACCTCACCTCCATCCTTCCCTACAACCTTTCCCATAACAAATGCTGCTCACATGTAAGACACTGTGTCCGACGCATCCCTGTGTGGTCTTAGACCGGCACATAATAGATGCTCAGGAATATCTACTGTTGGTTCACTGACCCTCTACCCCACCTCCCCTCTCTCCCACCTATCTCTCTCCCTTTGGGGGGTCTTTCCCCAGGACTGAAGAGCTCATCTCATCCTGTGTCCTACCCCCCTTCCCAGTACAGGGCCAAAAAGCAGAGGGAGGCTCCATGGATGCCCTAGGTTTGTCCCATAGGCTTGGAGGGGCCTCCTGGAGCCCCAGGTCCATCTGGAAATGTCATCTATGCTCAAATGGATCTCCCTGAGAGGACAGGACAGAGGACCCCTCCTTCATAGCTGCTGTCCCCTCTTTCTCTCTTATTTCCTCTTCCTCCCTGAAGCAATGTTCTCAAATCTGCCTTTCAGATCTCACCATCCACTGTTAGAGATTAATTGGCTTTGAGGAGGCAGTGTATGTAGTAGAACATCAACAGTCTGGGAATTGTGTGATCTTGGACATCTCACTTCTCACATGTCAGTGAAGCCTGTGAAAGTATTTTTTTCCCGTCAGAATAAATGATTCCAGATGCTCCCTTCATCCTCTCTTCTCTCATTTGTTTGCTCAAAATTTGTCCTTTGCAATACCCTGCCGTTCCCCTCATTCTTTCATCTGCTCCGCCTCTTTCCAAGTGGCATCAGTGGACGCCCTCCTCCCTACTGCCAGTACCCCCATCACTACCCCCCAACACACACCTTCTGCATTCAGGTAGCCCCAAGAAAAAGAAGTAGGAGGGTGTCTACAGAGACCCCGTGGGACTGCCCTGGCTCTGCTTCCAGAGGACAGACCTAACCTGAGTCCCACCTCTCTGCTGAGCGCACGTGAGGCACGTGGATATAGAAGCACCACACCTACGCACACCCCCACCTCACCCCATCCTTAGAGGTGCCCAGGTTCGATCCCTGGTCAGGGAACTAAGATCCTGCAAGCTGAGCGGCGAGGCCAAAAAAAAAAAGTGATCTGGGAAGAACAGAATATCTGAGAGAACGGTAGGAGGAGGAGGGCATGTGAATGAGATTGCTGGGCCTGCTGACTCTTTATCCACTTTCCAGTTAGGAGTAGGATTCATTCGCTCTAGTGGAGAATTCTTCCTCCTTCCCTTTTCACCTCATGGGGATGCAGACTTACTCAGGAAAAGTCTCTCCTGGGACACTTGCAGCTGACCCCTTCTGCCTCTTCTGGGTTTTCTTTCCTGCAACTCCCTCACTGGGTCTTTGAGTCCAAGGCCCAGATGCTCCAGGACAGTCCCAGTGTCCCCAACGGCAGCCCAGCCAACATCAGTAATAGATACTGAGCTTTCCACTGAATCCCCGGAGGATGGAGCAAACTGTCGGTACAGTGGGCCCTAGCTTCCAGTGGGGGGCGCAAGCAGAGGCATTTCCCTTCACTTTAGTGTTTGACTTTGCCAGGCCAGCCCTCCAGAGTCCTGCGCTCCTGAAACAGGGGTTTTGCTGCTGGTATGCTGCTCCCAGGTGGACAATGATAGTACTGATAGTACCGTTAGCAGAGAGCCTCCTGGGGAATAATGGGCATCGTACAAGGTGCTGAGGATTCCAAAGACGCAGGCAATCCCTGCCTTCAGAAGGGCTTGTGGTCTGAACAGGGAGACCTGCAGGTAAACACACCACGGTCAGTGCTGCGTAATAGAGAGAAGTGCCCTGGATGCCAAGAAAACAGAGAGGAGCCAGAGTGGTTAGGAAGAACTTCAAGGGAGGAGACTTTGGATCTAAGTCTTGAAAGGTAAGTAGAAATTCACAATCTTGAGGAAATCACCTAACCCCTCCAAGCCTCAGTTTTCTCAGTTTAAAAGGTTGTTGTAAAGATCGGGGGGAAATTATGTAAAGTGCTTATGATAGTATCTAGTACATAACCGGCACTCAGAAATTTACGTATATCCGATTTATTCTAAGGAACTGGCTCCAGTTATGGGGGTTGATAAGTCTGCAATCTGTAGGGCAGACCGGCAGGCTGGAGACTCTTGCAGGATTTCTATGTTACAGTCTTGAGGCAGAATTCTTTCTGGGAAACCTCAGTTTTCTGCTCTTAAGGCCTTCAACTGATCAGATGAGGCCCACTGGAATTATAAAGAGTTAATCCTTTTACTTAAGGTCAACTGATTGTAGATGATGCTAATTACATCTACAAAATACCT
Organism: Eubalaena glacialis; assembly: GCF_028564815.1. Lineage (NCBI taxonomy): Eukaryota > Metazoa > Chordata > Mammalia > Artiodactyla > Balaenidae > Eubalaena > Eubalaena glacialis. Next base: position 44,403,237 of record NC_083734.1, read on the forward strand.
TCACAGCAATATCTAGACTAGAGTTTGACCAAACACCCGGACACCCTAGCCTAGCCAAGTTGACACAGAAAATTAACCATCACAGACATCATTCCAAGCAGAGGCTACTCCAGACAGGGGCTATTTTACATTTCCTCACTTGATTAGGCTTTTTGAAAAATCACTCTGTTAAACGAGTAAAACGTAAGTGTTTAAATAATACTAGGCTTGAATCTGATAAATAATTTATAGCACAATTTATAGAAATGTAAACTCCTAGGCAAAATCACCGTAACATCTTAAAGTTAGAAGGGATCTCGTAGCCCTTTGAATCCAAACCTCACTCCGCAGAGATCTCTCTAGCAACAATACCTGGAAAATGGTCATCTAGACTCTTCTTGAGCATTCCAGTGGTGGGAGAAGTCCCTCTCTCCTAAGAATGTCCATTCTTGGACAGGAGCATGTAAAGAAAAAGTTTCCAGTTAGAGGACAGCTTCTCTTTACATGGTACTTTCTTACTTCAGTATCTGTCTTATGAATTGTTCCTTCTAACCTATCAAAGACTGATCTTATCCTGGATCTTTCCCATCCTCAAATAGAATACGTCCTTACACTTGCCCTAAATGTTTATCTCTCAGGTCAAAACTTCTTTCTTAGACATTCAGAAGGCTTCAAACAGCTTGATTTCAAAAGCCCATGGAGGCTTTCTCCTATGGCAGTTTCTGGTTCCTCTAGTAAGAAAAGGACTAACTGCCTGCTGCATCTGATAGCCTTCTCTGTACTTTGTAAAATTCCCACCTTCTGCCTCTGTAGCTTCTTTCTTTTCATGATCAAGACGGAAGAGAAATACAGAAGCAGCATTTAGCTGTAGGCCTTTGGGAAACACCATGATTTTCTTCAATCACAGACAAAAAGGTATAGCTTTCTATTTTCTTTAGGTGAATAACTTGCTCCTAACTCCACTCCATCCCTTTCCAACCTGCCTGGTCTCTCAGATCATCTGTGAAGGGGCCTCTGTAGACATAAATTTGGCCCTGGTGGCCATGGAGGTATCAGGAGGAGGGACAGCTGTCAGATTAATGTCAGACAGATTAATGTCAGACAGAAGACACATCAGAGATGTACTTTTTTCGCTTCCTAGGTGGAGGATTCTGCCACAGCATTCCTCGGTGATGACCTTCCATGCTCCAGAGTGATCAGGTAAACTGTACTAGGGATGAGACTTCAGGTAGCCTGACCATCAAGATACTCAGTCCAGCTCTGCCTTCCCTTCTTGGTTTGAGCAGCCGAGAGAGCAGAGAGGCACAGCCCTGGTCTCTGTTAATTGATGGGAGGCCCTCCCTGACCTGCTGCCTCTACTGCTTCTACTCTGTGGCGTATAGAGGAAGGATGTGGGGAGCTGCAGAGTCTGAGGGTGATGGAGCAAGGAGGGGTTCCAGACTGTGTTTGCCCAGGTTTTACTGACCCAGCAGCTTGCAGCAAGCACAGGAGCCAACTCTAAGCTCCAGTTCCAAAAGCTGCCATCAGCGGCCACTGGTGCTAGGGAGGGGCAGCCCAGTAGTCTTGGGGTCTTGGCAGAGATCTAAGGTCAGATCAGCCATGCCACTAGGTCAGGAGGTGGCAGGGAGGGGTGTCACATAGGAGTGGAAAGAATCAGAGACCACTCTCCTCCTCCCCAGACTCCCAGTGGGCTTGAGCTCTGGTGCAGCTCCAGGCTGGGCACTGGTGGGGGAGGGGAAGACAAAGATGCAGACATACCCTGATTTAAACCAACTCAATGCACAAAAAGTTATATTTGCAATCACACAGTGTTAAAACAAGAAGGGCTCCCCCCCTTAAAAATCATTTGCCCAGGGTTTTTGTTTGTTCATTTTTGTTCGTTTGTTTTTTTAATGTAAGTAGTGGATCATCATTTTCAAATGAAATCTTGCACAGAATCTTACACAGGACATAGAAGATGAAAATGGAAATCAACTATACTTCAATAAAATTAAAAAAAAAAAAAAAGATGAAAATGGAGCTTCTCTGGGTTGGAGAACCTGGGCCTCACCTCCTCTAACCAACCTCCCCATCCTCACCATCACCTCTCTAAGACTCTGAGGAAGGCATAGGCTTCAGTTTACAGGTGGGGAAACTGAGACCTAGAGAGAGGAGGAGATGTGCCCAAGGTCATGCAACTAGTGACGACACAGCTGAGCTAGAACTTCCCACCACCACACACTGTCCCTCAATTTGGTCCAAAGATTGAGTTTTTCTGCAGAGTCTTCACCACTGGGTTCAATCAACTGCAAGCTCCCCCTGTATATTGAAAACTTCTCTATCTACAAAGCTCACATTCTCACACAAACTTGTATAGTCAGATATGCCATGCCTTCACTGAGGTGGGGAAAAGGGACAGCAGTGAGAAGGGTGTAGGGCATGGATGAAAACAAACACTTAGAAAGCCACATGGCAAAAGGTAATGAAACAGAGAATTACCCAGACCCATGATTACTGAGGGAAATCTTTTAAATTTTGTTTATTTAAGCTAATTTTTCACATTATAAAAATAATATGTCTATAATTTTAAATTTTTCACATAGGATAGAAGGGAAAATATGAAAAGTTTTCCTTTGCCTCCATATATTTACAATTCCTTCTAGATGTTTTTCAATGCATACATAAACATTTACCCAAATGGGATTATGCCCTACATACTATTCTTTACCTCACTTTTTAAAACTTAACAATATATCTTAGTGATATTTCCATATCAGTACACCTAGATCAACTTCATTCTAGAAGAAAGAAACACTGCCCTTCCAAGGGGAGTTCCCAGTGGGAGGATGGAGACCCCTCCCCCACTGAGTGGAGAGACAGGAAATGCACAACACGAAGAAGAAATACTTATGAAAGGAACTCATCCGCATATGCAAATGTACTCCAAAGGTCTTGAGGGAGCCTCAGTAAAGAAAGATGCCCTGAGAAGATTCTCTGGAGACTCCTTGGAAGAGGGAAACTTTGAATTGGTTTTGGAAGGATGGACTTGTTAAAACGGACCAGGATTTGGGAGGAAGGTCTTGAAAAGGAGTAGAGGTAATAACTGCCAACATGTTTTGAGCACTTACTAATTTGCCAAGCAATGCACTAAGGGCTTTGCATGTGTTACCCCACCCTATGAGGAGGTACTCTCATTATTCCCATTTTAGATGAAGAAATGGAGGTACAGTGAGCCTGAGTGACTCGCCCAAGGTCATACAACCAACAAATCAGGAATCTGACTCAGCTACTCAACTTCGCCCCTACAGGTGGGGGTAAAGATGGGGGCAAGGTCCATAGTATCTAGTTTGGGCCCCTGCGGAATTGGGGGAAGGAGGGGTCGGGGGAGGATGAGGGTGATGGCAGCCTCCTCTCTCCTTGGAACTGACCCCCAATCCCTTCTTGCCTCCCAGGACTAGAGGCTAGCAGGCACCTAGAACTCTCTTTGTGGACGATGCCTCCCAGGCCACCTGTCCCAGACTCCCTTCTTCCCCCTCTCCCACCTCAAGTCCTGCAGGACCCTCTGTGATAGGCTCAGGAAAGGAGGAGGGGCTGAAAGAGAAATAGCTTGTGTCCCGAAAAGAAGCCCACCCCCACTGCCCCACCCCACCACAAGACCATCCTGGGCTGGAGAACTGGAAGGTTGTCTTAGGTGCTTCCATATCTCGTTTAGCCCTCTGTACCTTTGATAAAGGATAATGACATGCGGAAACTGAGGCTCAGGGAGATTTCTGACTCAGGCATGTATGACTCCAAATTCCTTTTGACTCCCCAGTTCTGCTTCAGGGCCTTTGGAACAAAGACCCACACAGTCAGGATCAGGCTAAACTGCAGGGAGATTTAAAGCTGGGTACCAGAAAATAGGGCTGGAGCTGCTTATTAAATTCCCATCGCCTCATCCCCAGATGGGTCTTGCAGGGAATTGCAGGCTGGGATGAGCTACAAGGTGGAGGCCAAGAGGCAGAGGCTGGATTGCCATCCTTGGGGGAGGATGCCCACCTACCCTTACTACCTGGGGCCTCTGTGTTCCAAGAGGTAGAAGGCATGGCGGGTCTCTGTCAGCGTCACCCTCTGTCTTGGGGAAGCTGCAGAGAATGACAGGCTGGCCCCGGAGCCCAGGACCTGCTCAGCCTTCCAGATGGGCAGAAGCTACTGGATGTGGATGGGCTTCCCTACAACTGCTCTGAGACCCTGGTGGTCCTGTGCATTGAGGCTGCCTTTCTGTATCAGTACAGAGCAGGTGTTGAGCAGGGTGGAGCTGAAAACACTCAGAAACTACTGGAGGCCAGGAGACCAAGAGGACAGGGACCAGAGCAATGCCAAAGCTCCACTCCTTTGGCTTTTCCAATTACCCTAGTCCGTGGGCCACTTCCATCCTTGACTTCCTGTCACAACACACCCCCTCCTCACTGGCCCTCCCTGGGGCTTTGCCAGCAGAGTGGGCATTGGATACTCCGCGGTGATTTAACAATTGGTTGACCTGATTTCTTTTCGAAGGAAAAAAAAGGATTAAATCCACAAATTGTCATGCCAACCTAAGGAAAATCCCTGCTTCCTGATTCTGATACTGTTAGTTTACTATTCTAAACACCTTATGTTTATGTCCTGTAATCCTCACACGACTCTGAGGTAACAGTTATTTTTCTTCTCTTTTTTGAGAGGAGGAAAAGAAAACACCGAGAAGCCTGCCTCCGTCAAGACCACACGACTGGCAAATTGCTGAGTCGGGATTGAAACTCGGGGGGGAATAATGATTGGAAGGAGGTGGTCCTGATGGGATTCGTAATCACTCAAATTGTGCAGTTATTTTTTCTAGCATCTTGTAAGGGCAACGACTTTTTTTTTTTTTTTTTTTTTTTTTGTCATTTTAACCTTGTGGATTGAGGAGGACAGAAGAAACCCATTCAAACATTTAAGACGTCAGAGTTAACACTTCGGTCTTTGGCATTTCCTTGTCAAATCTGGACTGCAGGGCTCAGGGAATATAAAACAGAGGAGAGCAAAAGTAACAAGTACGAGGGCATCCTGCTGGCCGTCTGAGGGAAAAGTTATGGTCTTAGAATGGCCCCTAAGCCATCCTCAACTCCTGAGGCGGTGACTATAAATTATTCCCTTTGATTGCCCAGTCGCAGCCCCACGCCGCTCTTCCCCAGGGCCTGGAATGCTACTCTCTCTTCTGTGTGGCCTCTCTATGCCCTTCTAGTATACAAAAACCCACCAACTATACCGCTTTTGTTTCTTTAAAAATAAATTTGGGGGACTTCCCTAGTGGTGCAGTGGTTAAGAATCCGCCTGCCAATTCAGGGAACACGGGTTCGAGCCCTGGTCCGGGAAGATCCCACATACTGCGGAGCAACTAAGCCCATGTGCTACAACTACTGAGCCTGCGCTCTAGAGACCGCAAGCCACAACTACTGAGCCCGCGTGCCACAACTACTGAAGCCCATGTGCCTAAAGCCTGTGCTCCACAATAAGAGAAGCCACCGCAATGAGAAGCTCGTGCACCGCAACGAAGAGTAGCCCCCGCTCGCTGCAACTAAAGCCCATGCGTAGCAATGAAGACCCAACGCAGCCAAATAAATAAATAAATAAATAAATTCATAAAATAAATAAATAAATAAATTTGGGGGGTGGAGGGACGGAGTTTGAAGCAGACGCCAGAGCCTGTTCGCTGAACTAAACCAAACCACGGGGTGTCTGTCTAGAAAGCCGGCGCTCAGTTTCCTCAGGAAACGGAGCTAGGACTCCCGCTCTCCTCGCTAAAAAAAAAAAAAAAGAAAGAAAAACCTCAGGATGGAGGATGTGTTTTAGATTTCAGTGGTCTGAAAGACGTTAGCAGCTCCTGAGGTATACATACCCGCTCCTTTTCTCTTTTTACCCCAGCTCGGACCTCAGAAAACCCCCTCCCACTTCCACAGCGCCTCTCCTCAGAGTTACACACGGAGAACAAGCCAGCCCCCGTCATTGGCTAGATTCCCTGTCCGTCTCTCCGCTACGATTCCGAGTGGTGCCTTTTGAATGCCCTCTAGTCCCGCTTCCCTTGCCTAACTGGTTCATTCGAACGGGCCCCCGGCCAGCTCAGTCATTCATTGGTGAATATAAAAGACCAGCTCTGATTGGTTTTTCGGATCGGTGCCAGTGAGAGCGCCTCAGGGATTGGCTTATCTGGTTTGGGCGGGCTAGCGGAACGTTCAAACCGGAGTGGAAGCGCTTTCCTAACCGACGAAAGTCTGTGGAGAAGCGGCTTGCTCCGTGGTTGTCTCAAAGGTCGCGCCGGCTTAGTCGCTTGCAAGGTTCTCGAGCACCTTCACGACCGTCACCATGGAGGTGTCGCCACTGCAGGTATGGCTCGCGGAAGGGTCGCGTCGCGGGGCCTCAACGCGGCCCGGCATCCCTTCGGCTGCCTGTGAGAGGGGGAGGCGCCTGGGCTGCGGTCCGGCAGAGGCTGACTGGGCGCCGGTGTTTCGCGTCGATCCGGGTCCCCTGGGCTCGGCGTGATCGCGAAGAGGCTGAAACCCCTTTCTCGTGCTAATAGTGAAGTATTATCGGCTAACCTGGTTTCTAAGGTGTGCCGTTGTGCTTCACTGTGTCTAGGAATTCACTTAGTCCTGGAGTAGATCGGTGGGATCATGGTCCGCGTGGGGCTTTAAGCGGCACAGACAGATGCTCTCCTCTTCTACCTGGGGCTGAAAATGGGATTGAACGCCCCTGACCTTGGAAGGTGCAGAGCAAGGCACAGGGTTCCCACTGTGCAGCCGGCAGCCCCGAGGTGCTCAAAATACGTCCCTCCTGTGTTCAAAACGTTAACGTGCCCAAAGGATGGGATCCATAGCCTCCCAAACTGCTGCTGCTGCTGCTGAATTAGAATCTATTATTTGCCTGGGACCTAGTAGGCACTCAGTAAATATGTGTGGAGTAGGTGAAAGAAGGGGGTGTATGCTGTTGATGGCGTCTAACACGTAAAAATATTTCCATGTCAGATACACTTGGCAAAATAATATGTCAATTTAAACGGACACCTGGGAACCTGGTTGCAGTTAACTTAAACTGCCATGTTTGTACAAAATGATGTCAACTCCACTGATACCTACTCAAAGGTTGTGATTTGTTATAGTGTGTGTAAGCAGATCACTATGATAGGTGTTTTGTTTATGGTTTCTGATAAACCTGTGACTCAAAATACCTTCTCTTCAATTTTTAAAAAATTGCCAGCCTGTAAATGACAATATGCAAGTCAACAAAACAAAGAAAAATGAAGATGCTAAGAAAAGACTGTCTATTGAAAGAATCTATCAAAAGAAGACACAACTGGAACATATTCTGCTCCGCCCAGACACCTACATTGGCTCTGTGGAATCAGTGACCCAGGTAAAACCAAGCTAATTAAATGCAGTTACTAAGTAGTTAAAATGTGTACTTTTCCAGGTTAATTTTCTGTACTTCATGTACTTGGAATGTCACTGGAAGTGGCCTAATCTATCATGTATATTGTCCTACTAATCCAGAAGACTTTACAGTCATCATGATGATAAAATAGAATAAATATATGGTCGAAGTAACCATATTTCTTCGCCTTATTTCCAGCAAATGTGGGTTTACGATGAAGATACTGGCATTAACTGTAGGGAAGTCACTTTTGTTCCTGGTTTGTACAAAATCTTTGATGAGATTCTAGGTGAGTGTATTCTTTTTTTTTTTTTTTTAAACATCTTTATTGGAATATAATTGCTTTACAATGTTGTGTTAGTTTCTGCTGTATAACAAAGTGAATCAGCTATATGCAGGTGAGTATATTCTTTAATACAAAGATCCACTGGTCAGATCCTTCCTAAGAAGTATCATTCCTAGCAAACCCTCTGTAGCCAGAAATCCTATCCTTTCAAACAACAGTTGGCAAAGGTGAGGCAGTCTACTGGAATCTAGGAAGTTGACTTCTTTCCTAGAAACAGGCCTATGAATAAAAATTGCTAAATGAATACCTCATTAATGTTATCCCTGTGCTGCTTGAGATTTTTTTCTTTTTATGTCTTAGAGTTAAAGGATGTTTTTTAAAATACTTTAATTTTTTACCAATGTGTATTTTATCTTCTTTCAGTCAATGCTGCAGACAACAAACAAAGGGACCCAAAAATGTCTTGTATTAGAGTCACAATTGACCCGTAAGTCTCTTGCTTAGTCTTTTGTTTTTTATAGCTCATTGTTACTGTTAGTTGCATTTACTTTGATTTATAGTAAAGTTGGCTTTTTTTTAAATGGGAGTTTGCAAAAGTGCAGAAAGGTAGAAGGCTAAAATGAACAATCTATGATACCTGCAATCTAGATCCAACAGTTATCAACACTTTGCCATATTTGCTCCATCTATATTTTTTCTGAATCATTTCAAAATAAATTACAGACATTATGACACTTCATCCCTAAATATTTTAGTAAGCATCTCCACTAACCGCTCTAAGTATTCTGGAGTCTATAGCTGTAACTTTTTCTCAGGATGCTATTCAAATAGTAAACCAGCAGGTGGTGATAGAGAATAATTTGATCTAACATTTCTGCTCATAAATGTCCCCCTTTGTGGGTAGTCAGGGTGTTGCTTCCCCTTGTTATTAGCCTGATGAGTTATAACATAAACTATACTTTAGGCTCTTTTTGGGAAATGTGTTAATGATGTACTCAAATGCTCCTAAGGACTTGATATCCTAGTCTTTTAAAAAATGTTAAGCTAGATTTAATTAGTCTTTTTTGTAGATAATACTCAGTACTATTGGTAATAAGAACCATAGTGTGTTTCCGGTTATAACTAAAATATATTATCTTCTGGAAATTAAAATAACTAGGAGATAAGTAAGTCCAAATAAATTTTTAGCATTTTATTGGCGAGCAGGGAAGTTTACAATTAATAATGCCCTTTCATATTTGTTTTGCAATGTACTTTGTTGGGTGGGAAAGCTAAGGGTGCTGGGACAGTACAGATGATCCCCTTAAAAGTGATATAATAATATTGTTTCCAAATTTTGTCCTTTTCTTTCCATTGGGCATAAATCATTTCCCTTTGTTTATCCTAACATTTTAAAATTTCCTATTTTTTCAATATTATCAGTGTCTGCCCAGGTGTTGGAAAAGGATTGATTTTTTTTTTTTCTCTTGGCTCCTATTTCAGGAGTGTTAGGAACTAAGCATGCTGAAGTTCAAAAGGTATATATGAAAAAGAGTCATAAAGAAATTGAGACTTGTGAACTCATGTATTTTAGAGATGATAATATTTAAATATTAAAAAATATTAAGCACTAGTTTAACATCTGTTTTATAAAAAAAATTTTCACTCTTCTTTTCTTAGGGAGAATAATTTAATTAGTATATGGAATAATGGAAAAGGTATTCCTGTTGTTGAACACAAAGTTGAGAAGATGTATGTCCCAGCTCTCATCTTTGGACAGCTCCTAACTTCTAGTAACTACGATGATGAAGAAAAGAAAGTAACAGGTAGAATATTGAGGAAAATAAAAAACATATTTGTTGCTGAAAAAAAATACATCTTTTAAATGACTGTCTGTGGCATAAAGGTTAAAAGCATGGAAATAAATCTCTGTAATTGAATAACATTGCCAGTGATTAAGAAATAAAGCTGTTAATGAGATAAGAACAATTAAATAGTATTCTACATTTATTTGCCCAGGTGGTCGAAATGGCTATGGAGCCAAATTGTGTAATATATTCAGTACTAAATTTACTGTGGAAACAGCCAGTAGAGAATACAAGAAAATGTTCAAACAGGCAAGTAAATAGGTATCTTGTACCTTGATTATAAATTGTACTATAGCAATTTATAGTGGTATTAATGGTTTAACATAATTTATAAGCTATTACATCATGGGAAATTATTCATAAACGTATATTGGGGGGTTGGGGGGTTTTTTGGTTTTTGTTTTTTGGGGGGTTTTTGTTAGGACTTGTAAATTTGTGTTATTTAGTTCTAGTTTGTGAGATTATTTGAATTTTTTCTCTCTCCTCTATTCTTTATTTCCATAGACATGGATGGATAACATGGGGAGAGCTGGTGAGATGGAACTCAAGCCCTTTAGTGGAGAAGATTATACATGTATTACCTTCCACCCTGATTTGTCTAAGTTTAAAATGCAAAGCCTAGACAAAGATATTGTTGCATTGATGGTTAGAAGAGCATATGATATTGCTGGATCCACTAAAGATGTCAAGGTCTTTCTCAATGGAAATAAGCTTCCAGTAAGTACTTTCCTGGGTGTGGGCAATGAGGGACTATTGTGATCATTGTCAAAGGCAATGCTGATTTTTTTTTTTCCATCCCATATATTTTTCTTAACCACTTCTCAAATATGTTCCTGTAAAGAAAACATTATGCTACATTTTTTAAAATCAGTTAGCTCACTTTAAGTTCACTAAAGTCTTTCTCAAAGAATCTCCTAAATAAATTCTTTTGTGTCTTTTAATGACCATCCTCTTATGCCCATCAGTGAACACCATTTCATTAGTTTTGAAAAATCTTTACAATCTACTTTTTAATTTACTTTAAGTAAATTTTTAATATTATTATTTTTAATCCCTGTTTAGATAAAAGGATTCCGTAGCTATGTAGATATGTATCTGAAGGATAAGGTAGATGAAACTGGCAATCCACTGAAAATTATCCATGAACAAGTAAACCCCAGGTGGGAAGTGTGTTTAACAATGAGTGAAAAAGGCTTTCAGCAAATCAGCTTTGTCAACAGCATTGCTACTTCCAAGGTAATTTTATTTTTGAATTATTAATCATGATTTACCTTTACATATAAGTATTATTGATTTAAATATATAAAATGAACTTGAATATTTGGCTACCTTGGCATAAAGGAAGCTAAATTAGATTTTTTTTAATGTTTTATTATTATAATTTTGAGGGTAATGAATTTACAGTTTGGTATTTTTCCTCATTAGGGTGGCAGACATGTTGATTATGTAGCTGATCAGATTGTGACTAAACTTGTTGATGTTGTGAAGAAAAAGAACAAGGGTGGTGTTGCAGTAAAAGCACATCAGGTATGATACTTTAACACAGTGTTCTTTTTCTAAAGTCAAGAAAGAAGAGAAAAGCTATAAATAAAACATGAGTAAGTTTTTAGTGATTTATTGTCAACTTTTACTGCAGGTAAAAAATCACATGTGGATTTTTGTGAATGCCTTAATTGAAAACCCAGCCTTCGACTCCCAGACAAAAGAGAACATGACTTTACAAGTCAAGAGCTTTGGATCAACATGCCAATTGAGTGAAAAATTCATCAAAGCAGTGAGTACTTAGAGGGAAATAAAAAATAGAAGCACCTTCCTTTATTTTCCATTGCCCTTCTCAGCCCTGCAGAAATAAAGCTTCCTCCCACATGTCTTCTCACTCTGAAAAGGAAATAAAAAAACAACTCTTACCTCTTACCAGGTCTTACCAAGCCCTTAATTACCATCTATATACCATCTATATTTACCCATTACATGTCACCAGTTTAGATCACTTCTGAATTTAACCCATCTAACTACTTACCAAGCATTGAATGCCTAAAGTTGCTCTCAGTGGACACATCCAAAACTGAATTAGTTCTCTCCTTACTAACTGATCGCCATACAAGGAACTCCCCCACCCCCTGAAAACAAAACTATTTCCTGTTTTAGTCAAAGGCCCCAACTAACCACTAGGTTACATAAATCTAAATCCAAATTCCTTAATTTGGCCTGCAAGACCCTGCCATTTCCAACCTCATCTCAGTACCACTTTTCCTACATTATCTAAGCTTCACTTCTACTAGCTTTAAATTACTCAAAAGCAGAGTACTCTTCCCCTCCTTAGAGCTTTTTCACATTTCAGGCAGAGGATTACTCTGCCTGAAATGCTTTACACTTGGCTATTTTAAGTTTTTCGGGTTTTTTTTAATATTTATTTATTTATTTTGGCTGTGCCGGGTCTTTTGTTGTGGCACGTGGGATCTTCATTGCGGTATGCGGGATCTTTAGTTGCAGCATGGGGAATCTTTAGTTGCAGCATGCGGACTTCTTAGTTCCGGCATGCAGACTCTAGATGCAGCATGTATGCAGGATCTAGTTCCCTGAGCAGGGATCGAACCCAAGGCCCCTGCATTGGGAGCGCAGAGTCTTACCCACTGGACCAAAGGGAAGTCCCCAACTACTTTAGGTCTTAAATGTCATTTCCTCAGGAAAGCCTTTACTTTCTACTTCTCTCCCTAAGTTTGTTCCCATATAACACTGGACATACATTACTATATGTAATATGCTTTTCACTTATCTGTAACACCCGTCACACTTGTAATTTCTCATTTTATTTCTGTCTTCCTTGTTGTAAACTAAACTCCTTGAGGACAAGGACCATGTCTAATTTGTTTTAACCAATAGATCTCCACATGCAGCTCAGTGCCTGGCACAATATAAGTATGTAGTCAGTAAATATTTATTGAATGAATGAACCCAAAGGAACCAGCTCCCTCAGTAGTGGTAACCTGAGACAGGAAGATGTGCCACCCTCTATCCATACATTACTTTTCTACCTCTTTTCATCTTTGAATTCTTTTTATTTTTGTGTGAGCTCATTTGTACTCTAGATTTCTGACAGAACTCTTCTTCCCTAACATGAATCCTCTCATTTTCAGGCAACTGGCTGTGGTATTGTAGAAAGCATACTAAATTGGGTGAAATTTAAGGCCCAAATCCAGTTAAACAAGAAGTGTTCAGCTGTAAAACATAACAGAATCAAAGGAATTCCCAAACTTGATGATGCCAATGATGCAGGTACACATTTAATAATGTTTCCAAACTTTAAATCTTGTAGTTGTTATTTGTTTTATTCATTAGCAGCATACTGTGGATATTTTTCCCTTGACACTTAATATTCAATGGAATATTTGTACTTTGTTAAAAATCAACCAGTTTCCTGTTATTGAACACTTGGGTCATTTCAATTTTTAACTGTTAAAAATAGTGTTGAGATGATTATTTTGGGGTATAAAACAAGAATGTTTATACAGTAATCTATTACCTAATGTAGAGGAGAAAAAAGTCTTCTCAACCTTCTTAGGTCCCTGGCTATCTCTGAAAATTAAACTGACAAAGACAGATTAACAGGGAAAAAGCATGTGAATTTATTTAATATGGTTTTTTGTGACACCAGAAAATTGTAAGGAAATGCAGACCCAAAGAAATGGTTAAACCTAAGTGGTTTTATGCTAGCTTTGATGAAGAATGGAAAGTTGTGGAAAGATATGATAGGACAGTGATTATGAGCTAAGTATAGTAAACTTGGGGAAACTTAGCAAGGCCTTTTCATCCAGATTCTTCTTGGTGACCCTCAATCTTGGATTAGAATATTCCTTTCCTCCAGGTATAAAGAGGGCATCTCCTCATGAGGGTCTTACGACATGCTTCAGGGTCAAAGTTTAACAGGGAGTTCAGAGAGATCTTTCTGCTTCTACCATTTTCTCAAAACTCCCTCATATGCCAAGGTGCCATATTTTGGGGTAGCATGTCTTAAACCTCATCACCAACAAATATATTAAATGTAATATGATTAAATGAATGTTTAGCAACAGTATAATTGTCATGAGAAATTAGTCTAAGAAACTAAGACTTTATTAACTTACAAACTTTAGCTAAACTATGTATCTAATTACTTAGCTCCATTTGACTCCTCAGCCAACTTGTTATGAATTGTAAATTGAGTTTTATCACATGTCTGAGTTAGTATACTTGAGGTTGAACTAAATGTGCTAATATTAATTTGTTTATTTTAGGAGGCCGAAACTCTACTGAGTGTACACTTATCCTGACAGAGGGAGACTCAGCTAAAACTTTGGCTGTTTCAGGCCTTGGTGTGGTTGGGAGAGACAAGTACGGGGTTTTCCCTCTTAGAGGAAAACTGCTTAATGTTCGAGAAGCTTCTCATAAACAGGTAGAATATATAAAAACTATCTTCAGAATCTAAATCTAGTTTTATAATGCAGGACTTCATGCTTGTATTTCATTCCTTTATTGGGCATTTTGAAATATATCTTGGATTTTTTTTGTTATTTTAGGAAATTGGGTACACTGTAGCATATCTTAACAGATCTTTCTGACTTACTGAAGTATAGGCTAATATACTCAAAATACTGGAGTTCAAGAAAACCCAAGCAACATATACTGTTGTAATTCTTTGTTCTTTTAAAGTTTATAAACAAAATAGTACTTTTTTGGCTATACATCCATTTCAGATAATGGAAAATGCTGAAATTAACAATATAATCAAGATTGTGGGTCTTCAGTACAAGAAAAACTATGAAGATGAAGATTCATTGAAGACTCTGCGTTATGGGAAGATAATGATTATGACAGATCAGGTCAGATTTGTTATCAAATATTTTAAATTTCTAAATTTTATTTATTTATTTATTTTTGGCTGTGTTGGGTCTTCGTTGCTGCGTGCTGGCTTTCTCTAGTTGCAGCAAGCAGGGGCTACTCTTCGTTGCAGTGCGCAGGCTTCTCATTGCGGTGGCTTCTCTTGTTGTGGAGCACGGGCTCTAGGCACACGGGCTTCAGTAGTTGTGGCACACGGGCTCAGTAGTTGTGGCGCACGGGCTTAGTTGCTCCGCGGCATGTGGGATCTTCTGGGACCAGGGCTCGAACCCGTGTCCCCTGCATTGACAGGCGGATTCTTAACCACTGTACCACCAGGGAAGCCCGATAGCAAATATTTTAGATTGTTAACCTAAATTAAACACATCTTATTGTTGCATTGCTTTTCTGCCATGAAAGGAAATTACTTAACTTGAAGCTTTGTTCATTATTATTAATCCACATCTAATAAGATATGTTTGTATTTTATGTATATTACATATATAGGTTAAGTGAGTCTGAATTTGAATAGCCTTTTTTTTAATCCCCATAGAAAAAATTTTGAGAAATTACCAGTAAGTTAATCATAATTTTTTTGGTTTCTAAACCATTCTTTTGCGTTTTGGCTTTCCAAATATTCCTAGGACCAAGACGGTTCCCATATCAAAGGCTTGCTGATTAATTTTATCCACCATAACTGGCCCTCTCTTCTGCGACATCGTTTTCTGGAAGAATTTATCACTCCCATTGTAAAGGTATACTAATTTCTAAGATACCATAATGGATATTTTAAGGCCCTACTCCTCAACCCTGGATACACATATAACCCCAGTGATGTATGATGGTATGCAGGGGACCCAGAAGTGTGGAAAGCCACAGCAATGTGTTTTTTACCTCAGGTGTCTAAAAACAAGCAAGAAATGGCATTCTATAGCCTTCCTGAGTTTGAAGAATGGAAGAGTTCTATGCCAAATCATAAAAAATGGAAAGTCAAGTATTACAAAGGTTTGTAATGAAACTCACATAGAACTTCTCATTTTGTTATATACCATTGTACAATATTATATGGAGTAACTTGGTGTTCTTGGTTTTGTAGGTTTGGGCACCAGCACATCAAAAGAAGCTAAAGAGTACTTTGCAGATATGAAAAGACATCGTATCCAATTCAAATATTCAGGTCCTGAAGATGATGCTGCAATCAGCCTGGTGAGTTTGAGTGTATTTCATACATACCTTCTAGTTTTAGAAATCAATGCTTCAACTAGTCAATTGAAACATTTAAATTTTCATATAATAAAATGTTTTATAAAATCGATTGTTTTTAGTAAGCATATCCCAAAGAAAGGAGCCAGATATTTTAGAAACTGAGTTTTGTTGTTTATTTGTTAATTTTTTATAGAAGAAATATTTTGGAATCTATTAGTGCCAGTGACATCTTTTTCATCTTCTAATTTGTAGGCCTTTAGCAAAAAACAGATAGATGATCGAAAGGAATGGTTAACTCATTTCATGGAAGATAGAAGGCAACGAAAGTTACTTGGCCTTCCTGAGGTAAAAAAATGTTAAATATATCCCACAAAATGTACTATTTATTACCTTTAGAATTGACATTATAGCAAATTAAAGTTACTGAATAATAAGTACCTCAGTAAAAAAGTTAACAGATAACTATTTATAAATATCCTTATTCTTATTTAGACTGCTGCATAAATGTATTGGACCTGAAAGAAACTACAGAGTCAATGCACTTTTTTCCTGATTGTGCAGCAATTAAATTCGTTTTGTCTTTAAAACATATAAAATACTTCATAATTCTTTGCTTTTGAGGGACTTAACAATTATCATAGAAGTGATAATGCTAACATGTGTCTTTGTTTTATTTTTGTATTAAGCATTGTTAAGACCAGTGATATTTTTTATTTTAAACTAGATCATGTAATACTCTCTTTGGTTCCTCAGGATTACTTATATGGGCAAACTACCACATATCTGACATACAATGACTTCATAAACAAGGAACTTATCCTGTTCTCAAATTCTGATAATGAGAGGTCTATCCCATCTATGGTGGATGGTGAGTTCTATTTTTATCATAAGATGGAAATCAATGCCCAGAAATGGTTAATTTGAGGATATTAATATTTGCACTTCTTTCATTTTAAAGGTTTGAAACCAGGTCAGAGAAAGGTTTTGTTTACATGTTTCAAACGGAATGACAAGCGAGAGGTGAAGGTTGCCCAGTTAGCTGGGTCAGTAGCTGAGATGTCCTCTTATCATCATGGTGAGGTAAACACATAATCTATAATGTTTCCAGAAAGCATTATAGCAGAAATACCTGCAAAGTCATTCTCCAAACAGCTGATGAAAGTATAAGCTATACATCCATAGTAGAGAACAATGTGGTGAAATATATCAAACTATAAAATTGCTTATTTTTTGACCTAACAAATCTGTTTATAAAAATAATGTTCCTGTGAGGATACTATAATAGATCAAAAGATATGCAAGGATCTATGTTCAAAGAGATTTAGTGATGTTTGCTATAACTTTGTTATGCCAAAATTTAGACATGGAAAGTGTCCATCAATTGGAAAATTATTATAAATTATGACACATCTATGCATGGAATCAGTGATATAACTTAAGTAAATCTATATGTACTAACATTGAAGAATGTCCATGTTCTATTGTCAGGTGAGGGAAAAGAAAAAAGAGGCAGAATAATACTTAAAGGAAGGATATACTCCAAATTGCTAACTTTGGTTATCACTGGGAATTGGAAAGGGCAACTTTCCAATTTTTCATATATGTCTAAATTGTTTGACTTTATATCAATACAGACATACACCTATTCATTTTTTATTTTGTAATTGAAATTGCTTTTTTTGCATTTATTATGTAAAACAGTTTTAAAGAATTAGATTGTCTATAAGTTTCTAGAACTTTAAAGGTAATGATTGTCTTGCTTGTTGCTTCAATCAAAATATAGCAGGTACTCAATAAGTGTTCACGTAATAAACATTTGTTGAATGCTTACCATGTACCAAGTATACAAAGATAAATCATACATGTTCTCTACCTTTAAGGTAAAATCACAGTTTAACCAGAGGACTATATCTCACACACACACACACACACACACACCCCTATAGAATAGAGTGATACATGCTAGAATAGAAATGAGCAAAGTGTTTAACACAAAGGAGGAAATATTTCATTCTGCTGAGGGTGAATACAGGAGCTATACCTTCAAGGTTGAGTAGGACTTGATAGAAATTACTGGAAGGCAAGATCCCTGAACTTGGAGCCAGAATTCTTAGGTTTAAGGTACTACTTCTGCCATGTATTTATCTGGGAAAAGCCAATAAATATCTACACTTCATAAAACCTTACAGGATTATAGTGAAACACACTCATAATAACAAACATGTTATTATTGAGAGACTACAGATTAGATTAATGAATCTCTTTCCCCCACCCACAGATGTCACTAATGATGACCATTATCAATTTGGCTCAGAACTTTGTGGGTAGCAATAATCTGAACCTCTTGCAGCCCATTGGTCAGTTTGGTACCAGGCTGCATGGTGGCAAGGATTCTGCTAGTCCTCGATACATCTTCACAATGCTCAGGTGGGTATGCTTCCGATTTTTTGTGAATTGCCATTTTCAAATTTGAAGTATTGTGAGATTTAGTTGACCAAAAATAGAAAAATCCAGTTAATCGGAAAATAGATTTTTGATGCAGATGCTTGGATTATTAATTGTTTAAAACTAGCTCTTTTAACTATGCTACTCTTTGCAATGAGTAGAAAGTCAAAATTCTATTTCAGTTTGATAGCTTAGCCCTTGTATCCCTTAGAAGTATTGTTTCCTTGCCAAACTATAAATGTTTTTACTCCCATTTTATTTTCTTCTCTTTCTCCATATAGAGCTGTGGTTCTCAACCAGGGTAGATTTTACCCTTCAGGGGACATGTGGCAATGTCTGGAGACATTTTTGATTGTCATGACTAGGGAACCATGCCGCTGGCATCTAGTGAGCAGAGGCCAGGGATATTGCTAAACATTCGGTAATGCACAGGGCAGCACCCCCATGGCAAAGAACAAAGATGGCAGTAGTGCCGAGGTTGGGAAACCCTGTAGAGTTTGAGCCGGAGTAAAGAAGAACTTGATTCTTCTTAAATACCACAAGTTGAAATTTTACTTCCTTTACAAGTCTATGGAAAGTACATTATGAGTGGTCAATTTTCACCTGTCATCTTATTCAGCTTTTCAACAGCATAGGGTACGGTAATCACTCCATCCTTGAAAGTCTTCTTTCATTATTTGTCCTCCAAGACACCAGACTGTTGGTTCTCCTCCCTATTAGTCTTCACTGGGTCCTTCTCATCTTCCCAACCTCCAAATACTGGCCTGCCCTAGGGCTCCTTCATCAGACCTCTTTCCACTAACTATACTGCCTTCCCATCCATGGATGGTACCTCGTACATCCAGTCTCATAGCTCCAGCCCTACCCTCTAAATTTCATGTCCCCTCTCAACATTTACTACTTGGATGTCTAATAAGTATCTCAAATGTAAGTTCAAAACCATATCCTTAGTCCCTGTCTCAGTAAATGGAAAGCCATCCTTCTAATTCTCAGGCTCAAAATTTGGAGTTACCTTTGACTCCTTTTCTCCACACTTGCATCCCTGTGGGCTCCACATTGGAAAAATACTAAGCCACCCCATTCATTATATTCATACAGACTATTATAGTCTACCATTCTTTCTTTTGGCAGCCAATTGATTTTTTAAAATAGGTTACTCTGGTTCAGAACCTTCCAACTTCTTCATTCAGAGAAAAACTAAAGCCCTGTTTTAGCAAACCAGACCCTATATGATATGTGCTCCCACTCCCCATGTCTTTTGATTCCATCTCCTACCATCTCTGCTTCAAACACACCTGGCCTCTTTGCCTATAGTCAAACATGCCTTCAGGGCCTCTGACTTACTGGTCCCTCTGCTTGCAGTACTCTTTCTCTCAGTTTCTTCTCTGCTCAAATATTATCCTATCAGAAAGTGCTTACCATTCCTTAGCATCCCCTCAGTCAATCTTAGCTACTTTATTTTTCTATTTAGCATTTACCGTACCGCCTGACAAAATGCCTGTACTAGAATATCTCCCTGTACTGAGCTCCTTGAAGACTGAGACTTTATATCTGCAGTGCCTGGCATGTAGAAAGTACTCAATAAATAATATTGGTAAATGAATATTAGTCAGCAAGTAAAGCCAAAGTAATTTTCATGTATATATCTGAGATAACATATGTTCTTTCCGTGAAAGTTGTGTCAAAGCCAATATTTTTCTAAAATAACATTCTTTGTTTTCTTTAGCCCTTTGGCTCGGTTGTTATTTCCACCAAAAGATGATCACACGTTAAAGTTTTTATATGATGACAACCAACGTGTTGAGCCTGAATGGTACATTCCCATTATACCCATGGTGCTGATAAATGGCGCTGAAGGAATTGGTACTGGGTGGTCCTGCAAAATCCCCAACTTTGATGTTCGTGAAGTTGTGAATAACATCAGACGTTTGATGGATGGAGAAGAACCTTTGCCAATGGTAACTATTCTGTGGTACTAGGAACCTTATTAGTTTTCCTCTGGTTTCAATTCAGCAGATGATATGGTTAAAGAGGACACAAATAGAAAATTTATTTCATGCTTAATGTTAGTTAGATTTATTGTTTAATGCTGTTGGGATTTGTTTTAGTATCACATTTAGAAAATATTCTGTTTTAAAATACCAATTTAGCTTCCAAGTTACAAGAACTTCAAGGGTACTATTGACGAGCTGGCTCCAAATCAATATGTGATTAGTGGTGAAGTGGCTATTCTTAATTCTACAACCATTGAAATCTCAGAGCTTCCCATCAGAACATGGACCCAGGTAAGTAATTATGGTTTTCTTTTTTGATTTTTGTGATCGGGGAAACATTTTTTATACTGATGTTTGTTGAATATTCAGGAGCCTATGTTTGAGAAACTTACAAAAGGATTATTTCTTTCTTCAGACATATAAAGAACAGGTTCTAGAACCCATGTTGAATGGCACTGAGAAGACACCCCCTCTGATAACAGATTATAGGGAATACCACACAGACACGACTGTGAAGTTTGTTGTGAAGATGACTGAAGAAAAACTGGCAGAGGCAGAGAGAGTTGGACTACACAAAGTCTTCAAACTCCAAACTAGTCTCACATGCAACTCTATGGTATGTCTTGTTTCATGAGAAATATGTATGTTTCCATTTATATTAAAGATTATTATCAATTTTAAAAGGATATCTTAGGCTACTTTTACAGTTTCAAAGAATAAAGTCATTTCTTTAAAACCATTAAAGTTTAGCCAATTTCTCTGTTGTTGACTCTCATCTTGTTTTTCTTTTCTAGGTGCTTTTTGACCACGTAGGCTGTTTAAAGAAATACGACACAGTGTTGGATATTCTAAGAGACTTCTTTGAACTCAGGCTTAAATATTATGGATTAAGAAAAGAATGGCTTCTAGGAATGCTTGGCGCTGAATCTGCTAAACTGAATAATCAGGCTCGCTTTATCTTAGAGAAAATAGATGGCAAAATAATCATTGGTATGTTTTTGGAACAATAACTTCCTGTACTAAAATCACTATCGTGCCTCACTTCCTTTAAACATTTTTGGTGAGAGGGATGATGGGGAGGGAGGGCAAAATCCATTTATTTCCACTGGTTACACGTACAAGTATTTCTTTCAAATACCTAAATAAGCATTTATAGTTTAAAAGAGATAGCTTTTCCTAGATTGAGCATCGTGAGAAATCAAGATTTAGTTAACATTTAGACAGGAAGAGAACAGAGAGCTAGAAGAGGTCCCTGTGTAAACTGATTGATAAAGAGCAGAGATAAGTCTGATAGAAAAACAAAAAAAGGAAGGAGGATTTTAAATGGCTTATATTATAAGTAAATGGTATACTCAAGACTGAAAGTCATGTCTAAGGGAATTTTTTTAAGACATTCTAGAAGCAACTAAATCAGAGTTTAAGTAACCAGGAAGAAAACAGTTTTGACTAAAGCTGGAAGGTTAAAAGAAATGGCCCAGCTCTGGCCAGAGTAAACTAGAAAAGCCAGGTAACTATGGGTTGTAGTAGCAAGTCCCAAAACATGACAACACAAGTTACCAGTGATCACAGGATCATTTTCTAATGGTACATAAAAATGTTTAACTTAGTTAGTTACATGTTCATTTTCATGGATATTTTAAAATATAATAACAATGGCATATCAATCCCCTAATTTCACAGATATTATTGCTTAAGACAAAGCTAAAATAAGTAATATTGGATATGACTCAAAGAAAAATAAAAAGTAAAGATTGTATTTAGTTGACTGGAATTTAGGAAATACTAGAGACTATCCAGTCTTCTTGAGGAGTACATATAAAGGGCCTAAAAGTGTGACCTATATCAAGTGAATTGATGAAAGGTGGTACTGGAAACCTCACTCTATTATAGCTAGTAACTCTCAGTGTCCCTCAAAGTCTAATAAATTGACTGCAGTAAACATTGGGAGAGGGGTGCTATAGAAAAAAGGGAACAAATGCATTATAGGGGACTATAATCAAGAGAAATCAATGTCTGAATGGGTGGCACTAAAAACTTGCCCACTCCGGTGTCGAAATTAAAAGACCAGGGAGGAGACTTCCCTGGTGGCGCAGTGGTTAAGAATCCTCCTGCCAATGCAGGGGACATGGTTTCAAGCCCTGGTCCGGGAAGATCCCGCATGCCACGGAGCAACTAAGCCCGTGCGCCGCAACTACTGAGCCTGCGCTCTAGAGCTCGCAAGCCACAAGTACTGAGCCTGCGTGCCACAACTACTGAAGCCCGCGTGCCTAGAGCCCGTGCTCCGCAACAAGAGAAGCCACCACAATGAGAAGCCCACGCACCGCAACGAAGAGTAGCCCCCACTCGCCGCAACTAGAGAAAGCCCGTGCGCAGCAGTGAAGACCCAACACAGCCAAAAATAAATAAATAAATTTTTTAAATAAATAAATAAAAGACCAGGGAATATAATTGAGGTCAATATTTATCAGAAATAAAGGTTTTGATTGTCTTCTGTTATTCTGAGTTATGATTAAGTCACTACTTCATATATGATTTGACTGCCCCCTTGTGGTAATTTACATTTGTCAGTGGTTTAGGGAGCCGACTTGACTATCCACCAGGATGTACAAATTTATGCAAGAAGACAGTTTAATCTCCAGTTTTAATCTTTTCACTTAATATGGTAAAACCTTATCCATTTCCTAAAATATTGCTCAAAACTACTATCTCTGTTCACATTTGTTTAAACAGAAAACAAGCCTAAGAAAGAATTAATTAAAGTTCTGATTCAAAGAGGTTATGATTCGGATCCTGTGAAGGCTTGGAAAGAAGCCCAGCAAAAGGTAATTTCTTGGTTAGCATTTTCTGTATTATTAAAGACTATGTATAGTCTAATGTCTATGTTTCACATTTCCTATTAAAGCTACATTTTAATTTCTCCTTTAGGTTCCAGATGAAGAAGAAAATGAAGAGAGTGACAATGAAAAGGAAACTGAAAAGAGTGACTCTGTAACAGATTCTGGACCAACCTTCAACTACCTTCTTGATATGCCTCTTTGGTATCTAACCAAGGAAAAGAAAGATGAACTGTGCAAACTAAGAAATGAAAAAGTGAGTTGTTGATGGATAGTACATGTTGCTTGGTTGTATTCTAATGGTGAAAGTAAATTGTGTGCTTTGGGAAAATGCTGTTTATGCACATAAATTAACTTAATTTTCTGACTATCTTATGAAGGAGCAAGAGCTAGAAACATTAAAGAGAAAGAGTCCATCAGATTTGTGGAAAGAAGACTTGGCTGCTTTTATTGAAGAGCTGGAGGTGTGTAGTTTATAATGCCTGTGTTAGAATTTTTATTAATGAAATAATGTATTCTAGCAATATACCTCTTTGTCAAGAAATTTCACAATTGGCAATAGAAAGAATATAGGAGGCATGGAGATACATTCCAAGATAACACATAAAATAACAGATTGTTAGAAACTAGTTAGAATAAAGTAAATGGTGCCAAGAAACATACTACCTAGAAGTTTTTGGACAAAGAGGGGAAAGGGCAGGAGTTGATTTTTGACCTATTGGGACTGAGAAGATAAAGAGAATTCAAACGCGGAAGAAAACCAGCCCAGTCCCTCAAGTAAACCTGAAAGGACAAAAACAGTTTCCTTCAGGGCTAGCTGATCAGTAGTTTCAGGAGATCCTCTGTTACCAAAATTGCTAATGTGGTTTGTTCTCCAGTATTATCTTAACATAAGAAAAAGTATTTCATAAATTAAGATAAAAGGCCTAACATGCAGATTTATATTATTGTACTTCAGTTTGGATGTCCAACTTGTAATCAGTTGATTGGATAAATGTACATTACTGGAATCACATCCTTTCTTATTTCTTAATTGAGTTTACAAAGTGTGCCTTAATGTTGGTGGTATACCTGATAGAACAGCTTATCACAAATTTATGTTAAGATGTAACAAATTGAAATCAGTTTAACCGTTGCCTTTTATTCTGTCCCGATAAAGTGGCATTGATGCTGTAATGTCTTTGTTAGCTTATAAACTTGCTTTCTTATATCAACCTTTTGTAGGCTGTTGAAGCAAAGGAGAAACAAGATGAACAAATAGGACTTCCTGGGAAAGGTGGGAAAGCAAAGGGGAAAAAAACACAAAGGGCAGAAGTTTTGCCTTCTCCATGTGGAAAAAGAGTCATCCCCCAAGTGACCATAGAGATGAAAGCAGAGGCAGAAAAGAAAATTAAAAAAAAAATTAAGGTAATACTCTTGAAAGCATTATACATAAAACACTTTAAATATTTTTCCACTTAAAATTGAACTAATCATAAAACTTCTAATCCCGTAGTCAAGAATTTATCAACTAATCATAACTTTCCTTTCTTATGAGCCTGATTTTTTTAATGTTTAAGTATCTTGAAAAAGTCATACCCATACCTTTCTTTATTCAGAGCTTTTAGCCAAAATACAAAGAAAAAAAAAATCACTCTTTGACCAGATATATATATTTGTATCTTTGACCTTATATTATTCCAAATAATAAATGGGCAGAACTTAACCATTTTTGTCTTGCTATCTTTTAGAATGAAAATACTGACGGAAGCCCTCAAGAGGATGGGATGGAAATAGAAGGCCTAAAACAGAGATTAGAAAAGAAACAGAAAAGAGAACCAGGTATTAAAACATTTTAAGGAAAATCATATAGAGTTGAGACTAAATTATGTTTGTTACCTAGTACGTTCCATATAGACATTCAAAAGTTCTTACTGAGGTACATGAAGAAGGGCTATGTCTGAAGTATACTTGAACTTCCCTAACATTGTCCTTGGGATTTGATTTATTTTAGAAGAGATCATTTTGTAATGAAATACTTTGTTGGGATCTAAAGAAAATGTTCAGTTTATTAGATTTCACTTTCTAGCCAGTTATGAGGTTTTAATATATGTAATATATTCATATGTAAAGCTTCTTGAGGACAGTCACCATATCTTAGTCATGTTGTTTTATCCCTAGAGTTCAACACCATGCCTGGGATATACTTAACACTCACTCAGTAAATTAAATAGAAGTAACAATTCTGTTAACCATTTGATTATGCCTTTACTGAATATCTACTTTTTTTTAACTTCTTCATTGAGATATTCACATACCAAATTCACTCATTTAAAGTGTACCATTCAGCGGTTTTAGTATACTCAGTTTTAGAACAGTTTCTTGTCCTGGAAAGAAACACTGTACCCAATTAGTGGTCACCCCCCATTTTTTCCCAACTCCCCCTCCCTCTAGGCAACCACCAATTTACTTTCTGTGTCTCGGTTTGCCTATTCTGGAAATTTCATATGAATGGAATCATATATGTTCTTTTGTGGCTGGCTTCTTCACTTAGCATAATGTTTTCAAGGATCATCCATGTAGTAACATGTATCAATACTTCATTCTATTTTGTTGCCAAATAGTTTTTCATTGTATGAATATACCACATTATATTTATTTGTTCATCAGCTGCTAGATATTTGGATTGTTTCCACTTTGGGGCTTTTATATTTCTTTGGCGAAATGTCTATTCAGATCCTTTGCCCATTTTTTAATTGGGTTATTTATCTTTTTATTGTTGAGTTAGTTGTAAGAGTTCTTTATATTCCAGATGCCAGACCTTTATCAGATATATGATTCTCAAATATTTTCTGCCAACCTGTGGATTATCTTTTCATTTTCTTGACGGTGTCCTTTGAAGCACAAGTTTTTAATTTTGATGAAGTCTAATTTATCTTTTTTTTTCTTTTGTTGCTCATGTTTTTGGTGTCATATCTAATCTTTTGCCAAATCCAAGGTCATTAAGATTTACCCCTAGGGTATTCCCTGGCAGTCTAGTGGTTAGGACTCCATGCTTTCATTGCTATGGGCCCGGGTTCAATCCCTAGTTGGGGAACTACGATCCCACAAGCTGCGCGGCATGGCAAAAAAGAAAAAAAGAAAAGATTTACCCCTTATTTTCTTCTAAGAGTTTTTAGTTTTAGCTCTTACATTTAGGTAATTTTGAATTAAGTTGTATATGGCATAAGGAAGGGGTCCAACTTCATTCTTTTGCATGTGGATATCCAGTTGACCCAGCACCATATATTGAAAAACCTTCTTCCCTGTTGAATTGTCTTCACCCTTGCCAAAAATCTATTGACCATAAATAATAAGGTTTAATTATGGATTCTTAACTCTATTCCATTGATTGATATATATGTCTATCCTTGAGTATCTACTTTTGATAGATAACGTTCAGTTCTATGGGGAATACAAAGATGAATAAAACAAATGGAAACATCTTAGTATTAAAAAGAAGTAATAAAAGTATGTTGTGTGTGCTGTGTTGTGGAAAATTATATATTGGCCTTATAATACAGCACATATTTAACTTTAAACCTACCTAGCAACAATTAGCATATAAAACCAATGAATCAGATAAGTATTTTGAGCATTCACGTTTCCCATCACTATCTCAAATCTTGTGAGGACACAAGAAGTGGGGAAGCATGGCACTTACCCTCAAGAGGTTTATCAGGAAAGAAAGGTAAAGCAGTACATACTAGCCATTGTAGGGATTTAGAGAAAGGTGAGATCAGTGTGGGTACATGTAGATTGTAGAGGCTTTGTGAAAGAGGTAAAACTTGGGTTAGAGTCTTAAAGATTGGGTAAGATTTAGGTATTCTAGACTGGGAGAAGGCAAATGGACATATAATATGCATGGGGCAATGAGAAGGCCCCTTAACAGAGTGGAAAATAGTAGAAAATAGTTAAACCAGATTATGGAGAGTTAGAAAACCAGGTTGTTGGAGGTAGGTGGATAAGATTAGATTCAACTAGGAAATATGAAATAGGTAGGTGTATGAAGAAAGAATATGAAGAAAGGACTAAGTCAGATCAATAAGGAGTCTGTCCTTATCTTTGGGCCTAGATGAGGGAAATAAATAGCAAAGGATGGGTATGAGAGACATTGGAGGAAAAGAATTAACAAGACTTAGTGACTTCAAACCTCCTTAACTCAGCCATTAAATGCTCCTCAAGGTTTGGGCCTAGCCATTCTTTTCCCTTTGAGTTGTTTCCCTTGCCTTGACTTCAGCAGTAACCTTCTGTTGATCTTGCATCTGTTCTTGTGCCTTTCCCATCTCCACACTACAGTCTGAGAGAACTCTTTAAAATGCAAATCTGGTCATATTGGTTCCCTGTTTAAAACAAAATCCTTAACAAGACCAGCCACTCTCTTGGGACTTCCCCAGTGGTCCAGTAGTTAGACTCCGCCTTCCAATGCAGGGGGCGCAGGTTCGATCCCTGGTCGGTCGGGGAACTAAAGTCCCACATGGCGCGGGGTGCAGCCAAAGATTTTTAAAAAAAGACCAGCCACTCTCCCTCTGACTTCTGTTTTCCAGCCATAATGGATTTCTTTCAGTTTCCTAAGTGCACTATGTTTTCTCACAGGGCTTTGTACATGTTATTTCCTAAACTGGAATGTTTTGTCATCCACCTCCCTTCAACTAGTTAACTCAAGCATCTCTTTCTTGGAAAAGCCTCTTATATATATACATATGCATACATACTACATGCCCTGTGTAAACATATATACCATGTGGGATTATGATTATATATGGGATTAGATGACCAAACTATAAGCTCCACAGAAAGGGGGACTATGTCCTTTTCTGTTCACCATTCTATTCCCAGTACTAGCACAGAGTTCAATAAATATTTGAAGGATGGATGGATGATAGATGGAGAAAAGTGAGTCAAAGAATATGTAAACATGGTTAATTCCTATCTCCCTTCCAGGTACCAAGACAAAGAAACAAACTACATTGCCATTTAAACCAGTCAAGAAAGCCAAAAAGAGAAACCCCTGGTCTGATTCGGAATCAGATATGAGCAGTAACGAAAGTAATTTTGATGTCCCTCCCCGAGAAAAAGAGCCACGGAGAGCAGCAAGTAAGGAAGAGTGAAGACGTGCTGCATGTTCTGAAAGATCTGAATGGGCGATCTGCTTCACGGCACATAATCTCAGAAATTGTTATATCTTAGAGCAGTAATTACATTTTTGAGAAACTAGAACATCTTTTAGAAGATTAAACTGAAGCTTATATCTTCAGGAAATGTTATATTAATCTGTGGATTAAATATTTCTCCTATTATCCTCTTTGATTCTTTGTATATGTATATTTTTTTACCAGCAAAAACCAAATTCACAATAGATTTGGATTCAGATGAAGATTTCTCAGATTTTGATGCAAACGCTCAAGATGAAGATTTTGTCCCATCAGATGCTAGTCCACCTGGGACCAAAACGTCCCCAAAGTAAGTATCCTCTCTCATAGGGATCTTATCATGATGGTTTTTAATAGTTGATGATATATTCTTTGTTGTTTGACACATTTAGAATTGGTCGTCAGGATTTTTTTATTATTATTATTCTAGACATACTAACAAAGAACTGAAGCCACAGAAAAGTGCCACATCAGGTATGTATTTCAGTAAAAATAGTGAGATGTCTGCTTTACTGGAGCACTCAGGTCCGCCCAGCTTCTAACCCGGCCTACATTATCCAAGTCCTGTCTTTGAAAATAAATGTGGGTTCTTGTTAGCATTACATTGATATTGTTCATTAGGTTTAGTTTTGCACATAAATAGGTTCTACATTTAATATACTAAAAGTAATCATTTGCTTGCCAGGTACTATGCTGGGTGCTAGAGATACAAAAAAATACTGTTTGCTCATGAAGAACCCAGAAATTAGAACAGAGTTATAAAAGTGTGTTTGAAATATTCCAGAAAAGTCACAGACTTGGTGTTTAAATAGGAATTCAGAGCAGGGACAAAAGCAGTAAACAGATTTTCATGTATTGCTTATATGTACTATTTTCCTTTCCATTTGAAGTAACGGACCTTAACGCTGATGATGCCAAGGATAATGTACCACCTCCTCCAAGCTCTCCTGCTGCTGATTTCCCAGCTGTAACTAAAACCATAAACCCTGTTCCTAAAAGGAATGTGACAGTGAAGAAGACGGCAGCAAAAAGTGAGCCTCAGTCTTTGAGATGGGTTAATATTGGGATAAACTACTGGCTGCCACAAGTCAGCTTCAATTTTTTATTCCCCAAATTTACTATAGATATTGAAATTAAGCCTTTACCAAATGAAAACAAATCTTTAGATCTTCATAATCAAAATTGCTAGTCAAAAGGTTTAAAAATAGCATGTTTCTCAAAATGCCAGGTGTTAGCTTATTTCTATGACAGGGCTGGGAGTTAGAAACAGTTGCAAATGTTTAACGTGAAGCATATACCTACAAAAAAATCATATGCTTAAGAATACTTTGATTCTCTAATGCATTTCATCTCTGTTAGGTTGTCTTTTCCTATGTTAAATATAAGCAGTCAACAGGTTGCTAAAGAAGGTTCACTGTGGGAACAATTCAGCTAAGAGTGGCAAATGCCTGTGTTCACTTGCAGGTCAGTCTTCCACCTCTACTACAGGGGCCAAAAAAAGGGCTGCACCAAAAGGAACCAAAAAGGATCCAGACTTGGATTCTGATGTCTCTAAAAAGCCTAATCCCCCCCAAACCAAGAGTCGCCGCAAAAGGAAGCCGTCCACTTCTGATGATTCCGACTCTAATTTTGAGCAAATGATTTCTAAAGCAGTCACAAGCAA
This sequence comes from Eubalaena glacialis, assembly GCF_028564815.1. Lineage (NCBI taxonomy): Eukaryota > Metazoa > Chordata > Mammalia > Artiodactyla > Balaenidae > Eubalaena > Eubalaena glacialis. The sequence goes on from NC_083734.1 coordinate 44,432,920, forward strand.
GGTATTTATCCTAGTCAGTCCTTTTGCTGTAGGTATTTTGAAGCACATAGCCAAGCTTTGCTCCTAATAATTTGGCACATTTTTAAGGAAATAAATTTAAATCCCATAGTCCATTAGCCTTTTACTCTATGTAGTTTAGTTGTAAAAAAGTTAAATATGCCACTAATTAGTCAAATATGCCACTAATTAGTCAATGCCACTAATTAGAGAGTTGCCTTCGGTCTATTTCTTTCCTTCTTTCTTTTTTTTTTTTTTTTTTAACATTTATTTATTTTTGGCTGTGTTGGGTCTTCATTGCTGCGTGTGGGCTTTCTCTAGTTGCCGCGAGCAGGGTCTACTCTTCGTTGTAGTACGCGGGCTTCTCATTGCGGTTCTCTTTTGGAGCACGGGCTCTAGGCGCGCATGCTTCAGTAGTTGTGGCATGCGGGATCAGTAGTCGTGGCTTGCGGGCTCTAGAGCGTAGGCTCAGTAGTTGTGGTGCAGGGGCTTAGCTGCTCCACGGCATGTGGGATCTTCCCGGACCAGGGCTCGAACCTGTGTCCCCTGCATTGGCAGGCGGATATCCTGTGCCACCAGGGAAGTCCCAATTTCTTACTACTCATTAGAAGGTGGAAAACTCCTTGAGTTGTAGTCTGTTGATATATTTTTTGCATCGAAATTCTGCTGTCAGGTTGACACTGTACAAACTACTTGGGCTCTTCTCTTTTAGAAACCCAAGGAGGACAGCGATGACTTCCATCTGGACTTAGACTCAGCTGTGGCTTCTCGGGCAAAATCTGGACGGACAAAGAAACCTATAAAGTACCTCGAAGAATCAGATGAAGATGATCTGTTTTAAAATGTGAGCTGATTATTTTAAGTAATTGTCTTATTGAGCCCAAGACTGGTTTTAAAGTTACGTGAATCTCTCAGTTTCCTCCCCTCTGAATTTAGTTTGGGGAAGGTAGTTTTAATTCAGAACCATCAAAGTGAAGTAGAGCCCAAGTGTCCCTTATCTTTATATAATACTGTCTAAGTAGTGACCATCTCGTGGGATTGTTTTTTTCTCTGCTTTGTATATGTATTGAGTCTGTTTTCTTTTGCCTTTTAATTCTGATTTTAGGTTCTTCTGGCCTCTAGAGACAGTTGCATGGTCACTTCAGCATAATGTAGTTTGACCACTCATTAAGCTAAAATTGGAGCACTTTGACATAAAAGTTTCTACTCTGCCTACTTTCTGTAAATATGAGATACAGCATGATTAATTTCTCTGTTTTATCTTAGTTTCATAGATAATTTTCCATCAGATAGAACTTTATGTAGTTCCAGTACCAAATACTCCTCGCTCAGCCTTTTATGTGAATTTTTAAGCAGTGAAAAATTGTTCATATTCTTCATATCTTTTTGAATAAGCTGAAGAAAAACACCGTGGCTGTGTCTATATAACCTCAACACAGTCAATCGGATGAAGAAAATTAGACCCTAAGTTGAGATTATCTCAACTCTTGACTTGTCCCCTCTGGCTGCCTGTGAGTCTGAATCTCCCAAGGAACAAATTTCTGGGAGGCACTAGATTGCAGAAGAGTCGGGGACAGCATTCTCTCAAAGATCTTATATATTATATTGATGCCATACTCAGCAGCGAGTTGTTACATCCAATTTGAGGAAATCTCCATAATTTTCAACTTGTAAACTTTTTAAGACCTTCCTGCATTCGTTATATGTGTGTGAGTTGAGTAGTGTTATCAATGTTTTTGTAAATATTTACTATGTTTTTCTATTTAGCTTAATTCCAACAATTTTATGCTTTAATAAAATGTTGTAGACATTGCAACCCGTGATTGTTGCCCATTTTTCCCCCTGCACTACACTCTTTTCCTTAGTCTAAAATATATCCTTCTTCACTATTCACTGTAAATAGTTTTGAGAACGATTCTGATCATTTTCTGATGTGCCTGCTCCTGGCCATAGTGATAGTTCTGAGAGAGAGGCACCATGACCTAACTGGGGCCAACCAGGTTTGTTCCTGAGATTTTTAAACGTGGGTGCTAAATTCATCTCTTCCACACTCAAAAGGCATTGGCCCTACATCAATAAATAACTTTAAATATAAACTTTTTTTTTTTAATGATTCCCTACTTTAACAATATTTTGATAAACTAGTCAACTGCTTGATGATATCAATAAGTTACATTGGGGCAACTGGCTAATCATTTAGGGGAAAAAAATTTAGAAAAATCTAACCCCTTCCTCCCATCTTACCAGAAAGTTAAGTTCAAATAGACTTTTTTTTTTTTGGTGACACCATGTGGCACGTGGGATCTTAGTTCCCCAACCAGGGATCGAACCCGTGCCCCCTGCATTGGGAGCCTTGGAGTCTTAACCACTTTGCCAGGGAAGTCCCTCAAATAGACTGAATATCAAAAACAAAACTAAAGAAGTACTAGAAGAAAAGTAGTCTTGAGTTACAGAGGGATATCCTAAACATATCCTCAAGGGTGGTATTGACAAAGATATGGAAAATGAGCCCTTTCACTAGAACCTGGACGAAAAGGTCAAACTCTTTGTCCCAGCAATTCTCACTTTAAGAAATTTAGTTCAGGAGAATTGGACATGTGCAAAAAGCTATGTAAATACACACAAATGCAAGTTCAAGTAACGAAAGATATCAGTATCCTGGTTACAACATAATTTTACAAAATGCTACCATTGGGGGAAAGTAGGCAAAGTGTACAAGGGATCTCGGTATTATTTCTCACAACTACATGTAAATCTGTAATTATCGCAAAAAAAAGTCACATACAAAGATGCCTATTAAAGTTTCTGTAATAATAAAATTGAAAGTAAACTAAATGTCCAACAAGAGACATCTAGCAAAACAATTAGTTTAAACAAATTATGGTACGATGAGGAATACCAGGTGTTCATTAAGAACGATCATGCATATTATTTATTGACATGAAAAGGTATTTAGGACATTGCTGAGTGAAGAAAGCAGGTTACAAATCAAAAGTGAAATCCCTGTCTGGTATGTATGCATTTGTTTACAAAATAAATGGTGGGACAAAAGCATATAAACCTTCTTTGGAAAGGAAAAAATCAGAAATGTTTCCCTCTTGAAACTAGAAGTTCTCTCCTGATCAGTAATGCACTTGCTAACTGAAAAGACTCCAAGTGAATTCAGTCCTTGACTCTTCATTCCTTAAGCCACTGACATTCTAGGAGATAAAAATTTTAGTGCTAATAAACTTCGTGGTTATACACATTTAAACCCTTTATAGAATGTAGTTATTCCTTACACATATGCAACATTGCTTAGATAAATACGTATTACATCAACAATAAATTAAAAAGAATGGCTATTGAGAAAATAAGGGATTCAAAAATTAGTCAAGTGATACAATAAGTTTTCTAAGCCTTTTTGTTTAGGATACATTGCATCCCTCTCTTCCTCCTGCAGTGGAATTTTTTTAAGTGATTTCTGGCCATTTTTCCTGAAACCCAAACACATAGCAAATCTGCATTTGTTTTTTGGCTGTGCCTCGCTGCTTACGGAATCTTAGTTCTCCGACCAGGGATTGAACCCAGGCCCTCGGCAGTGAGAGCGCAGAGTCCTAACCACTGGACCACCAGGGAATTCCCACATAGCAAATTTTTTAATTCATTAACTTTTTTTCCTACAGTAATGGATGTTTGTTCTTGCCTGCCTCAGTAGTAACACTTTTGGAAAATTATTGTCTGAAGAATGAAACATTTGTGTCCAAAAGAGTTCATTGAAGCATTATTTACATTGGTGAAAAACCGGGAACAGCATAGATGTCCCACAATAGAAGAACTAATTAAACTGGCACATCCTTACCATGTATTATAGAGTCAATTAAAAGTCATGTTTTCCCAAAATATTTGGTAGCACAGGAAAGTTCTCATTCTGTTAGGAAGAGGGGGGAAAGATACCAAACTCTTATATAATTTGTCAAAACTCAATTATAAAATGGTGCATTTTACTGTGTGTAAATTAGATCACAATAAAGTAGGGAGGAAAAGCTATCTTTCAGACAGTATGAGGCTCAAATATAAACCAGTGCTTCTCAAGCCTGTGTTTCAAATCCCTTAGGGATCTTGTTAAACCGCAGATTCTGATTCAGTAGGTCTGGGCTGGGGCCTGAAATTGTATTACTAACAAACAAGTTCCCAAGTGCTGTCAGTATTACTGGTTGGAGACCCTGCTTGGAACAACAGAGGTGTAAACTCTGGACCAGTGCTTCTGTGCCTGTGGCCCCTGGACTGACTGTGGCAGCAAGACCAAAGAGGTGGTTAGAAATTCTTATTATCGGGCCCACCCCAGAACTACTGACTTAAAAGCACTTGTTTTAACAAGCACTCCAGCTAATCCTGATGCACACTAAAGTTCGAGAATGCAATATGCATTGAAAGGCCTTATTGCAAGTTGCAGCAAAATAGTTGCTTTTCTCTGGATAATGAGATTTGGGTGGTTTTTGTTTTCTTCTTTGTATCTTCCTATAGTTTACAAAAATAGTGATGTTACATGTTTTCTTTCAAAATGAAAATAACTTTTAATTTTTTTTCTGGTTATAAAAGTAATATATGGGTTCCAGTTCTAACATGATGCTGAACTGGTACCACTCCAGGAGTTGCCCTCAGGTGTTTCTCACTCATGGGCTGCATCCTTGCAAATCTGAGCAGGCTGTCTGCAGGCTGTATTGAAAAACTCTGTGATGGTTAATTGTATGTGTCAACTTGACTGGGTTAAGGCATGCCCAGATAGCTGGTAAAATATTACTTCTGAGTGTGTCTGTGAGGGTGTCTCTGGAAAAGATTAGCATGTAAATCAGTAGACTGAGTTAAGATGATTCCCACCAATGCGGGTGGGATCATCCAATCCATTGAGGACCTGAATAGAACAAAAAGGTGGAGGGAGGGTGAATTTGCTCTAAGCTGAGGCGTCTATCTTCTCCTGCCCTTGGACATCAGTGCTCCTGGTTCTCAGGCCTTCAGCCTCAAACTGAATTACACCCCCAGCTTTCCCAATTCTCCAGTTTGCACATGGCAGATCGTGGGACTTCCCAGCGTCCATAACTGTGAGCTAATTCCTATAACAAATTATATATATATATCTCCTGTTGGTTCTGTTTTTCTGGAGAACCCTGACTATACAAACTCCAAAGTCCATTTTGGTACCTAAAGAACCCAGGATGACCTAGGATAGTGGATGCGGCAGCCTTGGTTCTGAATGCTGCAGAGATCACATGGACGTGTAAAGAAATCCAGATCAAAACTACAATGAGGGACTTCCCTGGTGGCACAGTGGTTAAGAATCCACCTGTCAATGCAGGGGACACAGGTTCAGTCCCTGGTCCGGGAAGATCCCACATGCTGCGGAGCAACTAAGCCCGTGCACCACAACTACTGAGCCGGCGCTCTAGAGCCCATGAGCCACAACTACCGAGCCCACATGCCACAACTACTGAAGCCCGCGCTCCTAGAGCCCGTGCTCCGCAACAAGAGAAGCCACCGCAATGAGAAGCCCGCGCACCGCAATGAAGAGTAGCCCCCGCTCGCCGCAACTAGAGAAAGCCCGTGTGCAGCAACGAAGACCCAACACAGCCAAAAATAAATAAAATTTATTTTTAAAAAAACAAACAAATAAAAACTACAATGAGGTATCACACCGGTCAGAATGGCCATCATCAAAAAGTCTACAGCCGGGGCTTCCCTGGTGGCGCAGTGGTTGAGCGTCTGCCTGCCAATGCAGGGGACACGGGTTCGAGCCCTGGTCTGGGAGGATCCCACATGCCGCGGAGCGACTAGGCCCGTGTGCCACAATTACTGAGCCTGCGCGTCTGGAGCCTGTGCTCCGCAACAAGGGAGGCTGCGATAGTGAGAGGCCCGCGCACCGCGATGAAGAGTGGCCCCCGCTTGCCGCAACTAGAGAAAGCCCTCGCACAGAAACGAAGACCCAACACGGCCATAAATAAATAAATGGAAATTTAAAAAAAAAAAAAAAAAGTAAGCCTTTTAAAAAAAAAAAAAAAGTCTACAGCCATCCAGACTGAGGGAGACCTGGAAACTTAGGGCCACACGAGATACAGCCACAGCTGCAACAGCAAACACCAGGAGCACCCAGGAGGCCGGGGTAATGCTGGTGGCATGCATCACCACAGGATCAACTTCCACAAATATCACCCAGGATACTTTGGGAAAGTTGTTATCTGGCGTTACCACTTAAAGAGGAAGCAGAACTTCTGCCCAGCTCTCAACCATGATAAATTGTGGAACCTTGGTCGGTGAGCAGACACAGGTAAATGTTGTCAAGAACAAGACGAGCTGCTCCTATCATTGATGTGGTGCGATCAGGCTACTATCAATGCAAAGTTCTGAGGAAGGGAAAGCTCCCAAAGCAGCCTGCATCGTGAAGGTCAAATTCTTCAGCAGAAGAGTTGAGAAGATTAAGGGTGTGGGTGGGGCATGTGTCCTAGTAGCTTGAAGCCACCTGGTAGAAGATTCATTAAATGTTAACAACTGCTTAAAAAAAAAAAAAGTCTACAAATAATAAATGCTGGAGAGAGTGTGGAGAAAAGGAAGCCCTCTTACACTGTTGGTGGGAATATAAATTGGTGCAGCCACTATGGAGAACATTATGGAGGTTCCCTAAAAAACTAAAAATAGAACTACCATATGATCCAGCAATCCCACTCCTGGGCATATACCCGGAGAAAACCATAATTCAAAAATATACATGTACCCCAATGTTCATAGCAGCGCTATTTACAATAGCCAGGTCATGGAAGCAACCTAAATGTCCATCAACAGAAGAATGGATGAAGAAGATGTGGCACATATATACAATGGACTATTACTCAGCAATAAAAAAGAACAAAATAATGCCATTTGCAGCAACATGGATGGACCTAGAGATTGTCATACTGAGTGAAGTCAGACACAGAAAGACAAATATCATATGATATCACTTATATGTGTAATCTAAAAAAGGGGAACAAATGAACTTATTTACAAAACAGAAGTAGAGTCTCAGATGTAGAAAACAAACTTATGGTTACCAGGGGATAAGGAGGAGGTGGGGGAGGGATAAACTGGGAGATTGGGACTGACATATACACACTACTATATAAAATAGATAACTAATAATAACCTGCTGTGCAGCACAGGGAACTCTACTCAACGCTCTGTAATGACCTACATAGGAAAAGAACCTTAAAAAAAAAAGTCTACAAATAATAAATGCTGGAGAGGGTGTGGAGAAAAGGAAATCCTCCTACACTGTTGGTGGGAATGTAAATTGGTGCAGCCACTATGGAAAACAGTACGGAGGTATCTTAATAAACTAAAAATGGAGTTACCATATGATCCAGCAATCCCACTCCTGGGCATATAACCAGAAAAGATACAAGCACCACAATGTTCATTGCAGGACTATTTACAATAGCCAAGACATGGAAACAACCTAAGTGTCCTTCGACAGATGAATGGATAAAGAAGATGTGGTATATATACACAATGGAATACTACTTAGCCATAAAAAAAGAATGAAATAATGCCATTTGCAGCAGCCATGGATGGACCTAGAGATTATCATACTAAGTGAAGTAAGTCAGACGGAGAAAGACAAATATTATATGATATCACTTATACGTATAATCTAAAAAATAGTACAAATGAACTTATTTACAAAACAGAAACAGACTCACAGACATAGAAAACAAAGGGGAGGGGTTACCAAAGGGGAGGGGGGAGGGATAAATTAGGAGTATAGGATTAACAGATACACACTACCATATATAAACTAGATAAACAACAAAGATTTACTGTAAGCACACGGAACTATATTCAATATCTTGTAATAACCCATAATGGAAGAGAATTTTTCGAAAGAAATAAATATATATATATATCTGAATCACTTTGCTGTACACCGGAAACTTACACAATATTGTAAATCAACTATACATCAATTAAAACTTTTTTAAAATAAAAGCAAAAGCAAAAAAGAAAAAGATCGCATGAAGATCCTCCTTTCTTTACTTAGGAATCATTCACTTGATCCTCTTTCATTAGAAAGACTGACTTTTCCAGTCTGGCCCTAAAGATGGTAATAGAATGCAGTCATGTGCATCACAACGAGAAGAGATCAATCCTGAATATGCTGTGTCTGCTGGAACAGTTAAAACTAACCAAGAGCAGCTCCTCACTGGCCTACTATTTGCATTGAAGGCACTGAACTCCCTTGCGATAAGTTGATTCTTGCAGTGTGTATTTCTTATTCCCGGCCATGTTTATGAATGAACTAGTGACAGTAGACACACTCACACCTAGGGAACATTGGTGTCACTACACTGCCTTATACTTAGGAGTAACGTGTGCACACATGGTCACGCGGCAATAAATGACAGCACTGTAGAACAGTTTTATGAAACAACGTGCTTCCTACAAGTAGAATATGTGTTGCAACAATGTCAAGAATATTTAATTTAAAAATAATAAATGAGGAGAATTGTTGAGTTTTGCCGACCCCTTCAGCTGTAAGGAATTAAAATGCTAAAAATTGGTGGGCACAAGTTCGCTTCTGGGTACCACCAGAAAGCCTCCATGCCGCCTCCACCTGACCTACTGATAGGCACTCTCGTTAGTGACAATTTACCTGTGGAAAATGAGACAGTTTGCCAAGCTGCTGAACTGTGGCTAGAGTTGAACACAGAATCACCTTCGCGATATTTCTCACCCACATCAAAGTGGATGCTCTTGGAATGACTAAAGAGGAGATGATGATTTCCATTAAAGCATCTTCTGAAGAGCCTTGTAGTCTTTACGTTTCTGTCTTTACAACCCCCAGATAGAAAAAGTTCACAAGCTCTGCAGCCCACCAGCTGATCCGTGTAAGGCTGGGCAGATATAACTCCTGATAATGACATCTCGAGAGCAGGCAGTCAAGTTGCTCTGAAAAACAAAAAGGAATCAGTAAAAACAAGCCAACTCCAAGCTGCCTTCAGATCTGCAATTACTTTTACTGGTCCAATGCACAGCAAGATTTCCAAAGACCCTTGGCCATTTAAGTGATCAAAGCCCTGGAAGAGACCAGAGTGTCCAACAGACCAGCAGCGTCCTCATCTTCTTGAGGCAGAAGAGCTCTGCACCTTCCGCAATCCTCTCACCCCATTTCATTCATTCTGTCGCCCCACACATATTTACTGATCTTCTACTAAGTGCCAGGAACTGTTCTAGGTGTTGGGAGCAGGACAGTGTATAAAGCACCAAAAATCCCTGCCCTCATGGAGCTTACACGCTAACGGAGAAGACGGATGCTACATAGGATAAATAAGAAAAATATAAAGTATGTTATGAAGTGGTCAGTGCAAAGGAAATAAAGCTGAGAAAGGGGATAGGAGGTCAGGGGTTAAATTCCAGTTAGGGCAGCAAGGAAAGGCCTCACTAAAAGGCAGCATTTATGAAAAGACTCTTTTAAATGTTAGAGGGACACAGGGGAGAGAAAATACAGCCGTGTGTTGATGATGTCACGAGTATTAATTTACCAGGTGCCGACATGTGTGTGCCTGCACGTGTGTGTTCATGTGTGATGGACATGCATGGGAAGTGGCTCCACAGCCTGACGGGTCAGGGTGAGGTGTCTGACACAGAGACTGAACGTGGACCAGGGCAGGACAGGCCTCTGAGCCCAGCCGCAGACCTCACATTTGGCCAAGAACAGGGCCACGTGCCGCCAGCTCTGGGCAGCATCAGCGACACCTCCTCCCAGGCTGGACGGCGCTATCTGGGAAGAAGGATGGGCCCCGGAGATTGTAGAGTCTCCTGTGTCTGGCCCTGTGGTATCAGGGACTGGGGACAGCACAGGGTGACCATGGGCTCCATGTCCCCCACCCCCCCAGCCCAGCCCACCAGCTCTGCCACTTTCCACTCTCCAGGGGCAGATGGTTCTGGTCTGATGAGGATTTTTCCAGGCTGGGCTGGTGGCCTGAGCTGGCAGTGGCCATGCGTCCAGGGCAGGGACCATTCCAGGGGAGGTGAGGTATGTCCCTGAGCCCCCATGGCCGGGGGGCAGGGGGCAGGGAGCAGCTTTAGCCAGAAGCAGGTGGAGGCTGGGAATGGGGAGGTCAGCAGTGCCCTCACGCCACATCCTGTTTTTGGAATGGGCCCCAGCATGTGCTTTCCTTTGGACTTGGTCCAGGCCAGTGTCTCCCCACCCAGGCCCAGTCCCAAGGGAACCCCAGCACTCCCAAGCATTAACCTAGGGTTTTTCCAGGCTGGGCCGGGCCCCTAAGCCAGCGTGGGTGAAGGATACCTTTCCCACCCCTTCTTGAAATCGGGCCAGGGGTCCCCATCGGCCCATGGAAAACTATACAGGCCCCCATGGCTGGAGAGGAGAGAAAGTGTCACCGAAGAGGAGTCCTGGCATGGCCCCCACCAGCCCCACACAAAGCCCTGGGGACTGTTAGGCCCTGGGACACCACCTGGGAAGCCCAGCCAGGCTGGAGAGGGGACAGTTCCACGATGTGCTTAAGAACATGGGCTCCGAACCAGTGAGGCTGGGCGTGCGGCCAGGAGCTGCTCTTTCTTGCCGCGTGAGTGTACCAAGTGGCTTGGCGCTCTGAGTCTCAGCTGCCCTGCTGCCGGCTCACCAGGAGGGCTAAGCGAGCTAACTCGCGCGATGAGTGGGGCGCAGCGCCTGGTCCGGAGCATCTGCACAGGTGGACGAGGGGAATGGTGTGGGTTGGGCAGACTCCTGAAAAGGCAGAGGGAACAAACAAGCACTCAACCTGGGAGTGTCCCCTCCCCGGCCGCTCAGGTCACCACTGGTCATCCTAACTCTCTTCCCCTATGGGACAGCTTCTCCTGCCACCTAGAGCAGTAGGTGACTCAGTTCAGAGCCTTACGGGGGAAAAGAAGCCTTGCTTTCTATTTATTTTTCGCATTATGAAATGACACGCTCATTACAGTAAATCTGGAAACTACAGAAAAGCAGGAAGGAAGCAAAAGCTTTTATTTAAGTCCCAAAGCCAGACACTCTTGATACTTCAAGGTTTTTCCAAAAGGGAATATCTTCCAGGCTCGGGCTTTTTTGTTCTCTGTAACATGGCTGGGACCTTAGCATTAAGACGCAGAGCCGGAAGGGAACTTGGAGGTCAGCCGGCCCAGGCTCCCCAGCTGACAAGCCAGGAGACTCTGGCCCAGAAGAGCTGAGTGACTGCTCCAAAGTTAGCAGTGGCAGAGCTAGAAGGAGAGTTACCAGGTGTCTGCTGCCTCTTAAAATACCAGTGCCTCCAACACCGGCGGCAAACCTCGCTCCAGCCCTGAAGACGGCCTTCAGAGGGGACAGTCACTTGATAGTGGACCTAGGCCTTCCAGTTTGGGGGAATTTATTGGCGGTAGGCTTCCTTCAATAAAAGAGGGAGCTCTGGGGCTTCCCTGGTAGCACAGTGGTTAAGAATCCGCCTGCCAATGCAGGGGACACAGGTTCGAGCCCTGGTCCAGGAAGATCCCACATGCCGCGGAACAACTAAACCCATGCACCACAACTACTGAGCCTGCACTCTAGAGCCTGCAAGCCACAACTACTGAAGCCCGCGTGCCACAACTACTGAAGCCCGCGCGCCTAGAGCCCGTGCTCAGCAACAAGAGACGCCACCGCAATGAGAAGCCCGCGCACCACAACCAAGAGTAGCCCCCGCTCGCCACAACTAGAGAAAGCCCGCGTGCAGCAACGAAGACCCAACGCAGCCAAAAATAAATAAAGTTATTTTTAAAAAAAGAGAGAGAGAGGCAGCTCTGGTTAACCCCTTCCCTCATTTCCAGTTGGGGACACAGCCGTGGGGTGGGGGCGGGTGAGGGGATGGAAAGGGAGGCTGGCAGAGCCCAGCAAGGGGTGTGGCCCTGGGTCTGTTCTCAGGGGTGGAGCCAGCAAACAGGGTCACCCTGTCCCTTTAAGAGAAGTGGGAGAGCTAGCCCCCTCAGCCATCCTGTCTTGTCATCCATCCCGGCAAAATCCGAAAGGGAAAATGAAAGAGGGACCAGGAGGAACAGGTCCCAACCATCTCCCAAGGTCCTTTACTCGGCTTTAACATCCCAGCCTCAGCTACAGGGCGAGTGGTTACATACGGGTGAGAGTCTGGGGGCATCAGGGACCTGTGGGACCTGTGAGGGGTGGGGGGAGTTGGGGAGGTTCTCGGGAGATATGGGAGGCTGGAAACAGAGGGACACCAGGGAGGAGATGGGAGAAGGTGGGCCAGCATTCCTGCCACACCGGGCTCAGATGGCAGGGGACACCTAGGACATTGGGTAGAGTTATGGAAGTGGGGTTACCTTTGTGTCCGCTCCCCAATTCTGAGAGCAGTTCACTGCAGTAAAAAGGGCAGGAAAATGGGCGGAGAAAGAAGGAGGTGGGTCCTTCTGGGTCTGCTGGCTCCACTTCTCCCAGGGGTACCAAATTGGGTCCGACGGAGAGCTGGGTTTGGGGCACCACTCTTGCCCACAGAAAGCATCCTTGAGCACATGAGGGCGCTGCTGGGTTTCTGCTTCTACAAATGCAATCAGAGGCCGCGGGGGGTGGGGGGTGGGGGGTGGGGAGGGGGGGCTGGTCTCCAAGGTTCTTTCCCACCAACCTGGACTCTGGAGGAGCATAGGGTCCAACCCAGCAGGCCCGTGGGTGTCTGACTAGAGCACCAGGGTGGAGCTCCTCCCCAGCGCCCATAGTGGAGAATCACCTAACCCCTCCCGCCCCCGCCCCCCTTGCTAAGCCCTTTGTTCCCACAAAGTCCCTGTTAAACCCAGGCCTGGCTGACCCCCTGGCTCACCTCGAAGTTAGAGGAGGTCCAACTGACTCCACCCCGACGGGCACGGAGGGCTGGGGATCCCGATCCCTCAGCCTCTGACTGCCCGCCCCGTGTCCATCCCCAGAGCCATGGGGGAGTGGGCGTTCCTCGGCTCGCTGCTGGACGCCGTGCAGCTGCAGTCGCCGCTCGTGGGCCGCCTGTGGCTGGTGGTCATGCTGATCTTCCGCATCCTGGTGCTGGCCACGGTGGGCGGCGCCGTGTTCGAGGACGAGCAGGAGGAGTTCGTGTGCAACACGCTGCAGCCGGGCTGTCGCCAGACCTGCTACGACCGCGCCTTCCCCGTCTCCCACTACCGCTTCTGGCTCTTCCACATCCTGCTGCTGTCGGCGCCCCCGGTGCTCTTCGTCATCTACTCTGTGCACCGGGCCAGCAAGGAGCCGGGCGGCGCGGCCGGCGGGGCGGGGTCGCTGGGGACCCCGGGGCGCCCGGAGGGCCGCGGCGCGCGCCGCTGCTACCTGCTGAGCGTGGGGCTGCGCCTGCTGGCCGAGCTGGCCTTCCTGGCGGGCCAGGCGCTGCTCTACGGCTTCCGCGTGGCCCCGCACTTCGTGTGCGCCGGTGCCCCGTGCCCACACACGGTGGACTGCTTCGTGAGCCGGCCCACCGAGAAGACCGTCTTCGTGCTCTTCTACTTCGCCGTGGGGCTGCTCTCGGCGCTGCTCAGTGTGGCCGAGCTGGGCCACCTGCTCTGGAAGGGCCGCACGCGCGCCGGCCACTGTCGCCAGGCGGCCGAGCGCGACAACCGCTGCAACCGCGCGCACGAGGAGGCGCAGCAGCTGCTCCCGCCGCCGCCGCCGCCCGCCCTGCCCGCCAGGCGCCCGGGGCCCGACCCCTACGCCCCGCCCTCCTACGCTCACCGGGCGCCGGCCTGCGACAGCGAGGGCGGCAGCGGCCGCAGCAAGGCATCGCTGGCCACCGTCCGCCACGACCTGGCCATCTAGAACTGCCTGGGGCGGGGGTGAGGTCAGAGGCCAGACCCCACCACCCCGGAGCAAGAAGCGGCTCTGCAGCAACTGTTCGCAGGGTCCCCTGCCCAGCAGATGACACACAGGGGGCATGGCCCGCTGGGCAGCATCCGCAGCTCCCAGCCAAGCTGGGGACATCTAATGAACTAAGGCCGGTCCTTGGTGCCGTCATCCAGGCAAAAAGGAAGGAGGCGGGGGGCTGAGAGAAAGTGGACAAGAGGAGGGCAGAGCTAGTGCAAAGTGGAGGGTCCGGTGGAGCCCGGGTTGTTTTACTGGGGACAAAAACAACGGTGATACCAGCATCCCTGGGGGCCTCTCCTTGTTCAGACTGAGGCGTGGCCTCTGTGTGGGCCCTCTGTGTATGTGCGCACACATGTACACATACATACGGTGTGAGCTGTGGGTGCCCAAGCACACGTAAAACCTGTGTGAGCTCTTTATGTGTGTGTGCATGCACACATATATCCTGGGTGAGCTCCGGTTGTGCACGCGTGTGCATAAGCACATGTCCATCCTCTGCAGGCTCTCTGTGCGTGTGTGGGCCCACCCCGTGTGCGTTCTGCGTATGCGCGTGCATCTGTGTGCCCTGTGTGAGCTATGTGTGTGATCTCTGACACGCACTGTGCGAGTGGCCAGGATCCAGTGCCAGCAGCAGCCACAGTGGCTCCCTCCCTACCTGCAGGGGCATCACAGGATGATCTGCCCTCCTGATGGAGCCCACACAGGAAGGGAGGGGGAGGGGAGGCAGCCCTTCACCCTGGGCAGGCCTCAGTCTGGGCACCATCTACACTCTCGACCTTGTGGCCTGGGCAAGGTGGCTGGGCCCTCCTTTCGTGGAGATGGAGTGGGGGTGGGCAGTGGGGTCAGAGGGCAGGACTCTTTTCTAGCTTCCCCCTCTTCACCCTGCTGCTGTTACCCCAGTCCATAAACATCCTCAGAAGAAACCTCCCCCAGAACGCGCTCCTGGCCCTGCATTTTCCTGCAGCCCTCTTCCCCTCCTCCCTCCCCACCCCGCCCCCACCCCGGGGAAATACAAGGATCTGTCTACGTGTCTGCCTCCTGTTCCCCTCCTATCTCTCCTCTGCCCCCATCTTCTTCCTCCTTCACCGCCCCAGTGGGGATGCTCTCCGTAAGCAGCCAGCACCAAACTGAAAAATCCAGGGGCCATCATCTAACCACACCTCTGGGGCTTCACCAGACCCTGCTGAGCAGGCTGCCAGCCCCCAGTCTTCTATGTCCCTGGTCGCTCCCTCTCTGTCCTCCTTTCCTTCACGCCTCTTCCTCAGCTTTCCTGCCTGCCTCCACACAGCAGCTGGAGGAGTCTTTCTAAATAGCCCCCCTACTTACGTCCTTGGGGCTCCCCCGTCCTCAGGGTAAGTCCAGCACCTGAACGAGGCTTTTGAAGCCCTGCACGTCTGGCCCTGCTTCATCAGGCCCCCTCCCATTGGCTTCTCCAGGGTTGCCATGCCCCAAACCATACCGAATTTTCTGTTCCTACCAAGCACGGTACCCAATCTTGCTTCTAAGTGTTTCAACATGCTGTTCCTTTGCCTGGAGCGGCCTCTCTCTCTGCAGCGCCCCCTTCCCCTAGCTAATTAATGCCTACCTGCCTTTTGGTCTCACCTGGGAAGAAAATAGATGCCTTCCTGTACAGACAGCCCAACCCCCAAACCAGAGCTGGAGGCCCCAAGGCAGCACTTCTGCTGGATGCATAGCTCTCTCCTCCTCGCAGGCCCATAGTAGGTGCTCAGTAAACTCGCTCTGGATGAGGAACTGGAGGTGTTCCCCAGGCCCAAGCACTTATCCATGCTCACGGTGTGTGCCACCGTCCCTCCACCTACAGTGAATTCTGTGTCTGCCGCCTGGACCCTTCCACACAAACGCAGATGTGAATGTCCAGCTGTTTTCCGTATATATTCATTCAACAAATACTTCTTGAGCACATAGTGTATACCAGGCAGTGTTCAAGATCAGCACTGTTTCATAGAAAGAGGATGTGAGCCACCTATATAATTCCAAGTTTTCCATTAGCCACATTACAAAGTGAAAGGAAACAGGTGAAATTCATTTTAGTAATATATTTTCTTCAAGTATTTTTTCAACACACCATCAATATAAAAAAAGTACCGAGGAGATGTTTTATATTCTTCGTCTTGTACTAAGTCTTTGAAGTCTGGTGTGTGTTCTGCGCTTGGAGCACATCGCAATTTGGACCAGCCACGTATCTAAGACTCGGCCTCCACCTGTGGCGAGTGGCTGCTGTATTAGCAGATTCAAGGTGTTGGGCTCCAGTGGTGAACAAAACTTGCCCCTGTGAAGCTTACATTCTGGTGGAGAAGGCAGACGATAAATATAGACTGTACCAGCAGCCAGTGTAAAGAGTAAGGGGAGAGAGAGTGACACCCCCGAGGAGTGACGGGGAGCAGAACATAGCAAGTTGCCAGCCGTGAAGCTTCTCCGGGAAGAGCATTCCCATTGAAGGGAATGGCAAGAACAAAGGTCCTGAGGCAGGAATAAGCTGGAGGTCTTGGAGGCCAACAAGGAGGCTGGTGTGGCAGGAGTGGAGTGAGGGCCGTGGAGGGGGGTCACCAGTAACTCAAACGGTGCCCCAACTTCCTTAGCTCTCCTCTCAGTGGCTGGGGTCCCCATCCACCCCAGCCACCTCCGTCTGCTGTTGCCAGAGCCCGTCCTCTGCCCACCTTCCACATCCCATCAATCACCTGGTCCTCCTGTTTTACCACCTAAGCATTTCCTCCCCTTGGCCACTCTTCTCCACCCCTTCAGAGGCTGCCCAGGGTCAGCCGGTCACCGATGGCCTGGGGTACTCCCTTCCTCAGCCTCTGCGCCCGCCCCCTGCAATTCTAATCTGAACACCTCACTCACTGGCTTCAAATCCTTCACTGCCATTGCCCTCAGGATCAAGTCCAGCTCCTGAATTGGCGTTGACCAGCCCGTCCCAGCCTCTACAGCTTCACCTGTTCTGCCTTTTCAACTGAAACCCGAAATGGTTAAAACACAGAGCTGGGGATAGTTTCTGATCACCAGAAGCTTTTTATTACCTCTGCATTCCACCTGGCTAACTCTTCCCCTTAGAGATTTAGCTGGGAGGGAGCACCTGTTCCAGGAAGCCTTCCGAGCCCTGCTCCAGGCCTGGTTAAATGCCTCTGCCCTGTGCTCCCATAGGCAAAGCACATGTCAGCCCTCGATGACCAGGCTCCAGCAGTGGTTCTCAACTGGGGGCGATTTTGCCCCCCAGGGGACATTGGGCAACGTCTGCAGATATATTTGGTTGTCACAGCTTGAGGGAAGGTGCAACTAGTGCATAGAAGCCAGGGATGCAGCTAAACATCCTACAGTGTGCAGGACGGCCCCTTTCAACAAATAAATCATAGCCCAAAATGTCATTTGTGCTGTAGATAAGAAACTCTGATAATAAAGGCCGTATATGACAAACCCACAGCCAACATTGTCCTCAATGGTGAAAAACTGGAACCATTTCCACTAAGATCAGGAAGAAGACAAGGTTGCCCACTCTCACCACTATTATTCAACATAGTTTTGGAAGTGTTAGCCACAGCAATCAGAGAAGAAAAAGAAATAAAAGGAATCCAAATCGGAAAAGAAGAAGTAAAGCTGTCACTGTTTGCAGATGACATGATACTATACATAGAGAATCCAAAAGATGCTACCAGAAAACTACTAGAGCTAATCAATGAATTTGGTAAAGTAGCAGGATACAAAATTAATGCACAGAAATCTCTTGCATTCCTGTATACTAATGATGAAAAATCTGAAAGTGAAATTAAGAAAACACTCCCATTTACCATTGCAACAAAAAGAATAAAATATCTAGGAATAAACCTACCTAAGGAGACAAAAGACCTGTATGCAGAAAATTATAGGACACTGATGAAAGAAATTAAAGATGATACAAATAGATGGAGAGATATACCATGTTCTTGGATTGGAAGAATCAACATTGTGAAAATGACTCTGCTACCCAAAGCAATCTACAGATTCAATGCAATCCCTATCAAACTCCCACTGGCATTTTTCACAGAACTAGAACAAAAAATTTCACAATTTGTATGGAAACACAAAAGACCCCGAATAGCCAAAGCAATCTTGAGAACGAAAAATGGAGCTGGAGGAATCAGGCTCCCTGACTTCAGACTATATTACAAAGCTACAGTAATCAAGACAGTTTGGTACTGGCACAAAAACAGAAATATAGATCAATGGAACAGGATAGAAGGCCCAGAGATAAGCCCACGCACATATGGTCACCTTATCTTTGATAAAGGAGGCAAGCATATACAGTGGAGAAAAGACAGCCTCTTCAATAAGTGGTGCTGGGAAAATTGGACAGGTACATGTAAAAGTATGAAATTAGAACACTCCCTGACACCATACACAAAAATAAACTCAAAATGGATTAAAGACCTAAGTGTAAGGCCAGACACTATCAAACTCTTAGAGGAAAACACAGGCAGAACACTCTATGACATAAATCACAGCAAGATCCTTTTTGACCCAGCTCCTAGAGAAATGGAAATAAAAACACAAATAAACAAATGGGACCTAATGAAACTTAAAAGCTTCTGCACAGCAAAGGAAACCATAAACAAGACCAAAAGACAACCCTCAGAATGGGAGAAAATATTTGCAAATGAAGCAACTGACAAGGGATTAATCTCCAAGATTTACAAGCAGCTCATGCAGCTCAATAACAAAAAAACGAACAACCCAATCCAAAAATGGGCAGAAGACCTAAATAGACATTTCTCCAAAGAAGATATACAGATTGCCAACAGACACATGAAAGAATGCTCAACATCGTTAATCATTAGAGAAATGCAAATCAAAACTACAATGAGGTATCATCTCACACCGGTCAGAATGGCCATCATCAAAAAATCTAGAAACAATAAATGCTGGAGAGGGTGTGGAGAAAAGGGAACACTCTTGCACTGTTGGTGGGAATGTAAATTGATACAGCCACTATGGAGAACAGTATGGAGGTTCCTTAAAAAACTAAAAATAGAACTACCATATGACCCAGCAATCCCACTACTGGGCATATACCCTGAGAAAACCATAATTCAGAAAGAGTCATGTACCAAAATATTCATTGCAGCTCTGTTTACAATAGCCAGGACATGGAAGCAACCTAGGTGTCCATCATCGGATGAATGGATAAAGAAGATGTGGCACATATATACAATGGAATATTACTCAGCCATAAAAAGAAATGAAATGGAGGTATTTGTAACGAGGTGGATGGAGTTAGAGTCTGTCATACAGAGTGAAGTAAGTCAGAAAGAGAAAAAGAAATACAGTATGTTAACACATATATATGGAATCTAAGGAAAAAAAAAAAAAAAAAAAAAGGTCATGAAGAACCTAGTGGCAAGATGGGAATAAAGACACAGACCTACTAGAGAATGGACTTGAGGATATGGGGAGGGGGAGGGGTGAGATGTGACAGGGTGAGAGAGTGTCATGGACATATATACACTACCAAATGTAAAATAGATAGCTAGTGGAAAGCAGCCGCATAGCACAGGGAGATCAGCTCGGTGCTTTGTGACCACCTAGAGGGGTGGGATAGGGAGGGTGGGAGGGAGGGAGATGCAAGAGGGAAGAGATATGGGAGCATATGTATATGTATAACTGATTCACTTTGTTTTAAAGCAGAAGCTAGCACACCATTGTAAAGCAATTATACTTCAATAAAGATGTTTAAAAAAAAAAAAAAAAAAAAAAGAAACTCTGCTCTACAGTGAACTATGAACCATCCAGAGCAACCTCAAGCCCCAGCAGCAAAGTTACTATCCCAAGGGAGGCGCTTTGTAAGTGTGGGCGTCACTGCTTTAGTTGTCACAATGAGGGGCACCCTCTTGGCATTTGGTGGGTAGGGGCTAGGAATGCCAATGTCCCCCCACAATAACGAATTGTCACACACTCCTTTAGATTGTCCCACTGACATTTACATAGTGAACAACCTCTTTATAATTACCTGAACCCAAAACCTGACCCTGTTTTACGTATAAAACATTAAGGGTTTAGTTTGGGATTTTTTTTTTTTGCATGGTTTTATTATTCGTTATTGCTTTTTTTTTTTAATTAATTTATTTTATTTTATTTTATTTTTTGGCTGTGTTGAGTCTTCGTTTCTGTGCGAGGGCTTTCTCTAGTTGCGGCAAGCGGGGGCCACTCTTCATCGCATTGCACGGGCCTCTCACTATCGCAGCCTCTCTTGTTGTGGAGCACAGGCTCCAGACGCGCAGGTTCAGTAGTTGTGGCTCACAGGCCTAGTAGCTCCGCGGCATGTGGGATCTTCCCAGACCAGGGCTCGAACCCGTGTCCCCTGCATTGGCAGGCAGATTCTCAACCACTGCGCCACCAGGGAAGCCCTCGTTATTGGTTTTTATCCACCCATACTCTTTAATTTTCCTGGGCTCCTTGTACAGAATAGCTTCTGACCTTCTTACTTCTTTTAAATCCAAATGTTCATTAAAAATAGAAGCAAGCATAAGACTGTGTCCTATCTGCCCAATGATTGGGCCCAAGCATTGACACATGGAAATTCACAGTACTTTCCCTGAATTTCTCCTTTACAATATAGTGTGACAGCATGGTGACTTTTTAAAGCATGTGTTTGGTATGTTATGTTAAATTATGTCAGGTTCATAAAGAAACCTGTTAGAAAGTGTTAGAAAATATTTGCTAGAGGAAGAGAGCCTCTGTCCTCAGCACCCGCTCCAGCCTGGGCCAGACTGTGACATAAGTGAGGATCTGGCTCCACCTGATGGCTAAAGTAGAAATGGCAGGTGGACTCCCATGGAAGGAACTCTTCCTGCCCAGGATCTCTTCTCGCCCAGGCGCCCTGCTAACCCTCCCCAAACGCAGCCTCCACTGCCACCTTCCCAGACGCCCCCCCGTCCCACAAGATCTCAATGCCTGATGCTTCTTCAAAGGCTTCAGGGATCCAGGAAAGAGCCCTGGCTGAGAGGTAGGAGCCCTTAGTACTGTTCCCCGATCTGCCACTAACTTGCTGTGTGACCATGGGCAAGGGCACTGCCCTCTCTGGGCCTTGATGTGTAGTGGCGGGGGAGGGGGGGAAAACTGGCTTCTGAGGACCCTCAAGGCCCGTCACACTCCATCCTCTCAACCAGGAGCATCCAGGTGCCCTGTCACCTGTCTGTCCTCTGTGCCTCCTGCCCACAGAAGTGAGCTTAGGGGTGGACAGGGGAGGGCAGGACAATTCTTCCTGGAGGCAGAGGGACAAGATGGCTGGCCTCCCAAGTTTCCATCCCAATCCTGAGCTCTTCTAAGGTTGCAACGAGCCCCTGACCCAGGTCCCCACGCCAACTGCCACTCCTGCTGTGAAGGTGATCTGTGGTCACTCCAAAAATAGAACTCTTCTGCCACTAAGTGACCCCCCCAGACTCAACCTCTGGCTTCCCAAGGGCTAGGGACTCTCTGAGGGCCGAGGTGGCTTTCTCCCTCGGACCGGGGACTCCCTGAAGGCGCAGGCAGTCTTTCCCTTTCTCCCCTCCCCCACTCCACACTGGGGTCCCTAACGGGCTGTGAAAGCCCCTAGACCAAGGGCTTTCTAAGGGCAGGCCCATCTCCTTCCATAGGGTCTCCAAAGATACCAGCACAGCAAGGCAGGCTCCAAAGGCGGCTTGGCCCCCCCAGTGCCCACAGCTGACCCCCAGCCCCTGCCCAGACACTGAGAGAAGGCAGCGAGGCAGCGAGGCTCTGAGGCATGTGTAGAATAAATATAACTTTATTCTTTATCCAGTAGATCTCAGTGGAAAGTCCAACAGTAACAGGTGCACCAGCGGGCTCTGGGGGGATGAGACCCCAACCCCGGGGCAAGGAGGGCAGGGCAGAGCCAGCTCCCCCAACCCGGGGGTGCAGGGGTGACGGGAGGGGGCCCCCTGTAGGCCCGTCCTGCGGGGCAAGGAGGGGGCACGGGGGTGGGGTAGGCCAGGGAAATGGAGGAACTCAGGCCACGAGTGTCTGCCGGCCCGTCTGTCCACTGTGTGTGTGTGTGTGTGTGTGTGTGTGTGTGTGTGTGTGTCTGGGGGCCCTGTGGGCGGTGCTGGTGGCTGTGAGGCTGGGGGGCAGGGGCAGCTCGGACCCCCTGGCCAGCCCCTTCACGGGGTGCGGGGTGGGGCTGGAGGGCTTCGATGATGTGGGCTCTGGTGGGGAGGCAGCTCTGCCAAGGACACGAGGCTGAGAAACACACACCTTTATGTTCTGAGGCCCCCTTGCTTTGCCCCTGCCCCATCTCTTGGGGGAGCCCCCTCCTTCCAGGGGTTGCCGGGAAACTGTCCACGCCCAGCGGTTAGGCAGAGGGAGAGGGGAGGGCAGGCCTCGGAAAGTTAGTACTTCACAGTTTTAAAGAGAAAACTGATGAGGAAAAGGCTGGGGAGGAGGGCTTAGGGGGCACAGGGACTTAGAGAGGGGGAGCCCCTTCTGAGCCACTCCCCTCTCCCAGGACCCACCCCCCTCCAGCTCTGAATCCAACTCCCCCCAATACACCGCACAGATTCCTTCAGTATAAATGTGCTTAAAATGAAAATTCTTATTAAAAAAATCAAAACCAAAAAAAAAAAATTAAAATAAAAACAAAACCAGCAAGAATTAATACCTGGGGGTTGGTACGGCAGGGTATGTACAGGGGGAATCCCCCACCCCGGCCCACCCCCTCTGTCACCAACCGAGGCAGGGGGGTTCCCCAACGAGGGGGCAATGGCTTGCGAGTTCTGAGGATGGGGGAGCCAGGTCCTGGCATTTGCTGGTGATGAAGATGTGGAGAGGTGGGCAGAGGGGTGTCTTGATGAACACGAGGCCCCCGGGCCCCATCCTGAGGCCCGGGACCAGGGGTCCTCACTCAGTCCTTGCCCCCGATGTCAGCCCTGACATCAGCAGGAGCGGGCAGTCCATCGCAGGCCCAGGCCTCTGTCCGAAGAGTCGCCGCCGCCTCCCTCCGGTCCCCCAGGGAAGGGAGGACGGGTGGGGGGCAGGGCTGGCGGGGGTCGCATGGTTGGTAGAAAGGCAGAGAAAAGCCAGGGCACGGGGCGAGGGCTGTGTCCATGGGGCACGGGCAGTCACGGGGAGTGGGTGGCCGGGCTGCTTCTGTTTGAGCTGGGGCTGAGGCTGGGGCTGCAGCTGCCAGGCGGGGGAGCCAGGCCGCCCCCATCCCGCCCCCCGCCCCCCGCTTGTCCGCTCAGAGTGTCCAGGCCCTCTGAGTTCTCCAACATTTCCTGGATGAGAGGTGGCATGGAGCCCGGGATCTCCATCTTCAGCGTGATCACCCGCTCAGCCCCTGCAGGAAAGGAGGGACAGAGGTCAGCATGCCCGCCCTGCTCCTCCAGCCCCACAAGCAAGTGTGGCTCCAGGAGGGAGGGTGGAGGGGGTGGGAGGATCAATACTACCAACATCAGCTTCCACCGTGCACTGAACTCGGGGCTCAGCTCTTTGACATAAGGCAGCCCTCCTAAGCCCCCACGGCTGAGGGGCAGCAGGGCAAAGTGGTTCCAAACTCGGGCTCTGGGGTCAGACCGCCTGGGCTTGACACTGGGCCCTTCCTATGTGCCGTGTGCTGTGGACTCTCCTACTGACATCTCAAAACAACTCTGTAAACACCATCATTATCCCCACTCCTCAGATGGGAAACTGAGGCTCAGAGCTGTTGTCTGACCTGCTCAAGGACACACACCCACACAGTCTGGTTCCAGAGCCATGCCCTTAACCCCCACGCAAAGATGACACTGCCACCCTGGGGCTCACAGGCAGGGTTCACCTAGGCAAGGTGGGGTCCGGTGAGTGGGGCATCACATGGGCACAAAGACGTGGGGTGTCAGCTCAGATGCAGGAGGCCTGACCCTGGACATGGACGGTGGGTCCTGGGCCAGGTGTTGGGGCCCAGCCCCAGCAGACACATGGGGCATCTCCAGGTGTGGGAGCCTCACCCTTAGCACTTATGCTTCGCAGATCTGTGATCTTCATCAGCATCTTGGGGAACATGTGTGGGCGGCTGGGCCTCCGTTTCCGCACATAGACCTTCAGTGCCTCAAGCAGCGGCTCCTGCAGCATGTCCACCCTGTCTGGCTGCTCCAGGTCCTGCCGGTCTGAGGAAGCAGAGATGCCCGCTGAGTCGCTGCCCTAGCCCAGTGAGGAACACAGCTGCACTTCCAGCCTTGACCACCAGGGGGCATGCCTGCCCAGACCACAGGCTGAGCTTCTCTGCTGGGGGACGGGGGAGGGGGCGGGGGGAGGGCGGGGGAGGGGGCGGGGGCGGTCCCCACACATAAAGGCCCTACGAGGCTCTCAAATGTGAGCAAAGAGGGGCTGGGGACAGGGGTTGCCCAAAGGTCGCCCTGAGAGCCCAGTTCATGGAGGTGGGATCCCTGAACACAGGCAGTGCCATCAGAGACAGGTCTCCCACTCCTGCCCATTATTCTGGACACCAGCCTGATAAGGTAGAACTCATAATAATAAAATAATAACAGCAGCCAACATTTACTGGGTCTTACTCTGGGCACACTGTGCCTTATTTATTACCTCCTAATCCTCCCATCAACTTTATGAGGGGAAGACCATTACTGCCCCCATTTCACAGAAATAGAGGCTCAGAGAAGTTCAGCAACCTGTTAAAGGTCACACGTTGGCCAGGATTTGAACCTGGGTGGTCTGACCTTCAAGTCCTCACTCCTAAGCCCCCTACAAGGAGCACTGCCTGGAAACAGGGAACCAGAATCCAGGTCTCCATCACGACTCCCTTGCCGTGTGGCTGCAGACCAGACCCTGCTCCTCTGGGACTCGGTTTCCCCCTCTAACAGGGGTCTGACAAGGGTCTGACAGGTCCCTTTCTGATCTGATGATCCCTGAGCTTCTCCCCGGGAGAGGCTCTGGGGGTCGTACCACCACCCTGGGCCTGGCCCCCAGACCCAGGCCCCCTGCCCACCTCCACAGATGAGGCAGATGGCACTGAGCAGCCCTGTCTCAGCATCATCCATCTCCAGGGGCAGCAGCTGGTTGGCGAAGGCGAAGACCAGGTCCGTGAGAGGGCCGAAGCCGGCATTGTGCATCTGGGTCCGGTTCAGGGTCAGCCCATCCGAGAAGGTCATTGTGTCCTGCTCGGGCGTGTACCGCGTGCAGATCCGCAGGATCTGGATGCAGAGGGTTCTCGAGTTCAGGAACTCACATCCCCCAGCACTTCTAGCACCAGCAACCCCCGAGGACCACCTGGCGGGCAGCCAGACCAGTGCTGTCCCATAGAACCTTCTGCAATGCTGGACACATTCTACGTCTGCACCATGCAATACAGTAGCCACCGGCCACAATGTGGCCGCTGGGCACTTGAAATGTGGCAAGTGCAACTGAAAAACTGAATTTAATTTTAATTAATTTAAATTTAAATAGCCACACATGACCAGTGGCTTCCGTATTAAGACAGCTGATCTAGCTCATCCTGCCTCCATGCAGAGAATTAAGAGGGAAACTAGAATTTCCAAGAAGGCAAAGACCACAGTGGATTTATGTCTACAGTTCCCAGGACTGGGTACGCAACAAGAGCTCCAAAAATGTATATTGTCTTCAGCTCTCTCAAACCCTGATCCTGCCTCTTGCATCCCACCTCCCACCCCACCCCTATCAGGAAGAGCAGCCTGGTCACATCCCACCACAACATTCCACATCTCGACCACCTTGGAGGTGGTCCAGAAGGAACAGGTGGGCTGAGCCCATCAGGGAAGACAGGGAGGACAGTTCTGCCTCCAGCCCTGGATTTGACAATCCCATCCGCCCCCATCCTGCCTCCAGATGCCCTGCAGTCCCCCGAATCCAGCTGGTCCCACACCAGCAGGCCTTTCACACGCCCCTTCTACAAACCCCTAGATGCTACCTCCTCTGGGGCGACCTCCCTAGGGTCCAGCAGTGTGGCTCTCTGTCCTTCAGGGAGGGGACAGCCCTCCCCCATCTCCAGCCAGCGCTTATCACAGTTTTGCAAGCTCTGTTTACATATCTGTTGCCTCCACCAATAAAAGATTTTTGAGAGGGGACAGTGGTGTGTTCACCTCTGTTCCTGACACCCAGTTCAAGGCCTGGCCACACAGGGTCCCAGGTGAATCTTTATTAGACTGAATAGATGGGAAGATGGGTGGTTGGAAGGAAGGTCCGATGGAAAGATGGGCTGAGGGTGGATGGATGCGTGTATAGCTATATGGGTGACCCAGTGCACAGCCGGGGGCTGAGTGGCTAAGTGGACAGGTGGACACGTGGGGGAGAGGAAGGGTGGCTATTTGGGTGGGTGGGCATTTGGACAGGTCGATTCCAGATGGACGTTTAGGGAGGTGGTTATTGGAGTGGCAGGACATCCTCCAAGGACACGGGGGTAGTGCCCAGGTGGGCAGGGTGCAGACCCTCACCAGGATGTCCAGGCAGGCAGCCTTGAGAAGGGTGATCTGGTCCGCAATGGTGAGGGTGGTGAAGCCGGGAAGCTGCTTGGCGAACTCCACAGTCTTAATGATGCACTTGGTGGAGAGTTCACTGAACTTGTCCCAGAGGTCAATGTCCAGAGAGACACGCTGTTCTGAGCTGTTGTTCTGGGAGGACGGGGGAGAGTGAGGGCCTTCCCCTCGTGGCACCCTTCTCAGCCTGGCTCCACCAGCCCCCGCAGACCTGCCCTCTACTGCCTTCACTTCCTGAGAGCTCCTCAACAGGAGGCGGCGGGGAGGAAGGGGAGGCGGGGGGGGGGGGCGGGGGGGGGACACGGCGGTGGCCCAGGCAGGGGTGCGGAGGGGCAGGCCTGGCAGAAGAAGGGGTGCCCCAAGGGGGCCGTACCGTAGTGTACTTGCCCAGCTGGCAGAGGGCGGGGAAGGTCTCCTGATGCGCTTTGCGCACCTTCTCGATGAGCTCCCCCACCTCTGGCGTCAGCGTGTAGCTCTCGGAGCACTCGGGCTTGGGTGCCTCCTTCTTCTTCTTGTTTCGGTCGTTCCTCACGGCTGTGGAGGGCCCAGGCCGCGCGGTTAGAGGGCAAGTGCGGCCGGCAGTTCGTCCCCAAGCCTGTCCATCCCCAGCCCGAGCTCCTCCCACCAGACCGAGAGCAGCCAGCTGCGAAGGAGGCCATCCAGCGGGGGCGCGCACATGAATGCGTACACACGCGAGCGCACAGGCAGGCGGGATGACAACACACGGTGCCCCCCCCCGCCCCCCGCCGTGCCCACCCGGCCCACACACCGAGGCCTGCCCCAGGGCCCCGTGACCACCGCACGCACGCCCGCTCTCCCACGCATCTACTCCAGCTCACACTCCGGGTGCGCATGCGCGGGGGGGTCCAGGGCTGAAGGCACGTGTGCAGAGTGTCCCACGTCTGTGCTCGGCCTCCTTGCCTCCCGCTCCCCCTGCCTCCAGGGAATACCGGCTCCTGCCTCCACCATCCCCCAGCCCTCCGGGCAGCCGTCTCCCTGGGGTCCCGGGGACGGGCTCGGAGAGCTCTTTGGGCGGCCAGGCGAAGAGTAGGGCTCCCCAGCCTGAGAGTGGGGGGCCCGGGTGGGAGAATCTCTCGGCCCATTAGCCGGGGGAGCTGACAAATCACCGGGGGCGCTGAGCCGCACACACCACTCGGCTTTAAAGAAGCGATGGGGTCGTTACCAGCCGATTATCCCAGACACACAATCACTCACAGGACCAGTGGCGGCGGCTGCTGACGCTGGAGGAAGAGAGGGTGGGGGTGGGGGGCCCAGGGAGGGGCAGCGGGGTGGGGGGGGGCAGGCATAATTTGGAGATCACTCATGTCGATTCTGCAAATTCAATAAAGTGCAAGGGAGAGAAGGGAGAGGGAGAGAGAGAGTGGGGGGATAATTTGGGAAGAGAAAATTGCAGCTGTGACAAGACGTTTATCATTCGGAAGCTTTAATTCTATTGAAATGGCAGCTGCTCAGCTCCGGGGCACAGAGCAGCCAGAGAGGAGAAGGAGGGAGGGAAAGGGGGAGTTTGGTGGTGGAAGGGAGAGGGGGTCCCCACCCTGGTCCTTCTGTGATGAAAAGCTCTGGGAGCGGAAAGTGGCAGAAGCAGAGGGAGGAGGTGGTTCTGGGCCCTGCAGGGAAGGGTCCCAGGCCTGTGGGTCCCAAGTTGTCACCCGCTCTGCAGCGCACAGCAGCCACTTGCTGGGCTCCGGACAATGCAGCCCCTTCCTCCTGAGGCAGGAGGTGGCCGGGTGCTGCAGGGTCCCTCTGCTCCTGTGTGGGGCTGCTCGTGTCCCCCCCTCGTCCCCTCCCAGCTTCCTTCTTCCGCTGCCCTGCCCACAAAGGGCTAGAGGGTCCTGCAGCCCCCTCCCCCACCCCATCCCCCACGGCTCAGGCACCATGGCAACGGCCACGCAGACAAGGAGGCGTCTGTCAGCGTCATTTATCTCTGACATCATCAATCACCGGTCACCACGGCAACACCCATGATTTCAACACAAGAGGGTCTCCCTGTCCAGCCCTCCCTCTCTCTCTCCATCGGGCCTCAGCTGAGCCCAAACTGGAAGCCCCCGTTCCTCTGGAATCGGAGAAGTCCCAATTCTCTCTTTCAACTCCCGGTCCCAGGTTCCACCAGACAAAGGCTCTAAGATCCCTATGCCTGCAGCACCTCCCCCCCACCCACACACACACAAATACCCAGCAGCACCCCTGTCCTAACATGCACAATCGGAGGGTCTCAGGGATGCCTCTGAGCTCCACCCCAAAGCCAACCAGGACCTGGAAGCAAGCCAGCGGGAGCAGACACATGCATACACGTGAGCGAGCACACACAGCCTGCCTCACTTGAACAGGAAGGGCTGTCCGCACATGGACACACAACTAGTGAGACAGACAGACAGGTCCCTGCAGCTATAGGTGAACCGTCCTCAACCACAAGCCTGTACACCACGTCACGAGCACGCCCGTTCACATCCACACACACATCCACATGCCCCTGATCACCCAGCTTTAGGGGCCAGGCACTCGTGCCCTGCCCAATGCATGGCCCCGCCCCGCCCATGGCACTCACACTCCTTAGACATGCCCACTTCGAAGCACTTCTGCAGCCGGCAGTACTGGCAGCGGTTCCGGGTCACCTTATTGATGATGCAGTTCTTGTCCCGATGACACGTGTACACCATGTTCTTCTGGATGCTGCGGCGGAAGAAGCCCTGGGTATGGAGGGCAGGGAGTCAGGTCAGCCACACCCACGGTAGGAACAGCGCTGGCCTGTGGCCTCAGCCGTGGGGGCAGAGGGCCAGGCGGCTGCTGCCCCCAAGGCTTTGGCCATCAACTACCTGAGTAGACCAGATAAGGCAGAGAGAAGGGTCCGCCTACAAGGATACCCCGAGAAGAATCCCAGTACCTGCCGCCTCAACACTGCAGGTGGGCAGAGGGCTTCCCCCAACCCACACGCATAGACCCAGCTTCCTCTCTCCTGGGGAAAAGGACCTTGGGCTGCTGGTGACTCAAGAAAAGGGGCAGATGGGGCTAGAGGAGAGAGAGGCAGAGCTCTGGAACCCACAGGCCTGGGCTCAGAGCACAGGAAGAGAAGGCAAGCAGGAGGGGCCACACAGACACACACACAGGCTGGCCAGACAGGTGGAGAGCGCGCTCAGGAGCAAGGCAGCAAAACACACGTTCACACGTGTGATCAGCACAGACTGATCACAGGTAGACCAGGCTGGTCAGGGGCTGCCCACACGGGCTAACAGAGAGACTGACAGACAGGCTAAGGCAGACACAGAGTCCAAGGCCTGGTGCTTTGCCCTTGATCTCTGCCCCACACTGAGGGGCAGCCCAGGGCCCCAAGCCTCAAAGCTGTGCAGCTTCTGAGCCCCAATCTCTGGGGAAGAAACGGGTACAGAGGCTCAAGCCCTGGGGAGAGGAGGAGGAGAGGCCATGCCCACAGCTGCTGGGAAGGTGGCAGCCACATCTGCACCCTGGAGCCAAACACGGGCACGTGGAAATCCAGCCAGACTCTGGGAAGCCCACAGCCTGGGCACCTGAAGGAGAGGCCAAGGCAAGGCGCCTGCCCCTAACGGCCTCCTGTCAGGCTGCCGTGGCGAGGTTCAGGCAGGGCCACAGAGGGCAGGCCTCCTGGGTCCCCAGCCAAGAGCCGGTCGGCAGCCAGCTCACCATGGCAACCCGGGCAGCGGTAGCAGAGCGGGTGTACACCCTGCCAGCTGGAGGATGGAGATGATGGGGAAAAGAGCTGAGGCAGGAGGGGGACCTCTGGTTTGGGGGACCCCTGCTCATCTGCGGGGAAGGAGGTTCTGCTGAAGGCTTCCTCCCCTCCAAGGCTGCTGCCACCTCCCGCACAGAAGTAAGATCAGCAGCTTCAGGGACACCCACTACCACCACCACCACCACCGGCACAGTCCCAGCACTCGGCAGTGGGAACATCCCATTTATCTAATCAGGGAGGTCCTTCCCAGTGACCCCCTCAACTCACCTTGCAGCCCTCACAAGCGCTGACCCCATAGTGGTAGCCTGAGGATTTGTCTTGACAGACAAAGCAAGGCTTGTAGATGCGGGGGAGAGGGGGTGGCGAGGGGGGACTGGGCACTATCTCTTCGGAACTGCTGCTCTGGGTCTCAATGGCTAGAGAGACAAGAGGAGAAGGGCGGTTAGAGACCCAGGTCACCATCCTTAATATGGTGCCCACCCTGCCTCCTGATCTCTCCCAGGAGCCTCTCCCAGCCACCCCACTGCTGCCAGGAGTCAAACTCTGGGGCAGGGACACAGTCTCAGGAAACCTGGGACTTCCCAGCCCAACTGGGGAAATGAGGCTGCCGATGAAGCTCCAGCACCCCATCAGTCCTGCCTACTTCCGCAGGACCCCACCTTCAAAACCAGAAAGATCAGATAATAAACCATCAGATTTGTACACGGACGGACGTGGCTATACTTGGTGGTTGGGCGTAGGTGTCAGCCTGGTTCCACAGCCCTGGACCCTGGGCAGCCCGGCCCCAGCTCCCCCAAGTTAGGAAGGAGTTAAGGCCTGATGAGGAGGGAGGGAAGAGGACACAAGCTGGGGACAGAGGAAACTGGGGTCAACAGGATATTCAAAGCCGGCCACTCCCCCACCCCCTCTGCTTCCGCTCCCCCCTCCACCCCCTCTGCCAGCAGCCACAGCCCCTCCTCCACCCAAACAATCCCCTGGCCAGGGACCCAAGGCAGGGTGTGCAGAGTCACAAATGTTGGGGCACAGCAGGCGGGGACTCCCTGAGATAAGCAGGGGGGCCCCCTGGAGACAGGGAGAAGAGTCCCTATGGGCCCCGGAAGCCCATTGCTCTGGGTGCCCCCTGTCTGGGGGGAAAAACATGACAAAGGGGGTCTGTTCCCATCAATGCTCTGTCTGTCTGGCCTCCATATGATACTATGTCCTATGTCCCGGTTACTATTCCCCTCCCCTCCTGTTATTCAGCTCTAAGAGGGCAGCCAGGAGGGTGACCTAGCCAGCAAGGGCAGCCCCCCCTACAAATCCTTCCCAGTGCCTGGCCCCATGCCCATCACCCCGGGCAGAACAGGGCTGGGTTGCATGGGGGCTGTCTGTGCCCGAAGCCAGGGTAGCTGGGGGTGTACTGTACTGGATGAGAACTGTGACCCAGTCAACCCCAGATTCCCAAGGGGCCACCCAGCACCCTCCTGAGGCTTTGCCAAGTCCACTTGCCCAGGGCCAAGGAGGGGCAAGGATGCCTCCCTGAGTAGATAGATCCCTGCCTCCTCCCACACCCCAGAATCCTGTCTAGTCTCACCCCAAACTCCAGCACACGAGGTTCTGGAATTCAAAGGGGCCCAGAGTTCCTGCCCAAGCACCTCATAGCACCTCATGGCTCATGTGGCCCCGAAGTCCAGGCACAGAGAAAAGAAGCACCTGGATGCGGGCAGGGAGGGGTGGGGGGCTGGCTAGCTGCATGCTACTACCCTCCCCCTTTACCTGCAAACACAACTAGGGACTGCCAGGCGGTTGATGACAGGGAACCAGGCCAACAACCTTGGCAGGGCTTTCCTGGCTCTTAGCTGGGCCTGGGCACCACTTCCCTGGTCAGCCCGGCTGACCAGCACTGCTGTGGCCCCATGTCCCTGTCCCTGCCCAGAGAGCAGCCTGCAGCAAAGGATCAGTGGCTGCCGACACCACACCCCCACTGATCCAGACTCTTCGCTGAC
This sequence comes from Eubalaena glacialis, assembly GCF_028564815.1. Classification (NCBI taxonomy): domain Eukaryota; kingdom Metazoa; phylum Chordata; class Mammalia; order Artiodactyla; family Balaenidae; genus Eubalaena; species Eubalaena glacialis. Next base: position 44,464,939 of record NC_083734.1, read on the forward strand.
CTCCCCCACCCTCTGCTCCTCACCCCACATCGAACTGTCCTGGCCTGGTTTTCCCCACCTCACTCTCCCAGAGGCCAGACAAGCAAATCAGACAGGCGAGAGGCCTGAGAACAGCTGCTGGGGGGGGGGGGGGGCGGGGTTGGGGGGCCTGGGTGAGGCCAGGAGGCAGAGGGGTGAGCGACAAAGGAGCCCTTTGTTGTGCTAACTTTTTCCAAGACGTAAAAGGAGTCACAGTAGACAATCCAGACTGGTGAGGGGTGGGGGGGTGTCAAGGACAAGGGGGTGTGGGGAGGGACCATGGCCTAGAATCCCAGTCAGCGTTCCAACCAGAGAGGAAGGAGGCTCTGACCTCCCTCCCCCTCCCTCCCTCCCTCCCCCCCATCCAGTCTTTGCCCTGGGCCCACCTCCCCCAAGGCCCGACCTCTAAAATGGACCAGAGGGGAGGGGGAGAAAGGACAGAGGGAGCTTTGGGGTACGGAGTGGGGTTGAGAGAGGGGAGGGGGCCGTGGGGAGACACAGGGGACACCCAGATGAGGGACAGGCAGCTTAAGACCAGGACTGACTGGAGGAGCAAAGGTCTTTAGAAATTTGGAGCTGAAGCAAAGTCCAGAGGCTGTTTATGAAACTGGAAGAATGTGCTTTTTAAATTGCGCTTTTTGGCAGGACGGGGGAGATGACCGAAGGTGAGGGTACACAGTTTGGGCTCAGTGAGGCCTCCCTGCGGCTCACCCCACAGCAGCTGGCTGCCTCTGAGGCTATCACACTGGTCTGCACACCCCACGCCCAGCACATCCCCACCTGTCACCCAGGTAACAGCTCTGAGGTTTCCCACTGTGCCCTTTGAACCCAGAGCCCCGGCCCAGTCCCCACCTCCCGGGCCACCAGCCAGCAGCCAAGGGGAGCAGGGGCACTCTAGGACGCTCTCAGCCTGTGCAAGAGTCAGGATGCAGCCTTAACTCTGCACACCCAGCGGGGGAAGGACTGCCACGGCCTGGCCCCTTCCCGCTCACCTCCCTCCCCAGAGGCCCCAGCCCACAAATCTCTCCTCTTCCTGCAGAAGGACGAGGCGGGAGAAGCACCACACCTTCTCAGCTCAAAAGTTCCAGCGCCCAACGAACGGATGGCACCGGCCCAGGGAGCCAGGCGTCCCCTCCCGCCCGCGCTGCCAGGCTGCCCCTCCCCCGCCCCCGCTCGGCTCCTGGTGGGCAGAACGCTCCGGAGTCCCCGCGCCCCAGAGCCGCTCGAAGGCCCGCACAAGGGGCCGGTTTCCTGGAGGAGATCAGCAGGAAATCAGCCGGGCCCCCGGCCAGCGGCTCCCCTCCCAATCCTGCTGGCGCCCGCTCCTCCGCAGCTCCGCTGGCAGCCCCCGGGGAGGGGCGGGGAGGGGGCGCACGGCGCTGGGTCCCGCCCTTCCTCCACCCCAGAGGAGGGTGGGGGTGACTCTGGGTGTAGCACGGCGGCGGCGGCGGCGGCGGCGGCGGCAGCGGCGGCGGCGGAAGAAGGCCCCTACCCAGCGGCCGCCGATAAGCATCTCTCCCCCTCCCCCCACTACGGGCATCCACGTGCTTCACATTCTTGGACGTCTGGGAGCGGGCGGAGGCGTGAGCCGCGAGATTGGTGGGGGACAGATGGAGAGCCACATCCTGTGTACCCCTTGTCCTCTGGCGCCCCAAAACGGGGGTTCTGGGGGAGGGAGGCAAGGTCCCCGGGGCCCTGCAGGATCGGGAAGGTCTTCTCCCCCAGCCCACGTGCAGTCTCTTCCCACCTTTGGTGGAGGTGGCAGGAGGGAGTGGAGAACTCGGTGTGAGGGGGCAGGAGGGCTCCTGTCACCAGAGGACCTACACACACCCAGGGGTTCGGTCATGACCCCGTGTAATCTAGACACACTCAAGTCACCACCCCCAGCCTCCAGGCCCTTCCTGTACCCCACCACAACCCTCCCAGCCACTTTCCCGGCCCACTAAGCCTTGGGGGCTGAGCCCACTGCCACAGACCCGACACTCCCACCACGGGAACAGGCCTCTGGCTCCACCCTGCCCCACACACGGTGCGGGGGAACAGGCCTCCACTTCCCCCATCGCCCGCTGGACTCCAGGCTTCCCCCTACCTCGCCTGGCCAGTTTGGGGCCAGAAAGAGCTGAACTGCCCCCAAGGGCTGGAGCCCAAGGCCTCAGATCCCATCTCCTCCCCAGTCCTCTGGCAAAGGCGGCCAAGGCTGTGGAGGGAGTATGGCAGCCATGCCCCAAGTATCCCACTTAGAGGGGGACACCTTCCTCCAGTTCTGGGAGGATGGGAAGAAGGGTCCCAGTGTGTGTCAACCTCTCGCCTGTCCCTTTTTTCCTGAAGTCCGCCCACGTGCACCCCTCCCTCCCTCCCACGGTCTGCAGCCTGAAGCCTCCCAGGCAATCTGCCCCAGAGGCAAAGGTCAGGGGGGCAGGATGATAAAGGCTGGGGGTGAGGTGGCTCTGAAAGGGGCAGAGATGGGTGTCTCTGCACCTCAGGTCTCTCTTCCTAGAGCAAAGGCATTGGGGGTTGCCCTTCAACCTACTGCAATCTGCCAGGCCCCCAGAGACCCACTCTACCCCTCTTCCCTGGCAGGCAGGAGAGAGGCAGCCAGTCCGGGAGGGTGGGAGAAGCCCCCCAGGGAAGAGTTGAGCCCAGAGCAGGGGAGAGGACGGAACCGGAGCCAAGTAACAATAACCCCCTAAGCACCGCTCTCCCCCACCAGGTACACTACCTCACAGCTGGGTATAAACATGCCCAGGTGTGCACCCCAGGCACTCACAGCTCCCGCCAGGGTACAGCGCCCCTCCCTTCCAGGGAAGCCTGAACCCAGCCAGAGGACAGCGAGGAGAGGAGGTGCCAGGACTCCGGGGTTCTCATCAGCGGCCCTCTTAGGAAGGGACAGCCCAGTGCCTGCCCCATCCCCAGGTGAAAACACGGTAACAAAAGGACACGGCTGAGTTGGGAGGGGATGCAGCCCTCATTTCCAGAGTAGCCCCAGACCCACAAAAAAATCAAACTCATCCTCCAGAGAACAAACCGTATTAGGATTATGGGGAGGGGGATTCTTCCCACCAGAGTAGCGTCTCCCCTCCATTCCTGGCACAGAAGCTTGTGCCAGCCAAGTGTCTAGGGCCAGGACAACCCTCAGATGGACAGGTGCCCTTCCCCAAGGTGTAAGGGTCAGTTAGGATGGCTGATGGGTATCTGATGGAGTTGCCCCTTCCTGCCACACCCCACTGCCAACACCAAAGACATGGAGCGCTCCCCTGACACCCAAGAGCTGGGGGCAGCAGCTGTCGCCCAGGACAGGCTCTCCCCCAGGCTTTGGCAGGGGTGGGATCTGGGGAGGAGGCCCCTCCTCCTAGAAGCAGACAAGCCCACAGATAGGACCTTTACCCCACCCTTCAGGGTGGGAGAAAGGACCACTCAGCTGTGAAGCTATCGGATTGCAAGCAAGAAGAATATAAACTGGGGACAAGGGGCTTCACTTCCCCTGCAAGAAGTGGAAAGAGAGATGAACAAACGTTTCCTGAAAGGAGGAACCCCCAAAGTTCCTCAGTCCAAATACAACAGAAATAGCGCCCAGGGTTACTCGGGGGAGTCCAATTGTCCAACAAGGGCACCCGACTTTCAGCAAGAGAGACAAGTGGAGGGTAGAGACAAGACCCTCACTACGCCCCCAGGCCTGCATCTCCTGGTGGAGCGGAAGCCCTACAGCCCACCCTCACCCCCCAGCTCCCACAATAGGAGGGATAGGCCGGTACCTACAGTGGTTTGAGCCATTCCAAAGCGGAGTCCGGAGCGGGGTGGAGTAGGGACCGGGGGCAGGGAGCCCCTTCTCCGGGAGCAAACAGGCCCGGTTCTGGTTATAAAAATCCACCACCAGGAAGGGATTGGGGGTGGGGGTGAGCCCCCCCACGTCCACACTCTCGTACATCTTCCCCGCGAAGACAAGAGGTCCGGGCGGATAAGTCCTGCGCGCTGCCTCCCTCACTCAGCCGGCGGCGCCATCCGAGAGCTGCTGGGGGCGAGGGGCACGTCCCCCCCGCCCCGACTGGCGACCCGGGCAGGGGGCCGCCCTCTGCCCTCAGTCCCGCGTCCAAGTCGGCCGGCCGCTCTGCGAGTCCCAGGTGAAAAGCAGGGAAGTTGTGTGTACTGGTGGGGGTTGGGGGGGGCGGGGGGGGGGTCCTTCGGCTGACCCCGGGAACGCCCGGCCGAGGCCCGGGAACTCGGCGTCTTCACCTCGAGGGGGCTCCCGTCGCGAGTCTCATGGTGTCCGAGGCAGCGTCCCGCGGCTCCCCGAGTGCGCCGGCCGGGGGCGAGATCGGCGCGGGGCGGGGGGTCACCGAGCACTTCCTCCTCCCAGCCGGGGCTCCCGGGCTTCTCCGGGGCGAGGATTCCGGGTGGGGTGGGGACCGCGCGGCTCCGCCTCCGCCTCCACCAGGCACGGGGCGGCCGCCCTGCGCTCGGTCTCTGGCGGTGCGCGCCGCGGGCCCCCAACCCCGGCCTACGCGCCCCCTCCCCTGCAGTCCCACCCCCTTTCCTCCGCCCCGTCCCGTCCAGGCACCGCCCCTGCTTTAACCCTTTCCCGGCGGGTCCGGCTGCAGCGGGCGCCAAGCCGGGAACTGAGAGGGAGAGGCGGGCCATGGAAGGCAAGTGTGGGGGAGCCCGGGCAGTGGGAGGAGAGAAGAGGGGACGGAAGGGGTAAAAGGCTCGAGAGGAGGAGTGCACGGAGTACTGACGAAGCCTGGGTACCGGGAGAGGAGGGGGCTGCGCCAGGACGGCAGAGGGGCGGGCGTCTCCCCCGTCCCAGTTCCGGCTCCCAGCCTCCCCCGTGGTTTGGTCAGTCCCCGGCCCCGCGATGCCAAGGCGAGGGAGGTGGTGGGCGGGAGGAGGGGGGTGGTCCCGCTGTCCTCCCCTAACACACACCCCCACCCAGCCCGGGCCTCATTTGCCTAATGCAATGCGGCTGAACTCTCTCTGAACTCGCCTGGCGGCGCCTCACCTCCGGGTGACCCACCCACCGCTGCCCGTGACATCACCCGCTCGCCAGCCCCCTGCCCGGTCGGGCCGCTCCCCCGGAGACGCGGAGAGTGGCGGCAGGAGGCGAAGGTCTGGGGTGCGTGTGGCCAAGTGTTAGCGCCGTGCCGGGTGTCCTGGGTGTGACATTGTGCAGCTCGGGCACCGCGTGGGAATGAGACACCCGGCTTGTGTCATTGTCTGTGACATCATGTGTGACTCGGGCCGCCCGCCCGCCGGAACCCGATGCGGCAGCTCGGCTGCTTTGGCACAAACGCGTGCAGAGGGGGCTCTCCCCGCAACGCCCGGCGTGCTTCAGTCGAGCAAAGCCCCGCCCAGGGTGTCTCCCAGAGGCGGAACCAGCATGGGCCCCCCACCGCACCGTCTAGCCCTGGAGAGAGAAAAGGAGGGGCTGGTGCCTTTCAGCTGACCACTTCCTCCCGGAAGCCCTCGGGATGCCGGTTTCACTGGAAGAAAGACCTGGGTTGGGTAGGTCCAGGAAGGCGGGGGGTGAGGGGAGGTGGGGGGGTGAGGGGGCGGGGGCAATGCCCCAGGAGAAGAGAGTATCTTATTGCTCCCTCTGACCCTGCAGCAGAGCTCCCTCATTTGACAGGAATTTACGTGCTTCCCGAGGATAGTCTTCTAAAAGCCAGGTTCCTAACATATGTGGTCATTTAATCCTCACAGCAACTCTTAAGAGATAAGTGGTATTATTCCTATTTTACAAATAAAGAAACTAAGGTCTCAGCAAGGTTAGGTGGGTTGTCCAAGATCACACTGCTATTAAAGAGTAGAGTGAGTATTTGAACTTTCTGCCATCAAAGCCCATATTCCCACCATGCCAGGCCGATTCAAGGAAAACTATTTTCTGAGCACCTCCCAGGTGGATACCCTGGGGAGCCTGCCTTTGCAGACCTTATGGTGCAACAGCCATTTAGCAAATAATCACAAATATATATATTTATGTTTATTACTGCATATTATAAATAATTGCAAACTGAGATAATTGGTATTATGACACAAGTAAGCACATAAAGTATGCTTTGAAGGAGAATTAATGTAGGCACCTAATTTAGGTTGGAGGGTCAAAGCAGAGACCTAAAGAAAGAGTAGACGTTTAGAAGTTAGGTAAAGAGTAGGAAGGAGTGGAATCCCAGTAAAAGAGCCTGTGCAAGGGTCCTGGGGTTACAGAAGTTGGTGAGTTCATTCAGGGAACTAACAGAAGACATAACATAAAATTCAAAAGAAAAAGGAGCAGAGGACCAGGCTGGAGAGATGGGCTGAGGCCAGACCAGGTGAGCTTGCTGGATTTTATCTCAAATGCAGGGAGAAACCACAAAAAGGTTCCAAGCAGAGGAGAGGCAAGATCTGATTTACAGTGTTATAAATCAGATTTAACCATGTGAAGCTGTATGAAGAATGGATGGTAGGAGGGCAAGAGAGACCAGTTAGAACAGTCCAGGCAGCACACAATAGTAGCACAGCCCAGGAAACTGGCAGTGGTGACAGAGGAAAGTAATCAATGTGGCTGGGGGGGGGGGGTAGGGGGGAGTGTGGGAAAGGAGGTAGCAAAGAGGACTCTGGTGTGTGGCTTGTGCTACAGCAAAGTTTCCAAGAGTGCGAAGTAGAAAAGTCTACTGGGCGGGTGGACAGGTGGGTGTTGGGCTCCAAAGTGAGGTCTCACCTAAGTGAGGTCTGGGCTGCTGGGCTGCAGATGGAACGCTGGGGCCTAGGGCACGGGTGCAAGCCTTGGCTGTGGATGAGATTGCTGGGGAGGAGGGCAGACTGCTTCCACGGCCCTTGGTATCTCCTCCCAAACGACGTAGATCCTGGGCACCAGCTATGTGCTAGGCCTTGTGTTCACAGCTTCAAGGTACTAAGGGATCTGGGACTGTCCCTGCCATCAAAGACCTGGTGATCAGGAAAAGATCTCCCAAATGCTACAGCTCACTGCAGGTACCAGGTGGAGAGGAGTCACTTCATGGTAGAGAGATGAGTGTTGTTAAGAGAAAAAATAAGGACCTGCGGGCCTTCAAAGGAGGGAGTGAGTGAGCAAGGAAGCGGGAACATCTGTGAAGGTTTCTGGGAAGAGGCGGTATTCGAGATGTTCCTTGAAAGATGGATAGGATTTGTGGAGCTGGAGAAGTGGAGAAGTCGGGGTGAGATGCCTGTTCTGGGCAACAGCAAGGTCATGGGGCAGGTCAGAGCAGAACACAGTGTGCTGGGGCAATGGGAGAAGAGGGAAAAAGGAAGGTTCTGGCCGCCTGGTGGGGGGGGCAGCGGGGGAGGTGGGGAGGACCGAGTGGCAGGCCTGGGGCCCCGTCCTCCTCTGCCGTGTCCCCCACAACTCCTCCAGGACTGTGTGCTTAGCAGGCCCTCAGCAGGTATGGGCGGAACTGAAGTGGCCCCCGCTTGTGCCAGGCAGGGCTCCCTCCAGTCCCCAACCCCATCTGGAGGGGATAACAAACAGGAAATCATGAGGCCCGGGGCCAGACGGACATCGGGTCCCAGTACAGGGTGGCCATCCCCCAAGACAATGCCCGGCTCCACCCACCCCTCGTCATCACTGCTTTTGCAGGGTACTTGAAGCTCGCCCAGGCCCTCACCAGCAAGCAGGTCACCGTGGCCTCATAGCAACTTGCCCAGCAAGCAACGGATTAGGAGTCTTGCTTTAAAGAGGAGGAAACAGACTCAGACTCGAGAGAGGTTGAGTGATCTGCCCAAGGCTGCGCAGAAAGAGCTGTCCTTTAAGACTTCTGCCAAGGGGGCCTTGGTCCGTGGGCTGAGGTTCCCAGCAACTCAGAAGTCAAATGGGATGGGGAGGGCCTCTATTTCTGATCTAGTCGGGGCAGAGGGCCTCCAGTCTACCCTGGGAGGTCCAGCTCCATGGGATGTGCCCCACCATTGAAAACGGAGAGGAGAAGGAAGGCGTTGTAGGCACCGCCCCAAAGTGATTTGGAGAAGGGAAACACTTCCTCTTTCCACAGACACTACCCCTCAAAGGGTAGTCAGGGCCTGCACTGGCACATCCCCATGGGCACAGGGCCCTTGGCATGGGCGGACACAGTGTCTCAGGTCTTGGCCAGCCTAAGAGGACAGGCTTCCTTCCCTGAGTCCCCTCCCCCTGCCCATGCTGGGATCCTGCCCTGAGGGGGCCTGTGCACTATCAATGCTTGGAGATAAAAGGTGAGGGGGCCGCATTTTCATTCAAAACCCCGTCCAACAGTCTTTTGGCTGACTCTGCATTTTAGACCCTAGGGAGGGCACTGCTAGCAGTCCCCCCTCTCCCTGGGCTGTCCCTCCTATTGTCCAGGGAAAGAGTGGGCAGGAGCGGGGGGTGGGGGGAGGGAGGATACAGACTGAAAAGGGGAGTGGCAGAGGAGAGGGAAAGGAGAAGGGCTCACCCCCTCCAGTCTCGCCAGGCTCCTCCAGACCCCAAGGCCGCTCCCCAGTTTCTAGGCACACACAGCAAATGTGTGGATGGAAAGGAAAAGTCTGGACCCGGTCTTTCGGGGCTCCCATCCCCAGCTCCTCTACAGATAGCTTCCAACCTCCCTGCCCCCACTCCACAAATGGAAACAAAATAAGAATAAGAACGGTAGCTTTTACACTCTGTTCCTACAGTGTCTGTCTGGATGGAGATGGAGGCAGGGTGCCCGCTGAGCTCTGCAAACTCCCCGGGCTGCAGTGGGCTGATCTGGGGGCGGGGATGGGTGTGAACAGATTGTATCCGCAGCTTCCAGGACAGGATGGAGATCTGGCCCAGGCCTCTTATCAGTCTTTCCCTCCAGCCTTCAGGATCAAAAACAGAAAAGGGGGCGTGGCTAGGGGGGAGGCCTTCCCCTACGCCCCCTACTGGGTGAAAGCGGAAGGTCCTGAGGCAGAAGCGGGGCTTCAGCCACGGGAGAGGGGGTTTCACCATGGCCCTGATCTCCCCACCCAAGGCTCCTCACACCCAGGAGGGCTCCCCACAGTACCCTCCCGCAGCTGCCTATCTGGATGGTAGGAAACAGCCCAGCTGTAAGGTCACTTAGCTCAGCCACTTAACCACCGGTGCTGTTTCCTCATGTGTAAATGGAGATAATGTCCCTCTCCCAGGATTGTTGGGATTAAGATTTGTAAAACAGAGATAAAGTCCCAGGCACACAGTAGGTGTTCCACAGATGTTAGCCTCCCGTTCTCTCCAGCCTCCACCCAGATAGGGCCACGGTCCCCTTCCACTGTCATAACACGGGGTACCACGGCAAGGAGACAGCGATGATCCCATGCAAGGTGAGGAGCAGAGTGCATTACGGCGATGATCTTGCCTAATCTCAGCCCTCTGAGGGAGGTTCTGGTCAGATCCCTGGGTTACAGACGAGGACACATGCTCAGAGAGGTTATCACATCTAGTAAGTGGCAAAGCCAGAACTCGCTACACAGCCTACTCCACCTCCCCGCCCCCGACCCCATGGAATTCCCAGGGGGAGCAACAAAAAAGGCAAGTTCGTTTCCTCTCCAGCCTAGACTAGCGATAAGAAATAGAGACCCTTCCCTCCCCAAACACACAACACAATCACAGACGCCTCCCCCTTACACCCTCTGTGCCCTAAGTCACCGCCCCCTCCAGCACACAAACTGACACCCCTCCCCGGCTCTGGGTCTGATTCTCCTCATACACACTCTGACCCTCTCACCCCCTCCCCAACACACACCCAACCTTGACCTCCCCACCCCTAAAACACACCCAACCCTGACCCTCCCCACAAGGCACACTGAATCCCAACCCTCCACAGTAAATACCAGTCCTCAGAGACCACGCCCCAGGGGCTGGTTTAGAGGGGGGATCCTGTCCCATCTCTGAAGCTTCCCACTCCGGCTCCCTGGGAGATAACAGCAGGACAGATACCCACCTGTCCCCAGTGACCTGGAGAACAGTTCTGTCCTTCCACAGGCCACCGGGTCTTTGAAGGGTACACCCAAGGTCCAGCCTCCTCCTGACTTGGGGAGAGGAATGGGAGGTGGAGGGAGGACTATCCAAACACCTTTGTTGGTGGGAAGTGGGAGGAGGGAGCCTCATGTGCCAGGTTGCCTACAGAAAGGGTGGCAGGGGACCAGAGCATATAATCGCTCCTTACAGGAATGGGGGCCACAGATGTCCACCCCTCCTAGGAACTGCCTGACCCCCAGCACCAGCCCCCAGCTGGGGAGAGCGGGGAAGGCGAGGCTGCCTCCATGCCTGAACTTTGATCTGTCATGCTTCGCTACCCAGAGCTGAGAGCCAGGGTCTCCAGGCCCCTCAGCCCTGCCCAAGAAGGAGGGAGATGCCGGGCTCCCTCAGGTTCCTGGCCACACCTCTGGTCCCAGAGAAGGGGAAGGTCAGGGAGAAGCTCAGAGGCTGGGGGCCTGGGTAGGAAGAGAAGTTGTTGTTGTTTACTAGGAAGGGACAGGGCAACCCACAGGCTCACAAAGGGAGGGGGCAGGAAGGGGCATTGCCTAACCCGAAATGTGGGCACCCCACCCTGGGGGAAGAAGGTTACCAGGGTGGGAAGTGGGGTACCCGGAAACCCTCCCCACCCACCTCTAAGAAAGAGGAAGAAGCTTGCAACATTCAAAGAAGGGCAAAACATTTGCTTGTCCGGCACAAGACAGGGCAAGGTCAGGGGTCAGGCCCAGCCCCATCCAACCCTCCGTGAGCCAGGCCCCAGGTGGACAGAGTGTCTGGGGCTCTGTTCCCATCACCTGGGGAAGAGCAAGCTGTCCACCGGCACCAGGCTGAGCACCCTCGATGTCTCCCTCCCTGAAAACCCCACCCTAGCAGGAAGCAGACACTCCAGTCACTGGAGCTGGGATATGAATCCCAGTCCCCATGGACACAGGCACTACCCCACACAGACACACCCGCCCCTTCCCCCACAACCCAGAACCCAGACACTGGCCTCCCCCATCACCTAGCATCGACTGAAGACCAGGCCAGAATCGGGCTCCCGACTCCGACTCCCAGGTCAAAGTGCTGCCGGCTGCACACCCCCAAGGGAGGAAACAGAAGGTGGAGGTTTGAGTAGGCAGCATCCGCCTGCCCCCTGCCCCAGGGCACAAAGGGTAGGGACCTAAAGGAGCACAGACTTAGAGCCCCTGCTCCCAGTGGCTGGTGGGGCCTGGGAGGGAGGGGGCCACCGTGCAGCCACAGGAGGTGAGCCAGGAAGCAGCGGTGGCAGTGGGCAGCCGGCCAGTGCGGGCAGTGAGGCGCCCAGCCAGGGCCTGCCCCAGGGACAAAGAGACTCCCTGGCTCCGGGGAGAGGGCGCTGCCCCCACGCTGGGAAGGGGGCACTGACCCAGCCCAGCCGGGCGCACAGGGCAGCGGCGCCAGGCAGCTTGCCAGTGGCCACGGGAGAGGCGGTGGGTGCCTGGGGCAGGGTGTTCAGTACCTGCCCGCCAGGAGAGGTGGGACACGTTTCCCAGGTCAGCAGCTGACCAGCCAGCCCGCCGTCCACGGCCCCCTTCTGCTGCTTCCACCCCCTCCTGCCCCAGGCCAGGCCCCGGCTCCCTCCCCCCGCCAAGCCCTGGCCCGGCGCCCAGCTGGGCCCTGGGGGCCAGAGTTACTGTAAGCGGCCTGGCAGGCCCGAGGCCTGGACTCTGCCAGCTGGCCATAGCTGCCGCCACCTCCCACTACCTGGCTCGGCCAGCCAGGGAAGGTTACCGAGACCCCCACCCAGCCAACAGGCGACCCCTGTGGCAGAAGGCGGAGGCGGAGAGAAAACACAGGCCCTGCCAAGAGCAGGCTTGCGTCCACAGCCGGAGTCCAGGCTGAGCGCCCCCTCCTGGGACACTGCCCCGACCCGCCAGGCTGCCTGTGGGCCCCTCCCTCTCACCCTCCCCACAAAGGGAAGCACCACCTAGCCTGGCCAAGGCGAGGGGAGGGGATTCTACGCCTTCAAGCCCCTTCCCCCAGAGGCACTGGATGGGGCGGGGCGGAGGTGGGGCGCTGCTCTCAGTAGAGCTACCATTTCCACCAAATGTCGAGAGGTTTGTTTACCCGCCTCCAGCCTCCGTGTCCAGTCCTTGGAGCTATTTATAAGGCCCTCCACGGCAGAGTACTGGGGGGGTGGGGGGGCGTGAGAGGCGCCGGAGGACAGCACTGTTCAGCTCTCCCTCTGTCCCCCCCAACACCAAACACAATCCCAGCCATCCGCCTACAAGCCCCCCAAACGACGATCCCCCTTGTCTGGAGGAGCCCTCACCACTGCCGAAGAGGCCCAGCCTCGGCCTGCCGCCCTCCACCGCCCCTCCCACCATGCCCACCACTCCACTTACTGGCTGGGGATGGCGTGCTATAGCCGCTAACTGGAAGCTGGTGCTGGAGAGTGGTCAGAGCGCCTGGTGGGGAGAGTCCCCCCAGCATGGGGGGGAAGAAGAAGGCGTAGGGGGGCACCGGGTATCCATTGAGGGGCCCGCCCCCAGGTGTCGGGCAGGAGCTGCTGTTACTGGCCATGCCAAGCAGCCACAGTCAGAAGAGCAGGCAGACAGTCTGGCGGAAGGCTCTGGCAGGCTTCAGGCCACCTCTCCTCGGGTCATGGGGCCTGGGCCCAGAGGGGGTTTGGGTGGTCAGCCCACCCCCCCCCCTTCTGTCCTGGAGCTGCGGTCCAAGGCTAGCAGGCTGATCTCGGCCTCCTGGAGCCCCGACTCCAGTTGGGGGCCAGGTGGGCTGGGGGACGTCCCAAGAGCCGGTCCTTTGGTCAAGCAGTTCTGTGAGCTGGCACTTTCCCAGGAAGGTCCAGAGCTGGCCTTCAGGACGCTGAAAGGATCCCTCTCCTAGGTGGGCCCCGGCTAGGTGGCTGGGGAGGCCATGTCCTGTGATGCTGCAGAGAGAAAAAAGACAGGTGAGTGGGCACCGAGGAGCAGGCGCACGGGCATCCCCCGCGGAGCTCCCCAACCTGGGCGGCCGGAGATTTTCCCGTGGCACCCGGCTGAGCAGACAGCTGGCACCATGCCTGGCTGGCAGAGACGGCCTGGGAGTAGGGCCCAGACACTGCTGGGGGTGGCAGGACAGCAGAGCCAGGCTGGGGAGACGGGGACAGAGCCCAGAGCCGAGGAGGGCCTCTCACCCACAATCCTGAGAGGAAAGGGTCCCCGGTGCCATGCCACCCCGGAAGATTCCTGCAGCAGAGGAAGGCAGCTGGCCCTCCTTCCCCCAAAGCAGGTTACCTGAGGTCAAGATGCAGAGAACGTGTGCTTAAGGGGAGGAGGGAGGGCGAGGAAAAGCCGCTTCCCTAAAGCGGTGGCACTTCTCAGAAAAATGACTCCTAAGCCAGGGGGCCCCTGCTTACACCACTTCCCCCCCAAATCCAAGCCCGAGCACCCCAGATGGGTCTGTCCCACGGGCCGGAGAGGAGGCCCGTTTACATACATACAAATAGGGAAATGGGAACCGAGGACTCCTGGGTATCACCTCCATTGCCTAACAGCATTATGGGCAGGGACTGCCCAGGGTGGAGGCCCCCTACTCCCAGGCAATGGAGGGGCAAGGGAGACTGATCTCAGAGTTCACCCACATACTCTGCAGAAGCAACCTCCCTGGAGAGGGTGGGAGGTGGGCAGAAGATGAAAGGCCAGATGCCCCTCCACCAGTGCATCCACAAATCCATACCCTGTTTGAACAGCTGGGACCCGAGGACACACAGAGATAACACCACGGGTAGCAAGAGACAGAGATGAACCCAGAAATTCCACGACACAGTGAGACAGACAGGCAGCAACAAGAGCAGAGAATGAGACGGAGAAAGAGAAGCATCCACAAGAGGTCCAGGAGGATATATATAAAGAGTATCAATAAATATGCATGTATTTATATATGAGTGTGTGTGTATACACACACATATGACATATATGAGAGACAAAAGAAAAGAGACAGAAACATGGCCAAGCAAAACCACAATGAGATACCACTTTGCATCCACTAAGATGGCTATAATCAAAAACACTGATAACAACAAGTACGTGAGGATGCGGAGAAATCAAAACCCTCAGACATTGCTGGTGGGAATGTAAAATGGTGCAGCTGCTTTGGAAAACAGTGCGGCAGTTCCTTCAGAGGTTAAACACAAGAGTTATACAACCCAGCAATTCCACTTCTAGGTACCTACCCAAGAGAAGTTAAAACGTAAGTCCACACAAAAACTTGTACGTGGGTGTGGATGTTCATACCAGCACCCCTAATAGCCAAAAAGTAGAACCGATCCAAATGTCCATCAACTGATGAATGGATAAATAAAAAGTTGCACATCCATACAATGGAATGTTATTCTGCCATAAAAAGGAACAAAGTACCGATATACACGACAACATGGATAAACCCTGAAAACATTATGCTAGTTGTAAAAGACCACCTATTGTATGATTCCATTTATATGAAATGTCCAAAATAGGCAAATCTATAAAGGCAGAAAGTAGATTGTGGTTACCAGGGGCTGGGGCATGGGTTCGAGGGAAATGGGAAGTGACTGCTGAATGGTATGGGGGCTCTTTCTGGAGTGATGAAAATTTTCTAAAAGTGATTGTGGTGACAGTTGCACAACTGTGAATATATTAAAACCAGTGAATTGTACACTCTAATGGGTGAATTTTATGGTATATGAATTATATCTCCATAAAGCTGTTAAGAAGAAAGAAAGGCGGGGAGGAAGGAGAAAGAAAAGAAAAGAAAACAGGGCCACAGAGATCCCAAATAAGGACTACCTCCCTTTCCAAGCCCTTCCTCCCCAAGCTCAGGCCGTGCCAGGCTCCAAGCTCCAGGCTCCAGGCTCAGACCTGGAGTCCAGGGGACACACACATGGCCAGCATTTGGCTGAGGACCATGCCTGGGATGGGGGAGTTCTGCCAAGGCCACTATGGACGAGGCCAGGACTTCTGGGCCCAGCCGGGCCGGCCAGCCAGCCTGTGACTGTGCGGGGCTGAGGGAGGGGGAGGGGGACAGGTACTTGCAAGGAAAGGGGCAGCTCCCCTATTGTTAACGAGCATGATTTTGACTGTTACTAATTATGACGACCACAGGGCCTCTCTCCTTACTCCTGAATGAGGTGCCCCCTTCCTTCCCCAGGCCCCTGCCAATTCCCTCCCGGGCTGCGAGGCTGACGTCAGAGAAGCAGGGACCCCACCCGTCGGCCAGCTGCCGCCCTGGCCCCCCACAACCCTGAGGGGCGCCACACAAGGGGAACTCGAGCCAGCAAGGGAGGGAGGGGTTGGCTGAGCCTCACCAGCGTTGACAGTCAGACCCTCACATACACGCACACCCACTTCCAGAAACTCACACGCGCAGCTCCAGGGAAAGCGTCCGGTGGCCAAGAGCACGCGTGCTTGCACGCCCAGCCCGGGTGCATGCGGGCACACACGTGACACGTGAGGAGAGGGAACCCGGAGATGCGATCCCTCCACACCTGGGCTCCACACACAGCGAAGCCGGCTCCAGGCCTGCGTGCCCGGCCCGGGACACAGCTCCCCACAGACGCACAACCACAGCCTCAGAGTTTCCCAAACTGCACTTACCCTGGCCCTCACCCAGCCAGGCGAACCTATGCACCTGCCTCCCTGCGGCCCGGCCCCCCAGTACACAGCAGGGTCCACAGACACAGAGAAGCACGCCGGTGGATTCAGGTCCAAATGGGGGCCGGCCTCTCTGAGGTGAGGCCCAGGAGGCTGAGGCCCAGGAAGCCATTCACTCCAGACTCCAGGCCTCCTGACCCAGCTTTTGGGGGGCGGGGTGAGGCAGCAGATTCGGTCTGGACCCTCTGGAGCCAACCCTTGACCCCAGAGGAGAGATTAACGACAGCCGCCTTAATGCCTCAATTCTGCCCCTGAGGAGTTTGAAACTGGACCATACTTCAAACCTCAACCACAGATACACACCCCAGGGAGAGGCTGGAAGGCGTTCCCCACCCCCATCGGAGCCTCACTAAAGGAGCTCAGCCTGCAAACTTCAATGCAGTTAGCTCCCTGGGGAAGGCCTTGAGCCAAGGGAGGGGGCAAAGTTTACAGAAATGGGCCAAGGGCCAGGCTGGCCAGGGAACAGGGATGGGCAAGGGCAGGGATGATGGGGGCGGGGCCAAAGAGCCCAGGCCCGGCCTCAGAAGGTCCCTCTGGAACCACGACCCTTGGGGAGATGCCTGGGCCCTGGCCCCCTGCACCCAGGGGTGGAGAAGACACTGTCAGAGAATCGAAACCAGCACCAAAGAAAGGGAAAACAAACTACCCACATCCAACCTCCACCCTATGCCCGCCACCTCCACTGCCCATGGGCACCCTCCCTTGAGGGAGAGAAAAACCACAGGCCCACACCTCCCATACCCGGAGCCCAGCCTCAGCACAGCAGAAAGGGGGGGTGGGGGGGAGGGCCGGAGCACCTGCCACCAGCCAGGCACCCCTGCCCGCTGGGGCCTCCCTCACCCTCAAAAGGCGCCAGGATCCCTCCCCCAGTGTCAGGTGTCCCCAGCTACCCGTTCTTTATGTCCCCAGAGTCACACATCTGGAGAAAAAGGCAAATGTTTGTCGAGCTGTGAAGACAGTAGAAAGAACCAGAAGTCTGAAGGGTCAAATCTCAGCTCTGCCACTCTGGGTGACCTTAGGCAAGTCACTTAACCTCTCTAAGCATCTGTTTACTCGTCTGTGAACTGCCTACCTCAACAACGGGCTGTGTGATTTAAGAGATAAAAGTCCTGGAAAGCACCTAGCACAGCGCCCACCCGGCACACAGGAGGTGCTGGGCAACGGGTCCCCTCCCTTCCCCGCGCCTGACAGCACCACCTCGGGGGCTCCCTGGGCAGTATGTCTGCTGTCCCTTCCCCAGCCAGGGCTAGCAGCTGCTGACAGGGCTGGGTGGGAGAATTACCCATTTTCCAGGGTCTGCTTCCCCCCAGACTGAGGACAGGAATGTGGGGAGAGGAATATTCGGGGTGTGGGTGGAGGCCTGACCACAACCCTTTCCCAAATTCCCTTCTTTCGTTTCACAAACCAAAAAAGGGAAACCTTTGGACGTGGGGAGGGGAGGAGGGGAAAAGGAATAGACAATTTCCCCCCCTGCCCTCAGGGGAGAGGAGCCAGGGGTCCCCAAACCCAGCTGGCCCTGCCCCCCTTCTTCATCCACTCCCTCCTCTCTGCTTCCCAGGCTACCCCACTACCATGGCTCCCAAGGAATAGAAGCCAGGCAGTCCTGGACGGGCTGAGAGGAGGGGATAAGGATTGGGGAGCGTAAAAGAAGGGGGGACAGGGGCTTTCCTAAGCATTCTAGACAGTCAGTGAATCATATGCAAATGACACCCAAAGCTCAAGCTCAACTTGGGGGTGGGGGACACGGACTCCAGCCCTGACGGAAGCAAAGACCCAGCCCCTCTGGACCCCCTCCCCTGTCAGGAGCTGGCAGAGCAGGGCAGGGCGGGACAGGGCAGATTTCAAACCAGAACAGTGGGCTGGAACTATTTATAAACTTTCCAGGAAAACGCACACACACTCACACACACACAAAGCCAAGACCTCTCCCCTCCCCCATACTCCTCAGATCAGCAGAATGATGAACATTACTCCCTTTTCCCCCTTTTTCCAGAGGCCCCTCTCTCCTCCCGGCCACTCTGGTCCTCTGTTTACCTTTTGCTCTCCAGGCTCTGGGCTGCAGGAAGCCAGCAAGGCCAGCCTCATTTTGAAAGAGACCACCCCAGGAGGGCCTGAGAAGGATCAGCGGGGTGAGGCTGGGACAGGTGGAGGGCACCTCTTCCCCACCAGTCCTCAGAAGCCCAGGCCTGCCTCGCTGGAGCTGGGACTTGTTGGAAAACCTGCCCCGAGCACGTGCAGGGCCGGAGCACATCTACCGAGAGAGTCAGGGGAGTGCTGAAGTCCAGCGTCTGGCCTCTGGATGCTGCCACTGCCCACTGCCCACTGCCTCAAGACACAGCACCTAGTCCCAGAAAAGTGGATCTGATGTCTCCCCAACTTGTACCCGCCCAAGCTTCTGCCCCAGCTACACAGGGCTGCCTGACCTCCACGGGCCATCATCCCCGCAGTGACTGAATACCAGGCAGAAAGGGCAACTGGACAACCCAAGCCCAGGACAGGCCAGGTGCTGGGAGGAGGAACTGGGGTGGGTGGGGGGGATGTCTGCTGGTCAGGGCAGTGTCCCGACTCCGCACCCCAGGGACTGCACCTCAGAGCCCCCTGGGAGATGTGCCCAGGGCCTCCGAAGCCCAGGGCGGCTGAGGGGCCCACCCAGAACCAGAGCTGAAGCCTCCCATCCAGTCTTCTCTTGGAGCAGAGAGCAGGTGAAAGGGCAGAGGGCAGCCCAGGCCTCAAGGAGAGGGAAGGGCCCACGGGGAAGGAAGAAAACAGGAAGAGGAAGAGATGAGGCTGCCGAGGCCACAGCCAGACCACAGGAGTGTGTGGACCACACAAAGGCAGCTCTGTCCGGGTCGGGGACCGAAGGGGCACAGACAAAAGGGGACACCCCCCCAGCCTGGAAACCACCGTCCTCACAGCCAGCCTGGCACGGGGCTTTCCCCACCCCCACCTTGGCAGCTGCCCCCTCACCACTGTCTCCCCTCTCCGCAGTGCAGGAAGCATAACTCTCACAAGGGGCGGGGGCTGCCGAGCGCACAGAGCAGCAGGTATGTGCGCGGGTGCGCGGCTGCAACCCGCCTCCCCCAACCCGGCAGCTCTGCCCCGGGCGGACAGACTGTCGGCACGACCCAGTGCTACCAGCCCCCTCCCGGCGTCCTTCCCTAGGGACCCCGGGCTGCAGGGAAGCCGGGAACGCCCGCCCCCGCCCCCGCCCCCCTCCCGCCTCAGGATATCCTTTTGGCTCTGACCCCAGACCGGGCCTGAGTCAGAACGTGCCCCGCCCCACACCCCACACCCAGCGACCCCCAGGAACTTCCTACTCCCCACGCTCCACACCCACCTACTCAGGTGGGGCTAGAACTAGGGGTAATCTCTTCCCCTCTCCACCCCCAGCTGAACAGGGAAGCCCACCAGGGGGTGGGGCGGATGGTCACAAAGTCCCAGGACCAGCCCCTTAAAGCACAGGGCCTGCGGGATCAGGGCGAAGCGGGTGCAGGCTGTGTGTGGAGGGGAGAGGAGGCCCTGCGGACCACCACCTCCCCAGCCCCAAAACACACACAACTGGGGATCCTGCCCAGAGCCCCTCCCTACTCCAGCCTGGACCCCAAGAAACCACAGAAACTCCTTGGGGAAGGTATGTTTCCATGAGAACACAGGACGGGAGAAGGCTCCAAAGGGAAAGGGGACAGGGAGCGGAGGTTCCAAGAACGGGCATCTTTCTGGGACAGCGGGACCCAGGCTGGAGGGGACAGGGTCTGCACAATCGGTCAGATTCACAGTCAGCCACAGCCAAGCACAGCCAGACGTGGTCACAGTCTCCCCTACGCTCAGTCTAAGTAGGTGGCTGTGACTCCTTCCCACAGACAGAAGTCTGGGGGGCCCTGGGGGATCTGGGGCATCGGAGACCACACACACTCAGCTTGAAACAGCCCCCTGGGCAGGCCCCCCCAATCCCCCCCTCAAACTGTGGGCCTAGGGGGAGGGGCAGCTCCCTCCCCACAAGAACCAGGGTAGTGCCCAAGGCGGCCATCTCCATGGCAACCAACAACAAACATCCCGGGAACCACAGAGGGACAGGAAGTGACAGCCACGTGACAGGAAGACAGTTTTTTTCAGTGGGGGGGGCGAGGAAGATTGTTAGCAGCCCCTGGGGAATCAGCTGTCCCCTAAGTTTCCCCCACTTGGAACTGGAGGGAAGGGGTCAGCTGGGAAGGTGGCCACACACACACCCCCGACCCCACTGCAGTGAGCGCGGTTGGTCGCAGGGCTGACGGGCCCTCCCTTCCCGCCTGCCACTCAAGGTTCTCCCCGCTGGGTCCCCCTCCCTTCCACTTCCTGCCGTGACTGGAGATCAGAGAACTCCCCACCGCAGCTTCCCCTTCTCAAGTCTCGATTCCTGGCCTGAAGGTTTCACTGTGGGGCGAGGGACACAAGGAAGGAGGGCTGGGGACCTGCGGTAGGACCCAGGGGACAGAGGCTCTCCAGGGGAGGAGCCGGGAGGGAGCTACTCCAAGGTAGGTGTGTACACACAGGCACACATAGAGTGAGTGGGTCACGGTGACACACCACCGGGCGCAGTGACACACAGAGACTGCCTGACCTCAGGCAGCTCTGGGGGGAAGGGAGCAGGGCCATTGGATCCGCCCCGGCGCGCCCCACTCCAGCCCGGTTCCTGAGCCTCCGAGTTCAGTTCAGGCGTCTCCTGGCCTCCAGGCAGGCGAGGCCCCAACCGTGCCCAGCCCCCACCGCCTCTCCCCTGCCTTTCGCGCTGAGGAATCCCCCTCCCTGCTCCAAGGTGCTCGCCCAGACGAGGGCACCTTGGCCGGAGGCGGGGGGAATGGAACCTCCCGCCACCCCCCTCCCCTTCTCTGCAGATGTCCCGGACTATATTTAGCCCAAACCGGGCGGCTAGCCAGACCCAGACTCCCCACTGGCCCGGAGCTGAGCTCCCAGTTTTTATGCAATTAAAACATTAACAGAGAACCACCCCCATCCACACACCCCCATACCCCCCAGCCCAGCCAGAGCGGCAGAGCTCAGAAAACACAAGGGCAGCCCAGCCCTGCAGCCAGCGATGCGGCTGGCGGTCATCGGGCAAATAGCAATAAACTCATCCCCTTGCCCATCTCCCGGGCCCTAACCCCCACAGGCAGGATAGGGACATCACCCACGAGATCAGGTTGACACTTGGGGGGGGAGTAGGCTTTCCTTGTTCCGGGGCCGGAAGGGAAAGGCATATCCAGTGGGCGGGGGGTTGCCTAGTTGCAGAAATTCCACCTGTCATTTTGCAGCCCCCCCTCCCTGGCCAGCTCCAGTTACAGGGCTGGGGGTTGGCAACAGGTGCTGGCCAGGCTGGCAGCAGTCTAATCCCCCACCCGCTCCCCAGGCTGACAGTGGTGCCTGAGGTCCAGGCAGGGGCCCTGGCCAGCAGGATGCTGGGTAAAAGAAGGAGGCACTGCTGCCTGGTGGGGCGCGGGGGGGGCAGCCCAGGCCCCTTCTGTAAGACCTGGCCCCCTGGACTCTGTGATGTGTATTGGAGGGTCTGGGGAAGGCAGGGAAACCTTAGTTCCACCGCACCTATTTCATTTCCCCACGATGCCAGGCCGGGCAGGCTAGAGTGTGGGAGGTCTGTCTGCCTGCCTCTTCCTCCTCCTCCTCTCCAAATTCCAGGAACAGGCAAGGGAGGCTCCAGTTGCAGAGAGAGAGAGCAAGCAGGCGGTCCCAGCTGAGGGGGGGGGGGGCGGGGACTGGAGCGGGAGGCAAGATCCAGACGAAGCAAGAGACGCCCACGCCCAAGCCAGACAGGACAGACACACCGACACTGACACATTCTCCCACTCTGGGCCTGGTCCCCGAGTGCCACCCACTCTGCAGGGACACCCAGACTCCCTCAGCCAATCCTGCCCATCCCCAGAACACTCCCTGGACACACACGGAGAGCCAGGCCTTCGCTCCCACCCCACATCCCCCCACAAACCCTGTGGGCTCCGTACAGCAGCCAGAGGGTGGAGAAGGGAACAGAGGGAGGAAAGACAGCAGGCGTCAGAGAGGACGTGGAGCCAAAGCCCTGGGAACTGGGGTATCAGTTGCCACACTCCTTTCCCAAAACCCAGTAAGTCAAGACAACCCTGGCCATCTTGCCAGGAGCCCTGCCAGCTTCCCACACTCCCCAAACCACCACCACTAGAAAGGGTGTGGGGTGCTGGGCGAGTGGAGATTACCCCATTTACTCATCACAGGGATAGGATTACCCTCCCCAGATGCCCATCACCCCCAAACCCAGACAGAGCTCCTAAATGGACCCCACAGAGTCCCAAACACACCCACCCGTACAGCCTAGTCTGGGTCCTGCCCTGCCCGTGCCACCCAGAGGACAGGGAATGGGGCACTGAGGTTTTATCTGGGGGCAGGCCCCACCCTGTCACATAGTTCTGAGGACAACCCACCTAAGACCCTCAAGTCTTAGCAAGGAGTGGCGCAGGGGTGGGGGGGGAGGGGTTCCCAGAGGGCAGAGCCAGCTTCCAAGACCACATGATTTAGGGGAAGGGGAGCTAATTAACTGGGGTCTGGGTCAGTACCCCCAAAACAGACCTTAAGGGCCACTCAGACAATGCCCTTTCCCCCCACAATAGACAGGGTGGCAGGAACCACGTCATGGTACATGTGGGTGACTATGCCCAGCAGGGCGGCATGGGGGTGATCAGGATGGGGCTGCCCGCAGCTAGCTTCCTGCCAGGCTGCCACATGGCTGGGAGTAGGAGGGGGACCAGAGAGATTTCCCAGAGTGGTAGCAGGGGCATTTAGGGTCAACCTGAAGGATGGGGATTTGGGGGCTATAAGAGGAGGTGGCCAGGATTAAGCGGTTCCAAGCCCAGGGTCTTCTCAGAACTGCCACTGCATCTGCACTGCCCTCATCAGTCTGGCGGGGAAAGTCCTGAGGTGACCGCCTCATGCACACTCATTCACACCCTCCAAATCCAAGATCCTCAGCTCCCAAGGGTCAACTCCAGTCTGACCCTAGTGACCGCTCTGTCTCAGGAATGACATGGTCCAGACTCCCAGGCAGAACTGATGTCCTAGCCCCTCCCACTGCACCAACATCTTTCATAGCCACAAACTCCCTGACTCCACAACTAGCCCTCTTCTTCCTCCAGGTCCAAATACTCTTTCTCTTATTCCCTTCCCCAGACTCATCTCCACCCCTCACAGGGGAAGCCCCAAGGCTCCAAACCACCCCCCACTGCAACCTGGGGCTTCCCCAGCCCAGCCTCCCCATCAAGCACAAGCCCTGGAAGAGAGTTTGGGGCTTGAGCCCGTTTCCTAGCAAGACCTGGCAACCTTACTGAACCACTTCCCCAGAACCCTGCCCTATGACCACTGCAGCCAGGGAAGGGGATAAGAGACATCCCTGAATCTCCTAACCAGGAAACTGGAGGAGGAATGGCAGTTAGGAGCGGAAGTGAGGGTTGGGGGTAAGCAGCATGGGGTGGGGGAGTGGGAGAGTGTTCCTCTGAAAACACACACACACACACACACACACACACACACGTGCACTCATCTCGCAGGTAGAAGGCAATCTGGTTACAGAAGAGGGAGCTGGCACTAGTGGGGGCCAAGGGTACCCCTCCATGCCAGCACGTGGGCAACCTATCCAAGGTAGGATGAACAGTGGAAAAGCGTCTCCAAGACTGGGGGGCTTTTCTTATCTGATTTCCACCTGAGTTAGTCCCCATCCCCAGCCTAGCACACTGGAGGCCTGGCCTCCTTCTCACGGAGCCTGACAATAGGGCAATGCCCAGAGAGAAGGGGCATTGCCAAGCAGATTTTCCAGCGCCCCCTCCCACATACACATCTGGCTAGCAGCTTCCCCGCCTTCTGGGTGGCACCAGGTCCCAGACACCCTCAGCAGAGCAAAGACGACCAATCTATTCCTTCCTCCCTACACCCCCAAAAGCTTCCATAACCCCATGGTGCCACCCGACCCAGAGACATCCCTCCCTGGCTGCACTGGCTCCCGTCCCCAATTCTGACGGCTCCCCGCGCTCCACGGGGGACACCAGCTGAATGGGCCCCGCCCCCCAACCGGCTGCCTCTGGTGGGGGTGGGCCCCCGGGCTGATTCTCCCCAAACCACAGGGCGGCTCAGATAACAGGAGGGAAAGAAGGAGGAGGCTAGTCCGTTGGGCATCCGATCTCTCCCCAAACAGGTTTGAAAGTCTTTTTGTTTTGCTTGTTTGTGAAGAGAAAAGTGAGAGAGAGCAGGAGTTCCCAGCGGCGGTTCTGCCACAGCTCGGTCGCCGGAGACACGCGCGGCAGACGGCCCCAGACGCCTCACGGCTTCGCGCGAAGACACGGGCGCAGACAGACGGACAGACGGGGCTCCCCCACCCTGAGCACGGTGGCGCGGGGTTGGGAAGCCCAGGAAACCCCAGGTTCCCGTCGGAACCCGCCCGGCACCGGGTCCCCGCCCACGGGTCCTCTCAGTAGCAGGCCAAGGGGCCGCGATGCCTGCGGGAGCCGGAGGCTCTCCAAAATCCCCGGGGGAGAGGTTACCTCGCAGCGGAGGGAAGCAATCCGTCCGGGTCGCCCGCGAGCACGGCGTCTGCCCTGACCCTGAGCCTTGGAGCCGCTCGGCGTCAGGGGTTGCCGGGGTCCAGGGAGAGGAGCGGTTTGGGGGGCCGCGGCTCAGGGGCGCGGGGCGAAAGCAGCGGCCATGGCGAGTCACGTGCGGAGGCTGAAACTTTACCCGGAGCCCCAGACCGGGGGGCGGAGGGTACCGAGCAGCGGGGAGGACCTCACCCTCGGGCCCGCCCCCGGCCGCCCTCCGACCAATCACCAACCAGGGGCGGGCCCACAGGATCACGCCCCCCCTTTCCCTTAACAGACCCGGGAAAGGGCTAGTCTTAAAGGAGCCGCGCCTAGCAGAAGGCTGGACCGTGGGAATCTGGGAGAATCCCTCCCTCTGCCCCAAAAGGAGAGATTCAGAGCGAGAAGGGGGAGTTCTGCGCAAAGAATGGAAGGAGGGCTCGGTAGAGAAAGGACTGCAGTGTGCGGTATCACACTCCCTTCCCTCCAACGACACACCCACACTCACAGGGGCAAGGATCATACGCACACACCCCTCACACCTAAACCGGGGTTAGAGGGGCTGCGACGTAATATGGAAGCGAATACAGTGACTCCGGCCCTATCTGTCAAGCCCCTGACTCCCATAATTATAATCCTCCTCCAGGAACCCCTTGAAAATGAGAGCTGTGTGACCTTGAGCAAGTCGCTTCCTCTCTCTAAATCCTAATTTTCTCACTGGCAAAAAGGAGTGCAAAAGCAGGTAGACCGCCCTCAAGTGCACCTGCTCTCCTCGTCTCCCCCAAACACGTTTCCAGCTCAAGTGGGTCGGAGGAACTCTGGCCCAACCCAACCCTTCAGCAAACCCCAGAACCCTCCCCCCAAAAGGACAGCGGCTCTTGTGATCTTCCAAGAGCCGAGTAGGGGGCGCCCAGGAGCACCCCTACATGCTACGGGACTCTCAGACCCAAGCTTCTTTCTCCTGGCCCAGGCTGGAGGAGCCAGGAAAGCTCGCATTCTTGTTCCAGCGGGGCAGGATCTGAATCACTCTCCCTCTGCAGAGACCCCAATCCCCAAAACAGCCACAAGCCCCCTCCCAGCCTGCTGCTCCGTTTGGGAGGACCATCTCCCCACCTCTAGCAGTCCACTGGGGGAGAGAAAGAGGAATCAATAGGGAACACCCCCCTCCCCGTCCCCGGTCAGAGAAGTAGCCACAAGTGCCCCCACAGGACTTCCCACTGGAAGGGGAAATGCCACACTCCCAGGCCTCCACCCCAGTGAGGAGACTCAGCCTGACCCGGCTGGCAGAGCTCTCAAACCCACCGGCCCGACGGCCCCCGCTTTATAGACGAGGAACCGCAGGCTGGGAGTGGACACGGGTTTAGTCCCCGATCACCCTGGCACCGGATGCACAGCTGGGTCTAGGACCGAAGTATCTGATTGTCTCTCTCCAGCTTTGGGGCCCCAGCCTGGGTGAGGTAGGACAAGCAGGGTCGGCGGGACGCTATGCCCTGAGGTCCGGCGGCACAGGGGAAGAGCGTCCGGGCAACGCTTCCCCAGGCCCCTTCCCGCCTGCTGGGCCTGGCCGTCTCCCGCTCCCGTCTGGATTTCCGTCCGCCGGTGCGAACCGCCCGCCCAGCCCCTCCCACCCTGTCCCGTCCAGATCCATCCGCAAACATGCGCTCAGCGGGCAGGAATGCGCCAATGGCTCCCAGATGTGGACGCCGACGCTTAACCCCTTCCCCCCCAGCTCCCCCCCACCACAAAGGCGTTCTAGCTTGAGTCCAGCCAGCAGCAGGGGGCGCCGCCCAGATGAGGGACCAGTCTGGGAGGGGACTTAGTGCCAGCCAACCCCCAAGCCCGCGCAGGCTCCTCCTGGCCTACATTCTACCAGTCTTCCTTCCCGCGGAGGCTAGAGGGGAAGGATCACAGACACAGAAATACAAGTGTGCACAAACACAGGTATACTGCCTCCCACGAAGGGTGGCCTTCATGTACACCTGCCAGCACAGAGGGTCAGGTACACTCGCGTACACGGAGATGCAGGTGTGCAAATGCACACCCAGGACACGCATATATGCACACGCACGTGCACATTCAGAGCACACCTGTATGCACATATGTATGCACATGTATGCACACAGAACAAGCACATACAAGACAGACATCTGTGCACGCACAAGGTCATGGAGCAGAGGGTGCGGCACACTCCTGGACAGAGCAGTAGACCCACAGGCAGATGAGGGAAGAAATTCATGCACCCACAAACCTGCTCCCCACAGGGGGCAGTCACTCACGCACAGAAGATTGGCACCCAAGTATACAAGCACACAGCCTGCACGCCTTTAGGGCACTCCCTCCCTGCCCAGCTGAACTGCAGCTGTGCTGGGCCCACTCCAGTGTCCCCAACCGCCACCCTCCAGGGACCCTCATGCAGGAGGGAGAAGGAGGCAGCAGGAGACTGGCAGAGGGAGAAAAGCCACAGTCCCAGGTGCTCCTCACTCCTTAAAAAAGACACTCGTTCTTGGGGCCTACCCTTCCCCTGCTGCAGGCAGAAGGAGATGGGCTGGGGGTGGCGCCTGAGCAGCTGGTTTCCCAAGACAGGGATCGCTCTTCCCACTAGAGGAAATCTGAGAGAGCCCTGATAGGTGCAGGGCCGGTGACAGCCCCCTACAAAGACAAAGACAAAGGAGATACAAAACAGCTGTGAAACACCCCGGGAGAGCCCACACTTCCCCCAAAACAAGGCCTCCCTTTCATGGCCTGTGGGGAACTCCTGAAGAATAGCATCATTGGTAATGGGAACAGAGGATGGGAAACTTTGACCATCTGGATGCAGGTGGGGTGGAGGTGTCTGCTGGAACCCGAACCGACCCCAACAGACTCCTGTCCCCCTCCGCAGCCACCCAGCTCATTCCCAAAGCCCCCTCATGGCTCCGCACATCTGATTCTCACAGTCCTGGAGGGTCATCTAGGGCAGGGCTCCTGCTTCCATTGTACAGATGAGGAAATTGAGGCTCCACCAGGGAACTGCCTTGCTCAAGGTCATACAGCTTGTCAATGGCAGACCTAAGATTCAAACCCACAATCCCCTCCTCACACGCCCTCCCATTTACTCTGAACGAAATACATTTCCACGCAGTACCCTGCTCCCTCTTCCTTTACCCTCTCAGCAGAGCATATGGAAGAAACACCAGCCTTGCCTGGCTCTGCAGAGTTGTGGGTGGGGCCAGGACATGCCAGAGAGAGATCAGAGAAGATGCTGGGGGCTACACACATAGCCCCCAACCCCACCCCCAAGCGCGATGCCCACCTGCCCAGCAGGCATGGCCAGTGACTCAGCTGCATCCGGGGGAGATGCCAGGGCAGTGACTCACCTACCGAGAAGAGCTGAGCCTGGCACCTTGCCAGCCCCAGGACAGAAGTGACTTAGTCACCGAGACTGTGATACCCAGAAGGCACAGCCCAGGGATTGGGGACAGGGTCAGGCTGTGTCCTCCATGGTTATGTGCATT
Source organism: Eubalaena glacialis (assembly GCF_028564815.1). Classification (NCBI taxonomy): domain Eukaryota; kingdom Metazoa; phylum Chordata; class Mammalia; order Artiodactyla; family Balaenidae; genus Eubalaena; species Eubalaena glacialis. The sequence continues at coordinate 44,492,618 of NC_083734.1, forward strand.
ACAGGCATCCTGGGGCAAGCCATGGCTTTACCCGCCCCTGCCCCCTCCCCACTGCTCACCCCCACCACGCCAGGCCGTGCTCCAGTGCAGACAAGTTTTGTGAGACCCCCTGGGCTGCCCTGCCTCTCCCCTGAAGCCTGCCCCTTGCCCATCACTCACCACCCACTCTCCCAGCCCCGCCTCCGCCTGCCACCCAAGTTGTACCCAGGCTGTGAGTCTCCTTTAACATGTCTTGGCAACACCTCCTGCCGCCACAGCCCCTCTCACCACCACCCGCCCCCCCCAAATACACACATGCACTCATACACACTTCTGCCAGCCCTGCTTCTGCCAGCAGCTGCTGAAGTTGTTCAGCAGGAGGGGAATCGGGAGGGTGGGGTGCAGGGATCGAGTTACCAGAGGCTGATGGGGTGGGCTGCCACCCAATCCCTTCCCCAGCTCGTCCTCCTCCCTGGGCACAGCCTGCCTCACCCACCTGCTCCCCTCCCACCTCTGGCTGGCAGTGGACTCCACCCAAGCTAGGAAACAATAAATGTTCAAGGGTATTTGTCATGCTAAGACCAGCCCAGTATATGAGAGAGAGGGAGAGAGAGAGAATGAGAGAGAAGACAGCGATGGACAGAAAGAATAATTCCCGTGCTCGGTGCCCAGGCTACAACCACTAGATGTGTGTATCTCTGCATATGTTGAGCCAGAAGTGGACTGAGTAACTCCCCAAGTCCTGGGAGAGTTGATGGGGCCCAAGAGGAGCCGACCGGCTGAACAACCTCAATCCATTTGCACTATTGATTTCTCATACACTGCAGCCGGCCTGATGCGGGGGGATGATAAATAAGCCCCCCAGAGACATAGAAACTGAGCGGAGAGGGGGGAGGGGCCCCTGCGCCCAATCTGTGGCCCACTGAGACCGGCTTGCTGAGGAGGAGGTGGGTGGCAGGGAATAGGAGCCATCGAGTGGCAGGAGGGAGGGTGGGGAGTGGGAGTTGGATTCAAGCCTGTCTGGGACACCTCCTTCCAGCAGGATCTGAAGCTGATTCAAAGAAAGAAGGTGGGGGACAGGAGCACCATCTTTGGCTACACAGGCAGGGCTCTGAACAACTCGAGAGAGAGGGTGCCATTCATACCCTGGTCTATGGAATGGCGCCCCCTGCAGCTGTGCAACATGGTGGCCCTGGGGATGAGGCTGAATTCTGAGGAACCATGTTTCTGCACTGAACTCTCTTCCCCTACACCTCCAACCAGCTGCCTCTGCCTCTAGGCCTCAGAAGGGCTCACTTTTGACTGCGATTAGAAGCCAATAGCAATCTCCCCGCTCCTACCCCCTTCCTTTGTTGAGGGCGATTGGCAAACAACCACCTTGACCTAGGCAAGGCAGGATGGGTGCTCACAAAAGGCTCTGGAGAGTCTGGAAAGCTGCATCCTAGAAAGTTGGTCTGTCCCTAACTCATCCTAGGACTGTAGGCACAACCCCCAGCCCTCTCTGGGTCTCTAAAATGGAGTTAGACTGAGATGCCCCTTCTCAAAGGGGTCTCCAAGCTCCCGGCTCGCCAGCCTGTGAGACTTTTGGAACCTGCCCAGCACCTTGATTCACATCAGTGGCCACAGGCCACCTAAACAAACCCCAGCCCTGACCTCCTTCCAGCCTGGACACAGACTCTCTCCACATGGTGGAGACTTATGAACACACCGAGCTGGGGTTTACCGGAGACCCTGTGTAAACAAGCAGAGAGGGAAACAAACCAGGAACCCAGCCCTTGCTGCAGGAGGGGAGAGACCATGACAAGAGAAAAACAAACAGTGCGAGGGGCCTGGGCTGGGGTTCCAATGCAGCCAACGACCGACCGGTTGAAGGTCCTAGGGCAAGTCACATGCCCTCAGTCTCGCCCTCTGTAAGGGGGAGGGATGGTCCAGGCGCCTCTAAAGCCCCTTCTGGTTCGGAGTCTATTTGGACAGAGAGAGCCCTGAGGAGTCCCCAGGACTCCCTGGCCCAGTCCAGCCCATCTACCAGGTCAGGACCCTCTCCCCCTCTCAAGGTCCTACCCCTGCCCGCCACGCATCCTTGCTCCGTCGGCTGCCCCTCTGGCCCTGCCTCACTCCACCCGCCTGCTTACCCTCACCTTGGCCAGCCCCTCTGCCTGCCCCGTGCTTTTCTGCACGTCCCTCCTGCCAGGGGACAGACCAACTAAAAATAGTCCCTGCAGCCTTTCTCGCCCACAGCTGCCCAAAGAGCAGGAAATGAGGGGGCAGGGAGGCCCATGTCCTGCTCTCCCCCACAAACTCCCAGCCCCAAATCAGGTCCAGCCCTCCAGCCTGGGGCTAGTGCCAACTTGGCCATCTCGGGGGCATCCCACACCCCTTCTCTAGGGGGAGGCCTGCCCAGAAGTGCCTACAATCAGAGAGCTGTCCTTACCCCGCGGGAGGAGGAGAGAGGAGGCTAGCGGTCTAGAGGGAAACCTTCCCAATTTCTGACAAATCAGTGCCAACCACATTGTGGGCACCGAGAGGGCAGGGCCTGGCTCCACTGACTGGTCTTTTGAGGGCAGAGGGAATTGGTGTGGGGAAGTTTGTGCTGGTTTTCTTCATCCTGGCCCAGCTGGAAGGAAGACAAAATAGTGCCCCAGCCTCAATTACGCTAATCCCCTGCTCCCCCAAACGTGTGGGTGCAGACAGAGGGGTTTCGGTAGCCACCCCCCCCCCCCAGATACCATGGGAAAAAAGCTCAAGAGGCTAGATCTTGGCTCCCACACGTAAAGATGGAAGCCTGGAGGCAAGAAGAGGCCATGCCTGCCAGGCTGGGCAGATGCTGCCCTGAAGCTGAGTCAGAGGTTAGGAGGGAGGAGCCGGGGTGCTGGGGCACCAGGGGCTACAGTGCCCCCACCCCTAACCCACCTGGGATTTCTGACACCTCCCAGCCCTGGGAGAAGGCCCTCCCCACGCAGGAGGAAGGAAACCAGCTTAGCGATTCTCTGGAGGCCTGCAGAGCAGCCCTGCACCATGAGGCAGGCGGGAAACCCAGGAGTCCTGGCACCCGGCCCAGAGAGTGAATGAGAGAAATACCTTGGAGTGGAGGAAACAGCCCAGAGTGAGGCAGACACATGGTGCCCCAGCAGCTCCCAGATGTGACCCTTAAGGAGGAACTGGCCAGAGGGGCTGGATGGGGCAGGCGAACACATTTCTGAACAAGAAGAGAGAAGAAAGCAGAGCCCTGGGGATGGGGAGGGGGCCGGGCTAGCCGGTCTCTCACCTACTCTCCTCTCCTCCCGGTCAGAGTCCGAAATGCTGAGCTTAAGGGCACTAAATATCAAAGAGGTCCTGGGGTCCTAGGTGTGTTCTCCACTGCCCTTATCTCCAGACCCCAGCCTGTTCGTTCCTGAGCTTCCCCTGGCACCCCTTCCCTGGGGCCAAGCCAAGCCAGGAGTCAGCAGGCCCAAGGTGGTGCCTAGGAGGCCTGGGCAGTGCCAGGGGCAGCCCTCATACCATCCTCCCACTGGCTTCCCTCCTGCCTGCTCTCAGCCGCCACACATATCTCAGCTGTCGAATCCGATTAGGGCTCCTGCCCAGTGAGCCGGACAAGGAGGCCACTGGGCAGGGGAGAGACAGGGACAAGGACGCTGAGCAGGGATGACAGGAGGAAGGTGGAGACGGGGCTCAAGGGAGAAGGTGTGGAGCCCCAGAGGACGAGAGCTGGTGGCCGGCTACAACCTACGTTAGGGGAATTCTGCAGCCCCTGGGGCAAAAGCCTGTCTGGTTCCTCCATCCCCCAGATGGGCAAGGATGGGGGAAGGGAACTGAAGGCGGAGAGATGACCTAGATTAGAAAGAGAATCCCATCCTAGAAACCCCCCCGGCCCCCGCCATTACTACCATTTGCACTGGGCTGTAGGATACACTGCTTTATGAGGTCTTTATGGCCGTATCTCTATTAGGCAAGCGGGTCTTGTTACTAATAGCCATTTTTATAAATGGAGAAACCAGAGGCTTAGAGGGCTGTATAAACGCACATGGTTAAAAGAGCGAGCTGCGTCTCTCATTCAGGCCTGATTCTCAGTCCACTGCTCACACTCAGAATTTACTTCCCTTCCTGGGTCAAGAGCAGAATGAAGTCACGCCATTATCCAAGCTTTCCTCTAAAACCAACCCTTCGGGGATCTGGGGAGTCATGGAGGGATACAGAACACACCCCACACCAGACAGAGTTACCAGATAGGGATGTGCCACTCACCTACCGCACAGAGAGCTAGAGGGGTTCCCTCAAAATGTGACCCGTCTCTTCCATTGCTCCCCACCCCAGTCTGCTACGCCCAGAGGCAACACCCACACTTACAAACACGGTTACCCCGACAAGCCATACACCCCTCCTGCAAACCCACCAAGCCAGAATGAGATGCCCTAGATCTTCAGAGAACAAGGCCTGTCAGCCCCCAATGAGAGGGACAAACAAGTCACTGTAAAGAGTAGGTATCATCCAACCCTCTCCCAGAGAGCCTGCAGGAGGGCAGAAGCTTTGGGGTAACACCAGGAGCCTGAGCTCTGAAAGCCAAGGAGCCCAGGGAGCTGGCATGGCTGGGCGGCCTCCCTGATCTGGTCCACACCCCCTTCCCCAGCCATCTGGGCTGAGTTTGTTCTGGCCTGGGCCACACTCTGGGATGTCTCAACGCACCCAGCCACCTCCATCCTAAGATTATAGATCTTACAACCATATGGTACACACACACACACACACACACACACACACACACACACACGGTGCGGGGGGGGGTGCTTTTCATAGGTGTTGAGGTGTTGGCAGGGATGGGAAAGACAGCTCTTTAACCTGAAAGAACTTTCCCCAGAGAAAAAGGTCACACACACACACACACACACACACACACACACACACACAGAATTGTTCACAACCTCCACTACCCTCCAGCAAAGCCTTTGGCCACTCAAATGTGCAATGAGCCTGGAAGGGGGCACTGGTTCTACAAGGTGAGTAGGGAGTGGGGGGCAAAGTCCTGAGCTCTTAGGGCTGGGGGTGGGCAGAGAGGAAGCAAGAGAGAAATCTCCCAGGGAGTCTCGGGTCCCCGTCCGGCTCCCTGTCCGGCTCTCTGTTACCCCAGCTCTGCCAATTCTCCCCTCGAGGTGAGGTGGGGGAAGGGGGATTAGGCAATACTGCAAAGGAGGGTGCAGGGGCTGGGGCCTGGGCAGACCTTCCCCCACTTGCCATTCTTAGCTAGAGAACGGGAATGCCTCGAGGGGCGTGCAGCAAGGGCGCCGGAGGGCGCAGGGGCTCTGAGCTTCCAGACACCCTTCTGTTCCCAGGCTCCCACCTCCCTGGACTACAGCGAGCCGTGGGGGAGGAGGCATGGGGAAAGCCTGAACTGCCGAGAGGGAAAAGACCAGATCAGAAGCGGAGAGGCCAGGCGGAAGGCGGCCGACGGAGAATTGGGAAGGGGTGTGCGTGGTCCTACCTGCTCAGGTGCGTGCCGGCGGGGGGCGATGGGGTTCCCAGGAGAACTGGGGAAGCCCTCTCAGCTCGATTCAGGATTCCCCCCTGCTTCTGGGTTAGGCTGCTGCAAGAGGCGCGGGTTCCCGTTGGGTCCTAAAGCCCACTCTCCAACCAGGAGGCTCTCCCCACCTTCTCCCACCGTCCCTGACTGGGTCAGCGGATGCAGAGCTGAACTGATGGGGCAGAAAGAACTCACTGGAGAAAGACAAGGTCTGAGTCATGGGCTGGGACAGCAAGAGTCCCCAGTGTCAAATACACAGCACATGGCTGATTTTAGCTGAGGATATTATGGGACAGGAGAAGACATTTCTTCAGTCTGCCCTGACCAGATGAATTTGGGCTTTGGGACTGAAGCTGGGGTTAAGATCGCTTTCCTAATCACTCCCAAGTAGCTTGGCTATCGAGAATTTGGGGAAGGGGGCGTTCATTTTGGACGGGAGCTCACTTCTACCCACCCCCTCCTAGACAGAGCACAATCTCCCCATCTCTCCCCCACTATTCCTAACTGCCTAGAAGGCCACGCCAAGGGGGAAGAAAAAGTCCTGATTTCCAGCAAGTAAAAAGAGCAGTATGACTTGGATAGCAGTTGGAAACTGGCAGTTTTATATCCTTAGATCTGGGAGTGTGTGCAGATACACGGAGCCAGGTGAGAGTATAAGCAGGTGGGGCTGGGGGACTTTGGGTTACGACCATTAGCCGAAATGGCAATTGTCAGTGAACGAAGGGGATGCAGAACCTAGGGGTCAACTCGGGCCCCTACCCAGCCCTTAATAGGATCCTGAGACTTTACTAGAATGAATACGTAAAAGAAAGAATATTTCCCCAGGTACGACTTAGGATAAATATAGGGGGGCAGAGGGCCTCTTATGCACAATTAGATCAACTTCAAGCTTACAGACCCCGTTTAGGATAGCCCACCTTCTCCAAAGGGAGAACTCAGGGTTGGTGGGCCAGGTGGGCCAGGGAAAGGTGGATGCGAAGGCTGCAGAGGGCTGGGGGGAGAACATTTTGCAAGGAGAGTTGCACATATCCCCAGCAGCAGGGCAGGGAAAATGTCATGGGGTGAAGGGCCAGGGGAAGTCAGGGACAGAGTCAAGGGAAGGGAGAGGGCATGGCCTCTTCCTAGAAGGGGAGAGGGCAGCAGCACTGCCTCCACCTCTTCATCTGTCTGGCAGGAACTGGGGAAAGGAGCTGGACGGGAAGTTTGGAGGGCCCCGGGGTGGAGTCCATGGGGTGAGCTCAGGTCAGGCCTTTCACCCTAATCTGCCTCAGTTCTCTCCCAGCTGTTAAACAGGGCTCTCGGTTCTTCCCAGGCAGTTAATGAGTGTTTACAGAAGAGCCTGGAGATATTCAAATCTCAGCTGGGCCACCACTACAGTTATAAAGCTCAATAAGGGCTGAGTGTCATTTGGGGAGGGGAGGAGTAGAGGAAGAGGGAAACAGACTACTCTCTTACAACCCAAGGATAAAGCCACGCTCACAGAGCAGCGCAAGCCTCAGCTGCCACAGGATATCCTTGTGCCCAGGGATGGAGGCCACACACCTCCATCCCTCCAACCACCACCAAAGGCTGGCCTGCAGCTAACTGTGGGCAGAACCCAGGCTACAGCTGGTCTTCATTAACTCCAGCTTTTTTCACCACCCCACCGCCCCGTATTGTGAACCCACAGCTTCAACAGGCCCAGGCTGGAGAGGCTGCCCGAGCCCGACCTTGCAGCTGACTCTGGGGTGGGGGGCTCCGCACCAAAGGCCAAGCTACCAGCTGAAAATAAGGTTGAAGCAAGCCTCCCTTTTTGCCACTGGGAGCGAGCGGGGAGGAAAGAAAGGAGTGTGGGGCTGAGAGGGTGGAGGTGGGGGAATTCAGGGCAAGCAGCAGGCAGTGAAGTCAGCGGGATCGGGGCCCGGAAACCCCTACACCCTGGGGCCAAGTCCTACTCTGGCTTCGCCTTCAGCGCCTTCAGCTTGAGTCTTGGCGGGGCCCCAAACTAGGGAAGGCCCCGGCTGCCCCTTCCCGCCTCTCTCCCCCCACCCTTATTAAATACACATTTTATCTCTCAGCATCTTCATTATCTTAACTGAAGGAGACAAGCAGTGGATGGCGGCAGCAGAGAGCGCGGGGGGTGGGTGGGTGTGGGGAGCAGGCGCACCCTTGTTATAAAGTGCTGATCTAGCTCTTTCAGGCAGTGTGGGAAACAGAGGAGGGATCAAAGGGAGCCAGGCTGATTCAGAACTCAATTAGAGCTTTTTTAAAAAAGAGCTGGCTCTCTCCTTTCGCCAGTCTTCAGGCAGCCTTCACCCAGGCCCCTTGCACCCAATTAGCTTCTCCTGCCAGCACCTTGGGCTGGGGTTGAAATCAAGCGGAGGCCAGAGGGCAAGCCTTCTTCCCCTACAGAACCACCTCTTCTGGGAGACGGAGACCTGCTGCTGTTCGTAGCTTAAGACAGAAATGTCTTCGAGGGCACCTGATCTTTTCGGGAGGAACCGGAGGTCACATCTTTCCCCAGAAGTTAAAAAGGGGGACATCAGAGGTGGGTTCCTCCCTGATCCCTTGCCAACTAGAGGCACAGCTTCTGGCCCATCTCTAGGGACATTAGGGAGCCTCCAGACAGGCACCCCCTCTTCCCAGCCTGTAGGTGGACTTTCTCCCCAAAGCCAAGGCTTCCTGGGAGCAACATGGAAGTTGCCTCAAGCAAAATACCACATCAGAGGGAGCCATTGGAACGCATCTGTGAGGCTGATAAATGCTGTGCTGACACATGTTGTAGGATGGAGCACCCCTCTTTCACAACGGCCTGCTCCACCTCGGTGCAAAAGCACGAGCAATGTCTGCCTCCAGATTAGAACTGTCCCCGAGATGGAGGGAGAGGCAGCATCTTACTTGGTCATGTATCTGTTCACTCAACAAGTTTACTGAATACCTCCCAGGTCTCAGGCACTGTACGAAGTGCTGGGGACAGATACAAATGTAAATAAAATCTCCATCTCGGCTCTCTCTTTTGGTCTCCCTCAGTAGTCAAGGTAACCTCTCCACAGATATTTTTTAAAAGCCCCAAGTCGTATCTCTTTCCTCCTTCCCAGTTCTTATTGCTGCATCTTAAAAGGACACTGAATAAAGGCAGGGAGCAATGAAGGGGAAGAAAGAGAGAGCTCTGCCGACTTTCTGGATCTCTGGATAGCTTGGACCTCACACTCTCTTGCCAGTCATCCAGCCACAGGCAGGTCTTCACTGAGCCAGAAATGTCAGTTGCAGCTCTGGGGTTGAAACTCACACCAACTTTATTGTGTCTGTGTGCGTTCCATGGCAATACCCACCAACACTCTATGGAAGCTTCATCTGCTACTGTGAAGAAAAATAAATAAACCAGGATACAGACACACAGCCCACCACCTTCAAGAGGAAGAATGTAGGTCAGCATCTCTGCCACTACTCCCTGCGAAACAGCCTATGCTCCTGGCAAAAAACAAGTAACCACAGGCTCAGCCCAGCCCCTTAAAAATCCCACCACCTTCCCAGAGCTGTCAGCTTCAGTGAGAAAAGGACTTTCTTCCCTCTCAGTCCGCTCCAGCTGTCTGAATCACACTGAAGACCTCGCTGACAAACATGCATCAGGTGTTGCTCCCACAAGGGCAGCGGAAGCCAAGCAGGGACTCTAAGGCAGCTTCACGCATCATTGACAGAACCAACCCTGTTCCAATTGCTGAAGTCTTAAGAGCATCAATGACCTAGAAATTGACAGTGTGGGGAGAAGGGAAGGAAAGGAAACTAACAAACCAGTACACAGAAAACCTGATTTCCAAATACCAGGGGAAAGGAAGAGAAAGGAGGTAGAGGGGAAAGAAATTTGGCCCCTTTGAATCTGCAAACGCGATCTTGGCTCAGAGCCATGGAGGATGCATAGCAGCCCCACTGAGAGGCAAGCCATGTTCCTGACTCCAGCCCTGCAGTTAAGAGGAAGGCGCCAAGCCTCCAACACAACGAGGTGGGGAGGCTGCTCCTTTTTGGGCAGGATCCTACTGTGGACACAGAACAGACAGCAGCTGCCCACAGTGTGGAAACAAACTGTAAAGCAGTCACGTCTCTTAAGGCTGCAGCATCCAATAAAATGTAATTTAAATCAAGCCTCGCATCTGTTCTCAATCCCATTCAGTCTCTGCTTTCCATCAGCCTTCGGACAATCTCTGCAATTATGCTGGTTAACCCTTATAGCCCCAGATGCTTTCCAAGCTTCTAGGTATAGAACTGTGTCCTCTCCTCACAAATTGCTCTCAGAGGGAATGAATGCTCTAGTAAAGGAGTGTGACGGTGAGACAGTCAGACTCCTGTCTATAGACTATGTGCTGCTATACACACCGGTGGGTAGTGTTCATTTCAGAGGGCTCTCTCTGTGTGCCCTTCTATCCCATACCACCTGCTGTAGCCCAGATCACATTGCAAGGATACAGTGGGCAGCATGAACGAAACAGTGGCCAACAGATCATTTGTACACATATCAAGTTCTCAAACCCAAGCCATGTTGGGAAGGCGGGAGGAGGCAGAAGAGCTCAGGGAGCAGCAGACTTGGTCACTGGCTCTCAGACCATTCACAGTGCACATGGTTTGCATTCCAAGCATTTGCTCGAGCTATAAAAGTACAGCAACCTCCCAAATGAAGCAAACTTAAGTTTCTCTTTTCCCCTTCTCTCAAAACTACCCCAGCCCTATGCCTGCACTTTCAAGGCAGTCAGTGTTATAAAGGTGCCCTCTGGTGTCCCCGTCACAAATTGCCATTTAATGCCACTGGAAACCAAACCCAGAAAAAAGGGGAGACTTGAGTAACCATATGGATACATTTATCTAAGAAGACTGGGAAAATGAGGTGTCAATGAAAATCCAACCCCAAACGAAGGCATCTTGAAACAAGTGGCTTCATCTGAGGGCAGCTAGGACAGTGGGACAGTTTGGGGAGGATTTTCACAATTTTCACATTGCCTTCCGAAGGTTTGAGCTCTCCTGAAATATGATTGCTTAAGAAGACGAAGAATGCAACTTGAAAATAAATATATTCACAATCTGTAGTCACATTCTCCTTACCACCTCCACAAGCTTGGGAGTGCCCAAGACACTCAATGAGTCTTTAAAATGTCACAATGTGGAAGTATCTGCAACATGAACACAGTATACTCCAAAAAGAAAAACATTCTTTGATCAAAGTGTCCTCCAGATCTCCACGTGGACTTGCTTATTTTCCTGGATCAACCCCTTTTTCATTCTTCTTCCTCTAGTCCAAAAGTTCTTTAAAATACACCAATGTTTGAGGAAACAGAGATAAATATATAAACTTTCCACAGCCTAAGTCTGTATACTTGCAAGCATGTTGGTTAGAGGCACACTAGAGGTAGAGGCAGTGAATGTAATTAAAAAGGGTCTACTTGGTAGTCTTTAATGCATAAACATAAGAAGACCCAAAGATATATAATTCTGTGCTAATATTCATGAATTTATAGCTTAAATTTTATCAGTTTTAAGTAAAAAAGGTCATGTTTGCTTTCAGACCTAAGTGTATAAAGTAATAAAATGAAGATTCCATCCCTCTCTAAATGCCAGCCAGATAATTTTAGGCGGAGTATTAGTATAAAAGAAAAGAATTTAAGGCAATCCAGTAGCTAAGATATTTCCAACTAAAGCTTTGTCTTTCAGAGCATGCTCTATTTCCTTCTCTTCAATCTTCAGAGACACCTGCAAAGAAGAGAAAAGGACTTTTCATGGTGGAGAACTCACAAAAGCAGTTTTTATTACACAAACTTCTACCGTGTTAAACTTTTCTCACAAGAGGCAAGCAAGTTAAACACTGCTTTTGCAATAGCCCGAAAAAAAAAAAAAAAAATCTCATTCATACTACAGCCCTATATTCACACACCTTAAACCCTACCTAACAAAAAAAATTGTTTATCTAATTGTGGTCATTTTTAAATCTTTACTTGAGCAAAAGATAAGCTCGCCAAAGCAGGACAATTAAAAGCAATGTCACAAAGAAGCAGTTCGTTGTACCTTTGCGAAGCGCATTTCCTTGTTTTTCTTTAATCCGAAAATGCCTCTGGCCTCCAAGAGCCCTGAAAGTGACAAACACTCTGACTGGTCCACAGCTGCCACCTGCTGTTTGCGACAGACGTTACTATAGGCTTCATATAACTGAGAGGAAACAAGGGAGAACAAATGTTGCTTAAAAGTCATATCTCTTGTAACCCTGTAATCTTTTAAAAGAATGTGAATCTGGGTTTGCAAAATAGTTATCTGAATACCCTAATTCTCTCCCTTTTCAATGAAATCCTTGAAAAGGCATTTTGGAGATACTGCCAAAAACCTATACTGTAATGCAAGAAAGGGGCTTTATATATTTCATAGGGAGAGGCAGAAATAAAGGGGAGAAGATTAATGGTAAAGTCTCAACCACAACCCAAGGGAAATAAAGTCAGCTGCCTTTTACATGATACCAGTACTTATTCTTACTGTTAAAATCCATTTTTAATTCACATCAGCTGGAGCGTGATAGGCCTTTTGGAAAATATCTGCTCTGCAAAGCAGATTCTCATCTCCACCCCAGCTCCATCTGCTGAGATTCCCAACTAACCTTCCCCAGAGTGACCTCTTTGATTTTCAACTGCCTGGTCAAGAGCAGCAAAGAGCAGACCAAGATCTTCTGCTGAAGAGGGAAGGAATCTTGTGCTCCTTCTCGGCTCAAAGTCATTCTGTTTCCATCAACTTCCGAAATGACTTGTGATATGTGAATAACACCAACCCGCTTGGGAACCAGTGGCTCAGAGGGTGATTTACCTATAAAGTAAATAAATCAAGCTTAATTAGATTTTTTAAATATTGTGGGTATTGAGACAGATGATATTTTAAGTTTTAGCAGAAGGAAATTCAAGAGCAAAGCAGAAGTTCCAATTCTGTAACTAGAAGCCAAAGGATGAGACAAAATGTGATCCTTAGAAAGATGCCAAAGTGTGACATGACTTGGAAAGTAGAGTTATCCTTTTTCTGGGCAGAACGGTGAGTTATTTTATCCTGTAGAGTGCAATTTAATGTCAGAGAGACGAAATCCACCTCATGAAAGAATAAGGACCAGACAGAGAACCAATGTACTCAGCCTTGGAAGGTTCCTAATATCTCAAAGGCAAAGAAGGATAGAACCTTGAAACAAAGATGGCTGGGCCTGGTCTTTTTTTTTTTTTTAATTCATTTATTTATTTTTGGCTGCGTTGGGTCTTTGTTGCTGCGTGCAGGATTTTTCTCGTTGCGGCGAGCGGGGTCTACTCTTCATTGTGGTGCGGGCGTCTCTCATTGCGGTGGCTTCTCTTGTTGCAGAGCACGGGCTCTAGGCACACAGGTTTCCATAGTTGTGGCTCGTGGGCTCTAGAGCGCAGGCTCCGTAGTTGAGGCACACGGGCTTAGTTGCTCCGCGGCATGTGGGATCCTTCCCGGACCAGGGATCGAACCCGTGTCCCCTGCATTGGCAGGCAGATGCTTAACCACTGCGCCACCAGGGAAGTCCCTGGTCATTTTTAAAGGCTCAAAAAATTACCTAATATTTCAAATCAAATGAGTGGCTAGGGGACTTCCCTGGCAGTCCAGTGGTTAAGACTTCACCTTCCAGTGCAGGGGGTGCGTGTTCGATTCCTGGTTGGGGAACTAAGATCCCACATGCCTCACGGCCAAAAAACCAAAACATAAAACAGAAGCAATATTGTAACAAATTCAATAAAGGCTTTAAAAATGGTCCACATCAAAAAAAAAAAAAAAAAAGAGTGGCTAAACGTGGACAATCCTACCTAAGTCCTCTAGATAGCCTCCCCAAATGACCTTTGAGGTTGGGTTCATTTGCCCAAGCTGATCTCCAGGAGAGCAACACTTGAGAAAATGTCACTGGATATCTTAGCAGATAGCACCATCTCAGAGTCTGGAGGTTGGGAAACTGCCAACAAGCTTCGGAGGATTGTGGCCTCATTGTTTGGACGTAGGAATTGCAAGACAGAGGAGGGATTTGCTCTGTAACAACCTTTGCCTAAAGGTACTTTCTGAGACCAAGTCAGTTGTCTCACAAGAGTTTGCTTCTATTTCGTGATCACAAATGGGATGCTACCGAGGACTAATCGTCATGGAGAAACTGGAGATCAGCGATCAAACAAGCAGAATCTTAAAGCTGGGAGGAATTTAGAGGTCTAGTCTCGCTCCCTGCCCAACAGCTGAGTCTCTTCCAAACAATCCCAAAAAAGTGGTCACCTATCCAGCTTGTGTCTGAGTATCTTCAACACTGGGGTGCCCACACTGTGTCAAAGAAGCCCAGTTAGTGCTATTTATTGGAGAGTGTCTTCTTATATTTATTTCAAGTCAGTCTCCCTACAGCTTTCTAGAGCCATTAAAAGCTAACCACACCTACCAGAGGTCAAAAGACAGGAATTAGGTTAATAATTTATGACAGGAATTCACAACCCCTTTTAGCTGTATGTGTGCGGGCGGTGCTCACAGGGTCCACTGGCAAGCCTAAATGTTATCGGTAAGGGAAAAAAGGGAATAATGTGAAAAGTTGAAAAGAAACCAGTATCTAGTCTATGCATTGGCAAATATTACCTGCTATGAGTCTAAGCACTAAGTTTGGCTAATTCTGAAATATTTTTATTAATTTTCTTTCAACAAGTTGATGAAAAAAAAGAGTCTTCTGTGGAACTATGGTGCTAGAAACAATTTTAGTAACACTCAACCAGTGCAGGAGTGAAGGAAGAAACAATCAAATCAGACTGTCCTGTTTCTAAAGATTAAGAGTGGATATTAAACACAAGATATGTAGTTCATGGCCATTTTACATCTGCCATAGCTAAGAGAACAAGGCTGAGGGAAAGGAAAATTAATTTTGTCATTTTTGTAAAAGCCTGCAGTTTACTGTAGCAATACTACCTTTGAACCTCCACCCTCCTAGACTTGTTTAAAGGCTTGTGATATCTCAAGTTGAACTCAATTCTTTCCCGTCTGACTCTCTTACTTCCCAGGCTTTGCTTTCACCTATGTTGAGACCTAAAGTGCACTCAACATAAGTACCCAGAGAGAAGCTGATCCAACCTTACTGTCTAGTTTTCATTCCTAGAGCTTGGAAAGAAAACTGACTCTGTCCCAACCATTCATGTAACACCCTGGAGAACTCATTTCCAGTAACGCATGGATTATAGCACTGGCAGGCAAGATGGAAATAAAGTGGATGAAACTGATGAAAAACACGACACCCATACACAAATGGGTGAGTGTGGATTTAACTATGCTCATTTCAGCTCTCTATCTCTTTCCTCAGAGAAGTTAAGCTTCCAATTATAAAGGAAGACAGAAAGGAGATAAACTACTCACATTCAGACAGTGGTTTGAGGATAGTCTGGCTTTTGACATCCGACTCTACAATTTCAATAGCTCTCCTGTAAAAAAAAAAAAATTTCTAAAATTAATTTAGGCTGAGCCAAACCAAACACCACACCAAACCACCAAGCTCAAAAACAGGCACATTAACAAAAAGCAACATGTTTTATAATTTTAAAGCCCCCAGACAAAATTGGGTTATGTCTCAGCTCCAGGGGACTTAATTGCCTTGAAATAATTCATGGACCAGGGAATCTGAGAAACTTCAACACTACCTGGTGTCCTATTACAGAGGCCGAGTAAGTCATCGTACACGGAGCCAATGATAACATTTTGGACGAGGAAAACCCGTCATGGACAGGAGAGAGGATACGTAGTGTGGGTGATTGACTAAAGAGAGACAGTACCACCCATACACACCAGACCTAAGAGGAGAGTCCTCAGTTATCTATACACAGGATATGTGTAGGCTAAGACCACACTGGCCTACTTGACTCTGGCTCATAGTTGCAGTCTCTACCCAAGTAGTTTGCTGACTAGGGGAAACTTTCAAATCCAGGATCACACCATCTAGCAACAGGAAGAGCTTACTCTCCCACTGCTCTCTCCAAAGTACTTTGCCCACAGGAAGCCATAAGCCAGACCTGGATCTTCTGCATGGCAGTAGGGGGAAGTTGGACCAGCGGGCCAACGCAGCAAGTATCATTTTAATGGACCAAGTGTCCCTACTGGGAAGGAAGAAATCTCATCAGTCAGCACAGAGGCTTTCCCCAGCAGGAGGGGCCGGGGGATGGCAAGGGAGAGAGAGGTCTGGAGTACAACTGTGGGGGACTACCAACTGGAGGAAGGGGTGCTCACAAAAGCAAAGGAAGGGAAAAAAAGTCTAAAGGCAAAGATGGTTCAGGTCCATAAATAAACCTGCTTGAGACCAGCTAATGGAAAAGTAAACTGGAGTCTTTTTTAATACAAATGTAATTAACCAATCTATAATCACCACAGGGAGTGCCAGCAACATCTCATTTGTTTCTCCCTCTGTAGGTAATGGACTGATAATGTTTCAGACATTAACAGGGTGGAAATGCAGAGCTCCCCACTGAGAAACAAGTCCTCCTTTCTGAGTGTAAAATGTGGCAGAATGGAGCCTCTTAAGCCACATTCACTTGAGTTACATGAGACAATTAACAGCATTTCTTTTTTTTAAATAAAAGCAGCCAACAGTGCCATAACTCACCTGCAAACATCTAGCGCTTTGCGAACATCTCCCGAAACAGCAGCGACTTTGCGGGCACAGAACTGAATGGCAGCATTGTCCAGGACCTGATCTTTAGATGCCTTTGAACAAGACATAGAAGATGACAGTTTGAACTATAAGACTTCCCCTCTGCAATTTAGGTCCCAGACTTGATTGACCAACCTTTAGGGTCTAAGATGCCTTTTCTGCTTAGAAGTAAATGGAGATTTCATACATTTAAGCATTTTGTAGGAATGTGGTAGAGGTTCACAAAGGGAAAAAAAAGCAGTTGAAACTTAAATTAGCAAAACTAAACTAAACTAAAATCTATTTGGTCATTTTCAATAGAGAAAGTGTTTTCATAGGTCCTATTTTATAAGTTTATTTATTTATTTATTTTTGGCTGTGTTGGGTCCTCATTGCTGCTCGCAGGCTTTCTCTAGTTGCGGTGAGCAGGGGCTACTCTTCGTTGCGGTAGGCGGGCTTCTCACTGCGGTGGATTCTCTTGTTGTGGAGCACGGGCTCTAGGCGCTCAGGCTTCAGTAGTTGCAGCACGTGGGCTCAGTAGTTGTGGCTCGCGGGCTCTAGAGCGCAGGCTCAGTAGTTGTGGCGCACGGGCTTAGCTGCTCCGCAGCATGTGGGATCTTCCCAGACCAGGGCTCGAACCCATGTTCCCTGCATTGGCAGGCGGATTCTTAACCACTGCACCACCAGGGAGGTCCCCATAGGTCCTATTTTAAAAGGCCATTAGAGAAGCATTTGGGTGACTCCTCTAACTCTTTTTATTCCAACACTAAGGCATCTAAAATGGAGCCAAGAGTAGAAATTCATATAAAAATGAATGGGCTATAGGAACTCCCTGTTTAGTAATGCAATCAAAGCAAAATATTTTTGAACCATCTTCACAGGTGATACAAGGAACACTCAGCTTGGTACAATGCTTGGCACTCACCTGATTAAGTCGATCCTGCAGGATAGTGGCTATCTGATTTTTGGTATAAGGTGGGAAGTTCAGCAGCCGTGGCTTACATTTTTCTCTAGCTTGAAGCCTCGGCAGAATTCTGTCTGTGAGATCCAGGGTATTAGCAATACCTGAGGACGAGATAAATAACACTAAGCATCATTGGTCAAATCATCGTAAAAGGAAAACTAAACCCTCTGAAAGCTGAATAAGGGACTTCCCTGGTGGTCCAGTGGTTAAGACTCCACGCTCCCAATGCAGGGGGCCCGGGTTCAATCCCTGGTCAGGGAACTAGATCCCGCACGCCGCAACTAAGACCCAGCGCAGCCAAATAAATAAATATTAAAAAAAACAAAAAAACACCCACCAAAAAACTGAATAAAATTTCCAGTTATAATCCGGCATTCCAACTGTTGCTTCCCACTTTCCCCCACCCCCCACCCTCAATACCCATTAGATAAGATGTACATAATCATCAAAGAATGCTCTTTTCGAGTTAGGTTTAGAATTGTTCAATTATAAGCAGGATCAGATACTCCCAAAATCAATTGTCTCTGAAATGCAGCATTATGTCATTTCTATCCAGAGTTAACAAAGTTGATTTGACTTAGATTAAGGTTCCTATTATTTTATAGTAACTTTCTTATTTTGGTGAGAAAGCAGAAAGCTGGTGTAAGATCAAATAATAGTTGATAAGGAAATTCCCTGGTGGTCCAGTGGTTAGGACTCGGCATTTTCACTGCTGGGGCCCGGGTTCAATCCCTGGTCGGGGAACTAAGATCCCGCAAGCTGCATGGCACAGCCAAAAAACAAAACAAAACAAAATATGTGATGAATAAACTGAAGAGATTAAAAAAAGGTCTTTAGAACCACCATGTAACATCAACAACAGAGCACTAACCAATCAGCACCAACCGAGAAGTGCTTAGCCATGGCCATTCAAACAGTGTGTACAATACATCCTGCCCTCTGCTGTCCAGCTGGTCCATCTCGTCCAACACCAACACACTACAAAAAAAGAGAAACAATTAGTACCCATGTTCACCTTCTTAACTCTCCAATCTGTTTGATCTGGGCTGACGCTAGGTCACATTCCTACAGCTAAGACCAGTTTGAAGATCATAATCTGTCCCACCTCCAGTCACTGTTATGATGATACCCCCATCATCACCAGAAAATAACATACAGGTTTTTCAAGTAATTAGTTTAAAAACATTTTCCCCCAATTTAAAATTAGAAGGTTTTTGTTTTTTTCTTTTCTTCTTTCCTTTTAAGCTTATGTAACTACCCCTCAGAGAGAAAATATAGGAAATGTTCTTTTTATGAGCAAACTGCTAAATTCAAGAGATGAGAATGTGAGTTTGTGGGCAATGGATCCTGCAGATTTTCACAGAGCAACATGCAGCAGAGCAGTGCTTACATCATGGGGCCCTTCTCCGCAGTCATA
This sequence comes from Eubalaena glacialis, assembly GCF_028564815.1. Classification (NCBI taxonomy): domain Eukaryota; kingdom Metazoa; phylum Chordata; class Mammalia; order Artiodactyla; family Balaenidae; genus Eubalaena; species Eubalaena glacialis. The sequence goes on from NC_083734.1 coordinate 44,511,126, forward strand.
TGGTTTTCCAGTTTCCTCATTATGTCCTTCCCAGCTGGCCTGGATACTTCTTCCTGACAAATCTCCTGAGCAATGGCTGGGAATACAGCCTGGGCACTCCTCAAGGACATGCAATTCAGCATGATAGTTTTAAAGCCTTTCAGTTCCTTCTAGAAAAATGCAAACATGCGAGTTATTTTGGCCTCAGATAAAGGTTTGATGGAACCTGAAGTGTCTTTGAAGAGTTAACAGCATACGAGAGAATAAGGTCCACTTTCATTTGGAAAGATTTAGACAGTGTAATTAAAAATGTCTTATTTGGGGGAAAACTGCAGTCCCCTAAGCACTTCTACTTTTTCTTAACCCTTGATAACCAAGTATCATTTTGGCAAGAGCATTCAGACTCTCAATGTACCTTGAGGTCTTGCAGAATTCGGCTTAAGCAGGCAGTTTTTCCAGTTCCAGGAGCACCAGAAAGATAAAGACTTCCAGCTTTCTTCCCACAGATGTGCTCCCTCAGGAAATTTCTGATGACATCCATCTCCTTTTCCCTGGCAGGCAGCTGATCTGGGACAGCTGTCGTCAGAAGCTGCTTTGCTTGCTGGTAGCAAGTGCCTGTGCCAGACATGAAAGGACAATTAGACACAACAGAGGTGACTGAGAAGACCCACCAGGTTTCACTTGGAATCACCAGCCTTGTTTACGAGGCTGCACTAACAGCTGCCATGTAAGAACCAACCTTCTTGCTTGAGAAGTCTCAGACATGCAGATTCTTTCTCCAGTGGACATCTCTGCTCAGAATTTGTTGCGATGTCTTGACCTTTTGGAACTGAGGAACGTATTTTGTTTTGGTGAACTCTGGCTTGTTCTCTTTTGCTAGGAGACTCAGTTGTCAGCTGATTGTCAAATACCAATCTGCGCCCCTTAGATGTACGTGAGCGAGGGGGACCATTTTCTTTCTTGCTTTGCTTTGGTGGAGAACAGGGAGGTAAACGGGGAGTGTTACACAGGTTGTCGTCACCTGAAACATTAAAATCAAAATGTGAAAAAAAAAATTAATAAAAAAAAAATAAAATCAAAATGTGGTCATTCATAGCAGTGGATAGTAAAAAGACTTGGAAAGATCTCTGCATCCCCCCCCCAAAAAGGGGGATGAATTTCTATCATGGTCAGAACCACCAAAATAAAATGCCTCTAAGCCAGAAGCAAATAGTGGCCACCAGATGGCACCACTGAGTCTTACTATTTGATAGAGGTTTTAATGGGATGAAATTCTAGGATTGCTCTAAAACAGGGTTTCCCAACCTTGGCACCATTGATATCTTGGACAAAATAATTTTTCATTGTGAGGGACTGTCCTGTGCACTGTAGAATATTGAGCAGCATTCCCAGCCTTTATTCACTATGTCAGTATCGCCCCCTCAGTTATGACAACTAAAAATGTCTCCAGATCCTACCAAATCACCCCTCATTAAAAACAGATGATCTAAAACAAGAAAGGAAAAAACAAACAAAAGATAATTTAAAAAAAAAAAGGAAAGAAAAAGAAAGGATTACCAACCACTGTTCTACAACAAGAATTGTCACCTGTTTTTCTTAATTTCACAACTATCGAGGCAAGTCTCAAAATACTATATAACTAACTGCAAGGTCGTTTAAAACACTGACAGAACCAAGTTCAGTATTAAGGAACTGAAGATCAGACCTATTAAGTAGTTCGGAAAGTGATCTCAATAAGTAGCTTAACTCTGAAGTTCAGTAAGCACTTAGCAACCATTCTGAAAATAACCAAAGGGAACAGAGTGGTCTTAACTGAACTCAGAAAGCTATTTCAAAGGCATCTTATTATTGAGAAAGAGAGGTCGAGAGCTACCAGTCAAAAAGTTGTACTCAAATAATGGATAGCTTACCCAGACGTTTTCTGGGGCTAAGAGGCAGAATTTTCGCACAAGGAGAACGGGGTATGGCCTGGACATTTGTCAGTTCTAGTTTGGTGTCACTGGAGTTTTTAGCTTTGTCCAATGTCCGAGGCTGTTTCTTTTTTGGAAAACTGATTGTAGCCTGTGACTGGGAGCGGGTTTGAGGCATGATGGCAACACAGCTGTGTACAAAAAAGAGAACAGGACAGCCAGTCAATATGTAAAAGTGAAGAAAAAACAACTAACATGTAACTTATACCGAAGATCAAAATTCATTTCATAAGTAGATTATGTTGTAACAATATTTTAGCATTTAATTCTGCTTCATATCCGAATCTATGCAACAATAGCGAACACCAGCTACTACGAGTAAAAGGCCGTCATAAACATTTTAGGTATTAACTCCTTTAAGTTTTACAACCACCTTAGAGGTAGGTACTATTATCCTTATCTTACTGATGAAAAAACAGAGGCAGACAGGCCCAACGTCACAGCAAAGCAGGATATAAGACCAGGCATTCTGGCTCCAGAGCCCAAATTTTTAACCACTCGAGACGTGCAATAGCAAGTTGATCTTAATTGGCGTCCATAGTACTTCTACTCCCCTGGCTCCAGGCACGGGGTACATCGTTAACACCAGCTTAGCCCAGCAGCCTCCCACATTTACAGGCTTCCCCAAGCCCTCACCCCGCACTCAATCCCCGCTCTACCCAACTCTCGGCCCCACATAGCCCCAGATGTTCGGGGAACGTCTCCCTCCTGCCGCACTCAGCACAACTGCCAGAGCACTCCGAGAGCGCACGTCTCCCTTCCCTACCCCGACCTTCTCACCCTCCCGCGATCTGAGCTCTCCTCCTCTTACGGTACCCGCGGTCCTCGCCCTAGCCCCTCACCCAACTCCGCCGCCCCCCAGGACCCGGGCCTCCTCTCCTTTCCACCTCACAGTGCTGCGTCACCTCAGTGCCGGCGCCTTCTCACTTCTCCCGCACAAAACTAAAGGGACTGTCCACGACAGGATCCTGGACAAACCCCACACCGTCAGCCGGAAAGCCCAGACGCGCTCGCGCCAAATCTGCACAGCCACAGCTTTCCCGCCTCCCGCCAAAGCCCGACCACGTTTCTGATTGGGTGTCGCCAGAGCGCCGCGCGCCTTGGCCCCAGCCCCCTCCTTCACAACCAATCAAGCGGGAAGGCGCACAACCAATAAGAGAGCCTCAGGTCTCAGCGCCACCGTGAGGCCACGCCCACCGAGCAGTGGGGGCAGTCTACATCCGGGGCCTCGGCGGAAAGACGCGCGCTTGCGCCGGGGCCGACTGAGTGAGGCCCGGCGGGAGCTGTAGTCTTTGCAGCTAGCGACTGTATTCCCACGCCCTTCCTTCAGTACCCCTTCTCACTGCTTGCTGCACGTACCCACTTTTTCCTTACCCTAATGGGCTAGATTTTCAGAGAGCTACTACATAATACCTACCATTATTTGGGCGGTTCTGGGTGCGAGGTATGATGCTAGGCGCTTTACATATCTAATGCTCAACACTGCAAGACACAAAGCAAATGTGCCGAGGGTTAGTTAGAGGTCACAGAATTTTGGTGGCCTCGAAGGGCCTAGGACCATTTCCTGACACCAAAAGCAATGTTTCTTTGTAAAGTTCTACATACATACATAAATACACTGCACTTCATCACAGTATCTCCCTGATTTGTGTTTCAAGGGTGAGAAAAAGGGCCAGGCCTTTGCTTTTATTTTGTTAAAGATAAGAATACGGTATTCTGTGCACCTTCCTATCATTAATCCCATTAATCCACAAATGTGGGGAGTGGAGAGAATTATGGCCCCTTAATTTTAAATTTTTTTTTTTTATGGCTAAATACAAGGGTTTCAGGGCCAGAGAAGACCACTACAGAAGGAGTGGCAATCTGAGCTTTTAATGAAAAATATAAATTAGAGCAGTAATTTACAGGCCAGCTTCCAATGCTAATAACCCAGGTTCCACTAAAAACCCAAACCCAGTTCTAGGTGATGGTAAGCATTTATCTGTCATCCTTCAATATCAAATGAAATAGAGCAAGCCGAGAAATAGGAAAACAATATTACAATCAACTTAATTGTAGTTCATTCATATAGGAGATAAAAGCCAATATTGAGTGCTTGTGTGTGTGCCAGGCACTGAGCTCTGGTATTTTACCTATATCACCTTATTAATTCTCACAGGCACCCCCATGAAGTTGGAATTATTTCCATTTCACAAATGAGAAGACTGAAATAGAGAGGTTGAGTAAATCTGCCCAAGGTCACACAACTAGTAAGTGGAAGAACTGGAATTCAAACTCAGGGAGTCTGACAGGAGATCAAACTCCTGACCACTTAAACATACCAAGGGGGAATAGACAGATGCAGGTTTTAGAGGGAGAGATGGCTTTCTAGGAGCCGGAAACTACAAGAGTGAAGAGCGCAGACTGCCACGAATGGAGAAAACTGTTACCACAGAATGGAGACTTTTTTACCAGCTGGTATGTCTGATCTCTTAACAGGGGAATAGAAGCTAGAAAGAAGCAACTTTCACTGTTTATATTTATTTTTATAACCTGGGCACCTAAAACTTGTCCTTCATAACCAGAAATGGTAACAAGTGCCCAGCCAGCTTTTAAGGGATGGTGGTGAACAACTACCTCAGTTACAGTGGGACAGAGGGGGCAGAGGAAGCCATGAGTACTTAATGTGCATATTGGAGCCTATGAAAGCATTCACCAGGAAATATAGCACCGGTCCAAGAAAAGCCTACAAGAATAAGTGACTATTGTGGAAGCAGGCAGAGAATCACAGAATGTCCAGATTAAAGTTCTCTAAAAGGTTACCTAATTGAAGTTTTCTCTTTTCACTACTCCAGTAACATGAGCATACCATCATACTGTTTCTCGCTTCTGTGCCTTGTCCTTGCTGTTTCCTATGTCCGGAATGCCAGTCACCATCCTCCCGCCCTGGCTAATTACCATAAAGCCTTTAATGCCCCGCATAGGTTTCCCTTGGTGGCTGTCCTGAAGTCTTCTGCTAGACTCTGAGCTCCTTGGAGGCAAAGACCATGTCCTATTCGTCTTCATATTGTCAGTGCCTGGCACAGAGTAAAATATGCAATCAACGCTTGCTGAATGAATGGAAAAGACAGTCCTGCCAAGTGGATATCCATCTTTTGCTTGAACATTTTTTGTGGTCAGACAGCATACAGTCCTTTAGATCTCACACCCCTAAACCTAGGAGTGGAGAATGAATTCAATTATGTGTAAAAACAATCCAGACTGGGCTCCAGTGATGTCAAAGACGAAGCATTTCCCCATAGTTATCCTCTGGGGTGGTTAGGATCCTGAGGTTGACATTTTAGTTCTCTTACCTCTGTCTGCAGAGTAATAGGAAGTCAGAGACAGGTAGCTTCCTTGCAGTAAGTTGCAGTTAGTGGCTGGGCTGGGCCAGAAAATACTTAAGAGGCACATTCACCATAAGCGGCTATGTCTTGGTAATAATTAAAGTGGGCAAACTAGTGTCCTTATCACTTGCTAATCCATACACAGTGTCATGGGGGAAGGAACCAAATGACACAGGCATCCTTATGCGTGTCTGTGCGCGTGCTTGTGTACACTGGCGGGCACGTGCACACATACACAGACTAGCAATACCATCCCAATAGGACAGAGAAAGCTTATAGGGTTAGGAAGTTGAGGGTCATTTAGGCAAGCTCTATTTGAGGGCTATTCAAAGTCACAGGAGGAACAATTAAATCAATAAATAGGTAGTTTATTAATCATATTAATAACAATGATGGGTCAAAGAATCAGGAATTCAGCCAACCTGGCAAATATGGATGAAAATGAAAGGAGGCCCTTTTTTCCCCTCGCTCCCGCACCCTCATAGGTTTTTATATCAAACCGTGTGAGAGTGACTCATACACACACCTATTATGAACCAGTACGGGAAATAATTTCAAGACCTTTGCTAGTGATGAAAGTGTAGGTTAAGCTCATTAAATCTTAGTGGTGATTATGTCAGCTGACCACAGTAAGCAGAGAATGTCTGGTTCAATTCTGACACCTATAGTCAAAGTTCAAGAAAGCCAGCTAAGATTTCAACTTAAGCAGTGAAGAAAAAAAGGCAACACCCACATAAAAACAGACAGAGTCTGTGTGTTCTGCCCTCACCTTTTCTTCACACTACAGTGTGAGAATCTACCACACACACAGGTGGAAAGAAGCATTAGGGATATAAGGGAAGGACACAAGGCCAGGGGGTCTCCTGAGTTCCCTGGAATCATGGGCAAAGGGGAGTTAGGTGGCAAATATAAGTAATGACCAACTCTATCAGAATCACCCAGTCAGCCTGGCTAACTGGAACTGTGATTTTCAAAACACAGCAGGAGGAGAGGAGAAGCTGCAGATGCTTCTGCCCAAGTTAGTATTTCTACTTTCTCAGAGGATCTGGAATCAAACCACTACCCTAACAGGAGGCAACAGATTTTCTCCCCTCTATGCCACCACTTTGTGGTGGTATTCCAGACAAGACTACACAGTTTTCAGGTTTTTTGCTTTTGTTTTTAAGCAAGGTTTAATTAAACTGCACGGCATCCAGAAGAAAGAAATGTACCAAAGAATCCAACCTGAGACCGGATTATACATTGTAGAAGGGGGTAAAGAAATCAGTGCTAATTGGGAGAGGGAGTACTGTAATCAGAAACAACTCCAAAATAAATCATACAATAAATTATTTTTTAGAAGAAAAGAAACCAATCCACATGCAGACAAAGATGGACGCACACATACATACATACACTCTTCACACACGTCACTCTCGTCTTTTATTCAGTGTTGACGATGGCTCCCATGCTGGTCGCCGTGGAAAAGGACAAGGGTTAGACGTGAGAAAAGAGGGCTCGGCCCCTCTGCCCCCAGTGGAATGAGATTTAAGACAATTAGAGAGGGAACCCACTAAGTTGTCAGACAAGAGTAGAAAGAAGGAAACAGCAGTTATCAAGGAAGATTTTAATTGCTTCAAAGAGGGAGAGAGGAAGAAAGCACAGAAATCTAACACAAGTAAAGGCACAATGAATGTGGAGTTGAATGGAACCAAACCCTTCCTTCGGTTAAAATTATCCTTTTTTTTTTTTGTATGTGTTTTGAAGGTGGTTGTAGTTTTGCTTCATTTTGCTTTTAAGAGACGAGTCTTGAAGGCAGAGTTGTAATGCCTCCCATTCCCTAAATTAGGGTGGCTCACAGAAAGCCACCTTGACCGCGTACAGCCAGGGACTGAGATTCAACAGGGAAAGAAAGACTACAACTGGAATGTGAGGAATCTGATCTGCAGTTGATTGTAGGCTGGGTTTCCAGAAGAACAGACAGCTCACTGTAGTGCCATCAAAGGGCCTCAGATGCCCTCTACTCCACCCCCAGAGCTTTGCAGAAGGGAAGGACCCTGGAGTCACACTTCACCCCCACTCCCATAAGCACTCAGCCTACAGATTATTTCAAGTGATCAGGAGAATTAAAACACGCCCCAACCCTGAGTTGCTCTGTAGCAAGTCTATTTACAATTTTATCTCACCTCTCCCTGGAGGTAAATTTAGGTTTCAAGAGGGGAAGCTATGGGGTGAGGGGATGCCCCCAGGGCAATGGTCAGTGGCTAGTCTCCTTGCCTTTGCCAGTTCGGAGGGCTGGGATGAACTCTGGAGACAGGAGCCTCATGTCCGTTGGGTGGGATAGCCCTAGGTGCTCTCACTCTGCGGGCCCAGCTGGGAAAACGCTGGGCCTCTGCAGCTGGAGGAAACCCCCACGATAGAGCAAACCACACCTGGAGCACCACAGCGCTACGATCCAGGTCTGGGGACCAGAGGAGAGGGGGAGGGGGCATCTAGCTCATTTAAAAACCTGCAGACCACTGGCCTGCTTCCCAGAAAGGGCGGTAAGAAACAACTATGAAGTTTTTCCCACCCGAGAAAAACATCATAAAACCAAACCCACACAAGGGCTTTTAACACAGCTTCCTGATGCCTAGTTGGGCAATGTCTCTTCCTTCTGGGAAGGGACAAGGGGGTTAATGGGACTGGGCAACAGCCTCAACGCGAGACCACCCAATCTTCCACTGAAGAGATGACATTCCCACAAGCAGATAAAAAGAGCAGTTTAAAAGGTGAGAAGTTTTAGTGCTCTTGTAGCCAGCCCACCTCAAACCTATATTACAAGCTTTTTACAGCATACAAAATAGATCAATAACTATGAGGCTCACATTCCCATTCATCAATAGTAAATATACATGGTAATAAATCTGTTATTAACACAGGGACCAAATAAGGTATAAGGCAAAGACATTTAAATAGGTACTGTGTCATCAACATGCTCTGAAGAAGAAAATCCATCTGACTAGATCTAGTCCCAGGCCTCTTTCCATGAGGCCAAGAAAAGGAAAGTACAGTCAATACCCACGTGACACAGTCCAAATGCTGGGGAATATGAGGGGCATCAGGTCATACAGGAGGAAGATAGTAGCCCCAATGAAAAGCTGGGGTTTGGCTTTTACGTGTGATGCTCATTTCGATGCTCTATGTTTGAGTAGTGAGGGGAAAAGAGATACGTTTTGATAACATTGTACAAAAGGCATCAACTCCCATTTCAAAAATAAATGGGAAGACTTCACAGTCCAAGTTCAGTAACTGGGGTCAGCATCTACCCTGGAACTCTGTTGCAGTATCAAGTCTTGTACTTTCTCCTTTTCCCTCCACTAGCATCCTCTCTCTAAGCTCCACTGGCTTCAGGATGCTGGGGGGATACTGCTGGGAGGTAACTGCTAACAGATTTGAAAATAAGAATGATAAATAAAGAATGATTAGAAAAAGCATGGTCACAGACTTAATCATGGTTTGCCCCAACAGTCAATATGGTCCAGGGGATGGCAAAGGATCGCAGACCCCAGATAAATAACCCAAGTTGAGAGCTCTCTCATCTAGCACTGGGAAGACTTGGGTTTCACTGGGCACCATGTACAGATCCTTCGTCTGTGATCCAACAGATAGGAAAGGTCCCTAGGGCAGTTTAAGCCTGTGATGTATCTGATGAAAGCTCCTTTGCTCTCACTTCAAGCTTTGAGCAGCCTCTGCACTTGACAAGAGCTTTAGGAAACCAAACCAGCTGGATGTGGAGCCCAGGAGCTCCATCGTGCTGTTGGAGAAGGGGAAGTCCCTGTACCATGATCCAAGCTCAGTTCCTACCTAGATTGGGAACCTCCATTTTCTCTGTGCTCTTTAACTAGGACCTGGAAGACGAAACAACATACTGCTGGCTGCCAGGGAAGATCAACTGGACTGAGGCACACCGCACCAAAGTCCTTGTGCTTTTGGCAGAGGAATCTTTGACTACCCCCATAACCTTACTCACCTTTCTCTACTCTGCTGTGTTAACCCCTGCAGTCTTGGGGTTGAGCGGTGCACAAGGGAACAGGAAGAGCCTGCTCACTCAGATGGTCTATGAACTTCACAACGAGTGGGCCTTAGTTAAAGTCATTCACAGCCCGCAGAGCTGGTACCTTCCACAAGCTGCTTCACCCTTCCCTTCTTCATCATCCTGGAGCACCCAGCAGGGGCTGAAGTTTCTGAACAGGACTGACAGGGCCAGTGGCCTTCAGGGCCGAGCAGAGAAGACTGAGGCAGCCTCAAGGTCAAGGTTAAGGCCAAGGCCAAGGTCCTATCTTCCTATCTCTCACTAGAGGTTTTGGGGGTTTATGAATCCATAATGAATGAATGAAAGGGACTTTCCTCTGGAGGGGACAGGTGGTGAGAGGAGGAGAAACACCCCTCAGCCTCAGCACCTGAAGAAATGGAGCAGGGAGCCCCAGAGGGCTCACACGGCTCCTGGTCCCTGTGCCGCAGAGGAACTGACTAGCTCTAAAAGGACCCCCAGTTTACTTCGCCCTCTCTTTTTGTTAGATGTTTAGTTCAACTGATTAGTATTTAGTATTTATATCCAACCTACTTCTGGGTATGAGCGTGGAGTGGGGTGAGGGCAAAACCAAAATACCCCTAAAAATAAAGCAGACCCACTTCCTGGCCCATGCTCTAAACCTGACCTTTAAAACAGATCACTTCTCTGCAAACTCCTTTCCCATTTCACTAAAAATGCCCACCCCCAGAAGTCCTGGCCATGCCAGCCTCCTAAAATGATGAAATATAATATACCCACCAAGCTCCCCCCACAGTGGGTAGGAGAAGGTAGGAGTACCATTCTCCACCCTGCCCCGACAACGAGTTCATTCATCACAACAAGGCACCTTTCCCCAGAGGAAAACAGGAGACATGGAATCTTTTTCCTCATCTGGCCAGCAGGGCTTGCAAGAGGAGGGATGGATGCAGGGTTTGAGACCCTACTGTCAATATAAAGAGTCCGGTCACCAAGTCCAGAGACGAGATGCATAGATGGAGGTGGCTGGGAGGACGCTTGGAGTCTCGAGGTTGGTTGCACTGGAGAAACACGTTAGGAGCTGTCATGCAGGTTTCAGGGAGAATGGAAGGGACCATCTGAGAAGAGGAGAGGGTCCATCCTTTTCCTGAGGAACAGGACCAAGCCAGGCTTCACCTGAGAATGGGTGGCAGAGGTGGGGCTCCACGGGCAGCTGAAAAAAATAAATAAAAGCCACATATGCAAGGTCACCCACCAGATTCTGAATAACCCAAACATTCCTAAAATGAGAGACAGACAGGCTCTTCAAGCTAACCTTTAAAATTTGGGACAAGGCTTCGTTGTCTTTTTCAGAAAATGCAGACAAGGAGAAGCAAATTTCAAGCTAAGAAAAGCACACACCAATTCTACAGCCTATGCAATTATGGAAGACCTTCCATGATTCTCTTCTCTCACCTCGGTTTGTTTTGCTGGGATATATTCTCTGAAAGTGTTTATATTCTTCTGGAGCAGGAAAGTCTTCTACTGGATGGAAAGAATACTTTGACTCAAAATCATCTGCAAAAGGAACAGAATATTAATTCATATCACCCTTCCTCGTGCTCCTACACACCTCTCTGCCACTTCTGACCCTCCCCATACTAGTCTCCCAGGCTTCCTGATGTACCATGAGGGCCTGCCTTGCCCACTAAAGCAAGGTTCGTGAGGGCAGCAACAGCATTACTCTCTGCGCCTCGTATGCACAGAGTGTGTTCAAAGGCTCTTTACGTTAAGGAATGAGTCTTTGAACTGGTTCTTTAAATGTTTCCACCCCAAACCAGGCACATACCAGGAAAGGAGCCCAGCTGTTTGCATGGCAGGAGAAGGAAATATAGTTCTGTGTTTCGGTAACATAGTCATGTTAGAGACTATCACCATGGGAAACCAACTGAACTGAATCCACAAATTGGTAGAAATTAATCTAAAATGGGACTATACGCCACCAGCTAGTGAACGATCTGACCAGAAAATTCCCTTTTGGCCCAGGCTCCCCTCATTGAGCTCTGTAACACAGTCGGGATGGCCATGTCATGGCTCCCACTCCCACTTTCTATGACCCCTCTACAAGAAGGCTCAAATGTTCTATGGGTGTGGCTCGATCACATTCCAAAGGGCATATCCTCCAAGCAAAAATACTGGTCCACTTAACAGGAACAGACTAGAGCAGGGCCAGAGAAGAGTCAACCATTAAAGAATCTACAGCGTTCAGGCTAAAAGGGACTGTGCAGACCCTTCCAGACTTCCTCAACAGAGGGTCTAACAATACCTGCTGGACAATCTTTACTTGGTGCTCCATCCCAGACCTAATGAATTAGAATCTCTTAGGTGGGGTCTAAGATTCATTTATAACCTTGGAAAAGTTAATCCGATACACTCTTGAGCTAGTCAGTCTCCTTGTTTCACAGATAAGGGAAGTGAGGTCCAAAAAAATGAAGTGACTTCTTCAAAGTAACACAACTAGTCAGTGGCTTTGGATTACTAGATAAAAGTTGTGTACACAGTGTTGTTTTGTTTTCAAAGAGGTCCAGAAAGGAGCTCTTCTTCCTAGGAGAATACGTAATTCCTGTCTCAATAATACTGAAGAGGATACAGCCTCTGACCTAAAAGCTAACCACAAATAATGAGCCTTGGGGAGCAAGAGATTGGCTTTAGAGTTAGCACAACACCTGCTGATTTTACTTCCATCTATTCCAAAGGAATCGTGCCTAGAATTTGCCTAAGGAAAGGGATGTCCATGGATGGGACCCAGAAGTCTGAGGGAAGGTCAGGAGAGGAACTGCAGTGAACAGAGGACACCAAGCGACCACTCCCACTCTGCAACGGCCACTGGAATTAGTGAAGTCACCACAGGAACTATGAGACTAAAACAGCTAGCTACTCACCCAAGAAAGATCGGACAGTGGTAATAGAATCTCTGTGGCCATTCCTCAGGGGTGGTGGAGGCGGCGGGGGGGGCCCAGCTGGCGTCCTTGAGGGCGGAGGTGGGGGCCTTCCTCGGCTCAGGGGTTCTGACCCATGCATTCGGTACGGTGGTGGGGGAGGGGGGGCATCCCTGGCACCATTTCGGACCATGGGTGGCGGGGGTGGAGGAGCTGCAATTAAAGTTCAAAGCAGTTAGGTTTCGATGTAGAGACGGTGATGGGCGGAGGGATTTGAGAGACATGGGCCAAAAGAGTGCTCGGTGCTTTCCCAAAGAACCAGACCCTGTGAACCACCGGGCAGCATGTTAAATATCATATTCACCCTCCCCTCATCCCTATTTCTTTAACAACATCACCATTCTTCTCAATACCAAAGTTCAGAATAAATTTATGACCCTTTTTCATTTCCCATGACAAGTCAGTCAAGAATTCCACTTATCCTTGATGATTTTTTTCTCTGCTTTTGCATGCCTTCCTCCACAATTCTAAGTCAGGGCTTTCTCATTATTATCTTGTTCTACTGCAAAAAGCCTCTCAAATGTTTTCCTTGCTTCTAATCTCTTAGCCTTTCAATCCATTCTGCATACCACCAACTCACTAATCTCCCCAAAATACCAGCTCAAACTTTTCCAAGGGCTTTGCATTTCCCATATCGTAAAGTTTCAAATCCTTAGCTTCCACACTGACTGGGTCTCACCCAATCATTTTCCTTTCTTACACAGTAACCCACCACATCAGTCAGCCTGATCGCACCTTCTTTTCTTCCTTGATTCCTACACTGGATTAGGTACCACTCTTCTGTACTGCCTCTGTCGACTCTGTCTCTCTCTACCACTACTATGTTGTATTACACGTGCTTCTTCCCGAGTGTACTGTATATTTCTTAGAGTCAGAGCAGTGTCCATTCATCTGAGTTCCCAAGCTCAGCACATGGTAGGTCTTCAATCGATACGTGCTAAATAAACCAAATTACATATGCTTTGCTCTTGTGACTCCCCCACAATACTCAGAAATACCACCCCTCATCCCTTACTATCAAATCCTACTTTTCTTTAAGGTTCAACTCAAGTCCCATCTTCTCAAGGCTTTTCCAAAGCAATCCACTCTAATCTGATTCCCTCCTTTGCTCTCCCACAGCATTTACAGGCTATGTCACTTATTCTAACACTTAGTAGTACGGACTAAAATGAGTGATTTTCAAATTATGTATAATAATTTCATCTGCAGAAGTTACATATTTCCAATGATAGGCTCATTGCTCAAAAAAAATTGGAAACACCTCTTTTGGAATTGCCTCCAAACCCAGGTTGTCAGACAGATCCATAAATATTGTCATATGATGGTCACTTCTCATTTCTGAGGTTGCACCACCAACAAAAAAATTCATACCTATATCTGACTCTGATTTTTGGCCATTTTCGAAAATCAAATTCACCCTTAAAAGACAAAATTTGCCACCAAGCATAAGGTAATGTCAAAAGCATGTTGGGGGGGCTTCTCTGGTGGCGCAGTGGTTAAGAATCCTCCTGCCAATGCAGGGGACACGGGTTCGAGCCCTGGTCCGGGAAGATCCCACATGCTGCGGAGCAACTAAGCCCGTGCGCCACAACTACTGAGCCTGAGCTCTAGAGCCCGCGAGCCACAACTACTGAGCCCAGGTGCCACAACTACTGAAGCCTGTGCGCCTAGAGCCCACGCTCCGCAACAAGAGAAGGCACCGCAATGAGAAGCCCACGCACCGCAACTGAGAGTAGCCCCCGCTCGCCGCAACCTGAGAAAGCCCGCGCACAGCAATGATGACCCAACACAGCCAAAAATAAAAACAAACAAACAAATAAAAAGCATGTTGGGGGGACTTCCCTGGTGGCTCAGTGGTTAAGAATCTGCCTGCCAATGCAGGGGACACAGGTTCGAGCCCTGGTCCGGGGAGAGATCCCACATGCCGCGGAGCAACTAAGCCCGGGTGCCACAACTATGAGCCTGCGCTCTAGAGCCCGCGAGCCACAACTACTGAGCTCACGTGCCACAACTACTGAAGTCCGCACGCCTAGAGCCTGTGCTCCACAACAAGAGAAGCCACTGCGATGAGAAGCCCGTGCACCGCAACGAAGAGTAGCCCTCGCTCGCCGCAACTAGAGAAAGCCCGCACGCAGCAACGAAGACCCAATGCAGCCAATAAATAAGTAAATAAATAAAAAGCATGTTGGACATCACTGGAATAGGTTCGAATGTGTTTAAGTTAGATTATTTCTATGCTTTGCACTAACAATAATAGCAGCTACCATTTATTTGATATCCATCATGTTCCAGGCACTGTCCTGGGCACTTTATATGCATTAAATCTTTAAAAATTCTTGTAGCCACCCCTGCACAAGTATGAGGCATTATCCCCATTTCACAAATGAGGAAACTGGGACTCAGGCTATTTGTCTAAGGTCACAGATCTCATAGACCCAGCATACGTCTGCTCTTCCATAGTAAGAAAACTGCTACACAATGCTTTTCACAACAACCTCAAGTATTAAATATCTCCCAAACAAATGTATAACCCAGTGAGATGGAAATGTGTCTTTTGGTACCTGGGCCATGTTACCAAACAGTACATGGAGACTACTCGGCTTAACAGACAACACTGTCTTAGTAATAAGAGTATGTATCATTCCTCCTGAATTACTGTCAGAATTTCTATAGAGTAACCATAGTTAAGAATGAAACAGTAATAGGATGATTTGTTTTTGTTTTTGTTTTTTAAAAATATTTATTTGGCTGCGCCAGATCTTTAGTTGCGGCACGAGGGATCTTCGTTGTGGCGTGTGGGATCTTATAGTTGTGGCATGCGGGATCTAGTTCCCTGACCAGGGATAGAATCTGAGCCCCCTGCACTGGGAGCGTGGAGTCTTAACCGCTGGACTACCAGGGAAGTCCCTGGGATGATGCTTAGAGACAAGAAGTCTGGCACTGTAGGCCCAGTAAATGTTAGTTTTAGCTTCCCATAAAACACACTCAGAAGGTCAACTCTCCCTCACTCTCCAAGGTCTGTATAAGTATGGACGGGGCCATTAGAGGCCATAATTAAAGAGAAATCTCCTTAACTCCTCCCAGCAGATCTCCGAACCCTGTTTTCATTCCAAATCTGCCCAAAACGAAGCTCTTTCAGGTCATCCTCAAAATATTTCCCTAAGACTCAGATTTCTCAGGGCCCTGAGAGTCTGCATCTACTGCGAGGGCGGGGCCAGGGGGAGTAAGGTAGAGGGTTGGTCAAGCTCAAAAGGACACCAGCTAGACTCTGAGCAGGAGGCAGTGATGAGGGCCAACCTGGATGGGCAAAACGGAGCAGGACCAAGAGCTACCTGCTTGGCTCTCTCAGCACCCTCCCTCAGGGCCGGTCATCCTGACCAGATTCTGCCATCTCTAAGAAGTTTCTGAGCTCTTTGTCACATCCAGTTTTAAGACTTTCAAGTGACAGAGCCAGAACCCAAGGACCCCAAGAAACAAGCCGTGTGCAAAAGAAACCTTGGGGTAGGAAGACTGACTTTTGTAATCCAAGATAAACCCGTATTAAAGAAAGCATGATGTTATTTTTTTAATTGAAGTATAGGTGATTTACAATGTTGCATTACTTTCTGCTGTACAGCAAAGTGATTCAGTTATACATATTCTTTTTTTATATTGTTTTCCATTATGGTTTATCATAGAATATTGAATATAGTTCACTGTGCTATACAGTAGGACCTTGTTGTTTATTCATTCTATATATAATCACTTACATCTGCTAAACCCAACCTCCCACTCCATCCTTGATTCTTTTAAAAAGAAAAAAATTCCCTTAAAAAAATAGTGTTTGGGGCTTCCCTGGTGGCGCAGTGGTTGAGAGTCTGCCTGCCAATGCAGGGGACACAGGTTCGAGCCCTGGTCTGGGAAGATCTCACATGCCGCGGAGCAGCTGGGCCCGTGAGCCACAACTACTGAGCCTGCGCGTCTGGAGCCTGTGCTCCGCAACCAGAGAGGCCGCGATAATGAGAGGCCCGCGCACCGCGATGAAGAGTGGCCCCCACTTGCCGCAACTAGAGAAAGACCTCGCACAGAAATGAAGACCCAACACAGCCATAAATAAATAAGTTAAAAAAAAAAAAAAAATAGTGTTTTAGGGACTTCCCTGGTGGTCCAGTGGTTAAGACTCCACGCTCCCAGTGCAGGGGGCTCAGATTCTATCCCTGGTCAGGGAACTAGATCCCTCATGCCGCAACTAAGACCCAGCACAGCCAAAATAAAATAAATAAATAAATAAATATATTTTTTTAAAACAGTGTTTTACTCTGCAAAGGAAAAATTCAGAAAACAAACCCTATGGACCAATAATAAGGGACTTTTTGGTCTCTGAGCACCCCAGGGAAGGCAAAAGACTACATACTCATTCAAATGTAAATAATTCACAAAGAAACAAAAGTAAATTATCCCATGTTATCACACCATATGATTTATTCATAGAGATAAGTCCATGAAAACTGCCTAGATGTCCTTTGCATAAAACCACTAAATTCATCAGCACGCCACAGTTTATAAAGCATTTTTACACATTCCTTTATTTATAACCACCTCTGAAAAGTACTGTGAACACCATTTTACGGATGAGGAAACAAACTCAGAGTGATCTGCCCAATGTCACAAAACAAGTGGAGCCAATACTCGAAAGATCTCTGACTAAAATATCTCACTTTTTTTTCAGAGTGTCACTCTTAAGAACTGCTGCTCTGGTTACTGATACAGAAAGCAGGCTGAGGCCTGTGTCAGGCCTCGAAGTTGGTGATGGCTAGTAGACAGAAGAACAAGGCTCATAACTTCACATTTTTCTAAAGAAATCACAAAAAAAGAACTGGGAAGTGGGAAGCAAGAAGTCTGCAGACATTTAAAACGACTCAGTTCAACCCACAGAAATTACATTTTTCTCCGCTTCTATTCCTGGTTGGCTTCAGAAAGATATGGGCTCTGCTCAGATAAAGGGTCATTTTTTAAAAATCCCTAAGCTAAAAAAAATATATATTTTTTTAACCTAAACTTTGTAGAGTCAAAGGTCACGTTAGGACTATATCCTTATGGGTAAAGCCAGGGAGATACAGGGTCGGCCACGTACCACGTTCCTGTGTGACCGCCTGATGCTACTGCCAGCTCCTAGAATACAAGTCTCTGTACCTAATCAAGCAGCGGTACCAGTTAATGGGCCTTTAATACATGCTTCCTGATGACATACCTGCTTAATCGATGATCTCATCTATACCTGCAGGGACTGTTTAAAATCAAAGTTCAAAAGCCATCTGTGGAGGCTGCGGCTCAAAGCCCAATGAAACAAGAGAATACAGGAGCCAAAATTCCTGGGTCTGAGAAGGCCCCAGCACAGTCTCGTTCACTCTCCGCTTTCAGTCAGGCTATTTTGTAAGATGACACAACCTCTCCCACCTTTTTGAAGGTGCCTTAATCCCTTCCTTACCCAGTTCAGGACCATGGTCCCTTGTTACAAGCACTCCCTTACACACACCCTTAACTCCCTTGCCCTGCTCTCCATTACAGCCGCACATGCCTAAAACACGCTAAGCTGGTTAAATACAACTCTGTTCCAACTCCGTACCTGCAGAGGCACAGCTGAACACACACGGAGCTGATGAATCTCACTTGAAATGTGTGGCCCCTAGGCTCGAGTGGGCCTTCCGTGATGCTGGTCATCCTAGCACACTTCTCTCCTCCACTCATTCTCCTGCATGCCCAGATGGCCATTTTGTGCCCTCTTTCCTCTCTCCTCAAATCTCCCTCTATTTCCTTACCCTCATTCACAGCATATGTCCTTGCTTTCAATTTCACCCAGAATATAGAAGAAAAAAAAAAAAAAGGGCTTCCCTGGTGGCGCCCATGAGAAGCCCACGCACCGCAAGGAAGAGTAGACCCCACTCCATGCAACTAGAGAAAGCCTGCACGCAGCAACGAAAACCCAACGCGGCCATAAATAAATAAATAAATAAATAAATACATTTATTTTTTTAAAAAAAATTTAGAAGAAACTTCCCACATGCTCCTACCACTACACCCACCTACCTACTTGCTTCTTTGCCTATCTGCTCTGCCTTCACTCCTGTTACCACAAAGAACTGTGTTCTTATCTAAGGCCAACCCTTGACCTGTGGATCAGGTTCCATTCCTTCTTGCCTCCCCAAGGACACTATCCAGGCAATTTCCTCCTCTCTACTGGATCATTCCATCAGCGTACAAACAGATGCTGAAATATCTCCCGTCTTGGGTGGGGTGGGGCGGGGGGAACCAACCCTCAATCTCTCATCCTCCTCCAGCAACCATTCCACATACCTGTACCCCTCACTCCGCTTTACAGCAAACTCCCTAGAGTTTCTCTATTGCTATCTTCATCAAGTCCTCTCCTATTCCTGCATGCTTGAACCCACCCCAATTAGACTTTCACCCTCACGCTCCCTCCAGCACTCCACTGAAACTACTTAGAAGGGTACTTTGGGGGTCCCCAAAATGACTCCCACGTTGCTGAGACCAATGTCATTCTCAGTCTTCAACTTAACCTGACCCACCTGCAGCACAGGCCACAGCTGCTCACTCACTCTATCCTGGACTTTCTCCATTACTCTCTTGGCATTCCTCCTTTCTTCCTCACTAGAGGCCCTTTCTCAGTTTCCTCTGCTTAGTACTCTTATCACTCTCACCTGTCATGTAGGAAGGCCTCAGGCCGCGGACCTCTCCTCTTCTCTATACTCACTCCCCAGGTGATCTCACCCCAGCATGTGGTTCTCAATATCCTTCAAATTTCTCTCTCTAGTCCAGACCACTCCCCTGAACTTCAGAGTCTGAGTCAATCGACAATTGGTTATTTCCTCTTGGATGTCTAACAGGCACCTCAAACTTGACATCCAAAACTGAACACCCACCTTCCCCCAAACCTGCTGTGATCCTATCCATCTACTCAGATTATTGCACTAGCCCCCTACGTGGTCTCCTTTGGCCCCTTTGTCCTCCTGCGGTGGGTTCTCAACAACACAGCCAGTTGCCTTTTCAAAAGGTAAATCAAAGCTACTTCTGTGTTCCAGCCCCCCGCCCCCCGCCAGTGGCTCCCCATCTCACACAGAGTAAAACCCAAAGTCTTCACAAAGTCCTCCAATGTTCTCCCGCTGCATCTGGCTTTCTGACCTCCAGGTCCTGCCGCTCTTCCCCTCACGCATCCTGGTCTTGCCACAATGGTCTCCTTGCTGTCCCCAGTCTCAGGGTCTCTGCATTTGCTGCCCTCAATGCCTGCGTAGCGTACTCCCCCACTTTCTTCAGGTATTTGCCAAACTGTCACTTTATCAGTAAGGCCTTCCCTGACCCCACCTCTACCCTCACCCCTGTAATTTAAAATATCACCTCATCCCCACTCCAGTATATCCCATTCCCTTTCTCTGCTTTGTATTTCTCTAAAGCATTTATATACTATGTATTTATATATATATATATATATATATTTTTTTTTTTTTTTTTTTTTTTACTAATTTATTTGTTAACTGTCCAGGAGAACAGGATTTTTTGTCTTTTTTATTTACTGCTGTTTTCCTAACAACAGAGTCTGACACGTAAAAAGGCACTCAATGAACCTGTTGAATGAGTATTCACTTCAATCACTGAAGGAGAGCTTTGGGGAAAAGGGTGAAGAGGAAGGATAAACTCAATCTCAGTACAGTAGGAAAAATAAGGTGCTTCCAGGCACTTACCTGCTCCCCGACTGGGAGGGTCTCGGGCTGGGGGAGGTGGCCTATTACTCTGTAAAGAAGGGGAGGCTGAGGTGGGTGGAGGAGGCGCTAGGCCTCTGACAGGCCCTGGTGTCTTCCTATGCAAAGAATTGTGTCTCTGTGGCAGCTCAGGGGCTGACTCGTTAGTGGGACTGGAGGGCCCATTGGGGACCCCAGGCGGCTGGCGGTAAGGCGGCGGCGGAGGAGCTAGAGACTGGCCACTTGGTCCTGTTCTGACATTCACAGGGGAAGGAGGCGGCTTGACTGGGGGTGGAGCAGGAGGTCCCTCTCGACCAAGGTGAAGCCTCTGTCCAGGTGTGGGCGGCAGGGGCTTCTCTCTGTTGTAGGCTGCGGCTTTGCTGCTGTGCACAGGCAGAGGTGTAGGGGGCGCGTTGGCACGCCGCCCCGGGGGAGGCGGAGGAGGGGCGGAGGAGCTGTGCTTCATGCCCGCACTGCTGGCGGTATTAGGCCGAGAGAGGTCCGGTAACGAGGGTCTCTGCGTCCGGGGCAGGTCTGGGAGTGAGGCTCGGCTGCTGTCTGTATCGTCCTGAGGGCGCCCGCTGGCTGTACACCCTGGAGGCCTTGGGGCAGCAGCTCGAGAACCGGGGACTTGTAGGGCTGGCTTACCAGCTAGGTTCTCTACAAATACACCAGACAGCACTGGGTCAACAGAGCGGGACCTATGTTGCTGAGTATCTCCACGTCACCCCGCCTCCTTAGTGCAACCTGCATGGCAGCAGGGCAAATAGCTGTACGATTCTGGGTTTTAACCTGGTTTCAGGCTCAGGGCCCATTAACAAATACTACTGATGCAAGCTGAATGCATTCTTATTTACCCTCAGCTTTTGCTTTATTCTACTTTATAACTCCTCCCCTGCTCCCACCCCTCCTTCTTTCCATCTCTACCACACTCCTCAACCCCAGATGGCCCACCTGGGACCAGTCAGAAATGAATGCGTTTGGGAAATATCCTAAGAAAGTACTTATCACATACCTGAACCATCCTTGGCTCCCACAGGGCGGAGCTTTGGCACTCCTCCTTGGAAGAGACCTCCCTTGGGCTGCAGGGCAGCTGCTCCAGAGCCATAACCACCACTGCTTCCTTTGGGTTCTGGAAAGCACACCATTAGGATTTTCATTTCATATGCTCTGAGGCTGGTGACCAAGTCAATCCTGAGGAGAAACCCCTCCTCTACCTGGGCTTTAATTTGCAAACAAACCGATATTGCTTTTGCCTTTCCACTGAAATAGAAAGCTGGGCTTCTCTGCTCCACAGCTTCATGTAGGTGTGGGGATGAAACTCTGTGCTGTGATGAAAGAGAGAAAACAAAAGGAACGAGGAGCCAATCTTCCTTTATTTGGGGCAGAGCGGTAACCAGGATGAAGACCTGTTCAACAGAGTTCTCTAGGCTTTCCTCTCCAAGTCCCAGATGGTGAGGGGGCTTAATGGCTCAGGGACGCAGGTGTGAGAAAATCCCCAGAGGCCTTTCAGAATGAACACTTGTAGCAATTATAAAATCATCGTTGGCTTCAGCTTACAGGTTTTTAGGACTGTGGTGGTCTTCTCAGAGAAAAGCCAAGGATATGCCCTAACAAGCACTAGTTATAGTAGGAGATGGGAGGCTTAAGACCCCGAGAATGCTTCTCAAAGGTCAAAAAGAAATTTCTAAGGTATCCAAATGAACAGATGAGAAGACAGCCAAAGAACATCCCACGACAAAACTCTCCCACTCACGACCCAACAATAAAAATGACAGCCAAGCCTAGTCTCCGAGTCAATCCTGGGATCCCAGTGGTTCATTAGGAGATGAAGCTTAGACTCACTCTCGAGGACGGGAGCACTCCGATCATTAATGCTGGTCACCTTCTTCAGCTTGGTCCCTTTGCAGATGTCCTGTAAGAGAGCACCTCGACCCCGATGCTCATCTCTACTCAGCTTGGGAAGCTCAGTGTTGGCCTGAAGGAAGAGGGAGACATAAGTTCACCCTCAATATCCCCTTCATCACAAGCTCGGGATAAATGCCTTAAGCCGAACTGGATTCCACAAGATGCCTGTCTAACCTAATAAGATACATGTGCCAAATGACAGTATCAATGTCCATTATCCTCCTCCTTAGAACTTTCTCTCATGCTGTACCTTCTGTGAAGGGTATAGGTCTTCCTCCTGTTCAGAAGCTTCTGACAGGAGGCCTGCACCAACACTTACCGAGCACCTATGTGCTAGGCTTGTGTGTCGGACACTTTATTTGGATCATCACCACCAAGGCAAACGTTTACTGAGCCCCCACTATATCCCAGGCATTGTGCTAATAATAAGCACATTACTTTCATTATCTTGTTTAAATCCTGAAATATTCCTATGACCAACAACAACAGGAGCATAGGGACAGACAGCTAGATAAATGGAACAAAACAGAAAGTCCATAAAGCAGGCCCAGGTCTATACAGAAATAATAAAAGTAATTTCTTCAGTGCAGAAAGGATAGATTATTAAATACAAGGTGTTAATAACAAGTGGTTAATTTTTTTGGCCATGCCGGGCGGCAGGTAGGATCTTAGTTCCCCAACCAGGGATCGAACACACACCCCCTGCAGTGGAAGCGTGGAGTCTTAACCACTGGACCGCCAGGGAAGTCCGACAAGTGGTTAATTTTTAGAAAAAAGTAATAAAGTTAAATACCTACCTTAGCACTTTACTCTCAAATAAATTCTAGCTGAATTAGAAAATTTAAGTGTAAAAAAATAAAACCACAGAAGTACTATATGCAAAAAAATAGGTAACGGGAAGGACTTTCTAATCAAGACAACCAAAATACAGGAAAAGATCGACAGATTTGCTTATTACAAATTATTTACTTAGGAATATAAGTAAATATGCAGATGACACACTGGAAGAAAAATTGTCGGTGACAAATGTAACATATGATAGAAACAAAGGTAGTGGCCTAAATCTATAGAGCATTAACATATAAAGATGACTTAGAAATCAGCAGGATAATAAGCAAAAGATATGAACAACACTGCATAAAAGAAGTCAAAAGAGCCTACAAATATGAAAAAAAATCAACTATAATAAAAAAAAATGTAGTGTAAAACTATCATTATCTACCTATGATACTGGTAAAGGTTAAAATTACAGAGACTGCTAGCTTTGTGAAGGCAGGGACCACTGCCTGTACAGTGCCTGGCACACTGAAGATGTTCAAAACAATGTATAGAATAAAAAACTGCCCTACGGTGATCATAAGGATCCAGGAAAACAGGTACTCTTTCCTACTACCTGTGGTAGGATAAATTGGTATGATTTTTCTAGAAAGTAATTTATGTATCAAACACCTTTTAAAAGTCTAGCACAAGAATTCTACTTCCAGAAATTAACTTTAAGAAAATAATTGGAGACGTGCACAAAGACGATAATAATAGCAAAAAACAGTTTATAACAGCATAAAGCTGAAGTAATCTAAAAGTTCAACCGAAAAGAACAACGGTATAATCATACAGTGGGATGCCAGTTAAGCTCTTAAAGATGTAGAAGCAAGCATCTTTTCATGGAAATAAATATCTGACACAATCAAGCAAAAAATATTATAGAATGATATATATAGCATGATTCCAGTTTTCTACAGGAATAATAACAGGACCTATCTCATAGGGTAGTTTTAAGAATTAAGTGATAACACTTTTTAAGAGCTTAGCACAGTGCCTGGTGTATAGTAAGAGTTCAGTAAGTAGTAGCTAGCTTATATTGTGAAGAAAAAAAAGGTACACACATACAGAAAATTTCTAGAAGGATATACACTGATACTAGCAAAAGTTAATTTGGGGTAATAATTATTTATGTTTATCTGTATTTTCTAGTTTTCCTACAATAAACATACAAAATGTTAACAAAGGTTAATTATAGATTAACATTTTCTATGTTTATTGGTGTTCTCTAATTTTTTCTGGATTTTTAGTACAGTAAAAAATTTTTTAATGATATCACTAAACATTTAATGACATGACAAGCCATTCATGATGTATTAATGAGGAAGAAGAGCCGATCAGAAATCAGTATGTATATAAAGCACAGCCTTTTTTAAAAAAAAAAGGTAGACGGGCTTCCCTGGTGGCGCAGTGGTCAGGAATCCGCCTGCCAATGCAGGGGTCACGGGTTTGAGTCCTGGTCTGGGAAGATCCCACATGCCGCGGAGCAACTAAGCCCGTGCGCCACACTACTGAGCGTGCATTCTAGAGCCCGCGAACCACAACTACTGAGCTCATGAGCCACAACTACTGAAGCCCACGTGCCTAGAGCCCATGCTCCACAACAAGAGAAGCCACCAAAATGAGAAGCCTGCGCACCGCAATGAAGAGTAGCCCCCGCTCACTGCAACTAGAGAAAGCCCGTGTGCAGCAACAAAGACCCAATGCAGCCAAAAATAAATAAATTAATAAATTAATTATTTTAAAAAAGGTAGACAGATACAAAAGGAGGAAGGAGGGAGGGGAAGGCTAGACACAAAACTGTTATGAATGGTTGGATTATGGGTAACTGCTCCTTTTTGCTTAACCACAGTTCATAAATTTCTTGAACATATTACTTTTGTAAAGAGAAAAATATTACTAAGCATGTCCAAAATTGAGCTCATATCCTCCTCCACAAACCTGTTTCTCTTGTAAATAGCACCAGCATTCAATCAATCCCCCAACTAGAGTCATTCAAATCTCCTTCCTCCTCTTCACTCTTCCATTTGTCTTCAGACTCTTAAGATTTTACTTTGTCATTGTCTCTTGTCTCCACTCTCCATCCTCACTGCTTTAGTCCAGACTCTCATTTTCAATTGCCACAGGCTTCTGTCTCCAGTCTCAACCTCCCTGTCTGTAGTCTCAACTCCCAACCTACCGTCCACACTGTGAAGAGTAACTTTCCTAATATAAACCCAAGCAGGTTCCTCCTGCTGCTGAAGAGACTTCAGCATCTCCCCATCATGACCAAGAGAAAACTCCAAACCCCCCACCTACACCTCCAGCCTCAGCTCCCTCCACACCCCAAAAATTACAGGAAAAAACCCAGAAGTTGGCAGACCTGAACTCTAGTCCTAGTTCTGAAACAAATTAGCTAGGTTAAGTCACCTTTCCTCTTTTAGGGCACAATTTCTCATCTGTTAAACACCCAACACACCCAACACACACACACACAAACACACACACACACACACACACACACACGAGATGAAGCACCCAGGTTCCTTCCTTCTTTCTCATGTGACTCCAGGTATCACAACTCAGATATAGTAAAAGTGGCTGTCTCCTTGGTTCAGAAGCCACATTGCTTTTTTTTCTTCCCATTACTGAACCTTTAGTCTTCTTCCTAATTCCATTAACTCCTTTCTTTCTTGATATGGGGCGCGGGGGCATTTAGACCTGATGGACTTGACTTTAAAGTGAACTGATTTGGAGTAGAAGAGAAGGAAATGAAATGGCAGCAAGAAACAACAACTAGGAATTGCCATCCCTTTTCTCAAAGATGCAGGGAAAGGACACATTGACCTTTATATTACAATAGTTTTAGGGAAGACACACTAGTTCCTACTCTGATGCCACCTGCCCAAATCTCCATTTAGGCTGAACCAGGATAAAAAAACCAAGACAAGCCATTATGGTCCTAAGAGGACTTCTCAGGAATCAGAACGAATTGAGGAAGACAGACTTTACTTATTTATTCTCCATCTTCCTACACCACATGTCTTTGAGTACACTATGTCTTATACCAAGAAGCCCTAAGTATCCATTCAGGTCTTGAGATAGCCAGGTGGATGGACTACCTACCTGATTAGAAGTGGGAGGTGGAGGAGGACCGGGGGGTGGTGGAGGGGGAGGAGGAATTGGCATCCTTGCCCTGTTTGCAGTTGGCACTGCTCTCTTTCCTTTTTAATCTGCAGCTTTAGGTCACTCATATACCTGCAAGTGAAACAGAAATAAATTCATGAGAACAACTTTGCCATGAGAGACACTGAGTACCAGGAGAACCAGAGGACTGCGCATGACACCAGAGAGAAACTAGGCACTCATCTCCTAGTCGCACTGTGATATAGTCCATGGCTCGGTAAATCTTTTCTGTAAAAGGCCAGATAAAAAAATACTTGAGGCTTTGTAAACCACATATAGTCTCTGTCGCACATTATTCTTTTGTTTTGTTTTGACAACCTTTTAAATTAATAAACTTTATTTCTTAGAGCAGTTTTAGGCGCACAGCAAAACTGAGCAGAAAGTACAGAGTTCCCCTAAAACCCCTGTCCCCCCCCCCACACACACAGAGTCCCCCACTATCTACACCCTGCAGTGGTACATTTGTCACAACTGATGAACCTACACTGACACCTCGTTATCACCCGAAATCCATAGTTTACATTAGGGTTCACTCTTGGTGTTGTACGTTCCATGGGTTTGGACAAATGTATAATGACAACTCTCCACCAATGTCGTATCATATAGAATCGTTTCACTGTCCTAAAAATCTCTTATGCTGTATCTATTCATCCCTCCCTGCCCCCCACCCCTGAACCCCTGGCAACCACTGGGCTTTTTAATGTCTCCATAGTTTTGCCTTTTCCAGAATGTTGTATAGTTGGAATCATACAGTACCCTTTTCTGATTGGCTTCTTTCACTTGGTAATATGCATTTAAGTTTCCTCCATGTCTTTTCATGGCTTGATAGCTCATTTCTTTTTAGCACTGAATAACATTCCACTGTCTGGATGTACCACAGTTTGTTTATCCATTCACCTCCTGAAGGACATCTGGGATGCTTCCAAGTTTTAGCAATTATGAATAACGCTGATATAAACATCCTTGTGCAGGTTTTTGTGAGGACATAAGTTTTTGACTCATTTGGGTAAACATCAAGGAGCATGACTGATGGATCATATGGTAAGAGTATGTTCTGTAATAAACTACCAAAATACTTTCCGCAATGGCTGTACCAATTCGCATTCTCACCAGCAATGAATGAGAGTTCCTATTGCTCCACATCCTTGCCAGCATTTGGGATTTTGGTCATTCTAATAGGTGTGTAGTAGTATCCTGTTGTTTTAATTTGCAATTCCTAAATGACATATGATGTTGGAATATTTTCATATGCTGACTTGCCATCTATATATCTTTTTTTTTCCAGAATTTTTTTTTAAATTTATTTATTTTTATTTATTTATGTATTTATTTTTGGCTGTGTTGGGTCTTCGTTTCTGTGCGAGGGCTTTCTCTAGTTGCGGCGAGCGGGGGCCACTCTTCATCGCGGTGCGCGGGCCTCTCTTATTGCAGAGCACAGGCTCCAGACGCGCAGGCTCAGTAGTTGTGGCTCGCGGGCCCAGTTGCTCCGCGGCATGTGGGATCTTCCCAGACCAGGGAGCGAACCCGCGTCTCCTGCATTGGCAGGCAGATTCTCAACCACTGCGCCACCAGGGAAGCCCTATCTTCTTTTTTTGAAATTAATTAATTAATTTTATTTATTTATTTATTTTTGGCTGTGTTGGGTCTTCGTTGCTGCGCGCGGGCTTTCTCTAGCTGCGGCGAGCGGGGGCTACTCTTCGTTGCGGTGCGCGGGCTTCCTCATTGCAGTGGTTTCTCTCATTGTGGAGCACGGGCTCTAGGCGCACGGGCTTCAGTAGTTGCGGCACGCGGGCTCAGTAGTTGTGGCTCACGGGCTCTAGAGCACAGGCTCAGTAGTTGTGGCGCCCCAGCTTAGTTGCTCCGCGGCATGTGGAATCTTCCCGGACCAGGGATCGAACCCGTGTCCCCTGCATTGGCAGGCGGATTCTCAACCACTGCGCCACCGGGGAAGCCCTGAAATTAATTAATTAATTTATTTTGGCTGCACTGATGCACGCGGGCTTAGTTGCGGCATGTGGGATCTTAATTCCCCAAACAGGGATCGAACCCGAGCCCTCTGCATTGGGAGCGCAGAGTCTTAACCACTGGACCACCACGGAAGTCCCTACATATCTTCTTTGGCGAGGTTCGTGTTCAGGTCTTTTGCCCACTTTTCAATCGGGTTGTCTGTTTTCTTATTGTTGAGTTTTAAGAGTTCTTTGTACACTTTAGATAACAGTCCTTTATCAGATGTATCTTTTGCAAATATCTTCTCTTACTCTGTGGCTTGTGTTCTCATTCCCTTGATTTTTATATTTTAAAAATGTAAAAAGCGGGACTTCCCTGGTGGTGCAGTGGTTAAGAATCCGCCCTGCCAATGCAGGGGACACGGGTTCGATCCCTGGTCCAGGAAGATCCCACATGCCACGAAGCAACTAAGCCCATGCACCACAACTACTGAGCCTGTGGTCTAGAGCCCGCGAGCCACAACTACTGAGCCCGTGCGCCACAACTGCTGAAGCCCGTGCACCACAACAGAAGCCAGTGTGCCTAGAGCCCAAACTCCACAACAAGAGAAGCCACCGCAATGAGAAGCCCACGCACTGCAACGAAGAGCAACCCCTGCTCACCACGACTAGAGTAAGCCCACGTGCAGTAACGAAGACCCAATGCAGCCAAAAATAAATAAATAAAATAAAAATAAATAAATAAACTTATTAAGGAAAATTGTAAAAACCATTCTTAGTCATTGGGCCATACAAAACAGACCATGGACCAGATCTGACTCATGGGCCATAGTTTACTGACCCCTGGTATAGTCACATCACTGGAATCTGATAAGAGCGTAAATATCACGTGAGAATTTATCCAGTTATCAGTGGCTTAATACTTAACACTCAAAAAGTATACAGTTGTCTCCTTATTACAGTCTGTAAGTGATCCTCATTTCACAAATGAGACTAAAGCCAGGGAACTTTAGTCTTCGTAAGACATTGAAGTAGGGGGCAAAGATAAAACTAAAACTCAAGAACAATACCCCCCAAAAGTCACCCCAAGGAAATCCCACTTCTTGAACCCTCAAAAGTCAAAGCCAAATAATTGCAGAGGTTTGGTTCTAAACTCTTTACATGGGTGATCAAAATCTCTCTGTGAATAAAGAAGTAACCACTTAAACACTTCTCTCAATGCCCTGAGAATGATAAAAGGGCAATTATTCCAAAGGTTCTATAAAACCAAGAACCTTTGTAGGTAGTAAATTTGATCAAAAACATGACCGTGAACATCTTCAAAATCCCAACTCCTTCCAGTGGAATGCCACTCTAGGCTGGCTGCCCAACAGAGCTTTTTCCTCCAATCACAAAGAACTGGACAGCACTTTGGCGAGGTGGTTCCCACAGGGAATGATATCTGAACTCACTTCAAGGAACGAGCAGCTGACTCCCCTCTAAGGGAAATACCTTCTCATTTCTGGTTTCAAAATTAAGTCTAGTCTTTCTTTGCCAGGAATCTAACATATTAGGCTTGAAAAACTGATCAAAATAGTAAATCCTCATAAGCAGAACATCTATCTCGGGGCGTGGGGGGTGTTAAAGTGAAAGAAACACGTGGAGAAGAAGAAAAAAACTTTCTTCTATTAAATTCTCTGGGGAACTTCCCTGGTGGCGCAGTGGTTGGGAGTCTGCCTGCCAATGCAGGGGACATGGGTTCGAGCCCTGGTCTGGGAAGATCCCACGTGCTGCGGAGCAGCTAGGCCTGTGTGCCACAACTACTGAACCTGCGCTCTGGAGCCCATCTGCCACAACTGCTGGGCCCGCGTGCTGCAACTGCTGAGGCCCGTGCGCCTGGATCCCATGCTCCGCAACAAGAGAGGCCGCCGCGGTGAGAAGCCCGCGTGCTGCAGCGAGGAGTAGCCCCCGCTCGCTGCAACTGGTGAGGGCCTGCACGCAGCGGCGGGGACCCAATGCAGCCAAAAATAAATAAATAAATTTATTAAAAAATAAAAATAAAAAATTCTCTGGGTTCACTATGACCATTCCACTCAAGTCCCCATAGCAGTCTTAAAGCTAGCAGCCCAAGAATAAGGAAAATAGTAGTTTATTCAGAGACAAACATTTTCAACTAATTCCAGTCACCTCAGTTCCCACCTTTTCTGGGCTTCCAGTTCTACCTACTTTGGCCATTGCCACAGTTGAAATGGTCTCCTAGAATGACCCAGAAAAGAGATTCAGACAAGTCCCTAGTTCTTTCCAGATCCACAGTTGATCCAATCTACATGCTATGGAGTAAGAAATGACCTAAAGGGACAAACTTAAATCTGACAGTGAGATTCATTTATTAGGCAAAGCAGTAGTTCTCTAGCAAGGCAAATCTTTTTTTAAAGTCACCCACTGCAGAAGACCACTAATACATTACGCAGTTAAAGATGCCTTCTTAAAATAGGCTCAATTCAAACTCCAATTTCAAAGTAGACCCATTAAAAAAAAAAAAAATCACTTTTGGGAGTTCCCTGGTGTCCTAGTGGTTAGGATATTCTGGGCTTTCACTGCTGTGGCCCGGGTTCAATCCCTGATCAGGGAACTGAGATCCTGCATCCATGCAGCGTGGCCAAAAAAAAAAAAAAAAAAAAAAATCACTACCAGCACCATGGTTGAGTACAAGCAGTGGCTCTCAACTTTTCTTCTGTCTCCACAAAGACTGCAGGCTTGACACCCTCCTACCAGGGACACTGAGCAAACAATGATACACTACAGTAGCGTATTATCACTCCCATTTTACAGGTGAGGACTCTGAAGCTCGAGGAGTGGGGTTACGTGTATGCACACTAGGGAGAGAGGCAGACTGACTGAGCTAAGCGCGACCCCCCAGATCACTCAGGAGTAAACTGCGGAGTTAGGACTCAAACTCAGGTCTCCTGATCCCTTTCTATTTCACCAATCACTATGAAAAAAATCTCCACTGCAAGTTGGTTGGGTTTAGCAATTTTCTACTATTTTTCCTAAATGAAAACTTAACCCACTCCAAATTCCTATCTTAGTGATGGAATACAAACAGATCTCTATATTTTCCAAGAGCAAACCAATTTATACAAATTTAAATGAACACAACTTTCCTTGCCCTGAAGATTCCCTAAAGAAGCTTTATTCAAACCAATTCAGGATCGACACTACAAGCACTAACCCAATGCAGAGGGTCTGCTTTGAGAACTGCTTTCAGTTAAGAACAAATGAAGCGGGTTTCCTTGGCGGCGCAGTAGTTAAGAATCCACCTGCCAATGCAGGGGACACGGGTTCGAGCCCTGGTCTGGGAAGATCCCACATGCCGCGGAGCAACTAAGCCCGTGCGCCACAACTACTGAGCCTGCGCTCTAGAGCCCGCAAGCCACAACTACTGAGCCCACATGCCACAATTACTGAAGCCCACGCACCTAGAGACCATGCTCTGCAACAAGAGAAGCCACCACAATGAGAAGCCCGCGCACCGCAACGAAGAGTAGCCCCCGATCGCCACAACTAGAAGCAGCCCATGCGCAGCAACGAAGACCCAACACAGCCAAAAATAAAAATAAATAAAATAAATAAATTTATTCTTTAAAAAAAGAATCTAACATTCCTGAAGTTAAACCTGAGATTAAACTAAAAAAAGGAAAAAAGAGGGTTCATCACAGAATTAAGTCTTTCATTTCTGATCTATTAAACTAGAACTACAAACCTCACCATCTGTGTTCTTCAGAGTCCCTGATTTTCAGAAAAATTCTCATTCCCTTCTTAAGCCTTTCCACTTAAAAACCATGATAGCTTTTCACATCCTCAGGAGTCAGTTTCTCTGAAATAAAGATCAGAGAGCATTATTTCAAGTCTTCTTAATGTCAAATTGATCACAGAATTCAGAGATAAGTCTCCATAAAACTCAAGCAATGCACTTTTAAAAAGTGCTTTCTTCTGTTCCTCAAAAGACAAAACCTATTTTTCTATTCAATTTTCAAATATTTGTACACTTTAGGAGCAGGAAACTTCCGGAGGACAAAGACAGAAACTACTTCCTTTTACATTTGATAAATGAAGAATCCAATTTAGTTGTTGCTTTTTATCATATATTTTAAAAGATCTAAGAGGTATTCCAGTTACCACTACAATTTGAGGGCTTTACTCAAATGGTATTCTGCTGTTATAAAACTCAGGTTTCAATACCAAGTTATTTTACAAAGAAAAAATTTTTTATTTTAAATCTAAATCTTAATGACATCCACTTTCATGCTGAGTGACCTCAGGTAACAGCACTCTCCTTTGATCTCAGCTTTGATTACAGAGTAAATTACAGTTTTTGTACTAAAGTACCCAACAATATCCCACAGGGGAAAAAAAAACAAAAAAAAACACCTGACCTTGAACATTTTTACCTAGGCTGTCTCCCTCAGCAAAGTCTCAAGGGCCTTAGTTCTACCTTACAAGACTCAGTCATATGGATAGGAATTTGGGATTTCAACAAGAAAATTATCTCTCCTTTGTTAAATACATGTTCAATTCTTTAATATCCTACTAAACCACTTTGTAATATAGAGAGACAGAGAGACAGCTAAAAGAGACATTTCAAGATTCTCACTGAAAGACCATTTAGCTCTGTCTACTCTGTCTCCAGATAATCTAAAGAGAAGACAGTTGTGTCTTCAAGAGGAAAAGGTTCCAAATGTTCCCCCAAAGGAATTCTTCTGATCCCATAGTTCAAAAAAAAAAAAACAAAACAAAACACCTCTCTAACAGTATGAGAGATGGAACATAAATATTCAGCAGAAAGAGAAAAATCAGTTGCTCTAGGACAAAGAAAAGTCACATAACAGACAATGGGGTTTTTGTTTGGTGTATTTTCATACCAGGTGGATAGAGGTGGCAAGATTTTCCAAGGAAGGACGTTAAAAACTCACTGATGGGACTTCCCTGGTGGTCCAGTGGGTAAGACTCCAAGCTCCCAATGCAGGGGGCCTGGGTTCAATCCCTGGTCGGGGAACTAGATTCCATATGCATGCCGCAACTAGGAGTCCGCATACCGCAACTAAAGAAGTCCACATGCTGCACGAAGATCCCATGTGCTGCAACTAAGACCCAGCGCAGCCAAAATAAATATAAATAAGTAAATAAATAAATTTTTTTTAAAAAAGGTTTTACGGATATTAAAAAAAAAAAGAACCATTGATGAATCAGCTGTTCACGGCCATTCAATAAAATAACCAACCCTAGAAACATTCCCATCAAACAAGTGCAAAATGAGCAAGCCCACTTTGCATATTTCTCAACCATGTTACTGACAGAATCAATAGCAAGAAACCAAGGGTAACTGCAACAATGAAAATAAGTAGAAAATGATCGGGTAGGTTTTTTTTGGCCACACCGTGCGGGCATGCAGGATCTTAGTTCCCCGACCAGGGATCGAAGCCGGGCCCTTGGCAGTGAGAGTGCAGAGTCCTAACCACTGGACCACCAAGGAATTCCCTGAATGGGTAGGTTTTTGTTAAAACTGGATTCCAAATTCAACAGCAATCACCCCATTCTGATAAGCATTTCATTTAACAACTATTCCTCAAATAACCCTATAATGGCCCTGGTACCAGTTTAGACATTACTCTGAACTAAGAAACTTTAGAGGAACATTTCATGTATCTGTGTCCATTTTACCCAATGAGCTCTTAAGCACAGACAGCACCATATCCTTCTATAGTTCTTTCCTATTATTTTACAGCACAGAGTAGGGGCTCAACTGTCACTTGTTGAACCGAACCAAATTTAAAAGTAGCATTGTCTGAAAGAGCAAGCAAGTCTGAGTTGAGGGAAAAAAGCAGTGAAGGATGGATCAATGTGCCAGAAATGGAAAAGACAAGAAAAGAGGTAAGGAAGAAACACAAGGCTATATACACATGTGTAGTTCAGTGTTCCAAAAAATCTTAACTTGCTTAACTTCCTGAATTTATTTATTCATTAATTCATCTATCATACAATAAACATTTATTGAGCACCCACTAGGTGCCAAAGCATTGTTCTATAACAATGGTTCCCAAGCGGGGTGATTTTGTCCCCCAGGAGACAGTTGGCAATGTCTGGAGACATTTTTGACTGTCATGACTAGTGGGTGCTACTGGCATCTAGTAGATAGAAAACAAGGATGCTGCTAAACACTCTATAGTGCACAGGGCAACCTCCCACAACAAAGAATTTTCCCGTCCAAAAATGTCAATAATGCTGAGGTTGATAAACCCTGTTCTAGAGGTTGAACTAGACAATTTTTTACAATCTTGGGGCCTATATTCTAGAGGAAGAGATAAACAAGGAAACAAATATAATCTCAACATTTGCATTACTAACAAAAAGAATGAAAAAAAGAGAATCATAAAGGGAGAGTGCAGGAGTAGGGTAGAGTGTTCTTTTAGATGAGGAGAGGGGCGGGGGCGGGGGGCTGGCTCTCCAAAGAAGTCTCTCCATGAACAGCCAAGCCCTAGAAACATCTGGGGAAAGAGCATTCCAAAAAGAATTCACAAACATCAAAGGGAAAACCCCTTGAGATAGTAATGAGCTTGATGTGTTAGAGAACTAGTGAAAAAGCCAGAGTAACTAGAACAGGGTGAGGTGAAGAGTGAGAGGAGATGAAATCTGAGGCCTCTGTAGGCCATCCTCCAAATCCAATGGTATCCTTCTCCACCCAATATGCCTATTATACCAAAGAAGTCTAAACAAACCAATAGCTTCACACCCAAAGTAAACAAGTTCCATCAGTTTTCTCGTTCACTAATCCCACAGACTGCACCTCGTCTCTCGTTGGCTTGAGTACAGCTAGGGACCTAGGTACTAACTGGAAGGCTTCCAGGGTTAAAAGTCCCCTGATGGCAGTCTGCATACCTGTCCGCCTGCCCTTCAGCCTTGCTCCTGAAAAGCAGCACAGTATGGGGAAGCAGGAGCTCATTGCCACAGGGGCACAACGGCATCCAGTTCCTAAGCCACAGAACCCCACATGGGAGAACAGCCAGGAGCTACTGCCTAAGAGTATTCACATGCCACTGCAGGAGACTAACGAACAGCAGGAGCCAAACAGGTTCCTATAATTACGGAGGAACTGATGTCAACATAGAACTATGAACACGCCTCCATGTGTTCTAGGACAGAATACAGCAGAGTTTCCACTAAAGCATTGTTGGTTTCTCTAAAATACAAGGAAACAGACTAAAGTAACATTCTTGTTATTCATATTTTATCACCCTCCCCCCCCCCCGCAAAAAGCTTTATATAGTCTGAAAATAATCTACAGCCCTCGTTTCTCAATGGAAAAGGTGCTCCCTCCCCCTTGAAATTCAATTCAGTCAAACCTCTGGTGAAACAGATTTCTATCATATGTAGAAATGGAATTAATTAAAATTCCAAGGTTACTCCATGAAGGGAAAAAAATCACTTTTCCAACTGCACGCATATTCCATCATGGAAATTCAACTCTGCAGCAAATCTGATTGATCCAATAAGTAATTTTTTAAAAAATCACAAAGGGACTTCCCTGGTGGCACAGTGGTTAAGAATCCGCCTGCCAATGCAGGGCACACGGGTTTGAGCCCTGGTCCGGGAAGATCCCACATGTTGCGGAGCAACTGGACCTGTGAGCCACAACTACTGAGCCTGCGCTCTAGAGCCCGCGTGTCACAACTACTGAGCCCTCGTGCCACAACTACTGAAGCTTGCGCGCCTAGAGCCCGTGCTCCACAACAAGAGAAGCCACCGCAATGAGAAGCCCGCGCACCGCGACGAAGAGTGGCCCCCACTCGCCGCAACTAGAGAAAGCCCACACACAGCAACAAAGACCCAACGCAGCCAAAAATAAATAATAAGTAAACTAATTTTTAAAAAAATCACACGCACACCATGATAATTTAAACTGAAAATCCTAGACTTCTACAACTAAACCTGGATGTTTTACTCTTCACCTCAATGATTTTTCACTGTTACAAGCAGAACACAACCCTAGAAGAGAAAAGGATAAAGGCAAAAGAAAGATATATAATTATATGATGAAATCCTTTCAAATATAATTTTCCTAATAAAAGCATAAGTATACATCCCAAAATGCAGCTTTTCCCCCTAATATGACTCTTTCCTCTTGTCTCAGATTATTTTTCAAAAGCCTGAAAAACATAAACTCAGAAGCCTACATATTCATAGACGACTTGATGTGGTAAATATTAGGTACCACAGGTTATGATTTGCAGTTACAGGGCAACCCAGCAGCCAAGTCCTCTCATCTAAAATGATCACAAATCAATGAGAAGTCTACTCTTGTGTGCAATAAAATAACCACATCTGTGAAAAACGGCTTCATTAAAAAGACGGCTAGAGATAACTAATGCAAGAGCAACTGTAAACATAATACCTGAAAATCATCCTAAACAGAGATCAGGGAATGACCTCACCAAACATCCCCAGCCCCTACCACACCCCTCAAAGCAAAGAGAAAATCCTACTATCCTGAAAGCACTGAAGTATTGGGAAGGTGGGGGAACATATATAGAAAATAGTCAACTGCAGTAAATCAGTAATAGTTCAGAGTGCTGTAGTGCTTCAAAACATAGCCAGTGATTCACAGTCAATGAGACAATAACACTTTATTTTTATTTTTTGGCCGTGCGGCTTGCGAGATCTCAGTTCCCTGAGCAGGGATTGAACCCGGGCCATGGCAGTGAAAGCCTGGACTCCTAACCACTAAGCCAGCAGGGAACTCCCAAGACAATAACACTTTAGATTTAGCACCGTTTTTGTGACTTCATTCAGCAAAACTGTTTCAATGAAACCTGTAAAATTCTACTAGAGCTGTTCTGATAGAGCTGTTCATCTTAGAATGTAAATCTATGTCAGAGCCGACATGGCTTCCTCAAGCTGTATTTTAGCTAATAACAGCAAGACTTCCAACACCTGAGTACTAGGGTACTACACTTGGCCTCTACAACATAGCTAAGACAGGTACTATTTAGCTCCTGATCTCCAAGCGACTCACTGCAACCAAGGAGCAGCGGCAAACACCTCATTTCCAGGTGTTTTACATACCAACAGTAAAAGATACAACTGTTTTTCCTTCCAAGGCCTAGGGATCTACAACACAAAAAGAAGAGAATGTGCCCTCTCATATTGTCAAAGTTAAAAACAAACTTCAAATCACAGTGCTTTAACATCTCCAAAAATGATGCTGCATAAATCTAAGGCAGATAATTAGTAAATTTGTTTTTAAAGCTTGAGTCAATTTTCCATTTCAAAAACAAAAAACAGATTCCTGGATTTGGACAGCGAAATGATGCAGAGTAGCTCAATGTTCATAACTAATATTTCCTCCCCACCCACACATCCCAGGAACCAGTGGGTTTACAAATGTTGGCTAAAAAAATGGAGTCATACAAGGCCAAAGTTATTACCATTAGCCAGCATTTAACTACAGAAGAGAGGAGTTAATCAGATGAAGGACACACATTCTAATTTAGAAATCCAGACCAAAGCTAGACAGACTAAAACATAGTCGGAATACAAAAGCAACTTAGGATAGCAATAAATGGTTTAGAAGATCCTTCTAAAACACAGCTTCCAAACTTGTCCGAAGGTAACACACATCCTAGGGCATTTGTTTAAAAATCAAACACAAAAAAGATTGCTGGGCCCTAATCCAGAACTACTAAAATCAGAAATTTTGCAGGAGAGAGATCTGGGAATCTGTATTTTCAATGAGCACCTTAAGTATTCTTGGTGTTAGGGAAGTCTGGAAAACAGTGTTCTAAAGGAGCATTAGCAATCAACTGCTATCTGAATGGGTTTCAGTAAAGAAAAGGTGATGAATACGCGGGTTAAACATGAATATGTCCGTGCATTTATCACATATAAACACCATCAAAATTACAGCAAAGGGATTTTTTAAGGCATAAACTTCAAAAAAGAAAAAAAAAAACGGGAAAGGAGACAACAACATAAAGAGACGTCAACAAAATTTTGGAAGCTGGAAAGCAGATGCACTAGTGATAAATAACTTCACAGAAAGGAAAAAGCTAAACGCTTGCAACAGTAAGAAGCAAGCAGGTTCCTACCACAGAATCTCAGAAAAGGCTCGGAAATTGGAGGCACCTAGTACCTCCGGATAAAAGAATGTAGGAGGGGGTAAAACAGAATTGGTTGAAAAGTCTGTATAAGAAATAAGATTCTTCCATCCTCTCTGTCCCCTCCCCCATGATGCCTGGCAGAAGATGAGAGAAGTTGAACCAGAGGGCCTCTTGAACCAAGGGACCAGTCATAGCTAAGGGCAGCAGAGCCATAATGAAAACAGAGGGATCAAGTGAAAGTCTAACTTGTACTCAACAATGAGACCTCTTCCCCCATCCCCAGCTCTCTTCTCCCACTTGGCTCCAAAAGCACCTGCTGCTGGGCTTATACTCTCCAGGCAGAAGACTGGAGCAGCCCTCTCTGAGGAAAGTGACCAGTGCCAATTCACCCTAAAATGGTGCCCACCACTTGATGAGCCAGGGCTCCACACTCAGCTTTTTAGTGCCTCATCCTTAAAAATGAACAGACATAGCCAAGAATTATCAGACATTTCAAGAAAACCTCTAACATGAAAGACAGGAATCAAAGCAAACAAAACACAATTCCTGACAACAGGCAAAAATATTTATATATAAAATTCCAAAAAAATGTCCTGGAAATTAAAAAAACTGATAGCAAGGACTTCCCTGGTGGTGCAGTGGTTAAGAATCCACCTGCCAATGCAGGGGACACGGGTTTGAGCCCTGGTCCGGGAAGATCCCACATGTTGTGGACCAACTAAGCCCGCGTGCCACAACTACTGAGCCTGCGAGCCACAACTACTGAGCCCGCGTGCTACAACTACTGAAGCCCGTGTGCCTAGAGCCCATGCCTCACAACGAGAAGCCACCACAATGAGAAGCCCGCACACCGCAACCAAGAGTAGCCCCCACTCGCCACCGCAACTAGAGAAAGCCCGCATGCAGCAACAAAGACCCAACGCAGCCAATAAATAAATAAATTTATTTTTTTTAATTGATAGCAAATATTAAAAATACAATAGAAGAGTTGGAAGAAAAAACTAAGGCTATCTGAAAATTGAATGAGAAAAAAAAAAAATTCACAAGTGAAAAAAAATTACAGGGCCATTCTAGGAGTTTCACCATCTGGATTCCCAGAAAGGGGTTCCCAGAAAGAGAGAAGAGAGAAATAATTATCAGAGAGAGAATATACTATAAAAGATATTAATACAAGAAAACTTCCCAAGACAGATGGAAATAAGTTGCAGACTGAAAACGCCCACTGAAGGTCAACCATGATGATTTTTTTTTTTTTTTGGCCGTACCACCGGGCTTGTGGGATCTTACTTCCCTGCCCAGGGATCAAACCTGGGCCCCCAGCAGTGGAAGCGTGGAGTCCTAACCACTGGACCACCAGGGAATTCCCAAGCATGATGAATTCTAATAACCATCCCAAGGCACATCATTGCATTTCAGAATACCAGGGATAAAGACAAGACCCTAAATGGGACTTCCCTGGCAGCCCAGTGATTAAGACTCTGCGCTTCCACTGCAGAGTCTTCCAGGGGGTGCAGGTAAAGACAAGACCCTAAAATCTCTCAGAGAAAAAACAGATCCCACACAAAGAATCTAGAATCGGAATAGCATCAAACTTCACAATATGATTTTTGAAAGTTAGAAAACCACAAAGGCTTAAAATTTCCAAAGAAATATGATCCCCAACATAATATTTTATATCTAATCACACTACCAACCAGCGTGAGGGTAGAAAAGAGATGACTCAGACATGCAAGACCTCAAAAAATGCACCCCCTCCTATAGACCTTTTTTCATAAAGCCTCTGGAAGAGACTCCACTAATGTGTTCGAGTGTACTGAAAAGAGAAACTTTCATCCGAGTTTAGGGATGAATTAATGATTGACACTCAGAAAATCAAGCAAAAAAAAAAAAAACAAAAGAAAAAAGGCAATTATTATACTTAGGGGAAAAAAGTATAAAGAAGGAAATATAATCATAGTACACAGTCAATATACTGGATGCTTTTTTTCTTCTTCTTCTTTTGATAACACTCACCTCTACTCCCTTCTGGACTCATGGGAGAGGAGGGAGGCTGGAGGTCTGGGAACTACTTTTCCTAGAATCCCCTGTCAATGGGGCTGTGGTTTAAATTCCACCGACACAACTCATTCACTCAAGATCTGGAAGATGGAAGGCAGGTAGATGCTATTATTGACCTTCCAGGAGCAATGAGCAGGTGTGTGGCCTCCAACAGATGACAGACATGTGGTTTGCAGCAGTTTTCAAAATTCTGTAAATTGCCTGCTTTGGTGTTTAAGGCAGCCAAGATTATTAATGGTTGCAGTTTCTTACAATCCCTTCAAGTGGCTTTCCCTGACCTATGCTCCCCTGGCCTTCCAATGATTTGGTAATCTGTGAAATATCAAGAATGGTTGGTTTTTCTATTTGAATCCTGATATATAACACAAAAACATACAAATTATTGATTTAATCAAGATTGTGATATATCTCTATCAGGCAGAGAGCAGGAAGGGTTGAGCGTGAAAAGCAGCATAAGAATGCAAAATTCAGTGTCCACAGTAGAAATTCAATAGATAATATCTAAGAATGGAAAAACCAAGACATAACAGTGTGAGTATACTATGTAGAAACATGAAGGTAATATACATCAGGAAAAAAATACCAGAAGTATTCAAAGTGATTGAGGACAAATAAGGAGAAATGGAGCAGCTTTTTAAATTGTAAGACTTATAGTACTATTTGACTCTT
The DNA here is from genome assembly GCF_028564815.1 of Eubalaena glacialis. Lineage (NCBI taxonomy): Eukaryota > Metazoa > Chordata > Mammalia > Artiodactyla > Balaenidae > Eubalaena > Eubalaena glacialis. The sequence goes on from NC_083734.1 coordinate 44,551,858, forward strand.
TAAACGATGTATTCTTACTATATTGATTTTTTAAATTTAATTACTAAAAATCAAAAAAATCTAACACCGTATAAGCAAAACCAAGCTTCAGACTGACCAAAATTTCAAAAAAATGAGGTCAGTACTGGATCTGTTACCAATGCAGTTAAAGAGAGTAGAAAATCCCAAACAAACCAAAATAACCCGTGTCTCACTCAACTGTAATGGAAGCAGGCTGCCTAATGCAACCCGAATCTCTGGCACAGCCTGGGTGCAACCAATGTTCACCACCCCAGAGCTCACTCCACCACAGGTCAAATATGGGAGGAACTTCCAGGCCACTATGAGAATTCGTGACCAAAATTTAACTGCAAAGGTAAGCACAAAAATAGAGGGATAAATCTTAAAATCAATTACCTTAGCCCCCTTTTTAAAAGGTCTTCTCCTCAATTTAATGCAACTAATTGAAAAGCAAAAATAACCATCTGTTGTCAAAATATCTTTAGAAGTTCTAAGAAACTGTTAATGAGATTAAAAGACTGTTACCAGGTAGGCTGAAACCTAGTCACTGATGACAAAAAGCAGCTCTTCTCACTCTAGGTTGGCCATCTCACAGTACTAGCCCTCAGCTTCTACGTGCCTTCCTTCATTTGCACACCCCAAATATAAAAGTAGAAAGCTTATACAGAGAACAGTCAGAAGTAAGGAAAATCAGTGATGACAGTCTCCATTAAGAAAAGGCCTGGGCGGACTTCCCTGGTGGCGCAGTGGTTAAGAATCCGCCTGCCAATGCTGGGGACACGGGTTCGAGCCCTGGTCCGGGAAGATCCCACATGCCGCGGAGCAACTAAGCCTGTGTACCACAACTACTGAGCCTGTGCTCTGGAGCCCGCAAGCCACAACTACTGAGCCCACACGCCGCAACTACTGAAGCCCACGCACCTAGAGCCCGTGCTCCGCAACAAGAGAAGCCACTGCAATGAGAAGCCCGTGCACCGCCATGAAGAGTAGCCCCTGCTCACCACAACTAGAGAAAGCCCACATGCAGCAACGAAGACCCAACACAGCCAAAAATAAAATATAAATTAATTAATTAATTAAAAAAAAAAAAAAAAAAAAAAGGCCTGGGCTTCCCTGGTGGCGCAGTGGTTAAGAATCCGCCTGCCAATGCAGGCGACACGGGTTCGAGCCCTGGTCCAGGAAGATCCCACATGCCATGGAGCAACTAAGCCCGTGCACCACAACTACTGAGCCTGTGCTCTAGAGCTCGTGAGCCACAACTACTGAGCCCACGTGCCGCAACTACTGAAGCCCGCGAGCCTAGAGCCTGTGCTCCGCAACAAGAGAAGCCACCATAACGAGAAGGCTGCACACAACAGAGTAGCCCCCGCTCGCCACAACTAGAGAAAGCCCGCATGCAGCAACGAAGACCCAACGCAGCCAAAAATAAATTAATTTTTTCAAAAAAGACCTGAAAGAAAATTTAAGCAGATGCTCTATAAAATGTTGATCCAGACTCCACATGGAGAGAAGTGTCATGCCTCATTTCAAAGATAATATATTAAGTCCCAACTCACCACAGATAATCTTATAACAAAGCTATGACTTTCATTGAAGAGTCTCTTCTCTCACTCTAACACCCTTAAGCCATCAGATACACATATGCTCCTTGCTGAAATGCTAGAAAAATTTGCACATTTTCATTCCTTGATCACTAGTGATGGTCTGCTAAACCAAGAGTCTACTTTGAGCTATGAAAATAGGGCAAGCTGATCCAATTACACAAGAAAGGTATTAAATCAAACAGGACCATCTGAGCTTTGGGGAAGAGTACTGTGATTCCTGAACAAACGTCAATATAAAATATACAGCAGATAGGGCTTCCCTGGTGGCGCAGTGGTTGAGAATCTGCCTGCCAATACAGGGGACACGGGTTCGAGCCCTGGTCTGGGAACTAGATCCAACATGCATGCCACAACCAACAGTTCGAATGCCACAACTAAAGAGCCCGCACGCAGCAACGAAGATCCAGTGTGCTGCAATGAAGACCTGGTGCAGCCAAATAAATAAATTAATTAAATATTTAAAAAAAAAAACAACAATATTTGTTAAAGACAGTCCTGTCCTTATAAGACAGTGATAGCAAGAGTTTAAATTAATCTCATACCTGGATCTTTGATGACAAACACCCTGCCTACATCTGAGGACAGGGAAGGTAGAAGTGGAAAGAAGGAAAACTCACTATCCACAAATCTCAGACAGCTTGTCCCATAGTAGACTGTACCACTTTAGAAAATGTCTTTTTTTCTTTTTTAAACAACCAATTGTTCCAATCTGGACTTATGCAGAATGTTTCACAGTCAGAGGGATTATTGGGAGGAAAAAAAGGGATTATTGGATTCAGCATTTCTATAAGCACAGAAAGCCGGTTGATGAATTTGTACTGAAGAATTATCATAAATACCAACTAAAAACAAATTACTTTCACTCAGGGGCCTCAATCTAAATGGAGCTTAACATGAATCCATGAAGTTTAAGAAACTAAAAATTTTTTGAAAACCAATTATTAAAATGGGGAGGACATCTACACACATTCCTTGGATATACAGATGTGCCAAACTTCAAGACACTCTTCAGGAAAGAAAGACCTGAGACTAGGCTGAACACAACTCCAATAATCATATTTGTTACCACAATCAAAGCCCTGGACCAGAGTCAAAACCTTTGGATCTGAACCTGCATATCAGGAACAGAATACTCTGGACTAACGATGGCAAGAGAAAGGTGAATCCAGGGCCACCAAGAAGAGGATTTGTTTTGGGGTTATCTCCAATGTTACAAGGGCCACTGTCACACACTGCAAGAAATGATCTTCATAATCCATTCCAAGACCTAATGGAGACACAGTTATCTTCAAATAATTATCCCCTGAAAAACAAAAGGGTAGGGACTTCCCTGGTGGCGCAGTGGCTAAGACTCCGCGCTCCCAATGCAGGGGGCCCGGGTTCGATCCCTGGCCAGGGAACTAGATCCCACATGCCGTGGAGCAACTAACAGTTCGCATGCCGCAACTAACAGTTCGCATGCCACACCTAAGGAGCCCACATGCAGCAACTAAGACCCGGAACAACCAAATAAATAAATATTAAAAACAAAAAAAAAGGGGGTATTCACTAAGTAGAACACACTGAAAAGGACATTTACTAAGTAGCATTAAGTATTTAGTATAGCCATACTAAATTGTTATAACTTTGCCAAGCCTAAATGGCAAGTTAGAAGCCAATTCCTGGCTCCCCTATTTGATAACCTATTTGCCTCCACAGGCATGGTAAGTCAAAATATTAAGAGATCTAAGACTGACACAGACATTAGCAAATGTATCACCTTCGTTCCCTACTAACATTGTTTTTCTCCATAAAGTTCTATTCAGCATTTTAAAATACCCCTCCATAATAATACCAAGAAGTGCTCGTGAGTTTAGCCCGTGGCTCCCCAGGCTCAAAGGCTTGGGACTGAGAGTGAGGAGAAAAAAAAAATTGGAAACACTCTTTCTCTCTTCCTCAATGCCTTGGACTTTCAAAGCTAGGCAAAGGCAATGATTCTGCATTTAATCACCAGATGAATAAGTAACAGATTTGAATTTAGGAGAAACATAAAGGCCTGTAAGAACATTCAGTAAAGAGTACCGCCTCCATTTCCTTGCAGAGCAGCTCTCAGGATCTGCCAATGAACCTCACTTTGACATGAAACACCCCATCCACTCTAATCCGGGCCACATCCCTCAAGAGACAGTCAACCGGAACTCTGCCAACTTCTGCTCGGGAGCTGTGTAAAGAACAGCAGCAACAAGAGCCTACTTTGAGAAGGAGATCAACAATCACACTCAAGAAGAAAAGAAGTTATTTGGCAAAGGGAAGCATGTTGCCAAAATGTTAGTCACAGCGTCAAGGTCCTGGTTTGTGTTTCTGCAACTATTCTTTGCTTTGACAGAGTCCATTCTCTGGCCCAGCAAACCCAGCTCAGCTTCTGTCCACCCTCCCCATTTGAAGCAGTCAAAAATCCTTTCAATTTGGTGGTATCAAACTGTGACACAGACAAGATGTCCACCAGAGACTGAAAAGGAGGAAAAAAATGTGCAATTTGCCGTTTTCCACTTGGGACTGGCTCCAGCAGAGCAATGGAAACACATGACAGGATAGGAAAAATGGAAAACCATTATGTGAAAGAAGCAGGCTATACCAAAAGTCTGCCCAGAGCTCTGAGCCTCCACAACTTACTTCAATACCTTAAAAACAAACCAAAAAGACACACTGTAGGTTGAAATGACAGCAAAATATTAAGCAAGTTTTTACCCCCAAATCAGTGTACAGATGGGTTACATCCTGATAAACCTATTGTAAATTGAAAATACTGTTAAGTCGAAAAGACATTTAATACACCTAACCTACTGAACATCATAGCTTAGCCTAGCCTACCTTAAATGTGCTCAGAACACTTACAATAGCCTACAGTTGGGCAAAATCATCTAACACAAAGCCTATGTTATAATAAAGTGTTGAATATCTCACGTCATTTACTGAATACTGTACTGAAAGTGAAAGACAGAATGGTTGTATGGGCACAGAATGGTTGTAAGTGTATCAGTTGGTGTGGCTGACTGGGAGTTGAGGCTGTCTGCCTCTGCTCAGCATCACAAGAGAGTATGGTGCCAAATCAGGGAAAGATCAAAATCAAAAATTCGAAGTACAGCTTCCACTGAATGCATATCACTCACACACCATTGTGAAGTTGAAAAATCTTTAATCGAACCACGGTAAGTCAGGGACCACCTGTATACACTTCATACCTGCAGTTCTTCCTGGGGTTGGGTTGCTGAAACAGGCTGAACCAGCAGCCCCCGGTTTTCAGAATTACTTCAGAACAATAGGAACACAGGTTCAAGTCCACCAGGTTACTCTCCCAATCAAAGAGCCCAAGAAGTCAAGAAAGAACATCCGACAATTTTCTCTTCAAAAGAAATAGGACTCATCCCTTCCCTTCTTAAAAGCCATCAGTAAAACCAGAAAACTGCACAGCTCTCAACACCTTCCACTTTCCTCTGCATTTCACCTTTGTGCTGACATCACCTAACTAATCAGTACCAACTAAGGTAAACACTACTCTGATATCAAGTGTGAGTTAGAATCTGCCCCTTCTTAAGCAAATCCACATCAGACTTCAGAAATGCCCAGACCTTCAGGAACACTTCTAAGCTAAACAAATTCACCTAAGGGCAAAGTGTTTATAGAGTATTATGCCCAAAGAAAAAGCTAGAACAGTCAAGATGTTAAAGGATTAAGAATAAAGAAGCTTAAATTGTCCACGAGCACACTGGTTCCCCAACAACTGGCAAAAAGGGCCAAAGTGACTGGACCAAAGCAAAAGGCTCAACTGTCTACAACACTATTTTTCAGTGAATTCTCAAAGACAATAAAATAGAAAATAAAATACTGCATTCTTCCACATTCTCCATCAACCAACCTTATTTATTCCCAATTCTAACTTCCCCATCTCGGTCTTGATGGCAGCCAATACAATGTAACACAACAATATGAAATTTTTGGCTACTAAAAGTTGACACTGAGAAAAGTTTAAAAATTGGGCATGTTTCAAATCAAAACCAACTCTTCCCTGGCACAAAAAAAAAAAAAAAAAAAATGTGCAAGGCTGAGAGGAAGAAACTGAGAAAGACATGTCTTCTAAATATCAATAGCTCAATCCAATTTTCGGGGATCACTTCTTTGCAACCACTTTAAAGATCCTACTTGGTTAACACAATCTTTTAGAAGCAGAGAGGGATCAAACCTACATTTCCAAGTGAAAAAAATGAGACACTTTAATGATTTGCCTCAAAGTTACTTAGTAAATCCCTGAGTCCTTGTTCCCTGAGGTTCTGTTCTGGTTTGTAAAAGGAGAAAAAAGTCACCCAAAACATGCCATAAGTCATTCAGAAACAAACATAGGGCAAAAATAACACCATGAAAAGGGAGGTGGATCCTGGAGGTGCCCAGAACTAAGACTTCACATCACTCCAACCTGAACCCTCAACTGCAGGTCGCTCCCATGCGAACCCCAACGTTTCTCAATCCAACCTCTGACTCAAATCTGATTCCTTCTCAACCAATGTTCTCCAGATTCCCTCTAGTGTAAGCAATTTCCTCAGTTATCCCTTCAACCATTGGTTTTCACTCATCAACTCCCAAAATGTCACGGCGGCCTCCTCACCCGGAGCATCCTGTTAATAACCTGTTCCCAACAGGTCCTCCCTCCCCATCTCCCTTTTTGCGCACGGTTACCTCGTTCCTCACCCTGAGTTGCCGTCTTACTCACCCAACCCTTCAGGATCCCTTATTTCCCGTCTCTCAATAACCTTCCTCCCCATTTCACAGTCAGCGCTCGCCCCACACCAATTCCCGACCACTCCTCCCTACTTAGATTCCCCATGCCCCCTCTTCTCCAGGTTCTTCAGACCCAGCCCCCACTCCCCCTCCCCTCAGGTCCCGCCCCCAGGACCCCTCTCTCCCACAGGCCCCTCCTCCAAAGTCCCCCTCTCTCCTCAAGCCCCGCCCCAATCGCCCCTCCCCCGGCTCTCCCTCCCATTCAGGTCCTCAGGTCATTTCAGCGACGGACCCACCCTCCCCGGCCTCTTCCCGACCTAGGCACAGCGGCTCCGGGAGCGAATCCTCCGCCACCTCCGCTCCGGCTCCGTCCCGTCCTGCTCGCCCCCCGGCAAGCTCCCTTTCTCGCCGCCGCCGCCCCTTTTGCCAACCCGGAAATGGATCTGCTCCCACCGTCCCCAGCATCCGCGAACAAAATGGAGGCGGGGGAAAAACGAGGAGGGAGCAGAGCGCGAAGAGTTGCTACACGCATGCGCCCCTGGAAAGCCCTCCCCCTGCCAGCGCACGTAAAGGCGGAAGTGGGCGGGTGGCCGCCATCTGGAGAAGGTCACAGGAATTTGGTTTAGCAGCTAAAAGCAGGGATCGCAACTTTGGCTGCGATTAGAATCACCTGGGAAGACTTGAATAAATAGTGATACCTGAGTTCCATCCCCAGAGATTCTTATTTAATTGGTCTTGTGTATGGCTAGGCATCGGAACTTTTAAAATTGCGAATGTGATTCTAACATGTTGCGGAGGTGGAGAATCACTGAGCTGAACATCTTTTTGAATATCTTTTTCATCTTTTTGTCGCGCGCGCGCGGACACACACACACACACACACACACACACACACACACCCACACACACCATAAATGTCCTTTCCTAATTTCGAGTTAACGAAGAACCCGCCCCAGTCAACCTTGCAAGGGCTCAGTAGTCAAGCTCCGGTTGTCACGGCAACAGAGGCAAGCCTTGTTAACAAGTTATCCTTAACGTCATCTTAGCTGCCTGACTCGAACACCTGTGAACATCCGTCTCCTCTTTGCCGGGCCCAGGCTTCCTCAGTTTCCAGAGCTGGGGGTTGGTGCTGCGGACTTCCAGCTCCTTGGGTCAGGGAAAGGAATCCTGTGCCCTCCCTGGTGGGGCTGCTGTTAACTCGGTCCCAGCTGACTAAGGATCCCTCCCTAGTCCACCCACAAAAATGCTTTTCCGTTGCAGTCAACCCCATTGTCTTATATCTTCACAATGTCCTTTGGGTCTCTCCATCATCCTTATTTACGCTGAATCCGAAGTAAGGGGACAGAATTGGGACTTAGTTCTCACTACTTACTGCGTGCCCTTGGGCCTCTGCTACCCTATCTGTAAAATGGGTCTACATAATAGTGCCTGTCCCACCTGTTTCATAGGGTTGTTGGAAGGCTCAAATGAGGTAATGAATAGGAAAGCACGTGATAAACCATACGTCATTATTATTTTTGTTTTCCTTCTGTTCTGCACCACCCACTAGTCAAGTAAATGTCACAACATTCACTGAGTACCTGCTGTGGGCCAGGCACTGGGCTAGGCATCAGAAGATGGCTACAGAAGTGACGAAGACAGAGCCTCTGCCCTCAGGGAACTCACTGGGTGGTGGGCAGACTGGCATGTAAACTGGCTGGCTGAGATACAAGTCAGCATGTGATTAGTGCCATGGGGACATATGGGCTGTGGGACCTCAGACAAGGGAGTGATTATTTTCTGCTAAAGAATGGGAGAAGATTTCGTAAACGGTTTGAACTCAGCCTTGAAGGAGCAGTAGAATTTTATTGCTAGTCAGAGAAGGCGGGGAACACTTTCCAGGCATAGGGATCAGTAGGTGCAGAGATAAAGATTTTCAGGTATGTAGTCCTATATGCCTGAAGGTGGGGGTGATTGGACCAGGGACACGGTAGATTTAAACTCCCAGCTCTTCAACCTCATCACCATTCTGTCCCCTCCTCGCTCACTATACACTGTGCAGACCCACGTCTTTTTTTTTTTAATTAATTAATTTATTTATTTTTGGCTGTGTTGGGTCTTTGTTGCTGCGCGCAGGCTTTCTCTAGTTGCGGCAAGCGGGGGCTTCTCTTGTTGCGGAGCACGAGCTCTAGGCATGAGGGCTTCAGTAGTTGTGGCACGCAGGTTCAGTAGCTGTGGCTCACAGGCCCAGTTGCTCCGCGACATGTGGGATCTTCCCGGACCAGGGCTCAAACCCGTGTCCCCTGCATTGGCAGGTGGATTCTTATCCATTGCACTACCAGGGAAGTCCCCAGACCCGCTTTCTAGTGCTGCAATGCACCAAGTGGTTCCTCAAGGCCTTTGTATTGGTTGCGCTCTGCCTCTTCCTCATTTTTCAGGCTTTAGCTCAAATGTCCCCTCCTCAGAGGGCATTCCTTGCCCACCATAGCTAATGTAAGCCCTCCATTTTTTATCACATTACTCCATGATAAGAGCAGCCACTGGGGTGCAATACAGGAACATCTCACCTAGACTGGGAGAAATAGGTGTAGGCTTCATAAAGAAAGTAGTATCTAAGTGAGACCTGATGGGTAAAATGGAATTGGCCAGGCACAGAGGGTAAGGAAAAGCATTCCAGGGCAGAGGGAGAATATGAACAAAACAAGAAGAATCATGCCCCATTCCAAAAACTGAAAGCATTTTGATGTAGTTAGAGCAGGAACTTATGGGAGAGGCAAGAAATTTGATCGAAGAAGTAATCATAACATCTGACATTTATCAATACTTGCCATGTGCCAGGCACTGTCATAACTTCACATGTCATAACTCACTTATCCTCACGATAACTTTCTGAGGTAGGTATTGTCACCTCCATTTTACAGATGAAGAAACTGAGACACAGGAAAGTTAACCATCTTGTCCAAAGACACATACATACAGGGACTTCCCTGGTGGTGCAGTGGTTAAGAATTCGCCTGCCAATGCAGGGGTCACAGGTTCGAGCCCTGGTCTGGGAAGATCCCACAGGCCGTGGAGCAACTAAGCCAGTGCGCCACAACTACTGAGCCTGTGCTCTAGAGCCTGTGAGCCACAACTACTGAGCCCGTGTGCCACAACTACTGAAGCCCGCGCGCCTAGAGCCCGTGCTCCGCAGCAAGAGAAGCCACTGCAATGAGAAGCCCGTGCACCGCATCGAAGAGTAGCCCCCGCTCGCCTCAACTAGAGAAAGCCCGCACACAGCAGCAAAGACCCAACGCAGCCAAAAATAAATAATAAATTAATTAATTAATTTAAAAAATACCTGCCATGTGCCAGGCACTGTCATCACTTCACATGTCATAACTCATTTATCCTCACAATAACTTTCTGAGGTAGGTATTGTTACCTCCATTTTACAGATAAAGAAACTGAGACACAGGAAAGTTAACCAACTTGTCCAAAGGCACATACATACAGGGACTTCCCTGGCGGTCCAGTGGTTAAGAATCCACCTTCCAATGCAGGGAACACGGGTTTGATCCCTGGTCAGGGAACTAAGATCCCACATGCCGCAGGGCAATTAAGCCCACGCGCCACAACTACTGAGCCCGTGCACCACAACTAGAGAAGCCCACGTGCTGCAACAAAGACCCAGGGCAACCAAAATAAAAATAATAAAATAAAATAAAATAAATATAATAGCGTAGTTTAAAAAAAAAGACACGTACCTACAAAGTAGCAGAACTATCTGCAGACCCTGTGCATACTAAATGACCCTGCACCCTACCAGACCCCAGCATCCCTTTATTATAACAAATATAACTCAACTTTACTATCCCCAAGTGAAATTAACATAATTTAACCTATCTGAATTTTTTTTAAAAAACATGATTTCAAAAAATATATCAATGTAATGCTCTCACTATAAAAAAGACAAATAAGAGGAAGGCATTTCAATATGTCAATGCTCAGGTATCACTACACTGGAAGATGTATAGTGAAGTATTCAGATGCTTGTGAAACAGGAGGGAAGGGGACAGGGCACAACCTTTGAAAGAATGACATAGCCCAAGGACATGACATAAACTGATTAGAACCAAGTGGGTCCAAGATGGCAGACAAGTCGACTTCCATTAGGCCTTGAGCCTCAGTATATGCTCACTGTAACACATCAGCAAGCTAAATGACACACCCACAGGCGCAATGACAGTTTCAAGACCGACCACAAGGATCAAGAAGTGGGCAGTGGCCCAGTTCCTGGAAATCCCCGCCATTTCCTGAGATACCTGAAATATTCCTCCCACTCATTAGCCTATGAAATTACCCATCCCTATAAAAACTGACAACCCCATACCCTGGGACCTTTCTCGCCTTCTGAGATGGCCCACACTCTTGTCTATGGAGTGTGCTTCTCTCTAAATACATCCTTCCTACCTATCACTTTGTCTCTCACCGAATTCTTTCTGCCATGAGACATCAAGAACCTGAGCTTCATTAAGTCCTGAAACTAGGTGTGTGATCTCAGTTGGAAGACTGTGGGTTTTGGCCGGGTTCGAGTCCTAGCCACGTGGGTTCAAGTCCCAATCTGGGTTTAGGCTGGGTTCGAGTCCTGGCACGGGGGTTCAAGTCCCAGTCTGAGGTGCACGGTTTCACTAGCACTCATACCTAGAATCACTAAGAATGTGACAGGGACAAATGCAGACTGACCTAAGGGTATTATGTTGGGCAGTGTTGTCATTTGTGATTTGATTTTCCCAAATGGTGAACAGCTCTTGTTAGAGTTCTGAACAACACAGAACAACAGAGTAGTTGTATTCTTAGAAAAGGCAGATTATATTAAATATGTGCAAAAATATTGTATATTTCTATTTTCCTATTCTGACCATATGACAGACTAAGTACCTTGGCGACCTTCTCCCTAACAACTAAAAATCCTAGATAAAATTTTTTTTTAATATTTATTTATTTATTTGGCTACACCGGGTTTTAGTTGTTGCATGTGGGATCCTCGTTGCCACGTGTGGGGTCTACCTTGCGGTATGCAGGATCTTTTTTTTTTTTTTTAGTTGCAGCACGCAGGATCTTTGTGGCAGCATGTGGGATGTTTACTTGTGGCATGCAAACTCTTAGTTGTGGCGTGTGGGCTCTAGTTCCCTGACCAGGGATTGAAACTGGGCCCCCTGCATTGGGAGCACGGTGTCTTAGCCACTGGACCACCAGGGAAGTCCCTATTTTTTTTTTTTAACTCTTAAATGCTTTGATGGAAAATTGAGGAATTTTCAGGGCAAACAAAGTAAGTGAAGGCAGGGGACATAAAGAGAGATGAGTGGAACACTGAAGCAGACTTTTGCTCTGAGGACACTTGCCTAACATGGTTTCCCTCTTGCCCTAGAGATAAAATCTAAGTTTTCATGAGAGATAATAAAGTCCTTCACAAATTGGCCCCTGGCAACTTGACAGTGTAGCATGGGGCAGTGGTTCTCCATGGGGGCATGTTGGAAATTCGTGGTGGCTTTTTTTTTTTTTTTTTTGCCCCACTGCAAGGCTTGTGGGATCTTAGTTCCCTGACCAGGGATTGAACCTGGGCCCTCAGCAGTGAGAGCATGGAGTCCTAACCATCGGACTGCCAGGGAATTCCCTGTGGTGGTTTTTTTGTTTATCACAATGATAAGTTCGTGCTACTGGCATTTGGTAGGCAGGAGTTAGGGATGCTAGATTTTGGCAATGGAAGGGACCATTCCGCACAACCAAGAATTATCCACATGACTTTCACTGTCTTACTGAACATTCTGTGTGAAAAATCTATTATCATCTGAGCCTAGAATCTATCTCCATTAACCCTACATCCAAGGGAGGAGGGGACAGGTTTATTTCTGGTTCACCCTAACCATGAGGATGTAGTCCTTTGGGGTCCCATCTTTATGAAGGAGAATGTCCTGTTAAACTCCCCTGTTGAGGAGGTCCTGGGGTGTTTTCTTTTCCCACAAGACCTGGAAAAAGCTCAAATTCATCTAGTTAGGCAAACACGGGTTCGAGCCCTGGTCCAGGAAGATCCCACATGCTGCGGAGCAACTAAGCCCATGTGCCACAACTACTGAGCCTGAGAGCCACAACTACTGAAGCCCACGCGCCTAGAGCCGGTGCTCTGCAACAAGAGAAGCCACCTCAATGAGAAGCCCGCGCACCGCAACGAAGAGTAGCCCCCGCTCGCCGAAACTGGAGAGAGCCCGCGCAGCAACGAAGACCCAATGCAACCAAAAAGGAAAATAAATAAATATATAAATTTATAAAAAAAGAACGTATATATGTGTATAACTGAGTTACTTTGCTGCACAGCAGAAATTAACACAACATTGTAAATCAACTATACGTCAATAAAAAATAAAATTTCTTTTTTAATAATTTTTTTCTTTTTTAAAATTAATTTATTTATTTTTATTTATTTTTGGCTGTGTTGGGTCGTCGTTTCTGTGCGAGGGCTTTCTTTAGTTGCGGCAAGCAGGGGCCACTCTTCATCGCGGTGGGCGGGCCTCTCACTATCGCGGCCTCTCTTGTTGCGGAGCACAGGCTCCAGATGCGCGGGCTCAGTAGTTGTAGCTCACGGGCCTAGTTGCTCCGCGGCATGTGGGATCTTCCCAGACCAGGGCTCGAACCCGTGTCCCCTGCATTGGCAGGCAGACTCTCAACCACTGCGCCACCAGGGAAGCCCAAAAAATAAATTTTAAAAAAGTGATTAGTCTGAGTTGACATATGCTGTGGGTATAACATGTATACCAGATTTCAATGACTTAATAAAAAAAAAAGAATGTAAAATGTCTCAATATTTTTATATTGATTACATGTTGAAATGATATTATTTTGGATATATTGAGTTAAATAAAGTATTAAATTAACTTACTTGTTTCTTCTTACTTCTTTAATGTGACTACTAGAAAAATTTTAATTACAGATATGGCTCACATTATATTTGTATTGGACACTCCTCTCTAGACAGAACTAATAGCTTATACTCTATAGAGGGGACGGAGATGCAAGTAAACAAGAGCATGGGGAAACAATCAGACAAGTCAAGAATTTACAAGACATCTGTCCTAGAGTTTGAAAAGTCAATGCCATCGAAAAGAAAAGAAGCTGTTCTCGATTAAGAGGCTAAAGAGATATAACAGCCGAATGCAACGCATGGACCTTGATTAGATTGGGATTTTTTTTAAGTTTTCTTAAAGATATTTTTGAGACAACCTGGGAAAATTAAATATAGACTGAATATTAGCTGATATCATGGAACAACTGTTGATTTTCTTAGGTGTGATAATGTTGTGGTAGACATGTAAGGGAACATCCTTATTCTTAGGAGATTTCTGCTGAGGCTTTTAGGAATGAAATGATATTAACGTTTGCAACTTACTTTCAAGTAGCTTGGCAAAAGAAAAAGTGTGTGTGTGTGTGGACAGAGAGAACAAAAGCAAATTTAGCAAAATGTTAATTATAGCGTCTAAAAAGATCTAAGTATTCATTGTACTAATCTTTCAACTTTTCTGTGTTTGAAATCTTTCATGATGAAAAGTTGGGGAAACAAGGCAAAGTAAAAAAGGAATGAATGGGACATGAGGAGGTAGAGACAACCCTTTCAGGAAGTTTGGCCTAGAACTGGAAGTGAGGGGGTACAGAAGCTAGAGCGGGTATGTCGGGTGAAGGAGAGCGTTTATAGGGAGTTCCCTGGTGGCCTAGTGGTTAGGATTCCGGACTTTCACTGCCGTGGCCTGAGTCCAATCCCTGGTCAGGGAACTGAGATTACACACACAAAAAAAAAAGTTTGTAAAAATGGAGAGTTGAGAGGGGTTTAGACGCTTAATGGGAAAGAGCCAGTAGAAAGGCAGAGAATGAAAGATATGGGTTATTCTGGTCAAATTTCTCATGCCTGGAGATTGACCCTCTGAGAGATTCAAGATTCTACCCTGCTCTCCCCGTCCCAGGCCTCCTCCCTATTCCCGAGCGTGGTGAGACGTAATCTTGGTGGCGACACCTAGTGGATTCAAAGGGCACTGCTTAAATTCTTCACTCTGTACACCAGATCCAGAGAGCATCTTATTACATTTTATTTATTACACGCCAAATTATTTCCACCTTTTTTTCACTGCTAAGCCAGCCTAGGAGGTGAAACATTATTAAGTAAGCTCATCCTCTCCCCATACAGCCCACAGGGCTCTCTGACCACCTCGTGTCCTGAGGGGCAGCTCTCAGTGCTGAGCAATGCTCCCATGTCCACACTTTGCCCATCAAACCCTTTGCCTGCTTCAAGGACTGGGTCATCTCTTCCAAGAAGTTTTCTCTCTCTCTGTGTGTGTGTGTGTGTGTGTGTGTGTGTGTGTGTGTGTGTGTGTGTACTTTTTGGCCACACCCCACAGCATGTGGGATCTTAGTGCCCAGACCAGGGATTGAACCCGCACCCCCTGCATTGGAAGCACGGAGTCTTTTTTTTATTTTGGTTGCATTGGGTCTTTGTTGCTGTGCGCGGGCTTTCTCTAGTTGTGGTGAACGGGGGCTACTCTTCGTTGCGGTGCGCGGGCTTCTCGTCGCGGTGGCTTCTCTTGTTGTGGAGCACGGGCTCTAGGCACGCAGGCTTCAGTAATTGTGGCTCACGGGCTCTGGAGCGCAGGCTCAGTAGCTGTGGCGCACGGGCTTAGTTGCTCTGCGGCATGTGGGATCTTCCAGGACCAGGGCTCGAACCCGTGTCCCCTGAATTGGCTGGCGGATTCTTAACCACTGCGCCACCAGGGAAGTCCCTGGAAGCACGGAGTCTTAACCACTGGACCGCCAGGGAAGTCCCCCAAGGAGTTTTCTCTTATTGTCCCCCACCCCCCTATCCCCAGACGAGTAGTGAATCTCCTTGGTTTAACTCCTAGAGCATTTATCATCCTGTGTCTTGTCCCCCTCTTACAGCTCCTATTTCAAACAACCTAATTTACTCATTCAGCAAATATGTATCGAGGGTCTTCTTGGTGCCAAGTACCGTTCTAGGTTCTGAAGAGTGAACAAGAGAGACTCATGGAGCTAACATTCTGGGGGCTGGAGGAGCAAATACACAAGGAAGAGTAGATGATGTCAGGTAGTAATGAGAGCCCTGAAGAAAATACAGGAGGATTAGGGGAGAGAGAGTCGGGGGTGTGCGGGGGTGGGATCAGAGTAATCAGGAAAGGCTCAGGGAAGAGCAAAGGTAAAATCCCTGAGACAAGAATGAGTGTTATGTGTTTTAGGAACAGTAAGGCAGTCAGCGTGGCTGGAGTGGGATGAGTGAGAGAAGGGAGAGGAGGTGAGGTCAGAGAGAGAGAATTTTGATTTTTCATCTAAGTGTTATCAAAAACAGAGGAGTGTTATAATAATCGGAATTGTTTTAGTTGAACTGTAGCATTACAGTGAAATATATAAATCTCAATGGACACACACACACACACACACATGTAACCACATCCAGGTCAAGATACAGAACATTATGTTCATAGCAGCACTATTTGCAATAGCAAAGACATAGAAGCAACCTAAATGTCCATCAACGGATGAATGGATAAAGAAGATGTGGTACATATATACAATGGACTATTACTCAGCCATAAAAAAAGAATGAAATATTGCCATTTGCAGCAAGATGGATGGACCTGAGATTATCATACTAAGTGAAGTAAGTTAGACAGAGAAAGACAAATATCATATGATATCACTTATATGTGGAATCTAAAAAAATGATACAAAGCAACTTATTTACAAAACAAAAATAGACTCACAGACATAGAAAACAAACTTATGGCTACTAAGGGGGAAAGTGGGGGAGGAATAAAGTAGGAGTTTGGGATTAACAGATATATACTACTATATATAAAATAGATAAACAACAAGGACCTACGGTATAGCACAAGGAACTATATTCAATATCTTTAATAACCTATAATGGAAAAGAATGTATATATACACATACATATATACATATATGTATATATACACATACATATGTACATATGTATGTGTATATATATAACTGAATCACTTTGCTGTACACCTGAAACTAAACACAACATTGTAAATCAACTATACTTCAATAAAAAAAAAAGATACAGAACTTTTTTTTTAAACCAGGGAATTCCTCAGGGCATAGTTTTTAAAATTAATTAATTTGGCTGCGTTGGGTCTTAGCTGCGGTGCGCGGGCTCTCTAGTTGTGGCACGAGGGCTTAGTTGCCCCTCGGCATATGTGGGATCTTAGTTCCCTGACCAGGGATCGAACCCTCATCTCCTGCATTGGAAGGCAGATTCTTAACCACTGGACCACCAGGGAAGTCCCTAATACAGAACATTATTATCACCACAGAGGGCTTCTTCACATCCCTTCAGTACTCTCTCCCACCCCCTGAGTAACCACTATTTTCACTCCAATCCCCATAATTTTGCCTGTTTTTTAACTTCTCTAAACAGAATTATACAGTGTGTAGTCTATATGTCTGGCTTTGTTTACTCAATATTATGTCTAAGAGATTCATTTACACAGGTAGTAGTCATTTGTTCCTTTTCATTGCTATGCAATATTCCATTATAAGAATATACTACAATTGATTTGTCCATTCACCTGTTGAAGGATACTTGGGTTTTTTCCAACTTCTTTATCGTGAATAAAACTGCTATGATCACCACTGTACATGTCTTTTGGTGACATAAGCACTAATTTCTCTTGGGTATACACCTAGGAATGGAAATGCTAGGTCACAGGTACGGTGTACATTTAGTTTTAGTAGATACGACCAGTTTTCCAAACTGGTTGTACCAATTTACACTCCCGCCAGCAATGTGTGAAAGTGCCAGTTGCTCCGCATCCTCACTGACACCTGGTATCGTTGCTCTTTAAGTTGAGCCATACATTATCTGATTTAGGTTTGTAAAAGAGTACCCTGGCTGCAGTGTGGAGACCCAACTGGTGGGGTTAAGAGCAGGTTGGACAGAGGAAGCCGAGAGCCCAGGTAGGAGGCTAGTGCAGTCGTCCAGGGAAGACATGAAAGTGTCTGGACTGGGTGGTAATAGAGAAATCGTAGAGAAGTGGACTGATCAGGTTGTGTTCTGGAGTTGTAGCCGCCGGGCCGGGCCGATGAGATGAGTGAGGGATGAGGGAAAAAGGCATCGAGGGTGAGTCTTAGATTCTTGCCTGGAAAACTTGGGTGGATGAGAGGACCATTTTCTGAGATGCAGAATACTGAGGGAATAACTGATGCAGGATGAGGGAAGGTCAAGGGCTCACGTGTAGCTGTTTGAGTATATGATGTCTCCTGGAGCTCAGGCTCTCAATAGAGCCTAACATGAGGCTCTAGATTCTCCACATCTTAGCATAACTGGTAAGTACTGGTTGTGTGCAGAGTGCATGCTGTCTGGGTAGCGGCTAGAGCAGTGGTCCCCAACCTATTTGGCACCCGGGACCGGTTTCGTGGAAGACAATTTTTCCACGGAAGGGGGGCGGTATGGTTCAGGCGGTAATGCGAGTGACGGGGAGCGGCAGATGAAGCTTTGCTCGCTCGCCTGCCGCTCATGTCCTGCTGTGTGGCCCAGTTCCTAACAGGCCGCGGACCACTACCGGTCTGCCGCCTGGGGCTTGGGGACCCCTGGGCTAGAAAACGTGCATGCTGTCTATAGCAGACAGATCTGGGTTAGGGGCCCCGTTCTGCCCCCTCGCTCGCCCTGTAACTTGGACATTATGCTGGGACTGCCCAGCTTCCAGCTTCCACCTCACGGTGTTAGAATTAAACGAGATCACATATCCATGGCACCTGGAACGTGGAAGAACGAAAACATTCAATCGTGCAAGTCCCAGGCACTAGGTGGCATTTCTCCCAAGGTTAGCACCTTTTCCTCTCACCCACATTTTCAAAGTCACTCCAGAACAGCCTGGTTGAGGTGGCCCAGAGCCCCGAGAGGTGGTTCCCTCTCTCCTCCCTCGGCCTTTCCTTCCCCAGGCTCAAAGAAACAGAATGGAGAACAGCAGGCGGGTTGATTCATAGACTTTTATCAGCTTTTACTCCACCGGGAGGTTTCTGCAATGACAACCGAGGCTGTACAGTACACACGTTTCACTCTGGTAAAGCTGTGGGGCACAGAAAGGCGTCCGGGAGGCCCCTGGGCGGCAGCAGGGCAGGCATCAAGGCTAGGGGCGGGCAGCAGCCGAGACTGGACCAGTGGGCCCCAGGGTTTGGGAAGGATGATGAGAGCTGGAGTGACAAGACTGCTGAGAGGGGTCGGGAGGAAGGGCGGCTGCAGGGAGAGGAGGGCACATCAGCAGTAGCAGGGAGGAGTAGATAGACAGAGGTCCTTGTCTGTAAGGGATGGAGCGGGTGGGACATAGCACCTGTGAATGTGCTGGGGGTGGGGAGTCTATAGACATTTTTGGGGGGCAGGAGCAAGACAGACCGCTGTATAAAAGGGACTGTACAACGTAACCTATGATACACTGTTTACATATGATACAAGGCTCTTTCCCTCTTTGAGTTTTAAAAAATAAATTTACAATTCCCGAGCTTTTGGTAAAAAATATATACACTCTCAGAATAGGAACGGCAGCTGCTTTGGCTGCTTTGGCTGCTGCCTCTTCGGAAGTGAAAGAGGTGGTGCCAGAAAGAGGGTGAGGCTGCACCAGGAAACCTCACACCGTAGCTGCCGGGAGCCCTGCACCCCTCAGCCCTGGAGGCCCGTGATGGGAGACGGAGGGGAGACAGAGAGGTAATAAAGGCATCGCCAGAGCCCAGTTTTGCCTTTCCAGTCTCTGTCGTTTCCTTCCCCACATTGGGGGGCTGCCTGCCCCAGGTACAGGGGTGCACCCCACCCCAGCTCTGATGGGAAGGACCAAGGGGGAGTCAAGACAGGGAGGAGGATGAGACCATGTGTTGGTATCCCACAGAAGAGCCAGAAGGGAGGTGACAACTCCCTGCTTAGCAGTGAGACACCCTAACAGCAGGAGTATGGACAGCAGGCACCCCAACCCTGACACTGCCACACCTCACCCCACTGCAATGCAGACGGAGTGTCCAATAGGCAGCTTAGGCCGGTGTTTCCCTGAGCATCTTCTACCCTCTCATGGGAGCCCACCCAGGGACCTTTGGGAGGCCTGAGGGGGGGAAATCCTAAGGGCTGATGGGTAACCCTCCCGTCTGCTGCTGTGCCTTGCCCTCCTGAGCAGCTTCACCCAAAAGCCTGGACATGCAGGGCAGCAGAGGAGCTGGGCAGGGAGTGGTGGGGCGGGGAAAGCACCCCACACTGTCCCAGGGGCAGAGTAGACAAGGGTAGCACCAAACAGAAGGACCCCCTCCCCGGCACACACAACACCCTCCCTCAACTACCAGATGCACTCCTGCTCCTTCAAAGGGGGCGCACACACCCACACACACACGCACGCATACACCCGCACAGACACAAGGTAAATATAATATTCGGGGGTCCATCTAGGGGTCCCAGCCCTGACCATGGAGAAGCCTGGCAGGTGGTGGAGAGGAAGGACACCAATCCCTCCCGTAACTCCGCTCTGCGAGATGGGAAGGGGGGCAGCTTTCCTGCCTGCTTGGGAAGAGGAGGCTGGGAACTCCATCTCCAGAACAGACCTCTATGGGAGCGGCTGGGGAAGGAGCTCTCTGCCCCCTTTCCCTGGGAGGGCAGGCACCAGCAGAGTGTGTTTGGGCTTGAAGGAGCAAGGCGGAGAGGACTTCAGCAGGATGAACAGGCTTATGAGTCCAGGGCTAAGTCCACCCAACTCTTTCCTGCTCCCGGGGACAGAGGTCAGATGTGGGTTGGGACGTCGTGCAAAGTGCTTGAGTGCCAGGTGCCCGAGGACCCTGGTGAAGGGCCAGCCAGAGCCTCCGTTCTCACTGACTATTGGCCTCCAGCTTGTAGGAGAGCTCGAAAAGGAGGTTCTGGTTGTCGATGACCTGGAACTGGCGCACGTAGGCCTTGGTCTGCAGGTGATGCGGGGAGGCCTCCATATCAAGGCCTGGGGGTGTGAGGACAGGGAGGCGGTCAGGGTGCTGGCCACCCTTCTTCCCCTACACACATACCAGCCAGAGGAGAAGGGTGTGGATTGGGACAGATGTTGGGCAGGAGGGGCCCCGGGCAGGCCAAGGAGAGAATGGAGAAATGACACATTTAAGGAAATAAATATTTAAGTGGGGACTTCTCCCAGGAACCCTCCCGGCTCAGTCAAAGCTCTACCTGCAACGCTCTCAAAACGCCGTGGGTTACTCACAAAGGGGCCGGCTCCGGTATTTGCGGACGGTCCTCACTCTTTCGGCCACTGAATGCTGGGAGATGACAAGGAATGAGTCCTGAAAAGGGCACAGAAAGATGCTCCCCCTTCTAATGCTCTCCCTCCTCCAATCTCCAACTCTCTTGGTTTAACTCCCTCCAGTCCCCAGCTCTGGAGGGTCTCTAAAGGACCAAAGAAGGGGTACAATAGGATGCCAGGTGAGGGGGAGGCAGAGTTGCCCCCCCACCCCGAGCTGCCTGTCAGTTTTGCCACCTGTGGGCAGGTTGTCACAGTGACACCCCCAGGGAGACAGTCAGGAGTCTGTCAGGCAAGCTGGGCGCCATGAGGAAGGCTGTCGCCTTTAGGGGGGATGCCAGGAGAGGGCGAGGATGCCAGCCCTCCCCCACTCATGGGACTGAGGTTGGCAGTGCCACTCACCAGCTTCTCAATGTTCACCAAACCATCTACAAGGGTCTTACTCCCCTCGTGCAGGAAAGTCAGGTCTAGGGATGGGGAGAGAAGCAAATGGGTAAGAGAGGAGGTCCAAAGGGCCCCTCCCCTCCCCCCGACCGCACTCAATCTGGGGGTGCTCCTCTCTAGGTTGGCACACACAGAGCTGAGTTCAGAGGGGACGGAGGGTCAGAATGGGGCACGGAGAGTGTGGAGAGAAGAACGTAGCTTGAAAGTGACTCTCACCTTTGAGGATCAGAGGCACGAAAGGAATCACAGGGGGTTTCATCTTGGAGATCACTTCTCGGTAGCTTTTGTGGTTCCTGCAGGGGTCCTAGCATTCCACAGGAGAGGGATAAAGGGACAGACAGGCCCAGTGTACCCCCAAGTCATCCCCCACTCCCTCCCTCAGCCCCTACCCTAGAAATATCTCCAATCAGATAGGGGTGTGTTTGGGTGTCTTGTTTGGGGCTCAACTGCTCTCCCCTCTCCTCCAGGGATAACAAAGCAGCAATCCTCCCATCTTCCCTCCCAGCGTGGTGGGCAAGGGCGGGTATGGGTGGGGGGACCCAGGCACTAAAAACCTTGAAAGGGAAGCTTGAGGTAGAAGGTTTATGGGCACAGAAATTCTCTGGGGTGCCAGTCCAGGGGCAGATAAAAGAGCCAAACCCACTCACTGTCAGGTTCTCAAATTTGCGGAACAAGTTCTTGAATTTCCCTGGCAGCTTCTGCAGTTTGAAGGAAGAAGAGATGTCAGAGTCTGGAGCTCCTTGGGTTTCATGGGATCTCCTGACTAATCCCCAGGTGTTAGAGGGGGAAAGGGCCTGAGTGTCTCCCAGGGGGCGGGGAAGTAGAACCAGCCCTGGGCTAGGTCTGGGGAGCTTGAAGCAGCCCAGAGGAATGAGTTATTCTGGGGAAATGGAGGCCTCTGCAGATGCACGTGCCACGTACAAGGCCTCACTGGGTGCTGTCTGAAATCCAAGAGCCAAGGCCGCGACCTGGCCGAGACTGCTCCCTCCCACCCCACCCCCACCCCCAGGGGAATCCGCCTCTGCTAATCTGCCCTGGGACCGGGTCCCTCAGCCCTGCTGTGTGCCCCGGGGCTGTATTTGCCAGAGGAGGGCGCCTCCTTCCAATCGGCACAAAAGCTCCCTAGAGGCGAGCAGCGGTCCCGGGAGGCCGCTCTGGGGTGAGCCCGGGATGTCAAGGCTGAGGGTGGAGGCCAAGACCCCCGAGGTGGGCCAGCACAGGTGGGAGGAGAGGAAAGGGAAGAGGTCTCATCACCTCCCAGGTGAGCCTCAGGCGGCTGACCGCGGCGTTGTCCAGCCCCATGACCACGGCGAAGAAGGACAGCAGGTCCTGGTTCTGCTTGCAGCTGCGGGGGCGGGAGGCGGGGTCAGCGGGGGGGGCGGGCGGCCGTGGCCTCCCCCTCCGCGGCCGCCGCACTCACATGGCCGCGATCTTGATGAACTTCTTGAGCAGCTGCGCGCGCTTGCCCGGGGCCTCGCAGAGCAGCACCTCGGTGGCCACCCAGTGCGTGACCTCGCTGCAGCGCTGCAGCAGCAGCTCCAGGTTGGCCGTTTCCCGGCGGCCGCGCTCCCCGTGGAACACGTAGTCCACGAACTCCAGCTGCACCCGCGGTGGCAGGAGGGGCCGCCAGGGCGTGGGGAGTGCGGGTGGGAAGAGGGCAGTGCGTGCGAGGCGGTGAGCAGGGTAAGGCAGGAGGGCGGGGGCGGGAGGGGTGGAAAATAGAAAAAAACCGGGACAGGACAGGATGCAACAGAGAGGGGGGAGAAAAGACAACCAACATTAATAATGCTCTACCATCTACTGAACACTTACCCGGTGCCAGGCGCTTGAACCTTCTGATCGACATTATTGTCCTTGCCTTATTTTCTTTAATAGTGAATATTTTACAAATTCTAACCGTGGGTCGGGTTCTGTGTAAGCAGCACGTGGATCCTGAACCACCCGGGGAGGGGGGCGGGTAGGGCGGGGTGTTTCCTCTCTCTTTGCTTTTTTTTTTTTTAAGATAAAGGGAACAAAGGCTTAGAGAGGTTCTGGCGGCACACTGCCCCAGGGCATGCTGCAAAGGAGCGTCCTCACCAGAACTTTCAGCCCAGATGCTGCCTCCCTCCAGACCCCCAGCCCAGCTCCAGCCTCAATCCCCACCTCGTGCACACAGCGGAACAGCTCCCAGTGGAAGGCAGTAAGGTTGTTGGCGACATCCTCAGGCTCCCCTCGGTGGATCTCTGTGTCTCCAGGGGAGACCTGGATCTCCTCGGGGAGGGGCACCTGGTGGCAGGCAGGGACATGGGCTGGGCTTCTCAATTTCTGCTCCCGGCCCCTCTCAGCCTTCCCTCTCAGCCAAGGCTTGTGAAGGAGTTCTTACCAGGGCCTCATAGCTGTCTCGGGTACAGGCAAACAGGTGGCTGTTGATGCCCAGCGTGGTGAAGACACAGTCTTCGGTCGGCTGGAGAAGGACCTTCTCTGCAGGAGAACGAGCTGCCCTGCCTCAGCCCCGGCCCCTGCACCCTCACACACCCCAGCCACCACCGCCGTCCCCTCCAGAAACTCCTCATCCCGCACAGACATGTTCTAGACTAACAGTTCTCATATCATCACCAGTTTATGCCATATTTATCTGACATTTTTCAAAAAATGAGTTCTCTTGCATTTATAACCTCCTTTGGCTCCCAACCTTCTTTATAGCTCTTCTCTTAGTCTATCATCCCTGTGACACTGGGAAAGCAGGAATTTTTTTTTCTGAATTAGAGGAAAATAAGGCTATGACTACATTGCAGGGTTTTTGCCTTCCTACTGGGATTGGAGGCCCACCCTGTGTCTTTGGCCTCAAAAACGTAGCATCCTTAGATGCTCGTGGAAGTTAAAGGACAAGATACCAATGTGAGTAAGAGGCAAGCACCCAGAGCAGCATCCAAGTGTCCTGGACCACTGCTTCCCCAACTTTAATGTGCATAGGAATCACCCGGGGATCTTGTTAAAACGCACATTCTGATTCCGCAGGTCTGGAGTGGGGTCTGAGATACTGCATTTTTAGCAAGCTCCCAGGTGATGCTCATGTGTCTGGTCCCAGGACCACACTTGGAGTAGCAGCCAGGGCCTAGAATTCAGTCTTTACTCCTGCCCCAAGGCACTGGGCTTGTGAGTTTCTTTTCTTGTGCCCCACCCACCCCAGCCCAGCTCTTTCTGACCCTCACCTCCTGAGGAGGCCACAGCTACCAGGATGAGGGAATCCTCACGCCCCGCAGGCTCCTCTGAATACTGCAATTTCTCCGTCACAGAGCCCAGAATGTCCTGCACAGATGCTGAGAGGCGGCTGCGTATGGTCACGTAGGAGTGGTCAGGCATATAGACCCGGCAGAAGACTGGATAGAGACCGGGAGGTGGCTTGTCACCAGTGGGCAGAACGGCAGCATCAGCACAGTTCCCTCCTGGGCACCTGTGTTCCCCACCCCACCCCAACCTGAAATTGGTTGGCCTCTGAAAAAGATGCTGTGAAAAGGACTGGTGCTATGACACAAGGAGACTCCACAGAGGGTGCCCGAGATCCGGAGACCCCTCAGGGCCCCCGGAGCCACTAAGGAAGCCCTACCCCTCCTACGGTCCACACTCACTCTCATCGGAACCCCGGAAGGCCACGCGGGTCTGCAGACAGGAGTCTATCCGACGGAAGTGGCGGAAGAGTGGCTTCACCTGCTTGCTGGGCAGCTGGCTCTCGTCCGGGATCCTGGTGTGGACACAGCTGGGCATCAGGAAGCCCTGCCAGGCATACTGCATGCAAGGCAGGCAACATCAATCAGGGATATCAGAACTGGTCAAGGATGCCCCGGCATCAGGTTCAGAGAGTGGCGAAGGGGTTAAGAAGAGAGGACAATGGCCAGCATGGGACAACTGTCTGAATGACCCAAATCAAATGCCACCTCTTCCGTGAATCCTTCTCTATCCATCCCACCCACCAGGAGAGGTCACCATTTTGTCTTAATAGCTGTAGGACATTGGGCTAATATTTGTTTATGTTCATGTCTTATCTCTTTTACAAGATTGAGAGCTGACTGAATTTTATTTTCATCCTACAGGTCTAGCACACTGCCTGGCACATGGTAGGTGTAGGTCATCAGCTGTTTGCTGAATTTTGCCAACAAGAACTTCACAGTCTGGGGGACTTCCCCGGTGGTGCAGTGGTTAAGAATCCGCCTGCCAGTGCAGGGGACACGGTTCAAGCCCTGGTCCGGGAAGATCTCACATGCCACAGAACAACTAAGCCTGTGCTCCACAACTACTGAGGCTGAGCTCTAGTGCCTACGAGCCACAACTACTGAGCCCGTGTGCCACAACTACTGAAGCCCGCATGCCTAGAGCCTATGCTCCGCAACGAGAGAAGCCACTGCAATGAGAGGCCCACGCACCGCAAGGAAGAGCAGCCCCCGCTCGCTGCAACTAGAGAAAGCCCGCGCGCAGCAACAAAGACCCAACGCAGCCAAAAATAAAATAAATTAAAAAAAAAAAAAGAACTTCACAGTCTGGGAGGGAGACAGACGGGCATACAGCTACATCTAACACGAGGCAGGAGGTGTTAGGTGATATAATAAAGGTACGAGAAGAGTTATGTTGGTATAGGGGAGGGACAGCTACTGCTAAAAGATGCCTTCACTGAGAGGATGGCATTTGACCTGGACCTTGAAGGACAACAGGAAGAGAAGGGGGTGGGAGGAGGGCACGCTGGGGTGAACCACATAAGTGACAGGAGGAAGTTGGGAACACAAAGGTGTTCATAGAATGGTGGGGTGTATAGGGAGTGTCACGGGTGAAGGGGGATGTGGGAGATGAGATGGGAAGGATGTCCAGAAGGCAGAAACAGGGTCTAGGATGTTGCAACTTCATCTTGTAGGCCATGGTGGGCCGTGGATGTTTTTGGAACAGAAGCACAATGTTGTCAAGTTTGAAAGATCTCTCTGGGGTCAGCATAAGAAAGACACAAAACCATAAGCTGAAGCCCTGGATGGGAGGCTGTGGCGATAATCCAGGTGAGAGATAATGACGCCTAAATGAGGGTTACGATGGTGGGATGGAGCAGAGAGAAACTGAAAGGGCTGAAAAGATGGAGGGGTAGATGCAGTAGTGTCCTGAAGCCAGCTCACATTGGTTCACGAGAGCAGATTGTTAAATTTTGGGGAGTTTTGCCAACTGGTTTTAAACATAGACATTCAAAAATTAATTATACATATATATGTAAACTTACATATATATAAAATATATAATTATATATAAACATATATGTGTGTGTGTGTGTATATATATATATATATATATATATATATGTTTTATAAACTTACAGCCAAATTATTACCAAAAAAGTAGTTTCCTAATTGTTTCACTACCTTTTACTCTTATCTATGCTCTTCAGGTTAGTTACGTCTGTTGGATTTATATGGTGAAGACAGTACCTAATGGCCTGCTACTGCACATCTCTTCCCAACTTCACATTCAGTGACGTCATACTGGTAGCTTGGAATCAACCACAGTGAGAGAATTTACACCATGGGAATCAGCAAAAGCTATAAACCAGGGCTCTTCTTCCTGAAGTGCCGGCTGTTCAATATTTATCAGTACACCATTGGATTGACAAATAAATGGATGGGAGAATGGACCCCAAAAATGACTGGAGACAGTGCTTTGTGCTACTCTCCAGTAAGAGAAAGGGAATGAAATAAAAGCATCTTGAGCCCAAAGACTAGAGGCACCCAGCCCTGTAATAGAGGAACAAGGGGGACTTCTTTCCTGTCCCCTCCCCCAGCCTATTCCCCTCACTTTAGCTCCACCGTTTCCACAAGCTGGTGCAGCCTCAGTGTGTCCTCTCGGAGGTCCTGGTAAAGGGACTCATCCTTCATAATCAGCAGGTACAGATCCTGCAGAGATGAGGAGAGAGAAGGTGAGGGCAGGGGTCTCAAGCATCACTCTCTGCAAGGGCGGAGCAGGGTCTCCATGCCTTCGAGCACAGAAGAACCGACATGCTAAGGCTCACTGGCATCATTTCCTTCCAGGTACCCAGCTTGAGAAGTATGGTTTCTTCAAAGGGGCCCCCTTCCAGAGCACACAGCCTGCTCACCCACCTTCTCATCCCAGGCCCACCTTGATGATGCGGCCAGCCCCCTCTTCCTCCTGCAGCAGCCCCTGGTAGGTGTCCAAGAAATGAAGGAGCATGGCTAGACAGGCCTGCTTCCGGCCAAGCCCCTCAGGGCCCTCCATGCCTCCTGCCCAAACAAAGCTGACCCCTAAGTTAAGAAAAAGCCCTGGGCAGGCAGACCTGAGGACACTGGGAAGGGGTATGGGAGGCAATGGGAGACAAGGCTACTCCTAAAAATTCTCTAGATTTGGGGCCATGGAGAAAGGGGCTCCAAGGGCCCTTGGAACCAAGACCACCTCATGCCCCAGCCCAGGTTTTTGCCAGAGTAGGTAGGAATGGCACCCACTTGACCACATCCAGCTCCTGCTCCTGCCTGTTTGAATTTCACCTGAGAAAATTCACTAGAAGCTACTCTGCCTGGACCCACCCAACCCCTGATCAGCCCACAGCCTGGAGCTTACAGCAGGCTGATAAAGGCCAATGGTGCTAACCACAAGCCTGACCATACTTCAGTGTAAGGCCTGGTGTTTCTAAGAGAGCCTATGATATTCTACTCACTGGCCTGACATTTACAATTAGGTCCTAGAATAACTTGGTGAGAGGCCCTATGAATAGCCCAACCAGTGGCTTGTCTCTAGTAGACCCTACTAAAGCACGGCCATGACCTGATGTTTACATCAGACCCTGTAATAACTCACTGGGCAACCAGATGTTTGGAGCAATAATTCAGTGGGGAGAGAGGCACTCTTAATAGAGTAATAACACCTTACATCTATACAGGGCTCTGCAGTCTCCAGAGCACTCCCACATCTGCTGTCAGAATGGTCTCCACAGCAGCCCCATAGAGAGGCAGGGCAGGTGCTATTTACCCCCGTTTTACAGAAGAGGAAACTGAGGCCCCAGGAGGTTAGGTGAGCTGCCCAAGGTCACACAGCTGGTGAGTGAAAAACCTGGAATTGAAACCCAGGTGTGTTTTCTAGGGAAGAGCTTAGACCCTCACATCACATGTGGGGTGAGGCGAGGTGGCTCCCTCCTGACCTCCCCTTTTGCAAGCTCCACAAAAGGATATTACTGGTGTAGCTCCTGCAGAAACTTCTCCGTGGGAAGGAAGAGAGAATGGGTGAGGACGATGTCATCCAGCAGGATATCTGTAGAGAGCAATTGCCACCACTGATGTCAGGAGGGCACTTCCAGGGCCCAGTTTGACACTCACCACCCCCTCTCTTGCCTCTGAGGGCAAATTCTCTTTAGCCAGGCTGGAGCCCCAGCCACCTGCCCAGTCACGCTCTGCACACACACGCGCGCACACACACACATGTGAAGGTTCTGGGCAGCCGCTGCGGGGGTGGGGCTGGCAGCTGCCAAGGCGGCTGGAGAGAAGGAGGGGGCGCGCTTGCATGGCCACGCCCACTTCTCTCCAGTGTGTGTGGGAAACTGGTCAGTTAATACACCAAGCTTGAGATCTGCCTGAAAAAAGAGGAAGAGGTAGCCCCCAGAAGTGTCTCTAGACAAAGAGAACTTTTAAGCAACAGAGGTTAGGGTCGGCGTGTGTGTGTGTGTGTGTGTGTGTGTGTGTGTGTGTGTGTGTGTCCCTCTGCCCCTCCTCACTCCCTACCTAACAGATTTGAGTTCCAACTAGGCAGGTGAGAACCAGCCCCATTCAAAGGGAGAGGGAGCGACTGCCATCTCTTTGATCCCAAAGCCTTGAAATAGAAAGCCTGTGTCCTCCGGATGCCCAGGGATGGAAGAGTTAATGATGGAAGGGTGGAGGGGAGTGGTTCCTCACACCACCCTTTCCACCTCCACACCCCCATCTGGGCCTGGCTCAGCCAGTCAGCCAGGTACAAGGTCGCCCTGACTTGCAGCCAGCCCTGGGGTGGGGCAGGGCAGCCTGGCACACACAGACAGGCAGGGTTCAGGGAGGGACCCAGGTGTCCTCACCAGGACAGGTTAGGGCCAGGTCCCCAGGTAATGCCCCAGGGCAAAACCAAGGCTTCTGATGGCCCCCGGGTCACCATCCCCTGGCCTCCAATTCCAGCCATGAAAGTGGAGCAGGAGAATCAACACAAGATCCTCTACTTCAACTACTTCATTTCACAAATGAGAAACTGAGGCCCAGAGCTGGGAGGGACTTGCCTGGAGCTGGAGTAAGAACCCAGACTCCTGAGTCTTTGTTCTTTTCTCACCATGCCTGAGGCGAGCAGAGCGTCAGAGTACAGTGGGCAGGTGGGGCTGCTTAGACGTTTGAGAGCCTTTGGCTAGTTTGGGGTACCTTCTCTAAGTCCCCTCCTCCCACACGCCCTGGGAGGGAACGGAGATGGCTTAAGAACATTGGTTATATTGGAGAATATCAGAGTGGCAGGTTAAGCTGATTCTCATTCACTCTGGGACTGGTTTGGGGTTCCCCAAAGCAGTTACTCTGGGGATCCAGCCTGCCAGTCCAGATAATACGGTGACAATCAGTTCAAGAGTCCTTCCCCAGGGGAGACTGAGCAGCGTCTGTGGCACCAGGCCCCTGCAGAAGGGGAAAAACAGTTTTTCCCTTTTCCTCTCCGCCCAGTTTTTAAAGTGAGTCTGAGCCCCCCAGCCCTGACCCTCAGCTCCAGGGATGGGGACGAGGAATCGGATGCCCAAAATCTTTCCTCTACACTTTATCTCACAGGAGAGCTAAACAGAGCAAAGGAAGAGGAACGTGGGGGCAGAGTGGGGGAGATGCTGCTATGGGGGCTACAGTTTGGCGTCTGTCTCTTCCAAGGCAGGCTCTGGTCCAATGTACAGCCTCCCCAGGGAATGTGTCATAGAGACATAGGGTGTGTGGTGTAGGCGGGAAGTTATGGTTAAGAGAGCTGTGTGTGTCTGATATTTTTCTAATTAAATCCAAAAGGTGTCAGCTCCCCAGGGCAACTACAACCTGAGCCAAGGAGAGTACCTGGGTGCTGAGAAAAATCTAGGGGAGTGGAGCCCCATTCCACACATCTGGGTTAGGACTCCCTGCAAAGGTCTGGGAGCAAAGCAATGAAACCCCATCTTTAGGCCCTCAACCAGGGCTCCCAATCCTCAGACCCTGCTGGGCTTAGTGAAATGCCGAGAGCTAGCCCTAAAGACCCTCCGGTCTTCTACCTCAGCCACTAACCAGCAATCTGAGGCCTCAGTTTCCTCAAAATCCCCTTAGTAGGGGTGCTGGTGGGGAGTGGCAAAATAGCATCATCATTCAGGGAATAAGCTTCTCAGGGTGTGGTTATTTTTTAAAGAGGCCATGTGCTGAGGCCTGCCACCGGAAGGGTGGGAGTCGGAGAGGTTCAGACCCCCCGGGATGCTGCAGGGCCCTGATGTCTGCCTAGCTGCCTCTCCCCCAACAAATATCTTCTGAGTCAACCCCCAACTAGAATACCTCCCCCCCCCCAAGCTGCTAAGGACAATGCATCCCTTTGCCAGAGCCCAAAAGGCAGCTTGGGCCGTGTGCCTGCCTGGCACTGCCCCACTGAGTGGGCCAGCCCTCTGCTCTGGGGCTTCTAAACGGAATCGGGGACTCCTGGAAGGTCTTTTGGGGCTTGGCCACCTCTAGGGGGCTGCACTGACTGGTCTGGGCAGCTTCCATCTTAGTGTGTCAGGCCCTAATTTTGGGCCACAGAAGGAGGTAGTCAGCATCAGGGACCTATGAGGGTCTAGATGAAATGTCCAGGTGAGAGGAAGGGTGGCTTAAGG
Organism: Eubalaena glacialis; assembly: GCF_028564815.1. NCBI lineage: Eukaryota > Metazoa > Chordata > Mammalia > Artiodactyla > Balaenidae > Eubalaena > Eubalaena glacialis. The sequence goes on from NC_083734.1 coordinate 44,582,773, forward strand.
AGAGAAAGGGGTTCAGCTTCTTCTGCAGCCGTGGGTGAGGCTGCTACAGGGAGGAAGGTGGCACTGCCACTTCTCTGCTGCAGAAAGGTCTGTTCCTCCCATCGGCCCCCAGCTGACCACTCAACACCTCCCCCCCCACGCCGAGGCTCGGCATAGGGCAACCCCCACCCACCGTCCAAGGGCAAAGGAAGAGGAACCAGGTGGCAACCCCCTACTCCGGGATAGATGAGCCAGCCACCCCTTACCTGAGGCGGCGCTGTCCCTGGTGGCCCCTCCGGCCAGCCGCTCCAGAACCCGGTTCAGAAGATGCTCCGGCCGCTCGGGGGCGCCCAGGGGGGCCCAGGGTGGGGAAGTCAGAGGCTCGCCCGGGGACAGCTCGTCTGAGGAGTATGAGGAAGGGGAGCGCAGGGGCCCCCCTCCCCCGAGAGGCCCGGGCCCCGGCACCTCCTCCAGCTGCAGCCAACAGGGCCCCCCGCTGCCGAGATCCTCCGCGACCCCCGCCGGCTCTCCTCCGTCCTCCTCTGGCGGCGGCTCCAGACCCGGCTCGGCGAGGGGCTCCCGGAGGAAAGCTGGGAGCAGCAGACGAGACACGCTCTGACGCCGCTGCAGCGGCCGCGGTCCCCCGGCTAGACCGCCGCCCCCGCCAGGTCCCCCACCCACTCCAGGCCCGCCGCAGCTCCCCGGACCCCCGCCGGGACCTCCCGCCATCGTTCGCCCCGCCAGCTGCGACGTCTGCTTCTTCAGAAATTTCTCCAGCGGCTTCATGCCCCCCCCCCGCCCCTCTGCTCGGGGCCGCCGGGGGACCCAGGTGTCCCAGGCACGGGCGGGGGGGTGGGGACACGGTGCTCAGAGCCGGAGGGTCAGAGCAGAGGGCCGTGCCAGGCGCCGGACTGGGGGCCAGAGGTGCCCGAGGTTCGCTGGCCGGAGTCCAGTGGCCAGGGACCGGGGGAGGTGCCAGAAGAAAGGAGTGCCCGCTCTTAGTGGCCCCCCATGCCGGCTGCAGCGCACGCGGCCCGAAGAGTGGTTAGGCTGCGGGGTCGGTGCCCAAGGCTCTGCGCTCCTGGGCCGGGCTGCGGCGGCAGAGGCAGCGGGCGGAGCGCAAGGCTGAGAGGACGCGGCGGCGGCGGCGGCGGCGGCGGCGGCGGCGGCGGCGGCGGCGGCGGCGGCGGCGGCGGCGGCGGCTGCGCTCCCGGCCGGGAGGAAGGTGGCAGAACTGAGACCGCGCCCCCTCCTCCAGTCCCCGCCCAGTCCCCTCCCCTACCTTAAATGGACACGCCCCCTGGGCCGCGCCAGGCTTCAACTTGGGGCTGACCGGCATTGGGTTCAGAGCAGACGCAGACATTAAGGACAAGGGTGAGGGAGTAATTTACCAATGGAGAGGGGCTTCCTGGCTCGAGGCTTACGAGGACTCTTGGTATCATTGCAAAGAACCAGGATGAACCTTGACTCACCTACCTGTATTCAGGTGAGGCCTACGAAAATTGCTGATTGGGTGTCCATCACTCTCCATCTCGACTGTGTGCTCTGTTGCCATACTCACTGGAATATGTGGTCTTTATCTTGCTTCTGTAAGAAGGGATGGGAAGGCCTCGGGTGGATTGGCATTGGAACTGGGGGCGGTACCCATCTGCCCTTTCTGGTAGGGCACCATAGGTGGTGAGGGCCTGGCCTGTGAGAGGCAGGTACTGGCAGGCAGGTAGGAGCCAGGCAGGGAGCAGCAGGTTGTGGCAGGTCTAATTAGGGTGAAGAGAAGAGACGGTAGGCAGGTGGAGGAGGAGACCAGGGGCACAAGGGCACCTGAGCCTACTGGCAGCAGGAGGAAGCAGAGCCCTGGAGCTGGGTGACAAGCTCTAGAACTGCCAACCAACACCATCAGGCATAGAGAGCCCCTCCAGAGGTGACATAACCATGGAGTGAGGAAAGTGGTACCGAATTTGCACTCCAAATAATCCTTATTCCTGATCCTATGCCCAGAGCATTCTGTCCCTAAGGGTACACTGCCCCAGGAGGAGGGGTGTATAGAGACACGCACAGTGTAAGCACATCAAGGTTAAGGTAACAAGGTGGGAGAGTGGCACCAGGCAACAGGCGGGTCGAGGCTCCTTGGACAGTGCCCCGCCTCTGTTTACTGTGCACGGACCAGGCAGGGACAGGAACGCTAAAGGCTGGGAGTGGTGGTAGAACTGAATAGGGTATGTATTACACATGTGTTACTGTGTGTGCTTATCTGGTCCTACGTGTACAAGAGCATGTGTTTACAGAAATAAAGCTTTGCACACCCATCTGTTTGTGGATTTGCAAAAAGGAACAGTAATAAAAAAGGAGAGAGCACAATTTTGGCTAAGAAGCTAGAATAAAGATCAAAGTATCAGTTTCCTGGACCCACTTTATTGGATACCCTAATATACCTGGGGTTAAGAGGGGAAACTGGCTGGAGTGGCTTGGAGCTCCCCAGGCATTTTATGAACCAAGTAAGGAGAGGGGAGGGCTCCACTCCCAGCACATGCCACAGTTACCAGATTAAACTGGTTGCCTTGGTAACATCCTCTCTGGGCAGGATTTGGGATTGTCGGCTAGGAAGGGGGAAGAATTGGGCAGTGTGGAGGGTGTAGGGGCTGCAAATAGAAGGGTCAAAGAGACTTCTGGAAACTGGAATGTGGGGAAACAAGACCTCAGCACCCTCCAACTACTCAAGGATGTCAGGCATAGACTAAGTTCAAGACCTTGAATCAGAGAGGAAAACCAGCATCGAGTTATGGTCCTCCTAGAACAGCAGTGGTTCTCACCCCAATTGCACACTGTAATCCAGGGAACTTTTCAAAAATATTGTTCCCCAGGCCACATCTCAAATCAATTAAATCAGATCTCTGAGGTAGGGCCAACGTTTATGGTATTTTTTAAAAGATCCCCAAGTGATTCATATAGCCAGGGTTGAAAATCACTGCCCTAGAGGGACAACCCAACCTAAGTGGGCTGCAGATGCTGGGAGACAACTTGGGGATTCTAAGTCCTTGGCTCTTCTGAGTCTCCCACAAAGCCTGTGCGCCGACCTTGTGGGGAGGATTGTTGGCAGGGCATCTACACTCCATGAAGAAATAGAGGGAGAGGGTGGTATGATTAACACCTGTGAGGAAATGGAGGCAAAAAACTGTGAAAGCCCAGCCCATGGACTTCCGGAAGGGGATAGGGCAGGGCTACCTAAGGCTGGTCCATCTGCCCCTTAACACTCGCCTTCTTTCTGCCCACTGAGAGGCAGGCTGGGAGGGCAGAGAACCTGGGGGCTTTGCTGAGCTTGAGTTTCTTCTTGCTGAGCTGGTTACCAGGGCAACAGAGAGAGCAATGGGATCTAACTGCAGGACTGGAGAATCCAGAGGCAGGGGTGAGGGGGAAATATCATGCTCATTCCTCCTGCCAGCTATGCGCCCCCAAGGCTGGCTGGCATTCTTTGGATGACCCCAAGAGATCAGGCCCATAGTTACCCATCACTCTGCAGGGGAGAAGGTAAGTAAACTGACATTAATCAAAGAGGAATTAGGGCTGAGGGTCAGAAGAGTCAATGGTTCTCTGGCTGTGGCAGCAGCACCAAAGGAGGGAGTCCCAACTGTCATTTTAAGATGCACCATGATGCCCATGCCCCCAGTGTACAAAGACTTGTGGGACCCAAAGACAGATGCTGCCAGCTCCACACTGAATTCAACTGCTTCCCCACACCAGGGATAGCCTTTGTAGTAAACTTCCACACCACCGAGGATCTGGAGGATCTGGAGGAGGAAATAGTCAACTCAAAGCTAGCTACCAAGTGGCCGAGGTAACTGGGACCACGAGCCAGAGCTGGTCTTTCAATTGCCCCTCTTCTTTACTTGTACTAAGACTGATAGGAGCCTCTCTCTTAGACTGTGGTCCTTGATACTTCAGTGCCAGCGCAAATTTTCCTTTTCAAGAGGACAGCTAGCTATTTGCACCTTCCCCTCATCCAAGACCTGGTACAGTTGTATTGACATGTGGGGCAACACCCTGGGAAACTTACTTGCCAAGCACAAAGGCAGGCATGAGGGTTACTAGCTGTTCATGCGGGTAAGCAACATCTCACTAGTTTTTCTGTCCCTTGCACTTCCAGTCTAAGAGACTGCATATCCTGGTGTCTATGTGGCAATGGGGTTAAGAAAATTAATGGGGAGTACAGTCATTTGTGGCCTCATAGGGGGTCCTCACCTCTCTGGGCTTCCATTTCACAATTCTGAGTTGGCTCAAGCTGGGACTGTGACTCTAGGGAATCAGGGGGTCCCCTTCCCTCCCTCCCAAATCAAGACTCATGCAAAACACTGGCAAAGGAGCCAAGTTTACATGTCTAAATTTTATTTTCTCCAAGTCACAATGCCAATCACATATGTGCACCCTTTAAAACAGTAACAAACAAGAACAATACACATGGAGAAACTCTTGCAACAAAACACAGTGGACCAACAGAGACAACTGTCACAGTGTCTTAAGGTCTGGGAATCTGGGCATGTGGCCCACTGGCTTGAGGAGACATCTTCAGGTTTAAGGCAAAGGGAACAGCCTACAAAAGGCACAACCATCAGCCACCCCTGGAAGAATCTCTTAGTTGTTTCCTCCTTGGGGGTTACAGCTTGAGTGCCTCTTTCCCCTCCCACCCCTGTGACTCAGAGTGGTTAAGCCAGCTGCTGAAGAGAAGGAACAGAATTAGTGACCTTACTTGGGGAGAGACACAGCTGCCACCTTCTCCCTCAGGTTCTGTAGGAGGACAGGGACAACGGCCAAGTTACCCCTGGCAGTCACAAGTGCTGCAGTAACAGGAATCTCTTCCAAAGAGGCAGCAGGGGAGGGGTTCAGCGCCATAGATAAGAAGGAAAGGAGGGAGGAGCCCTTGCCCTGAAAAGTGACTGGTTTCCTTAGGCTTTAGGCCCAGGTGTGGTATCCTCTGTCTGCAAGGACAGGAGTAAAACTCAGGGAAAACAAGGTAGTAACATCTAAAACACTTGTAGCAGGAAAGACATGGAGAAGAGCAATTGCAAAGGACAGGGAAGACCGCTGGCTGGGTAATATCTGCCTCTAGAGAGATGCATTGGTCCATAGCAACTGGAAGGGGTGTGGTAGAAAGGATGTAAAGAAAAGCAGAGCCCTCTAATTCCACTTACCTCAAAGACTGAGCCCTGAGGACTGTGTGAATACATACCCCTAAGGTGCGAAGAGTCTCGCTCCACCCTTCCTCTCTCACTAAAGCATCTAGTTTGCCATCTCTCTCCACCGTTGAGACTTTGCCCTTAGTAGAGAACTGAAGTCTACCAGAGTACAGAGACTGATGGAGGCCCAGAATTCTAAAAACCGAAGTCAAGAAGAAGGACTCCTACCACACACTTTGAGATCTTCTCCACAACGGGACACTCTGTGCAGACAGCTATGTTTCCATAGGGTTAGAAGAGTTAAGAGAGTCCAAGTATACTATAACAAAGGCCAACCAAAAATGAAAGGCCAGCTCTTTGTAGACTTGGTGGGGGAAGACTGGCTGGTAAGGTCTCAATTATCTGGGATGCAGGGAAGAGCCAAAAGGGAACCCAGAGAAGCTAGCAAACCAGAGAATGAACTTGTTTCATTTAAAGGCAGAGAGAGAGAAAAGGGGCGGGGGGGGGGGCGCGGGGTTTAAAGGAATATTAATTTAAGAATAGCAAGCCAGGCTTTAAAAACGAACATCTTAGAAAACAAAACAGGATGGAGCTTCCCTGGGAGCAGCAGATGCTTGAATTTCCCAGGAGAAAGTGAAGAAGAGCAAAAGATGTGGGCTCCTAGATGTAGACTCAGAAGCCTGGGCTGTCTGGATCTCTGCTCCTCTGAGCACAGCCAACTCAAAGAAAGACTGAAAACGGGAGGAAGTCCACTTGTTTCTCCCTTTCTCCAACAGAGCCTATCCTCTGAGGAAGGCAGGGGTTCCCCCCATTCAGCTGCTTGCTGGTAGGAGCCACCCTATATCTTCGAAGCCCTCCTGGTAGTAGACAGCCGGTTGTTTTCTATCCTGGGTTCTCACCTCTGCTGTCCTGACAGGGGTGAGAAAAAGGGAAGAACCACCAAAGTGTTAGTGGACCTTTTGGGCATTTACAAGCTATTTTCAAAAAGCCACATTTCTAAATAATGTATATTAAAGTAATATCCCTAAAACAAAACAAAACAACAAAACCCCCATGGTCTTTCTCCTCCATGACCTTTAGAATTGGCTCTGCTGTAACACCTCAAATTTAGATTTCCCCTTTCCTTAATAAGGAATGCCCTCCTGCATTTTTTCCTTCCAGCTTCCCAAATAAAATGCTACCAAATTAACAGTGGTTTCTACTCAACCCTGCTCAGTGCATTCATAAAACAAAGAAACTGGCAAATTTTGGGACTCCTCTAAGCCTCCCCCTGAGATATCCCATGATTACAACTTAGAGCATTAATTAGGTGACTGTTAAGCACATAAGCATAAGCATTAGTTTTAAGAATGTTCTGAGTCATATTAAGTTGTACACTTACTTTTATACGATGTTAGATTTAAAATATTCAGAAATTCACATTAACTGGAACCCCTGCTTACAACCTGAAATAAAGTTGGAATTTGTTATCAGGTCATTTTTATTTAAAAAAAAAAAAAAAAAAGACCATTTTCCATAGAAACACACCCAGAAAAGGAGAGAAATCTGAAGAAAAGGAAAGCCCACTGAGGTCGGATGTGCCCTAAACATCCCTTGTTTAGAGCTCCTTCCCTAGGAGCTCTCATACCTCAGGTGGTGGGGGCTTAATGGTGACTGGCTGGGGAGTCCTCCGGGGTGGGGAGGGCTTTGGCTGCACCTGCTGCTGGGCGGGGTTATAGTAGGTCACTCCTCCATATACCTGCGATGGGGCCTGGGACCCCAATAAGCAAGGAGAAGAAAAAGGAATTAATTCATCCAAACTATGATAAACAGGAAACATTATTCAGGCACAAAAATAAGAGTATCGGGGAATTTATAAATCTCTAAGCTGCCCCCCTTTAAAATAATTATTCATTTCTGCCTTAATATGTCCTAATACGGTTCTTACTTCTTCAAAGTACTACCCAGCTTTCTCTAATTCCTACCATCAGCTGACAAATGGAAGAGACTGAGCTCAGTGGTGACACTCCAGATACCACATGGTGTCAACCTTCTGGGAGTTAAACAGTACAGGGAGGGGTAGGGCTGCTAAGTAGAATACAGCTTCATTATGCAGTTGAATAAATAGCAGACATGCCAACCTAAGACATACTAAAACACTTGAATGAAAAACACCATTAAAGAAATGGAAGAGAAGAAACAGATGATGGGCATCACATAAGCTGCATTTCTAGCTCCTGACCACCAAGAGGCGTCCTGACACCACATGCAAATCAGTGGCATTGAAATGTTGTCTCCAATTCCTTGAGCAGTCTCCTCATACTATATTCCTGTCTGATTTAAAGGATGTGTACTTAGGAAAATCTCATTAGCCATCTCACCTGCGTGTTAGGATATAGATGAGGCGGTGGGGGGGGAGGCAGTGCCCCTGGCGCATAAGGGTAACTGGGATTACCAAAGTTCATGACGCCTGGAGCAGAAAAGTAGGTAGGAGCAAGCAACTGCTGAGGTGGTGGCTGTCCTGGAGACATGGACACTGGTGGGGGATAGAGGCCTGGATTGGGCAGAGGCGCCGGTGTCTGGTGGGGATGTAAACCTGGACAAGAAGAAAACAAAAACTGAAATAAAAGGTAACACCATTTCCATGGGATGGCCTGGCTGGACTGCTCACCACAAACTGCTCAGGGTGGAAGTCCTCAGGATGGACCCAAGAGGAGTTTGTTGCCCAAGCAGCCAAAGTGGCCAGCTTCATTAGCAAGCAGCACAGAGCTCAGGAGGATGGGGTTTGTGAAGCCCCCAACACATATCCTCACGTACTGGAAGCATATAAGCAGAGGCGCAAAGCTTACCTGGGTGGGGAAGGTGCATTTCTGGCTGCACAATCATGCCCTGAGGAGGCAGTGGGGCAGGGCTGTCACCATGGGTATAGATTGGTCCCTGGAACTGCACTGTAAGATATCACATTGGGACTCTCATAAACCCTCACTCTTCACATCACATGGACAAGTCTCCTTGTCCCCCAAGCCCTTTGAAAAGATGTTCTCATTTCCATGTGAAGAAAACAGCAACCAGAGAATGTCTGTTAACCACAAGGAGAGGTCAGAAGGGAAATTCAGGAGGCAGGAGGCTGGTCTCTTAGTTCACTTCACCCTGCCAAGAAAGATACTCCAACAATAAAAATAAACTCACATGGATCATAGTAATGTCCCTCCATGATACTGATGTGCACAGGAGGGGCAGGGGGCTCCGGCACAGGTCTTTGCCGTTGAGATGAATAGCGTTTGGCTCGCCCACCCTGGACACCCTGAAATAAAGAAAGAGGTCTGAGCAAGAAGACTTCCAAAAGGCTGACTCTCGTATCATGTCCCACCCTCCTTTAGGTACTACAAAACACTTACCTGGTACATGGCAGTGTTAAAAAAAGTATTTGCAAAAAGAATTCAAAAACCAATGAAAAGCATCAAGATCTAAACCCAAACCCTGTACTCTACATTTCGGGAGACCCAAATTAAAAGGGAAACATGCGAAAACTGACTTAGTTTAAACAGTGAACAAGCTGTGACATGCAACCCCCAACATGTGCCCCTTTCCCCCTTCTGTACCATTTCTTCCATCCGGTTAAACTGAGGTGGAGGTCCTGCTCCCATGTGTATGTGGTTGGGCATACCTGTAATACACCAAAAAAGTCACTGCTGCAGAGCAGACAGATGTGAATGGGACTCAAGATACCATCAAGAAAGTGACAGGCTGAAGAATCCCAACATGGGGAATGGCTTTCTTCCTTTAAACTAACAAAATTCCTTTTAAACTATCTCTGCTTCCTGTCAACTCCAGCATTTGGAGATTTGCCCCCACTGCCTGCCACCTTAATATAGCAATAAAACCTTTGAACGTGAAAAAAAAAAAATACTTCAGTAATGCAATTCAGAAAATGCCAAGTTCAAAATCTTCCCATCAAGTATTTCCCTGCACAGAATCCCTGGGAGGTTATAATTAGCATATTACATTATCAAACATATTGAAAAATCTCAGCCCTGAAGTCTCTGAGCAACAACTAGAGAGGGGAGGATGTTCTAAATCTACCTGATTATTCCTGGCCACAGAGGTCTGGGCTAGAAGTATGGGAAGAGATTCCCCTCTGGCTGAAGATGACTCAGGACAAAAGGGAATGTTCTAGAGACTGTCTTCCAATGGTAATAAGGCATTGGTAGGAGAGTGTACTCCTCTAACCAAAGATCAACTCCAGGTCCAGTTTAGGCTACCCTGGTTTTCGGTGTTCAAAAATTACGCACACCAGATAAGAATGCAGAAATTGCCAGTCCAAATGAGGATTTCCAATCTTTGAGCTCGAATTAGATTTCAGAAACTAAGGAAAAGATCCTCTGATCTATCTGACTGGAGGAAGAAAAAAAGGATGGGGGAGAGGGGTGGTAGACAGGTCCTAGTCACTAGCACTATGTTGTCCAACAGGATATCCACTAGCCACATGTAGTTATTTAAATTTCAATTAATTAAAATTAAAACTTCAGTTTCTCAGTCACTCTGGCCATATTACAAGTATTCAAAAGCACCATCAGTACAGAAAGTTCTACTGGGCAGCCTGGCTCTAGAAGACTGAGGAAATTAGAGAGGCTTTCCTTTCAAAAAGATTAGGAGATACTCATCCAAATTCAAATGCAGTTTCTGCCTTGAAACATTTAACCATTAGCTTAAATAATAAGAACACTGCCTTCTTCCACTTTTTCTACAGCAACTGGTAACGGATTCTGTACTCAGGAGCTCAGTACTGATGACTGATCAGTTAATAGTAAGCAAAGTAGTGGGGTAGTCTTGTGCAATAGATAAAACTGCTCTGAGGTTTTTGAATGAATATACCTATGAATCCATCTGTTCCTTGCAGTTAATGAAGATATTGTCAGACACCACATCCCTGAGAGACATAAGTCCCATGCCCCTAAGTCCAATGATATAAAGGGGAAAAAGCGAGTCACTATCCCTAAGGTACCTACCCCGAAGCTCACGTGATTGCAGGAATGAAGGCTGCCCTGGGCTCCAATTCTGTTCTGTTATATTTAGTTGTGCCACATCTTGTTCAAGTCCACCTGTAGTAGAATCCACTGGAGCCTCCCAGTTCCCAGTCTTAGCAGGCGGAGGAGGCGTAGTTTCTGGGACTGGAGGTGCTGGGGTCAGCCCTTCAGGTGGAGGGGGCACCTCCTCTGCAACCTTGACTGCATCTCCAGCTTTGACCCTGGTTCTTCTTGCCCGGGAATAGGATTTCTTCTCAATAGGCCTGTCAGGAGCTGGTGGTGCAGTGTCAGGAGCAGGATTTGGTATCTCTGAGGCCGCCTCCTCCTTCTCAGGACTGCCAAGCACTTGAGCATCTGCTTCTGGAGATGGATCCCTTACTGGAGTCTGCTCCAGGCGCCGTGACCGGTAACTAGTCTCATGTTTAACAGTCTCACCAGACCGGCCAGCATGCTGCCCACCAGCTTCCACAGGCCTAAAACCAGCACAACCTTCCTTGAAGCCTCCAGATCGAGAGTAATTCCTGGCAGCAGACATGCGGCCAGTACCTGCAGCATTCCTGTTGATAAATGTCCTTGGTGGTAAGGTGCCCCCAGGACCCTGGTGGCGATGGGACTTATTTGGCCGCTCACCAATCCAGTTCGGATCTCTTTGTGGAGGACTCCCAAACCTGAACAAACGGAACAGAGGAATAACAAAAGGGACCACTACAGACATAAACTGAGGGTCAGGGAGACTTCCCATATTCCTCACCCAATTACGGGCCAGAATAGCATTTTAAAAAGCAGAGTTTTTCTCCTGTAAATATCAATAGTGTAGGCTCCAAAATTTCCTCACCTGGGTTTCCGGATTCTTCGGGGTTTGATGTCATCAGGATTGTGAGCTGAGCGGATGTCATAGCCATAAAGAGCAATGAGCTCCTGTCGGGACTTTGGAGCCTGTTCATCTTCCCGAAACTTGTCATGCTCCCAGCGACCCTCATCCTTCCACAGCTTTCGCTGACGTCCCTTGGGTCTGGTTGAAACCAGGGAAAAGTGTCTTAGGTTGGCAGATTCTGCCAAGTAAAGATGTTCATGAAATAAACAGGGTTGGGCAGGGAAACAGTAGGAACTCAGGTATTTTCTCCATCTTCCCCAACAGGCTATACAAAACAGGCCTTCCAAAAGCAAGAGTGAATCACAGCACCTCAGGGCCTGCTGGGCTCAAATGTAACAGGAATAGAAATGAGGAGAGACTTCACTTCAAACTACTCAGCACTCTGGAAACATCTCTCTCCTATAAGGCCACCTATGCAAGTATTTCAAATCCCAGAGGTTCTGAGCCTCAGATTAAAGAAGGCAGTGAAAGTGTGGGTCTGGATCCCAGCCCCTCCACCAAGAGTCACTAAATATTCTAAGCCTTACTTTCCTCATTTGTACAAGAGGGATAATCACAGTACTTACCTTAAAATGTTGTGAATAGTAAATGAGATAATACAAGTAAAACACTTAGCAAAGTGCCTGGCATATATTTCAATAGTAAGCACTAAATACATACTAACATACTACAGAGCAGTAGCAAGTGGCTGTTACCTGACTTCCTCCTCCTGAGTCTGCCCTCGAAGATCATGCTCAAAAAAGAGCCCTTTCCGGGGTATGTATGCTGGGTTCTTCCGATCTTCATCATCATCCAAATGCTTAGGGCCTTTTTTACCAACTTTGTTCTCCACAGGCTCTGTGCTCTCCTATCGGACAGATAAAGGACTCCTTACTCACTCCAAGGTTAAGAGCTCCTATTCCAGAACCCAAATGGAGGCCTTTGGTGGGTACTAACCTGTCCATCCCCACTTTGCCTCTCTCCAGTCACAGTGCCTTTGGTGTCAGGCTTTTCTTCTCCCTTCTCGTCTTTTGCTGAAGAATTAGCAGCATCATTGGCTTCTGATTTCAGCTCCACTTTGGAGTTTTCCTCTTCACTGTACTCCCCTTCATCACCCTGAAAAAAGTTTCCCTGTCAGCTGTGGAGATAAGATCTGAATGGTGTATTTTAAAATTTTCCATTTTTTTTTTAAACTTTCCATTCTTTAGGAAAACATTTTCTAACAAATTTTACTGTAATGTAAGAATTAAAGCAAACACATCAATATTCTTACTAAAATTTCTAGAGAACAGAAACATTGTTAAAAAAATTAAAAGCACATTAAAAAAATATATATACAGGGAATTCCCCGGCGGTCCAGTGGTTAGGACTCCATGCTCATGCTTTCACTGCCAAGGGCCTGGGTTCAATCCCTGGTCAGGGAACTGAGATCCCACAAGCCGTGCAGTGTGGCCAAAATATATATATGTTTATATAGATTCCTGTAAGTTTTCCAGGAAGAAATGCAAGGAACTGTTAACAGCAGCAGCCTCTTTCATTCACTAAGCTTATTGTGATAATCATTTCATGATGTATGTCAAATCATTATGCTGTACACCTTAAACTTACACAGTGCTATATGTCAATTATACCTTAATAAAACTGGGAGAAAAAAAAAACAAAAACCAAAAACAGTGGCAGCCTCTGGGGAAGAAGCCCAGGGGATATGGATGGGAGGCTTTAAGTGTCTAGCATACAGAAGGAGCTTTATCTTTGTTGATAATTTCTCTCCCTCTCAATGAACTGTCTCTTAAACATGCAGTGCCTAATAACTACACTCTAACTCAAGTTGTTAATTCTCTCATCTCAAAATGGCTTAGAACAGAGATTCCCAACCTTTTAGATTATGTGAACCCCTTTTTAGGATCTAAAATTTTCATGGATCCCCATGAGACAATAGCTCAGTATAGTATCCACAAATTGAGAAAACATGTAATGACAAACAACTGCTATACATTCAATAATACTTTTAAATACATTAATATTTTATTAATTCATATATATATTCAATAATAGTAGTACATAAAGGTGGGAGATGTTGATTTGGTCTACAGATAATGAGAACATAGCTAGTGAATTTGCAGCCCTTTATAATAACTCCATGATTTCCCAAGGCACTATTACTCTCAATCTGGGAAATAGTGGCTTACATTTTTTATGTCTATGATATAAATACTAAATTTTCTGTAGCGTGAGAGCCCCTTAGCCAACAACTCTGTCCAGAATGATAAAATTATAAAATTTTGACCTGGAAAACTTTAGAAGAACTTGTACAATCACTGCACCTGAGAAATGAAAAAAATTAAAGCCCAAATGCTCTCTCTCCTCTCCACTTTCTTCCCTCTCTTAGCACAGCAAGATTGGATAATCCAATCAATTATACTTCAATTAAAACAAACAAACAAACAAAAAACAACCGGATAATCCTCCTTGTGACATAGAAAGTGTTAGGTCTGTCCATACAAAGAAGGGTCCCTTAGGCCATCCTTTAAATAGGGGCCACTAGAAAGGGTTAGGCAATAGAGGTGTAGCTAGTTCTAGGTAGGGAAAGGGAGCAGCTAAGGCTCCTGCTAAGGGGGCTGGCTTTAGACTAAAGTTACTCTCATATCCTTGTCCTTCCAAGATTTGGACCTAAGGAGGCAGGGCTATAGGCCAGGGGAGGTAGGTTTAGAGACCTATGAGGACACAAAGAAATGGATTCAAGGGAAGGTGGTTTAGTCCCCACTGCTGGGTTAACATGTAAGGGTACCAATATACCTCTGCCCCCCTGGTAGATTCGTGTACACTGGTCTCTTATTCTCCTACTGGGTCTGACACTCAATCTGTACCAGACCCTCTCCTGACTCCAGGTCCAGGATGGCCTCAGGAATCTGATCAAAGATACTCACTGAGATTCCTGACGAAACAAGAAGCTCTCAAGCTCTAAGTCTCTGACCTTTTTTCAAATAGGGCTGCGATTGCCTGACTGGCCCAGACAAGTCAATTAATTCCCTTTCCCCTTTATTCCCTGCTCAGCATCAGGGTATTTCGGCCTCTAAGTGTTTTGGGTTAGGAGTCCCAGAAAGGTGACACTGCTATGAAACCACAGAGTTCAGGGAGATTGCTTGACCACACCCACACTATGAGAACCACGCCTTTACCTACAGCTTTTTAACAACCAAGTACCCTTGATTCTTCCCATTTCCCCTCAATCACAAGAAGTTTTCTCTCCTCTTGAGTTGGGAATAGGTGGGTGGTAATCATTCAGTTCTTTCCTTGGTCCTATGTTCCCTTCAGTTTCTGTAGCAGAAATTGCAAGAATCTTGCTTGGGGGACCTCCCTGGTGGTCCAGTGGCTAAGACTCCGCACTCCCAATGCAGGGGGCCCAGGTTCGAGTCCTGGTCAGGGAACTAGACCCCACATGCCACAACTAAGACCTGGCGCAGCAAATAAATAAATATTTTAAAATAATAATAATCATAATAAAGATTTCATCTTTAAAAAAAAAAAGTCTTGCTTGGTGTGTATGTGACCTTAATTCACTACTCCCCCCCACCCCAACACTGACTGAATTCAAACACCTTAAAATAGTATCAGCATGATTAATGAGAGAACTTTGTTTTATGCTCTATCCCCTCTTAGTCTGTGGTGGAATGTCAAATGAGGCAACTCTTTTATTCCAAATGAGAAACTAATTTTGTTTCCAGAGCAGGACAGAAAGATACAAATAGCACAGTGCTGAGGAGACTCCAAATTAGCATCAAAGTCTGGTGTAATGGAAGCCAAGGTGCTACCCTAGAGTCAAGCTTCTTCAGCTATGGGCTGACATCAAAACCCTTTCCCCTAGTGCTGACTCTCCCATTCAGTGAACACCCTTCCAAACCCTAAAGTCTAGCTCTCCACTGAAGCAACTGCTTCCCTGGCAGAATTCTCATGCAAACGTTTTAGCTCATTTTTCCATTCCCCACATATTTCAGAGTAAGAGGTCGAGCTGGTATCTTCCTCATTCTCAATGTCTCTTCCAGATCTAATTCCTCTGCCTCATTTAAAAATTTTTTAATTTTTATTGTTTTTATTACTTATTGAAGAATAGTTGAATTATAATATGCTAATTACTGCTGTACAGCGAAGTGACTCAGTTATACATATATAAACATTCTTTTTCCTATTCTTTTCCATTATGGTTTATCACAGGATACTGAATATAGTTCCCTGTGCTATACAGTAAGATCTTGTTGTTAATCCATTCTATATATACCAGTTTGTATCTGCTAATCCCAACTCCACCTCATTTTAAACTGCTGCTTCTCTGAGGCTCCTATCACCTAGCTATACCCTGCTTCTCGAAAGTTCAGATTACACCACTTCACTTTTATGAAAGACCTACAGTAGCACTTGTTTTCACAAACTGAAAGAAGCTTCAAGAGAATTTTTGTTTTAAGAAAAAAGGCAAAAGTGAAAACTGTACTCAGTGTTTTGTTTTGCAGTGAGCTGTCATATTGGCAGCTCCACACCCCAAGCAGAAAGAGTGGCACCACCAGGCTCCTGCTCTGGGAACTACACTCAGCCTCTCAGCATCAAGCTGCCACAGGTTTGAACTGTGTCTGTGAGCATCCGCGCTTTATGTCGATTTATGTTGTGCATCCCTTGGCAAGATGTGTCCTAAGGTAATTGCTTCTTTGCTTTAAGCCATTTCAGCTTACGAAAGGTTTCACAGGGACGCTCTATCAGACCAAGGGGGAAACCCGTACCTCTATGCCTCTGCCTGGGTCCACCTTGTCATTAATTTGAAGACTATGGCAAGGAGCTCACAGTTTTCACCTCCATTTTAGTCATCCACTTCCGTGTACACACTTCAGACCAGTCTTACCTGGAACTGTTATATACATTTTTTTTTTAAGTAAACCTGATCTTTTAAAAATCTTAAATTTAAACGCCCCAGACTTTGATCAAAACTGCCACATGGGGGACTTCCTCGGTGGCGCAGTGGTTAAGCACCTGCCTGCCAATGCAGGGGGCACGGGTTCGAGCCCTGGTCTGGGAAGATCCCACGTGCCCTGGAGCAACTAAGCCTGTGCGCCACAACTACTGAGCCTGCACTGTAGAGCCCGCGAGCCACAACCACTGAGCCCACGAGTCACAACTACTGAAGCCCGTGCGCCTAGAGCCCGTGCTCCGCAACAAGAGAAGCCACCACAATGAGAAGCACTGCACCGCAACGAAGAGTAGCCCCCGCTCGCCGCAACTAGAGAAAGCCCGCGGGCAACAACAAACACCCAACGCAGCCAAAAATATATATATAAATAAATAAATTTATTAAAAAAAAAAAAAAAAAGCCACATGGAAAAGAATGAAGTTAGACTCTTACCTCACCCCTTATAAAAAATTAACTCAAAAAAAAAAAAAAAAAAAATTAACTCAAAATGGATCAAAGACCTAAAATATAAGAGCCAAAACTATAAAATTCTTAGAAGAAAACATGACTTTGCATTTGGCATGGATTCAGCAAAAGCTTCTTTGATATGACACCAAACACACAGCAACAAGAGAAAAAACAGATATACTGGACTTCATCAACACTGAAACCTTACACCATCAAGAAAGTGAAAAGACAACACACAGAATGGGAAAAAGTATTTGTAAATCATATATCTGATAAGAAACTTATACCTAGAATATATAAAGAACTCTTACAACTCAATGATAAAAAAAAAACCCAATTAAAAAAAGGACAAGGTATCTGAATAGCCACTTCTTCTAGGAAAATACACGAATAGCCAATAAACACAAGAAATAATGCTCAACATCATTACTCATCAGGGAAATACAAATCAAAATGAGATACCATTTCATACCTACTAGGATGGCTGGAATCAAAAAATCAAGACAATAATAAGTGCTGTTGAGAATGTGGAGAAACTGGAATTCCCATACATTGCTGCTGAGAATGTAAAATGGTGCAGCTGCTTTGGAAAACAGTTTGACAATTCCTCAAACAATTAAACAGTTACCACATGACTCAGCAACTTCATTCCTAGGTACATAACCAAGAGAAATGAAAACATACAACCACACAAAAACTTGTACACTAACGTTTACAGCAGCATTATTCATAATAACAAAAAAACAGAAACTCAAGGGTCCATCAATGGATGAATGGATAAACAAAATGTGGTATATCCATACAATGTAGTATTATTCAGCCATAAAAAGGAATGAAGTACAGGGGACTTCCCTGGTGGTCCAGTGGTAAAGAATCTGACTTCCAATGCAGGGGACATGGGTTTGATCCCTGGTCAGGGAACTAAGATCCCACATACCACAGGGCAACTAAGCCGGCGCGCCACAACTACTGAGCTCATGCACCTCAACAAGAGTGCCTGCGTGCCACAAACTACGGAGCCCACATGCCACAACTAGAGAGAAAATCCGCACACCACAACCAGAGAGAAGCCCGCACACCGCAAAGAAAAATCCCACATGCCTCAACGGAGACCCCGCATGACGCAACTAGCAGCCAAAAAAAAAAAAAAAAAAAAAAAGGAATGAAGTACTGATACATGCTACAACTTGGATGAAAACCTTGGAAACATTATGCTAAGTGAAAGAAGCCAGTCATATTATATTATGTTGCCATATAATATATGATTCCATTCATATAGAAGGCCAGAATAGGGAAATCTCTAGACACAGAAAGTAGATTTGTGGTTGCTTAGGGCTGGAGCGAATGAGGATGGAGGAACTGTGGGGGGCAAATGACAGCTAAAGGGTACAGAATTTCTTTTTTTTTTTTTAAGATTTTTTTGCTGTGGACCTTTTTTTAAAAATTTTGTTTATTTATTTTTTGGCTGCGTTGGGTCTTTGTTGCTTCACACGGGCTTTCTCTGTTTGTGGCGAGCAGGGGCTAATCTTCATTGCGGTGCATGGGCTTCTCATTGTGGTGGCTTCTCTTGGTCAGCACAGGCTCTAGGTGCATGGGCTTCAGTAGTTGAGGCGCGCAGGCTCAGTAATTGTGGCACACGGGCTTAGCTGCTCCGTGGCACGTGGGATCTTCCCGGACCAGGGATCGAACCCATGTCCCCTGCATTGGTAGACGGATTCTTAACCACTGCACCACCAGGGAAGTCCCCAGAATTTCCTTTTGAAGTGATGAAAATGTTCTGAAACTGACTGTGGTAATGGTCACACATACCTGTATATACTAAAAACTATAGAACTGTACACTTTAAAGGGGTAAGTTGAATGGCACATAAATTATATCTCAATAAAGCTGTTAAAAAAAAAAAACAAAAAAAAACCCTGTCTGTTATTCCTGTTCTTCCCCAGTTACTCCTTTACTCTCTAGTCTCCAATTTCTTAAGACATCCACTCCCTTGACATTTCTACCTTTTCCCTACAGATCAGTCCTTTCCCACATTCACTTTCCTCTCTCAACTCTGTGACCCCTTCATTTCAATCACTACTAGTAATTCCCTCAAGTCCCCTACTCCCATGTGCCCAAGACTGGATCAACTAACTGTCTGCTTTTTCTAAGCTTACAACCAGACTTCTGATCATCACTAAAGGGAGTTAAAAAAAAAAAAAAAAATCATACAACTTCACCCATCAGTGCTACCTCCAACCTCAACTAGTCAAACTTCCTTTAGTCTCACAATTCCTACACTGCCCTTCCACCAACAACCATTCTTTACGTTTTTCCTTCTATTTCACAAGGAAAACAAAACACAGGGCATGCCAGCTTCCTCCCCATATACCTTTCCTTCCCACTTCTCTATAATTACAATGGAAGACGTTTTTCTTGTCTGTTTCCTATTTCTCCTCATGTACTCAGTCAAGGACACCAATACACGCATTACCTATCCCCTCCCTTTTCTCTCCCTTTCTACTGATTTCTTCAACCTTTAGCCATACTTTATTCTCCAACTTAAAAAATATCACCAAACCCTCTCTTGACATTAGAGCCTTCTTTCCAGCTACCAGCTCTCTAGCCTCCCCTTCATAGGCTAATTTCTTTTAAAAATTTTCTTGGAGGATTCTGGGAAAATGGCAGCAGCATAGTTTTTGATCTCTTCAAATCTCCACATGAAAGGGGAGCAAGATCAAAACCCTCTGGATAGCATTTACAACAAAACTAGGTTACAAGCTATCTCCCCCAGGACCCAAAATATAAGCACATAAGAGCAAAGCATCAACAGCCACAAGACCTGCATCAGATTGGTATCAGTGCTGGAAAAGGCAGAGAGCACTAAATGGACCTGAAAACAGGAGAACCCTGAACTAGTCAATAGGTAGTCAAAAGAAAGCAAAACTGAGAATAACAGTTGAAACCAGAAGGGGTTTTACTGTCTCCAACAGAATGTGAGTTTAAGGGTCCTGCAATAAGAAGGTCTGAAAGGGTTAGAGCAGTGTAACCCTTTTGAAATCTTAAAACCAATCTGGCTGCCAGGGCTCCCCTCTAGGAGAGTAACACACTGAAAATAAAACTGTTGAGAAGAGAATCAAATTCAGCAGAAGAGGGATAAAAGGAATGAAGGAAAGAGAAGGTCCAAAACAAGTTAGAGAAGGGAACAAAAGCAGGAAATCTCAGAAAGCAAGCCACCATATATATTTTTTTAACACTACAGAAAAACAACTGAAGAGGGAGCTCTATGAAGTTAGAAAAAGTTACTCTGAGCCGTACTTCCTTCAAAAAGATCAGGAAAACTAATTTTTAAAATCAACAAAGGAAAAATACAGAGATCAAATCCCACATAAACTTGCTATGAGGAAAAAAAATAAGTAGAATAGCATTCCTACAATGAAAGCATGCCAAAAAGACATGCATATCATATCAAAATTGTAACTTCTATTTCAAAATGAGCAAAAAAGACATTAATATTATATAAGGCATGAAAGAACATCAGTCAGAATTAGAAAAATCCAAAAATGAAATGAAAGAACTCATTCATTCAAAGGAAGATATCAGAAATTAAAAAAAAAAATTCATTTCAAATACAAAGTCTAAAACTAGAAGGAACACAAACAAGCGTGGATAAACACAACAATAATGCCTTATGAGAAATTAAAAGGGAAAAGGAAGAAAATATTTAAAAATCAACAGAAAATGAAGAAACAGATATAAAGGATTACAGAGAAAGGGTCAAACACTGAAGACAGGAAAAGAATATTGGGATAGAAGTTCCATGACATACTGTAGAGCACATCTCATACCTATGAACACTGATCCAGAATGACCAACTCCAGGACAAATTCTAATAAATTTATTGGACCCTAAAGAAAATATACTGGGAATATCTAGACAAAAATAGCAAGTGACTTATAAGGGAAAGAAAATCAGGTGTTCATTAGTCAGTTCCGTGCAAGATAAAAGCTTTGGGTCACACTGGTATTTTTCCAAGGATATCATGGAAAGACAATTTGCAAGAAATACAAAGGACAGAAAGAGCATGCTGAGTTGTACTATGAATGAGTGACCATCAAAATCTTTTCAATGGATACACTGTAAAGAAAACAAAGGGATGAAAAACTAAACTGTAGACTAAGAGATAGATCAAAATTTAAGAAATAGGCAAGACTAAAGTGTAGCATCTAGGTATATACAGTTAGTAATCAACAAGAAATTCAAGCAAGTAACAGATTACAATGAAAGGCAAGATATCAAGTCTACTTCTCTAATCTAGACAAGTGCTGTCCAACAGATCTTTCTGGGATGATGGAAATGTTTTTATCTGTGCATATATGGCTACTGAGTACTTAAAATGTAGTTACCGCAACTGAGGAGCTGAACTTTTAAGTTTAATTAATTTAAATAGCCACATTTGGCTGGTGACTACCCTATCTGACAGAACAGAACTACACCTCTCTTAAATTTCAGACAATATATACTAGATATTGCCACATCAAAGTCCCACATGTTCCTCAATCTCAAAACATCCAAAACTTAACCCAACACTGTCCTTCCTGAAATCTCCTCCCCCTATGGTCCGTTTCTTAGTGAATAACACCATTCATCAACCTGAGCATCCCTTTGACTCCTCCTTAATTCAGGCTCCACATTCAATCAATCAAGAAGTTCTATTAGTATCACCGAAATATCTCTCAAATCTGTGTCTTGCCAGTGCCACTGCCATGTCCCTTCTTTAGGGCACCATCACGCTCCTTGGACTATCCTAATAACCTTTTAACAGCTCTGTCTCCAGTCTTGCCTCATCCACAATTCATCCTCCACACTTAAGCCTCCAACAGCCTTTCTTTCTTTGCTGTTAGAGTAACATCCAAACTCATTTATACACAGAATGGTACACTCCTATAAAGTCACAATCACCAAACCTCACTGAACACTCCATACTGCCTGGCAGTCTTTCTGATGTTTCTGTTCTCTAGTGACTACAGCAAACATTCCTCACTCCAAAACCTCTTTATCTCCTTTTTACTCTTTGCAGATAACTTTACCATTGACTTCAAAGAAAATAAATCATCTCATCAATCACCACATTCTGTCAATTCCATAGCCTAAATAACTGTCAGTGCTGTCCACTTCTATTTTCACTGCCACCACTCCACTCCATGCCACACTTACTACTTTCCTAGACTTCCACAGTAGCTTTCTTAACTAGCTTTTCTGTCTCTAATCTTGCTCCCTTCAGATCAACTCTCCCCACTGCACACAAAATAATGGTTATAAAAATAATAATTCTAAAATACTACTGTGACTCAACCTGGGATCTTGTTAACATACAAATGTCTGAGTCTTCCCTCCCTCTGCAAGATTGTTTCAGTAGGATTTTTTCATGTAGGTGTTCCCTGGATCTGACAAACACTGCTTTAAAATTTAAGTCTAATTCATAACCTGTATCACACTCTTGTTTAAAACCCTGGTACACTTTTTTACTTCCTTAGAATAAAATCCAAATAGTTTTCAACCTG
Source organism: Eubalaena glacialis (assembly GCF_028564815.1). Classification (NCBI taxonomy): domain Eukaryota; kingdom Metazoa; phylum Chordata; class Mammalia; order Artiodactyla; family Balaenidae; genus Eubalaena; species Eubalaena glacialis. The sequence goes on from NC_083734.1 coordinate 44,604,720, forward strand.
GCTTATAAAGTACTTTAAAATCTGGACTGAGATTCATCCTTACCACCAGTGGTACTAAACCTTTCATATCCTCCAACTCACCATGCAGTCCATCCCTTCTAGACCTTCTTTCCACACTGTTCCCTCTGCTTAGAAAATTCTACCTGGCTAACTCCTATTCACCCTTCAGGTCTCTATTTGAACATTCGCTCCTGTAAACATTTCCAAACACCCTAAACCCAGTTAGTTGCCCCTGCTATGTGCTCCCAAAGCACCCTATGCTTCCAATACCATGGCATTTACCAAACATTATTGTAATTACTTAGTTAACTGTCTATATTTTCCCCCTCTGACCTGGAATGTACTGCTAAATTCCATGAGGGCAGAACCATGCCTGTCTTTTATTCCAGTGCCTAGTACAGCTCCTGGCACTGAGCAGGCACTTAATAAAGAGAAGGAACAAGTAATCCCCGCATGATCTGGCCCTTACTCACTAATATGCCCTTATTTCTTGTATCCATCCTGTCCCAACAATGTTCCAGCCACACCAAACTACTTTCAAGTTTCCAAATATTTAATCTTCTCTCCTGTCTCTGGGCTTTTGTAGCGGTTGTTCCCTCTGCCTAGAACATGGTTTGCCTGGCTAACTCCAATTCATTCTCCTCTGACTGCCTAAGATGGACTCAGTACCGGGCCATTAACACCCTACTTAACCCTATCCCCTAGCAGTTGTCACCAAGTCCTATGATTGCCTCAATGTTTGTCTGACTTCCTTACTAAGTTGTAAGATTCCTAAAGATAGGAACTTTGTTATAGTGTTCACTGTTGCATCTCCAGGGCTTAATGGAAAGTCTAATATGTAGCAACAGTTCTATAAAATTTATAGAATGAACCTTTGATCCACAATCCAATTCCTCCTTATATCTCAGGGCTCTGTTCAACAACTCCAGGAAACAAATAGCCATTCTGAGAGCGTCTCTAGTAGTTTATCCAATCAAAACAAGTAAGTTCACAAACGTTTGGCTTAGGGAAACTTTCTGCTAAAGACAGAAAACCTTATCCATAAACTGAGAAATGTTTCTGACACAAACCACTCAGAATCTTACCCTTTTAAGGTCTTCAGATATACTGAGAAAAAATATCCAACTGGCTGGCTTCACTACCTAGGCATCATGAAATGGAGTGTCAAACAACCTGTAAAGGGCTTCAGAATGTTCTCATTCTCTTATTTAGAACCTTATTTCCTTTAGATAGGGTGAAAAGCCAGCTATTAACAGTGTAACACATGTGGCCTGAAGAGGCTTACACCAAGCTTCCCTCCCTATAACTGAACAAGAGCCTTTATAATAGTTTTTCAGAAGCACAAATGAAGAATGCACAAGAGGAGTAACAAGTAGGTGATGGTACTTTTGAACCACAGGTGTGTACAGTTTTTAAAATACATTTTCCAACCTACACCATAGGAAAAAAAAACTATCACACTCACTTCTGAGTCTTCTGCACTTTCATAATCCGAGAGAACAGCTGAAAGAAAACAGAAACATGTAAAGAAAAAAAATTCAACACAAATTATTATAATTACATCTCCTAACTGCCTGTTGCGGATCAAGCGAAAGCTCTCATTTAATTCTGACTTCAACCTATGAGGAAGATAAAATTACAGTCCCCATATACAGATTGAAAACAGGTTCAAAGAGTGACTTTGACTGTCCCAGGATCATACTGCTAAAACGTATGCTTTGAAGCTCTATGCTACAAAGAGCCACTTTGTGGCACCCTCCCCCAAATCCTTAACAGTCTGAGAGGATGTCAATTGCTGGAAACAGCTGACCTGAGTTTATGGGCAAACAACTCTGTCAGGATGCTACTCACCATCGCCCTCGATGCCATCTTCACTCTCCTGAAGGAAAGGAAAAGACATGGGTTAGTTCTGTGATTTCCAGAGGGTGAGAGCTGAAAACTGAACACAAAATAGTTGGAAAGGGAGACGAGGAAAGGTACATCTTTAACAAGTAGCATCCGAGGGAGGTCCCGTCTATTCACCTCCAGTCCCAATTTCTGAATAAACATCCACTTCTCATCCGCAGCAGCTCTGCCCTCCCCCCACAAACCGCTCCTCCTCGCTTGGGGCTCCGGAGGCAAACCGCACGGGGATAGCTCTCTTCTCGAACACGTTACGCCTCAGCATCTACCGTCAACTCCCAGCCTCCCATGTTCACCTACACCCCGCCCGCCCCCCGGCCCGCCCCGCCCGCGCGCACTCACACACTCCGACTCCTCAGCGCTCTTGGCGCCCCCGCTCTCCACCCGCCGCAGATGAAGGGCCCCGGCTCGGCCTCCGCGCTGGGAAAGCACAGAGCCACTGCCGCCGCCTCCAGCGCTACCGCTGCAGCTCCCGCCGCCCCGCGCCGGGGAACCGCCGCTGTCTGAGCCGGAAGCACCAGATTCTTCGTCCTCGGTGTCCTGCGAAGCGCGCTGCCGCCGCCGATCCGCCATCTTACGGAGAACGGCCGCCGCCGGCCACCTCCTGACGTACCCCGCCCGTCGCAGGGGCTGCCGGGAGGCTCGAGACCTGGTCCCAGCATGCTTCACTTGCGGCGCTGGTTGCCCTGCTCTTCAGGGGGAGGGGCTGGGGGCGGGGCTGGCGCGCTGCGGCAAGTTTGCGGGCGAGCGGGATTGCGTAAATCGGTGACGTGAGGGGGCGTGGCGCGGCCCCTGACTTCCCCCGGTAGGGCACCGGGCGAAGGGAGTTGCATTCGGGCAGCCTCCTTCGGCTCCACGCTCGGCCATCTTGGGCTTTCCGAGTGGATATCGTTGACCTGTCACTGCTTCACTGCGGCATTGGAGTTGTTTCTTTTTCGTTTCTACCTATGTTTGAAGCAGATCGTTTGACTGAATTCGTTTGCTTGGTAAAATCACGAATCAAGGGAAACCTCTGAAGCTGTTGTGCTGCATCAGATTTGTTAACACCAGCCCATTTTAAGCTAAAGGGCGGAGGAGGAACCAGTTGTTCGTAGTGAAGCCCGAGGATTTAGTGTTGCAGCACTACAGTGTTTTCCCTGTATTCTCATTTCCTCTTCCCCCTTCACGTGTCTTCCCACCCCAGCCATCACCTCTCCCAAAGTGCAGGCTGGTATGATGGTAATCTTACCAAGATTTTAGAACCGATTTAAAAAAAGATAATCATGGGAACGGGCATTTGGTTCAATAACCTGACATGATTTCCTTCTTGTTAAGGGCATGCCAGACGGGTAAATGAGGGAATGCTGAGATTTTGGCAACACATTTTTCAGCAATGAAAAAAATCGGTATATTTGTTTTGTACCATAATAAAAACATATAAGAAGCGTAAGCTATTAGTGCCCCTACGGGAGTACACATTTTAATAATACACAGCAGAGAAAGGTCACTATCATAGCACAGGATTCTGTCCTGTGTAATGCTTTTACAAATGCTATGTTTGATACTGATGTTTATCAAACTTATAGACAATATGAAACTAGAAGGTATTCTGAATGCCTTCAGAGATATAATCAGGATCCAAACAGATCTCAACTGGTTAAACAAGTGGTCAAATGTGACAACTTGTAAATACAGCTCCAGAAACCAACTGCCTGAGTTCAAAATGGAGGATGTGTGATTTAATAAGTGTTAACAGAAAGAAAGAAAAAAAGACCCAGAGGATCCTATCTCAAAGTAAATTGATATAGTAAAGCTGCCAAGTTTAGTGTCTAAATAAGGAAAGTGATAGTCTGCCACTTTGCCTTTCAGTTGTTTGATCTGGATTCAGTTTTTTTTTTTTTTTTTTATAAATTTATTTATTTTTGGCTGCGTTGGGTCTTTGTTGCTGTGCATGGGCTTTCTCTAGTTGCGGCGAGCGGGGGCTACTCTTCATTGCGGTTTGCGGGCTTCTCATTGCGGTGGCTTCTCTTGTTGTGGAGCACGGGCTCTAGGTGCGCGGGCTCAGTAGTTGTGGCTCGCCGGCTCTAAGGCGCAGGCTCAGTAGTTGTGGCGCACGGACTTAGTTGCTCCGTGGCATGTGGGATCTTCCCGGACCAGGGCTCGAACCCGTGTGCCCTGCGTTGGCAGGCAGATTCTTAACCACTGCACCACCAGGGAAGCCCCTGGATTCAATTTTTAAATGGACATGAGCAATTTGTTCACTCATCCAGAGAACTGAAACATTCAAGATCCTTTCTTTTGAGGAACAATTGTAAAATCTCTGAATGTTAACCATGAAGATTGGGATCGCCACAGCAAACTTTAACTATTTGAGAGACTATGAGGAAAGGAGGAATTGATATTTTTCCATCACCCTGGAAGGCAAAGTAAGAACCAGTGGGCTCGAGTTACAAGAAGTTAGATTTTGTCAATGAGGAAGAATTTTCTAACATTTAGAAAAAAATGTATAGGAGAAAACAAAGTGTTAAAGGAGAAGCTGGACTTCATTTGTCTGGAATGTTGTCAAAGGGAAATCATGTATTGGAGTCAGACTAGAAGACCTCTAAGGTCTTTCCAACTGAGGTTTTACTAATTTAGACACCAGGCACCCAGTATCCTATCATCTCTTGTTTTTAAAGTTGCCAATTATGTGTAAGGAGGAACACAGGACAAAGAGGGATGAAACATACATTGTGTTCATACACAAATGGAAGTTGATATCGCATATAAAAGGGAAAATGGTGTTTTTCTATTTTGTGAAAACGGATTTCTTTTCCTAGTCTTTTAAAATATACAAGCAGAATTGTTTAATGCTTCCCAATAAATCTAATAAATTGAAGCAGAAGTTCAAAATTAACAGCCACAATAGTTTATTTACAATTGAACTCTTTATAAGATATTTACAAGACAACCAATTTTACACATCAGAAATGGTATCAAAAGTATGAATTACAACACAGACAACAATATGAAATGGGCATAAAACAAAGCTGAAGTGGACAGACAAGCAACTTCTCTTTTTAATTTATTAACACTAGCTTAAACTTTGTTAAGGAAAGAAACAAAGAACTGTGTTTTAGGAGAATTGCAGGTCCTTCAGTTGAAGATTGAATTTCACAGTGTTGTATCCCATGTAGGGAAAAAATAAGACTAATTTTCCCCCCACACTTCAACACACTGTAATTTTGCTCTTGGAACTTTGCTAATCTACTCTCCAACCTCCTTCTCAACAAAACTTCAACATATCCAAATCAAAGGAGAACTGATCTAGAAGAGGGGACAATAAAATAAGAGGTCCTAGGTAGAGGGAGAACCAAGGAAATAGAATCCACTTAAGTCTGGCCAGATAGCACCCATGGATTCCTCTTAGTCTAACTCAAGTTCAAAATCTGGGGAGTCTGCTGGATAGGCACAAACATAAAGGCTAAATTTGCTAATGCATATCCAAATTAGGAATCTGACAAATGCTGAAAATCAAGAAGAAACTGAGAGGAATCAAGGAATAAAAGAGACACTGACTGGTCTTTTTCTTCTTGGGCACATTATAAAGGAACATAACATAGGTCAGAGTAGGAAAGCCAAACAGCTTGCCGTATTAAAATGATGGAGAACGAAGAAAATCTGGCCCAGTTTTTCTAGAAATCTCCTTCCTCTCCTTAAGGTGTGAGATGAGAGCCCCTAGTGGAATAAGTCCTATTTCTCTCTACATTCTTGCTGCAATGAAGTTCACAGCAGGTTCCCTTGTGGAGAGCCCACTCTCCTAAGCAGATGGAGTTACAAATGAAAACCCATAGCCACACACACACACACACACACACACACACACACACACAAAGGAGAAATAAGAGCAGCAAGATCATCCAAGAATACTACATGTGCTGCCGGAGTAATTCCTTTAAAAGTCAAACTCAGGGAGCACAGATCAACATCTCACAAAAAGCTTTAGCAGTGGGAGGCCCCTGAGGAACTTTTTTCTTCCCTTCCCACAGTGGTATCCCATTCTCTCATGCTCCACTGATGGGCCGGCCACACACCCTACATACCTTGGCTTCTCCTCTAAAAGTGCTAATAATCTGGGGACATATTCTCTTCAAGGATAAAAGCCCCTACCTTCTAGGAGATTAGACCCCTACTTGTTTTCATACAACAGTCCTGAAGACTAAAGAAAGGCAATTCCTATATATTTAAGACCAGAGGTCTTGGCTCTATTTTCCTTCCAGATAGTTACAGGGATCTTACACTGAGACCAAAGTGGCCTGGAGTGCTGTCCTGAAATTCTTTTAACAAAATGGGGGTGGGGTGGGGGGTGGGGGGGAGGGGGGAACTAAGATGGTACACATACAAATCTATTTTTACAAAATGAACGGAGAAGCTCATTAGGTACATCTGTTTGTTTCAAGATGTAGACATTTGCCAGCCAAAGGAAGCACATATTTCCACACACACACCCACCCTCCCTAAATCTCTATCCCACCACCAAGAGCTCAGCTAAACGGATAAAACCCAACTAAGGAATACTGGAGAAGTGATGTGACACAAAGACACCTATACAGGATCTGGCATGCCATCCCCAAACACCAACGGCTTTTGTTTAGAGCCATAACTGGTCCCAAACTTACCATCCTCATTCTCTTTTCAGAAGATTTTATTCTTTGAGGGGTGGGAGAAGAAATTCAGTTACCCATTAACTAAGAAAATAATCACAGCCAAACATCCCTTCCCACATGGCTATATCACAGGATAGTTTTAAGAGAACTGTCTTTTCAGATATTTATCTACCAACTCTCCAATCTCTTTTCTACCCTGTGAAGATGACTTGCTTCATCACGTCACTTGTTATTCCTCATCTGGTCCTTAAGCTCATGGTGAGGTTTTTTGTTTTGTTTTGTTTTGGGGTAAAAACCACTATACTCACACTATAAGGAAGGGTATACCAGGGCAAGACGAGTGCCATGCAGGCACAGCTCTAAAGGCAGGGGTTGCTTCATCTTCCAAAAGTCTAATGAAGAGAGCCCTTTTACCCTTTTAACATAGGCAAATGTAGAGAAGCAGACCCCTGAAGCTTCCAAATCTGCCATCCTATAGATTTAGCTTGAGAGTTCATTTCCCCAAAAAGGGAAAAGAAATCCCAATCACCCTCCATAATTCACAATTAGCCCAGTGAAAGAGTATTTGTGAAATCAGAGTAATGAAAACAAAACCAAGATCAGGGGAGTATGGAAGGGCATTACCAGCGAATGATAACATACATGAGGACATCGGTCACATATACAGGTCTCTGCCACTCTCTGGGAATGGCATGCTACAACTATCTGAAGACAGAAGGTTCTTGCCAGCACAGCTATTTCCTACATGTCCGATGAGGTGTTTGCTTCTTCTGGATCTCCAACCTGCATCGGCTACGCTCATCCAACCAGGGCAGCTCAAAATTCCTGGCAAAAAAGGATACGGAAATCAACCTGCAAGACTAGAAGAAACTCAGTATGGACATGAGACTAACTCAAAAAAAGATACTATGCCCTTTACCACTCCTAGCCCTGACTCCCAAGTCCCAAGTTTAGAGTGTCTTTCCTGCCTCAAAGCCAGAGCAACGGTGTGCTATTAAAGTGATTGAATAATCTATTTCTAATTCAAAAAGCAATCCTCCTAATTCCTGGCTTGGGAGTCTTATCACTGCAAAAACTAGTGGCCCAGGCAGCCTCACTTCTGTCAAAGAGCCATGGCTATCCCTAAGCCAGCTATTCCACCTTACATCTAGGCTTTCATGAAGTCTGGAAGGGAGGTGAAGCGCAGACTACCTGAGAGACGAAGGGAAAAAAACTTTATACTTACTGTGGAGTTAGTTTTGGTAATGGTCGTCCAAATGCTACAACAGGCAAGAAGGGGGTAATCATCAAACTTTCAACTACGGAAGAAAGCCAAATGGAACCTTGTTAGTGACACAGATGGAAAATGTCTAGCAACTATACCTGTTCCAAAATACTGCATTCATTCAGAGCAAGTTGTATCCTGGAGCCTTGTACTCTTTTAGATAAACAAAACTTACCATCATCTGGCTCAGGGAAAAATGAGGTAACCTCGGGCTCAGATTCCTGAATTCCTTTCTTTTTATACATTCTGAGCTGCAGTCGCTGTAAAATTCTTTGTTCCCTGATCCTCTGAATATCCCATCTGGGAAAAACAAACCAGACAAACAAAACAAACAAACCCAACATTACTGAAAACCAGCTCTATAAAGGCAACTCACACAATCCAGATGCTAGGGAGATCTTTGCTGAGTCTTCTAGATGGGGGATGGGGGGTGGGGCGGGGTAGGGGGGTAAAGAGAACTGCCTGCTTGGTTAGGGAAGAGCTGTGTAGGTCTGGCAGTCTAGATCATGCGTTGGTGTTCCCCGGAAGAAAAAGAGGCCAAACGTGTATAACAACCACCACTTCAAACTCTGATACTCAACCAATTGGGAAGCCAGTAATTTAAAAGTATTAAGAGCTCCAGAGCTCCCCTCAGCATAGATAAGAGAGGTCAGGGTCCTATAAGGGCTCAGTTGTCCCCAGAATGGACATCTCTAGCCTCACCTTTTCCTTCTCTTCTCATCCAGCTCCAGTTTTGCATGCCGCTTCGAAAACACACTGTCATCCAGGTTCTGTGTAAAGAATAGCAGCTGATAAGCTACTTATCACCGTGTGACACATGTATACTCATTTCCAGCTTCCAGGAATATAAAATCTTTCACCTTCAGGTCCCACCTGAGTCTGTGAGTTCTATGGATATCATAGGAACCTCCTGGTAACAAAATCAACAAAACACATACTCCTTTCCCCACCCCTACCCTGTAGAATCTCCATATTCCAAAATCATTGCTATAATTTTCCAAGGTGAAAGTCACATCAAACTGAAACAATCCTTGAGACTGCCACAAACCCTCCCTACCTCTATACTTTATAAGAGTCTGAGTTTAAAGTAAGTATCAAACTTTTAAGACTCAAATGAGGTTGGAATATATAATTCTGTTGCTGAGTGGTACACGCTAACTTTTCTACTTAGCATGAAATCTAGCTTTGTTTTGAACATTCCCTAGTTATTTATTTTTTAATAAATCACTTAGCCACTCTGGACCTCAGTTTTCTCATCTATACAACAAAGGAGTTGGACTAGATAATCTCTCAAGTTACCTTCTTGCTTCAAAGTTCTATTTAACCCATCCATACAGTTACGATGACATATTCAAGTAACAGCCCCATTTCTATCTGTCTCTCACTCCCTTCTACTGACAGGTCTTAGGTACCTACCTCCAAAAGGTCTGAAGGATTTGGGTCCCTTAGAGGCTCTACTGAGTGGTCCCTCCAAGAAGGAACTGGAAAGAAAAAAGAAAAAGAAAAAGAAAGGGAGGAGGGGTGGAACCACCCTTAAATCCAAGGTCACACAACCTACTATTCACTAGGACAAGAGATCTCTCCCAGATAAGACAAAGTTACCAAGTGATAGGAATCCATTCTATGGCCTCACCTGAAGCCATATTCAGTGTCCTTGCTATGGTATTAAAAGAACCTAAAATGCCATTGCAGTCTGCCAAACACAGGATCACAAAAAACCCTACCAATACCTGACAATTCACATAATGGATGCTATTGCAGTTCCTGAAAAACAACTGAAATTGGTAGTCATTTTGAAGTCTATAGTGTAATCATACACCAAGGAATCTCACTCTCCCCCATCCAACTGATGGGGAATGCAGCTCCCAACCATCCACCATCCCACCAACCCCCACCCCAGGCCCAGCCAGCACAATTCCTATTCTACTCACCAGCCAAGACTGAAGTTTCTCCTGCAACACTTGATGGCATCAGACACCCTAAATAATGCAGGAAAGAAGAATCACCTCAGTGTAAAAAGAAAAAAAGCCCATACCCAAAATGGAGGAAAGGATCATCACTGAAGTTCTCACTAGGAAGCCATTTTGGTTTTTTGAGTTGTTCTTTTGAGAATTTCTCTCTGGGGGAGGGGAAGAGGGAACAACAGACAAAAGAAAAGAAAATAAGCCCACCACTTTTTTTTTTACACTGAGACGACTTCTTTTCTTCATTATTTAGGGTGGTTTCCCTGCAACAGTTGATGGCCAAGGATATCAAACCTTAAACTCAGAACATGGCAGGTGAGTAAAAGTTGACCCTAGTTTTCAAATAAAAGATCAGTGTTCTCAAAACTTACATATGTAGTCTTCTTAAACAGCTCCCTCCTCCCTCCAAACAAACTACCTTGCTGGTCCAGCCTGAACAACATGCACAAAGACTTTGGCTTCCTTAAAACAAGCCATTGAGACTTCCTCTTGAGATAGGGGCGTCAAGAATAAGGATTCACACGTTTATTCACAACTCAGGGTCCTCAAAGGACTGGGATTCCCCCCATCAGACTCTTTCTGTACTGCTAGGCCCACAATATTAGAGGTGTTCGGAATTTTCTGTACTAGGGCAGAAAGGGTTTTCAAAAACAGCCAGTCACACAGAACAGCTCCGGACTAAGCCATTTCCCAATCCCGGATGGGAAATTGCTTCACGGTTTCTCTTGTTACACAGCATTGCCATGGCAGCAAGAAGGTTAACCATTAAGGATGAACCTGTTCAACTGACTGAACCAACAAAAAACCTGAACCTAGATCAGGGTCCTGGTCTATCTCATGTACTCAAGTGTAAGGCCTAATGAATTTTAGATAATTAAGAAGAGTAATCTATCTTCCCCACTTAATTTTGTCACCAGAACAGCCAAACAAAGCCTGGAGAATGCTCTTGTCTTACTGGAATGGATTCCCATCCCCATCCCTACTAGGGCAAGACACAGCGTTAGAAACTCAGGGCTGTGACTCTATCCAAGGCTTCCCCACCATCACCCCGGAGCACCCGCTGTGACTGTCACAGACTAACATTACACGATTGAAGGCACATTCCAGTTACTGGTTGATGTAGGAGATAGGGGAGCATCTCTGTGTGGAAGCCATGAAGAAAAAAAAGGGAATGAAGACCAAGGTCCCATACCCCACACCCATCCCAAGCAGCTCAGATATCCCAAGATAGTCCTTATTGTTTGAAAAATAGTTTGTAGACCATTTTATTTAAATATATGAACAACCAATGGGCTACTGCAATCCAAGTAAACTCTTCACATTTAGAACCTTTGTGAAGTATCGTAAGATAAAGTAAGACTGTTGGTCTTTGGCAGATTCCTCCTGCCCCCCAGACCGGGACATAGAGATACAGATAAATGTTTATATAGTTAAAGAGCGGAGGCCCAGGTGAAATTCCCCACCCCAAGCTGGCTCCCCAACCCAAAAATTACCATTGGCCCCTGAGAACACCCAAAGACCACCCTCCCAGGTTTCACACAATATCAATTGCAGGAACAGTCGTGCATGGCAAAGTATAAGTTCTATGCACTTCACAGCACAGAAAACCCTTCTTTCAGAGGGCATGCAAGTTGCCGGAGATTACACCCCCAAGTCTGGTGCTCTTGTGATGAGCAACTTACTGGCAAACACATCTCCCAGTGTTGTAAGCAGGCAAATACATTGAGCACATTTTGCTGTAATTCCATCTATTTGCAATGCCTGCACAGTGTCTGTCTCTGGCTGTTAACTTACTCATTCTTGACAGAACTCTGCTTTATTGATTGCACTTTTTTAAAAATGCCAAAGGCATTTTCACACTTGTTAGCTTGACCGCCACCACTAGGGTATAAGAGCAAGTGTTCTCTATGCCTTACTTGCTACAGTCTCCTCCTTCTTTGGAGAGGATTCCCGTAATGGTAACGGTGATGGGGGAGGCTGGTGCCAACGACACAAATACATTTCTGTGGTGGAAAGGTACGGCAAATCTTCTATCTCACTTGAGAAGGCTTTCTCCTTGGGATGGGTGCTGGGTCCCTTCTGGGGAGTCGAGAGTCTTGGCGGGGTGTCCACTGAAGACCGGGGCTTTTCTGGAGTTTCTTGGCTCCTCAATTCACGTTTACAAACAGTTTCAGATAAGGAACCACAGGGTTCCTCTTTAACAGGAGAGTGCTTAGGAGTTTTTGTTTTGACTTTTGAAAATTCAGGAGCCAGCTTTTTAACAGGAATCTTTCTTTCTGTACTTCCAAATGGGGATTTCCTATTAGATAGGGAAGAAAACGTTATAGAATTTATTGACTCTTGAATAAAATCTGATTTGATTACATTTTGGGGCAAGAGAACTAGCTTGCTTCAAAATGACCAGTATTCAAGTATCTAAATATCTGGGTTCATTTGGCTGTCATGAGCAGGAACAGCCTCACGCTTAACAGTATATATAATAGGCCCTTAGTAAATGTTTGTTGAACAAGTGAGTTTCCATGCTTAAAACCTCTACTAGTATCCTACTACCTACTAAATCTAAAAAGGTTCCTATTTTATTCAAGATCCTTTAGCTAACATTAGAGGCCTCTACTTTGTGGCCTGTTTCATTCCTGTCAACCAGAGACCAGTCTCTTATTCCTAGCCCCCCAATCCTATACCATGTTAATTACAATCTCTATTTCTTTTTTTTTTGCTATCTTCTGGCTCTCTTTCTCCCACCAGTCTACACACACACACACACACACACACACACACACACACACTTCTAGAATGCCAACTCCTCTCCTTTTTACCAATCTAAATTCTATACTTCTTTTTCAAGATCCATCTCCGCCTTAAAGTTTCACTATTCTAACGCACAATAATCTTTAATCTCTGAATAGTTTGTATCACTGTTGTCTATCTGCATATTTTATTGCAGTTGAATTCTGAGTTTTCAAAACTTATGCCATCCTTATAGCTAGACTAATCTCTTTGAGTCCAAGGACACTTAGAGCTTACATTTTAATGTCTACCACTGCCTGATGCAATGAAGGAGTTTAACACTTCCTAACTTGAAGTGAAGGGCTATAGTTTTCTTTAAGAAACTCAGCTGTCACATTTGTTGCCCACTCTCTTTATGATGTACTCTGCATTCTGTAGTTACTACTGTGACCAAAATGTTCCTAACAGACTTACATAGTCTGCGCAAGAATGTCTCAAGACAGTTTCTCAGCACAGAAGACCTCATGATTCAAGACATAGTTCTATTAAAACAAATTCATAAGTCCTAATCCCTTACTCTCAGTCACCGGAAACAAGTAACCTCATGTCCAGACAGTGTAACAAAGTTTCAGCACACCTTTTGTGTCCCTTTCCACTCCGCCCACAGGAGAAAGGCTTGGGAGGCAGAGTCTGGGATGTCTCGGAAAGCTCCGGCTGGCACTCCAGTTTAATTTTCTCAGATAGCTCCGTTTCCTCTCTCTCTTCAGTTTCATAGCCCTGAAACAGCTTGTGCCTTTCCTTCTCGTTATCCTTCTTTACCAGCTGCATCCGCCTTTCCATACGTTCAATCCGAGCAAGGAGCTAAAAGAGATAGTGGCAAAATGCAGACTTAAAAAACAAAAAAATTAAACACAGGTGCTTAGCCCCATTTGCGAATCAGTATGGTCTTCTGCCTCTTTCCATGAACCATAGCAATTCAACTTATTTTTAACAGGCAGACATTAATCTGAATAGATTTTCTTAAACACAATAGAGAAGACAAGGTACACTGCTTAATTTTAGGGGCTAACCTAGTTGGGGAGGGGCATGGGGGAATTTGTAGTTCATTCTTCTGAAAGAAAATCCTCTTCACTGGGAGGGGCCACAACATGCCTTTTAAATGGCATGGTCTCTGCTACTGCTAACCATGTGGCTCCAAGTCAGTTTGGGAGTTTCCAGAATTAACCTTAATGTTCTTTTAGGAGGCCCTAAGGTTCTCCAAACACTATTCTCTCTACTTCCACTCCAAAACACTATACACAAGGACAAAGTCCACACAGTACATTGAGAAGGAATTAAAAGCTCACACAATCACAGTGCCACTAGGGATTGCAGTGTTATTTGAAGGCGGGTGGGGTGGGGGTGGGGAGGTGCCACCTAAACAATGAACACTCAATTTGGAAGAATTATAAAAGAACCAGTACCCATAAATCCCATCAATCATCAAATATACATATTGCTTTGCATTTGAGATGACAAAAAAATTATACCTATTTGTCTGAATATTGAAAACAAAGTCTTTTAATTCTAGTTAAAGGGAGGACCACATAATCAAACAGAAAATGTAAGTCTATTATCATTGAAAAGTTCACTTTAAAATGTTCTGAGAAAAGATGCCAAATGTGCTACTTATACCCTATAATAACAATTTTATTTGGGTTAGACAGTGATATTAATGTTGACTTCATTACATCCACTTAGCTGCATAGATTTCATGAGAGGCCAAACAACAACTGGAATAAGAGAAACAAGCTTAAGCATCGCTAAGACTGCAATACACAACAGAGGCAATGAATGCCAAGTTCAGACTGACACTCTATCCTTAACTCACCCCGCTTTTCCTGCCTAGGAAAGTCTGCAAAGGGGCCATTACCTCAGGAACTGAACAGAAACCTCCACAATCAGCAGAGAGCCCCCCCTGTCAGCCACATTCTCATTTCATCTCCTTCTGTTTTGATTCACAGCCTTAACATTACTTAAACACGGTTTGTGGGTGACATTTCCTTGACTTCTTCTCCTTCACTGGTCGTTCTCTTCCCGCCTCCCCCCCCCCAAATAAGGACACGATGTGTTGTAATTACAGTACCATCACACCCCTAGACTGCAGTACAGTAGCTGAGCAGTGCCACCTCCATGTTGAGTAACTTCCACAAATCAACACCATGAGATAATTTAATGAGACCGGCCCCAGCTCCCATTCCACCTTGCAGAATGCATTCTCCAATAAAACAGTCGCTGCCTGGAGAGATTCATTTGGAAAGCAAACAAAATGAACAGCCCTCTGCTCTCCTGCTCAGCCCTTGGCGCACACAACGCCAGAGAGAGAGAGAGGGAGAGGGAGAGGGAGAGGGGGAGAGAGAGAGAGAGAGAGGGAGGAAGAGAGAGAGAGGAAGAGAGAGAGAGACTGCTGCAGCCTGAACACAACAATTGTAGAAACCATGTTTATTTTTAGGCAGCTGTAAGGTATGCTAGCACAGTAATATCCCACCACCACAGCTTTCCTGATATCTGGAGGAATATGTTTTAACACATAAGGTGCCCTTAACTACTGCTGCAGTAAAAACAACCCTATATAGTCGTGCTCCTCAGAAGTACAAAGAAATAATAAATGACTTCCCTACTACCTTAAGATTCTAATAAAGGGGAAAAAATTTTGGTCTACTTAATACATTTAATAAGCTTAATTTCCCCTGATGCCTTAAAAACCTTCCAGCCTCTAAACACCATGCTTATACAAGGGAGCTGGTTAGCAGGTCATGTTTTATAACTCAGATTCCTATTAAAAACTGTCTGAAATCAAAGGTGATGATTCTCTTAATATCATTTTAAAAAGCTGTAATAGGGTTCCACTGTGAATCACCTCGACCCCTCTGCCCATTAAAAGACCTACTACTCTGTCTAAAGATGCTACAGCAGTGCTTAGAGCAACAGCTGCTATGGCCCTCTCCTCCAGAATGCATTTCTAACGCAAAGCTCTTTAAGTTAACCCCTTCCATAAAGCCACCACTTATGTATCCCACCTTTTCATTTTTCAACCCCTCACAAATCAGGTCTTTTCCCACTCTAAACGTCTTTCCCACACGTCTGGGGCTGTCATTTTAAATTAACCCTTTGGCACCTGAAACCTCCCCTCCCCCTCCCCCTGGGAGGTTGCCCTTTAACCCCTCCCTCCAACCCAACGTGTCTGTGGGCCTGGCTCCCAAGGACCCGGCAACTAAGAAGACTCCTTCGCCGGTGGCCAACCTCCTTACCCCTAACCCAGGGATACCTTAACCTCCTACAGCCCCCTTCCCCCGAGCATGCGCACAACTCGCTCCTCGTCCCGAACGCAGATTAACCCCTCCCGTACCGTGTCTCTCTCTGACTTCAGCTCCTCGATCTCCTTCTCCTTGGCCTGCAGCTGCTGCTGCTGCTGTTCGATGAGGTCCAATTGCAGCAGAAGGATCTGTTTGAGGCAGGCGGCCTGACTGGAGGCTCCCGAGCCGCCGCCACCCCCGAGAGGGCTCTTCCTCGTACTCTTCCATCGGCCCTCGCTGGCCGCCAGGGTCCCGGCGGCGGCGGTGGGCGCGAGGGGTGGCGGCCCGGGCAGAGGTAGTGGTGGGGGTCCCGCCGGGTCCGAGGCGGTGGCACCTGGGGGAGCCGCCCCACCCTTGTCCCCAGCCCAGGGCGTAGGCTCTTTGGCCGCCGCCACGAGAGAGCCCGTCTGAATGGGCAGCACCGCCTGATACTTGGGTCGGGGACTGCAGCCGGCTCCGGCTGCCGCTGGCTCCCCCCCAATGCCAGCTTGTTTGGTGGCCGGGGGCGGACAGGGCAAGGGCACCGAGCCGCCCCAGCTCTCTTCCTGCTGCCCGGGGGCCGCCCCGGCCGGGAGTAACAAGCCCCGGCCCTTGCCGCCGCAGCCGGCCGGGGAGGGCGCAGGGCTCCCGCCCTGGGAGGAGGCCAGCGGAGGCCCCGGCTCCTTGAGCTTACGGTGCCGGGGGAGGAAGTGGGCTTCGGCCGCCCCGGGCTCGTCCTCGGGCCCGCCCAGCGCCGCAGCTCGCTCGTAGTCCAGTCGCTGCTCAGGGTTGCCGCCGGCAGGGGCCGCGGCCGCCTTGAACACTGCGGATCTCATGGTCATAGTGGTCCGGAGCAGCGCCGGGGACCGAAACGGAGGAGGGGGTGGGGAAGGGGTGAGGTGCGGGGGGTCGAGGACGGAGGAGGGGGAGGGGAGTTTGGCGGGCTCGCCTCAGCAGCGCGGCAGCAGGCCTTGGCTAGCGCGGCTCCTCCGGGGCCCGGGCGCCATCCCGCCGGCGTGCGGAGAAGTGGAGGCCGCGGCTGAGGCCCGCCGCCGGCCCATGGGGGCCTCGCCGCCGCCTCTGCTGCCGCCGCCGCCGCCTTCGCCTCAGAGGCAGGAGTTCGCACCCAGCCGCCCCCGAGCTCATCCCCGGAGCTCGCTTCGGCCCCCCCTGGCCCGGCCGGGCCCGCCTCGTCTCCCCACCCCACACCCCCCCTTCCCCGCCCCGGCCCCCCGCCCCGGAGCTCTCCTCAGCCGCCCCGAGCCTCCATTTTCCCCCCCCTCCTCCTCAGGAGGGGGTGGGAGGGATGGGTCCGCCCAAAGCCCTCCTACTCCGGGAGGGGGTCTGTCGCCTCCCCCGGGGGTCTCCGGGCTCGGGGTCCCCCTCCCCCACAGTCACCCCCGGCGCCTCAGCGTTTCCCTTTAAAAAAAACGGAGCCGCTCGGAGCCGCCACAGCCGCAGCCGCCGCCGACCGGAGGGCGCATGCGCCGGGAGGGAAGCGGGCGGGAGCGAACCGGGAGCTGAGAGGAGGGAGGCGGGCCGCGCTATTGTGAAAGGGGCCGCCGCCGCCTCTAGGAGGGCGGGCAAGGGGCCGCGGGGGCCCCGGGCGCGGGGGGCCGGCGAGGGGAGGCCGGGGATGAGGGGCGAGGACCGAGGAGCCCGCGGAGCGGCGGGGTGAAGGTGGGCTGCCGGAGGAGGGGCGAGCCGGGGGAGGGTCAGGAGGAGTGAAGAAAGGGCTGGGGCCATGACGGGTAGAAGGCGAATGCGGAGGCTCCTCGGGAGAGAGGAGCGTGAGAGAATGGAGTTGAGAGGAAGGAAGGGGTCTTCGGGAGGCAGAGGCGCCCTCCGTGGAAGTGTACCGAGCGGTCCACGTACCCGGCCTGCGCTGGACTACCCCTTCCCCGGGCACCTTGGCAACCGGCCTGGCCCTCGCCGGAGGGGCCCAGCGGCCCCGCACGCCTCCTGGACCAGTCAGGATGCAGGCTCCTGTTTGAGCCTATGGGTGTTTCCTGGGCATAGAATTCTAACCCTCCACCCCCAGCACTCCCCAGCAGCCCCACACTGGTATGGGAGAGAATGCAGTTCTTTGTCTCTAAGGGATCCAGGCCAGAAACGGAGGGGACCTCTGGTTCCCCGAGGGAGGAAAATCCATGATGTCTGATGCCTAGGGAGTTGTTGCCACCACCTCCCTGGAATGAAGTATTGCCTACTACCGACAGTTCTTTCCCAACGGCCATCTCCCCAGCCTTCTTAAGTCGCTTCTAGCATCTTCTGGGGGTTCATGAAGGATTGAGGCAAAGGAAGTCTCGGAAGGGACCTTTACCTTTACCGGGAATAGGAATACTTTAGGGTATTCTCCTATGCTGAGCACTTTGTCCTCTCTCTTCAGTGTTCAATTTTGTGTGTCTGTCTGTCTGTCTTAACTTACCGGCAACTTTAGCCAACAAGTCCTCACAGAATTTCTCATGGAAAAACTTTTAAGTAGTTTTAATTGATTGTTTTTCTTTTGTGTTGAGGTGGGATTTTTTTTTTTTTCCAGTCTATATGGAGATGGAGATGGAGATGACTAACAGTCTTTGGCCTAATGTGAAAACCTCCCCAAAACACAGAGCACTGGAAATTTTAAATAAATGGGTGCGAATATGCTAAGAAGCCAAGGGAACCCCAGCCCTCTTCTACCAGACTGTATGGCCTCAGATCTGCAAGGGGAGTACTGGAGTTAGGGATACCAGTGAAGGAGGTATGTGGCAGGAGGCATATAGAATAGTGGTGATCTTTTTCAGTGTCGAGACTTTCAATACCATCTCTACACTGGCAACTCCTAAATTTATATCTTCTTCTGGGATCATCCCCTCACTCCAAAATCATATATTCAGCTGCCTAGGAGACATATCCACTTGGATGTGTAACAGGCATTTCAAACGTACGTCTAAAATCACACTCCTGAATTTCCCTCACCCAAATCCTGCTTCTTCTACAGCCTTCCTCTCTTTCTCTCTCACTCCACATCCAATCAGTCTTCAGTCCCATTGCCCTTCAATATATATATATCCAGAATCACACACCTTTGCAGCATCTCCACGACTTGCACCTTGAGTCATAATCTGTGCCATAATCGTATCTCACTTTTTTATTGCAGTAACCTTGTAATTAGTCCCTCAGTTTCAAGCTTTGCCTTCCCGCACTTAAGTCTGTTCTCAACACAGCAGCCATAGTGATTCTGATAATATACGAGGCAGAACATGTTCTTTCTCTGCTCGGAACCCTCTCCTGACTTCCCATCTTACTTGGAGTAAAAACAAAATCGTCATTGTGGCTTGTAGGATCTGGCCCCCGGGACTGCTCTCTGACTTTGGCTCCTACTACTCTCCCCCTTACTCACTCCCCTCCTGCCACACTTGCCTCTTTGCTGTCCTTCAAACACACCCAACATGTGTCTACTCAGGTCCTTTCACTTGCTGTTCCCTCCACCTGGGTCACTCTTTCTTCAGATAGTCACATACCTTCCTCTCTCATTTCCTTCAGCTCTTTACTAAATATCATCTTTTCATCATGCCTTCTTCTCTGGCTACCCTGTGTAAACGCACAACCTCTTCCAAATACCCTCCCTTGCCTTTCCTGCTTTATATTTTTCATATACTTATTACCATCTAAGATGTAATTGACCTTGTTTATTGTCCTCTCACACTAGAATGTGAGCTTTGTGTTTTGTTCACTGCTGTATCCTTAGCCCCTAGAACCATACCTGGCACAAAGTAGGCAGTTAATAAATATTCATTGAATGAGTAAATGAGCTGTTTATATTAAGAGAAAGTATGTACCCTTGACCTTTAGCTTGGTTGAGAGTGACAGTCTTATAACATTAATAGAGTGTAAAAATTAGTGAAACCTAGGGAAGAATAAAGTTGTCTAGAAGCACAGAGAAGATAGAACATACTATCTGGAGGGAATTGAGGAAGTGACAACTGAAGTGGGTCTTAAAGTTTGAGGCCATAGGAGGACATTTCAGACAGAGGTGAGAACATTGCCTAGGCATGGGATAAAAGGATGTGTTGGAGTAAATAGGAGAAGTTGGCTGGACTTTAGCTTGGATACTGGGAAGTACAGGGGATAAAGCAAGCAAGGTGTGTTGAGACCAGATTGTTAAGGTCTGAAGGCCCAGTTAAGAAATGGATACAGTCAACCCTCCATATGCGCAGGTTCCACATCTGCAGATTCAACCAACTGCAAATTGAAAATATTCAGGAAGGGACTTCCCTGGTGGCGCAGTGGTTAAGAATCCGCCTGCCAATGCAGGGGACACAGGTTCGAGCCCTGGTCCGGGAAGATCCCACACGCCGCGGAGCAACTAAGCCCACGAGCCACAACTGCTGAGCCTGCGTGCCACAACTACTGAGTCTGCGTGCCACAACTACTGAAGCCCGTGCGCCTAGAGCCCATGCTCTGCCACAAGAGAAGCCACCGCAATGAGAAGACTGTGCACCGCAACAAAGAGTAGCCCCCGCTCGCCGCAACTAGAGAAAGCCTGCACGCAGCAACGAAGACCCAACGCAGCCAAAAATAAATAAATAAATAAATTTAATTTAAAAAGCTGACCATTAAAAAAAAAAAAAAAAAAAAATTCAGGAAAAAAAATTCCAGAAAGTTCCAAGAAGGAAAACTTGAATTTGCCGCAAGTCCGACAATGATTTACATAGCATTTACATTGTGTTAGTTACTATAAGTAACCTAGAGATGACTTAGAGGATGTGCGTCAGCTATATGCAAATATACGACATTTTATATAAGGGACTTGAGCATTCGAGGATTTTGGTATCCTGAGCAGGGTCTTGGAACCAATCCCCCTCGGATACTGAGGGACAACTAATTTATCAGCCAAGGTGAAACATCGAAGGATTTCCACCAAAGTGTGGAATGATCAGATTTGTGTTTTTGAAAGCTAACTTCAATATATCTTTGCACCGAAGGCAGGAGGCCAGCTTGCAGGCTGTTAGTCCAGGTGAGAGATGATGAATGGTTAATGTAAGGCTTGAGAGTGTAGTTATCACATTATTAGTAATTTGCAGAATTTCTTGATCGACAGAAAGTGTGAGGAGGGGGTGAGGGAGAAGGAGGACTTTGTGGTCAAGATTTCTAAGGTCAGGCGGATGGCAATTCCATGAACAAATTGCATATGTTTTCTTCCTAACTAGACAAAGTGTGGTCCTGGACTGGCATCACCAGCATCAGCTGGGAACTTGTTAAAATGCACATTCTCAGGCCCCACTCTAGACCTAATGAATCAGAAACTCTGCAGTGGGACTCAAGCAGTCTGTGTTTTAACAAGCCCTCCAGGTGATTCTGATGCACCTCAAATTTGAAAAACACTGCTCTGGAGTCTATCTATACCAGGACCTCTTCTTCAAGAGCCACATAGTAAGTATTTTAGGCTTTGACAGCCGTGGAGTCTCTTGCACTATTCAACTCTGCCACCGTAGCACAAGACAATGTGTAAATGAATGAGTGGTGGCTGATGATGAGTGGTTAATCTAAGGTACCAGTGGTACGGGGATTTAGAGGGAATGACAGGTGGCAGACTCATTGTTTGAAAGCAAAGGCTCTGGGGTGAGGCTGCAACCAGCGATCACATTCCCACCATTTTATAAAATTTTATTTAGGAACACTGAAGTTTAAATTTCATATGTTTTCATGTTTCATGAAATATTATTTTAGATTTTCAACTATTTAAAAATACTTAGTGGGACTTCCCTGGCGGTCCAATGGTTAAGACTCCGTGCTTCCAATGCAGGGGGGAAGGATTCAATCCCTGGTCAGGGAACTAAGATCCCTCATGCCTCTGGGCATGGCCAAAAATAAATAAATAAATAAAAAACAACACACACACACACACACACTTAGCTTAATAGAGAAATGCAAATCAAAACTACAGTGAGGTACCACCTCACACCAGTCAGAATGGCCGTCATTTTTCTTTTTAAATAATAAATGTATTTATTTATTTATTTTTGGCTGCATTGGGTCTTCGTTGCTGGGTCTTCGTTGCTGCACGCGGGCTTTCTCTAGTTGCTGCGAGCGGGGGCTACTCTTGGTTGCGGTGCGCAGGCTTCTCATTGTGGTGGCTTCTCTTGTTGCAGAGCTCGGGCTCTAGGCGCGCGGACTTCAGTAGTTGTGTCACGCAGGCCCAGTAGCTGTAGCTCACGGGCTTAGTTGCTCCGCAGTATGTGGGATCTGCCCGGACCAGGGCTCAAACCCGTGTCCCCTGCATTGGCAGGCGGATTCTCAACCACTGCGCCACCAGGGAAGTCCAAGAATGGCCATCATTTAAAAGTCTACAAATAAATGCACCCATGTAAATTAATGCAGGGTGGCTTAATACTGTCATTTACTCAGAGATCACATACTTCCTATTTTGTGTATGTTAAAATGTACTTTCGTGAAATGATAGTGATAGTACACAGCAATCGGTGGTGGGTAGTTTTTTAATGTCCTTACTTGGCAAAATAAAAAGCTTACATCAGTCCCCCACAATTTTTTTTCCTGAAAACTTTACAGCTCTGAAATCCAAAGTCTAGGATTTCACTGCTCCAGACTAAGTAAACATGCTTTTCTCCCCCAAAGCGAAAAGGCTGGAATTTTGGATTTGAGGTCTGATCTTCTTGATCTCAATTCACAGGATGAGGTGGATAGACCACCAGAAAACTGAAACCTGGGAAAAGAAGCTCTCTAAAAAGGGAAGAGAATTCTTGCTTTCAAACCATTAGGTTCTAAACTGTGATAATCCCGGAACTAGGACATATCTAAGGACATGAGATATCAAAGAGTAAAGGACAAGAGGGAGAAAGTGGACCTACTGGCTGAGAAGGAGCCTTAGGAAAACCATAGGACCCATAAATCAAGTCCCTAATCAAATCTCTATTTCATCCCTAATGGGATAATGACCATTCCCATTTGCCCTCTGGCTAAGTGTACGGATGTAGTTGAAGCCAACACTTTCACCATTCCTCTAAGACTTTTTGGAATGACAGAATTCCGTTTCTATGACCTACATTCTTTGAAGGGAATGCCTATAGTGTGGAAAGAGCATGTAGCAAGCCCTTTTAACAGTCTGGGTCTTGGTTTCCCCAGACCAAAAAGAAAATTGAAATAGATCATCTTTAAGACCGTATGAAGCTGTGTTTTCCTACTAAGAGTGGGGCCGAACTAGGTATAGTAAAAAGAGACTTGTTTTGGCTTCTTCCCGGAGACAGAGTACTCATCTGGGCGGCTTCCTGAGGCTCTTGGAAAGGTAAATAAAGACGGGTTGCGTGGCTGGCATTAACCCAGCTCCACATGGCACCAAAATGAGACCACGGGTGGAGAGGCCACCTTTCCCTTTTTTGGGAGGATGGGGGATGGGGAACCAGCATGGAGCCACAAAGGTTTCCGGCTCTGAAGCCCTGCCCCGGCTCAGAGCTTTCTGGCAAAAACCCTGTTCTGCGTTCCAGGCCTCCGCGAGCAGGATGCTCGTGTGCCGCTCCCCTTCTCCCCTCCGCGGGGGCCTCTCCGCAGGACACACCCTCCCTGCTGCCTTTCTTTTTTTTTTTTTTTAAATAAAATCACAACTCAAATTCGGCTATTTTTCTCGTTTTGCCAGCCCCGCCAAAACTTTCAGCGAGTTCCGCCCACTCCACGTGGACCTCCCTTCCCTGGCCCAGCAACCTCTGCGAGGACCCCACCCCCAACACGTGACCAATTGTTATATTTCCTTCTTGGGGTCCTTTTTCGCTGGCACCAACTAACGACTGAACAAAAGTGCCCCCTTCAGGGTGAATGTGGAGCAGCAGCCTGGGGAGGAGAGGAAAGCTGACTGAGGACTGGAGTACAATAGGGGAACGTGACTGCCTCTGCTTAAAATGATTTCAAAACCATAACTCCCTGGTTAATAACTTTAAGGATCATACAATTAAAAGATGAGGCAGCTTTTGTGGTAAGCGGCCTGAGGTGACCTCTAAAAATGGTTCGCTATTCACTTGACCCAGAAAACCCCACAAAATCATGCAAGTCAAGAGGTTTAAATCTTCGTGTTCATTTTAAGAACACTCGTGAAACTGCCCAGGCCGTTAAGGGTATGCATATCCGAAAAGCCACCAAGTATCTGAAGGATGTCACTTTAAAGAAGCAATGTGTGCCATTCCGTCCTTACAATGGTGGAGTTGGTAGGTGTGCCCAGGCCAAACAGTGGGGCTGGACGCAGGGTCGGTGGCCCAAAAAGAGTGCTGAATTTTTACTGCACATGTTCAAAAATGCAGAGAGTAATGCTGAACTTAAGGGCTCAGATGTAGATTCCCTGGTCATTGAGCATATCCAGGTGAACAAAGATGCGGCGCAGGACTTACAGAGCTCATGGTCGGATCAACCCATACATGAGCTCTCCCTGCCACATTGAGATGACCCTTACTGAAAAAGAACAGATTGCTCCTAAACCAGAAGAGGAGGTTGCCCAGAAGAAAAAGATATCCCAGAAGAAATTGAAGAAACAAAAACTTATGGCCCAGGAATAAATGCTGCAAAAAATAAATGCAAATAAAAGTAAAAGCAGAGTGTTGGTTGTCTTAATTAGTAAATCTATTTCAAGTGTCATCACAAAATGGATCAAATGAGTTTTCATAAACATGCTGTTTTGCAAAAAAAAAAAAAAAAAAAAAAAGAGGTAAATTCAAGAGGAAGGATATCATTTAAAAAAACTGCTTTGGGGGCTTCCCTGGTGGCTCAGTGGTTAAGAATCCGCCTGCCAATGCAGGGGACACGGGTTCGAGCCCTGGTCTAGGAAGATCCCACATGCCGCAGAGCAACTAAGCCAGTGCGCCACAACCACTGAGCCTGCGTGAGCCTGCGTGCCACAACTACTGAAGCCCGTGTGCCTAGAGCCCGTGCTCTGCAAAAAGAGAAGCCACCATGGTGAGAAGCCCGTGCACTGCAACAAAGAGTAGCCCCCGCTCACCCCAACTAGAGAAAGCCCCCGCGCAGCAATGAAGACCCAACACACCCAAAAATAAATTAATTAATTAATTTAATTTAATTTAATTAATTAGAAAAAAAAGAAAACTGCTTTGGAGGTGGAGTTGGGTAGAGTTTTAATCCCTAGCTGCAAAGTTGGTTGCCTCTACTCCATTTCCCCTAGAGTTCTTCATGATGCTGGCAGAGCTCTCTGAGATCCCCGAATACCACCCGAGTTCTTTAATTACGGGCGGGATAATGGGAACGTGGCCTCTCCTAGGGTGAGCGTTCTGCTTCTTGCCTCCTCCATCACCTCCCATTCCCCAACGACACTGGAAACAGTTCTTCCTCTCTGGGCTCAGTTTCCTCAAGCTGAAAATTACTTCTAGAATGGAGAATACTCCTCTCTCAACGTCGGGAACATTTGTCCTGGATGGGAAGAGCCCTGGGAGATCATGGTGGAGGAAGGGGGAGAGGGCAGGACAGCAAAAATTAGTCCAGTGGGAAGGCTTGATGCAGAGCAAGGGGACTAAAGAGGAAAAGCTAGAAAATAGGTTAAGTTAAGCTAAACAGAGGAACTGTTTTCCTTGGGAAAAATTCTGACCAGGGCTTTGTCCATTTTCCGCCCCACTCCTTTTCTCCACATGAGATGTGGTGTTGAGAGATTGGGTAGGGAATTGGGGTGACAGAAGTTACGTAGTTGGAGGCTGACTAGGAGAAAGGGTTGTACATCAGGTAGTGATCAGAGAAGGAAGGGTAGGGAAGGTAAATTTAAAATCAGAATAGTTGGGTGCCATTTGTCCCTCCAAAGTCACAGAGGTCATGAATAGTAGATAGCCCAAGAACTACAAATCTTGGGGCACAAACAAGGGGACTTCCATTGTAGCCAAGAAGCACACTACCCAGGGGCATGTTAAAGAGAGATGTGTCGAAGGAAATGGGAGGAGTCCTAAGGCACCTATTTTCAAGGGAAACAGCTCCAAAGCAATCAAGCTAGAACGTTAAGGACTAGGGACACTTGCTCTCCTATAACTCAGCATCTGTCAGCGCTCCCATTACCAGGTGCTATTTCCAGAGTCCTGGGTCTAGTGGAGGAAAAGGGAGGGGCCTTGGTGGAGAGACAGAGGGAGACCCGATGGGCTCCTCCCCCAGTCCAGCTGCAGTTCTAGATTCTCGCCACTCGGGGGCTCCCGAGCTCAACCACAGTCCCAGAGTTAGGGACGGGGACGGGGGCGGGGGCGGGGGATGGGGGCGGGGAGAGAGAGAGCCTCCAGAGGACAGTTTGGGACGTCAGTGGTGACCCTGAGCAGAGAGGTGACTTAGGGGTCATTTGCTCTGAAGCTGCAGACCCTTTGCATGGCCGTTGGGAAGACATCCAGCCTCAGCCCTTCTCTCGTGGGACTGGGACTAGTTCCCCACTTCTTACCCTCCGAGGTCATTTCCTCCCCTGCGCGTTTCCTTCCCCTCCCCCATCCTTGTGGTAGGAACACCACCACCATCCCCCACAGCCTGTCAGAGTCCTGAGGAATGCTCTCACCCTGGCTGGGTGCCAAGCTCTGGACTTCCTGGGCTTTGGGGTGGGGCTTGGCCAAGGGGAAGCCCTTTGGACAGGAGAGCCACCCAATCCTGCATAGCCTGCTTTCGCGCGCTCTCTCCGTGTCTCTCTCTCCCTCCCTCTCTCTCTCCACCCCCAACCCCGCACCCCAAGCAAAAGGCTATCTATCATTCTCTGTCACCATCACCTAATTTCCTACCCCCACAATAGGATTTCCTTGCCAGGGCAAAACATCCACAATATGGAGACGGTGGGCATCCTAAACACTGGTTTATAGTGAGAGAGGGGGAAAAAAACCTATTACAGAACCTGCCTTCCCTGTTCCAGAAGGCATGTAGCTGGAAGGAGAGGTTCAGCTGCCAGGGTCCTGAAGGTAAGGGTTTTGTAAATGGTCATTTGGCCCTGGGGCTCCTTCTGGATCCTTCTCAGAACCCTTGGGTCTAAGGAAGTACGTCTCTCTGTAGTAAAGCTTGGGAGTGAATTTCTGCATATCTGACTACCTCTACTCACCCTCCATGTTCCTGAAATAAATCAGCTGAAATCTGAACTTGTTGGTCTACATCAAGGCCAAGGAAATCTTTCCACCCAGCTGTAGCCGACTGGGATGGGTTCAGCAAGAATGCGGAACGGGCAGAAACTACTCCCAAATCTAATGAATAGAGACCAGGCCTGTCAGAGGCCTCTGCCTCCTCTCCAAGGGGTCACTGCTCAGAAATGTTTTTGCATTGCGGGGTTGGAGAGTCTTCTGATATTGTCCACAAATAACAAAGTGAGAACTTAGTCCTGTGGCATCCCCTGCCTCGCGGTCCCTTGGTGCAGATTTTGCAGACTGTCTCCCTGAAGTCATCATCTGTAGACCTGTGCCAGATTCCCAAGTTCCTATCTTGAAATCTCAGCCCCCCACACCCAGGGCCTAGAGGAGAGCCGATATAGGTCACTGCAGCTGAGCCTGCAGGGCTGTCTGCTCCTTGAGCGCAGAGCCTTTCAGGCACAGAGAGGAAACCTTGCAGAGAAGTGAGAGAAAGGGCTCTGTGAGAAACAGAGGAAAGCATTCCTCAAAAAATGAAGCATGAAGAGGCCAGGAGTCAACTGGTCGCACCTGAGACAGCGATGGGAGCTCTGCTTCTAAGAGGCTGCATGTGATGGAGGAGGGAAAGGGAGAGGAGAGGGGCTGAGCATGGCCGCCTCCCTGGCTTTCCCTCCCATGCCCCACCCTTGCTCTGTTTGCCTGTGTAAGGGAACCCTTCTGATCTACTGTCCATCCCCCATTCTCCAGTCGCCTTGCTTTCAAGGCTTAGATTTCATTTTCTGGAGCCTTTGTGACTTGCCTCAGAGACCCTCTGCTTCCTCTGGTCACAGTTTCTGTGTCTCAGGAAGCTAGAGTAGGCCAGGGTTGTCCCCACCCGCCCCATTGAAAGACTCTTCCTGCTTGTTATCTGTTAAACTCATTTTGCCCAGGGTACTTCCAACCCTCTGGGACCTCATTTCTTTTCTTGGCTCTCCCTACCCCTATCCCCCAAGATCCCAAGGAGTGTGTGTTTTTGTGTGCATGCATGGTACTCATACTGTCTTGGTTTTGCATGGGGTGTCAAGGACCTATGGCTGTAACGAGCTTGGGGTCCTCATGGCCAGGAAAAATAGACAAGGGACCAATTTCTAACTCCAGACTCAAAACAATTTAAACCACAATCAATTGTTCTGTAGGAGTCTCAGGACAGGAAGAAAAGTAGGGAAGATGGAGAAAGGATAAATAATCAGTCTTAGCATTCTCTTCCCCTCATTCTTCCCCTCAAACCTTACCCTCCCCTTTCACGGCTCAGCTACTTATCCTCTTATCCTCTCACTACTCGTTTGCTCTCATTCCCAGAATCCCTGCACACAGTAGGCACTCAATAAATGCTTTTTACACTGAGTCAAACTGAATCCGGTTATGCTCTCTGGCTAAACTTTGAGATGAAAAAGCACAAAAGGAGAAGATAGACCCTCTCCAGATCCTGGGCTAGAGTCTCCTACAGGACTGATTGCTAGGGAACAGAGACCCAGAGCAGTGGTTCTCCTGCATCAGAATCGCCTGCAGAGCTGGGTGAAACTCAGATTGCTGGGCTCTACCGCCAGAGTTTCTCATTCATTGGGCCTGGGATGGAGCCTGAAAATTTGCATTTCTAACAGGTGCCTGGGTGATGCTGACCCCTCCACTAATCCTGGGACCACCAGTGGATCCTGAAAAAATCACTGTCTTAGGGAACCACAGCCCCTCACCCCAGTGCTCACCATGGGGACCTGGTTCGTTCCAATGTCATATAGTTTAGGAGGAAGAAACAGGTGAGAATTGGGAACACGTGACTCCTGCTCAGTCCTCCACCCCAACGCCTACAGGGATCCCAGAAAGATAGGGCAAGGGTGAGCAGAAGTCGGTCTCCGATTGATTAGACGTTCTCTTTTTAAATAGTCCATCGACTCCATCCTTATTGAAAGTCACTTCCCAAAACATGTTTTGCAGCAGCAACGGAGCACTAGGAATTTCCTGTGGCGAGGCAGCGCCAGCATGGGGAGGGGAGAGGCCGTGCTGAGCGAGCGCCTTCCCTTGGCTCGGGCAGGGCCACGTGCCCCACCCCCTCGCTTGCACATGTCTGCGCCGCCACCGCCGCAGCAGCCGGGCTGTTTATGAGCGAGTTGTTGTGGTAGAAATGGAGCAGGCTGCACATGCCCGGGCCATGTGACCCCAGCAGCCCGCGTGAGCCTCGAGCCAGCACAGACACACTCGGCCCTGTCCTCCACCGGCTGGAGAAACAGGAGGAAAGATGGGGAAGGAGTGAAAGGGCACTGGGCTCCCTTCCCCCTGTCTCCTGGCTTTTTATCCTGCTTCTGTCTCCTCTGTCTCTCCCAAGCCACCAGGGGAGGAAACACCCAGGAAAGGAACATGGTTTCCCCAGGCATATTCTCCTCCCAGGCAGCCCCTTGGCATTTACACTACCCAGAGCCCTAGGCCCCAAATGAACAAAGGGCCTCCCCAAGCCAAGAGCACAGAATGCCAGCCCCAGTCCTCCAACTGATGTGCTAATGGCAGCCCAGAGTCAAGACTTGGTTTCCCTGCAGCCTGGGCTCCCCAAATCAGGCCGCCTGGTCCCCTCTTTCTAGGAAGGAGGATGCCGCACAGAGATGCAGTGAGTGCCCGGTCCAGGATCAGAACCGGGAGTGTTCAGGGATTTGTGGGGTCAGGGACTGGAACCAAGGATTCTTTCTGCAGCAGTGGTCTGTGGGGTTAGTGGGCAGGAAGGGCAAAATCCCTCTGCCAGCCGGGGACAGGGAAGAGCTGAGGGATGGGGTGGGGATGGGGGGTGGTGAGATCTGGAAGAACACAAACTCCGTCCAGCTGGAGAACAAACTCTTCCTTGCGACACGAGAGACAAGCTCAGCCTCCATCCCTCATGGAAGTGTCCCCTCTCATCCATCTGGCCCTCCCAGCCCCTTAGAGACCTCTGTCAGCACTCTAACCCCAGACCCCCGCTCCCAGCCCTCTGCTCCGGCCCCCCACCCGTGACCCTGTTTCTGAGCAGCAGTGCCTCTTGCTGGGATGTGAGACTGTGCTGGAGTCAGGCGGACAGTAGGTTAGCAGGAACAAGCAAATGAAAGGAGCACGACCCACATTTCCTCACCGCACCAAAACTTCGCAGATCCTGCATTGCAGAGCTAGCGCTTTTTTTTTTTTTTTTTTTTTAATTCTCCACCGGGCCCCTACACGCGTCTGCATTTTTGCAACCAGTACAGATTTTTTTTTCTGGGTGCAAACTGTGCATTCTAATGAGCCAAAGCTCCTTCCCGCGGCATTGAAAATCTCTTTGGCAAATTGCTTCTCCCCACCCCCACCCCCAATTTAGAAAAAGGGGAGGGATCCCAAATTTGTGAAGTCGCATCCTCCCTCTCTCCTTCCCCTGCTCCCCTCCCCCAACATACTGCAGTCTTTCCAGCCCAACTGACAGCTGCAGACCAGGGGAGAGGGATGGGAGGTGGGAAAAATCAGCCTTGTTCCTTCTTTCCACTCAGACTGAGCTGGCGGGGGGCGGGGTTGCTTTTTTTCCTGGGCAACCCGTTGCATCCCTCTTTCCCTCCCCATCCCAGCCAGTGTTTATGTAAGCCTCCCAGAAGCTACACACAGCCCCTAATGCCTGCCCAGGCCGCAGCTCCTCCAAGGTCCATCCTGCTCACGAGGACTGTCATGAGCCTCCGGCCTCCCCAGGCAGCTGCATGGAGATCTGCAGAGGCCCAAGGAATGAGGAGATGCTGGACACGGAGGGGGTTTGAGATGGAGCTTGGGGTAAGGGATGGCGATGGGGGCAGGCACACAGGTATCCCAGCCCCACCACTCCCCATACATTCCCCTGCATCTTAGTCCTAGAGTCCTTAGAGGCTCAAGGACAGCCAAGGGGCAGGTGCAGGGACCTGGAAGATGACCCCACCCGTGGGCTCCAGCAGCAGCACAGCAAAGGTTGGACAGGATGGCCTTGGCATAGCATGTGCTGGATGTCACTGCCCCCCAATCCGGGAGGAGGAACCCCGTGCCAGAAAGAGGGCACTCTGGGGCTTAGTTTTCTCCTGCCAAGGACAGTCCATGTCACCTCCTTGATCCTGTGATTTTGCTGGGATCCTGGGCTCAGAGAAGGGAACCCAAAGGAGGATTCCCCAAAGCATCTGCTGAAGAAGCACTGACCCAGGATGGTGGGTGGCTTTCAGAGGGCTGTTTTCAGAAATGCTCATCTCTCAAGCAGGTAAATGGGGAAGAAGGATGTTGTTTCCTTATGGCTTTTTAAAAAAATAAATTTACTTTATTATTTATTTTTGGCTGCATTGGGTCTTCGTTGCTGCACGCTGGCTTTCTCTAGTTGCAGAGAGTGGTGGCTTCTCTTGTTGCGGAGCACAGGCTCTAGGCGCGCAGGCTCTAGAGCACAGGCTCAGTAGTTGTGGCGCAAGGGTTTAGTTGATCTGTGGCATGTGGGATCTTCCCGGACCAGGGCTCGAACCCGTGTCCCCTGCATTGGCAGGCGGATTCTTAACCACTGCGCCACCAGGGAAGTCCCTCCTTTTGGCTTTTTATACAACTTGTGTCTGTCCTTGGTGGTCTTCCGTACTCTCATTTAACCAACCCATTCTTTTTTATTTTTAATTTTTTTAATTGAAACTTGTATTTGAAGTGTTAACAAGGAAGGAGAACTTTGGTTCACTGGAAAAGTCAATCGACTAAATGAATTATAAAGGTAAGCAAGTATGTAACAGGTCATAACTGGCAATGGACCCATATTGATTGGTTCCTACCAAGGGGTCCATGTAGATATGGTTCTCACCAAAGGGTCTGCATGCACAAGGCTCCCACGGGAGGGGGGCATCCTGCAGCCCCCATTCATGTGGCCCCCACCGAGGGTGCCTTCCAGCAAGATGGAGACCACACCACCCAACCAATCCTTTTTTTTTTTTTGGCTGCACCGTGCGGCTTGTGGGATCTTAGTTCCCCGACCAGAGCCCTGGCAGTGAAAGCGCCAAGTCCTAACCACTGGACCTCCAGGGAATTCCCATTTTTTTCCCCAACCAATCCATTCTTGATACACCATGGCCCTTTAAGGGACCCAGACCTATGTGTCCCTCTCCCTTCATCACCAGTTACATATCCCAGAGTCACGGGGTCAGAGAAAAGAATTCGGATGCCTGCTTAAGTTACTCACTTCTGTAGCAATGTATGTGGAAGTTTGGTTTTTTGTGTGTTTGTTTGCAACCTAATCTGGCCCCCTTCTACCTAACCAGAGGAGGGGGATGTAGGAGTGAGAGAGGGAGGAGTTTAAGGAAAGAAGAAATGAGGGTGGAGTTAGAGGTTCTGGGAAACTAAAGTACTTGTGGAGACAGGAGCAAGGGGTACTTCAGGCTTCCCCTTCTTGGTGACACACCTCATTTCCAGCACCATCGTTGCTTAGGAAACACCAGGATGAGCTTACAGCTCAGACATTCCACCCAGAGAAATCATTCTCTCAAGGAAGGGCAGTCTTGCTAGTGGAAAGAGTTTTATCCTCAGGCCTGGGGTTGAATTCCCAACATTGCCATTTTCATTGCGCCATTGATAGTGGTAATTCCAAGAGACAGCTGGGGGAGCTTTAGCTCCTCCATAAGTCTCCATTAACTCCACCATTCTTTAATGTGACATCTTCTCAATCTTAAGTGCTTCACTTCAAATACAGCTTCAAGACAAGTTGCCTTGTCTCTGGAGCGTCCTGGGCAAGTTAATAAATGTTTCTAAGTCTCAGATTCCCCATCTCTAAATTGAGAATGAGGACTTCCCTGGTGGCGCAAGTGGTTAAGAATCCGCCCGCCAATGCAGGGGACAAGGGTTCGATCCCTGGCCCGGGAAGATCCCACATGCCGCGGAGCAACTAAGCCCATGCGCCACAACTACTGAGCCTGTGCTCTAGAGCCCGCAGGCCACAACTACTGAGCCTGCGAGCCACAACTACTGAAGCCCGCGCGCCTAGAGCCAATGCTCTGCAACAAGAGACGCCACCACATGAGAAGCCCACGCACCGCAACGAAGTGTAGCCCCCACTTGCCGCCATTAGAGAAAACCCGCGTGCAGCAACAAAGACCCAACGCAGCCAAAACCAAATAAATAAATTTTAAAAATAAATAAACTAAGAATGAGACCTACAGCATAGGGCTGTCGTGGACATTCAATGAAATAATGTGTGTAACACACTTAGCCCAGTACCTGGCATACAGCTGGTACTTAATACATATTTATTATTTCCTTTCCTTGGAAAAAGGAGTAGTGAGGTAAAGATAGAATCTGAGGCAAAACACATCCACGGAACCCAGCCTTGGATCATACCTCACCCTCCCTTTTTCTATCACCCCCAGAGAAAACATTAATTCGGACTTTAACCCTCCTACTTAATTCTCCTGAAATTCTCCCCAAGACATCAAAGCTTTTGGTGGGTTAGGGAAAGCTGGCTGGTCTTTCAGAGAACAGAAAAAGGATCTAGGAGGGCCGGGAATGAGTCTCTCCCAGGCACAGGGCTTGCTGCCTGGGTCTGGGGCATTCCCAGCGTTTCTGTCCTGGGTCTGCATCACCTGGGCAGGCAGGTTATTTTCCTGCGGCAGTGGTTCGTTCCATGAGAAAGGAGCGGGGAAGGAAGGCACCTACTGAAGGCTGACCTGGTTTCCAGCAAGGACCCACCCCAGTCAGTCAGTCAGTCAAGCAGTCAGCCCAAGATTTAGGCCACCCAGGATTTGCACAGGGTGTTGCCTTGTTACCCAGAGCATCCTACTGATGAGGAAAACAGGTCTTGGATCAAACACACACATCCACAGACATTCTTGCCATTCACACTTACACACTCACACGTGCAGTCTCTCGTTCATAATCCTATGATCACACACACACTCTGGCCAGAGCTTGGAGCTCTCACTCTCTTCTCTTCCTCTACCCTATTTCTGCTGTCCTCCCCAGACCAAAGAAATTCAAGAGAATTTAAGACATAGTTGGAAACATATACACACACACACAGGATTCCACCCGGCCCCTAAATGGTGAGGTCAGTCTAGAATCCCAGACTCTGAGGAATCTGAGCAGAAGTGTGGGCAACATGGAGCCAGGTGTGCTTTGCTGTGCTGGGTCTTGGATATGCATCTGTTCCCCATGGTTCTATCTGGGCACTGTTTATTAAGGGTCCATGTTGTTCTTGGGCTGAATTTCGCTATGGGAGATATGGTGCGTGAGCATGCACAGGTGTGTGTGTGTGTGTGTGTGTGTGTGTGTGTGTGAGAGAGGAAGAGTGTGTGTGTGTATAGAAGTGAACTGGAATGTCCAGCTGGCAGGAGGGGTGGGAGGCCGTGTTGAGATACACCTGTTGTCTTAGGTCAAGGTTGAGGTCATAGAGAGGCCAAAGCTAGATTCTATTCCAGATCCCCAAAGGCCAGACAACCCAGCCTTTTCTCCCTCCATTTGGTGGCTCTGAGTTCCATAGTCTCTGTCCTTTTCCCAGCAGCTGTTGACAGAGAGAGGAGCAGGATGGATAGACAGAAGCTTCTGGAGCCAAGGGAGAGTCCTGCCTCGTCATTTTTCTGTATCCTTCTCTCCAGTTGTAGAAGGAAGATCCCAAAGTTACTTCTTTGTCAGGGAGCAAAGGAGGGGCCCTATAAGAAGTGCAGAGGAAGGAGGGCCCAGAAGTAACCCCCCTCCTTTGCCTCCTCGCTCCCTGCCTCCGCCTTCATACCTCACACAGACTGCAAAACAACCCAGCTTCTTGCCAAGAGTCAGGCTGACTGCATTTCAGCTTTGGCTGCCTCTGCTTCCTCCTCCCTCTCACTGGCTGTAAACTCAGGGAGGGAGTCTTGACCCCTGCCCTCCCCGAATAGGGATAAACACCAGCAAGTAGAACAAGGGGTGGGCAGGGTGACCACAGCAGCAAGCAGAACTGTAGTTGCCAAACAGGGCAACTAAAGGGAGTGTGCTGACGGGGCTGCTGGGCTGGTGGGGAGCCAGAGGTCATACCAAGGTCCCTGATTTTGAGTCTAGCCCTGGCAGGTCCCTGGGCTCTGGCCCTGGCCCTGGCTCTGATGGAGACTCAGGAAGGGCGCAGAGAGCATGCATTGCCGGACATGGCAGCTCACCTCCCAGTTTTCCCTCCAGAGCCCAGCAGGAGGAGGGAGAGGGGGTGGAGGCTGAGTTCAGAACCAAGTTTTCCTGAAAAGCCTCTTTCCTTGTTTGTCCTAGCCCCTCCCAGGTCCTCCCACGCTCTGCTGCAGCTTCCCAGCTCTGGGCCAAGGGGCCAGGGCAGGCCAGGGAAGAGCCCACTGCCCTCTCTCTCCCACTGTTCTTGGGGGCAAGGGAACAAAGCTAAAGCCCAGGCCATTCTAGGGAGCCCATCTGTCTTCCCCTGGGAGTCAGAGGGTCAGCGAGTGGTCAGGCCAGCTGCCCAGCCGCCTCCCCTTCAGTCACCCTCACAGCCCTCTCTGCTTACTTCCTCACCACCCAGCTTACTCCTTCCTTGGTGTCCACACGCCTCCTTTTCTTTACTTTTTCGGTAGCTGTTTCCAGGCATCCATCAATGCTGTCCCAGGAGCTATCTGTGAACAAGTGGAGAAGAGCTTCCTGTGTGGAAAAAAAAAAAAGACAACAAAAAAACCCTCCCTAGGAGCTGTGGGACTGAGGAGGGACTAGCAGGAAGAAGCAGGTGGCCCAGGTTCACTTGGCTGCTTCAAGAAGAGGCTCGCAGCTCTCCCCGCAACCCAAGTCCTCAAACAGGATAGACCTCGGGAAATACCTGGCATCCCAGTGGTTAGGACTCCCAGCTCTCACTGCCGAAGGCCCGGGTTCAATCCCTGGTTGGGGAATCCCACAAGCCGCACAGCGAGACCAAAAAACCGCCCCCCCCCCAACAGGATAGACCTCGACTGGACACCCTCTTTTGCCAATGGGGCAGAGTTGCTCCTCTGAAGGGAGATGCCAGCTGTTTCTAACCCCTGTTCAGCGTTTCACTTCCATGTCGGCCCACCTCCTTGATGGTGGTCAAATGAAACTAGCAATGGATGTCTGACCTTGGGCCAATCACTTCTTCTAAGACTCATTTTCCTCGTCTGTAAAGGAGGGAGGGTTAAGATGGTCTTTGTGTTCCCTTCCGTGGAATCCACGCTACCCTGAAGCACTGAGGGTGGGGATGGGGGTGTCACTCTGCCCCCAAGCCCTGCCTCACCTCTGGCCCCTTTAGGACTTCAAAGCACTTTCACCACAAAGTTCTCCTCCCTTGTCCTTTTTATTTCCTAGACAAAGGGAAATGACTCACCCCAAAGTCACCTTCAGTGGGTGGGGTGGTGTCATACACGAAAACAGGGAGTCCCCAGGGACATCCTCACCACGCCCCCTCCCCCCCCATGGCAACTCCCTTCCCTAGGGGAGTAGAATGGAACAGGGGCCACATTTCCTTTCCATCTCAGGACTTGGCTCTGTAGCAGAAGTTCAGCTTAAGCTCCTGACCGAGGGGATATTCCTACTTGTCATCTCTCTCGTGTCACCAGTAACCTCAAGGCGAAGTCAGTCCTGCAATCACGTGAAGCCCTCACGTTTGCAAGGTTTGTAGAAAGGGGCTGTTAGCTTTGATCTCCCAGGGAGCGGCCAAGCTTGCCAGCCCCTCCCCAGGAATTCACATGCCTCTGCCATACAGGCTTTCCAAACACGCCACCCTGACTCTCAGCGCACTCCACCCCACAAGGCTCTCAGCTCCTCCCCGGTTCCAGCAAGAGCTTTTGCGAGGCAGAAACGGGGAAATATACGCAGTCCGCCCACTTTGCCAATGGACTACATATCCCGACAGCCTTGGCTTTACGCAGGCGCACGGAACTCAACGTGTTTGCTGCTAGAAAAGTGTGTCACTGGGGCACGAGGCGCTCCCTGGGATCACATGGTACCTGCTCCAGTGCCGCGTGCGGCCCGGGAACCCTGGGTTGCTGGCGCCTGCGCAGAGCCCTCTGTCCCAGAGAAAAAGGCTGGGGCAAAAGGCCGTTGAGATTGGCAGAGTGAAATACTGCTGCCGAGGGAACGTAGCAGGGCACACGTCTCGCTTCTTTGCGCCTGGGTGCCCCGTTTCTCCCATCACGTACTTACTTCCTGACTGCAACCTCTCTCCCTCTGGGACTTTTGCACCGGGAGCTCCAGATTCGCTACCCTGCAGCGCTGCGGAGCCTTCAGGCAGTGGCACCCCGGGCACTGCAGAGACCCGACCCTCCTTGCTACCTTCTAGCCAGAACTACTGCAGGCTGATTCCCTCCGCCCCCTTCCCCCACACTCTCTTGCTTTTCCCATGCAAAGCAGACCTCCGTTGCCTCAGCGTCCTACCCTTCTGCAGGGCTGCAGTCGGCCACCCCAAGACCTTGCTGCAGGGTGCCTAGGATCCTTATCGTGAGCCGCGGGGTCCACTCCCCGTCCTCGGTCAGTTCCCAGGGGGCGACAGCGGCAATTGTAATCTC
Organism: Eubalaena glacialis; assembly: GCF_028564815.1. Classification (NCBI taxonomy): domain Eukaryota; kingdom Metazoa; phylum Chordata; class Mammalia; order Artiodactyla; family Balaenidae; genus Eubalaena; species Eubalaena glacialis. Next base: position 44,642,048 of record NC_083734.1, read on the forward strand.
CAGTTTGTGTCAAGGTCCAGTTTGAATGACCGCTGTCAGCTGGTGAAGACATGACGACCCTGGACTCCAACAACAACACAGGTACTAAGATTCCTTTGCTACCATCATTCTTTCTCTGTCACTGTCTCCTCTCCTCCATCTACGCCTTTGTAAGGAACTTTGTAAGGGACTGGAGACTCCCTCGGCCTGGGGATTTGCTAGCGTGATGTGGGCCATAGGCTGGGATTTCCAGAGCGTGTTGTTCGGCCTGGGAATGCGCCCGGAGGCGCCCCACCATCACCCCTCAGAGCCCCGCTCTTTAGCCTGAAGGACTCGGATCGCGGGGAAGGAGGAAATAGAGAGCGGGTACGTGTGGTGAGATGAACAGTTTACAGGAACTGGGAGTTTTGGAGCAGTGCCCCGAAACGCCCCCATCTGTCCACCCCCTGCAGCTGTGGCATGCCTGGACTTCTCGGAAGGAGGACCCCCTCCTTCCAATCTTCCTCTTCCCTTAGTTCCTGCAGGCTCGAGGGAACTCGAGAAGCAGTGGGGCGATCTGGGTTCCAGGCAGGAGGGACTGGGGGAATGGGTCGGATCTCACTGGTGAATCCTCAGTAGGGAGCGGCACTTGAGGAGCCCCACGAGTGGTGCTCTGCCCCAGGAAGGACACCCAGAGCGCCCCGGCAGCCCGGAGCGCTCACATGGCTGCGGAGCCGGGCCCACGTGCTGCGTTTGTTTTCATTCTGCAGAAGCCGTGGCCGCCACCCCATTGGTGGTTGCCTCCCGGCCCCGTTACATAATGAGCTCCGCCCCCCGTTGCCCCGGCAACGCGTGTACCCTTCTCTCCTCCCCTTAGTAGTCCTGACCCAGCTGGCGTGAGGGGCCCAGCCCTAGACTGGGACCCCGGACGCCGAGGAGGGGCGGGACGGGGGGCGGGGCTGCTGCTCCCAATTGACGGGAAGCGGAGAGGGCGGAACCTCGGGTTCTGGGGTTCCTCGTTGGGGAGCCACGTGCAAGAGGCACACGTGGAGCCGGGACGTGAGGCCGGCTGAGGGCCCGGCTCCCGCCCCGCCCCGCCGAGATCTGGGTGAAGCTGGGCTGACTCACCGCCCCCGCCTGCCTCCTTTTCCTGTCCGCCTGCCCGGCCCCCTCCTCCTTCCCCATAACCGATGCAGAGTAAGACAGAGCCATCCCTGACCTCTCGTGGCCTCATGTTTACACTCCTCAAGGGGACCTCACATCTAGCCACCCTTCTCCTCACTCTTTTCCTCTTTATTCTCTTTGCACCTACCTCACCATACTGCCTTTAGACTCAGCTTCTCCCGATTACAAATTCTTTCTGTTCCCCAAGCATCTCGTTTCTTAGTCCTGCAAACACTGTCTTACGCCTACTCCCACCACACAAGAAGCAGTTTGTCTCCTAAGGACTTCCCTCAAAACAACTACATCCCAGAAACATAGCTGAAAGGATATTAAGTCTCTTTCATCTTTTTTTTTCACAGAAAGGAAAACTGGGACCCAGAGAGGGGAGTTGATTTTCTCTGGGTCACAAATCAAGTTGGTGGTGATAGATCCAGATATAAAACTAGACTCTCTTGAGTGTGCCCCACACTTCCAGGTGGAAGTCTCTTCGGATGAGTCTTACTACTCTTTGGGGGATGGCTGAACTGGGTCAGGTTCATTTACCACCAAATAAATATCCCGTTCCCCCACCTCAGCCCTGAAACTGTAGGAGCTGATCTATTGTGCAATTATTTTACAGGGAACTCAGTTCACCCTGACCAACCTTGAGCTATTTTAGGGTTGCTCTGCCCAGCTTAGTGTGTGTCAGTGGGTGAGCAAGACATGTGCCTCTGTAGACACGGTGGCATGCCCTGTGTCGGCTCACACGTGTCCTGGGATCCTCCCTCCTCCCACCCCATCCATGGCAGGCCATGCGAGGTACTTGGCAAAGGTGTGGCAGGCAGGTCACCTTTTTCTCCTGCTAATGCAATGGGAACACAGCCACCTGGTTGGCAATATAACTAGAGGGCCAAAGTCCCTGAATGGCCAGAGAGCCAAGGTCATTGTCACCAGGCAGAGAGATCTAGAAGGGGGAATTCCAAAGCCTTAGGCTGGACAGTTTGTCCTTCACTTCCAACTCCTGCAACTCATACTGTTAAGCCCTTCCTGGATTCAGGGATAGAGTCCACTCTGACTCTTGATCTTGAAGGCCAGGGGAACAGTACCTTTGGAGAATACGTCTTCCAGTTTTGAGGGAATGTGATTGTTTTACTCTTGTAAGACCCCCACTCTCCTCAATGTTGGCTAGCTGCCCCTCCATGGTCTCATCCCTGGAATGGTCTTGGTATGAAAATCAGCAGCTGGTTTTTTTTTTTTTTTGAAGCCTGGGCATTATGAATGGTTTTCAGCTGCTCATCCCATCCCGAGGTCAGCTGCTGACAATTAAGTCATTAGCTGCGGTTGATATTCTAAAGGAAGGCATCCAGGGCGGGGGTGGGGGGTTGGTACATATGTGAGATACTCACAGAGCATCACAGAGGTCATGCCTCTAGAGAGGTACCTCACACGCCAGGCAGAAGCTGAATGTACCTGCCAAGAGTTGCGGTGGTTTGTTGGCCATGTCTGGTATGTGTTGGGGAGTTGCTTATTGTGGCTCTTCTGGGGACTCCAAGATTAGGTGTTTCACATGGTTAACTTCTGGGTATCCAACAGTGTTTTGGGAGGCAGCTGAGGGATGGGCAGAGTGGTGACCTAGGACCAAAGATATATGGTGGTTGACACGCCTTTCCCTTGGGTTCTCCTGCCAGGTGGCGTCATCACCTACATCGGCTCCAGCGGCTCCTCCCCAAACCGCACCAGCCCCGAGTCCCTCTACAGTGACAGCTCGAATGGCAGCTTCCAGTCCCTGACCCAAGGCTGTCCCACCTACTTCCCACCATCACCCACTGGCTCCCTCACCCAGGACCCAGCTCGCTCCTTTGGGAGCACTCCACCCAGCTTGGGTGACGATGGTTCCCCTTCTTCTTCATCTTCCTCATTGTCGTCCTCCTCCTCCTTCTATAACGGGAGCCCCCCCAGGGGTCTACAAGTGGCCCTGGAAGACAGCAACCGAGTGTCCCCCAGCAAGAGCACCAGCAACATCACCAGTGAGTAAATTTCCAGCCGATTTGGGGGGAAGGGAAGGTGTCCCGGCTGAGGTGGGGAGTTGACATTCATGTAACACAGTTATTCCCAGGACCTACGCTGGCCTCAGGGATTTCTCCTAGAGTTGCACCAGCTGCTGTCAGCCCTGTCTGCTCATTCGAGTGCCCCCTAGATACTGAAGCTCCTCCTCAGTTCCCCCCCCCGCCCAATCTCCAGCTCAGAAAACCTCCAGCTCTCTGGCCACTCAGAAACCTGCCCTGTTCACCCACTGCCCCTCTCTTCCCGCAGAGCTGAATGGCATGGTGCTACTGTGTAAGGTGTGTGGGGACGTGGCCTCGGGCTTCCACTATGGCGTGCATGCCTGTGAGGGCTGCAAGGTGAGGCAGGGTGTGGGTAAGGGCAGGTGACCCTCTCCCACAGGACACATAGGCCTGGCCTAGACGGAGATGCTCACTAGCTGCCCCTGCTCCACAGGGCTTTTTCCGTCGGAGCATCCAGCAGAACATCCAGTACAAAAGGTGTCTGAAAAATGAGAACTGCTCCATCGTCCGCATCAATCGTAACCGCTGCCAGCAGTGTCGCTTCAAGAAGTGTCTCTCCGTGGGCATGTCTCGAGATGGTGAGGCAGCACCGTGCCCACGAGCTTCCCCTCGCCCTCCCCCTTTCTTCCACTCGGAAGTTTCTGAATTAATCCCTCCCTTAAAAAGGCCCAATACTAGGCATCTCATTTGCATAGGGGATGCCCACATTTCACCGGGTCTGAGGTAAAGACACACATCTTTCCCATTAGTCCCTCTGGTCACCTCTTACCGTAATTCCTACTTGGAAAACCCCCTCGATGGGTGTGGCCTTGTGGGTTTTATGTGGAACCCCAAGCCCTAAGGGGCTTGCCCTTTCAGGAGGAAGGAAGAGAAGCATGTGAGTGTGTATGAGAACTTCCTGACACTGCTCTCATCCTGTCACAGCTGTGCGTTTTGGGCGCATCCCCAAACGAGAGAAGCAGCGGATGCTGGCTGAGATGCAGAGTGCCATGAACCTGGCCAACAACCAGCTAAGCAGCCAGTGCCCGCTGGAGACCCCGCCCACCCAGCACCCCACCCCAAGCCCCATGGGCCCCTCACCACCCCCAGCCCCTGCCCCCTCACCCTTGGTGGGCTTCTCCCAGTTCCCACAACAGCTGACGCCTCCCCGATCCCCAAGTCCTGAGCCCACAGTGGAGGATGTGATATCCCAGGTAGCCCGGGCCCACCGAGAGATCTTCACCTACGCCCATGACAAGCTGGGCACCTCACCTGGCAACTTAAATGCCAACCATGCCTCGGGCAACCCTCCAGCCACCACCCCACATCACTGGGAAAGTCAGGGCTGCCCGCCTGCCCCCAATGACAACATCATGGCCGCCCAGCGTCATAATGAGGCCCTGAACAGTTTACGCCAGGCTCCCTCCTCTTACCCTCCCACCTGGCCCCCTGGCCCTGCCCATCACAGCTGCCACCAGCCAAACAGCAATGGGCACCATCTGTGCCCCACCCACGTGTACCCAGCCCCAGAAGGCGAAGCACCTGCCAACAGTCTGCGGCAGGGCAACTCCAAGAACGTTCTGCTGGTGAGGGCATTGGGGGTGAAGTGGGCATGGGACTGGGGAGACTGGATTTAGCACAGGGCCACTGGGTGTGCCTGAAGGCTAGGTGCAGGGAGGATGCTCAGCCCTGTAGGAAGGGCTCTGCCTGGGAATCCCTGATCTCCACCTGGCACCTGATTGCTACGTTACCTGAAAGACCCATCCTCCAAGGCCACAACTCTAACCCAAGCAGAATCTGGGGCCCAGCACTGCTGGGGAAGCCTATCTGAGGCAGCCTGACTGATACTCCCCTCCCCAAATTCTTTCCTCTTCCAGGCATGTCCCATGAACATGTACCCGCACGGACGCAGTGGGCGAACTGTGCAGGAGATCTGGGAGGATTTCTCCATGAGCTTCACGCCCGCTGTGAGGGAGGTGGTAGAGTTTGCCAAGCACATCCCTGGCTTCCGTGATCTTTCTCAGCACGACCAGGTCACCCTGCTTAAGGCTGGCACCTTTGAGGTGAGTGACCCTTTGTGCTCCCTGCTCTTGACCTTGGGAAGGATCCAGCAGAAAGGGTGTCTGGGGTGGGCAGGGGCTCTGAAACCTTACTCGTGACGGATGAAGGAAGGGGCAGAATCCCCCCCAGTCCTGCCTATGGATGGCTGGGACTTCTGTCATCTCAGCTGGGGTCTAATTACATCCTACTACCCTAAAATAACACTTTAGGGTACAGCGCTATTCCCGTTCTAGGCATGAGTAAATTAACTTTGGTGAAGTGCCTTGCCCAAGGTCACAGGGAGTGACAAGGTTGAGACTCAGATTCAGGCTGGATTCCAAAGCCAGTGGGATGTTCCCCATCCTAACACCTGGCACCGCCCCCCCCCCCGCCCCCGCGTCATTGCTCACTCAGAAACTAGCCCCAGTCTTGACTGGGAAATCTAAGGCAGCACCAGTAACCCTTTCACAAAACTTTAGGGGCAACTTGGCAATTGCTCCTCCCACTCCACCCAGGATGACTGTCCCTGCTTTAGGTGCTGATGGTACGCTTTGCGTCGCTGTTCAATGTGAAGGACCAGACAGTGATGTTTCTGAGCCGCACCACCTACAGCCTGCAGGAGCTCGGCGCTATGGGCATGGGAGACCTGCTCAATGCCATGTTCGATTTCAGCGAGAAGCTCAACTCCCTGGCGCTTACCGAGGAGGAGCTGGGCCTCTTCACCGCGGTGGTGCTCGTCTCTGCAGGTAGGTCAGGCTCTCGCCTGAGCCTGACCCCGGGAGGAGGCGGACGCAGTTCGATTCAACACACCTTTTATGGAGTACCTACTCTAGGCCAGGCCCTGCACCCGGGCACTGGGGATACAGACATGATTCAGACACAGTCTAGCTCAGGAGACAGACTCATGCCCGACTAATTATAAAACAGTGAGATAAGTGTCACAGTAGAAGCATGAACCAAGGGCTTTGGAAGCACACACAACTATTTCTGCCTGGGGAGCTGGGGAAGGAGGTGACACTTGAGTGGGGCCTCAAAGGACAAGTAAAGATACTGCCAGGCAGAGAGAGGGGGAAGGGCATCCCAGGCAGAGGGAACTACAGAACAAAAAGCAAGGGAGCCTGGGCGTGTTTGGCCTGTTCAGGGAAGGAGAGCGGCCTGGTGGGGTGGGAGGGGGCCAGCCCTGCTGAGCCTGGGCTCCCAGATCGCAGGCACCTCCTGCTCTTGGAGAGGGAGTCATGTTCCCCCTCCTCCTCCTTCCCCATCGGCCCTCTGAGGGGCTTCGGGGAGAGGCCGCATGGCCAACGCCGCGTCCTCGCAGGCCTCCGGGTCCTCCTCGTCAGAGGAGCTCAGGGAGCCTGCCTCACTGCCGTCGTCTTCCCCACAGACCGCTCGGGCATGGAGAATTCCGCTTCGGTGGAGCAGCTCCAGGAGACGCTGCTGCGGGCTCTTCGGGCTCTGGTGCTGAAGAACCGGCCCTCGGAGACTTCCCGCTTCACCAAGCTGCTGCTCAAGCTGCCGGACCTGCGGACCCTGAACAACATGCATTCCGAGAAGCTGCTGTCCTTCCGGGTGGACGCCCAGTGACCCGCCCGGCCGGCCTTCTGCCGCTGCCCCCTTGTACAGAATCGAACTCTGCACTTCTCTCTCCTTTACGAGACGAAAAGGAAAAGCAAACCAGAATCTTATTTATATTGTTATAAAATATTCCAAGATGAGCCTCTGGCCCCCCGAGCCTTCTTGTAAATACCTGCCTCCCTCCCCCATCACTGAACCTCCCCGGCCTCCCCTATTTAAACCACTCTCTCCCCCCCTCTTACTCTCTAGCCCCCCGATTTGTTCTATTCCTGTCTCAAATCCAGTAGTTCACAGCTGAGCTGGCTTCTGTGGTGTGTGCTCGTTCTGGGGGGTGGGGCGGAAACGTGGCCAAGGCTGGGGGCACACCTCTCCATCTGGTCAGTTTGTGGGGTGGGTCCTCTGGCCAGCAGATGGGAGGATACAGGGAAACAGCACACAAGTCTAAGGGGGGGGTGCCCAAGGGGATTATTTTCATCATATATTTATTACATAAATATATAGTAAAATAGACGAGCAACAATTACCATAAAAATATCTTTCTTTAAAATCCTGACCCAAAACACAACGGGGTGAAAAATCGCACATAACAGACATACTGATTGTCAACGTGGGGCAGGAGTAGGAGCCCCCCAAGTCACCCCTACTGGCCCCACTCCTCCCTGGGGAAGGGACCTACCTCCTTCCCTGTTTCTGGCCACAGCCCCCCTCCCCCCACCCCAGCACCAGCTTCTCATACATTCAGTAGCGCCTGCAAGGAAGTGTCCCCCTCCTCCCACCCAGGAGTTCCCAGGGCAGGAATTACTGTCCCCCTTATGGACGGTGTCTGTGTCACACGCCCTGCCCTCTCCCAGCCCTGTAGACCCGCCACCAGGGGAAGGGGTAGGGGCTCCTCCTCCCCCACCCTCCCCAAGTCTGAGCAGGGAGGAGGCTGGATGAGGTATGTGTGTTATGAGTGATGGGAGGGGGAATACTGAGATGGAGAGGCGGGTGGTGGGGGCGGGGTAGTGGTCATGGCTCTGGCACCCCCTTGTCCTGGCCTGGCACCCTCCTCCTAGTCCCAGCAGCCCCTCCTCCCACCAACACTGCACCTGCTGCCCCACTCTGCCTGCCCTAGTGCCCCGGGCCAATACTAGGGGAGGCACGCTAAGCACCCACATCAAGGCCATCCCCCTCATTAGCACCAATGGCCCCCAGGAGAGGGCCCTGTCCCTCACTTCCAAAGCAGGGACTGGGACAGCTGCCTCTCTAGAGCAGGTGCGTGGCACTCCTGAGTCCCCCCGGCTCCTCCCCCACCACGTGTACTTGCTCACACATTCACGCAGAGAAACGCACACATACACCCCACGTCACTGAGAGTGGGGGGAGGGGTCGGGGGTTACGGGGAAGAGTGGGGGGAGGAGTGGGGGATCACAGCTCATATGATTGGGGAGGGGGAGGGGGGATTTCCCAAGTGCCTGTAAGAGGCCAAGCCTCTTGAAGGCCTTTTCTCCACCATGGGCATGGCTGAGAATGGGAACGGAGGGGTGGAGGTGGGGATGGAGGGATGGGGAGACGGCAGACAGGTCAGGAATTCCACTGGGCCCCCAGGGGGTGGGAGGAGGGTACAAGAGGGCTTATCCATGGGACTGGAGTAATAACAGGAATCAGTACCCCAGGAGAGAGAGAGGGTAGAGACGGACAAGGACAGCACGGGCAGCCCACGAGCCCAAGGGGGGCGGGGCAGGCACATGCACAGGTGATAGCAGATGCTCTTCTAGGCCCTCCAGCCCTGTCGGAACACCTGAACAGTGGGGGAAGGACATGCCCTGATGGGCAGCATAGCATTGCCTTCCCGTGTGTGTGTGTGTGTGTGTGTGTGTGTGTGTGTGTGTGTGTGTGTGAGAGAAGGGGGCTGTGGCAGGCTGAGGGTCAGGGTGGGGTGGCAGGTTCCCCACTGCTTAAGACATTTTTGCCCCAATAGTGCAAAGCGCAGGAAGCCCTGGCACCCCTCCCCCCGCCCCCTGCCCCATTCCCCATGGCTTCCGGGGGCATCTGTGTCCACCCATCCATCCCTGCCGACATGCAGCCCTGAGCCCAGGGCCCTCTGGTCTGCTCCGTCCCTCCCCCACCCTCCCCTCCCCCCACCCTCAGAGGGCTACCTCCTCCCTCCCTCTCTCCCCTGCGGAGTGGGCGATAGCCAAAGGGAGGAGGAGGAGGGCAGCTCACCCAAGTGCAGACCAACAGAGCACTCCTCACCAGGAGGGTGGGAGGTGGCTCAAGCCAAAGTCCCTGAATTAGAGAAAAGAAGAGGGGAAAGGGGCTCCAGGGGCACAGGGGCGGCTGGCCTAAAGAGCTTCAAAGAAAAAAGGAGGCGCACCAGCCACCCCCTCCCCCAGGGCTTCGACTAAGTGCCATTTATCTAAGCACCCCCATTCCGGTGCCTGCCTGCCCAGAGTCTGGGATAGTGCATCGAGTGGGAGTGGAAAGGAGGAGGGCAGGGGTTAGAGAGAGCCCAGCAGACAGATGGAAACAGGGGCCTATGGGGGTGGAGGCTCTGGGAGAAGCTCACGCACACCCCCCCCACCCCCCAGGGCAGCAGCATCTGGATCGTAGCTAATACTGCAGGATGTGAGGAGGGCGGGACCTTGAGCCACAGTTTTTCCTGTGTGGGTGCCACGATGCGGAAGGAGCTGGGGGGGGGCACAGGGAGAGGCCCCTGGGGCTGGGCACTTGAAAGGGGAGCTGTGCGGGCAGCAGGGCAGGCTGGTGAGGGGCCAGTTGGCATCCAGCGTGAGAGGTAGATGGAACTCAGCGGGCACGAGTGGCAGAGAGCAGAGGGAGTACTGGCGCGGGGGGGTGCCAAAGGGGCACAGAGGGAGGGGCAAGGCAAGGGGGCGTGGCCAGGACCCTGTTGTATCAACTCACAGCTCTGATCGGCAGCCCTACCCCTGGGGACCTGGTGTGGGGGGCAGTTCTCTCTGATTTGGGGGGAGGAGGGGCAGCTCTCAAAGTGCTTGGGGGTTGGGGGGGTCCTCCCCTCTGGCCAGCCTCAGTTAATAACTTAATATCATCTCTCTATCAATCGCTCGCTCTCTCTTTTTTCTCTTTTTTTCCTCTGTCTAGTACTTCTTCATTTATCTTCTCTCCGTGCCTGGTTTCCAAAGTGCAGTTAGAATGACTGTAATTTTTAACCTCCAGGGGAGGAGCCAAGCCAAGCCTTTCTTTGCACCCAGGCATCTGGGGAAGCAGAGAGGCCCTTAGCCTGGAGGGGGAACCTAGGCCAAGAGACTGGGCGGGGGGCTCTCTCTTGTGTGTGTGTAGGGGGGGTGAGTTGAGGGCATCTTCCCCCATCCCACATTCCTCCATCCCCTACGGTCAAGATGGCTTGTCCCCTCTTAGCTCTCCCTCCCTTCTCCTACCTTCTCGGAGGACGGGGTCCTGGGAACTGCAGGACACGGTCCCCCCCCCGACCCCCGACCCCCCCCCCCACCTCCCACACTGTCCTTTTCATAGCAAGTTCATTTGTTTGCCCTGCCCCAGGGCTGGAGGTTCTGAGGAGGGACGGGGCAATGCGGGGGGGTGTGTGGGGAGCTGAATCTATCCGAGGACGAGAGGGAGGAGAGAAGAGGTGTGGGGGTCTCCCTCAGCCCCCAGCTCTGCCCCTTCTCTCCAGGCTCCTCCCCACCAGCTCCGCACACCCTCTGGCCGCCTGAGGCTTTAGACTTCCTGATCCTCAAAGACCTCGAGGAAGAGTGGGGGGAAGAGTTCGGTGGGGCACTCGACTTTCATGTGGAGGAAGCGGCTGGCGTGGCAGGCCCCGATCATGCGGAGGTCAGTCACCTTCATCAGCAGCTTGGGCCAGAAGTGCGGAATGTTGTGTTTGCGGTGGTTGACGTAGTGCTCGAACGCCAGCAGGTACGCCTCCTGACTCTTCTCGATCTTGTCCACACACAGCAGGCCCGAGCGGTCTGGGGGAAGGAGGGGCAGGCGGGTGAGTGGGCGGAGGGGGGCAGAGGCGTAGAGGCTGGGGGAGAGGGAAGAAAAACACGTTCTGGGCAAGTGTAGGGGCAACCACAGGGCAGAGGGAGGGGACCAGGGGGTGGAGGGGCAGGTAAAGAGGACAGAGGGCAAGAGGTAGGCCTGGAAAGAGAGGAGACCTGGAGACAGGGCAGGACTAGTGGGCAGAGAGATGGGGGGGGGAAGAGCAATACAGAGGGCGTTAGGGGCAAGAAAGGGGTACTGAGAACAGAGGAGGGATGGGGGAGAGAAGGTGGATGGGAACAGAGTGGGGGATGGGGAACAAAGGGGTCTGGGGGAGACAGAGAGCAGGTGGGGGGCAGAGAGAACAAATGAAGCCAGGATAGGAGTAGGGGAGGGACTGGACGGTAAGAGATGGGCCTGGATATCAGAATGGAGGGGGGATGGGTGACAGAGCAGGGGACCGGGGACAGAGGATGGGCCTGGGGACAGAGAGGTAGCTTTGTGGAGCAGAGAGACCATGGGGTTAAAGAAGGAGCATGACAGGCCCAGGGCCCAGCCAAACTCTGGGCCCCTGGAAGCTCCCGAGCCCTCCCAGCCAGGCCTCGGTACCTGTTGACATTAGCAGCACAGCCTGCAGCAGAGCCACTTCCGTGTCATCCAAGTTAAAGGCAGAGAGTGACTTGCCCAGTTCAAAGATGGCATCGGAGACGACACCCAGGCCGCCATTCTTGAGCTGCTCCCGCTTGACAGCCATCTCCCCGCTCAGTGTCAGGGTGTCGCTCTCGGGGTCATAGCGGACAGCCGCCCGCAGGGACATGATCTCCATGCAGCACCCCTTCAGGAGGATGATCTGGTCTTCGCAAGGCAGCTGCAGAACCACAGGGACACTCAGCAGGCCCCTCCCCATGAGCATCCCCCACGGGTGCCCCCTGGGAGCCGCAAGACCACCACCAGCCAGGAACGTGTGCTCTGAACAGCTCCCTTGCAATGAGCGATGGATCTGCCCTGTTTCATTAAGCCTCCCAACCATGCCTCTGAGTTAGGTCCCGTCAGTGCCTCCATGCCCACCGCAGATGAGCGAAGGGAGGTATAGGGAGTTAGGCCACGTGGCCAAGGAGAACTTCCAGAGTCAGGATGGCTGCGTAGACTTCGGGGGAGACAGGAAGGGAAGGGCTGGGGAGGCTGGGCCCGTGGAGCCTGTTGGTTCTTTAGGGATCAGCTTACCCTGTGCGTGTGCGTGCGTGCGTGCGTGTGTGTGTGTGTGTGTTGGGTGTGTTGACCTACAGGAATTGCTCCCCATCCAGAGAGCTTCAGATGAGCACGAGCTGGGACTGGGTGACCTGGGGAGCAGCCCGAGGTTTCCCTCCAGCGTGGCACCATGTCTCTCCTCCCATCTGCCACTCACCTCAGAGAACATGGGCAGTTTTTTGGCAAAGTCCACCACGCGGGTGATGGCCGGGGTGATGATCTTGGTAAACTCGCTGAAGGCCTCAAGGTCCACCTTGTCTCCGTCCGGCATGGAGACGATGGGTGACTGGCCAATGTCATCCGGCTAGAGGGAGAGATGGGGGTCAGCTGGGGCTGCAGACCCCTTTCAACCTCTCACCGAGGCTCCCTGCCCACCAGGGGGAGCTCCAAGGCAGCTTGGCGAAGCGGGGCCACTAGCACCTGGGGGCAGTTTTGTCCCAACCCAGGGCTAAGGCTTCTCCCATCTTGGGGCAGAGAATACACCAGCGCCAGAGCTCCAAGTTGGCTAATAATCACAAGGATCATAACAGCAGTAGAGGTAATGTCATAACAATAGAAGCTAGATTTACTGAATATTTAACATGTAACTAGGCATTAAGCCATGTGTTTTACACATACTATCTCATTTAATCCTCACCACGACTTATCACCATTAGTTGATGTTATACGTATCATCATTTCACAGATGAGGAAACTGAGACAGACTGCAGCTAAGTAATAAGCCCAAGGTCATGTGACTAGTAAGTGGTAGAAGCAGGATTGGAACCCGGGCAGTCTGACCCCCGACAGTTACACACACATGTGCTTGGTATCAGAGCCAGAGCGTACTGTTCCACCCGTTGACACACTCCACCAGGAGTTTTCTGCCTTCCCCACCATACACAACCAACTATCCATCTCCTCCCAAGCTGACCATTTACTTGGCACTCCGTTTTGCCAGGGCCTAAAACAATGCCCAGCACCCAAGAGGTCCCCCAAAATACTGTTACATGACTGCGTCCTCACCCTTCCTCCCAGTCACTGTGGGCAGGAAAAAGAGGAGAGCTCACCTCCGTTCACTGGAAATTCGATGAGGAGGGCAAGGCCCTGCCCTCATGGAGCTCCCAGTCAGATGGAAAAGGCAGGACCCTGATAGCAGCGACACATACACAGGTGTACGAATCAGCACTGTCAAGTTGCGGAGACTATCAGCCTCGGGTCAGACTAAACTAAGAAGGCTTTCTAGAGGAGGCAGGACTCTGAGTTCACTCTCCTCTCCTGGCTACCTGGCTGCCGCTCCCCCGGGCTCCCTCTCTCCTTACCAGGAATTTCCGCCTCTGTTTCCAATGGCTGCCCTGGGCATTTGTGCTGCGATGGGCCTCCGTGGCAACGTGGATCAGGTCCCACTCTTCGGGAGTGGGCTCTGGTCGCTGCTGCAGTGATCGGATCATCTCCTCCTTCCGCCGCCGCTCCCGGTTCTGTTCAATCAGCTTGCGTTTGGCCACCCGCTTCGAATCATCTAGAACCACTGTCAACAACAGACAGACATGATGCCCTTTGCATGGCACACTCCGTAACCCACTCAGAAACTACTCTTCCCAGTAGGCCAAGAGAGGCTAAGTGACTTCCCAAATCACCTAGCAGTCGGGTGGCACAACCTGGGTCGTGAATGATCGCTGGGACCACATCAACTCCGATTTGGGCTGACCCAGAGGAGCACCGTGTTCTGATCTAAAGGGTCATGGTGACAGTAGTTACTAGAAGACTGTGCCATCCAGTCCCTAGCTAATGAAAAATGCCCTCTCTCACCCAGAAGTGGGGTGCCTTCTCTAGTAGTCAGAGACACTGTGCTATGGGTGGGGGGTACTCAGGACTTATTTCGACCCAACAACTCTAAGGCCCTGGAGTGGTGAAAGGCAGGTAGGCACTGAGGCCCATGCCCAGAGCCCAGAGAGGGATCCTGTTTCCTTTTCTTCAGGGATGAGGGCAGCAGGGACCGAGATTCTGAACATTCATTCTGCCACCAGCCTGACCCAGACTGTCCCTCTGCCCTGTGGGTACCTGGAAGGGAGCTGCCATGTCTGAACGCACCCCCCCCCCCACAGCTGCCTGGCCCGCTTCCCCCACCCGTCCCCTTACAGTCCATGGCCATGCCCACAGCGATGCACTTCTTGAAGCGGCACAGCTGGCACTGATTGCGGGTGATCTTGTCAATGACACAACAGCTGTCATATTTGCACGAGTAGGTGGGGTGGAGGTTCTTCTGGATTGTGCGGCGAAAGAAGCCCTGGAGTTGGGGGAGGGCAGGGAGACGGAGCATGTTGTGATCACAATCTTCCCTTCCTGAATCAACAGTGCAGTTCTCTGGGGTGGGGGGGGCGGGCTGGGGAACTAGTGAGGGAACCTGGCATCCTCTCGACACAGCAAGCCCCGCATCACTGGGCTCTGCCAGGACTTAGAAATACACATCCTCAGCCCCCCCAGCTGCCTAGGGGCTGGGGTACATGGGTAGTGGTGGTGGCAGAGTTAAGGATGGTGACCGCAGTTAGGAGATTTGAGCCTGGGATGGTGTGAGGTGCTAAGAGGCCTGAAGGAATAGCCGCTTTGGACACCAATTAATACCTGATTTTCCATCTTGTTAAACGACTCTAAAAACAACACTGGCCCCAAAACCATTCTCATATATGCTGCCTGTTGCCCATGCAGGTGGAATTCATGAAATGGGGGGCGGGGGGTCAAAAAGTCAAGAAAAGGCATTGGGTATGAACTCTACTAGCATGAAGAGAATATTTTCAATTTTGTATAGAGAGTTTAGTCTTTGCTTTAAAGGAAAAACCTCAAGACTCAAGATGGCAGTAATAACATGAAGAGCTAATGTCTGTTGCATACTTACTATGTGTCGGGCACTTATAAGCCTTTTCTTTCCTGTATCATCACATTTAACGCTCATGTCAACCCCATGAGGTAGGAACTGTTATTATCTCCATTTTGCTGACTAAGAAACTGCAGCTTGGAGAGATTAAGCACTTTGCTCAAAGTCATATGGCTAAATGGGCAGCAGAGACTCAGAACTGGACCTGAGGTATAAGACACAAGGTCTGAGCTCTCAGATTTTGGGGTGCAATTAAAATCACCTTGGGTAGCCATCAAAAATACAGACTCTTGGGCCTCACGCTAGACCTACAACATCAGGCTCTCTAGGAGTGGGAAGGCATCTCTGTCCTTTCGGGATGCCCCGCTGGGACTCAGATGTCCTTGAGGGTGAGGTTCCTTGTTGCATATTACACTGCTGGCATTGCTTGCAGGAACAATGCTAGGGGACTCTATATCCCTGGTGGTCTTGGTCTGATTGACACCAGGAAAGAGAGGAACTTGAAGCCTTGACATATTCTTAAAGCCTTCTGTTTCTTGAAAGGTCTTACATTGTCAGGAAGTGATGATCCTGGAAAAACCATGTAGGCTGAAATGTCCAAAGTGAGATCTAATTAAGCCTCCCCAAGTCATAGACCCCCTCTGCCCAGGGAGACTCTGCCATCCTCTTCTCTGGGCTCTGCCATGCCCCCCAGCACTGGTTCTCACCCTTTCAGGTGCAGTGGAAGCGATCCAAGGCAGATTCCACCACAAAAGAATCTGATTGAGTAGGGTTGGGATGAGGCCTTGGGATCTGCACTTAACAAGTACTGCAGGTGGTCCAGGAACTACATTTTGACAAACACTGATGTTGCTTTTAACTGATGCCAGTCTTTCTCTGGTAGGCTGTGAGCAACTTGAGGGAAGGGCATATACTGCACATGTCACACTTAATACATTGAATGGATGGATGAAAGCAGACATTTATTGAGTGCTTCTTTTGTACTTGGCACTGTTTTAAGTACTCTATGTGCATTATCTCATTTTATTCTTCTAGCAACTCTATGAAGTAGGTAGTATGTTTATCCCCATTTTATAGATGAAGAAACTGAGGCTCAGAGAGATTAGGCATCTTACCTATGAGTGGCAGAGCAGGGATTATGAATGAACAAATGAATGAATGAATGAATGAATACGAGAAGAGAAATGATGATATAACAGGTGGGCTTTAGGTTACATGTTTATAGAGCTGTCTGCTGTGCCAGGTGCTGAGGGACTTAAAGGGAATGTGATGGGGGGGTGGCGTTCAGGTGGTGGGGGAGGGGCAGGAGCTGGCTGGTCCATACCTTGCAGCCCTCACAAGTGATGCAGCGGTAGTGATAACCGGTTGCCTTGTCCCCACACACGACACACTGCTCGTCTTTGTCCAGGTAACTAGGGATATACCCTGGGAGGGAGGAAGGGAGGCAGGCAGGCAGGCATGGCTTGGGTCCCCAGCAGAGAGGCTCCTACACTTTCTCCATCCCCCAGCTTTTCCTTCCTGGCCCATCCCCTAGCCCAGCCTCCCTGAAGGGTTCTCTGTCTCCAGGTATAATCCTGGAGACACATCAGAGGTCACCTTGTCCATCCCCTTCCCTAAGAATATGGAGAATCCAGTTCTTCTGACTGCCCCATTCAGGGCTTTTCTCTTGCTGCATGCCAGGGGCAGGGGATACGGGAGAAGGAGAAGCAAATGTCAGAGTGGCTCATCTTGGGGACCTCGGGCAAGGGGGATATGGGGGAAGGGAAGAGGCCCTTCCTGACCTAATCCATCCTCAAAGGCTGGAGCGTACCCCACATCATCCCTCTCACCCCAGACAAGTCCATCCCACACTCTCCAGGAGGCTCTCCCCGTGGAACACAGGAACTGCTGGTATAGGCCCAGGCCCTGGAAGTGCCCTGGCCTGGTTCTGTCGGGTTGAGGGTGGGAAGGAAGGGCACACGCAGCCAGGCTCACCTGACATGCTGGTTTTCAGGGAACATTGGCCGTTCTTTCTTTTTCGCTTTCCATCTGGTGACCTGGCACTGGATGGGGGCAAAGTGGGCCGAATCAGAGAGCAGTCCTTGGGCAGCCCCCCTTCTCATCCAATAGGCTGAAGTCATCCCCCAGGCCTGACTCCCTCCTTCTTGTGTCCTCATCCTACCTCCCACCCCCAGGTCAACTGACAAAACTGAGAAGGGTCTAGCTATCTGGAAGCTTTGGGGCGAGAGATAAAGGGCTTGGCTGGGGCACAAGCATGTTCTAGGGCCCCAACATACACACACACACACACACACACACACACACACACACACACACACGAGCACGCTCATAATCTATAAGATAGCCACATATTTAAGCCTTCAGTACATGACACGTATGCAGAAAGAATCTTCAGGACATGCTTAAAGCTATATAACCTTTAGAATACACACAAACATGTGCAACATAAGACCAGCACACACGAACAACTATGCTGCCTTCAGTATAAACCCAAGCACGGTAAATAAGCAGCAGGCTCTACTATCTATATCTATGCAACTTTCAAGGCTTTCTCAAATGTGTTATATGACCTCTAGAATATGCCCACATGTTACACAACCCTCTAGATGGGCACCTAATAATACCATGCCCCTCCCCCAAGTGAACATGTGACTTGATTTCCAGGTCATGCACACATGCTAAATAACCACAGTGGGACTTCCCTGGTGGCGCAGTGGTTAGGAGTCTGCCTGCCAACGCAGGGGACACGGGTTCGAGCCCTGGTCCGGGAAGATCCCACATGCCGTGGAGCAACTAAGCCCATGTACCACAACTACTGAGCCTGCGCTCTAGAGCCCGCGAGCCACAACTACGGAAGCCCGCGTGCCCGCCACAGCTACTGAGCCCACGTGCCGCAACTACTGAAGCCCGCACACTGCAAATACTGAGCCCGCGTGCTACAACTACTGAAGCCCACGCGCCTAGAGCCCGCGCTCTGCAACAAGAGAAGCCACCGCAATGAGAAGTCCACGCACCGCGACGAAGGGTAGCCCCCGCTCGCCACAACTAGAGAAAGCCCACGCGCAGCAAAGAAGACCCAACACCAGCCAAAAATTAAAAAATAAAAATAAAAATAAAATAAATAACCACAGTGGACCACTAGAACCTAGACCCAAGAATATGAGAAAAGGATGGGACTCCCAGAGCTGCCCAGTCCATGACCTCCCTTTAACAGAGCAGCAAACCTAGGCCCCACTTGTGCCTGGTGACACTGTGGCTGGAGTCAGAGCCAGGACAAGGACCCTGGGCCCCTCCAAGTAAGGTATCAGCAACCCTCAGCCACTGCACACATATGTTGCCAGCCTCTCCACATACATGTTACATAACCTCGGCACACACAGGTTACATAAGCTTTCTACATGCATGCACGGATTGTATAACCTCCCACACCCACCCTGTGTGTGGCATGTTGCAGGGTCCTCCCCCCCCCCCACCCGCCTGGGGCCTGATGCGGCTCCCAACACACTGACACAGTGACCTTGGCCAGGGTCACAGCCACAGACAACTCTATGTTCCACACGCCCTGGGGATTACCCCTGTCTGATGTCTACAACAGTTCGAGGGTCGGATCTCCCTCCTGCCTCTGGAGGGGTGGGTGTGGCGGGAACTCCCCGGCCACCTAGGCCCCAGTCGAGCTGGCAGTCTTCAGCAATTAACTAGACTCACAGCCTCTGGGTGCAGTCCCAGGGACAGCCACAAGGTGGCGCAGGGACATGGGGGAGGGGAGGCAGACAGGGGAGGGGCTGCAGTCCTGGGGGACCAGGAACTGGCATTCCCGCCTTTCTCAGAGTTAGCAGCAGACTTTCCCAGACCCACAGAAGTCTGGGCAGGGAAGTACAGAGGCTGTAAGTGAGAGCTACGCAATGACAGGCTAAATCTTTTTCAGAGCCCCCTGGGGTGGGGATTGCGGGGGGGGGGGATACCCCCATTGCCCTACCCAGCTGCCAGCCCCATCCACTTCCTCTACCCCTCCAGGGACCCAGTCTTGGGCCCCAGGGCTTTGCTGGGCCAGGCCTCCGGCCTCCTGGCTCAGGATCTGGTCTCCTAGGCAACGGCCACACTACTCCCCAGAGCACCCCCTCCCCCACCCTCTCCCTGGCCATAGGCACAGGCTGTACCCAGCTCCCAGGGCACCACGCCAACTGAGACTGAGCTCTGTGCCACTTGGAGCCGATGGGAGAGGCAGAGACCCTCTGGGCTCCTGAAGCACAATGCAGATCATAGGTAACCCATCCCTAGTTGTGTGTGCAGGGCTGATGCCTCCTCCACGTGGGAGCAAAACCTTCATAGCTGGCATTCACTTTCACTTCCTGGGAGGAGCCCCATGGCAATGCCCGCCCTTGCCCATGAACAAGGAAGAGCTTGTGAGGCTCCCAATAGGTTCCAAATATAAGCGTGAGCTGTGACCAACAGCTACTGGTGCATGTGCCCTGAAATGTCATGTCACATGCACCATGGCTTCTGGACCACACGCTGGTGGTCAGAAGTGAACAAGCTGGTAGGGAGAGGAGGGAAATGTCAAGGCTTGGATTCCACATGCTCAGGTGAGGGTGGCTGAGGGGACACTGGGGGGCATTTGAGACTCCCAGCACTGTCAAGGGAGGGGCCACGTGCCTGCTGCCTGTAATTACTCTGCTCTGCATCACCTCCCGCCTTCAAAATGGGCATCTTTTCATTGAGGTGCCTAATTCCCTGCTGCATGGGAACATGACCTCATCTCCTGGGCAAAGGTAGGCAGCAGGCTTGCTGGCCTCATGCCCATCCCCCCAGAGGTGCTTAAAAGGCCCAAGCTCCACTCTCTCGGGCCCAGCCAGGTGACCCTTCCTGTTGCCTAGGAGTTGGCACGACCTAGTTGCCAGACCCATTACCTGTTCTCCTCTGGGTCTGACCCACACTCCACCTTGCTTGGCTTCTGTTCCATTCACTTTAATTCCATCCAGGATGCCCTCCAGCACGCCAAGAGACTGGGGTGGGCACACTGGCCCCCCCGGCACGCCCACAGGCCGCCCACCCCCCGCCACCCAGGCCCTAGGGCCCAGCACCCATGGTGCCCGTCTCAGCACTTGGCCTTTCACACCATGCCCTGCGCCCCAAGGGGGGCGGGCGGTGAGAGGGGCCAGGGAGTGGCAGGTAGTGGGGTTGGGGGGGAAGCCGGGTCTGTGGGGGGGTCCTGGGCTGGGGGAGTAGCTTCGGAATCTTGTCCTGTCCGGAGGTCCCTGCAGAGAGAGGAAAGAGGCAGGGATAAGGCGGCGCCATGGTGGGGCTAGGTGAATAGGATTCCTTTGGTGCCAACATTTTGGGGCTCATAACGAGGTCGTGGTAGTCATGGAGGGCAGGCACAGGGAGAGGACCAGGACAACCCTTCAGATCAACAGACAGCAGCCAAGACTGGAGATCCACATCCTGATCCCCAGACATGGAAAGGGATGGAGGGAAAGAATGAGGTCATCCATGTACCTCGTCTCAGTCCTCACATTCAATCAAGTGCCTGGCCCTTAATATGCGTCTATTAAACATCAGCTGTTGCTACCACCCCCCAGTTTCCCTAAAACTCATCAGTATTACAGGGCAAGAGGCCACCAGAGATGAGCAGCTTCAGCCCAGGCATGGGGGCTACTGGTGAAGGAAGTGTGGTTTGTGGGGTCAGCATGCAGGGATCCTGAATGCCCACATGGGTGCCTTCATGGAGAGGGACATTGAAAATAGTAGGGAGCCCACCTCCCCGGCTGCTGGCGCACTTATGACTCCCCAATCCCGGCCCCCCAAGGAGCTTCCCATACAAGGTCCCAAATCACACTTCCCAGTCTGAGGACCAGACTTCCCAGTTGGTTTAGCTGAGCTGCCACCCACCAGGATGGCAAGAGGAGGGGAAAGGAAACTAACTCGCGTTAATGGAATAGAGAATATAGGCCCTCTGGTATCAGAACTTCACAGGTGAGGAAACAAAGCCTCAGAAAGCTTGACCATTCACTCGAGTTGGCTCAGCTAGTAAGCAGCCTGCCTCCAATGCTTGCCTTGTCCTGCGACCTGGGGTCTAGGGCAGTGCCAACCTGGGCCAACCATTCCCCCCACGCTGCTCCGCTGACCCCAGACTGCAGACCTGAGGCTCCGTGTCTGCACACACAAGGCAGGTGTGGGCACGTGAGAGGGGACAAAAGGTGCAGCTCTCCGCACACAACCTCCATCGAGTGGCTGCTGCACCAGAGTCCTTGCCCCTGGGCCCCCCGGCCCCACCCCCAGGAACTGATAAGGAGCCAGGGTGGGAGGGGAAAGGAGAGATAAGTCAGGCCATTGGGCAGGGTAGGACAGGGCTGGACCATGGGACACGGCCTCTGCACTCAGGCAAGTCCCCATCCTGGGGAGCAGGGCAGTAGTACAGAAGGGTGGCCTACTCTGCTTTCGATGCCCCTGCAGACCAGAACTGGGCACTGGGGGCTGGACAGGAGACATGGGGTGGAGGGGTGCGAGCAGGGAGCCTTAGCCCAGGGAGCCGTCAAGAAAGTAGGTCAAGTTTTTCTTGGCTTGCGGAGAAATTCCTGTTATAAATTTATAATGGCGTAGCCAGCCCTAAGGGGTGGAGATGGGGGGAGAAAGAGTGGGTGGGGATGCCCAGGGCCTGGGCATAGGGGCCTGCTGCGCTCAGCCAGAGCAGTGAGGGGCTGGGGGCCGAGGCAGGCGTGGGCCTTGGGCTGGACAATAGAGGGCTATTTTCTGTCGCCTCTGTTTCCACTTCTATCTGTGCCCAGTGAAGCTTCCTTTGGTCTGTCTGTCTGCATCTGAATGTCTCTCTCTCTCTCTCTCTCTCTCTGGGTCTGGGTGTCTCCCTGTCTCCCCCTCCCCCCAAGACTGTGCCTCGGTGCTTGGCACACCCTGGCTGCGGTGCTGCCCCCGCCCGTCTCCTGCCCACCTGGCATACTGCCACCACTTGTTTACAGAAGCTGGAAAAATCCACTCGCCAGCCTGAGGCCCGAGTGCCCCCGGGGAGGGGAGGAGGCAGGCACAGGAGTGGGCATGCTGAGAGAGGGGCAGCCCTGCGAGCAGGCCCTGGAGGCAGGTGAAGGGAACCGGGGTGTGTGGGAATGGGTATCAGCGGCTATGGGCCAGACAAGGCAGGGAGCACCGGTGGCAGCGCATGGCATGCGCAGCTCCTGCCCCAGGCCATAGCTCTGGAGGACCCCTCCCCCCGACTTCTGCCACTGCCAGTTGCTACAGGGCACACCTGGGGCAGTGCCAACCTAAGCCACCATGTTTATTTTCCCTTCCCCCGACCCAGACTGGCCTTAACTCCAAATGTGGCTGGGCACTGCCAAGGGCTTGCACGTGCCTGCTGCAGGGGGTGGAGGGAGGAGGCCCCCACTCTGCCCCACCTCTATGCTGAGCCGAATGGTGCCTGATGCCGCCCAGGCTCCACTGAGCCCCTGGTAGTGGGCAGAGAAGCAAGGTCCTGCCCTCACTGCTTAGGGCACCCTTGCCTGGCACCTAGCAAGAGGTTGGAACCCCTGGGGAGTCCTTGTCATCTCTCTGGGGACATACCTGGGCCTCTGAGGCGACAGAGCAGGCAGAGGGCCCAGCATGCGGGGAGGCACATAGCACATGAGCCTGTGTTAGCTGTGGGCAGAAAAAAGTCAGCAGGGCAGGGGGGCGGGGCAGAGATACCCATGCTGAAGGGCAGCCTCTCTCCCCTCCTCCTGGAGTCCTGCTCAATTCCCCCAGTGCCTGCCTGGCACATCCCCTGCAGAGGAAGAGGCTCAGCATCCCCCCAAGAGGCAGAGGGCTGGAGCTATGGGGCTCTGAGACTAGGCTGGACAGCCGGCAGGCAAGGCCCACCTGTTGGCTGGCCTGGCCACCCACTCCCTCTTTGTCAGATAAGAGATGCCTGGTGGCAGAGTGGGCAAGGTGCCCGCGGAGGGGGAAGCATTTCATTAAGCTTAAGTGCTTCTGCAATGGGGGGACTGAGACAAGAGGCCAATGCGGCATCCATGGGCACCATGCCATGTTCCCGCTGCTGGACTGTCCCACTCCGCAGTCCTGTGGACCCAAGGGACTCCCCGGAAGGACTCCTAGGGCTGCCAGAGGGGACCCTCTGCCCCAGAATCCAGCCCCAAATTCTGTGCCCACCACTCTCCTGAGTGTCTGCTCTTGGCTTTGGTCCCACCTGTCAGGGCCCGTGAACTTTGTCCTTAATGCTCTAAGGAAAGCCCAGCCCTCCTCCTTGCCAACCACAGAGGGAAAGACTCACATATAGAGAGGGGGGCTGAGAAAATGGGAGAAAGAGAAGAAGCAGAGGGGTGAAAGGGACGATGGGGGAAGAGGGGAAAAAGGATGAGGAGGGGCAAGAACAAAGAGATGGGCAGGGGTGGGGGTAGAGGCAGGGATGACAATGAAGTCAAGGGAGAGGAAGAAAGGCAGCAAGGAGATGGGAGTGGAGAGAGAAGGGTGAGGGAGAGAGGAGGACAGAGAAGGGAAGGAGAGACAAAGGCAGAAAGGTAACAAAGAAAGATGGGTGGGGGGGTGCTTCATGCCCCGCCTAAGTCCCACCTCATGGAGGCTGGGGGGAGGGGAGAAGAGAAATGGTTTCCACGGTGACAGCTGGTTCTTGGTGGCCTGGCATGTGGGCTATTAATAGTGCTGTGGGGAGATTCACACCTCCCTCTCCCCTTCCCCTTTGCCTGCTGCTAGGGTGGGGGGAGGTACTTCTCCCCCACTCCCAATTATCTGGCACTGATGCCCTGACTCCACACCATGGGGGCCAAGAAGGGTGGCCAGGTGGCCACTGTAGCCCAAACACACACACACACACACACACACACGCGCGCGGGCATGCACAGGCAAACACAGGCATCTGTGTGCAGACGCTGCTGCCTGTGCCAGCGTGGGCTCCCATGGACAGCCACAAACACCAACAGCCCCGGGAGTCTGGAGATGGTGGAGGCTGCGGCAGCAACAAAGGCACCCAGGTTGAGGGGCAGATGCCTCTCAGGGCTGGGACCTCTTCCTCCTCTCCCAGATCCACCCCCCCCCCCCCCCCCCGTTCTATTCTCAGGTATGGACTGAAGGGGACTGCCCCACCCAACTCCCTGTTATCCTAGTGCCAGGAGAGAGAGGAGGAGTGAAGGCGGGAAGGGAGGTACTATTTGGCAGGTGTGACATGGCAGAGGAGTACACAGACACAGGCACCAGCTTGGCAAGCGCGGCGGGGTTGGGGGGGCGGGGCGTGAGTGGGCAGGGGGTGAGGCAGCACTCTTTGGTGGGCTCTCTCGGGGCCCCGCATGAGATGGGATTCTGGAGCTTAAGGGCAGTGACCCTTAAGTCTGATCTCCTAGCCACTGTGGGGCCTTGGAGGCTAGAGAATGGGAGATGGGGTTGGGGGATATAATATAAGGGGGAGATAGGTTACTTAAACAAAAGGATCCTCTCCTCCAAAAGAATATAACAGGAAATTCCCCCCTGCAGGTCACAGACAGAAAGACATAAACAGTAGCCTTGACTTGGGCCAGATGCCCAGTATTAACATCAAAGACTGTGCTTCCCGCCCAACCCCACCATAACCTCACCCACCTGCTGCTCTCCTGTCCCTCCTCCCATCCCAGGCCAGCTCCAGTCAGGCATTAAGGTGGGCACCCAAGTCTAGGGCTCACCTCCATCCTCCCCACGCCTACTGACAATGGTTGTGCCCACATCCATGCTCAAGAGCTCAGCCCGTTCCCTGTCAACCCACAGAACTTCGTGCCCCCTGCCCCAGTTCCCCCCAGAAATGGAGGGGGAGATCCAAATAGCCAAGAAGGCAGAGTTAGGAGCACCCCCAAGCTGGACATACTCTCCCTGCCCTCCCCCCAGCAGCCAGCGGGTAATCGGAGCTGGGAGGTGGGGCAGCTGAAGGCTGGAGGCATGAATGTCACAGGGCCAAGGCGCTCACTGCAGATGGCATCAGGGGCACAGGGCTTGGGGTCCTCCCTTCCCCACTCCCCTCTTCCAAGGAGGAGGCTTCAGAGAGGAGTCTGCAAGCCCTGGGGAGCACGCCCAGGAGGGAAGGGAATGGTGGAGGGGAAAAGAAAAGCAGGGATGTTCTCCCAGGCACCCCAGAGAGGCGGGAGATAGCCCCCACCCAAGCAGAACTGGCCGAGGTGGGGAGGCGGGGGAGACGGACAGGGGAGACGGACGAAGAGAGAAGGGAGGAGAGAGAAGCCGGGAGAGGGAGGGAGGGAATGGGGAGAGAGAGATGGAGGAGGAGTGGGGGAGAGAGCGAGAGATTGAAAATTGTGTGTGTGTGTGTGAGTGAGAGAGAGAGAGAGAGTGAGAGAGAGAGAGAGAGAGGGAGAGAGAGGAGCGCATACGAGTGAGCAAGGGAGAGAGAGCAGGCGAGAGCGAGCAAGTAAATGCAGCTGAGTCTCCCGCACACACACGGACACGTGCAGACACACACACTCACCCCGCATGCGCAGAGCCTCGGGCTCCGGGTACCCCATTCCAGCAGATATTCAGAGCCCTCCCCAGCCCACACATGCACAAAACACGCATACATGGATTGCGCGCACAACACA
Organism: Eubalaena glacialis; assembly: GCF_028564815.1. Taxonomy (NCBI): domain Eukaryota; kingdom Metazoa; phylum Chordata; class Mammalia; order Artiodactyla; family Balaenidae; genus Eubalaena; species Eubalaena glacialis. The sequence continues at coordinate 44,667,448 of NC_083734.1, forward strand.
CCCACTCACTGATGTGTACAAAGACACTGATAGCCACCAAAGCCTCAGGTCTCAGTCCCCTTCCCTCGCCCACGCCCCACGCGCCTGGGTAAAAGAGAAAATGAAACAGGCAGCTAAGGCTCTAGGAGCCAAGAGCTCATCTCTTCCTTACAAGAGGAAGAGAGGAGGAAGAAGAGGGCTGGGGGCTGGGTCCAATCACACTGCCCTTTGCCACTGCTGGAGGTGTGGCTGTGCCTTTGGCCCTAAAGTTTAACCCCAGTCCCCAGTGCTGGGTGCCCACCTCCAAAGCAGGGGACCAAGGATAGCATTTTCTGGGCACCAGTAAGTTCCATCTTGCTCCCCTTGTCTACCCAGAGAACTTCTGACCCCTCCCTCTGGACCACCTCACACAATGGCATGCAAGCGGGAGGTCCCCTTTGGTGCCCCAGCCTTGGCCTGCCAGGGAGGAAGGCAGGCAACACCATATGCCTGAAAACCACATGCTCCCCTCCCTCCACCAGCCCCAGATGTCTCTGTGAGAGACTGAGAACTGTCTCTGGTTCCAAGCAGCGCGTGTATCCGCACCCTGGAGCGTTCCAGGCCTTGGGAAGAGAGGAGAATCCACAGGCGTTGTTTGCCGTGCCAGGATGCAATACCGACTGACCACAGGTGTCATCCCACATTATGTTATTTACCCTCACTCTGAGTGAGGTGGGCATCATTGCCTCCAGATTATGAAAACCTAGGCCCAGAGTCAGCAACTGGCAAATGGTGAAAACCCAGCCTCCAACTCCCAGCCAGTGCTCTTCCCACCATGGTCACGCTTGCCTCCCTCCCCAAGAGGCACAAAAGTCCCCCAAGCACCTTTACAGCCATGAGAACCAGGGTTGAGATTAGCCCCCTACTCCAGAGGCTCCCCACTGGCCCACCACAAGGCATATCCCCACCACTGTGCTGGGGGAGCTGCATAAAAGGGATTTGGGGGAGAGAGGAGTCTTATCACCAGATGCACAGAGGAAAGGTGGCAACCCAGGACAGACCCTGGATCTCGAGGTGCCACGCCTAACACCCTCCTTATTCACTGCCACCATCCTCCACACTAATGCCCCCTCCATGCAGGGGTGGGGAATCTGTCAGCCAGGGCTGGGTCCTGGTTGATTGATCAATGGTAGGTAGCTGAGATGCTGGGTCCCCAGGAGAGAGGAAGGGTGCCGTACTCTACTCATAAGAAAGGAGCGGGGTTGTGGAGAGAGCTTGCTTTCCTTGTTTTTTCTCTCCCCCATTCCCAGTGCTCTCAGACTTGTCCTAACCAGAGATGCAGTGATGCCCAAACATTCATGCATTTGCCCCTAACTGGGGAGGTGTGTCCCAGGCTGAGACATCAAGAGCTCCTTTTAAGAAGCAGCTAAAAGGTGAGGATCAGAGGAAGGCAAGGCAGAGGGGCTCCAGGCTGCATAAACTCATGGGGGAGAGAGAGGGGACATGGAGGATGAGGAGGCTGGAGATTAGGGACCCACTATCCCTACCACCCCTCATCCCCATCCCATCCCTGTGATGTCTAGGAGATCCAATTCTCCACCAAGCTTCTCCAAGAAGTGACCTACAGACTTCCTCGTTGTAACAGCTAACACATACAGTGCTTGTTATGCACCAGGCACTTTTTAAAGCATTTTATATATTCTGACTCCTCTAATCCTCAAAAAGCTGAATGAGGTAGGTATTATCATACTCAATTCACAGACAAGGCAAGGGAGAGGTTAAATCGCTTGCCCAGGATTATACAATCCACAAGTGGCAGAGCTGGGATTCAAATCCAGGCAATCTAGCTCCAAAAAAAAAAAAAAAAAAAATATATATATATATATATATATATATATATATATATATATATATATATATATATATATATATATATATCTCCCTGCTTTTAACCATTACAGCATATCACCTGGTAGAGGAACAACATCTTGTTCTTTCATCCAGCTATGTGTTCCCTGTGACCCAGCCTCAGTTTCCCTTTCAGTAGCAGCCATGGATTCTCTATGGTAGAATCCCTACCAGTGTCTCCTCATCCATGGTCTAGGCCACAGCTAGAGGGGAGCATGGCCAGAAATGGTAGACGCCCCCTGCTCAAACTCCCTCTCTGGAAGACTTGCCCATTCTGCCACTCTGGGCTGGAGGGCCAGCCCATGGGAGAGGGCCTCACACAGCCCCACACAAAGTCTGGGCAGCTGTACCCTCAGAACCAGGCTCTGAGGCTGGGCAAAGCAGACACAGCTGTTGGGCATCTCTGAGGTGGGTCTCAGCTGCCAGGGGTGTGGAGAAAGGCCATTGTGAGTCCTGCCAAAGACCCAGCTCAGCTGGGTCCTGCCAACTCCTGCCACTGCCCCTGGGGGGCGATTATTTTCCAGCGGGTCAGTGTGGAGGGAGCCTCCTCACCGGCCTGTTTGGGAGCTAGCTAGCCATGGCCTGCACACCCAGACCTTCCACCCAGCTGGTGTCCCCTGGCTGAGCCTGCCAGCCTGAGAGGTCAGCATGGGCAGTGGCCGACCCCCTTTCCTTCTCCCCCCCACTCCCAGCCCCCCAAACTCGCTGGCCGCAGCTGCAGTACTGAGGAAGCGCAGGATGTCCTGAGCAGCCAGCTGAGCCCCCTGCCCCCCACCCCAACCTCCCGCTGACCCCAGAGGCAGGGCAGGCGGGCCGAGGGGCGGGGTTTGAGTATTAACAACTGGAGAAGAATGAAGAACATCACCACCAGTTCCCAGCTCTGAGAAAGGAGGCTGTGGCAGAAACGGAGACCAGAACAGGGGTCGACGGGGGCAGGGACAGGTGAGAGTTACAGACTAGCAGAGAAACGAGGAGGGAGGAGACACAGCGGAGACAGAGCATTGGAGCGAAATTCCAAGTCAAAAATACACATCACTCACCCAGACACTCACCAGCATACTGCCTCCTACAGGAGGCTTCCAAGTTTAGACAGGAGGGCAGAGGTGGGAAAAGGGGCCAGACTCACGGTGGGAGGCAGGAACTCAGCTGGGGGCCCGTGAGCATCCCCAGGAATGGCTCAGACAAACAACCCCAGCAGGGGCAGCTAGGTTCCTTATTTGCTTTTGGGGTGGGGATAGAGGCTGCTTCCTAGGAGCCAGGTCTCCCCAAGACCCCCCTCCCCCCAGCAGCCAGGATCATCCCAGCTCCTGAAGTCACTGAACACTGCTTCAGGTCCATGACTCGGCCCTCTAGAACTCCCCTACCCACTACTCTCTTTGCTCTAATTTCTCTGTCCCTCAAAAAAAAAGAACCTCAAAAAAGAAGACAGGAGGAAGCTTGAGGGGAAAGTCTATGACTGTGTGTGCATCTAGGGGTGTGCCTGACTGCACAACTACACTGTGTGCGTCCAGAGTTGTAGACCTGTGACTGTGCGGTCCTGAGCCTTGTAAATGCCTTCTGCACCTGAGTCCCTGGGACTGTGTGCAAATGAGTGTACCTGTGTCCGGAGTTCCCACAGTCAATCAATTAACAAATATTTACAGAGCACTTCCTATGCTAGGCTCTGGGTGGGATCCAGAGCAATTCCAGAGATTCTCCCAGGTCTCAAGGAGCTCACCATCTGGGGGAGGGGGGGGGGTGACAAGCGAAAGAGACGGAAAATGTTATCGTGAATGCATGCCTTACACCATTATGGGAGCAGGGGTTTTGTGGTATACAGAACCTCAGAGAGCCACAGTAAGAGTCCAGGAAAATACTTGTTGCTAAGCTGTGTATCCATGTGTTGATGTGTAACTGCATTTGCGTTTGACTGAGTGACAGTGACTGTTACGGCAAGGAGATGATGCCTGTGTGACTGGGCTCATGCGAGCACGTGTGTGCCTGTGAGTGACAGGGTCTTTTGTAATGTGCGGCTGTGTGCAATTGCTCTGTGTTCATGCAAGCGTGCGATAGTGACTTTTTCTGTGTGGGTGACAGCGACTCCTCCTTGTTGTGTGTGACAGCATCTCCTTGTGACCCTGTGCATGGGTATGTGCATGGGTTGGTCTCCCTGCTCTTAGTCTCCCGTGGGTGTGTCCCACCCCTCTGAGCTCCCCTGTGCAGCGGCAGCCAGCCTCTTCCCTTGTCCCCATGTGGGTGTGTCCAGCAGCTCCTGTCCTTGAATCCGCCTGTGTGTCCCTGGGTGTGCATGTGGCTGTCTATGTGGGCATATCTGTGTGTCTGCATGTCACGTTTGCTTCCCCCCTCATCTTGGACAACAGCCCCCTTCATCCCTTCCCCCTCCTGGGGCCAGAGCCAGTACTGAGAGGGAGGTGGGCTCCCATCTCACTGACTTTCCTTCTGCGACCTCCACCCCTGGAAACGCGTGGTTCTCTCCACTGCCCCTATCATCCCCCACCCCGCAGGCTTTTCCTTCACACTGGACTAGGGAGGGCCCCAGGCAGAGAAGGGGCACCAGAGACACGTTGCAAGGGGAGGGAAACGGGTGGCACACACAACACGGGTCCATTCCTCCCTCTCTTCCCTAACCGCCCTAGCTTGCAACTCCCCTAATCACCTAGGCACCCTCAGATACACCCCCCACCCCGCACACACACCCCCCCCCCACCACCAGCCGCGTTTTTGCAATTAGGAGTGTTGCAACCAGAGAGCCATGTTCAATTGGGGAGGCGGGTGAAGGGTGGGGGACTTCCTCCTCCCGGGGCCAGTGCAAGCCCACCCCCCACCCCACTCCTACCGCCCTCCGCAGCTGGAGGCAGCTTTGCAAAGGCCACTCGGCCTCGGCCTGGGAGGCTAGGGGTGGGAGCTGGGGGGGCAGGCCTCCGGCGCACCGTAAACAAACCGCGGCGCGGCGGGCGGGGGAGCTCCGGCGGCCGGCAGCGGGGCCGGGCCCGGGAATGCGCAGCGGACGGGCCGGACAGAGGCCGGGCGGGCCCTCGAGGGGGAGGCCCGGACGCCATCTCCGCCGGCGAACTCCGGGGCCCACCGACCTCCCAGCAACGCCTCTCTTCCCCAGGGCGTAAGTTGCAAGCTCCCGGCCAGTGACAGGGTCACCGGGGCGTCCGGGAAAGCTGAGGCTGGCAGCGGGTACCCCTCAGGCGCCCCAGCCCGCCAGGGAGCTGGCCAGAGAGCCCCGCGGCTTTGCATAATCAATCGCGAGGCATTTGCATATTAATGCCCCCTCGCTCCCTCCCCCTTACCTCGGCGTGGCGCGCTGGACCGGGCTGGGCAGCGACGCGGGGGTCTCAGCGCCCCGTGCCGGGGGCGTCCATGGGGGGCCGGTGGGGCCCGGGCCGCCCGCCTCCTGCGCCCGGGTGTGAGTGCGAGTGAGCGCGGGGGGGCGGGGGGCGAGTGTGGCGGCCCCGCGGCTCCTCCGGCAGAGGCGGCGGCCGCGCTTGGCTCCTCCCTCCCCCGCCCCGCTCTGGCTGGGGCTCGGGCTCTGCGCGCCCGGCCGGCTCTCGGCTGCTCCCTGCAGGCCGCCTAGCCGCCGCCGCCGCCGGCCTCCGCCTCCCGCCCCCCGCCGCGCCCCGGGACCCCGGCCAGCCGCCCGGCCGCCCCTCGGCTGCCTCTGCCCCCGCCCCGCCCGCACTTGCCCGCCCCACTCCAGGCGTCTCCGGCGGGAGTGGTACTTGGTGACATATTTTGGAAGAGATGTCATTTAGAAAATAGCCTTCCCTTGCTGGAAGAATTGCAGGGTTGGGGGAGATGCACCACGGGGATGGAGAAGGGCTTATCGGCGAGCCGCCTGCACCTTAGAAGTCGGGGGGAAAGTCTAAATACCAAACCCCAGGAGGTTTAGAGTTTGTTTTGAGTTCGGGTCCCTTCTCTGCCAGTAACTCACTGTGTGACCTTGAACAAATCACCACCGCTCTAGGTGGCAGAGCTTCCTCAACCTTAAAATTCGAGGATTGTGCACGGTTACCCCTGAGGTCCTTTTAACTTCAATCATCCTATGTTTTTAATCCTTTTGGAGGTATGCTTCCCCATTACCTCCCTTGCAGGCTCATTTCTAACATCATTACCTGATCCACTGCCTCCTCTTTCAAATGTCACCCTCCTCCAGTATAGGCTTTTTCTATTCACTGTCACCAGTCATTTCCTCAACAATCTGGTCCTCTTGCTGAGCTGGGGAGGGGGTAAGGCTTGCCCTACCCCGTCAACTCTCAGCTTCACAGAGGTGGGTTTTCCTCCCATGTTTGCTCCCCCCACCCAATCCAAATGTACAGGGCCAGTCTAAGGAGGAGGGTGGGCTGTGTAAAAATGGATCCCCTTCCCCAAAGGAGAGGTCTCCATCATGCCAGCCCCACCCCTCATGCACACACACACACACACACACACACACACACGTGCATTCATTGACATAAAACCAACCCAGTGACGCCAGATCCTTTCATCCCAGGATCTCCCAGCGCCAGGCAGAGCCCTAATTACCCCAGCACCCCCTCCCCGACCCCGCCGGTTCACCTGCTGTCATTAGCTCAGTTTTTACCAGCGGGGGCCATAGCCTTCCCACGGCTCCCAGGGCGGGGCCCTGTCTCCATGGTCTGCTCTTGGAGAGGTGTGTGTGTGTGTGTGTGTGTGTGTGTGTGTGTGTGTGTGTGTATGTGTGTGTGTATGTGTGTGTGTTAAGGGGAGCTGTTCTACCAGTCGCCCAGTTTGTACTGAATCACTTGTCAAATGTGGGGTTCTGACCAACAGCCTATCTGAATTGGGCTGCCCTCGCTCTTCTTAGTCTCAGCCACCTGCATCCTCAGCTCTGTTGGAGCCACTTCTTTTAGGGGGTATTGGGGTTTGCAATGCATGGGGGAGGGGAGGGTGACTCTCTTGGGACCCCCTGGAATCAAGGGGATGACAAAGGCAGTTGGGATGAAACGCATGGGATGCAGAGTGGAGTGGTGGTGATGAGGGGTTTGCAGTGGGGGAAGGGAGCCTGCAGTGGGGAATTGGGGCTGCAGCGTGCAGTGTCAGCATGCAGTAAATGAACCCGTGGGTTCAGCCTGGGCTCACGGTGGACATGCAACAGCTGCAGTGTGGGGCAGGAAGCTGATCACACAGGGTCAGGGCAGCATGTAGGGGGAGGTGCAGTGATGGTGGCTGTCTGCCAATCAATGCCACCTCCTCAGTGATTGGGTTTGGCTGATTGGGGGGGGGGGCGCGGGGCAGGGCTGCGGTGTGCAGTGCTTAGGGTGCAGGCTGTACCATGTATGGAAATTGTCCCTTGGGATTGGGCTGCCCAAGGAGTTAGGAGAGAATCTCAGTGCATAAGATACATTTATGAGATGAGGTGCATGTATCCTCTGCATCCATCAGCCAGAATCAGGAGGCAGTGGAGAGGTCTAGCAGCAATCTGGATTAGGTAGGGCAGGGTGATGGAGTCCAGAGCGAGAAGGTGAAAGTGCTATGGTTTTTGTCTCCCCTCCATTCTAGCTTCCCCACCACATCTCTTTGATGAAAGGCCCTAAAGTTATTGGATGAGGGAGACCTTTTGAAATCCTAGACCCAGAGCCATAGAAAATGAAGTGCCTCCTGATCCATCTTTTTTCCCCAGGGCCAGAGTGAGCACCTTGAACTCAAAGACGAAAGTTCACCATTCTTATCTTCTCCTTACCTCTCTCCCTTTCCTTGCCTCCAGATGTGGGCTGGTAACAGACCTGGGCAAGGGCAAAGTGAAGGGCATACTGCCTCCAAAGCAGGCATCTTGCCAGATGCCAGGATCCAGCCCAAGTCTGTGCTTATAGCCCCTGGCCCTGTGTTGCATCACTCCTCTTCCCACCGCACTCACCCTGCCTACCCCCATTTCTTGAAGCTTATAGCTCGCCTCATAGTCATTTCATCCCCAACTCATGTTCCCTCCTTGCCATGAAACCTCTACCGGGCTGCTCCTCCCATCCCCGCCACCCCTGCTTCAGTGCTGAGTCCAAGGGGAGAACAGAATGGTGGGGCATGAGTGAGGATGGATAGAGACCCCGCAAGGGGATACATCTGACGGCCCCCTCCCTCTTAGATTTTGGTTGCCAAGGAGGCAGCAAGAACAGCCTGTTCTCTGGGCTCCCATTGGAACAGCTATGCCCAGGCCCCTCCCTCTCTTCCTTCCCTTTCCTTCTCTCCCTCCCAGACTGTTGCTAGGAAGCACCCCAAGATTTCTCAAGGGTCCCACCCCTAGAAACCAGGGGATCCAGATTGCTTTCTGAATAGCTTCCCCAAAAGCCTGGAAGCCAAGACCCCACACAGCATTCTCCACCCCTGCCAAGAAGCCCCAAACAGTTTGGGGGAACAGGGGACAAGCCCTCTGCCAGCCTGCCCTGGAACTAGCTCAGTGGCCTGGGCCTCAGTAATTCCTCTCCCCATCTCATCTTGACCTCCTGGGCTCTGGGTGATGTCAGCAAGTGATGAGGTGTCCAGCAGATACCCCTTGACTCTGCAGACACAGCCCCACTTATTGGGGAGTTCTGGAAAGACTCTGGAAAGCAGAGGAAACTGAGGTATCACCAACTAAGAGAACTTAAAACCCAGGTATTTCTCCCTCTTACCAATTTTTTAATCAAGAAAAGATGGTGGAAATGGAGGAAAGAAAGGGGGGTCAGTTTATGGGAATTGGGGATCAAGTGTCTGGCAGAGATGAGAGACTGGGAAATTAGCAAACAATTGTCCTGATAAGAGTAAAGTGGCCACTTAATGCCCCCCTATCGACCACATTTGTCCCATCACGTGCCCTGGTTATGGGTCACAAAAAATGAATCAGCGAAGGGACTCGGGCCTGGCTGAGCCTTGCTTTTGGTATCTGAGGATAGAAGTGGAAAAAGAAGCTGACACCTTCTCCAGGTTGTCTTTCAGAGTTTCTCCTACTTTTATTCATTCATTTGACACTTTGTTTTGAACATTTAATACATGCCAGGTATTGGATCCCCTGAACTTGCCCAGCTTCTGGTTTCTCTGCCGCGTGGAACCCCTTAGTCCTGCTTTGCCAGGAGGAGAGAGGAGGGGAGGGGGAGGGGGCAGTCTCCTTTACCTACCACACTACAGCCCTCCCCCTTCAGTTAAAGGAAAGATGGGACAGGTGGATGTGGAGGCCAAGAGTACAGAGTGGCTTTCAGGGCCCGGAGGAAGGAGCAGCTGGCCTGTCCAGGATTCAGGATCACAGCACTCTTTCCTCCGCGCTGGAGGGTGCGGGGAGGGAAGGCATCCTTCAGGGTGTTAGAGAGGAAACAACTCCAAGGATTGGTTCAAATTCTGCCTTTCACTGTCCTGGCTGGTCTCTTTCTGGACCTTTCCTGGGGGCAGTGGGAAGACAGAGATGGAACTGTGGGCATCCAGGAGCTGTCCCTGGAACCACCTTGTAGGCTTCTCCCCCATCCTCCTCTTCCCCAGATAGACAGAGAGCAGGGATTCTGAGGTGGGGACTGGTGGGGGGAGGGAACTGGTTTGGAGCCAGCTGTGTATGAGTGTGTGGGAACAACTCTCTTTCTTTCCCACCCACCTGCTGCCAATTAACTCCCCGTAGTGGGGGGACCCAGGCAAGCATCCAAAGGAAAATGTTCCAGTTAGAGGAGGGAAACGAGTCAGTTACCCTATAGAGAGAAGGGAAGATGAAACCCTTTGTGTGTTGTATGCTTACCAAGTATTTCAGTGTTTCTGGGTCTAGACTTGCCACTTTTCCTTATACTTCTTTCCAGCCTAGGTGAGGAATGATTCCAGGTCCTTGGTTACCAAAACCCCGATTCCTCACAGCCTCTTACCCCACCCCAAGTCCTCACTCTGACCTAGCTCCTTTTCTGTTACTGCTGCAGTGTCGCCATATCACTCTGCCTGGCTGGCTTCTATCTGCCCCTCTTCTCCAGCCAGACCCCTTCCCCAGCCAGACCAGCCAACAAGATGAAGAGCTTGGGGCTCAGGGCTAAGAGAACAGAAGTGGGAGCCCAGTCTGTATCAGTGCTGGGGGAGAAGAAAAGGACAGCCAAGGAAAGTGGAATAAGTAAGAGGGATATGTGAGAGGGGCTGTGTGTGGGGCAGGTTTCCTTCTACACCCAAAGGGGATGTTGGCATCTCTTCTCCCACCCACAGGAGTATTATCATGGAGTCCTGTCCTTGTGGAGGGCAAGCCAAGAGCTTGTGGGTCCTAGGAAGCTATTCTGGTCTGAAGGGAAGCGGTGGTGTACAGAAAGGCTGTCTCTGAAACTGACAGACTGGAGAGTCAGGACAAAGTAGAGAAATTGGAAATAGCCCTTGCCCAGAACTAAGGAAGCCCTTTTAGGGAATTCCCTGGTGGTCCAGTGGTTAGGACTCCACGCTTTCACTGCCAAGGGCCCAGGTTCAATCCCTGGTTGGGGAACTAAGATCCCACAAGCCATGCGGCATGGCCAAAATAATAATAATAATAATAATAATAATAATAATAATAATAATAATAAGGGAGTCCTTTTACACCCTTTGGAGTCCAGTCCTTGGGGAAACCCTGCCAAGCCTAGAGAAAGGGCTGCTGGTGACAGGTGGGGGATAGGGAAGGCAGACGGTCTCCCTACAGAAGCCACCTCCCTGCCACTGTAAAGTGGGGAGGAGGTGCCCCCCTGGAGATCTGCCAGCTTCCTGACAGAAGGGGATGATTTGAGTTCAGACTATCACTATCCTCAGGGCCCAAACATTCTCCACTCCCATGTGGAATGGACCAAATACCTACTAAGTCAGGAGCAGTAACAAAATAGACAGTTTTTCTCCAAGAGGGCAGTTTGGGCTCTGAGGGATGGGAAAGGAGCTGCAGGATCCAGGGGTGGGTCAAGGTGGGGAGCCCTAAGCTGCAGTAACAGCAAAGAGATGAGAGGAGGGAAGCAGGCAAAGGTAGAGTGAGGGGCCTGGGAGAAGAAGGGAAGCCAGATATGTGAGGGACTGCTGAGAAAAAGGGTCTGTGGCTGTCTCCAGTATGTTTGTGTGTGTGTGTGTGTGTGTGTGGCTGGGGGGATTTTGGAGGTTAAGTGTGAGGAGTCTGGGTTCTCCCTCCTTCCTGCTTTGGAAGCTTTGGCTACACATATTTGGCAGCTGTTTTGTATAAACATTATTTCCCCGTGGTGTCACTTGGGCAGGCACTAAAGGGAGCAGAATGGAAGGGGTTGTGGGTGGGTTATGGGGATGGAGGAAGGCCATAGGCAGTCATGACCTTAGAGGGATGTGATCTGGCTCTCCTCCAGGTGCACTCTCCTCTTCAGAACAGGAGTTCTTGTCTCCCTGTTTAGACTATGCTCCAGATACCCAGGATCCTGTTATTCTCTGCCCCGAGGGCCTCATGTTTGCTTCCAGGGCCTTAGTGGACTGCTCTTCCAGAGTCATCCCTCTGAGAACTGATTTTGCCACTGAAAGTATGACCAAAGAAAGGTTATTGGGAAATATGGATGGAGCTTGGACTCATGGATGGGGATATGAGGCTCCTCACGGTATGGGATGGGGGGCTGAAAATAGGGGTGGCAGGACACTGGCTGGAGGCTTCCATGTTGTTCTGGTTGTAAATGTTAGCGATGACCTGTCCACGGGACAGGACAGGGATGAGGGCTGTGTATAGGGAAGGTCAGATGAGGCCCAGATGTTGGAGTCAGAGGTGGGTAGCATTTGCTTTTGGCTTCTCACTGCGGGGAAGGGAGGAAGAAGGGCTAATACCCCAAACACTGGACATAATTATCTGCAATATGGTTCCATAGAATAAAGCGAGACATCATATTGTTTTTAATAAATGTTTCTTTAAAGAATAGTTTTAGATTTATAGGAAAAAATTTGAAGATAGTAGAGGGTCCTTATGTACCCCACACCCAACCCCCCGCCTTTAATCTCTTACATTAGTATGGTACATGTTACAATTAATGAACCAATATTGATACATTTTTATTAACGAAAGTCCATGCTTTATTCAGATTGCTTAGTTTTCACCTAATGTTCTTCTGTTTCAGGATCACATCCAGGATACCAAGTTACATTTAGTCATCGTGTCTCCTTAGGCCCTCTTGACTGTAACAGTTTCTCAAACTTTCCTTATTTTCTGTATCCTAAACCTCAGTTTCCTCCTTACGTCTCCCTGTAGTCAAGCAGTATTCTGGGCCAAGAGATTCTGAGAGGACTTCCAGATTTGGGGGTGAAGTAGTGGGTGAGGTGAGTACAACTGACAGAGACTCAATGTCACTTCTGGAATACAGGTGTGGAAATGAGAAGAATTCAGGTAGACCCAGGGGTTTAGGAGAACAAAAAGAGGCCAGGAAAGAGAAAACCTATTGCTGAACGCCACACCTTTGGTGTGCCTACTAACTAAGGGTAATGAAAGGGTGTCGGAAAGTGATTTAAATGCTCGGTCGATAGTGACGTCACTGGACGATGCCTGATAGCGGGAGACCTTTCGAGAGCCTTTCTCCCTAAGCCCCCCGAGTCTTTGCGATGCCTCAGCTCCTAGTAGTCTTTCCCTAAAGGAGTGAAACAATGCGAGCTGACCAGCTTCCTCTCTTGGTTTCCTCGCTTAGCGTCCTCGCTAGCGGAGTCCAAGGAACTACAATTCCCAGAAGACATCGTGGCATGAGCGGTCTCTTGCTGCATTCCTATTGGTTCATATTTGTTACTCCCAGCCAATAGAAAATTAGCCCTTTGATAAGTGCCAAAATGGCGGTACCTAGGATCCAGAGCTATATTGTCCGGTAGGCTTAAATTTGGTGAGGTGGTGGATGAAAAGGAAAAAGGGGATTACAGTTTCAGGGTTGGGGAAGGTGGAGGGAATTGGGTGGGGGGGGGGGGAGGGAATCTGGATTTGGGGTGGTAGTGGCTGAGGGACGCAGCCAGAGCTAAGGGAGTATTTAGGCAACCGGAACTGTCTAACCCCTTGCTGCGCATTTATTCTTCGTATTAAGCCCCTTTGACACCCTCTTCTTAGTGCTCCAGTTTAGAGAAAGTTGATTCAGGAGGGAAAAACCTGACAGGATCCCTACTTTGCCCCTTTCTCCTTTTTCCCATTTCTAGTTATGCCTCCCTTAAATCTTCCTGTATCTTCTGCATTCCATTTAACTCTGTGCTGCCCCCCCCCGCCCCCCGTTCCTTTCCTCAGAATCCCCTCGCCCCTTCTCTAGCTCGACTTCTCCCACCTCAAGGCTGACCGCCACCGGCCCCGCCTCCTCAGAGTAAAATCATGAAGGTGGTGAACCTGAAGCAAGCCATTTTGCAAGCTTGGAAGGAGCGATGGAGTGACTACCAGTGGGCAATCAACATGAAGAAATTCTTTCCCAAAGGAGCCACCTGGGACATTCTCAACCTAGCAGGTCTCAAGTGAAGTAGGAAGGAAGGGTGGGAGGGCTAAACCCAGAAATGTTGTAACCACTCAGTCTTCCTTTGTTATTCCGCTTACAGAAGCACTCCTGGAGCAGGCCATGATTGGACCTTCCCCCAATCCTCTCATCCTGTCCTACCTGAAGTATGCCATTAGTTCCCAGGTAAACTCTTCCACCTATGCCAGAGAATGAGGGTTTGAAGGTAAAAGACTTGGAATACAGTTGTCAGCTCACACTTTCTAGGTGAATTTGTTTGAACACATCATTTCTCTGAGCCTCAGTTTTCTTGTGAAAATAATAATACTTCATTGGTTATGATGACTATTACATTAACTTATTCTATCAATAAATATTCACAGATGCTTGTATGTGCCAGACGGTGCCATAGGCTCTGGGGATTTAGCTGTGAACAAGGTCTAATGCAAGCACACAAGGAATATAGTGGGTAATACAGGCATGTAAATAAGCAGTCAGTCACAGGATGGGATTATGATATAGGCTCGGACAGAGTACTATGGGAGTACATAGGAGGGATACCTAATCCAGTCTGAGCAACCAGGTAGGGAGTGATGTTTAAACCAAGACGTGAGTGTTGAGTGGGAGTTAGCCAGGCAGATTGATGAGCGTGTACAAAGCAGAGAGAAAAGCATAGGCAACGGCTGGGAGACAAACATCACATGATGTTTAGGAACTGAAAATAATGTGGTATGGCTAGAGTAGCAGTTTTGGTCTCAGGACATTTTGTATTCTTAAAACTTGAGTCTCCTACAGAGCTTTTGTTTAGATGTATTATATCTATCCATATTTACCACTTTAAAAATGAAAGCTGAGAAATGTAAAGACTATGTATTTAAAAGTAATAAAAAGTAAACCCATTATATATTAATATAAGTAAGATTTTAATGAAAAATAACCATATTTTCCAAAACAAACAAACAAAAAATTAGTGAGGAAAGTGGCATTGTTTTACATTTTTGCAAATCTCTGTAATTTTGGCTTAATAGAATACAGCTGAATTCTCGTAGCTGCTTCTGCATTCAGTTGTTGCAGTAGGCTGTTTCAGCTGAAGTATATGAAGGAAATCTGGCCTCACACATCAGGTATTTAGTTTGAAAACGGAAGAACATTTTAATAAGCCTTTCAGATAAATGTGGATATTCTTTGACGTTACGCTAAAGTTCAATAGGTGATGTGAAATCACATCAATGAACTTTTAATACTCTGTTACATTAAAATCCATTGGTGTCTCTCTTGCGCTTTGAATAGATCTTTTACCCATGCCTGATTTTATAAATTGTGAATTGGTCATTTGGTAAATATCCATTACTAAGTTATATAGATATTCTAATTGTTGACACATTTAATTACATAATGTCATCACATGTCATGGAGCCTCTGGGACATTCCACTGTATAATTGTGAGAGAATAAGAGTAAAAGAGGGGGGCTTCCCTGGTGGTACAGTGGTTAAGAATCCGCCTGCCAGTGCAGAGGACACGGGTTCAACCCCTGGTCCAGGACGATCCCACATGCCGTGGAACAACTAAGCCCGTGAGCCACAACTACTGAGCCTGCGCTCTAGAGCCCATGAGCCACAACTACTGAGCCCGTGTGCCACAACTACTGAAGCTCGCGCGCCTAGAGCCCGTGCTCCACAACAAGAGAAGCCACTGCAATGAGAAGCCCGCGCACCGCAATGAAGAGTAACCCCCACTCGCTGCAACTAGAGAAAGCCTGAGCACAGCTACAAAGACCCAACGCAGCCAAAAATAAATAAATAAATAAATAAATAAATTTATATAAAAACACACACACAAAGCATCCCATTGCTTTAAAAAAAAAAAAAAAAGTAAAAAAGGCAAATGACATCTTAGTATTTTAAAAACAGTTTTGACCTCACAGATCCCCAGGGGCTCCTGGACCATATTTTGATAACTGCTGGGTTAGCACTTCAAGGAGGAGAATGGTTTAGAGAGACAGAGGTTAGGTCATAAGTGACCTGTGGATGATGCTAAGGAGTTTGGACTTTATCTTAGGGTGACGAATAATCATTTAAAGGGTTTTAAGTGGAGGAATAGTGTGATAGGATATATATATGTATATATATATACTATTTAACGTGCAATAAAACGTATAGCTCTTAAGATTAATTCATTGAGTTTTAGTAATTGTGTATACCCATGTCACTAACTTCCAAAATAAGATACAGAATGTTTCCATTCTCCCAGAAAGTTTCCTTGTACCCTTTTCTAGTCCATCTTCCTTTTCTAGTCCACTAAATGTTTTCTATCACCGTAGATTACTATTGCCTATATTTGGATTTCATAGAAATGGACTTATATAGTATAAACTCTTTTTTTTTTTTTAACTTATTTATTTATTTATTTATTTTTGGCTGTGTTGGGTCTTCGTTTCTGTGCGATGGCTTTCCCTAGTTGTGGCGAGCGGGGACCACTCTTCATCGCGGTGCGCGGGCCTCTCACTATCGCGGCCTCTCGTTGCGGAGCACAGGCTCCAGACGCGCAGGCTCAGTAGTTGTGGCTCACGGGCCTAGTTGGCTCCGCGGCATGTGGGATCTTCCCAGACCAGGGCTCGAACCCGTGTCCCCTGCATTGGCAGGCAGATTCTCAACCACTGCGCCACCACGGAAGCCCAGTATAAACTCTTAATGCTGTTTTTTTTTATTTAACATAAATGTTGTTGAGCTTTATGTTGTTGTGTATGTCAGTAGTTCATTCTTTTTTTTTTAATACGTTTATTTATTTATTTATTTATTTTTGGCTGCGTTGGGTCTTCGTTGCTGCGCGTGGGCTTTCTCTAGTTGGGGCGAGTGGGACCTACTCTTGGTTGTGGTGCGGTGGCTTCTCTTGTTGCGGAACATGGGCTCTAGGTGCATGGGCTTCAGTAGTTGTGGCACGTGGGCTCAGTAGTTGTGGCTTGCGGGCTCTAGAGCACAGGCTCAGTAGTTGTGGCGCACGGGCTTAGTTGCTCCGTGGCATGTGGGATCTTTCCAGACCAGGGCTCAAACCCGTGTCCCCTGCATTAGCAGGCGGATTCTTAACCACTGCGCCACCAGGGAAGCCCTTCATTCTTTTTTTAAATTGCTGAGTAGGAACCTCCCTGGTGGTCCGGCGGTAAAGAATCCACCTTACAGTGCAGGGGACATGGGTTTGATCCCTGGTCAGGGAACTAAGATCCCACAAGCTGCGGGGCAACTAAGCCCGCATGCCACAACTACTGAGCTCGCACGCCTCAACTAGAGAGCCTGTGTGCTGCAAACTACAGAGTCCACGCGCTCTGGAACCCGCATGCCACAACTACAGAGCCCACGCGCCCTGGAGCCTGTGCGCCACAACTAAAGAGAAAACCTGCACGCCACAACTAGAGAGAAGCCCGCGCACCCGCAACAAAAGATCCTGCATGCCTCAGCAGAGATCTCGTGTGCCGCAACTAAGACCTGACGCAGCCAAAAATAAATATAAATAAATAAATAATAAATCTTAAAAAAATAGAATTGCTGAGTAGTATTCCTCAGCTGGCTCATGGTTCTTATGCTTCCTTTTTCCTCTTGGCATCAAGTCTGCTTTCTGTGTTGGCACATATTCATCTACCTTGTTCTTTTTTTTAATAAATTTATTTATTTTTTATTTATTTATTTTTGGCTGCGTTGGGTCTTCATTGCTGTGTGCGGGCTTTCTCTAGTTGTGGCGAGTGGAGGCTACTCTTTGTTGCGGTGCACGGGCTTCTCAACTGTGGTGGCTTCTCGTTGTGGAGCACGGGCTCTAGGTGCACGGGCTTCAGTAGTTGTGGTGCGTGGGCTCTAGAGCACAGGCTCAGTAGTTGTGGCACATGGGCTTAGTTGCTCTGCGGCATGTGGAATCTTCCTGGACCAGGGATCAAACCGGTGTCCCCTGCATTGGCAGGCAGATTCTTAACCCCTGCGCCACCAGGGAAGTCCCTACTTTTTTTTAACTGCTGCCTAATGTTCCATATGTAGTGTAATTTAAGTTGTTTTAAATTTTTTACCATTATAGTCAATGTTTCACTGAACATTCTTGTACTTGCCTCTCTGCATATCTGGGACTGTTTCCCTAGGATAGATACCTAGAAATGGAATTGCTGATTTGAAGAGTGCACACGTATTAAATTATAGTAGGTCCTGCAGATTGCCCTCAAAAAAATGATTGTATCAGTTTACACCTGCCCCATAGTGCTTGATAGTATTTCCCCACACCTTCGCCAAGGTTGAATCTTTTAAGATTATTTTCTAGAGAGGCAAAAAATTACAACATGTTATAAGATGTATTTCCATGATTGTGATATTGAGCATATTTTTTCATATGTTTATTGGCTCTCTGTGTATATTCTGTGAATTACTTGTGAATATCATTTGCCCATTTTTCTGTCATTAGTTTGTTTTCTTAAATTTTTTAGTAACAGCTTTATTTGAGATATAAATCACATACCATACAGTTTACCCATTTAAGGTGTACAATTCACTGGTTTTTAGTATATTTAGAATTGTGCAAACATCACCACAGTCAATTTAGAACATTTTCATCACTCCAAGAATTCTTACTGATGTTTAAGTCTTTTAGTATATTCTATCTTGTAATCATTGTCTGTTTTTTATGTTTTAAATTTTCTATCACTTTTTTACTTTATCATTTTATTTTTTTAGCATGCAGAATTTTATTTATTTATTTATTTATTTATTTTGGCTGCACCGTGTGCCTTGCAGGATCTTAGTTACCCAAGCAGGCATTGAACCCGGGCCCTCGGCAGTGAAAGCGTGGAGTCCTAACCACTGGACTACCAGGGAATTCCCCAGAATTTTATTTTATTATTAATTTTAAAAATATTTATTTATTTGGCTGCATCGTGTCTTAGTTGCGGCACACAGGATCTTCGTTGTGGGCGCGGACTTCTCTCTAGTTCTGGCTCACGGGCTCTAGAGCGCACGGCCTTAGTTGCCCCACGGTATGTGGGATCTTAGTTCCCCGACCAGGGATCGAACCCGCGTCCCCTGCATCGGAAGGCGGATTCTTGACCATTGGACCACCAGGGAGGTCCCTCCCCAGAATTTTAAATATGTATTTGTTGTCAGATTTAACACTTTTTCCTCTGTATGGCTTTTGTCTTGCATAAGGGCTTCCCTGCTCCAAGGATCAAAATATAGTCTTTAATTTCTGCCAACACTTCACTTTGTTTAATCCATTTAAAACTTATTCTGGTGTGAGGAAGAGATCCAAATTTATTTATTTTTCCAAATAGATGGACAATTGGCTCAATTGCCTTTATTGAATAGGCCATTCTTTGTCATATCTTAAATTCTCTTACACACTAGGGTCTATTTCTTGACATTCTAGTATATTTCATTGACATATTTGTCTTTTCTTGTACCAGTACTTCACTGTTTTAATTGCTATACCTTTATAGTATGTTTGATATCTTGTTAGGGAAGTGTTCCCTTAGTTGTTTTATTTTTCAAAAATTTCTTGGCTGTTTTCAGGCATTTTCTTTTCCAGACAAATTTTAGACTCAACTTAAGTTCCTTAAAAAGGCCTTTTGCATTTTGATTGGGGTTTCCTTGACTTTGTGGATTTGGGGGATTTGTGGATCAATTTTAGAAAGATCACTCTGATTGCAGTTTGAAGAATGAGTTGGAGGGAGGTAAGACAGAAAGCAGGGAGACAATTTTTCTGTAAAGGACCAGATAGTAAATACTTTCAGCTTAGCAGGCTGTATGGTCTCTGTTAGCAGGCCTATAACGTGTAGGCGATATAGAAGTAAGTGGACATGGCTGTGTCCTGATGCAGCTTTATTTACAAAAAAGGTGATGAGCTAGATTTAGCTTGCGAGCTGTTGTTTTCCAGCCCCTGATTTCGGCTGTTGCAGTGATTCAGGTAAGAGATGATACTAGCATAAACTTGAGAAGTGGCAGCAGAAAAAAAAAGATGAATTCAAGAACAAATTAGGAAGTGGCATTGCGAGGACTTGGTGATTAACTGGATGAAGGGTGTGAGGGAGAGGAAGAAGTCAAGGCCAGTGTCTAGGTTTCTGGTTTGGACATCTGGATGGCTGATGGGGTCGTAAGGAGGCGGTGGGAGAAGAGCAGGACTGTTGTTTGCGTTGCAGATGAGGGGTGGAGATGCCTTGTTTGATCCTGGCCTTGTTTCGTGGAAAGCGCCTGTGTGGGCTGTCAAAGAGAAGACACTCAGTAGGCAGTAGAACATCGATGTCTGGGACTCAGGAGGAGAGGTCAGGGCTGGAGCTACGGTTTAGGAGTTGTCAGTCGCAGGTGGTAATTGAAGCTACGGGCATGGATGAGATTTACCCAGAGAGAGCGTGCAGAGGGAGCAAAGAAGTGACCCAAGCCATATTTCTAAGGAACCAGTCACATTTAAGGAACACACATAGGAAAAGAATTCCTCATAGGAGACTGAAAAGAAGGGGCCAGTGAGGAGAGAAGGAAAACAAGGGAGTGTGGTATCAAGAAAAGCCCAGGGGGGACTTCCCTGGCAGTCCAGTGGTTAAGACTCCGTGCTTCCAATGCAGGGGGCGGGGGTTCGATCCCTGGTTGGGGGACTAAGATTCAGCATGCCTCAAGGCGTGGCCAAAAAAGAAAAGCCCAGGGAGGAGAGGACCAAAGGATGAGGAGGTGTTTCCTGGTGTGAGATGCTGCTGAGAGGTCAGTGAGATCATAACTGAGAAGTATCCATGGGGTTTAACAAGTTTGTTGATGAGCTTAATGAGAGATTTCATGTGGTGGGAAGGATAGAAGTGATTGGAGTGGGTCGCATTGTGAATGGAAGTTGGGGAGGTAGAGTGTAGAGAACTCCTATGACTGTGAAGAGAGCGTGGTGGTTAATTGGAAGTATAGGGTCTGCGGGAGTTTCTTTTAAAAAGAGAAGAATCTTGAGATGTGTAAACTGGTGGCAAAGGCAAGAGATAGGAAGAGCCTGAAGTACCAGTGAGTGAGAAATAAATATATATGCAAGACCTCCATGACTTGTAAAGTGCTATGCAAAATTAGTAATTTATTCTTCCCTCGGAGTCAAGAGGCTCTTTGGTCCAGTGCTGTGCGTGTAGAGGGCACTTAGGAGTAGTTGAAGGCGTCAATATGAAGAAGAGAAGGGGGATTAGAGAGCAGCTGCAGGGTCTCTCTGGGCTGGCCAGGTGTGCACTGGGCCGCGTCAATGGGCTCCAGCCTCGGGGGCTGGTGGTAGTTTAGAGCTTCTCCGTTGATAGATATAGTAGGACTGAGATAAGTTATAAGTCCTGCTGTGAAAAACAGTTCACCATGTGGAAAGTATTTTTAGGTCTTTAGAGTAGAGGGCTTTATTGATACTGTTAGCAGAAATTCACTGAACACAATTCTGAATTTGGAGACGATAAATTCATGGTAACTAACAATATCCCTGAGAACATACAGAATTGGGGCTTTCTCTTGTGGTAGTTTGGGGTTAGCTTCAAGTGGAAACATCCAGCTCCCCCTTCAGGTTGGTATCCAGCAAGGTTCAGTTCACTGCCAAGCTCTTGCTATGGGGACATCAGTTATAAATAAACAAACACTCGCCTGGAACGTTATGGTCATCCTGCCAGGCAGGCTCCCAACTTTCTGGTCCCTGTCAGACACCAGCTAGTGCTTCACAGCACGACCCGCTGAGAGTGGCACTAAACACTAATTGTGTATGTAAATCTTCTGTGTGTTTTGCTCCTCTTTATCCAAGAATACTGGTTAAAAAATGTCTGAACAGAGAGCAGCCTGTTCATGTGAGGGAGAAATTATACATGGAAGGCATTGCCAAGCATGTAAAATTTGCCATACTGAGTCATTGAGGGTGACTTAGCTTTCTTCTTTTTTTTTTAAAATTTATTTGTTATTTTTGGCTGCGTTGGGTCTTCGTTGCTGCACGCGGGCTTTCTCTAGTTGCGGCGAGCGGGGGCTACCCTTCCTTGTGGTGCACGGGCTTCTCATTGCAGTGGCTTCTCTTGCTGCGGAGCACGGGCTCTAGGTGCACAGGCTTCAGTAGTTGCGGCTCGCGGGCTTCAGTAGTTGTGGCTCGCGGGCTCTAGAGCGTAGGCTCAGTAGTTGTGGTGCACGGGCTTAGTTGCTCCGCGGCATGTGAGATCTTCCTGGACCAGGGCTCGAACCCGTGTCCCCTGCCTTGGCAGGCTGATTCTTAACCACTGCGCCACCAGGGAAGCCCTAGCTTTCTTCTTAAATCTTTGGAAATTTCTTTTCCTCTAGTGAAGACAACCTGTGAGGCAGGTGATTATCCTGACAGTTTCTGGCATTGTATTCTGCTTTTTATTTTGGTATGTTTTGCCACTGATTTTGAGTATAGAGTTGTAACTATTTTCTATAGTATTATTCATATTTGATCAGCATGCTATAATTATTTTTTAAAAATATGACAACTTAAAAGCTCTCTGTAAGGTTTGATTTCATTCAGGACAGATTATGTCTTTTGAACTATATCTCCAATCTTATAATGGTGATAATAGGTTTTACTAATAGAAATGTGTGTTAAGGTAAAATTTTTTCAGAATGCTAGTTACTAGAATTCATCAAACCAAAGCAGTCCTACTATGTGGTGGGCCCCAGACTAGGTTCTAGGGAAACATATACATTTAACACTATTTCTGTTCTCAGGGATCTTGCTGTTCAGATGGCATTTTGCAAAATGTGTTTTGCAGATACTAGTTAAATGAGATTCCTTGGTCAGATAAATTGGAAAAATATTGCTTGCTTCGTCTCCAGTGATCTTAGAGAGTCTCATTGTATACAAGTATATTATTATGGGTAAGAGCAGTCCTACAGTAAAGAAAGCTCTTTACTGAAAGAACCCTTTAAAGAAAGCTCTTTGTATATGTTTATTTCAGGGTTTCTCAAATTCATATCACACAGGAGCTCTGTGTATGTGTGTGCATGTGTAAAAGTTTTTAACATCTTGAGGACCCTTTGGAACAGCATCACCCAATAGAACTTTCTACAGTGATAAAAGTGTTTTATATCTGCGCTGTCCAATACAGCAGCCACTAGCCCCATGTGGCTGTTGAGCACCTGAAATGTGGTTACTATGACTAAGGAACTGAATTTTTAATGTTATTTAACTTTAATTTAAACTTAAACAGCCGTATGTGGCTAGTGGCTTCCCTATTGGACAGTGCAGCTTTGGAAGCTACTTTGAGAAATATTGATCTAAGGGTGTGTTTTACTTATTCATTCTACAAACATTAACAAGTCGATGGTGGTCACTGAGTAAAAGCACCCTTGTCTTTTTTTTTTTTAACATCTTTATTGGAGTATAATTGCTTTACAACGTTGTGTTAGTTTCTGCTGTATAACAAAGTGAATCAGCTATATGTATACATATATCCCCATATCTCCTCCCTCTTGCGTCTCCCTCCCACCCTCCCTAAGCACCCTTGTCTTCAAGGAGCTCCTAGTTTGGTGGGGGCAGCAGGTACCCACTGTGTAATGATGGGTCTAAGGGGATTACTTGGAGCACCGAGAAAGGATTTCAGCTTTGGGTGGTGTCCTGGAGGTATCCTAGAGAATGAGTATGTGTATTGAAATTCACTTCCTATTTCAAAGTGGAGTTACTACCTATTCATTGCAGGAACAGTTCGTATGTCTCCAGTTCTTGTCCAGATAAAATCACCCTTGGTAGGAGTTGCAGGAGTAGAGTAACATGACCTCACTCGTGTCCATTCTTCTACCCACCAGCAGTCAAACCTTGTACTATATGGTGGACAGTGTGTGGCAGGTGAACATGAAACATGGCCCCTTTGAATACCCCCATATCATCTTCTTAGTGGGTTTATGCTGGTGCTATCAATCTTAGTGAGTTTGATGGAAGCAGGGATGGGCACAGTGCCTGGTGTTACTGCCTCTGGGCTTGTGGAAGGCCTCTTGAAGGGGTTGAGATTTTAGAAGCAACTTTAAGTGTCTGTGTTTTGTTCCTCTCAACTGTGTTGTTCCTCTCAGACACCAGTTGTCTGAACTTTATCTTTCTTCTTTCCCTCCAGATGGTGTCCTACTCCTCTGTCCTCACAGCTATCAGTAAGGTATGACCATAGCCATTCACGAGCTAGATGGGGGATGAGGGGGACAGAGATATGGTAGTGACAGATGGGGCCCCACCTCCTTGACTGCTCTGATCGAGTGACCTCTGTGGCTGGGCAGGCAACACAGCATGCCTCTGGCTGGCATGGCTGCCTTCCATTAGAGGGAGGGGGATACTGGGAAGTGGGCACTGGCAATTAGGAGCCAATTTCCAATGTTGAAAGGCTGCCGAGTCTGAAACCTGGGGTTGGAGGAAAGATGAGCAGGACTCCTGAATGTGCCAACTGCCTCACGTGTGAGACCGGGGGGTGACTGGGACACTCCGTCGCATCGCCACTGTTCTCTCCACAGTTTGATGACTTTTCCCGGGACCTGTGTGTCCAGGCTTTGCTGGATATCATGGACATGTTTTGTGACCGACTGAGGTAATGGCAGGGATAAGGAGCTCACAACCTTCCAGCATTATCTTAGTGTAAAGGAGAAGCTCCCGGCATATAGGCTCAGACCACCTCTGTTGGTTCCCACACTTCTTCCCACCTGCTCGTCTGCACCCACCCATCCACATCTTTTTCTACTTACTCCCTTAGGACTAAAGTGCCTCTTCTCTATTTGGAGTAGCTCATTTGAAATCTTATCCAGTGAAAGCCAACAGGGCAGTCTTCCCCAGGACTTTGCAAGCTTCCCAACTTTCTTCCCTAGTAAGGGAGTGCCAGGCACTCTGGGGAACATGGGTGTGGGTCGGATTTCAGCCTTTGGATCAAAGACAGATTTTGCATCCTTTCCCGGTAGCTGTCACGGCAAAGCGGAGGAGTGCATCGGGCTGTGCCGGGCCCTTCTCAGCGCCCTCCACTGGCTGCTGCGCTGCACCGCAGCCTCTGCAGAGCGGCTCCGGGAGGGGCTGGAGGCTGGCACCCCAGCGGCTGGTGAGAAGCAGCTTGCCATGTGCCTGCAGCGCCTGGAGAAGACCCTCAGCAGCACCAAGAACCGGGCCCTGCTCCACATCGCCAAACTAGAGGAGGCCTGTATGTCCCCTGGTTCCCTGAGCCCCACCTGTCACTGCTCCCATAGCCGGTTCTTTAATTGAGAGGGGAGAGGCAGGATGCCATCTCACTTTTTTCCAGGAGGATCTGAAATCATCCCACTTCCTTTTTTTTCTCCCCATAAGCATTGCATACATCCCAGGGACTTGGGCAGGGTGGCACCCGAGCCAATCAACCAACAGGTATTTACTGAGCATTATTGTATGCCCAGCACTGTGCCAGGTGCTGGGGGTGGGGGCGGGGGGCTACCGAAGGGGCATGTGGCAGGGTCCCTGCCCTCAGCAAGTGTACATGCTAGTTGGGAGCAAGGCTAGTACATAATATACATGGAAAAAACGAGAGGACAAGACAAGCACACCATCCATCGCTGTGTTTGTCTCCATGTTACTCATCTGAAAGCAAATAACTTTTGTGTTTGAGTGCTGCCTAAAACATCCCTTTAAATGCAGTACCTGCCTGCTGCCAGGCCTGTTGAGCCATACGCCTCTCGACTCAAGTGCAGATATTAAATGTTGGAACCCTCCAGAGCCCGGGATCAGACAGATCACCTGGTGGGAGGGAACACGGGTATTTCTGGACATAGGGCCTGAAGGCCACGGTCTTGCTGATGAGGCTTGGGACTACCTAAGGATCTCTTGTTCTCCAGTAATGAGAATGCTGGAATGGGTTACACCCAGGTCTTTAGGACCTGGTTGAAGAACTTGTTATAGGATTAGTATATTTATTACTTCTCAAAATATGGTTATTGGCTATGAAAAGTCCAGAAAGATGATCACTATGTAAAAATGGGCTATGTTGACAGTTTATCTATTTAGAGCGCTTGACAAATGTTTATTGGCTGAAAAATGAATGAATTTTTAACTTAATTTTATTGGATCTCAGGTCTTATCTTTTTGTTTTTTTTCCCCTATGCTACATGGAGGTTAATGGGCTAGTTGGTGCCATTATTCATCATTTGACCCTCTGGAAGTGTAACTAGGATAAGTGACTTATAAGTGCCAAACTATGTGGTATAGACCATGAGTTCAGGCATTTAGGAGTAAGAGGTCAGTGGGTTGGACCAGTTGGGTAAGTTGTTAAAGGAGCTGGGGCTTGAACATAGACTCGCAGGATAGTGAGAGTGTGAGGGGAGAAGGTGAGTAGGAGGGGCTTTTCAGAGGGGAGAACAGCGAGAGCAAAGGCCCAGCCAGGGAGCAGGTGAACACAGAAGGCTGTTTAGGAATCCGGCTTGACTGGGGTGGAGAGCGGTGGCCGCTTGCAAGGCTGGCCCACTCTCGAAATGATTTGTGGTCACCTCCCTGTTCTGGCCACTGGACTGCAAGCCCCCTGGGCCTCTCTCTGTCACTGCCTGTCTTCTGCCGTACCTAGTCTCTGAAGTCAGCTGTGGGCGACCCCTAAGGAATCGGGCTTCTGGGAATCGTTTCTAGCGGCTTCATCATTGGTGCTCACCCCCCTCTGGAAACAGTGCATGCTGCCCTCAGGCCCCTAGCCTCCACGCCATCCTCGGGGGAAGCCTCCCTGCGTGGTTTTTGTGGGCCCATGGGGGCCAAGTCAAGGAGTTTGGGGCCAGTCTCTCTCTCTCTCCTCTGCTCCCCATCATTCTCTGCATTTTCTTTTCTCTGCCAGCCTCCTGGACTGCCATCGAGCATTGTCTCTTGAAGCTTGGGGAGATCCTGGCCAGCCTCAGCAACCCCCAGCTCCGGAGCCAGGCTGAGCAGTGTGGCACGCTCGTTAGGAGGTACCTGCTCCCGGGGTGATCCGGTGACGGGAGAGAGCAAAGGCCCGGGTATGGGTGGGAAGATGTGGCCTCTGGCCCCGACCCCTCTGCTCTCACCTCCTCTCCGACTCTTCCTCACCCCCCGCACGCTGTCCCTGCGTGTCCCCTCAGCATCCCCACCATGCTGTCCGTGCACTCTGAGCAGCTGCACAAGACTGGCTTCCCCACCGTCCACGCAGTGGTCCTGCTGGAGGGCACCATGAACCTGACCGGCGAGACGCAGCCCCTGGTGGAACAGCTGATGATGGTGAAACGCATGCAGGTGGGAGGCCAGGGCTGCTTCTCTGTCCCCAGGGCGGGCCGGCTGTGCGGGGGCGGGAGGGAGGATCGTCTGGTCTTTCAAGGGAGAAATAGGGTTTCTCCTAATTCGTGGTGGAACGTGCATGGTTCCGTCAGGTGGAATGGTTCTGCCGTGTCACCTGCTGTCCCTGGTTCTTGCACAAGAGTCGGGGAGGTGGCTGTGCTGCCCGCCTGTGAACCACTGACCTCCGGGGGTCAGGAGACGGGAGGGTGGGGGGGCGCCCTCTTATGCTCTCCCTTGGGTCTTCCCACAGCATATCCCCACCCCGCTCTTTGTCCTGGAGATCTGGAAAGCCTGCTTCGTGGGCCTCATCGAGTCTCCTGAGGGCACGGGGGAGCTCAAGTGGACAGCTTTCACTTTCCTGAAGGTACCGGGGACGTGGGAGCCACGGAGAGCCAGTCTCAGGATGGTTCTCAGGAAGAGCGGAGACACCCTGGACCTTTGCCCCGCATTTTTCCCCGCTGACTTCATGCCCAGCTTGCCAGGTCCCCCAGCACAAGTTGCCCTCGGTGATGTTCCCTGAAGGTCCCAGGGCTGTTCAGCCTTCTTGGCAGGCCTCTGCCATGTCTTGGCCCACAGGTGCTGGGAGCTTGGTCATCAGCCATGTTGGCACGGGGCAGCTCCGGGAGCCCACTTTCACTTAGAGCATTTCCTTGTTGAGCCACGGAAGTGAGGGGTTCCTGGGCCCTGCAGGCTGAGGGCAGCGGGCGCTTGGGTAGACGTCAGCTTTCTCATTTGGCTCTTTGAGTGCTTTCACTTCCAGGGCAGGAGTGTTCCTGTCTAAACCCAGAGCAGGGGGACGGAAGGGATGCCTTTCGTTCTGGGTGAAAGAGAGAAGAAATTGAGCTTCCTGTTTTTCCCCCTGCCTCACCCTCTAGATTCCACAGGTTTTGGTGAAGTTGAAGAAATACTCCCATGGGGACAAGGTAAGTTAAAGAAATGAGATGGGGAGTTGGCATGGGAACGGGTGAATCCTTGTTACAGCTCTGGAGAAACAAGGGCAAGGGAAGGGTCACTTGGCCCTACCTGGGCGGTAGTGCGTTCTTGTGCTGGGGAAGGCTGGAAGCAGGGGTATCCCCTGAGCATCTGCGGGCATCCATGCACAGAAGGCAGCCAGGCTGCTCTGGAGGCGAGAGTGCCCGAGATGACCAGGGCCGAGATGGCAGGGAGCAGTGATGCCCCATGCTGTCCTTGTCCAGTCGCTGGAAGCCAGCAGTGGGCACGGCCGGCCTGTAGGCTGTTGTACCCAGCAGGGTGTCTTTGTGAGCCTGCATCACGGGCCATGGGTGGAGCGGAGGACCTGGAAGCCAGATGGCAGTTTCTGTCTCTTTGCAGGACTTTACTGAGGATGTCAATTCTGCTTTTGAGTTCCTGCTGAAGCTCACACCCTTGCTGGACAAAGCTGACCAGCGCTGCAAGTATGAGGTCCCCTGCTCACCTCGCTGTACTGGAAGGAGTTCTGGCTCTTCCCCTGCTCTTTGTGCCAGATCAGCACCAGGGGACCGGCTCCTTGCTCCTCCTCTCGGCAGGGGCAGGAGGCAGCAGCCCCGTGGTTGCCGAGCGCCCAAGCCCCTCTCCCTTCCCTCAGGCCCTCAAAATGTTCTTCACCCTAAAGGAGGGAGGATGTTGGGCAGGGCCTCACGGCTCCCCCTCAGTAATCCCTGCAGTATGCCTAGGCCCCCCATCATCTTTTTCCCTCACAGCTGTGACTGTACAAATTTCCTACTCCAAGAATGTAGCAAGCAGGGGCTTCTGTCTGAAGCCAGTACGAACAACCTCATGGCCAAGCGGTAAGTATGAGCTCCCGGGCTGGCCGAAGGGCCCCTTGACCACCTGCCTCATGTCCAGACTGGGCTGCTGGGTGCCTTTTCCCTCCTGTCGAGGGTTTGAGTGTGGGTGACGGGAACCACACCTAGGGTTACCAGGGACAGGAGACGCTGATTTCTGCAGACCAGGGTTTTGCACTGTTAGGGCTTTAACTCTCGCCTTCCTTTGTGATCGAAGTAGAAATTGTAAAACTTCCTTCAGTCTTAAATGAACTTTCAAAATAGATGTAATGACTAGAGATGATTTGAAGCAGTTGCGATACTGGACGCACTCTCATAAGCGTCACCCGAGCCCAGTGGTGCTTACGTGCTTCGCGCCTTCTCTGTGCCTCTGCTTCTGGGCCTGGACTAAGGAGCGTGTCAGGAATTCATCTCTGTTCCCTTACCTTCTCTTGTGGCCACAGCAAAGCAGACCGGGAGCACGCACCCCAGCTGAAATCAGATGAAAATGCCAACATCCAGCCCAACCCCGGGCTGATCCTCCGCGCGGAGCCCACCGTCACCAACATCCTCAAAGTGAGTGCGCTGTTCCCTTGCCACCAGGGGCATGCCTCCTCTCTTTCCAGTTTCCCTCTTCTTCCAGATAAGTAAATAGGCCACGGACCTCTCTCTCTTCTGGTTACTTTGGAAGTAGAGAAAGGGGGAAGGTGAGGGAAGCGCCCCTGGAAACAAGTGTTTGTTGAGCTTCACTGGTCAGGCAGGCGCTGTGGTGGGTGCGGAAACAATGCTGAATCGCACAGCAGAGACCTCGCCCATCCTGACTCCAGCGCCATCGTCCCAGTTTAGTTGAGAGGAATGGATCGGAGAGCAAAGAATTTAAGGAACGGATTTCCAGATTGGAGTCAGATGTCGATTAAATGGCAGGTCCTGGTATCCCGTTTAATGGAGACATGCAGAGAGAGAAACTGTGGCTAGGCTGTATCTGGGGGGTCTTCAGTGTCCTTCAGGACTTGATTTCCTGTCTTGTCCCCAGACAATGGATGCAGACCACTCCAAGTCCCCGGAGGGGCTGCTAGGGGTCCTGGGCCACATGCTGTCTGGGAAGAGCCTGGACTTGCTGCTGGCTGCTGCTGCGGCCACTGGGAAGCTTAAGTCCTTTGCCCGGAAATTCATCAAGTAAGGAAGCCTGAGCCCCTGACCGGGGTCTGGGAGGCATGTGTGAAGGAGGAGGTGGGGACTTCCCTGGTGGCCCAGTGGCTAAGACTCTGTGCTCCCGATGCAGGGGGCCCGGGTTCGATCCCTTGTCAGGGAACTAGACCCCACATGCTGCAACTAAGAGTTCACATGCTACAACTAAGAGTTCACATGCCGCAACTGAAAGATCCTGCATGCTGCAATGAAGATCCCGTGTGCCGCAACTAAGACCCGGCACAGCCAAATATAAATAAATAAATATTAAAAAGGACGAAAGCAAAAAACAAAGGAGGAGGTGGCAGAATAAGGGCGAGGCACTGGGGTCTGAGTCTCCCCAGAGATGCCAAGGCAGAGCATCCCAGCTGGAGACCTGGGGGAAGGGCCCATTCTCTGGACATGAAGTGCTGTTTTCTCTTCAGCTGAGGATGGAGTGGAGGTGTTTGGCAAGGTGACGAGGTGTTGAACAGCAGAGGTGGAGGGATTGTGTTCATACCCACTTATTAATAAGGGACTCTCAAATTCTGCTGACTTTTTGGATTGACCTGGAATTTGATGTATAGAAGGTTGTTCCATTCAGTGAGCCATTCTCTAGGCCTTGGAAATCTTTTACAAATAGAAAGAGTTCTTGTTTCTGTAGCAATGGTGTTCCTTTTAAGTTGAACCCATAATTCAGACTCTAGTGGGCGGAGCCCCTGACCCCAGCCACTGCCCAGCCCTTGCCCTGGTTGATGCGACCTGTCTCCATTCCTTCTGCAGTTTGAACGAATTCACGACACACCGCACTGAAGAAAGCAGTAAGTCAGCTCCACACGCCCCCAGACCCAGTGGTGCTGAAGGAGGGGTGTGGAGGGAGAGAACAGGGGAGGGAAGTGGGCGCTTTTGCTCATCCTGGGGAGGCTGTGTTCTCCCCTGGGGATGGCTGACTGAAGCTTTTGGGGAGCCTTGAAAGAGGGTCATGCTGGGAAAAACATTCTTCCCAAACCACCCTTTGTCTCTCTCCATCCCCTGTTACGATTTGGTCAGGTGTTGGGGGAAAGGAGGGTTCAGAAGTCTTTGGTTCCAAGGAAGGGATGATGTTCCAACTGAGACTCAAGAAAAGGATTCTGAGCCTCAGAGCTTTGAAGGAGCCACTTGGTCCCTGACCTTCCTCGAGGCAGATCCTGAGCCCCTCCCGACCCAGACAAGGCCTTTGGGCCCCTGCCCTAGGCTGGGGGTCAGCCTTTTCATCCTTCACAGCCAAGGCGGCCTCAGTTCGAGCCTTGCTCTTTGACATCTCCTTTCTCATGCTGTGCCACGTGGCCCAGACCTATGGCTCAGAGGTGAGTGACGGGGAGCAGTCAGGATTGGGGCACTTGGGACAAAGGGGAAGGTAACAACCAATAACTCTCCCCACCTCACACCCCTACCCCGCCCCCTGTCAGTGTCCCAAGCCAGTTCTCCTGGCTGCAGAAATTAGATGCCCCCGCCCCAAGTCAATAGATGCCCCCTTGTCACGTCCTGAATCCTTCAGTTCCACACCCACCACTAGGTGGCAGCATAGCCCCGTCTTTCTCCCTCAGACCAATTTGTCCCCAGTTCTTCAGGCTGGGAGCGGGGAAGCCACTGGGCAGGAAACCAGGTGCAGGGTGCTGCACCTCCCCACCCCCTCCTTTCTCAGGTGATCCTGTCCGAGTCAAACACGGGAGGAGAGGTGTTCTTCTTTGAGACCTGGATGCAGACTTGCATGCCCGAGGAGGGAAAAATCCTGAACCCTGACCACCCCTGCTTCCGGCCCGACTCCACCAAAGTGGAGTCCCTGGTGGCTCTGCTCAACAATTCCTCGGAGATAAAGCTGGTGTCAGTGGCCTGGGCGCCCACTCCAAGGGTGGTAGTGCGGGTAGGGCCCAGACCCTCTCCCTCAGCCCATCCCACGCCCCCCAGTGGTGATTTTTCTGCCATTCCCACCTTCTTGTAGGCAGATGAAGTGGCATGAAGCCTGTCTCAACATTTCGGCGGCCATCTTGGAAATCCTCAATGCCTGGGAGAATGGGGTGCTGGCCTTTGAGTCCATCCAGGTAGCCCCACCTTTCCAGCAGCCTTCTCTCTTCCCTGAGACTCAGAGGCAGTCTTCGATAGCTTGTTAGATTTCGTAAGAACGAAAAGGCCCTTAATCCAGGAGGCTGTGTGTGGCTCTTGATCTTTCTGTAGTCATAGTCTTAGCTGCTCCCTCCCCCACAGGGAACGTGGGGAAAATCAAACTTGTGGTGAAAAGAGGCGTGGAACGTGGCTCTGGATCCCACTGCCGCGCTGAGCTGCCCACGGAGGCCGGGGCAAGTGGTGGCCAGGGAAGGGGAGAGGGTGGCCCCATCACCCTTTTCCCCTCCCCTAGAAAATCACCGATAACATCAAGGGGAAGGTGTGTAGCTTGGCAGTGTGTGCTGTGGCCTGGCTTGTGGCCCACGTGCGGATGCTGGGGCTGGACGAGCGTGAGAAGTCGCTGCAGATGATCCGCCAGCTGGCAGGGCCGCTGTACAGCGAGAACACCCTGCAGTTCTACAACGAGAGGTCAGTGGCCCATCCCCTCCCTTCTGGAACTCTGCAGGTCTGTCCTGAGAAGGCAGCGCCTCCAGAAACCACTCTCTTCCTCTTCTCTTACCTTCCCAAACGTGCCGCTCGCCTGCACACTCTCTTCCTCACTCACGTTCTCAGTCACGTCTTCACTCACTGACTCAGCAACACTTAGTGTGTGTCTCTGTGCCGGGAGTTACTATCCAGCACCTGCTGTGTGTGCGCCAGAACTACAGACCCCGCGTGGCGATGATTCCTGCCCTCAAAGAGCTCGAGTCCTGGGGCGCTGGCTTGCCAGAACGGAATGGTTATCTCAGCTCTGTCACTCTTAAGGAACTGTGAGCCCATCTGTAGATTTTATAGGCCTTGGGCCTGCCCACCCCCTCCCTGCCCTGCCCTGCCCCTCCAGGCCCAGCTATCTTCTGTGCCATTTTCCTGCCTGGGCTTTTCAGGGACTTCGAGGACCTCCCTAGCGACTTCAGCTGTGTTGAGTTCAGTGGTGTTGGTTCATTTGCCCATCCAATAAGCTTTTTTAAAACAATATGGTAAAAACTACATAACATAAAGTTTACCAACTTAACCATTTTTAAGGGTACAGTTCAGTAGTGTGTTAAGTATATTCACACTGTTGTGAAACAGATTTCCAGAACTTTTTCATCTTGTAAATCTGAACCTGGACCCGTTAAACAACACCCCTTCCTGTCCTTCCCCCAGCCCCTGGCAACCACCGTCCTACTTTCTGTTTCTATGAATTTGACTTCTTTAGGTACCCCATGTAAGTGGAATCATATAGTGTTTGTCTTTTTGTGGCGGGCATATCTCACTTTGTGTAATGTCCCCAAGGTTCAACCATGTCATTGCATGTGTCAGAATTTCCTTCCTTTTTAAGGCTGGATTGTATGTATATACTACATTTTGCTTATCCATCCCTTGGTTGATGGACACGTGGGTTTCTTTCACTTCTTGGCTTTTGTGAATAGTGCTGCTATGAACGTGGGCATGCACCAAGCAGTGAGTTATGAGTGATGACCCACAAGGTAGCCATCAGGATGTCTTTTAAGAGAAGTGGAAACACTGAGCTGAAGTGAGGTTGGGAGGATCTGTAAAATGACATCTCCTCTTTTTTCCCTCGCCTCCTCTTTATTCCTCCCCTCCCTCATCATCCTCCCCGCAAAAGTAATGGACTGTTTTCTATGACGTAATCCATTCTAAGCACCCTGACTCCTATCTGGGAAATCTGTGGCTCCATCATGCAGGTGGAAATAGTGGCCGTGAAAGTCATAGTGACTTTCCCAGAGCCACCCAGTGTTCCCCGAACGGTTAGCGCTCAGGCCCAGGCCTGCATTCACTGTCGAAGACTCTTCATGAGAAAGTTCCTGGATATACACTTACATTTGCCCAGCTACCAACGGCCGGGAAAAGTCTTGTGGGGCAGCCCTTGGGCCCCTGTCCTGGAAGTAACAGTTACTTTGGGGGGAGGCCAAGGCTGGGTGGGGAACCCCTGCAGGCACTCAGCCTAGAGGGAAGTGATTGTATTTATTTATGCCAGAGGATTGTCAGGGCCCAGGCCTGGGGGATGGAGGAAGTTGGAGAGAGAGAGTGAGAGAAAGTATGAATATATTGCTAGAATGACCTGGGGGAGGCAAGTGCCCCCGCCCCCCCCGTAGGCTGGTGCCGGAGCAGGACTCGTGGGGTCAGGTCTCCTAGGGGTTTGCAACTTCCCCTTGTCTCCTCCCTCAGCATAGAATGGGGTTAATTCCGTAATCCGAGTGCTGGGAAGAGTCGGGCCTGCATGTTCCTGCCCCCACCCCAGCTATTGAACCTGCTGCTGCCTGAACCACAGGCCCTCCCGCCTCCCTCCTCCCATCAGGGTGGTGATCATGAGCTCCATCCTGGAGCATATGTGTGCGGATGTGCTGCAGCAGACGGCCACACAGATCAAGTTCCCGTCCACGGGCATGGACACCATGCCCTACTGGAACCTGCTGCCCCCCAAGCGACCCATCAAGGAGGTGCTGACGGACATATTTGCTAAGGTGCTGGAGAAGGGATGGGTGGACAGTCGCTCCATCCACATCTTTGACACCCTGCTGCACATGGGAGGCGTCTACTGGTTCTGCAACAACCTGATTAAGGTACTGGGGTCGGGGGTGGGGGTGGGCTGGGGGGAGCAGGCGTCCTCAGACCGCCGGAGACAGCTGAGAAAACGCCTGACAGGACCAAGCGTGGTCTGGTCCTCTCGCTTCCCAACCCCCAGCCCAGTCGGCCGGGCTTCTCTGCGAGGCCCACTGAATGCAGAGAAGATTCCTTGGACTCCAGAGGCCGGTCCTCGCCTCGGGAGCTCCTGGGGTCTGAAGGGAGTTGCAGGACGTCATTGCCCACGTTGAGGGCCCTCAGCTCCTCGGCCCTCCTCTGCCCTGTCCATCCAGGAGCTGTTGAAGGAGACGCGCAAGGAGCACACGCTACGGGCGGTGGAGCTGCTCTACTCCATCTTCTGTCTGGACATGCAGCAAGTGACCCTGGTCCTGCTGGGCCACATCCTGCCTGGCCTGCTCACCGACTCCTCCAAGTGGCACAGCCTCATGGACCCCCCTGGCACCGCTCTCGCCAAGTAGGATTTTGTGGAGAGCCTTAAGTCCCCCCAGCCCGGAGTGGGGCACCCTGCCTGGGCCACCCAGGAAGCTGGGCTGTGGGGAAGCCCTGTCGGGTGGGGCCTGATCAGCGTGGGCACAGAAACCGCGTTGGGGCCTCTTTGATTTTACCCCCTTTTCCTGGACCCCTTTGCCAGGCTGGCCGTCTGGTGTGCCCTGAGTTCCTACTCTTCCCACAAGGTGCAGGCGTCCTCCCGCCAAAAGAAGAGACAGCGTGAAGACATCGAGGTAGGATAGGGGCCCCTTGCCCCGTTCATTGCCCTTGTGCTTGTTCAGCGGATGTTCACTGAGCCTCTTCTGGTGAGAGGCGCCGTCCTGGGCACAGGCAGCCAG
The DNA here is from genome assembly GCF_028564815.1 of Eubalaena glacialis. Lineage (NCBI taxonomy): Eukaryota > Metazoa > Chordata > Mammalia > Artiodactyla > Balaenidae > Eubalaena > Eubalaena glacialis. Next base: position 44,702,381 of record NC_083734.1, read on the forward strand.
GCGTGGTCCCTGCCTCTGGGCCACTGTGTCAGGGGTGACTGTGGGGGAGGGTCTCTCCCTAAGGTAGTGGGAGGGGCGAGGAGAGGGAAGCTGACCCCCTGGAGATGCTGCCTGCGGCCTATGGGGGCTTGACTCCGAACTGAGCTCCAGCCCTCTTCCCAGTCCTGGACGATTTGGGGATGCAGCTGTGGGTAACAGTGGCTCTCCTGCCCCCCAGGATTACATCAGCCTCTTCCCCTTGGATGACATGCAGCCCTCGAAGCTGATGCGACTGCTGAGCTCCAATGAGGAAGATGCAAATATCCTTTCGAGTCCCAGTGAGTGTGTGGACAGGGGCCGGGCGGGCTGTTTCCTTTCCCGGGAACTCACGCCTTCTGAGAGCTGCTCTGCATCTCGCTGGCTGGTCGGAGAGGCTGTGGTAGGAGTCTGCCCCATTCTGTCCCCTACAGCTGCTCTGTTTCCTGTCCTCGAGCGACCAGAGGTTGCTGTGGATCACTCCCTACGGGCTGAAGCTCTTCTGCCCAGATCCCATCCCAGCCCGGGGTGCATAGTTGACCCTTCCCCACTCCTCACGGCAATGAGTTCAGTGCCTTGGGCACAGTCTGTGCCACTGACTCACAGCTCTGGCCTTCCTTCCCCTGAAACAGGCCCCGAGACCTGGAGCAGGCCTGGGCGGGTACTTGGGACTGCTCCCCACTCTTCCTGCCTGGAGAGCACCCTGACTCCACCTGCTTCCCTAGATGTCATCGCCTCTCCCTGCTAAGGGCTCTTCCGTGGGATTTAATTTTTCCTGTTTCCAGAGATTTCTCCTGAGCCTAGAAGTTTCTCTGAGGTCTTTTAGGGACTAGGGGACCAATTGTGCACTTGAACAGAGGAAAGATGCTATGACCTTTGGCTAGTTACTTAGCAAATCTTAGTCTCAGCTTCTTTGTCTATAAAATGGAGACGTGAGGATTGGCGGTTTCAGCCATATGCAGCCCGCAGATTGGCACCTGGCGGTGCTGACCAGATGGTAGTTCTTCTCTCTTACCTGCTTGTGGGGAAGTCTGTATTTGGGGCCCGTGTGACAGGACCCGAGCATCTTCTCCGGCCGGGCCCTCCACCCCCGACAGGTGAGGGCTCCCGTGGGCGGCGGTTGGAACGCAGGAGGCCGTTGCCGCAGTGCCCCCTCACTTGCCCCATAGCGGACCGGTCCATGAGCAGCTCCCTGTCAGCCTCCCAGCTCCACACGGTTAACATGAGGGACCCGCTGAACCGAGTCCTGGGTGAGTCCTCCCACCCCTGCTCCTGACCCTCCTCCCCTCGGCCCTCCGTCTCCCCTGATTGCCAGCTCTCCTGTCTCCCCCGGGCCCCCACCTCGTCCCTCTCTGGCTCGCCCCCAGCTTTCCTTTGTACTTTCTCTCTTTGACATCCCCATTTGGGGGGACACCCTTAGCACTTCTTTCTTCTCCCAGAATCTGACCTCTTCGCAAACCCTTCTCATGGAATTCTTCTCCTTCCCCCGCCACCCTTTCCTCACAGCCAACCTGTTCCTGCTCATTTCCTCCATCCTGGGGTCTCGGACCGCCGGTCCCCACACGCAGTTTGTGCAGTGGTTCATGGAGGACTGCGTGGGCTGCCTGGAGCAGGGCGGCCGAGGCAGCATCCTGCAGTTCATGCCCTTTACCACCGTGAGTGCCGCGCCCCCGGGCCCGCCGGCCCACCCTCCAGCTCAGAGCGGGTCAGCAAGTCTCAGGAGAGCTTGGGGTCCGGCGGCCAGTAGGGAGGGCTCCTTCCTCCTGGGCATCGCACCCACCATTACCTTGCTGAGCAGCTGTCTGTCTGTCTGACAGGTATCGGAACTGGTGAAGGTGTCAGCCATGTCCAGCCCCAAGGTGGTTCTGGCCATCACGGACCTCAGCCTGCCCCTGGGCCGCCAGGTGGCTGCCAAAGCCATTGCCGCCCTCTGAGGGGCTTGGAGTGACCGCAGGGGCTGGCAGGGAGGGTCCCAGCCCCGGGCGCCTCAGAAAAGGACGTGTGGAAAGATGAGACATCATTGCTCATATCCACATGATGTAACCGCCCTCGGTCGGTTTCCAGATCTTTCCCTTGCTCCTGACTCCTGACCTCTAAGACGGCTCCCAGTTTCTTTCATAATTTCCTTCCCCACTGCCAGTACCTGATGCGTGTGAGCAGCCTGGTTCCTCGACTCAGGGCGGTCTCACTGCAGCCCTCCCGCCCGACCCCTGTGCGCGCCTCCCGCTTCCAAGAGTGGGTTTACCTCCGGGGAACTTGATAGGTGCAGGGTATGTGTGTATATATATATTATCTCTTTTTACACGAGGTGTGTTCACCTCGCTGGCTTGTAAATAAAGACCTCGTGGATCCCTCTGTGCCTGTTGGTGCTGTTGGTGCTCTCGGTGCCTGTGTCCGATGGGGGTGGGGAATGCTGTCTCCGCGCCTTGGACCCGTGCAGTCCGTGGTGGAGGGAGCGGGAGGGTGCCCAGAGGAGGGCTGGGCTCAGGGTCCCTTGTTTGTGCACTCAGTAGGGGCGGGGCAGGGCGGCGGGAGCAGCTTCCCTTCCTCATACCTGCCTGCCGCTTCCCCCCACCTCGCAAAGTCAGACTTACTCTGAAAAGGGAGAGGTTTTGGCTAAAGGCCCCGCTGGTGCTGGGGTAGGGTGTCCTGTTCTGATGTTCCCCAGCCCGGCCAAGCCCCACCCAGCGTCTGACTGGCCCGGAGTTGGATCTTTCCTCTCCAGAAGAGGACTGGGGGTATGAGGGGTGAGGGGCTGAGGGATGAGGGGGGATGAAGGCAGGAACTCTGTTTAACCCTTCTTTGCCTGCTCGTCTCCAAGCCCCATTTCTTCAGGACCAACTAGAGAGGCGGGGACCCTGAGCCGTGCAGCTGGGGGTTCTAGCCCCACTCAGCCCGACCCTGCTTCTAAGAAACCAGATGGGGAAGGGAAGTGGGAAATGACTCAGGAGCTGAGGATGGGGAAGTCTTGGGAGGGGACCTGGGGGCTGGTTGGCCATCTGGACGTCCTTGGTCTGGTGGTGGCAGCCTGGAAGCATACATGCGTCTTCAGCTGAGAGCACAGAGAGGTTTGTCTTGAACCTGTGCTGTGAAGCGGCCCCTCCGGTTTCCCCAGGTGTGAGCTCAGGCCTCTTCAGCCCATGAGGCCCGAGACAGGTAGGAAGGCTGCGGGCTCCCTGCCAGATCAGAGGCAGTGCTTGACGAGGGACAGAAGTGCAGAGCCTGGAATTTGGGGTCCAACCCAAGCTGTCACCTTGACCTCAGCTTCCTAATCTGTAAAAGGCCCTTCATAATTCTATCTTTGTGGGCAGCTGTGAGCATGGATGGGTGCAGGTTTATGGAAGATGGTAAACTGAAGCCCTGTGCACATGTTAAATCCTCCCTCACTTCAGGCCCGTGTCCATCTGTGTCTGGACTGTTGAGCCCCCCCGTCCCCCTCTCCCAACCCTACTCTCTCCTCTCCCGGTACGGGTGACCCATCTACCTTCTGTCCTCCCTGCTAGGCGGTGGCTCCACGAGGGCAGGGACCACGCCTGCCTTGTTCACTGCCATATCCTAGCACCCGGCCCAGTGTCTGCACCCAGTGGGTGCACCTCCTCTTCCCCTCCTTCGGGCCTCGCCCTCCATTCAACTCCCCGCCCGACCCCTGGCCAGGCACCAGCTGGACTCAAGAAGGAGGAAGGACATTTACTGGAGACAAACACTTTATTATGGTGAAGTTTGGCTACAATGAGAAAGTGGGGGCCGAGGGGGAAGGTGAACAGTCGGGCGTCCCTCTCGCACCCCGTCACACGAGCCCCCTCATCTTTTCCCTCCCACATTCCCAGTCCCACCCAGCAAGGCAGAGACACGACTGCCCAGCCTGAAAAGGAGTCAGAATCCCGACCCTGACCCCGGCGGGGTGGGGCAGGCGCCACTAGCCTGATGGTGTCTATAGCGCATCCAGAAAAACAAGAGGCGTCGCTGATGCCTGGGCTCCCCACACAAGGAGTCAAAACGTGCCCGAAAAAAAATCTTAAAACGATTCCCCAGCAAATTCGCGGGACCCCAGGGTCAAGCGTCCCGGCTCCGGCTGCCTCTGATGGGCTTCGTGCCCGAGGCAAAGGGGACTCAAGGGAAGCAGCCAAGTCAGGCCAGAGCCAGGGGTGCAAGGACCCAGTTGGGGAACACTGCTGTTTAAATATTAAACAGGGCTGTCTCATCTCCCACGTGGGAGACTTCCCGATGATTCCAAGGCCCCCGAGGTAGGCACCCTCAGGGTAGGGGTTCGCTGTGGCTCTCCCCAGAGCCCACCACGGAGCCAGGCAGGGAGCAGTCACAGGAAGTAATACTTGGTATTTACCAACTCCCTCCCAGTCCAGGGGACGGGAAGACAGGAGTTTTTCTCCCTGCTACAGGCGGGAGAATGAAACTTGGAGGTGCAGGGAAGGACCCAGGAGTCTGGGGCTCCTTTCTGTCTTCCCCGTCTTTAAATACTAGGTTTAAATAAGCATAAATATTAAATAGAGATAAATACACTGGAGGGGGAGGGCTTTGCTCAGGACTCGGCCAGGTAGCGCAGGACACGGTACGTGAGCTCCAGGAAGCTCTGCAGCTTGGAGGCAACCAGGACCCCTCCTGCCCGGCGCTGGAAGGCCGAGGTGAAGGTCGGCATGGGGCCCTGGGTGGGTTGCACGGCAGGGGCCACCCCCAGGTCTTCCATCTGTGGGGGAAGATGAGGTCAGCAATCAGGCCCTGCTGAGTGGGTAGTTAGCACAGGGAGGAAAGGCGAAGGGCTGATGGGCTGTAGACGATCCAGGGTTCATGGTGAAGCCAGGACCGAACCCAGGTCTCTTTAAGGTCCAGTGACCCCGCCTCATGCCCTCAACTAGGGAGGATGGGGGAGGGTCCTGGGATGAGGTGGTAGCTCCCTACATCCAGCCCACTGAGAATGTTCCTGCCTCAACCCTAGAGAACTCCGGGGTCCCCAGGCTGGCAGCACCACCTTTGAGGACCGGCTCGGTCCGGGCCCCTAACGCTTGCTGCTCCCGAAGAGACTCACCTGCAGCCAGATGTTGGTGGCAAAGTCGGTGACGTCCAGCTGCAGTATGTCCAAGGTGGGGGCCAACTCTGGGGAGATCCCCGCCAAGGCCTGCAGGAGGCCCTGGTAGAGGAAGAGGCCGCCGTGCAGTTGGCTCAGGCAGTCTGTCTGGGAGATGGGATAGGAGAGTCAGGGGACGCTGCCTGGGCTGCTCCCCTCAGGGCCCCAGCATGGAGCCTGGAGGACTGGGGAGCCTTCCAGGTCATTCTTTCCCGCCCGTCCCCTCATCTCCCTTCTCCCCTCTGGACACTCACCAGCTGCAGGGCCTGGCTGGAGCAGCTACTCAGGGAAGCCTGGGGGATGCCCAGAGAGTGCCCAAGCAGCACCAGCTCCTCAGGGTGGCACAGCTTGTGGGTGGTGCACTGGGGATGGGAAGGATGCTGAGTGAGGGGCACTGGCAGAGCCGGGCGGCTCCTCCTTCCCGAGTGCCCCCATCTCTCCACATCCACATCTTCCCCTCCCTCCACGTCCTGCCACGCTTCTCAGCCCCGTTCCTCCGTCCAAGCCCCCAGCCAGCCCCTCCCAGCACTGTCCCCTAGGGGTTCTTCCCCCAGTTCCCCACCAGCCGCCCAGGGCTCTGCCTCTCCTAATTTTCTCCCATTTCCCCTGAGTCTCTCCTCTCCCATCCCATGTCCCTTCCTGATGCCGTCTTCCCCACGGTTCCCTTTGCTTCCCTCTGCTTCTCTCTCTCCCCTCAGCTCTGCCCTGCGCAACTTCTTTCCTCCCTGCCCCCTGCTGCAGCATCTCTATCCCCTCCCCGCCCCTCCGCAGGCTGCCCTCACTCACCAGCCTCTCCTGCAGCTCAGTGCCATCAGCCTGGATTTTCCTCACTTGCTCTAAGCACTTAAGCAGGAAGCTCTGGGGCAGGGAGCTGGCAGGGCCGAGGGGGGTGGCTTCTTGCACCGTCCAGAGTGCACCGTGCCAGAGCAGCAGCTGCAGGGCTGGGAGCAGACGGGGGCTCAGGAGACGTGCAGACCTTTCTGGGAGCCCAGGGACCCTGCCCTCTGCCACTACGGCCCCCGCAGCTCTCCCCTCCTGGGGCCCGGACACTCACCCATCAGCTTCATGGGGCTCTGGGCAGCAGGTTCAGCCGAGGGTCTGGATGGGTCTGTAGGTTCTGGGTTCTGTCAGGGACCAGGTCCAGGGGCCTTTATACACAAGCCCATGGAGGCCTGGGAGGAAATTACCTGGTGCTGCGACTAAGGCTTAGTAATAACTTCCCAAGATTTATGCAAATTTGGTGTCCAGGACAATGTGCGGGGGGGGGGGGGGCGGGTGGGACAAAAAAAGTGTTTGCGAAAGTTTTGTGAAATTGTGGAATCTCTGACTCTTCTTTGACGTCTTGCCCCCCTCAAACTCCCTTCCTCCCCTCAGCCCCACCCAGGTCTGAATTGCCCCAGAGTGTTTGAACTGAACCGCTGAACAAAAGCTGAGCCAATGATAAAAGCCAGGGAGGCTGGAGTCTGGTCGACCCCAGGGAAGAGGCAGGCCTAGGCCTCAGGGCCCTCCCTCCTGCCCTCCCCTGGCACATCTCCTGGGTCAGTCCCATTTGCCACTCTCCCTTGGGATTCTCAAGCCACCTGCTCCCTAGGCCCCCAATTCTGAGAAGGAAGAAACTAGTTGCCCTATTTCTATCCCCCCAATTCCCAGAGGCTGCCTCTCTGAGTGCCCTCTTGAGGGGCCAGGGGCCTGAGATAGGAACATTGGGGTCTTGCCTCCTGTCCCCACGCCACATGTTGAGAGGCATCATCCTGGTTCCTGTGCCGAACTGGTTAGCTGGGAACTCCCCAATCCCCCCCATGACTCATTCCTTTAAGCCCCCGGAATCCTGGCAGAGACCAGAGGAAACCGGATGTCTGTCCCAAATGAAGCAAGACCCTTTGAGGCTCTCGGTTCAGGTTCACCTGACCTTGCCCTTCCTCCTCCTCCCGCCCACACTGCTCCTCCCCCCTAGTGTCGCAGTGCTTTGGAGTTGAGGGTATGGGACAGGTGGCTTCCCTGGCCAGGTTCACTGCCAGCGGGCATGTGTGTGCTGCCCTGAGTGGAGTAGGGCTAGGGTGAGAAAGAAGAAACCAGCCGGCTTCAAACCCGAGAACCACATACTGTTAGCGCTGGAAGGGACTTTGGAGTCCGTTCCAACCCTGTGAACCGGGCCAGTGAGGGAAGAGGCTTGCCCAAGGTCATGGGCAGCAGAGTCAGAGTTATAATCCAGACCTCTGCCTTGGGCCTGAGAGTTTTCCACAGGCCATGGGGTCTGCCTGGGGAAGTCTGACCAACCGCACCCAAGACTGTCACGTTCTGTCCCAACAGAACGTTGTTCTACCCCACGATGGGCCAGAACAGAGTCTCTTCGGATGAGGAGTGGGCGTGTCTGACTGGGCCAGGCCATCTCTGGGGCGGGGGTGCCCCCTGGTGGCCACAGCTGGCAGGGCCTTCACCTGCTAATCAATTCACGTCCTGCCTCTGGTCCCTGGTCCTGCAGGGCAGCCCTGGCCCCCAACTCCACCTTAAGCCAGGCAACTGGCCACCATGCCCCTATTAAGCCCAGTTCTGCGCCCACCTCCGTGGGAGGAGAGGGGTGGGTTTAACAGAACTGTGGGGGGGATGGCAGAGGTCTCACAAACATGCCTCCTCTCCTTCCCCCTAAGAACCTCCAGAGGACCCAGCCTGCCCCAGATGTTGTGCAGAGCATGCCCTGTACATTGGCAAATGCATTGCTTTCAATAAGCCTATGAGGAAGGTACCAGAACCATTTCCCCTTTTACAGAAGATGAATCTGACCTTGAAGAGTTTGACTTGCCCAAAAATAGCAGAGCCAAGGTCTGCCCTGTGCCAGAGTCTTAAACTCTTAACCATTGAAATTCATTAAGTATTTATTTATTTAAAATTTATGTATTTATTTGGCTGCGTCGGGTCTTAGTTGTGGCACGCGGGATCTTCCTTGTGGCACACAGGGTATTTCGGTGCAGTGTGCAGGCTCTAGAGGGCGAGGGCTTAGTTGCCCCACAGCATGTAGGATCTTAGTTCCCTGACCAGGGATCAAACCCCCATCCCCTGCATTGGAAGGCGGATTCTTAACCACTGGACCACCAGGGAATTGCCCACCATTGAATCTCTTGACCAATGTTTGGCCTTCCTCACCCATAACCAGGCCAGCTCTAGACCCAAACTTTAATTTTCACTTACAGTCCAAGTGTGTCAGAGGTTTGGCTCAGAAAATGCTACTTCTAACAAGGGTGGCCAGAATGGTGAAAGAACTTGAGATAATGATTTGAAGAAAACAGGCCATTTTGTCTGGTCAAGAGGAGAGGGTTGTTGCGTGGTCTCAAGGGCTAGAAGTGGGACAGGGAGTGGAAGCCCAGCTAGCCAGCTTTCAGTTCAAGGAAAGAGCTTTCTAACTGCCAGAGGTGCTGGAGGATGGGGTGGGCTACTTCCAGAGGAAGTGAACTGCCTGACCAGGGAGGTGTTCTGGCCTCCATTCCATAGAGAGAAAATCCGAATGCTGGCTGGCAGTTACCGGACACCTCTTATATGCCAGGCACCTTCCATTACAATTGTGTCTTTCATCCTATCAACCAAGTGTGGATTATTCCCATTATAGACAAGAGACAGCCTCAGAGAACCGAAAGGCCCTAGATCACAGAACAAGTCGGGGGCAGAGCAAGGCAGGATTTGTGATCAGCCTTCCCAAGCCCCCATCATTCCTATTACACTATCTTCCTGTTCAGAGAGCTGTATGTACTTCTTGGATGATGGCTCAATCCAGACTTCATCCCCACCCATGAGAGAATAAAGACCAGGCAGAGAGAAAGGCCGGTTACCAGTCCTGACACATGCAGGCTGAGTCAGACTGAAATGATCTGGCAAAGACCCTGGCTCCAGAGACCCCCCTAGCTGTTACTCATCCTTCCAGCTTCCTAAAGGCTTTCCCAGTTATTTCTCAATGGCCAGAGCGGGTGAGCGGCTTCCACTCACACTTCCTGTTTTCATCTGGAACTGGGCTTGGAGTGTCCTTTTAAAGGCTCCGGCGTAATGCCTTTGTTGCAGGCTTGGCCTGTGGGCCAAGATATGTGCACCCTGAGTTAAGAATCGGTTTTACATGTTTTAAGCGGTTGGAAAAAAATCAAAAGATTTTTTTTCTTTGGCTGCATTGCGCAGCATGCGAGGTCTTAGTTCCCTGACCAGGGACCTCGCCCCCTGCAGTGGAAGCACGGAGTCTTAACCACTGGACTGCCAGGGAAGTCCCAAAAGAATATTTTATCACAGGTAAAAATCATGAAAAGCCAGTGTTCATAAATAATTTATTTACATATTGTTTATGTAAGGCCCCTTTCAAGAAGGGCAGAAGTGAGTAGTTGTGACAGAGCATATGGCTCGCAAGCCTAAAAAACGTACCATCTGGCCCTTTAAGAAAAGTTCGCAAACTAGTACACAGGACATATGTACAAGGGGACATACAGAAATGTCCTCTGCAATGTTGTTTGTAACAGTAAACCAATGGCCACCAATAAATTAATAAACAAATAAATGGTGGCCCATTCATACCACAGGTGCCTCTCCACCCTTCCACAATAGAAAATCCATGAGGAAAGCAGTTTGTTTTATTCAGTTGTATTCTTAGTCCCTAGAACAGTGCTGGGCACGGGTTTAAACATGATTAGATCTCAAAACCCATACTGAGTGAAAGGAACTTACTTTCATGTGACACATCATTTACAAAGATTTAAAAACTCAAGACAATACTATATTTTGTAGTAAAAGTATAAAAACATAAACTGGCAGGATACCCACTGAACTCATCAGAGTGGCTGCCTTTAGGGAAGGAGGGAGGAGGCCTGGGAAAGGAAGATGGGCTTTTAACTTATCTGTCATGTTTTATCTTGCATGAAAAAACTTGACACGATAACAAAAGGTTGATATTTATTAAAATTGGGTGGAAAGGGCATGGGTATTTCTTATGTTATTCTTTGTACTTCTCTGTAGTTTTCTAATTAAAAAACAAAACTGGAAGGTAGAGAACGCAGTGAACTCTCCAAGCATAAAAATAACACTGAACTTCTCCAGGAAAAGAGAGCTAAGCCAGCGGCGATGAATTACAAGAAACTTCCAGACTGTGAGCAGACAGAAAAATGGTCTATAGACTTAAGGTGGGTGAGAACCAGGAAATCATGACCAATGACCCCAACTCTGTGTAACAGGATGATAGACTCTCCAATCCATTACCAACCAGGAAGGGTATGGGGCACTTTGGGCTGGGTGCTGACTTTAAGATTTGTCATTGGGAATAATAATAATTACAACTAATTATCACACACTCAAAAAGAAAGTCATTTTAGAGGTCAGGTAAAGTGGTCATGGGTCAGAAGGACAGCCATGTAGGGACAAAAACCAACCAACCAACCAATCAACTAACCAACCAGATAACAGAGCCACAGACTTGAGGCTGGGAAAAGGCTGCACAGCCTACAGAACGCGACCTGAACTTGGTATCACGTAGGCCAGTGTTCACGTCCCACCTAAGCCTGTCCTCACACCCTGGAAGGGCACGGAGGGGTGCTCACCGTTAGTCCCCATCCTTCCTGGAGGGGAATTAAAGATCTCCTATTAGATTTTTGAATTGGCCTGTAAAATGGGGAAAAGATTGAATCCTTTAAAAAAAAAAAAAATGGAAAGTTTGGATGCTGGAATAATAACATCTTCCACAAAGATCAAGGGGGCAGTTTGGGAAAAAAAGTGCCATTTCACAAAGCAAACTTTAAAAAGTTTCACTAGGTACTTCCCTGGTGGTGCAATGGTTTAGAATCCACCTGCCAATGCAGAGGACACGGGTTCGAGCCCTGGTCCGGGAAGATCCCACATGCCGCGGAGCAACTAAGCCCGTGTGCCACAACTACTGAGCCTGCGCTCTAGAGCCCGCGAGCCACAACTACTGAGCCCGTGTGCCACAGCTACTGAAGCCCGCGCACCTAGAGCCCGTGTTCCACAACAAGAGAAGCCACCGCAACGAGAAGCCCGTGCACCACAATGAAGAGTAGCCGCCGCTCGCTGCTACTAGAGAAAGCCCGTGCCGCAACGAAGACCCAATGCAGCCAAAAAAAAAAAAAAAAAGCTTCACTACCTGGGGAGGTGGCAGAAGCTTAAAGGAAGTGGGCAATACCAAATCACTGTGACCGAGACTGGGGTGGGATCAGGAACCAAGCAAGGCCCGTCTAAAACATGCCTTTGATGGAAGTTAGGGCTATCAGGGTATGAAAACCTGCAGTTGGTGATGAACACATGGTGTACCTTTCCTAACAAACAAGACATTATCCAGCTCGGTGTGCCAGGTACTGAGCAAGGCCCTGGGGGGACAGAAGTGCCTCATGCTCTTTAAGAAGTTACAATCTAGTTGGGAGGATAAGGCTTTCACAGCGACAACCTCCTAAGAGAATCTGATTATCAAGTGAGTGGTTCAGAAGCCAGGGAGTTGAGTCACTGTGAGGCAGGATGCCTGGAAGATGTGTAGCAATCAGCAAGGTGCAGAGCGAGAGCTGGACAGGAGAGGGAATGCAGTTGAGGAGAGGCAGAAACCCACGAGGCATCGTTCTGATAGCAGAGCTGGCTCAGCAGGAACGAAGGGCACGTGTACGGCAACGCCCCAGGTGCCAACCAGAGAACATCAATGATGCGAAGGACCCAATGTGGGGAGCACCACTGGCAGCAGCTGGGAGACTTAGAGACCCTGGCAGGTGCATTTTCCCACCACATGCAGCTGGCGGAGGTGGGCTGGGGGTCCACAGGGAGCCCCCTCTCGCCCGACCCCCGCCCTGCTCTCAGGGAGGAGCCTATCCCCCACTCCATAAGGGCCACTGGGCAGAACGCTGCTCTCAACCCGCTGCAGCCTTGCTGGAGACCCTTCTCTCCTCTGCGATCCTCACCTGAGGGTCAGACTCGCACCTTGTGTTTCATCCACTGGAAGCCTAGATTCCCAGTTTTAGAGCCAGGAGGTCACTGAGTCTAATCATTTATTTGGCAGATATGGGAAAGGGGCCTGAGAAGTTTGGAGAGCTGCCAGTTATTTGAGAGCCAGTTGGATGTGAAAGAGTAAACCCAGGCCCTCTGAACCCAGATCAGAGTCTCTCCACCCAGCCCTAGGCCTCCTCCTCCTCTACAGCTGCTTCGGGTCCTCGGGTCATGCCTGGGGCCAGCACTCCCAAGCCAGAAAAAAATCTGGGCCTGTTAACATTGCACATGTGAGAGTGAAATAAGAGTAATTAACTGATGCACAAAGAGTCCCGGAGAACTTTTTATTGTTTAAAAATCACAACTGAAGCTTCAAAAAACATACAACCTAACACATGTCCCAATTCAGTGCCCTACGCCCTGGAGGAGAGCACAGGGCCTGTCCCTCCCATCTTGCTGCCCACACCGCTAGCCAGGACCCTGCCCTGGGGAGGCTGCCTGCTCGCCCTCCCGCCCACGTGTGCTAAGGCACCGGCTGGGGAGGGGCCCTGGGATGAGGTGCAGGTGCCTGGCTCCCTGCACCCCTCCCCCCCTGCACATGTGCAGTCTGTGTGCAGCGCATGGGAAAAGGGGCCGGTTCCCTGGGCAGGGGGCCCCAAGGGGGGAAGATAAAGAGCCAGCCCCCGGCTCAAGGGAAGCTGTCGTCGTCGTCCTCCGCCATCTCCTTGGCAAACTCCAAGTCCTGCTGCTCCCGCTCGCGCCGCTCCTGCGGAAAGGGGCGGGGCCGGGCTGCTGAGGACAGGCCGGGCTCTCTCACTCGTCTACACCCAGCCCGACCCACCCAGGGCCAGAGACCGCCCAGGCTCTAGAGGTGCCCCAGCCCTTCCAGAAACCTCCCCTCTCCCCTTTCTGTAGGGAAGTTTGATCCTTCAGTCTTACCCAAAGCAGAAGGCAGCTTACCTCTGCAGACTCCAAGTCCTTGTTGTACGATTTGGGAGGAAACCTCATGGCCTGAAGCACAACGGAGAGAGGAACAAGGTGAAGAGGAGGCATCAACGTAACACACACTCATCGTGCTCCCGCGTGCCAGGCGCCAGGATATGCGCGCGACTGGTGATCACTCCCTAGTTCAGTCCAGTGGGGGAGCCAGGCATGGAGACTAATTCATTACTACGACACCGCGGGGTAAGTGCTAAAGACGGAGAATTAGAAGAAGCCGGAGGTATAAATGATTAACCCTCCTGATGGGGCCGGGAGAGGGGCTGGCACTGAGAAGGAAGAGGAGGAAGAACGGACGGGCTGTGGGAGTGGAGGAAGGGCGTTCCAGGCAGAGGGTTCAGGGTGTGACAAGGCCGGCCTGAGTTCAGTGGGGCCAACTGGGGTGGAGGGGAGGGGTCGGCGGAGCGGTCCTGGGGAGGGAGGCCAGTGACGCAGGGGGCCAGATCACGAAGGGCCTTTCCTGCCTAGCAGAGCACAGCATTTGCCTGGTTTTAAGTGAAGCTATATCCCTGGTTTCCTGGGGGAAGAAGCAGGAAAAAAATCGGCAGCCCAACAGTAGCAGCACCTAACCCAGCGCCTGACACAGGGTAAGAGCTTAAGAGCCTTTTGTGGAACGAGATGGCAGCCCTACCTTTTACACAATTCAGACTTCGCTAAGTGCCCCAAGACGTGATTTCATTTAATCCTGTCAACCCTGCCAGGCAGGGCAGGTAATACCTCATTATCAGCTTCACAGAAGGAGAAACAGGCTCAGAGAAGGTAAATGACTCAAACTTGGAACCAAATCCAGAACACTGCACTCTGAATCCCTGTCTGATCCTCCCTGGCAACCAGACCCCTGAAGAGCAAAGGGAAGGTGTTGTGGTCCCACAAGCAAAGTCCTTTGCCCCTTCTGGACCCCCAGTGATTTTACAGAGATCGTCTGGGAACTGCGCCCCAAACCAAGCCAGTCTTCCCTGAGGAACCCGTGGGTGTGGAGGGGGGCATGTTGCTGCCAAGCATCGCCTCTGCAGCCCAGGGCTCCGCACCTTGACAGACATGTTGTGAATATCCAGGCAGAAGGAGATGCGCTGGTGGAAGGCTAGCTGGGGCTCACGGGTGGAATAGATGTCAATCATCTCCTTGGACTGGACGTAGCCCTTCTCGTGGTTGATGCTGGCCTCAATGACGCCATCCCGGATGGCCTGCAGGCCCCAAAGGGAGGAAGAGTCACCAGAAAGTCCATCTTCTAAGTCCTAGAACATCTTGTCCCATCTCTTTGTCCTCCTTGATCTCTCACACACTCACTGCGTACACACACACTCTCTCTCTCTGTGGCAACTTCCTGGCTTCACTGCAAGACGGGCACTCCCTGAAAAGACTATGCCACTGCTTCAGCCATTCCCCTCCTTGGTCAACCTCCTCCCACCCCCATCCCTGAAATAAGGCAGGAAGGTAACAACCGCGGTCGCTGAGCCAGGCCCACCTTGGCAACAATGAACTCTGCGTCCTCTGGGCTATCAAGCTGCAGCTTCTGGGCGATGTCCGCCAGGGAGATTCGGGAATAGGAGAGGCTGATCATGCGCACACCTGGGCGAGGAAGGAGCGGTGGGGAAGCTGGGGCGGGCACAGACCCTTCACCCGCCCAGGCGCGCACAGGGTTGTCCCTGCCCCTGGAGAAGCCTAGTCCGGGTCCTGCTCTGCCAGGGGCCCCTCAGACCCTGCTCCACACCTGTCTTGATGACGTTGTGTCGTAGTCGGATGATGAGGGTGTAGGTCCCATCTGCTTGAAACTTCTCCCCAAACTGATCCAGGACCTGGTTGAACTTGGCCAGGTTTCCCGTCCTGACAGCTGCAGTGGGGAGAGGAGTGGATCAAATGCTGCACAGGGTGCACACAAAAAAGGGGCCGTAGTGCCAGGGGTCCGGCAAGCTCTGAGAGGGGACCAGCCCTTACCCTGGGTCAGAAGGAAGTAAGGCATGAGCGAGCGCTTGAGGGATGGTTGACGGAACTGCAGCCGGTCCGGGATCTCCCCCAGCAACAGCTCCACCACAATCAGAAGCTTGTGCACCTGGCAGAGTGACACAGGAACACAGTGGGCAGGGAGCCCCACCGGGTGGGAGAAGAGAACGAAATGGGGCTTCAGTGCAGTCAGACACACGGGGAAAGAGGGAAGGTGGCACTGGGACCAGGCCCACAGAGAGAGTAAAAAAATCCTCAAGCTGTGCTGGGCGTGGAATTGAAGCTCTGCCTTGGGAGACAGGCCTTGTGAGCTTCTGACCCTTTGACCACACCAGGCCCTCAGCTTCATTTCATCTGGCCAATCGGTGCACAGCGCCCTGAAATGGCCAAGCTCTAAAGTACAGGCAGATGGGTAGGTTCTATGGCTCAGAAATGGTGAGGAAGCAGGGCCAAGAGGCCTAGGCAATGGAATGCGAGTCAGCCAAAGATGCTGGTAGGGAGGTGAACTATGTGTAAAATTAGTTATCTGGGTAGAGGCAGAAGCTCAGGAAAGGGCCTGCAGAACCTCGGTGAGTGAGCCGGCTGGCTGGAAAATCGGGCCCCTCCTCCTCCACAACACCTCCTCCAAATACCACCGTGTGCTATTTCTGAACGGCGCCCCCCATGGATTCAGCACCGTGCAAGGACGACTACGGTGGAGGGGACGATGCCCAGCAGTTAAATAGCCTCCCACCAAGCAGGAGGGACAGGAGCACAGACAGCTAAACCACGTGACAGCAAGTGTCACGAGGGAGGTAAGGGGTTAAAATGGGTGGTGGCTGACGGTGCCCACCCCTGGGCAAGGACCCTTCGCTCCTCCACACACACCCACGAGGCTGCCCTGTCCCTTGGCCCTCGGCATACCCCACGAGTGAGGGGAAAGCCATGCGGATGGCAGAAGTTAACATATGCCTTAAGGATTCTGATGAAGCAGAAAAGGAGGGAGGACGTTTCAGCCAAGGGAACAGGCTGGAGAAGAGGCCGGCATACTGGAGGGGGTGTGTGGGGGGGCCACCTGGAGAGGTGACCGGGGCCCGTCTGGGGACGTGCGGTTTTGAATGCCAGGCTGAGTTCTGAGTTTGGAGACAGAACTAGCTAGCCTGTACGTGCTAGCTAGGACATGCCGAGCAACTGAGTCTTTGGTTTCCACCTCCCTAAAATGGGCATAACAACAACAATACCTGGCTTGCCTACTTCACAAGACTTACAATACTCTACCAGGCAGTCAATGGGGAGAAATGCGAGCTTCCGGGCCAGGCAGACGGGCCTGGAGGTCCGCTTAGTTAGGCGGCTGTGCGGAAGCTGGGCTGGTGGAGGGGAGGATGGCGACCAGCAGGGTCAGTGGCTTGAACAAGGGCACTGGTAACATCAGAAAGGAGACGAATACCAAAGCCATGGAGGCAAATCAACAGACGACTCAGCGATGGTGAAGAGGGGGAGGAGGAGTCCAAGATGACCCCGAGGCTCCTATCTGGATCAGGAGAGCAGGAGGAGGGACTGGTAAGGGTGCCCAGAAGGGTCTGTCTGGACAAGCTGAGTGTGAGGAGCCAGGCAGTATCTATACAGAGATGTGTGGTGGGAAGTCGGATTTGTACGTCTGGCTTCATGAAAGGGGTCAGAACTTGTTTTATGGGCTGAACTGTGAACCCCCAAATTCATATGCTGAAGCCCTAACCCCCTAGTACCTCAGAATGTGACTCGATTTGGAAATAGAGCCGTTAAAGAGGTAATTAAGGTAAAATGAGGTCATATGAGTGGGCCCTAATTCACTATGACTGGGGTTCTTATAAGAAGGATTAGGATACAGACGTGCACAGAGGGGAGACCATTTGAAGACGTCAGAAGATGGCCAACTACAAGCAAAAGAGAAGCCCTCGAAAGAACCCGGCCACGCTGACATCCTGATCTTGGACTTCTTGCCTCCAAAACTGTGATGAAATAAATTTCTATCGTTTAAGCCACCCAGTCTTGTAATAGCAACCCGAGCAGATTAAGACAGTTCATAATGGACTTTGGTGAAGCATCATGGAGGTCACAGCTGAGCCATGAAGGCAAATGAGATCACCCAAGGCGAGAATGTGGATTTTCTACGGATGGATACACTTTCAACGTGCTCTGTTTTGGACTCCATGTTAAATTCGATGTCTCTCTGTACCCATTCTCACTCTCCCTGTTTTTACTTAAAGCTGGCTTCTCCATGTGGGCTCTCTATCCCATTCCTCGTACCTTGTTCAAGGCCTTGGCCCATCGCCTATTTGCTTAAGTCTCTCTGGGTGGAAAGTTCCCCCAACTCTGCCCCTTCCCCTCTCAGGCAACCCTCCCACCTCTTTCCTGGCTCCCTGGCCAACAGTCCACAGGCCAAAGACCTCACTCCAGCACCCCCTGCTCCTTCTTCCGGCGACCTGGCTCCACCACAGAAAACTGTGAAACCTTATCCATCCATAGCAAAATCTGGTTTGAAAACACTGCTTTACCCCACGAGACCTCTCCCTGGTACACAACACAGCCTATATGTTAAGTACCTGTATTTTTACTGAATTTTCGAAGAAGCCTTAGTGTGTGTCCTACGTTGTAAAAGCAGTCTCACATTGTGCAATGCACCCCAGGTCTCTGAAAAGCCATTCCTTTCTATGAAAACTCTACCCATCTTTCAAAACCCAGATCAAATTTAACTATTTAAGACTACTTAAATTGTTTGACCACAACTGAATCTGCCGTTCTCTGAACTTCTGAACTGAAACAAAGCAAACCTCCTACCACACTGAGCTAATCACTGTACGTGCTCATCCTGCTCTCTTTCAAGGGCACTAGAAGGTGGATGTGTTAATGTGAGAGCAGAGGTTTGTACCTGGGAAAGCTGGGTCCTAATTCTGGCTACCAGGCTCTGTGCCTTTACACAGGCCCTCAAGCCTTTCTGAGTCAATGTTCTTTATCTATCTCTTCGAGGGCAAATACCATTTCTTATCCTTCTTTTCTATCCCTCACAGTGCCCAATGTCAAGGTCAGCACTTAAAAAACTACCTGGTGACTGACAGCTTTGCCATGGCCAAGGTTTACCTCCACCTGAGTCAGCCAGCCTTAGGGAGAGCTCTGGGTTCCCTGGCCACAGACAACACTGCTCCCAAAGGGGCATGTGGGGGACCAGGTAAGAGCCTGGGGTTTATCAACACAATCCAGGCCCTCACCTGGAATGACTATAGGGGGTTCTGGGGAATCAGGAATATTCTAAACCTACGTACCAGGGAGAATACTGGGAACATAAACTGCCAGAGGTGCAGGCGGTGCCTGCCTAATGTACCCTGAACAATGTCACGTGCAAATAGACATGTGATGCCACCTTTAGGGTAAGAAGATTAAGGACCTTCTGGGCTCCTCAGATAGGGAAACGGCACTAACATGGTATCAGACGAGTAAGGGGGTCAAAGGGGTGAGAACTGCTGCTCACCGTCTGTTTGAAGCCGACAGCTGTGTGCTGAGGGGCCTTGCGAAGGGCATTGGTCATTGTCCTCCGGGCCTCTGAGTACTCCAGCTGGATGGCTTTGATGCGCCCTGGGTGTGGAGAAGAAGAGAGCTGATCAAGAGGATGGTGTGATCCAAACCCCGGCCCCCCGCAAACCAGAGTGCCAAATGGGCACTCTTATGCACCAAGGGCACCACTTTCTTAGCAAATTTGCACCGAGGGAGCCCGAGACACCTTCCGGCTGGGGGGCCTGCTCACCTGTATAGTAGAGGTACCGTGCCCACTCATTGTTGTTGGCCTGCTCGGGGAACACAGACTTGGACACCAGCTTCTCGGCCTGGTCGTACAAGCTGTAGTGTAGGTAGTTCCGCAGCAGGAGGTTCAGCAGTGTGGCCTGCCCGTCCGCGTCGTGCCGCAGGGTGGCGGTCCGGAGCCGAGCGTGTAAGAAGCTTCAAGAAGGAAAGAAACGGGAGGTCAAAGCCTTCACATAACAACTCTTCAAGCTGCCTCTGACCTCTCCATTCTCTCTCAATTCCTAAAAAAGTGATTCACGCTGCTTTTCTGGTTATTCAGCGAATACTCAACAAATGAGGCATCAGTCCAGGTGCACAGAAGGCCAGAACTCTGCTCAGGGAACCTGCATTCTAGTGGGGGGAGACAGACAGCCATCACGATGAATAAGCGTACCACGCAGCTCCACAAAAGGTGGTGGGGTGACGTCGAAATCAGCGTAAGTGCGACAGGAACCGCAGAAGGAGAGGAGGATGGGGCTGCGGCTTTAAACAGCCCAGTCAGCGCAGGGCTCACTGAGAAGGTAACAGTTACGCAGAGGCTTGAAGGAGGCAGGGAGGAGAGCATTCTCGGCCGAGGGAAGAGTGCGCTGGCATGCCCGCGATAGAGCGAGGCGGCCAGCGTCGGGGCAGCAGTGGAAATAAAGTCAAGGAGGCAGTAATGGGGGCCAGACCCCGTGGGGCCTTATAAGCTTTTACATCATGAGGGCTTTGGCTTTTCCCTGAGGGAAAGGGGGAGCCACTGCAGGTTTCAAGTAGAGGAGTGAAAGGTTTTCCAGCCTGAACTTGCTTGTACCTCTGACCCACTAATGAGTCCTCCCCTGACGTGTGGTGAAGGGAAGAGCCTGGGAGACAGGACTTACCAGGCCAGTGGTTGTCTCCGTTTCGTCATCTAGTCTCAGCCTCGCTCTCAAGCCCTCGCACAGCTCAGGGCGTGTTAACCATTACCCCCACTTCCTGCTGGGCACGTTACATCTCCCAGCCCATGGCCCCCTGCCAGTCCACAGCTCTGTGGTAGTGCCTGACCATGTCTCTGACCCCACGGGCCACGAGCCAGACCCCTGGGCACAGTACCTGCGCACCACATCCAGCTTGTCCAGGAACTCATAGACCCGAGCATGGTAATAGTAACACTTTGCAGCCACAAGGTCCAGGGCCCGGCGGTTCTGAGTGCTGATCTTCTGCATCAGGTCATCAGAGATCTTCTGTGCCTGGGGAGGCAGCCAAAAGAGAATCAAGCGTCAGTGCTTCAAAAAGTTAAACACGGAGCCAGCAATTCCCCTCCTAGGCATACGTCCAAGAGAACTGGAAACATACGTTCACATAAAAACTTGCACACGAACATTCATATCAGCATTATTCCCAATAACCAAAACGTGGAAGCAACCCAAGTGCCTATCACCCAATGAATGGATAAACAAAATATGGTATATCTATATGACGGAATTTTACTCATCCATAAAAAGGAACAGAGTACAGATATATGCCACAACATGGATAAACTTAGAAAACTTCATGCTACAGAAAAAAGCCAGACACAAAAGGCACATATTATATAATTCCATTTAGATAAAATGCCCAGAATAGGAAAATCCATGGGACACAAAATATTAATAGATTACTGGGCTGGGGTGAGGGGAGAACAAGGAGTGACTACAGATAGGTATGGCGGTTTTTTGGTGGGGGCAGTGACTAAACTGGTCTGGAACTAGATAGTGAGGGCGGCTGCACAACCTTGTGAATATACCAAAAACCACTGCGTTGTACACTTTCAAGGGAGTGAAATATTTCTAAAAACCAACCAAACAAAAGCCAACCAGTGGCAGAGCAAGGAAAAAACAAAACAGAGGACTGAGGAGACGTGTCATTTCTTGGGCGTGCTCTTGGGACAGTAGCTAAGCCTGACAAAGGAGCTGGCCCCGGTTGGAAGGCGTGGTGGAAGAGTGGTATCCAAAATGGAGTCTTTCAATTTCATAATAATAGCTACCATTTATTAAAATGTTGTGAATGCTTACTACGTGCAAATCATTGTGCTAAGTATTTTTAAAATATATTATTTTATTTAATACTAACAATAATCTTGTAAGGTGGGCAGTTTGTCTCATTTTACACACAGCTGGGAGAAATTAATTTGCCTAAGGTACAAACGGGATTTGAACCCAGGTACTTCTGTCTCCAAATCTACTCTTCTCAAAAGCATCCACTATACTGGGATCGTGCCACAGACGGGTACAGAGTGACCACTGCCAGCCCTTTCCCAGAGCCTGAGCAGGAGTTGAGGGGTCTTCCCCGGATGTGGGGCTGGGCGCATTCCCACACGGGGGAAAGAGTCTGGGGGACAGTTAATAACCCAGTGATTGTCTATTTCTTCACTAGAGGCACTCTCCCCCGCTAAGCCCGCACCCCGCCTGGGGCGCGTCAGTCACTTGCACCGGCCCTGGCTACCTCTTTGTAGCGCTTGCTGTTCATCAGGAAGATGACCACGAGGAGTTGGAGGTAGGCTTCCACTTCGGGCAGGAGGGGAGCCGACGCAGCTTTTCCTGTTCGGGGACGGAACTGCAAATCGGCTTCTGTGTCCATGGGCTGGAAAGGACATGAGTTACCGTGGAAGAGCTCAGTCAGATCAATCACCCAAGAATTTATTAAGCACTCACTATGTATTTCAACAAATATTTAATAAGTGCCTACTACATGCCAAGATTTTTCTAGGTGCTGGGGATACAGAAATAAAGATGACACAGTCTCTTTCTGAAGGGAGTCAAGGAGGCTGGCAATACAATAAATACAGAAATGGGTTACAGGAGTATAACATCCTCACAGAATATAATGTGGACAGAAAGGATGATGTAAGGACCCCTCAGAGAGCCTACAATCTAAGTAGAGATTAAACCACCATACCTGGAACCACTGCGAATTCTATCAAGCAGGGTTAATAAAGGGATATAATTCTAGAGATGAGATCAAGAATAATGAGACAGGGAGTTCCCTGGTGGTCTAGTGATTGGGATTCTGGGCTTTCAATGCCGTGGCCTGGGTTCAGTCCCTGGTTGGGGAACTGAGTCCTGCAAGTCGTGCGGCGTGGCCAAAATTTAAAAAAAAAAAAAGAATAATGAAACAAAAAAAAATTTTTTTTTTTGGGTGGGAACAAAGGAATTTTGGGGGAAATTGACATATACATAGTACTTATCTTCAGATCTAGTCACCAAAACTGGAATAATGTGTAACAGATCAAAAGACGATCATGGTGGGTTACTTTAGAGATGTGAAGGTAAAAAACATTCCAGGTGGCGTTGGGAGAGGGTGCTTTTCCTTCTTCCCAGACAGTAAAGCCTTCACTGTCCACCTCAAGGATTTTCTGAGTTTTTACATCTATGAAACAGACTGTAAGCATACAGGATTTTAGGGAGATGAAGGTGGCTGAAGGGCCAGTGAGGTTTGAGAAGGGGCAGGACCCGAACTGTATCACGGATGATAAGGGGAGTTTTACAGCCAAAAAGGAAAAGGAGAGGTTTCTCCTGGCATGGAGACCACTACCACCAGCAAACTAACTTCATCAACATGCACTCTGTGCCACACACTGTGCTAAGAGCTTTCCCCCTTCTCCTCGCCCCCCCAAATCTGTTCATCACATTTACCAAATGAAGAAAATGAGGCACAAGGAGGTTAGGTCATTTGCCCAAGTCCCACAGATACCAAATGGTAGAGTTTGGATTCAAATTCAACACCGCCTCCAAAACCTGTGTTCTTAACCACTGTTCTTTTGTTGCTTTTTTTTTTTTTGGCCGCACCACGCGGCACGTGGGATCTGTGGGATCTTAGTTCCCCAACCAGGGATGGAAGCGAGGAACCTTAACCACTGGACCGCCAGGGAAGTCCCTTAACCACTGTTCTATACATCCTTCATGGTGAAGCTTCGGAGGCAAAAAGGCGGTGGAACCTTCTCCTAGGCCCCCTGTTGGGGGTGGTGGGAAATGAGTGTGGCTGGAAGGGTCCTGATTCCCGGCTCCTCTTCCTGACTCAGAAGAATGACTCTACAGGGCAGAAGGACGGTCGCCTTGTTAGAGAGCAAATGAGTATTAAGAGGGGCTGTCTTAATGTCAGATGACTCTGCTATGGCAGGTAACAAGACAGGTCTCCAGGATAGGAAACAGTTACACAGGGTGGAATGTGTGTGTCAAGCCAAGCCTGCACCCTTCACGCTGGCCTGACTCACTTACCTCTTCCAGGAAGGGTAGCAAGAAGTCTCGAGTGGCATTGTTGGAGGTGAAAAAGCCATGCACAGCCTTGTACAGAACGTAGTGGTTGAGGCGGCGTGATGTGGAAGGCAGCATCCGCAGGGCCCGCAGCACGAACCGAGGCTCCTTGCCCGAGACTGCCTTCTCCAGCTGTTTCACGTGCTCCTTGATGTCTGTGGAGGACAAGGGGAGAAAAATGTTAATTCCAACTCCTACTCCCCCCACCCCCCGCCACTCCAGCCAAGCAGTCCTAGGGAGCCTCTTACAAATGGCAGGATGTGGCCAATCACCGCTTTTGCCCTAAGAGCAATAGTTATGGATGCCATACATTGATTTTAAAACATAACCAAGAGACAAAGAAACATAAAGCTGGGGTGGGGGAAGGAGTAGAGGGTGACAGAAAAAAGAAAAAAACAATGAAAAACAAAAACACATGGAGATTTAGCATATCTTCAAATAGGAAAAGACTTCTAAAATTCTTCTGAGAACTGTAAACAAAAGAAAAATACCTGCAACACATGTGACCAGAGATTCATATTCTTTTTCTACAAGGAGCTTGTATTAAGGATTAAAATAAATAAAAATGGACATGAATGGACAATACAAGAAGAGGAACGACAAATAACAGACATGAGAAGTATATTTCACTAGTATTCAAATAATCGCAAGCGAAAACATTTTTCAATTACCATTCTAGTAGTATTTAAAAAATGATAACATATAGAGTACAGGGGTGAGCAAGACATTTCTGCTCGTATAATGTATATCAGTACAGTTTTTCTGGACAATATCTACCAAAAACCTTAAAAACAAGCCCTTTCAATTCAGGGATCTCTACTGAAGAAATAATTATAGAGGTAGATCAAAAACTTGGGCACAGAGATGATGGTTGCCAAGCTATTTGTAACAGAGAAAAATATAAACAACTTAAATATCCAGAAATAAGGGAATGCAATCAATTGGTAGTTTTAGTTACCTTTGTATTTTTAGCATAGGGTGCCGGGGTCACATTAATGATATAATAGTAATAACAGCTAATATTTATGGAGGGTTTTACTACGTTTTCGTCACGTATTAGGAACAGCTGTAAACATTTTAATTTTCACAACAACCCAATTAAGTAGGTACTATTACTTTCATTTACAGAGATGAGGAAACCAATTCCAGAGCGTATATTCTTAGCCATCATATCAGTTATTCAATAAATGTTTCTGGAATACATTGAATGCTTTGTTTATGGATATGTCACATGAAAGCACACAAAATCATCTGTATTTAGTTATGCCTTGTCCCAAACTGTATATATAAACTTGATCTCAATTATGGGAGAGCAGCTCAAAAATTCATAGGAAATAATGTTAACCACGGTTGTTTTTTTCCCCCCCTGCTACTTTAGACGTCTCATATTAAAATGTTTATAATAAACATATGTATATACCCAGTAGGTAATGCTGAATGGCACCTTTGCCATTGGTTGACTATCGTTTTTTTATGTAAAAGGATCTTTATTAGATACTGAGCCTGCTACCCAACTTCAGAGTAGAAGCTGATGCAGTCAACACGATCACATCCTCAAAACACCACCCAGGAGCCTAACTTTGCTTATTTCAATGTTTTCGAGCTAGTTTCTCGTGCAGTTCAGTAGAGAGAAAACCCAATAAACAGCCTGGTCCTACTTGATCCAGAACCAGAAAAGAGCACCAGGGTCACAGTGGGAAGCTCTCACTCTACCCACTCCAAACGTGGACAGGACGCTCTAAGTAGGAAAAGTGAAACATGAACTTGGAGGAACAAGAGGATGATAGGAAACAGGGAACAGGCACCTAGGAGAAAAGAAATGGGGGGATTGGTATATAGTTTACGTGGAAGCTGAACATTAGGAACTCAAACCAACATCCGACACCTAAAAAGTTGAAGTGTGTAACGTGTTTAAACTCTTTAGAAACATAGTAGGAGTAAGGGCTTGCAGGGAAAGAAAAAGAGCAATGGGATAGTTCGGGCACCTCAATTACAGCACCAAGGAAGCAAGATACTAGGTAGAAAGGGCTCTTTTAGGGGAGTTTGCTAAAGGTAGTTAAGACAACAGAAACCATTCCTAAAATGCAGGGGCCAGTATTCTGCGTCATTCTGACCCCCTTCAAACATAAATACAGACACTGGTTTTTAGAGAGATCAATCGTGCACTGGGGTCACCAGAATCAGTCCGGTGAGATGTAAATGGAGTAATAAGGTCAGAGGAGAAAACTTAGAAGAGAGAGTTTATGGGCCCAGTGAGACCTACTTCTAGATGCAATCCCCGGTGGGGGGTGGTGTGTGCGAAGGGAGGAGTCCTGAGCCTAGAGAGAGTGTTCAGTTATCCGGCTGGGGTCGGGAGTGTCAGGGTAGTGGGGGCAGGCATTTGGGGGTGATCCCAAGGAACCCCCAAGTCAAGGTGGTGGAGGCTGCGCTGGGATCCCAAGGAGAGGGTGGATCACCGCGGCGCTGTCACCCGTGATCATGGCACGTCCCCGGCCCGAGCTCTCATACCCTCCAAGGTGACGGTGTCCAGCTCTCGCTGGGAGTGCTCAGCCGCCGCAGCCGCCGCCTTGCCATCGGTCTCGCCGGTTGATCCGCCACCCGCCGCCGCCTCCTCTTTCATCTCCACATCCTGGGGCGCCGGGGGCGGCGGTGGTTCTTGTTCCCCTCCGCCGGGCGGCGGCTTCGCCTTGTCCGCGCCGCGGCGCCGCGCCGAGCCCTCCTGCTTCATGGCGCCCGGGGTCGCGGCCTAGTCCGGGGACCGAGGCCGGGGCCTCGCGTGAACCCTCGCACCGGAGACCAGGAACCGAGCCCGGCCTGCACACGAGCGTGGACTCGCGTCGGGCCGCACGATGACGGAGCAGCTGCAAACCCCTTTCCGGCGCTGGGCCTTCTGGGAAACGCCAGGCCGGGCTGGCCGATGGCCGAGTCATCAAAGGGGAAAAAAGTCAACCGCCGAGATGCAGGATGGAGGCGGATTTTCGCAGAAGGAGCGGGGAGGAGCCTTCATGAGTTTGCGGGGTTTGCTTTCGACTGCTCCAGTGTGTTGATTTTTTTTCTTGCTCCTCTCGAGTGCATTTCCGTATATGTCCACAAGAGGTCACCTCAGGCTCCAACTGGGTTACCGCGGACTCTAAGAGCACCCCACCCCGCGTGGAGTGGTTAGGGCCTATCGGAACGCAGGGCGTGATGACGCCACGAGTTGCTGGGTGGGTTTCGTGCCTAAACTCGCTCAATTTGTGCCCGGCAAGGGGTCACTTTTGATATCCACGAGGCTGGTCCTCAACCGCCGCCCGCAGGGATGTGGAGCTAGGTTTTTGCGCTTAGAATAAAACCAAACTGGAGACAAGGAAGAACCCTATGGGATTCAGACTTCCTTGTCCGAGTTTAGCTCGTGCTGAAAATAAGGCATAAAATCTCTGCAGCCTGGGAGTGCGGATGGGGGCAGAGTGCATTTGTGTGCGATTACTTAAGTTTAATAAAATTTAGGGGTCCACTCTGTGAGGCCCAGGGCTAGCACATTCAGGGGGAGGGGTGGTAAAAAATAGCTCCAGGATGTAGTCTGCTGGAAGCTTTGCTCTGGGCTGCTGTGTATTGTGAGGCCGGAGGAAAGAGAGAGGCTTCAGGGGGTACGTTGGGGCGCCTCTTGCATCCAGACAGACACTGTAGTGAAATGGGGGGACAGAATAGTAGTACACCTAAGGAGCACCTAAGAATCCTCCAAGGGAAAGAAATTGGACCTGAAACCCTGTCCACTTATTTTTCAAAGGAATCCTCCAGCGATTCTGCAGGAGGAGGATACAGGTTCCAATTTCTTAAGACACAAAACAAAAACTCCCTTCCTATCTTGGAACTTTTATCTCTTCCATAAATGGAAGTTTTGAGTTTTAGACCAGGTCAGACCCTGCAAGACAACCTAGCCCTGTTGTAAGGTCCTAGAGGGCAGAGAATTTGTTTCGACTATATTCTCCTTTATATTTATACAGAGAGAGGTTATTCTTTGTATTCCTCCTTTTACACTATTGCAGCGAATAGCTCCTTGCACTAAACAGCCACTTGCTAAATGGAAAAGTGTGTGCTCCAGTTTTAGGGAAAAAAGCCTTGACCAATTCCTCCCTAACTGTCCCCCTGCCCCCTAGGACTGGGAGAAGGATAACAGGACTTTTGAATCATCACTGGAATAAACTCATGAAAACCTCTTCTTTGTAACACCATATCTGTAACTGAAGGTGGGTGTGAGAACGGTAAAGGAAGAAAACAGACAGGTTTTGTTGTTCATCTTTATGAGGTTACCCTTCTGGATAGGGTGTTAGCTCACTTCATTGTTAAGTTTACATCACAAGGGGAAAACAATCAAGTCAGCAGATAACTACCCAGGATGTCCTTGAGCAATATAGCGAGGCCTTGGAAGATGCCCCAGAATGGGGAAGGATGGCTTAACGCAAAGCTTTTGTCAGTGGGTCATGAATTCTTGGTGAGTGAGGGGAGCAGCCTGGGTAGGGGGTGGCTAAGAAGGGGGAGAGTCTGACTCCAGGGGCCAAAAACCTTGCAGAAATTATTCCACCCATAAAACTATTTTAAAAGAGATTGGTGAAAGATGTTAAAACCCAGCTTTAAGCAGAGGAGGCTGGTATGAACCCAGCAGTTTTACAAGACTGAATGTCTATATTAGCCCTTCCACATGCCAAGCCTACCCACATGACAACCACCCTAATTGAGGGCAGAAGAAGGAAAGGTGAAATGAGATGATAATATCACACTTCCTTTTTTAAAGTTTTGCATCAGTCTAATTCTTGGGTACCGTTTATTTTTACTTATCTGCATTTTTAAAGAAATTTTATTATTATTTTTTTGGCTGTGCCGCACAGCCTGCGGGATCTCAGATTGAACCTGGGCCCCCTGCATTGGGAGCGTGGAGTCTTACCCACTGGACCACCAGGGAAGTCCCATCTTCTGACCTTAGAATCTAGACTCCATATTCCACACCCTCACAGTTCTTCTCTGAGCATTTTCCAGGTGATCTGAGGACCACATGATAGTATTCATGTACATATAATCTATACATAGTATGATAATGTTTATTTTTTTTTTTCTGGCACAAATTAAGAATTTCCTTAGGATAGGTTCTTCAAAGAAAAACACCAAAAGACATTTCACCCAAGGTGAAATAATATTTTTTTCATCAATTCCAGTAAAGCTTGATTTTTGGAATCATAAGCGGTAGGGGTTTTACCCAGATGATGCACTGGAAGATCTACAACTGGATAAACCATTTCCTGAGCTGAGAGAACATTTTCAGTCTTATGATTTGGATCATATGGGGGGAAAACGTCCAGAGCCACACTCCATAGATTATAATCATCGCTAAATATTTAGCACAGTGGAACAGTGAAACAAATGGATGAACACCTAAAATGTATAAAGAAAAAGAGGACTTCAGGTATTTGATTAGATAGGGGGTTCTAAAGGGGTAGGGGTTGGGCTAGGAAACTATTTAATTTTGGTTTTGCTGAAATGGTTCATAGTTTTAAAAGTTTGAGTGTTTCCACTTTAAGCATCAGCAGGTGGGTTGTGGAGCCATGGGGCAGGGGGATATACAGAGCTGGACAAGTGGAAGTTGATTATCTTGGGTAATCAGCTAAGGTTTCCATCATCCTCAGCCTGCTGGCTCCGAAATGCCCTTGCGTGTCAGGACAGGGCACAATCAAGTAGGGAAGGCCTTAGGAAAGCAGGAAGCCAATGGAAAAGGCAAGTTCGGAGGCCTTGGTCAGTAGCTGCAGGAGGGAGAGGCCAGCGTAAAGGGCACAGAGGCGGGGAAGGGTGACTGCGTCCCATGTGTACTGGAGGCCCGATCTCTGCACTTCCAGGCCACTCAGTCCCACTAGGGCCTCTGTGAGGGTCAGTTCCTCTTCCCCAAGGGAGGAAAGCAGCTCAGGTTGCAGGGGGAATACATCCTCTTTATCCTGGAGGAAATTCTGTTCCATTGTGCTCTCCACCTGGAAGGAACCAAAGTAGTATGAAAAGAAAGAACTAGAAAACTCTCTTCCTTTTTCCTAACTCAAAAAAACCATGAAGAGGGCTACCGTTCTTTTACTATAACCCCTTTTGTTACATTACATGACAACTCTGTCTGGGCCTTTTAATAACCCTGAATGATGAGCGGCACATTTGTTTTTAGCCCCATTTGACAGAGGAGTGAATTGAGGCAGACTCAGAGACATTAAGATTTGCTCATATCCCTTGGCTAGGAATAAACCAAGTCAGAGTTTTCTGTCTCTTCTCCTAGGATCAGTTTGAAAAACCCAGATAGTTGCCCAGAAGTGTGCTCTTCTCCCTCTAGTTGTGAAATAGCAAACAGGAAGAAACATGGAGAGAAATGAGAAGTGGGCATGAGCTCCTGGGATAAGACAGAGGCCCTGGAGGATGGTTCTGTCATTAGGCGAAATGGTATCTTTCCACTGGTTCTAGCTGACTCCCTCCCAAACTCTCCCCGACATCTGCCATTTTTTCTCACCAGCTTTAGCTGCAAAGGTAAGATCTTTTTCTCCATGGATTGTACCAGCAGCTTCTGTTGGGCTTCACTTAGCTCTGGAGAAGAAAAACAGAGAAAGAGATGTGTGGGTGCAAAGGGGACTACAGGCTCCCAGTGGGTGTATTTCCAGAATGTCGGCATCCATTGATTCATACATTCATCCATGGTTGAATGCCTGCTCTAGGCCAGCCATCTTTGCTGGATGTGTTAGGTAAAAATCATCCTCTCTTCACTCAAGGAACGTGCAGTCTAGTGGAGAAGACAAAGTAACATGCAATTATAATCAGGCTGTTACAGGAGCCATAGCTGAGGGTCTACTTTGGTCTTGGTGTTTGAGGGCAGGCTTCTTGAAGGAACAAACACCTCAGCTTACACGTGAAGGTCCAGAGAGTTTTTCAAGGTGGGGGAATGTTTCTTGCAGAGGGAAGAAGAGAATTCAGGGTCAAGATCAGAAGATGTTATCCTCAAATTAAAGCTAACAGATATCGATATAAGAGTGATGAGCTTAGCTATATGTAGAAGTTTAAAGTATATGGCTGATAAAACTAGGGTTATTTCCCAACCTCTGTTAGCAAGACTAGGCTATGATGACCAAGTGAATCCTTAGGAATGAAACCAATTTTTAAAAATGTAGATATAAACTACTTAACTGTAGTATAATTTGCCTGACATTTACTTATTTACTCATTCATTCATTTTTCATCTGGGCATTCATTTAGTGACTCATTCCTACCACTGAATAGGTATATAAATGAAGACCTCACTCCCCACTTACCTGTTAGAGCTCCAAGGAAATAGAGGACGGCACCCATAGCCTCCTTTGAGAGTAGGACATCTTTTGGGAGTGCCTCCAGGGTTACTTCATGTCCTTTGTCTAGAGCTCCTTCAAGCTGTGGGGAAAGTTGGGTGACTATTTAAGATAACACAGTTAAAGGGCATAGTGCCTGGCACATAACATTCCCTTGAGATGTGTTAACTATCTCCATTTCCTCGTTTCTTTTTCAAGGTATCAAGTCCTGAAAAGTATTGGACTCCTGGGTTCCTTGGTGTCTGAGCCCTGGACTCTGGAAAGGAAAGGTCCAGCCCCCTTCCAATGGAGGGGGGGCCTACCCTCTGTCCATGAGGAGGGAGCATGTGCTTTGGGGGAATCTGCACTGTTTGCCCTTCTCCAGAGGGACACAGGGAGCAGTGGCGACCCTGGCAGCCTGGGGAACACTTGACCAGCCTTGGGGAAGGCATCCACTGTCTATTCCTCTAGCCACTGCCCACCTTCTGCCAGATCCGTCAGATCCCCCACCAGCTGCACTGCCCACACACACCTCCACCAAAAGCCTTCCTTCTTCTGCATCTCCTACCCTTCCCTTGGGTCCTCACCGTGAGCTCCAGGTCTTCTAGCTCCTTTTTCTTCCCTAAGAGTTTGCTGAGGGAGCTGAACAGGGAGCTCTTCCTTTCTGGGCTCAGCTTCTCCACTTTCCGGGTCTCCCTTTGAAACTCTTCTTTTAGGGTCCTGAAGTC
Organism: Eubalaena glacialis; assembly: GCF_028564815.1. NCBI lineage: Eukaryota > Metazoa > Chordata > Mammalia > Artiodactyla > Balaenidae > Eubalaena > Eubalaena glacialis. The sequence goes on from NC_083734.1 coordinate 44,733,444, forward strand.
CTTGTGTACCTCCCCTGTGGGGACAGTAGATGTGGTACACTCCCCATCAGTTCAATCAGTGCTCTCCCTGCAGGCTTCCTTCACTCAGCCCTGCTCAGGCCCCAGGCTCTGATGCCCCCCAGGCTTTGCTCTCCTCTCTTTTTGCTTGGCCAAGGAACACAGTTATGAAGTCATCCCCCAGCCTTGACTTGAGGTGTTGGGGGTGGGGTGGCGGGAGGGGGTGAGCCAGGACCCACATTATCATCCAAGACAGGCGTTCATTCTCCCTGAGATCCCAGGCCCCATCCCGGATCAATAGAAAATTGACCTCCCTTTCTCTAAGACCCCAGCTAAGAGTTGACAAGGAAGGTCTATTTTCCCTTCTCAAGAGTTAGTTGACAAAGAAGAATAATTTTGGTGACTGAGTAAAGACCAGGAGGGGACTGCTCCAAAGAGCAGTGGGTCTAAATCCGGGGATGTGGGTGGATTAAAGATAGCTTGAACCTTGGCCTGCCCCTCTAGCAGCCTGGCATCCTAGGAATATGTCCAGCCTGCTTTGGAAAGGGTGGCTTCTTGGAAGTGGCTGCAACCCCCAGCAACTGGGACTCAGCACTTGTCTTCCCCTCCCTTCACCCCAAGGTTACTTCCACTGCCTTCCTGCCAAAGTCTAGGGAGAAACACAAAATTCCTTACCATCAGATGCCTGGATAACTGAGGGGAAAAACCAAAACAAAACAAAACCATTTAGAATGCAATCCTCCAAACCAGTAGCCGTACCCAGGGGATGAGACATGAATGAGGAAGTATATCCTGTCTCCTGGGACATCCCAGCCACCTTAAGGATGCTCTAGATCCATTCGTGGAAGGCAGGACTGGGGCAGCACAGAAGCTAATGCATTGTGAAAAGGGGCACCTGGATTGAGTTGGCATCACTGTGACTCAGCAGCTCCCACCCCGGGTGCTGGGTGGCATATGACAGGTTATAGTTACTAAGGCCTTGAGGACAGAAGTCGGAGGCATCAGACCACCTGGGCATCTTGTCCAAAAACTTTCCCCTTCCACTGCTTTTTCCTAAGCTGTTGGAATTCCTGCCACATTTCAGAGACAATAGTTTGCTGAGATCTGCTCTGCCATGTCCCTTGTCAGTCCCAGAGAGAAGGGAAGAAAAAGATTGGAGTTTTAAAATTCTGTCAAGAAAGTTGCAGTGAAATGACAGGAAACGCTTACAGGTGAGCTTCTCCTCTTCTGGCTCTTCTGAAGACAGAAACAATGCACATATGTCAGCATAAAACCTCTATGTGCCTTTTTATCTAGAGCAGTTGTCAAGGCAGCTTTATCAGTGATCATTATACAAACACAGAGCTCACCCGCCCCCGCAATTTGGGAACACAGACTGTCTCCAGTATTTCTGCTTCTGATGGTGTCTTCCGGTCTCTTTCTGCTTCTCTGTCTCTCTTGGGCAAATTTCTGTGCCTCTATCTGCCTTTCCTAAAGTTGAGGATAGATATCTTTCGGGCCTTGGGAAACAAAACCAGGGGGCTCCTTGGGGGATTATGGTATACCCTATTAGAGGGTGCAGGATTTCAGCACATAATGTCAGGGGTAGGGAGGAAGATGTGGGGAGCTAGGAAGCAATTTCACTCACCGCCGGGGGGGAAGGTTTGCATGTTATCATTGCAGATGTGTGGAATATCTGTAAGGAGCAAGAGAGGGGAGGACAAAAGGACTCTTAACAGCCGTCCCAAATTTTCTTCTCTGGTCTCAAGCCCATGGGCTCTGCTAAGGGCTAGGACCCTGCCCTCGAATGCCTCACCTAATCCCCTGCTCCACCTCTATGGCTGGAAGTAATCATTTCTTCCTCTGTAAATCCTTTCCTATGATACCACTCTTTTCTACCTTGCATTCTAGTGCTGGTGTCTGTGTGTCTGTTTCCTCCAGCGGCCCCAGACTTCTTGAGAGCAGAGGCTGTGCTCATTCATCTCTGTACTCCCTTCCCCCATCTGACACTGCCTAGCACTCAGGAGATGCTCAGAACCCAGGTGTTCCTCACTCCCTCTCCGTAGCAGCCTCTGCAGTTCTGTCTCTGTCGGTTGGACCACAATACAATACACTCCTTTACTCCTCCCCTGGCGTTGCCACAGGAGGGGACCAGGATGCCTTAGGAGTGGTGCGGGTAATTCTTGTCTTGAGGGGAGAACATGCTCACCCCACTCATCTTTGCCTTTGACCATCAGCTGTCTCACTCGAAATGCCAGGACGCAGCCCTTGGGGATGGTGACAGCCTCCTTGTGGTTTATGGATCCCTAGGCGTAGACAATGAGGATTTGCGAATCTGCAGAGATCCTGAGTATGAGACATTGATAGTGAGGGGTGGGGGACAAGTGGAGGGCCAGGCCCGAGAGCGTTTGGGGAGATCAGAAGTTGGGAACCCTTCAGCGGTGTCCCTGATCGCCTTTCCACCTGGTGGAGTGAGCTTCAGAGCTCTTTTGCTCATTTCCGCTGATCATCCCTTTAATGATCTCTTTCTCTCTTCCTGGTTCAGACACATGAAGGAACTGGGCTCCATCACCTGCCTGTGCATCCCTGTCCCACTTTAGAGCTTCCATCCAGGCCCTGGTTCCTTCTTCCTCTTCGCCATCTGTCCCATGCTCACCTCCTTTGGGAAGCCTTCCATGACTACTCCCTACTCCCGGTTCCCACTCATCCCTTGAATATTTATACAGTATAGCTATAGGTATGTAGAGCACTACTTGTTTACATTGAATTTTCTGGCCTTTAACCTCTGTGTCTCCTGCATGAGACGGAGAACTTTCTGACAGCAAGGATGCCTTTCCTGTAGACTGGGAGCATCGTGAGGGAAAATCCGCAACTCAGAGTGTCCCCTTCCCTGGTAGCTCCCTGTGGCATCTGGCACAGGACTCTACCCAGCTGGGCACCATTGACCATGGGGATGATTTGTTTCTGGCCAACTGGGGTCTGGATGTTGAAGAGCAGGGGGAGGAAGTGGGTCCTTTTCAGTATCCTGAGGGGGCACTGATCGGGTTAAGTAATGCAGCCTCTGAGGGTAGACTGAGTATATGTGTGTGTGTGTGTGTGTGTGTGTGTGTGTGTGTACCTAACCTGTAGCCCCAGCGGGGCGAAGAATGGGAGGGAGAAGCAGCCGTCAGCCTTGCCAACTCTTGCCAGTCACCTCCTGCGTGGTCTCTACCACCTCCATCACCACGTACAGGTTCTCTCCTCGCCCTCGCATCTCCTCCAGGAACGGGTGCTCTGCTGCCAGCTTCCTGTGGCAGGAGAAACATCAGGGAACCACCCGGAGCTTTTACTCATCTGGGTCCTCCTCTTCTTCTTCTTTTTTAATAAATTTATTTATTTATTTATTTATATTTTTGGCTGCGTTGGATCTTCATTGCTGCGTGCAGGCTTTCTCTAGTTGCGGCGAGTGGGCTCCTCATTGCGGTGGCTTCTCTTGTTGCGGAACGCAGGCTCTAGGCGTGCGGGCTTCAGTAGTTGTGGCACGCAGGCTTCAGCAGTTGTGGCTTGCGGGCTCTAGAGCGCAGGCTCAGTAGTTGTGGCGCACAGGCTTAGTTGCTCTACGGCATGTGGGATCTTCCTGGACCAGGGATCGAACCCGTGTCCCTTGCATTGGCAGGCAGATTCTTAACCACTGCACCACCAGGGAAGTCCTTCTTTTCTTCTGTCATTCCCAGGAGTGAGGCCTGGTGGTATCAGGGGAAGCGTGAGGACTCTGCAGTGGGTAGGTTGAAACCCAGCTCTTCACTTCCTGGCAGGGCAGCTTCTCTGAGTCTGGGTTGCCTCATCTATAAAATGAGGATAATGACACCTACTTCCAGGGTTGTTGAGAGAGAGACTGGGTAACCCTCAGGCACAGCATCTGGCCCAGAATGGGGCCTCGTGGCTGCTTCTTTTCCCCTTGGATTCCCCTCCTTTTCCTCCCTGTTCTTAGCCCTGTGTATATCTCCTGGGGTCCTTGCTCTCCATTTCCCCCCCCACCTCCCCACCTGCCTGTGCTGCGTGGCTTGCAGGATCTTAGTTCCCCAACCAGTGATGGAACCTGTGCCCTCGGCAGTGAAAGCGCTGGGTCCTAATCACAGGACCGCCAGGGAACTCCCTCTCTCCATCTCTTATCCTCTCTCTTGTTACTTACACCAGTTCCTTCTTTCCACTTGCTTACATATATAAACACGTTCTTTGACCTTGCTACTTCCTCAAATTATCATTCTGTTTCTTTCCTTCACTTCAGTGGCAAATATCTCACAAGATAGGCCCATACCCACTGTCTCTACTTCCTCACTGACCACTCCAAAATTCTTTACAAGTTGGCTTCTATTTCCACTCCTCAACTGAAATCACAATGACTGCCTGCCCACCAAACTCAATGACCTTCTCTGACTTGACACTGGACCCTGATGTCCAAGCCCTCTGTGTGATGCTGCCTTCTCCTGATCACACTTTGCCATCTGGGGTTCCACTCCTGTCTTTCTGGCTCCAAATCCTATCCATTCTGTCTGTGCCTCATTTTCTAGGTTTCTCATTTTCTTTGGTTCCCTATAATTTTATGGTCTCTAAGATTCTCTTCTCAGCTCTCTGAACTCCCTCCAACAGCTCCCCCTGCCCCATTCCTATAGTTTTAATCTTTAAATTGCTGACCACCACATACATATCTTCACCTTGACTCCTCTCCTGAGCTCCAGGTCCTCATTTCCAACTACTTTTAACATTGTTAAAAATTGAGATATAATTGACATATAATATTGTACTACTTTTAGGTATACAGCATAATGATTTTTCTTTCTTTTTTTTTTTTTTTTGGCGGCGTATTGAACCTGTACCCCCTGCATTGGAAACACAAAGTCTTAACCACTGGACCGCCAAAGCTACAATGTAATGATTTGATATATGTATATACGGAAAAATGATTGGGAATTCCCCGGTGGTCCAGTGGTTAGGACTTGGTGCTTTTTTTTTTCTTTTCTTTTTTATACAGCAGGTTCTTATTACTCATCAATTTTATACACATCAGTGTATACATGTCAATCCCAATCGCCCAATTCATCAGACCACCAACCCCACCCCCCTGCGGCTTTCTCCCCTTGCTGTCCATACGTTTGTTCTCTACATCTGTGACTCAACTTCTGCCCTGCAAACTGGTTCGTCTGTACCATTTTTCTAGGTTCCACATACATGCGTTAATATACGGTATTTGTTTTTCTCTTTCGGACTTACTTCACTCTGTATGACAGTCTCTAGATCCATCCACGTCTCAACAAATGACCCAATTTCATTCCTTTCTATGGCTGAATAATATTCCATTGTATATATGTGCCACATCTTCTTTATCCATTCGTCTGTCGATGGGCATTTAGGTTGCTTCCATGACGTGGCTATTGTAAATAGTGCTGCAATGAACATTGGGGTGCATGTGTCTTTTTGAATTATGGTTTTCTCTGGGTATATGCCCAGTAGTGGGATTGCTGGATCATATGGTAATTCTATTTTTAGTTTTTTCATTTTTTATTTATTTTTAAATCTTTTTTTTTAAAATAAATTTATTTATTTTATTTAATTTATTTATTTTTGGCTGTGTTGGGTCTTCGTTGCTGCGCGTGGGCTTTCTCTAGTTGTGGCAAGCGGGGTCTACTCTTCGTTGCGGTGCACGGGCTTCTCATGGCGGTGGCTTCTCCTGTTGCGGAGCACGGACTCTAAGCGCGTGGGCTTCAGTGGTGGTGGCTGCAGGCTCTAGAGCACAGGCTCAGTAGTTGTGGCACACGGGCTTACTTGCTCCGCGGCATGTGGGATCTTCCTGGACCAGGGCTTGAACCCGTGTGCCCTGCATTGGCAGGTGGATTCTTAACCACTGTGCCACCAGGGAAGTCCCTATTTTTTAATCTTTATGAGGACTTTTTTTAAATTAATTTATTTTTTTTATTTATTTATGGCTGTGTTGGGTCATCGTTTCTGTGCGAGGGCTTTCTCTAGTTGTGGCAAGCGGGGGCCACTCTTCTCTTCATCGCGGTGCGCGGGCCTCTCACTATCGCAGCCTCCCTTGTTGCGGAGCACAGGCTCCAGACGCGCAGGCTCAGCAATTGTGGCTCACGGGCCCAGTTGCTCCGCGGCATGTGGGATCTTCCCAGACCAGGGCTCGAACCCGTGTCCCCTGCATTGGCAGGCAGATTCCCAACCACTGTGCCACCACGGAAGCCCCTATTTTTAGTTTTTTAAGGAACCTCCATACTGTTCTCCATAGTGGCTGTATCAATTTACATTCCCACCAACAGTGCAAGAGGGTTCCCTTTTCTCCACACCCTCTCCAGCATTTGTTGTTTGTAGATTTTCCGATGATGCCCATTCTAACTGGTGTGAGGTGATACCTCATTGTAGTTTTGATTTGCGTTTCTCTAATAATTAGTGATGTTGAGCAGCTTTTCATGTGCTTCTTGGCCATCTGTATGTCTTCTTTGGAGAAGTGTCTATTTAGGTCTTCTGCCCATTTTTGGATTGGGTTGTTTGTTTCTTTAATATTGAGCTGCATGAGCTGCTTATATATTTTGGAGATTAATCCTTTGTCCGTTGATTCGTTTGCATATATTTTCTCCCTTTCTGAGGGTTGTCTTTTGGTCTTGTTTATGGTTTCCTTTGCTGTGCAAAAGCGTTTAAGTTTCATTAGGTCCCATTTGTTCATTTTTGTTTTTATTTCCATTACTCTAGGAGGTGGATCAAAAAAGATCTTGCTGTGATTTATGTCAAAGAGTGTTCTTCCTATGTTTTCCTCTAAGAGTTTTATAGTGTCCGGTCTTACATTTAGGGTTCTAATCCATTTTGAGTTTATTTTTGTGTATGGTGTTAGGGAGTGTTCTAATTTCATTCTTTTACATGTAGCTGTCCAGTTTTCCCAGCACCACTTATTGAAGAGGCTGTTGTTTCTCCATTGTATATCCTTGCCTCCTTTGTCATAGATTAGTTGACCATAGGTGCGTGGGTTTACCTCTGGGCTTTCTATTTTGTTCCATTGATCTATGTTTCTGTTTTTGTGCCAGTACCATATTGTCTTGATTACTGTAGCTTTGCAGTATAGTCTGAAGTCAGAGAGTCTGATTCCTCCAGCTCCGTTTTTTTCCCTCAAGACTGCTTTGGCTATTCGGGGTCTTTTGTGTCTCCATACAAAGTTTAAGATTTTTTGTTCTAGTTCTGTAAAAAATGCCATTGGCAATTTGATAGGGATTGCATTGAATCTGTAGATTGCTTTGGGTAGTATAGTCATTTTCACAATATTGATTCTTCCAATCCAAGAACATGGTATATCCCTCCATCTGTTGGTATCATCTTTAATTTCTTTCATCAGTGTCTTATAGTTTTCTGCATACAGGTCTTTTGTCTCCCTAGGTAGGTTTATTCCTAGGTATTTTATTCTTTTTGTTGCAATGGTAAATGGGAGTGTTTCCTTAATTTCTCTTTCAGATTTTTCATCATTAGTGTATAGGAATGCAAGAGATTTCTGTGCATTAATTTTGTATCCTGCAACTTTACCAAATTCATTGATTAGCTCTAGTAGTTTTCTGGTGGTATCTTTAGGATTCTCTATGTATAGTATCATGTCATCTGCAAACAGTGACAGTTTTACTTCTTCTTTTCCAATATTCTGTTCTGCAGTGAATTCCACCATTCTGTCTTCCAGGTCACTTATCCGTTCTTCTGCCTCAGTTATTCTGCTATTGATTCCTTCTAGTGTAGTTTTCATTTCAGTTATTGTATTGTTCATCTCTGTTTGTTTGTTCTTTAATTCTTCTAGGTCTTCGTTAAACATTTCTTGCATCTTCTCGATCTTTGCCTCCATTGTTTTTCCGAGGTCCTGGATCATCTTCACTATCATTATTCTGAATTCTTTTTCTGGAAGGTTGCCTATCTCCATTTCATTTAGTTGTTTTTCTGGGGTTTTATCTTGTTCCTTCATCTGGTACATAGCCCTCTGCCTTTTCATCTTGTCTATCTTTCTGTGAATGTGGTTTTTGTTCCTCAGGCTGCAGGATTGTAGTTCTTCTTGCTTCTGTTGTCTGCCCTCTGGTGGATGTGGCTATCTAAGAGGCTTGTGCAAGTTTCCTGATGGAAGGGACTGGTGGTGGGTAGAGCTGGCTTTTGCTCTGGTGGGCAGAGCTCAGTAAAACTTTAATCTGCTTGACTGCTCATGGGTGGGGCTGGGTTCCCTCCCTGTTGGTTGTTTGGCCCAAGGCAACCCAACACTGGAGCCTACCTGGGCTCTTTGGTGGGGCTAATGGTGGACTCTGGGAGGGCTCATGCCAAGGAGTACTTCCCGGAACTTCTGCTGCCAGTGTCCTTATCCCCACGGTGAGCCACAGCCACCCCCCACCTCTGCCGGAGACCCTCCAACACTAGCAGGTAGGCCTGGTTCAGTCTCTTTGGGGTCACTGCTCCTTCCCCTGGGCCCTGATGCGCACACTACTTTGTGTGTGCCCTCCAAGAGTGGAGTCTCTGTTTCCCCCAGTCCTGTCGAAGTCCTGCAATCAAATCCCACTAGCCTTCAAAGTCTGATTCTCTAGGAATTCCTCCTCCCATTGCTGGACCCCCAGGTTGGGAAGCCTGACGTGGGGCTCAGAACCTTCACTCCAGTGGGTGGACTTCTGTGGTATAAGTGTTCTCCAGTCTGTGAGTCACCCACCCAGCAGTTATGGGATTTGATTTTACTGTGATTGCTCCCCTCCTACCGTCTCATTGTGGCTTCTCCTTTGTCTTTGGATGTGGGGTATCTTTTTTGGTGAGTTCCAGTGTCTTCCTGTCGATGATTGTCCAGCAGCTAGTTGTGATTCTGGTGTTCTGGCAAGAGGGAGTGAGAGCACGTCCTTCTACTCCACCATCTTGGTTCAGGGCTCTCTTTTTTTTTTTTAATTGAAGTATAGTTTTTTAAAAATTTTATTGAAGTAGAGTTGATTTATTGGGTTGGCTAAAAAGTTCCTTCGTTTTTAAAGTAAAAATAAGAGACACATTTTTCATTTTCACCAAGAACTTTATTGAACAATGTACTCACTTGTTTGTTCCACTACCTTCTGCCATTTTCCAGGCAACTTCATAATTCCATCTTCTCAAAACTTTTTATCTTTTTGAGCAAAGAACTGTTCCAGGTGCCTTTTACAGTCTTCCAGGGAATTGAAATTTTTTCCCTTTAAGAGAATTTTGTAAAGACTGAAAGAAATGGAAATACAAAGGTGCAATGTCTGGTGAATACCATGGATGAATCAGAACTTCCAGGCAAGCTGTAACAGTTTTTGCCTGGTCATCAAAGAAACATGAGGTCTTGCGTTATCCTGATGCAAGATTATGCATTTTCTGTTGACTAATTCCGGACACTTTTCGTCGAGTGCTGCTTTCATTTGGTCTAATTGGGAGCAGTACTTGTTAGAATTAATCGCTTGGTTTTCTGGAAGGAGCTCATAATAGAGGACTCCCTTCCAATCCCACCATATATATACACAACATTCACCTTCTTTGGATGAAGACCGGTCTTTGTGGTTGGTGGTGGTTCCTTTTGCTTGCCCCACAATCTCTTCCGTTCCACAGTATTGTACAGTATTCACTTTTCATCTCCCGTCACAATTTGTTTTAAAAACGGAATGTTTTCGTTACGTTTAAGTAGAGAATCACATGAGGAAATATGGTCATGAAGGTTTTTTTCGCTTAACTTACGTGGAACCCAAACATCAAAGCGATTAACATAACCAAGCTGGTGCAAATGACTTTCAACACTTGATTTGCGTATTTTGAGTATGTCGGCCACCTCCCACGTGGTATAACGTTGACTGTTCTCAGTTAATGTTTCGATTTGATAGCTATCAACTTCAACTGGTCTGCCTGACCTTGGAGCATTGTCCGGAAGGAATTTCCAGCTCGAAACTTCGCAAACCACTTTTGACACGTTCGATCAGTCACAACACCTTCTCCATACACTGCACAAATCTTTTTCTGCATTTCAGTTGCATTTTTACCTTTCTTGAAATAATAAAGCATAATATGCAGAAAATGTTGCTTTTTTTCTTCCATCTTCAATATTAAAATGGCTACACAAAAATTCACCAATTTTGGACTTCCCTGATGGTGCAGTGATTAAGAATCCGCCTGCCAATGCAGGGGACACAAGTTCGAGCCCTGCCGGGAAGATCCCACATGCAGCGGAGCAACTAAGCCCGTGCGCCACAACTACTGAACCTGCGCTCTAGAGCCCGCGAGCCACAACTACTGAGCCCAAGTGCCACAACTACTGAAGCCCGAGTGCCTAGAGCCCGTGCTCCACAACAAGAGAAGCCCCCACTCGCCACAACTAGAGAAAGCCCGCGCGCAGTAATGAAGACCCAACGCAGCCATAAATAAATAAATAATAAAAAAATTCACCAACTTTGATGTTTTTTTAAAATGCACGCTGATATGACAGCTGTCACAATACAATCTAACAAAGTTGTTTTGAATGAAGTTAAAGACAACTAAGCACTACTAGAGCCATCTTACAGAAAAAACCAAATGATCTTTTTGGCCAACCCAATACAATGTTGTGTTGGTTTCAGGTGTACAGCAAAGTGATTCAGTTATACATATATGTACATATTCTTTTTCATATTCTTTTCCATTATGGCTTATTACAGGATATTGAATATAGTTCCCCATGCTATACAGTAAGACCTTGTTGTTTATGTATTTTATATATAGTAGTTTGTATCTGCTAATCCCAAACTCCTAATTTATCCCTCCCCACCAAGGTCTTAAATCCCTGCCTGGAAGGAATTTTAAAGGGGACTTTACACACATGGCAGATCTCTAGATGACAAACCAAGACATTTACAAGCAAGGCTCCTGTGGTGTTGGGATATGTGTCTGCACATCCGCATGTATAAGCTGAATACCACTGAGCCTTCATACACTCACCTTTAGGGTCTCCTCAGTATCACCCATCAAAAATGAAATGTGACCTTGAAGGCTATGAACAGTAAGTTAGGTCTTTTTTTTTTTTTTTTGGCTGCACTGCGCAGCATGTGGGATCTTAGTTCCCCGACCAGGGATCAAAACTGCGCCCCCTGCATTGGAAGCGCGGACTCAACCACTGGACCGCCAGGGAAGTCCCAAGGTCTTTACTGGAGGTTTTCTTGAGGGGCTGGTGGTGAATGGGGGAGATTAGACCACATAACACTCAGCAAAAGTCCTAAAAACTTGACTGTTCTTCCTCTGTCCCCAAAGTCTCATTCAATATTACAGCTGCTTCCAAATCTCTCTCCCCTGTCTTGAAACAAAACAAGACTTTGCCCCTGCTGGGCCTCTGGTCCCTGCCCCCATCTTTTGGTTCACTTCCCTTCCCATCCACCCTGGGCTCGTCTTGTGCAGCTATCTAATACCTCCTCCTTCGACAGCTCTAACCATTACCTTAAACAAACATCCCTTCTCCTTAGGCGGTGGGATGGGAGCTTGGGCGTGTGGGAAGGCTGCCATTAGTCATGCGGTTCCTGTCACAAGTGCACATGTGTGCAGAAATGTGTGTCTGTGTAATATCCTTTCCACCTCTCTTTTCCTGGTTCTTCCTGGATTTCCATCTCTTCCTCTCTGTATCTCTTATTCAGCACATTGATGTGATACGACAGCAATCCAGCATGTGGTCCTGGGCTGTGCAGTCTCCCATCCTTTAATCAGCTCCAGAGAAGGCGGCTCCACTCCCCACCCTCTTCCCAGCCCACCATTGCCTCAGCCAGACTTTTGGGAGTTTCTTCCTAGTGTCTATCTTCCTCCCACTGACTGCAAGCCAAGGTTTCCAGTTCAGCTCATCCTCCAAAGATTTGGAGAATAGTGATTTCAAGAAGTCACACCTGGGACTTCCCTGGTGGTCCACTGGTTAAGAATCCACCTTCCAACACAGGGTATGAGGGCTTCATCCCTGATCAGGGACATAAGATCCCACATGCCGCAGGGCAGCTAAGCCTGAGCGCCACAACTACTGAGTTCACACGCCTCAACGAGAGAGCCCGAGTGCCGCAACAAAAAGATCCTGCGTTCCGCAACTAAGACCCGACACAGGGGCTTCCCTGATGGCGCAGTGGTTAAGAGTCTGCCCGGACATGGGTTCGAGCCCTGGTCCGGGAAGATCCCACATGCCGCGGAGCAACTAAGCCCGTGTGCCACAACTACTGAGCCTGAGCTCTAGAGCCCACGTGCCCAGAGCCCGTGCTCCACAACATGAGAAGCCTGCACACCGCAACGAAGAGTAGCCCCCGCTCGCTGAAATTAGAGAAAGCCCGCGTGCAGCAACAAAGACCCAATGCAGCCCAAAAAAAAAAAAAAAAAAAATTATTTATTTAAAAAAAAGACCCAACACAGCCAAGCATAAATAAATAAATATTAAAAAAAAATAAGTCACACCTGCTTCTGCTCTTCCTGAGGACCCAGAAAGTCCATCAAGCCAGCTTTCTCTCCTCTGACCTAGAAATCTTGCTCCTTTATTTCTCTTGCCCTCCTTCATTCCCTCTGAACTCTATCAGGCCTGTCCTTATTCTCTTTGTCCTGCTCCCACCCCACCTTCACCCCATCGCACCGTCCCCCCAACTGCCTGATGGTGTTCCAAGCAGGAGCCTTTGAGGGTTCAAGGCACAGAGAAGAAATAAGGGCTTGTGAGGTCAGTCAGGCTGGAAGGTCTTGTGCTTTTGCAATAAAAACATCCATGCCAGGCTTGTCCCAGTGCTGTTCCTCCCACCCAGCATATCCTGTCTTTTTGTCACCCTCTACCCCATTCAGCACCAGCTCCTCAAGACAACCTCCAGTAAAGTCCTTAGGGATAGGCCACAGAATCACTTTAGGGTCCAGAGACTACTTTTTCTCAGAGTCCTTGTTTTTTTTAAAGAACTTTTTTTTTTTTTTTTTTTTTTGGTTGCGTTGGGTCTTTGTTCCTGCGCGCGCGGGCTTTCTCTAGTTGCTGTGAGCGGGGGCTACTCTTCATCATGGTGCACTGGCTTCTCATTGCAGTGGCTTCTCTTGTTGCGGAGCACGGGCTCTAGGTGCGCGGGCTTCAGTAGTTGTGGCACGCGGACTCAGTAGTTGTGGCTCGCGGGCTCTAGAGCACAGGCTCAGTAGCTGTGGTGCACGGGCTTAGTTGCTCCGCGGCATGTGGGATCTTCCCGGACCAGGGCTCGAACCCGTGTCCCCAGCATTGGCAGGCGGATTCTTAACCACTGCGCCACCAGGGAAGTTCTTAAAGAACTTTTTAATGTATTTACTTCTTTTTTTTTTTTTTTTTTTTTTGGCTGTGTTTTGGGTCTTCGTTTCTGTGCGAGGGCTTTCTCCCGTTGCGGCGAGCGGGGGGCCCCTCTTCATCGCGGTGCGCGGGCCTCTCACTGTCGCGGCCTCTCGTTGCGGAGCACGGGCTCCAGACGCGCAGGCTCAGTAGTAGTTGTGGCTCATGGGCCCAGTTGCTCCGCGGCATGTGGGATCTTCCCAGACCAGGGCTCGAACCCGTGTGCCCTGCATTGGCAGGCAGACCCTCAACCGCTGCGCCACCAGGGAAGCCCAGAGTCCTTGTTTATGTTCAGGGGAATCTGGGACACAATTCAAATTGTGCTGGAGGAAATTTAAGTTGGGTTAATGTGTAAGTACTCTTTAGGTCAATTAATAGTGATTTATTGTAACAGGAGCCTGGGTAGGGCATGGTGCTGATGCAGGCAACAGGCTTTGCTCTGTATCTCCCTCTGGTGGTCAGTTAAGGGAGGTAATGGGCGATAATCATCCCTGAGGTTTGCTCCAATCTTGTGATTTGTGTGTGGTTGCTAGGAGATGGGGATCAGGCAAGGGAATCGACTTAGGGGAGGAAGCCCCAGCCACCTGTTCTCTAAGACCCTGACCCACAGAGTACACTGCAGACTCTGAAGACAGACACAGACATTGGGACAGGGCATTATTTACTTACCCATTTTCTTCTTTATTCTTCTTTTTTTTTTTTTTTCTTTTTTCTTCTTTTGGGGGGTGGGGTGGGGTTTCCTTCTGTTGTAGATTTTATTTTATTTTATTTTTTGGCCACGCTGCGTGGCATGTGTTATCCTAGTTCCCCGACCAGGGATCGAACCTGTGCCCCCTGCATTTGAAGTGTGGACTCTTAACCTGGACCGCCAGGGAAGTCCTTCTTTATTATTCTTAATTTTCTCCTCAGGAAGGGGCCAAAGAGGAAGGAGAGAGGGGTAGGCTACTGAAGTTCAGGAGGGTGGAAGGCACTGATCCTGGCAAGAATGGGAAGAAGCTGACACCCTGGGAGTTATGAGGGCAGGAAGGAGCTTAAGGAACGTGCCTGTAGCAGACAGAGCCAATTTGTAGGGTGTGGGAAGCCTGGAGTACTTGGGGGAAGGGACCCCCTGCACAGACATACTCCCAGACCTTTGCTGAGTAAAAGGAGGTGGACTAGCTAGGGATGAAGACAGGCTGGAATGGTGGAGAAGCAGGAAGAATGTGCCATGAGGGCGTTGCGTTTTATATTTCTCATGGTGGACTTCCCCGGCGGTCCAGTGGTTAAGATTCTGCGCTTCCACAGCAGGGGGAGCGGGTTCGATCCCTGGTCGGGGAACTAAGATCTCCCATGCGAGGCCAAAAAAAAAAAAAAAAATTATATCTCTCATGGGAGGTTGGAAGTTTTGGGGTGCAGATTGCCGATTGTACTATACTATACTTTGTACTATAGCTATACTTGTACTATAGCTTTGTACTATAGATTGTACTATAGCTATACTTCCATAAATAAACTATACTTCTTTTCTGAACGGAGTAAAACCCGCAGACTCTTTTCTTATCCCCTAAAAAAATGTTCTTCCCAAATTCTCAAATCCGCTTTGGAGCCTAAGACATCTCCAAAATCCTGGCTGAGCAGACACTGGTCAGTGGCTTGTGACACTTACTCAAAGTTGTACTGAATCACTGAAGAAGTACATCAAACTCAAGGTCAAACTACAAGGTGCCAGCCCTCGCTGCCCCCAGCCCTCTGCTGCCAGGCCCCCTACCCGTAGTCAGGCTGAAGATGCAGCTACGCCAGGTGCTGCAGCTCCTGTCCACTCACAGCTGATGAAAGAGAAGCTTTCCTCCTCAGCTGCGACTGCTAGGCCCTCGTGATGGGACAGAGGTCCCAGATCCTTGTTGAAGAGACTGGGTCCCAGATGGAGGCTTTGAAGCTCTGCTTCCAGGAGAACTTGGAGTCGAAGCTCCTCTCCATTTCACCAGCTCCCCCAGCCCTGCACCAAGCCCTACGCTGTTTTCCCCAGTTCTGGTTGGGGAAAGCCAGGTGTTGTTGGCCACACCTGAAATATGGCGAGGATGGCATGGAGGGTGCAGAATGGTGACAAGGCATTGGGGTCCCGGGTATAATGGTGTCCATCCCCTTGTATGTCAAGGCTGCAGAGTCCGACCAGGGCTGGGTGACCTTCAGCTCCTCACCCTAAAAGCCCCTGAGCAGCTTGAAGTGAAGACAGAAGAGCACTGCATCCCCCTGGAAAAATTTGGTCCAGGATGGTCACCACCTGCACAGTAGAGAATAAACATCACAAGATGCTTTGTATTTGGGGAGCTACCAACTTCAGAGGTGGTCTGCAGTGAAGTTTTATTTTATTTTTAAATTATTTATTTATTTATTTATTTAGGCCGTGCCAGGTCTTAGTTGCGGCACGTGGGATCTTTGTTGCTGCATGCGGGCTTCTTAGTTGTGGCGTGCATGTGGGATCTAGTTCCCCAACCAGGGATGGAACACAGGCGCCCTGCATTGGGAGCATGGAGTCTTACCCACTGGACCACCAGGGAAGTCCCTGCAGTAAAATTTTAAATTTCAGCCCCTGCCCCCATCCTTGACCCCTTCTGCCCATTAGTGCTAGAGCAGAGGAAAAATAGGCATGGGTTAAGAATTTGGAAACCTGAGTTCTGTAGAGAGCTCTGCCAAGAGCCTGCTGTGTGGCCCTGGAGAAGTACCTTCTGCTCTCTGGTCCAGAGTGCTCATCAGTGAGAGAGGGGGTGGAGCTAGATGCGCTCCCACATCGTTTCTTGTGTTCAGTTTTACCCTAGTTGTCATCCCTGACCCCCATCTTGCGACCCTCAGATCCTCATCAGCTCTGTCTGTTGGGGAAGGAACCCTTTCTCCATGGACATGGCTAGTAGTTGCTGTTTCTCCTTGCTCAGCTCTGCAGAGGGTAAAGGAGTGGAGACCACGTGAGGGACAGGGGCACACTCTCTCCCTCTGGTGGGCAGCGGATTGTAAGGCAGCTCTGGTAGTTGGGGTGTGTGTGTGTGTGTGTGTGTGTGTGTGTGTGTGTGTGTGTCTTGGGGGGCAGCAGATTCAATCCCCTCCAGGAGAGGATAAGAGAAGATTCCTAAGAGGATACATTCCCCTTTCTTTTAGGAAAAATGGGTGGGTGGGTGGGGTAGGAGGGCTTGCACTTCTTGCCTTTTCCTCGGAGGTGACACCTGGGTTTGGACCCTGAGCCACTCTGCTTTGTAGCTTGGTACCACAGCTGGCTTGATGGACATGCAACCTGTGCAGCTGCACTGGGTCCCATGCTTGGTTTAACGCTCTGCTGTTGTCATCTTGAATATTTCTTAATAAATTTTTAACAAGGAGCCCTGTATTTTTCATTTTGCAGCGGGACTTGTAAATTATGTTGCAGGTCCTTCTTGGTACAATTGGGTCCAGCCCAGTAGGCCCATCAGTCACATCAGAGACTGACCCCATCCCCACTCCCGACCCTCACCTCAGAACTTCCAGCACGTAGAGGATGTATCCAGCCAGTATGGAACTGAGTTTGCTATAAGTCTCCTGTAGTCATTCGAGGACTGAGTAACTGGGCCCGCCCCTCGGACTGCCAGAACTTCTGGCTTGTTAAGATCCAGGGCCCCATCCACCTGGCAGAGAGATGGGAAGCGATCAGCTAGATATTCCTGCAGTTAGTGAGACAGAGAGCTCGCCGAGGGAGGGGGAGCAGGTCTCCCCACTCAGAATGAGGATTCCCTCAGGGCAGGAGCCCAGTCTCTCCCTTAGCATAAAGAATCCTCCCTCGGGGCTTCCCTGGTGGCGCAGTGGTTGAGAATCTGCCTGCCAACGCAGGGGACACGGGTTCGAGCCCTGGTCTGGGAAGATCCCACATGCCGCGGAGCAACTGGGCCCGTGAGCCACAACTACTACTGAGCCTGCGCGTCTGGAGCCCGTGCTCCGCAACGAGAGGCCGCGACAGTGAGAGGCCCGCGCACCGCGATGAAGAGGGGCCCCCCGCTCGCCGCAACGGGAGAAAGCCCTCGCACAGAAACGAAGACCCAAAACACAGCCAAAAAAAAAAAAAAAAAGAAGTAAATACATTAAAAAGTTCTTTAAGAACTTCCCTGGTGGCGCAGTGGTTAAGAATCCGTCTGCCAATGCAGGGCACACGGGTTCGAGCCCTGGTCTGGGAAGATCCCACATGCCGCGGAGCAACTAGGCCCGTGAGCCACAATTACTGAGCCTGCGCATCTGGAGCCTGTGCTCCGCAACAACAGAGGCTGCGATAATGAGAGGCCCGCGCACCGCGATGAAGAGTGGCCCCCACTTGCCGCAACTAGAGAAAGCCCTCGCACAGAAACGAAGACCCAACACAGCCATAAAAAAAAATAAAATAAATAAATTAAAAAAAAAAAAAAGAATCCTCCCTCGAGTGGACGTGCTGGCTGAGATCTCCCTGGAGTAGGCCAGTCACGCCCCATCCAACCTGCATCTGGCCCCTGCAACCCGTAGCCCCGCCCCAGGCTGCCCACTCCCGCCCCCAGCCATATTAAGCCCCTCCCCTCGCTCCCGTAGTCCCGCCTTCACCATCCGGCCGCGCCCCCGCAGCAGACAGTCTAGCCATCACCAGTTTAGCCCCGCCCCCATCCCCCCCCAGAGACCCCCGCCAGCCGTTTAAGCCCCGCCTCTCGCCCCCTCAGTCCTGCAGTAACCACTCCAGCGTGCTCCGGAACTCCCTCATCACCCCGCCCCCAGCCTCCCGCAATCCCGCCCTCTCCGTCCCGGCCCCGCCCCCAGGCGCCCCAGCCCCGCCCCCGCCGTGTCCCACAGCTCCTGCAGCCTCCGCCCCTGGCCCAGCAGCGCCAGTCCTTCCCTCAGCCCGGCGGTCTGCTGTTCCGGGTCAGGCCCTTCAGCGCCAGCAGCTCCTCCTCCACCTAAGCCTGTAGCTCCCGAAACCTCGTGGGCTCAGAGCTATGAGTACAGGACAGTGGTGACTAGTACCCTACCTCGCCCCGTCTGCCTTCACATAACTTCACCCAGAGGGTCGCCCCACCCCCGGGCACAGAGGCCCCCTTCTGAGGCTTGGTGTCCTGTGTCTCCCTCAAGTACCCCTCCCCAGGGAAAGAGGATCAGGGCAGGGTCTGGTGTGGGGTGACGGGGGAGCTCAGCTCCTTACAGTATTTTTTGATGGACGTTGAGGATCCTGCAGAGGGGAAAGGGACACCACGGGTGACTGTGACCGAAGAAGGAGGACTGAGAGCCCTAAAGGAAGAAGCGTCCTCCTGACCGATGGTGCAGCCCTGGGTGGGTTCAGCTTCATCCTGCCTAGAAGAGCCTGGTGGAGCCTGGGGCAGGGGGAGGATGCACTTAACGGTCCAGGAAACCCGTGGCTGGGATGCCCATCATCACTGCATCCTGAGAGACCCCTCTGCATCCCACCCACCACCACCCCAGGGTTTTGAGAAAGGGTTCTGGGCTTGAATTCCTCGCTTGACCGGTTTCTTTCCTTTGCCAGGGGGATCTTTGTGTCCCTCTCGCCTTCTGAGAGTTTGTCCACCCTTCCCCAGCCCCCATCACATTATGGGATGTGGAGGGAAGAAGAGTCCTTCAGCTTCTCTCACCTGCAGAGGGGAACAGCTTCAGGTTCTGGTCCTTGAATGGGAGGATGTCTGTGAGGGCTCAGAAATGGGGCACTGGCTGTCACTGACTCCCTACTCCTCCTTGCCTTTTCTGGCCGGCTCGCCTCACCACACATACCCACATAGTGTGGTCTCCGAGAGGGCAGGAGTGGTGAGAGGTGTATGCTTTAGGGAGCTGCACAGAAAGGGTGGGAAGGGCCTGAGGCGGGGGCTGGGGTCACCAGTTGGTTTGGGGTGGCAGAGCCTAAAGAGGAATGGAAGACTCCTACCTCCCAGATTTCAGCCCTGAGACTGGGGGACCAACCCTGGGCTGTCTGCCTCCCCTCCTCTCCTTCACATTTACCCGGCTTCCACCCAGGGCACCCCACTGCTCTACCCAGTGACTACTGCTTGGGGTAGGCTGATGGTGGTGTTGGGACTGAGAGAGCCCTGGGGAAAGACAGGTCATCAAGGGGCAGGTGGTGGTGGGGGAAGATGGAAGAGAAATGAAGAGAGGGGAACTTGGCAGAGGGAGGTGAGAAGTCCGGCAGGGGCTGGAGCTGTGAGGGGAAAGCACCGGCTGGAGTCTCAAAGCCTGGGTTTTGCTCACAGATTCCCCACTGAGTAGCTGGTGAGCCACTGGACTTTTTCGAGGTAGTTTCCTAAACATGTGAGACGGGGATTGCAATAGCAAGTAGCCTACCTATCTCATGTGAAATAATAGATGGAAAAGTCCTTAGAAAAGAGAAGAGCGGTATTATAAAACATGAAGACGCCATTATTAGGGGAACTGGATGAGAGGCAGGTATGGACGGGAGAGAGGTACATTAGGATGCCCTAATGATGGGCAAGGATGCAGGGGAGATTCAAGGGCTGTGGGAGGGAAGGAGTGGGGGCAAGCGTGTGTATGGATGGGGTGGGGCATGGAAAGCATCTTGGAGGTTCCCAACTCTGAAGCCAGCAGCAGTGAGGAGGGGGATGGAATGGCCCCTCCTGTCCTGCTCCCCTCCTCCAGGGTGGCTTCCCTCAGCATCTCACAGCCTCGGTCACCATGTACAGACAGGTTTTCCCCATGCTCCTGAAGCTTCTTAGCTTCTTGTGCTGTGGGGGTGGAGCTGGCTCGGAGTGGGTGGGGCTTTCTTCCGATCCATGTCCAGCTCCCTCAGTGGCACCCCTAGGTCTACCCTTCCCTCAGCCCATTCCCTGGGAAGGAAGCATGTGTGTGTGTGTGTGTGTGTGTGTGTGTGTCTCAGAGGGACAGGGGACCTGTGGGTTCTAGTCTTTCTTCTTCCCTGACTCCCTGTGTGACCTTGGATAACTCACCATCCCTCTCTGGGCCCTTTTGTAAAGTGAAGATCCCTGCCAGCTCTGATAGCCTGAACCACTCTGGGTGGGGGCATGCCCCTTGGTGCATGAAGGTGAGGTTGAATCCTCAACCTGCCTCCCCACCTCACTTGGCAGCTCACCCCTTCTTAGGTTTTCCAGATCATTCACAATGCTGAGGTTTTGGATGTCCGTGGAATTTTGACATTTGCTGCTGACTGTGACAGAGATATTCACCAGGAGCCCTACGACTGCAGTCTTGGTGATCTTATAGTCTTTTCTTGGTTCTCCAGGACAGACACCATGCCCTTGTGCTTGTTCCCATACATCCTTTGAGAGAACCTTCCCTGATGGCTTGACTCTGCATGATAAATTGCCCCGACCCCTAAAATGAATGAAAATTGAGTGCTGACTTCAGACATTAGTTTTAGTGTGGGGACTTGAGTTTTGTTTTGTTTTTAAACATTCTAAAAGAGGAAGAGAGTAATCGCCATAAGTGCAGAAATGAGTATTGTGACTGGGAGGAGATAAACTGGATTTTCCAGGGACCTGAGGCAGGTGTGTGGGTGTGGTGGTGATTGTGGGACATTAATCAGGGACAGAGAGACAAGAACAGAGAAGGACCATGATGTGCTGAATCAGGTGCTGGAGAGCCACCTCCACCCATCCAAAGGGCTGTCGTTTCCAGGAGAGACTGGGCTACTCTGCACAGCCTCAGGGCAGATCTTGGTCCCGAGGAGGAAAGAACAAGGAGGCAGCCCTGGTAGAACAAGCATTTTTCCAATAGTCGTTCTGCATTATTTACTTCTGCCCTGATAGGAGGGAAACTTTCTCAAATGCATCACCGGCTCCCTGTCCCTGAAAGTGGACACTCCAAGATTTGACCGTTTTTGCAGGTAACTCAAAGTCAGTGAGATTAATATTATGCGTTTTGCCAACATCCATAGGCCCCTTAGAGGCAGGGAGAATAATTTGT
Source organism: Eubalaena glacialis (assembly GCF_028564815.1). NCBI lineage: Eukaryota > Metazoa > Chordata > Mammalia > Artiodactyla > Balaenidae > Eubalaena > Eubalaena glacialis. The sequence continues at coordinate 44,754,613 of NC_083734.1, forward strand.
CCACACAGGGTTATTTAGAAGACACCACATGTAAATTGGTGCAGCCACTATGGAAAACATATGGAGTTCCTCAAAAAACTAAAAATAGAGTTGCCATATGATCCAGCAATCCCACTCCTGGGCATATACCTGAAGAAAACTGTAATTTGAAGAGATACATGAACCCCAATGTTTATTGCAGCACTATTTACAATAGCCAAGACATGGAAACAACCTCAATGTCCATCAATAGATGAATGGATAAAGAAGATGTGGTACATATATACAGTGGAATACTACTCAGCCATAAAAGAATGAAATGAAATAATGCCATTTGCAGCAACATGGATGGACCTAGAGATTATCATACTAAGTCAGAAAGAGAAAGACAAATATCATATGATATCACTTATATGTGGAATCTAAAATATGACACAAATGAACTTATCTCCAAAACAAAAACAGACTCACAGACATAGAGAACAGACTTGTGGTTGCCAAGGAGGAGGAGGGGTGGGGGAGAGATGGATCGGGAGTTTGGGATTAGCAGATGCAAACTATTATATATAAAATAGATAAACAACAAGGTCCTACTGTATAGCACAGGAAACTATATTCAATATCCTGTGATAAACCATAATGGCAAAGAATATGGAAAACAATGTAGGTACTTCCTTGGTGGTCCAGTGGCTAAGACTCCGTGCTCCCAAGGCAGGGGGCCCGGCTTTGATCCCTGGTCAGCGAACTAGATCCTACATGCCACAGCTAAGAGTTTGCATGCCACAACTAAAGATCCTGCATGCTGCAACTAAAAAGATCCTGTGTGCCGCAACTAAGACCTGGCACAGCCAAATAAATAAATTAAATAAATAAATAAATATTAAAAAACGAAAAAGAATGTATATACATGTATAACTGAATTACTTTGCTGTACACCAGAAACTATCAAAACATTGTAAGTCAACTATACTTCAATAAAATAAATTAAAAAAAAGAAGACATTACAGGGTCCTACTGCGTTGCTTTTTGAGTTCTTAAAAATACTTTTAGTAATGTCTCTCCCTGCTGTCAGGCTGTTGATACTCCCTGCTGTTATTCTATCTGTAGTGAACTTTTTTCCTACTTCAAATATGCTGCTTCTAACCTGTTGTATCAAGGAAACCATAGTTCCAAAATTATTAGAACTCTATGTAAAATAAGATTTTAAAAAATAGGCAAAATAAATGGGTTCTGAGTGAGTGCTCCTGTGAACAAAGTACCTGAACCTTTGCTTTAGATGCCCCTTCTGGGCTCACGTGGCCCCTGCGCACACCTCTGTCGCCCGGGCTGTCATCACTAACTGTCAGGTCTTCCAAGGATGGGCACCACAATTTCCTCATCTTTGAATCTGCAGCGCCTGGTATGTAGTAGTAACTCAATAAATGTTTGTTGAACGAGCCAGTGGACTTGTGGTGGCATCTGCTTTGGCACCTCAGACGCCTTGCTCTGTCTGCTTGCTTTTCTGCCTTCCTGGTTTGGGAAATCATGCCTTACAGGCAACCGAGGTTGCTGATAACAGGGCCCCAGAGAAACGAAGGGAAACTGTTTCTGGTTGGAACTCCCCATAGTCTAATGGGGGAGGTACTTGGAAGAAGCTGCCTGGGTTCTGGTTTTGATACTGACACCCCTCATTCAGGGTTGCACTTGGAAAGTCTGCACAGGAGCCCAGGACAGGAAGGGTGGGGCACTACTTAATGGCCTCCCTCAGCTCCCTTGTACTCGGTTTGTTCTCTCTCCACTTTCTTTAGTAGATAACTAGGCTTTTAGGTGCTTCAGTCTCTGTGTCTGGGGGATGTCTTGGTCTCACCAGCATAAGATCTCCCCAAAGAGAAAGGACCCTATTTCTTCCATTAGTCTGGGGGTTCCCTGAGAGATAGGGTCATAGCTCTCCTCCTCTGACTGGGGCTCCCCGAGGGCAGCATCTGCTTTCTCAGCTGTTCCAGAAGCTGGTGGTGGAAGGGCTGAGTGAGGGACTCTCCTCTCCTCCCACCCCCACCCACAGACCACCGGCTCCAGGGTGCTGCCCATGGATGACAAGCCGGGATCTGCCTTCCTGGGTTGTTGCATCAGAGCTGGACCAGGCACGTGGCTGGGCTATCTTGGTAGCTGGCAGCCTTTTTTTTTTTTTTTTTTTTGGCTGTGTTGGGTCTTCGTTGCTGCGCGTGGGCTTTCTCTAGTTGCGGCGAGCGGGGGCTACTCTTCGTTGCGGTGTGCAGGCTTCTCATTGCAGTGGCTTCTCTTGTGACGGAGCACGGGCTGTAGGCTCGCGGGCTCAGTAGTTGTGGCTCACAGGCTCTAGAGCACAGGCTCAGTAGTTGTGGCGCACGGGCTTAGTTGCTCCGCGGCACGTGGGATCTTCCCGGACCAGGGCTCGAACCTGTGTCTCCTGCATTGGCAGACGGATTCTTACCCACTGCTCCACCAGGGAAGCAGCTTTGTTCCTGGCTCCAGCCCATCCCGGTGGGAGAGGTTGGTCTTGACATAGCATGTCTCCCTTTCCTCTGTACCAGGCAGAAGGGCCAGAAGCAGGCAACAAAAACGAGGCCATCCAGCTGCCTTGCCAGGGCCCACGTGGCATCTCGGAACACTGGTCCTATGATCACTGGTCTCCGGCAGAGATAAGGATGGGGCTGAAACCACTTATGCCACCCCTTCCTGCCTGCCCAGAGGACAAGCACAACCCAGAGGCCAGGGTGCTGATGGTAGGGCTTAGGGGTTCAGTAACTGTTGTCCTAGCAGGAGCTTCTCTGAGTCTGTGGCCGCCCCACTTTGTCCAGTCTCCTGTGATGGGCTGAGCTGAAGTTACTGCGTTGGACACCCCCCTCACACCAAGTTCTGACTCAGAGACCCCAACTGGCTCGGGTGAAGGGGTCTCTCCCTGGGGAAGAGAGCCAGTGAAGCACCTGCCTGCCACCTCCCCACCCTGCCCCCCCATCTTCTGCCCCACTTGGCCTCCCTCTCCTTTCCCTCCTGTCCTAGCTCCAGAGAGGGAAAGAAATTGGAGCCAGAGGGGAGCCATAATGATAACTGGTGGGGCATTTATTATCCAGGGCTCCAGGACGCCTCCTGATCTGGGCTCCAAGCAAAGCTTCCCTCCCTGGATCCTTTCCCATCCTGAACTTACCTCTGAGCATTGGGGTTAGGGGTGACGGTAGGGGAACCCACTCTCTGAAGACCTTAAAGATGCTGTCTCCGCTGCTCAGGATGACAGGGAGTTGAATGAGACTCCAGGAATGGGCATCAACGATAGGGACATGGGGCGCCACCCAGCCCCCACCCTCCCACCCCCATGGGTCTCCACAATCTATTTCCCAGAACCTAGGGAGATGAGTCCCAGCCTGATTCCAGAAGAGGGTGGGTGAGCAGAGTGGGACAGATTCTGAAAGTGGCAGGGGAGGGACTGATGGAGGGTTTGATAGGGATGGAGCCAGGATTCTAAGGCCCAGGCCAAGATGTGGCTGGGTGGACGGTCAAAGGTACAGCCTGAAACTTCCCACATCCAAGTTCTTTCCTCCATCCCTGAGCACCTCTGGAAATGAAGAGGGAGGCGCATGTCTCCTGAGAAGAGAAGATGGGGGGCTGTCCCATGTTCTTCTGAGGTGAGTCAAGTTGAGGTTTCCTGGATGAGGTGAGGAAGCTCAGCATTGGAGTGGTGGGAAGAGCCTCAGGGATCGAGAGAGGAGGAAAGGAGACAGGGAAGTCAGGATGGGTCAGAGGGACGAGGGGAGGTGACGGATTCCTCTTTGCCACTCCTTGAGTGGCCTCCTAGTCTGCCCCAGGCTCTGCCATAAGTTGGGTGGAACCCTGGTTCAGTGGTTCTTATCTTCAGTTTCTACTAGGGTTCCCGAGGGCTTTCCCAAAGTGGCTGTTTCCTCCATGGAAGCCACATGATGAATCACCCTCACAGGGGCAAGGGACAGGGAGTGTTGGCCCCTTTGGGTCCCTTGAAAAGCCTATTTGGTGATAGGGATGTCTCATAGGGCCCCCTCCTTCAGCCAACCTGGTCTCTGCCCTCCCCCTCTGCCCAGGAATTCTTTTACTAACTTTGGGCACATCTAGTTTCTCCCTACCCCCTGCCCAGACTCCCGCTGAGAGAAGGGACAGACTGCTAAGAGAGTACCGGCTCCCTCTTCCTTTACTTCCTGCGCACCCCGAGCAGGCTGGAGACTGATGCCTGGGCTTTGGCCTCCTTCCCTCCTCCCTTGTTGTCCTCCCTCTGTGTCCCCTCCCATTCTCCATCCTTCTGTTCCATCATCATTAATGCATAGGCCCTGGCAGGCCTGGCAGACAGACTCTGGTGTCAGGAGCTGGGAGGTAGGATGGGAGAGAGGAGCTGGCACCCAGCCCAGCGGGAGCACCCGCACCAAAGGGGTGGTGAAGGTGGCGGAGAATATCTATACACCCTCCCACTCCTCACTGCGGGGCCACACGTGTTCAGCAAACTGAATGATAAGAAAGAGATCGGGGCATTAATAAAGGGGCTTTATTGAATTGTCCAGTGATGTTCTGGGGATGGGAAACCACCCCACCTCCCTTCCAGCTCTCTAGTGACCCATCCCCAGCTCAGGCAGAGCAGAAACTTCTTCTCCCCCAAGGGAAAGGGTTCAGGAAGCCCTTCGGGGTAAAAAGGAGAGAGCAAAGAGATAGGGAATCTCCGGAGAAGGAAGCAGGGAACCCTAAGCCAGGGGCTCACAATAGAAGGTACAGGGAGAGGAGCCTGGGGCCGTGAGAGAGGCAAGAAGCATGGGGCAGGCGGCGGGGAGGGGAGCTTTTTGGCAGAGGCGGCGGGAGAAGAGAGGAGGAGCCCACGGGGTCCTTTCTGACCTCACTGCCAGCTTGGTCCCACCATCCCCTCGCCCCTCTATGCGCCCTCTTCTCCAACCCCCAGATATGTCTTGCCGCTGCCCGGACATTCCAAGTTGTTTTACATCTTCTTCGTCTTGGTCCACCATCTTTCAGCCGGGGGCCTCCCTCTTCTGCCCAAAGCCCCCCTCATTCTTGCAGAGTCAGTTCAAACATCCATACAGCGCAGCCTTTGAGATCACCTCCGCCACGCTCTCAAGCTGCCTGCTCCTACCTCCAAGTTGGCATACGTGACCATCTACCATCATTCTCTGTTCTGTGGTCCCCCCATCACTGTGGACTCAGAAGCTCTGGGTCTCTGAGTCTAGCACAATCCAGGCCCAGAGTAGGCATCAAAACTCCCAGGCACCAAAGATGGTGTTGGTGGAGTGAGAGAGATCAGGTGTTTCGGGGAGACAGAGGAGGAAGGAGGTGGAATTGGGGGATGGGAAGGGGCTGCAGAGGAGGCAGAGGGGGTCAGAGGAGAGGAGAGGGCATAGGAGCAGGGGCGTGGGGTGCAGGGCCGGAAGAGGAGCCCTGGTCATCAGACCACCGTGCTGAGGGTAGAGGAGTCCTCAGAGCGCTCAGGCAACGCGGGGGCCCGCTTGAGGGGACGTCGGGTCTCATCCCGGTTCTGCCACACGTACTGGGCCAGATAAGCCACCACCAGCACCAGCCAGCCCCCCATGGTGACCAGCAGGGCCACGTCGGTGCTGTGCCGGGCCCCGCCCCGCCCCGTGCCACACAGCTCTTCCTCCCCGACCAGCGGCAGGAACTCCTGCCCCACGAGGTCTGATCGGGCTCCTGGGCCGCAGACGATGCCCGTCCCAGTGCCCGGTGCCAGCCTCACCCGCCGGAGCACCTCCTGGAGGGCACAGTCGCAGCGCCACGGGTTGGCAGACAGGTTCACTTGGATCTGCAGCCCCACAAAGGCCTCCACGGGCACCGAGGCCAGCCGGTTGGCAGAGAGGTCGAGGTGGCGCAACGTGCCCGCCAGGCCCTGGAAAGCGGCCCCTGAGAGGTGGGCAAGGACATTATGGGATAGATCCAGCTCCTCCAGGACAGGCAGGTGCTGGAAGGCCCCAGCCGGCACGGACGCCAGCCGGTTGGCATCCAGGTAGAGCTTGCGGGTGTCGTTAGGGATGCCGGTGGGCACAGCCCTCAGGCCTGCCCGGCTGCAGCGGAACGTCCGCTCCCCAGCTTCTTCTGCCACGTAGCAGCCCTGGGGAGCCAGCCGGGGGCTGGGCACTGTACCCCCTGTGCCTATCACCAGCAGCAGGGACAGGAGGTGACCAGCTGGTGGGAGCATGGCCACAGATTGGCATAGTCCTGGAGTGGAGCAGGATCTGGGGAAGAAAAAGCCCCATAAATGAAGAATGAGTTAAGAGAATTCCATTCCCACGGCCAGCATTCTCTTCCTGAAGTCCCCCTGTGGATTCCTTTTGGGCGGGGGCCTCTCCTTTGGGGGTCTCTCAGGCCTGGGTGGCTTTTTTGCTTCTTTGGGGTCCAAGACTCCTTATTGGGCCCTTTGGGTAGAGGGTCCCCTGGGCCTGAGACTCTTCTAGGGTCTCTTTGATTCTGGAAGGCTGATCTATGAAGTCTCTTGGTCCAAAGCCCTACTGGTCATTCTGGGTCTGGGGGCTTCTCAGTGTCTGTTTCTGCTCATGTATTGATTTCCTTCATTGGAATACAGGCTTTTCCAGCCAGCCTACCTGGATGGCTGCCAGGTGGGCCAGGTAGGCACCAGAGGGCCCGATTAGCAACAGGGCTTTGCAGCATCCAGCTAGGCTAGGTGATTCAGGCCCCAGCTTCTGTACCCGTTCACCCTTTCTCCTGGAACGTCCGCCCCTCTGCCCATCCCTGCTTTGTCCTCTCCGCCCCGCTCTTCCTCCCTGTCCTCTCCCTCCTCCTCCCAGCCTCTCACCCCTGTTGGTGGGAGAGCCCTCTCCTGTGCTGCCCTCTCCCCGGAAGTAGCCTGCCTGCTGCTCGGCTCTGGAGACCCGCTTCCTCCTCCAGAAGCCTTGCTCGCTCGCTTGTAGCTGCTGGAAGTTGGGGGCTGGGGCCCAAGAGTGTTGGGTTTCCTGGCATGTGACTCCAGGCCCCAGGTGTCAGATACCTGAGCCATGGCCTGGCCAGGCGATGCCAAGAGAGGGCAGATCCCGGACCCTGATGAACTCTGCCTTGGGAAGACTGGGCCCCAATTCCATTCCCTGCCTCAGGCTCCCCTTCCAAGGCCTTGACATGCTATCCTCCATCCTTCCTCTCCCAGCTGGGGCTGAGACTCTGCCTCTTAGAACCTCTGCCCTCTGCCCAGAGCCTGGCTGAGCAGAGGCATCCCTGCTTGGCAGGCCTGGGGGGCAGAACTGGGGTGGGCCCCCTCTCACATCCACTGTCTCCTGAACTCATCTCCCTTCAGCTCCATACCTCCCTTCTGCCCTCCTACCGTGCACTGTCTTCCATGGTGAACAAACTTTCCTCAGCCTTTTCCTTGGAAAACTTGTCTCTCTCTCTCCAGAGGACCTCATCTCCTGGCTCCTCGCAGGGTGCCCGACCTCCTTGCCTGGCAGGGGGCACTGTGTTAGTTCTCTGCACTGTTGGTAGATGGCCCCTCAAGGAGTTGGAAGGGGTTCTTCAATGTTTCTGAAGTCCAATACAGTCATCTACAAGTTTTCACGCTGATTTTCTGTTCTGGATTGGAGCTGACTCAGATTCTCTTAGTTTGCTGGGGCCTTGAGCTCCCAAGTTGGTACTGTTAACTCTCCTTCATGCCTGGGAGCCAAGGAGGGCTTGTACGACTTATTCCCCAGGGCTTCGTGATCCCTACCATCATTTGCAGCCATGCCAACCCATCACACCACCCTTTCTTAATGTAAGGGAAGGGAAGAGAAGACTGGGTGTCACAGAGATTTGCACAAAGGAGACTGAGGTCATACGCTGTGGAGACCTTTCTGAGAAGGAAAACCTTGCTGGATTTTGTAAGAGACTATGGGTGACCAGGATCGGACAACAGAAGTGAGGGCCCAGTGCAAAATGAAAATGTGGGAATCCTTTGTTCAAAACTGTTAAGAATTTCAAGACGGCAACAACAGCACATCGTAAGACCAGGTTCAGGGCCCTTCTGAATGCAGGGCGTGAGGCCCTGTGGGACTGCACAGGTTGCAGGCCCCTGAAGCTGGCCCTGTAGGTGACCTTTGAACGAGCAATTTCAGATGCGTGATGGAAGCCAGAATCAGAGGGTAAGATACTGGATGATGTTATCTCTGGGCATGTATTTACCACTGACTCATTCTGGTGACATCAACAGGGTCATTTCTCAGACTCCCATTTGTCCAAGGAATCAGATAAGACACAGTTTTTACACCTGGGCAGAAGTGAACATTTTGTCTGTGGTTGCTTGTTAGTTAGGCCAGGCACTCTGCCACTGAATACTTGGGAGTCCATTTCGGGATCGGGCCTGAATGCGGAAGAGGAAGCACATGGAAGCCTACCCCTCCCACCGCTCTCCCGTCACACTGGGCAGGGGCTTTAACTAAGGCACAAGAGGTGAGTTATCTCCTTCTCCGACTAGGCCAGCTACCAGGAAAGAGTGGGACTGGGGTGTCCAGCACAGCAGCTGCTGGAGAAGTGGGAAGTCTGCTCACCTAGGAGGGTCCAGCTGGCTCATGGACGTGGTCCACTGAGGGTGGTTAAGTGCAGTGCTCAGTAGAGAAGGGAGAACAGAGAGGAGGGAGGAACCACACTCAGGACGGTGCACAGTGCAGACTGGGGGTTGACAAGGTTGGAGCAGAAGTTCTTCCCTGCCATTCATTCATTCATTCATTCGTTCAGTGAGGGTTTCCTGTGAGCCCCATGTTATAAGTAGTACTGTGCTCAAGATTCAGCCCCTGTTCTGAGGGTCTCAGATGGCTGTGGTTAACCCAGTGGTTCACCCAGCCTGCACATTAGAATCACTTGGGGGAGCTTCTAGAATTAGTTATGCTTGGGTTTACCTGGACCAATTTAGTTAAAATCTCTGTGGATGGGGTCTAGGCGCTGGTGTATTTTTAAAAGCTCCCCAGGTATTTCTAATGTGCAGCCTGAGTTAAGAACTGCTGGTCTAGACAAGTACTGGCGGCGGGGATGCTAACAGCATCTGCCTGGTCCCCTCCATTATGTCCAAGGCTGAGGAGGCCAAGAAGCTGGCAGGCCGCGCAGCGGTGGAGAACCACGTGAGGAATAACCAAGTGCTGGGAATTAGGAGTGGTTCTACAGTTGTTCATGCTCTGCAGCGAATAGCTGAAAGAGTGAAACAAGAGAATCTGAACCCCGTCTGTATTCCCACTTCCTTCCAGGCCCGTCAGCTCATCCTGCAGTATGGCTGAACTCTTGGTGACCTGGACCGACACCCAGAGACTGACCTCACCATCGATGGTGCTGATGAGGTGGATGTTGATCTCAATCTCATCGAGGGCAGTAGAGGCTGGCTGACCCAGGAGAAAATTGTGGCTGGCAATGCCAGTTGCTTCATCGTGATCACCGATTTCAGGAAATATTCAAAGAACCTCAGGGGACCAGGGGAATCAGTGGCAAAAGGGGAACCCCCATCAAGGTCATCCCGATGGCCTATGTCCCAGTGAGCCGAGCTGTGACCCAGAAGTTTGGGGGCGTGATTGAACTTCGAATGGCCATCAACAAGGCAGATCCCTTGGTGATGGATAACAGTGAGTCCCCTACATACAAATGAGTTCCGTTCTGAGAACGCATTCATATGTCCAATTTGTTCATAAGTCCAACAAAGTTAGCCTAGGTACCAATTAACACAATCGGCCATATAGTACTGTACTGTAATAGGTTTATAATACTTTCATACAAATAATACATAAAAAACAAACGCAAAAAATAAAGAAGACATTTTTAATCTTACAGCACAGTACCTTGAAAAGTACAGTAGTACAGTACAACAGCTGGCATACAGGGGCTGCATCGAGTGAACAGGCAAGAAGAGTTACTGACTGGAGGAGGGAGAGGAGGTGGGAGATGGTAGAGCTGAAGGATCGTCAGCAGTAGGAGACGGAGGGCAAGCTGCAATTTCACTCATGCCTGATGTCGATGGCACAGGTTCTGGTTCCTTGCTGGATTCAATTCTATCTACCTTCTTGAAAAAATGATCCAGTGACGTCTGGGTAGTAGCTCTTTTTTTCTCATCATAGATGACATGGTAGCACTGGATTGCATCCTGAACGGCAGCTGCAACCTTCGTGAACCTTTCTACGTTCGGGTCCTGTGCTTCAAAAACTAACAGTGCCTCCTCAAATAAAGAAAATCCCCTTGCCGTTTCTTGCATCCTGAATCTCTTCGGTTCTTTAGTTACTTCTTCCTCTTCTCTCTCTTTGTCCTTTCTCTGGGCCTCCAATTCCACCAGGTCTTCAATAGTAAGCTCCTCATGTTGCACAGCAACAGTACTGTACAGTAAAGTACACAAAAGCACAACAACTTGCAGAGGATGCATGCATGTGACAATGTACACCGGACACATGAACTAACTTGCGTGATTGGACATGTGAACACAAGTTCGCATCTTTGAAAGTTCGCAACTTGAAGGTTCGTACGTAGGGGACTTACTGTAATGGGAATTTTATCCTGGACTGGAATTTTGACGGGGTCCACAAATGGAGTGATGTGAACACAGCTATCAAAATGATCCCAGGTGTGGTGGACACAGGCCTGTTCATCAGCATGGCGGAGACAGTCTACTTCGGGATGCAGGACGGCTCGGTGAACATGAGGGAGAAGCCTTTCTAAACTGGCCCTGCAGGAGCGGAATGTGTTCCCCTCACGTCCCCAGCCCACCGCCGAGGCGGACATGCCTCTCCAGGAGCCTTTGCCTTAATGTATCTGTGCCATGTAGACAGCTTGGCAGGGTGGGGGGTTGAGGGTTAAATCCTGTCTTCTGAATTATTGTTATTAAATGTCTTTAAAAAGAGAAATACAAACATATATTTTTGCTGTTAAAAATACTCAGTTTTGGGGGCTTCCCTGGTGGCACAGTGGTTGAGAATCTGCCTGCCAATGCAGGGGACACGGGTTCGAGCCCTGGTCTGGGAAGATCCCACATGCCGTGGAGCAACTAGGTCAGTGAGCCACAATTACTGAGCCTGCGCGTCTGGAGCTTGGGCTCCGCAGCAAGAGAGACCGCGATAGTGAGAGGCCCGTGCACCGTGATGAAGAGTGACCCCCACTTGCCACAACTAGAGAAAGCCCTCGCACAGAAACGAAGACCCAACACAGCCATAAATAAAAATAAATAAAAATAATTCCTTACTATAAAAAAAATAATACTCAGTTTTTTTTATAAAGTAGAACTTGATTTCATGTTGTATATGAACAATTTACCAAAAGAAAGGAGGATTGTCTTTTAAACTTTTAACTTGAGGCTGCTGGTTAAGCTTCTGAATGTTGGGTTTGCTGAGAGATGTAAATCAAACTTTTCTTTAAACTGGTGAAATGAAGGGCGCAGCCAGCAGTGATTCCCTGATGCCTTACTGGAAACATTGGGGTTCGTTTACTTTTCTGCCACACTGTTTTGTTTTCAGTTTTTGTTGCGATTACGCACAACATGTAGTTACATGTTTTAAGATGTGAATTACAAAAGTCTGGTGAGTGTAGTGGTGTGGCATGCGTGACGCAGAGTGTGTAAACTATCAAGGGAAAATGTGGGAGCTCTTTTGCTGAGTTGAGGGGGTTCGTTCAGACCCCTCTTGTTGGGAGCCATTGGCCAGAAATACTTGCCAGTGTTGCCAACCTACTGCTGTGAGCAACCTTTCAAAGACTGTGTTTTTGTTGTTAACATTTTTTTCGTTCCCTTATTACTCAGCCATAAAAAGGAATGAAGTTGGGTCATTTGTAGTGATGTGGATGAATCTAGAGTCTGTCACACAGAGTGCGGTAAGTCAGAAAGAGAAAAACAAATATCATATATTAACGCATATATGTGGAACCTAGAAAAATGGTACCGATGAACCTATTTGCGGGGGAGGAAAAGAGATGCAGATGTAGAGAACGGACTTGTGGACATAGGGGGTGATGGTGAGGGTGGGACGAACTGAGGGAGTAGCATTGACATATATACACTACCATGTGTAAAATAGATAGCTAGTGGGAAGCTGCTGTATAGCACAGGGAGCTCAGCTCGGTGTTCTGTGATGACCTAGATGGGTGGGATGGGAGGAGGGAGGTCCAAGAGAGAGGGGATATATATATATATATACATATAGCTGATTCACTTTGTTCTACAGCAGAAACTAACACAACATTGTAAAGCAACTATACTCCAATAAAAAAATAAAATAAAATATTTTTTTCGTTCCTTTATTGTTAGTTGCATGGCATCAGAAGTTGTTACCTCTTTATGTTGTTTGAGGGCTGAAATAAAACAGTATGGTGCCATTTCGAAAGAAAAAAAAAAAAAAGAACTGCCAGTCTAGAGGGAGACATGGATGTGTGGACACACGTCTGCACAGTGCCTTTAATGTGATGTCTGCCAGAACCAATGTGTGAAGCCCAGAGAGAGGTTAAGTCACTGTGGCAGAATCTGTTGGTGTTGTCGGGGTGGGGGTGGGGGGGGTGACATTTTTACCTCTACTCAATTAGGGCTTTTCAGGTGGGCCTGGGAATTAAAGAACCATAAAACAGATTAACAGTAGAAAAGCGTACACATTTATATGTCTTGGAGGGGGAGGGATAAATTGGGAATTTGGGATTAACGGATACACACTACTATATACAAAAAAGATAAACAACAAGGTCCTACTGTAAAGAATACGTGTGTGTGTAACTGATTCACTTTGTTGTGCACCTGAAACATTGTAAATCAACTTGACTTCAATGGGACTTCCCTGGCGGTCCAGTGGTTAGGACTCCGCGTTTCCACTGCAGGGGGCCCGGGTTCCATCCCTGGTCGGGGAACTAAGCTCCTGCAAGGTGTGTGGCGCGGCCAAAAAAAAAAAAAATCAACTATACTTCAATTAAAAAAAAATTTTTTTTAAATTTATATTAATGACACGGGAGCCCTCATAAGGAAATGAAGACCTAGGGAAGCGGTAAAACATTAATACTTTTATACTAGGTTGAATAAAGAGCAGTGATTGTAGTGAAGTGACTAAAATATACAGGGAGCTTAAAGGAAGGGAAAAACTATTTTAACAAGGCCTGTTTGTACAGAATTCTCTTGGCTTTGATTCTCCATTGAAGAATGTTTCTTTTCTCCCCATACAGGGAGGGCATCTTTCACATGGGGGTTTGGTCTCCTGTTTTCTGGAAGAAAAGGGGAGATTAGAATGCTTTTCTTGCATCTGCTCAAAATAATCCTTAAGCCCAAGTGGCATATTTTGAGGTGGTGTATTTTTTTTTTTTATAAATTTATTTTATTTTTGGCTGCGTTGGGTCTTCGTTGCTGCGCGTGGGCTTTTCTCTGGTTACGGAGAGCAGGGGCTACTCTTTGTTGCTGCGCGCGGGCTTCTCACTGCAGTGGCTTCTCTTGTTGCGGAGCACGGGCTCTAGGTGCGTGGGCTTCAGTAGTTGTGGCGCACGGGTTTAGTTGCTCCGCAGGGTGTGGGATCTTCCCCGACCAGGGCTCGAACCCGTGTCCCCTGCATTGGCAGGCGGCTTCTTAACCACTGCGCCGCCAGGGAAGGGAAGCCCCTGGGGTGGTGTATTCTGCCACCCTTCAGTATCCATTCCTAAGCTCTTCCTTGATAACACACACTGTTCTGGGAGTAGCAATGTGCTCCGTCCCTCATGACAGAGCTGATTGGTCCTCTCAGTTTGTCAGAAATCTCGTCCACTTTCCCAGCCACCTTGGCAGCTGGGCGTGGTCCACTGTGATCAATGACGTCTAAACAGAAGTCTGCTAAAGGGGTTTCTAGGACAGTCTTTGATTTGCTCATAAAAGAGGATGGTTTGGGCCCTCCCCTTCTCCGTACAGCTTTCTTCAGGCTTTGAACATGAAGGGTCAACTACAGTCTTTTGTGACGTTGAGGCAGCAAAGCCGAAAGGAAAGGTGAAGAGCATCACTGAGACACTGGCCTGGATGTTGCTGAGCCGCTCAACCGACAGAGGCAACCGCCTACCTCTGGACTCACTATGTGAGAAAAATAATCTCCTGCTTCATTCAGTGCTTCTCGACTTGGCTGCACATTCGAATATGGGAGGTTTTGAAAATTATGGATGCCTGGGTCCACCTCAGAGATTCTGATTACATTGATCTGGCATGTGTACAGTGATGGGACTTTTTAAAGATCCATAAGAGATTCTGATGGCAACCTAGGGTCACAAAAATTCCTTTGCTTGGGTTTTCTGTTGCTTTTAACTGAGAGCATTCCTACCTGATACACTAACTTTTCCAGGATATTAGGGAAGGCTTTACCAAGGAGTAGCATTTGAGCTGGGTCTTTAAGGCTCAGTTCATCAGGTGAAGCAGCAGAGTATGTGCAGGGTCAAGGGAGCATGAGAAGGCTTCGCTTCTCCTAGACAGTAGAGCAGAAGGGGTGGTGTCAAAGGCTGCAGTTAAAGTGGAAAGGAACCAGATCCCTGTGGTCTTATACACCATGTAAGATTTAGGACTTGGTTCCATGGCTGATGGATTGAAGGTTATTTATTTATTTATTTATTTATTTTTGGCTGCATTGGGTCTTTGTTGCTGTGTGCAGGTTTCTCACTGCACTGGCTTCTCCTGTTGTGGAGCATGGGCTCTGCGCCACGAGGGAAGCCCAATTGAAGGGTTTTAAAATTACCTTTGATATTTGGATCATGTTGCTGGCTGTGTGGGGGATGTATTGGTGGAAGAGAGACCAGTTACTGCAACAGTCCAGGTGGGAGGTGATGAGGGCCTGGTGGACGCCAGAGCATGGGACTGAAGGAGCTATGCCTGGAGGAGCCCAAGATCATCAGACATTTGTGCCACTGGGCATATCCCTTCCCAATTCCCTTGGGCCTTCGATTCTCTGGACCTCATGGCCTCTGAGATCCCTGCCAGCCTGATGTTCAATGTGTCTATGATGGTGGCGCAGGGAAGAGGCTGAGGCACGTTAGGGCCTGGCTCCCAAGTTCAGGGTCCCAGAAAGTAGGTCCTTCAGGCCCCGACCCTGGGCGGACTGAGTCACAACTCCTTCCTCCAAGGGGAGTAACTCCATGCCCCATCATGGGATCTACCATCCCAGATCCATCATGGGTAGAGGGGGATCGAAAGGAAAGCAGGAGGGCTGGCTACTTTACCCATCATGTCAGCCAGGGACCCATCTAACGCCAGTCTCCTAGGCAGTGTGGGCTGGAGGGGCAGCAAAGGCCTCTGCCATTCCTGTTCCTTGCGGAAACTGACAAGGGTGTATACACCTCCTGCTCCCATCCTCCGATGTACTCTCTCATTTGTTCAACACACACCTCCTGGGCTCCTTAGGCATTGGGGATGCAGAGAGAAGTAGAACAGCCCCCAGACAACGGTGAAGATGGATGTGTGCACAAACACAGCCCCCTGATAGCCTAGGGGTGGGCTGTAGTTGAGGTGTTTGCAGGCGTCAGAGGAGCCTAGAGGAGAAGCAGTGGATTCTGTTTGGACAGTTGGGGAAACCTTCACAGAGAAGGTGACAGGTGAGGGGTGGCCTTGTGGGACAAGTAGGAGTCTACCAGATGGACAAAGGCATTGTAGGCTGAGACAAGAGCAAGAAAGAGTAAGGTGTGTTCTGAGAATGGTTAGGGGCTTGGTGTGACTGTAGTTTGGGATGTATGGGTCTATTACCTCCCTCAGCTAATGTTTACTGAGGACCCAGTATATGCAGGAAATGCAAATATGAGTAAGAAATATGAAGCAAGCAGCCTCCAGGGGAAGCGGATGTGTAACAGATAACTTAAATACAGCACCCTCAGTGTAGGAGAGAAGTCTTTACAAGGCACCTGTGGAAACATGAGGGACACATGGATGGAGGAGTGTTTGTGTCCAGGATTGGCTTTTGGGAGAAATGCCACTTCCTAGTTGTGTGACCCTCGGCAAAATATTTAAACTCACTGTACGGCAGTTTCCTCATTTGTAAAGTGGAGATAATAAAAATACCTACTTTGCAGGGCCGTTTTAAAGATTAAGAGAGCTTATGTATGTAAAAGCCTTTGCCCAGTGCCTGGAACACAGCAAACGCTGATAATGTTGGCTGTGATTGCCACTGAAGGAGGAGCTGTGTTAGGAGGAGAAGGAGGAAGCTGATCTGGGGCAGTGACCGCCCAGAATTTCTAAAGAGGTGGGGCGTGCTAGGGGTAGAAATGCGACTGGAAGCATGTGAGGGGAGCTTTTCTTGAAGCTACTGTTTTTATATCCATTGCCCTTTTGATCTGTAATATTTACAGTTTTCTAAACTGTTTTTTTAAAAAAATTTAATTTAATTAATTAATTTATTTTTTGGCTGTGTTGGGTCTTCGTTTCTGTGCGAGGGCTTTCTCTAGTTGCGGCGAGCGGGGGCCACTCTTCATTGCAGTGCGCGGGCCTCTCACTATCGCGGCCTCTCTTGTTGCGGAGCACAGGCTCCAGACGCGCAGGCTCAGTAGTTGTGGTACACGGGCCCAGTTGCTCCGAGGCATGTGGAATCTTCCCAGACCAGGGCTCGAACCCGTGTGCCCTGCATTGGCAGGCGGATTCTTAACCACTGCGCCACCAGGGAAGCCCCCTTCTAAACTGTTTTTATTTCACGAGAGAAAATCTCAATTGTCTGTATCAGAGAATATGCAGATTGAGGAGTTCCTAAAGAACAGCCCGCTCTTGGTTCCCAGAGGGAGGTTCTGGTTCTCTGGCCTTGGCTCTGGCCCTGGAGGCCCTGGCAGGCTTGGCTCTTTCCCTCTGCAGCCCAAAATAGCTAACCACAGGGCTGGGCGAGGGGAGGAGAGCGGAGTGCCCACTGGCAATGCTGCCCGTCCCGGCACCTCTTCCTGTTTCTCATCAGCTTGGTGGCTCTCACTCAGTGCTCTGTCTGTTCAGCATCACTGCCCCCTCCCTTCTGCTGCCACTACATGCCCAGGGTACCCCCACCCAAATGAAGACAACTGCCAATGAAATAAACAGCTCCTTGCTTCCTCGCACTTGCTCTGGGTGTGACCTCAAAACCTCCCCTTCGGGAAGGAGGGAGGTGAAGTGGGGGGAGCCGGAGGGTAGCAGGAATGAATTGGAGCGGAGTAGGAGGTGGTAAGAATGGAGGGGTGCCATTCATTCCCCCAGGGGTCAGAAGAAGGGGCTCTGTTTCTTGATGCCCCACCTCCTCACTTCCCACCACTACCATCACCCCAGGAATGTACTCCCAGCTTATTACCCTGCCCGTGTTTGCTATCTTGGCCCACACAGTGTATCTATGGCAAGCAGAGGCCACACCACCCTGCCAGATGGAAATACCCCAAGGCTGGGAACACTGTCTACTTGAGCAGACTAAGGAGCTCCCAGAGGGCAGGGAGAGCCTGCAAAGGTGACTCACTCTGTTTTAAAAACACAAACAGTTTTCATAAAAAATTTAAAATGAATAATCTCACATTACACAAAGTTTGAAACTAGAGAATGAAAAAGATCACCCCCAACCCCTCCATCCTAACACAAGATCTGTTTTTATTTTATTGAATTTCCACAGCCTAGTAAAGTAGATGCTCAAATATCACTCAAATGTGGAACGGATTAACAGAAGTTGATACATATATAGAGTACTCACTATGTGCCAGGAATTGTTCTAAATGCTTCACACTTAATGACCCATTTAATCTTCACAACAACCTGAGGTGGGTATCACCATGATCATCAACATCCTTCATTTTTAGGAACTGCAGCACAGAGAGGTTCAGTGACTTGCCTAAGGTCACACAGCTGGTAACTACAGGAGATGGGAGTTGAACCCTGGCAGTCTGGGGCCAGGATCTTACCAGTGTTACTCTATTTTGTCTCATCATAATCGTTAATGCATATGCAGGTTTATAAAAACTTATTATGGACAATTTCAAACACAAAAGAGCAGAGAAAATAATATAAGGAATCTCATGTTCCCATCCCCCAGTTTCAATAATTATCACCTCATGGCCCAACTTGTTTCTTTTATTCCCTTCCTCCATCCCCAGCCCAGATTATTTTGAAGCAAATCCAGTCATCATATCATTTCATCCACACATATTTTAGTATTTATCTCCAAAAGATAAGGAGGTTATTTATTTATTTATTTTATTATTATTATTTTTTAATGTATTTATTTTATTTTTGACTGCATTGGGTCTTCGCTGCTCTGCGCAGGCTCTCTCCAGTCGCGGCGAGCGGGCGCCGCTCTTCGTTGTGGTGCAGCAGGCTTCTCATCGCGGTGGCTTCCCTTGTTGCGGAGCACGGGCTCTAAGCACAGGGGCTTCAGTAGTGTGGCACGCGGGCTCAGTAGTTGTGGCTCACGGACTCAGTAGTTGTGGCTCACAGGCTTAGCTGCTCCGAGGCATGTGGGATCTTCCCGGACGAGGGCTCAAACCCGTGTCCCCTGCACTGGCAGGCGGACTCTTAACCACTGCGCCACCAGGGAAGCCCGAGGTTTTTTTATTGAAAAAATTACCACAGCACCATATCATGCCTTAAAATGTATATTTCATTAAGATCATCAATTTGAATAGTTAGTATTCAAATTTCCTCAATAATTTAATAAAATATATATTTTTTAAAAAGTTGGTTTGCTTGAATGAGGACCCAGATAAGGCTTTTGGTTGACAGATTGCTTAATTTCTTTTAAGTGTAAATCTCTCCCTTTCCTTTTTTTCTTCCAATTTATTTGTTAATGAGGGAATTGTGTTTGTTTTGTTGACTGCACCCCTGGAGAATGCTCAGGCTATTTTTTTTTTTTTTTTTTTTTGGCCGTGCTGTGGGGCAGGGCTTGTGGGATCTTAGTTCCCTAACCAGGGATTGAACCCGGGCCCATGGCAGTGAGAGCCCCAAGTCCTAAACACTGGGCCGCCAGGGAACTCCCAGCTCATGCTATTTTGTATCCTGATCTTTTCATCTAACTTAGCAAACATTTTCCTATACTGCTTATTATATGGCTTCCTACAATGCCACCCAATGGATATAGTACAATAATTTTTTTCTTGGGCATTTGGGTTGCTTTCAGTTTTCCATTGTTATAACTAATGCTGGAATAAAGATCTTCACACATAGTGCATGGTACGTACTTCCCTAGAATATGCTACCAGAAATGGAATCATGGCTCTGAGGCCTGAACAATTGTTCAGCCTCTTGGCACAGATCACCAAGTGTTTGTCCAAGGGGTTATGCATCCCCAGCACCACACAAGAGTGCTGTCACTCATTCTAAGTACTTAGGCCTATTCAAGGCTGAAGGATGTTTGGTGAAGACATGGTAATTATGAAGGCAGAGAGCTAGAGGAGAAAGATGATGACACGGACTCGGGCTAAATTAAGCAGAAAGCGAGCCACAATTTACCACAAACCTAGAGTGAGTCAGTACTCTGTTCATTCCCATTGTGAAAAAAAAAAAACCCAACAAAACAAACCCTTGATAACAGGAGCTATTAATAGGGCATGGCATGTCCAATAATCTTTCTGTTAAGACTATGCATTAGTCAGACCCTTATTTGAGACGTGGATCCAGTCTGGGTCACTGAACTTCACAGAGAGTGAGGAAACTGGCAAAGATCAGAGAGCTTGATCAACTTCGGGGAAGACGGAAGAATCCCAGAGAAAAGTCGAAGGAGACAAGTAGGCTCACTTTGGGAAAAATAAGAGACATTTTTTTTTTGCCTCAATACCGGGGAGGCTTCTAAGGAAAGGACAACACTCAGTTTTTGCTTATTTCTTCACAAGGCTGACTGTAAGGAAAGGGGCCTCTCCCAACCAGCAGGAACTTCTGTAAGACACAGGTAAAAAATTTTCAGACTCTGGGGTGACTATTTAGGTCTTGGGCTGAGTGCTCTTGGGCTACTGGCCCTGGAAATATTTGAGAAGCTGCCTGTTCTCCTGCGATGAGTGGTTCAGATATCCACCTGCTTGGTGCCCACTAGGTGCCTCTGGGGGCCCCACTCCTGCTTTGTGACAGCTGTTCCCTGGCAGCCCCCTGGGGAGGGGTGGGTGAGGTCACAGAGGAGTGCTCCCCAGGTTCCCTGGGCCAGCATTCTCCTTTTTGTCTCCTCACCTTCAGTGTGTGTTTACAGCCAGTCAGATTGGCGTGTCATGACATCACCTGATCCTGCTATTCCAGCCCTGTTGTGCATAGAGTGGACTTAGAAGCTGGGTCGGGGGAGTGGAAACTCCTCAAACAAGGCACTCTTGGTGACATGGAGAGTGGGAGTGACCCAGGAGACCTCAAGAGCCATTTAGTTCAACCTCCTACAGCAATAGCTTCCTACCACGCAACAGTTGCTATACATACATTCCTTTGAATTCCCACAACCTCGGAGGTAGGTTTTCACAGGTATGGAATTGGAGATTAAGACAAGTTATTTGCCCAGGGTGACACTGCTGGTGAAGCAGTGCCTGCTAAGTCTACCTGACAGGAAAATCTGTGCCCTTGCCTTTAGAGCATGCAGAGGTGAAAAGTGCAGATCCGAGAGCCTCCCACCCAAAGCCAAACAGCTGACCTGTGGCTGGGACTCAGGGTCTTGGCTATTCATCAGGTCGTCTTCCCAAGTCCTCTTCCAACTTCCAATGTGGGGAGGCCGAGGATGTGACCTGGCCCAGGCCAGCCTGGGTCAGGTGTAACTGAGGAGCACACAGGCTGTGGACTGAGTTCTCTGCCCTCCAGACTCTCATCCTAACCAACGTTGTGAAAAACCCGCTTCCAGGAGGGTCCAGCACCGGCTGAGCCAGTCGGTTTCTGGAGGGCCAGGGCAGAGACAGCGAGGTGTAGATGAAAAACTCTGACTTGAGGTCAGAATTTCTGGGGGGACCCAGCGGGGGGCTGTGGCAAGTTACTTAAAACTCCAAGTTTCCTCGCCAGCAAAACAGGGCAAGAGTAAACCTCACATGCAGCGCGCAGACGCCGAAACAGGCACTGCTATGCGCCAAAGCGATACCATCTGATCTTTGTTTCTCTTGCTATTGAAAGCTCCGTGCGGCCCCAGCGAGGCCTGGGCTGGAGCAGGGGTTTAAAAAAAAAAAAACACTACAACTCCCAGGAGGCGGCGGGCGGGCAGGCGCTGGGCGGTGACGTAATGGGGGCCGGCGCGGGGCGCTGATTCGGCCGGAGCTGCCAGCGGGGTGGCTGCCGCCGCGGCTTATTACAGCTGCTGGAGCAGCAGCGGCCCTCGCCCCCGGGCAACCCTCCCGGGCCTCGAGCTGCGGCCCCGCACGGTGAGCTCGGACGGGCGGCCTCGAAGTGGCCAAACCGGGAGCCTCCTGGGGCTAGAGGCGGGACGGGAAAGGAGGTAGGGGCTGCTGGGGAGGCGCCCGTGGCTGGAGGGGACCGGGACAGGGTGAGCGGAGGTGGAGGGGGTGCATCAGCCGAGGCGTGGGGGGCGTGCATCAGTCGAAGGGATGCCCAAAGGGGAAAGTGCGGGCGGGAGGCCCGGGATGGGGCGTAGAGGAGGAGTGCTCTGTCTGGGGGTGGGGGGCGGGGAGAGGCTGGGCTTCGGGGATAAAGGTTTGTTCGCTTCCAGGGCTGGGTGAACGCGTGGGGGTGGGGGTGGGGGTGGGGCTCCGGACCGGGCCAGGCTCCGAGTGCGAGGTCCCAGGCTGGGGAACGGAACGGAGGCCCCCCACTTCGGCTTGAAGTCCCACTCAGAAAACCCCAACAATAGTGAGAACTCCGCCTCCTCATTTCACCCTCTCCCCGTGCTAGTGTGGGTTCCCTCCTGTACTCGCCGTTTTTCCATTCCCACCGCTACCCCGAGTCCGGGAGGCAGAGCCGGAGCTGCGAGGTGAACGACTGTGGCCCTGCGGGTTACGGGGTGGGCGGAATGAAAATGGCACTGTGGCGTGCTGCCAGGGACTCCCTGTTGGGGTCCAGGTTGCAGGCTCGGATGCTTTGTGCTCCTCAACCCAGAAGGCGAAAGATTTGCTGCCCTTAGTTGGGGGAGAGATTAGGAAGCGCTCACCTGGCTGCTGGCACTGTGGCCTCGGCTTAGGTGTCTGACAGACCGGCTAGGCAGAGATATTTGTATACGGAGCCAGAGGGGAAGGGAGGGAAGGAGTAGGAAAGAGTTACCAGCAAGAAAGTAGTTAACAGAACAAAGTTGCTGCAGGCTCTGGTTTGAGGCAGGTTGTGAAACCACATCAGGGACTGACACAGGCAGCCACCTGCCAGCTGCCAGCTGTGGCAGCAGAACTTTTCAGGCTCCGCTGCTGTGCACCTACTCTATCTCCAACAGCTTCTTCTCTCCACTTCTCCCCTTCTGGGCCAGGGGCAGTTGGTTATTTCACTAGCAGAGGTGATATGTACTCTTAGTCACACAAAAGTCTCAAGAGTGCTTCTTGCTGCCAGTCTTTTTCTTAGTTTATTGACCTCTTCTGTTTTTTTCTTTTTTTGGGGTGGGGCCTCTTTTGGGGGGGCGGGCTCCTGAGATGTTTTGCTCTCAGGGCACTTAGTGTTCAGGTTGCAGGAAGAAGCTTCCCAGGGCGTCATTTAAGTCATAGGTCTGGGCCCCTCCTAGACTCATCAGGCTTTGTTGGATGCCCTGATACAGCCAGAAAGGATTGTAGGATGATCTGGAACTCAGCAAGGCTCTTAGCACTCCTGGACAAAACACTAGGGAGGGCTAGAGGTCTAGCTACTCCTACACCCTTGTAGGTCTAGGTTAGGGAGAAGTGGGGAGGGGCAGCAGTTTCTGGTCGACTTGGGGAATTCTTTCTCTCTCCTTCGTCAGTAATGAAGTCCTTCAGAGCCCTCACTTCCTAGCCAGTCTCCCCGACCCTCCTGTCCACCAGGCGGAGGCTTTTGTGCAGTAGGTGTCCCAGGAGCTCTGTTAGGGTAACTGAAGCCCTAAGGCCCTGGGAAGGTAAACAACTGAGCCACTCCTGGTTTTCTAGTTCCTTGGGTTTCTCTTAGGCCCAGTGATCCAGCCTAATGGGTTGAGCTGGTGGGCCCCAGGAGCGTCACTACTTTTGGATGCACCCTGGGCCATCTCATGTATGTTTGTATGTTGGGAAAGTGTGTTGTGGGTCACATTTCCCCTGAGGTCTTTAAGCTTGGAGCCATCTGAAAGGAGGAAACTTGTTCCCATTATCCTGGAAGTAGGGAACTGATTCTTGAGAATCGGCTCCTATGCAGACTCTGTGATCCTAGCCAGAGATAGAGGGCAACTGATTCTGAGGGGGTTTGTTGCAGCAGGGTGAGGGAGGTGACCTTCTGGGCACTTCCAGGATGCACTTCCAGGATCTGGGACCCCTTTCTGTATCCCTAGGAAAGATGGAGCTGTTATCATGGTGATGACCTTAGGGTCTTTATCAGGCAGGATCTTCCCTCAGCTAGGGAGGAGAGCCAGTACAAAGGTGTCTTCTGTCCCCACCTCCTGCTGGTCACAGGGCCCTCAGGGATCTGGGGACAGCTGAGCTCTGGACACGGGGCTGCTCGTTCCCCTCCTTACCTGCATCCAGGAATGCACCTGGGCTGCATTGTTTCATGGGCATCAAGGGCAGCCCTCCTGGTTCCTCCTGCTGCAGGGCTTCTGCCCTTAGAGCTGGGCAGGGGAAGGCATGGTGCTAACTTACACCTGGAAACAGGTGCTGGGAAAGGAGGCCCAGGTGAGGATGGGTGGGCAGAGAGAAAAGGGGGGGCAGGAGAGAGGCCACAGGTGTGGTTTTATATCCCTGGGAGAGGTATGTTGATGTGGGCTCCAGCCACCCGTGGGAGCTGTGGATGTTGGCTATGTTCTCTATCCTTGCCTCTCCTCTGGTGGGGAAAAGGGCCCTGGTAGTTTGGCAGCAAAATGGGTGGCATCACGAGGGTTAGCCTGAGTGGCTGCCAAATGGATAAAACATCTGGATGGGTTGTTTTGTGTCACCAAGAAGGCAGCTTCCAGGTCTGGGCAAAGTTTGTCTCTAGTCTGTTTTCTCTTTTCTTCCCTTTCCCTCTCTTTCTACCCTGCCAGTCAGACCCAGGATTGGAGAATTAGGGGAGATGGGTAGAAGCAATGACCCCCAAATATTTTATCCACTACTGACTGTTCTCATCTCCTTTTATTCCTTCTAACGGGAGGGCAGGGGGCTCAGGGGTGGAGATGTCTTATATCAGACCCTCAGCAAGACAGAGTCCAGCAGGGGTTATGCTGAGTGATTCTTAGGGCACAGGCCTCTTCTCCCCTCCCCTGGGCTTCGTGGGAAGAGGGCCCTCTGGAGGGTGAGATTGCGGGATGGGCAGTGGTTTCTTTACTCTGGGGCTGGATGCCTCTTGATGACCTATCCACCCAGGCAGTCCCAGTGCCTGGAAGGGCACTGTCCTGATTGGACTGTGTGCGGAGCAGCCTGGTGTGTATCCCAACCCAGCAGTGAGAAGTGAATAGAGTTAAGTCTACATGGACTTTCTCTGGCCTCCTCGCTTGAGAATCAAAATGGTAGACCTGCTTGGAGTTCTTGGGGAGAGCAGAGCCTCCTTCCCTGCAGGATTTGGCGGGTGTGAGAGGGCAGGGAAAGTGGTGTGACCTGTCTCACCTGTGCTGCTTGTTTGCAGAACAGTGGCAGGAGAGGGGCAGCAGGATGAATGTGGGAACGGCACACAGCGAGGTGAACCCCAACACGCGGGTGATGAACAGCCGTGGCATCTGGCTTTCCTACGTGCTGGCCATCGGGCTTCTCCATGTCGTGTTGCTCAGCATCCCCTTTGTGAGCGTCCCCGTCGTCTGGACCCTCACCAACCTCATCCACAACATGGTGAGGGCCTGTTGCTGCCTGCCCTTGGCAGGGCTGAGGAGTGTGGGAGCCCGCCAGACGTGGGCCAGATGTCAGGGGGACACGCTGACGGCACCTGTCACCAGAGCCCAGACCCCACCCTCTTCTTTCTGCCCCACTCCTCTTTATTGGAATAAAATCTGCAGATATGTCCACACCTCTAGGATGGGGTGACTTGTGGACCTGGAAGATGGGCCATGGAGAGCTGAACTAAGGGCCCTAAAGAGTCCAGAGGACCCAGGTCCTAGCCTGGGGCAGAAATGCCTCTTTCCCGAGTTAGGATCTCAGAGCACCTTTCCCTCTTGCCCCTCTCTGCTCCCTCACTACCTGCTTGCTCCCTGGTATTCTTTTGGTGGGCAAGCAGGGGCCTCGTTCCTTCCCATCTGCTTGCCCCCTGCCAGCTGGCAGGCACAGGGAGCCTAGCCCTGGGCTGGAGGGGTGGCGTCTCCATGCTGGTTCTGTGGCTGACACCTCCCCCTGGGAGTTCTCCTCATGCCAGGCCTGCCCTCTCACCCGGTGGGTCCCCTTATTCTCTGGCCAGGCTCCCAGCTCCTCCCGCCTGACCTCCAGCCCGCATCCCCCTGCCCAGCAGAGGGGGCTCCAGATCACCAGGAGCCCACGTCTGTGACTGGGGCGGAGGAGCTGAGCTGGAGGGCCTTTGGCCTTTTGCGTCCTTTAACAAAGGCCCTCTCCCTCCAGGGCATGTACATCTTCCTGCACACGGTGAAGGGGACCCCCTTTGAGACCCCGGACCAGGGCAAGGCGAGGCTGCTAACCCACTGGGAGCAAATGGACTATGGAGTCCAGTTCACGGCATCTCGGAAATTCCTGACCATCACACCCATCGTGCTGTGAGTGCCTTGGGGAGAGGGGGACGCCAGCAGGAAGGCCAAGGCCTGGGGGACCCTGGGGCCCTGCGAGGCATAAACCCCTCGCCAGCTGTGGCTCTTGGCGTAGGAATGAGCAAAGGAAGGAAAGTTGGGGTGTTCCTGGGTCTTATGCTGGGCTCAGGTTGTGCCTCCCTGGTCCTGTCTTTCCTCGGTTGGGGCTTTCTTCCTGCCAGTGAGTTTGGCCCATGGGCTTGGGGTAGAGCAAGGGGACTGGGTCAGCAGGGGCTTCTTTAGCTGCGCGGATCTTGCCACCCTACTTCTGTTCCGGGGGGTCTTTCCCATAACTCCTCGGCTGTCAGGAATCTGCCTCCCCCGACCAGGGAGTGAGGGAGAAAGGGGTCTTCCAAACAGAGTCTTATACCTGCCCCCACTTTCCCCACCAGGTACTTCCTCACCAGCTTCTACACCAAGTACGACCAGATGCATTTCATCCTCAACACCGTGTCCCTGATGAGCGTGCTCATCCCCAAGCTGCCCCAGCTCCATGGAGTCCGGATTTTTGGAATCAATAAGTACTGAGGGTGCAGCCCCTTCCCCTGCCTGGGATGGCAGCGGAGGGGTAGAAGCCTGTGCTGTGATGCTGAAGACAGAAGGAGCCGCTGGGTACCGCCAGAGATGGGGGTTGCGCCTCTGGGCCCTAGTTTCCCCCTCACTTCCCGCAGTAGCAGACTTGAAATAGTTTGGGGTGGGCCCCCCTGGGGCTCTGACCCCTTCTGATTTTGTTGATCTTTTCCTTTCGCCTCATGGGGGTGCTCCTGGAATGGGCTGGGCTCCTGGGCTGAACACAGACCTGTGAGGTTGGGACAAGGGGCCAGGGAAGCCCCCTGCTCGCTTGCTCCTCCTGGGCCTGCTAAAGCACTTTAACCCCTGTGAGCAGGGCAGAGGGAACGGTACAGCTTCTAGTTTGTTTCACTTTAATTCTTAAGTCTTTAGGATGACACTTAGTGTGTGCTTATATATACGAAAGCAGTTGTGTGACAGGGCCTCATCCCTCCGGGTAGAGAATTGTCTAATTCAAGTCAGACAGCTCGCGTACAGCCCCCCCGGGGTACTAGGTGCGGGTGGGGAGGATAAGGAGATGTGGGGGGTGGGGCTGGGTGTGCATGGCCTGGTCCCAGAGGTGGGGGGCCAGGGCTGCAGCCTCCTGGCCCTGGTGGAGGTGGGGAGGGGGCTGGGGGCAGGGGTGGGGAGGGTGAACTGAGACTGAAAAGAACGGGGCCGCATAGCAGCGGGGGTTCGTGTAAGATGCGGGGGGAGGAACAGACCCAACCTCATTCTTTGGGAAGTGGTCAGGGAAGGGGGCAGGCTTGGAGGGGTCACTTACCCACAGCATGGTGGGGGTAATGGGAAGGGAGGCTGCCATGGGTTTGAAGCTCCTGGGTTGGCATGAGGGGGTGGAGATGGGTGGAAGGGGCCTGTGCGTCATCGTAAGCACAGGTCCAGTTTGACATCCGTCTCTGCAGTGGTGTGAGGGCCGTGGGGACATGGGACAGAAATGACGAATGCTGGGGCCCTTCCGCAGCCCTTCACCCGGTAACCTCCTCGTGCAGACTGTGCCGGGGCGGGGCCTCTTGTGTGGCATGTACCTATGGGGCCATCAGGCCACCTCCAAACGGGTTTGGTGGGCTGCAGGGTCCCGCATGGTCCCTCTCAAGCGGGACAGCGGCAGGTGCAGGGAGTGACCTGCAGGGGCGGAGAGGAGCCTGCGCGTGGGCTGGAGGGGAGCCGCCTTCTCCCCTCTCCAGCCTGACTGGGGTCCGTGTTACTTCTGAGAAGGTGTGGGTGCCAGGGCTCTGAGGGAGCGGTGGCAGCGACGGTGGCGGCGTCACTGGCCCTGTTTTCTGCGTCCTGGTCCCCCCAACCCCCGCCCCACGTATCATAAGGAACTTTGACCTCAAAATCTTTCTAAGCAAAGTGTGAATAGGATTTTTACTCCCTTTGTACAGTATTCTGAGAAACACAAATAAAGGACAGTGTGTTCCTATTTCCCCTGAGTTTGGCCTCTGCTTCTGGGAGGGGGCGGAGAGGGGGCAGCGTGAAGCATCAGTCCGACCCTCTGCCTGGATGGTGGGAGGGCCCCTGGGACCTCTGCTCTTCCTGCCGCCTCCAGCAGAGCAAGCTGGAGGGGCTGGCGGGGAACCGGCAGAGGCAGCAAGCCGGCCAGAGAGCAGCATTTTGCTCTGGGACTTCGCCTGGCTGGTCCTCAGACAGAACTTACACCTCTGGGCTTCAGCCAGGCTGGGCTGGCAGAGGGATAGCTTGTGACACGGCCAGGGAGGAGGTCAGTTCAGCAGTGGCTTCATATAGAAGCCAGAATCCCAAGGGGTGCCCAGTCCTTTCCTCTGAATTCCTCCCCTGTTTCACTTCTCTTCCTTGCCTTGAAGGGCTGCATCTCCTTCTGGCCTTTGTGTCTTCAGAGGAATCTTCCTGCTTCCTTCTCCCCGCCATAAACATGAGTGGGAGGGGAAGAGGACTTACTGAGGCTCACATGGCCAGGAGAGGGAGGAGTCTTTACGGTGCATTCAGTGCAGTGTCATCTGTGTATGTCTATCTATCTCCCACCTGCTCCCTTGGTCCAGGAGGAGGGAAGGGTTGGTTTCTTACCTTTGGCCTGTCTGCCTCCACCCCAGCCATAATGTGGCTTATCTAAAAGCCTGAGAGGTGGGGCACTTAGCTTTCCAGTTTTTTTTTGGTTTTTTGTTTTCAATTCCCGCATTATAATTTCCTGAGACACAGTGGCCAGGAACTGTGCAGAGATCTTACACAGAGGGGACTCTTACAACCTCCATTTTTGGTGAGTAGCTGAGGACAAAAAAAGAGGTGGGTGGCCCCTGAGATGGACCTACGGGCCCTGGGCACAGCCTTTCCATATACCCAGTTGAATTCCTAGGTGGGGAGTGAGTTGAGAGTTGGCCACCATGATGGGGGCAGGGGCGGGATAGCCGCCCTGGGCTAGCCAGAAGGGACTTAGGGGAAGGTGGCCAGGAAGACTGTGAGGGGTGATCTGGCCTCAGGAGGGTGGCAAAGGAGCCTGAAGAAAGGGAAGGAGATGTCAAAAGGAAGGAGATGCAGAATGATTGATGGAAGGGGAAAGAGTAAGAAGGATTTGGAGGAAAGAGAGCCTGAAGGGTCCAACGTGGTGGGGACACAAGAGCGGCTGCTGAATAGAAATGGGGGAGGAGCAGCTGTGTCAGGCTGGCCCGGTGGTGGGCCTGTGGAGGGTCCCGCAGGGCAGGCAAGATGGAGACAAAAGTAGACCAGGAGAGGGTGAAGGGGAGAGTGGGTGGAGGGAGATGCCCCAGGCGGGGTTTTGGGATTCGTTTTATTTTACCAAGTATAAGGGGACCCTTCAGAAGTTGACCAGAAACTGAGGAGACAGGACTTGGGGGTGGGGGGCTGTCCAGAGCACCTAGCTCCAAGCCACTCTTGAGTACAAAGGTAGAGTACAACCTTTTCTCTTTTGTTTCCTTCTGAGGCCAGTTTATGACCATCTCACTGGGAAATGGTTGGTAGGGGCAAGCATCCAACTGCCTTGCAGAACAGGAAGGGTGGGGAGGCCCAGGAGTCAGAGCCAAGCGAGTCATCTGTTGGGGTTGGTAATGTGAGGTCCGGCAGTCATGCCCCTCATCTCTTCCTGGGTCCTCTTCATCAGCACTGGTGAGGGTCTGGCTGGGGATGGTGGGCCTGCCTTCCCACTCATCAGGCCCCTCTGAGCAAGGGGCAACTGTGCTGTGGGAGATGCAGAAAACAGATCTAGCTTTCCTTCTGGGGCAATCACCACTCCAGCTTTCCTCCAGAAGGGTTCCACAAGGGGCAGAGGAGAATCCGGCATTTGTGATGGCCATCCCACCTTAGTGTGTAGTAACCACCACACCTTGTGGAAACAGGGAAGGCAAACCGTTCTGGTTGGCCTAGAACTTTTGAATCTTTCTTGACCCCAAGCTGCCAAAGGTAGAAGATTTAAAAACCTGAACCAATATTTCCCTCCCCCAAACTGCAATGGGCTTCCTTTTCCCAGTTGGTCCAGGCACCATGCTCGCGGTATTTGAGAAAATCGCAAGAGCTGTGGTCCAACACATGGACGCTGGTGGGGATATGATTGCTGTCAGAAGCCTCACTGATGCTGACAGATTCCACTGCTTCTATCTGGTGAAGGAGAGGAGACGTTTCTTTGGATACCAATATGATAAGAGAGACCTCACCCTGTAGGACATCCTGGAGATGGACAAGGGTGAAGGGCTGTTTGATAAGCTGGTTCCTGGGCTCCAAGGTCAGTATGAGGTGGGTGAGAGACTTTGCCCACGCCTACGCTACCCCACTGTCAACACCCCATTGCTATCAACGAGGTCAGCCAGTCAAAAAAGAAACCGTGGTATTTGTATGTACACGTCCATACACCTCAATTTAAGAAATGTACGGGAGAGCTGCATGGGGAGAAGGGAATAGGGGAAATGGAAATTTATTTTTATTGGAAACTCTTCTTAAATAGTCGTCTTTCCTATTTTTTTTCCTTTGTAAATAATTCGCTTTTAAATTAGCTGAGGTCTTCTCATGTGTTTATAATGTTTATCATTTAAATGGATAATTAAATGGAGGCAGTTTGCCTAGTGGTTAGGAAAGGACTCAGTCTTTAGAATTGGGGGCATCTGGCTTCGAAACCTGGCTCTGCCACACTTACCAGCTGGGTAACCTCTGGACAAGTGGTTTTATCTAAGTTTGTTTCCTCATCTGTCAACTCAAGAAGACTGTTGCAAGAATCAAAAGAGAGAAATTACGTAAATCGTTTACCACAGTGCCTGCAAGAAGGAGCGTTCAATAAAAGTTCGCCTCAATCATTCTACTGGTGGCGGTTATTATTATTATCCCTTCCTGTTCCTGGAGATCATGGCCGAATGGGAAGTTGCTGGTGAGCAGAACTCCCTTAAGGGCTCAAAGGCCTTAGTAGAGATGTCTGTTCCATCCCCCTGCTTCCAAGCTCAGCGACTCCTGGGGTTTCTTGGGTTTCAGAAGCCCCAGGATAGGTGTTGATGAACCCTCACTTGGAGACTTATTGCAGCATCTCACGCCTCATGGTGAGGAGTTTTACAGCTCAGACATCTCTGCCAAAGCCCATTTGGGTCTCACCAAGAGATGGAAAAGAATTCTAACACCACTGTATAGTTTTAGAGCACCTGCCACGTGCCTGGTACTGCTGTTACGTGACCAAGAGCAGTGCCCAGAATACTCTGAGGTGGTGGGCTTTTCCACAAGTGGGGTTTAAGTGAGCCAGGGACTTTAGGAAATTTTCAGATTAGTATTTTTCAAAGACTCTGAGTCAATTCTCTGAAACGAGAATTGCCAAGAGTCAATCTACTAAAAGCTAATTCTCAAAAAAAAAAAAAAAAAAAGACAAGTTCACTGGAAACAAGAAAACTTTAAAGCAGGACTAGGATGTTTTGCAATGATCATATTACTCCCCAGGGGCAGGGGCAAGTTTAATTATGGAAAAAAAAATTTGACTAAGAAGTCAGTTAACTTCCTTTAAGGGAAAGTCTATCTGTTTGCATAAAAAAATTCAGACAGAGAGGTGAAACCCAACTAAAAAAAATCCTTAAGAATGAGGTGAACTGGTAATTTAAATTGATTTTCAGCAACTTGGCCTGCTCCCTTTTCAAACAGATTATTATTTTTTTAACTATATGGTGTAGATGGTATACATAGTTTGTTTGTTTGTTTTTAATTAACTAAAGTCCATACTTTATTCAGATTTCCTTAGTTTTTATCTAGTGTCCTTTTTCTGTTCCAGGATCCCATCTAGGACATCATGTTACATGTAGTTGTCACGTCTCCTTTGGCTCCTCTTTGACTTTCCTTGTTTTTGATGGCCTTGACAGTTTTGAGGAGTACTGGTCAGGCATATTGTAGGACACCCCTCTGACTGGAATTTGTCTGATTTTTTTTCTTATGGATAGACCTAGGTAATGGGTTTGGGGGAGGAAGACTGCAGAGGTAAAGTGCTGTTCCCATCACATCGTATCAAGGTTATGTACTATCAACATGACTTATCACTGTTGATGTTGACCTTGGTCATCTGGCTGAGGTAGTGCCTGTCAGGTTTCTCCACTGTCAAGTTACTCTTTCCCCCTGCCCCTCCTCCATACTGTTTTATTGATTGGTTGATTGATTGCTGCACCGCGCGGCTTGCAGGATCTTAGTTCCCTGACCAGGGATTGAACCCATGCCCCCTGCAGTGGAAGCCCAGAGTCCTAACAACTGGACCGCCAGGGAATTCCCCCATACTGTATTCTTTGTGTGCATAAGGTTTGATTTTTCTTTCTCTCTGATAAAGTACACACAAACTTTTACGTTACTCAAGAAACAATTGGGCCCTGAGACATTAGCGTCACACACACAGGACTGATTTCAGGCACTATTTCTAGGTCTGTCATATTTCCACCAGTTTCAAAATGCATTTCTGTAAATCCGGCCCTGCCCCCAAAATCCAGCAGTAGAAGCTCTCCCTGCTCTGCAGGCTCAGAACTGGGAGGTCTGAGAGAAGGGCACTCAGCCTGGCAGCATCTCTACATATGCTCCACTAACTCCAGGGCAGCAACTGACTTGGAGTCCACGCCCTTATGCAAGGCCTTATGCAAGGCTGGGCAGAGTCCACTTGGGTGGGCAACTTTCCAGACTTGCCTCACTTTACACCTGCACAGTTCACACAAACACAGAGACTGAACTCTGCTTAACTTTTATTTCCCAAAGGTCAGGGGCTCCTAATTCTTTCACTTTACTTTTCCTTGTCTCATTTCAGCCTCTCAAATAGTTATATAGGACTAGCTAATATTTACTGAACATTTAGTATGTGTGTGCGCCAGGCACTTTGTTAAGTGCTTAACTGCATTAGTTTATTTAATTTCTTCAAGCACCGGAAGTAGGTACTATTAATATTTCTCCTTCCATAGAGACTTCCCTGGTGGTCCAGTGGTTAAGACAACGATCTTCCATTGCACGGGTTTGATCCCTGGTCGGGGAACTAAGGTCCCACATGCTGCAGGCCGTGGCCAAAAAAAAAAAATTCTCCTTCTATAGATGAGGAAACAGATTCAGAGGTGATGTGACTTATCCAAGGTCATTTGGTAAGAAGGTGGCAGAGTGGGCTCCAGGCATGATGACTTCTGGTGAGAACAGCATTGGCTGGAGAGCCACAGCTGGAAGAATTCCTCAGAAGGGAAGGGGATCGTGGAGGGGAGCCCAGGACGGGGTGCACCAGGGAGGATATTCTAGAGAGAGATCTTTTTGGGTCAGCCTCAATGTGACATTTACCTTTCTCCTTCCAGGTCAAGAGGTTAAGTCCCAAGTTATGGACAGCGCAGACTCAAAGGGAAGTTTGACAGTGAAATTACCCAAAGAAAAAACACTTGAAGTGGGAATAACATTCTCCAGGTCCCCAGAGCAGGGCGTCGAGTTATCAAAGACCCGGATACTCCAGAAATTCCTGGATTCCCTTAAGAACAAGTGAGGCTGGATGCGGGCAGCAAGGGGGAGGGAGAGAGGGAGAAGCCCATTTTGGGCACCAAGGGCATCTGAGGTGGGGGACCCCCGGCTGGTGCAGCCTCCCACTCCCTACTCCCAGCTCTCCCCATCCCACTGCTTCACTCAAGCATGCCCTCCTCTTCTCCACACTCAGGAAGCCTTCTCATTCTTCCAGGATCAGCCTCCAGGAGCCCTTCTTCTGAGGTCCTCAGTTCACTCATTTCCCTGCTGTCCTCCAGGGTGATTGATTACTCTGGCTTGGACCAAAACTGGCTGGTTTCAAGAGGCCACTCTCCTCTGTTTTCCTATACTGTGCTGCCCAAATCTGTATTTTGTGCCTGTTTCACTCTGCCTTGCGGTAAGCCAGTGGTTTCCATGTTCCCTCCCCTCACTGCACTAAGAACAACTTGTGACCAGGGACTGACTTTACTAACCTCTCTGTTTATCCCCAGCACATGACAAGTACTTGGTAAGAGAGCTGAAGTGAAGCCCAATGAAATCAAAGCACCCCCGTTGAACATTTCCTGCACAGGAAGTGCCACCAGCCCACCCCACCAGGGTGGCACCAATCAAGTGCCACAGAAGTTCTGATAGCTGAGGGCATGGTCCTTCCAAGGGACTTAGAGGGATATCACCAGCCTTCCTCCTCAGCAGTCACGTTGTGGTTGGTATTGGTGTCTTCTTCCCTAGCTGCAATTGTTGGAAAGTGTGGATGGGTTGGGGGAAGGGGCCCCACCGCTCTCCTGGGCTAGCCCTCCCTGAGCAGGGTGGATGCCTTTTGTTTTTCCTTTTTGATTAAAAACTGAAAGCCTTACAGTGAAATTGTACTGGTCCTTTGAACTACCCCTACCCACCACGGTATTGCTGGGGAGGGGGCTTTTGTAGTTTTTCTGAGGGAACTCAATTTTTCTAGCATGCCTGTTGTTTCTAGAGTGAAGCTATGTGGAATGTGTAAATAGAGTTGTGTGGGGGAGGGTAGGTAGAGGAAGATCTGCTCAGGCAAGGATGTAGGACTTTCTTGGGGGTCTTTTGGTTGCGAATACCAGAAGTTCCATCAGGTAGGGAGGGAGGTTGATTTATACATATATTTATATTTGGCTGCTCGGGGTCTTAGTTGCGGCATGCATGCGGGATCTAGTTCCCTGACCAGGGATTGAACCCGGGTCCCCTGCACTGGGAGCATGGAGTCTTAACTGCTGGACCACCAGGGAAGTCCCCCATCAGGCTGTTTTAAGTCACCAAATGAATTTCTTTATGGAATCAGAGATGCCTCACGGACCCCCAAGGGTGGACAATTCAACCAGGCCCCAGAGACCAGTGCAGGGAGTTGGAGCCCCTTCTCGGAGAAGGGAGTGTTGTGGACTGGGCAGATACCTATCTCAGTGCCATGGGAAGGGCACAAGCTTTGGACTCATACAGACTGGGGTTTGTATCCCAGTTATACACTTATTAGCTGTGTGAACCTGGACCATTCATGACCTGTCTCTAAGCCCTCAATTTCGTCATATGAAAAACGGATGCAATCCTGCCTACATCATAGCGGGGCGGTGAGGGTTAAATGAAATGACGCGTGAAGTATCTCACAGTGCTGGCACACTGTAATCTTCCAGAAGCGGGTTCCCTTCCCACTTTGCACCCCGTTCCCGCCCACAGTGGGTAAAGTGAACTGGGACGGGGGTGCTGTGGTCTTCCGGTCTCAGAGGCACTTAGTCTCAAATAGAAACGAGCTGCTGGAGAGGGAGAAATGTCCCTGGGAGGTGGGGCCCCTCTCGTTCCCCCTTTACTCCCTCCAGAAAGCTGAAGAGGAAACTGCCCCCTACGTTCCAATCAATCCAGGCGATGAGAGAAGACCTTTATCTAGTGACGGAAACTCTGAAGACCACAAAGACTGTAATCCTGAAAAGTGAAAAGCAATATATTTTGGGGGACCCGATGAAATGTTTTGGTCTCCAATATGAACACAAGGTTAGGATCCTGGGAGGTGGGGACTGTGGGAGAGCCAGCCTGGCTCACCCACTGCAGGTCAGGGGCTGCCAGCCCAGCCGCCGCGCTCTTCAGCTCTTCCTTTAGACCTCTCTGAGCAGTATTGCCTGCTCCTTGGCCTTCTTACGACTTCTCTTCTTGCCCCAAGAAAGCCTGTGTGGCATCACTCAGTCTCTCCCCTGTTACTCTCTAGTGGTGCTCTGTCTTCATTTGCTTCATAGCGCTTCCCACGGTTCATAGTTACACGGGTGTTTTTTGCTTGTTCATTGTCTTCCTCCCTTTCCAGGAGGCAGGAGAGCAGAAGCCACGATGCCTGGAACAAAATAGGCAAGTTTTGTCCTCCATAAAATTTTTTTTTTTGGCCACGCCACGCGGCTTGCAGGATCTTAGTTCTCTGACCAGGGATCGAACCCAGGCCCCTGGCAGTGAAAGCGCCAGGTCCTAACCACTGGATGGCCAGGGAATTCCCCATAAATATTTGTTGAATGAAGTGGAAACAACATGAGTTTTGGGGTCAGATGCGGGTTCACATTTCAGCTCTACTGCTGTGAAACGGGCTCATCTGCTGACCCTCTCAGAGCCTCGGTTCTCTCATCTGTAAAATGAGGATAAAAATGTCTACCTCCCAGGATTGTTTGGGAGATCAGGCAAGATAACTATGTCAAGCACCTAGGGATCAATCAACCTGAGCTCCTTTTTCCTAGCACCAAACGGAAGTGACCATCACCCCTGAGAAGGTCCTGGGCTATCGAGTAAAGCAGCTCGTCTTCCCCAACGCAGAGAGTATGGGTACGCAAGGCCTGGTGGGGCGGGGTGGATGGGGGAGCCTGAACACATGAGTAGGGTGGCGGTCGATTCAACTGGGGTCTATGTCAGCATGGAGGGGCCCTGGTGAGCTGGAAGGTGGGGGGAAGTTCCAGGGAATGAGAAGAAGGGTGATGAAGGGTCCTTGCTCAGACACCACTGACCCAGGATTTGCCCCAGCATGACACTAATTCTTCCCTAGAAGTGTTAACTCCCATCTCTCTCCCAGTATTTTTTTTTCTGTTGGAGGGCAGGGTGGGAAGGTTGGGGAGAAAGAGGACCTTACAGAGAGAGAACTGAGCTTTCTTTTTAAAAAATTTTTTCTTATTTTTTAATTTAATTTTTAACATTATTTATTTATTTATTTATTTTTGGCTGCATTGGGTCTTCATTGCTGCACGCGGGCCCTCTCTAGTTGCTGAGAGCGGGGGCTGCTCTTCGTTGCGGTGCGCGAGCTTATTACAGAGCACGGGCTCTAGGCGTGGGGGCCCCAGTAGTTGTGGCTGGTGGGCTCTAGAGCGCAGGCTCAGTAGTTGTGGCGCACAGGCCCAGTTGCTCCGCGGCAGGTGGGATCCTCCCGGACCAGTGTTCGAACCCGTGTCCCCTGCATTGGCAGGCGGATTCTTAACCACTGTGCCACCGGGGAAGTCCCAGAACGGAGCTTTCTGATAACTGGTCTTTCTCTCTTTCTCTTTGTACAAACTGGTTTAGGTATTAGCTTTTCTCGGGCAAAAAAGAAAAATCCTTTCCAGAAGGTGAGTGAGCTTCTGGGCCTCCTGTTCATCATTCCAGAATGGGCAAGGATACTATTTTTAAAAAGAGGATAACAAATGGCCTGGGATTATAGAGTTCTTAGTGCTAAGGATGTAATAGGATGCACCCAGGTGGGAACTGTGGTAAGGGCAGGAGAAAAATCTGCCTGTTGGAGAAGTAGGTTGGATTGCATGTTGACCTAGGGTTTCCAGGCTCCGCCAACTTTGACTTGCTCTGTGCAGGTCAGTGTGCTGGATCCTGGGCTCACAGCCCTTACTGAAGGGTTACTGGCCTAGGAAGCACACTTGAATTGCCTGGCCCGTTCTCACACAATAGCACTAGCACTGAAAGGAGCACTGCACTAGGAGTCAGACGGTCTCCGGGCCTAGTCCTGGCCCTGCCACTCGCTAGCTCCACAGCCTCCTGAGCCATGGTTATGCTGACGTTAAAATGAACGAGGATTAGACCAGGAGATCCCTATGATTCTGAATGTGGCTTCCTCTGGAATTTCAGAGTCTTTCCCTGAATCCAATAAGGGTTGTACTGCCTATAAGGCCTTGTGAAGGAGTAGAGAGAAGTCTAGATGGAGTAGCAAATTCAAGAAAAATTTCTGGAAGTTGTAAAAGTTGCAGGTTCAGTCCTGGCAAGGTCTTGCTAGCTCAAAACAGACTAAAGTGCCATAACAGAGGAGTCAGGGGATAGATTCCAGTTCCTGCCCTGATCCAAATTTGCTGAGCGGCCCTCTCTGGGCTTTCATTTCTCCTTCAATCATCTAGGCATAATCCTATGCCTGCCTATCTCTGAGGGTGTAGGAAGGGGTCTGTAAATATAGTGCTTTGTCATTTACACACAATGATGAGGATGCAGGCTCCCTGGCATGGGCAGTGAGGGCTCAGAGTCCAGAACTGAAAACTTCCACCACTGGGACAAGAAGGTCCACAGGTGGGTGGAGGTGACCTGAAGACTCTCTGAGATTATTCTTCCTCTCTGCAGAGAAAGATGGCGGTTCATCTTGGTTAGGTAAGGATGGAATCCAGCTGTGTTCAGGGTAGCTGCACTCCTCACTCTTGAGCCCTCTGGCCTCAAGAAGTGCAGCTCAGGTGGGGCAGCTGAGTGTGTGTGAGTCTGTGTGTATATGTGTGTGTGGCAGTGGAGCTCGTTGGTAGGACAAGGGTAGGGCAGTGCCCAAAGCAGGTTTCAACTTCAGTCTGGAGATTGCATCTGTCTCCTCTAAACACAGTGATTCTCATTGGTTGTAGACATCACCTGGGGGGAACTTTGAAAGTAGTGATACCTGAGTCCCACCTCTAGAAATTCTGACTTAAGTGATCTGGGGGTGTGGCCTGGTCTGGGTATCGGGTCTGGGCACTCCCCAGGGGATTCTCATGCACAGTCAAGGCTGAGAACCACTGCTCTAACTTCCTCTAAATCCTCACTACTCCTGCTGGGGCCCAAAGCTTGCACTTTGAGTGGAAAGGATGACATAAGCTTTGATTTCCTGCAGATGGAGAAGAATTGGGGGTTGGTACAAGACTGAGGGTGAGTTGGGGAGGTGGAAGTGGGGTCAGCGGGAGGCAATGCTGGTGGGTGTCTGGGAAGAAGCATGCTTCATTTTAACAGGAAAAGACTAGAAGAAGGGAAGATACAGAGAGGTGGTCTCCAAAAGAAAGATAAAGAATGGGGTCTGGGGGGCCTTGGTAATGGAGCTTGCTAGGCTGGGTGGGTGGGGTTCTTAATTTCTGCCTCTACTGGGAGGTCCTGGAGTTTGGAGGATTTCCCAAGCGTGAAGGAGAGGATGCAGGACATGGTGCGAGTCCTCCAGGATCCGACTGAGGAGGAGCGAAAAGAGGGGCTAAGCTGCTTCACCAAGTGCCTCAGCAAGGATGAAGAGCTGCAGGGTCTAGAGCGAAGAGTAAGAGGCCCAAGGAAGAACTGGGGCAGAGAGAGGGAGGAGCCAGTGGGGAGACAACCTGCTATAATGGGACCGGGCTTATCTCCCCCATCTCCTGGTCCTAGGTGTCTGAGGTCCGGCGTTCCAGGGAGCTACAGATGGAAGACCCAGCAGGTTCTGTCATATGCAGCCTTTTTTTTTTTTTTTTTTTAATTTTATTTATTTATTTATTTATTTTTGGCTGTGTTGGGTCTTCGTTTCTGTGCGAGGGCTTTCTCTAGTTGTGGCAAGCGGGGGCCACTGACTATCGTGGCCTC
Source organism: Eubalaena glacialis (assembly GCF_028564815.1). Classification (NCBI taxonomy): domain Eukaryota; kingdom Metazoa; phylum Chordata; class Mammalia; order Artiodactyla; family Balaenidae; genus Eubalaena; species Eubalaena glacialis. Next base: position 44,793,483 of record NC_083734.1, read on the forward strand.
TCTTGTTGCGGAGCACAGGCTCCAGTCGCGCAGGCTCAGTAGTTGTGGCTCACGGGCCTAGTTGCTCCGCGGCATGTGGGATCTTCCCAGACCAGGGCTCGAACCCGTGTCCCCTGCATTGGCAGGCAGATTCTCAACCACTGCGCCACCAGGGAAGCCCCATATGCAGCCTTTTTAACGCCGCTGGGATCTTTTTTTTTAAAAAAACAATGAATTTTATTTTTTTATACAGCGGTTTCTTATTGGTTATCTACTGTATACATATTAGTGTATACATGTCAATCCCGATCTCCCAATTCATCCCCCCACCCCCCCACCCCCGCTTTCCCCTCTTGGTGTCCATATGTTTGTTCTCTACGTCTGTGTCTCGATTTCTGCCTTGCAAACAGGTTTGTCTGTACCATTTTTCTAGATTCCATATTTATGCGTTAATATACGATATTTGTTTTTCTCTTTCTGACTTACTTCACTCTGTATGACAGTCTCTAGGTCCATCCACGTCTCTACAAATGACCCAATTTCGTTCCTTTTTATGGCTGAGTAATATTCCATTGTATATACGCTGCTGGGATCTTGATAGAGGAGCACACAGAAGCCATTTCGGATTTCCTGGATGACTTGATGGGTGAGGAGGGGTTTGGATGTAAGCTGGTGTGGAGGAAATGCTGAGCAGAGGGGCCTGTGGGGAATCAAATCTTGGGAGGAAGGGGGTATACACTGCCTTTTACATTTTGTGAGGCATAGAACTTCACACTTCAGACACTAGCCATCTTTCCCAGGCCAGGGATTGAGGGAGGACCTCCTCTTCCCCTACGACCTCCTGCAGGCTAAGAGGAAAGCAGGAGCCCTTTGGAAGAACCCCCATCTAGCACTCCTGGGGGCTCTCTGGAACCTCTGATGCTTGTCCCAGGTCTCACCAGACAGTGAAGCCCCGTCCCACTACGTGCCTCGCCTCTCTACCAACCACCCTCTTTTTTGCCCCCAGAGCTGTCTGAGGAGGGGCAGCTTGTTGCTGAGGCCCTAGATAAGGGGACCCTGCCCCTTTTGAAGGACAAGGTAAGACAGCCTGGGCTGAGGGCCCAGGTCCTAGTGGAAGTGAATGCCCATGCTCTCAAGGGATCCAGAAGTCCCAGTGACCAGTCCCTTCCTACTTCATAGTCCTCTGCCAGCTGTCTATTCAGCTGGTTTGTGGCAATTCCCTGGATATATAGTTTCCAGGACAGTTTGGGATGGGCTTTTTAGGCTCTGTTGCTTGCCTATGGGCAAGAAAGGGGGTGGAAAACTGTTAGTCCCAGGAGGGCAGTTGGCCCCATCTTGACTGATCAGCAGCGCCTGTCACTATGTTGAGAGTTTGAGGGTCTCCAGGCAAGAGTGCCATGGTGGATTGCTACGTCTGCCGTGGGCTCAGGATTAAGGAGTGCGGCCAAATATTTGCCATTTCTGGTATATTTCCTTGTTTCTAGATTTTACAGTCTGGTGAGTTTCCTTCCAGGTGGAGCCTATCCTGGAGCAGAACCGGGGTGAGCAGCCCCGTGATGTGGGCTGTGACCCTGAGGCACGGACTCTCTGTGCCCTCTACGTTGTTGTCTCCATCCTGCTGCAGCTGGGTGAGAAGCCTACCTCTCTGTTTTCCTAATACCGTGTCAGCTCTTTTTAAAAAAATTATTTATTTATTTATTATTTATTTTTGGCTGCGTTGGGTCTTCGTTGCTGTGCGCGGGCTTTCTCTAGTTGGGGTGAGCGGGGGCTACCCTTCGTTGCGGTGCGTGAGCTTCTCACTGCGGCGGCTTCTCTTGTTGCGAAGCACGGGCTCTAGGCGTGCAGGCTTCAGTAGTTGTGGCACACGGGCTCAGTAGTTGTGGCTCGCGGGCTCTAGAGCGCAGGCTCAGTAGTTGTGGCGCACAGGCTTAGTTGCTCCGCGGCATGTGGGATTTTTCCAGACCAGGGCTCGAACCCGTGTCCCCCGCATTGGCAGGCGGATTCTTGACCACTGCGCCACCAGGGAAGTCCCTCCTGTCAGCTCTTTAAGCATTCTCCCCACAAGCCTCTGGGTGCTCCCCTCCCCAGTCCATTCTCACCATCCCTATTCCCAATCACCAGAATGTCTTTAAAACAAGCCGCTATTTTTTGATACATCCCATTCACCACGATAATGTCCAAAAATCAGCCTGGATTGTATGATTAAAAGTGGCAGATTGATCATATTAATTTCCTCTCCCTCTTGAAATCTCACTAAATGACAATAAAGCGATGGAAAAGATAGAAACCCACAAGAATAAAGAGAATTAGGCAGCAGATAAGGGATTTCAACACATCTTTGGAAGCAAGAAAGCAATTATAGGAGTGAAAGCTAGGAGGCATGGGACTGAGGGATGCGAAGGAGTGTAGGAGGACACTGCTGGTTTTCATCATAAGCCTTTTAGTTCTATGTAACATTTTTCAAGACAATGTAATTAAAAGCAAAAGAAATATATATTTGTTGTAAAGCATTTCAGATATTTCTCAAAGTCAAAGGTAAATGTAACCTGTGATCTCCCTTCTCCCTTTAATATAACCACTATTAACATTTTGGGGTATGTGAACATTTTTTCTATGGAGCAGTTTTAAAAATGGTAACTTAAACATGAAGCTAGGATGATATAGCATACATTTGTTTTGTATCTATCTTTTGAACTAGTTACTTTTACGTTTAAATTTGTAAAAATATTATATGCAACAGGAACTCTCATAAGCGCTGTCGGAGTGTAGCTTGGCCCACCACTTTGGAAAACTGTTTACCAGTATCTACTAAAGCTAAACATATACCTATGACTCAGCAACTCCGCTTCCTTGGCATATACCCAAGAGAAATGAATGCACGTGTTCACCAAAAGATTGCATGCACAGAAACGTTAAAATAAGAGCCCCAAGCTGAAAACTATTCAAACGTCCAATAATATTAGTATGGATACATATATTGAGGTATATTTATGCAATAAAAGAGAACAAATTGCTGCTACACATAACAACATGGATGGTTCTCACAGACAGAATGCTGAGCAAATGAAGCCAACACAAAACACATGGGTCCTCCGAGAAGTAGGTGCCGAAATGGAATCAGATACGCAAGAGACTTATTAGGGGGAAAGCCCGTGAAGCATAAAGGGAGAGGGAGCAGGAATCGGCATGGAAAACCTTCAAATCACAATGAAGGTCTAAAACTTGGGAATGGAGAGCAGGAGGGAAAGACTAAGTAGGAAGAGTCTCAGATGGCAGCACAGTCTGAGGGTCTCAGCCAAGCCAACCTGAGCAAAGGTGGTCTGCCGGAGGGCTCCCCATCAGGCAGAAGGGCCAGGCTCCAGTACCTCATACTCAGCCTTTGGCTGGATGTAGCCCCGGGGAGCTGGGGCTCAGAAGACAGATCTACAGCAGGGTAGGCTAGAGGTTCTCGGTCAACTCTGCTTCCCACAGCAGGTTCTCCTAAAGAAAATCCGGGTGGTACCCTCCATGGCCACCACAATACTGTATGATTCCATTTATATGAGGCTCAAGAACAGGCAAAACTAAGCAATAGGGGTAGAAGTCAAAATAGTGGTTATCTTAGTGGGTACAGTAGTGACTGGGAAGGGGCATGAGGGAATCTTCTGGAGAGCTGGAAATATATCAAGATTCATTGAGCTAACATTTAAGATCAGTATATGTTACTGTAAGTGTATTATATTCAATACATCAATAAAAGTCTTTAAAAAACACACAGTATATAACTCCATGTAAATGAAGTGAAAAACAAGCAAAACTACATGATGGTGGTAGATGTCAGAATAGTGGTTATCTCTGGGGCTTCCCTGGTGGCACAGTAGTTAAGACTCTGTGCTCCTCAATGCTGGGGGCCCGGGTTCGATCCCTGGTCAGGGAACTAGATCCCACATGCATGCTGCAACCAAGAGTTCGCATGCCACAAATAAAGAGTCCACATGCCGCAACTAAGGAGCCCTTGAGCCACAACTAAGGAGCCTGCCTACCACAACTAAGACCCAGCGCAGCCAAAAAAAAAAAAAAAGAAAAAGAACAGTGGTTATCTCAGTGGGTGCAGTACTGCCTGGCAAGCGGCATGAGGGAATTTTCTGGGGCACTGGACATATTTTATATCTTGATCTGGATAGTAGTTACATGGATGTGTAACCATGTTTACATGTGTAAACATTTATTAAGCTAAACACTTAAGATCTGAGCACTTTACTGTGAGTTTTTATCTCAATAAAAACTTTAAAAACATAATATATGCACGAGGACATATTTGAACAGTACAGAAGAATATAAACAAATTAAGTAAAAGTTTCCTTTCAAACCCCTGAATCCTATAACCTAGTCCCACTTCCTTGAGACACCCATATTAACAGTTTTAGTTTTTATTACAACTAAACATGATATTCTTATATTTATTCTTGATTTATTTATTTTTTAAAGTTTTTTTTTTCTTTTTTTGGTTGCATTGGGTCTTTTTTTAAATTTTTTAAAATTTGGTTTATGGCTGCGTTGGGTCTTTGTTGCTGCACGTGAGCTTTCTCTAGTTGCAGCGAGCGGGGGCTACTCTTCGTTGCGGTGTGCAGGCTTCTCCTTGCCGTGGCTCCTCTTGTTGCGAAGCACGGGCTCCAGGTGCGCGGGCTTCAGTAGTTGTGGCATGCGGGCTCAGCAGTTGCAGCATGTGGGCTCCAGTAGTTGTGGCATGCAGGCTCAGTAGTTGTGGCTCGCGGGCTTAGTTGCTCCGTGGCATGTGGGATTTTCCTGGACCAGGGATCGTTGCGGCATGCAGGATCTTCCTTGAGGCATGCGGGATCTTTCGCTGCGGCACGTGGGCTTCTCTCTAGTTGTGGTGTGCAGGTTTTCTCTATCTAGTTGTGGTGTGTGGGCTCCAGGGCACGTGGGCTCTGTAGTTGTGGCACACGGGCTTAGTTGCCCCACGGCATGTGGGATCTTAGTTCCCCGAGCAGGGATGGAACCTGCGTCCCCTGCATTGGAAGGTGGATTCTTTACCACTGGACCACGAGGGAAGTCCCTTGATTTATTAATTTTATTTTATTTATTGTTTAAGATTTTTTTTTGATGTGGACCATTTTTAAAGTCCTTATTGAACTTGCTATGATATTGCTTCTGTTTTATGTTTTGGTTTCTTGGCCCAGAGGCATGTGGGATCTTAGCTGCCCGACCAGGGATGAAACCCTCACTCCCTGCATTAGAAGGCAAAGTACTAACCAGGGAAGTCCCTGATTTATTAATTTTAGATAGTATCTATTGACTCCCCAGGATTAAGGATGAATACTGTGAAACAACAGACAATGAACAAGAAGTTCAAAGTAGGAAAAGTGTTATAAAAAAAATACAGGGTACTATGAGAGTGTTTAATAAAAGGTAACAGGGTGGTCCCCTCTTACCTCTGACAGTCCTTTTCCCTTTTCCTTAAATGCTGAGTCCAGCCATGCCGAACTATTGATCTTTTATTTGAACATGTCATGTACTTTACAATGACATGCTTTTTTTAATACAGGTTGCTTTCTCCCTCTGCCTGGATTACCTTCCCCCACCTTATCCATCTTTTAAGTTAAGGCTCAAATATCCCTTCCTCGGTAGTTATCCTAGTTTCCCAAAGAATTTGGTTACTTCTTCCTCTGTATGGCCCAGAGCATGTTGAATACATTTCTATTAAGGCATCATCATATTGTACTGAAATTATTAATACATATGTCTGTTCCACTGATGTGAAAGTTTCTAGAGAACAGGGTTTACTTTAAGTTTTACTTTTCTTTACTGGGGCCCAGTAAACATTTGTTTTCTTCAAAAGTGCCTTTGGGGCTTCCCTGGTGGCGCAGTGGTTGAGAATCTGCCTGCCAGTGCAGGGGACACGGGTTCGAGCCCTGGTCTGGGAAGATCCCACATGCCGTGGAGCAACTGGGCCCGTGAGCCACAATTACTGAGCCTGCGTGTCTGGAGCCTGTGCTCCGCAACAAGAGAGGCCGTGATAGTGAGAGGCCCGTGCACCGCGATGAAGAGTGGCCCCCGCTTGCCACAACTAGGGAAAGCCCTCGCACAGAAGCAAAGACCCAACACAGCCATAAATAAAAATAAATAAATTTTTAAAAAATGTAATAATTATTAAAAAAAAAAAAAGTGCCTTTGAGTTGGGGGAAGTTTGGGAGACACACCCAGAATTTCATGAGGGTGGCTCAACCAGCTGTCACTAAGAATTTTTTTTTTTTTTCCTGTCCTCTCAGAGTGCCAGCAAGGGACTACCTGTCTAAGGGAGATTAAACTAACCTAGAAACCTGAGGCTCATATTTGATCTGCTGATTTCTCTCTCTTTTCATCTCACAGTTCTGATTCTAGAGTGAAGTTCAATACATTAATTGCGTAAGTCTGTAAGGAATTTCCTGCTCCAGAAGCTGAAACTGGTGATAGAGATGGCTTTGGAATGGGGACAGTCGGAATAGTCATTATCTGAGCTTGGAGGGATGTGGGAGATTCCACTAACTCTTACTCATTCTTCAGAACTCTTAGCTCAAGCAATACCCCCTTCTGATAGTTTCTATATCTCTCTGAGTCAGGGACCCTGTTAGGAAGGAAACCATTTTGGAGAAATGCTAGTTTAACCACCTTGGGATAGATAAGATCCTTTAGAGTTGGATGTAAACAGGTATCGGAGAAGAGGGAAAACTACCTTGCAGGTAACAAACTGAGAAATTTATTGATTTTGCTCCTAAGATGGAGAAGAGGAACATTGAAAGGAGAGAGGATGGAGAAGGAGAGAGGCTGAGACTGGATGAAGCAGTAAAAACTTCTAGATATGGAATAGGTGAAAAACATTCAAGAATGGTGATGCCAATCTTGTTTCTGGTAGTAGTAAGCAAGGTTATTTATTATCCCTGGTAAATATATGGTTACATCTAAATGAAGAGTAATTGTATATAAAAATAATAAAACAATATTAATAGCATCCTGGGGGGTTAAATACATGATAACAATAAAATAAAATAAAATAATATAATGAATTTAAAGTGTTCTAAAGGGTTTTATCTTATCTGGGAAAACAGAAAAGATATTGTTTAATTTTAGACTTTGATAATTTAGTAAGTATGCTATAATTTTTAAGGTAACCATCAAAAGAATAGGAACAGACTAGTGGCAGGAAAAAAACAGAGAGATAAAAAGATTATCAACAAAAAGAATACAAGAAACAAGAGAAAGAGAAACCTACAACAGGTGAAACAAATAAAAAGCCTAAAAGAAAATGGTGGAATGAAATCCAAATGTATCAGAAATTACATGTACAGGGCTAAATGAACCAGCAAAAATGCAATATTGTCAGAATGGATAAATTTATCTATTTGCTGTTTATGAGACATATCTAAATAACATACAAATATAAAGTATTGAAAATAAAGTGATGGAAAAATATTAGCTATGTAAATACTAACCAAGAGGAAACTGGTGTAGCTATATTAATATTAGGCAAAATAAACTTGGGGCATAAGGCATTATTAGTGGCAAAGAAGGTCACTTCACAATGATAAAAGTTTCAATTTACAAGGAAGATACAACAATTCTGAATTGCTATGTACATAATAATATAATCTCAAAATGTAGAAAGCAAACATTGACAGATCAGAAGACAAAATAGTCAAATATGCAGCCATAATGAAGATTTTAACACCTTTCTATTAGTAATTTATAGAATAGCAGCTAAAAATGTCAGTAATACAGATGATTGGAACAACATGATTAACAAACTTGACCTGATGGACATATTTAGGAAGCTATACCCAACAACAACTGAAGAATATACACCTGGAACATTTATAAACATTTTCCATGTGTTGAGGCATGAAATAAGTTTTAACATAAAGGACTGAAATTATATATAGCATCTTCTCTGACCACAGTAAAATTAAGCTAGAAATCAATAACAAAAACATTATTAGGGCTTCCCTGGTGGCGCAGTGGTTGAGAATCTGCCTGCCAATGTAGGGGACACGGGTTCGAGCCCTGTTCTGGGAAGATCCCACATGCTGCGGAGCAACTGGGCCCATGAGCCACAACTACCGAGCCTGCGCGTCTGGAGCCTGTGCTCCGCAACAAGAGAGGCCGCGATAATGAGAGGCCCGCGCACCGCGATGAAGAGTGGCCCCCGCTTGCCGCAACTAGAGAAAGTCCTCGCACGGAAACGAAGACCCAACACAGCCAAAAATAAAATAATTAATTAATTAATTAATTAATTAAAAAAACATTAATAAATATCACCATATGTTAGGAAAGTAAGGCACGTTTTTATTTTTTTAACATCTTTATTGGAGTATAATTGCTTTACAATGGTGTGTTAGTTTCTGCTTTATAACAAAGTGAATCAGCTATACATATACATATATCCCCATATCTCCTCCCTCTTGCATCTCCCTCCCACCCTCCCTATCCCACCCCTCTAGGTGAACACAAAGCACCAAGCTGATCTCCCTGTGCTTTGTGGCTGCTTCCCACTAGCTATTTTACATTTGGTAATGTACATATGTCCATGCCACTCTCTCACGTCGTCCCAGCATACCCTTCCTTACCCCTCCCCGTGTCAAGTCCATTCTCTACGTCTGCGTCTTTATTCCTGTCCTGCCCCTAGGTTATTCAGAACCTTTTTTTTTTTTTTTTTTAGATTCCATATATATGTGTTAGCATATGGTATTTGCTTTTCTCTTTCTGACTTACTTCACTCTGTATGACAGTCTCTAGGTCCATCCACCTCACTACAAATAACTCAGTTTCGTTTCTTTTTATGGCTGAGTAATATTCCATTGTATATATGTGCCACATCTTCTTTATCCATTCATCTGTCGATGGACACTTAGGTCGATTCCATGTCCTGGCTATTGTAAATAGAGCTGCAATGAACATTGTGGTGCATGACTCTTTTTGAATTATGGTTTTCTCAGGGTGTATGCCCAGTAGTGGGATTGCTGGGTCGTATGGTAGTCCTATTTTTAGTTTTTTAAGGAACCTCCATACTGTTCTCCATAGTGGCTGTATCAATTTACATTCCCACCAACAGTGCAGGAGGGTTCCCTTTTCTCTACACCCTCTCCAGCATTTATTGTTTGTAGATTTTTTTGATATGGCCATTCTGACTAGTGTGAGGTGATACCTCATTGTAGTTTTGATTTGCATTTCTCTAATGATTACTGATGTTGAGCATTCTTTCATGTGTTTGTTGGCAATCTATATATCTTCTTTGGAGAAATGTCTATTTAGGTCTTCTGCCCATTTTTGGATTGGGTTGTTTTGTTTTTTTGATATTGAGCTGCATGAGCTGCTTGTAAATTTTGGAGATTAATCCTTTGTCAGTTGCTTCATTTGCAAATATTTTCTCCAATTCTGAGGGTTGTCTTTTCGTCTTCCTTATGGTTTCCTTTGCTGTGCAAAAGCTTTTAAGTTTCATTAGGTCCCATTTGTTTATTTTTGTTTTTATTTCCATTTCTCTAGGAGGTGGGTCAAAAAGGATCTTGCTGTGATTTATGTCATAGAGTGTTCTGCCTATGTTTTCCTCTAAGAGTTTTACAGTGTGTGGCCTTACATTTAGGTCTTTAATCCATTTTGAGTTTATTTTTGTGTATGGTGTTAGGGAGTGTTCTAATTTCATTCTTTTACATGTAGCTGTCCAGTTTTCCCAGCACCACTTATTGAAGAGGCTGTTGTTTCTCCATTGTATATTCTTGCCTCCTTTATCAAAGATATGGTGACCATATGTGCATGGGTTTATCTCTGGGCTTTCTGTCCTGTTCCATTGATCTATATTTCTGTTTTTGTGCCAGTACCATACTGTCTTGATTACTGTAGCTTTGTAGTAAAGTCTGAAGTCCAGGAGCCTGATTCCTCCAGCTCCGTTTTTCTTTCTCAAGATTGCTTTGGCTATTTGGAGTCTTTTGTGTTGTTTCCATACAAATTGTGAAAATTTTTGTTCTAGTTCTGTGAAAAATGCCACTGGTAGTTTGATAGGGATTGCACTGAATCTGTAGATTGCTTTTGGTAGTATAGTCATTTTCACAATGTTGATTCTTCCAATCCAAGAACATGGTATATCTCTCCATCTGTTTGTATCATCTTTAATTTCTTTCATCAGTGTCTTATAGTTTTCTGCATACAGGTCTTTTGTCTCCCTAGGTAGGTTTATTCCTAGGTATTTTATTCTTTTTGTTGCAATGGTAAATGGGAGTGTTTCCTTAATTTCTCTTTCAGATTTTTCATCATTAGTGTATAGGAATGCAAGAGATTTCTGTGCATTAATTTTGTATCCTGCTACTTTACCAAATTCATTAACTAGCTCTAGTAGTTTTCTGGTAGCATCTTTAGGATTCTCTATGTATAGTATCATGTCATCTGCAAACAGTGACAGTTTTACTTCTTCTTTTCCGATTTGGATTCATTTTATTTCTTTTTCTTCTCTGATTGCTGTGGCTAAAACTTCCAAAACTATGTTGAATAATAGTGGCGAGAGTGGGCAACCTTGTCTTGTTCCTGATCTTAGTGGAAATGGTTTCAGTTTTTCACCATTGAGAACGATGTTGGCTGTGGGTTTGTCATATACGGCCTTTATTATGTTGAGGTAAGTTCCCTCTATGCCTAGTTTCTGGAGGGTTTTTACCATAAATGGGTGTTGAATTTTGTCGAAAGCTTTTTCTGCATCTACTGAGATGATCATATGGTTTTTCTCCTTCAGTATCTTAATATGGTTTATCACATTGATTGATTTGCGTATATTGAAGAATCCTTGCATTCCTGGGATAAACCCCATTTGATCATGGTATATGATCCTTTAATGAGGCACACATTTTAAAATAACTTAAGAGTCAAGGGGGGCTTCCCTGGTGGCGCAGTGGTTGAGAATCTGCCTGCCAGTGCAGGGGACACGGGTTCGAGTCCTGGTCTGGGAAGATCCCATATGCTGCAGAGCAACTAGGCCCGTGAGCCACAATTACTGAGCCTGCGCGTCTGGAGCCTGTGCTCCGCAACAAGAGAGGCCGCGATAATGAGAGGCCCGCGCACCGCGATGAAGAGTGGCCCCGACTTGCCGCAACTAGAGAAAGCCCTCGCACAGAAACGAAGACCCAACACAGCCATAAATAATAAATAAATAAATAAATAAAATTTAAAAAAAGACAAAACTGTAGTTCCCAGAGGCTCTCATTAAAAAAAAAAAAAAAAAAGAGTCAAGGGAGAAATAGTAATGGAAATTAGAAAAAAATTTTAGCAATAAAAAATACACATATCAATCTTGTAAGATTAAACTAAAGCCATTGTTTTAGAGAGAAGAATATGTATGTATCACCTTAATTCTTTATGTGAGAAAAGGAGAAAAGCTAAAGAAAAAAAATCAAAGAGTTAAGTATCTATGTCAAGGAGCTAGAAAAAATGTTAGCAAAATAAATCCAATTAAATTGAAGGAAAGGGGCTTCCCAGGTGGCGCAGTGGTTGAAAATCCACCTGCCAATGCAGGGGACACGGGTTCGAGCCCTGGTCCGGGAAGATCCCACATGCCGCAGAGCAACTAAGCCTGTGCGCCACAAGTACTGAGCCTGCGCTCTAGAGCCCGTGAGCCACAACTACTGGAGCCCATGTGCCCCAACTACTGAAGCCCGCACGCCTAGAGCACATGCTCCACAACAAGAGAAGCCACTACAATGAGAAGACCGTGCACGGCAATGAAGAGTAGCCCCCACTCGCCGCAACTAGAGAAAGCCCGCGGGCAGGAACTAAGACCCAACACAGCCAAAAATAAATAAATAAATAAATAAATTTATTAAAAAAAAAAAAAATTGAAGGAAAGAAAATAAAGGGCACAGCAAATAAAGTAGGAAATAAATAAAAAAGAGGTTCAATAAAGACAGACATTGGATCTTTGAAATGATTAATAAAATAGACAAACCTCTGAGAGGAGTGATAAAAAGAAAAATAAAGGGAAAAAGAGTATATATAATCAATTTCAAAAATGAAAAGGAGACAGTACTATAGATGCTACAGGCATAAAAAAGATAAAAGGATATTAGAACAACATTATGCCAATAAATTTAAGATTTTAGATGAAATGAGCACTATCCTAGAAAAGTATAACTTGCTAAAACTACATCAAGAAGAAATAGAAAATATGAAAAATCCTGTAACTACAAAGGACATTATATCAACAGTAAAATATCTTCTCACAAAGAAAATTCCAAGCCCAGATGGTTTCTCCAGTACATTCAATTAAGCATTCAAGGATAAATAATTCCAAGCTTATACAAACTCTTCCAGAGAATAGAAAAAGAGGGAACACTTTCCAAATCGTTAATAATGCTAGCAAAATCTAACAAGAACAAGAGAAAGAAAAAATGCAGGCCAGTCTCACCCATGAAGTTAGATGCAAAAATAGAAAATAAATAGCAAACCAAATCAAGAAATAAAAAATAATAATACATTAAGACTAAGTTAGATTTATCTAGGACTTCAAGGCTGGCTTAACAGTGAGAGATCAATTTACGTAATTCACCACATTAACAGTTTAAGAAGAAAGATGACATGATTGCTTCAATAGATACAGAAAATGCACTTGATAAAATTCAATTTCCATTCATGATAAAAATTCCTAAATGGACCTAGAGATTACATATGAAGTAAGTCAGACAAAGACAAATATCATATAATATCACATATGTGGTATCTAAAAAGATGACACAAATGAACTCATTTACAAAACAGAAATACAATCACAGACATAGAAAAGAAATTTATGGTTACCAAAGGGGAAAGAGGTGGGGGAGGGATAAATTAGGAGTTTGGGATTAACAGATACACACTACTATATATAAAATAGATAAACAACAAGGACCTACTGTATAGCTCAGGGAACTATATTCAACATTTTGTAATAACCTATAATGGAAAAGAATTTGAAAAGAATATATATATCTCTGAATATATATAAATGAATTACTTTCCTATACACCCGAAACTAATACAACATTGCATATCAACTATACTTCAATAAAAAGTTGTTGGTTGTAATACCATACTCCTTATACGTGGAATCTAAAATATGACACAAATGAACTTATCTATGAAACAGATTCACGGATATAGAGAACAGACTTGTGGTTGCCAAGGGCGGGGGTGGAGGGGGGGTTGGAGAGGGACAGATTGGGAGTTTGGGATTAGCAGATGCAAACTGTTATATAGAGAATGGATAAACAACAAGGTCCTACTGTATAGCACAGGGATTTATTCAATATCCCGTGATAAACCATAAGGGGAAAGAATATGAAAAAGAATGTATATATATGTGTAACTGAATCACTTTGCTGTACAGCAGAAATTAACACAACATTGTAAATCAACTATACTTGAATAAAATAAATGTTTTAAAAAGTTTTTTGTTTTGAAGGAAAAAAAGTGCATTAAAAAATTCCTAGGGACTTCTCTGGCGGTCCAGCTGTTAAAACTCAGTGCTTCCACTGCAGGGGACGCGGGTTCGATCCTTGGTTGGAGAATTAAGATCCCACATGCCTCAGGGCGTGGCCAAAAAAAATAAATGAAAAATGTTTTTAAAAATTCCTAGAAAACTAGGAATAAAAGATATGTCTTTAATCTGATATACGTATCATAAAATATCTATAGTAAACATGATATTTAATGGCGAAATGTTATAAGCTTTCTCTCTGAATCAGAAACAAGACAAGGATGCCTACTGTCACTGCTTCTATCTATTTGACATTATATAGAAGGTCTAGAAAGTATATGAAGCCAAAAGAGAAACAAAATATGTAAGGATTTTTTTTAGAAAGAAAATTGCATTACTTTCAGGTGATCTAATTTGTATACAGAAAGTCCAAAAGAATCTATAGATAAATTATTAAAATGAATAATTTAGCAATTTGCTGAAATTAATATATATATAAACCAATTGTATTCTTATGTACATCAGCAACAAAAATAAAAACGAAATTTTAAAATACCAATTGTAATAGCACCAAAAATATGAAATACCTAGGAATATATCTAACAAAAGGTCTGAAAGAGTTCTAACACATGAAATTATAAACTCTTATTGAGAGACCTGAGGAGACTTAAACAAAAGAAGGAATACTATATTGAAGGATTAGAAGACACAATCTTGTACAATTGTGAAATCTTCCCAAATTAATTTATGGATTCAATGCAATCCCAACAAAATCTCAATATTTCCGTGTGTATATAACTTAATAGGGTGATTCTAAAACTTATATGGAAGTGCAAAGAGGCACAAATAGCCATGATGCTCTTGAAGAACAAGGTGGAAAAACTTGCTCTACCAGATATCAAGATGGATTATTAAAGCTATCATATTTTGGTGTAGCATTAGAGCAGGGATAGACAAATAGAAAACTAGAGGAGGCATCTCAGACATAGATTCTCATGCAAAAATGGACACCTGCTACGTGACAGAAGTATCACTGCAGAGTACTGGGGAAAGGCTAGATTTTTCAACAAGTGGTGCCAGGACAATTGAGTAACCACATGGATGAAAAATTATATTTGATGCCTACCACACAGCATATATAAAATTAATTCCAGTTAGAATTTAGATCTAAATGTGAAAGGCAAGTCTATAACTATATTAATATTAAAAACATTTGTTTATGGGGATTCCCTGGTGGTCCAATGGTTAGGACTCTGAGCCTTGACTGCTGAGGGCGCAGGTTCAATCCCTGGTCAGGGAATTAAAATCCTGCAAGCTGTGTGGCGTGGCCAAAAAACAAACAAAACAAAAACAATGTTTGTTCATCAAAAGATATCACAAAGAGGAGAAAAGACAAACCACACCGTGGGAGAAGATATTTAAAACATGCATAACTTACAAAGCCGTAATATCCAGTACAGGGAGCTTGTACAAATCAATAAAAAAAGATGACTCAATACAAAAACAGACAAAAGTCTTCTGCAGAACTTCTGGAAAAAGAGAATCCTAATGGCTAACAAACATATGAAATGATGATTAACCTGATTAGTAATCAGGGAAACACAAATTAAAACCTCCAGGAGATACCACTACTCACTCACCAGCCTGGAAAAAGTTTAAAAGTCTGACAAGACCAAATGTTGGTTAAGTATCTGAAACAATGAGAATGTCCAGTGTTACTTCCATTGTTACATTGTTTACTGTTGGGAAGATAAATTAGTACAATCACTTTGAATAACAGTTTGTCATTACAAATGGAAGACTGACCTACCCTATAACCCCAAAATTCAACCGCTAGGTATAAACTCTAGAGAAACTTGTGCACATATGCATCACATGGGATATACTTTAAAGAATTTTACTTAGTAGGATGTTGTAACAGTCAAGAACCAGCAACAACTTGAGTGATCCCCAACAATAGAATGGATAAAAAACTGTGATATAGTCACATAATGGAATACTATACAGCAATGGGTATTAATAAACTAACTCTACATGAGATTAATCTTTAGAAAGAATCAAGGCATAGAAGAATATATTCATTATGATTCTCTCCATAATATTCAAAAACAGAGAAACTATATGGCTTAGGGATCCAACTTTGGTGGTAAAACTCCAAGAAAAGGAAGGAAATAATTATTATGATTCATCCTCTTTGGAGGAGGGATGATACGATCAGGGACAGGCACATGGGAAAGGAGTGGGTTTCTAGGAAGCTAGAAATATTTTATTTCTTCACCTGGGTGGTGGGTAGCTCAGATATTTATTTGGTAATTATTTGTTAAACTGTAAATTAGTGTTCAACGCACTTTTCTGTATGCATGTTATATTTCACAATAAAAGTGGTGAAAAAAAGAGAATGGTGATGCTTACTGTTTCATTTTAAGCTTTTTTGTGTGTGTTGAGGCAGTGTAACCCTTCCTCCATCTGCCTTCTGAAATCTTCCCTCAAACCTACCACCTAAATATCCAAGGGACAGAGGATTCTAAGCTGCTATCTAGGTCACAATGGCACTTAATCGGAGTACTTTATTTGTCTCAGACACTAGTCTGTGCCCTCCCTGGTGACAGAGACGGAGACTACTGAGCATAGTACCTATAATAAATAAAAGCTTATTGATTGAATGTATGCAAATTACGGTGAAAGCTATGGATTCCTGGGGGGCTGTGTAGAATCACTTCCTTATTTATCATAGGCCCCACAAGCTAATACAGAGCCTAAAAATTGTTGGTGTTTTATGGTTTACATAGTTCTTTCATACAAATTATATGATTACATAAAGTTACATTTTAAGAGAGGTTGAACCTGGTATTAGTTTCCCCATAGCAGGGATGAGAAAACGGTCTTTGTCAAAGATAGAAAATGATAGTCAGGACTAGAATCAGAAAGCCAGGGTCTTTCCATTGTAGACTGCAGATGTCTTCCTCACTTGCTTTCTGCCATTCAGGGGAGACATATTTTGCAAGATGCTTTGAAAACCATTGGACATTAGACTCCAACAACTGGGCCATAAGAAAGAGGAGGGAGGCACATGCACATATCTCCAGCCTCAATTTAGTCTTTCCTCTGCATTTAAAAATTTGGTTGACTTCCTTCTGTGTGAGCCACATTCCAGAAAACTTCCACAGAAATGAGGTAGGGTCCAGAAGTCTAAATTAGAGCTCTCCAGTCCAAGCTTTGTGACCTACATCTGCAAGAAAAGGACTTCAAGCTCATTTGGACTGAGGTGTGTTTCCTCTACCCTCTGAGTGGTATGCAACATTTTCTATTCAATGGTTGGTGGTTAAAGCCATTTTCTTTTCTCTTTGCTTCCTGTTTCCTTATCTTCTTTGTTTTCCAAACACTTTCACTGCTGTCTAATTGTTTCCAGATTCTGATACTAGTTATCAATGTGTTACCCTGGGATGACCCAAAGTGATAGCACAATATCTGTTTATCCAAACTTCAACTCACATATCTAGCAGTCTCCAAAATAAACACTGCCACTAAGGAACTATACTTTGGCACCAATCATGTTTCTGCCACCTCAGGGTCCTTCAGACCTGCATAATTCATTATTGTGCCAGAGGGCTAATCTGTCAGATCATACTAATCTGTCAATCCATCTATGTTCTTCTTTTCAAAGGACTGAAGAAGCTTTTGAAACTGAAGAAGGAAATCAAGAAGGGCCTCAGAAACATTTACCAGATGCATGACCTATGGGGTAAAGAAGGCTTGCCAAGGGTGAACAGTTAAGATGAAAATATGGCAGCAACCTAAAGAGTAAAAGGGTATTGGAGGATGAAGAACAAAATATAAAAGGAGAAAATACCTTCTGACTTAGGAACAAAAGAAATTCATAAACTCAAGAGCAGTGTCTACATGCTGTGGGATTTTCTAAGGAGAGGGGAAGAAAAGTCAAACTGAGCTGACATCATCAAAAAGCAGCAGGTTGGGGCTTCCCTGGTGGCACAGTGGTTAAGAATCTGCCTGCCAATGCAGGGTACACGGGTTCGAGCCCTGGTCCGGGAAGATCCCACATGCTGCGGAGCACCTAAGCCCGTGCGCCACAACTACTGAGCCCACGTGCCACAACTACTGAAGCCCACGTGCCTAGAGCCCGTGCTCCGCAACAAGAGAAGCCACCGCAATGAGAAGCCCGCGCACCGCAAGGAAGAGTAGCCCCCGCTCGCAGCAACTAGAGGAAGCTCGCGCGCAGCAACAAAGACCCAATGCAGCCAAAAATAAATAAATAAATAAAATTAAAAAAAAAAAAAAAAAAAGGAGCAGGTTGTTCCCTTGGCAGGCTCCTGCAGCATGTGCAATATCTCCATGTCCTGCAGTGCATGGTGGCCAGCAGCTTCACCAACAACCCCTCTTCCTTGCGTGGTTTTGTAGCAGAGTGAGAAATTTCCCCATGAAGAGCCTTCCTTGGCACCCTAGAGGGCAGATCTCTGGAAAGTTCCG
This sequence comes from Eubalaena glacialis, assembly GCF_028564815.1. Taxonomy (NCBI): domain Eukaryota; kingdom Metazoa; phylum Chordata; class Mammalia; order Artiodactyla; family Balaenidae; genus Eubalaena; species Eubalaena glacialis. Next base: position 44,811,409 of record NC_083734.1, read on the forward strand.
GAGAGTGAATTTCCAGCCTCAGTGACTTTTCTGTCATCCAGTGACCCATGGTTGTGCCCTCTTCAATAAGGTCTAGATCTCAGCCCTTGGAGCTGGTGGCTCTTTCATGGACACTCGGTCTCAGTCCCAGTGGTAGGAGCTGCTCTTTATATCCGCTACCCCTCTATTCTTTAGGGTTCTCTATATCTCACTATCCAATTCCTTGTTATTCTACTCCTGTTATGGTTGACAATTCTTTATATTAAACCTTCCCTGTTCAAATTACTTTGTGTTTTTTGTCTCCTGATTGGACCCTGACTGACACACATACCTACAATGTTAACACTAACACTAAATAACCCTAATACTAAAACCAGATAATGATATCATAAGAAGGGAAAACTACAAACTAATATGTCTCATGAAATAAATACAAAAATCCTCAATAGAATATTAGCAAATCAAATCCAACAATGTATAAAAATAACTATATACTATGACTAAAAAGGATTTATTCTGAATATATAAGGATGGTTCCAACATTTGAAAATCAATTAATGTAATCCATCACATCAACAGACGAAAGATAAAAAAATCACATGATCACATCAATAAATGCAGAAAAAGCATTTGGCAAAATCCAATACCCATTCATGATAAAAGCTTTCAGCAAACTAGGAATAGAGGAGAACTTACAGAACATCATACTGTAAGTTCTAGCTAATGCAATAAGACTAGATAAGGAAATAAAAGATATACAGATTAGGAAGGAAGAAATAAAACTGTTCTGTTTGCAGATGACATGACTGTCTAAGTAGAAAATCCCAAAGAATTTACAAAAAATTTGGTGGAATTAATAAGCTATTAGAGAAAGATCACAGGATATAAGGTTAATATACATATGGAAACCAAGGGGGGAAGCGGTGGGGGGTGGGTGTGGGATGAATTGGGAGATTGGGACTGACATATATACACTAATATGTATAAAATAGATGACTAATAAGAACCTGCCGTATAGCACAGGGAAGTTCACTTCACTACAGTAGAAACTAACACAACATTGTAAAACAACTATACCTCAATAAAAACAATTAAAAAAAAAAAAGTTAAATGCCTTCCTAAATACCAGCAATGAACACTTGGAATTTGAAATTTAAAATACAAGACCATTTACATTTGCGCAAAAAATTAAATATTTAGGCATAAATTGAAGAAAATATGTACAAGATCTATATGAGGAAAACTACAAAACTCTGATGAAATAAAGAAAATCTAAATAAAGAGATATTCCATGTTCCTGGATAGGAAAACTCAAAATTGTTAAGATGTCAATTTTCCCCAACTTGACCTATAGATTCAATGCAATTCCAACCAAACTCCCAGCAAGTTATTTTGTGGTCATCAACAAACTAATTCTAAAGTTTATATGAAAAGGCAAAAGACCCAGGATAACTAACACAATACTGAAGAATTAAGAACTAAGTCAGGGGACTGATACTAACCGAATTTAAGACTTACTATACAGAAATCAAGGCAGTATGGTATTGATGAAAGAATACATGAATTGATAATTGGAGTAGAATAGAGAACCCAGACATAGACCCACACAAATGTAGTCAACTGATTTTTGACAAAGGAGCAAAGGCAATTCAATGGAGGAAGGATAGTCTTTTCAACAAATGGTGCTGGAACCATCCATATGCAAAAAAAAGAATCTAAACATACAACTTATACTTTTCACAAAAACTAATTCATCTTAGACTAAATGTAAAACATGAAACTATATAACTTCTAGAATACAACAGGAGCAAACCTAGATGACCTTGGGCTTGGTGATGAGTTTTTAGGTATGACACCAAAAGCATGATCCATGGGAAAAAAATTGGTAAATTGAATTTTACTAAAATTAGAAACTTCTGCTTAGTGAAAGACACTGTGAGAAGAATGAAGAGACAAGCCACAAAATGGGAGAAAGTATTCGCAAAACACATATCCGATAAAGAACTTGTATCTAAAATATACAAAGAACTCTTAGAACTCAACAATAAGAATGACTAATCCAATAAAAAAATGGAGAAAGATCTGAACGGTAGATATACACATGACAAATAAACATATGAAAAGATGCGCAGACCAGATGTCATTAGGGGATTTAAAATTAAAATGACAATGAAATATCACTATATACCTATTAGAACAGCCAAAATCAAAAACACTGAAAATACCAAAAGCTGGTGAGGATGAGGAACAACAAGAAACACATCCATTGCTGGTGGGAATATAAAATGGTAGACCAACTGGGGACACAGTTTGGCAGTTTCTTACAAAACTAAACATAATTTTACCATACAATCCAGCAGTCATGCTCCTACGTATTTACGCAATTGATTTGAAAACTTATGCCCATACAAAAACCTGTACACAAATATTTATAGCAACTTTATTCATAATCACCAAAAACTGGAAGCAACCAAGATGTCCTTTACACACCCATATGATGGAATATTATTCAGCAATAAAAAATGATCTATTAAGTCACAAAAAGACATGGAGGAACCTTAAATGAATATTGGTAAGTGAAAGAAGCCAGTCTGGAAAGTCTACATACTGTACAATTCCAAGTTTATGACACTTTGGAAAAGGCAAAACTATAGAGACAGTAAAAAGATTACTGGTTGTCAAGGGCTCTGGGGTAAGGGAGAGAGATGAATAGGTGAAGCATAGGGCATTTTAAGGGTGGTGAAACTATTCTGTATGAAACTGTAAGGGTGGACACATGTCATTATGCAGTTGTCAAAACCCATAGAACTGTAGAACACAAAGAATGAACCTTAATATAAACTATGAACTACAGTTGATAACAATGTATCAACATTGGTTCATTAATTGTAACAAATGCATCACACTAATGCAAGATGTTAATAATAGGGGAAACTGGGGAGGGATGAGGGTGTGGGCTGGAGTGGGTATATGGAACTCTGTATAATCTCTGCTCAATTATACTGTAAACCTAAAACTATACTAATAAATTCTATTATTCTAAAAACAAACTGAAAGCAAGGAGACCCAAAGAAATAACTTTTTTGGTTCTAATTATAAAGGTAATATATATGCCTTTATATAAGAGTGATATCAAACAAAGTAATACATGGAAAGTACAACGTTTTTATTATATTATACTTTGCTACTCTTCTTGACCTTAATATAGTCTTAGGTACATGGAAACAGATTGTTTGTAAACAACAAAACATATTTCAATAAAACTCATCCACTGATACTTACACTTTCCTTTGCACACTGGAGATATTAAATGCCTTCTTAGAAATGTCATGTCAACTATCTTTTTAGGGTTTCTAAAAGGTATGTTTTCCAATGTTTTGGTCGTACTGATCTTACTTACTGGAACTATCTATGACACTCCGGGATGTGAACAAATCATCTTATGTTCGCCACCTCCACAAGCAAGTAACAATGCTTTCACCTCTAGTCTTCACGTTGCAGTTTTTGTTTGAAGTTTTATGGGCAAGATTTAGCTCCGTAGATTTGGATAGAAACGCAGGTCTGACATGTAACATCAACATCAGGACTAAAAGTCCCAGGACCACAAACCACTGCAGAGGAAAACACAGTGGAGTAGATTATTATAATTTCAGTTAGAAGTATCTTATACCAATAATACAAATTGCCATTAATGTCACACCATTGACATTCTATATCTATGTTATACTACGAGTAATGTTCAGCCAGTTAAGTTGTGGAAGATTATTTATGAGGTTTTTTTTCTTGGCTGCACTGAGCGGGTTGCAGGATCTTAGTTCCCTAACCAGGGATTGAAGCCGGGGACACGGAAGTGAAAGCGCAGAGTCCTAACCACTGGACTGCCAGGGAACTCCCCATTTATAAGTTTTAAACATTGTTATCTGATGATCTTAAAGCCAGAAAAAAGTTAGAATCTTAGCTATTTTTTCCTTTAGCATCAGCATTTTACAGTATCTTCTGCATTGCTTCATTTATGAGTTCCTATTTCTTGTTTTCTAGTTCCTATTTACAATTTCTAGGCAGGACCATTTTGTTTTCTTTCATAGTATAGTAGCTTAAGTCAGAAGGGCTTCCTTGGTGGCACAGTGGTTAAGAATCCACCTGCCAATACAGGGGACACGGGTTCGAGCCCTGGTCTGGGAAGATCCCACATGCTGCGGAGCAACTAAGCCCGTGCGCCACAACTACTGAGCCTGCGCTCTAGAGCCCGTGAGCCACAACTACTGAGCCCGTGCACCACAACTACTGAAGCCCGCGCCTAGAGCCCGTGCTCCACAACAAGAGAAGCCACTGCAATGAGAAGTCCGCGCACCTCAACAAAGAGTAGCCCCCACTCGCCGCAACTAGAGAAAGCCTGCACGCAGCAACGAAGACCCAACGCAGCCAAAAAAAAAAAACACTACAGAAATATTTTGTAATACAAAAGATTACATTAGCAGAATTCATATACATGAAGATAATTATATTTAGAAATTTGGGCTTTGAATTTTTACTTCCCTTTAACTAAACGTATTTTTTTGGTAAAGAGAACCACTATAAATATTCAATTCAATTATGCTAAGTGAATTCTGACTATATAACCTAAATAATTAGATATTTATATTTTATAATTACCACAACAGGTAGCGCAATTGCTGTGGAGACCTTCATTTTTTCCAAAGCCTGGACGACAGCTATCTATTCGTACTATCAGAAAACTGTGGTCCACAAAATGCATAGCTGGTAGAGTTTTATTAAAGTCATGGTTGAAAATATATGCTTGGCTCCGGAAAAATTCTTCTATTCGATTTCTTGCCTAAGATTTAAAAACACCAGAGAGAAGTACAATTACTAAACTATGAACCAAATTTCTCCTCCTGTATCAGAGGCAATGAAACGTAATACAAACATGCCATTGCTTTACACAACAGATGAATTCCTGAAAAGTTGCATGTTAATACTAAAATTAGTTTAGCCTTGACCTTACCAATTATTGTCAATTTTTATGCACAACAGTTAAGAAAAACTAAATTGAGGTTAAAAAGCACTTGTTTTGAATTATTTGCATCATGTCTATTCCACATGTAGATAACTGGGAGTTCATTATTTCTAATTCCAAAAAGCCAAGCAAAATGGAAACCAAAACTTTTCTCTAATCAGCATTACAGACTAATGGTATAAATTTTATTTTTTGAGCATGGGGCTTAAATAATAACTAATAACAACCCATAAACCATGCACAATATTAAGGGTATGCGCTCAGGGATAGAGGAGGAGAGTGAAGGGATTTTTTAGACTATGTCCTTAGCCTCTAAGGAGGCAGAGGAGAGAGCAACTATTTTGATCAGTGCAGATACAATTTTGGAAGAACCACTGTTTTAACCTAGGTTGACATGATTGTAAGGTTGTTCTTCAAGCTGCTGCTTAGTTACATTTGGAGAACAAAGACCAGTGATCCATCCTTCTGTCATAGGAAAAATACATAATATTAACCTGGGGAGCTATATAACATTCCAGATATACTCTTCCAAAACATTTTTAAATAGCCAAGATCTCAACAATCTCAGTTTATAAAACTGAAACCAAAAATCAATAATACTTCATATTTCAGTTTTTAAATAGCTTTGTATACTATTCAAATACTTTCCCCTTACACTGAAATTCTCACCTGGAGGATATTATGGTTAGTGGTATCTTCACAGTCAACAGACTCATTGCATTTACCTTTCCACCCTGGTGCAAAAGGATTAACTGGAGGGGGAAAAATAACATTTTCACAGAAAGATTCCAAAAAGTTCCAAACATTCCAATAAAGCTCCAAATGCTGAATTCAGTATGCATGTGTGCATGTGTTTAATCTATGTAATTCTAGTAATAAAGTAAAGGTGCACAATTTGAATGATTTATACATTATGATTTCACTCCATCTGGGGGCTAATGGAGGTAACTACAAGGCTTTAAAATGAATAGTAATAAATTTGGTTTGGTTTCTCCCTTTTGTTAAGTTCTCAAAAATACAATTTAAAATTCTATAAGAAGTTATAAGTTAAATATTAGCTACATAGTTAAAGCCCATATTTATAAAATGATATTAAGTTCTAAAAGACAGGCAACAATATATCATAGTTGAAGGCAAATAATGTGTTAATTTTTAAAACCACAACCAGGTTAAGACCAACAACATACTTTAGTGCTTAACAAACATTTAAGGCCTACTATTTATAAGCTTTCTATAATAATATGGTAATTAATTTTGTAATTAAGATTAAACACATAAAATTAAAGAAATATTAAAACTTTTTTTACCTTGAAAGGCTATAAATAGCTCAGGAATGAGGCCATGTTTTGGGACTTTAACAAAATGGCATTTATATGATGGTTCTATGACATGGCATGACAAATCAGAGATTAAATTATCCAAGATTTTCTTCAGCATTCTAAAAAGCAGATCATTATACTTTCCTACACAAGATTTTGTGGTAAAACGTACAGCCATCTGATATGAATAGTCAGGTTCCCGGTAGGCTTTAAGAAAGATGAGAATAAAACAATTGTGCCTAGCATTAATTTCCAAATAACATGTAATATTAAATCCCATCAATCTTGCAAACCAGCACAGAAACTTAATTTATCTAATAAAATGGGGTTTTTTGGGGTATTTTATTTTATTTTTTCTAATAAAATGTTTTAACAGTTTATCCTCACAAAAAGATATAAAACTAATAACTTTAATGAAAAAGGTTATTTTCATATGATATATTATCCACTCAGTACAAGAGATTGTATGGTTTCTGTGAGCTGGCTATATATACAAGTTAAAAGTATCAAGAAAAAAATAAGATTTTGACAGTGAGGGTCTTAATTTACAGAAGTGTTGCTGTCAGCACAGTCCAGTGAAAAGGATCATTAATTTGCTTTTATGGAATTAAACACCAGTTTTTAAATTACCTGGCAAAGTTGTGATAATGTAGATTGTGCCTGCATACCTAGACAGTGGGAAGTGGGAGGCTGAAAGAGGATTATTTAGGACACACTATCTTGATGTCAGTTTAAGTTTGCCTAGTCAAATACACCCAAAATACTCTATAAGTCATAATGATTATATATAAGACTCATTTTCACTAAATGAAGAAACCATATACTTAATTCTGATCCATATTAAATGTTTAAGTTAAAATGTGCCTATATTCTTACCAAAGATCATAAAGTCATATCTCTGCTTTACTACCTTTTCTTCTTGGGTTTCTGCTTTGACAGTCTTATAAGAAAGAGTGCATGTGTAAAGTCCAGACAAAGGCTCCAGAAAGTCTTTCACCATCAGCTTTCCTGTTTTAGTTATATTTATTCTATTATTTCCTAAACAGAAAGAGTAAATTACTTGGTTATTTAACATGTAACAATTCAAACATTATTTAGTAAACTTGGGGTTACAAATAAATACAAAAATTTAAAAATTAATGGACTATTTTAACTTCAAGAATTCAACAAAATCTTAACTCTGTCATATTACTCAATGGAAAACCACATGAGATAAGTACACTTTTGAAATATATTTTGGTTTTCTTTAATTCATTTCTTGGCATCTAATTTCAATTGATTTATGCCAGTAATTCTGTAAGTGAGATCACACTGCCTTATAGTTCTATGCAATTTCTTCACGTAAGACAGAAATTAACAATGCTCATATTATAAGACACCCTCCTAACATCGTGAAAAATTACATATTAGTTACCTCATCTCCTATCACAGGTGCTGCAAGGATAAATTTTAGGTTTTATAAAAACTTCTGAACTAATACAGCTTTGGGAAGTAAGGTACAAAAATTACTGCTTCAGCTTTTGCATAAGGAGAAAATAAGGCACAGACCAAGATATAATATGATTGTCTAAATATGGAGTAAGTGAATCTGTAGTTAAAATTAAATTTCAATTGGTTCATTCCAATAAATGACAGTGCTTTTCTTAAAAAATGTTCTCATCATTAAGAAAAGAAGATATTAAAATCGAATAACTTACCTGTTAATGGCTTTTCATTAGGCCCAACCCATAAGTAGGTGGGGTCCACTGTTTCTTTTTCAGCGAGTTTCAAATCCATACAGACAAGGATTGGGCTACTGTGATGTAAATTTACATATACTTTCACTGTGACAAAATAAAACAATATATAACTACATTATATAGCAAAATTAAATTAAGAAACACATTTCCTACCATTTTGTCCCAAAGTTACTTTGATTAGTTCTTTTTGGATTTCACTATTTTAAAAATCAGCATATCATTATAACATTTGGAATGCTGAAGTCCGTTCTGCTTCTCATAGACTCTTAAAACTCTAGACTGCTACAGAGTCAGTATTTTTTCTTTTTTCTGTGATATTATAGTGTTATTTATAAAAATGTACATAATACATTTTATTTTTTTTAATATTTATTTATTGATTTTGGCTGCCCCGCGTCTTAGTTGCTAAAATGTACATAATACATCTTGATGTACAGATTCAGAACTAACTAGAATAAAAAAAAATGTGAAGGGTTAGTGGAATGAATTTAAAGATCAGAAAAGGATCTTTTGGTTGCAAAACTATTTTAAAGATGATCATTGTCATCCCCAAGGCAAACATGATATTTAACTATAAATTTCCTCTGTTAGGAACAATAATTAAATGGGACAGACGAGGAAGATTTTCTGCAAAACCTATTCTGTTTCGGATTTGATGGAAGCAGCAACAATGTGCTTGCAACCAATACAGTCCCACAAGATATTAATTTTAAAGCCTACTGAATGCCAGGCTCTGAACATATAAAGAAGACACCGTCCTACAATTTGGTGGTGGCAGGGAAGGGGAGGGCCGCCAAACACGGAGAGATTCCAAACCTGACCAATGCTATGAACCGGCCCAAAGTTATCTAAAGTTAGCCTTGTGACTAATTTTCCTTGGCGGGTGTGAGAAAGTTTCATCACAGTGACAAATGACATTTGAGCTGAGCCGTAAAGGATATGTAGGAGTTCTAGTTAATAAGGGAAGGTATAAGGGCATTCCAAACAGAGGGACTTCCAGCCCCGGAAATCACTCCTCTGAGGGGGCCTCGCATGTTACAAAGCAGCGGGGACACCTGGAAGTGAGGTGGCATCAGAGAAAGAGATCTGAATTGAATCTTAGCTCCTAACGAGCTATGCAGCTTTAGGTAAGGTGATACAACTGAGGCGTAGTGGCGTCGCTGTAAGGATGAAACGATGCAACAACCTTCGGGAAGTGCAGAGCACACAGTATACGTTCAATAAATGTTTGCTCCATTTCCCTCCTCGGGAAGAACCTTAGCAGAGCCACGGAGTCCCCGGCTCTTCGGGCAGACTCTGCGGGTGAAGAGGTCCTTATTACCTGGGTGTCCCGGCTTGCCATAAATGAAGCCTTTCTCAGTGCGCTCAGAATTACGCTGCCATCCAACTGCGGAGGAAAGAAACCACTGACTTTTTACGTAGAAGAGAAGCCAAGGCTCAGAGAGGGGCGGGGCGGGGCGGAGGAGGCAGGACGGAGAAGATGGGAGAGGCCAGGGGACCTGGCGGGAGGATCCCCACCTCCTGTGAGGTACCAGAGCACCGCGGAGAGTAGGACCCACGCTCGCATCACGGCTCAGGGGCTAGCGTCGCGGGAGGGTTAGGCGTCGAGGGGCGGGCTCCTTCCTACCTCAGCCCCAGCGCAACTCCTCCCCATCTCCCCTCCACCGAGAGGAGCAAACGGACGGGGATCGACTCCCCTACCCGTCCGTCGCTACGGCGGTAGCGGAAGCGCAGGAGAACGCTCGCGTGAACCGGGGCCTCGCGCGCGTGGGCCGAGCTGGGCGCGTGGGCGGGGCTGGGGGCGGGGCGCGGGCAGAGGGCAGGGCCTTGGGCAGGTGCGCGGGAGGCGAGCGCCCCGCCCCCTCGCGCGCACGCGGCTGCCGTCGTGCGCATGCTTCTGATGCTTCGCGCCTCGAGTCTGGCGCCGTTCCCCCGCGATGTCGGTGGCTCGGTTTTCTCTGAGCAGTCCCTGAGAGAAGAAAAGAGTAGAAGAAAAGAAAGCAAGGCTTCGCGTTTCGGTCACTTCCTTAGTCTGGGGGCTGAAGAGATCGACGAGAGGGACATGGCGGTCCCAGTGGGATTGGGCGGGTAGGGAATGCGATTATCTGAGGACCTGAGGAGGGAGAAGCTTGTGAAAACTTACACTTCACAGGAAGCAGAGAGCCCCGCGTGGTAATTTCCTATGCCTTTCTTCTCACGAACTGTCTGAAACTGTGTGCACAATCTTTTTCAAACTCTTATTAACTGTATTCTACCCACAAAATGAAGAACCGCTAGTGCACCAATAAGGCATCTCCAGGCCTTCACACTCTAGAGGAACCTTTAATCTTCATCTTCAACTTCGAGTATCACACGGCGTTGAGAGACCCCGCTTGCAAATGTATCCAGGGTCGTGAAGTAAGACTGCTTTAAAGAAAGGGCCCAATTGAAAGGCGAGATCCCCAAATGCTTTTCCTGCGGGGAGGGATGCTAAGTCAAGATCAGCGAGCTCCGAAGGGGACCATGCCAGCGTCTTTGATGGTTCCTTCTTGGCTACTAATTTGATGGCCTGGAAAGCCCTGTGTGTTGTCTGTGTCTTAGCAGCGGGACACCCTCAGTCGTGGTTTTGAGTAGGCTGGTGGGTAGAGAGCCCAAGGTTCAGACAGGGTGCAGAATGATTATTTGGGGTGAGATCAAGAGTTTTCAGTTTTATTTCCTTTGAGCCGAGTCAGTACTTGGACTATCTCAGATGGTCCGGGAGCAACCTTTGTCAGTGATTTCAGTTTTAGTCACTGTTAATTTTACCTACATAGCATAAGCCATGAAATGTGATTTGGTGAGTCAGATCCACCCATGTCAGTTACCGTGTCTAGATTCATGGTTTAGTCTCAACTGTTCCCTTCTTAAAGTGATGATAATGAAGACAAATTTAGGCATCATCTCTGATTCCCTGGAAGTTTGTCATTTCAGTTTTAGTCAAAGTACATTATAAACCCACAGTGTTTTATTACCTTCCCAGTTATAAGTAATTGATCCTTGTAAACGCTGTGTGATCAACTCTGAATACTATGAGAAGAGACCTAACCAAGTGAGTAGTAGTTATTTGTTCAAAGTATCCATTCACTCTTTTAGAAGTTTTAGATTTAAGGAAAACTGTGAAGATAGTACAAAGAGTTCTCACGTACACCCACCTATTTCCTTACTATTAACATCTTACATTAATTATCGTACATTTCTCACAATTAATGAACCAATATTGATACCTTACTAAATAAAGTCCATACTTGATTCAGATTTCCTTAGTTTTTACCTAATGGCCTTTTACTGCTCCAGGATCCCAATCAGGGTCCCACATTACATTTAGTCATCAAGTCTCCTTAGGTTCCTCTTGGCTGTGACAATTCCTCAGACATTTCTTGGTTTTGATGACCTTGACAGTTAATTACAGTTTTTATGACATTGACCTGACCTTAATTGGTCACTTTGCAGAATGCCTGTCTATTGGACTTTTTCTGCTTTTCTTTTTTCATTATTAGACTGGGGCTACAGGTTTACGGGTGGAAAACTACAGAGGTGAAGTGCCATACTCACCACACTGTATCAAGGTACAAACTATCAACATGCCTTATATCATTGTTGATGTTACCTTGATCACCTGGCTGAGGTAGTGTTTGTCTGGTTTCTGTAATATAAAGTTACTCTCCTCCCTCTCCCTTTTCATACTGTACTCTTTGGAAGGATGTCACTATGTGAATCCCACTTTTTTTAATCTTTTTTTTTTTGCCACGCCACGTGACTTGCAGGATCTCAGTTCCCTGACCAGGGATTGAATCCGGGCCACAGCAGTGAAAGCCCAGAATCCTAACCACTAGGCCACCAGGAAACTCCCATACGTGAATCCCACACTTAAGGAGTGGGGATTTAGGCTCCATCTCCTTGAGGGCAAAATAGCTGCATAAATTATTTTACCTGTTTACTTTTTATCTATCCCCTTAAGTGTCATTCTCTTGAGTCTGAAATACTCAATTCTGAACTAATTATTTACAAAGTAGTAACACATTCCATTGCTACGCATAAAGAACATTGTAATGGAAGCTAAACGTTTTCTAAAACTCTTTAATAACCAAATAACTATTCATCCTTACACCATCCCTGTGAAAATTTACAGTTCCTCTTCTGCTACTTTTGATGTGCTATTTTTGCTTTTAGAAACTAACAAACAACAAATTTCCCCTTTCAATACTAAAATTAGACCTAGTGTTTAGAGTATTTCTCTGAAATTGATATTATCCTGTAGAACTCCAACCCATACAAGCTATAGAGATGCCATCGTGGTGCCATGATCTTAAAACAAAGCCAATACAAGTTATTAACTCATTTAAAAATTATATACCTATACCTATATCTATACATATCTCCTATACCAAGGCATATTTAAAATAAACTAAAATTCATAAAATTACAACATGCGTTCTTTAACTGGTAAGTGTGGGTTTATTCTGATATGGCCTGCTGATGCACAAACTCCCAACCTTAAGTCTCAAATATATTTATATATATCAACAACATAAGTTTCTAACAAGGGTGAAAGTGGTCTTTCTGAGAATCATTTACATGTTGTCCAATTCAGCACACTGTGTAACTTTATGAGGACTCACCTGAACAATGTCCCTTCGACCTCAATGTGAAGAAAGATTCTGTTTTTGAAAAATTATGTGGTCACTTCCCCTTTCCTCTCCCTATAGTCAAGTGTGTGCTTGACCTCTATAAAGTGGCAAGGATGTTGGGAAAAGATGTTAACTCTGTGTCCTAACATCTTTGAGTTAATTTTACTCTTATTGTGTCTCCCCAACTCCTTAGCACTGACACATTATATATGTATTTTTGTAAGCTGTTTCAGATCCTATTTGGAGGAAGACAAGGTAGCAGAAAATAAACACACATAAATAGAGTGTGTAGTATTTTGTGAGTGGTGGCAAATAAACCAAGCAGTTCCCAGAAGGGAAAACAAAGTGAGAGAATTGCTTCCAAAAATGAAAAAGTTGAGTTGATGAAAGTGCCAAAATTCTTTGGAACTGTCTTAGAACTTTCTGAAAACTTGGACCAAGAACTTTTATTATGTGAAATGAAAAACTGAAGAAGTAAAACATATACATCGAATGAAGTGAATTCTCATCGATGGCACTCATGGCTATCATCCCTGAATCTAGACCAAAAGTTCCAGATTTTGCTCAATTTAAGACAAACCTCTTTTAACTTATACTTGAAAGAAAGCAATCCAGATCCTCCCTCCCGCCATGTGATATTACTCTCCCATCCATTATCCTTCCAAAATGGACATTTTGAGACAATTTACAGTCGCACCGTTTCCATCCTATCGGTGTTCTTGGCTTTGACATTCAAAAGGAGGCTGGAGGCGCGGTAGGTACCTCCGGCGCTCCGCGGTGAGCGTCCTTTAAAGACGCCGCCAGCCAGCGCCGCTGTAACCCTGCGCACCGGCCGGTCGCCGGCTCCTGTCCCTTTCAATCTGCGCCGAAGCGGCGGCCGGATCCCGGGGACTCCCCGCGCTGGGAATCTCCCGCCAGCTGCGCGCTGCGTCCCGGCGACTGCAGGAGCACGTGGAGAGGCCGGGTAGCCAGACCGGCAGCTCCAGCCCAGCCCGGCGGCGAGATGGAAGGTGAGCCTCCAGCCCGCTTCTTTTCTAAAGGGTCTTTAAAACGCTCTACCGGTGCACGCAGCAGAGAGAGTTCCTTCTGAATCTCGGTTTTGCTTCTATTTATTTCTTTTGTCAAAAGAAAATATGAGGCATTTCAGAGGGCAAAGCGTGTCGGTTCTCATACATCTCTCATTTGCTCCCCTTCCCCCACCCCCCAGCTTTGGACAGTGATAACTTCTCCACAATTTTATTTCTTAGGGGTTGTCAGGGGTCAACTCTAAGTCTGCAGAGGAAGAGTACTTATGGGGTGTCCCTGAAATGGCAGCAAACCTGAGTTGGAATAACTAATCCTTTTGCATGATTTTTTCGTCCATGGCTTCACTGTCTATTGGAATTAGGCTAACCTGAGTGACTTCTTTAGAATGAAAGGTGACTTTTTTCTTCTAAGGGTAAAGGCTGTCATATGGGAAGGTAAATTTTAAAGTGTTGGCGCTTGTGGTTCCCTTGGAACTCGATCTTCTAATGATAACTTCTTTACTCAAAGCAAAAATCAGGCTCACATTGTTTCATTTGAATTAATTTTGAAAGTCATAAAACTATCCTCGCTTCTCAAAAATTATTCAGTATGTACTTCCTTGGGATAATTAAAATTTCACACTACTATTGTAAACTTTTCAGTGGTCTTTTCAACAAGTGTTTCTAAAACCTTGAAAATGGCAGACGCATCTCAAGTTGGGGGGAGGTGGTGACAGAAAATCAGAATTTGTGAGAAATGTATTCATTCTATTAATAAATGAGATACTGACACCTAATTAAAATGTTAACTTGATAAATATTACGAATAGCATGGACATTTTCTTCATAATAATCAAAGGCTCTCTTATTGCCAATGAACCTTGATCTTTGGCAGCTTTAGGTCTAGGGTATATGAAGTTATTAAAACTTGACTGAATACTTTAGGACATGAGATAAATTTTGTTTCACAGTATAATTGAGTGCAATACTGTGGTCTTAAATCCTCAATTTGCACGTGGGTATGTTTATAATTTTTTAAAACTGGCTTGGCCCTTATATACATTTTTTTCCCTCTAAGTAGAATGCCAAATGATAAGTCAATGAACAGTATGTATGTAGAAAATTTTAAATGACCATTATTGAATAATACTTCGTGTTTTCTCTTATGCAAAACTTTCTGTTTTAAGTTTTTAAAAATTATCAAGGTTTAAAAATAACTCTGAAAAATTTGCACTTTGACTATTTGAAAAATGGTTTATGACGTGTAATTTTTAACATGTAAAGATTTCATTGGCCAAGAACAGGAAAAAAATTAGGTTGCTGTACACTATGAAAAAATAATTTTTAAAATTCTCATGCTTTAATTATTACAAATGAATTGCTGAATTTGTTTTTGTGAAGTTATAGATCAATACTTTAACACTATTTTTTCCTAGTCTTAATCATTTCACTTCTCAAGAATAACATACAGAATACTGTAAGACAGTGGAAACTGGAATGTTTCTCTGTAAATGTTAATACTTCTGAATTCATTTATTTAATGTGAAATAAAGAAATTATTAACTAAATAGCATAATTTAAGATATTAAAGCCCTAACAAAGGCTTTTAGATAAGTCTGAATAAGAAGGGAGTGAAAACTTGTGTAGAATTTGATTTGGAATGAACAGACTATAAATGGAAAGAGGTAGAATATAGAACTGGATCAGTGATAAGTTGTGAGTTTAGACGAGTAGATTATATTCATAGGTCCATACAGATAGATGTTATATGGTATGCTTAATGCAAAAACTTCAACACTTAAATCAAAAAATAAAATTAACAAAAAGGTTAGTGATGTGAATTTGGCTATTCTAACATCAGTTCCTTGAGGACCAGAGTATTTGGTGTAGCAAAATATCTGGTTCATTATAACCACCCAAGATTGGCTAATCTGGCTCATGTATTTGATATTTAAATAAAGTACTTTCATATTATCTTGATATTTTGGTCTCAATCTAGAATTTGACCTATAGTGTATACCTCTCATTTCTTGGCAATATAAGCAAGTAGAGTACTTTATGGAATACTTTTATTTTCTGCCTAATTTGGGGGTCAAATTAATATGCTATAGTTTATTGTGAAATGTGAGGCTATATAGTCAGTCATTCCTTCAGCATATAAAATCTTTTTTAAAAATTCATTCATTTTTTTCATTCATTACCAGACATTTATTGAGAGTTTCTATGTGTGAAGATGTCAGATGAAACAAGCTTTTGAAATAGAAAGCTTGTCATGTAAAAATGAAAAGACTTAATGCATATAATAAATCAAAAACTATAATTTTTTTCTTTTCTCACAATTTGTGATCCTAAATATTTTTTATCCAGAGATTCTTTATGTTACTAAATTTTGTTATTTGTGCTGTAATAATATCCCTTCTGTCTGATATGGTTGAGAAGTGGGTGGTTCACAAATAATGAATTTTACAGGTATTGGCATATTTCTCATTTAATATATGACCTTTTATTTCAACAATATTGGATAGAAATCTTTCTAAGAGTATTTATTACACAGCCCCCTGCTTTATAAACAAGGTCCACAAGAGAAAACTTTATCTTGGTGACCCAGGCTCACTATTTTGACCATCAGGTAATGTATTGTTCTATAGTATTTTCTCACGGGGTTTTGAACTGTGTAGAGCTGAATGCCCCTACACTAAATATTCCCAGGTTACTGTGTAATTTTTGTTTCCTTCTTGATGTCAGCTTCTCACCACATGGCTTTTGTGGTAGCCATTTTTCATTTCTGGGTTTCTTTCTATGCTCTGGATGGTTGGGATTTACAGATATATAGCCTCCAGATGGTGGAGTTTACTAGCCCTGTATTATGAACATGTGAAGGTTGAAATGGTAAAATTCAAAGGAACAAAAGCCACAGAAAGGCCATGGGGTCCAGGTAGAACACAATTTTAGAAAATTCCCGTTTGTGCTTCCTATAATCCAATATGCTATTTCACACTTCCATGTCTTTGCTAAAACTTTCACCCCATTCTTTACCTAGTTATGCCTACTCATCTTTCGAGACTCTTTTGAGGCATTATCACTGTGAAGGACCTCCTCATGACTTTCCCTGGTGGTCATTTTTTTGAAAAGTGGTCACCACTTTTTCTGGTGGTCATTCTACTCAGTCCCGTCACCTCCCTCCAGCTAGGCTAAGGACCTTTCCTTACTGTGCTTACTTCTGCCAGTTGTATTGAAATTATTTATTGATTTAAGTGTTTATTCCCCCACTGGTCTTTAAGCTTCTGAGGGCAGAAACTGTGTCTTATTTTTGTATGCTCAGTGCTAAGAACAGTTTCTGGTTCATAAAAGACCTTCAGAGTTTGTTGCATTCAGTTTTTAAAATGGTGCTGAAAAGTAATTTTCATTATGTTTATTGTGAAGCCTTTTATTTAATTAATTTTTGTGAGTAAGGGATTGGTGCTAGCAATTCTTCGTTAGAACTCAGAAAAGTTTTAAAGTACTTAAGTGGTATAACAGAAAGAGAAAACTTAGAAAAAAAATGTTATTGATTTTTAGGCTAGAATATCACTTAATGCTAAATCTTATCTTTACATCAGCAGATTTCAGGATCACATATTAGTCCATTAAAATGTGGATCAAATATGAGGGGAAATTTGCTTTCTCCATCAGTAAGATATATAGATGGTGCTATAAAATTAGCATACATCTTTCCAGTGATACCTTTTTTAATACATTGTTATAAGCTTGTCATCAATGTATAAATGTATATATTTGCACTTACTTAGGACTAAAAGATTATTGGTAGATCTTTTACCAGACACCCAATATTAATAGGCTGCTGATTCAAGCTGTAGTTCTAGACCATGTATGAGAAGAGCTGAGTGATTAACACAGAAACCGGCCTGTAGTAAGTGCCCAAGAAATGCTTTTTGGGTGTGCTAAATATTCATTAATTATTGTGAAAAGAGACTCTAAACATCACAAGGACATAGAGTATACTCTGCTATCAAGCCTTTGAAAAATACAACTCTCTCATTAACTGGTACATTCATAGTAATTAGAAATCATAAGGATGACCCTAAGGCCTTTTGAATCACTTTTTTCAAAAGATGAAATGATGAAACAATAATCATATTTCTATTATATGTGGATTATTTGAAAAGTGATCTATATATAACTCTATTAATTATTATTGCTATATAAGCTATCAAAATATTTTAATCCCCAGTGATCCTGAATGAGATCATTTTTTCAGCCTTAATTGAACTCTGCTTTTTGCATCCAAAATTAAAGTTCTTAGAGTCCAGAGTGGTGTAGGGTAAATAGAAATAATTTGGAGTTGATACCATATTATATTGGATATGTGTCTCATCTAGGAGATATAAAAAACTAAGTGTTTAATAAGGGATATGAAACAGAATAAAAGCATTTTTGGAGCAGTACTTTTTACTCATTGTCAAAAATTCAAAATCAGCTTACCTCCTGACTTATATCAATGGAATTGGCAACATATCACAAATTGTATTTATTAACAAGTGTTCTTAGAGATAACATTTTTGGCACATCAGGTTATTTGTAGGTTTATAAAAGAAACTTTTTTAAAATAAGAGAAATGGAAAACATTTCAATAGCATCACTGATGAAACAGCGCATAACAGTATTTTCTACTCTTAACTCTTAATTATCTAAGGATTATTTATCTAGGTGTCTTGCTTATTTTGGTCATTAGTACACCTGTAGCCCCGTCTAGACTGTCAAGTTCCAAGGTGTAGGGATCTTTTTATCACCAGTGATAACTAGTACCCAGCCTGGTCCATAGCACATAGTAGGACTGTAGTCATATTTATTGAATAAATTAATGAATGAGTTGCCTGCGTGTTTGGTCATTTGACTATTTATTTGTTCAGCTTTTATGGTAAAGATAGTGAAGAAAATAGTGACATGGAAACTAGTTAATTTTGCTGGTTAATTCGTCAGAGGTGCTGTTAAAGGTTTGATAGAAGAGTTTGGAATGTTGGCTAAATCCCACAGGATGAACACTATTATCTTTTTCTAATCCAATATTGGCTCTACTCTGGGCAAAATAATGTAGTGAAATCTAACTTTTGGGTTTGTTTAAAAATTTTGCTACATTCTTTGCAGTGTTTCAGTGAAGCACTGCAATTCCCATAGTAAACTATTTCTTCACAACAAATGTGTTGCTTCTTAAAGTTGAGAATAACATATTTTACTTAATTTGAGTTCTGTATCACAGCACTATCAGTTTATTTGCAAAGTATTATCTATTTGAGAGACTATTGACATATCAGAATATTTGGCACATCTGAACAATTTTACAAGAGCAAGTATGCACAGGAAAAAAAATACCAGTGCAGAACCACAATCTTACTCATGACACACTTATAAATTTTTAGTATTTTCAAAGGGTTGGTTAAAAAGTTTTATTTTTAGGTCAGAATATAAATTTTTATATGGATAATCCTCAGTGCATTAATATTTGGTAAATGATATGCATGAAAGTCAAATGAAATTTAAATCAAGCCTCTGATGTACATTTGTGGTGCTATCTACACTGTATACAAGCATATAATCAACTATTAATGAGCATTAACAAATGGTTCTTTAATTACAGAAATAAAGGCAGATGATGGGAAAAATGATTAGTTGCTAAATATTAGAAAAATTAGTTTTTCAGACTGTAGCTATTATATTTTACATCAGCTATGATACAACTCCACGTCTATAAAAAATATTTATAGGTTGGTGAGCATGATCTTTTTTTCCTGTCCACAGAGTCTATTTTTTTCCTGTGCATATTTGCTCATGTAAAATTATTTAGGTAAGAATATCACTGGAGAGACCACTGCTAGGTCTACCTACCTGCTGACCCTTTCCTTCCTTTGCCACAGATCAGTACCTGGCAGCCTTTTAGGAAGCTGTTCCTCATTCTAGGTTGGAATCTCTCTCTTTTCTGAAACTTAATAATATTTTATGTCATCAAATGACTGCTAGAACCTAACTGCATTTTATGTACAAACATAAAGTATTCTTGCATGGTTTTAATACAATCTAAATTGTTTAAGAATGCAACTACTATATAAATTAAGAGAAGATTCTTTCTTTAGTTCGGAGCCAAGACTTTTGCCATTATTGATGCTGCCTGTATCTTGCATTTTTTGTCTCTTGCATTCATGATGATTCTATAAACACATCTGACCACCTTCTTATTATGTCTTCTAGAATAATTGTGCTGGTACATTTATGTATTAAAATACAGATTATTTTATTATCATTTATTTCGCCTTTATGTTACACTTAGGGCTTTATTTTTAGACAACTTGGATATGTGGATAGGTTATATTTAATTTACGATAGTAAAGAGGTATTATAAAATATTTTTTCTGAAAGAGGGGGCACTTGGTCTTGGTAAGGCTGAGAACCACTCTAAGTTTATTGTACTACGAGAGACCAGCCACAGTCTGAATAAGATGATGTGTACGAAAATCACCTTGCATCTACTAGACACAAAGTTAGGGTCTGTTTAATTCATAAATCATTTACAAGGATCCTTTAGACCCTTGCTAATCTGTAAGTATGGTCTATGGACCAGCAGCATTGGCAACATCTGGAACATGTTACAAATGCAGAATCTCAGGCCAGACTTGCTGAATCAGAATGTTCATTTTAACAAGATTCCTAGGGCATTCTTGTGCACACTAAAGTCTGATAAGCATTGCCTGCAGTTTGAAAAGTATTAGTGAAACTTATTATCACTCTCATAGCACATGTTGTATTAGTAGTGGATCATCTTTTTATATGTATTTAGAATATTTTTTTTATTGTTTAAATGCTGGTTTTAAAAGATAGCTGAGCAATGAAAGTTTTAGAACATTCAATTTTGACTTACCTTGTAATACAACATTTATAACACAATATAATTCAAAAGCCAGAAATCTTTATTCATTCATTCCTCATTCAAAAATATTTATTGAATGCCTGTTATGTGTCATGTATGCAAAATATTGGCAATACAGTGGTGAACAAGAGAGCAGTGCTTTTGCCCTCATGGAATTTACAGTCAGATGAAGAAGATAGCTTCCCAAACAAATAAATCCCCAATGAAATAATTAAAATTATTTGAAGTGCTATGAAGGAAAGTGCTAAAATGGAGAATAATGGTCGGGGCAGGGTTGGTGAACCTCTCCTCTGAATAAAAGGTCTGGCTAGAGATAGAAATTTGGTTATCCTCAGCCCATAGATGATATTTAGTGCCATGGGAATGATTAGAATCACCTAAAGAGAGAATGTATTGTGAGAAGGGGGCTCGGGTTTGAGCCCTGAGAAGCATCTTATTTAGGTGGTCAGATAGAGGAGGAGGGGCTAGCATGAGAGGAACAGCACGGCAAGAGGGGTGAAAAACCAGCAGAGTGTGGTGTAACAAATTCAGGAGAGGGGAGTGTTTCATGAAGGAGTGGGTGGTTAGCTATGTTGAATGTTGCTGGAAAATCAAGTAAGGTGAGGACAAAAAGTGTGGGTTGGTTTTGGCAACATAAAACTTGCTAGTGACCTTAACAAAAGTGTTTTTTTGTGGAGCTGTGGGGATGGAAACCAAATTGAAAGGTTAAAGTGGGAATGGGAATAGAGGAAGTAGAAACATTGTTATAGACCATTTCCCCCAGAAGTTTAGCTAGGAGGTAAAGCGGAGAAATAAGTGGGGAGAAATGTGGATGTGGATCGAGAGATTTTGTTTGTTTTTGTTTTCCAAAGATGAATGACACAAACTATCTGTAGCCTAAGTTTAGTGAAAAAAAATCAAAGATCAAAATTGAAACATCTTTTTTTAAAAAATAAGTTTATTTATTTTTGGCTGCCGTTGGGTCCTTGTTGCTGCGCATGAGCTTTCTCTTGTTGCGGCGAGCGGGGGCTACTCTTCGTTGCGGTGCACGGGTTTCTCATTGCGGTGTCTTCTCTTGTTGCGGAGCATGGGCTCTAGGCGTGCAGGCTTCAGTAGTTGTGGCACGTGGGCTCAGTAGTTGTGGCATGTGGGCTCAGTAGTTGTGGCTCGTGGGCTCTAGAGCACAGGCTCAGTAGTTGTGGCACACGGGCTTAATTACTCCGTGGCATGTGGGATCTTTCCAGACCAGGGCTCGAACCCGTGTCCCCTGCATTGGCAGGCAAATTCTTAATCACTGCGCCACCAGGGAAGTCCTGAAACAGATCTTGAAATCTCAATTCTCAGGAAAATTTGATTGAAGAATTATCTATCACTGAAAATATCTTCATATTTATTTGGTACATAACATGTAAATAAATTTCCTGTCAGAATTTTTATGTGGCGCCCAATAAGTGGATGGTTGGTATAGATATAATCTATAAAGAAGCTATAGAAGACTCATGAGAAACCCTTGAAATTCAGCCTTTTTTTTAAAGTGGGAAGATAATGCTATAATTGCATTTCTAAGGCTTGGGATTTTTTTTTTTTTTGGCCGCGCTATGTGGCTTGCAGGATCTTAGTTCCCCGATCAAGGATTGAACCCCGGGCCTCAGCAGTGAAAGCACCGAGTCCTAACCACTGGACTGCCAAGGAACTCCCCTGGGATTTTAGATATTTGAAAATGTTTGTGTTCAATAGATTTTTTTTAAATTGAGTAATTTATACGATGAAGTATACCTTTCTTACATATATAGGTTGATTAATTTTTACTTATATATATTTTTACCTGTACTCCTTCTAGGTCAAGATATGAAACATTTTACACCAGAAACATTTAACACAGCATTGTAAATCAACTATACTCCAATAAAATAAATTTTTTAAAAAGTTATGGAACATTTGCATCACCCCAGAAGATTCCCTTGTGCCCATTTATAAAACCTCCCTTTACCCCAAGTAAAGCACTATTCAGACTTCTGTCATCATAGATCAGTTTTCCTGTTCTTGAATTCCGTATAAATCATACAGTAGGTACTTTTTTGGTGTCTGGCTTCTTTTGCTCAACATACCTTTGAGATCCATCCATATTGTTACATTTGTTAGTAGTTCATTCTCTTTTATTATTGAATAGTATGAATATACCACAATTTGTTTATACATTGTACTGTTGATGGCCATTTGATTGTTTCCAGTGTTTGTCTATATGATGAACATTCTTATACATGTCTTTTGGTGGACATATACATTCATTTCTCTTGGATGTATATCTAGGACTAGCATTTCTGGGTCATAGGGTAGGTGTGTATTTAGCTTTGATACATACTGCCAAACAGTGTCCTAAGTGGTTAGACCCAGTTTACCTTCCCACTGGCAATGTCTGAGAGTTCCAGTTGTTCCACATCTTGTCAACACTTGCTATTGTCAGTCTTTTTAATTTTAGCCATTTTGGTGGTTTTTCATTGTTTTAATTTGTATTTTCCTGGTGAATAATGATGTTGAGTACCTTTTCATATGTTTATTGGCTATTTAGATATTCTCTTTCCTGAAGTGCTGTAAGTCTTCTGTACGTTTTTTTTTAAAGTTGGATTGTTTGTATTTTTCTTATTGATTTTGTAGGCATTTTAAAAAAATTTTAGAAACATAAACTTTGTCAGATGTGTATTGCAAATATTTTCTCTGAGTCTGTAACATGCTTATTTATTTTCTCAATCTATTTGATAAATAGAATTCTTGATTTTAGTGAAGACTAAGTTATCACTTTTTTTCCTTTTGGGATTAAGTGCACCTTATGTCCTGCTTAAGAAATCTTTGCCTATCCAAGGCCATGAAAATATTCTCTTGTGTTTTCCTCTAGAAATTTGATTGTTTTAAGTTTCACATTTAAGTCTATTACCCACTTCAAATTGATGATTCTTGACATCATAATAAGAACATCATAACTGTTTTTGACATCAGTTGTTTTATAACAGAAACTAGGCATTTTACAGTTACAAAATGAAAATCTTACTTGGAATATGTTGGATTCAACCACTTATGCACAGTTTTTCAAAGTATCAATGACATGAAATGCCCATTCTTCCTTTTCTCTCTACATGTTCATTTGCTGGCATGTGATATCCATGGTAAAATATAAATATACTTATTTTTCTACAACTTTAGAGTAACTGACCTTTCAAGGAAAATAACACTAGATATTGAATTTGTTGTTTTAGACCTGTGCCCCACAGTCTATAATTTCTTCACTAGAATTTAATCTAGGGAAAAAATGGAATATTTTGTAAAAAAGGGTAAGGTAGGAAGTATTGAAATGGTAACGTGGGCTGTATTTGATCCGATGTTCTTAGACAAGTAGTCTTGATGTTTCTTAACCTTTACCTTAATCCAAGGAGGAAGGGAAGGAAGTATTTCATGGCTGGAGAGACTACTCTCATTTTAAGGCATGCCCCCCCTTTTTCTTTTTCTTTTTAAAATTATTTATTTATTTATTTATTTTGCCCCCCCTTTTTAATATCTTCCTTTCATCTCAGTCATAGTCACTTGAGGTGTTTGAAATTAATTGGGTCTAAAATTTCTTCTAGTTCTGACTTTCTTCTAAGATTTATAATCTATATAGGAAAGCACCTTAAAACATCATTTAAATTCTTTGAAACAAAGGTGAAACTCAAGAAAGGAATCCTGCTTCTCTTCATAATGTGCCACTGACATTGTACCTTTGGACACTTACATGATTTTATATTTTTTGTCATTCTTTGTGTCTTAAATTTTGTTTGTAAAATGGGGAAAATAATAAATGCCATTGCACGTGTTTATCTTCCAGAGATGCTATGAGATAATACGAAATCTCATTTGCACTCCTGGGCTACGTGCTTGATGCCACATTTTTGGAGGACCACAGGCAAACAAAACCGGGTTCAGAAGAAAGCTGTCACCATGGTTAGGGAACTGAGTGGTAGCATTTGCGTAATAACTTATTCTGGATGTTCCCAGAAAGCTGAACTAGGATCTGAAATGGACAGTTTAAGAAATTTGAGTTTCACTACATTTAAAGAGGAACTTTTTAAACCATTAGAGTTTTTCTGAAATGGAAAGGTATAACTTCTGTATACTTGGAAGTGTCTAAGCAGAGACTTTACAACCCAAATAGGGAGATATTGGAGGAAATTCAAGTATCAAG
Organism: Eubalaena glacialis; assembly: GCF_028564815.1. Classification (NCBI taxonomy): domain Eukaryota; kingdom Metazoa; phylum Chordata; class Mammalia; order Artiodactyla; family Balaenidae; genus Eubalaena; species Eubalaena glacialis. The sequence goes on from NC_083734.1 coordinate 44,836,224, forward strand.
TGGCAGGGGAAGGAGAGGTAAGGTAGTTAAGATATCTACTCCAATTCTAATATTCTAATTTCATTGGTTATAGGGATCATTTTTTTTTTTTATATACAGAACTGTTCTTGTGATGGTAAGATTCCAGGTATGATTGCATGTGGTAGTAATAAAGGGAACTCATGAAGGATCTTTCAGAAATAGAAGCTAACACTTCTGTGCCACATTTGTAGTCCTGAATGTGAATGTTTCAATTATGCATACATTTTTGTAGTCAGCGACTCAGTTTCCAAAGCTTTTTGTTAAAAAGTAAAAGTGGACATTTTAGATTTTAAAAAGAGGTATGGGGATAGAGGAATCAGTTTATTGTTATGAAGGTAAAGGAGAATGTCAATATTCAAAGACGGCTTTCTGGCAGCTGTCAGGCACCAGTGCTGCTGACAGCTGGCAAACTCAGTACATGATTCTTTCTGAGATTGACATTTCGATCTCCTTTAGCATCTACACTTCCTACTGGGAAAACAGACCAGCAAGTGGAAATCTGATCTCTGAAATTAAGAGTAGAATTTTATTAGCTGGTATTCTTAATTGAATGATGATTACTTAAAGTATCAAAATAAAGACAAGTTTATAACCATTTGAATTAAAAATATGGTTGCCAATTTTGTTGCTAATGTAAATATTTGATTTTGTTGGTAGATAACTTATATTATTCACACGTGAATTTTGACAAAATCTCAATTAACCAGACTCCTGCCATTTCCAAGTTTAAATTTTGTTTGTAATCTACCCCTTTTCATTTTGCAGCACATAAAATACTAGAATCTCAGAGAAAAATCTTGGTATCTTTTAAAAAGAATTCTAACTAGTGAATTTTCAAAAATAGCATCTTTGTTGAAGGAAAGAGAATCTGAAGGAATAAAAACAAATTTGTAATTGTCATCTCTCAGTAAGCATGTGATGAGGCTTGTTTTCAATTCTGGAAGAAAACAATTTGAGATTGCTAGTAAAGCTTTGAATTTATAGAGTGCTTGGGATCCTACAAAAGAAATAACCTTTAACTTTTATAGTCTAATATATTTGTGAGCTATATCAGTAAGAGAATAGTTATACCTTTTACAAGATTTGTTATTTAAGAGGTAAAGTGTCAGTGGAAAACACTAATGATTTAATTAAACCAAAAATATATCAGGAGTTAGTTATTTAGTTACGGGAAGAGCAGGGGGGAAATTGATATGAAAGAGTGTTAACTAGGGTTTTCTGCTTGATTGTAATGTTGGCTTTTAAATGAGGTAAGAAAAATGATTTTATCTAATGATATCAAAAAATCCCAATGTATATGCTGAGTTTATATTTACACATACAGAGGTACATTTTAAAATATTTTATCTGGATGTTTGGCGTCATGTGGGGTTTTTTTTAACCCTCTGAAAAGTCACATTAATTTTTTAATCAGTGAAATTTGTAAAATGCTTCGTATGAAGGGTGCTGTTTAGATCCTTTATCTTTTTGATTACTGCATTAATGGAAAATGCTTTTGCCTGAAATTCCAATTGCAGGAGTTTTGGAAATATTGATAGAAGATGGTCATTGTTAAGCTGTTTCCTAGTATAATATCTTTAGAATTTTGGTTGATATTTAATTTTTATACATGGTTTGATCTACTTGTTTTTTCCTGATCCAGAGTTTTAATGTTTGTTTTAAATAAATAGCTTTGCAGTGAGTGGTACCCCAAGCAGCAATGAGATATTCTAAAATCTAGAGCTGTGCTATTCAATAGAACGTTCTACAGTGATGGAAATATTCTTTATCTGTGTTATCCAATATGAAAGCCCTTAGCTACGTGTTCTATTGAGTACTTAAAATATGGTTGGGGTGACTTCCCTGGTGGCGCAGTGGTTAAGAATCCGCCCGCCAACGAAGGGGAGCCAGGTTTGAGCCCTGGTCCGGGAAGATCCCACATGCCGCGGAGCAACTAAGCCCATGCGCCACAACTACTGAGCCTGCGCCCTAGAGCCCGCGAGCCACAACTACTGAGCCCGTGTGCCACAACTACTGAAGCCCGCACGCCTAGAGCCCGTGCTCTGCAAAAAGAGAAGCCACCACAATGAGAAGCCCACGCACTGCAACGAAGAGTAGCCCCCGCTCGCTGCAACTAGAGAAAGCCCGCGCGCAGCAACGAAGACGCAACGCAGCCAAAAATAAATAAATAACTAAAAGACCTTTTAAAAAAAAAATCTTAAAGAAAAAAGTGTGGTTGGGTAACTGAGAAACTAAATTTTTAATTTTTATTAACTTAAATTTAAACTCAAATTGGCACATGTAGCTAGAAGCTATTGTATTGGACAGTACAGTATTAGTGCTAGTATTAATAATAGATTTAGAGCAGGTCTTGTAAACTTTTTCTGTAAAGTACCAGATAGTGAATGTTTTAGGCTTTGCAAGTCATATAGTCTCTGTTGCAAGTACTCAACTCTGCTGTTGGAATACAAAAGCAGCCATAGACAACGCGTAAATGAACGGATTTGGCTGTGTTCCAATAAAACTTTATTTATTAACACTGAAATTTGAATTACATCTAATTTTCAAGTCGCATGAAACAGTATTCTTCTGATTTTTTTCAACCATTAAAAAATGTAAACATCATTCTTAGTTCACAGGCCATACAAAAGCAGGTGATAAGCTGTAGTTTGCAGAACCTTGACCTAGAGTGTTTATAAGTAGCAAAGATAGAGATATAAAAATTCATGTGTTAATTCAACAAATATTTATTGAGTGGCTATCATATTTTGAGAGCTGAAGATACAGCAAAATAGCAATAAAAATTACAGTCAACATCCATGTTTTCATGGAGTTTACATTCTGGTGGGGGGAGACAGATTTTAAAAATGAACAAATATATGTCAGGTGGTGAAAATGAAATTTTTTAAAAATAAATTTATTTATTTATTCATTTTTACTTTTGGCTGCCTTGGGTCTTCGTTGCTGCGGAGGGGCTTTCTCTAGGTGCAGTGAGTGGGGGCTACTCCTCACTGAAGTGCATGGGCTTCTCATTGTGGTGGCTTCTCCTGTTGCGGAGCACGGGCTCTAGGCACACGGGCTTCAGTAGTTGTGGCATGCAGGCTCAGTAGTTGTGGCCCGTGGGCTCTAGAGTGCAGGCTCAGTAGTTGTGGTGCATGGGCTTAGTTGCTCCGTGGCATGTGGGATCTTCCTTGACCAGGGCTTGAACCCGTGTCCCCTGCACTGGCAGGTGGATTCCCAACCACTGCGCCATCAGGGAAGTACAAAAATGAAATTTTATGAAGAAAAATAAAGAGAAAAGAAAGTGCCAATGGAGGATGACATTTTATTATAGGGTAGTTAGGTAAAGCTTGTTCGATAAGGTGACTTTTGAGCACACACCTGAATGAAGAAAGGAAGTGGGCCACGTGGCTATCTAGGGGAAGAACATTTTGGTCAGAGGGAAGGATAAAAGCAAAGGTCCTGAGGCAGGAGCATGCTTTACCAATTCAATAGGAGAGATGTAGAAAATTGACAAGAATTGTATTTCAACAAAATTAACCCACTTTGGAATTCTTCCATCATTTGCATCAGATATGTATAAATATCAGTAAAGGGAACTATATTTCTATCAAAAGCAATATAGGGACCTTTCCTTCTTAGCTTTCTAGAGCATTCTTTTTGGAAAATAGTTTAAAACTATGTTGACTGCCAACACATTAAAAAGACCCCAGTAGACCCCATCATGGAAACTTTTTGAAGTCTTTTTTGGACTGAAGTATGAAGGAATTACAAAATAATCCATTAAAAACTGTAAAGCTTTTGCTGCACTTAGAAATATTTAACAGGTTTCTGGTCTTCAGATGGGAATTCCTTTACCATCTATTCACTACTGGACTTCATATGTTTATAAAGACCTTTGAGTTCAAGGGGGGAAATGCACTTCAGTCTATTTTGTCCTTGTCTTTTAAGTATTTTTTAGCACCTAAGAAGAACATCCATGTAGCCTGATTATAGATGGCTTTAATGTCTCCTTCAAGTTCTGAATACTCAGATAGTCAAATCTTTTTCTCTTGGAAACTGTACTCAGTTCCTTCTGGTGTTATTTACAGCACACAAAGGCTGCTTGAAAAAATATTGAGAGATATTTAAATGTCACTGTCAGAGAGTTTAAAAGGTTCAGGGGACCAGGACCTTTTTCCTTTAGGTCACCAAATCAAAAGCCATCTTGCTCTGTAGTAACGAAAAGGTGTTTTCACATGAAGGTTGTTCATGTGAAACTTTTGAGCTAGTTTTCTTTCTTTTTTTTTCCTGTTCAGAATCCCTTTAGTGTGCAGTTAAAAGTTTCACAGTTAGCTTTAAAAAAAAAAAAAACTTAAAAAAACCCACTATCAAACTTACAGCAAAGTTGCAATACTGTACAAAAAACTATTTTTTTCCGGAAATTTTGAGAGTAAGTTGCTGACATGAAGCTCTATCACCCTTGAATACTTCAGTGTGTGTTCTACCTTCTCCTACATAACCACAAAACAACCATCAAAATCAGGAACTTAACATTGATCTATGACTACCATTTTTAAAAATATTTGTTTATTCATTTGGCTGTGCCGGGTCTTAGTTGCGGAATGGGGGATCTTCGTTGCTGGGTGCGGGATATTTTATTTGTGGCATGTGAAATCTTACCTGCAGCATGTGGGATCTAGTTCCCTGACCAGGGACTGAACCTGGGCCCCCTGCATTGGGAGCACAGAGTCTTAGCCGTTGGACTACCAGGGAAGTCCCCATGACTACCATTTAATCCTCAGACCCCATTCAGATTTCTCCAGTTGCTTCTACAACGTCCTTTACTTCAGAAGGATTCAGCTCAGAATCATACATTGCATTTAGTTGTCACGTCTCTTCACTCGCCTTCAGTCTGGAATAGTTTCTCAGTCTGTCAGGACCTTGACACTTTTGAGGATTACAAGCCAGTTATTTTGTAAATTACCCTCAGTTAGTTTGTTTTCTCACGTTTAGATTCATGTTGTGCATATTTGACAGGAATATCACAGAAGTGATGCTGTGTTTTTTTTTTAATATATAAATTTATTTATTTATTTTAGGCTGCGTTGCGGCTTCGTTGTGGCGAGCGGGGACAACTCTTCGTTGCGGTGCGCGGGCTTCTCATTGCGGTAGCTTTTCTTGTTGCGGAGCATGGGCTCTAGGCATGCGGGCTTCAGTAGCTGTGGCACGCGGGCTCAGTAGTTGTGGCGCACGGGCTTAGTTGCTCCACGGCATGTGAGATCTTCCCGGACCAGGGTTTGAACCCGTGTCCCCTGCATTGGCAGGCAGATTCTTAACCACTGCGCTACCAGGGAAGTCCGATGCTGTGTTCTTTTCATTATCAGTGGACACATAATTTTCATTTATCCCATTACTGATGATGATCACTTTGCTCAGTTACAGTAGTGTCTACAGGGCTCTCCACTATATAGTTTCTCTTTTCATGTTTGTAATAATAAGTATTTTGAGGAGAAGCACTTTGAATCTATATAAATATTCCATTTGTTACTAGACTTTCAATTTATTAACTTTCTTATTAATGTCAATATGGACTCATGAATTTCTGTTTTTTTTCAATGAGTTATAATCTAGTACTATCATAATAATTTTGATGCTCCCTTGTCTCAGATTTGGCCAGTGGAAACCCCTTCAAAGTGATTTCTATATCCTTTTAACATATCCTCTTCGTTCTGTGAGCACTTTCTTGCTTTCTGGCGCAACAAAATGTTCCAGTCTCATCTGTACTTTCCCTGCCCCAGCCTTGGAGTCAGCCGTTTTTCCAAGGAATCTGGTTCCTTTAAGTTGAGAATGATATTTAGAAGTTAATATCTATATGCTAGGAGCTGTTGTGGTGTCACTGCTCCCAGGTGCTCTCAGTGGACAGGGCTAGAGACTATGTGTATGTATGCCATACATATACACACATTTACATTTATATTTTGTATCAATTGATATGCAGTAGAAGCCATATGTTCCTGCCAATACTTGCATTTCCAATATAGGACCACAGGTTTCCATATTTGTAACTCCCTTCTCTGACAGAGAAAAACCTGGGTCTCATTATCCTTTATTATATTTTTCTTATTTGATCAATCCTCCTTTATATAACCAGTCATGCATCGCCACTGCCATCTCCTCTTCAGTGAAGATGCTTTCCTTGCCTCATTTGGGTTCTGACATCCTGTACTACAGCCACTGATCTATGTGGACACCCTTTTCAGCTGTTGTTGTCTGACATCCCAGTGCAAGGCTGCGCCTAATATGTGGATGCCCTCTTCACCCCACTCAAGTTTGGACACTTTGCACTGGACCACACCCATGCACAGAAACTCTCCTCGCTCCATTTGGGCTCCTTGGTGCCAGCCCCCACTGTCCCTGTGCAGGTACCTTGCTCACCCTGTTTACTCTCTGAAACCAGAGCACCCCCCAGGCATAGATGTCCGCTTCACTGTGCTCAGGCTCTGACTCTTCATGCTAGGCCATCACTTACTTGGATATCCTCTTCATGCCTCTCAGACTGTAACACTCCAGGCCACATAATTCTCCTGCCCTTCTTATCCGTCTCAGGCTCTGACTTCCCATGCTGTCTGCCCTTCATATAGAATCCCTCCTCATTTCATTCTGAATGCGCACCACACACAGGCACACTCTTCATGCTGGTTGGTCTCCAGCAGCCTGCCTGGCCTGTCCCCATTCCTTGTATGGATGTTTCTTTCACCCATCTTGGGTTTTGACCCCACATAGCAGGCTGCCCCTTTGCTTATTTTAAAAATATTTGTATTGGGCTTCCCTGGCGGCGCAGTGGTTGAGAATCTGCCTGCCAATGCAGGGGACACGGGTTCGAGCCCTGGTCTGGGAAGATCCCACATGCCGCGGAGCAACTAGGCCCGTGAGCCACAATTACTGAGCCTGCGCGCCTGGAGCCTGTGCTCCGCAACAAGAGAGGCCGCGATAATGAGAGGCCCGCGCACCGCGATGAAAAGTGGCCCCCACTTGCCGCAACTAGAGAAAGCCCTCGCACAGAAACGAAGACCCAACACAGCCATAAATAAATAAATAAATAATTTTAAAAAAAATTTGTATTTTCCCTACCCTTATGCTTTGCTGCTAACATCTAATGGGTGGTGTGTTAAACTTTTAAAATTAGGATAGAATGTAAGTACAGTGACTATATTTTTCAAAACAATAATTGGAATATGTCTGAAATATAGTATAGAATATTTGAAATCAGTGCTATCCGGAGCAATTTTGGGTATATGGTCACCATTAAAATAAAGAACAGGGACTTCCCTGATAGTCCAGAGGTTAAGACTCCGTGCTCCCAATGCAGGGAGCCCAGGTTCGATCCCTGGTCAGGGAACTAAATCCCGCATGCTGCAATTAAGAGCCCGCATGCCGCAACCAAAGATTCCGCATGCCACAACTAAAGATCCTGCACCCCGCAACAAAGAACCTTCACGTGGCAACAAAGATCCTGCATGCCACAACTAAAGACCTGGTGCAGCCAAATAAATAAATAAATAAATATTAAAAAAAAAAAAAAAAAGAACAAAGGAGAGTTTCCATTTCTTTCTTTCTTTTTTTTTTTTTGGCTGCACTGGGCTCAGTAGTTGCGGTGCATGGGCTCAGTTGCCCCGTGGCATGTGGGATCTTAGTTCCCTGACCAGGAATCGAACCCATATCCCCTGCATTGGAAGGCATATTCTTAACCACTGAAGCACCAGGGAAGTCCCGAGAGTTTCAATTTCTAGTAATAGAAGAGTACCTCCTATTGAACCAAACTTCCAACAGATAACAATTATAGGTTCTGGACAAAATATGAAAAAAATCTGATACCTGTTACCAACTTGTTTTTATGGCTTTTTTCCCCAAGGGCAGGCCCCAGTTTTAGCATCAGGGTGACCAAAACTTGAGTAGATAATCCACAGTTTTACTAGCTTAAAAAACGATAGCAATCACAACAGTTGGGAGGCAAAGGGGGAAATCCTAGAATGGAGAGGGCAGAGAGGGCTTTTTGTGTATAAATTCTCTGGCTGGACCAAATCTTTAGCTAATCCTTGAACTACACATATACGGGTCATACCCTGAGCAATCCATCAGAGGTGAAAGTAACTGAATAGAGATTTACACTTCTGCAAGAGTGACCAACTTATCCCAGGTTCCCTGAGGCTGTGAAAGTTCTGTGGTCTGGGAAAATCCTCAATCCCAAGTATACCGGGACAGTTGGTTATGCTAGCTGCTGCCCACCACAAATGAAACAGAATTTGAGTTTAACTACATGCTTTAAAAAGTAAAATAAACAAAGAAAAGATCTATATGCTTCAAAGGAACATAACAGACTCCAGAAATTCTGTAATATCTTTATAATGTCCAGGGTACAATCCAAAATTTTTAGGTTATATGAAGAAACAAGAAAATGTGACCCATACTCAAGAGAAAAGGAAACCAAAGGTGACTGAGCCCAAAGTGACATAGGTATTGGACAAGGATCTTAAACAAGTATAACAATTATACGCAAAGATGCAAAGGAAAATATGCTTGTAATGAATTAACAAATAGGAAATCTAGCAGAGAGACTAGAAAAAAGAACAAAATGGAAATTCTAGAACTAAAAATTACAATATCTGAAATAGAAAACTCACTGGATAGGCTTGACAGCACATTAAGATGAGAGAAGAAAGAGTAAGTGAACTTGAAGATTTATCAATGAAAATATTCAATCTGAGCAACAGAGGAAAGAACTTTGGGGGGGAAAAGAATAGAACCTCAGGGAACTGTGGGAAAATATGAAAAAGTCTAACATACATGTAAATGAAGTCCTAGAAGAAAAGGGGCAAGAGAATGGAGGAGAAAAAGTATTTGAAGAAATAATGGCTGACAATTTCTCAGGTTTGCTGAAAAACATAATTTTACACATAAAAAGTTCGGTGGACCCAAGTGGGATAAATGCAGATAAAACCACACCTAGACATATCATAGTCAAACTGCTAAAAACCAAAAGTCAGGAGAAAATCTTGAAAGCATTCAGAGAAAAAGAATACATATATATAGGAAGACAACAATACAAAATATCACTGACTTCTCATCAGAAACAACAGAGGATAGAAGATAGTGGAATGCCATCTTTAAAGTGCCAGAAGAAAACTGTCAACCCATAATTCTATATCAAGTAAAAACAACCTTTAAAATTGAAGGCAAAATAAAGATATTTCCAAATAAATGAAAACTAAGAAAAGTTGTCATTCACACAGCTGCCCTACTAGAAATGCTAAAGGAAGCTCTTTAGACTGAAGAGAGACAATACCAGATAGGAACTCAGGTCTTTATGAAAAAATGAAAAGCACCAGAAATGGTAAGTATGTGGGTAAATACAAAGTACTAATTTGTTCCTCTTAATCTCTTTAAAGTATAATTGCTGCATGGATTCCTTTTATTCTCCTTGAGGCATATTTTAGGGAGGATAAAGAGAAAGAATAGTCCTGCTCTGAAGAGGAAATCAGCAACTAAGTCTTCCAAAATAGTATCCTTATTAAATTTAGAGTGCTCAAATCTGAAAAAATTTACTGTAAGTAGCTAATATTTGTAATCCTTTTCTTTTCAGATATAAAACCAAACGTGGAACTGAAAAGCACTCAAGAGCAGTCTGTGCCCACAGGTAACATCAGGTCTTTCCACTCTAAAAATACACCTTTACTGAATAGACCAAAGGAAGAGGAATATTCTGATTGCAATAAAAATGCTATGGAAATGTGTTGGGGAAAAAATGTGGTTTTCTCTTCCTGATACAAAAATAACATATCCATTTAGATCATATAAGTTCTTTGGCATCACAGAGCCAAACCATCTACCTAACGTTAATCACTGGTTTTTTATTTTCTTTTCAAATCTTTTCAACTGATTGGTTTGAATAAAGACAGTTTTTGTTGAATAATATAGTAGCTTATATTTGAACAACTTGTGCTTTTCACTCAGGAACAGTGGTCAGCAAACTTTTTGTAAAGGACCGGAGAGTAAATATTTTAGACTTTGTGGGCCATATATGGTCTCTGTTGCATATTCCTCTTTATGTTTTTTACAATCCTTTAAAACTGTAAAAACCATTCCTACCTCCTGGGTCCATACAAAAACAGACCATGGCTAGATTTGGCCTCAGGCCACAGTTTGCTGACTTCTGCTCCAGAATAAACTATAAACATTTAAAATAATCTATTTCCTAAAAATAACTTCTGTGTTTTCTCCATTGATTAACTCACTTTGTTTGAATCAAAGCTTTTGCTACATTACAAAATTTACCACTTAAGTGCCTTGTTATATTACTGTGAGTTGTAACCTTATGTTTTTTGGTTTTTGACTTTTAAAAATTTATTTATTTATTTATTTATTTTTGGCTGCATTGGGTCTTTGTTGCTGCGTGCGGGCTTTCTCTAGTTGCGGCGAGCCGGGGCTACTCTTCGTTGTGGTGTGCGGGCTTCTCATTGCGGTGGCTTCTCTTGTTGCGGAGCACGGGCTCTAGGCACGCGGGCTTGGTAGTTGTGGCACGTGGGCTCAGTAGTTGTGGCTTGTGGGCTCTAGAGCACAGGCTCAGTAGTTGTGGCGCATGGGCTTAGTTGCTCTGTGGCATGTGGGATCTTCCCGGACCAGGGCTTGAACCCGTGTCCCTTGCATTGGCAGGCGGGTTCTTAACCACCGCACCACCAAGGAAGCCCTAACCTTATGTTTTAATTGAACCTGTACCTCATATTAGTTGTTCAGGCGTGCACTTTATGTCCATTATTTCAGGCTTGAGAAAAGTAAACTATTTAGAGTCTTACTGTCTAAGAGTATATGTTATAATATGCAGAAAAGAGAAACTTTACCTATAAATCAAAACCTGAGTCCATGATGACCACATTTTCAGGACCTCTTAGTCATGGATTTTATGTAATATGTTTCCATTTTACTCCTACATGCCAGTAAAATGTCCTGCTCCATGTGTTCAGTCATGCCTGCAGCTGAAAGGAAGCCCCTGCAGTTTCTAATCACCTCTCTTATTTCAGCCCCTCCTTAGTGCCACAGGATTCAGTGTCTTTATTTGTTGCATGTAATAGATTCTCAGCAAATATTTTATTGAAAATTGGGAAGGAGTTTGATAGCAAGCGGGTATCTTTTCTGTTCATTTCTTTTGTTATCATCTTTTTGTTAAGCTACCATGCTTATATGTGAAATAATTCCAGCTACGTCATGCCTTCTTCCTTACTTCTAATATTATCAATATTTATTGTACAAAATTATATTTTTGTTAAACTTGATTTTTGTTAAGTTTGCTGTTTATTTAACCATGCTTTTATTATGTCTACTGCCTTTTACTTAGGAACTCCCGTAACACTTTTTTTTCCCCTTAATCTCGTGTCCAAGTCTACATTATAGGCCTGAGTCTTGCATTATAGTTGTGCGTTTATTTTATCTACATCTGTAAAGTATAAGCTCCTTGAAGACAGGAATTATAACCTATTCATATCTGTAGCCTTGTCAACATTTAGTAAATGTTTGATGAAATAAAGGAATTTGGGAGCCAATATGCTTTCCACAGAATCACATTTATAATGTGAACAGAAAGGGAAAACAGGATTTGGTACAGAAGCTTACAGGCTTCCTCTCAGGAAAGCATCTTTCTCAAATTGAGTTATGCCAGTAGTTTCAGACTCAGTATTTCTCATCACTATATGTTAATATTTCTTGGTCTTAACTAGCAATAGCAGCCTACTGAATATTCTGAGATATACCAAAGGAGAGAGAATTTCAATCCAAAGGAACTTGAGTGCATTTTAACTCAGGTGAAAGAAGTAGTCAAGAAAATGATGTCTAATGGAAAGGCACATGAACCTTGGGCATCTTTCTAAACCTCAAGAGTTTTCACATATATCTTTCTTGGGTGTATGTGAAAGCGATATTGTCTATCACTAAGGGATTGGGTGAAGCTGAAATAGGAGTCTTACTTAATACATGTTTATAAAAATCCTTTAAAGTTGACCGCATAGTTAAAATTCTTCTTATCTCCTAGAAGGTTCGGTGCTTTTGCATGACTACGATTTAACCAAACCTCATGAAACAGAAAATGTGGATGGTACAGAAGGCCCAGCCAATCAAGATGAAGACATAGGAGGTGAGCCGTAGTGTATAGACCAGAAACTAAAGATATCGTTCAGGCTCCACATGGAGAAGAAATCAGGAAATCTCCAAGGAAAACTTGCATTTGTGAATTGAGTTGGAAGGAATTCAGTTTTGTTCACTTTACAAATATTTACATTTAATAATTTGCTACAGGATGTCAGCAAATTTTGAGAATTTAAGGTGCTTATTCAGTGTTCAAGTTATACTAACTTCTTTTTTTTAATTTTTAAAATTAATTTTTATTGGAGTATAGTTGATTTACAATGTTGTGTTAGTTTCTGCTGTACAGCAAAGTGAATCAGTTATACATATACATATATCCACTCTTTTTTAGATTCTTTTCCCATATAGGTCATTACAGATTACTGAGTAGAGTTCCCTGTGCTATACAGTAGCCTCTTATTATCTATTTTATATATAGTAGTGTGTATATGTCAATCCCAATCTCCCAGTTTATCCCTCCCCCTCCTTCCCCCTTGGTAACCATAAGTTTGTTTTCTACATTTGTGACTCTATTTCTGTTTTGTAAATAAGTTCATTTGTACCATTCTTTTTTAGGTTCCACATATAAATGATATCATATGATATTTGTTTTTCTCTGTCTGACTTAGTTCACTCAGTATGACAATCTCTAGGCCCATCCATGTTGCTGCAAATGGCATTATTTCATTCTTTTTTATGGCTAATATTCCATTGTATATACATACCGCATCTTTTTTTTTTCATCTTTATTGGAGTATAATTGCTCTACAATGCTGTGTTAGTTTCCGCTGCACAACAAAGTGAATCAGCTATTTGTACACATATATCGCCATATCCCCTCCCTCTTGAGCCTCCCTCCCACCCTCCCTATCCCACCCCTCTAGGTCATCACAAAGCGTCGAGCTGATCACCCTGTGCTGTGCAGCACCTTCCTACCAGCCATCCATTTTACATTTGGTAGTGCATACACGTCAATGCCACTCTCCCACTTTGTCCCAGCTTCCCCTTCCCCCACTGTGTCCTCAAGTCCATTCTCTATGTCTGCATCTCCATTCCTGCCCTACCACTAGCTTCATCAGTACCTTTTTTTTAGATTCCACATACATTCGTCAGCATATGGTATTTTTCTCTTTCTGACTTACTTCACTCTGTATGACAGACTCTAGGTCCATCCACTTCATTACAAATAACTCAATTTTGTTCTTTTATGGGTGAGTAATATTCCATTGTATATATGTGCCACATCTTCTTTATCCATTCATCTGTTGATGGACATTTAGGTCGTTTCCATGTCCTGGCTACTGTAAATAATGCTGCAATGAACATTGGGGTGCATGTATCTTTTCAAATTATGATTTTCTCTTTATATATGCCCAGGAGTGGGGTTGATGGATCATATGGTAGCTCTATTTTTAGTTTTTTAAGGAACCACCATACTGTTCTCCATAGTGACTGTACCAATTAACATTCCCACCAACAGTGTAGGAGGGTCCCCTTTTCTCCACACCCTCTCCAGCATTTATTGTTTGTAGACTTTTTCATGATGGCCATTCTGACCAGTGTGAGGTGGTACCTCATCATAATTTTGATTTGCGTTTCTCTAATAATTAGTGATGTTGAACATCTTTTCATGTGCTTTTTGACCATCTTTATGTCTTCTTTGGAGAAATGTCTATTTCGATCTTCTGCCCATTTTTTGATTGGGTTGTTTGTCTTTTTGGTATTGAGCTGCATGAGCTGTTTGTATATTTTGGAGATTAATCTCTTGTAGGTTGCTTCATTTGCAAATATTTTCTCCCATTCTGTGGGTTGTCTTTTTGTATTTCATTTTTAAAATAATATGTTTATTTTACTCTTTTCCATTATAAAAGTAACACATGTTCATGATAGAAAGTTTGTATGGGATATTTTCCACCAATTCTCCAATTCTCCGGACACCAACTGGGCATCCAGCAATTCAATTCAATTCAATTCAATTCTTATGCTAACTTCTAGAATTAGTGCAGAACCCACAGGTTAAGGTCTCAGTCCCACAAGACTGCCCTCACTTCAGACACCACTTAAAAGTACCAGGTCCCCAGGTTACCTGCACTTCTGTCCAACTTGACTCCAAATTCAGGATTTCCCACAACCACCCCCACCCTCAGGTTTGATAATTTGTTAGAATGACTCACAGAACTTAGGAAAGCACTTTACATACTATTACTGGTTTATCATAAAGGACACAACTCAGGAACAGACAAATGGAAGAGGTGCATTGGGCAAGCTATGGGATGGGAGGGTGCAGAGCTTCCATGCCCTTTCTGGGCACACCACCTTCTAAGCAGCTTGATGTCTTCACCAGACACTCTCTGAATCTTACAGTTCAAGAGTTTTTATAGAGCTCAATCTCCAGTCCCTTTCCTGGAGGTTGGTGGGTGAAAGTTCCAACCCTCTAATCACTTGGTCTTTCTGGTGACCAACCCATCCTGAGGCTATCTAGGGGCTGCACCTTAAGTCACCTCAGCATAAACTCAGGTGTGATTAAAAGGGGCTTGTTATGAATAGCAAAAGACACTCTTATCACTCAGGAAATTTCAAGGGTTTTAGGAACTTCGTACCAGGAACCTGGGACAAAGACCAAATGTAGTCTTTGACCATGAATCTCTTACAGCAAATGCATCACAGAAGTCAAAACATACTGGCACATTACTAGAGTCACACTCAGTCATTAATTAGTCCAGTCCATCATCATAGCATATGAAAATGTCTTCTAGGGTGAGACCGCTCAGATTTGCAGGCTTCCATTTGATCTTGTCAGGTTCCAAATGCAGTAGTGGTCTCAGCAATACATGGGTTCATCTTTTCAAGCATCTGGTATAACTAAGCTAAAACACAATATTATTCCCTTGCTCTGAGTCTCTATTGAGATTGTAATATAATACTGGATTTCCTTCATTGCATAGCCCATTGATTCATTCCTTTGCCCTCAACTACTATTCCTCCTTCTCTCCATTTATTTATACTTAAACTTTTCCACCTTTAGAAGGAACTTTAGATTCAGCTACTGTGATGTTCTAGATTTCAGGCAACAATACTAGTCTAGTAAGTGCCTCCCCTTGAGTTCACTTCTATTCATATAAGGTAGAGTTACTTAGGTACAGAACTAGTGGGCTATTTTTACCACCAGGCAGTGACTACTTTCAGTGTTAACCTTGATTTTGCCAAATGGAATGAAGACACAACCTGCCTTATCAGGCCTTTAGGAATTCTGACATAAAGGTTTAAAACTATAGTTACAGTTTCTTACTTAGGAATCATCCCTGTTTCTGGCACTTGTAGTTGCATCCCTGGTCCTGTGACTACAGGGCATCAGATAGGAAAGAGAAAGTTGAGGTATGTGGAGAAGAAAAAAAAAGTATAGTTATCATACCAGTGTCCTCTCTCCTTGGAAAGAATCATATAGTCATACCATCATCTTCCTCCCATGGAAAAAATTGCATAGTCATACTAGCAGCCTCTCCCCACCGTCTCTTCCCCAGATCCACCAGAAAAACAGAGGAGTCTATCTAGTGGGGACAACACTGCCTTAGCTCCTCTTATGTTGAGTGTGAACACACACTCTTTTTTTTAAATTAATTTATTTATCTTTGGCTGCATTGGGTCTTCGTTGCTGTGTGCGGGCTTTCTCTAGTTGCGTTGCTGTGCGTGGGCTTCTCATTGCGGTGGCTTCTCCTGTTGTGGAGCACCGGCTCTAGGCGTGCGGGCTCAGTAGTTGCAGCGTACGGGCTTAGTTGCTCCGTGGCATGTGGGATCTTCCCAGACCAGGGTTCGAACCTGTGTCCCCTGCATTGGCATGCAGATTCTTAACCACTGCGCCACCAGGGAAGTCCCTGAACACACACTCTTGAAGACATATAAACCAACCTTTCATGCCTACATCTCCCCCAGTTTTAAACAACCAATGTTTCAACTGCCTGTTCCAATTCTCTATGAAACTATTATTCTGAGGAGAATATCTCTCTGCCTACTCATTATTTGATATTATGAGCTGTAAAGTGTGTTCCTTGCTCTGAATAAATGTGATTTGGTGGTCCAAATGGGTGCAATATCTTATGTTCCGGTTCTTTTATAGTACTTGGACCATTTGCATCTACCACCAGGTAAGCAAAGCCCAGTCCAGAGTCAACGCCTATTCTATCAAAACCCATCTGTAGCCCACTGGGGCTACTGACATTGGTTCAGTGTAATCCACTTGCCAGCTGTGTGTGGGGTCTTCCCCCTGAGGAATCTCCCCCATAGCCATCTGCAGCCTCTGTTTTTCTTGTTGGCATACTGCACAGTTCTTGTTGGCATTTTGAGCCTCAGAGGGTACAAAAGGAATATGTCCAGATTCAGCCCTCTGCACTGCTTTGGTCCCCAAATGTCTATTTATTTCATGGACCCAAGTGGCCACCTCAAGCTAATACCCCATAATATCCATGGATGATTGGTCATCATCCAATCCTGGAAGGGGTTTCTTCTGTTAGGCATCAACCTGTCCTACTTTAATGTACCCGTCCAATTCCCATAGTGATTTCCATAGGGCTATGGTCCATATGGACATCCCTAATAGACCAGACTTCCATAGCCCTCTGCTTATCGGTATGGCCAGACCATTGGCCATCATTCATGAGTCAGGTAAAAACCAAAACATAGAGGCTTTCATTGTTGTTCGATTCTTCCATCCCTGTTAGGTAAACAGCATGTAATTCATCCCACCAAACTGATTTGTTTTTACCTTCTTCAATCAGAGTGGTAGTCTTCCAAACAGGATATTGGCCATTTACCTTGGTGATTGGTAAATCACCTTTACCTTGGAACTGCCATCCATAAACCAAGCAGCGTTTTGTTGGTCAGTCAAGAGCTGTTTATAGGGCGCTGTCCAAGTGACGATAGAATCCGGCAGCTCCTTACACAGTTCAGAAGTCAGTCCTAGGAGAAAAGAGCCTCCCTGCTTGTGAGTATCTCCTGCTTACATTCCCCTTGTAGCACAATCCTGAATAAACCATTTGCATTTTATTATGGAACTCTTCTGGGCATTGCCCTCCCCATTAGAGCATTTTTCTGACATCTCCTAAGACGTCATGGGTGTTTCAGATATTAAGATTATTTTTTGTCCCGCAATCATAGGGGCAGTTTCAATTAATGTCTGATATCAGCCTACTAATAGCCTCTCAAATAGAAATTCTTTATTCCATCCTCCCCATAGTTGTCACTGGGAAGCACTCCCAGGCTTTTGCCGTAAGCCCCAATCTATGTTCTACATAGAGCTATCGCACAGAATTTGTCCGCACCAGCACTCCAGCTTCTCTTCTACACTGTGTGGACTTGGGCAATCTTATCCATCCTCATTCAGCATATCCAATTAATATCGCTTGAAGGATAGATTTACATGCCTCCTGTTTTACAAAGTAGTTCCCCAGTCAGACACAATATCCATACCCATAATACATTCAGGTAAAAGAGGTACAACCAATTTTCCTCCAAACTTTCACCTTAATCAACCAACCCTTATATTACTTTTTTTAAAAATTGAAGTATAGTTGATTTACAATGTTCTATTAGTTTCTGGTGTACAGCAAATTGATTCAGTTATACATATATATACATGTTCTTTTTAATGTTATTTTCCATTTTGATTTATTACAAAATGGATATTGAATATAGTTCCCTGTGCCATACAGTAGGACTTTGTTGTTTATCTATTTTATATATAGTAGCTTGTATCTGCTAATCCCAAATTCCTAATTTATCCCTCCCCCACCCCCTTTCCCCTTTGGTAACCGTAAGTTTGTTTTCTATATCTGTGAATCTGTTTCCATTTCGTAAATAAGTTCATTTGTGTCATATTTTAGCTTCCACATATAAGTGATATCATACGTATTTGTCTTTCTCTGTCTGACTTACTTCACTTAGTATGACAATCTGTAGGCCCATCCATGTTGCTGCAAATGGCATTATTTCATTCTATTTTGTGGCTGAGTAGTATTCCATTGTGTATATATACCACATCTTCTTTGTCCATTCATCTGTCCATGGACATTTAGGTTGCTTCCATGTCTTGGCTATTGTAAATAGTGCTACTGTGAACATTGGGGTGCATGTATCTTTTCGAATTATAGTTTTGTCTGGATACATGCCCAGGGGTGGGATTGCCAGATCATATGGGAACTCTATTTTTAGTTTTTTGAGGAACCTCCATACTGTTTTCCATAGTGACTGCACCAATTTACATTCCCACCAACAGTGTTGGAGGGTTCCTTTTTCTCCACACCCTCTCCAGCATTTGTTATTTGTAGACTTTTTATGATGGCCATTCTGACCAGTGTGAGGTGGTACCTCACTGTAATTTTGATTTGCATTTCTCTAATAATTATCTATGTTGAGCATCTTTTCATGTGCCTGTTGGCCATCTGTATGTCTTTTTTGGAGAAATGTTTATTTAGGTCTTTGGCCCATTTTTTTTTTATTGCAACCCTTATATTCCTAACTGTAACCTCCATAGGACTTCATCAACAGGTTTTGGTTTTACAATATTAGGTAAGAGAGATGTTCCCCAGTTGGACATAATATCCATTCTCATAAAACATTCAGGTAAAGGAGACACAATTTCTCCATGTAAAGCTTGTTTAAAACATCCCAGTTTTCATCCAAACTACCACCTTAATCCTATCAACGCTTACATTTCTATATTCTCTCAATCTAATCGGAGCCCCCTTTAGGGCTTCACTAACATGTTCTGGTAGCACAGTGCGTGAGGTACCCATGTCAGGGAGTTCCAGAAACTTTTCTTCTCCACCCCCCTGACTATTTTATCTCTTCATGTGCAAAAGAATTTGGGTCCCTAGTGAGAGGTTGAGCCAGGGGACCCTGGCTCTTTTGTTATGACAAAGATTAACCTGCCCGTTGCCCTAGGTGATTTTGGGTCAGATTTCTCATTGCAATCTTTGCCTTCTAGTTTTTACACTGGAGTGAATTTTTTTTTTTTTTTTTTTTTTTTAAACATCTTTATTGAAGTATAATTGCTTTACAATGGTGTGCTAGCTTCTGCTTTACAACAAAGTGAATCAGTTACACATATACATATGTTGCCATATCTCTTCCCTCTTGCATCTCCCTCCCTCCCACCCTCCCTATCCCACCCCTCTAGGTGGTCACAAAGCACCGAGCTGATCTCCCTGTGCTATGCGGCTGCTTCACTGGAGTGAATTGAGTGGACTTGTTCGGGGCCCTTTAAAGTAGAGGAACTAGCAGGGGGTCCTTTTGGTCCACCCAGCTTTCTATAGTGCTATATTAAGACCGTTGTTTCAACTCTATCAATGTCCATTTTATTTATCCCATTTCTTGATAACTATCTAAAGACTTTCATCCTGCTGAAATGAGTCCCTTGACTCTCCCCTCTCTTTTTCTTCTTTATTTTGGCCCTATCAATGTTTCCTTTATTCATTTTACTTTTTTTTTTTGCATTTTTCTTCAGTGCACCTACTTTGTAATAGCACATGTCAGTTTTCATTTTTTTTTTTTTTAATTATTTATTTTATTTCTTTTGGCTGTGTTGGGTCTTCGTTTCTGTGCGAGGGCTTTCTCTAGTTGCGGCAAGTGGGGGCTACTCTTCATTGCAGTGCGCGGGCCTCTCACTATCGGGGCCTCTCACTATCGTGGCCTCTCGTTGCGGAGCACAGGCTCCAGACGCGCAGGCTCAGTAGCTGTGGCTCACGGGCCCAGTTGCTCCGCGGCATGTGGGATCTTCCCAGACCAGGGCTCGAACCCGTGTCCCCTGCATTGGCAGGCAGATTCTCAACCACTGCGCCACCAGGGAAGCCCCCATTTTACTTCTTGATAACCATTTACAATTTTCTACCTTGATGGGACAAGTCCCTTGACTCTCCCTTCTGCCTCTCCTCATTTTCTTGTTAATTAACCTAATGTTTTTATTAGCATCTGAAAGACCCAAGAGAGGAAGCTGAGACAGCAGATTCAATAAGGCTTCTCAGACTGTTGCTTGATCTGGAAGCAGTAATATTAAATGGGATGCCCATGCAAAAGAGGTCCCCTGTTCTGTGTTTTCTTAGATTCTGTATTTGTCTTTTTGGCATCTATTCATCACAGGGCCAATTTTATTAACTATATTTTCTTATTTTCTGTATATTTGATGCTTTGATGTTTGGGGACCTTACAGACCCAGGGAAAGACTGCCCTTCCCAGGGATAGCTAGTTCTTAGAGACAGCAAAGGACTTGGCCAGGAGCATGCTTTTCATATATAAACCAACCAATCCAGAGTCCATACCCCCCAACCATCTCCTTATCTAAATCTCATGAACTGAACTAATATTTCTCCTGTCTGAAATCAATCCAGGGCCAAGTAGCAGACAACTAGAGACCACTCCTGTGTCCCAAAGCCTGCTGGAATTATTCAAACCAGGCAGTCCTAAGCTGTTTATCCTGCCTGCCTTGCCTTTTCTCGGAAACTCCAGTGAAGGCTCTAGCCTAGGATTTTGCTTCCTCTTTTCTGCATCCTGACTGACACTGGTGCTTCCCCCTGTCGCCCTGTGTGGTATGTGGTGACCCCCTCTATGGACCCTGTGAGTATAATAAACTTCTTCCTTCCAGACCTTGTTCCCATTTCCTCCTGTGGCTGCACCAACTTTACCATACTATATACAACATGTACATGCTTAGAACACCCCCTTAATCCACAGCATTTACCAAGACCTGGGTAATAGGCATATTTAGTGAGTGACTATCTTGGTTATCACAAAGTCAGTCCCATATGGCTTACATATGAAACGTATCAGCTGCTTCATCTGGGTTGTTCTACTTGGCACTTATAGAGGGAGTTGGACAGTCCTCTTTCTCAGGGTAGACAGACCTTACAGTGGCTTTTATCCAGTCAACCAGGCTGACCATTCCCTCAGGAAAAACGTGCTGTGTTTGTGGATCATGTATAATCATCTGCCATTGTTCCGTAGTGAGCTGTGGGTCCTGGATCAACCCAGACATGCTCTTCCACTCTGCAGCATTCAAAACTAAAGACAATGCCCCTAAGTTAGTCACTCTCACAATTCATTTTAGTAAAGGTTCTTCAGGAAGCTGATGATACTGATTCACAAAATAAGACAACTCCTTCACACCCTACCCCCTGGTTTCAGTAGTTTCTTGGTTTTGCCTTCCCGCCACATGAACTACCTTCTTGGTGACCAGAAGTCTTAGAGGTACTCTCTACTGTTCCCACATAATTTTTCCTTTTGGGGGAATCTTTGAGCCTGGTATCTGAAGCACAAACCAACTGAAATCTGAGCTTGGTTTATCATCAAGGTCTGACCCAGAACTCTCTTTTCATTTCATTTTGGCTTTGCAGATAACAGTAACCAAGGAATTGTACATTTTGCTTTTCTCTTATTAGTTTGCATTTCTACACATATCCAGTGAGTCAACTTCCCAAGAGTTGGATCCACCTCTGAATACCCTTGGTAATTTTACTTTTAGTAACTGATCACAGCACAACTGCTGCTCCATAACACAGGTGACCATGTAGCCAGGAATCAGAGGTTCTTCATCCCCTGCTTTTTCTTCCTTTTTCTTCCCAAACCATATGTTTCCATGAGCCAGGACTGTTCTAGCAAATCCCACTCATGACACCTATTGTGGGATGTTTCCAACACCAACAACTGATTCTTCAGACACCAATTCACCATCAATTCAATTCTGCTACTAACTTCTGGAGTTAGCGCAGAACCCACAGGTTAAGGGCTCAGTCCCACAAGACTGTCCTCACTTCAGACACCACTTGAAAGTACCAGGTCCCCAGGTTTCCTGCACTTCTGTCCAACTTGACTACAAATTCAGGTTTTCACACAACCCCCACTCAGGTTTGATAATTTGCTAGAATGACTCACAGAACTTAGGAAAGCACTTTACATACTATTACTGGTTTATCATAAAGGACACAACTCAGGAACAGCCAAATGGAAGAGGTGCATAGGGCAAGCTATGGGGTGGGAAGGTGCAGAGCTTCCATGTCCTCTCTGGGCATACCACCTTCTCAGCAGCTTGTTGTCTTCACCAGAAGCTCTCTGAATCTTACAGTTCAAGAGTTTTTATAGAGCTCAATCTCTAGTCCCTTTCCTGGAGGTTGGTGGGTGGGGCTGAAAGTTCCAACCCTCTAATCACTTGGTCTTTCTGGTGACCAACCCATCCTGAGGCTTTCTAGGGGCTGCACCCTAAGTCACCTCAGTAGCATAAACTCAGGTGTGATTGAAAGGGGCTTGTTATGAATAGCAGAAGACACTCTTATAACTCAGTAAATTTCAAGGGTTTTAGGAACTCTGTGTAAGGAATTGGGGACAAAGACTAAATACATTTTTGTGTTTTACCACAGCTTGGAAAGTTCATAGGAGTAGAAAGAAAAAAGAAAAACCCACCTCTATCCTACCACCCAAATATAGTCTGTATTAGCATTATGGAATACTTCCAGGCTTTTTTTGGAATTTTGAGCACTATATTTATATTAGCATTGCAAACATTTTATACTAATATTTATGTTGCTAAATCTTATCACTATTGCTTTGTGAATATCACTCAAATCTCATCTTAATGTCATTTCTTCAGAGAGACTTTCCTTGACAACCCAGTTATTTTAATGCAGTAGGCTATTTTAATTCTCTGCATGGCACTTTGCAATGGATAATTTTGGAGTTTTATTTGTTTATTGTGTCTCTCTCTCCACCCTTCATGAGCCAGGATCTTGAGTTTTCTTTTTCTCTCTAGGTCTTTGCAACACCTAGAACAGTACTTGGCCCATAGTAGATGTGCAGTAAATATTTGTTTCGTTAAAAAAAAATACACACACACACACACACATACACACACACAAACATTTTTTTCCTTAAAGGAAGAAAAGAAGAAGACAAAAATTGTTTCTCCAGGTCTTCTTCTTTTGTCTTAGATTCTTAAGGACCAAGAAATGGAGTTCTATGTCTAAAACATCTGAGACTCAAATCACAGCTTCAACTAATATTCCAGCTCTGCCTAGCTATACATTAATTTGTACCAGTTCTCAACCACAGAGACTGAAAAATGCTGCCTGGCACAGGATGTGGTCATTTGTGCTGAGGAAAGGCATATGGTGTTCTACCAGCTTCGTGAAACTTTTTGAAAGTGACATCCATGGAGTCACACTCAGAAAGAGGCAAATGATAACTGTGCCTTTGGCTGGCATTCTTCCGAGTTAGGGTTTCTGAGTTCTGCTAGGAAACATCATGAAGTTTAGGTTTGAAATGATGATCCCTATACAACTTTTGGTCTGGGAATTTATAATTTATGTTAGAATTTGTTCTGAGTTCAGAAGTAGCCTATGAGTTTTATGTTTTCAGCTAGTCGGGGGGAAAAAACAGATGAAATACTCAAGTATAAACAAGAAACCAAATAATTCCATTCAACAATAGGAATTTGAAACAAATATTATTAAAAGCCATGTGGTACAGCACTTCTCTAGGAATCCATACAATAGATTCCTGGCCTCTGTGTTTTGACCCTGCTCCAGAAGTGCTTCCAAGGATCATCTTCAACTGCTGTGATGCCTATGCCGTTTCTGTCACCTTACCTCCAACTACATGTCAGTGGATTAATGGGATACCTGTGTATTTTTCTCAGTTGTTAGGGGTCTGGGAGTGTCATGTAGTTCCTGGTAGAGACTAGACGATACAATCAATCATTCTAAATAATTTGGAAAAGAGAAGAAACAGTTCTTTCTGCTAAGCCTGACGTAGAAAAAAATGAATAGGCTAACTTTAGCATTGAAAGATTAATTCATCATTTCATGATTATGCTCCAAACTGATTACTGTACTGTAATGTAATGTAATGTAATGCTGGCACTTAATCTGGGTCATGTATCTGGGGAAAGGTTGTTACCAGGCCTCTGCTTTTTCAAAAGATATAATATGATCAGTATATACAAATTATATATGCTAAATTATAAAATAACAGAACTGAAAAGTAGCATTACCTGGTAAAAGTTATATAATAATGTATCTTAATATGTATTAAGGCACTTCTGCCATATTCAGCATAGGGAAACATTAAGACTAGAATTAGGATTATACTTTTAAAGGTAGTTAGGGAAATTTAGCTATAATATAATAATGATTATAAATAACTTTAAAGTATGCTTTAGAGGATCTTAGTCTGTTTAAATTTAGTGGAAGCATTTTTTAATGTCCTCTAAAACGTTTTAGAAACTAAGACCGGTCTTGGAATGTTTTAAATTCAGAATAATTGCTGTCATGTTTAATTTACATATTTAAACATATCATGTGCATCTTTCTAATTTTCCAACTCTTAGAAAATTACCTTATAGAAAAATTAGAAACACTCACTTTATTTTTCTCTAGTGGAAAGGCAGACTAAATTTTTAGAGGGAAAAGTCTTTACCCAACTAGAATTGTTGTTTGAGAAGCAAAATAAAATATTTGGAAAAAAAACTTTTTAAAGGTATAAACATTTAAGTTAAATTTACTTGTTTCCCATAAGATAAAAAGATATTTTTGGACTTCCCTGGTGGCGCAGTGGTTAAGAATCCGCCTGCCAATGCAGGGGACACGGGTTCGAGCCCTGGTCCAGGAATATCCCACGTGCCACAGAGCAACTAAGTCCGTGTGCCACAGTTACTGAGCCTGAGCTCTAGAGCCCGTGAGCCACAACTACTGAGCCCGCGTGCTGCAACTACTGAAGCCCGTGCACCTAGAGCACATGCTCCACAACAAGAGAAGCCACCGCAATGAGAAGCCCATGCACCGCAACGAAGAGTAGCCCCTGCTCGCTGCAACTAGAGAAAGCCCGCATGCAGCAACGAAGACCCAGTGCAGCCATAAATAAATAATTAATTTTTTTTAAAAAAAGATATTTTTATCCTTTTTTTTTAACAATATATTCCTAGGAACCTCGTGCAGGAGTTGGCAAATTTTTTTGCAAAGCGCCAGGTAGTAAATATCTTGGACTTTGTGGGCAATACGATCTCTGTTGCAGCTTCTCAACTCTGCTGTTGTAGTGTAAAGCAGCTGTAGCAGATACAGAAATTAATGCACATGGCATTCAATAACTTTATTTATAAAGACTGGCATTAGGGGCTTCCCTGGTGGCGCAGTGGTTGAGAATCTGCCTGCCAATGCAGGGGACACGGGTTCGAGCCCTGGTCTGGGAAGATCCCACATGTCGCGGAGCAACTAGGCCCGTGAGCCACAACTACTGAGCCTGCGCCTCTGGAGCCTGTGCTCCACAACAAGAGAGGCCGCGATAGTGAGAGGCCCACGCACTGCGATGAAGAGTGGCCCCCCAGTTGCCGCAACTAGAGAAAGCCCTCACACAGAAATGAAGACCCAACACAGCCATAAATAAATAAATAAATAAATAAAAATTAAAACAGCCTTACTGAGGTTTAAAAAAAAAAAAAAGACTGGCATTAGTGATAGAATGCAGGGGTGGTTAAATGGTTGTTAACTGTAAAATTCTTTCAACTTCTCTGTATTTCTGAAAATTTCATAATAAAATCTTGAGGGGGGTGAAAAAACCAGAAAAAAAAAAAAGGACTGGCAGTAAGTGGGTCAGATTTGGCCTGCAAACCGTAGTTTGCCGACTCCTGGCCTAGTGTATACATTTATTGTGTGATGATGTAAGAAAGCTTTTGGACCTTGAAAGGAACAAGGTGCATGTAAGCATATCAAAAGGGCATCAATGGGGAGTCTAACACTTTTTTTTTAAAGATTTATTTATTTTATTTATTTTTGGCTGCGTTGGGTCTTAGTTGCGGCACGCGGGCTCTTCATTGCGGCGCATGGGCTTCACTCTAGTTGGGACGGGTGGGCTCCAGAGCGTGTGGGCTCTGTAGTTTGTGGCACGCAGGCTCTCTAGTTGAGGTATGCCAGCTCAGTAGTTGTGGCGCACGGGCTTAGTTGCCCCGCCGCATGTGGGATCTTAGTTCCCTGACCAGGGACTGAACCCGCATCCCCTGCATTGGAAGGTGGATTCTTTACACTGGACCACTGGGGAAGTCCCTAACACTGTTATTTTTAAAATTAGAAAAATATACATCACTAACAACTCTGTTTATCATACACATATACTGTGGGTATATCTGTGCACCACTGTAACTTATATAAATTAATTGATCACAAATAAAACCATATGTGGATTCAGTGTTGTGTTTACCACTTAGTTGGTTCCTCCTTTCTTCCTGAAAATTTAAACCTAGTAGACTGATGCACTGGAGATATTTAAATCAACTCCAGTTTGTTTCCTCCATGAGGCCTGCTTGCACTGTCCCAGCTCCCCCAAGTGTGGTCTTAGAGCTGAGTTTTTGGAGTGTGTTTAATTAATACTTATTTAAGCCTAATTATACTCTATCCACCTGGAATTGTTTGTGCATGACAAACTTTCATCCCATTACATTACAAACTTTTTGAAAAAAAGAGCCCTAGTAGCCCGCATTTACATCTTTCTAAAAATACCTACCTAAGAAGTGATATAACCCATCTAGATTTTTGAAGAGGTTGAGAGTTCTTTTTCCAGCCTGGTCATTGACTCCTATGAACAATTATTATTTCTCTTCTTAGTAACGACCATCTCCAACTGTTGTCACACTGGTCTTGAGCAGTAGGAAATAACCCAGGGTTCCCCAAGTCTTTATGTTTGTTTAGCATTGAGTGAGTGTTGGGAGTATCATAGGCACTTCACTGAATACAGAGGATATTGGGACTTTCCTGTGGGATGTAAAATGTCACTGAGATACTGTAATGTCAAAACCAGGTGTTAAAGCAATTATAACATATCATGAGAGAGAATATCTTTATGGCTTGTATCTGGCCTGTGTTCACAGAGGAACAGAATAAAATAAAGCCTCTGGAGATCAGGGTTAGAGGTAAGATGTGTTTTAACAGTAGTGTACCCAGGGATATAACTAGGTAGAGATGACACACCAGATGGTAGAATATCATCCCAGCGGGGCCCTGTGAAAAAGAAATGCAGTTAAAGGCAGAATGACTGAGGTAGAACCTCACAGCTTTTTGTTTCAGTCCTTCTTCCTCTGAAATTGGATCCCCATCTTTGCCATTTCCCACTTAGAATAAGGAAGGAAAGATTCTGTCATTTGTATGTATGTTTTGAGTTTTTGATTCGCCATGAATATGCTGATGGCATTGCTTTTCTTCTTTGAATAATTAGGGAATATGAATTTGGCTATCAACACCCTGCATTTAACATGATACTGGCTTCCATTTTTCAGCATTTCTAACAACCAACCACCATCTTTTTCTACTTACACTGGCAGTTTTTTCTGGAGCTGCTACTGGGCAAAAAGTACACAGTGTTATCTCAATATCCATCAGCTACAGCTGTTTACCCTGCTTAAGTTGCACATTTACCCTTTGTATTAGTTTTCTAGGGCTTCTATAACAAATTACCACAAACCGGGTGACTTAAGCAGCAGAAATGTATTCTCTCACAGTTTGGGAGCGTAGAAGTCCCAAATCAAGGTGTCAGCACCACCATGCTCCTTCTAAAAGGCTCTAGAAAAAGAATCCTCCTTTGCCTCTTTCTAGCTTCTGGTGACCCCCAGCAATCCTGGGTGTTCCTTGGCTTGTAACAGCACAACTCTAATCTCTGCCTCTGTCAACACATGGCCTTCTTCCCTGAGTATATCTCTGTATGTCTTCTCCTCTTCTTATGAGAGCACTAGTCATTGGGTTAAAGGCCCACCCTCATCCAGTGTGACCTCCTCTTAACTAATTACATCTACAATGACCTGATTTCCAAATAAAGTCACATTCTGAAGTTCCTGACAGACGTGAACTTTGGGGATACATTCAGCCCACTACACCCTTCATCTTCAAAATCTTTACAATCGAATATCAGATATACCTGATTCTCACTGTGAAATAGATTTCTTTTTAATTAATTGTACAGTGGTGATCAATTAGTGTATTTATTTAATTATTCCTTTGTGTAGAGTTAGGATGGTGACTGATTCCATGAAAAAAGTTGAATCTGATAATTTTTTGAAAGGAAGGCCTTAAATTTTCTCTATGCTGATACCTTGTGTGATGCTTAGGTCAAAGATAAGAACTTTAATTAGAAAGTTTGCTGAAAAAATAATTCTCCCCCCCTCAGGAGCTAGAGCTCCCATCCCCAGTAGTTTTCCATGTCAGGGTCTCAATATCTTTTGAGGTGTACAACTTTTTTGCACTCATGAGAAATACAAACTATTTTGATGCTTCTGAAAGTGGGGGGGAAAAACCAAGCCACATTTGTGGTTTATGGATGCTAATTACTGCTACATTTAGGTATGTGAAGGAGGGTCTATGTCTGGAGGGAGCTGGGAGAGACTGTCAGCCTCGCCTAGGCGCTCACTGAGGTTCCAGAGGTACTGCTCAACACACGCAAATACATGCTTCAAAAGGAAGTGCCGTTTTTTATCAAAATATTACATCTCTCAAGCCCAGATCAAGACCTGTCGCTCATGGGATGCAGGGGTTATCTTACAAAATCAGCAGTGCTTTGCTGCAGAAGTTCACTCACAGGGGATTTCTGTAAGTGCTCACAATGGGCAGAGAGGCTTCACGGCTCATACTGTGTCAAACGGGTAACTTCTGTTGGTGATGAAACCCAGACACCTCTCCTTGACTTTTTTTTTTTAAACAAAAAACACCCGGATTCTTTTTTTTTTTTTTTTTTAAACCAAGCTAAGTGGCACAGTGAACTAAAAGGAACTTACAGGAAGATACTTGGCATCTGCGAAAAAGGAATGTACAGTTGTAATAGTTGACAGAAAAATAGGTCTGCCTACTGTCCTTAGTGGGTCCTCCAAGATTCTTTCCCTTTCCTTTGACTTTCTTTTAACCGTGGAGCAATAGTACTGGTGCCTCCTTGGGGTGGAAGCAAGATGAATGAAATTTTAAAAAATGTAGATTCCAGTCCAGTTGGTTAGCAGTACGTGTGAAACACCCATTTGTGCCCGCTAACTCTCATAGTATCTACTCTTGCCAAGTGAGTTCGGCCACTCAAACTAAATTTGGCACCCAGTATGGTGAACCGGGCCATTGTGTACCCTGGTACAGTTTGGTAACCACGTGAATGCACCCTGCTGAAGGGTAAGTGAGGAGTCCCAGTGGTGTGCCAGAGTCAGCTCATAACCACTTGTTAAACTTCACGTTGACGGCTTGAAACGGGCCGTGGTATTTATACCACTGACATCAGCAAATGCTACGAAGAAGCCCTTCCCCGCCTCTGAGTGGGTTTTTAAGCATTTACCAGCATACCACTGGACTGAAGACTGAATGAAATCCTGTTCTGGCTCACTAGGTCACCATTTTTCATGATTCGTCAGAGGGTTTTTTTTTTTTTTTGGTAATTTGCACAAAGGAGAATAGTGTTGGAGAAGAGTAGGTGAGATATCTCCACAACATAGTAGGCACGATCCAGAAATTTTATCCTTAAGGTATGGGGGTCACATTATTACAAAGTTAATGAAATATAGGAGGTTTTTGGTAGCTACTGTTACAAAAAGCACAAAGCAACAACAGTGAAATTTAGACTAGACACAACTGACCGCACATTAAACTTTAAAAGTCTCAAATAATCATGAGGCAGTTACTTCCTACCTAATCCCATAACATAAGAATTTTAGCTTCCTCCTATCAGAGAAGGGAAGAAGAGTGAACAGCTGGAGGCAATCACCAATCCTGTTATATTCAAATTGATATCAATACATATTGCATTGCGGTGAAGTCTTACTCTACTTCATTGATCCCAAAGAGTTGATGACATGGCAAGGACAGTCTTTTTTAGTCTCATTCTTCTTTTATACTGAAGTTTGGGGTATATGGTAAATGCTAAATATTTACCCATTTTTCTTTCTGCCTTTCCATCCAACCATCCATTTATCCATTCATCCCCTGCACTGTTCCCAAGTGCTCACTAAATAATTGTCAATTGATTAAGTGAAAAAGAACATGTGAGTACATTTTGGCCTTGAGGTCTTCTTTAGCAGTGTTCTTCAAACTGGGATAAGGGGAGACTTTCCAAGGATTACATGGATGTGGATAATTTTAAGAGAATCAATCTCCAGGTCTTCACCTTCATTATGTTCTCTTTCCTGAAGCAGGTCTCCCCTATAAGGCTGTTGTCTTTGATGTTCTTCTTTCCCACCTCCCCTTTCACAGTGATCCTTTTCCACTTTGTAAAAGAAAGGGACCTCTCTCACCCATCCCAAATTTTACTTCTTTGCCCTAAAGTGTAAATATTTCCAGGATGCCAAATAAAGGGTCAATTTGATAATTCCTCTTATCAAAGTTTCATAAATGCATGCCCCCCTCCATCCATCTCATTTAGAGGTGCATTCCCAGCAAGTTTTACTTTTTATATTTAATAATTATTGATCAAGATTTATAGCATACATATATTGTTTTCATCAATTGTATGCTAATAATTGTAATGATAACTCAATCCCAAAGAATTTTTAACACATAGCACTTCATAAAAATATTTTTATTTTTATTTATAGTTGTTTTTCTTGTAGAGACATATGATAGGATGAGCAATAGAGGACTCAAGCATAAAAGACTAGCACATAAAGGTAAAATTCTGTGGGAAAAGAGAAATGGAAATAGAAGTTCAAGGAGAAATTTTCTCATTTTTTAAAGCTTATTTATGTATTTTTAAATTTATGAGGGAGTAAATCAAATCACTATTATTTATATTCCATATGCACCCATTTGAAAGGGTGCAATAACATTTTTAACCATCATTATTTCCAATGAACAAAAATGTGTTTTTGTTTTAAAAACTTTTAACTTATGATAAGAAATTATAGATGTCAACTTAATATCCACTTAATATCCACTATATACAAGGGAGAAATATAATTTTTCAAAATTCTTTTGAGAGTACTCGAGCAAAAAATTTGAAGACCAGCCACTGTCATGTAAAGTATATAAAATGTAACATAAGGAGCCTTCAATTTAAGCCTGAACCTATTTAACGGCCTAATACAAACTTGATACTTCAAGGTTTGAGAAACCTCTCAAAACTATGTGAAATTTTGTGTTTCCCGTTATGTGTACATTTTTCTACGTACAGTATAGTTCTCAAAGAGGTAGGTCCACAACCCAGAAAAAATGAAAAAGCCCTGACCAAAGTGTATAAGGTCTTAAGGCTTCTTGACTTTGCTGTTTTTGTTACAGTTTATTTGTAATGGTCTCTATGCTTTTAACATAAACAATTTTGGTTCATTTCTGTATGTGTATAAAATAATATATACTAATTATGAAAAATCATGAAACAGGCACAATCCCCCTTACTTCATCACCAACCTGAACCCAACATAGGGAATGTTGGAAGTGCTTCATCCATAGAAAAATGCTGGGTGGCAATTTGGAAAACAGTTTTTAAAAGAATAGACATCATCTGCCCCTGACAATTCTATGTGGTTTCTTCCAGCATTTGATACCCAGCAGTCTAGCAAATAGGTTGACATAGTATTCAGGCTTAGAATTAGGAAAATTACATTTGGAAGTGACTGACAACGCAGTAGTTTTAAAGCTTTGGATTTTAAAGTGTCACACACAGAGCAGATGAATGAAGATGTCAGAGCCAGGCCTAAAGGAGGACTCTGGTAATCCAGCCCTTGGTGTATAACCTTCAAACACCAATAAACAAGATTATCTGGATTTAACATGTGACCTTTCTCATTCTGACTGGTAGGTCCAGATGTTTTCTCATTCAGCTGCCAGGTTGAAATCTGCTTTTTAACCGACTGCATTTGGATCTAGATTCGAGGTTGCAGAAATGACAGTCTTGAAAACTATATTCTTCAGTGAGTGATGCTGTCTAAACAGTAACATATGGAAATCCATGTTTTAATAATTAAAAATAATTTGCGACCTTACCTTTAATAAATTTGTTAATTATGTCAACTGAATAAGTAAAAATGGGATCGCAGTAGATAGTTCACTATATTAGTCAGTCTGGTGGCATTAAGAGCGTTGACAGGATTTGTTAGAACCAGCCTTTTCTGCACCTGCGTCTGCAGAAGCAGAAATCCCAGTCAGGCCTTTGTTACCCTTTGTTACTCCTCAAAGAAGTTCATAGCAGCCCTAGAGAAAATAGGAAAGGCTCTTTATTAGCTTCTCTTAAGTCACTCTAGGCTTCTGGCCATACATCTCATCCACTTTAATGTACCTTTATTACCTTTTTTCGTTGCTTGGAGCCCAGAACTATTTCTGGCGTTTTTGCATGAACTCTTACTCACCATTAACTTGATTTTCCTGTTCTAGTCCTTCAGGTTGTCCTAGTTCTCTCTCTTAGACTATATAGAAAAGATAACTCTTTATTTTCTTCTTTTCTTATGGGAGAACTAAACTCTCCCATTCTTGAGTGAACCCTCAGAGAGCTTCCCCATGTGCTTTGTACCACTGCTAACTTGTAGGCCAGGGACAGTGCTCATTAGTTAAGTAATAGTCATAGCCTAGTAAAGCACACTAAACCATTAACAGAATAGAAAGTGAGACATAAAAACACATAAAAAGACATAAACGCACAAAATGTGACAAAGAACTAATACAATTAGAAAATCTGGATCTTTGTGGATTTTAGTACAATTTAGAAAGAGAGCAAAAATCAGTAGTTACTTAGGTATTCTCGGAAGTGGATAATAAAATAATTAAGTACTATAGGAGATGTCCTATGAGGCCAACTCTTACGTTGATTGTTTTAGCCTCTTTCCTACTGCCAAGTAGCAGATACAACTTGTGTTTTTAAAAAAAATTTATTAAATTCTTTGCAAAGGGCATGGAATTAGTTGCATAAGAACAAAAGGAGTTAAAGATAGTCTTATGAGGATTTGTCATATGAGTTTAATCATAGCTCAAAAGCTACACTTGTCATGATGCTTCTTGTAATAGTTGGTGAATGAGCTGCTAAACTCTCCCCTCTTGAGACAGTCAGTATCAGTATAGCTGGCTATCAGTTGTTGGGGTTTTTTTTTTTTAATCCTTATAGTGTTCTTTAAAAAAAAAAAAAAACAGCTTTAGTGTGGTTATAATTTACATACCTTTAAGTGTCCAATTCAACGATTTTTCGTAAATTTACAGAGTTGGGCAACTAGCACCATGTTTTAGAACATTTCAGTCACCCTAAGAAAATTCCTTGCACCTGTTTGCAGTCAATCCCCATTATTACTCCCAGCACCAGGCAACCACTAATTTGATTTTTGTCTCTATAGACTTACCATTTCTGGACATCTCATATAAAAGGAGTAATACAATATGTACTCTTTTGCTCTGGCTTCTGTTACTTAGCATAGTGTTTTTGTTTAAGTTTATCTATATTGTTGCACGTACCATTACTTTGTTCCTCTTTATTTCTGAATAGTATTCTATTGTATTGATAAAGTACATTTTGTTTATTAGTTCACCAATTGATGGATGTTCTGATTGTTTCCATTTTTTTGGGCTTTTATGAATAATCCTGCTATGAGCATTTGTGTACAAATCTTTGTGTGGACATAGGTTTTCATTTCTTTTGGGTAGATGCCTAAGAGTGGGATTCCTGGGTTGTATGGTAAATTTATGTTTAATTTTATAAGAAACAGTCTATATTAGTTATTGATTGCAATATAACAAATTATCCCAAAACATAGCAGCTTAAAACATTACAAAGCTATTATCTCAAGAACAGAGGCACAGCTTATCTTGGTCCTCTGCTTCAGAGTCTCTCATAGGCTGCAATCAAGGTATTGACCCAGACTGCGGTCTCATCTGAAGGCTTTAGTAGGGGAGGATCAACTACCAAATTCACTCATGTGCTTGTCAGAATTCAGTTCCTTGAAGGTTTTTGGACTGAGGGCCTCATTTCCTCACTGTAGTTTGGCCAGAAACTGCCTTCAGTTCCTTGCCATGTGAACTGTCTAGCTTACTTCATCAGAGAAACTCATGAGAAGCATGAGCGTGCGCGCGAGAGAATGAGAACAAGATGGAAGTCATATTCTTTTATAGTATAATAACAGAAGTGATTTCCCATCACTTTTGCCATGTTCTTTTAATTAGAAGCAAATCACCTAGGTCCAACCCACATGCAAGGGGAGATTACACAAGGGTATGAATACTAGGAGTCAGGGGTTATTGGGAGCCATTTCAGAAGGCTGCCTACTATATTGCCAAACTTTTTTTCCAAATGACTGTACCATTTTTCATTTCCACCAGCAATGTATTAGGTAGAGTTCCATTTTTTCCACATACTCGCCAACACTCATTATTGTCTGTCTTTTTGCTGATAGCCATTCTAGTGGGTGTGAAGAGGTATCTCATTGTGGTTTTAATTTACATTTCTCTAATAACTAATGATGTTGAATATCTTTGCCTATTGTTCATTTGCTTAATTTCTTTGGTGAAATGTCAGTTCAAATCTTTTTAACATTTTCAGTTTAGGTTATTTGTCTCATTATTGAGTTGTAAGAAATTTTCATTTATGAATCATGCTTTTGGTATCGAATCTAGATTCCAAGGTCACAAAGATATTATGTCTCAGCTAATATGCTAGGCCTTTATATACATTATTTTGCCTAATTTAATTACAGTAACAACCTTGTTAGGCGTAGATGTTATCACTGTTGCACAAATAAGAAAATTCACAGAAGTCAAGTGACTTGCTGAGATCACACAACTAGTTAGCACAGCTTGAACCTAGATTCTGTCTTATACTCCAAAGTTCATGCTCTTTCATCAGAATTTTTTTTAAAAAAGACATTCAAACCTATTTTCTGTGGGCAAAATAAGAGTGAAGTATGATATTGTCCCTTCCTTATAATTATTAGTACCCATTCTGGTGCTATTTGAATACTGTTATTAGAAACCTCTATTTGTGATCATTGGAAGTTGCCTTTTCAAATAGAAAGGGGCATGTGCTGCAGTTTGTTGGCTAGATTCCATCCTCGTTTCATTCTGCCAGACAATATTCCCCCCACAGTTTCTGGTGGAGCTAGGATGCAGTTTTGCTT
This sequence comes from Eubalaena glacialis, assembly GCF_028564815.1. Taxonomy (NCBI): domain Eukaryota; kingdom Metazoa; phylum Chordata; class Mammalia; order Artiodactyla; family Balaenidae; genus Eubalaena; species Eubalaena glacialis. The sequence goes on from NC_083734.1 coordinate 44,871,442, forward strand.
ACAGCCTTGACATGTGTCACTGGGCAGCTGTTAAGCAGTTATACTTTACCCCCAGGGACGAGCATGTTCCAGTGACAAGATAGCTTATTCCCTTATGTGCTTTTAACGTTGTACATTCACCTAGGACAAGTCAGTGCTGAGTTCCTTCCATTGTTTCTTAGTGCTCTAATTCCATTATTTGAAAAACAGAGAGAGGGGAATGGAGGAAGCAGAGAAGAAGAAAAGTCCAAAGAATATATAGCAGATGGTAAATTTTATATTATTTTGTACATATTTTGTTTTAATTAATTTAATGTTTAAAAGAGCAAGAATCTTCTAATTCTTAAGCCTTATATTCATTTTTCTCTCTTCCAAGAATCCTTTATACCCTTTGGGACTGGTTGGTATACTTTAAGTTAGAAATACAATTTATTATTTTCTTCTGCTGTGGCCTAAGATGCTAGCCTTAGGCAAAATTACAACCTGTGCAATATTTTGGAAACATCTCCAACCTTAATTTTGTACTTGAAGCAAAGAACAAATAATTGTTTACTCCTTCCTTCCTCCTTGCCTTCTTTCTTTCCTTCCTTCTGTTCATTTGGTAAGCAGTCGCTGAACTATGTGCCCAGCAGAGTGCTAAATATTAAGGGCGCTAGTGGAATGATATACAGACATTGACATCGAGGAGCGGCTACACAGAGAAGAAAATGGGGACTACCATAGGGGGAGCAGATGTGGAAAGGAAGTACAGAAGAGAGAAACAATGAGCTAGGTTGAGTATGAAACAAGTATAAGAAATCCAAGAGGTGATTGGAAGTATCTGTTGGGCTCAGCAGGGAGGACTGGCTGGAAATAAAGATTTGGGAGTCATTAGCAACAAAAAGTTGGATCAGGAGAATATGTAAAGTGAAAAAACAAAAGGTTCAAGAAACAGACCCCTGGAGACCATTCACACCTAGGAGACAGAGAAAGAGGAGTAAACATGGAAAATAAATTAGGTAGGAATAGAACCAGGAATGAATAGAGTGAGGGAAGAGGTTCAAGAAGCAGGGACTGGTCAGTGGCATCCTGTTCTAAAGTAGCAGAGTAGGAGGGGCTGAAGCCAGACCACACCAGGCAAAGAAATCATCTGGAAAACTGATCATCACTGTAGGGCTTGGGACTTTCTCTAATGTATCATGAGGAGAAACTCTGCATACTACACCTCATCTTCAGACTGTTGTAGACAAGTTGGGGCGTGATACAGCAAATTGACTGACTTCTTCCTTGGCTGGCCTTCTTGTTATCATTAAATTGGTTCAGGCTGCCCAAGGAGTTCATTCATTCATTCATTTATTCATTCAATACCTACGATAAGTGGGCCCTCTGAAAGGTTCTAGGGAACACAAAAGTTCTGGGTTCTGGCCCCTGCCTTGATGATGCTTTTGATCTATATGGGAAATAAACATGTTACTGCCGTACAGTTAACATAACACATACGTGTACTATGTATACCAAGAACTACTTATGCTCTGCATATATATAGAAGACATTTTCATTCCTTCCCTTACCCATGATCCTGAGTTTGGTGTTGTGACAGTCAGAATGTTTTCAACCAATTTAATTGTATTTGGATGACAATTTTTGAATTTTTCTAAGAATTATGTTTTAATATGCCTGAAATTTTTTTAAAATTTTATTTATTTATTTTTTGGCTGCATTGGGTCTTCGTTGCTGCCCGCGGGCTTTCTCTCTAGTTGAGGCGAGTGGGGGCTACTCTTCGTTGCGGCGCGTGGGCTTCTCATTGCGGTGGCTTGTCTTGTTGCAGAGCACGGGCTCTAGGTGCGCGGGCTTCAGTAGTTGTGGCTCACAGGCTCAGTAGTTGTGGTGCACAGGCTTAGTTGCTCCGCGGCATGTGGGATCTTCCCGGACGAGGGATCGAACCCATGTCCCCATTGGCAGGCGGATTCTTAACCACTGCGCCACCAGGGAAGCGCTATGCTTTAAATTTTTAAAATTGAACTCTGTTAAGAGAAAGATAGAGTGAATATTCTATACAAGAAAATTATGAATGAGAAGAAAGTTTTTTCTTCTGGATTTATAAATGAAATATCTACCAGGTACATATTTTAGTCTATCTCTATGTGTGTTTAGGCAACATCTAAAACCTTAACCTCTTTAAACGTATTTTCAAGCAATATTTTTCAATGGATAACAGTTCTTTCTCAGAAATATAAATATAAAATAATAAATACACAGGTTGATCAATAGAAAAATTCATAGCTATAATGGACAGAAATGAAAAAATATACTTGTATACTTTTTTATAGTTTAGAAGGAACTTCCACGCATTATGTTTTTCAATCCTCACAACTCAAAGAATTCACCTGGCCCGATGGTAGCTGAAGAGCTTAGCCCAACTGATCAGCTGTAACCGTACCTACTGCTGATATGTAGTGTATTCCTGTTGTTAAAAGTAATAAATCTCCTCTTGTTCTAATGGAGAAGCAAAGAGTCGCACTGAAATTATTAAGCAAAATTATTTTTACTGTTATGGCAATGAATGAGCTATTTGATAGTCAGATAATAAGACAAAGATTAATGTCAGTAAAATTGAGGTTGGTTCCTTTGCAGCTGAAACTTTCTTCATGTTTTCATGCTAATGCTCTTGAATTTGAAGTGACATGATTTACTGATTACCAGTTTAGCTTCTTTAAGGGCAAGTTTAAAAGTCTGATAAGAATACGTTTTAATGAGAACTTAAACCAAATCAAATATTGTCCAAACTGCTACCTCTTATTTCATCGCTATTGAGATATCAATATTTTATCTCTTATTAGTCTGATTCACATTTTCCAATTTTTTCCTAATTTTAAAATAGTTGTTTTAAAGTTACTAGATGTCTATCATTTTAAATTTTAAAAGAAGAGAAAAATGAAAACATAATGGATACTATAAATCATGACCAAAAGTTTTGTTTTCATTGAAGCTTTATAATTTTACTGATTAGAAAATACTAAAACTTCATATTCTTTAGTTCTCAAAATATTGTTGGTTTTTCTCCCTTCTCACTTTACACAGAAAAATGTAAATTAGAAAATGAAAATGACCCATAATTTCAGTGTTCTTGTTCATAATACAAAGAAGCCATTGTGGGAAAGGAGTACAGACATTAATTTTATAAGGAAAACTGTTCTAGTTAATCTGTCTGTGCTGTATTGGGTGATAGCAACAAACTCTGTAGACTAAATACCTACAATACATATATCTCCCATTTTGCTCTTTAGTGCTTCAAGCTTCTAAATCCTATTAGCAGCTGTCAAAACCTGGTAAACTATTTAGATGCTTTCACAATTTGTTTAATTGGTTAGTTAGAAAATGACATGCTAGAAAAGCCCATTCCCCCACCCTTTCTTTTAGCCTGGCTGAACATCTGTAGCATTAGGGCCTCATTATCTCTGAATTGGCATAGCAAATCAGTGGCATCATTAAAATGCCACATTAAGATGATTAAGCTTCTTTGTTATCCAGTTGACTTTTGCATGTGCTGAGGATTTCATGGTTATGACCCCCAATCCTTGTAAAACACTTAAACAACATCACCCTTTTGTGTCTTCCCTGTCTAACAGTCGCTATCTGGTTTTGTCCCTTCTCACAGTATCTTTGGCAAACTTGAAGCTATTACTCCAGACTTTGTCCCGATTTAAATTGGATTCTGAGATCTCATAGTGCAGAGTGGAAATTCAGAACCTGCTTTTTACACTGGGAAGTTCATACTAAAAACATGTTATCCGAGACACCCAAGTTGCCTGTTCTGTCTGCCATCTTTGATAGGTTCTTCTCTCCAACTGAGCATTTTATGTGCCTGTAAAACAAACTGAGGCACAGTTGGCTGAGACTGCTATTGCCCCTGAAGGATTTAGCTGTTGGATCCTTTCCAAGACCCATTGTTTTTGCAATGTCTCAGGTGAAACCAAAAATGTCTACTCTGGAGTGCAAACCTTTCATGTGATAACCATCACCCCAGGAAATGAGACCATGTGCCTCAGCCCCGGTGAGCCAAGCCTTTGTTCTTTTCAGCCTACAAAATTCTCTCTGGGGTGTGTGTGTGTGTTAGTGTGTGTCATCTTCCTAAGGGGCCTCCAGAACATAGACAAAGATGGGAGCAATTGTACCCCAGAGTAGCTCCTTTAGAAAGAAGTTCAGCTTAATCTAATTTTCTATGGGTTAGATTCAATTTAGACATCTTTTTCCCCCCTCTGGGAATGTTTAGCAATTACCTTTATCAGCAATTTGTGGTTTGGTATGTTCTTTTCTCCACAAGCTCAGTTATAAAAAATTTACTCAGGAAGCCTTTAACATTTTTTATTATGAAGTATATCATACATAAAAAAGGCAAATATAATTACATGTATAAAGAATAATAACAAAACAAGCATCCATGGACCCACCACCTGGCTTAAGAAATAAAATATCGCTAGTGCCTATGAAGATTCTTGATAGTCTTTTAAGTGGCAATTTAAGCCATGTGTCTAAGAAACCTAATATATATAAGAGACTGGAATTTACAAAACTGAAATGGGAGATTATTCACATTACATAAGGTCTGTTCACTGTACAGAAGACTTCAGGATGCTGTGGGGGCCTCTCCTCAAGTATATTCAAGTATTTCTTGCCAGATCTTTAAGACTTTCTGCCTTTATTAACAGTTCAGGTGTTGCCAGTCACTGACAACTGAAAAATCGAGGAAAAATGAAGATAAACATCTCTGAATGTATAATGTAAATCTGTGGAACAATATTATTGGTTTTACATGTAATGTTTTATGAAGACAGAAACAGGAGAATTTTTTGCTAGTTTAAGGTATCTAGGAAGACTTCATGGAAGAAATGTCATTTAAACAGCATCTGGAAGTTTGAATAGAATGTTGATGTGGGGAAGGGCATTTTAGGTAAAGGAAAGACTGGAGAAGAGGTTTGGAAAGCTGCAGTCAGTAAGATGGCTGCTGTGCTTCTCAAACTTTAATGTGTATAAGAATCCTTGAGGATTTGTTGAAATGCAAAATCTGATCCAGTAAGTCTAGGGTGAGGCCTGAGAGTCTGCATTCCTAACAAGCTCCCGGGGGATGCTGGAACTGCTGATTCAAGGACCTCACTTTGAGTAGCAAGGTTCTAGTCTAGAGAGAAGGATGATTCAAGGAGTCTAGTGAGAAATGAGATGATCAGGTCGGCTTGGGGCAGGTTCTAGACAGGTCCTTGAATGTCTCACTAAGGAGTTTGGACTTTATTCTGTAAACAAAATGAAATCCTTGAAAGTTTCTGAACAAGAGTTTTAGTACTACAGGATGATTAATCTGGCAATAGGATATAATCTAAAAGAGAGGTCACATATACCGTGGACCAGTTAGGAAGTTAATGTAGTGGTATATTCATGTATTAAGTATTTATTGTGTATGTACTTTATGCAGAGCACTGTGTCAGATTCTAGAGCAGCGGTTCTCATGCATGAGATTTGCCTAGAAAACATATATATATTTTTTAACATCTTTATTGGAGTATAATTGCTTTACAATGGTGTGTTAGTTTCTGCTTTATAACAAAGTGAATCAGCTATACATATACATATATCCCCATATCTCCTTCTTCTTGCTTCTCCCTCCCACCCTCCCTATCCCACCCCTCTAGGTGGTCACAAAGCACCAAGCTGATCTCCCTGTGCTATGCGGCTGCTTCCCACTAGCCATCTGTTTTACATTTGGTAGTATATATAAGTCCATGCCACTCTCTCACTTCGTCCCAGCTTACCCTTCTCCCTCCCCGTGTCCTCAAGTCCATTCTCTATGTCTGCGTCTTTATTCCTGTCCTGCCCCTAGGTTCTTCAGAACCTTTTTTTTTTTTTTGTAGATTCCATATACATGTGTTAGCATACGGTATTTGTTTTTCTCTTTATCTTTCTGCCTTACTTCACTCTGTATGACAGACTCTAGGTCCATCCACCTCACTACAAATAACTCAATTTCGTTTCTTTTTATGGCTGAGTAATATTCCATTGTATATATGTGCCACATCTTTATCCATTCATCTGTCGATGGACACTTAGGTTTCTTCCATGTCCTGGCTATTGTAAATAGAGCTGCAATGAACGTTGTGGTACATGACTCTTTTTGAATTATGGTTTTCTCAGGGTATATGCCCAGTAGTGGGATTGCTGGGTCATATGGTAGTTCTATTTTTAGTTTTTTAAGGAACCTCCATACTGTTCTCCATAGTGGCTGTATCAATTTACATTCCCACCAACAGTGCAAGAGGGTTCCCTTTTCTCTACACCCTCTCCAGCATTTATTGTTTGTAGATTTTTTGATGATTGCCATTCTGACTGGTGTGAGGTGATACCTTATTGTAGTTTTGATTTGCATTTCTCTAATGATTAGTGATGTTGAGCATCCTTTCATGTGTTTGTTGGCAATCTGTATATCTTCTTTGGAGAAATGTCTATTTAGGTCTTCCACCCATTTTTTAATTGGGTTGTTTGTTTTTTTGATATTGAGCTGCATGAGCTGCTTGTAAATTTTGGAGATTAATCCTTTGTCAGTTGCTTCATTTGCAAATATTTTCTCCCATTCTGAGGGTTGTCTTTTTGTCTTGTTTATGGTTTCCTTTGCTGTGCAAAAGCTTTTAAGTTTCATTAGGTCCCATTTGTTTGTTTTTGTTTTTATTTCCATTTCTCTAGGAGGTGGGTCAAAAAGGATCTTGCTGTGATTTATGTCATAGAGTGTTCTGCCTATGTTTTCCTCTAAGAGTTTTATAGTGTCTGGCCTTACATTTAGGTCTTTAATCCATTTTGAGTAGAAAACATTTTTAATGCATGTTTCCCGCCCCCACACCCCCAATTTTGGGACCCCCAAAATTTCTATTTTAAAACCCCACAACCTCTCGTCTTACAGATACAGGTGAAGCAGTGTCATAGGGGAAACTGAGTTAAAAACAAAACAAAAAACAAAAACAAAAAACAAACCTGTGTAGCTTCTGACCTCAGATAGCTTACATGTCCATATGGGAGATGAGGTGAGTTTACAAGTAACACAGAGAACAAAGGAACAGATTATTTTGCAGCCGGGGGGATCAGGGAAGGCATAGTAGGGGGAAATGGCATATTAGTTTTGCCTTAAAAGATGTGTAGGATTTGGACCTGTGGTAATGTTGGGGAAAGACCTTTTGGGCAATGGAAATAATAAAAGGAAGGATACTCAAAAGTTGTTTAGTTTGGTTAAAGATATCTGAGTATTCAGAATCAACATTACAAAAATTGTTGGGGCCAGATATTGAAAGGTCTTTTAAATTCTTTGTTTCTGAGTTTGGATTTTATTTTGTTGGCAGCAGAGAATATTGGAGAATTTGGACAAGGTCATGATATGACCAGAGCTACAGTTTACAAGAACCATCTGGTGGCAGAGTATAGCATGAGCTGGAAAGGAAAGAGAAAGGAGACAGGGAGAACAATGTAGAGGCTACCACAATGGGAGAGCAATCAGGGTCTGAGATTTGGGATAATGAGTGTGTAAAATAGTGGGGAGGAGAAGCAGATTGGAGAGAGGGTACAAAAATAAAACCAATGGGTGATTAAACGTGGGGTGCAAACAAGAGGAAGGAAAGATGACTGTAAAGATTTTAACCTGAATAACTATGAAGATACCTAGGAGGCCTTTGGGAGCAGAGGACTGAAGAAGGGGAGAGAGATTACACCTGGAGATACATATTTGGTGATTAATCATGTAAAATGCTAGTTGAAGCCTTAAGAGTGGATGAAATTGCCATAGGGGAAGGGGGTGTAGAAGAAAGAAAAAGGGGGTTAAGGACAGTATTTGGGAGGCAGAGCGGGGGGAAGAGCTAGAAAGAAGCAATCAGAAAGGTGAGGAAAGAAGGTACAGTTTCATTGAAGAAGTAGGAATACAGAAGAACAAGGAGTGGAGGTCAACGGTATCAAGGGCTACAGAGATGTTGGGGAGAATGGCACACAAAAGGCCATTAGATTTAAGAGTCAGGAGTTTATTGATGATCTTCAAGGGAGCAGATTCAGTGAATTATGGAGGCAGAAGCCAGATTACAGGGAATTTTATATCAGTTTTGAGATCGTAGAGACAGTAAGCACAGATTAGTTTTGTATGAAATCTATCTAGAAAGGAATGTTGAGAGAGGATGAGTTTGGGTATGATGGGATGAGAGGCTAAACTAAATTGCAAAGGGAATAGAAAAGGAGGAGTTGGCATCTAGAGAACCTGAGGACATAGAATCTATAGGACTTGGAGACTGACTTGATGTGGAGACTGGACAGAAAAGGATTCCAGTTTCAAGACTTGGAGAATGGAAGAAGGAAGATGCCATGTGTGACTATAAAGACATCATAAGTTAGCAGCAATTTTGGGTTCAAAGATGACAAGTTTGATTTTAGATATGTTTATTAATGTTTTCAAGGGATACTAAGTAGAATGCCCCCACCTTTCCTCTGCTCCAATAAATTTTCCTCCCAAGGAAGGGAATGAATCTCTTAGTCCTTAGAGCAGACTAGTGTCGTTTCTGGTAGTTTTGGTGGACTATATTTGGAGACTGGGTGCTCAGCCCAATAATCTCTCAGGAATCCCTTTTGTATCTTAGATACTAATGTATTCTAATATTCAGCTCTGTTTATTTTCACATGGTAAACCATAATGAATTGTTGATCCCCAGTAACCATGCAGAGGGGTATCCAGGTCTTTTATCTAAAACTGGTAGGACTCCAAGGGCAAACCAATAACTATACCAGGAGCTCTTTTGGTCCACTAAGTCCAAGGGACTTCCTTAATGCCCTGTCCATGTGTCTGTATGAGTTCCCTTAGAGCCCTGGGTCTCAAATACTGTGTTCCTTGTTCTATGGCTAAGTCCTAAATGACAAAAGCCAAGAATTTGTTTTGAGCCAGGTCGGGGTAGTATTGAGTTCTAGGTCAAGCCCATTAAAGCCAAAATCCTGAGAGAAGGAGCAACCCTCTCATGTCTTGTGTTTTCAGAAAGACCCGAAACATTGATCTTACTAGTTTTTAATTGTCACTGACCACAGAATGGCCTGAGTCTGTTCATATTAACATTTACAACGAAAATGAAAAGGATCCTTCTCTGCTGGCCCTTTCTATATGCTGTTTTTGGTTCTCAGTAGCTGAAGTTTTCCGTTGAGTTTCTTTTAAACGCCTACATGCAAACTAAAGAGCATTCAAGCTTTGGTGGGATATCACCCGCAGCTGGAGTGATGGAGGAAGGGAGGAGGGTACAAGCCTCAGGTGCATCCTTCTCTTCAAAAAAAAAAGAATTTAAAAAGCAAAAACCACTTAAGAAAACAAATTCCATCTGAAAGCAGGCAAGATGTGTCCAGAGAAAGAAGGGAATGAATCTCTCTCCATTCCCTTCTCATCCGTTTCCCGTAGGAAACGGATATCAATTCATGTATAATCCAGATGCATAGGATGGGCAAATTTGAAACACGTTGGATGTTTCCTGCAGCCCTACATTTCTTCTAATCACAGAGTGAAAGATTGTGAACCATGAACCGTGGTGAGAAGCAGTGGAACGGTGTTGCAGCAATGGCTCCTCTGTTGGTGGTTAGGCCCTGTCTTGCTCTATTAAGCAAACACAGTTAATATAGATGAAAGGTAACCTTGATAGAAGTGAAAATTGAAACTTGAGTGGAAGGTAGCAAGCCAGGCACAGCTGCAGTTATACTTCCTCCTGTGTGGCAACAGGAGCTGCACTTACTGGTGTTGTTTGGAAGGGATGTCGTTTTTTAAAATATCTTTTCTTCAGCGTGTTTTGGTTTTTAAAGTCTACACCATTGATGGGGGAGTGTGGAATATGATTGTAAGGAGCAAATTAGACTTTATGTGTCAGAGTGTGAGGGCAAATCCAAGTTCAGTGTTCTAATCACAGTTAATCTGCTATTAACTGGCTGTGTAACTTTGGACTACTCACCAAAAACGTCTCTGATCCTGGATTTCCTTACCTGAAAGACAAGGGTTGGATTAGATGATCTCTAAATTCCCTTCCAGCCCTGAAATTCCATTGATTTGTGATTCCTCATGGAGCATTACAATTTCCAGTTTCTAAGAATGAATTTTTTTTTTAAAGTAAGCATTTATGCAGCGTTTTATATATATGAAAAAATCCCTTGTAAATATTTATTGTTATTATATCAGGCAAATATTTAGGTTTTCTTAGTATCAGTACATAAATTTACCTTCTTCATTTCTTATGTTCTTCAGCTTAAGAGTGTTGCAACTCTTTTTGAGATAGAACCTGATCAGCCAACTCATTTTGGCCAGCCCCACCTCTCCTATCCAGTTCTACAATTCTAGGACCTCGAGTTTAGCCCTCCCTAACTTGGGTATAGGTGCCCTTCCCCTTGCTTAGGTTGAGCTTCATTTACCTGTGTCAATGAAAATGACTCCTTAGAAGGTTATGTTAAAGGATTACTTCTCCTTTTATCTTTCTCAACATTATTTCACTAGTACTGCCAGCTTCCTCTACATTCAGTGTTCTCTCTTTATCGGTTCCAAGAGAGATAGAGAGATAAGACTCATTTTAGCAGTTCGTATACATGGAAGGGGAAGAGGCAAAGCATGGCTTAAAATCAGAAAAAAACATGTTAACTATTCAACTCTCAGTCTTAGTGGCATAAATTGGATGCAATTGAAGAATTAAAACAGCATTTTCTTCTTGAAACCAAGGAGAATATCACCTTGCCTTGTAACTGCAGCCACCAAAAAAGTACTAAATCTGAGAACCTTTCTTCTCCCCTGGTACTGGAGAAGAATTGCTCAAAATGTCTTTTTCATAGTCGCTTTGAACAGTCATAGCTAAAAGCTATTATCTCTAATTTTCTGGATGGCCTAAAACGCTGTCATCTCTTTGTGTGCGCGCGCGCGTGTGTGCGCATGCGCGTGCACGTGTCTGTGTTTTCCCCTGACTATGGTTCTGAATTCAAATAATGAGTGATCATCCTAATGGTATTTTCTTGTTTTGTGGATGTACAATATTGTTAGCTTCATTTGGTATTTAATTGTCAGTTGTGGGTCTCTGCTCTTTGAGCTGCTTTGATAGCTCCAAAAACAATCATTGTTCATTTCTTGCATTTTCCTCCCTGCAGATGATTCAATGAAAGTGAAAGATGAATACAGTGAAGGGGATGAGAATGTTTTAAAGCCAGAACCCTTGGGAAATGCAGAAGAGCCTGAAATTCCTTACAGCTATTCAAGAGAATATAATGAATATGAAAACATTAAGCTGGAGAGACACGTTGTCTCGTATGATAGTAGCAGGCCAACCAGTGGCAAGATGAACTGCGATGTGTGTGGATTATCCTGCATTAGCTTCAACGTCTTAATGGTTCATAAGCGGAGCCATACTGGTAAATAGTCTCCTTTATCCATTGTTCTGAAAACTGTCCTAATTCAACCACGTGAGAAAAGAAGTGGTGGAATTTAGGACTTACTTTTGATTACTTTCATTGATTTTTCCTATAATTCTGATGTATCTCTCCCTCTCTGTATTTCCATCTACCCAGTGATTTTTATTCCTGCTTCATGGTGCATTTGGCAAACATATTGCAAATGCTATGAATAAAAGAAGACTGTAGAGAGCACAGTGTTCTAGGTCAGCCACATATTTTTCTTCAGTTAGTAAGTGGGAGTTAAATTGTGTGCTATGCTTTTTAAGCGCCTTTCATATATTTTTGCATAACTTTTAAAAAAGTAGATCTCCTTATTGTATTGGGTTCAAATTTGGTAGATGAAAGGACATAGCTTTTATTAACAATTTAAAAAAATTTATTTTCAGACAACAAAAAGGCAGTCAATAGAAATGCATACAAACATAACACTCCCACTGAGCCCAATAGATTTCATCTGACATGGGATATGACGACTTTAAAAAGCATTTCTTGAATTAAAGGAAAAAAACATTTCTGGCTCTCTATACCTTATTAGGACTTCAGTCTGTGACTCTTTTTACAGATTGAGATTACATTCAAAAGGAATGCTAAGTAATGTAAAAACTTAAATCTAGAAAGCACTTCTAAAGCTACTCTTTTTTTTTTGCTCTGATCCAAGACAAGATACCTCAAGTAGCCTTGCTAGGTGAGTGCTTTTTCTCTTCTGGAGGGAAGATTCCATAAGTAAGTCTTAGGCTTGCCTTGAAATACAGCTCCCATCTGATCCCAATATGAACAGAAACTATCTAAAAAATGAGCTTTTGCCATAGGCATCTAATCTGTGCATATGTTTCGCCACTTGCTGGGTGATCAGAAATCTCTTTTTTGTCCTTTTTAAAGGTGAACGCCCATTCCAGTGTAATCAGTGTGGGGCATCTTTTACTCAGAAAGGTAACCTCCTCCGCCACATTAAACTGCACACAGGGGAAAAACCTTTTAAGTGTCACCTCTGCAACTACGCATGCCAGAGAAGAGATGCACTCACAGGTCATCTTAGGACACATTCTGGTAAGTGAGAGCAATGAGCATTCCATATCTAGTAAATGTGTGTTCCTCAGTGCCCATTGCGGAAACTAGAAAGAGTTAAGTATGGAGGTTTTAATCTGTCACTCCGGTTCTGAAGGGTTACAACAGCAGAGACCTCTAGGGCTAATTACACTTCCATTAAGGCATTAATTGCTCTCCGTCTGGCTCAATGGGGTTGATCATCTCCGTACCATCTTTGCACCCCTAGAGAACATCACAGTCAGACAGGAAAAGCCTGCCCTATAAAAATGCTTTTTTAATTTTTGCAAAAAAAATTATAGCCATCAGTATTTTTATGGTAAACTTTATTAAAAGATTATTTTCCTAAAAATATACACACATACTTTTCATTCAAAAGTCTGGATAAAGCAAATGATGTACTGTTTGTAAATTATGTAAAACTGTAAACTGGGTATGACTCATTGTTGGGGGTTAGTTTTGGCTAGTCTGGGCTAAATTGGGGAGTTTGGGCCATTCTGGTCGAAATTTCTTTTTTTTTGCATTGAGATATAATTGACAATATAACATAGTATTAGTTTTAGGTATATATGAGCTAAATTTCTTAAACCCAACTTTCTTCTTCATCAGCCTATTTATTTTTAATCTCTAAAAGATGAGCAGCAGTAAGAATTCATAAAAAGCTATGTTCTGTCTTGATGTTTTCGCTCCTTATTTTAACCACGGAAGATACATTTTTTTCAACATTTAGAATTTCCCCCCTAGAAAAATAAAACTGAGTTTATTTTCAAATTGGGAACCTCATGTTCTTGATGTTATCTGACAAAATTTTAATTGAAGAAAAAAAAAGCTTTGTTTTTATGTCAATCCACATTCTGCTTTGACTAAAACCCAGCCCCAAACCCGCAACTGGTCACAATTCAGAGACTAAGGATTAAACAAATCAGCCCCAACGAAACCCACCATGAGAGATCATAAATGGCAAAAGAAGGGTTTCTTTTACAGCTCATTGTTCAAAGTAATGAATTACGACTGAGTTTGGTCCAAAAAATTAGAGTAGTTCTTTTCTGTTGCTTTTTCCAAGTAAGATCCAACAATAATAGTCATTTTTAAGACAGATTCTAGAGGACCCCAATTTATGCAGAAACTTAACATTCTTAGCCCTAACAGAGCTGCATTTATTTTAACTTGGGATTCCATAAGGATCTTTCAGTGCTTTAAGTCCCAAAGGCTCTGTTTTAAACCGAGCAGGAGGATTAGAAAATAAAACAATCTCAGTCCCTAAAACTGAAAAATTCATGGGGTACATTTTGTCGACAAGTCAGAAAGGCTAGCCCCGCACACAGAATTGAAGTTATTACTTACATAATTTAAAAAATAACTCATTTGGAGGAGTTAGGAGGTTAAAGGTGGCCTGAATTGTATGGATGAACTTTTGAGGAAACTTTTGCTTTATCTTAGAAGTTAAGATGAAGTCATTTTTGCAATTCCTTCTTATTTCTATTATTCAAAACTATCCTGAGGGGCTTCCCTGGTGGCACAGTGGTTGAGAATCCACCTGCCAATGCAGGGAACACGGGTTCGAGCCCTGGTCTGGGAAGATCCCACATGCCGCGGAGCAACTAAGCCCATGCGCCACAACTACTGAGCCTGTGCTCTAGAGCCCGTGAGCCACAACTGCTGAGCCCACGTGCTGCAACTGCTGAAGCCCACGTGCCTAGAGCCTGTGCTCCGCAACAAGAGAAGCCACCACAATGACAAGCCCGCGCACCACAACAAAGAGTAGCCCCCGCTCGCCGCCATTAGAGAAAGCCCGTGCACAGCAACGAAGACGCAACACAGCCAAAAATAAATAAATAAAATAAATAAATGTAAAAAAAGAAAACAAAAACTATCCTCAGTTGGTTAGGTCAGTTTTTATTGATTGAGCCCAGACTTTGCTATAGCCACTGAGCAAGGACAAGCTACATTTATCGAAATATGTCAATGCTCTAAAAAGACTGAATGGCTAACTCCCACAAACTGCAGCATTCTTTACTTACAGCCAGCTGGATGTCACAGAATATGGGATCTCTTCCTACTTCATTCTTAAACCACACTAACCTCCTTGAAAAATAAAAAGTTCCTATTTTTATTTTTTTTCCTGAAGAAACAAGATTGGATCGGGAGCCAAAACACTATGCTCCATGGTATTCATTAAATCCAAATCCTTTCATTTGTGAAAGGACCCTATCCTTTCAAAGAATACTCTAACATGATAGTCAATTGTAGGCCATAACCTTATTTCAGTTTACTAAATTTAAAAGTAATTGTAAGTGCACAAGTATCCAAATACTCTGGCTTCTCTCAGCAGTCTCATTCCTAGTGGACAGCTTTCACAGGGCCTCAATACACCATTTGTTCTATAACCCCTGAGGGTCACTGAGTACCCCTTGTGCTCTCCTTATAGTTGAGAAACCCTATAAATGTGAGTTTTGCGGAAGGAGTTACAAGCAGAGAAGTTCCCTGGAGGAGCATAAGGAGCGCTGCCGTACATTTCTTCAGAGCACTGACCTGGCTGAGACTGGTGAGTTCATGCAACACCCGTTCTGCACATATTTAGTGAGCATCCGCTGTTCTAGGTGGTAGGATACAATAGTAGACAAAAATACAAAAAATCCTGCCCTCCTGGAGTTCATATTTTCACAGGGAAAGACAGACTAGAAACAAAGAGAATAAGTACCTTACACAGTAGAAGGTAGTAATTGCTATTGAGAAAAATAAAGCAGGTACTGGGGGCTGATGGTAAATCAGGAAAAACATCAAGGAGCTGACATTTTAACAGACTTAAAAGCGTGAGGAGAGAGCCCTGCAGATAACTTGGCAAATAGCAAGTGCAAAGGCCCTGGGGCTTGAATTTGAAGAAGTATAGTTAGCCCTTTGTGGCTGGAACAGAGTGAGTAATGGGACACAAGGCCAGAGAGGAAATAGGAAACCAGATCTTATCAGGCCTTATAGGCCATTGTAACGACTTGGCTTTTTCTCTGAGTGAAATTAAAAATCTTCAGAAGATTTTGAACAGAGAGGTGACATGATTGGACTTCTCATTCGAAAAAAAAATCACTCTACTTGCTACTGAGAATAGGTTGTATTTGGGACAAGATTAGAAATTGGGGAGTCCAGTTAGAAGGCCATTGCAATAATTCAAGCAAGAGAAAATTGTGTCTTGGTAATGGTAGAGGTGGTACAAAGTGTTTTAACTCTATACAGTATAGTTTAAAGATAGAACCAACAGGATTTCTTAACAGATTGATGTGGGATGTGATGAAGAATGCAGTTGCCATTAACTGAAATGGTAAAGATTGAGGGTAGAGGCAGTGTGAGGGGTGGCTAGGGCAGAGTCCATTAAAACCAAAAGGATTTTCTTTGCACAAGGCCCCCAAATCATGTACTTGTCAACTCATATGATTTATTGTGATGCTTGTATTTGGTTCTGGGAATTTCATATTTTATTCAGTGTTTTGAATTACATGCCTAGTGACAATTGGTTGAAACACTGGATGTCTTTCCCTGTATCAGTTGTGGTTTTATTTCCTTTCATTCTTGAGTTGAAATAACCTGAAACTTTTTTGTGTCACATCTCTGCAGTTGTCCTTTGACCCATATAGTTGACCATCAGCCTGGTTCTGCAGCTTGGATTGCCTGATATTTTTATTTGTTTACTTGAACCAGTTGCTTATTTAGAGTAGGTATAAATCCTCGTGGGATTTGGTGTTTGACAGCAGTAGTTGCAATTGAATAGTTTGAACTTTCTAAAACAGAAAGATTACAAAAAAGTGACAGAAATAATATGAAACTCAGGAAAAATGGAGTGCAAATCATGAGTAGTTTAACTGTACCCGTTTTGAGTGAGAGGAAACTTTTGTTTTAGATAAAGCCTATTTTATGGCGTTAGGAGCTGGCCAACTGAATTCTGTTGGTTTGCACTGCTTCTGCTTTTTATCCTGATGGCATCTTTAGTTTTATCAAGGAGTTGGATTTCCTCCTTATTTCTAAAAAGAAATGTTTACTCTTAAAAAAAAAAAAAGGCACCTAAAACTTGGGTTTTGACGTCTTAAAGCAACATGCTTAAGGTTAGTCAGGCAATACCTGGGCATCTTTACTTGACGTTCCATATTTCAGACAATAGACAAAGCTCTTACTGTGAGAAATTCTCAAGTTATGAAAATCTATTATATTCCAAATAGAATCATTGATATTTAAAGCAAGAAGGATTAAAGAGAGCATCTAATCCCACCTGTTCATTTTATTTTATTTTATTTTTTGACATCTTTATTGGAGTATAATTGCTTTACTATGTGGTGTTAATTTCTGCTGTATAACAAAGTGAATCAGCTATATGTATACATATATCCCCATATCCCCTCCGTCTTGTGCCTCCCTCCCACCCTCCCTATCACTTGTTCATTTTAGAGGTGAGGATATTGAGACTCATCAAAAATTCAGTGACTTACTTAAAAATCACTAGAACTCCGGGTTGCAGGGCAGAAGTTGAGACACAGATGTAGAGAACAAACGTATGGACACCAAGGGGGGAAAACTGTGGTGGGGTGGGGATGGTGGTGTGCTGAATTGGGCGATTGGGATTGACATGTATACGGTGATGTGTATAAAATTGATGACTGATTAAAAAAAATATCACTAGAACTTTTGTTGTTTTCATGATTAGCTATTTTTTTTATTTTCAAAGACATATTGGGACATTATTCACATACCATTAAACTCACCCTTTTAAAGTGTACAATTCAGTAGGTTTTAACATATTCACAAAGTTATGCAACCATCACCACTCTAATTTCATAACATTTTTGTCACTCCCAAAAGAAGCCCTGTACCTATTAGCAGTCACTCCTGTTCCCCCTCTCTCCAGCCCCCGGCAACCATTAATCTACTTTCTGTCTCTGTGGATTTGCCTATTCTGAACATGTCATGTGAATAGAATCATATAATGTGTAGCCTTTTATGTCTGCCTTCTTTCACTCAGCATAATGTTTTCAGGGTTCATCCACGTGGTAGTACTTTATTCCTTTTTATGGCTGAATAATATTCCATTATATGGATTCATTGCATTTTATCTATCCATTTATCAGTTAATGGACATTTGGTTTTTTTTCCCACTTTTGGAAAAATGGCTTAATTAGCTATATATATTTTAAAGGTTATGTATTATCTAGTTAGCAAAAGTAGAGTAACACACATACTAATAGGCACATACGTATGCATATATGTCTTGATTGTCCTGGAAGCAGGGGAAAAAATTGAGTAAAATATCCTCTATGAACAGTAAGTTCAAAATTACTGATTTTGAAGTAAGGTTACCACCTTACTTCCCATCCCCATGACCTTTTTTAGGAATTTCATATTAGAAAAGTATCAAAAGAAATGTTTTCACTATCTTCAGTGGTATAAGGTGATTCAGGAAATACTGAAATACAGAGGTTGAGTTAATTTGCATTTCATAGGCTGGTTTGATGGATCCATGCAACACACTTTAAGTCTTAGCAAAAAAATAAAGGGTTAACTAAGTCAGCAACTTTTGATTTTTTTAAAAAACAAATATGTTGTTATGGTGGTTTCAGGTGAGAAAATGTATAAAGTCACAGCTTAATCAAATATAAATACTGCATGTCCTGTCTATCTTTGATATTTCAAATAGTTCTCATGATTTTTCCTGAAATCCAAAATATAAAGAATGTTTACTCAAACACAAGCCAATCCTTTAATTATTGCCACAGCTCCCTACGTGGTTTCCATTTCTGTTTCCTTCTTAAAATTGGGAGTCCCAGTCTGGACATAGTGTTCCATTTTGAACCTGACCAATATAGTGTCACCAGTGGTACCTCCCTAGCTTTTATTTTATTTATTTATTTTTAAATTTATTTATTTTATTTATTTGTTTTTGGCTGCGTTGGGTCTTCGTTGCTGTGCCCGGGCTTTCTCTAGTTGCAGCGAGTGGGGACCACTCTTTGTTGCGGTGCGTGGGCTTCTCATTGCGGTGGCTTCTCCTGTTGCAGAGCACGGGCTCTAGGTGTGCAGCCTTCAGTAGTTGTGACATGTGGGCTTAGTAGTTATGGCTCACGGGCTCTAGAGCACAGGCTCAGTAGTTGTGGCGCACGGGCTTAGTTGCTCCGCGGCATGTGGGATCTTCCCGGACCAGGGCTCGAACCCGTGTCCCCTGCATTGGCAGGCGGATTCTTAACCACTGCGCCATCAGGGAAGCCCCATCCCTAGCTTTTAAAGTGATGATGCTGCACTGTGGATGTGGCACTTATTCATCAAGGGCTTATTGTAAATTGAAGTGCAGCCTAGAGTGAGAGCCAAGCCTTGGGACAAACCTGCCCCAGTCAGGAAGCAGGCCTTTATGGAAGCAGAACAAATGAAAAGGCCTTGGACTGGAGACCAATCCGCAAAAGAAGGTCGTGTTGGGCAACAGGACTTCTGGCCTTGCTAATCATTTTCTTTTGTTCAGATAGCATGCATTGGATTCTCATGTGCCAGGCTGTGTGTCAGAGCTGTTTATAAAGATGAGTGAAGGTTAAGCCCCTACCCTTAAAGTATTCACGGTCCAACAAGGGACCGGGTACTTGATCTGTTAATATAAAGGTCTAATAGAGATACATGCGATAGTGTCACTTCAGTCCAAGTTTCTGTACCAGACATCATCAAGATACTCTAATTCTGTCTTAATGGAGTATACATGAAAAGAAGAATGAATATAGACAATCACAGATTTCATTTTCTCATTAGCTTGATCCTTATTCCAGAAAGGGACTAACAGCTGGTATAGAGATTCATTTAGCCTCATTTCACACAAATTATGAATACTTGGAGTGGGACATATTTTTGTATGACAATGAGTTTTAGTAATAACAAGATTTTTAAACTAATTGAATAATTATATTTATTTATGAATCTAGGAGTCAAAACCTTTTATCTTCATTCTCACTGTTGCGGTTGAGATAATACAAGCATGAGAGTTTCAAAATAAATTTATATTTTTACCAAATAGCAGTCCAAAGAAAAGGCTTAAAATGTTTTAAACGTCTATTTTCCCAACAGATTATTAGAAAGTCAATACTAACTCAACAAGTAGTATTCATTCTACTTGCTCAAAAAGGCAACAGTTTTATGTAACTTTTTTGTTAGAACCTGCCTTGCTCTTTGATAGCAGTCTCTTGTTAGACAATTCTTATTGCATAATAACACCCCTTTGTTCCACTCTCCATCAGTTACTGGCTGACCACACCATAGAAGAGACAGGAAGAAATGCCTCTTATTTGAGATCCATTTAACACTTCAAGATCTAATGAAGGATTTTGAACAAAAACAAAAACACAACGAATTATATAGTTAAATCTGCAATCACTTTGAAATAGAAATGGCATCATGCAAACAGTTAACTAAAACCCAGACAAACTATTAACATTTTTGCAGAGATTAAAGGTAGTAACCTATTCTGTAATTTTGACTTCGTATGAGTTTTATTATTTATTTTTTCAACATGTCATTAAAATCATTTTGCTAATGAAAATGGGTATATCCACTGTATACTAGTAGGCAAGTAACATGAAGGGGAATTGACCCCAAATTATAGTCCTCCTCCCACTATGCTCACTCATGAACCAAGTGTGCAAATTGTCCCTTGCCACTGTCCCATATTCCCCACACCCACCCCTTGCAACACTAAACTGCCAAACACCACCCAGGAACGGATTTCCTATTTCGTCATTTAAACCCATTATCTTGTTCCCTTACTATCTTGCCAAACTTGTTTCCCTCCACTTACATTCTGAGATGTGATGTGGCAAGATAACAAGTCTAGACTATTTGTATAAATAGACAGTTGGGTCTTAAAGTTGAAGCAGACGACCAAACGCCAAGTCCTCTTTTTTCTTTTCCCCCTTTCAGTGTCCTGCCTAAACTCCTTGTAATCCCAAAGAGATTGGCTTCACTCCAAAGCATTTCTTTGTGTTTTAAAGGGTGTTCGTTTAGTACAGCAGCTGTCCAACAACTGCAAGGCACAAGACTGAGAGTTTGGGAAAGAAAATGAGAGTATACCATAGTCAGTTGAAACTTTAGCCTTTGCCTAACTTGCCAATTAGAAAACACAGTTAACTCAGTAAAGATGAACTTAATCTCTAGAGTGTGTTCACATGTACAATGAGGATTGGGATCTTGGAGCTGATATTTTGAGTGAATGACCCTGTAGGTGGGTGTGGGTAGATGGCAGCCCTCTAGATTAGTAGTTTCAGAGGATTCCTTTCAATCCAACCAGAGTTGTGGAATATGGGAAAGTCTCCACCCTTGCCTCAAATTATCAGTCTCTCCGTAAACACTCCAGAATTTTATCTTTTTAAATGTCAGGCATTTGGTCACTGATTTCCAGAGTAAGATTTACCTAGAAATGACTGTCATGACAAGCTTGGTGAGTAACCAGGGATAAAAGATGATGTTATCTCTGAAGGTTGCCATTTAGTGACATGCCCCAATTATGTTATTTAGGTCAGTGTATCCCCGCTTTAGCCTCCTTCCAAATATAGAGTATATAGAGTATGTGTCCTCAGAAAGATGGTTGTGGTAATTGATGGTGACTGTGGTAAAATGTAGGGAGATGCTGAGAGCCAAATGGAAAAACTAAACTGGCAGCATAACGCTTGCGGTAAGTACTGGGAGTGACAGACAGATCTCTGGGTAATGATGGGGCCGTTAGAGGAGTAACTAAAAGACTAAATAAGAGTAGTGGTAAAATGGGGATAAAGTTAAAAATTCCCAAAGTACTGTTTTTCATTCTTGTTTTACTATAAATCTTTTTTGATAATAAATACATGGGGCGGGCATGGGGGTGGGGGAGGACCTTACCTGGCTTTAATCCTCTCAAAGTTGCTGGAACCAGAATGAATGTTCCTAGTCAAAGCACAAACTTAGCTGCCTCTCTGATGCTTCTAAGAAAAAGCCTCCTAACAGCCTCAGGAACTTATTTCAAATCCCAGACCTTTGTCTTTCATCTCTCTGCTCTTGGGGCTCTGGGTAGTGCCACATCTGGTGGTGGTTTGTGTGAAAGGAAATAATATGTATAATAGTTTCCTGTTTGGTCATTTAAACCTATCCCTGTGCTGGACAGAATTTAACCCACTTCATTCAACAGCAGTGTTCTGTCACTAAAGTGCCCGTTATTTACAACGATCGGTCAGCTAAAGTCGCAGTGCTTTACCACTAGCCCCAAAGCTGCCCAGTTCCCTTATTCGGACCCTTATTGTTTTCCTTTACACAAATAGTGTTGTTATAGCTTAAACTGGAGGCTGGGATTTATTTCTTTAGAGCATAGAATTATTTTTGATAAAAAACTCACAAAGTCTAGTAAATATGGTCATTGTCATCATTCTCTTTTATTCATTTTTGGAGCCATTATTCTTGAATTTTTAAAACCCTGAGCTTTATAATTTATTGTGTAATGACTGGCAAGGAGTTTTAAAAAAACAGAACCAAAACCATGCCAGTAATAAAATGAAAAATATTTAATACTTTGAATTCTCTCTTTCTGATTTGGCTTTGGTCTCTCACCCTGGCCATACTTGACAGTCTTGCCCTTGAGGTCTTTCTTTCTTTCTATTTATTTATTTATTTATTTATTTTTGGCTGCGTTGGGTCTTCGTTACTGCTCATGAGCTTTCTCTAGTTGTGGCGAGTGGGGGCTACTCTTCCTTGCAGTGCGCGGGCTTCTCATTGCCGTGGCTTCTCTTGTTGCAAAGTACGGGCTCTAGGCGCGTGGGCTCAGTAGTTGTGACTCTCAGGCTCTAGAGCGCAGGCTCAGTAGTTGTGGCGCACGGGCTTAGTTGCTCCGCGGCATGTGGGATCTTCCTGGACCAGGGATTGAACCCGTGTCCCCTGCATTGGCAGGTGGATTCTTAACCAGTGTGCCACCAGGGAAGTCCCTTCCTTGAAGTCTTTCTTTGTCCTTCATTTACTGCAGAGATGGCCAGTTTTCTTCTCTCTGGGCATGTCAATTTACGATACTGAATATCTGAGAGACCATGGAACTTGTGACATTATTTCTGTATATTACAATCTCTCACACAGCAAACTCTTCAGCTACAGAATGAGCACTGACAATTCCTAAATCTGTGTATGTATTTGGGGGAAAAAAAATCCATTCTGTAAAAATCATCATTTGCTTTTTACTCTAATCACTTAAGCTGATTTCAATTTCTTCTTCCTTAGAGACATTAGGAATGTACAGATACTTCATTTTAGCTTGGACACCCTGAAATGCTTATGATAAAACAGAGGGAAATGTTTGTAGCATCACAACATGTTTGCTTAGGGCAGGGGTGAGCAAAACTATGACCCTCAGGCCAAATGTAGCCAGCGGCCTATTTGTGCACAGGGGTTTTTACATTTTTAAAGGTCAAGGAAGAACCAAAGAATATGGAACAGAGACTGTACGTGTCCCACAAAGTTTAAAATACTTACTATCTATCTGACCCTTTACAGAAAAAGTTTACTCATCCCTAGATTTGGCTAGCATCATGTGTTAACATTTAAAGCCTTGTATTTAGAGCAGCTGGTATCTCTTTGAACTTCAGACATAAACTCTTATTGGGTATTGCCTGCTGTACCAGGCTAAATTGTACTATATTTATTCCAATTTACTATTTAGTTGATTCGATGTTGGCACTATTTATATATTCTTCTAGCGGTTCTCAATTCTTGCTGCATCTTAAAAATCATCTGGAGAGCTTTAAAAATGCTGTTGCCTAGGCCCCTACACCAGAGATCCTGATTTAATTGATCTGAAGGGGGGCCTGGGCATGTGTGTGTGTCTTCTATGCTCTTCAGGTGATTCTAATGTTCAGGCAGGTCTGAGAACAACAGACCTATACCACTTAAAGGTCTATTTGTGGATTGACAATTGGACCATATTCTTAGGCAGTTTCTATTCACATTTTTCATTAGAAATATAATTAAGATGCATTATACAAATTGTTCTTTAATTTCAAGACAGAAGTGTTGCTCAGGGAAATTTTAACTGAGACAGGTTTGAAATGTGAAGAGCATATGAAACAGATAACGCAGAGACCAGAAAAATATAATTTAAAAGATAGGAACTGAAAGGAGCGTGCTGGAAAAAAAAGAAAAAGAAAAAGAAAAAACCACTCAGAATTTCAATACACAAATCACTGAGTAGATTTCTTGCTGTCTGGGTAAGTGTATCTATTTTCAAAAGTGCTATTAACATAAACATAGCAGTAAATCTGGGGCACCGTCCTTTTTTTTTTTCAAAGTTGTTAAGAAGAATTATATCAGTCTGCAGGTGTCACATGCAGTTACTCAGAATCAGAAAGAAGGCTGATCGGGGGTTAGAAGATCTCCATCTATCTATCTTTTTGCAACCAACCACGTCCAGGCTGTTTATTTAATACTTCCTCTTGCTAATGAAGGTACTGGTTGGGGATGGGTCGGGCTTTCCCATGTCGGCATAAGACTGCAAGATTTGAATGTGCCCTGGTGTTGGCTTCACTGACCACAGCAGGTACCCCAGGCAAGAATCTGAGCAGTAATAACAGGTAACAACAGAGTTTGCATCAGACCTCTGACACTTTTCCTTCCAGTTTATTTCTTTTTCTCTCCATTTATCAACGTGTTCTTTTCCCTCTTCTTTTTTCATTTTTCCAAACCAGCAAGTGTGGAGGCAAGACACATCAAAGCAGAGATGGGAAGTGAAAGAGCTCTCGTTCTGGACAGATTAGCAAGCAATGTGGCAAAGCGAAAAAGCTCAATGCCTCAGAAATTCATTGGTAAGCATACAACCCTTTTTCCTGCTGTTGTTAGCAGATAGTTTGAATGAGATAACATAGGATGCTTACTACACAGGCCCTTCCTAGTTTAATATCTGTTAAAATAAGGTAATTGATTTTCCATTGTACAACTTTTATTCTTCAGGATTCATTTTGGTAACTAGAGCAAATGATAAAATATTTTAACTAAAGAATCTTAACTACTGAAGATGGGATTATTTGGTATCCAATTTCTTAAATGAAGTTGGTGTTAAAAATGCTGTTCCTTCCTCTTTATTCCGAATGACATATGTTCCATGAGAGAGTTTGTGCAATTGATACCAGTAAGATGTTCAAGATAGCATTTCTGTAATCTTTTGCAACTATGTTTTACAACTTGGTTCCCTTATCATGCTCAAACTTTTTTCATGCTCTAAAATGTATTGCCATATTTTCTTGAATTTGATTGAGAATTGGTTTTAAGACAAAGTGGTTGGGAATACATAGATTTAAATAACAAGGTTTGATTTAATCATTTGTCTTACTGGAGTTAATTTTTATACCATTGGTTTTCACATTGTCAAAAAATACAGCAAGAATGAGATGGCTAAGAAATAATTATGTCCATTAAAGTGTTAGGACTGCCAAATGGCAGAAATATTGTGTTGAATTCTCCCAGATGTTTACATAAATGTGACTATGATATTTAAAATGATTTGTATTTGTGAAGTAGGCAGCTGAATTGAATGTATTGGTTTTGCTATAAATTGAAAGTCGGTGATATTGAACAAAAATAGTTATCACACGAAAATAGACCTCCCTCAACACCAATAATATTTTAGAAACCTGTCAGTTTTTCCAAAGCTACTTGCTGCTGCTGTTGATTTCTTACTTCAGTCCTTTTGTGTTTATTCTTTTCAATAGCTTTTACAGATATCAAGTGCCTGCCTGGCTTTTAAATCTGGTTAAATTTTATTCTGGTTTAGGTAATTTTAAAATTCTGGTCTAATTAGTTTTTTAATTTTATGTGAATTATAGAGATATATTGAAAGAACCCATATATTTCAAAGCTACCTAGCTTGGTTTTTTTTTTTTAACATCTTTATTAGAGAATAATTGCTTTACAATCATGTGTTAGTTTCTGCTTTATAACAGAGTGAATCAGCTATACATATACATATATCCCCATATCTCCTCCCTCTTGCATCTCCCTCCCACCCTCCCTATCCCACCCCTCTAGGTGGTCACAAAGCACCAAGCTGATCTCCCTGTGCTATGCGGCTGCTTCCCACTAGCTATCTATTTTACATTCGGTAGTATTTATAAGTCCATGCCACTCTCTCACTTCGTCCCAGCTTACCCTTCCCCCTCCCCGTGTCCTCAAGTCCATTCTCTACGTCTGCGTCTTTATTCCTGTCCTCCTAGCTTGGTATTTATACTTATTTATTGTATGTTGTTTGACTGAGAAGTTATTGTATTCTTTTAGTCACTTTAAGAATAAACTGTGTCAGACTAAAGTTGGTGAATTTCATTTCAGAGAGACCCTCTCCTCTTTACCATCTTCCCTCTCCTTGGTGAGAAATGTCAGGGGGCGTGTAGTGACTTCCATATGGGGTTTAGGCACAGTGGACCAATTGTGATTCCAAGACATTATCTTAAAACATTGCTCATACCTCTTTTGAGCTGTACTTATGTGAAGAGGTTCTGGTTGGCGTACAAAAGGAAGCTTGGATTGTTATTCTATGCCATGAATATAATTTAATTTGGGGGGTGTTTTGACTGTAGAAATGGCTGCAGCTGATATGGGTGGGGAGGAACATGGGGAGAAATGGGCAAGAAAAAAAATGTAAAGTGACTTAATTTCATTCCAGTTATGGTCAATGCATGTTGGTCTAAGAGAACTAAAATGTGAGAGAAGGTACTTAGTTCACATAGTTGCCCTAAACCTATCCTTGAGCTAAAGCCCTACTTAATAAGATAAAAGTTGCTTTGGTATCTTCATGGGTTTAAAAACACATGTTTCACATGTCCAAGTCCATGCCATTTTGCTTATTGCATAAGGGATCCATTCCATTTGTTTATTACCATTGTGACCAGAGGATTTTCACTTTTCCATTTCCAGACTCAGGAGAGGTGCTGATCTTGTAGGTACTGATTTCTGTCATCTTCTGAACCATCATGTTCTCTCTGAGATGGAATCAGGAAACCCAGTAGAGTTAGCTCTTGATTTGAGCTGAGGTAGCAACTTCAGGACTTCAGGGCCCTGAATAGCTGGGGGAATTTTTTTTTTTTTATAAATTGTGGTAAAGTGCAGTAGGAAGAGCACTGGATTAGAAGCCAAAAGACTGAGGTTGTGATTCCAGTTCAGTCATTTCTTAACTGTGTATGTTTAGACAAATCACGTAACCTTTCTGGGCCTCTGTTTACTCACCTGTGAAATGAGTAGACTGAACAGGTGATGAAGTGACCGAGAAGGTCCCTCGCAGCTCTACCATTCTGTAAGTCTGCAAGATGAATTATAAAAGGCAGCAATAATGAGCACCACTTTTTGTTTATAAACCCATATGTATAACTTTTTTCTCAAGGTTGTACAGATATGGTATGTTATTTTCTGTTATAAACCATAGTATATAATTTAGGAGTTTTTTTTTAGGAAGATGTCATTTAATCTGAGAATCTATAAAACAGCTGCATTAGTTCAACATTTATATATTTTACTTCGTACATTACTACTTATTCATTTGCTCTTTCGTCCATTCATTTATCATGCAAATGGTTACAGAGCTCCTGCCATATACGTGATACTCTTGTTCCTGAGCACTGTTCTAATCCTCTAGCATTAGCTTATTCCCTGAACCTTAAGAGATTTTTTTTTTAAAATAAAAGAAACCCCTTCAATCATTTAACTGAATCCACCTTTTGATAGAAAATAGTAATATCAAGGGGAAAATAAAGGAACATTATGACACTGTGCAGTACATGGGATGAAGTGATATAAAACATATGGGGCTAATGTCTTCCCTCCTTCTCTTCTCTCTCCTATATTTCCTCTCCAAGGCATCATTTTCTGAAAAGATTCAGCTGCCAGGGAAATGGCAATGGGTAAAGTGTGAAGGAAGAATGAGTCACTCCCTTTAATCCTTGTTGACAGTTGCACAGCTTGGCTTCCCTGACCTCTTGAACTACGAGGGTAAAGGTGAAATTATACCATCAGGTCAGCCTGTTACTTTCCTAACAGGCTTGAGATAATTACCAGTAGATAGCATTTTTCATCCATTAGAGATGAACTGAGGAAGAGGGATGGATTGGATTAAGTCTAAATGCATTTAGAAACACGAAAACATGCCTCTATTGAAGAGTAAGAGTAAAATTAAATTACCCAAGTAGGAGAAAAATGAAATCACTTTTTTCCTAGTTCTCCAAGAAATTTTGAATCACTTTCTATAAAATAGGAAATAAATTC
The DNA here is from genome assembly GCF_028564815.1 of Eubalaena glacialis. Classification (NCBI taxonomy): domain Eukaryota; kingdom Metazoa; phylum Chordata; class Mammalia; order Artiodactyla; family Balaenidae; genus Eubalaena; species Eubalaena glacialis. The sequence continues at coordinate 44,899,168 of NC_083734.1, forward strand.
ACACACATTCATTAGAAATCAGCATCTTTACGTCATCAAAATAATTCTTTTTAGTTGTTCTTTCCAAAGGACAAGAAGACCTTGCTTTTAGCACCTAAGCCCTTTAGGGATTGTCTTTTTTCTGAATCTTATTTTCCTGTTACAAACTTGCTTGACTATGCTTCTAACTAGGCCATCTTCAAATACTTGGCTCAAAATAGAGGCCAGATTTCTCTCCTGAAGGGAGGAGGAAAATGACTACATTTCTGCATATTTCTTTTTCTGATTTTCATTCTTTCTCCAAAAACAGATGTGTTATTCAGACCAAAGTGGTTACCATAGCATCTCCCTATTTTTTAAAATTTCATGTATTACTTTATTAAAGGAAGTTTTCATGTTGAAAAGAACATGAAAAAAGATCTCACTCACCCCCCGGTAAACATGTTGTGAGGTTTTGACACTTCAGCAAACACTGTCGGTTCTCCCTGTGAAGTAACTAATGAGAAATTGTCTGCTTTGGTTAACAGAGCAACAGGAAGCAGTTTTAATACCTGTTTCTAAAAGCAAAAAGTATCTTCTCCCATCCCTTCCCAAAGGGCCAAAATCCCTAATCCTATAAGCATCAAAAGTCATAACGTTTTTGAGCTTGAAGGGATATTAGGAACCACCCAGTGAAGTTCTTTTACTAAGGAGGGAAGGGGGAAAGGAAAGATGGAGAGATGCAGCTAGTAGGTGACAGAGCAGGGCCAGAGCCCGGGTCTATAAAGTGCTGCAGTCCAAGGCCTTCCTCCCCCAGAAAGTCACCCAGAGCAGTGCATGTCATGTGTGCTACACAGGGGCTTTGGAAAGGGAAGGGTCTAGTCATTGAAAGCTGGTGGAAGAAAAAGCCTTGAAGAAGGGCAGTCGTTCTCTCTTGAGGGTGTGTTTTCTTGAGAAAAGATCTGTGGTGACTCCATCAGGGCAGATGACAACCAAATAGCACTTCACGGTGACTCACAGAGGACAAAGGCTTCTGCAGCAACAAAACATGGTTTCCAGCTCAGTTTTCCTTACTGCCACCCCCATGGCTCTCTCTGTTCTCTCTCCTCCTTCCTGCTTCTCGTTCTGTGGCTTCCTACCCTCTGCCTTCCTCCTCCTGGAAGAGGTGTTAGCCACTTCAGTCTCATTTAGATCGAGATCATAGCCATCATCATCATCAGATATTCCATTTACCCTACTTACTTGCCCTTTTTGGGGGGAGGATATGTGCTTGGAGTACGAGTAATCGATGATACACTTGGGAAATTGTATAAAGGCATCAGCAGATACAGTTAAGTGACTTGAAGAAACTTAAAGGCTTAAAGAAAACCCCAGTATTTCACATTACCCCGTTACGATGACTGTAACATCAGAATTGTTATTTTTCTAATGTTCAAATCATTTCTCCTCCTCTTCAAAAAATCTTTCAATGGCTCCCCATCAGAATAAAATCCAAACCACCCAGGCGTTCTGAGTCTTTCACAATCTGTCTCTAAGTTATCTTTTCTAAATGTATCATTTCAGCCGACTAATCTTTTAATTCAGAGGTAATGAACTACTCCCACTTCTTTGTAATCCTTCTTTCCACGCTCACTGTCTGGAATGCCCTCCCTCCCATCTGCCCCCTAAACCTCCACGTGGTCTACATTCCCATACTTGCCTGAATTCTCTCTCTTCTCTGTTCTCCCTCTGCACTCAAGGCGAGTTTAACAGTCTGCTTTTTGTGATGTGTGTAACTGTCTCTACCACCACCTCAGATTTCAAGGAGACTTTAGAGGAGAGAATAGATTAATATTTGTCCCATGTTACGTGGCATATTTGAGACGTGGTCCGTATTTTTCTCTCTCCACTCTCTTGGCTACTCTATACTTTGTTCCACCACATAGTATTAAGGATACTAACTTGTAATGAAATTGTGTACATACTACATCTCCTCCTGGACTGCAATTAAATTTGTATTCTTCAAAACACTTAACATGGTGTGAGGCAAATAACAACAATAATAACAAAATAATAATAGATCTACCACTTATTGAGTGCTTACATGTGCCAGTACTCTGTTAAGTACTTTATGGACATCATGACCACTCTGTTCATCATAGATATTTCTTGAATGCATGCTACTGGTCCATATGGAACAAAGGATAGTTGCTTTTCTACTGCCTATGGGAACCATCCCAGCAGAGAATCTGAAGTCACTGCTTGTGGTGGGGCTGTGCAGCCATGGGCGAGGTAGCAGCCAGGAAACAGCAGTTAATGCTCAAACATATACTGAGGTCTATGGGCCCTTGGATCACATCCTGGTTCTCCATGTACCAGCTGAGCAACCTGAGCAAGTTAATCAACCCGTTTGTGCTTTAGGTCCTTCGTCTGACGAAGAGATGATAATTCATCTTAGGTAAAATGAGATAATATGCAAAGTACCTAGGACAGCACTGGGTATATAGTAGTGGCTCAATAAGTAGTAGCTATTCTTCTTAGTATTACATATAAGGCACAGTGCTCGGTACTGTGAAGTAGAGAAGTAAACAGGTTAGAGTAGTGGATCTTGTCCCTCCATCCCGAAGGCAGAGGTCTAAATCCACATGCTGAGCTAAGGTCCCTTTTAGCTGTAGGCTATGATTCTGTACTTTCAAGTTGGCACTTAGAAGCCAACAACCATATGCCCTCACCACATTGCAGCAATTCAGATCAGGCAGTTGCTCAGTTCAGAGTTACCAAAGCCTAGATGGTAGGGATTGACACCTTTAAAAGGGATCACAGGTAGGGAACGGCCCAACCAAGTAGGCTTGGTTTCTAAACTTAGGACTTATTGTTGCCATTTGTATTATCATTGGAAGAAAACCTCTAAGTCAACCCGAAGCTTCTCTCATTAATCACTCCAACGTGTGTGGTACGATTTTGACTAGAAGCTCTGTGCAGGTTTGGGAGCAGTTACACTCTTGTGGTCTGACTAACCTTTTTTATGAGTGTATTACTAAAGAAACGTGAGCTGTTGGCTTTTCAATTACTGTAGCTCACCCCTTCTGAGTTTCATACCCATTGAGTCATCGTGTCTACAGGTGACTGATAATCATCTGCACTAATCAAGTTACCGTAACTCGGAGATGAGGGGATCTGATGAGTGCAGGTTGCGTGCACGTGAAGATCTGAGGCTCTCCCATCTTCTTAACAATGAACAATGGTCTGTGTTAACCACAGAACTCAGTCACATATTTCCACTCATCCAGGGGTTGATTTTCCTCTTATTGTTTTGCCTCTTACAACTTCAGCACTCAGCTGTTTTCTGACATGTGCTGCAGGTGGTATAGATTATGAAATTGTAGGCCTAGTTAAGTAAAAGCAACTCTTGGGAGAAAAGATAAAAGCAGAGTTTGTGATGTGCCTGCCCCACCTCGGAAACTTTCTGGAGCCTCTCTGTTAGACGAAAAGATAAAAAGATTTCCAGGGACCCCTGGTATTTGGGGAACTGAGTAGAGCCAACCACACTGGAAAATCATCAGTAACCTTGAAAAGGCCAGGAAACCAAAGTTCATCATTTCTTTGTCACTTTCAGGGGAATGAATATTTGTGACTTTAGACAGCTTTCATGTTCTCAGTCTCGTTCTTCCAAACAGCTCTAATCAGAGACTTATCCAATCTGGCAGTTGAAAAGAACGAACCGTTGATTACTTTGGCAAAGGTCTACGTTTCTGTTCCTTTTTATTGAGTTGCCAAGGTACGGTGATTTTCTGTGCATATTTTTTCTCTCAGGTATTTGTCTGGAAACTGTCAGGTTGGCCTTAAGGTAGTGGGGATACAGGACAAATCCATCTGATTAGATTAGATCTTTTAGCAGGTCTTTTTGTCTCCAATTTCTCACTGTTCTGGTCCATCTTACACATTGCTGTTACATTAATATCCTGAAAATAACATTTTGACCACAAGCATCTCTTGCTCAATGCGGTTTGTAGAGGTTTGCCGTTTGTCCAAATCTAAACCCTACGGTTGGTTATTCAGAATGCCCATCATTTGGTCCCACCATGTGTTATCTTTTTTCGGTATCTCCTAAAATGTTGGAGGCAAAGTGCCAGGAGGCTCACAGAGCATTTGAAAACCTTGATCCACATGGCAAGAAAGTTGTTTTCTTTTTAGTTCTCTTTCAATCTTCCTGATTATACCAAGGAGAAAGAGTTAGACGTAATTAGATGTTAATTGTCTTCAACACTAATCACACCCTTGGTAATCTCTATTTTTAGCAAAGAGAGAGGGGATCTTTGTCTCCAGGTACTTACAGTATCTGATCAAACTTTAATAAATTGCTGTGCTTCGTTGTCTTTATTTTTCATAGTTACCTTCTATTTGTGGCAAGTGATTCTGGTTTTCTGTTTATGTTAGTGATATAAAGTTTCCTTAAAAAACGAATTTCTTTAGCAAAAAAAGAAAGGAAGGAAATGCGAGCTGATTCAAACCAAATTAAAACCCCTAACATTTACCAAGTGCTTTCTATGTGCCAGGCACTGTTCTAAGCGCTTACCAATTGAGGTAGGTACAATCATTACCCCCATTTTACGTGAGGACGTGGAGCCATAGACAGGTTAAGTAACTTACCCAAGGTCACACAACTAGTCATGATGAGGCAGCATCGAATCCACACCATCTGACTCTAGAGTTCATGCTCTCAACCACCACACCACCCTGGGGTATGAATATTGCGGAAAGTGGAGGAATAAGTGAAGTTTGAGAAATACTTTCTTCCACACTTCTTGATATTGCTCTAACCAGACTCTCTTACTCCTCCCTGCCCATGTCTTGGACGGCCCCACGTGTCTGTCTTGGTTCATGCTCATCCCTCAGTTAGGATGTCTCTTCTACCTCTCTGAAAATCTAAATCCTACCGGTTCATCAAGACCCTTCTCAAAATTTAGGTTTTCCAAGAATGCTTTCCCTTCCACAAGTACTCCTGAATTTTTTGCGTTCCCATAACACTTAAATATACAGTCTGTATATTTACAAACCACCCTGCTCTTCCCTTTTAATTCTTTTTACAGAAGACACGTTACCCACCCTGCTTACACGCCTCAAACGTGGCATTTAAAATAAAATCAAAAGCTTCCATAGAGCAAGGCAGCCCTTTCTCAACTTTTAACATTTATTTTTCTCCAATTCCATCTAGCCAAGTCTTATTTCTCTCCCCCTAGGTTGGAGATACCTCAAGAACAGGAACTGGTTCTTCCAATCCTTTTTGTTTTCTTGTGTTTTGTCTTCCCTGAAGCCTTTACTGTATGGCAGTAACACGTTCTGGAACCACAACATGCCTAGGAAATGTTAGGGAAGAAAGGATATGATTGAGCAAATCTCTCAGAATCCAATGTCTACGGAATGAAAAAGCATCAGCAATAATGTTAGCCTCACCTCCAGCCCTTGACACATCTTCCCCACTTTCTCTTGCCTCTGCCAGCCACTCACCATGGAGCACATCTGCCATCACCGAAGATCCCGCTCCTGCCTTTCCTGTGGCCAGAGAGCCTCTGTTTTCTAACACACAACACCCACACGCCCTGAAGGTGGCTAAACTCTGTTTTCAAAATTTCTCAGCAGTTTGACATGAGAAGTAGGAGAGGGTGACCACAAGTTAATTTTTCAGTTAAGTGTGAGATAAGTCCTAATGATCACATATGTATCAATGATACATCTTTTCAAGCAAAAGAAGAATAACACACTTTATGAAGAGGCCAAAGATCATCATGATCTTTCATCAAGAAAGGCTTTCTAAAACTCCCTACATTTGCAGCTCTTTTATTTAAATCTCAGTCAGTCTGATAGCTGACGTGTTTGGGGAATGGTAAGTTGGAGTTTTGGGGGCTATTTTTTCTGCCTCTGCAGCTATTTAAAAAGCTGCCGAGGCCAGAGCATCCCCACTTTTTGCAGCACTTCCGGTCCCCCGGCTCCCTAGTATTACAAACAGAAAAGAACAAGCAAACTAAGAGTTTGGGGATTGACCGTGTCTTCAGAGTTCATGAACAATAGAAGTGCAGAGGTCCCCATGCTCCTGCATACTGGCAGCTGCCTCGCCCCCACTTAAGCCCCCTCCTAGTATTCTCTTGCTTCTTTTCTCCAGGGTTCCCTTCTGACATCAGCAGTGGAAACAACTCACATTGTAGCCTCAACTTAGTGACATCTCTGACTCTCCCTTTTGCCTGCTGGTTTCAGTTATTTTGACTGTCTAAACATGTGCTGTCACTCACTGTCCCCTGAGACTTCAGCACCCGTGTGGGACCATTCTGCCTGGGCTGAGTGTTCTTGAGCAGGCCACTTGTCCTTCCTCACTTTTCAAGGACTCCAGAAAATAATTTTACAAACTCTCTGCCATTGTGTTGTTCCTTTTGTCACTCTTTCTTTCCCTTGTTCTAGGTGAGAAGCGCCACTGCTTTGACGTCAGCTATAATCCCAGCTATATGTATGAGAAAGAGAGTGAGATGATCCAGACCCGAATGATGGACCAGGCCATCAATAACGCCATCAGCTATCTTGGGGCCGAAGCCCTGCGCCCCTTGGTCCAGACACCGCCTGCTCCCACCTCAGAGATGGTCCCAGTTATCAGCAGCATGTATCCCATAGCCCTCACCCGTGCCGAGATGCCGAATGGTGCCCCCCAGGACCTGGAAAAGAAGAACGTCCAGCTGCCAGAGAAGAGCCTGCCTTCTGAAAGAGGCCTCTCCCCCAACAACAGTGGCCACGACTCCACGGACACTGACAGCAACCATGAGGAACGCCAGAATCACATCTACCAGCAAAACCACGTGGTCCCTCCTCGGGCCCGCAATGGGATGCCACTTCTGAAGGAGGTGCCCCGCTCTTACGAACTCCTCAAGCCCCCACCCATCTGCCCAAGAGACTCCATCAAAGTGATCAACAAAGAAGGGGAGGTGATGGATGTGTACCGGTGTGACCACTGTCGAGTCCTCTTCCTGGATTACGTGATGTTCACTATTCACATGGGTTGCCACGGCTTTCGTGACCCTTTTGAGTGTAACATGTGTGGCTATCGAAGCCACGATCGCTATGAGTTCTCGTCTCACATAGCCAGAGGAGAACACAGAGCCATGCTGAAGTGAAGATCTGGGCCCGGAGATGATTTGCACCTGAGCATTCAACATCATTTTTAAAAGCTGATAATACCCCTCGCCTAACAGATCACTCTCAAAACAAACTCAGTTCTGATCCCCTTTTCATGCCATTTTAGTGTCCAAAGGATCACGTTCACGTGGGCAGCAGAGAAACGCTGTCCCCATTCAGAAATTGTTTGCAGATATATCATGTTACTACTTTTGTGAAACCTTTGTTTTCCCATCAGGGACTTGAATTTTATGATGTTTAAAAGCCAGTGAAGTATTTGGTCATTATCTTTTGCAGCAGTAGACAGGCATTCTTTGGAGTCTGTTGCCAACCAGAAGAGTCCCCTGGTTGTGCTGCATGAGACATTGTTTCTGAGATACATCAGCCATATGTGGAAAAGACTTTTAGCCATATGCCCAGGTCCACAGAGAAGAATTGCTGACCAGCTGACCTTGCTGGGAAGTCTTGCCCTTCTGCACTTCACACAAGACTAAAGGGTTAGGATATAAACCTTCCATCGCAAATTATAGTCTAACAATAAGGAAAAGAACAGCCATAAAATGTTACCAATAACTGAAGCCCCTAGTCTCCAAGCATCAGATCCACTTCTTATCACACAAGCAAAAAAAAACCCAGTTTTCTGATGGTACTTCTGCTTCTACTCTTTATCCTCCCATCTCCAGTTAAAAGCTGCTTTGGGTTAAACCATTCATGCATAGGAGAAACTCTATCTCAGAAGAACTAATGGTTTAAATATAGACTGTCATGGGAACTCCAGGAGGTTGTCCACTGTGGGTGATGGCATCCATTTCCTACGATCTCAATTGGCAGGCTTGGTTCTGAGGGGGGAAATTGTTTAGCAGCACCACCAGGGATGGAGGGAAGGAAGAACAACCATCTGAAAATTTTTCATCTCCTTCATGGAATATTGGTGTACAAACCCAAAGCAAACTTGCCAATGATTTTTTGACAAAAAAAATACCAAAGAATCCTGAAAGTATGACTTAGCCTCCCCCTCCCCACAGGAAAGGAACCGAGGATGACCATGATCAGAGCTGAACTTCAGGATGGAGTGAGGAGGGGAGCACCTCTGCTGGCAGGATATCCTTGATCAGGCAGGTTGGGGGGGGGGTCCCACCCCCCCACCCCCCCACCCCCATTTTAAATGGAGCTGTTGTATTCCACAAAGATTCCTGAAAGTCTGATCTTCGTTCTGCAGATGTGTCGGTCATCTTTATCATTAATTATGGGAGACATGCTATCAAGGAAAAGTGATGTAATAATTGTAAAATTAGCACTGGAATGAGGGTCACAAAATCTGTTTGCTGATTACATATTTGCCACTACTTAGCCAAATGACTTTGGGCAAATCACTTAACTCTTAAAACTAAGTTTCCTCAACCATAGAATTAGGAATTGGATTTAGATGTTCTCAAAGGTCCTTTACAGCTTTAAATTTATGTGATTATGCAGTAACCACAATTATTTTTTTAAACCTTTTAATGTATGGGTATTAAGCAGAAGAGTATGCATATGAATATATGTTTCACATTTCTTTGGTGTGAAAATGGAAGTATTGTTAAGTTTTTCCTTTAACCACTGAGTTGTGGTGTGAAGAGGATGGTGGGGAGGAACAAAAAACAGGAAGGTATTTTGATCTTGCCCCAGAGTGTACACACAAACGGGCACCTGCAGCTGCTTGCCAAAGCCTTTTTTTTTTTCTCCTTTTAAAGAACCTATGTTAGGGAAAATAAATTCCGCTTCCAGGGACAACTTCATGGAGCCTATTTACAAATTAAGAGTCAGCTGCGTGAACATTTCTACCAGAGCCAAGAATCCACAATTCCTGGTGGATTAGCGTTTTATGTATCTGCCTTGATATTTCGAAAGGGCTTTATGCATTAGGCTCAAACTCAACTCGTTTATGTGCTGCCAGTAATTAAAATGTTCCACCTCAGAGTGCACAAATGGTTTATCCTTCTTTGTAGCATGGCGTCTGTCTCAGGAAAAAAGATTTTGTGAAATTTCATGGCAATAGTCCCAACATGTTTGAGATTTCAGCTAAAAGACTAGATGTATTTCGGTGTGTAGTCTTCAGTTCCTCACTGTATTTCCGTAATCCTGGACTCCAAGCTACACCAGGTTGCTTACACCCATTGTGAAAGAAGAGCTGCTTATTATATTCTTGAAATATCACACATCATGTTGACTCTTCAGGGGACAAAAGAAAGAGCATTTGGAAGCAAGGGTTAGTAGGAGAGAAAGCTAGGGAAAGCGAGCATTTCTACCAGATTAGTGGGAAAGTCTTTAGTGAAGAGACCAACTCCTGCACCTTAAGACAGTGAAACTAAGGCCCATCCCACCAACCTGGGGATTCTGTAGGTATGACCCTCATTTTCTCTGTGAGTAATGGATTTTCTGAATGATTTCCATTCTTCTGAGGTCAGTTTTCTGAGTGGGGCGACCACTCACACAGGCTGCACTTTCGTTGTCGCCTTCTGAGCCTGGACTGGGACATGTCAAGTCCAGAGAAAATGTATGTGTGGAAACTCCACATTCTTAAACCTTGAAGTTGAACCAGGTGGTATGTAGTGGTTACCACAACACAGGTAAACACTTACTTCTGCAGGCACTCCTTATTCTACTTAACCCCCTCCCTTGCTGGGGGTGGGAAAGAAGGTAAAGGAGAACCTTAGCAAGATGCCTAGAAAGGAGGACCGAGCAAGATTCACATCTGACCCTGCTGGACGGTGAGGTCCCCTGGCAGCTTCCGACAGCACGTTTCCTTTCTCAGCCAGAGTCCCTGTGAACGTGAGCCTCCTAGGTCTTCTCTCTCCATTTCCCACCAACCCTCTTATTAGCCAGGCCCCCACCACACACCCAGGAGGCCGAAATCTGAGGAACAACCAAACCCGTGAAAAGTTCCCTTACAGCCAAGGTGGCAGAATTGGGATGAGGGTGGAAAAGGCCGAGAGCTGGCTCTCCAAATGTTCCTTATCGCTATTTGAGTTGTTGCATAGGTGTTCCTCCTGGCAGAGAACTAAACAGAGGTGTCTCCCCCATTACCCTCCGCCAACACCACCAGGAAAAATATGTTAATAAATCCACCAGGCTTTAGATTCCCTAAGTCATTCTCCCAAAAAGACGTATTAGTCTTGACACAGATAAGCTAGCTAATCATATGCTTTGTTACCCATTCTGAACTGTTCCTGACTCAGCTTCTGACTTTGTCAGTGACAAAATGTCTCAGCTTTTAAATGCAAGGCTTAACATTTTGCCAGTCCCAGAAGTAAAACGACCTCAGATTTCTTTTGCAAAGAGAAATGTTTAAAAACACAAAATTTTACTCAGTTGAAACACTGTGTTATTAACAAATCTCACGTCAACATAACATTTTTTCCAAGTAGCCTCTGTATCACTGTTCTTATCCTCTGCTTTTTTCCTCCTGCTAAATGTGAGATTTAGAATGTTTTCAGGGGAAAAAAGCAGTACTTCTGATATATATCCCAGGACAGCCAGTAAGACTGTAATGGAAATGTTAAATGTTTAGTGTTTGAAGTCCTAACTTTAAAGTGTACTCCACTATGAGTAGGTACGTTGATCTCTAGTGGAGATTTGGAAACTCTGTGATACTTAAGATTTGAGTTCTCAGAGTGTCCAGGCTCTTTGACAAAGACTCAGAATTAGGAGTTTGAGCTCAAGAAGAGAAAAGAAAGTGGAGTGATGAAACTTTTGTCCTAGAAAATAGAATTAGGCTGTGCAGAAGACAAGAGATACACAGTGATCTCTCTTATCTTTTAAAGAATTAGGAGCTATTTTTGTGCTCAGACAGAAAGTATAGTTCAGAGAATCTCTATAGGCAGAGTTCAGAAAAGCAGAATGATTTGGGATTTAAGTGCCTGTAAAGAGGACAATTTTGACCTGAAACCAAATGCTAAACCTGGGTCATCCCAGGGAAAGGACTCTGTTCTCTAAGCCTAACAGACTGAACAGTTCTGAGAATGATGAGTGAACCCAGGGTCAGAGACTGTGGACTTGGAAGAGCCTAGAAGAGAGGTGTAGGCTTTCAACTTGTATGAGCTCATAGCACAAGACTGTACCTCTGTTTACCCAAGCTGTATATAGCGTGTCCCACATCATGCCAGCAACATGAGAAACAGGGGCTTCCCTGGTGGCGCAGTCGTTGAGAATCGGCCTGCCAATGCAGGGGACACGGGTTCGAGCCCTGGTCCAGGAAGATCCCACATGCCGCAGAGCAACTAAGCCCGTGTGCCACAACTACTGAGTCTGCACACCACAACTACTGAATCTGCGTGCCACAACTACCGAAGCCTGCGCGCCTAGAGCCCGTGTTCCACAACAAGAGAAGCCACTGCAATGAGAAAGCCTGCGCACTGTAACGAAGAGTAGCCCCCGCTCGCTGCCACTAGAGGAAGCCCGCACGCAGCAACGAAGACCCAATGCAGCCAAAAATAAATAAAATAAATAAATTTATAAATAAATAATAAATTTTAAAAAGTTTTTAAAAAAACATGAGAAACAGGTCTTTGCACTTTGAAGAAGCTGGAGGCAAGTTTCCTCTGAATATTACAATATTGGACTGTCTTATATGCTGATATTGAGTTGTTATTTGAAACTGGAACGTTAATGTTTTGATTTTTAAAAATGTAAGGACATAACAATATCTACCTCCCAAGGACGTTGTGAGGTTTCATGTAATTTTGTCTATTAGGTAAAGTTACTCTGTTTTTTGTGGGCGTGGGGGCGGATTATGTTGGATGGTTGCAAATTTTCCACTATATGTACTGTATCTGGATTTAAAGACATGGAAAATATTCAAAGACCATACTAGGACCGTGATAGTAATTCACTTGCCAATGAAGGCAACTGATCTCTAACACACATGTTTCCTTCATGTTGTTTTAATGCCTAAGAGTAAAGAATATGCTGAACCTTAGAACCAATGTGTGTGAACCACATGGTACAGATACTTCATGGCTTTGAAGCCAGGGAAGTAGCCTAGCTTTGGTCCCTCACCGTCTTACGAGCCCTCAACCACGAATTCTTCAAGCGATTTAGAGTTTCCTCAAATGGTCCTCACTCTCCATCTCTCCATCGACCCCACTCGAGAAAGCCTGGAGAGCAGTCCCATGATGCCACCCACCTTCTCCCAAGCCCATGCCATGCATCTGGGGGGCCTACTTCATTTTCTGAATATGGGTGCAGCTTTGCTTCTTCCTCTCCTAAAAAGACTGAGAACAGCCATTTTGACATGTTAGGAAAATGGGGCAGCCTTAAAAATGACTGATCCCATTGCCAATGACTCATTTACACAAGGACTTTTCCAGGTTAGCAACCAAGGTCCTTTTCGGTGGGCCTGCTTCTGTGGGTTCACAGAAACCAAATTACTGTGGGTTGCAAAGAACTAGCAGGTCATTTGAAAAGCAGACATCCCTTCACCCAGACTGTGGTTTTGCATGCTCAAGTTCTCAGTCTGTGAGCTTTAGTGAGGGATCATTTTGGCTACTGGAAAAACCATAGTTTATTTTAAATTTCTGGTTGCCAAAGACACCACACGTGTGGTCTGTGGATGACCCTTGTCTGCAGAATGACGGGGCGGGGGCAGGGCAGAGAAGGGAACGTGGTTTGGGTCTCAGGGTGGCCTTCCCACCAGGAGTGAGGGAGAGAGAACTTGCCGAGTGGTTTTGACACAGCCTGTGCTCACAGCACGCTCATCTAGGTTTCTCAGAAATGCCCTCCCTGCCCAGCAGTGACCTCCTCTCTTGACTCCTCTCAGATTTTACCTGGAGTCTGACCCCTTGGAGCACTGTGGTGCCCTACACCTCTGTAAAGACCGTGTAAAGAATCAGCTTCTGAAATGTAGCAATGCTAACCTCGCCAGAACCGTAATGAATGCATTCCCGCATCACAAACAACCCTGCTGATAGTTTTCAAAGTTTCTTTATTATGTTTGATTTTTACACTGAAAAATAAAAAAAAAAAAACTGGTGTGTTTAAAATTAGTCATTGTGCATGCCTATCATTTGTCGTTGCTGCTGTCAGAAAATGGAATTAATTCTGCCCCTAGGAATATTTTCTTAATTTAGCCCCTCTGGCTCTTTCTTAAAGTTCAAATACCTAGATAAACAGAATTATCATTGAAATAAAACATCTTGCCTGATGTCTTGCTGAACCTGCCGTTGGTATCCTGCTGCTGGCCCCCATGTCCCCATGGTGGGGTTCTGGTTCCACTGGCCCTTAGTTCACTAAGGGGACCTGAGGAGGTCGGGGCCTGGACGTGACAAGCTCAACAGATTGGGCACGGTGTCTCCCAGTTCCAAGACACCAGCCCACCCTCCCTCCCAGCAGGGATCCTTCCTAAAAGATAGGCAAGTCCTGATTTTTCCATCTCTGGGGTCTCAGAAACATCCACACTGAGAAACTCAACTTGCAGTTGAACTCGGCCACGTTGAAATGTAGTCTGTAGATACTTGGAAGCCCAAGCCTCAGGCGCTGGGGGAAGCTCCTAGGAGAATGGCATCGGGATCATGTGGCTCTCTTCCTGTCTTGATATCCTCTGTTTTCTCTCAGAAGAGGTCGGAAGAGAGTCTGAGGGGTGGTCTGGTCTTCTGCTTAGCCTCATCCAGAACACCTTACCTTTCCCCTCCTCTGTGGAAGAGGCAGGAGGAAGACGTTCCTGAAGTTGGGGCCTAGCAAACGCGGGGCCAGGTCGGTGGCAGCTTTCACTGGCTCTGTCTTCAGCACCATCCCCCTCCCTTCAGCCCCACTAGACCGCCCTGAGACTCTCCAGCCAGTTTTCCAGTCTCAGCGCTAAGGCCAGGGAGAGAGGAATGGCTTTGCAGCCTGCCTGTGTACTGGAGCATTAAATACATTCAAAAATAGCCCCTCAGGAGCTGATTTTCAGCCTTGGAGAGGATGGTCTGTGGCCTTCCCCATCCTCCCTTCCCAAAGGAGAAGCAGCTCCGAGAGAAAAGAGGGAAGCAGGGAGACTCCTCTGCTGAGGAGAGAGCTCGGCAGCTGGCTGGGTCTGGGATTGGGGCTGAATGGACTTCCTTCCAGCTTGACGATAGCTTCCTTTACTATTTCTTGGCAACTAAGTTGATGCTTTGGCGGGGGGGGGGGGGGGGGGGGGCGCTGGTGTTGGAAGCCACCCTACACCTGCACCCTCCCCCTCCCCCATCCCTCAACACAAGCAGGCCATTCACCCAGGCTGCGGTGCAAACCTCCACCTGCAGGCAACTTCCACCCGAGGGCAGGCAGGGGGGACAAGACCTAGCTCCCTTCCCTCCCTCCCATCCCCTAGAATCCAGAGTCTGAGGAAGAGCGGGGGTGTGAGAGTTCTGGGAAGGCCAGGACCGCTGAGGACTGGTAGAGGAGCTCCTGCAGCCAGGACAGACACAAGGTCGGGCTGCAGAGCATTCCCGGTCAGACAGTTGTTTGCATAAAAGCCAAAAGCCACTGCACCTGGGGTGGGGAGGCCCTCTGGGGAGGTACTCCCTGGCTTGGGGGAGATGGGGGAAGGAAGGTGTCATGGAAAGTCCCTGAAGGACACGGGGTGTTGAATTTGCTGCGGTTTTGTTTTTAACTCTGTCTTGACCTGTGAAGTAGGCAGCTGCCTCCCTTCCCCCCCAAATAACAGAGCTTCCCCCAGAATAACAGGAACATACCCAAGGAAAGAGCCTGCAGTGGAAAGAATGGAGGTTAGAGGGCCTGCGGGTGATGTAAATTGCCCCCCTTCCCCAGGACTGAGGGGGCAGGAAGGCCCAGAGCAGCCTTTTCCCATCACCTCGCCTTTCCCCTCAACCCCCAGCCCCCCAGGCTCCCTGGCCCAGAAGAACTGCCTAGTCAAATAAACCACAGCCCCGGGGGTGGATGGGAACTAGGGGGGCAGATGCCGCCTCCTCCCCCTGGCTCATCCTTCCGTTGGCTCAGTCCCTATGCTACCCCACTGGAATCACATTCTCAGCACCTCCACCTCCCTCTCACTCACAAACCTTACCTGCCCTCCCCTAGACTCCTGGGGGGGGGTGTGTGTGTGTGTGCGTGTGTGTGTGTGTCTGTCTGTGCACTGGGGGAAAACAGGCAGAGTCAGTGAATCCAGCAAAGCTCTGTAGTCTCCGTAAAGCAAATGCTGGCCTTGTGCAGACTCCAGCTGGGTACTTGGACTCCTGGGTCCCAGTCCCAGCCCTGCCACTCTCTGGGTGACCCTGGGCACTTTGCTTTCCCTCTCTGCGCCTTGATTTTTTCCCTGGAGTCAGGGATTTCTAAAGTTCTTTCCAACAGAGACAGCCTGGCCTCAACCCCACTGCTCCAGCCAGACTTTTCCCATCATCCAGAAACAAGAATAGGAAAGAAGGTTCTGTCCCCTCTTCCTTCCCTCTTCGGGAGGGAGGTGGGGCGCTGGAGCCAGGGTGATGGCGGCCTATGATTTTCCCAAGTGGTCGTAGAAAACCGTTCTATAAAATTCCAATCCCGGTCCACAAGCTGGGGGTGGGGAGTGGGGACAGGGACGGACAGTGGAATGATGGGAGACTCTGAATATGGGCAGTGAGGCCCCTGTCCTCTGTCAGGACGTCCTCTTAGCTCTTCGTGGACTCAGACGCCAGATTCCCGTGTTGGGGGTGCCTGGGAGAGGAAAGAGAAGGCCGGGTGGAGGGGGGAAGGAGTGTGGTGCGAGGTGGGAGTTGAGGGGGGTGTGAGGGGAGGGGCAGCGGCACTTCTGAGAAACAGCTCGGCGTCTCAGCAGCCCGCAGCCTAACCCCCTGCCTGCGGCTTCACAGCTCGCTCCTCCTGCCGCCCACGCCGCTCGGGGCCTCTCCGGGGGTCGGCAGCCCCCGCGGAGGCGGCTGCTGCTGGGGAGGAGCGGTAGCTCCGGGGACAGAGGAGTGGAACCCGTGGGGCGGGGAGGGGGGATGGAAAATGGAGGAAGGCGTGGGTCGCGTGACACCCCAGAAGTAAAAACCCATCCTTTACTCGGGGTCCTGAGCGCTGGACCTCGGCGAGCCGTGTGTCCCCCCTCCTCCCCCAGCCCAGGTACTCTCCCATCACACCCCGAGCAGGATCCAGAAGTGAAACTGCTCAGGGTCACAGCCCAGCGCCGCCGCTGCGCCCCGCCCCGCCCTTCCGGGCACTGAAGCCTTGCAGGATCTCCCAGCGCTCGGGCGACTGCAGGGGAGGAAACTGGGGGAGGGGAAGGGGAAGTGCCCCGCCGGGCAGTCTGCAAAGCGAGGCCTTCTCCCCTGGGGGTGCCCGCTCGTAACCACAAATGGGAACCTCGAGAGGCGCGGACCTTAACAACGGGAGCCGAGGGAGAGGCGCTTGCACTTCCCGCCACCGCCACTGGGTGTCACTGCAGCCGCGCGGCTGAGCCGGCTCGGGGCAGTCGGGAGGCGGGGGAGAGGGTCCCAGGGAGCCGGACCGCCGCGCCCGCGAGGTCCTCCCTGGCCTTCGCCCCCGGAGGCCCCGCGGTGCTTGGATGCGGCGCTCAGCCCTCCCTCCACCCGCCTGGTCTCTAGAGGCCTTCACCCAGCCCACCGACTCGCAATGAAGAGCAAACTAATCCCCTTGCCCCGCGACGGATGGGCTCATTGCTGTGGCGCCGCGCGAGCCTACTCCCGCTGGCCCGGGGATCGACGGCGCATCTTCGGCGGCTTCGGCGGGGCCGGGTCAGCTGAAAGTCAGGCACCGCCCCCCCAAGCGCGCCCCCTGGCGAAGCCGGCGGGCCTTTCAGCCTCAGAGGCGGAGGGGGCTCTGTCGAGACAGGTGCCCGCAGCTCCGCGACAGCTCGAGCCCGTCGGCGCCGGCGACCGCGTGCAGGCCGGGTTGTTCCGGGGGGACAGCAGGAAGGAAGGGCTTGCGGCGGGTGCAGATCACCTCGCGCACGTGTTGCGGAGCCAGAGCGACTGTGGGATGGGTCCCCGGCTGCATCCTCACTCCTACTCACCCAGCCGCCCCTTCCCACCCCCAGCTCATCCCTTAGATGTCTGGGACGGATGGCTCAGCTTGGGAGAAGGGAACCAAAAGGTGGGAACCTGTATCGGACTGATGGATGTAAGAGGAGAGGGGAGAAAGGAGATACCCTGGAATCTTTTGGAAAATTGGGTATGTCTGGTAGGAATGCGCACTTCTACCCTGTCCTGGATCTAACTCAGGGCGCGTGTTGGGCAGGTAGATGCAGAGGAACAAGTCCATCGGCTGCGGGTCTGTGGGGGTACAGGTGGCCCGTTCTGTCCCGGCGTACAGCTTCCCCTCACACTCCAAGGTCACAGGGCCCAGCGCCACTACAGAGACCTTAGAGGGATCCACGTGGTGGCCCTAACAGAGTGGCATTGGCTTCCCACTCTCCCTCAGTCTCCCCAGAACCACCTCAAGGTAAACCCAATCCGAGTAAAAACAAACTGCTTACCATGAAAATACACCTCCGGCTAAACAGCCCTCCAGGTGCCTGGGAAAGAAAAACCTGCCCCTTCCTTGGGGCAGACGCGGCCCTGCAAGAGGATGCTAGAAGCCATCGTAGTTCAACCCACATGAGATTGAATTTCAGGCCTCATTAGGGCCTGGTACAGCACAACCCTTCTCAGCCCAAATGGTACCACTTCCCAACACCCCTTCCTGTATGGAGATCATGAGGGACCCCTGAGCACCAGCCTCAGCCCCCAGGATCACCCACCCCCCTGTGGTTCTTGATGCCAGTCTGCAACATCAAACTTCCCCAAGATCCGATTCTCTCTTTTGCCTCCTCTCGCAACTCCCTACCCCAGCTGAAAGCTCTGGTGGAAGAGACTACTGCACACCTCACACCCAAGCCCCAAAGCTGAGGTTCTGCTACAGACCCCCACCACTCCCCGACCTCTGTGCAAGTTGGACCAACCCCTGACCTCTCTGGCTCCTCTTTTCTGCCTGCTGGACGAGATAGGCGGTTCAGTAGTGGAAGCCTTTTTTCCAAATACACCATGAAGCCGAACTCCCAGATATAAAGGCAGTGCTCCCTCCAAAGCTCCCCAACCTGCCCCCAAACCCCTGCTGGAACCCTTGAAAAGTGCTCATGTAGACAGTTCAGAAGAAAGGATCTTTCTGAGTGTCCTTGGGCTCCCCTGCCTCTCTCCTTTCCTCCCTCCCTCCCTCCTCGGTGTGCCTGGCACTGGAGCAAGAGGAAGGAGCCAGGCAGGGTCACTGGCCTGAGGTGGGACCCTCAGGCCTGCGCCAGGAGGTCCTCCACCCATGAACTTGGAGGCTGCATAGATTTCATTGACCAAGATGTCTGGGGAGCAGGGAGAGAATGAACTGGCCAGAGTTTTGTCTGGATGACCCTCCCAGGACATCCTAGGAGAGATGGGCTCCCCTAGAATCATGCCCACCTTTTCCCAGAGTCCAGAAAGTTGGCACCAGCCCTCCCTGCCCTCCATACCTGAGCAGGCAGGGAGGCCAACCCTGTGGCCACACCCTCCTACAGGCCCAGTTGCTGCCAAGGACAGCTCTGCACCTTGGCGCCAGGCTCACAGCAGCCACACGAGCCCCAGGAGCCGGCGTCTACGACGTACTACAGGCCTTTTAGGGCCAGCTCCCTGCATATGGCCCTGCATCACCCTCTCTCAATGCTTGCGTCCTCCTCAGCAGGGGGAGATATGGGGAATTTCCTTTTCTTTCCCAAAGTCTTTTTCTGGTTTCTGAAATGTTCTTTAACAAGCACATTTTTTAAGATAATCAAACCCAATCACTTAATATTGAAAAGACATTATCTGAGGCACTAGCCCCTACTTCCTCCACCTGCCCCGCCTCCTTCCACCAGCCCAGATTTCCTCATAACCACAGGCCTCTGCTATCCAGCACTGCAGCTCTCCTTGGCAGTCCCTTCTGCTGTCTGGCCTCTGTGGGTCATGCTGCATCCTCAGAGCTGGGGAATCTTGCCCTGGTCCCTCTGTGAGCTGAGGGGCCCTTGTCTCCCACACTCTCAACTGCTGCCTCTCCTCCAGGAAGCCAGCAATCTCAGCCACTCACCAAGGATGTCCAGCTGCTGATTTCCAGTATCCAGCTCAGGGCTGAGCCAGCTGCTACCTCTAAAGGCCCCCAGCAGTCCAGGTCCCTCATAGTGGCACTGAGAAGGAAGGGGGCAGGGAAAAAAGGACAGGGCAAGGAAGGACTGTGTTCACCACTCGCAAGATGGGCTGAGTCTGACCTCTGTCCCTAACTGTATCTATGACCTCGGGGGGGACTCTCTTTGAACCTCAGTTTCCCATTTATAAAATGGGAATGATCTCTGTCTCACATACTCCAGTTAGCTGATTGACATAGAAGGGCTTTGTCTCCTGCCCTGTGTCTTAGGCTGTGAGGGGACACTGTGTCCTGTTTTTTTTTTTTTTTAAATAGAGCTTTTTTGTTGTTTTTTTACATTTATTTATTTATTTTTTGGCTGTGCTGGGTCTTCATTGCTGCACCGGGTTTTGTCTAGTTGCGGTGAGCGGGGGCTACTCTTCGTTGCGGTGCACGGGCTTCTCATTGCGGTGGCTTCTCTTGTTGCGGAGCAGGGACTCTAGGCATGCAGGCTTCAGTAGTTGTGGCTCGTGGGCTCTAGAGCGCAGGCTCAGTAGTTGTGGCACACAGGCTTAGTTGCTCCGCGGCATGTAGGATCTTCCCAGACCAGGGATCGAATCCGTGTCCCCTGCGTTGGCAGGCGGATTCTTAACCACTGTGCCACCAGGGAAGCCCTGTGTCCTGTTTTTATGCAGCCTAAATCCCTGGACATGCTTAAGAGGTGACTCATTGTAACCCCTTTACTCTCACCCCAGCCTGGACCCCTTGCACCCATGCTTCGGAAGTGGCCCTGGGCATTCATGGCCAGCACACAGCCAGTACCAGCCAGCTCGAGCCCGAGGGGCAGCCACTGATAGGATGGTTCTGGGAACCGTGGCAGGTAGCAGGTGGCAGGCAGCAGGTTGCACTGGTCCCTGCCTCCTTAAATCCTGCTAAAAAGAAACAAAATCTGCACCCCTCTCACACCTGGGCTGCAGTAAGTTCTTCAGGGTAAATCCCGGAAGGTTCCAGGCTGAGGATGGATGAGGCCTTTCTGCCCATCTCCGTCTGACAGGCCTGGCTCCCCAGCCTGGGATTAGCCAGGGTTGGGGATGCTTCCGTCACGAGTGGCTGCTGGAGCTGCCAAGCCTGGCCCAAGGGCTGGCTGTAGTGGTTGGTCCTTCTCAAGGTCACCTCAGGACAACACCTCCCATCAGTCAGAGGGCTGCAGAGAAGGGAGGGGGCTCTCCAGGGGAGGACCCCCTACAGGCCACTTGGGAATTCCACCTGGAAGTCAGCCAGGCAGGGGCAGGGGAACGGCCCAGACCTGGCTCTCCCACTAACCGATTTGGGGCAGTTCTCGAGGAGGAGTCAGTTTCCTCACCTACAAAATGGGATCCCACCACCTCGCGCCCAACCAATCTCAAAGATTTGGGGAGAGATCCTACATTAAATTTTTTTTAATTATTCTAGATTTCCAAGCTTACACAAAATTAAAGAATAATTTAATGAATCGCATGTACCCATTACCCAGCTTCAATGTCAACTCATGGTCAACCTATGACTATACTCACACTCTCTCCCCTAACCTCTGGGTTATTTTAAAAACAAAGCTGAGACATCATTTCACCCATAAATACTTCAGAATGAATCTCTTAAACGTATAGACTTTAAAAAAAAAAAATCACAATACCACTATCACCCCTTAAAAAATTAACCATAATTCTTTAATATTATCAAATATCTCATCAGAGTTCAAATTTCCCCCAATTGCTCATAAATGCTTCTTACAGTTCTCTAGTTTGGATTTGAATCAAATAGGTCAACACATTACATCTGCTTGATAGATGTCTAAATTTCTTGAAACCTAGAGAGTCCCCATCTTTTCTCTTCTTGTAATTTTTTGTTGTTGAAGAAGAAACTGGGTTATCTGTTCTGTAGTTTCCCAATCTGGATTTTGGTAATTGTATCCCCATGTGTCATTTCACGTGTTCCTCTGTTCCTTTTATTTCCGATAAACTAGTCATTGGATTCAGGGAGCTTGATTTCTTGGCAAAAATAATGCCCCATTGGGGTTCACATGTGTGGAGGGAGGGTCCATCTCTTTGTGATCTGAAGATTGAGCAGCAGTTCAGGTGTTACCAGTCTGATACCTTTCTTATAAAGCTCCCCCATCATGTAAGAGCTGAAACTATAAAACTCTTAGACAAAAACATAGACTGGTATGGGCAGTGGGCAGAAGCCAGACCCTGCAGGGTCTATCTGGGCTGAAGTGGAGGCATGGGGGAACAGGCAGAGTGATATTTTGGAAAGGTCACTCTGGATGTTGAAGGACAGACTGGAGAGGGAAGCCAGACTCAGAGGGCTGAGTGCTGTGGGATTCCATTTATAGGACTTTCTGGAGGGCATAGAACCAACTGTAAGGACAGGCAGCAGACCTGGGGTTGGGGAGGAGGGAGAGGGTTGATGGGGCGGGGGGTGGGGGGGTGCGTCACAGGGACCTGTTGGAGGTAAGGTAACAGAGCCATTGTGTGCCTTGGTGGTGGCAGATCGTGCGTTTCTCAGGACTCCTTATCTCGCCAGGTAGCCCAGGACTTGCCAAGGACACGGATGCTGTCTGACTCATCTCCAGCTCCCAGGCCCTGTTAGAGTGACCTCCATAGCTTTAGATCCTGTCAGGAAACCTCACCTGGATGACAGTCCCCTGTCCATTCATTCATTTAACAAGCAATCCTTGGGCACCCACTATGGGCCAGGCTCCATGCTGGGCACCGGAGACTCTCAGATGACCAAGAGGACCTCAAGAAACATCCAGGCTTGGCCAGCATGTGGCCTCGATCCATCCGACGCATTCTCAAGGCCTTGACTGGTGCCCACCTCTCCTCTACTCCACCTAACCGTGCCTTGCCAGACAGAACTCACCCCTGTGAGTACCGAAAAATAATCTTTATTGTCACTAGTATAAAACAGAGGTCAACTGGCCTCTCAGTCTGTACAAAGTGTGGAGTGTAAAGACCACCTGGGCTGCCCCCATTTCTCCCATAATGCCCTGCCCCAGAGCAGCGCCATGAAGGGGAGGTGCCCACCCAAGTGCCTTCCCTTAAGGAGAAGTTAAGGGTGGACCGGGCGGGGAGCACTTTCGGCCTGAGGGAGGCCAGGAGCAGAGGAGGAAACCGGAGTGGGGGAGCCCCCGGCCGTTCACGATGACCGTGGCCCCGCTTTCTGCCCTCTCCGAGTCCACCCTAGGAGCGGAGGTGGGTGGGCAGCCCAGGTGCGCTGAGACGCAGGCCTGCCTGTGTGGCGGTCAGAGGGCCACGCGGGTGCAGCAGTGGCGCAGCAAGCAGGGCAGGATGCCGCGGTTCAGCTGGTGGAACTCCACAAGCTGCAGCAGGTCGGTGAAGCGAGTCTGGCCCTCGTCCATGCTGAAGTACAGGCGCCCCTCCTCCTCGCTCTGGGGTGTGGCCATAGGGGGTGGGAGGTCAGGGAGGGGCCCGGGGCCGAATGAGGTCCCTCCTGGGCCAGGGCTGAGGTCCCCACAGCTTGAGCAGGAGGAAGGAAAGAGCGGGAGACCCCAGGCACACTGGGGGCCAGGGTGGGGAGGGGGCCTGGTGAGGAGGACGGGTTGCTGGGAGTCCTGCATCTCCACTGCAGCAGGAACCTGGGACTACTCACCGGCAGGATGAGGTAATGTTTGACTTTCTGCACATGGCACAGCGAGAGGACAAAGCCCTGCGGGTTCCGCTGACTCTCTCGGACGAGGAACACGCTGCCAGGAGACACGGCAATATTACCCG
Source organism: Eubalaena glacialis (assembly GCF_028564815.1). Lineage (NCBI taxonomy): Eukaryota > Metazoa > Chordata > Mammalia > Artiodactyla > Balaenidae > Eubalaena > Eubalaena glacialis. The sequence continues at coordinate 44,922,087 of NC_083734.1, forward strand.
AGGACACACGGCTGCCACCTTGACCCAGGTCTCTCTTGTCCCCGGCGCTGCTGCCCTGCCCAGCCCTGCCCCTTACCCGTCTACCAGGCCCTGCTGCCCGATGAGCCGCTGGCTCTCCTCGCGGGAAATGCGTCCGTGGAACCAGGGCTGGGTGCGGTGGATGGCTGGGGTGAGGGAAGGCAGAGGGGCGGTCACTCCAGGGCGGGGACCCTCATTCTAACCCCCCCCCGCCGTGAGGAATGCGCAGAGAAGCCATGGCAGTCCCCACCCCTGGGGACGGCGGGCCCTCACCCACCTGCACTGAGGCTCGTGCCCGAGCTCGGGGTGGGCAGGCTGAGACGGTGGTTCGTCTTCTTCTGCAGAGCAGTGGGGGACACGGGGGGTCAGGGCGTGGCTGGGGTATTACCAGCCCCTGAAGAATACAGAGCCTCCTTCTGCAGCTGGGGGCCTCCCCTCTCCCCTCGCTTTCCTCTTCCCGCTCCATGGAAACCCATGTGGAGAGTAGGTCCCCAGTACAAACCCTCCAGGCCTGGGCCTCCTCCAGGGCGGCACTCAGAGCTTCCCGGGGGTTCTCGATGACACGCCCGGCATGGCCAGAGAAGTCCATGGCCACCAGGGTGTTGTCTGAGACACTCCTCTGCAGATTGGACAGGATGGGGGGACGGGTCAAAACAGGACCCAAGTATCCTCGGCACGGGGCCTGGATGCCTCCCCCATCTCCCCACACTAACACCCCTGGGCACACTCACCAAGGGCGGGGAACCCACACAGGGTGGGCGCAGGTGGCGGCACAGGGCCTGCTGATAATTCTTATACAGCTGCACCCCATACTGGGGGGTGGAGAGAGAAAGAAGGCCGGAGGTCAAGCAGGTGCTGGGAGCTGGGCTGTGGCACCCCCCCCCCACCCAGACCAGAGCTCCCCAAGAGCAGGGCTACATCTCTGCCCCTGGATAAGGGGCTTTCCTGAAGCCAGAGCTGAGACTCCAGCCTTGGACCAAGGATTCTGAGAGAGCAAGGTTGTGATGCCCCCTCATTCTGGAGACTTCCTGAGGGCAGAGCTATAACCCCTCCCTCACGCCAGGGAGCCTCAGGGCTGGGCCAGCCCCCCAAGCCAGTGCCAGGACCTCACCTTGAAGAGGCGGAAGGCGGCTAACCAGCAGGTGCGGCTCTGTTCATCCTCACTGCAGAAGATGCGAAGCCCCTTGTGGCCATTTCGAAGCTTGTTTGGCTGCGGGGAGAGGAAACTGGCTGGTCCTATATCTGCCTTTAGGACCAGAGATCGTCTCCCATCTCCCGTCTCCCATCTCCGTGGGGCAGGGCAGGGTGCAGGGAGAGGAGTCTGGGGGTCCCAGAGGGAGCTTAGAAGCCCCAGGTAGGATCCTGGTGCCTGAGCAGCTCCTGCTCTCTCCCAGACCAGGCCAGGCTCTTCACCTTGATACAGAAGCCAAAGTCCGTGGGCATCCCGTAGAGCTTGCGGCCCTGGGTCACCACGTACACGTTGGACTCATTCACATCTGCTACATACTGCAGGTGCCTCGGATCCTGCACAGCACAAGTGAGCAAGACTTGGTAAAGGCAGACCCTATCCCCCATCACTGCCCCCCTAAGCCAGCTGGGGAGAATTCAGGCCCAGAGAGGAGCAGAGAAGTGCCCCAAGTCACGCAGCACATAGAAGTAGAGTCAGGACTTGAACTCAGTTCACCTGCCTCTCCCACTGCTAACTCCTGAGGCAGGTGAGCTGGGAGGGAAAGAGGAGCAGCTGTGGGTCTCAGGGCCTAGAGGGTGAAAGGTCCAGGAGTTCCAACAGAGAAGGGGCAGCTCCTAGAAGGACCAGGGATGGGGTATTTGAGGGGCTGGGGCTGTCACCCTCAAGACCTCACCTTGGAGGTGCCCTTGGTGGAGTAATAGAGGCCAGACCGGCGTAGGAAGCAGAAGAAGCGTTTCCAAAGCTTGCGTCCTGACCCCCGTAGCTGCAGGAAGCCTTGGATCTCTGGGAAGCTGCCTGCATTCAGGAAGTTCTGAGGCCAGAGGAGAGCAGGGTGAGAGGCCTAGAGGTGGCCACACACACACACACACAGAGGCTTTCCCAGGACCTGCCTTTACGGCAGGAGGTGCTCCACATACATTTATTGTCTTCATGGACCTGCCTTTACGGCAGGAGGTGCTCCACATACATTTATTGTCTTCATGGACCTGCCTTTACGGCAGGAGGTGCTCCACATACATTTATTGTCTGCATTTAACAAAGAAACTGATACTCAGGCAGAGAAAGTGACTTGTCCACAGTCACTTAGGGCTGCGCTGGGCTTTCCACCCCAAAGAGGGAAGGCACAGGCTGAAGGGCCAAGAAGCACTGCGCATTCCTGCAGAGTCATGGATATGCCGTGAAATGGGGGTGTCCCCTCACCTGGATGAGGTCTTCGTGGGATATGCCCGTGTGTGCGTCCAGACAGCTGGAGACCATCTTTTCTGGGAACAGGGAGTGCTGGGGGAGAAAGGAGCCAGGAGTCAGGGACTGAGGGTCCAGGGTGGGGATCAGGGTGTCCCGGTGCCCAGACCCCCACCTTCACACACACTCACTGGGGTGCTCTTGAACAGCTCGTACTTGGCAAAGTTTTTCCGGAAGAGAAAGCGGCTGTCTCCGCCGATGGGCCAGGCAGCCTGCACTTCCGCCACCGACTCGTGGTCCTCCAAGACCCGCTCTAGGGTCAAGGGCAAAGAGCAGGGGTCAGTGGAGACCAACGAGGCCTCCCGGCTGGGCCACCGGCCTAGCCCAAGGTGTGAAGCATTGACTCCCGGGCCAGGCAGCCCCCTGCACCCCAACTCACCCAGTGCTAGGTGGGGGTGGCACTCCACCAGCCCCCAGTTCTCGTCACTCAGGGCATGAGATCGCTGCACCAGCATCTCACACACGTAGCGAGCCGTGGCGCCCGCTGCCACCTCCACTGACCGGCAGGCCCCATCTTCGCTGTACACCTTTATGACCTGTGCCCCAGGAACGGCAGAAGACTCGGGGAAGGGCAAAGGATGGTTCTTTCCCGTCCCCCGTCTGCTCTACCCTCAGGGATCCCTGACCAAATCCCCCCACCTCCTCTGAGGCGGCACTACATCCACCCCTGTCCCATAGCACCCCAGGCTCCCTGCCTTCTCTTTCCCAGAACAACTCACATGGGGGCAGCTGGTGTCTCGAGGGAGCAGCCCCCTTGCACTGGAGGGCCCCCCAAGAATGGGGGTCTGTGAAGGAGGACTGCAGAGCTCGGGGAAGGGGTTGGGGATGGAGGGTAGAGAGGTTGACCGCAGCTCCTCCTGTCGAAGAAGTTTCCTGGGCGGCGTGGGGGGAAGGAGGGGTAGTGAGGAGTTGACTGCAAGCTTCTGTGCGTTACCCCGGCACTGATCACTCCCCCTCGGCCTCCCTCAGCCGTCACCCCATTTTACCTGCTGGTCGGAATGGGCAGAGGCTGGGACCTCTTCACCTCCCCAGACAGAGGAACATCGGGAGGCGGGGGAGTCCCAGGAGGGGTCCCAGGGGCCAGGTACAGGTCTTCTGAGGAGCTGCTGAGATGAGGTGGAGATAGACCCAGCTCCATGACATCTGAGGGAGAAGAGGGGGCTGACACAGCTGCTCTTGTGCCCCTGTCCTGGGGAGAGGGGCCAAGAGGACCCAGACCTCCCGACTTCACCCTGCTGTCAAGGTGACCCCGGAGTGTACACGGCACCTCCTTGCTCCCCCCTAACTGGCATTCCCTGGAGCCTTTGAGGAAGGGTAGATTGTGCCCATTTTACTAAAGGGGACACTGAGTTCCCGAGAAGGAAGCATTGTTGCCCCATCACAGGTGAGCCAGGGAGTGGAACCCGGTGTCTGGGCTCCAAGTCCAGCACTCTTCCTTAGGCCCAGGGTGCCCGGGGCAGAGCTGTGAGGCCCCCACCACAAGCCAGGCAACAGCAACAGACTCCACGACCAAAGATGGTCTGGGGCTCAGGGTCTCGGTGTCACCCTTTCTGAACGTGGGGCACTCACTCCTCTGGGCTCTGCCCCAGGTTTTTCCAGTGCTTTGTTGTCAGAGCCTGTTGTGGCAACGCCTGCCCAAGTGCTGAGTGATGCACAGAAGGGGAGAAGGAAGTGCGGAAGGACAGGAACCAGGAGGGCAGGAGGCGGGCTCGGCTGCTGTGGGAGGGAGAAAGCTAGCCTGGGGGCCCTGGCCCTAGCAGCCCCCAAACCTTGTGTGCCTTCCCCAGGCCCCTCCTCCTGCCTAACTTTCTTAAGGCCTCAATGCCAAGCTACTTCCTCTGAGAAGCCTTCCTGGATTTTCCACATTCAGACTGAAGGGCTCCCTCTCCGCACTGTGCTGGGGCCTCTGCGCCAATTACCGTGCACCTGTCTTATCCACCCACTGGTCTGAAGATACCCGGCCACCCCAGGCAAGGCCAGGATCTTACCCATGTCTTATCACCCACAGGCACTACACAGGCATCCTGGACGAGTAAGGAGAGAAGAGATGGGGCAAAGATGCCCACTAGCAGGTAGAGGCATTGCAGGCCCCTCCTCCACAGGAACCAAGACCCTTTTGGCTGGGCTGAGACCTGGGAGGACCTGGGAGGACTCACAGTTCAGGCCCCTGCTTGCTCTCCAGACACTGGGCCAGTGTTGTTAGGTGCCTAAGAAACCTGGGATTGACCTCCCCAGGATGAGGCAGGTCCCCAACCCTTAAGTGAGGGCATGAGGAGATTTTGGGGACAGGTGAGTCAGGGTGGGGTGGGACAGCACTGCCTGGGGCTCTCCATTCAACCTTGACTCATCTGCACAACTTCCTGGCTTAGGAGAGACACAAACAACCCTGCCTCTACCCACCCCCTCCACTCCCGCCCCCAACCTACTGGCCTGGGAGGAATGGGGGAGGGGCCGGGAACAGGATGGGGGAGGAGGAGGATGTGAGGGGCGGGGGGCGCGCTGAGGCTCCTCTGACATCATCTCCTCCTCCCCACCCTTGGCCTCACTCCAACTCCTCCAGCACAGGTGGCACCTGCAATGGGCCCCAGTAGCCACCACCCAGCCCAGGAGCCCCCTCACCCAGGAGGGAGAGAAGAAAGGCCTGGCCTGGATTCAGAAGCCCATCTGGAGTGGAGCTGACCTCTCAGGGGTGCCCCTAGTGCACCTAAATTAACCCAAAGAAACATGCAGCGCTCCTTCTCCTGTCTGGGGCCCAGCAGACTTCCATTCTGCTGCTGCCCACCCTTAGCACCCAGGACTCAGCTGGCCCATGGGGCTCATCCTTATCACCCCTGGGGGATGAGGGTCCTTCTAATTAATACACTCTCTTGGGTGTCCTGGCCAGAAGTGTACTCAGGAGCAGGAGTAGAAAGTCAAGACACACAAGAGGACAGACTCAGACAGGCAGACAGGGAAAGGCCAGGAGAGAGAGCCAGGAGGGTCCTGCCAGGAAGGGGAAGACACACCCACCATCGAACATCAAGAGACACCAGCACATCAACACTCCACTCGCACCCCTGTCTAACCTCTGGCAGACAGCCCTGGTGACTTCGTTCCGAGAAGGACTAGGGGAGGGGCTGCAGGAGCTACCTCCTCCAGGAAGCCAGAGACCAACAGTGGGGTGGTCTGGGACCCAGAGGACTGGGTCCTCCCCCATCCCAGAGGGAAGAGGAATCTGGGCAGCATTTGGAAGGGAAGAGGGTAGATTTAAGTCAGACTAGAGTCTGGCCTCTGTGGGCAGGAAGGCTGACTCAAGATGAGTTTAGCCTTCAGATCCCTCCACCCTGCTCTCCAGACCCTTCTAAGGCAAGACAGGAATGGGGCAGTCGGGACCAAAGAGAAGAGGGAGCCGGAACGGGGTCCTAGCTGTCCCGCTTGGGCAGCCTCCACCCCCATCGCCAAGAGATCTGAAGCTTTCAAACTGGGGCCCTGGGAAGGTATATTGAAGAAATCGACCGCCCAAATCAATCTGTCCCCTCATTACTGCGAATCCCAGCTGCGGCTTCCCCAGTAGCCTCTCGTGCCCTGGCGGCTCCGGCCCCACCCTCCTTCCCGTCCTCCAGGCCTTCAGCCTCCTTGTTTACTTCCTGAATCTTGCCCCACCTGGCTGGCCCCGAGGGCGGGTGGCAGGGCCCAATGCATGAGGCCCGTAGAAAACAAGGCCACCTTCGGTACCTCCCAGGGTGGGGGGAGGGGCTGGAAGCGCCGGGAGGTGGCGGGAAGGCCCCGGCCTGGCCCAGGACCCCACGCCCCGCCCCCATCGGGTTTTAGTGTGGGGGGGAAAAGGCTTTACCCGTGGGGGAGCCCTTAGGGCGAGGGCCCAGGTGAGGAGGCGGGAAACCCCTAGATGACCCGGAGCTGTGGGGAGGGCCCCGGACCCTGAGGCCCCGCCCACTCCCTAACTAGGGAAAAAACGCCCAATGGGAGTCAGGGGGGCAGCTCTTTTAAAGTTTAATTTGGGAAGAATGCTAGAGTGTCTGCGGAGTTAATCATTAAAGGCTGCTAGCCTTCACGGGGGGCCTCCCCAGCAGGATATCAGGGGGAGAGGGGAGAGCAGAGTCCAGGACAGGCAGACCAAGAGGGGGCATTCTTGAGGGGCAGTGGGTTGCAAGGCCTGACAATGGCGGGCAGGTGCATTCTCCATCCCCAACGCGCCAGGGAGACCCAGACTCGGACCGGGTCTTTCCTCAGCCTATTCAGACAGACGAGGCAGCCCTCCCCGCCCCGCACGCACACACACTCTCCCCAGGCCCCACCGAGCTGCAGATCCCCCAGCATCTAGCCCTCCAGCCTGCCGAGACCACTCCTTTCTGAAGCCAGAAGAGACCACCCCCCGCCCCCCGGGCCTGCCCCACCCCCACCTTCCCACCCGAGGGCAGGGCCCTGTGTTCCTGAGTCAGGATACAATCCAGAGAGACGGAGCTCTAGCAATTAAGAGAATCCCTCTCCTTTACTGCCCTCCAAATTGGAGGGTGCCCCGCTGCCCCCGCGGAGACGTCTGTCTTTAATAAAGACTTGGGGGAAACTCAAACTGGGGTCAAGTCAGACTGAGCAAGGGAGAGACCTGGGGCAGCTCCCTCGGTACTCGGACTCCTCTCCTAGCTCTCTTTCTGGGAATGTGGGGAGGGGCTAGTTTCAGCGGGAAAGCCGCGTCTCCAGGGGGAGGGAATCTGGTATCTTGCTTCCCCGGCCCCATCAGCTGGTTCGTGAGTGTGTTTGGGGTAGGGGAGGTTAGGGAGGGGGAGATGCGGAGAAGGACGAAGGAATAGGCAGAACAGGAAATGAGAATACGGAAACACTGGGGGTAGATGGTGAGGAGGGGGCGGGATGGGAGACTGGAGAAAAAGAGAAAGCGAGGCCGCTAGAGCAACACAGCAGGAGGGCGAATCTTTTTCCATATTGATCCTGCATCTGCCGGTGCTCCCCGCCCCCAAGATGAAGTGTCCGCTCTGGTCCTTACCTGGACCCTGGGTGTTGGTACACCTGGCTGGGGCCACCGGTTTAGGGAGGGAGACTCCAAGCCCTTAATTACCTGTCCCCCTCCTGTCCCCGCCCTTGGCCTGACATCACTGAGGGGGGAAGGGGAGGGGGAGCCAGGCGGCCGCCCGTCCTGTCCACCTGGGCATCCGGCCAGCCAGCTCCTGGCCCTGAGACTGGCACAGCCTGGGGCCCTGGTGCGGCTGGCGGTGGGAGCAGGTTGTCGTCTGGGACCGATCTCGGTCCCCTTACCTGGAGGAGCCCCAGCAGGACACAGGGTTCGAAGTCCGGCTCTGTCTAGGAACATCAGATACCTGGACTTGATTTCAAATCCGCTCCCTCTTCTCTACAGGTGGTAGGAGGGTGTCCTGACTTTGGACGCAGAAGTGGGGGCAGGCTGAGCTCTGTTGTCCAGGCTCCTGGCCCAAGGAAACAGATTATCCTGGGCAGGTGGGGGCGGGGCCTGAAGGAGAGGCAGGGGAGGAGGAAGCACAGGAGGAGGGGCGGGGACTCCCTGACACTCTACGCTGGCTGGGATTGTTTTTGTCCTTCTTAGCAGGTGCCAGGGGAGAGACAGTCGAACTGAACAGCCTCGAGAGCGAAGATCTAGGATCCTCATGACCTGGGAGGGAGGGGCTGGGGCCTGGAAAGTCAGGGGAAATGTCCCTGCCCACTCTTCCCCCTTCCCCTCCCCAAACCTGGTCTGTTCATTGGCCAATTTAGGGGGCCTGTCTGCTGCTCAGGGTCCTACCCCCTGGAGCAAAGGGCACTCTGCAAAAGAGGGAAGCCAGCCAGAGGGAGTCCAGCAACATGGCCTGCCCCTTGACCTCCAGCCACAGTCTGGCCACCCAGGCTGCACCCTGGCCCCTCAGAGGCACCCAGCATATATCTTCCCTTCTAAGTAAAGTCCAGGGTCTCAGCTTCCCCTTCTAAAATCGAAGGGGTTAGGCAAGGTCTCATAGCAGGAGGAGTGATTTGGGGAAAGCTCTGGCCAGATGCCAGGGGACTCCCCTTAGCTCTCTCCTTCAGCACTAGGCAAACACAAGGGTGGAGAGAGGGCCTGGAAGGCTGAGATCAAAGGCAGCAGCCGACTCCCAGCCCAAGTGGGTGACAGTGGGTTAACCAACAATTCATAGGGGTGATAAGAGGTCTGCCCTGGGGGACCAAGAAGGAGTGGCTCCAGGCTCAACTTTCTCCAAACTGGGTTTTCCTTGGAAAAACCAGTATGAGTGGACTAAGCAAAGATGTGGGGGAGGGGGCACGGTCACCCGGGCCACTGGACAGCTTGTGCAAAACACAGTAGACAACCCATTCAATCATTCCTTCATCCACTCAACTAATATTTGTTAAGTACCTAGTATATGCCAACCCCATGCTTGGCACTGGGGATATAGTGAGCAACAAAACAGACCCCACCCTTATCTTCATGCAGCCCAATCAGGGAGACTGGTGTTAATCAAAGAATCACATAAATAATAAGGAATGACAGGAGAAGGCTTCCCTGGTGGCGCAGTCGTTAAGAATCCGCCTTCCAATGCAGGAGACATGGGTTCGAGCCCTGGTCTGGGAAGATCCCACATGCCGCGGAGGAACTAAGCCCGTGCACCACAACTACTGAGCCTGTGCTCGAGAGCCCACGAGCCACAACTACTGAAGCCCGTGCGCATAGAGCCCGTGCTCCGCAACAAGAGAAACCACCACAATGAGAAGCCCACGCACAGCAACAAAGAGTAGCCCCCACTCGCCGCAACTAGAGAAAGCCCGTGTGCAGCAACGAAGACCCAACGCAGCCAAAAATAAATTAATTAATTAACTTAAAAAAAAGAAAGAAATGACAGGAGACAACTATGCTGGGAGAATGGCTTACCCAGGAAGTTAGTAAAGACTTCTCTGTAGAAGTGACAATTGAGCAGAGGGGAAGTTGTCTGGGGCAGAGAGGAGATTTGGATTGGTGGATGGGAAGTGGGGGGGTGCACCTTTCATGATGATGGAACAAGTGCCAAAGCCCTTGACTAAACGGGACAGAGCACGCGGAGGCAGAGTGGGGTGGAGAAGGAAGGAGAGGAGGCCACATAGGTGCAGCTGAGCAGGTGTGGAAAGTGTGGGGAAAGGCTTTGTACTCAGCTCTGTTTCTCAAAGCGTGGCCTGTGACCACGGCCTCCAAATCTCCCTAGGCTTGTATAAAAAAACAGATCCCTGGGCCCCTCCCCAACTACTGAATCTCGGTCTCTGGGGCCAAGACCCAGGAATGTGTGGTACTGACAAGCCCTCGGGTGGTTGTTCTGTAAACCGGGTTTAAGAGCCATCCATCCTGTCTGTCCAGACCAGCAGGAACTATGGGCAGAGGCCAGACCCTGCAGGGTCCATCTGGGCTGAAGTAGAGGCACAGAGGAGCAGGCAGATTTATATTTTGGAAGAATCACTCTGGATGTTGAAGGATAGGTTGGAGAGGGAAGCCAGACTCGGAGGGCTGAGGGCTATAGCATTCCATTTATATGACTTTCTGGAGGGGGCAGAATGCTAAGGACAGAAAGCAGATCTGGAGTTGGGGAGGAGGGAGAGGGGTTGACAGCAGAGGAGCTTATGAGGAGGTAATGGAGATGTGTGTATCTCGGTCATGGTGGTGGATGTACAACAGGACTCATAGAACTGTACACTCAAGAGGATGTGTATTACTGTGTATAAATGATACCTGAATTTCTTAAATAAAAAAAGAAACAACAACAAAAAAGAATAGATTTATAGATCAGTAGAACAGAATCAAGAGTCCAAGTAAAACCCCTTACATTTCTGGTCAATTGATTTTTTTTTTCTTAATATCAACTCTTTCTTTCTTTCTTTCTTTCTTTCTTTCTTTCTTCTTTCTTTCTTTCTTTCTTTCTTTCTTTCTTTCTTTCTTTCTTTCTTTCTTTCTTTCTTTCTTTCTTTCTTTCTTTCTTTCTTTCTTTCTTTCTTTCTTTCTTTCTTTCTTTCTTTCTTTCTTTCTTTCTTTCTTTCTTTATTTTTGGCTGTGTTGGGTCTTAGTTGCGGTACGCATGCTCTTCTTTGTGGAGCACGGGCTTCTCTCTAGTTGTGGCGTGCAGGCTCAGTTGCCCTGCAGCATGTGGGATCTTAGTTCCCCGACCAGGGATCGAACCCAAGTCCCCTGGTTTGGAAGGCGGATTCTTAACCACGGGACCACCAGGGAAGTCCCTGGTCAATTGATTTTTGACAAAGGTGCCAAGACAATTCAATGGGGAAAAGGATAGTCTTTTTGATAAATGGTTCTGGGACAACTGAATATCCACATGCCAAAAGATGTATTTAGATCCTTCCTTTATATGATATACAAATATTAACTCAAAATAGGCCATAGACCTAAATGTAAGAGCTAAAACTACAAAACTTCTAGAAGAAATTATGCGGCAAATCTTCCTACCTTGGGTTAGGCAGAGATCTCAGATGCAACAGCAAAAGCACAAATGACAAAAGAAAAAATTGATAAATTATACTTTACCAAAATTTTAAAATTGTGCACTTCAAAAGACACCATTAAGAGAATTAAAAAAAAAAACAAAAAACTTGTGGACGACTGGAGGAAAATAATTGCAAGTCGTATGTTTGATTAGGGACTTTGTATCCAGAATAGAGTTGACCCCTGAACAATACAGGGGTTAGGGGCACCGATGACCCATGAGCAGTTGAAAATCTACTTTACAGCCAGCTCTCCCTATCCAGTTTCCATCTACAGATTCAATCAACCTTGGATCATGTAGTACTGTATTATGTACTTTTAAAAATCCACATATAAGTGGACCCATGCAGTTCAAACTTGTGTTGTTCAAGGGCCAACTGTATATAAAGAACTCTTAAAAATCAACACTAAAGAGACAAACAACCCTATTAAAAATGAACAAAAGGGGACTTCCCTGGTGGTGCAGTGGTTAAGAATCCGCCTGCCAATGCAGGGGACACGGGTTTGAGCCCTGGTCCGGGAAGATCCCATATGCCGCAGAGCAACTAAGCCAGTGCACCACAACTACTGAGCCTGCGCTCTAGAGCCCGCGAGCCACAACTACTGAAGCCTGCGCACCTAGAGCTCATGCTCCACAAAAAGAGAAGCCAACGCACTGAGAAGTCCGCGCACGGCAATGAAGAGTTAAAAGAAATAAATTAGAACACTTCCTAACACCGTACACAAAAATAAACTCAAAATGGATTAAAAACCTAAATACAAGGCCAAACACTATAAAACTCTTAGAGGAAAACATAGGCAGAACACTCTATGACATAAATCACAGCAAGATCCTTTTTGACCCACCTCCTAGAGAAATGGAAATAAAAACAAAAACAAACAAATGGGACCTAATGAAACTTAAAAGCTTTTGCACAGCAAAGGAAACCATAAACAAGACAAAAAGACAACCCTCAGAATGGGAGGAAATATTTGCAAACGAAGCAACTGACAAAGGATTAATCTCCAAAATACACAAGGAGCTCATGCAGCGCAATATCAAAAAAACAAACAACCCAATTAAAAAATGGGCGGAAGACCTAAATAGACATTTCTCCAAAGAAGATATACAGATTGCCAACAAACATATGAAAGGATGCTCAACATCACTAATCAGAGAAATGCAAATCAAAACCACAATGAGGTATCGCCTCACACCTGTCAGAATGGCCATCATCAAAAAATCTACAAACAATAAATGCTGGAGAGGGTGTAGAGAAAAGGGAACCCTCTTGCACTGTTGGTGGGAATGTAAATTAATACAGCCACTATGGAGAACACTATGGAGGTTCCTTAAAAAACTAAAAATAGAACTATCATATGACCCAGCAATGCCACTACTGGGCATATACCCTGAGAAAACCATAATTCAAAAAGAGACACGTGGACTGCCCTGTTGGCGCAGTGGTTAAGAATCCGCCTGCCAATGCAGGAGACACGGGGTTCGAGCCCTGGTCAGGGAAGATCCCACATGCCGCGGAGCAACTAAGCCCGTGTGCCACAACTACTGAGCCTGCACACCACAACTACTGAAGCCCGTGCACCTAGAGCCCGTGCTCCACAACAGAAGCCACCGCAATGAGAAGCCCACGCACCGCAACAAAGAGTAGCCCCCGCTCACCACAACTAGAGAAAGCCCCCGCGCAGCAACGAAGACCCAACGCAGCCAAAATAATTAATTAATTAATTAAAAATAAAATAAAATAAAATGCCATCAGCTAGTGAGAAATGGCAACTACTCCATACCATCAGCCAACCCCAGGACCTGGGTCCGCTTGCCCCACTTTCTCTTCCTTTTTTAAACTGGAAAGCGCTTTGCAGTCTAAGACATGTCATTAGATTAAATAAGACCGTGAAGTCCAGCGGACACTAGGTGCGGGGCAAGTCGGGCGCTGGGAACGCAGGCCAGGAAAGTTGGTCTGGACCCATCCTCCCAGCCCAGCTCTCCAGCTGGTGACAGTGTCAAAACAAAGCAGCAGCAGCCGCCTGAAGGGGGCGCCCGGATGTAACGCGCGGCCCCGCCCCGTCACGTGCCTGCTGCGTCGCGTCACACCCGGAAGCAGCTGCTGTGGGGAGCCGGCAGTAATGAGCGGGGAGACAGGGTCGGCGTCCGTAGCGCCCCCTCCCGGGGAGGTCGAACCGGGCAGTGGGGTCCGCATCGTGGTTGAGTACTGGTGAGGGGCTCCGGCCAGTGGGGGAATCCGGGCCGGAGGAGGGTGGGTCCACCGGAGGTACCGTCCCCGAAACCCAAGCGGACCTCAGGTATCTTCTCCCTAGTGAACCCTGCGGCTTCGAGGCGACCTACCTGGAGCTGGCGAGTGCCGTGAAGGAGCAGTATCCTGGCATCGAGATCGAGTCGCGCCTGGGGGGCACAGGTGAGGCCTCAGAACACCTGCTGAGTCAGTGTTCTAAATCCCAGCTCTACCACTTTCTAGCTCTGGCATTGGCTGTTTTATATAGTGTCCAGCAGTGTCTGGCACATAGTAAAATGTCCATGTAATTTGAGTGAGGGGGGGTTACAGATGAAGCCTGTTGGGAAAAATGGGTGAGACTGAAGTGTAGGGTTGGAGGGGAGGGAACCCTCTATTGAGTTACGAAGCCAAGTTCAAAGGAAGGACACATAGGTGATGCCTCTCTATGTTCCTTTGGCTTGACCCAGGGTTAGGAAGAGGATGGGGCCCGTGAAGGACATGAAGGAGGAGCCTGTGTTGAGTGTAAGGAGTGTGGAGGGCCTCCCCTGACTTTTGCCTGTTCTCAGCATACAGTTCATTCATCCGTTTATTTAATACCAGGGGCCTTTGAGATCGAAATCAATGGACAGCTGGTGTTCTCCAAGCTGGAGAATGGAGGCTTTCCTTATGAGAAAGATGTGAGTACTTGCAATGCTGGGAAGACCCCTGGTTCACCCTGCCCTTACAATGAACGCATCATCCCTTTCCACATCTCTGCCCTCTAGCTCATTGAGGCCATCCGGAAAGCCAGTAACGGAGAACCCCTAGAAAAGATCACCAATAGCCGCCCTCCCTGCGTCATCCTGTGACTACACGTGATTCTGGGTTCCTGCTCTCTTCTGGGATCCAAGCCTTGGTCACCCCTTTGATTCTGCTGAGGGCTCCCTACTGCCTCTTTCACCGCACTTAGTTCCCCGTAGCTAAGAGACCCTGGCCTCCACTTTGCCCCTTTGGGTACCAGGAGGGTTCTGCGGTCTTAGGGGTGAAAGAGAAGACCCTCTCCATTGACATTTCTACAGCCACCTTATACCCCTTTCCCAGGATCAGTGCCCACAAAAACCTGCTCCCCTCTCCAGCTTAGCCATACGTGTCAGATGCTACCATAGTTCTAATTTATTTTCCACTAACCCCAGGCAATGTCAGCTATTGGCAATAAAGTGGCACTGCAAACACCAGTGCCCACTAGTGTGTGTTTTTATGTCCAGTTTGGGACTGTGGAAAGGGAGGAGAGGGAGACAGAGGCCAGCCCAACCTTTATACCACCAACGTGATCGTGCTGTCTGGGTGGGTTTTTTCTGGATAGCTACTTCTAATTCAACGATTTCCTTGCCAAGGCAAGGAAAATGAGTCACACAGTAGACACTGCCTCTTCTTTCCTCCATGCTTCCCCGACTACCCCTACCTACAGGGAGGAAATTACCCCATTCTGGTGGGTGGCCTTAGGAGTTTCTTTTTTTCTAAGCAAGAATGATCTGGTCATCAAAGGGCTCTCAGGTCAGAATCCCAACCAGTTTCCCCCCAACCCAAGAGCCAGGAAACTGGCAGTAGCCTCCTCATTCAAGCTTTCCGAAGATTCCTAGCCAGTCCCTCCAGGAAAGATGAACTGAATGTAGGTTAGGAGGTGAGCAGTAAAGGAATGGCTCAGAGCCACCCCAGACATAGGCTGGTGTCCAGCTGTTTTCCAAAATATATTTGCAAATGGAGAAAGTGGGTATGGAGAAGGGACATTCCTCCCGCAACCCCAGGGACTGCCCCCCCACCCCGCTTCCACAATACCCACTCTCCACCGAGTCCTTATTTCATCTTAAAAAAAATAATAAAATAAAACAACCAAAAAAACATAAGTAAAAACAAAACCAAAAAAGCACTCTGTACAGGGACCGGATCTGGGCGCTGCTGCTGTCCCCTTCTTCTTAGGGGCAGAGCTGGGTCTCAGGGAGTCTCTGCTCTGGTTCCTAGACACCCTCTTGGGGCCTCTTCCCCTCCTAGGCTCAGCTTCCCTGTCCTTCAGTGTCAGGTTCTGGAAGAAGTCAGGCTGGGCTGCTCCTTCAGGTAAGGAGACTGGCTGTGGCATCCAGTGGACCCTAGTGGCTGGGGCAGGGCTCCAGCATCAGTCAAGACTCCCCTGTGCCGCCCCCTCTTCCAGCCAGGCTGGGCGGCTCTCAGCCACCTACGAGTTGGAAGAGGAAGGAAGATTGCTGGCATGGCAGGCTGCCCTGGCTGTGATCCAAGGGCCCTCTCCCTGCCTCGTCCCGACGCGGGCCAGAAGTCAGGCCTTCCACACTCCCTGAGGGGCCAGCAGGGCCTCAGCAGCCCGGGCCTTTTGGCTCATACTGGCATGTCCAGACCCAGGTACTCGGGGTTCTCTGCTGTAGGGGTCCCTTCAAAGGTGCTGGGTGGAGAGCCTCGCTCTGATGGGTCCTGGTCCCAGTAATAGAGGTTGTCAAAGGCTGGGCTGAAGGCCGGAGAAGGGTGGGACTGAGGGGCAGCCCTGCCCCGGGGTGCCAAGTACTCGGGGTTCTCCACGGCAGCCCCAAAGGCAAAAATGTCTTTGACAACCCCATTCTTCCCAGGGGAGAGAGTCTTGGGCCTTTCCAGAGTGGAACCGGCAGGTCGAGGAGGAGGCCGAGGACCCTCTAGGGGTGAAGGGGGCTGTGGCCGAACCTCTGGCTGGTTCACGTATTCTGAAAGGACAAGAGAAGGAGGCTTGTTAGGGGGAGGAGCCCGTGTGTTCTGGCTGCTGCCCCTGCCCCCACAGTGGACCCTGGGCTGAGCACCCCCAATCCCCACCTCCCAACCTCTCAGCTCAGGCCTGGACTCCATACCGGGCTGGGGGCTGCAGGTCAGGGGGGCAACGTAGCCATCGGTCTCGGGAGGAAGCGGTACTGTGGGGTCCTCGCTGTACCGCTGTAGAGGGCTGGAGTCATGTTGGGGGAGGTTCTGCAGCCCCTTGGCTGCCCCCATTCCCAAGTCGCCGTCAAACACGTCAGAGCCAGCCCCTTCGGAAGGTGCCAGTGGAGACCTGGGGGGCTCCTCCTCCGAGGGCTCCAGACCCAGCGTCAGCTCACCACCGCCACTCTGAGGACGAGAGAGAAGGCCATAATGGGGGTCATTCATGATGGAGACTCCACGGGAGGTGACAGGGTCACAGGAGATAAAAGAAAGTCGCCTTCGGGGTTTGACACAGTCACTGTGGCAAGAATGGGGTCACAGTTGGAAAGCAGTAGGAATCCTTCTTGGGGATAATGGGGTCTCCTCCGTGAGAGGTGATGGTTGGGGGACATTGGAGAAAGGGACTCTAGTCCACTGGGGTCGGGAGAAGTAACCAGACACACCCGCCACACTGTGACCGGGGGCACTGACCCTGGTGGATGTGCTGCGGTGCCTGCGGTGGGCTGTGCCCCCAGAGCCCGGGGCAGGGTCTGGGCAGAAGAAGCCTTGCTGGGGTACCAGGTACTCCTCAGCATCCACCAGGTCCGCCATGTCATCATCCTCCAGCAGTGAGCGGTAGAAGGTGCTGTCCAAGGGGCTGGTAGGGCCCAAGTCTTCATTCTGGGGAGGCGGGAGACAGAGCGTGGCAGCCTTTCCCCAGCCCAGCCTCCCGAGGGAGGCTCAGGGAGTGCCAGAGGTCTGACGAGTCAGGCAAGGGCTGGGCTTGGAAGCCTGGGACCCAGGAATCATCTCCCTTTCCTCCCTCTAAGGGAGAGTGATCTTAGCCATAGGCAGGGATGGCGTGGAAAGGCCCAGTACCTGGATGACCACAAAGCGCTGGGGGTCCCTGGCCATGCGGGAGAATTCGGCCACCAACTCCCGGAACCTCGGCCGACATTCAGAGTCAATCATCCAACCTGGGGGCGGGCAGGAGTCCAGCATCTCAGTTCTGGCTGCAGCCTGTGTGCAGAGCCCCTCACCCCCACCCCCGGCCTAGACAACCCCAGTTACTAGAGTCCAACGCCCTCAGGTGGTAGAGAAGAGGTACCAGACTCGGATCCTGAGAGAGAACCTTTGAGAATCTCTACTAGTTTCCCCTTTTTATTTTGCACATAAGTCTCTTTCTAGCTGGTCCTTGATAGCTCCTCTGGACTGGTACTGTAAAGGGAAGTGAGACCCTTTTGAGGCTGCATTAAACATATCAGCCTGCTCTTGGTCCCTCCCATGCCCCTCCACCCAGGACCTCCCACTCCTCCTCCAAGCAGCCGGCTCAGCTCAACCACGCACATTTGACCATGATCATGTAGACATCAATGGTGCAGATGGGGGGCTGGGGCAGCCGTTCCCCCTTCTCCAGCAGGTCAGGGATCTCCCGGGCTGGGATCCCATCGTAAGGTTTGGCCCCAAAAGTCATCAGCTCCCACACAGTCACACCTGGGGCAGAGATGGGGTTAAGAGGTCGGGGGACCAGAGGGAGCTTTAGTGTACTGAGCCCCAGAGGCTCTATCCAAGAGCCTGGCGCCATGGGGGAAGGAGGGGAGGGATGCAGTGTCAAGGGCAGGAGATACCCAGTCTTTCCGCAGTCCCTGGCAGACTGAGGCACTGGCAGCCCCTTCCTTCCTTCATGCTAAAATGTCCATTAATTCGCTCCATCCCAGCTCTCATCCTTCCACCCGCATCCCGCCCAGGGCCACGGCTCCGTGTCCACCCTTCCAACCCACCCCATCACACACCATAGCTCCACACATCACTCTGGTGGGTGAACCGCCGGCGGAGAATGGACTCCAACGCCATCCACTTGATGGGCACCTGGGAGAGCAGAGAAGGAAGTGCTCCAACCAGGTGTGGGGGGGAGGTGGCCGTTCTGAGTTCTCCCAGGGACCAGACCCCACTCCCCCTTGCTTCACTCTGCTCCCTCCTCTGACCTTGCCCCCATCCGCATGGTACTCTGTCTCATCAATGTCCAGCAGCCGAGCCAGCCCAAAGTCTGTAATCTTGACGTGGTTGGGACTCTTGACCAGCACATTCCGGGCAGCCAGGTCCCTGTGCACGAGCCGCACGTCCTCCAAGTAGCTCATCCCCTGGGGTCAGAGGCATCTGTGTGGACCTCGCTCTGCCAGAACTCTCCCAGGAAACCTCCTCACCCTAGCTCTGAGTGGAGACAGAGGCTTCCTCCCAAGGGCGCCCGCAGAGCCCCGACCCCCAAAGTGCATACCTTGGCAATCTGCACACACCAGTTCAGCAGGTCCTGGGAGCCCAGGCGCCCGCGGTGCTCCCGGACATGGTCTAGGAGGCAGCCATAGGGCATAAGCTGTGTCACCAGCTGCACCGTGGATGTCAGGCAGATGCCCAGAAGGCGGGACACGTATGGGGACCCTACACCAGCCATCACATATGCTTCCTGGGAGCAAGGGTACACACTGAGAGGGTATGGGAAACCACTAGCCCCCAAACCACCACACACCCCTCCCGAGGGCTGAGCCGTGACTGAGGACCCTCACTCAATCCAACCCCATTCGTCACAAACCAGAACCATGGCCCACAGACTCAGGAGGTTAAGAGTAGAGATCTGGGGGATCACAAAGTGTCTCCTAAAACCCCAGTGAAAACAGAGACCACAGCCCAGACCTGCAGCCAGGAGGTCCCCACTGTACTCCCAGCTGGAGAGGGTGGAAGGGCTTACGTCCAAGATTTCTTTGTTGGCTTTGGGGGATGTGTTTTCCCTCAACACTTTGATGGCCACTGGGATTTTCACATTTTCCCCATCGGGGATCCAGATGCCCTGGGCAGAGAGAGGAGCATGTGAGCAGGAAGAGGGTGGGCCAGATCCAACCTGCAGTCGTGCAAGGGGTCCCTACTTGTGCTCCCAATCCCCTTCCCCACCCTTGGGCCAACCCCATTATTTAGCAATGACCTCACCATTTCAGCCCACTCCCTATCCCCTGATACGTAACTGCCCTACCCAACAGAACCGCCCCCAGCCCCTGGCTGTCTTCCTGACAGAACCCTCGTCCACGCCCTGACCGCATCCTCTGGGACCGCCCACCCAGGACTTCGGCCCCACCCCTGACCTTGTAGACGGTGCCAAAAGCTCCGGATCCAAGCACCTTCACCTTCCTCAGCTCTGTCTCTTTCAGGATCCGCATCTGAGCCTGATTTGGCATCGCTCCGCTCGGTGTCAGGGGCTCCACCAGCTGGGGTGAGGGGGTGGTGCGTCAGTGCCGCGGGCTGGGCCGCAGACCCCAGGCCACCCGAGAGGCCCTCAGACCGCCTCACCTCTGTCTCCTGCAGCAGCCTCCGCATCGTGTACTTCCGGATCTTCTGCCGCCTTCGCTTGATGAGGATGCCGAAGACCAGCCCCACGACAACGACCAGCAGAATGCCCACCACAGCGGCAATGATGGACGTCACAGGGCTGGGGGCAGGAGCCAGGGTCAGGGATTGGGGACCAGTCTGGGGCAGGAGGGATGAAGGGGTCCCATGGAGGGGCATGAAGGTCACTGGCGTTTGGAAAGGGAAGTTGGAAGGGTGACGTGCAGGTTCCCATCCTGTTTCACCTACTCAGAAACCTCCCTCGGCTCCTTACTGCCTCCAGAATGAAGTCCAGACTCCTTGCTGGGCATTCAAAACCCTCTCCACCCACATCTCCAAACTGTCTATGCTCTTGCCCAGGGCTCTAGCCCAGGATTCTCAAACTTCCTGACAAAAATCACCAGGGAGCTTGTCAATATGCAAGAGTCTGGAGCCCTACCCCCCAGAGATTCTGATTGTGGTATGAGGTGGGGAATGTGCACCCAGTGATTTTCCACCCATAGGTCATGATTTCCACACCTCCCAGCCTTTGTTAATTCTACTTGGACCATCATTTCTGCATGAGGTCATCTTTCAAGACTCAGCTCATCCTGGGATAGAAGGATCTCCTGGGTGCTGACCCTACATCATTGTCATCCTTGCCCCCTTCCCTTGCTTAGCCAAGGGCTGGCACATCACAGACCTCTAATGAACACTTGTGTCATGGACAAATGCTTACCTAGGACACACTCCAATCTGTTTTTCTCCCCAAAGCCCTTCCCCAAACACCCCACTGCCTAGAAATCAAGTCCAGTGATGGCAGTGATGGACATCACAGGGCTTGTGGCCTCATGGTGAGGGAGAGCCTATGCCCTCCAAGATCCTGCCGTAACCTGATTCAGACTTCACCCCTTACTCCTCTGAGCTTACTCAGTGGCCCACCACAGCAGAACCTCCAGCAAACACATCCTAGATTGTCCTGACCCCTCTCACCATGCTGCCTGGTTGCTCTCCTCCTAATGCAAGTGACATACCTGCCCCTCTTTCAAGACCTGGCTCCCATGCCACCTCCTCCTTGAAGCCTCCCACTGCCCCCAGTTAAGAATTCATTGTCCCGTCCTCAGTGCTGCAGCTGTGCTCTCTTCTCAACGTGCCTTGAGTCCCAGGGAGTTGCAGGCTGCCTGTGTCCCTTAGGAGACCCCTACCTACTCGAGGGTGGGGAGGTGCTGGGTGTCTTTGCCATCTTTTCCTGTTCCCTGCCCCCCAAGCATCCCGAGTAGGTCCTCCGTCCACTGGTTGAAGCTAATTGAAAGGAGGATCCTTAGTGGAAGAGTGGGCTGGAGAGGGACATGTGTCATGTCAGGAGACCCCCTCCCTGCAGCAGTGACCACTCAGGGGCCGGAGGGGGACTGAGGGGCAACATGGGATGCGTCCTGGGGACCAGGCTGACCTGGCTCTCTGCTCGGCGGGGCAGCCCTTGTCATCCAGGTCCACACAGCTGCAGAAAAGAGAGAGTCCTGTCAACAAAGCTGGCAACCACCTCTTGCACCCACTCAGCCTCACAATATCCCCAGAGGTGGGTGTAGCTGGGTTACGATCCCTATTTGACAAAGGCAGAAACTGGGCTCAAGGTCACCAGGGCTCTTTCTACCACCCCACAGGGGAGGCCTTCTCCAGTCTGCAAACCTGCATCCCCTGCACCTCCCTGTCTTGGGTAGGAAGTGGGGGGGCACCCAGAGGAGCATCAAGTCCAAAAGCTTGGCTATCCCCTCTGTAGAGGATGCCAGGGTAGTAGTTGGGCACGACCTCCACCAAGGACAGTTTGACAATACTGTGACCCAGCAGTTCCACCTCTCAGGATAGACCCTAAAAAGGCCAACACCTGTACACTAGGGGGCATGTACAAGATGCTCCCTTGTACATGGAGCTCCAGTGCAATAAACTGCACCCCCCCCCCAAAAAAAAGGAGACGAGTTCAATGAATATCCCTCGAACAGGGACATGGTTAAATAATACTACATCCATACTGCAGATTGAGTAGTTAAAAAAAAAAAAGGAGGTGGGTTCATGTGCACTCACAAGAAAGAACCTCCAAGATACATAAAGTGCCGGGACGGAGGGGAAGCAAAGTGCAGAACTATATGCAGAGTACAATCCTATTTACATTAAAAAAATGCACACACATTAAAAACCAAAACTGATTATACGTGAGTCAGATGAAATGGCTGAGAAATAGATGAGCTAGATGAAATTACTGTTTCTTGATTATTTTTGACTTCCCAAAACAGCAATCTTCAACCTAACATAAATGTAAAATGCATTTATGTAAATGTGTAGAGCACACCAGAGTGATCTGGTGGTTCTCCCCAGGGAGGGGAGGGTGGGGGACTGGGTGGGTGGGGGAGTGGACGAAAGGGCACTTCTGCTTTACAGTGTTTATACTTTGATACTGCTGAAAATGTGTATCACAAGAATGTATGCCTGTATTCCATGTGTAATTAAAAAACAACTAAGTGAAAAACATAAAAAGAACAGGGCAGATCACTGTGTTAGGACATGGAAAAACATTGCAAGAAAAATTGCAATGCTGAGTAAGAAAAAGCAATTTCCAAACAATATGTATGGTCTATGATCCCATTTTGGTAAAAAGAAGTATATACTAGGGACTCCCCTGGTGGTCCAGTGGTAAAGAATCTGCCTTCCAATGCAGGGGACGTGGGTTCGATCCCTGGTCGGGGAAGATCCCACATGCCGTGGAGCAACTAAGCCCGCGCGCCACAACTACTGAGCTCGTGCGCCTCAACGAGAGAGCCCGCATTCTGCAAACTACAGAGCCCACGCGCCCTGGAGCCCGCAACAACTAGAGAGAAGCCCACATGCCTCACTGAAGATCCCGCACACTGCAGCTAAGACCCAACACGGCCAAAAAAAAAAAAAAAAAAAAAAAAAAGTATATACTAGAATGTGCACAGATAAATACTGGAGAATAATAATAATAATAATATTAAACATATACTTTATATGTTATAATAATAATACATATGTTAGTGTGTGCATAGATTAAAAAAACTGGAGGAAAAATATCGCAAGTTATTAACAGTGGGGTAGAATTGCTACTACTATTCACTTTCATGCTTTAATTAAAAAAATTTAAACAACGTGCTACTTCTGTGATCAGAAAAAAAAGATATGAAAAATTAAGGGTCTCAGGGTAAGCAAAGGCAGAGTTGTCCCACTTTTAGAATAAGAGCCCCAGAGAGGGTCCTGGAACGAAGCCTTTCTTTCCATGGAAAAGGCCCTCAGACTCACGAGTGGGTGCAGTTGATGGGGCATGGCTGGCACATGCCTTCCTCATCTGGGAACTTCCAGATGGGCATGAAGGAGAGGTCAGGCTTCACACCACTGGGGCAGCGAGCCACGCAGAAGGGAGGATCCTTGTAGTGGGCGCAAGCCACACACTGGTCAGCCTCCTGGGAGGGGAGGAAGGGTTTGTGGGGGGCTGGCACCGACACCCCCAGGGCAGCAGGATCAGGCCCTTGGGTCCCCTTTGTGCTTCCCTCAGCCACTCAGCAGCACTGTTCACCTTGCTCCTGGGACAGCCCCAGACCTGCTGTGTCTGCTGCCCCTGTTCTGCACCCAGATCCCCACCTTCAAAGCTTGATCCCCAGGCCTGGTGGGGTGGGGGGAGTGTATTACCTAAGGTATAACAGCAAGTAATAATAGTAACTAACTTGTGAAGACTTTTTCCTGTGCTTGGGCACTGTGCCAAACCCTATTTTGAGTTAATTCTCACTGCATCCCAATGGGGTAGGTACTAGTATAACGTTCACTTTACGAATGAGCCAGTGCAAGTGGGGCCTGGATTTGAATCCAGGTCACCTGATGTCTAAGCCCCCAGGTCTAACCACCTTAGCACAGCCACGGCCAAGGGCACAGGCTTCCCTGGGCCCTTTGCATGGTCTGAAGGGCCTCAGTGTCCGCAACTCTTGCCATCCCCAGCATCCCAGCCCCCTTCCACCCCCTACCACCCTCCTACTGCTCAGGTCTGGGCTTGGAGCCCTCCCCAGGGGTATTTTACTGGACTTGGCCAGGTCCCTGGCAGCACCCCCAACCCTGCCCTGCTTCCCTCCACCCAGCTCTGAGCACACCATCACCTCACCGAGCCAAAGCAGGTCACTGAGCCATTCTGGGGCTGACACTCGGGGTGGCACGGCAGACAGTACCTGTCCTTCACGTACTCCCGGGGGAGCCTGAGGAGAGGACGGCCAGTGAAGGGGTCTGGAAGGAGCCCCTGTGCAACCCCCAGCCCGGCCACCCCCTCCTCTGCCCCGCATACCCCTGCAGTACTCGGCATTCTTCCACGCACTGCTGGCCCCGAAGGAACTGGCTGCAGTTGACGCACTGGGTGGGCCCTGGACCCCAGCAGTGCCCGTGGGCACACAGTGGGTAGCAGGCCAGGCCCTCGCCCACTGCAGTGAGGAGGAAGGGGTCAGAGGGGACTCTCAAGGGAGACTCCAGGTCCAAGGGAGCTGGGGGAAGAGTCTGTGGGCATGGCTCTGAGCTGGAGAGGTGGGGATAGGTGCCGCGCAAAGCAGGGAGAGAAAGAGTTTTGAGGTTCCAGGAACAGAGAGGAAAGGGAAGGGAGGGATGCCAAGGCAGTGTGGCAGGACCCTGCTAGAAGCCATGCCAAGAGGCCAGGCCAACCAGAGCTGTGTCAAGGATGGTGCACCAGGGACGGGCAGTGCACACGCACAAGTAAGTCCCAGACTGCTGCTGCCAGAGGCCCGTGGGCACGCCCGCGCAGCAGCGCTAGGCTCCCTGTCTTACCGCACTCGACCTCTGGCCGGTTGGCACTGTGGAGCAGGGCCTGGTGGGGGTTCCGGAAGAGCTGGTCCCAGGGCACCGTGTGTACAAAGCAGAGGCGGGCGTTGCGGTGGATGAGGGCCAGCCCACTGCCCAGTTCCCGCAGCGAACGCAGCCCCAGCCAGCGGATGCCCAGCCCTTGCAGGGTCAGCGAGTAGGCACCACTGTGGGAGGGGGAGTGCTCAAATGCAGGGGGGCAACGCACCACTGACCCTCCCCCCTCAGCGAGGGCTGCTGTCACCTTCCTCCTGTCCCCAGCACACTCTGCAAACTCCCATGGGAATGCTGCTGCTGGAGTCCCCGGGGAATAAGAACCCCCATTCTCCCCCTACACACTCAGAGCTTCTCCCGGGCCTCCCGGGGCAGCTCCTCCCCCATCAGGCCTCCCTCCCCTGGTGCTCACTCATGCAGAACTCGTCCCCGGATTACTCGCAGATTCTGGAAGACGTGGAGGTCCGGCAGGCTGTCTGGCCACGCTGAGATGTACAGGTAACCTGCAGGCACAGGGTGAGGCTAGGCGTGTGGGGACAGGACGAAGACCCCCCAGCCCCATCGAAGCAGGATTCAGAGAGACAGAGCTCACCTGTGATCTCCTCCAGAGACTCAAATACTCTGAGCTGCTCAGGCTGTAGCGGGGCAGTGTTGGAGGCTTGGTCCCTAGAAGCAGGATTAGGAGAGGGCCAAGAAGGGGGTGGGTACGACCTCCCTCCACAAGCTGGCCCTGCCATCCTCCCCCACCTCCCCTCCACTTAAACCCGTCGCCCATCGAGCCCGGCTGTTCCCATCCTGAACTTCAAAGCCCAGGCCCTGGTTTGGCAAATATCAAAACAATATTTATATCCTTTGATCTAGAAATTCTACTTCTAGGAATGTGGCCTAGAGAGACACTGGCCCCTGTTCCCAAAGGCATGTGCAAGGGAGAACTGTTTGTTAGAGGGAAAATACAAAACCTAAGGAAATAAAAAATTTTTAATTTTTTAAAATTTAAACTTAAAAATTTTAAAATTAAATACCTAAACACCCATCAGTAAATGGGGAGCTATTAAATATAATCCTGATCTATCCAGACTACAGACGAAAAACCAACATTCAGGACCATGTAGTATCTGCTGGGCACGGTTACAGGAGCTTTACAAATATTAACTCATTTAAACTTCATAACACCTTATGAGGGTGGGACTATTTTTGCCCCCATTTAACAGATGAGGAAACTGAGACCCAGCAAGAAGGTCACATGATTAGTAAGCGGTAGAAGCCAGGTCTCAAACCCAGGCAACCTGGGCTCTTAGCTGCTACTGTTTGCTGCCACCTGTTCCACAGCTGTGGAAAGAACAAGGCAGCTGGACATGAACTAACTGTCATAACCAGCTCTCCAAAGCCAGGGGCAGACAATATTCACAACAGGCTCCCATTTTAAATCAACCTTTCCCCCCAAATTACTAAAACTACGTTTCTCTGTGCGTGTGTATCCATATATGTATGAATGGTCTAGAAGAACACACACAAACTAACAGTGGTCTCCTCTAGAAAGGGGAGTAAAGGTGGAGGAAGTGTTGAAGGGAATTTTATCCTTTTTTAATACATATTTTTATTGAAGTATAATTCACATACAATAAATTGCAGATTTTTAGTGTGCAGTTTGATGAGTTTTGTCAAATGCATTCACTCACCTATCCACCACCCCAACTGGTATACAGAACATTTCCATCACCCCAGAAATTTCCTTTGTGTCCCTTTCCAGGCCCTCACCCTGGCGCAATCACTGTTCTGATTTCTCTCACCACGCAGTGGTTTTGCCTATTCTAGAGCAAAGGGAATCATACAGTGTGGACTCTCTCTTGTCTGACTTATTTCACTTAACATAATGTTTTTGAGACACATTCATGTTGTTTTATGTATCAGTAGGCCGTTTCTTTTACTGCTGAGAATTTCACTGTATGGATATACCACCTTCTACAGTTGACCCTTGAACAATGCCTGGGTTATGGCACCAACCCCCCACAAAGTCGAAAATCCAAGTATAACTTTACAGTCAGCCCTCTGCATCCACGGTTCCAGATTCAAGCAACCCCGGATTGTGTAGTACTGCAGTACGGATTTATTGAAACAAGTTCACATTTAAGTGGACCTACGCAGTTCAAACCCGTGATGTCCAAGGGTCAGGTTTATTTATTCCTTCAGCTATTGATACACATCTGCATTATTTCCAGTTTGGGGCCATTATGAATAAAGCTACTATGAACTCAAAGAGAATTTTACTTTATCTGGATGGTATGACCTCCATACAAGTGCATGTTCATAGATAACATGTCATTTATGAGAAAAATCTCAGGAATTCCCTGGCAGTCCAGTGGTTAGGACTCCTCGCTTTCATTGTCAAGGGCCTGGGTTCAATCCCTGGTCGGTGAACTAAGATCCAGCAAGTCGCACGGCGCAGCCAAAGACAAACAAACAAAAAGAAAAACTCCCCCCTCCAAAGTCCCTGCTGGCCTTCCACCTGCTTCCTTTGCATCCCTGGCCTCCCACCTCTGTCTCCCGCCATCCCCGAGAAATGCTTCCACTTCTGGGGCCTCAGGATTCAGTGACTGCCCTGATGCTGCCTCAGGCCATGTGCCCACCCTTAACTCTGAGTATCCTTACCCCTCAAAGCTCTCCGGCAGAAACGCCAGGCTCCCAAAGATCTTCTTGCAGCCAGCAAACTCCTGGATGTTGGCACTGGTGACCGCCCTCACCTCCCGCAGGTGTTCCATGCCCAGACCATAGCACACTGTGGGGAGGGGGGCAGGGGGGCATCTCAGCCTCCACAGGGAGCACCAGGAATTCAACCTCCTGGGTCCTGTCCACAGTCCCCTCCTGGGGCCGCATGCCCCCTCCCCACATTGGCAGAGACATGGGGGAGCTTGTGGGACTGCTCAGGGGAGGGCCAGGGGCAGAGTCAGCGGGAGAATAGGACTGGGTCCCAGGAGGGTCTGAGGGAGGGTGGCACAGAGGGCTAGGCCAGGCTGGGTGTGCAGGGGGCGGCCACTGGGTACCTCGGGCACAGGGCTTGCTGCATTTCTCACACCGCTGGGTTCCATCCTCAGCTGTCACCTCTTGGTTGTTCAGGGGACAAACCAGGGTGCAGGATCCCACGTCCGTAGACAGGTAGTTGTCTGAGGAGATCAAGATCGTCTGTCCACGTGCCCTGGCCTTTCAGCACCGCCCCCCCGCCACCATGAGCTGTGTGACCACGCCCAGGTAGTACAATAAGAATGATATCAACAGATACCGAAATGTCCTTATACCATATCTGAGCCCTGGAAAACTCGTCCACTCCTCATGACAACCCTGTGCGACAGGCACTGTTAGATTCCCATTTTGCCAAAAGGGAAACCAAAGCACAGAGTTTTCTGTAAATTACTCAAGGTCCCTGTGCTAGTAAGTGGAGGAGCCAGGATGTGAACCCAAGTGATCTAGCTCTACACTTCGTATTCTCACCCACCATGGGGAGGGTACGACCAGGACCCAAGAGCCCACTGCTGTCTCCTGTGACAGGAGGAAAGAGGTCCCCAGGTCTGAGGCCAGTTCCTAAATGCCCATCAGTAAATAGGGGAGCTAGTAAATAAAACTCTGATCTATCTAGACCATAGAGTAAAAATCAACATTTAGGGGTGCTTAGTATTGGCTGGGCACAGTTATAAGAGCTTTGCAAATATTAACTCATTCAAACTTTATAACCACCTGATGAGGATGGGACTATTTTGGCCCCCACTTAACAGATAAGGAATCCAAGATACAGCAAGAAGGTCACATGACTAGTAAGGGGCAGAGCCAGGTCTCAAACCCAGGCAGTCTGGCTTCTGTGTGTGGGCTCTTAGCTGCTATTCTTTGCTGCCACCTGCTCCACTGCTGCTGAAAGAACAAGGCAGCTCAATACGAACTGCCATGACCAGCTCTCCAAAGCCAGGGGCGGACAGTACTCACAACGTGCTTCCATTTACATAAACCAAAGTCCCCAGCAAAACTACTAAAAGTACGTTTCTCCCCGGCACTCACAAGGACAGGCGGTCACGCAGCTGGCGCCGAAGGTATAACGGCCCTCGGGGTTGGGCATGGACTCGAAGGTGTCCGTGTTGTAGGTGACCAGAGCTGGGCAGTGCAGCTCACAGATGCCACTGTGGTTGAAGTGGAGGCAGGCCTGGGGGACAGGCAGCTGGTGGGCACTGGGCTGTTTTGCCCTGGTGTGCCGGAGGGTTAGGGCAGCACCAGGCGGGATGCCCCTCCCCTTGCACCCCGAGGGCTGGGGCGCCGGGGGCACGTACCAGACAGTCAGAGTGCTTGGGGCCCGTGCAGCCGGCAGCACACTGCTCGTGGCAGCAGTCGGTGGGCTGCAGGCCCTTACAGCGGGCACAGCCGCTGGCACAGATGGTTCGCGTCACTGTTGGGCAAAGGGCAGGATGAGGGCTGGGCGGCAGCCTAGGCACCGGCCCCTCACCAGCATCACCTTCTGGGGAGACGTCCTGCCTCAGGGAAGATGCCGAGGCCCGGCACCCACCCACCATGTCACCTTTATTCCCACCCAGCCCCTGCCCCCAGATTCTGGGCCTCCCTATAACTCACAGCTCTGACAGTCCTTGGAACTTTCTCCCCAGCAGTGGGGAGCTTTACAAGCTGGAGAACAGGGTGGGCCTGGGGAGAGAAACAGAACGGCAGTGAGAGAGACAGAGACCTGGAGACAGAATGCACAGTGAGGGAGAGACGCAGGCAGGAGAAGAGGACTCCAAAACCGGAGGCACGATCTGGAAGCAGAGGGAGACAGGGCAGAGGACCACAGAGATGAAGAGACACAGAGAAAGAGGAAATGGGTGGTGTTAGTGCAGCAGCAGCGGGGGGGCGTGGAGTAAGCCAGGAGTTTGGGGTCGGTGGGCTGCGTGAGAAAGAGGCGGCTGCAGGTGGGGAGGAGCGTGGCTTACAGGCCCGTGAGCGGTTGGTGTCTATCAGCATGAGGGCCAGCTGGTTGTTCTTGTGGAAGATGTCCCTCCACAAAATCGTGTCCTGGTGGCAGAGCCGGGGGTTCCGCTGGATCAAGACCCCTCCCTTCAGGATCTCTGTGGGGCAGGCAATAATCAGGGGCTTCCTCCCCCATCTGTCATCTTCTGACCTCCCTTGGGGCCCGCCTGCCTTCTAAAAGGGGAGTGGGGCCCTTAAACACGCCCCAGGTTCCTCAGGGAGCAGAGAAGACTCCTTCAGCATCTTTTAGCGCTACCAACACCACCCCACACGTGAACAAACGGAGATCCAGGGCGGAGTGAGTTGTCCACGTCACTGTCCCCTCTCCTCCACCTCTACTCTGTGCACATTGCTTAGCAGTTAAAAGAGAGCGTGAAATCCAGCCTCACCACCACTAGCTAGCTGTGTAACCTCAAGCAAGTCACTTATCCTCTGTAAACCTCAGTTTTCTCATCTGTAAAACGAGAATAACACTGATGCTTCCCTTGCAAGATTACAGCATGACTGAAATGGGGTTATGCAGGTAAAGCACCTGGCACTCAGAGTCTGGGACACTGTCATCTCTAAGGCTGCCACGTACAGTTACATAGGTTGTTCACTGTACATGTGCATTCAGCCAAGAAGTGGGCAAAAACCCAGCCTGCATCCTAACTATCAAGCTATGTGGGCTGGCACAAGCTGTGACTTCCTGGGAAGAAGGGAAATCTTTTTCGAATCCTCACAAGGGCGCCTCCCCTAGCTCCACTTGCATCCATCCGGAAGGGACCCCAGTTCTGATTCACACGAAGCATCCCCATGGCTAACAGGGGCCCCGGTCAGCTCTCAATAACCAGCAGAATGTTTCAATGATAAGGATGACCACCTGTGAGGCTTCGCAGCTGCAGCTCCTGCAGCCCTCCCGGAGCAGCGCGTGCAGCAGGGGTGGCACTTTCCAGAAGGTCTCCATTGTCCAGCACGGCCAGGGCATAGTTGTCCTTAAACAGCTGGGTGCCTCGCACGATCCGCAGCCTCTGCAGGGGGACCTGACTCACTTGGTTGTGAGCGATGAGCACATAGCCCTGCACCTCCTGGATCTCCTGGGAGGGGACAGGGTAGGGTAGGGCTGAGGCAGGTCCAGGCTCTGGACCACTACCACCCACCCCCCCAAGGCCTCCTCAAGGTTACCCTGTGTTTGGGGATCTTGGGCAAGGCCCCCAGCCACTGAGCAGTCCTGCTCCCTCAGGCATAAAATGGAGATCAAGGCCACTCCCCACCTCCCCGAACCAGATTCTAGTACGATCAAGAAAGAAAATGGCAGGGGAACACTCTGTAAACTGTAAGCAAGCGCCCCACCCTCTCTGCATCTCAGTTTCTTCATCTGTAAAGGAAAGGCCTGGACGAGATGATGTTTGTGATTTGACAGACTAAGCATCGCACCTGAGGCCCCGCTCCAGGGCACCATGGACACAACCCAGAGGCTGGTTTCCATTCTCTCTCCTGCTCCTGACCCTTTCACATACATTTTCCATGTGATCTTCAAAATGGGCCCCCAGGGAGTTCAAGCATGTCTGTTGCTCCCAATATACAGATAGGGAAACTGAGATCCAGTGAAGCCAAGGGCCTAGACCACATTCACATGGCTTGTCAGTGGCAGAACTGGACGGGGAACCCGCCAGCCCTTTCATTACTCTGGGTAGGAGGGGGACAGTGGCTGGGGCAGTTGGACAACGAAGGTGATCATGCTGGCAAGAGAGCAAAAAATTTAGCAGAGGAACGGGTGCATTCCACCCAGAGATGTCCACGGCCAGCCACGTTGTAGAGAAGGAGTCAACCGGTCTTGCAGTAGGATGGACGGGGGTTAGACATCAGAAAGGACTTCCCAGTTGAGGAGCCACAACAAAAGAGGAAATACAGGGTGGGGAACACTCTTCTACCACCCATCTGCAAGCAGAGGGCTCAGCCCAGCAGGAAGCAGGGCCTGGCTGGGTTTTGCCCATGGGCCTCACCTGCAGGAAGGAGAGGCTGGCATTAGAGGGCAGGTAGGTGAGCTCCAGGTTACCCTGCACCACCTGACAGCCCTGGTAGAGGTGGCGGAGCATGTCCAGGTGGGTCTCGGGACTGGCTGGCAGCCGCAGCTTCATGTCTGTGCCGGTGCACACTGGCAGGAGAGAGAAGATGGGTCAGAGGGCACTGCCCAGTGAGCTTCGCCAACCTGGCCACCTCTGCCAACCTACTCCCCAGAGTCATGCCACCGCAGACAGCGAGAAAGCACGACGGAAGGATCCCTCCTCCCGTGTCCCTTGTACCCACAGAACGTGCAACAGCAAAAGAAAGTTTGCAAATTTGGGAAGAGGAGGGACATCAGGGGAGAAGCTCCCCTGACTTGGCCCATCCTGAGCATCCAGAGGGGGTCTCGCTGTGCCAGCCTTAGGGAGCTTGCCCGTTCGATCCAGGGTGTTGGCTGGCAAAGAAAGCCTCCCTTTGTCCCAAAGGCACAACTCAGGGCCAACGGGTAAAAATCCCCCAAGAGAGGCGATGATGAATCATGAATCCTCTGGATACCCCCTGACCCTCTCCCGAGCAAACAACGCCACCCACATGCCAACCTCCTGGCAAGGGATACCCACCCCCACAATGCCACCCAGAAAGTGGGGAAGGAGGGTCAGCTAGAGTCATAGCTGGGGCATGGGGACCACCAGGGGCCTGGTCACTGCAGGGACTTCTGGAATTCCCCCAGGCAGAGAAAAGGAGCATCAGATCCCAACTATGGGCATCCGGACCGGAGCTGCAGATGCTGAGCCAGAGTGCTGCCTACTCCAAAGGCTCCTACACTGGTACCTCACCCTTGCCACCTCCTCAGGGCAAGACACCAGAACCAGCTGGCAGAATCTATGCCACGAAACTCCTGCCACAAGGGCATTACGTCAGCCCTGTGTACCTGCCTGGTGCCAACCACCAGCCAAGGGGCATCAAGATGAACTGCTGCTCAGTCCACCTGGACCCCAGCCCAGTGTCCCTGAGACCAGAAGTACTCACTAAGCCCAGGGATACTAGAAGGGGTAAACTACCCCGGGTAAGGGGGCGCTCTGGGCAACAGCTGGCACCATGCCTGCCAGCAGTGGGGGAGATTAAAGTGCCCAGTTAAACCCGTTTTTCTGCTCTGGTGAGAAGATGAATCACCTGGCACATCTTGCCCAGGAGGGTGTGCCAGGGGGAGGTGGGTGGGGTGCACCCCCAGATCCACAGATCCACAGGTGCCTGAGCAGCCCTGAATTCCTGTTGGTCCCCACTCCACCTCCCACGGACTATGTGCAGATTCAGGGGGACAGCACAGTGGCTGACTTTGAGGTCTGACCCCAGGGCTCCTGCTCTCCCAGCAGCTTGGAGCCTAAGGTCAAATCCTGGGGGGTAATAAGAGATACCCCCTGCCTCCAGAAATCGGGGGAAAGGCTGGTGGGACAAGCCCCCAGGGTTCTGGCCTGGGCCAATGGCCACTAGCTGGCAGCCTCCCAGGAGCACCTAGAGTGGTGTCTGTTCCCAGCCCTCTGGCCAGATAGGGAAGGAAGCAAAGAGGGAGGAAGGGGAGGACCCAGAAATAGAACTCAAGGGTCCCTCCCCCGAGACTCCCAAGAGAAACAGGAGCCGGGGATGGCAGGCCAGGCCCAAAATAACGCCCGCTGCCAGGACCTCCCCCAGCTTCAGCAGCTTCAGCTGCTTTGTAGGCACAGCTGTCTCCAGGCCTAGACCCCAAGGCCCTGGCCCAAGCCCGGGACAGGGACGGGCAGAGCTGGGGCAGGGGCCCGTCTCCACCCCCTGTGCCCTCTGCCGCCTCGAAGGGACACCAGCTGCAGTAGCCAGGCAATAGGAAAACAACAAGGGAACACTCGGCAGCCACTCTGGGTGGAGCCTCACCCTCCGGAGGCTGGGACTACAACCTCGATTTTGCAAAGAAGGAAACTGAGGTTGCCAGGGGTCATTCTCCCAAGATCAGAAAGCTTGTGAGCAAGAGGGAGGATTTGAACTCGAGTCTGCCCCGACTTCAAATCCCACATGCCTTCCACTAGGCCTAACTGCACACACACCCCTCCCCACACCCTGTTCAAAGGTAAATACACACCAGCTCTGTGGATGCCACTGATCACATTATAGGCTTCGGGCAGGGCCGAGTGGCTGAGCTGGGCGGGAGGACCAGAAAGAGCAGTAGCCCCGCCCCCACGAGCTTGTTTGTGTCCGTTTTTGAGTCTGATTCAGACTAAGTGTTTGCAACAGGTGGTAAAGTTGGGACCCTGAGACCTACTCCCAGGGAGCTGGAGGCTTGGGGGCTAATACCCTCCAACCTGACACCTCCTCTACCTCCTCCTCTCTCCCCTTCACTAGGACCCTCCACACCTCCCCCCCCCCCCATCTCCTCACTCATCTCCCCCTCCCCAGTCCTCGCCATGGTCCCCATATCCACTCTGCCCCCCACTGATTTTCTGGGGCGGGGGTAGGAGGTCCTGTTCCACACAGGGGAGCGCTTTGTCTCCAGAGCACCTGTCCCTCAGGAGCCTCGACCTCCAGATCTCTGGGGCAGTCAGTGTGAGGCAGGACCAACCCGGAGCCAGGGACACAGTGAGCCCTGGATAAGTGTTTGCGGGATGAATGAATGAATGAATAAATAAATGAACTCCAATCAAAGGTCTCCAAACCAAAAGGGACCAGTTGAGGTCACCATGTCCAGTCCTCTCTTCAGAGGCTGGTCACGGCCCCCATGTCCCTCTAGCTGGATGTCAGTGGTCAGGTCCCAGCTCTGGGGGGCTCTCAAGTGGGTTCTTTCTTCCCCACCAGCCTTCAGCTCCAGCTGCCTCTCTTGCTCACCAGCATGAAAGCCAACACTTCCTTTGGTTTCCATGAACACTACCTGCATCCCCAAAGCTCACCTCCCCCAGACCCGTGGGGCCAGAGCCCATTCCAGTGACACCAGGACCCACCCACCACACATGCCTGGTGTATCAGACCATGGGCCGGGGCTCAGGTCATTAGGCCACAACCCTAGCTGGGCCGCTTACGGTGTGACCTTGATCAAGTCCCTGGATCTCGAGGGCAGAGGCCAAATCAGATTTACCTCTATGTCCAGCAGTGCCTGTGACTTAGTAGGCACTCAGTGAATATTTACTGACCTGACCTTGACTGTGAGGAGGGGATAATGACAACTCTTACTCTCTGCAGAGAAATTACATGAGAGTTAAATGAGGTAATGAATCAAGAAACAGTCTGTAAACGTGACAAGGCTTTGTAAACAGAGCTGGGGCAACACAACATTGGCTATAATAATTCTCCCACTTCTTAAGAGAGCACGCACCCCTCACCCTATCTCGGCTCTCTTCCCAGGGGTGGGGAGGAAAGGTGGCCTACTAAGAGATAGGGGTGTCACCCCAGAGGAGCTTCCCACAGGGCGGGGAGGGGGATCTCTTTCCAGGTCATCCCAGCACCCAGGGCCAGGCACAACCAGCCTGGCCCTACACCAGCTCCCCAGCCCCACACTGGTCCCTCCCTCACCCGTAGCCCTGTAGGTCCCACTGGCCTCTGGCCTGCTCCTGCCCTCAGTCCCCTGCCATGCCAGGAGGGCCCAAGAGGAAGGTAGACATGGGCTGGTACAGGGAAGGAAAGGACTCCAAAGCCGAGAGGGAACCTGGTGGGGGGCGAGGAGCAGCTCACGCTCATTTTCTAAAGCCCAGATAAGGGATGTCATTCACCTGAATAACAAAATAGCACCTCTACCCGAGTCTGGCCACCTGACTGCCGCTGAGGCTTTGCTTAACCCATTCCTGTCGAAGGGAGTAAGACTTTGATCAACTCTTAATGCCTCCTCATCAGAGTCTAAAAATGCCCTGGACATTATTGGGTCGCTGGGAAGCCTTGGCTAAATCACTTCGTTTCTTTGAACTTCAGTTTTCTCATCCGTGCACCTACTTCACAGGATTGTTGCAGAGATTAAATGAAACTGTAATGGATGAGAACCAGGCAAATAGGAAGCACGCTGTACTTTTCTAAAAGTTAAGGCAAGAGAAGTTCATATAGCAGGAGTCTGGGTAATTCCAAACCAAGAGAAAATTAACAGTGCTCTGTATTTGACTTTGTAATACAATGTGTTTTCTCTTGCGGCATTTGATCCTATCTTTCAATTATTTTTTTTTCTTGGATATTAAAATGAGGTTACTTTCCCTGACTATAGCAAAAAGAAGGAGGCTGTTGGGAGAATCATTCAGGAATTAAACTATGAGCTCTGCAAGATCTGTTTGCTGCACTTTACAAAACCCTGACCTCTAAGTAAAGAAAATCCCAACCCTCTGGGCCTTCCCCATCTCCCTTTCCCCCACATGCCTGTGCCAGCCCTCAGCCCTGGCATATACCGGGCGTGCTAGAGGCAGCTGAGTGGGGCTCTGCCATTTTAGCCATTGCCCTGCACAGCACACCCAACACCTCTCTCTGCACCCAGCACTGTAGGCCGAGGGGCGAGGAAGACGTGAGAAGCCCCCCGTCAACGGCGGGAGAACCGACCCCTCAGATCCCAGCACTGCAACAAGCCGGCCGCCCTCCACCTGCCCAACTCCCAGGCCCAGGTGAGGAGGGCAATGGCTCAGCCTGACAGCCCAGCCTCGCCTCGCCTCGCCTCACCTCGCCTCGCCTCGCCTCGCCTCGCCTAGCCTCACGCTTCTCAGAAGGTCAGGGGTGAAGACGCCTGCCTGGGAAACAGGGAGGGGAAGGGGAGGCTCCTGGGAAAGAGGAGCCTCCTTCCTCAGAGAGAAGGCCACGCGGGGGCACCTCCCGCTATTTACAGCAGCTCTTGAGGGAGTTCCTTGAGAGGGCAGAGTTCAGCAGGGAGACTGCCGTTTGGCCACACAAAGCCCAGACACACAAACACACAGACCACACAACTCAAGAACACCCTAGTATAGACGTCCCTCAGATAACACAGTAGAGCTCTGACAGAGGGGGCCCTCGGGCAACACACAGACAGCCCGACACCCACCCCTTCTCCAGACTCCCTGATCCGTGAAGACCACCCACTACTGCTAGAACATTCTCATTCTGTCTTCTCCACAACCAGGAGATGTAGGGAGCAGCGTCCCCCCAATGTTCAGGGTAGATGAATATAGTGATTTTGAAGCTGTGGTTGGGGGTTGCACTGCCTGGGGTCCAATCTGGGACCCACCAATTACTTGCTGCTACTTCACCTCTTGAAGCCCGGGTCTTCAAGCCTGGAAAATGGGCACACTAGTTAGGACTTCTCTTACAGGGTTGTTCTGAGGATGAAAGCAGGGAACCCAGACAAAACACGCACAGCGCCTGGCACACAGTGTATTTCCAGTACGCGTTAGCTTTCACCGTTATCGCACCCAGACGGACAGATGGGGCAAGACACACACTGCACCCCACCCCAGCACCCTTCCCCATACACAGCACAAAGGAAAAGGCAGGACAACCCGGCCCTCGGCATACCCGCATCTGGCCCGGTTCCTTACCCTCCCCCTCCCTCCAAGTGCCCAGGAATCCCTCCCTCAGAACCCTCCCACTTTATGCCCCAGACCAGGAAGCCCACCGCCACCCCTCCGTGACCCAAGCTCTCCAAGTCACAAAGCACAGAGTCCCCAAGTCGGCCCTAAAGAGACTTGTTCAAAACAAACGTCTCCCCCTTCCCCCACGCCAGTCTCCGGCGTGAGGCAACTCTGCAGTCGGACTGGCCACCCTCTGCTCCCCGGCTCTGGCTGGACAGGTTGCTTTCCCCACCTCCCCCCTCCACACCCCGATCCTGCCAGAAGCTGGAGTAACTCAACCCAGTCGGCCGAAAGGGGGCGGGGAGGGGGCCGGGCAGAAGGGACCCCCAGGAATCCAGCCCGGTCCAGTCTGGAGGCGGAGGCTGCCAACTGGAAAGGCTTTGAGAGAGGAGCTTGAGGGGGCTCAAGAAAGGGGAAAACACACACACACACACACACACACACACACACACACACACACACACACACCTGCAATACACCCTTTGAGGGAAACTTTCTGAACAATTTCAGAGACCTTTTTTGACAAGTTCCGGAGCCGTCGCAGGGTCTGCAAAGCGCCAGTCCCTCGAATGGGACGTCTAGAGCCGCTCCGGTGTAATCGCCCCCCCTGTCCCACCTTCTCTGGCCCCTCCGAGCCCGAGGGCCGGCGGCTCTGAGCCGCCGCACTGTCCGAAACTTCGGGTCGGGAAGCTCCGATGGCCCCTCTGTTCCCGCCTGACCAGGGATTTAGACGGGGGTCCCAGGCTGCACCGGCCCGTCGCCGCTCCCTGCCCTCCCCACCCCAGACCCACCTTGCGTGCCCGCGGCTCCGGGGGGCAGGAGGGCGAGGAGGAGCCCCCAGCGGCACCAGGCCGCCAGCTCCATGGTGCTCACTGCGGCTCCGGCCCCATGGCTCCGGCTAGACCAGGCGGCGAGGGCGCCGGGCGGGCGAGGGGAGGGGGCCGGGCGCTCGCGCCGGAAAGAGCACCCAGCGCAGGGGCGGCCGGCGGCCTCGGGGGGTCTTCTCGGCTCTGTGGGCACGATGGAGGGGAATCTCAGCTCCACAACTTCATTCCTGTACTTCCTCAAGGCAGCCCTCCTCCTCCACCTCCTCCTCCTCCCGTGATTGGGAGCCAGCGCGCTCGCAGCTCGCCCCCCCCACCCCCTCCAACCGCATTCCAGCAAGTCCCTGGGAGTGGCAACTCCCAGCTTCACTTTCTCCCTCTCTCCGCGCAGGCCTGGGTGGCGTTGCTGCCAGCGCCCGGACTCCAGGGTTGTCCGCAGCAGTTCTCACCCGTTTCCATGGAGAACCCCCCCAAAGCAGAGGAGGGTGATGGCGCCCCTCCCCCGGGAGTCTGGGGCAAACGCTTTAGCCTGCCATTCTTAATTTTCTTTTAAGTCGCAGGTTTTATCTTAAACATTCCTGGCCGTTTGCATCCTACTCCATCCCATGCCTATTTGTTTTAATATCCAATAATGGTTTTCCTACCACATCCTCAGGTAAAAATGTTAGTCAAGGAGGGAGATGTGTTGCGTTTAACCTGTGGCTTCCAGGACTCCCTGGCATACCTCCTCGAATCTTCTAGATATCTTTTCCAGTCTGAAAAGCATGCTTTTAAGGGGGTCTACAAGTTTGGGGAGAGAGTCAAATTGGAGAAACCTACATCTCAATCCTTCAAAGAACATCCTTGTTTCTTTACGGGGCACTCAGCACCCAATTCATCCAAGGTTCCTTCTCTGTCCCTTGCCTTTTATTAGTCTGCTTAATTCCACCTCCCCACCCTGCATTCCACCTGGAGCCCCTGACCCAGTTACTAAGACCCGGTCAGGGGTCTCGTGGGGGTGGGGATGGAAGGAAGGCGTGTTTTTGTTGGAAATGCCAACAAAATATTGCACGAGATACACTTATCCTAACAAATTATTTGTTGTTTATCTGAAATTCAAATTTAACTGGGCATCCTTATTTTTATTTGCTAAATCTGGCAACTCTAGTTGGAATGCTCAGCCTTGAGCACGCCTGTGCTGGTCAAGAGGGCATCAGAGGCACCTACTGGGGGCTGCAGAATGAAGGACATTAGCATCTCTTAAACTGCTTCCTTATTCCTAGCGTGGTTCTAGGCAGGCACTTTCACAGTAAGGAACTTGAGAACACGGCACCCTGGGATCAGAATGACCTCGGTTCAAATCTCAACTCCACCACGAGTTAGCTGTGTGACCTTACACAAGTGACTGAGCCTCTCTGGGTCTCAGTTGGCTCACTTGTAAAATAGCATCTGGCACACTGTGCTAGGGGTTAGAGGAGATAATACTCCTGAAGCTCTAAGCACAGTACTTAGCACATACATAGTAATTGCTCGAAAAGTGGTCTCAGGTTTAGTTATACGGGGACAGATCCAGGTTTTGTGGGACCTGAAGCTTATGACATTTGGGGGACTCTCTTTAAGAAAAAGAAAACAAAGTTATAAATACAAAATTAGACACATAAATGCAAATGAGGGGCCTGAAGCTTACCCTTCTTTAGCACCATGGTAAGTCCACCTCTGGCTCTAATCAGTGATGATTTCAATGATCAGGACAAGTCTTTCTTTTTTATTTTATTTAGTTAGTTAGTTTTTGAGAAATAGAATGGAATAGAAGATTGACTACAGGTAAGTGGGGTAAGGGCATGTGTGTCCTGGGTGATGAGGTACAATGGATTTATTCTTTGGATTATAGTCATGAATGTTCAAGAAATACTGCTGTGTATGGGGACACAGCGGCCCTTCAGGATGGGCATCAATATCCCTACTTTCTCTAGGATTAGAGTTAGAGTTAGGATGAGGGTGAGGGGCAAGGAAACGGACGCTCAAACACGTTAAACAATTTGCCCAAGACATTCTCAGAGCTAATGAGGGAAAAGTTGAACGGCCAGCAAAGCCAGCCCTTCACCCTCACCCCATCACCCAGCCCAGGACCTAGTCAAGGTGCTTCTCAGACGTGCAGCCTCTCAGCCCTTCAGGGAGAGGAGACGGGGCTCTGGCTCCAAGAGTCACTTGCTGGTCTGAAGTGAAGGACTTGCACTGGGCGCCCAAGCTTGAGGCTTCAAGAGACCATCAGGGTCTTAAGAGTCAGGATTAGAGATGTTCTGTCTCCCTCGGGCCCCATGCTCCCTGCCATTGTGTTGGGAGGGCTTGTCCTGTCAGGAAAGCTGCTGTGATGGCATCCTTTCCTGAGTCCCCTACTCGGTGCCACCGTCTGTCCTAGAGCCACACCCCTCATCTCACTGAGTCCTCTGGTGGGGTGTTATCTTTCCCCATTTTGCAGAAGAGGAACCCTTGGATCCCGAGGTAACTGAGCCATGAGACTTTGGCTTTATCCATTTGGCTCCAGAGCCCAGAATCAAGGGTGCATGAACACGCCTGTGCTGGTCAAGCACCCTCCCTGCGGGTCCCTGCACAGGAGTCAGAAGGGGGTCCTCCAAGAAATCCGGGCAACTACTGGTCCCTCCCTCCACAAAGATCCCGCCTCCCCACCCCCTACTCCTGCCTTGGCCAGACAAGCCCACCCTCTCCCACATCCCGGATCCCAGCAGGCAACTTGGTCTGGAGACAATGCTCAGTCCTAGATGGCTGCTTAGGGAGGGCGGAGCCAGTGGGAGTGGGGGCTGGAGTGGGGATGGGGGAGGAGCGGGGGTCAGAACTCACGCCCCTGGAGGAGGCTCCAGCGGGGCTGAGTTTCCCAAAGAGAATGAACCCATTCAGAGCCAGGAAGGAAGGGGAAAAAACCTTGTCTGGCATTTGACAAGCGGAGAGGAAGGGGGGCAGGGGTGGGAGCTGCTGATTCGCTTCTCCCCTCAACTGCCCCTCCAGCAGGGCCTGCCAGGACAGCCAAGGAAAGGGGATGTCTGAGAGACAAAGGCGGGGGGGGGGTTGGGGGGTGCCCTCAGGAGGAGAAGGGAGGGGGCCAGGGGACTGCCAGGGTTGCTGGAGGAGCCTAAGAGTTTGCCAGAAGGGTCCAGTGAGGGACCCCGAGAGACAGAGACAACTGCAGAGGCAAGGGGTGACTGCAGAACAGAGGGCAGCACACCAGAACTGCCTGAGATGGTCTTTGGGTGGCAGGTACTGGGTCTGCGGGCAGTGGAAGTGACTACCGGCACTGAAGAGGAAGGAAGGGGCTCTGGCTTAGGGAGATGACCTCGAGGGGTCAACAGGCTGGGGTCTGGAACCAGCGGCCTGTGAAATGCCAGTCAATCACTGACCAGCCCCTGAGACTGGGGGCACAGGAGGCCGTGTGTGTGTGTGTGTGTGTGTGTGTGTGTGTGTTGGCACCAGAGTCTCCTCCTCACTGCCTACCTCACCAGCCAGCCTGCGGTCAGAGGATTGAAAACAAACAGAAAAAGGGAGGAGATGCGGTCCACAGTCCGAGGTCCAGGCCACAAACTGGGGCCTACCCCACAACGCCTCTAGTCTGGGGCATGGTTTGCTGGGGAAGTGTCTGTATTAATTAGTTAGTTGGAAGGAGTACCCTGAAAGTAGGCACAAGGCCTCTCTGGGGCCACAGGAGAGTAATCTAGAAGTTTTTGATAAGAAAATCTGTCCTTCCTAAAGGTGGCCTTTTCAGAACACTTGCAACCTAACCCCTGGGAGGCCCCTCTGTGGGCCCAGGATTAGCCCCAGTCCCCAGGTTAGCAAAGGAGCAGAGCCCAAAGGGCACACCAGACACATTAGACCCTGAGCATGCTGATTGCCTCCCTCAGCCCCTCACCCTCATCTCAGGAATGCAGGCCCAAGGCCTGTGTAGTTTGCCTTCCTCCCTCCCTAGGCCGCTTGTGCTCTCAGCCTCACCTGGCTTTAATGCATGTGCATGAAGCACCCGTGCCGTCCGTGCACACACAGCTGTCACGGTTTGTGTCCGTGTCCTGTGCTGTCGGTGTGTTTGTGCTGGCTGCTCACCATGTGCCCTTACTCTATCTGGGGGTCTGTCCTCAGACAGTAGCTGGGCCGTGTGGCCTTGAATAAGGCTTCACCTTGCCATCTGAAATATGAGAGAGTTGGACTGAATGGTCCCTGGTCACAGTGTTTTAGGATTTGGTGTGGGGGTCATGACCCTTTCAACCCCTACACTTGTCCCTTGAAAGCCCCACTGAGTCATCTGTTTGGCAGATTCCAGATTCCTTGTTTCACAAGCACTGGGTCTTCCTGCTCCATTCAAGCCTTCAGGACCCCAAGCTCACCCCACTTGCTGCTGTAGATAGAGACCACTGGGGTGTGAATGAGGACACTCTTGCCTCTGGCTTTTGGTTTGGGTAAGAGGAGGCTAGCAAGCTTCCAGAAGCATAAAGCTAGGGCAATCATGAAATCCTGATGTGGGGGGACAATTCCAGTTTCAGATGATTTCATTCATGGAACCCACATTGTTGATGCCTCCCTTTCTTTGCCCTTTCCATCCAATCGTCTTTAAGATCTATCAGTTCCCCTTCCAATACATCTAAGCTTTTCCCACCACCAGTCTAAGCCTCTGTCAGTTCCCTAGGCAAAAGCGCTGGCCTTTGATCTTCGCTCTACAGCTCTTGCCCCCTTTCAATCCACCCCCTTTTCCCCCACAATACCAAAGTAAATGTTTTACTATAATTCAAAAAGATACATGCACCCCATGTTCATAGCAGCACTGTTCACAATAACCAAGACATGGAAACAACCTAAATGTCCATCAACAGATGAATGGATAAAGAAGATGTGGTACATATATACAATGGAATACTACTCGGCCATAAAAAAGAATGAAATAATGCCATTTGCAGCGACATGGATGCAACTACAGATGATCATGCTAAGGGAAGTAAGTCAGAAAGAGAAAGACAAATACCATATGATATCACTTATATGTGGAATCTAAAATATGGCACAGATGAACCTATCTACAAAACAGAAACAGACTCATAGACATAGAGATCAGACCTGTGGTTGCCAAGGGGGAAGGGGAAGGAGAGGGATGGACGGGGAGTTTGGGGTTGGTAGATGCAAACTATTACATTTAGAATGGATAAACACCAAGGTCCTACTGTATAGCACAGGGAGCTATATTCAATACCCTGAGATAAACCATAATGGAAAAGAATATTAAAAAAAGAATGTGTCTATGTGTATAACTGAGTCACTTTGCTGTACAGCAGAGATTGCCACAACACTGTAAATCAACTACACTTCAATTTAAAAATAAATAAATAAAAATAATTTTTTAAAAAAGTAAATGTTTTAAACATAAATCAGATCATTTCATTCGCTTTGGTGCTAAAACACCTCCTAATGGCTTCCCATTGCCTAAACTCTTCCCTGTGACCTGAGACCTTCTAGAATCTGGTCTCTGGCCTTTGCTTCAGTCTCACAGCCTTCCAGCCATGCAGCCTGCTTTTCTGTTTTTCAAAAAGATGCCAAACTTGTTCCTGCCTTAGGGCCTTTGCACTGGCTGTTCCCTCAGCCTAGAACAGTCTGCCCCCAGGTGTTAGCAGGGCTGGTTCCTTCTGGTCATGAGAATTTCAGTTCAAATGTCACTTTCTCAAAAAGTCTCTGACCACCCAATCCAACGTAGCCTCCACCTACCTCCCCACTCCCTTGCCCTCCCTCCCTCACTTACATTATCCAATTATATAACTCAATGCCTGTGACTACATGAAATTTTTTTTTTTTACATTTTCTCTTTCTTTTTAACTGATGACATACACAGATGGCACAAATTTTTCAAAGTACAAGAATAAAAAATGTCCCTCACTTCCCTGTCACCCAGACACACAATTCCCCTTCTCCCCAGAGGCAACAATTATTTCCACTTTCTTATATATCTTTCTAGATACAGTCTCTAAAATAACAAACATAATATATACTCTTATTTTTCCTCACATGAGGTGATGTGTAAACACACACACACACACAAACACACATACCGTTCTTATACTTACCAAAAATATCATGAAGGCTTTGCTATGTCAGGACATTATAAATCTGCCCCATTCTTTTTTTTTTTTTTTTTTTTTTTTTGGCTATTGAAAATAATGAACAATGCTACCATGGACAGCTTTGTGCTTACCCCATTTTGCACTTGTGTAGATATACCTAGAGATTGTGTAGCTATACCTAGGAGAGAAATTGCTGGTTAGAGAGTCTATGTAAATTACCAGATTACAGGGTATGTATATTTTACACAGTGCTAAATGATCCTACATAGTGATCATACCAATGTGCTCTTACATTAGCAGTGAAATTATCTTAGTCTTTTATTTGGTACTCATTTATTGTCTGTCTCCCTCCTCTGACCATGAGAAGGATGGCACCTTTTTCATCACTCTGTCCCCAGAGATTTGCCCGTGGTAAACTGCAATACATATTTGATGAATTAGGAACCCTCATTGTAGACTATCCTCCAATTTTTATTCTAAGAATATGGTCAGTTTGCCTATGAGCCCTCAGCACACTATAATGTTTGCTTTGTCTTTCTCCTCCCTGGACTGGGAAGGATTTCTGATTCACCTATTTTTTTCCTAGTGCAATGGCTGACACCCAGTAGGGCTCAGTAAGCCTGAGTTGAAGGAATGAATCAATGACTTTGCAGGCTGTGACTCACATAAGAAACCAAATGCAAGTTAGGAAGCAGATTAAGCTGAGGGGGCTCTGTGGGGAAGGAAAGGAGGCTCTCTGTGCTGAAAAGTGGGGAGATGGAGAAGCCTGGTAATTGTGTAGGGCTCTTCTGGCAGGAAAAACTCTCAAGAGATGTCCCAGAGAAACAATACCTCATCTCCCACCAGGACAACATGACAGATGTCTCCACTGCCCTCTCCACCTTTAACATAGGATTGTTTTCTCCATCAGGTAGCCATGAGTTTTCAAGGACCTATGAAATGTTTGAGACATGAACAAATTTTCAATGTTAGCT
This sequence comes from Eubalaena glacialis, assembly GCF_028564815.1. NCBI lineage: Eukaryota > Metazoa > Chordata > Mammalia > Artiodactyla > Balaenidae > Eubalaena > Eubalaena glacialis. The sequence goes on from NC_083734.1 coordinate 44,966,751, forward strand.
CCAAAATACGATAAGAAAGCTACAAAAAAAATAATATTTATTAAATATGTACAAAATGTAACAATATGTCAACTATTTACAGCAACTCAATTCAACTATATATAGTTACTTATAAATTTCTTTAATGTGGGTGTTGCCACATTTTAGTATGTTTGATGTAATATAGGATGAGGCTTCCAAAATTGGAACCTTAAAAGTTTTAAAAGAGCTCTATTTCTACCTCGGTGTTCTCTCAAAGGGAGAATTCCTGCTTTGTCCGTATTTCATCCTCTTTAATCCTAAATTTCCTCATCTTTAAATGGGGATCCTCATAAAAAGGTTCATCCAAGCGTTATAGTAAGGACAAAATAAAATAATGTATTATAAAAGAACTGATCTATCACACAACATTGTAAATAAACTATACTTCAATTAAAAACTAAAAAATAAAATTTTAAGATTAAAAAAAAAATGAAACGATCCATCAGATGCAAAGTAGTATTAGCACTCTATTGTTTTCCATCAGCTCCTGGAGGGCTGAGTGGTTGTTTTGTTCATTTCAGCTTCCCAATCAGTATCAACTGGGTGCCCAACTCCAGGGGACACTATTCATGTTATATTTAACTGGAAGAGACACCATTCACAGAAAATATAATGTGAATGAAGCACCCCTGAGCGCCATTCACAGAACATACAATGTGAATGGTGCCTCCTGGAGTTGTGCCTTGCCACCTTGGTGCTAGGGCTAAGTGCTCAGGAAATGTTTGCCAAACGAGTGAATGAATAGAATCCAATTTTACTTCCAGCTCATTCCACCTCCCAGGATAAAAAGTTGACCAGGGGTGAAGAGAGTGGAGAGGAGGAAAGGCAGTCATTAATCTACACACACACTAATTATGCATCTAGCTACAAGGAGTCAATGCTCCAATGAGACGGGTGTGTGTGTTTGTGCTGGTGGTAGTGTGGGGAGGATGGGTGATACTAAAGCGAGTGTTCTCCTGTTCCCAAAGATCCTCCTGTTAATTTTTCTTGAAATAGGACACCTCTCCTATCTCAGCGTGGTCTGAATCACACTGGTGATTTGACAGCCCTGGTTTGGCACCCAAATTCTTACGGTGAATTACGTTGTTCATTTACTTAAAAAAACAACAAACACAAAAGCAAAAACAAAAACAAACAAAAAAAAACACAACGCGTTCTTAGCGAGCGCCTACCCTGAGGCAAATTCTGTACTAGTGCTGGTAGTAGAGTGGTAAACAAGACAAAGAGACCACTGTATGTTATAGCACCCTCCAGGTGTTATCACCCCCAGAAGTAGTGTTTAAGTTGAGACTAAAAGAATCAGCAGGAGTGATAGCAAGAGTGATACAGACGAGGTAGAGCCACGGGGCTTGAGAGACATGACCCCTTGAGGGAAGTCTGGGGCAGACGAGTGAGGGAGACCAGTAGGCAGGGGCCAGATCGTGCAGGGCTTGTGGAGTTATGATTTTATCTTGAGGCAAGTGGGAGCCAGTAAAGAATTTTATGAAGGAGGATGACATGGTCAAATTTGAATTTTTGGAAATAGAGCATGGGCTGGAGGGGTATAAGTAGAAGTAGGGGGACGTGTTAAGAGGCTACTGCGGCTGCCTCGGCGACAGATGATGATGTCTTTAACTAGGGTGGCGGTGCCAGTGGAGATGGAGATACATGGACAGTTCCGGGTACATTAGGGAGTGGAAACCCGACAGGGCTGGGGACAGAAAACTAGCCCTACAGAAAACTAGCCCTACCTCAAATAAAGAGGCCCTGGAAAAGAAAGAAGACGGATGTTGATAAAATACCACTTTATTTTGCTTCTTAACCCACCTGGTGTCTCCCCTCCCCTAACCCTGACGTCTGTTATATGCAGATAACACTAAGGCGAGGGGCGGGGCAGGCGCCCAAAAAAATCCGGGAACTTTTATTTAAACTGGGGTGGACTTCAGCGGAGAGTAGATGAAAGAACACAAGGCACTTCCGGTTACTCCGGATGTGAAGATTCCTAAGCTCCTCCGCCGGCGGAGGGCCAGGGTGAAGGGATGGCCGGGCGGACGGTGCGGCTGGTGCTGCTGGTTGGGGCAGCCGCGCTAGCAAGCGGCTCCCAGGGCGATCGCGAGCCGGTGTACCGCGACTGCGTGCTGCGGTGCGAGGAGCGGAACTGTTCTGGGGGCGCACTGAAGCACTTCCGCTCCCGCCAGCCAATCTACATGAGCCTAGCAGGTAAGCCCCACCCCGCGGTAGGCCCCGCCCATTGGACTTGCCCTGCCCCTTTCGCCCCCGAAGACCACTCTGCAATCTGTACCTTAGTTCCTCCCCCGGGTCCATTGTGAGTGCGAGTGGAGCCCCAGAGTGATTAGATAGTCCGTCAACCAGGAGCTTCATTTACTTTTTATTTTGTCAGTCAAATGGGCATTTACTACCTCCTGGGTACAAAGACCTGGAAGGACACTGAAATCAGACCAGGGTCCTGACTTCAGGGCTCACAGTCCCCAAGGGGACTTCAGCCTTCTCAAGTGCAAGGGAGAGGATGATTTGAGCCCCAAAGGACTCTTAGATTAAGTAATAGGGAGGAAGGAATCGTTTCTGGCTTTGAGGAGGTGGGGGCAGTGATTATCTTGGAACATTCTCAAGAGGAAGGGCTTCTGGATGGACGCATTAAATTTAGGCCTGTGGCCATAGTGGGCACTTACTTTGTGGCAGGTGTCAAAATAGTTATTTTTCACAACAACCCTTTGAGGTCAATTCTCTTAACCTGATTTTTACAGATGGGGAGACTCAGAGAGGTTAAGTGTCCTGCCCAAAATCACACAGCCAGTAAGTGGTAAAGTGGAGTTTTTAGTTCTGGCCTGTTTGACTACACGTTTCTTCTCTTTACTATCCCTTTGCATACCAGACAGAAAGAACAGAGAGTGGAGGCCCTGGACAGATATGGACACATCCAGCAGCTTGGTTTACTCAGGGAGCAGGGTGCATGAAAAGGAGTAGTGGGAAATAAAGTTAGAAAGGCAATATGGGGCCTTAAAAGTCAGACTGAAGAATCTGGGCTTCATTTTCATAGATGGGGTGTAAAACGGCAAGGGTTTCTCCCTGGTGAGTGAGAGAAAATCCTGTGTTCAGGAAAGGCAAACATAAACCCAGGTATCCACAGATGAGTCCATCAGATGCCAAAGTCTCCATCTTGGGTGAAAGGAAAAGAGAAGAAACATCTCTACTTGCTCACTGTACACTCCTACCCCCTAAAACACACACACACATGCACACACATGCCTTTCCCTTATGTATATTTTACACCATCTCTCATCCATCCAAGCAGGAAGCTAGAATTTTCCGATTTCTTCTGGTTCTCTCCAACCTGCAGGACCTCTTGGCCTGTGTTTGAGCTTGGGCCCCATTCGAGCTCTCTCTGTGCCTCCCCATGCTGGGGAGTTCACCAGGCCATATTTATCTGTTTCAGGCTGGACCTGTCAGGATGACTGTAAGTATGAGTGTATGTGGGTCACCGTTGGCCTCTACCTCCAGGAAGGTCACAAAGTGCCTCAGTTCCATGGCAAGGTGAGTTGGAGGGTCAGGGTAGGTAGATGATGGGAGTAAGATGCCTCTAGTTGGACCACACTGTCCAAGCAGGCCAGGGTGTGGGGTGATGAGTGTGTGTTTGGCGAAGGTACCTGTTTTTCTCAAAATATGCTGGTTATCATCAGATGGGGACAATGTGTCCTGCCTCTGGATTTGAGGTAACAGGATCTGGGAGGCTTTGGAGTCTCCTTAGGGAGTGGTCCTGGGCTGCTTAGGGTGGTTGAGATGCCCACCTTGCTACAAAGACAAATTCCCTGAGCATCCCCCTGGCACACTTTCTGTTGCTTCTTCAGTAGGAGTCTGGATTAAAATAATACCCCCTCAGATTGCCCAGCGAGTCACAGCTTGCTGATGCCTTTTGATCCAATATGATCTTGTTCTAGAGTGTTGAGGTTGGCAAGAATTATTCTCCCCAGTTTGTCACAGAGTAAGCTGAGGCTCAGAGGGCTGTGGTTAGTGGTAGAGGAGGGATTAGGACCTGTGTCTTCTAGATGGCAGGTCTATGCTATTTCCACCAGGCCATACTGAGCCATCCACACTGCCCCGCCTGGTCTCCCCAGTGCTGTGAGTGCTGGCCAGGATAGAGGGATAACCCTCAGCCAGGGACTGCAGGGGAGCTCGTTGATCTGAAGAGGGACTGCCCCTGAGGCTTTGGCCAAGGTCCAGAGCTGAGGAGCGGCTGGGGCCTGGTGATGCAGCAGGTCAAGCAGAGGTAGGTTGGACCAACTGGGCGTTGCTTGCTCCTCAGGCCCCCTCCATGTGCTCCTGTTTCAGTGGCCCTTCTTCCGGTTCCTGTGCTTCCAAGAACCAGCTTCTGCTGTGGCCTCTTTCCTCAATGGCCTGGCCAGCCTGGTGATGCTCTGTCGTTACCGCACCTCCGTGCCAGCCTCATCCCCTATGTACCCCACCTGCGTGGCCTTCGCTTGGGTAGGTAACCTGGCAGGATTCCTGCTCGACACCCTCACCCAGGAACGAGGAACTCTTAGATCCCCATTATCACCCACCTAGCTTCCCCTCTGTTTTCCAGGGTTAAAGTTGCAGCTATGGGATGGTCAAGCCTGGGGAGAACAGGGAAGGTGCTGAATCAGGCCTTCCCTTTCTAGCAAAGTCCTAGGTCAGGCTGTTTGAGAGAGAGGGAGAGAGGAAAGAAACATTGTTCTTGTCGTGAAGCAGGAAGCTGCTAAAACACCCAGCAGGGCAGTTTACAAACACAGAAGGGAGATGGGTGGCAGGGAACACGCAGGGACCACAGGTCTTTCCAAGGACCCCTCTGCAAGGTTCAAAGCCCTGTCAACCCCAGCTAAGGCCTGGAGGCAGTAGCAGCCACAGCACTCCATCTAGAGCTCAGTCTGGTCTTAGACCATCCCTGGAGAAGCTGAAATATGTTCCATCTGAGTATCCAGAGAGGGCTCTGAGCGTCACAGAATGGCTGGTCAGAAGAGCCAGCATCCAGAGCCTGGAGTTGTGTGAGAAGCAGGGACTGTGGTACAGAAAGGAACCACAGAAACCTTGGGGAGGGTGTGAGAGTACGAGGTGGCAGTGGATGTCTCAGACCAGAGCTACCACTGTGAGCCTTAGGGAAACAGCCCACACTCACTCACCTTCCTGCCATCAAAGCAGCCACTTGTTCATGTACTGAGCACCTGCTATGTGCCAGGCACTTTGTTGGGTGCAGGAGATCCACAAGTATATAAAAACAGACGGGTCCCCGCCCTCTGGTACTAATCACATAAGCACACAACTGAATATAAAAGGACAGCTATGAACAAGTGCAGTGGAGGATAGATGTGTGCTGTCGGGGTGTGTGATGGGGTCTAGACCAGTGCAGGGCAATCCAGGGAAGCCTTCCCTGAGGAAGGGGTGTGTGAGGTCAAATCAGAATGATGAGGGAATGTGCACTGACAGGACAGAGTGCAGGTTATATGAGGACCTGAGAGGCCAGGAGGCCGACCAGGCAGGAAGCTGGGAGGGGGTGTGAGGCGGGTGGGCAGGTGGGCAGCAGGTAGAGCCTGGAGATGGATGTGGATGGAGAGCCTGGAAGGCTCAGTAACACTTTAGATCTCGACTGTCAAAGCCTCATGAAGCAATGAGGGTTGGAGAGAAGGGGCTTCGTGAATAGATTTGCTATTCTGGCTACTGTGTAGAGACCAGGTTGGAGCGGGCAGGAGTGGATGCGGGGCCTAGTTGGTAATTTTAGCATAGGGCACGGTAGCGAGACTAGAGAGGTGGCCCGGGTCTTGGGAAGGAAGGTATTAAAGAGAAGTATGTTTGAGCTATGTTTTGGAGGTGACATTAAAAATTTTTAAATGTATTTATTTTACAAACAACTACATAGCTGTTACTGTGTGCCAGGCACCATTCTAAGCATTCTATAAATATTAACCTTGTTAATACCATAACAAGCTTATGAGGTAGGTAGTAGTATTGTCCCCAGTTTACAGATGAGGAAACCAAGGACTGGAAAGGTTAGGTAACCTGCCCCGGAGCCAGGGTTTGAATCTAGGCATCTGGCTCCAGAGTCTACAGTCTTACCATCTTGGCTGTGTGGATAACCTAAGATGGGAAGAGAGGAATCAAGGATGACCCCTGTGCTTCTGCTTAGGAGACGGTGATAGAAACTGTGGATGCGATCACCAGGGGGGAACTTGGTGAGAAGAGAAGGGGTCTAGGATGGAGCCTCGAGGAACCCCCAAACTTAATGGCTGAATAGAGGAGGATGAGCCAGCAACAGAGACAGAAGGGGTGGCCAGAGGGGTAGGTGGAAAATGAGGCCATCGTGTGGTTGGGGGAGCCCTGGGACAAGGACAGGAAAGAGAGAGTAGGCCATTCTCCTGAATTCTGCTTCAGTCAAATAAGATGAGACTGAAGGCCGCTCCTAGATCTGGCGACCCTGAGATCTCTGAGGACGTTGGGGAAACTGATAGTGTTGGGGTGCCGGAAGTCCAGGCCAAACCTCAGACTTGAGAGATGGGGACCGGAAGGAGGGCAGCAAGGAGGCTGTTGAGCCTCTGGGTAACGTTGCTCCTCCCTAACACTTTCCATTCAATACATATTAATAATTTTTATCAGTTATGGAACACAGATTACGTGATGGGCATGGTCCTCAGTTCTGTACATACATTTTCTCACTTAATCCTCGTAATACCACTGTGAGCTTTGTGGAAGGCTCAGAGGGGGGAAAACCTGCCCCAAGTTAACAGCTAACAAGGTAGTGAATAGTGGAGACAGGCTGGCACCCAGGGCTGTCTGGCTCCAGGGCCTGAGCACCTAGTGCCTCTCTGGGCTGTCTCCACGTGCTGTGCGAAATGCTTATGGAGCATCTGCCGTGGGTGGAGAAAGGGGTTAGCACTTGTGGTAGCTGAAGCCCCTGCCCCAAGGAGCTAAGCCAAGTGGGAGGTCCAGGTCCTGCCAATCTGGGCGGCAGGATGGAGGCAGAGGTGAGGAGGGCTCAGGGAGAGAGCTTTGGGAGCTGTGAGGTGGGGAGATCACATCGTCTGGGAGAGAAGTCTTTCAGGGAAGCCCAGAGAGGAGGAGAGGCTTCATCCGGGATTCGTAGGCCTGGTCAGGGCTAGACGTGTGCACATGGCGGGAGAGGAGGTTAGATTCCGGCATTCCAGGCTGGGGGCACAGCAGGAGCAAAGGTGCAGAAGCTGGTCAGTGTGGGGCCTGGACAGGCAACCTTGGGAAGGTCAGCCTGACCACAGTGTGGCTGGGTGAAGGGGAGGTGAGGGGGGTAAGATGAAGCAGAGAGGGCCCCAAGTGCCAGGCTGAGGGGCAAGGACTCTTGTGTAGGCAAGGGCCTGGCATCAGCCCGGCCTGTCACAGGCATGGGTGGGATAGAGCCACCACTTCCTGTTTTAGGCCTCACACAGAGAAGGGAATTTGGTCCTGGCAAAGAAAGCAGGAAGGGTGGGGAAAATGAGGACAGTACACCCGTCCCCTTTCCCTTGGGGTTCTTCCAGGGACACTGCTGCCTGGCCCACCACTTTACTGCCCCCTCGCCCCTGCCCCTGTTAGCACAGGACAGCCCTGCCTGATCTCTCTGAACTAAACTCAGAGCCTCCTTGGGTAGACGTGCTGGTCTGAGGGTCCCAGCCTTTGTCTTCACGACACGTGCCAGAGGCCAGTGGTCACTTCACAGCTCTTGCCTTGATCTCCCTGTTTCTTGGGTCTTTCATCTCACTGGCATCTGCCACTCAGCTTCCTTCTTGGTGAGGATCATACCTCACAGGTGTACCCTGCAGTCCAGCGTGACCAAGGACCCTTAGGGATTGATCAGGAGATGTTAGGTTGAGAGAGGACAGATACCTGGGGCCTGTGTCACAGGGCACCCTACGGGATGTGGTGTCCTGGGACATGGGACCCCCCTTCATGCCACCAATAGGCCCTTGAGGGACAGAGTCTCAGTGCCCACACTCCCTTTGATGTTCCAGTTTGGATCTTACACTTGATCTTTAGTCCTGTGTATGTTTGCAAGCGCGAAGGATCCCAAGCTCTATGGAGGGTGTGGCAGTGGACTTTGTCCTGGGCTGGGTTTTCTGGAACAAGTGGGGCTCCTGATTTCTGGTGGGGTGGGGTGGGAAGGCCCCCTCACCTGCTCCAGGTTAGATCTTGGGGAGGGGAGTGGGTCTCAGTCTTTTTCTCCGGGAATTCGCAGAGCTAATGAAGCTTTGGCACAAGGAGTCAACCCCCGCCTTGACATTTAGACCTGGACTTAGGCTGGGCAGCAGCCAGGTTTTGGAGGAGCCCACCAAAACTCTGCCCTCCACAGACCTTTGACTTCGTGGAATCAGGGGCCCCTGCTCTCTGCCAAAGCTGCCAGGCCAGACCAGTGCTCTGCCCCTTCATCCAACAAGGAAAGGTCCTCAGGCGTAGAGGTGAGGCTGAGGGTGCCGGGAAATCCCAGACTGTCTCTGCAGGATGATCTAGGGAGGTGGGGACTAACTGTACCCTACCTCTGCTGAGGAAACTGTGAGAAGAGACAGGTTAAGGCTACAGCAGAATAGTGGCTAGACTTCAGGAAGGACTTCCCTACAGTCAGACAAGAGCCAGTGGAACAGGCAATGGCAAGAAATCAAGGAATCCTTTTTGATGGTGGAAAAAGCCCCCCTTCTCTAGTCTCCATCCACTTCTTGCCCACTTCTTTCTCAGGAGTGAACTGGAGCCGGCTTGCCCTGCCTGAGGCCTCTGGGGGGGCCCAGGATGGCAGCAGGCGTCATATTTAGCATTCTGCCTCCCCCACTTCTGAGACACCGAGCTATTTAAAGACCCACTTGTCCCCACCTCGGTGGTGTCAATGACAGCCCCGAGCACTGGGGCTTAGTACTGGGGTCGAATTCCTGACAGATCTGGCTCACTTGGCATCCAGCCAGTTTCACGGCTGTGATATTTTTGTCTCAATTTTCCTATTTTCCAACAGACTGAAACAGCCTCCTGCTCTCCCTCCGCCCAGCCTTCCTCGTCCCCCACCAGTTCCACCCTCGTTGGCAACCTGCCCCGCCTCCCCCTTTCCTCAGTGTTTACGCAAAGTTCTTGGCGTCCATCACCCTCCTGGCCTGTCTGATTGACCAGTTATCCCCCCGGCCCCCCCATTCTACTCAGGCTTGGCCGAGGAGTCTGGGAGCAGCCGTACACTTGGGCTGTCCCTTCCTTCCACGGCCCTCTGTCCCTTCGCTTGAGTCTTGATGACAAACTCGAGTGAAGAGAAGTAGCATCTCTTCGGTGCATCCTGGTGGGGTAGTGGCTCAGGAGCAGGGAGGAGGGGCCTCTTCCTACAGCTGAGGCGTCTGCGTTCTGGGATCAAGAGACCCTGGGGCCCCGTGGTTTGCCCTGGAACACTGTGACCTTTGCAGGGGATGGGGGGTGTCAGGTGAAGGGAAGTGGTAGGGGGTCAGTCCCTGGACATGATGAAGGAAACTGACATTTCTGGGTTACCTAGCGTGTGCCAGGCCACAGCAACAGCCACCACTTACTGAATGGCTTCTTTGTGCCCCGTATTTTGCAGACATCGTCCTCACAACCCTCTTATGCAGTGGATGCTATTATTAGACCCGTTTTGTAGGTGAGGCAGCTGAGGCTCAGAGAAGCTGTTATTTGCTCAAGATCACACAGCTGTTTAGGGGCCGAGGCAGAACTTGAACCCAGAGTCCATCTCCTCATGGAGGCTCCAGACATCCTGCCCCCAGCCTGGAACTATGGGATGAGCCTAGGCAGTTGTGGGGAGACCACCCCTTCTCAGCCTAGACCTCCCTGGCCGGCAGGGAGAATGGGAGGCAGACTTGGGCTCTTTGGCCTCAAGTCTGTGAAGTGGTGTGAGGATCCCACACTGGTCAACAAGGTGGGGAGAAGTAACTCCTAATGTTTAACCCTGTTCCTGGGCACTGTGCTGTACACTGTACTTGTATTACTCATTAAATCCTTATCAATACTATGATTATTCCCATTTTACAGATGAGAAAACTGAGGCACAGCAAGGCTAAATAACTTGCCCAAGGACACACAGGAAATGCAGAGGCAGGATTTGAACCCTGGCAGTCTGGCCCTAGGGCCTGCATTCTTAATGACACTATCTCCTAAATCTGTGGAGAGGGTCAGAAGAGGAGTCCCCCAAAATGGGACACTCCCCAGGGGAGAGGGGACTTTTCAGGGGTGCAGAGTCCAGGCTTCAGGTGGGTCTCTGTAAGTGGAAGGCCCCCTGGGGAGGCGGTTGGACAGGGGACCAAGCCGCCCCCACCCCCATCCCATAGAGCTAATCCCTAGCCCTGTGCATCCCCCCCAACCTCCTGCCACCACTTAGCTCAGTCCTCCTGTCACCTCCCCCTTCCTGCCATGGGTGACAAGGAGGCCTGGCTGGCTGCCATTCCCTGCTGCCTTCCCCACCACCTCCCCCTCACGTTGGCTCCAGGGCCACTCTCTTCCCCAAGGATGTCCCTGTTCCTCGCCTGCCCAGGAGACCTGGCCCATGTGATCGCCTGGGCCCCGTCTCCAGCCCCGGGCCTGCTTCTCTCCCCACGCTGACCCTGAGTATCACAGACTCTGCAGAAGCAGAGTCTGAGAAACGACTCTGTCCTGTCCCGTTTTCCAGCCTCCGGACCATGCCTCCATTGCTGTCTCTGGGGAAGGGGTAGCACCAGGAATGGGACAGGATGGCTGTCCTCAGAGGAGGAAGCAGCCTGACCTGGACTGATCACCTGACATCAGGGCTGGAAAGGGGACAAAGGATCACTTTGACCAGCCCCTGATTTGTCCCGGGGGGAAGCTCAGTCCCAGAAGGACAAAGCCTGTGCCCAGGTCATGAGAAGCATAAGCAGCAAGAGTCAGCCCTGGACCCGGGCCAGACAGGCTTACACCGGACTCCCTGAGCCTCCAGAGACTTCCAGCTTTGCAGTAGAGCCCAGGCCTCCACCCCATTGCTCTTCCCATTTCCTCATAAGCCCCCTCAAGCCTGCATTAGGGAACTCATCCTACCCTCTGACCTTCCTGCTGCATACCGGATGGAGAGTGGCTTTTTTTATAAATTTATTTATTTTATTTATCTTTGGCTGCGTTGGGTCTTTGTTGCTGTGCACAGCTTTCTCTAGCTGCGGCAAGCAGGGGCTATTCTTCGGTGCGGTGCGCGGGCTTCTCATTGCGGTGGCTTCTATTGTTGGGGAGCACGGGCTCTAGGCACCTGGGCTTCAGTAGTTGTGGCACACGGGCTCAGTAGTTGTGGCTCGCGGGCTCTAGAGCGCAGGCTCAGTAGTTGTGGCGCATGGGCTTAGTTGCTTGGCAGCATGTGGGATCTTCCTGGGCCAGGGCTCGAACCCGTGTCCCCTGCATTGGTAGGCAGATTCTTAACCACTGTGCCACCAGGGAAGCCCCTGGAGAGTGGCTTTTTACCCTGCTCCCTCTGTCCCCTGCCTGGCCAGTTTTCCTGGTATACTGGACCCCACTGAGCAGCTCCTGGCCTTTACCCATCTCTGGCAGGCCTGTACCACCCTAGTGCATCCATCCCCACCTCCAGGGCATTCCAGGCCAGACCTTGGCTGTTTCTCCCTTTGACTGGTTTCCCAGCCCTCCAGTGTGTGTATCTCCACCCCAGCCCACCCTTCTTTCAGTACGTTGGGCTTCTGCTGTGGACACAGCAGTCCCTGAAAAAAATGCCAGCACCAACTCCCACGAGAGGTAGGCCTCATTTGCAAGATGATGTGTGCTCTCTCCTTGCAGTTAATTTCCAGGAGAAAGGCCTCCAGCGTTCCCTTGGGCCCTTGCCCACCACTGCCCCTCCAGCCCTGCTCTGGCCGGCCCAGCCGGGAGGAGGCTGGGCTCCGTTGGCCAGGCTCCTCCTCAGAGACTTGGCCCCAGTGGGATCTACTTGATCTCCCTCCCTTGCTTGCTTGCTCTGGACACGCCCCAAGCTGGCTCGAGCCCCTCCACCCCACCCACTTCATTCCCGCCCCCAGAGGCTGAGGTCACTGCTCACCTGGCCCGGGTGGGGCTGTCATCATCACCTGCCAGTTGGGGGAGGAGGTGAGGTTCCCCGGGGGCTGTTGTCTTAGCCACTGAGTAACCGGGGAACTTGACTCTGCTGGAACTGGTTCCCAGGCCAGGCTGGAACCTGTGGAGGCTGCAGCCCCCGTGGCCTTGGGGGTTCAGGGTGGTGGGAAGCTGAGCCTGAGGGACCCGGGCTTGGTGGGGGTGGAGGGACCCGGGCTTGTCCAGTCCATGGGCTCCAGGGCCCAGGGGAAGCATGTTTCTCAGCTCTGTAGATCCCTTTCCCCAAAGTGAGATGGATGTGAGCCCTCTGGGGGGGTCTTCCCCACCTTGGGGCACCACACTCACCAGCCACTTCCCTCCTCAGGTCTCCCTCAATGCTTGGTTCTGGTCCACAGTCTTCCACACCAGGGACACCGACCTCACAGAGGTGAGCGCCCTCCCACCCCCGTTTCTGCTGGAGACAGTCCCCGGAGGAGCCAGGAGAGGTGGGGCAGAGCTGGCTCTTAGTTCTCTCTTAGTCCTCGTACTGACTCGGTTTACGGAGCACTTGCTCTGCGGTGGGCGTTTTAAACCTATTAGTGCACTTGAGCCTCACTTGACCCTCATGAGGCAGGTGTGATTATTGGCTCTTCTTAACCGATGCGGCAGCTGAGCCTTGGGTGGGGTGAAATCACTTGCCCAGCATCATGCAGCCCGTGAAGGGGTGCAGTCCAGACTTGAGCCCACAGCTGCTGAACTCCAGACCACACTCTGAATTCTGCGCACGCGCTTACGTTCTGGAGTCTTGGCGGGCACCCTCTACCAATACCTCTAAAGCCTTGCTGCTGAGCACACCTTTTTTTTTAAATTGTGTAACGTGAATACAAGGGTCAGTCTATTGAATTCAGGCATGAAACAGCGATAGGCAAAAGGAGCACGAGACACGTCCCCACCAGCCATAGGCCTAGGACTCCCACGTTAGACGCTGGCTGGGCCTCTGCCACCCCTCCCTGCCCCCATCCCTAGTGGGTCCTCTCTGGAGCCTGCCCTCCATGAAGCCTTGTCTCCCGCCTGTTGCCCACACACTGGTCCCTCATCCAGCTCTCCTTGTCCTCAGAAAATGGACTACTTCTGTGCCTCCACTGTCATCCTACACTCAGTTTATCTGTGCTGTGTCAGGTGAGCCCGCCTTGGCTGCTGTGCGAGCAAAATCAGGCCCTGGGGGCAGAAAGGGGTCGCCGGTCTCTCCCCTGGGGGTGCTGTCCCAGGGCTTCCATCTTGCACATGCATACGCTCCAGACAGCTCTGGATAGGGACTCTGTGGTGGGATCAGGGGCCCTGGCTCTTTCCAAGGACCTTGGCAAAGGCCCCCAGGAATTGGAGGCCTGCCCTGCTAGCCTGTTTTGATGGGGGAGAGGGGCAGCGGCTCCCCCACACTGCTGCTGGCGTGAGGGGACGCTTCAGGGAATGCTGCTGCGGGGATGGGTCACCCTACATCTGAGCAGCTCTGGGTGGCGGGGCAGGACCGTGGGGCTGCACCGCCCGGCCGTGGCCAGTGCCTTCCGGGCCCTCCTGCTGCTAATGCTGACGGCGCACGTCTCCTACCTGAGCCTCGTCCGCTTCGACTATGGCTACAACCTGGCGGCCAACGTGGCTATCGGTGAGCTGGGACAGGGTCTCTGGGGGGGCTGGACCATCTGCAGAGCTGCTGGTTTGGGGTGGAGGTGGGCATTGGTGCTGTTCCCAGAGAAGGAGCTTCTAGAGAGACCCTTAGGGGGAGGGAAGGGAAAAGAATTGGGGGTGGGAGAGGGGGGAGGTTGGGAGGAGCCCCTGAGGGGGGCCCTGGGGTCACAGAGCATGGGGGCTAGGAGAGACTTTGGGAGGAGAGAAGGAGGTCCAGAAATGAGCTCTCCCCACCCCCACCCGCACCCAGGCCTGGTGAACGCGGCGTGGTGGCTGACCTGGTGCCTGCGGAATCGGCAGCGGCTGCCCCACGTGCGCAAGTGCATCGTGGTGGTCCTGCTGCTGCAGGGGCTGTCCCTGCTCGAGCTGCTAGACTTCCCGCCTCTCTTCTGGGTCCTGGATGCCCACGCCATCTGGCACATCAGCACCATCCCTGTTCACGTCCTCTTCTTCAGGTGGGTACTCCTCCCTGCCTAGTGCTCACCTCCTCCATGCCCGTCCTTGCCTGCTTCTTAGAGGCCTCTGTGCACTGGTCACCCACTGCCTGCTCGCCTGCACCACCCCACCCTGCCCCCAGGGGACGCTCTCAGAGCTGTACCTCAGTGGGCTCCTCCCTCGGCCCACAGCTTTCTGGAAGATGACAGCCTCTACCTGCTGAAGGAATCAGAGGCCAAGTTCAAACTGGACTGAAGGCCCTGGAAGCGGATCTGCCCTCTTGGGGACCCTGTCCCTCCCTGCTGGCTCCCCTTCTTCCCCCCCACCCACCACCCCAATCCTTGAGGTGACTTTTTTTCCTTTTAGCGTCTTGAACCTGGACATGGAGGGTGTGGGACCAGAATCATGTAACCTGCCCACCCCCTTGCTCACCCCCACATGGCCCTCACAGGTCTTGGCGTCAGTTCAGACCTGGCCTCATAACATCTGGGGCTGGAAAATGGGCAACCCCTCTGGTCCCTGGAGCTGAACTGGGCTAGAACTGCGTTCTTAGCTCCATCGAGAGGAGGGCTGCCTCTCCCTCCCCATCAGCCTCCTCCTCCCATCCCCTCACTGCCTGGGTGGTTCCCAGAATCCTCTGTCTAGCTGGGAGACCAGGTACCACAGGCCTTTGGGGATATAGTGGGGTCCCCTTCTGTTACCCCCGTGCCCTCCTCCGGGGCACCACTAGGTGGCACTAGATGCTTGCTCTTTGGCTGCCCAAGTTTCAAGGCAGGTCTCATTCTCCCCATGGGATCTAGAGGGACCAAGCTGTTGGGATTGGGGAGCAGTCTCACCCAGACTATTGCCCCAGTCAGACCCCCAGGAGGCCTCACCACCCTCCCTGTTCGGGGCCAGGACCCCAGAGAACCCAGGACAGGAATCCCTCTGGCCCCTGTGCTGCTGTTCTGGTTGGGAGCCCGCACGTGAGTGTGTAAGGGAGACCAAGTGTGTAGGTGACGGGATGGTGGACACGGGCCTGGGGTGTGTGGGATGCTGGGTGGGGCAGTGTGTGTGAGCATTGGCCTTGTGCAGTGTGGAAAGTGGGGGTATATGTGAGTGGTTTTGAAGTGTGGTGTTGGGGGGCAGGCGGGTTAGTGTGGGTTAGGGGAACGTGCAGAGACTGAGTGGAAGTGCAGGGGAGTGTGAATGCCACACAGTGGGGGGGAGAATCAAATCATGTCGACAGCCATTTACTGAGCACCAACCCTATACACAGCCCCAGGCCAGGCAGAAAGCCAGGGTGCCCCCAAGATCTGGCAGGGGTAAGGGTGTCCAGGCTGCATGTGTGTATATGTGTTCCTTTCTTTTGCCCCCCTCTTTACGAACCTCATTGGGCTTCTGCACAACCCAAGATCTCCCCCAGAATCAGCCCCTTGGGAGGCAGAGGGAGGAAGAAAAGTGGGGATCCTCCTTGCCTAGACATGGTTGGCCAGCCCCTACCCCAGTGCCCTGCCTGCTAAGCCCCTTTGCCATTGCCTGACCCAGGGGAGGGAGGGGGCAATCTGAGTGAGGAGGGGAGAAGGCTTTGGCTGGGTCTGGTTTCTGGTCTTCCCAGAGGCAGGCAGGGGCCGTGCTCTACCTACACCCTGGTAAAGGTGACCCCTGCCAGTTGCCAGTGGCCATAGCACATTCCTGTGCCACAAAGACAGAATGAGGAGCTCCAGAAACTCTCCATCCAAAGGCAGCCTCTGTGACTGGAGCAAGGAGTCTGGATTCTTGCTTTTCCTCTGCCCTCTTGCCTCTCCCTGGGGGTAAGGGCGCTGAGCTAGGACTCCAACCTCAGGGACTTGGGTGACCTGTAACTTCTTTTGATACTAAGAACTATTTTAAGGTAGGAGGGTGCCAAGGGACATTCTTAATAAACCAATTCTCAGACTCACCTACCCTTTTCCAGCTCATTTGTGTAAGTAGGGTGGGCTGGAGGGAAGAAGACAGAGCTGGCTGGAGGCAACAGGCAGATGGCGTCTCTACCTAGGCCCATGGGAGTGGGGATGGCAAGGACCAGATTCAGGGCAACAGCAGATCTGGATGGAGCTCCCGTCCCGCTCGTAGTGGGGGCTGGGAGAGGGAGCTGGTGCCTGTTCTTCCCCGCTGACTTCCCTTGGCCTTTGTGCCTGGATTGTAGCACCAGCCCCTGCAAGCTCTCCTAATTATCCCCCTTCTCCTCCCCTTCTGGGCTCCACTAAGCTCCACTATTATTTATTTGTTCCTAACCTTTTTGAGCTTCACCTGCAAACAGGGTAACAGGACCTGCTGCCGAGTGTGAGGACTGAGTGGGCCTAGCAGGTGCCTGGCACACAGCAGAGGCTGAATGAGTTTCCTCTGACCCTGGCTTTCCTTAGTTTGGGAAAAATGAAGCGTCCTACCTTCATGGAAGCTTCTGGAAAAAAGGCCAGGGTTGATGCCTCCCATACGCCCACAACACAAGAGAGAGCTCTGGGCCCTTGTTGCTTCCCAGGAGAGCCACAGACTGCACTTACACCAACCAGCATGGACTTATTTCTTTATTAGGTGCCACCTCAGATAACAGGGCATCTAGGTGGGGGAGGGCCGCCGGCACTGTGCGCACTGGGGCCTCACACCCCCACCTTCTTCTGGGCCCAGGCGAAGAAGATGCCCTTGACGTCATCTACGCCTGTCCGAAGGTGGGAAGGCATGATGTAGGTGCGCAGGTCCCTCACCTCATAGCTGCTACGCAGCAGGGCCTCCCTCACCTCCTCCTCACGCACTGGCACCACTGCCAGCCTGGCCTCCCCAGCCAGGTACCATGACTCCTCCAGGGCCCCGATGAGGAGGAGGTGCCCCCCAGGCCTCAGCAGTGTGGTGATGTGGTCCAGGGCCCGCTGGAAGCTGGCAAGGTCCGGACTCACAGCCTCTAGGCAGAAGGCGGAGACCAGGGCATCGGCAGGCAGGGGCGCCAGGCTCCCAGCGCCCAGGGGCTGGGGCTGGTGCACGTCGATGGGCAGGATCCGCTTCACCCTGGCTCGCAGCTGGCACTCCTTCTCTTGGCAGGACTCACTGTTTGACTCAGAAGGCAGAGTCAGGACCAGGGCTCTGGACTGCCCACACCCAGTTCTCTGTTGCCTCCCACCAGCCACTCCGTGGGAAACCCCCTGCCCAACCCTCATCCCCCCCGCCCTTACCCCTTGCCCTCGATGAGACAGACATGCCGGCTGTACACGCTCCAGTCGAAGGCCCCAGGCTCGTCTCGCAGCCAGAGCCCCAGCTCCTGGCGGTTCACCTCCAAGAAATCTGTCATGGTGATGTCCTCAAAGTGGGCGCAGGCGCTGAGCAGCTGGTATATAGTGGGGCCTGAACCAATGTCAATGAGGGTGCGTCCAGACACCTCACCTGGGTGGGGCAGAGGAAGCAGGTCCTGGTGCTAGGCCTGTGCCTGCAGCCCCCAGCCTCAGTCACGGCCTCCCTTACCTGCGGCTTCTTCCCCCTCTCTCTGTTCCTTCTCCCCCTGGAAGGGTGTCTCTATCCGGGAAAAGCATTGGCTCTGGAGTTAGACTAACCAGGGTCTGAGTCCGGCTCCAACATCTGCTGACTTTTACCTGGGGAAATGAACTTAACCTCTCTGTGACTCAGGTTCCACAACTCTAAACTCTAGTCACCTACCAGTAGGATTAAGTGGGGGAAATCTCAGGTGCCTGGCAGCTTCTCTCCTCCGCCTTTGCCCCTCATTCTGCATTCCCCACCTCACTTCTCAATTCTGAGTGTTCTCCCCTCCCGACCCTCTCTCCCCACGACTCTCTCCTCTCCCTCTCACGTGAGGGACGCTGCTCCTCTTCCTCTTCTGTTTTCACCTCTTAACTACCTATCCCCGTCCGGCTCTCGCGTGCGCGCCCCTTTGGCTCCCTGATGCCTTCTTGTCCTGTTTCCCCGCGCTCACCGGTGGCGAAGGTCTGCGCCAAGCAGCGCAGCTTCCAAGGCCCGACGCCGTCGGGGCTGCTCAGGTCCCCCCGAGGGGGCGCGTAGTTGTTGCGGAGGTAGGCGCGGGGCTCGAAGCGCTGGTAGGCCGAGGCGACTGCCGCCCGGCCCGGGTCTGAGTCGGGGGCCGCGCCCGCAGCATGACTCAGGTCTGTCCCGCTCATGCTGCTGCCGCGGCCGCCCTTGTCCCCCGCTCGCCTTTATCTGCGGCCGGACCCCCGCCCCGACCTCTCCGCTGCGGGGGCGGCGGCTGAGCGATGAGCCGCCCGGGGCCACGCGCGCTGCGTTTCCCCTACCCCATCCATCTCCGTTAGTGTCGGAGCAGCAGACACACGGGGGGAGCATCCGTCCCCGCCCCCGCTCCACAGTTGCTCCCGGCTGCCCTCCACCCTTTGCCTCACCTGCCCTGGTCCAAGGCCAGCTCCCGCGCCCTGCCCCTCAGCTTCGTACCCCCAGACTCCTTAGACCCCTGCGTCAGCCAGTCCCAGCTCCTCCCTGTAGCTCTTCTCCAGCTCCGGCAGCCATTCACCCCTTTTGCCTGGCACCCTTCCCTTCTTTTTTGCCAGGGTTCAAGCTAGCCCTTTCCCCCGTTCCCAGCTCCCAGCGCCAGGGACATCTCTGGGACACCCTGTCCAACATCCACTCCCCTTCCTTAGTGAGGTCACCCCAACTCCCCTTCTCTGCCTCTCCTCTAGGCCTCTCTTTCGTCCCCGTCCTCCAGCGTTCCCCCCGCCCCCCGCCCGACTCCAGAAAGGACAGTCCGTTCTGGCCTCCGCCAAGGTCGCCCCGGGGCCCCAGAGCAGAGCTCCGGCCCCGCCCGTCAGATGGCAGCGACGATAGGGCAGGCGAGCAGGGATAAAGCACTTAGCAGACGGAACAGCCCGGGCCTCCCCTGCGGGCCCTGCAGGCTCCCAGCCGCGTATCTGGGGGCCGCCGAGGGCGGAAGGCTCGGGACGTTCCCGTCATGTCTGGGCCGAGGGACCCAGGTGAGGACGGAAGGGCGCGGGGCGCATTCTCCAGGCTGCCAGGGGTACCAGGGGACGCGATCCGAGCCTTCGGGCGCCAAGGGATTAGGTGTGTCGCCTGGTCTGGAGTCTGACCCTTCTCATCTCCCAGCCCACACTCCAGCCCCCTCTGGGGGAGCAGGGCCAGGGCAGGCCTGCAGATTGCTTGGCACTCCAGGTACCAGGCTGTCAAGATGCCAGGGTCTCCCTTCCTATCCTCCCAAATGGGAAGTGGATTCTGCGGGGCCATCTCCATGGTCTTACTGGAGTGGGACCCTCCTCTGGCTAAGTCTAGTGCCTCTCGGCCCTGGGTAGGCTACCAGCCCCTGGCCTCCTCTGTGCCACACCCTTACCCCCACCTTGTCCTAAAGGGGAAGTGTCTTCTTGTTGGGCCAGGCAGCCAGGTTGGGACATGAGTCACCACAACAGCTGCAGGGGTCACAGACAGGAACCTGACCCCCCCCCCCCACACACACACACCCTACCCCCAAGAACCCACCTTGGGCTCCCAGGGCAGGGAGGGTGGAACACCTGACCCCAGCCAAGGATTGATTCTGTCTGGATTCAGAACCAAGAGAGAGGTCAGCCTTGGGGTCCCTGACCCCATCCGCACCCTGAGGCACAGCTAAGGACAGTCCTGGTGCCAGCCCCCTCCGTATTCTTCGTGAGGTCATTTAAACAAACCCTGGATGCCAACTGGCCTCCTGGGCACTGCCCAGTGCCAGGGGACTGGACACAGAGGCCAGGACTTCAGAGCAGAGTCAGGGGGACTGGACGGACAGCCACCCTGTTTATAGCTCTGTCCCTGCAACCCTCCCCCCCACCCCCGGGAGCATGGGGTGACCCACTAGCTCTGCCATATTTAGCTCAGATGCAGGGCCTGTTCCCAGAAGTGAGCATGGGGGGGACACCAACGGGTGGGCCCCTCAACCACCAGGAAAGAGACGAAACTCTGGCATGTGATTGAGCATTTATTGCAGCGCTAACAGAGGGTGCTGGGGGCTCCACCTTGCTTCTGCCCTCTTCACGTCCCCCTCCCTCCGGTCTTCTCCAGGCCTCCTTCCCTGAGCATTCCAGATCCCCTTATGCTTTTTCTTCATCCTTCTCTGAAGCTGAAATCTGGACTGGGGTCACTCCTCTCAGGGACCTCTTACCCTCACCAGCATTTTCTGCCTTTCCTCCTGGGGGTACTCGGCTGTGCTGGGCCCCAGCTCTCCACCCTTAGTGCCCACCGTCTTTGCTCCCTCCCTGTGGGAACTCAGGAGACACAGGCATCCTGGCCTCTGGCTCCCACCTCCCCTAGCCCCCAACTCTGGGCAAACTACAAAGCTTCCATGGCCAGCAGCTCCCCTCCGTGGTCCTAGCCAGGAAGGGCCCAGCCCAGGGCAGGCACTGTGGAGCCCAAGTCACTGGCCCTCTCAGCCTCTCTGTGCTTCCTGGGACATGGAGCGAGACAGGGTGCGGCACTGGGCGCCGAGCTTGCTGACAGGCACCACAGGGGGCAGCTGCTTGGTGATCTCGGCCACGTCCTGGCGGTCCACACACTGGCCACCCAGGGCTGCTTCCAGTGCCAGCAGCTCCCGCAGCTGGACAGGGGTGTCCTTGTGTTCCTCCTTGGTGGCGCCCACCTTGGCAGGGGTGAAGATGGGCAGCGGCAGCATCCGCTGGTAGGGCAGCTGGTACTCCTGCAGCCCGCGGCCCAGGATGCCCATCCGCATCACCAGCCAGGGGGAACGCTGCACCAGTGCCTGGCACTGCCCCTGCCGGTGGTAGGTCTCCCGCCACTGGGCATCCTCCTCGTGCAGGGAGCAACTGGGAAGGAGAGGGGAAGGGGACACTGAACTCCTGAGAGCTGTTGCCCTCCAGTCACACACTGAGTGGCAGGGCCCCCTAGGACTGCCAGGACCTGGGGTGCTGGAGGGGTGACTCCACTTTGCTCCCCCCAGCGGGAACTCTCCTGGCCCCCACCCCCCGAAACTTCTCCTGGGCTTTGTGCTCTGGCCTCATAAGGCTCAGGAAGGGTGCTCTAGGGGAGGGGAGGAGGGACGCCCAGCTGGCCAGCACTCACCCCTCCTCAGGCCGTGTGGACAGTGTCAGATCCTTCCACTCAGCCCAGAAGGCCTCTCGGCGCTCACAGTTCTCCTCGGACACCTGGCAGCTCAGCTCTGAAGTGGCCATGATGACCGCTCACTCGCTCTGGGCTCTGTTCCCCCCAGGCCCTTTAAATAGCCCCCTCCTCCCCCTCCTCCAGGGGCTATTTTCAGGCCCTCTGGCGTCAGATGCTATAAGCAGAGCCAAGACTCACTGCTGGGGGACTCTGGGCCCAGGGCGGGGCTTGGGGTACCTGGACTCTGGCTGCCCCCAGGTCAGAGGTCAGCTTCTGAAGAGGTCAAGATGCTCCCGTGGGGGCGGGGGTCCTCAGCGCGACACCTCCCGGTGTCTGACACTCCTCAGACACCGTCTGGGACCAGGCACGTGCCCAGCCTCGTGCCACCTTGGCACTTGCCCTCTGCCCCACCCCTTCCCCTAACCCAGGGAGGACAGCGGCTTGTCTGTAAACAGAGCAGGAAACAGCAGGAACCAGGCCCCCTCTGGGCTCTGTACCAGGCCATCGTGTCCTTCCCCACTGCCTGGGCTCAAGGGCATAGCCCCTGACCATCCCCTCAACAAGAAGGGACAGTGCCGCCACGTCCTCGGGCATCTGCACCTGAAGGCCTGGCCCCCGACCACCACCTCACCAGCAGGGGCAACGGAAGTTAATTCCACACGTGGGATCCTGGACGCCAACCTTTGCCAGGTGTTCTCCTTTCCCGTCGGGCCAGTAGGGTGGGGGGAGCAGATGTGGCAGGTGGCCCCAGCTCTACCCCAACACCTCAGGTGGGGTGAGATGGGAATCCAGGGGCTCCAGGGAGTGGCAACCAGATCTGGCTCTAGCCCCAAAGCAGCCATAAATAGGCTATGTGACTATGGGTCAGCTTCTAGCCCTCTCTGGGCCTCATTTTGCCCCCTTTCTGTTCACAATGGCCTTACCAGAAGAGTTCTGGGTCCTGCCAGCTCCAGGGTGCCACTGGGCAGGACCTGGCTCTCATCCCCAGGGAGCAGGCCAGTAGGAGGGCTGCCAGGACAGCCCAGCACCGAGAGCAGCGGCGCGTGCTGCTGGAAGCTGGCACACAGGGTGGAGGGCATGGGGGAGGAGGAATGAGGGCGTCACTGAGCGGACAAAGCAAAGGGCACCAGGAGAGGCAGGGACGGGAGCTGAGATGAGAACCTAGCGGTAAGGCCCTGGGCACCCACCTGGGGCAGAACTGCATCCTCTTGATTACTGAGCACTACACCTGATTCTTGGTGTCTGTTAACCTTACAAAAGCTTTTATAAAGTAGGGAATGGAGGCTCAGAGAGGTAGATTTGCCCAGGGTCGCACACCTAGCCAGGACCAAGAGGAGACCCCGCCCCCACCCCTGGCTCTAAGCAAGTCAGCTCCTCGGGAAGCCTGAAGGCAGGGAGGGAGGAGGGCAGGTTTTCTGGTGGCCCCAGTGTGATGGGGCAGAGACGGGAGGTTAAGTGGAGCCCAGAGGCCGGGATCCCGGAGGTGCATCAGTGACCTGGAAGGCCAGTCCCCACGTCCAGGCTCCCCCCAGACCCCAGCCTTGGGACCCCAGGGGCAACCAAGGCCTACTGTGGGTACTGCCAGGTCTCTCCCTACCTCCCTCCTCCCAATCCTGGGCTGGAGACCTTAACCTGACCTTCCCTCACAGGAGACCCGGCAGGGAGGCGGGGAATTTTTCTCTGACCAGTCATCTGCCCAGCTGAACCATTCAAGAAAGTTGGGAGGGGGGGTTCCAGGAACTGGGTCTCCACTGGCTCCATCCTGGCTCTGAGAGGCTCTGAGAGGCTGTGTGATGTGGTTGGTGGCTGCAGCAGTGGCTCCTTCCCCGCCTCCACGGTGCTGCCCTTCTCTTCCCTCAAGAGGCCAGGCTGGAAGGACTGTTTTTTTTTTTTTTTTGAGTTCATGTTTTTAATTGGCTCAAATTACAAAGGTCCCCAAGGAGGCCCTGGGCGGGGGGGGAGGCAACCTGGAGAGAACCTGGGAGAGGCAGGCTCCCTGCCAGCACCCACCACTCCCACCTGCCACCTACACCCCAAGTGCAAGTGGAAAAAGGTCCCAGACCCTTTAAATAATCCTAAAACACCATGATGAGAGAGCAGGTGGATGAAGGGGCTCCTGCGCCTTCACACTGGTGACAAGGCTGCCCTGACTTCTGTCCTGCCCAGGGTCCTCCCCCACCAAGTCCGAGGTTCCCATTCCAGACCCCGGCCTGGCCAGGTGGGGACAGCGGATCTTCTCTTCCAGGAGGCAGGGACGCCATGTAAACGTCGGCAGGACGGACCCCACTGGCCTCAGCGGCAGAGTCAGATGCTTGAGCTCTCGACCTGCCCGCGGCCAGGGCTCCCAGGCACAGCGACGCGCGTGGAGGGTGGCAGCGTGGGGCCGAGGGGCTGCTGTGGGAGGAAGCTCCCTCCTCCCCACTGTTTGAGGCTAGGTCCTCTGTGGGCAGCGGGAGGCCCAACCGGCCCGTCCTCTGGCTCTGGAGGCCATGGCGACAGGACCCTGGCCCGCAGGGTGGTGAGGGGGCATGCTCATGCCCGTGCACCCAGCTCCCCGATGCGCTGCCGCAGATGAAAGGCAAATTCAAACATGGTGGCTGCGAGGCTCTGGTGGATGAGGTACCGGGGCAGGCGGCCCTGGGGGAGGCGAGAAGTTCTAGGAAGGCTTGCCCTGGGCAGGGGCTCCCCCTCAACAACTGGCACCAGCAGGGGCTGCTCTGGGCCAGAACACAGGTGCAGCTCTGGAATGCAGCCTAGGCCGCCCTCCCCCCTCCCCCCTCCCCCCGGGCAGGAAGAACATGCCGTGCCCGGGGCCTGGCGTGAGTCACACAGACAGACCCGGGAGGGGCTGGGCTGGCAGCCAGCCACCCTTCCTGGGGGCCTCGGGAGTCAGAGGTAAAAAGGGGAGGCACAGGCCCTCCGGCAACTCAGGGTGAGAAGACCATCTGGACCCTGCCCCCAGTTTTAGAGTAAGAAAGGAGGCGGAGAGTAGGGGAGGCTCTGAGTAGAGCAGGGAGCACCCAAGGTCACACAGCAGAGTCCCCTCCACTCCACAGAGCCTGCCTCGAAGCCCCGGCATGCCCACCTTGAGATCTGCATTAAGGATCCAGATGAAGGTGCAGACTCCAGGGTTACTGGCTGACTTGAGCACGATGAAGCCCCCAGGACCATTCTCTCCCCTGAGGAGAGAGGCACCAGTGCGGGACCTTGGAGCCAGGCAGAACCCCTGACTCCCCCCGCCGGCCCCATTCTTGGCCCACCCTGAACTGGGGTGGGAGAGGGAAGGGAGCTGCTGGTCCAGCAACCCCCTTGCTGCCTGAGCAGGGCCCAGGATGGGTGTCCCAGAGGCCACAGCGTACAGCCCTCCACCCCCACCTGCCAGGTGACGCTCGAATCCTCCTACAACCGCCTGCCGATGTTTGCACACCCCCAGTGGCAGGGAAGCCCCAGCTCACCACCTTCCCAGCCCTCATCTAGTCGGTCCAGGGATTCTAGGTCCGCTCTAGTCGTGAGGGGGTGGGCTGGGCGGGCACTTCTCACCAGGGTCCAGCTCTGGGAGCAGTGCAGTGCCACTGGGCTCCAGGAGGGGGCGCCTTCTCAGGAGGCGTCGGGCCTGAGCTGTATGGTGCACATCCCATCTCCATTTAATTCGCCTACAGCTCCCCTGACTCCATAGATAAGGAAGCTGGCACCCAGAGGGGAAATGAGCTTGCCCATCACCCAGCAAGTCTGCGGTGGTGGCGAGACCAGAGCCCCAAGCTGACACTCAAAGAACAGTGCTCTCTGAGGAACCCCAGGACAGAAGGGGAAGAGTCAGGTATCTGGGAGGAGGTCACTTGCAGGGCTAGGATTAGACAGCAGGGGAACTGGAGGAGGCCGTGGAACAGGCAGCAGGAAGACTAAGGCCTCTTCCTCTGGAGGTACTTCCAAGCGCTGCGGGAGAAAGGCAAGGCCGCGGGACAGGGAGAAGGGGATGAAAGGGACCCGAGTCTCCTCAGGCAGGAAGCTGACGTTTCAGAACACAGAGCCTCCTGCTCAGGTCCCCCAGACCAGTGCAACCTCATGGCTCCCAGCCCCCTTCCCGGGCTGGTCCCTATTCATCCCCATTCACGGTCTATCCTGGAGCTGCCCTCCAGCCTGGTGGTGGGTCCAGCCTCCAGCAGATAAGCAGGATTAGGGGCAGCGGGACTGGGGACAGGAAGGCAGCCTTGGCAGGAGAAAGTGCCCAGCTGTACACACCGACCCTGCCCTGTCCCCACAGCTACCAGGGGAGGGGCCGGCGCGGACGACCCCAGGCAAGGCTCAGCTCACCTGACATATTTGTGTGTCGGGGGCTTGGCGCAGTGGGTGGTGGCGATGCCCGATGACAGGTATCGGTCTCTGCGCCGCTCGATGCGTCGGACGTTCACGAAGTCCCTGGAGGGGGTAGGGTTAGGTCAGGGGGTGCCGAGAAGGTCCAAGGACAGGCGGCCTGGCTAAGAGGAGGGAGCTCGGGGGGCACTCACCTGGGGGAGACCACACCGCCCGCGGCCCCCGAAGACACATCGTAGGAGATGAGGGTGTTGTCTTCTACTCGCTGTAGGATCTGCGGGCGTCAGGGCAGACGTGAGGTATAGCCACCCCAGGAAAACCCCAGGGAAGGGTCCCAGCATCTCAGGAAAGCCCCAGGCCAGCCTGCCCTCCGTTCAGGTCCCTTAATTAAGAGCCATTCCCATTCATGGGCACTGGCTGGGCCAGGTGCTCTGAGCATTTCCTCTTTCCATCTTCCCCACCCTTTCCAGGAGGCACTAGTACCACCATCCCCATTTTACAGATGGGGAAGCTGAGGCACAGAGCAGTCCAATGACGTGACCTGGGTCCCCGGGGGTCACTGGTCATGCTGGGGTACAACTGCGCCCTCATCTGCCATGTCGCTCTGCCTCTGCCCTGAGGGGTGCCCAGGCCTGGCCCCCTGGCTCGGCTCACCTGGCAGGCTGTCACCGTCTTGTTCCACAGCACCATCCTCTCGGGCTGCAGGATCACCTCCTGGTACACCAGCTCCGCGGGGCAGGGCAGGAAGGTCTGGAGCAGGGCGGGCAGAGGGCTGGGTGGTGCCAGGTGTACTCGGCACACCAGCCCTTCCCTCCTGGTTGGGAGAAACCTGCCGGAGGGTCCCCCTACCCCCGGGCTCTTTCCTGGAGTCCCAGGCAGAGCAGGAGGCTCCAGAACACCTCTTCCCTCACTCACCTTCAGGATGAAGGTCTTGCCATGAAAGGGAACCTCGATGGTGTACACAGTGTCCCCATATTCCTGTGGCAGGGACAGAAGGGTGGCAGGGAGGTGGGCAGAGGGGAGCCTGGGGGGCAGGAATGGGTGACAGGCAGGGCAGGTTTTTAACAGCTCAGGGTAGAAAACTCTAGGAGTTTCGGGATATCTGAGCAGCCATTAAAAAACAGTGGTTCTGGGACCTCCCTGGTGGCACAGTGGTTAAGAATCCGCCTGCCAATGCAGGGGACACGGGTTTGATCCCTAGTCCGGGAAGATCCCACATGCTGCAGAGCCACTAAGCCTGCGAGCCACAACTCCTGAGCCCACATGTCACAACTACTGAAGCCCACACGCCCACACGCCTAGGGCCCATGCTCCACAACAAGAGAAGCCACCGCAATGAGAAGCCCATGCACTGCAATGAAGAGTAGCCCCCGCTCGCCGCAACTAGACAGCCTGCGCGAAGCTATCTACAAAGACCCAACGCAGCCAAAAAATAAAAAAGTGGTTCTGCCTCCTTGCCTCCTTCACTGTTGGTGGGAATGTAAGTTGGTGCAGCCACTATGGAAAACAGTATGGAGATTCGTCAGAAAACTAAAATTAGAATTACCATATGATCCAGCAATCCCACTCCTAGGAATATACCTGGACAAAACTATAATTCAAAAAGATACATGCACTCCTATGTTCATAGCAGCACTGTTCACAATAGCCAAGACATGGAAACAACCTAAATGTCCATCAACAGATGAATGGATAAAGAAGATGTGGTACATATATACAATGGAATACTACTCGGCCATAAAAAAGAACGAAATAATGCCATTTGCAGCGACATGGATGCAACTAGAGATTATCATATAAGTGAAGTAAGTCAGAAAGAGAAAGACAACTACCATATGATATCACTTGTGTGTGGAATCTAAAATATGGCACGGATGAACCTATCTACAAAACAGAAACAGACTCATAGACATAGAGAACAGACTTGTGGTTGCCAAGGGGGGTAGGGGGAGGGAGAGGGATGGACGGGGAGTTTGGGGTTGGTAGATGCAAACTATTACATTTAGAATGGATAAACACCAAGGTCCTACTGTATAGCACAGGGAGCTAGAGTCAATATCCTGAGATAAACCATAATGGAAAAGAATATGAAAAAAGAATGTGCATATGTGTATAACTGAGTCACCTTGTTGTACAGCAGAAATTAACACAACATTGTAAATCAACTTCACTTCAATAAAAAAAAACAAAACAGTGGTTCCGACAAATGTTCTGCAATGAGGAGAGAAAGGCTTTTGATATCAAGTTTAAAGGCAGGAGCACAGCTGCGGCTGCAGCCACGAAGGACCGTGTCTCCAGGCCAACAAGGGCTGCCAGAGGAACTGGCCAGAGAAAGGGATGAGGATGTTTTCCCTCTGTTTTCCAAGCTCTCTGCCATCTTTTTAGATGATACCGTTTTGACCATGAAACAAACCACCAGACACAGGGCCAAAGCCTGGCTTCCCCTTCAAAGCTGGAGCCGAGGGAGCAGAGCAGCAGGGGGTGGGGGTGGGGTGGGGGGAAGCAGTGGGAGGGGCGGTGGAAATGTCCAATGCAGCCCAACCAAGTGGCTGACCCCAGGGCTCAGCCCCCTCTCCTGGGGCAGGAATATGGTTCCAACCCATGCAATCTTTGGGCTTATTTCTCAGGCCTCAGAAAAGGGGGGGAAAACTCCCCACAGGAAAACTCTCAGGATCAGGTGGGAGACAGGTTTCTTACATTATTCTTCTCAAACTTCCAGTTCTCCTCCTGGGCCAAGATCTGGTCCACCACCGCCACAGCCTCCTTCCCCTGGAGGATGTACTCCCGTTCCTGGCCAGGGATGGGAGGCAGGAAGGGGTCAGCCTGGGGTCTGTACCCCACCTGCTCTTTCTGCACCGGGCTGGGTGGGAAGCCTGACTCAGCCAGATGTCCAGATGCCGGGTCTGGGCTGGTCTCCCGGGCCCTGCGGGCTTCCTGGGACCAGGTGCCGTGGCTGCGGCTGCTACCCCCAGGCCCCAGGCAGGAAGCAGACCAGTGGGCCTGACCGACAGTGGGGCAGACACCCAGATGGACACGGACTGGCATTCAGGCTGCCTAAGGTCTACCCTCCGCTGGGAAGCCCCTGCCCACCCGGCTGAGCGCAGCACGGGCCCCTCCTCCAGGGTGCCCACCCGGGGGGGGTAGGCAGCCAGATACCTGGGCAGAGAAGCCTTTCTTCCCAACAACTTCTTCATCTGATTCATTGTCAGACCCTGCAGAAAACAAGCAGAGGACAATGGGAAGAGGTGGAGAGAGCCAGGGGCGGGGGGGCGGGGGGCAGGGTACAAGTGCAACAGTGTGGCAGTATGAAAGCGGGTGTGGCAGAGAGCTGCTCGCTTTCCCCGGGGAGCTGACATGAACAGAAAGAACAGACCCAGCCAACGCCCCTCCCCGAAGGCAGTTCCCCCACCCACCAGCCCGCACCTGCAAAGGATTCTGGGGGTGAATAGAACTGGCCCTCGGACAGGGTGCCGGAGAAGAGCAAGGGTCCTCGGGCGACAGCAGCCTGGGCAGCAAGATACCCTGGGGGAGCAGACGTGGGCAGCCATTGCCCCAGACCAAGGACAGTCATGCCCCAGCAGCCTGGGGTCCCCCGGCCCAGGCTCACCCTAAAGCTCCTAGAGGCAGAGCTGGCAAGAGAGCTCAGAACCGGCTCTCATGCCCGAAACTCTCCTCTCCTGGGTGGGGGTGACCCTCACTGCACCCCCTCACCCCGCAGCACTCACATCGCTCCTCCTCAGCCTCCTGGGGTAGGACTTTGAAGTCAAGGAACCAGGTCTCCAACCAGGCGAGGACGAAGGAGACGATAGGGAGCAAGTAGCCGAAGGCCCCTTTGCTGAGCAGCTGTGGAGGGAGGGGGCTGAGCTCCATGGCAGGGAGTCACCTCAAACCCAGAGCCCCACCCTGGGGCTACCAACTCTGGCCTACACCCCACTCCTGGTACCAGCTGTGGGGACCCTCTGTGGCACATGCCTTTGAGATGGATGGATTAATGAGTTCTGCAGCAGGATAAACTAAGGTTAGGCTGGAGGAGGAACTTTCCGTCCTTGGGGTTGCAGTAGGGCAAGTGGGGAAAGCCAATGAAGATGATCCCTTAGAAACCTCAAAGGACAGGATTCCCCCTCACCCCAACCCTGACAACAGGGTCAGACACCCAAAATCAGAGGAGTGGTCCCTTCTCGGGAGAAGCCCATCCCTCAGGCCAGATGCCCACCAGACCAGCCAGACCCTGAGCCACTGACCTCAGAGAGGATGACCTTGACAATGAGGAATGCACTGGACACCAGCGTGGTGACCTGCCCAGGGGAGGGAAGGAGGAAGAGAGCGAACACAGAGGTTGGGAAGTGAGTCCTCCTCCATCCCATCTCTTACACCAGCCCCACCAGGGCCCGAGAGCTGCCAGGAAAGTGGCATCTTACCGCAATCACCCACCAGTGCCGGAGCCGCAGCACAGCATAGCCCAGGAGCAGTCCGGAGAAGCGGAAGAAGGCCAGGACCTGGTGTGGGGGGCCGGGGAACCATCACGGGCAAGCCAACGGCCCTACCCCTGCTGAAGGCGGGCCTCCCCCTCCAGTCCTGCTCCCTGAGGCTCCCTCCACATGGTGTGCACACCCCAGGAGAGAATGGCCGAGGCCAAGTCAGCGTTTCTTTGGGGATGATCTGGATGTGACCTTCTTGGACAGGGGTCTCTTGTCTTCCCCTCCCACTTGGGGCTCTCTGAAGGTGGGGCCTCATTTGGGAACCCGTTTGAATACTGAGGGTTCCCTGAAGATAGAAGCAAGTCTCCCTGATCAGATTAGGATGTGTGTTGTGAGAAGAAGAGAATCCAGCGAAAGAGACACGCTCCTATGCCCTCTCTGTCCCCAGGATCTCCAAGGCCACTCACAAAGATGTCAAAGAAGGAAGTTTTAAAGCTGTAGTGGATGATCTCCTGCTCCAGGTTCTTCTGGATGCCCGTGTTGGTCTGGAAGAGAGAGGTGTGGATAGCCCTGCAAGCAGAACCAAGTCCCCAGGGCTGCCCCTTGTTCTCCCAGAGGGGGAGGGGGCGGGAGGGGGAGAAGGTAGAACCGGGAGGAGAGGCTGTAAATGCTCAGCTACCGCCCAAGAAGCCCCTGAGGCACCAGGGGAGCTCAGCCAGGGACCTGAGACCCCAGCACTATCACTGTTTCTCTAAGGATCCAGGCAGCCCAGACAGGCGGGGCTAAGCTGTGCCTCAGACACTCGCGGGCACACTGCCCAGGAAGAGGCAGGCCTGGAGGGCCTTGGGGCTGTGCAGGAGAGGCGATGAGCCCTATGCAGGTAGGTAGGGCTGGCACACAGGGTGCTGGGAGCATGCCTCTCACATAATTTCATCTCCCTCCCACCACTGCGGTGCTCTATCTTCCCAGCCAAGCATCCATCTGGGGTGATGGGGGCCGGGGTGGACAGTGGTGTGAGACGGAGCCCCAGGTGGCAAATCAATTGATTAGGTTTGTGCTTAATGGGCAAAATCCATCATGCCGCTAGAGAGGATGGCATTCAGACCGAGCAGACTGGTCCTTGCCCCTGCCCCTGCCCCTGCCCTAGCCACCCACACATTTTCAATGGGACCCCTGAGACCCTGGCTGGGGAGTGAGGGGTCCGGATGGACACTGAGAGCTAGAGCAGCCTGATGCTTCAGGAGGAATGGGGTGGCAGGCTTACGCCTCTGCAGGTGGGGCACCAGCCCCCGGAGAGGGGGGGCACAAGGGGACTCTCAGGAATGGGGCCTGGGAGCCCTGAAGGGGAAGACCCTTCACACCTAGACCGGGGCTTCTGATCTCCGGCAGATGATATGAATTGGGGCAGTGGGGGTTGGGGGGCTGGTTAAAGATACAGATGTTCAGACACTGGGTCTGAATCTCAGGCTGAGCTGAGCACCTAGAATGGTTATAAAACTCCCAGGTGATTCTGATGCTCGGGGCAGGAGCCAGCAATCTGGACAGCCCCTCACTAAACTTCGAGCCCCTGGCACATCCTCACTGAATGCCTCAACCTCAAGACCGCTCTGAGCCCTGTGGAGTCGGACACCTTGCTGCCCCTGGCCTGACACCCCACTCTGCCCCAGCTTGGTCCGCCTCTTACTCCTGACTGCTCCCTCTTGGCCTCCACGGCCCCTCCCACCCCTAACAGCCCCTGTCCGTCAAGCTCTGTCTTCCACCATTTTTCTCTTTACAGAGAACTCTCCCTCTGCCTGGGTACCCGCCTGCCCACTGCGTGAGGACTCAGGACAGTGGAGTTCCAGCCCCTGCTTTGCCAGGGGCTACGAGACCTTGGCACAGGTCTTATAACCCGGCCAGGGTCGTTGCATCCACTGGGCAACACACAGTCTGTTAGAAAATTAAAAATATATATGCTCCAAAATATGAAAATAAGATGACAGAACTGAAAATTAATAAAATTTCAATTAAGCGTCTACCGAGTGAAACGTTATGTTGATTCTATGAACTATTAAATCCAGCACTCTGAAACTTTTCATCACATTTGAAAACAATTTGGAGGTTAGATTTTCGCACTTTGCAAGAATTCCCAAGTCTGCATGATGACTGCTAAGCTATTACAGTCAATACAGCCAGAGAGTTTCAAAAGTAAAATTAACAAAAATTTTTTTCAGCTCTTTTCTGGCAAGAAAATATATATACTGAATGAAGGATGTGGGTGAATTTTAGTGCCTGCTTTGATGCTGCACGGGACCTTCAAAAGCAAGAATGTCTAAGACCTCGGAAGCTCTTCAAGCGGCCCTGAACCTTGCTGGGCCTCAGCTCTCTCATCGCTAAGATGGTCCTGAAGGCCCCGTGGCTGTGGCTCCTTCTCGCTGAAGGTGCCAGCTCATCCCTGTGCACAAAGGACAGCCACCCTCAGAGCCCTGCCTTGCTTTCCAGCTCAACATGCCTGGAATCAAACTTACCCTCTTCACCCCTAAACCAGCCCCTTCTCCAAATTCATTTCTAGCACCAGTCATTCTCCTGACACCTGAGCTTGCGATCTGGAGGAAGGGCACCTGCCATCCAGAACTCTGACCCACTTTGTAGAAGGAGAACAGGGGATCTCAAAGAGGCTGAGTCCCTTGCTGAGGTCACACAGTTACTACAGAGGAGAAGCTGGCACGGGACCAAGCCTGGGATGCCCTGTTCCACAGCTCCTGCCTCTGTGTCAGGTCTTGCTCTGCCCTGTTAGCACCCGGGGATTAGGCCCCACCACCAGCTGGCCAAGCACTGCACAGGGGGAGAAGGGGGCAGACCCTGCCCCGACAGGCAGCTCCGCCTCCAGACTGCTAGGTGGCATCTCACCAAACCCAAGAGGCCAAACTGGGGGTCACTGGAAGAATGCCCCAAGTGGGGAAGGAGAGCTGGGCGCCACTGGGAACTGGGAGTTTTTACTGGTTGCTCCCCACTGTACCCTCTGCTTTTAGCACAGTATCTGGGACACAGCAGGGGCTCAAAAATGTTTGTTGAATGAATGAATGAATGAATTGAGCCAGAGAGTAATGTAGAGCAGAAAGAAGACAAAGGTTTCAATAGCTCAACCAGAGTCCTCTGCGCTCCCTCCTCCTTTCTCAAGAGTGTCCACTAGGGGGCAGTATGGCGCAGAGGTCAAGAGTGTGAGCTCTGGAGCCAGAGAGTCTGGGTTCAAACCCTGCCGCCTTCACATACTTGCTGAGAGACTTCAGATAAACGACTCAGCCCCTCTGAGTTTCTTTCTCTGGAAGATGAGAACAGCTATTCTTATCATCTCATTCTTCCTTTTACCTGGAAATCAACAGCCCCCCCACCAACCCCGGCCAGAGGCAACCCTCCCATAGGGCAGATGGAGTAACTGAGGCCCAGGCAACCCCCACAGTGCGGCGTGTGCCTCCAGCCTTGGCCCCACTCACATTCAGCTCAATGATCCAGAGCAGGGAGATGAAAAGCAGGTCGAAGGTGACAAAGAGGCAGAAGGTGCGGCGGACGTCGGAGATGGCCCGGCGCTTCTCGCGAGGCGGCGGGAGGAAATGCGAGGGGAGGCTCTGGCTGTGGGACAGCGACGAGCCGAGGGAGGCCACGGCTGGCAGGCTGCGCTCCAGGTCGCGGGCCGGCTCCCCGGACAGCTTGCTCATCCTGGCGGCCCCCACCTCCAGGCAGAGAGGGCCGGGCCTCAGCGGCACGGCTGCGGGAAGACGGGGTGGCTGGCTCAGGTCCTGAATGTCAGGGTCCTGGAGGTCCCGGTCACCTCCCTCGTCCCTTCCCACGCAGCCCCCGGGGACCCCGTTTGCTCCCAAACACATCTGCCCCTCAGCCCCAGGCCTAACCCGGTGGCCCAGGGCCCTCTCTGCCTAATCTCCCACTGTGGCCTGACTTTCAGGCTGGAGGCGTCTGAGCATCCCTCTCTGCTCCTGTCCTGCTTCTACACCCGCCATCCCCGGCAAAGTCCTGCAGCCCCACGGTCACCCCTGGAGGCCTCTGGGATCCTCCCCGATGTCTGGGGGCACAGCCTGCTCCTGCCAAGCGCTGCCCTGTGGTTCAGCCTCTGGGCCTGTCAACAGCCTCTGGGCCTGCCCCCACCCCCAGGAGAAGTCAGTCCCAAGCTCTGTTCTTTGTTTTCCAAGCACAAAGCCACATTCCCTCCCAGCAGCCAGCCCTACCCTCCCACCCGCTAATCCATGGCGACTGGGAGGGACTTCCTAGAGCAGAGTGCTGGGGGCGGGATGGCGGGATGACATCTTCATCTCCAGCTACGTCCCCACCACTGCCACCTTGGGCCCACCCAGCACGGCTCTCTCCCAGCGCGCCAACTTGCTCCTAATGGACGCGTCTCCAGGCTTCCTCTCCCCCGGCAGCAACCACTTCTCCACACAACAGCCAGAGAAAGCTTTTCAGAACATGAATCAGATCCTGCCATTCCCCGCTTACAACCCTTCAAGGGCGCCCCACTGGTCTGAGGATAACAGCACCCTCCTCGTGATGCCCTCGCAGGACGTGGCTCTGCCTGGCTCCTCTTACCACTCCCCTCACAAGGCACGGGCCCCGTCTCACTACGACGGCCACCCGGGCCTTCTAGGTCCCTACACGTGGCAGCCTGGTCCTGCCTCGGGGGCCTTAGACCCAGCTCTCTGGGCTGGGTGGAATGTTCTCCCCAGTCCTTTCAACGGGCAGCTCCAAAGCCTTCTCCTCAGAGCCTCCCGCCCTCCTGTCCCCAGTCCCAGTTAATTTACGGGGCTTTACCTTCTTCAGTGAACTCTCACCATCTGAAACCATCTTACTGATCGTTCTGCAAACCCCACGGTGCAGGCCTTTATCTGACTGGGTCCCTGCTGTCTCCTAGGGCCTAGCACAATGCTGGCACTTGACAGGTGCTGAATAATTGACTGTTGAATAAATGGCT
This sequence comes from Eubalaena glacialis, assembly GCF_028564815.1. Lineage (NCBI taxonomy): Eukaryota > Metazoa > Chordata > Mammalia > Artiodactyla > Balaenidae > Eubalaena > Eubalaena glacialis. Next base: position 45,001,671 of record NC_083734.1, read on the forward strand.
GACCCAGAGGGTCTCCTGGCCCTCAGCTCCACGCTACATGGTAGAGGACCAGGGCAAACCCAGCCGCTACCCAAGGCTCGCCCAGATCTCCAGTGCCCACAGAACGCTGCGCCCACGGGCGTGTTTCATGCCCACACAGGGCAGGATAGTTCCTCCTATTCTTCAGATAAGACAGCCAAGGCTCCGAGAGGGTGAATGGACTTACCCATCCCTTACCTGCCTGTGCAATCATGAGGCTGAAATCCTCATGACCCCTAGAGACAAAAGGGGCCCTGGAGCACTCCCTCCCTGCCATGCAGGCCCCAGGCCTAAGGTCTCTGCTCTACCAATTTGCTGGCGGGGGCCCTCAGAGAACCTGTCCCCTGTGCGGGGGAAGGAAAGGTTTAGTCTAGAGCCAGAGAAGAGCTGATGCAGTGTAGTGGGGCCTGAGTTTCTGGTACCCCATCAAGAGTCTCCCTGAGTATTCTCACACGCCAGCACCAGGGGGCAGGTTTGGGGGCCAGTGGAAGGGGAGCCCTAGATCTTTGTGCTTGATCCTGGGAAGGCAAGATCTAACCAGTCTCCCCTCCAGATTCGCCGTCCCCTCCATACCTTTGCTATGTCTGCTACCTTCCACTCCCCACTCCATCTACTAAGTCCAAAACAAGCCCCCCCCCCGTATGTGGCCAGCAGGGGGCTCTGAGCAAGCCGGCTCACCCACCCCTCTGCCTCTGTGCCAGTGGACCCAGAGCTGACTGTTCTCAGCACAGGCACCAGCCCAAGGCCATCCCCCCACTACCACACTCTTGGGATCCCCGTGACAAGCTCACCTGGAGGGTACTGAAGGAAGGCTGGGCCCAGCTCTGGAAGGTGGCAGTCAGAGGAGGGGATGTGACAGGCCACAGGCAATGGGACCCCCCCAACATCCATCAGCTGGACCTGGTGCCAGACTACACACTCAGCGCATCCCTCACCGAGACAGGGCCGCAGCCCCAGGGCGGGTGACATTTGCTTGTCTCTAATAGCCCTCTTGTCTCCTGCCAGACCTGTCTCCATCTCTCCTCCCCCTTTCTGTCTCTCTCACAAGCTACCTCTCTACCTTTCTTTAGAAGTGTCTCTGTACCCTCTCCCATGTCCATCTTTATTTCGCCCCCTCTCTGGGTCTTCCTCTCCATCTCTCTCCCATCTGTGTGTCTCTCTCCACCCCCATCGGATCAGTCTCTCTCATGTTTCTCTCTCTCTCTCCTCTTTTCTACCTGCCTTCCCCCTCTCCCTCTTCCTTATCTCATGGCAGGGCGCTGTGACTTCCCCACTCCCAGTCTGTTCCCGGGTCTGTCTGGCTTTCCCCCTGGCTTTCCCCCTCCCTCTCTGGGGACAGGACTTGGGTGGCAACAGCTTGGGTGTGAGACACACTCAGAGTGGCAATAGCACTGACACTGACACACCCAGATATCCCTGTGGAAGCGAGAGACAGATGGGGGCTGAGAGCAGAGGTGCTGGGGGAGCCCGGGCGAGCTGCGGACGCAGGGATGCGAGGGAGCCGACCCCGGGAGCTCTGAAGCAGGGGTGGGGGCGGCTGGCCAAGAGGCAGAGAGAGAAGGGTTCTACATTACCCTTCCCCAGGAAAGAAACTCCGGGTCCAAATAAGCAAGAGCTGGTAGAGTAGAATGGGCACTGGTCAGGAGTTAAGACCTGAGCCCCAGTTTGAGGGCAGCCACTAACCCTGAATAACTTTGGGCAAGTCCTCCTTAGCAAACCTCTGCTTCTCTATGTGGGAAAAAGGTCCATGGTTTAACTTAAAACGAAACAGCAACAAGAAAACCTTACTTAGAATCTCAATATATGGGAATTCCCTGGCGGTCCAGTGGTTAGGACTCTGTGCTTTCACTGCCGAGGGCCTGGGTTCAATCCCTGGGCGCGGCCAAAAAAAAGAACCTCAATATGGAAAACAGATAAAAGCAGGACTGTATGGGTCCCGCCACAAGACGCGGCCACAGAGAGCCCCACCGGTCAGCCTTTCCTCAGACTCCATCCACGGTCACCCCTGAGGCGCCTCCTTGGGTGTGGTTTGAAAATAACTCATTCAGACGACTTCAAAAGGCTTTTGAGCTCCCTCCGACCACCTGCCAGTCTAAGGGGTGAAAGCCACCTTGGCCTGGAACTGCCCTGACCCTGGAGGATGGAAGGTGGCAGCGGCCGGCAGAGCAGCTCGGCCTGGCCTCCGCCCGCCGCCCCCGCCCTCCTGACCGGGGGAGCAGGAAGGAGTGTCAGGAGGCTGGAGGCGGCAGGGCTGCCACCCAGCCCCCTGGGAGCAGCGCCCCCTGCCAAGCCCACCACCTGCTGTCACCGGCCCTTCCCAAACGCCTTCAGAGGCATCGGGAGTGGAGCAGCCCAGGTGGCGTGAAGGAGTCCGCCTGGGCTGGCTGCAGACTTGACACTTGATGTGTTTGCAGAAGCTGAGCCGCTGAGGCTTGGGCAGAGTGGTGGGGAGGGAGGGGAAACTGGAGGATTTATCATCCTCGGTCTGAAGGGAAAGGGGTGGGGAGGAGTGGGCAAGGCAGGTCTCTGGGCCCAGGGAAAGCTCAGGGGGCAAAGGGGAGGGGTGGGCCCTCACACCCCCTCCCAGGCCTTCTCTTACTCGCCCCAGGAAACACTAGCCCGACCGCAGCAGGAGCTTTGGGTGGGTCCCGACCTGGCAGACAGCAGCAGGCAGCTGGTACCGTGCAAAGAGAACTGGACCCTGCGGCCAGGGCTCAAGTCTCAGTCTGCCCTCACCAGCCGTGCGACCCGGGGCAAAGAGAACCGTTCTGAGACTCGGTTTCTTCAGCTGCATTAAATAAAGGGAACGATTATATACTTAATGCCATAGAACTGTCCGCTTGAAAATGGCTGAAACGGTAAATGTTACGCCGTGTATGCTTTACCACAATAAAAAAGGCAGCAATAATTGCTACCGCCTCAGGCTGGCATTTATGTACGTGTCGGGAGAAGGATGGCAGGTGCTTGGTCGGTAGGGGTGGAAATGGAACCAGCAGCTGGCAAGGCCGTCCAGGTGAGAGGGAGATTAAGCGGGGTGCGGGAGGGGGCGGGGCTTACACACTACAGTAGTAAAATCACCCCCAAAGGCCTGAGTTCAAATCTGAGCTCCACAGTTCACCCGCCTGGTGACCCAGAGCAAGCTGTCCAAGCCTTCAGCCCAGGTTCCCTCATCTTGTGCACTAAGGGCCCAGCTACTGCAGCTCCCGGCAAATGTGCCTCCCCAGGGAGGGGCTGGGGCGGGAGGTGGGGGGCTGCCCTGGCTCCTGGCTCAGGCTCTGGAGCGGGGGGCCTGGGACTGATCTCTGATACTACCCCTTCCCACTGGTGCCTGCTCCCCCCACCGCCGCCTCCCCCAGGGTCCAATTTCCACGGTTCTTAGGTGGCAGGGGCACAGACAGGGCCCTTCCCAGGCCTCAGTCACACCCCAGGCCAGAAGCTCCAGCCATCTCTCGGCAGCTCCCGGCCGGCGTTCCCTGGCCAAGGCAAGTCTGCAATGTGAGCAATGTTCCTCCCTCCCTCACTCAGCAAGCCTCCAAGGCTGCACCTGGAGACGGGGGATACCTGTATTGAGCCTGGGCCACCTGGCGGATCAGAGGAGACAGCGGTGCGTGGGGAGCGCGTAGGACAGCAGCTGGCACCACAGAGTAAGCGCACCATAGACGGTAACCACGGCCGCCAGGCCACCACGGCTCCCTCTGAGGTCCTCTCACCCTCTCCTCTGCCCAGTTTCCCACAGAGCGCTGGGCCAAGCCGCACAAGTTCCAGCTAGTGTTCCCTCCACCAGCTGTGCTCTGTGACCCCGAGGGGACGGAAAAAGTCTCACCTATATCCAGAAATGATTCTCACTTCGGAGCAGTGCGGCTCCTCCAAACCCTCTCCCCAGGCTGAGGGCACAGGAGACGCGGGCTCACAACACATCCCCCACGCTGCACTGCTCACGAAATGCTGGCACTAGCCACGGGGGCTTCCCTGAGGGGTCCCTAACTCAGCACAAGTCAGGAGGAATCGGTGAAGCCAAGAAAGGACTGGATGTCAAGCCAGGAGAAGATTCAAACCCTGGATTCCCACCTTACTAGTCACTGAACCTCTCTGTGCCTCAGTTTTCCCCCTGTAAAATGGGGGAAACAGTAGTACCTACTTCCTGGAGGTATTATAAGGATTAAGTGACTTATTACACATAATGGCTCCGAACAGTCCCTGACGCAGAGTGATCGCTGCGGAAGGGTGAGCTAACATGACACCCCTGCCTCTTCTTTGGCGGAAACATAGCCTCGAGCTCTGACTGCCTCTGGGAGACGGCTTCAGGCCAGGGCTGGGGTTGCTCTGGATCAAGCCCCTGTTAATGCCCAGGTTAATGGAGAATCCACAGTGGGGCAGGAGGCAGAGGCTCTGCGTGCAGAAGAGGTTGGCCTTGGCCTGTGTCCTCTCGCTGGCCGGCCTGGGCGGAAGCTGGCTCGGGGACGGAGGACAGCAGACCGAACAGGCTTGCAGACCATCCACAAGAAACAAATCTGGGCTGGCAGTGGCCCACGCTGGCCCCCTGCAGACATCCTCTCCTTTACTCACTGCGCCCGCTACCGGGAGCTGTGGAGATGAGGAGACTGAAGCTCGGAGAGGCCTGCCCACAGCCCCCCAGCCTGGATGGGGCAGAGCTGACCCCAGGGGCACGTGGGCTTCCCTCAGTGCTGGGCTGGGACCCGGTGAACCCAAACGTGGCTGGCTCCTGTGCTGGCTGGGGAGCGAGGTGTCAAAAGACCCCAAAGAGCTTAACAGCCACCCAGGCAGGGCCTGTGGAGAGCCCAGTGCCCTCCGCTCCACATCCGAAAGATCAACAAATCCTTCAAAATCCAGCCAGTAGCTGCCACTGCTCACCACTACCATCACCCTGCCCGAGCCACATCTCTCACCTGCTACAGCTTCCTGACCGCCTCCTTGTCCTCGTCCCAAGTCTATTCTCAACGCAGCAGTCAGAGGGATCCCAGTAAAAGTCAGACCACACCTCCCAATGCCCCAAACCTCCAATAGCTTCCAGCTGCCCCAGAGTAAAGGCCCAAGTCCCCACCCTGGCCTGTAAGCCTCCTCTTCCCCCGGCCTCCTCCCCTGGAACCCTTTGCTCCAGCCACACCAGCCCCTCACTGTTCCCTGGACACATCAAGCGTGTTCCCACCCCTGGACCCTTGTTCCTGCTGTCCTGTCTGTTCCTCCCCTAGGTCTCTGCAATGTCCCCTCCCTCCATTCTGGTCACTCTGGTCCCTTTGGAGAGGCCTTCCCTGAATACCCTATTTAGCTCCACCCTCCACCCCCTTACCCTGCTTTATTCTTCTTCACAGCACACATCACCCCAGACATACTATATGTTTGCTGGGCTGTTTCCTGCCTGCCTTCTTCCACTGGAGCAGGGACTCCCATGCTCTGCTCACTGCTGCGAGCCCAGTTCCCAGAACGGTACCAGGCTCACAGTAAATATTCACGAAATGTGTTGAACGACTATTTCCACCCTCTCCTGCAGCATCACATGCACAGGTGCACGTTCCCACCCAGCCCTGGAGGAGTGGCCCCACCTGTCCAGCCTCTCCTGGAGCTGGACTCCACCCTCTCTTGGTGTTTCGCGCTGCCCAGAGCCCAGGCACCTCCTCTACCAATGGGCAAGGGGGACTGGTTTCCTGGGCACCCTCAGGCAGGATGGCAGCTCCCCTCCTCTCCCCTGAGCCCCAACTCACAGAGAGAAGACTGGGTGAGGAGTTAGATCCCTCAGATAGCAAGGGTCCCAGCACTCTTCTCTTGCTGTGGGGTTCATACCCCCCCCCCCAATACTCTCCAGATCACTGGCTGCTCCCAGGACACACCATGGCCAGCTGGTCTCCCTTCTGTGCCTTCAGTCCCTCTGCTTCCGCATTCTGGAATGACCTCCTCCCTCTGGGGGGAACTCCAACTCTTCAGAGACCAGTTCACAAGTCACCTCCTGGGCAAACCTCACCCTCAGCCTCAGGCTTCCCCAAGCCCAGGTCTCGGGACTCTGCCTCAGCACTTCCCTCCCAACACGCTAGACTTGAGCCTCAAAGTCATCTCTCCTTAAGCCCTTGAGGCCCAGTCACAGTGTCTGGCCATACATGGCACATATCTAGTAGGTTCACTGGCCTGTGGATCTGTAATGCCTACCCTGGAACAAGGGAAAGGGTGTGGGTTTGGGGGTTGGTCAGCAGACCTGGAGTTGAAAGCCCAAGGCCATTCTTTATTAGGCTTTGTGCCCTTGACCAAATCACTGAGTCTCTCACCTGTAAAATGGGGATGGTAGAGTGCCCACTTCACAGAACTACTGAAAGGATTAGAAATAACACCTGCAGTGTGCCTGTGTTTAAATAACAGTAGCTATTACTACGATTAGGGGCCACAGTGTCAGAGGCAGGGCCCTGGGCCGGGCATGTGTAGCATGGCACTCTGCCCAAACTGAGGGTCCATCAGTACTGCTAGGTGGTAGGATGGGCCCTGACCTCAGGGAGCTGCTCACCCAGGATGGTACACATTAGGATCTCCTGTAGTTCAGGGCTCAGTGGCCCATGCCATCAGCCTCGACACAGTTGGCTTACTGGCACCTACTCTGCCCCACACAGAGGGCTTGGGAAGTTCCCTGCAGAAGTAGGAATTTAAGGAGAGGAGGACACGGCAGCAGTGACAAATAAGGTATCAAAGCCCAAGCCAGGCTCTGTTTCTCCCTTCCTTCTGGGGAAGTGGAAAGGGTACAGGCAAGCCAAGAAACCATATTCATCACTGTACACTCCCTACCCCTCCCCAGCCCAGAAGGCTCTGACGGTACAGTTTACTGGAAAATCCTAACAAACTGAGATCTACTCAGCCCTCCAGTTCCCTCTACATGCCAGGCCCTGTTAATGTCGGAGATGCCCCCTGCTCTGTGATTCTCTGACCCCTGGCCTACTCAACGGCTGGTGAGTCAGGCCCCACCCGACCCCTTGGTGCTGTTGGATAAAAATGGGGGCTAATGAGGTCAAGTTCTCAAGGTCAGTCTGGAAAGAGCCAGTGATCTTCCGGGGCGATCTCAGTCCTGTCAGCCTACTTGAGGGAAGGGCTCTGCAGGGTTGGGGGTGATTCAGCATAGACTCCTCCCAGAACCAGCTCTGACCAGACAAAAGCCAGGATCAGCCTCTTCCCAGGCAGGAAAAGTTCAAAGGGACACACAACGGGCCGGATGGGATGCCTTCCTTGTCTCTTATCCCACTGACGTGGCAGCTGCCCCTTTGAGGGCTGGGAGCCTGAGGCAGTTTCTGGGAGACAGCTGTGGACCTGGAGTCAGAAGATGGTTCCTTAAGTTCCTGCTGAGACACCTCCCAAGTCTCAGCTTCCCTGTCTGTAAAATGGGGCCAACCATCTCTACCGTTCAATGCAGTAAGTGTGAGCTGTCAAACGTACAAGACTTTTGGTCTCACCCACGACCCCCTCCTCCAAACAAGTCTAGGTGTGGGAGAGCTCAGTTTACCGCAGCACAAGAACTGAGAGCGTACGGCGTGCCAGACACTGTGCTGGTCCCTGCGGATATTCAGGGGCTCCGGGTCTGGTGAGGGAGGCTGACAGATAAATGTACAGTGCCATGCTGTGATCAGCACTTTCAGGGAGGAACAAACAAAGGACCGTGGGCTCCCAGAGAAGGGAGCATTTGACCCAGGCTAGAGTGGGTGAGGTCAGGAAAGCCACAGGGAGGAGAAGCCATTTGACTCAGGCCTCCACATCTACCAGCTGGAGGCAAGGAAGATGGGCATTCCAGGCACTAACAAAAGCCCAGATTCAGGTTTAAAGCACAGGCCCAGCCCACAGGCGTGCATGCTGACCCTACCCCAGGGACCTGTCCCCAAATACGGGTACCAGGCCTCCAGACCTCCCCAGGGCATGGTCCCTGCAGGGGACACTTCTTCATGGGGACACTTCTTCATGGCCAGGTGAGGAAAGCAATCCCCAGCCTTGGCAGCGGAGACTGCCTCTGCCCTCCTGCCCACTTCAGCCCCCTCCCCTGCAAGAGCTCTCTATTCAGAGGAGCCAGCTCTCCATTCTCTGAGCCCACCCTGGTCTCTACCTCCCTCTGGTAAACTCATTCTCTCGCTCTACGGCCCCTCACTAATTGTCAGCTCCTCTGGAAAGCCATCCTTGGCCTTTTTCTTGCTTGGGTTCCCAGAGCTCTGTGTACATTTCTCTAGAATTAATGCTTGCCATGTAACATTTATCCATTTCCAGATTCATTTCTTGAGCAGAAATGACAAAGAGTCATTGAGAAATGACAAAGAGTCATATTCATTGACAAAGAGTCAGGCTTTGGGGCTCTGGGACAGAATGAGAAGTAAGCCACATCAACCGTCCTCAAGCACTTGATAAAATTAAAAGTTACACCCACTGTCCTATATTATTCTCATGTAAACAGTAATGGCTAACACTTATTTATTGAGCACTCATGTGTTCACTGTTGTAAGCCCTAAACATACACTATTTCATTTAATACTCACAATAACTGTCAGGTAGGCACATTACTATCTCCATTTGACAAATGAGGAAACCGAGGCAGTGACTTCATCAAGATCACAAAACAGTATCGGAACGCAGGAAGTCTGATTCAGGAGTCTGTATTGTCAGTCATCATGCTATTACGGACGGGTGCTGCAGGGACTCAGATGGGGCAATATTTAGCCTTGGGGGTGGTGGGGGGAAGGTGATCCAGAGGTGATGCTGCCTGAGCAGAGCACTGAAGGACAAGCATAAGGTAGCCCAGCAGGTAAGAGGAGAAGGGGCTTTCAGGCAATGGGGCTGGTGCATGCAAAGGCATGGAGACACAAAAGGTGTGGACAAGCGCATCCTGCAATGCCATATTATTGGACCTTAGGGTACACATAGGGTAGGGAAGAGGTCAGGTCATCGAGAGCTCTGTAAATTGTGCTAAAGATTCAGTCCTTCCCATAGGCAATGGGAAACCATCAAAGGGTTTTAAGCAAGGAAGTGACATTACGAGGTGCGTTTCTAAAGGATCATAAGAGGCACTTCCCTGGTGGCGCAGTAGTTAAGAATTCGCCTGCCAATGCAGGGAACACGGGTTTGATCCCTGGTCCGGGAAGATCCCACATGCTGTGGAGGAGCTAAGCCGGTGCGCCACAACTACTGAGCCTGCGTTCTAGAGCCCACGCGCCTAGAGCCGGTGCTCCGCAACAAGAGAAGCCACCGCAATGAGAAGCCCTCGTACCACAACGAAGAGTAGCCCCCACTCGCCGCAACTAGAGAAGGCCCATGTGCAGCAACGAAGACCCAACGCAGCCATAAATAAATTAATTAATTAAAAAAAATAAAAGTAAAGGATCACAAGAGTTACAGTTTGGAGGCTGGGTTGCAGGCAGCCATGACTGCAAGTTGCTGGGAAGTCACTGCAGTCATCCTGGTGAGAAACACATCAACAAGGGTGGTAACAAAAGAGTTAGAGGCACAGGACCAGGTGTGAAGCATGTTCAGGTCACCTCTTGGACATGGGAATTGAGAAAGAAGAGGAAGTATAATTCTCAGGTTTCTGGCTGGGATGGGGTGGTAGAGAAAGAATGAATCCGCAGGGGAAAAGAGCAGCAGTTCAAGTTCAGACGGAGTGAGTGGCAGCTGAAGTGGAGCTGTACACCTGGTAGCTGGATGGCCAAGTCTGAGGCTCCAGGGAGGGGCACTCCGCTGAAGATGTAGATCTGGGCGCGTTTCGGGTGTTTAGGTGGTGTAAAGCTGAAGCCATGAGAGTTGACGAGACCACCCAAATCCAGTGTACAGAGTAAGGGACTGGGCAAGAGAGGAGAATGTGAAACGGTACTTCAACAGTCAGAGAAGTAGGAAGAAAATAAGCGGATGCTGATGCGGAGGAAGCCAAAAAAGGGGGAGAGAGGCACGTATCAACTACTTCAATTACGAGTTAGTATGCACCTCTAAGAACTCAAGAAAGATACTAAAGGGCCCTTTTGATGTCAATTAGGAAGTCATTCACTGCCATTTCCAAAGGAAGTTGAGGGAGACCGGACGACAGTGAGACGCAGACCTACAGTAACTTGTAGATAATTTCCTCCTCATTCTCAGGCCCTGACCCCTCCCTATATCCAACTCCTGCCCTTTAATGCCCAGATATCGCCCCCTCGCTTCTCCGCTCACAGAGAAGAGGTAGGCTTTGGAGGGCGATCCGGGACGCCCTTCCCGGGCTCTCTCGAGTGGGCGGGGCCGCGGACGGTCAGCGCCCGAGACCCTCGAACCCGGCGCGGGGTGGAGCAAGGCCAAGCAGAGGAAGGGGGCGGAACCTGGGGCGCAGGGGGTGTGGGAAGGGTCGGACGGAACCATGAACGGACACCGGCTAGAGAGGCGGGATCTGCTGGCAAGACGTAGCCCTCGTACCACCACCCGGTCCCACTGACCTCTCGCGGACCCACCTGCTGCATGTCAGCCACAGCCCCAGTTCGTCTTAGCCCCAGCCGCAGCCGGGCTCCGCGGCCCCAGGAGCGCCTCTGAGAGGAAGGGGATCTCCCGGCGGCGCCACTTCCGCCACTGAGTCCGCCCCCGACAGCGAACGTGCGTAGGACTGCAGCCCCGCCCCCAAGCCCTCGGGCCCCACCCCCAAGGGGCGGAAGTAGGGGCTGCAGCTAAAGTTAGGCCTGAAAGGATCTTCCTAACGGTAGGGGAGTTGGAAAGAAGCCCAGGGGCATCATCCTTATTGGGCCACATAGGCCTGGCACTGTGGAGAAAAAAGGGGATCTTCCTGAGGGGAGGCCCGTGGGGCTGGGGGACAGGCCTTTGGAGAAATCCAGTTACTCTTGAAGGACTCCTCTTTCCCCCTCTGCCTCTTTCAGCCATCCCCAGCAGGATCTAGAACTCCTGTGGTCCTTCCCAAGAGGGCTCGGAGCTTGTCAGCAGTCAAGGCTCCAAACTAGAGGACTGGACACTAGGGTCGAGGACCTGACCCTTGGATGACCACCACAGGGTAACAGGGAAACCTGTTACCTCCTCCCTCTCCTTTCCCCTGAAAGAGAAGTCTCAGCAGTTATTTACAAAGATTTATTACAGCATGGGAGCGGTTCAGTCCTGGAGTCAGGGAAGAAGGGAAGGGGGCAGAGCAGCTGGAGGACAAGGAGAGCCTGGCTCCCCCACCATGTGCCCCCCTAAGGACTTATACTAGGCGGCATTCCTGGCATCAAAGCACAAACAAAATGCAACAAAGCAGCCTCTGCCAGTGCATCTTCCAGGCACCCAGGCTGGGGAGCAGTTGATAAGGGGAAGATTTCCAAAATGTTGAGGCTGTGGAAAGGATGCCTGAATCCTGGGGCCTAGTAGAAGCCAGTGAGAGGGGTGGTGACTTGGAATTCCCCAGGGGATGGAGAAGGATCTATGGGCACTTAAAGTTCTCAGTACCCTCTTTCCCCAGATCTTAGGGTCCTGCCCTGTGGGTTTCCTGTGCCCAGGGGAGAGGATCTGGGGAGTAGACTTGTGAAGGATGAACCTTTGTCCCCCATTTACTGGATTTCCCAATGCAAGCTCTCTCACATTCCACCACCCACTGGGTGAATGGGGGAATGACTGGCAGGGGTAGGCATCAGGCAGCAAGTGCCCAGGGACTCTGGGCATCAGCCAAAGGTGGGCAGACAAGCAAACACAGACCAGCCCTAGTATTCTAAGTCAGAAGCCGCAGCCCTAGCAAGTGAGGGGAAGGGTACAAAGTAGGGTGGGGACAGAGTGGGTTTCTGGGGAACAGCAATGCCCTTGCCACTTCTTCTGGGAGATGCAGGGCTGGTGCCTATGTGCCAGGTTCAGGGTGAGCAGGGCGCTGCGGCTCCTCCCCGGGTTCTGCAAGGCAAGCAGATGGACTTAGGGTCTGGCCACGCCCACTAAGATCCCAGCCCCGCCTCCCCAGCCCCTCCCCTCCCCCAAACCTCACCATTTAATGCCGGGTCTTCCACTTGGTCCTCAGAGCTTCCGTCTCTCTGGGGCTCATCCAGAGGAGGCGGGCGCTCCCAGGGACCCTCCAGACCTTGGCCACAAGTAGTCTTCTGCCCAGCTGGGGACAGGAAAGAAGGGATAAAAGCACAGGCTCTGAGTATCCATCTGGCTGTCCTGGAACAGGAGCTGAGTCTCTCAGCTGGCTGTGGCGAAGCTTTCTGAGGGTATCATGGTATTGTGGAGAGAGCACTGGACTAAGACAGCTCTTGCAATGACTAGCCATATGACTTAGATAGGTCTGTTGATACCTCTTTGAAGGGGATGGTAAGAGGGAAATTGTGTAGACTGCCTTAAATAAGATAATAGTTAATACCCTGCAGCCCAGCGCCGGCACCTAGGAGCTGCTCCAAGATTGGTGGCAATTGATATTGCTCCTTGGTCATCTTGTCGTTTGACCCACTGCCCTGCTGCTTTCCTAAGGAAGCAGTCTCCTCTCACCTCCTCTTCAACTGTTCTGGGGGGTCCCAGTGGGAGTTGACTCACCTCTTCCAGCTGGAGCTTTTGCTCCCATGGCCGATGCCCTGCTGCCAAGGCAGAGAGGAGGCCCACGCCATTTTTGGAGGGTGCAAGAGATGGACACTTCAAGCAGGAGTGGTTGGCTTTTTTTCATCCCCATAAATAATGGCACCAGAACGTTTAAGGTGCACTGGGAGGGATAGATGTGGCTGGCCTGGGCCTAGAAAAACAGTCCTGGGAGGGCTGAGATCTTCCTGCCTAGGAATTCTCTGGGCCTTGGGACTCCCTGTGGAGATTTTGGGATTTGGGGTCTCTAGCTCTGAGGCCTTCTGTGTAGGTTTCGTGCCCCTCCCTGGCCCCTCTCTTCCCAGGCAGCTGGGGTTGGAGCTGCAGCCAATGCAGTTGGTTCTTGAATCCTACATTCTCCATCTAGACACTAGAGGGCACCCTCTCACCTCCAGCCTAGGAAATAAAAAAGGGAAAAGAGCCACAGGTTCCTGGAGAGGACTTATCAACCAGCTCTGTGCCTCCCAGCAGAGACCACATCCTGTGTTCAGAAATGCAGGCGATGGGGGCACTGGATACTCTTAGTCCACTATCCCCCATCTCCTTGCACCTCCCAACTGCCGTGGATGGAAAGTCCTTTCTTGGGTCTAGCCTCAAACCTCAGGTGGCCTTGCCTTAATTCTTAGGGAAGAGAGGAATTATTAGAGGAAACCTGATTGGGAGAAGGACTGAGTCAAGGATGGGAACAGCCCAGGTGTCAGGTAAGGCTGAGTGCAAGGCATCCTGTGGGATGAGAGAGTGGGGAGGCCCTTTACATGTGTGAGAAACTGTGAACCGGGAGGGGGTGTTCCAGGACACTCAAGGAGGATCCCACCTAATCTGTGGTGGTGGAACCCAGGCTTCACAGCCCGTTCAGCTTACCAGACCCCCTGCTGCCCTTCAGGATTTCAGCCTGGCTGTCCTCCTCCTCCTCCTCTTCTTCGTCATCCTCCTCCTCCTCTTCTTCCTCTCTTGGGTAGCCCAGCTCCCGCAGCTCCCCCAGCTCATCCTCCTCCTCTGAGGCCTGGTTCTCACCCACGTTGCTGATGGACTGCAGGTGAGACTCAGCAATGCGCTGCACAGCTGGCACAGGGGCACCGGGAAGGCAGGGGTCAGCCAGGCCCAAGAAGCGGGAGAGGCATGTGGCCCAGTCCCCAGCCTCCTTCCTGTGGGCCTGGGGCAGAGCTAATCCCCCACAGGGGTCTAGTTCAAAAGCTAAAAGCTGCAGGTCAGCCTGCTGGGGGCCAGACCAGGGCAGAAGCAGCAGGGGGTAGACTCTTGATCATGTTTGGCTCTTAAGCTGTCCAAAGATGCTGCTCCCCCAGAGGCTGGCACCAGGCAGCTCCTGCCAAGCCGGACAAGACCAGGCGGGTACAGCAGCAGCTTAACATTCCCTGGCTGGGGAGCTTGTCCACCAGCTACAGCCCCTGGAGAAGGCACAGGGCCTGTGGGCCAGGCCCTGGGGGATTTGTCTCTTTCAATTTCTAGGGGAGTGCCCAGCCTGCTTAGGGCTCACTGCTCACCCCGATCCTGCCCACCACCCCATGCTGGGCTTGGTCCCCACTCCCTGGCACTGCCCCATTATAGATGCTACCCCACACACCTCTGCCCCAGGCTCTAAGAGGTAGGAACAGTTCTGAGGCTAAGGACATAATAGTCTGCAGCCAGTGAAGTCCGTGCCTGGGGATGCGGCGTGCCCAGACGCGGCCCCCACAATCTTGACCCACATCCCCAAGCTTCAGCTCCCTCTGCGGTGACCTAGAAAGCAGCGAACACCACCCACCCCACCCCCCAACGCCACCAAGGCCTGCTGGGATAGGACCTAGCAAGGGAACAGTGTGGGCAGCTGGAGAGAAGTTTCCAAAAGATGGAAAGGACTAGGGGGTTAGGAGAAAGGGGCCAGGGCTGGGGGACTCCGAGAGAATGGCAGGGGTTGAGGGGACCCTGGGAGGAGTGGCTGGGACAGAGGCAGCAGGGAGGCCAGGAGCTGGTGGGATTTTAGAGCATTTGGGTCACTAAACTCAAGGCCCAGAGACCAGATGCTGAAGAGCTGGGACCTGCAGTTGCTGCAGCTACTCCTTGCTCCGCAGGCAGCCCCTCCCCTCAGAAAGCCCAGAGGGGGCAAATCCAGGCTGGAAACCTCCAGTGGAGGGAGCAGGGCACCGCTCTCCTGCCAACTCAGGGACAGGCACAGAGGGTGCATTGTGCCTCCTGCTGCCCTGCCTTGCCCCGAGCTCCGCCCGGTGCCTCCTGCTGGCTCTGGGCAAGCTACCCAGGCAATAAAAGCGCAATAAATTACCCCGCCCTGTCCTTGGGGACACGGCAAAGCTTCACCTTGAACCAAGTGTGAGAGCTCGGCCTTGGAGAACCCCCCTCAAGCCAAGACTCAATGTCCACCCTTCCTTGGGGGCCCTGAGCTTCTCCCCCTACAAGTCCCCCACCCTGCCAGATGCTTTCCCTGCCCAGAAAGGAGCCAAAGCCTATAACACAGTGCCCTGCAGGTTCAGAAGGGTCCTCTGAGCATTGGGGAAGGGAGGAAGGGAGGAGAGGAGGTGGCAGCTCGAGCAGCCGGGGGAGGAGAGTTCAGTTCTTCAGTTCGTGAGCCACAGTATCAACAATAGGTGTGCGCAGCCCTGTGCTGGCGCCCCGTGAGCCTCCCGCGTGCCTCGCCTGCCTCGTGCCTCGCAGGGCTCTCTGGGGTCTCCCCCTCATCCTCCCAACTGTCTCCTAATCCCTCTGTCTCCAGCTCTGGGAACCTGAGTTCCCCCCACCCAGGTGTCCCTTTTCAAGCTCCAAGGTCTCTAGCACAGCCCCCGCACCCCTCTCCTGGCCCCTTTCCACCGCCCTGCCTCTCCCCATTCAGACCCTCCTTAAGTTGCAGCCCAAAGGGGCCACGGGGGTGGGGGCACATTTCTGGCCATCTTTTTCACCCCAGCCCTCTGCCCCTTGCTCACAATCAAGAGTCCAAGGGTAGGTCTTCCCTCTCACACGCACTTGCCCCCAACCCAGCCCAGGATGGGGAGGAGAGAGATTTCTCATATTCTCTCCTGAGAAGATGCCACCTCCTCCCTCATGCCTGCTTCAGGGGCTGGCCTTCCCCACATCCCTACAGGTAGGGAGTCCTTCCAAAAGCTGAACCCACTGCCCGCTTGCTGTCCCTGCATCATCCTGTCCTTGAGGAAGAGAAAGGGCTCCCGCCCTTCTCTCCTCTCCCCCCAGTCTCTCTGCTCCCAACCTTGGCTGGCAGGCTGACAGGTGCACCTGTTGACCTTGGCCGGTTACTGGGAACTCATTAAACCCACCCTGGAGGGAGCTCTCCGCACACCCTTCTGGTTCCCTCCTTCCCAGCCTCCGTGGGAGGAGGGGCTGGCCAGGCAGGAAGAGCCTCAGATGGGAGCTGAGGTGGGTGTAGGAAGGCATCCTAAGGCTTAGTTAGGAAGAGACCCTCCCCACACCCCAACCTGTCCCACCTTCTCCTCCTGGTGTATCTCCCCCAGCTCCCCCCGGAAGCCAAGTCTCCAGGCCGGCCCTGAAGACCCCTGTGATTTCACACCTGCTTCCCTTTGCACACCTTCCTCCCTCTCCCTGGAATGCCCCTCCATGCCTGGCCTGCCTGTGGAGTTCTTATTCATCCTTCCCATCCAAGCTTAAACACCCTCTCCTCTGTAACTCTCCCTGACCCTTTGAGGTGAAGGGCCCCAGGAGGGCTGAGGCCAAATCTTACTCTTATTTTTGCCCAGCGCCCACCAGGGGGGCCTGGCATACACTAGGTGTTTGATAAGTGAGTGCTATAGGAATGACTTGCCTTTTGGTATAGAAAGGAAAAGCAGGAACAGAAGCATCAGTGTGCAGACCTGTGCAAATGGCATGGGAATGGGAGAGGAGAGCAAGGGGTGCAGCGCAAAGAAGGTGCCCTTCGGGGAGGAGGAGGGGGAGGTGGTCCAGTGCTTGCTTGCAAAGGAGGTGCAGAGCTGAGTCTCTTTATGTTGACGCCTACTTGTTATGCACCTCTTTTCTTTCAACCCCACAACCTGATTTTAAGACCCATGCCACCCTTTTCAGCCTCTGGGCTCCTTCTTTTTACAAGGCCAAATTAAGAAAGAGTTGGTCTCTAAGTAGGGATTGGGGTGGGTACACAAGACAATCCCTCCCCACCAACAAAAGCTCAACATGTCACACACACACCCAATGTCAGCCCAGTTGCAGGGCTCAAGGGGACAGCCCAACTGATGGGTGGAGGACAGTACCTTTCAGCGAGGGGGGTGTGTAGGCACAGGGGTTGGCTCTCTTCGACTTGAGGTGGTGCCCCTCTCCTGAGGCTCTCTGCTGGGGAAGTGCCAGGTTAAATGGGCTTACAGAGGCCCCTTTCCTTCACCCTCCCTCCATTCCATCCCACCAAGGCAACCCGGGCAGACTGGTCTAGCCTCTGTTCTCAGGTCCAGGCCCAGGCACTGCTGCCCCTCGGGTCCTGCACCTCCTGCACTGAGGCTGAGGCTAACTGGTGGCTTTGGGAGGGGCTCCATAGCCATGGCCTGGCTCAGAGCAGGACCCTGGGTTCTGGAGGCCCAGCCTGAGTCTGAGCAGAGGAAAGACAAGGGCAGAGGAAAGACAAGGGCAGGGTGCTGGTGGCACCCTGGCACCAGGCACTCTCACTGAGGTGCCAATTGATATGCTAATGTCCTCCTGGGTGGCACGCTGTGTTAGCTGGGAAGTAATCCCCTCCACCCCATCACAAAGGGCCCTGGCATCCCTCCTTCCAGCTGCCCCTGGAAACTCACCTGGTGGGGTGAGGCCTCCTCCTCTGAGGGAGGCCACCAGTGAACGGAGCCAGGAAGAAGAGAGAAGAGGGAGAGAGAGAAGAGAGAAAGAATCTGAATTACTTTCCCCAAAGGCTCAGTCTCTGTGCCCTTTCCCTCCTGGTGTTGGGAGGTGCCTGGTCAATAAATGAACCCAATGGAGTTGCGCTCCCAGACCTTAACCCCCCCATCTTCTGCTCAGTCTCCTACTCATGGGACTTTGGCAGGGGCCTCAAGAAGGCATCAGGGTTAGGATGGGGCCAGGACTAGGGGGCAGGGTAGGGGCCCACCTGGCGAGGAGTGCTCTGAGAGCCGGAACAGCATGGCAGGGGTTGGTCTCCTGCGACGGATCTAAGAAGATAGAGAAAGAGATGGGGAGGAGGGGGGGGCAGGACAGACACCTGCAGCCCACTCCCCACCCCCTACCCAGGCAGCAGGGAACAAACAGTGCTTTGGAGTCCCCAGGGAACCTTTGAATCAAAGACTGTCAGAGCTGTAAGGAACTCCATAGCTCACCCAACCCCCTCATTTTACCAAGGTGAAAACCCAAGGCTCAGAGAGGTTCAGCAAAGAGCTCAAAGTCACACAGCATGCCAAGGCAGGGAAGGGACAAGAAAAATGCATCACTGGCTCCCAGCTGACGCCCATCCCACTCCATGGCTACTCCAGAACTGCCACCTCCCTTTCTGTCTTCCCCTACCAAGGCCCTTCCTCTCTCATTTTTGAAGACATCAGACCTCAGGACCTGAAGCTGGCTGTGGAAGATGCCCATGGGCCATGGCACCCACATGGCCCTGCCTATCTAAGGTCAGCTCAAGGGCTCCAGGGAAAGTGGATCCAGTTGCAGAGGGAGGCTGAGCCTGGTACTGCAGGCACCTCCAACCTCACACTGAGGCTCAGGTGTGGGTCTGACCCCCAGACCCACAGGGGCCTGGGTGTGGTCTCTGGGGGCCTGGCTCCGGGTCCCTCTAGCAGTATTTCTCAGGCTGCAGAACTCTTCACCCAGTCCTCATAAAAAACAAAAAGTTGCCATCCTTGGTACATGAGCCAAGCTGAACCGGGGGGTGGGGGGGGCGCACTGAGCACTCCTAGTGACTCTCCCCCCTTCCCCCCAGCTTGGCAATCAGACCAACTGTCAGTTAATTAGGTCCCCTCTGAGCTCCAGGGAAATGTACAAAAAGAACCAGGTGAATTAAGCTGAAACTGCCACCTCCCTCTGCCAAGCTCCCAACACTGCCCTCCAGACCAAAAGCTCCTTGGGCCGGGGACCCAACCTGCCCCCATGGCCGCTTAGCTCTCCCCAAAATGACTTGGCTCCATTCTCACTGCGCTGAGGGGTGCCAGCTGCATCTCAGCAACAAGTGAATGGCTAGGTTGCGGGTGGGGGGCAGAACCCTCTTCTCTCCCTCCATCACATCCCACCCCCCACCCCCACCTCAAGCCCTTGAAGGCCTCCAGTCCCCAGAAAGGCTGTCCAGAGAACTCAGTTGTCTGTGGGAGGACTTCTGGCTTCTGTGATGACTGGTCATCATCCCCCCCCTCCCCCCCATGTTGCCATGTTGTGGCTCTGTCTAGAGGTCAGAACAAGGTTCTGGCGACCCCAGCCCAGGCACGCAGGGTGGAACTAGAGAGAAAGCCAGAGCGTGGGGCAGCTGGGCGGAGGCCTGCTCTGTGTAATAGGTCAGTGTACCATGTTTCTCACATCTGAGCGGCACCAGTGGTCCGCGTGGGAGTTTAGGGAACGAGGACACTGTGCAGGGTCCAGAGGACCGTCTGCCCTCCCCGGGGCCGCCCGGGATTCTCCCGCCCCGGGATGAGGACCGAGGCCCCGGGGAAAAAGTTGCACGAGTCTGCAGCGAACTTCACGCGCTGCCCCGCGTCCCCGCCGCGTCCGAGGCGGGCCCGGGACTACTTCGCCCCCGTCTCCCAGGCCACTTCAGATCCCGGAGCGCAGAGGAGCCCGGGTGCTTAGCTGGGGTGAGGGGGGCGCCGCCGGGGCTGGGGCGCAGCCCCCTTACCATCTCCACCTGGCGGGGGTCGAGCTGGCTGGGGGGCGCGGGCACGGAGAACTGGATCTTCTTGCGGTCCTTGGGGTCCATGGCGGGCGGGTGGTCGGTGGGCGGGGCGCGCGCCGCGGGGTCCGGGGCTGCGGTCCAGGCGCGCTGCTCAGGGCGCCGCGGCGACAGCGGGCTGAGTGCGGCGGGGAGGAGCAGGAGGGCTGTTCACGCACAGATAAAAATACCGCGCCGGCGAGGGGAGGGGGCGCGGGGGCGGGGGGCGGCCGCCTGCTCGCCTACCCCGCCGGGCTCTGGGGCTCGCCCGTGCCTCGGTGCCTTCGCGCCCGCACCCCGGGCTCCCCGGCTTGCGGGTCTGGGTCCCTGTCTCTCCCCTCCTTCCCTCGCTCTCTCTCAGTGTCGCTCCGCCCTTCCTCTATCTCCCTTGCTCCCTCTCCGCATGTCTGTCTCTGTCTCTGCCTCGCTCCGGCTCTCCGGGTCTCACCCTCCGGCCCCAGCCTTGGGGTGCCCAGCCCGTGCCCTCAGCCTGGGGCTGGCGCCCGGGAGCTTGGTGGGAGGACTCAGGAGACAGGGGCCAATGAGCGCCGAGGAGCGTGTTCTCCCGGGGCCGGGAGGAGGGCGGGGAGTGTGAGCCAGGACCCGGGGAGCGGGATGGGGGCCCCCTGCCGTCTCCCCAGAACTTGAAGCTGCATTATTGATGGAGTCCAGCAGGGAGGATAATGCGGGCAGACCGAGGGGAGAGCGGCAGCGGGGACTCTGGCTTTAACCCCTTCCTGACGTGGGTACTTGGAGTTTCACGGGGAGGCCGTGAGGTCATGGAGAGAATACCAGCAGCCTGCCACGCTGTGAATGGGGGTGTCCTAGAAAGCGAGTGAGCGTGGAGCGGGTTGTGCGTGGGAGGACACGTGTCAGTCATCATGGCAGGGAGTGTGTGAAAGTGAGTGCCAGGGGCCCTGTAGTGCCTATAGCTAGGGAGTGTGTGTGTGTGGGGGGGGTGTCGGTGTGGTGAGAGTGTGTGCGAGTCTATGTGAGTAAGTGTGTCAGAGTGTCAAGGATGCGGGTGTGAGTGGCAGGGTGTGGGAAGACTGTGTGTGTGCGGGGGAGGGGGTGAGGTGGGGGAGGATGTCAGAGGCTGTCAAGGTGATGGGCAGGCTGTGCCAGCTTGGTGGGGGGGGTACTGTATCCACAGCTCCAGCCTGTACAGTAGAAGGGGATGAGGCTGTGATCCTGGGAGCACTCCCGTGGGGGGCGGGGAATGTGTCCCTGCCTGTGAAATATCCTGGATTCAAGTGCCTCCCCAGATCTAACATGGGGGAGACAGAGCCAGCCCGGGGGAGATAGAGTTGGGGGTGATGGGGGCCAGCCTGTACCAGTACACGTGCCATCACGTGTGTGAGTTTGGTGCAGGAGTAGAGCAGGGGGGAGAGGTGTGTGTGTGCTCGTTTCTGAGGTGTGAACCTCTCTCTCTCTGCAGAGGCGTTTGTGTGTGTCTCTGGAGGGGAGAAAGGGGAAGAGATGGCCCTGTGGTTTGGAGTGTCCCTGTTTATCTGTCCAGGTCCCGGGTATCTTTGTAGGAACTGGTGTTTCCCTCTGCGGGCCTAGGGGCGAGGGACTGAATGCCCCTCTGCGGTGACGAGAGGGTTTGTGTGTAGACGTGTACATAGGCATGTGTCTTCCTGGGGCTCTGTTTGTGCTGGCTCTCTTCTCCTGGTCACCCTCGGGCCTGGAACAGTCAGGCGTCCCCCTCCCCCCACCCAGCAACTTTTCCACTCCCAGCCCCAGTGTGCTGGGTCCTTGGCAGAGCAAGAAGGAGCCAGAGGCCAGAGGAGTCTTGTGAAAATGGGGTCAGGGGCACAATGCAGTGCCCCAGAGTCAGCGCCCACTCTGGGGGTGAGAAGAGGGTAGCAGGAGGGCAGAGCTTTGCCCATGGGCACTGGAAGCCCTGGCTGCTCAGCGCCACTCCCCCCAACCCCCAAGCCTGGCTCAAGTCCCGCTGTGTTTGTTGACTTTTATGCTTATGGGGAAACAGCCAGATGCCAGGTTGCTGGCCCAGGGGTGTGGGCATCTCTGGCAGCCCTTGGCTTGGCCCAGACCCTTCCTTCAGCTGGGTTACGGTGGGGGGGTGGTAACGACCAGTTTGGCAGTGCACATGAGGAGGTCCTGGGAGTCGGAAGGGGCACAGGAAAGGCATGGCTCAGGCAGTAACCTGAGTGGCCACTGGGCTAAGATGAGGCTGAAAGGCCTGTGGCTTCCAGTGCTGGGGAGGTGGGAAGGTCCTGGTTGGGAGGAAGGGGACAGAGGACAGCTGGGTGGGTAATGAGAGGACAGGGACAAGGAGGCATCACTACCAGTGGAACCTCAGAGCCCATCCGAGCTGAGGGGGCCTTGGGGAACACAGCGGCTGAGGCTCCTTTGACCAGGGAGGCTTGTTCATAGAGGTTCTGCCAAAAGGTTTGGAGCTCTGGGTGGCCCTGAATCAGGAAAAATTCCCCTGACCCAGGCTGGGGCAGCTGGGAACGGAAACTCTCCTCTCTTGGCTAAGCTTGGAAGATGGGGTCTTCAGGGATAGAGGGGAGGGTCTTTGCCCTCTTCCCCCAACCTTTGCCCAGTCACCCACAGCTCTGGCTGCTAAACCCTGGAGCCAAGAGGGACGGGGGAACCTCGCTGACAGAGGAACAGTCACAAGGGACAGACAGGAAGGAGGAGGAAGGGAAGGAAGGATGACAGAGACAGGAGGTGAGAGAGAGAGAGGAGGGGGAGGTAGGAAACATCGGAAAGAAAGAGCGAGAAAACACATGTGAGAGATGGAGAGACAAAGGGGGAGAGAGAAAGCCTCACGACAGAGAGAAGCAGGAGACAGAGATGGAGAGAGAGTAAAAATAGCTCAGCATTAAGATAATTGCAGCTCACAGCTCTGCCCTCCGTTAGGAATTAAATGAGGTTTTATTACTTTGATTTTTCTCTCCTGGATCCTACGCGACTTCTCAAGAACTTGGGGAAAAGTTTTTCAGGTGGGCGGCCAGGTGGCGGGGGCTGCGTGGGTGACAGAGGAGGAAGGGAAAGGGACTTCTGGGAGGCGGGGGGCAGGGGGGAGGTGTGGGCAGGGGCAAGGAGTGGGGAGGGGCTGGTGAGGATGGGGGAGCCCAGCAGGGGCTGGGGGAGGTGGCCAGCTTCAGGCACATCCCAGAGGGGCTGAGAAGCAAGGGGCAAGGGTGACCTCCATTTTCTTTGACTTAGAATTAATCATATGCAAATGAGATGTAAAAATAATATGCCACTCCTCGGTTATTATTCTTGAGTTAGAAACACAGGCGTTTGGGTCCAAGGAACAAATTCAAGACCTTGTTTGACTTAACTCCCATTGAACTATGGGTCTTTCTGCTTGGACTGACAAAGTTTGTCATAGGGTGTCTATTAATGTATAGTAGGTCTGAGCACACTATTTTGAGCACACTTTCTCCTCACATCATTGCCTCTTGCCTGCCACATTGTCCCGCATACAGGAGGCACTACATTCACCTTCTCTGGAAGTGTGAAGCCTTTGTTCTCTTTTGGGGAGGTGGGGAAAGAGTTCAATCGTGAATTTTCCCTCCTTTCTTCCAAGCAAGATATAGTCTAGTGGACAACATAAACTACAGAGTTGGACAGACCTGGGTAGGAATCTTAGATCTATAACTTACTGTGTGACCTTAGACAAATTCTTAGCCTCACCGTGCCTCAGTTTCCTCGTGTCTCAAAGCCCACCTTACATGGTACCTGTGACGATTCGAAAAACTGAAACTAATGAAGTCCCCAGCCCAGTGCAGGGCTCCCCGGTCAGTATTCAATAAAGGTTCCAGCTTCTCTAGAGCGCTAGGAGTGCAGTTCCTAAAATAGCCAGGAGGTGGCGGAGTCGGCCAGTGTTTGGGCTGCTGCGCTGCTGGCACTGCGGGTCTGTAGCTGGGCATCACACCCCTGACCTTGGCACCACGGAGCTGAGTCAAGCTGGCTGTGTTGGCATGTGACAGCTGGAAGGGAGGCCCCCGGAAGCCGCTGGAAGCAACCTTAGAGAAGCCAGGGAGCGTTAGCTGGGCACTCTGGGGCATCTTTCCCTGCCGCTGCTGGTGGGGGGCGGGCGGGGGGCGGGATGGAGAGCGGGAGGGAGAGGTTGGGGATTCCAAGGCCCGCCTCTGGGAAAATCCGTGGACACCGAGAGGAGAGGGCAAAGGCACCCTCAGTAGGGACACTGGTGACACCAGGACAGGTGGGCAATCATCTGAGACACTCATTGACACACATTCATTCATTCATCCATCATCCAACCCTTTGCCCATTCAGTAAATTCACATTGGGTGCTTTTTAAAAAATCAACTCTATTGAGTTAGAGTTTATATACAATAAAATGTACCAAGTTTAAATATAAATTTCTATGAAACATTTCCATACAACATGTGACCACTATCAATACAGATACAGAACATTCTCATTAACCCCAAATGTTCTTTTGCCCCATCCAAGTCAATCTCCCCTCCCCCCCCACTGGGTGTATCATAACTCTTAGCACACTATTTTGAGACATGTCCTACGCACTATCTGTCTTTGCATCATCACCTGCCTGCCATAGTGCCCGGAGTACAGTAGCACTACATGCTGTAGAGGGGATGGATTGAGGAATGAATGAATAGATAAATACATGAGTCATAGAAATTGGCAACGCGTGACGTATATGGAGCATTTACTCTGTGCTGGGCACGGGGCTAGGCCTTTTATATGTATTGTCTCATTTAATCCTCATTAGATTCACTCCGTTTTACAGATGGGGTAAATGAGGCTCCGAACTTCTGCCCAGAACCTGGGTTCAAAGGCAGACCGTCTGACTTCAGAGTTCTCACTCATACTGCTGCCTTTAATACATTCATGATGGGCAAGTACAAGATCGCTTGCATACACTGAACTGGGCTTCTCTCTTGCTCAGAATTGGACCGGGTTTCTCTCTCTCTCAGCCCAGTTTGGACCAACCTGGGTGGGAAGCAAAAATCAATGTGCGGAGGCTGCCCTCTGGTGGCAGACATGAGTACAGAGGTATCTGTTCCCTCTGGCGCCCCCAGGTGGGATGCTGTTGAGAAGAATGAGCAAGCCGGCAGACCACAGCGGGGGCAGCCTCAGCCCCGGGCACCTGGAGACCCCCTGCTCTGGCCACTGCCTGGTGCCCCCCGAGGTGCCAGCTGAGGCTGCCCCCGAAGAACGCCAGCTGCCGGAGCCTGCCGCCTCCCACCCCCTCCACCAGCCTCACACACACTCCAATCCCGGTCCAGTCGGCTGCTTCCATTCCCTGAAGAAGAGGCCCTAAAGTTAAAACAGCTGTTAATTTATAAACCAATTTTTCCGTGACTGCTTAATAAATCGCCAGCAGCTGCTCTGCCCCCCCTCCTGCCCAGGCACCCGGCCCCGAGGGCTGCATGGAGAAGCTCAGAGCCGCCAGCCTGCCCCTCCTGCCTCCTTCCCCCAACTCCCCAACTTGCCCCCAATCTCCCAGGAACTGGACATATGTGGGGGAAACCCCAATGAAACCCAGCTTCTCTGGGCTTCAGTGGAGTGGAGAGGGGAGGATGATTTTTCTGCAGCCCAAAGGCCATCCCTCCCAACGCCCTAAAACCCCCAACCCAGGACTCCCAGACCCAGAGGGTAGGTGTCAAAGGTTTTCTTAGTTCTGGGGGAGATGAGGTGTTCAGATTCCCTAGAGAAGTTCCCCTGAGCAACTGGGAGACAAAGGGACCCTGGACTCATCCCTGAGCGCACTGGAATCTCAATTCCCATATCAGGGTGGTCCCCCTGACAGATGCTAACAGACTCACTGACCCTGCTGTTCTCTCAAGGGTGGGGCTGGGAGGCGGCAAGGAATGCTGGGATAGCATCCCCGCTCTGGGAAGATGCCCACACACACTCATCCCCAGGATAGTGAGAGGAGGGGTCTGGGCCTCCAGAATATTCACTTTGCCCAACTTCCACTAGCATATAAAAGGCACCATGGAAATCCACGCGGGGTGGGGGTCTTGTGAATGGCAGACATGAGACATGTTCTTTGCATCTGCAAGTTCCAAAGGCACCCAGGATGAAAGGCCTGCTGCTACTGTGTTCCCTGGCTCTGCTGGGCAAGAGTCAATCCAGCCATGCTGGACTTCCCTAGTGGCACAGTGGTTGAGAATCTGCCTGCCAATGCAGGGGACACGGGTTCGAGCCCTGGTCTGGGAAGATCCCACATGCCGCGGAGCAACTAGGCCCGTGAGCCACAACTACTGAGCCTGCGCGTCTGGAGCCTGTGCTCCGCAACAAGAGAGGCCGCGATAGTGAGAGGCCCGCGCACCGCAATGAAGAGGGGCCCCCGCTCGCCGCAACTAGAGAAAGCCCGCGTGCAGCGATGAAGACCCAATGCAGCCAAAAATAAGTAAATAATTTATTTATTTTTAAAGAAAAATCCAGCCATGCCCCTGTAGACACAAGGAGCTCAGTAGGAAACGGGGAACACTGTGGTAAATCACACCAGGTCAGAAGTTCAAATCCCGGTCTCCCACCTACTAGCTGTGTGACCTTGGGCAAGTAACAACTTCTCTTTCCTTCCTCGGTGACTCCATTTATAAAATAGGGATAATAATTACAGAACTGTTGTGAAAATTAGACAAGCTGAGGCACAGGAAGTGCCTGGCACACCGTAGGTGCTTACGGTAATGTGACAGTATTATCTTTCTCATCCCCCTGCTGGAAAGAGCAGAGACTGGGTCTCCTAGCTCCCCACAAGTAGCAAATCTTGGGGTGGGGTTGCTCAGGAGATTTCCACGGGTGGGGGCAGGTAAGTGTCCTGGGGACAAAACTGAGAAAAAACCAACCTGGATTTCTGAGTTATATGGTTCTCACTGGGTTCTCTCACTCTGGGCCCTTCTGTTCCCTCCCATTCCTCCACCCCCCAACCTCCTCCTGACTCAGATAGCCATGGCCTTTCCCCAGCCTGCTTCTTGGAAAAGAAGGAAAAGCTTCCACCTGACTCCATCTCCTGGGAGCCCCACCTCTCAAGAAGCAAGTTCTCCCCACAGTCTGTCTAACTGAATTCCCTTCCATTTCTTCTCTTGTTCTGTTAGCTGTCATGACCCTTTCCTGCCCCACCCCCAGAGACCTGCTGGCCTCTGCTGTCACGCAGGCCGCAGGTCGGGAGTGAGCCTGACTGCTACATCCTCCCTGTGTGCCCAGAGCAACTTAGTCAACCTCTCTGAGCCTTGGGTTCCCCAGCTCTAGAATGGGGAGAATCCCAGAACCTACCTTCTGGGTTGTCATGAGGGTTGAATGAGACACTGCCCATGAAGTTCTTATCCTTAGCACAGGGCCTGGCTCTCAGCAGGTGCTGAGGACATAGTGGCGGAGAGAGAGGTGGCAGAGTGTGGTGGAAAGAATCTGGATGCCAGAACTGGACTGTCTTGGTTCAAATCCCACTCCACTCCTCGCAGCTGAGTGACCTTGGGCAGGTTGCTGAACTGTCTAGTGCCCGTGTTTCTCCATCCATAAAAGGGCCTGTGATAGAACCTACGTCACTGGGGGGTTGTCAGCCACCTAGAATTCTCAGTACAGGTCTCCGGCTAAATAAATGTTCCCCCGAATTCACAGTATTGTGAGTTGCTGTTACTATTATGGGCCCACTAGAGCACTGACCCCCTTTAGGCCTTGCCCCACTAGGGGCTTGTTGATGGCAGAAGGTTGCAGGGTGAGCAGAACCAGACTGGAGACCCTAGTATTGGGGTTCCTGGCTCAGGACAGGCCCGCAGGCTCCACTTCCTCAGCGTTCCCACCTCTGACATCCCCCTAGACCCTGGCTTGGGCTCAGTCAGGAGGCACAACCCTCTACCTCCCTAAGTCAATGTTCCTGCAAACTCTCCAGCCCCCTCCCTATGCCTAGGTCCTGACTACCTCCTAGAAGAAAAAAACCGGGTCCCGGGGGCCCACTCAAGCCTAGGACTGCTCTGCCAGGGTGCCAGCTGGTGCCCACGGAGGCGGTGCTGCAGCTTGATCATGTGGAAAGGGAAAGCTTGGAGGTACCCCCAGCCGTGGTGGCCCCCGCCAGAGACGAGACTGGGGCACCCAGGACATCCTGGAGGCTTCCTTCCCCTGGGGACAGGCTGGGGTGAGAGCTAAGCTTGTCTTGTCTGGTGCCTCAGTTTACTCAGCCATCCTGGAGATGGAGTCTTCATTTCTGTCTCCCTGGGGCCCCAAAGGCCTTGGCATTGGCCTCTCGCAGCTCCTTGCCCTCTTTCCTTTCTTAAAGAAGCCGAGCTCAGCCTCCTCCTCCCGGCCCGGATTCTCTCCTTAGAAGCCACCCAGGAGGATCCTTAGCCCGGAAGGGGAGGGGAAGAGCCAACCCCGTGCTGGAGATCGCCTCTGCAGGACGTGGGGCTGCACCTCCAAGCCCGCCCAGGGCCGGGTTCGCCCCGCGCTCCGCGCCCCTGTCCCTTCCCGCCGCCACTGGCCCTTTAAGAGCCTCTCCGCGCGCCGCCGTCCCGGATCAGCCAGAGAGACCATTAAAATTTTATGCAGAATGAAAATGGGCCAGGTCTCCAGCTTCCTCGCTCCCATCCAATGATTTATTACTCGCAAATACCACAGAACTAATTAGTATAGTAATTAATTAATACGCATTTGCATATTTGCATGTGCAATTAGTGCAGTGGAGTGATTACTGGGAGAATGAGGGGCCCTGGATTGTCAGATGTGAGGGGGAAGTGGCCTGGAAAAGAGTTAGTGGGAATGAACTTTGTAGGGAGCGCGAAGGCCGGGAGGGAGGGGGAGGCGAGCGGGGCGAGGCCGGGGGCGCCGGGGCGCTGGGCCACCTCGCGGGGCGCGGAGCGGCCGCGCGGGGCTGCGCGGGTTCCGGGCCGACCCGCGGCCACCGGACGCCGGTCGGGGTCGTGACCCGGACGCCCCCGCCACGCCCGCGGCCCCGCCCCGCCCCCGCCGCGTGGCACAGCTCCAAGAGAGCGCCTGATTGTTATGCATTGTGTTTCTTGTTGCGAGCGGAGCCTGGCGGAATGGGGCTGGCACAAGCTGTTTCCCTGCCACGCGGCGGTGGCACCTTAAAGGGGCAGCGTCCTCTTCCCGCCGCCGCCTGGCCGCCCCCGCCCCCGCCGACCCCACCCCCCCAACCCCAGTTGGACCCCCTTCCGGGAGGCCACGGGCGGCCCGAGCCGGGCTAGAGGCCAGAGGGCGCGCGCCGAGGCCGCCCAGGAGGCGGCGCGGCCCCAGGGGGCGCGGGGCACGTGCCGAGGGAGCCTGGCAGGCAGGCAGGCAGGCTTCGAGCCGGGACCCAGCGGCCGGGGCGCTCCAGGCCCTCTGCCCGGCACGCGGCGGGGGTGATGAGGAGAGAGCCGGGAGAAAACCAGGGTGAGAAGGACAAGGAGAAGGAGTGGCAGGGGCCCACTAGGTGCCAGGTGCTTCTTCATAGGACACCGCTTTGCTTCCAATCTTCACAAAGATTCTGTGAGGCAGGGCTCCTTATTCCCATTTTACAGACCGAAAAACAGAATGGGTGGCCGGCGGCTAGTGATCAAGTAGTAAAGCTGGGTTTCCAGCAGGTCGGTCCATCCTCAAGTGCTCAACGTGGAGCCAAGGGCCAGAGGAAAGAGTGACATTTCCTCAGGGGGCATCAGGGAGGACTTCTGGTGAAGGAATCACCTCACTGAGCTTGCAAGGGCGAGAAAGGCACCTCCTGAAGGAGCTGAGGGAAGAGGGATACAGGGTGGAGAAAACCCATGTTTGATGTGACTGCCCCTTTCCCTGTGTAGAGAGATCCCCCCCCCCCCACCTACCATGAGTAGAACTGCAGAGACCCAGGCCAGGGCACTGACTCCCATTACGTGGGGGCCTGGATAACAGGCAAACCCTTGGCCCCAGATCCTCCCAGGGTGCCCTCCTTTCCCTCTCTATTGTAGAGTCTGCTGGTCCCACAGTGTGGAGATAACCCAGGTTTCAGAGAAATGAACACTGTTCGTAAAAGTGAGTAAGAGATTGGACTCAGAGTAAGGCAGAGCTTGGTTCAAATCCAGGCTCTGCCACTTACCAGCCATGTGACCTTGACACAGCAACATTTTTTAAAAAATAAATTTATTTATTTTTGGCTGCGTTGGGTCGTCGTTGCTGCCTGCGGGCTTTCTCCAGTTGCAGAGAGCAGGGGCTACTCTTAGTTGTGGCGCGTGGGCTTCTCAGTGGGCTTCTCATTGCGGTGGCTTCTCTTGTTGCCGAGCACAGGCCTGTGCTCTAGGCGCACGGGTTCAGTAGTTGTGGCTCACGGGCTTAGTTGCTCCGCGGCATATGGGAATCTTCCCGGACCAGGGTTCGAACCCACGTGCCCTGCAATGGCAGGCAGATTCTTAACCACTGTGCCACCAGGGAAGTCCGACACAGCAACCTTAACCTCAACCTCTCTGTGCTTCAGCATCGAGTCTTTAAGTGGAGGTAACAGTAATCCCACATCCGAGATCATAGTGAGAATGAAATAAGATTGTGTGTGTGAAGCCAGGGCCTGGCACAGATAACACTGCCGCTGTCATTATTTCACTATTATGGATTACAAAACATTAAGGTATTACAGAGAGCTCTGAGGCCCCAGGGACAGGAGGACCCCAAAGCAGTAATCAGGGTCCTAGTTTCTAGTCCCAGCTCTGTCACCACTTATTGTGTGAAACAAGGCATGTTGCTTCCCCTCTCTGTGCAGTGGTTTCCTTATCTGTAAGGTGGGGCATTGGGCCATGAGGCTCCTACCCCTAGACTGTTCCCTTCCCTCCCCATGCCCCCCTGACCCCACAGGGTACTGAACCAGGGAAGTAAGGGCTAAGTCTCATTCACACTGTCTTGGGCTCCAGTCTCCCAGGGGCTAAGCCAAGAGGTCTCTGGTTAAATTGTGACCTCCTGCCCTGGCTTTGCCCTGCATGCACACCCCCGCCGCCCCCCCCCCCATGCACAGCCCTTTAAGGCTGTCCTCCTGTGAGTACCAGCACCACTGCAGCTGTGGGTCCTCTGTGCCCACTGCCAGCCTCAGGTGCCCCATGCACTGATACTGGGCTCAAGGGAGGCATCAGAGAACTGTCCGGTACCAGGTACCCAGAAGTCCCCAGCCCAGATCCTTGGTTCTGATTTCCAGGGGAGGAAATCAGGACATGCCCAAGTCATGGGCAAGTTCAAAGTAGAGCCTGCCTGGAGGAAAGAAACCTGGGATGCACACCCGTCCTGTGCTCTTCCCACTGCCCTGCACTGCCTCATCAGGCGCCCACTATCTGCCATCAATCAGGACTTAACCACTCCAAGCGCACTTCATAATCACTGCCCTTTTGGTTCTCCCATCAGTGCTGAGAGAGACAGCAGGTGGACAAGTGGCACTAGCCCCATTTTACAGATGAGGAAGCAGAAGGTTACATGATTTGACCAAGGTTGAGACCCTGCTAAGTCTGGTGTTCTTTTGACCAGCCCGAGCTCCCTCTTCCACTGACTGCCCTCCTCTGCAGACCCGTGGAGGGGCAGGGGCAGGACATCCCAACTGCTCACTTGGAAAACTGACAAGAAAGGCAGAACAAAGATGCAGTGATGAACAGAGCTTCAGGAACAAAGTTTTGTTTTTAATTCTTTCTTTCTTTCTTTCTTTTTGGCTGTGTTGGGTCTTCGTTGCTGCACGCGGGCTTTCTCTAGTTGCGGCAGGTGGGGGCTACTCTTTGTTGCGGTGCGTGGGCTTCTCATTGCAATATCTTCTCTTGCTGCGGAGCACAGGCTCTAGGCACGTGGCCTTCAGTAGTTGTGGCACGTGGGCTCTAGAGCGCAGGCTCAGTAGTTGTGGCGCAGGGGCTTAGTTGCTTCGCGGCGTGTGGGATCTTCCCGGACCAGGGCTCGAACATGTGTCCCCTGCATTGGCAGGCAGATTCTTAACCACTGCGCCATCAGGGAAGTCCCAAAGTTTTTTTTTGTTTGTTTTTGTTTTTGTTTTTTTGGTTTTTTTTTTAAGTTGATCAGGGCCCTGAGGCAAAACCAGCCATACCTGGATGGGGCAGTTGCTGAGGCAGCACTTCCACATTTGTTAGCTCATTTGATGCTTAGCAGCCATCTTATTGTAATTATCACGCCCATTTTACAGAGGGGAAGGCTGACGTTCCATGTCAGTGCGGGGATTGGTAGGGAGGCTGAGGGGAAAGGAGGAGGAGCTTCCCCTAGGCAGGTGTCCTGCCCTGGCTGCAGCCTTCAGTTTCTGGGCAGTGGCAGGACGGACCTTTGTCACCACGACCACTTATTGAGGATACTGTATGTGCCAGGCTCTGGGACCAGTTCCTGCCTTCCAGGTGGGAGAGACCCATGAGGCAAAGGTCATGGCCTGTGCCTCCGTAGAGGTGTGCAGAAGGCATTAGGGAAGTCTGGGGAGGGGCATCTAACCCAGAGAGACTTCCTGGAGGAGGTGTTGCTTAGGCTTAAAAGGTGAAGAAAGTGGAGAGGGTGCTCCAAGCAGAGGGGACAGCCTGAGCAAGGGCTCATAGGCATGAGGCTCGTGAAAGCTGAAGGAGTTTAGAGTGGCTGAGGGGCAGAGTTCAAGGCAGGGACAAGTGTCGAGAGAGAGCTGCGTAGCAGCCAGAGCAGGGTGTCCCTAAGGAGCATGGCCTGATCCTAGGGGTGATGGAGAGCCACTGAAGGTGCCTGAGTAGGGGAATGTCACGTTCAGATTTGACTTTTCAACAGGATGAACAGCCTCGGTCCTATGCGGGAAGCCAGAGGAGCAAGGGCCTGTGGGAAGTCAGAGCTTCCCAGGGGAAGAGAGCCTGGGCCAGGTCCATAAGACAGAAGGGTTGAGATATTGGGGGGTGGCTTTGGGGAGTAGCGTCAACAAAGAAGAAATGGCAATGGGAGTGGGACTCAGCTGTGTCCCTGGACCTCATCTCCCCTCCCCTCGGGGAGTTGCCTTTACCCCATGCAGGGAAGGTGTGGGGTAGGGAGAGGAAGGAGAGGGGCTCTGAGCCTGCTGAGAGGTGTGAGGTCCAAGAAGGGGGTCTACAGCTGGGCAGGAACCACCCTGGAAAGGGAGGCATTTTGGGTCTCATGTGGCCTCAGAATCTGAGCTTGGTGCTCAGGGAATGGGGATCGGGCACTCCCAGGCTCAGCCTCCATGCCCTGAGCCCTCTCTCTGAAAGCTACTTTGAGGGGAACCTGTGACCCCCGCATCCCAAGTCCTCCTCCCCACACTGAAATTTGTGCAAAAGGCAGGAGGGGAGTCTGGGGGCTCAGGGATTGACCCGAGGCCTTGGCCCTGACTGCTTTAGAAGAGTCTCTGGAGAAAGGCTCCAGTACCCCAAACCCTATAAATCAGCCAGGCATTAATGCAAGGAGCATTTATTGAGCACCAACTCTATACAACCTGTGTGAAGCCCCGGACTACTGAGATATAAGGTAAGTAGCCACCACAGTCAAGTCAGGGAGACATGGGTAAATGGTTTCTCCTAACAGTGGGTAGTAAGTACTGAAGCCGCCCGGGGAGATCAGGGAAGGCTGCCAGGAGGAGATGTCCAACCAGGAACCCTCTTGGTGAGGAATGAGAATGAGTTTGATGAAAAAAAGGACTCAGAGGCCAGAGCCTGTCAGGGAAGGAGCTCTTTTCAGAAGAACAGGGCTCAGAAGCCAGAAGTCAAAGGTTATGGGGCACAGGTCACTGTACTTTTGGAGCAAAGGACCAATCCCAAGGGTGCTGGCTTTGCTGGAGGACTAGTGGGTCTCCTCCATCGGCCTTTGTCCCAGGTTAGGGGGGTGTGCAGCAGGGGTCTGGCCCAGGACTCTCAGCTCATGCCTGGAGCCGCGGGCATGTGCCCACCTATCTTTGCGTGGCGCCTAGGCCCAGAGCGGGAGCCCAGGGCGCAGGCAAAGGAAGTCGAAGAGAATCCTGGTAGTGAGCTCTGGAGGTCAGGCCAGGAGGTCAGCACAGAGGAGGCGGGCTACACCTCACTGGTCCTCCCCCTCCCCCTCCCCAGTGGCACCACAAGGCACGCAGCCGCATATCACCCGTGCCAGCCCTCACCTCCCGGCAACGTCGCCGCATTCTCAGCCACGCCATCTGGCGTGCCCGCCGCTCCCCAGAACACTGCAGCGGGTGGGGGGAGGGGGCAGCGGGGCAGGTGCCCACCCCAGAGCCGGGAAGAGGCGGCAGGTCCCCTCCCCCAACGTCCTTTTGGACTTGAGGTGGGCAGGGGGCTGGGGAAGAGGGCGGCAGGGGCTCTGATACTTCAGGAGGAAGCTTCGAGCATCCGAATTGATGGAAGAGTCGCCGTCTGGGCAGCGCCAGCCTGCCCCCTCCCCTCCCTCCTTCCCCGCAGCACAGCGATGCCGGGAGCACCGGGGGCCCTCAGAGGATCCCCACGTTCCTGCCCTTCCCCTCAAATCGGAGGTGGGGGCGAGCAGAGCAGACCGCCCCCTCCTCGCCCTGCTCCTGCCCTCGTCTTCACCCGCCTGCCCACCTCGGCCGGGGAGGCCCCGGGAGACGGGGATAGAGGCCGCGGCCGGGGAATGGACGCCTGGGTTCTAACCTACCTGCTCCTCATGGTCTGGCACTTCGGTGGGAAATGAGGTCTCCTTCTCCGGCACAAGTGCCCCCACCGGTCTTATTTGGAGCATGGTGCTGGTGGTGGTGGTGGCGTCTGGCTAGGTGTCCTTTTTGGGTGTCAGAATGGAACGCGGGTTTACAGATTTGTGTGTGTGTGGTTTTTTTTTTTTTTTTTGGTTCTGTTTTGGGGTTTTTTTGGTGAGAGCAGTTTTATAGAACATTCTCCTGTCCTCTGAGCAAGATTACCTAGACTGCTCAGGAATGACCTATCCCTTCCCTCTCTCTCCCTGCTACACCCCCAACGCTCCCCCCCAGGACCTCCGCCTGCACAAAATGGCCGCCACCCCTCTGAGGCAGCCATTTTAGGTGCCCAGACTGTGGCCTCCCCTGGGATGGGGCTATGTCTCCATGGGAACCTCAGACCCTCAGCTCCCAGCTCCGTGGATGGGAGTGGGCAGCAGACATGGGAGTCTTCCCGACCCGGCTGAGGTGCCCAGCCTTCCCCTTTGCCTCTCAGAGACCCGGAGGGGACCAGGCCCCTCACCAACTCCCTTCCCCCAATGCCAGGGGGAGGAACAGATGGCATCTCTGGGTGTCCTTCTCCTTCCGTCTCCTTCCTTCCATTTCTGGCTCTTTCTGTCTCTCCATCACTGCATCTCTGCATCTCTGGATGCACAGAGAGGCGCACAGACGTCCCTGTATGTTCATGCTTGTGCATGTGTATGTGGACACGTGTGTGTTATACCTCTTTCAAGCCCATGTCTAAGGCGGGCCCATCCCACACCTCCCTCTGTTCCAATTTTCCCCTGTTTTTTTTTTTTTTTTTTTATTGTATCTTCTAAAAAAAAGTTGAAATGTGTCGAGTGAGAAAAACTTGTTCCATTTTTCTGAAGGAAGAAAAGACAGAGGCAGCAAACAGACTGAGAGGGCTGAAGTTCTCCATACCCCAAGGTATAGCTCCCTGACCCTTCAGACCTCTTTCTCCGGGGGTCTGAAAGGAGCTGAGGTCATTCCTGACAGGAGATAAGGGAGGGATGGAAGAGCCTCTGAAGGGCTCCCCTATGCTGAGGAGGTCTGCCTCCTGCCTGGAGCAGAAAGCAGAGCTGGTAGGGGCCTGTGAGGCTTAACCCAGGCCCCAGTGTCCAAAGGAGAGGGCAGGGGGTATCTTTCGACCCCAAGGAAGCATTAATTCACTTACTCATCCATTCATTCACCCATTAATTCAACAAAAACTCAGTTCTCATGTAGACAAAGCATTCTGAATGTGTATGTGCAAGAAATTAATAGCATAAAGCATGTTACAGTTTACAAAGTGCTTTAATAAAAAGGAGAGTGGGCATTTATTGAAGGCACACTCTATTGCTAGCCCTGTGCTAGACCCAATACATGTACTATCCCATTTAGTACTAACAACAACCCTATGAGGTGTAGCATAATTGTCCCCATTTTACAGATGGGAAAATCAAGACTGAGAGCGGTTATGTAACTTGCTCAAGGCATTCAGCATTCTTTAAAGCTGGTAAGTAGGGTGGCCAGGAATCAGAGCCCAAAGCATGTGCATGTAATCAAAATACCATGTGACTGGGGGGGCTCAAGAAGGGCCATGTGTCAGGATTGAAGACCCCCACCCTCTGTAAAGGGACAGGAAAGCCTTTGAGGCTGTGCCCAAACATGGACAGAGGCCTGGCCAGCACCCCTGAGTCTCTGTCCCACCTGAGGCCTATCCTTTGGCCCCTCTCTCTGCCATGCCCAGAGTGCCCCAGACCATCTGCCAGACCGTGGGTGGGAGCCTACCTTCCCAGAACCAGGATGTATGAGTGGAGGAAAACTTACCATTGGTTTCTCATCCTTGGAGACCCCTGAGGCAGACTGTGTGACTGTAGAAGGAGCACTGGGCTGGGAGTCAAGTCCCTGGGTTCTAGACCAAGTTCTGCTCTCCACTGTGCGGTCCTGGGCAAGTCAGTTCCCCTCTATGGGCCTCTGTAGGAGGAAGATTTGAGGTGCCTTTCGGTACCTGGTCCTGGCTCACGCAGTGCCAGCCCCCCTTCTCCAAGGCCTCCTTGGCCATCATGCGTACCTCTGTTTAGAACCTAATTCATTCTACCAGGCATCAAATCAGTGTCTTACCAGCCCGAGACCCCTTCTGGAGGTCCTAGAGGGAGAAAACTGTTCCTGTCCAGACTGAGGGTGAAACCCCCATCTTTGCACCAACCAGTGCTTAGCACGTGGTTGCCACCAAAGTGCACGTGGTTAAAGTATAATTGAAGTTGTCTAAGCATATGGAAGCTGGAGGGTGGGGAGGGATAGGAAACGTGGGTCTGAAACACACGAATGCCTGAATAAAGGTGTAGAAAGGTGTAGACAAGGGTCTCTCTACACCTGGTTGTGATTACCTGC
This sequence comes from Eubalaena glacialis, assembly GCF_028564815.1. NCBI lineage: Eukaryota > Metazoa > Chordata > Mammalia > Artiodactyla > Balaenidae > Eubalaena > Eubalaena glacialis. Next base: position 45,037,976 of record NC_083734.1, read on the forward strand.
TTACACACATGAATCTATTGGAGTAGGGGTGTGTATCCATTTTCTGCACCACAGAGTGAGGAACACGTGTGTGTGTGTGTGTGTGTGTGTGTCTAAAGCTACCTGCCTCAACTCGTGCCATTTGCATCTGTGTCTGGCCCAGGGAGAGGGTTGAAAGGTGAGCTATAAGGTAAAACAGCAATTTCCTACCTTCCTTATCAAGGCACCTGTCTGACCTACCTCCCCCTGGTCACTCTCAAGACTGCTGGAGTTGGCTTCAGTACTTGCAGTATTTTTTTGCAGGGGGAGGAGAATGCTTGAGCCTCTTCCAGGAACTTTAGGCAATTCCCAGCTCAGCCCCATCCTCCCTCAAATAAGCTAGTCAGAGGCCGGGAGACAAAGCCACTGGTGGGATGGTCACTTGTCTAGCAGGGGGAAAGTATGTTGGGCAGGGAAGGGGGGGAGAGGAGGGAGAAGTTTCTGGGTTAGGAATCCAGACTGAGCCCTCTCCCACACCCCCAGATGGTGGGTGCATTGGCTCATCCCAAGGGTTCCTTTCCATTCCCATCCAAACCTACATATACCCCTAAACACCCAAGGAAATCTTTCCCATCAGCTGACGCCACTGATATACACACATGTCCCCACAGACACACACACGCCCATGCAAAGGCACAGACATCCAGGCAAGTCTTTCCTTTCCTCTGTCTTTCCCTTGGTTTGAATTGCGTTCAGCCACATATGTTGTGTGTGCGTGAGGGTGGGTGGGGGAGGGGCAGACAGGGATGAGGGATGGCACGGTGCCAACATCTACCTATGGGGCTTAGGCCAGGAACGCCCCCCACACCCACCCTGGGAGGGGGCCTCAGCTGTCCCTTTGTGACCGAGGGGATCCTCCTGGGGGTCAGGGAGGGGGTGGAGGCAAACATAGAGGTCCCTCCTCCAGAGCCGAGGGTCTGGTCCCTGACCCACCTTTGGGGGCCTGCAAGGGAGGAAATGGACAGAACAGGGCCCTGGAGGGAGCATAGAATTGGGGACATCAAAACCCCCCAAGTTCCAGCCTTGCCACCCCATTGTTCCCTTGTGGGGGACTCTATATCCAAGGGGGGGCAACTCCTCCTACCTCCCTCTCAATCCCTGCTTTCCCTGCGTTGGGCGGGGAGGGGAGGGAGGCAGAGATATTTATTTATTTCCTTTATTTATTTAATTTTTTTTTTTTTTTTTTTTGGAGTAGAGAGTGACAGATGGCGGCGGGTCCCGGGGGAGCCGGCTCTCCCCCAATGCAGACGCATGCCAATCACCGTCTCTCATGTGATAGCTGCTGCCCGTGACGTGCCAAGCCCATATGGCCTGGCATAGAGGCTGGTACCCCGCCTGGTAGAGATGCCACACTCGCTCCGCGGTTCGCATGGCGCTCTGAAGACGCCGGCGCCTGCCGCCTTGAGGAGCCGCTGCCCCCGCTCCCTGAAGATGGGGGAACAATGAAATAAGCGAGAAGATTCCTCTTCTCCCCCCTCTCTCTCTTGCCCCCCTCCCCCCCTCCCCTCCCCTCTCCCCTTGACTCCTCTCCGAGGTAAGTTGTCCGAAAGGCAGCTAGATCTGACCCGCCGCTTGGGGGGTGGGGGGCAGCTTCTTCGGCCGACAGGAGGGTCCCTAAATCCCCCCTTCCCGGGACGATGCCCCCTCATGGGGTGGGCATCGGAGGCGCCCAGGGTTCCCTCTCCCCTAGGGGCTGCAGCTCAGTGGGCTGAGGAGGGAGGCGTCTCTGCCTGCGATGGGCTTGGGGAGGAGGGGGAAAGCAGGGTCATGGGGGGGCGTGAAGAGGCTGAGATGGGAACCTCCCCCCATGGTTGTCCCGGAGGAACCTTCGACCTTTCCCCACCACCGAAAAAAAAAAGAGAGAGAGAAGCAAACAAACAAATTTGGATTTTTTCCCATCAATCCCGAAATACAACGAGATCTGGAGAGCCGTGTGGGAGGGAGGCAGTTTAAAGGGGGGAAGGGGGTCCCTGACCGCAGGGGAGACGGACGGGGCTCGCTTCTCTCAGTCTCCTCCCCACGCCCGGCTTTCTCAGTCCTCGCCGCCCCGAGCCGGCTCCGGGAGCTGGGGACGCCCGGCTGGAGGAGACGATCCTCCCGCCTCTGGAACTGGGGCTGCGGGGGTGGGGGCCGAGCCGAGGGCGGCGCGCGGCCAAGTTGCAAATTGGATTAGGGAGTGTGGGGGTGAGAGCCACGGGAGGGCGGGGGAGCCGGGCGGCGGGGCCCGGGCCGCCGGAGCCGCCGAGCGGGGCAGCTGCCCCACCGCGGCCGCCCAGCCTTCCTCCACCGCCGGGAGAGAAGAGGCTTCCTGGCGATCTCGCCGCCTCCCCCGGCGAAAGATCTGCTCCCTAAAGCCCCTGTTCTGTCCCCGACCACACCCGGAGAGGACCGGCGCGGGGAGCGGCCCCTCGTTCAGGCGAGGGGTGGAGCCGGGGCCCAGCGCCGGAGAAAGGGCCTGTGCCGAGACCCCGGGCGGGCGGCGGGGCTGGGCTGGGCTGGCTCGGGGTGGGGCAAGCGGAGGAGGTGGGCACCCAGGGCCCCCCGGGCGGGAACCCGCACCGGACTCGGGGGTGGAGGCGGGTTACGGGGGTCGGGATGACCCCAGCGTTCCCCTAACTCTGTGCTCTCTCCTCTTCCCGCCCGCCGGGCGCCCTCAGGCACCATGCTGACCCGCCTGTTCAGCGAGCCCGGTCTCCTCTCGGACGTGCCCAAGTTCGCCAGCTGGGGCGACGGCGACGACGACGAGCCGAGAAGCGACAAGGGCGAGGCGCCGCCGCCACCTCCGCCTCCGCCGGGGCCCGGGGCTCCGGGGCCCGCCCGGGCCGCCAAGCCCGTCCCTCTCCGTGCTGACGAGGTGCCGGAGGCCGCGCTGGCCGAGGTCAAGGAGGAAGGCGAGCTGGGGGGCGAGGAGGAGGAGGAAGAGGAGGAAGAGGAAGGGCTGGACGAGGCAGAGGGCGAGCGGCCCAAGAAGCGCGGGCCCAAGAAGCGCAAGATGACCAAGGCGCGCCTGGAGCGCTCCAAGCTGCGGCGGCAGAAGGCGAACGCGCGGGAGCGCAACCGCATGCACGACCTGAACGCGGCGCTGGACAACCTGCGGAAGGTGGTGCCCTGCTACTCCAAGACCCAGAAGCTGTCCAAGATCGAGACGCTGCGCCTCGCCAAGAACTACATCTGGGCGCTCTCTGAGATTCTGCGCTCGGGCAAGCGCCCCGACCTAGTGTCCTACGTGCAGACGCTGTGCAAGGGCCTGTCGCAGCCCACCACCAACCTGGTGGCCGGCTGCCTGCAGCTCAACTCGCGCAACTTCCTCACTGAGCAGGGCGCCGACGGCACGGGCCGCTTCCACGGCTCCGGCGGCCCATTCGCCATGCACCCCTACCCGTACCCGTGCTCGCGCCTGGCGGGCGCACAGTGCCAGGCGGCGGGCGGCCTGGGCAGCGGCGCGGCGCACGCCCTGCGGACCCACGGCTACTGCGCCGCCTACGAGACGCTGTACGCGGCGGCTGGCGGCGGCGGTGCGAGCCCGGACTACAACAGCTCCGAGTACGAGGGCCCGCTCAGCCCCCCGCTCTGTCTCAATGGCAACTTCTCGCTCAAGCAGGACTCGTCGCCCGACCACGAGAAGAGCTACCATTACTCTATGCACTACTCGGCGCTGCCCGGCTCGCGGCCCACGGGCCACGGGCTGGTCTTCGGCTCGTCTGCTGTGCGCGGGGGCGTCCACTCGGAGAATCTCTTGTCTTACGATATGCACCTTCACCACGACCGGGGCCCCGTGTACGAGGAGCTCAATGCGTTTTTCCATAACTGAGACCTCGCGCCCGCCCCTTTCTTTTTCTTTTGCCTTTGCCCGCACCCCTGCCCCTAGGTCCCCCGAGCGCAGGGGCACCCCACCTACTCCGGCGCGGGGCGCGGGGAGCGGGCTGCCGGTCCTGCCGCTCTCCTAGGCAGCGCGGTCCTCTTACCTGTGGGTGGCCCGTCCCAGGGGCCTCGCTTCCCCCAGGGGACTGCCTTCTCTCTCCCCAAGGGGTTCCCTCCTCCTCTTTCCCAGGGAGTACTTCTACAGGGACCCCTCTTTGGGCACTCCCTGGAGATCCCCCACCCCCAATTCCCAATCCCTGCACTTGGGTTTTCTCTTCCCCTTTCCCCCTGCAGGCCCAAAGGCTTTGGTAAGGGGGCAGCTGAGCTGTGGGATACTGTTTTCCCCCTATTATTATTATTATTATTATTACTAGAACAGACACCGAGCTGCCGGGCTCCCCCTCTTTCTTGAAGAGGGCAGAAGTCAGGGCACAGAGCCTGGACCTGGAAGCCCTCATCATCCCCAACCCCTAGTCTAAGCGTTTTGTGATTTTAATTTTGGCGGGAGGGAATGTGGATTGAAGGAAAGAGAGAGGCCAAGACAATTTGTAACTAGAATCCATTTTTTCCCTTTTCCCTTTTTTAAACAAACAAACAAACATACAAAAAAAAAAAAAAAAAGCTAAGAGGCGACGGAGGCCGAACGCAGAGTCCGGATCGGAGAGAAAACGCAGTAAGAACTTTTAGAAGCAATAAAAGGCAAAAAATACTACTACCAATAATAAAAAGACACAAATATCTATGCAAGGAGGTTCTGACTGAGCCTAGCGGCCCGGCCCGGCCCCGGGATGCTTCCCCCCCCGGCCCGCGGGCCGCGCCGCCCAAGCGCGGATCTGTGCACTTTGGTGAAGTGGGGGCCGGCGCTGCCCCCTCCCCTCCCCAGGTTCTTACAATCAGTGACTCGGAGATTTGGGGCCCCAGTGCCACTGCCCTCCCCCGCCCCGTCCCCGTTGTGCGTCCTGCTGTTTTTTAAAAACCTGTTTCCAAATTTGTATGGAATGGCAAACTGTTGGGGGGGTCGGTTTGGGGAGGGAGGGTTTGCATGGAAGACACACACGCACACCACACCGCACGCACACGCAGCCCCGGCGCGGGCGTCTGGGGGCAGAGGGAGGAGAGCTCGCCGCACACCCCCGCTCCCCGCAGGCAACTCTGTCCCTTCCCGGGATGAGGGAGGAGACCGAGAACTGGAGGCAGCCCCGCCCCTGCCCGACTGTGCCTCGGTGGGCGCCAGGCGCCCGGCGATTTCCAGTGTCTGGAGAGGGGGTTTTTGTCCGAGACATCCTCTTGGCTCTGGCTGGCAGGTGGGCAGGGAGAGGGCTGAGGGCTCCTTCTGGAGACTTCCCAAAAAAGGGGGCAAAAGGAGAACCTCTTCCCACCGGAGGCAGGAGATCAGGCATCCAAACACACCCTGCAAAGATGCAAACCCACAGGCCACACACCCACACACTCACCCACACACTCACACGCAATTTTACCTTCCTCTTGTAGTGAAGATGAAACTCCCGTCGGACACCCGAAGTGCATTGCGTGTTTCTGTTCAGTTTAATGACGATTAATAAATATTTATGTAAATGAGATGCAAAGCCGGACCGGTTTCTCACGGTGGCCTCATTTCATTCGGGGGATTGAGCTGGGACTCCGGGTGATGGAGAAACAGAGTCAAGTGACTGTGCAGTGGCCATGTAGAGGGACCCTGGGCATTCCTGGGTAGGATTCCCACACTAAACCCCCTCCCACCCACCCACTGGGCACCGAAACAGCTATACTTCTGCCCCTCCCAGACCTTACACAGACTCACACACGCCCCCAGCACAAAGCATTGCACTAATCTCATTACACTCCTTCAGTTCCCAAACATGCACGCGCACCTCTTTTGAAAACAAAATATCTTTTCATCACTGAAAAATGACCGAGTTGGGAGCAGTCGGTCATTTTACAACCCTCTGCTCACTGTTGCAAAAAGCAAGTGTGTAGAAATGAAGAGACAACCATTTGAGCCAGACAGGGGTGTTTTAAAATAAAAAACAAAAACAGAAAACTATAAGGTTATGAGGATGAACTATTAATGGAAGAAGTCTTTTCAGTCTTAAATTTGCAATTTCAGTGGACTCAAGGGAATCAGCCTTTTTCAGCCTCAGGAATGCTGAAATTTGTAGGGGTGTTGATGAAGTTGGAGGAACACCCCAGAGTTCTATGAGGGGACCTGAGTCTAGGAGTCTACCAGGTAGACAGAGTGGAGCTTGACCTAGCCACAAGCTTCCCCTGACAGGGCCGCGAGAAGCCCTGTGGTCTACACAGGGACAACCCCCTTCCTGCCCGGTGCAGCTCCCGGTAGTAGGAAGCCCTCAACTTAGGCAGACGGAAGAAGGGCGCCTCGGAGGAGCCTTCGGCCCAAGCCGCTTCCCCCTCTCAGGCAAGATAGCCCCAGAGTTCTCTTTCTCCAAGCCTCAGGGACAGAGACTGCTCTGAACTGACTTCCCGGAAAGAACCCCCCCCTCCAGACATCAGTGCCCCCTGGAATATTTGGAGAGGGGTCTAAGTCCCAAAGGCCCCCCCCATCACAAAGCCTGAATACACTTAGGAGTACCAGGACCAGACTGTTTCTGACTCTGCTTATTTAAATTATTTTTTCATAAATATTTCATAAATATTTCATAAATATTTCTTCTCGTTTTAGGGCGTTGGAGTGTTGAGTTTGCGGTTTGAGGTCAGGCACGCTGAGGCTTTTAAAGGTTGGATCCAAGACCCCAAAATGAGAGCACCCTGACAAAGGGGGAAAGGGAAAGGTAGTTGAAGAAGGACTCCCTAGGTGCAAAAGGGAAGATCGGATTATACTCTCTGACCCTGAGCGCGGTGGCTCCCCTAAATGACCATCCCAGTAGAGACTTGGCCCTCCTTCCTCCACCCCGGGATGGATGGGACGGAGCGGGGACCGGGCCAGGAGCTGTCCGCTCCCGGGTGCTGACTCTCGTCCAGCCTCGCGCTTTCTTCCTGCCCCAGAGGGAGGCCGAGCTTCCCTGGCTCCGGGGAGTGCCGCGCAGCGTGAGGCCCTTCCCAATGCCTGGCCTGCCGGAATTCTGGGCGGAATTCTCCCACAGTTTTCGGAGAATTTCACTGGAATCCTTTCCAAATTTCACCGCCTTCTCTGGAATTCTCATAGGATCGCTTCCCTAGCGTGAGATTTAGAACTGGGCCTTTCGTTCTGAGGATTCGCCCCTGTCGGTGGTCTAAGGGGGGGGCTCTTATAGACCTCTAAATCACCCCTATTCTTAGGAGAAAGAAGTCGGCCCACCTTCAATCTCCCTCACTTCTTGCATGGAGTATGGACCAAAGTGAGAACCTCAGACCCAAATCTGAAGGAGTCAGGTCTGCTCATGGCATGGGTCATGGCCTGGCAGGGGCAACTGGAGAGAAAAGGAACTCGGTACACATCCCGAGGCCTGAGTCTTATCCTGCCCTAAGAGCAAGGTTAATTGGGATTCCCTCCCATTCAGCTGGTTTCCCAGAACGCCCTCTGAAGTCCCGGGCTGGGTGGCATCCAAGTGGCTTGGGGCCCGACGCAAAAGACCCCTCCACGTGGCTCCCCGGGCCAAACCACAGACTCCTGCGCTTTGCTCTTCCACGCGGCTCGATTCTGTTTTTGAAGCCGGATCCCAGCCCTTTCCAAGGATGCTGACGACCCTTGGGCCGCTGTGTCTGTGGTCACTTCGGGCGGATGGAGTGCCCTGGGCCCCTTATGGGGCGGGGATCCCTAGCGCCTCTGCTTCTTGTGAAACTGGCGTCCTCGTGAGCCGCCCTTTTCCCAATTCCTGACCCTTCCCCCCCCCCCTGCACTCCGGCTGCGCTCTATTCTCCCATCGTCCCCCTCCCCAACACTCAACTTCCCTGGCGAGATGGCGAGATGGCGAGATGAGCAGGAGAAGAAGATGCGCGCGGACACACGGCCCCAAACTCCCCCTCGCAGGCCTTTTTCTCTCGCTGCTCTCCCGCTTCTGCGCACACACACGGAGAAGCTCCAGGAACAGAAGGAGGTGTGTTTTGGGGGGCGGGGAGGAAAAAAGGGGACAGAGCGGTGGGAGGGAGAGGGCAAGGGGAGAAGTCGCATGCCCTCCTTGCCCTAGCCTGAGCAACCGGATCTCCAAGCAGGAACCAGCCGTCTCAGCTCAACCCCTGGGCTGCCAAACCGAAGGCTGGAGCCGAGATCAATCCGGAGGGCATCCTCCTCTTGATTTTCCCACCTTCGTTCAAAGTCCAGCATTTGGAAATGACTGGGAAATAGAGATGTCTCTGAGTCCAGGCCATTTGTACATCAGGGGAAAGAGAGGGAAAGCACTACTGATTCTCCCCTCTCCATTTAACCCTATTTCAGCCAGGGTCTGGACCCTGACCCCCCAGTGAACCTCCAGTGAACCCTCAGCTCTGATTTCATCACCCAGAGGGACAGCTCAATAAATCACTGAGTACAATCCAGGGAAACTGAGCTCCATTGGAGTCAGCGACAGGGAAGTCCTGACACACCCTAGACTCCACTGTCTTGTGTTTACTTCTCTCTTTTTCCCTTTTATGGGAAAGTCCACAAGCTGGGAGATGCAAGGATTCCCCCTCAGGGGTCAGAGGTTTCATTCCCTCTTGGGCAACCTTTTCTTCCTCCTCTTCCCCAAAATCTCTAACCTGAAGTTGCCTGCTCCTTGGAGGAATCTGTTGATTTGAGGGAACATTGAGACGGAGGGATAGTTCTAGATTCCACAGTTTAATTCTCAAGGAAGGCAGGAAGAAAGAGACAGTGGAGGCCAGGCCTGACCAGCCTTGGCCTTGACCTCCACTCCCAGGCCCCCCATGTGACAACAGGGGTGAGCACAGGATTCCACACCTGACTTGCCCATATGTGCTCAAAGGAGAAAGCTTTTTCTTTGGGTGAGACGTAGGAGGGGGCAGACGGGCCTTGGCTGTCACAACAGGCTTCTCAGCTCACAGCCCAAGACACTGTCACTTTTCTTTCTTTAGGGCTGGGTGCCCAGGCACTGGCCACAGGCCCAGAGGGGAGGTGACGACCTGAGCGGTGAAAAGTCTTGAAAGCCTGCTCCTTTTCCAAATCCTGAAGTGGCTTCTGCCTTTCTATTCCTCATTCTTTTAAAATTCTGGACAAAGTTTTCCTGGTTGAGAAGCGGTAAGAAAGGGCACAGACACCTTGGGAGGGTCGTTTTGCTCTCTGAAATTTTCTCCACCCTAAAGCAATGGGGTAGGGGCACCCCAGCTGCTCAGGAGTGCCAGCATGAGAATGCCCAGACTAAGCCTGGGCTCACAAGCAGGAGGGCAACCGGTTTCTGGGGGCAGCTGCCAGTGAATGGGAACCTCAGCCCCCTAGTGCGGGGAGGAGAAGCTGGGGCACTCGGGGCGGGGGAGAGGGCGAGGGAACCCCTAGATGCTGCCTGTGCCAAAGGAGCTGGGGCACTGCGTTGGGTGGAGACGCTGCCCAGATGTGCACCTGGGTGCACTTGCCTGCCCGCTCCAGCGCAGGAGCCCAGCGCAGCCTCCCAGGCCGACTGAGGTTGCAGGGTTCCAGAGCCGAGAGTGTGTGCCCGGTGTTCCGTTATTCGAACCTTTCTCTGGGCTTCCCTCCACTTCTGTCTGCGTCTCATTCCTCTTTTCGGAATTAATTGAATTAGGAACAGGTCTTTCTGGGGCGCTTCCACTTCCCGCCCGAGGCTGTGCTAGCCAGGAGGCCAAGGCTGCGAAGTCAGGTCCCGCCAGGGCCGAGGGAGCCCCCAAACCCCTTTGGGGACCCGCGTGCCAGTTTCTACCCTCAGCCAAGTCTTCGCCAAGGGCACAGCTGGGCGGGGTCTGGGCAGTCCGCCCGGCTTGGGACATCTGTTCTCGCCAGAGTCGCATTAAAGGCGAGAGGTGGGCGGGGGGGGGGGTGCTCAGAACCAACCCCTCAATCCCGAGTCGATGCCTGCTTTCTCGACCGCAGGCGGAGGCAGCAGGGGACACTGGACTCGCAGAGTTTTTTCTTTCCCCTTGGGAAAAGCAAGCGAATCGTGTGGGGCAAGTAGGGATTTCTCTCTTGCCTCCATCTCTCCTGCTCCTTAATCAGATGCCACATCCGGCCTCACTCCTGGAGGGCAGCAGGGTACTCATGCCCTGCGGGAGGTGCCCGGGAGTCCCCGGAGGCGCCGGCTCCCGGGATACCGCGGGCCGGCCGGATGCGGAACGGATCCCGCTTGCAGCGAACGAGCGCTCGGCTGGGCTCTGAGGCAGAGGCCGGGGCGCCGCGCAGGGGGTGGGTTAAAAACAACTCAGTTAAAACAGCGAAAACACTTGGGTTTATATTGGGGGGAGGGCGGTGCTTTCTTAAAAAATCTGAGAAGAATCACAGAGCCCCTAAGCAAAACCAAAACAAAATCCTTAACTACTGATCTCTTTGTAGCAAAAGACAGAAAAATTCCTCAAACACTTCTCCCTTGGTGCCTCCACGAAAAAAGCTCCCCGCTGGCTAAGCCCGGCGCCTGGACACCCCTTCACCACCCCAGCGCCCTGGCGCTGAGCCCAGGTCGCCCCCGGCCCACCCTTCGCTCGCGCGTTGGTGCCAGTCTGTGCCACTCAGCCGGTGCCCTGTGCCCGGTGCCAGGCGCGGGGGGAAAGCGGGGAGGAGCCGAGGCTCCAGCTTAAATTCCATGGCATCTGTTCATTATTATACAGTGAGGATTTTTATATGGACAGCTAAATTAAAGACAGATTTTTGCCAGAATTGCAGATCCCATAAAAATGATGACACAGGATGGGGGCTTTTGCTTTAAAAAAGAAAGAAAGAAAAAATCTAAAAAACAATCCAACAAACCACAACCCAAACCCTTCCGTGCCCTCTCCTCCGACATTGCGGAGTTTCTTTGCCCCCTTTGCCTGCCTCCTCTTCTTCCACCAGCATGGGCTGCCCAGGGAGAACAAAACCCCAGTGGCCCTTCATGCCCGTCCTGCTCACAGATGCCCAGTGACCAACCAGGTCGCTCCCACAGCCGCGGGGAGGGGGGCGGGGCGGGCAGGCAGAGGTGGAATAGCCAAGTCCACGTCGGTGTGGAGGGTCAGGATGGGAACTGGAGCTGGGAAAGAGTGCCAGAAAGGGGCAGGAGTCAGGGGGCCTTTCCACATTCCTAAGTCAAAGGGCAGGCTGCATTTTGGGCTGGTTGCCAAGGCTGGGGACAGCCGGTGAGTACCAGGCATGCGGGGCCCTCCATTCCAGGGCACCAGGCAGTGCCCAGGTCCCCCTCTCTAATGGAGAAGGTGATCCAAAGATTGGGCACTGGGCACAATTTGCCCTGGAGTGGGAGTTCTGGAGTTTTTAATTTCAGAGAGTCTAGACAACTGGAACCTACACCTTGGTGATATTCTAGAGCTTTGCAGGGATTCAGAAATTCTGGGTTCTGGGTCAGGGAGCAGACCTCCCAGGCTCCAATTCTGGAGCTCTGGTTGCAACAACTCTAGTTGCAATGATTTGAAGTTCAGGGATGCTGTTGTAGGGTGCTGGGGGAGGCTGGAAAAGTCTGGGCAGGCAACCAAGGGAGGATGGAAGGAGTGAGGGCCACTCTCAGGGGTTCAGACACGTCTCCCCAAATTAGTGGGAGCCTTTCTTATTTTTCTTTCATTCAGTTTTTTTTTTTTCAGGGAAGAAAAATATCTGTGGAGTTCTGTGTCCTCCAGACAATTGCACCGTCTGTGTCTGTGTCTGTGTCTGTGTCTGTAACTGTCTGTGTGGCTGTCTGCTCGTCTCCCTCAGATTTGGAGCTGACAGAATCCATATCAGAAGAGCGAGCACAGGGACAGCTGTGTGCGGAATGACTGTGCCTGCTCGAACCTGCCAATCGCTCCTGGCACGAGCTGGGTAACAAATGCCTGTTACCTCGGAATGCTGGCGGGTGGGGGTGGGGTGGGGTGGGGGAGGGCGCCTGGCACCACCCGGCTGCCAAGCCCTGCCAAGGCCCCCGCCTGCCCTCAGCGGGTCCCGCCCCCCTTCCCCGAGTTGGGGGTCCACGGAATTGGATTGTTCGTTAATTAGCAGTGATTAGAGAATTTGGGTGTCTCTCAGCCCGGGCCGACCAGCCTCCTCAGCCTCCCTAAACTGGAGCCCCCTCCCCTCCTGCCCTCCCTCCATGTTCTCCGGATAAACTCCGGGTTTCTACTGAGGGCGGGCGGGCGGCCAGCTGGGGATGGGGTGGCTCACGGAATGCAGGGAAAGGGGTCTCTGGAGGGAAGAATTCCGCCGAAGTTGCCAGGAGGTGTTTCTGTCTCAAAGCTGGAGGCTCTGTGCGGAGGGGGTCTGCATAGACGCGGCTGGGCTCTGGGGTGGGGCAGAGAGACCGTAGATCGCGGACAGAGGACCGAAGAGAGACAGGGCTGAGGAGTTGCGGCAGAAGGGAAGGAACGAGAGAAGGCAAGAGGCCGGGCCGCGCCGCCCCGGTTCCCTCCGCGCCAGGAGCCTCCGAGACTCGGCCCAGCCCGCTGCCGCGACCCCGTGGGCCTCCGCCGCCCCTCGGCCCAGGCCTCCGGCCGCGCTCCCCGATCCATCAGCCGGTTCTGCTGTCGGAGGTGGGGGAAGGGAGGGCGCCACACCACAGCCGGTGCCAGCTTGGGGTGGGGGGGGTATTGCGAGGAGGGGCGGAGAGCACATCTAAAATTCCGAGACATCTGTTCACCCGGGGAAGAGACACCGGGCGCAGGAAGGCTGGGCGCCCCACCCGCGGTTCTGCCCGCGGTTCCAGGGGCGGGACTCCCGACCCTCCCCGCATCCTCAGCCAAGCCCCCACCCCCAGCCACCAACGCTGGCCTGCACAGGGAGGAGGAGGGGACGCCAATCTGGGGATCGGGCTGGGGGTGTGAAATTCAGGAGCTGCCGTGCTACTGGTGGGTCCTCAGAAGGGGAGAATCAGGGCCCAGGAGGGCTGTGTGGGGTGGAGATCCTGCAAAGGAGGATGTGGAAGGATGTCTGTCAGACTAGACCTCCTCAGAGCACCCACAGACACCCTTCACATACGCACATACACGCAGACTCAGAGATCATACACACTCAGATATGAATGCTCCCCTTTTTGTAAACACACATAACTGGCCCCCTTCACACTCAATCACGTATTCATTCAAGCAGTTTTACAGATACTTGGTCTGTGCTGGGCCTGGGCTGGATAGTGGGGACATACCTTCTTACCCAACAGGAGCTGTGAGCGCATTCAGATACCCAAGTGCACAGGCCCTCACACTGCCCTGACACTCACATAGATTCCTAGTGGGAGGGGGACCTGGAGGGAGGAGGTCCCAGGGGCAGCACCATCCTCCTCAGCATAAGCAGCTCCCCCCGGGGGACCCAGCGCAGGTCTGGGAGCCCCAACGGGGGGCTCTGGGCCCACTACCAGGCACCTGTCACCTTCTTACCTACTGCTTATTGGTGGGAGCCCCTGCCCCCAGGTTTTCCCTGAACAAGCTCCGACCCCATTGCCCATCAAGCCTTGATGACAACCTCTCTCTTTTCCTGCCTTGGCCTGGCACCTGCCCCTCCACCTGGGCTGCCCTAGCTGGGCTAACAGAGGCCAGGCCTCTCAGCTGGGAAATGTCCATGTGGTTGCTACTTAAAAACTGATTTATGAGGCCGTGGCGGCTGCGGAGGCTTGGCCTGCGGACCTGGTAGTAATCAAGGGCATATGCCCATCTCGCCTGGCACTGCCCAGCTTGTGAGCCCAGCCCTGGCCTTTGCTCTCCTGCTGGGATGGGAGAGGCATAAAAGGTACCAAGTCTTCTTTCTCTTCAAGTCATCTCTCTCCTCCTCCACTCTCTTCCTTTTCCTCCTCCTCTTCTTCTTCCCTTTCCTCTCTCCCTCCTCCTTTCATCCCTCCTCCTTCCCTCCCTCCCTTTCTCTTCCTTCTCTCCCAAGTGGCACGGACCAGCCTGTGTGCCGGGCTGGCGCTCACAGCTGCAGCCCATCTGCTATGATTGAATAGTGACAGTGATGAGACAGGAGCTGGGGGGAATGGGAGGACATGGGGGCTGCCCTGCCACCCCTCACCCCTCCTTGTGCCAGCCCCCACATGCTTCCTTGACCTCCAGAATGAGGCCATCCGTTTGGCCTGTGAAGGGTGGGGAAATCCCGCACCTCTAAATAGTGAGGGAATTCCTTTTCTCCCAACTAGATTCCTGAGAAGAAAGAAGGTGAGGGGTAGGTAGAAAAAAGGAAAAGGAATCGAGGTTGGGAGAGCAGTCTGGAAGAAATGCCCCACATGTCCACATCCCTACAGGCTTGAGCAGGACCGGGGCACCAGCACTGAATAGGGGGGGGCTGCTGAGGCTCCAGTCTGGGCAGCGAAACACTGATGTAGGTCAAGGGTCCAGCTTTTTCAGGAATCCAGGAAAACATCCTTAATGACCCTGATGGGCACCCTGTTCCCTAGACCATGAGGTTCCCCCTCTGTACCCCAGCAAACCTCCTGGCTCCTTCTCTTTAGGAGTAAATTTGAAAAGCTGGGAAAATCACAGTCTACCACAGTGCCCAAAGGTGGACCTGAGACTGTAGCAAGAAGGTCTAGTCCTACATGAAAGATTTCTCAACTGATCCTAGTGCAAGACCAAGATGCAACAACAATATGGAAACTAGCATATATTTGGAGTTTATTATGTATCAGTAACTGACAAGCATTATACATGAGCTGATGATCATCTCAACCACCCTATGAAGCTGGGACTCTGGTTACACCTATACTATAGGTAAGGACACACATTTTGCCCTAGGCTTGGCTTCTTCCCTCTTGATAGGAAAAAAAGAAAGAATAATTACAAGGTCAAAAAAACTTTAGGAGATCCAGTATCCTTTCTTTTCCACTTACTCTTCTCCTTCTGCTTCTCTTCTTCCTCTGCCTGCTCCTCATCCTAAGTCAAATATCCACTCTCCAGTGATCTTCCACACATGTGGCTTTCTCTTCCTGCCACTGGTGCAAATAGGTGGAAACACCCCCAAGGAGGCACCCACTCTTCCCGTCCCACCCACGGGGAAACACACAGGCAGATTTGATTGCATCTGACCTCACCCACCCTGTTTGCTAGGGCAGCTTCTCCTCACATCCATAGTCTAGGCCCATGGGGTCTTTTGCGTGAAGCTCTGGGTGAATGATGCCACTGTGAACAGCTCCAGGACTTCCAGTCTAATCTGGGCCCCTGGGAAGCTCGAGAGAAGCAATTTGCTCCACCTGGCATTCTTCCTCTGCCCTTTCCCTGGACACTGTAGTCTGTCTGGGTCATTCATGCCCGCTCTCACTGCTGCCATCTGCATCTCCACCCTCCCCCTTCCTCTTTCTCCAATCTCTTTCCTCTTCCCTTCCTTCTTTCATCCTCTATCTTCACAATTCTTTCTCTTCCCCTTTCCTCTTTTTTCTCTCTCTCATTTTCCCCTTCATTCTCTCTTGCCTAGTTATATGATACACCTTTTGGTCCTTGAAATCCTCCCCTCCCAATCAGGAAAGTGGGCATTACTCGTGTTCCATAAATTTCACAACTAAGAGGCTGCTGGTGAGAGATCCATTCTTACTAGACAATCCTACCAGAGGGAAGCTTTTATCTCAAGAGAGGGAGATAGAAACCCATAATCCAATCTTGTGGATAAAATTAAGCAGTCACTAAACCCCTGCAATCCCAGAACAAATCCAGATCAACATTGTTGTCCACTTGCCCAACACCATTTGGGATAAGAAATCATGTGGGGAGCTATTTGCAGGGTCATTATTGGGTTTCCCTGGTGTCTCTCTCCTTACTCTACTGTTTTAAGATCCTCCAGGGCAAGAAGACACCCTGAAAAAAGACAACTGGGGGTCAACAGAAACCACACATCCAGGGTCCCTCACATGCCATTGTACCCCTACCAAACTCTTTTCATTCTTGGCCCTGAAAGGCAAGGATAGATAAATCCTTGAGCCTGATACTGCACTTGGGCAGGAATGGGGGACTGAGATCACCTTCCATTATCACCTCCCTCTCCTTGTCCCAGTGTTCACAATACTTTGGTTTTCCTGGTATCTTCTAAACACACACACACACACACTCTCTCTCTCTCTCTCTCTCTCTCCCCTTTATCTGTGGATTTCCCCCTCCCTTCTCTTCTCTCTCCTCCATTCCTTCTTTCTTGTCCATTACCTATCCCAAGTCTCTTTCCATCTCTTCCTTCTCTAAAGAGGTCTGTCTGCTTTCAGCACCACGGACAGAGGCACTGGGTGGGTTTGCCTGACCGGCGGGGCCGGACCCTAGCGGGTCTACTTCTGCCTGCTGGGATCTGTGCAAGTGGTGACTGCCCACGAGTTTCTTTCGGCGTGTGTGATTGTGCGTGTGTGTGTGTATGTGAGTGTACCCAAGCCTGTGTGAAGCCCGTGTCTGTGCCTCTCTGGGGCACACGCCTGTGGGCATCTTCGGATGCATCTGTGTGTTTGTATCTGTCTGTGCTGTGTCCCCGCCTGCTCCCTGTGTCCCTGGCTGAGAAAGGGGACGAGATGGGGACGCTCCGTTCTGGAGGTGGGGGAAGGAGCGGGTGGCTTAGTATCCCAGCCGGGCCTGGGGGGGCGTCATCCTTGCCCAGACGTGCTCCAGTCACCATGTGGCATGTGTGCCAGCCGGCACAGGCTGAGGGCATTCTGCCCTGGCAAGGGGGGAGGTGGAGGGGGATGCAGGGAGCTGGAGACAGGCAGGAAGAGGTGGGAACTGAGCTCAGAACTCAACACTGGGGCCAGGCCCTTTCCATCCTGCATGAACTCCACTCACAGTCACGGGCATGAAGAAATGTACAGATTATTTGCCTTTGTGAGGGCCTAGACAGCCAGATACCTCACACACACACATATCCTGAGGGAAATGCATGGGAGGCAGGCCTATTACGGCTTGCACATGTGTGCAAGTCACCTGGCCCTTTTTGTACCGGTTCCTGCACAAATGCACACACACATACACAAACGCCCAAGCCATTCTTAGAGTGTGGGGGAGGTTTTGTGTCACAGGACGCCTCATCATGTGAGTGGGCACTTCCCTCCAATGATACCAGGCAACCACGGTAAGGGTCTGGCAGCTCCTATAATAACTGTTCCTTCCCCGACAAACGGGCGGTGCAGGCCCTGGGGTTGCCATCAGGCGTGCCTGCCCTCTGCACCCAGGTAAGTCTGGGAGGATACTGCTGCTTCTGTGCTTCATCTGGGACAGAATGAGTGAGGGAGAGGGGAAAGGCATCCGAATGGCTCCTCCTTTCCATCAGTCACGCGCTCCTCATGAAGTCCTCATCCTCCTCAGAGAGCCTGGTGTACTGGAGACAATCCTAGATTACTCATCCCAATTTCAATACTAACTGGCTGTGTGACCCTGGGCAGGTTATTTCTCAGTGTGATTTAAATATGACAGTTCACGTAAAGGGCTTAGCTCGAGAGAGTTGTCATTAAGTGGTCACTATTAGTATTGTTACATTAATACTATGGAAAGAGTGGTTAGCCAGATTGGATGAAATAATGTTGCTAAAGCTTCCAGCACAGTGTCTGACCCATAGTGGGTGCTCAATGCATACGAGTATAGTATAAATTTAGTGGTAGAATTTCAGGATTTAGGCAGTTAAAGGGAATTGAGAATGAATGACAGCATTCTCTCTCCAAACTTGAGAGGCATGCACTCCCAAGCACAGCAGGAGTGGAAGTTAGACTTGCAGAAAAGCTGAAGGGCAAGCTAGGAAGCAAAGGATTGGGGTGGTGAGAGGGAACCCCACTGTTGTGGGGCATTCAGATCTCTGTCCTTCAGAAGCCTCTAGAGGGTCTCCATTCCAAGTCTGAACCCATTGTCCACATGTCTTCCCTCTTGTTTCTTCTCTTGGCTTCCCCATCAATAAATGGCACCACCCAGTTAGTTGCTCAAGCCAGAATCCTGGGAGTCATCCTCAAGTTCTCCCTACCTCTCACTCTCCATATAGACTCTCACCAAAAACCACTGATGTACCCCGAGTCCAGACTCCTCTCTCCTTCCTCAGTGCTTCCCCCCTAAGCCAGCTCATGTCACTTCTCATCTGAGTCTCTGCTCTAGCCTCCCACCTTGCCCCCCTGCAATCCAATCTCCCACAGCAGCTAGGGTAATCTTTTAAAAATATAAGCTGGGCCTTTCGCTCCCTGTCTTAAAATTCTGCAGTGGCTTCCTTAGCACATAGAATAAAATCCAAACTCCTTACCTGCTGGGTCTGGTCCCTGCTTCCCTCCCCAGTGTCATTTTCTGCCTCTCCCTCTCCATGCTCCAGCTTCATTGGCCTTTCTTTCCACTCTGCAAACATTGGAAAGATCACCTGCCCACCCTAGGGACTGAGCTGCTTTCTTGGCCCAAATCAATCCCCTCGCCTCCCTCTCACTCTTTTTGTGACCAGCTCCTTTTCACCCTTCAAGTCTCAGTTGTCCCCTCACCCCCATGAGAAACCTTTTCTGATGTCTTTATCCAAAGTGGTGCCCTGGTTATTCTCTAGTTCAGCATTCTGTTATTTCCTTTGCAGCACTTTACTTAACTCTTCATTTTATTTTTGTAAATTTATTTATTTTATTTATTTATTTTTGGCTGCGCTGGGTCTTCGTTGCTGCGCCCCGCCTTCCCCTAGTTGCGGCGAGCAGGGGCTACTCTTCGTTGCGGTGTGTGTGCTTCTCATCACGGTGGCTTCTCTTGTTGTGGAGCATGGGCTCTAGGCTTGCAGGTTTCAGTAGTTGTGGCACACGGGCTCAGTAGTTGTGGTTCGTGGGTTTAGTTGCTCCGCGGCATGTGCGATCTTCCCGGATCAAGGATAGAACCCATGTCCCCTGCATTGGCAGGCGGATTCTTAATGACCGTGCCACCAGAGAAGTCCTTTATTAACTCTTGACTTGGTTTCTTTCTGTCTCTCCTGCTGGTCTGTAAGCTCTCTGAGGGCAGGGACTGTAGTATTTGTTCTGTTGCCATGGTAAACTTTGGGCGCAGCATGCAATAGGTACTTAGCCAATGTGTTTGTATGGTTGAATTGATGAGTACTTTGACATATTCGAAGAGGAGTGGGGGAAGGGTAAGCAGGTCCTGTAGTCTGGGCTCCAGCCTGCCCCATTAGGGGTCTGTCTCATCTCTCTTTCTTCCTCTCAGGGGGCCTGTCTACTGGCAGCCTCCTAATTATATTTTACTTGACTATAAATCTTTTCGTTAAATGTAATTGAAAAATACACCTTTCCAATCATCACATTAACCTAGCATCCACTCTGAGGCGGTAATTAAAGACTTCCTAGAATCTCCCACTGGCTTGGGAAGAACTGGCTCAGAGAGCATCCTCTGCCAATCCCAAATGTGTCAGCATCAGCCTTCCTGCCCCAGAGAAGGTGGAAGCACAGGACACACGCTGCCCACAGTTCAGGTTCAGGGGGTCGAGTATATTTTCCCTCTTCTCTCCCTGCTGCAGGACTCAGACAGCTGGGAGCAATGCTCAGACCCCAGTCCCGCACTCCCTCTGGGACCTGAGGTCTGCAGGATACCCCCTCCTCATTCTCTCCTGGGCTTCCGGCTCAGAGCTGTCTCAGGTAGAAGGTCAGGGAGGAAGGGGAAAGAGAAGGAATAAAAGCTCTCCCAGCACCTTAAATGAGTCAGGTCTGTCCCAATCAGTCTTTGCAGCTCAATGAAAACAGGCTGAGGAAACTGATGCTGCGAGGGGCTCTGCAATATGTAGGGATACAGTCCAAATTGAAAGGCCAGGCTCTTAGAACCTAACTCATAATATTGCCCCTTTCAGAGTCCTGGTGCTGCCCTTGGTGACTGGTGCCCTCAGGCTAGCCCCTCTCCCTTTCCAGGACTCTAGTTCCTCAACTGTTCTGGTTTCCTAAGCCCAAAATTCCGGAGTCATCCTTGATAATGCTCTTTTACACCCGCACCTGATTCAAAAGCAAATCTGTCTGCTCGGCCTTCAAAATAAATCCAGAATCAGAGCACTTCTCATCTCCCCCTTGCTACCACCCTGGTGCAAGCTGCCATCTTCTCGCTCCTGGATGCCCACATCGTCTGTCCTTGGTCTGCTTCAGTCTCTTTTTGGTGTAGCAGCCAGAGTGATTATTTATTTATTTATTTAATTTTTGGCTGCGTTGGGTCTCTGTTGCTGCACACGGGCTTTCTCTAGTTGCAGCGAGCAGGGGCTACTCTTGGTTGCGGCGTGCGGGCTTCTCATTGCGGTGGCTTCTCTTGTCGCAGAGCACGGGCTCTAGGCGTGCGGGCTTCAGTAGTTGTGGCGCATGGGCTTAGTTGCTCCGCGGCATGTGGGATCTTCCAGGACCAGGGCTCAAACCTGTGTCTCCTGCATTGGCAGGCGGATTCTTAACGACTGCGCCACCAGGGAAGCCCCTATTTATTTATTTACTTATTTACTTGAAATATAGTTGCATACAATATTACATTAGTTTCAAAGAGTAACTTTGTAAAAAATAACAGCTTTAGGGAATTCACTGGTGGTCCAGTGGTTAGGACTCTGCACTTCCACTGCAGGGGGCACCAGTTCCATCCCTGGTGGGGGAACTAACATCCTGCCAGCCACATGGCCAAAACAAACAAACCAACAAAAATAACAGCTTTATTAAGATATAATTCACCTATTTAGGTGTACAAGTCAATGGCTTTTTAGTATATTAATGGAGCTGTGTGACCAACACCACAGTCAATTTTGAATATTTTCACCACCCCCCAAAGAAACCCATACCCGTTAGCACTCACTCCCCATTTCCCCACTAGGCAACCAAGATTAAACATCACCTTCTCTAAGAAGCTTTTCCAGACTACCCCATCCAAAACTGTACCTTGTTTCCCTTTCCCCCTTCTTTGCTTTGTTTTTTTCTTTAGTACGTATCACCACCTAAAATACTATGTATGTTACACATTTATTATGCTCACTGTCTAGTTTCCCCACCCCCACATCATACACAACAAGGTTCCTGAGGGGGGGGGTTTATTTATAGTAGCACTCCCAGCACCTAGGACAGGAACAGGTACATAGTAGGTGCTCAGTAAACAAATGTTGCATGAATGAATGAACTTAATAATAAAGGTATTGAGATCAAGGATCTCAAAAGTGGCATCCATTCTCTAGGGGCTGGCAATGAAGACCCATCCTGGGGCCAGCTCTTGGGTGTCTGGATTTCTCTTTCTCCTCACTCTTCCCTTTTGGTCCTCTTTTCTTTCCTGCCTCAGGCACATATTCCCCTCACCTCCACCCTCTGGGCAATCCTTGACACAAACTCCCTAACCTGTAGACTTGACCCTCCTCCTACTCTCCTCCTGCCCTGACCAATCCCTGGCTCTTCCCCAATCTGTTTTCAGACTCAACCCTGGAGAACATCAAGTGGGCGGTCTTCGGCAGGCTACCGGAAGAATTGTCGGTTTCACTGCTTGAGTCCTTCAAGAGTGATGAGCCCTCCAGTAAGCGTTCACATTACTGTGCATACAACTTTGGCCAGGCCCTGAGTTGAGTGCTTTGGACCAGTGCTGTCAGATAGAACTTTCTACAATTATGGAAATGCTCTATTTCTTTTTCTTAAAATTTATTTTACTCAAGTATATTTGATTTACAATGTTGTGTTAATTTCTTCTGTGCAGCAAAGTGATTCAGTTATATATATTCTTTTTCATATCCCTTACCCTTATGGTTTATCACAGGATATTGAATACAGTTTCCCTGTGCTATACAGTAGGACATCATCGTTTATCCATTCTAAATGGAATAGTTTGCGTCTACCAACCCCAAACTCCCCGTCCATCCCTCTCCCTCCCCGCCCCCCCCACCTTGACAACCACAAGTCTGTTCTCTATGTCTATGAGTCTGCTTCTGTTTTGTAGATAGGTTCATTTGTGACATATTTTAGATTCCACATATAAGTGATATCATATGATATTTGTCTTTCTCTTTCTGACTTACTTCACTTAGCATGATAATCTCTAGTTGCATCCATGTTGCTGCAAATGGCATTGTTTTGTTCTTTTTAATGGCTGAGTAATATTCCATTGTATATAGGTACCACATCTTCTTTATCCATTCATCTGTTGATGGACATTTAGGTTGTTTCCATGTCTTGGCTATTGTGAATAGTGCTGCTATGAACATAGGGGTGCATGTGTCTTTTCAAATTATAGTTTTGTCTGGATATATGCCCAGGAGTGAGATTGCTGGATCATATGGTAACTCTATTTTTAGCTTTTTAAGGAACCTCCATACTGTTTTCCATAGTGGTTGCATCAATTTACATTCCCACCAACAGTGTAGGAGGGTTCCCTTTTCTCCACACCCTCTCCAGCATTTGTTAGGAAATGCTCTATTTCTGTTCTGTTCAATACAATAGTCACTAGCCAATATGAGGTTATTAAGCGCTTTAAATGTGGCTAAATATGACCAAGGAAATGAATTTTAAATTTTATTTAACTGTTGGACTTCCCTGGTGGTGCAGTGGTTAAGAATCTGCCTGCCAATGCAGGGGACACGGGTTCGAGCCCGGGTCCGGGAAGATCCCACATGCTGCGGAGCAACTAAGCCCGTGTGCCACAACTACTGAGCCTGCATTCTAGAGCCCGCGAGCCACGACTACTGAAGCCTGTGCGCCTAGAGTCTGTGCTCCACAACAAGAGAAGCCACTGCAATGAGAAGCCCGTGCACTGCAACAAAGAGTGGCCCCCACTCGCCGCAACTAGAGAAAGCCCGCGTGCCGCAACGAAGACCCAACGCAGCCAAAAATAAATAAATTTATATTAAAAAAATCATTTTAAAATTTTAATTTAATTTAAATTAATTTAAATTAAAATAGTCACATGTAGCTAGTGGCTTCCAATTGGGCCATGCAGGTTTAAACATGTTATTTTATTTAATCTTTACAATTATCTTGAGGAGTAAGTATGATTGCCCCCATTTTACAAACGAAGAAGAGTGGCTAAAAATGGGACCACCCTCCAATCTAGATCACCTTTTCATGACTTCCCCCCCACCATAGCATTTACTGCCTTCTAATATAATTTACTGATGTACTATGCCTGTCTCCTCAGCCAAAATATAAGTTCTCTGAAGGCAAGAATCTTTGTCTGAAACATCCCAGAGCCTCAAACAGTGCCTGGCACATGGTAGGATATCAATGAAATTCTGTTGACTAAATGAACACACATGCTCAAGGTACTTCTGCCTTTGCAGCAGGAGGGCTGGATTCTAACTTCAGCCCCTTTGCTTCCAAAGCCTGAGTTCTTTCCCTTGAAGCCATTTTCTCTTAAGTAGTCTCCCCAGCTCCCTCCCCAAGTTCTCTTCCTTGGTGACCCTGGGCTGACCCAGGAGTTCCCTGCTCCTGCAATTTCTAGCCCAGGCAGAGATATGGCTTCTTTTATATGACCTTGGCTATGATGCCCATGAATTTTACTAAATTTTACCAAAACTCAGAGATTCTCCTGCCTTCAAGGCAGGAGCCCTGGGTCTGTTTTTCAGGCTGTGGCCCCAGGAGGTCTCCCCCTCCTCCTTGGTTCTCTTCCCACCTCAGACACTGCTATTCCTTCCCCTCTCTGCTGAGGAGGGGCTGGGCCAGGTGGCCTGGTCATTTCCTCCTTTCAGAGGGACACCTCTGGGGATGCAATGACATGAAGGTAGGTAGGTAGAATCCTCCCCCATCCCGAGTCCCACCCCATGAGGAAGGTGATGAGGTATGTCCTCATGGCTGGGTGGAGGGGCAGGAGCTCTTCCTTGAAACTGGCAACTGGGGTTGTTCGTGACTCCATTAGGAGAGATGAGAGTTAGATAGCAGGAAGGACTTCCCAAAAGTTAGGAAATGAAGTAAAGGTATGAAGCCTCTTCCCAACTTAAGGGTTAAGAGAATTAAATGCACTCGCCTTCCTGTACACTTTCTTGTACATCTTCCTGAATGGTCAATCACAGGTAAAAATGACTGCCGGCTCTCCCCTCAGAGCTCCAGAGCTCATCCTTCTCCAACTTCTCTTTTCCCCTCCTCCTCACCCCTTTTCCCACATCCCTCAGCTCAAGGCCACTTGCTGGGGCCAAAGGGGAGGGGGGCCATCTCCCTAGGTATCCCAGGGAATATTAAGCCACATCAAGAGGGAAGAGCTGACTTCTGATGTGTGGCCCAACCACCTTCTGGCAGTGAGATGGGAGGAAAGGCTAGGGCTTCAGGTCAGTCCCAGCTCTTCCGGATCATAGCTGTGTTGTCTAGAGAAGCTGGTCAACCTCTCTGAGCCTCAGCTTTCTCATCTGTAAAATGGGACCAACAGTATTTGCCCTACAGCATTATACGAGTTGGAGACGGCTCATGGGAAGTTCCTGGTACAGGGTAGACAATTATTATGATTATTATTACTTAGGCTCCAGGAGGCCCTCTCTTTCATCCCCATGGATGAAGGAGGGCCCTTCCCCTGCCTTGTTCTCCATTTAGACCAGTGCAACGGTTTCCTTACTGGATTCCCTGCCTCTAGTCTCACTCTGTTCCAATCCAACCTCTACACCCTGCCAGAATTCTTTTTCTAAAACTCAATACAAACCCATCACTCCCTTCTGAAAATTCCTCCCAAGTTCCCCACTGCCTACCAGGACACAGGAAGCATAGTGCATTAAGGGTGTGGCCTCTGGGGTCAGACCTAGGTTTGATGCTCAGTTCTGTTGCTTTCTAGCTGTGTCTCCTGGGCAAGTTACTTAATACCCCTGAGCCTCAGTTTACTCATCTTAAACATAAAATAACAGTACCTGCTTAGTGTGGTTAGTGAATGAAGACACAAGGCAATCAATATAAAGTGTTTGACACATGGAAGATGCTAGCTCTACCTATTATAACAATATGGAAAAGTTGTAACTCCTGAGAATGGCATGCAAGGCTGTCTATACCAGTTAGACAATAGGAAAGACTTCCCAGTTTTTAGAGCAGGATTGTCATGATGAAGCAAGCAGCTGGCCTGCCTGTCCAACCTTGTTTCTCCCCATCCTCCACATGATCCCCACGTTGTGGTTGGCACAGTGTGTTACTCACCGTCCCCCATGCTGAGACTTCTTTCAGCGCCTTTGCACATGTTGTTCTTGCTGCCTTGAATGCTCTTTCCTTGCCCTCCTGGTAAACTCCTACTCATCAGTTAAGACCTCATTCAAGCCTACTGTCCTCTTCAAAGACTTCCCAGACCCCTGAGCAGGCTCAGTCACGTTCTGGTCCTTCACCATCCCAGCCCTGACCTCTGCTCAGCATCGGGTTAAGAGCCACATACTTCAGGACCAGGCAGCCTGGGTTTGAATTCTAGTTCTGCCACTTCCTAGCTGGGTGACCTCAGGCAAGTTACTTCACCTGTCTGTGCCTCAGTTTCCTGATCTGGAAAGGGGGATAATGATAATAGTATCTATCTGATAAGGGTGTGAGGAGTAAATGAGTTACTACGTGTAAAGAATTTGCTCCCACTTGGCACAGGGTAAGTAAGGGTAAGCTGCCATAATTATTATTCTAGCCTCTCTTGCCTTCCAGGGCAAGGTTTGGTCTACATGTGTGTCTTCCTCACTAGGCTGTGAGCTCAGAGGTTAAAGGCAGGAGCTGAATCATAGGCTGGTGCAGAGTAGACACTTGGCACCTCCACCTGGATGGACAGTCACGAAGGCTCTCCTTTATCAAGAGTTTTCTCGTCTGTCCCTTAGGGTAATTCTATGAGCTAGGTACTAATGTTCTTTCCATTTTACAGACGAGGAAATTGAGGCTCAGAGGTAAATGCCTTGGGGTCCGAGTAAGCGAGCAAGTAGCAGAGCCAAGGGCTTCTCTTGGACCCAGATGACTCCAATCAACCCCTCCTCCTCCCACTCCTGAGCCTCAATTTCCTCATCTATAAAATGGGATGATAGCTATTCTTCCCATGTCTCAGGTTTACAGTGTGGATTAATTTATGTAAATGTAAGAGACCTTGAGGAAGAATGAGGTTGGAGTCCCCCTTATGAACTGGGTAATGCTTTGTCTAGGATAAAAACAAGAACTTTTCTAGGGGTGAAACTGAGGAGTAGCTGAGACCCAAAAGGCCCCAAAGCCTCAATTCACCCCTCTCCTTAGGGTTTGTCTGGAGCCTGGGGCCAATTCAACAACCTCCCCCCTTTCCTGGGCCCACTGCCAGCCCCTCCGCCCCTTCCCCCGCCACCCATTGCCACTGGAAGACAATGGTGGGCAGGTCCAGCCTTTGTGAAAGGGGTCAGGCCAGTTAATCTTGGGCTGGGCTGGGGAGGGGCGCATAGGGGGACCAGGGGAAGGGAGAGAAGACGGCTAGTGGGGACAGACAGCAGAGGGTCTGTGAGGGCTGGGAGGACATGGGAGTCCAGGAGCCTGAGGAATAAAAGCTTGAAACAGGCGTTGGGGAGCTTTTCCTCCGAATGTAGATTTGAGCTCCTATTAAACTTGCCAAAAATTTGTGTTAGCTAATGGATTCTTAATTCTGTCTAAAATGAGAGAGGGAAAATTATGCCATTCATCTTGTATTGGTTTGAAATTACATCTGACACCTAATCGATCATACTGTGGAACATTAACTCTTTGGAAGAGGCCCAACTTTTCCTCTCTCCCTTGCTTTCCAGTGTTCTCCAGCCGCTCCCACCCCCTGACTCCTTCTTTTGTATTTCATTAACTAAGCAAAGCTCTGGCTGTCTCTGGGGGGGAGGGGTGGGAGTTAGGGAAAGGGTTCATTTGAATCAAAGGAGATAAGCAGGCCCCCAATCTTTTGCCCAAAACCAGAGCCCCAGCTTCCAACCTTCACGTGACCTCCTCTCTCTGCCTCCTTTTTCCTATGCATCCTGAGATCTGGAAGTGCAGAATGGAAGGCATTGGGGTGTGGGGTGACCTCAGAGCCACCTTGGGGGCACCAGGGAGAGGCAGGGAGCCAGTCAAAGCTGAGCTAGCACCTGGGGCTGGGGCAGGGGCCGTGGCAAGGGGCTCACCTGCGACTTGCCTGGCAGATGGGTGAGGAGGAGGAGGGCAGATGACAATAGATTTGCCTTTGGGGATCCTGATGAGCTCTGACTGAAAACCCCAACCCCAGACCTGCTTTTCCAGGGGGAGGACTTTCTGGCAGCAGGGAGAGCCCACTGGAGGCCGACAGACCTGGGCTAGGATCTTGGCTTCACTGCTGATGAGCTGTGTGACCTTGGGCAAGTTATGTAACACCTCTGAGTCTCAGTTTCCTTCTCTGACACAGAGCTTTCTGTGAGGGTGAGAACCGGATGAGACTACCCAGGTAAAACTGGGACAGAGCCCATGGTCTGGCACACAGTAGGTGCCTAATAAAGGCGACAGTCAGAATCCAGATCAACACCCTCCCTCCCCACTTCTGCTGCTTCCCCTCCTCGCTCCCCTGCCCCCAACCTCATTCTCCTCTCCCACCTCCAACTCCCTGGTCCCTCCCTCAGGGCAGACACAGGGCTGAGAAGCCACAGGGTCAGGTCAGGCCAGGAGGGCCAGTCAGTATCTCCTCTTAAGAGGACACCCAAAGGAGGCCTGGGCCCCTAGGTCTCTGCAGTGCCCCCAGCCCTCTTCCTTCCTGGAGCTCCTCTGTCTCTTTCAAGAGTTGTGGGAGTTATCTCCTGCATGGAGTTCTCTCTCAGCACTCCCCTCCCTGCCCAGAAGGTAAGGTCTCTCGAGGAAGGGGCTCTCTAGGAAGTGAGGCCAGGAGGAGGGGCAATCCAGCTGGGAGAGAGCCACTTGCTTCTACTGAAGCATCTCTGACCTCTGCCTGTGGATTCCAAAGGGCTCCTGTCCTCAATCCAAGCATCCCATCTTTTATTGGCGAGGGGTAGATTGGGCTGGGAGCGGGGCTTGGTCCCTCAAGAGCATGGGAGGGCAAAGGGAACCAGGTGGGTGTGAGAGAGGGGAAGGGGGCAGGGACATTGCCACCACCCCTATTCCCCAGGGGGTACCATGGCTTCTCCCCTTGGCTGACTTCGGGCACTAAGGGAGGAGAAGATTCCAGCGCCCTCCAGCTCCGTGTCAAGGGGGTAATCATGGAAGGAATATAGCATGCAGCTGGTCTCTGGTGCAGGACACCATGGGGGGCTGAGATGCCTCTTTCATGAAAATCTGGGCCATTTCTGGACCGTCTCAGTGTAGACTACTCTCATTAAGCACCCACAAATACTAGAATAAATAAACGTGCAGATGAAGGGCCCAGGCTGGTTTAAGTGACCAGTCAAGGTCACACAAGGAATCATTAGCTCCTATCAGGTACCTGCTCCAAAGGCAGGAAAGAAAGGCCTAGAATGCCCTCACTGCATTCTTGGGCCTTGTGGAGGAGCTCCAATGCGGGGGCTAAGAATGACGGGGAAGTCTCACCTAGTGCCCTCATTTTGCAGAGGAGGAACCCAGGACTCAGAAAGGGGGTGCAACTGACTGGGGCCACACGGTGAGACGTGGGCCTCTGGCTCTCAGTCCCCTGCTCTTCCCCACCCGCATCATGAGTCTGAAGGGATGTTTTCTGGGTCACTTGTCCAGCAGAACCCACACTGTTTCTGGGGAGGGGGCTGGAGTTTTGGGAGGGAGCGAGGAGAGATGCTGAGAGATGCTTTCCCTGAAGAGTGAAGAGCAGAGGGGGCTGGGTGGGGGTTTCTTAATTCCACCTCCCGCCCCAACACACATACAGACACACAGAGGCAGGATTTTACTTCCGAGTGTCCCTGCTCTGGGGAGCTTGCTGTTTCCCAGGAGACGCCTAGTGGAGATGCCCCTTCCTGCCAGTCTCCCTGGTAGCCACTAGGCGGCTGTGGCTCCCTCTTCTGCCTAGAGACACCACAGCAAGGGTCCCACGTGGTTTGTATTAATAGGAAGTGGAGCCCAGGCCTATAAACGCTGAGGATGGAGCAGGGCAGCCAGGAGCAGGTGGGCAGCAGGGTCAGTAGGTAGACTCAGGCAGCTGCTCACAGGGCCACATTGATCAAGGGCCCTGGGCAGCCTGGCATGCCTAGATACGTCTGGTGACCGGAGGCGAAAAAAATCCTCCCTCCCTGATATCTTTTTTCCCAAACTGGGAATGTTTTTATTGTGTTT
Organism: Eubalaena glacialis; assembly: GCF_028564815.1. NCBI lineage: Eukaryota > Metazoa > Chordata > Mammalia > Artiodactyla > Balaenidae > Eubalaena > Eubalaena glacialis. The sequence goes on from NC_083734.1 coordinate 45,066,907, forward strand.
TTACCTTGAATATGAAAGTAATGCATGATTGCTACAGAAACAGATAATTCCAACAAAACAGAATAAACAAAAGCTCCAGGCTCAAATTTTAGGATCTGCCTTTTCCCACAGGAAAGCAATTAGCTTCTGGCTCAAGAGTCCAGGGCAAGAGTCTGCTGTGTTCAGGAAGGAAGGGGGAAGCATCATGACATTGTGGAATGTTCTATAATCTGGGAGATCCTCCTGAAGTAAATACCCTTGTATTAGAGAGGCTGACATGTGTGTCTGTCTGTTTTGCCCCCAGATCAGTGGCTTCAGAGTAAAGTTCTTCCCACCCACTCTGTGTTATTCCCAAACTCTCACCTGCTGGGTGCACCAGTGTGGTCACCCAGGAAATACAGACTGGAAGAATAAATGAATGAACTCACCGATAAGGAAACACGCCCAGAGATAGACACTGAGTTGCCAGAGTGGCCCAGATCAGGTTCGCAAACGCCACTGCCACTGGAAAAACTGGCCTCAAATCCTTCACCAGCTTCCTCTTTCCCAGGGCTGAGGAAAGCTAAAGGTTGGAGTTAGCCAAAAAGCCTAAGCCTATATAAGAAATAGTCCAGGTTTGGCCCTTGGAAAGGACAGGGCCCAGGCACTAGAGGGAGACTGTCATGGCTTGTAGGAAGAGAGGCCCCACCCAGAGAGGCATGGAGAACCTGATGTGAATTTAGAAATTAAGTCTATGCCAGATAAAGCTCTATGAGAACTCCTGAACAACAAGATTTGATAAGCTTCTGGGCTGGTGAATGTATCCATGTGCTGGGAAGGTGGTGCACCCCAGTTCCATGGGGACCCTTCTGGACCTTGCCCTGTGTACCTCTTCATCTGCTGTCTGCTGTTCTTTTGCAATCTTTATAATAAACTGGTAAATGTAAAAAAGAAAAAAGAAAAGAAAAATAAAAAGGAAGGGAGGAAGGGAGGGAAGGAGGGAGGAAGGAAGGAAGGAGGGTAGAAGTTAAGTTCATGCCATGCCAATGAGATGGAGAGAAGTTTTGTCCCTTTACCCTGACAAGGAAGCAGCTCTGGCTGGAAGGTTCCAGGTCTTCTTCCAATTAAAAAGGGATGTAAGCATATGGAGACTTACCTCCTTCAAGGAGAGATTAGGGATCCACCCAACACAGCAGCAGGGATGGAAGCCAGCCCCTCATCTCCTTTTCTCTTTCTTGCCAGAATTTAGGCAGGGTCCTGCCATCAACATATTATCCCATTCAGCTATTGACAACTGTCAGGGAAGTCTTAACCCCATTTGACAGATGAATAAACCAAGGCTAAGAAAGGTAAAGTCACTTGCCCAAGTCACAAACCAAGCAGCTGACCTAAGAAGAGCCTCTAATCTCAGGTCTGGCCCCAAGATGCTCTTTCCACTGAGGCCTCCCCTCAGCACTTGGTTTCCTGGGGGCCAGGATTTCATGGCCAGACCACCGCTGCTAGATGTGGGGACAGGTTCTCTAGAGGCCCCTGGCCTTCCTTTGAGCTCAGATCCTTGCCCCGTCCTGTGTTGTTTGAGCAGACCCTGTCCCTACTTCCCCTAAGAACTGTACTTAAGGCACCCAGGGAAGCATCTGATAAGACATGTGCCACCCTGTCTTGGCCCATGTGATCAGTTCTCCTCTAAGATGTCACATTTCCCATTTTGCCAAGACTTGTTCTACTGAATTTCTCAGTCCATCACTGTGCTCCCTCCCCACCCCAAACCATCCGTACCCTCCTGGGGAAGGGGCAAAACTTTTGCTGAAGGCAGGCCCGGAGGCCGGCGGTGTTCGTGGCCCAGGGAGGGCATTATGGGCCCTTGGGACGGAGTTCAGAGCCGGACTCAGCTCCGCTCCTCCTTGGGGCCCTCCCCGCCCACCGGGGGCAAAGGCCGGCCGGCTCTCCCTACCCGCTCTGCCTGGCCTGCCGCAGCAGGGCACCGAGGACCCGGCAGCCCGAGGAGCGACTGGGGGCAAAGGCCGAGGAAGGGGCCCGCAGATGCGGCCTCGGCCCCCACCCCTTCCTTGGCCGGGGCCCCCACGGTGTCGGGGAGCAGGAGAAATCAATCAGGATAATGAAGCTGCAGCCTGCCACGCACCGCGGGGGCACTGAAGAGCCGGGGCCGGTGCCAAGTCCGCCAGACGGTTCGGAGGAGCCGAACCCGTGGCGGCGGTGGCGGTGGCGGCGGCGGCGGCGGCGGCGGCGGCGGCGGCGGCGGCGGCGGCGGCGGCGGCGGCGGCGGCGGCGGCGGAAACCCGCAGTCCGCGCGCGGAGGCAGGACGCAGCTCCGCGCAGGCCCCTGGCAACCGCGCCTTGGCAACCGGGACGCCCAAGAGAAATCTTAAAGCTGCAGCGCCTCTTTCCTTGCCGCCACCGACTCCTGGACCCCAGGGGAAAGGGGCGTGCCCTTAGTGGTGGGAGTCAGGCTCTGTGCCTCTCGGGATTTGGGGGTCTGACTCATACCCTCACTCGTTTGTTTATCAAATGTAGATTGAGCCTACGCGCCCAAGCAAGGGCTAGACTGGGGAGGGGAATGGGCAGTGATTAAAAATTGAGCGAGGTCCTGCCAAGAGGAGTTCACAGTCTAGCGCGCAAGGCAGACCAGACTGGCTGAGGTGAGCAAAGCCCTGTGTTACCCAGGATGAAGGGCTTCGGCTGGAGTGCTGAGGGGCTGTTACAAAATAGTCTCACAGCACCTGCCTTGCTCCAGGCTATGGGTCAGCTGCTTCTTTCCTGTTATTATACCCCCACCAGCCCTGTGAGATGGTATTATTATCATTATCGATCCCATTTTAAAGATGAAGAATTAGAGGCCCAAAGAGGTGAAGGGACTTAGCCAAAATCTCATTTTATGTTTTGGACAATCTAGGACCGATTTACATGACTTCTTACCCTGGCCAGTTTTCATTACAGCATGATGTCTGGAAGGTTAGGCTTGAGTGAGGACTTCCCAACACAAATCATGTAAGAAGTGGGGAGAAAGGGTAGCTGAGATAAGAGATGGCTACTTCTCCCTTCTGCTGCCCACTACCCTGACCCTGTCTGTCCTGTCCTCATGCGCTGGCCTGTATGTGGGCAGAGGGCTAGAAGCGGTGACCTCCAGAGTTCCCTCTGGTTCTGTGATTTGATATCTCCTGCCTGAAGTCCAGGCACTGTGCCACCCCTCTGGGCAGCAGTAGTTGGCAGGGGGCTACAAACTGGGGGAGATTCCAGTCTTCTGAAAAAGGGGGTCAAGGGTGATGGGGGAGGATTAAAGAAGTGGTAAGGGGTCTTTGGCAAAAGAAAACCTGAGTCAATATCATTAGGCAGGTTGGGCCTCATCTTCCTGTCTCTTGTCCACCTATCTTTCTCTTTCGGCACATCTATTCAGGTAAGAAATTTGCGCCAGGGCCTGAGGATTTTTGGTGAGGCAAAAATCATGCTGGCTTTGGAACCAAGCTCATCTGGTTTTAAATCCTGCTCTGACACTCGTCAGCTATGTGAGTTTGGGTGGGTGACTCAATCTCCCTGAGCCTTATTCAGTTTCTTTATCTGTAGAGTAGAGGCATTAATATCTACCTTTCACAATACCTTTATTGTGAGACTTAAATGCAATGAGAAAAATGTATATATGGTGTTTGGCACATGGCAAATGCTTATCAAAAGGTAAATTTAAAGATGTCTTTGCTTATTTTGGTAGTCTAAAGATATGTCCACATCCTGATCCCTGGAACCTGTGAGTGTTACCTTATCTGGAAAAAAGGGCCTTTGCAGATGTGATTAAGTTAAGAATCTTGAGATAGAATATCCTGGATCATCTGGGTGGGCTCTAAATGCCACAAGTGTCATTATAAGAGAGATGCAGGGGAGATTATACACACACAGAAGAGGAGAAGGCGATGTGAAGACAGAGGCAGAAATTGGAGTGATGTGCCAACAACCAAAGAATGCCCAGCAGCCACTAGAAGCTGAAAGAACAGATTCTCCCTTAGAGCCTCTAGAGAGAGCACAGTCCTGCTGACACCTTGATTTGGGCCCAGTGAAACTGATGTTGAACTACTGGCCTCCAGAAATGTGAGAGAATAAATTCCTGTTATAAGTCACCAAGGTTGGGGGAATTTGTTACAGCAACCTGGGGAAACCAATACATTTACATTGGAAATTCCATCTTGAACAAAACCCAGTACCTGCCCTCTAGGAGTTCACAGTCTAGTGGGAAATGAGAGAAGTAAACAGTGCATAGGGATGCCCAGAGGGTGGAAGGGTAAGGTAGGTAAGGCTGTTGTAGTTGGAGAAGAAGTTAGCCAGGTGAGGGGCTAAAGCAGGAAGGGCATTCCAAACAGAGGAAACAGTGTGGGTAAAGGCACGGAGTAAGAGAAAACACTGCCTTCAGGAAACTACCCACATTTGGAATGGCAGGTGCATGGGGATGTGGGGGGTGGCATGACAGAACTGCTGAGGTGGGAGGCAGGGGCAAGAGAGCCGAGTAGCTTCCACCCCTGAATGGAATCAAGCTGTCTGCCCTGGGCTGGCACTGGGTCCCAGATCAGAGAATCCTAGACTGTCAGTTATGGACAGAAGCCTTAGAGACCATCCTGTCCAGTCCTGCCATTTCACACATAGGAAAATTGAGGCCCATAGAGACAGTCCATCCGGGGAATAAGCTAGAACCAGATGGCCACACTCTGGCCTCTCTTGAGCCTGGGTGTCCCATATCTGAGGGTCTCAGAGACACTGCCTGGTGGTCCCTCGATAGCCCACTTCCAAAAAGCACAGGCCCTGTGGTCTCTAAACAAAGAGGGGATTATTTGCATATTATTTGCATGTTGTTAATTAGATGAGGGAGGCAGATTCACTCAGCCCCTTCCCTTCATGTCCCCCTGTCCTATCTCACTCCCATTGAGTTCTTCTTCCTCAACCATCTCTTGACCTCAGCAACCTCTCCCATAATTCCAGCCCAGGCCTCATCCCTCAAGGCCCCTTACCTAGCCCCAGCCCAACCCCTACTGTATTAAGTGTTTGGTCCTGTTTGGAAAAAGTACCTGGTGTGTCTTTAGTATATCTAATCTGGATGGAGGATCTTGGAGCATGTTGTAGTGGAAAGGGAGGTGATGGGCTTTCCAGCTCGAGGTTTTCTCTGCGAATGGGGAACGGTGAGCTCTGTCTCCCTGTAGCCCAGGGGCCATCTAAATGGGGCTATGGAGTGGGGGAGGAGGGTGCTCCTTGGGGATCTGTGGGGCAGGTGCCAGCTGCATGCCCCAGGCCTGCCCCAAGCCTCTTGGCTGGCAGCCACACCAGCCCACAGAAGAGCTGGCTCCTTCTTTTAGGGAGGGGGAATCCTGGGGAAGGTCAGGGAGCATCCCTTAGCCTAGCAGCCTAACATGGATAAGGTTGAGGTTACCATGCGAGTCATTATGGATCCTCCAATGGGGACAGCACATCCAGATTCTGGGGCTGTCATCAACCCAGTCCAGAAAATTATGAGGCACTGTGCTAAACTAAGCACAGTGTCTCCCTGAGGGTAGGCACTCAATAAAGTTTTTCTGATAATGAGGGGAGACAGGTAAGGAGGAAGGAGAGTCACAGAAAGGCACAGGCTCTGCCTCTCTCACCTCCCATTAGCCCCCTCTTCTCTCCAAAACCAAGGCTATGCCCAGAACCTCTCTCAGATGAGATGTCTGAGCCTGTCACCTGATGGTCACCGGAGAAGGCACCACACTGTAGCCATGACAGGTACACAGGATGAGCTCAGGTGCCCCCTACCCCATCCTGGCAGAGTTGATCTGGGGCTCTGTCACAAATACGGCTGACTCAAGGTAGCTGCCAGGAGCTGGGGAATGTTGATGCATCAGGATTCATGGAAAAACCTGAGGCACAGTTCTGGCTAGCAACTTGCAGAAACCAACTTGCTCTGGTTAGGACAGTGGCCTGGATATGAGAAGAAAGACTGACCTGCACATGTGAATAATTCTTCCCCATGTATGAGTGATGTACAAGGTGCGTGTATACGTGCTACAGGGGGACTCAGGAAGCATTCTGACCTGCGTGCACAGCTGTGTGTACATATCCCAGTGTGCACAAGTATATGTGGCATGTGAGTGTCTTCATGGAATTCTACCTTTTCTCTGCTCTGGGACTTCCCTTCTTGTTTTCTGGTAAAATGGGAAGTGGGGTAGGAATGTCAGTTTCACCATCCCCAGCCCTGCTCCCTTGTGTAGAGGTTCCCTGCCTCCATTTGCCCATGACAGCAAGCAGTGGATCCCTCCCTGGTCCTGAGTGGGGGGTTCTAGTTGCTTACTGGCCTGGATGACTCCATCCTGCACCTATTCCTTCTTCCCCTAGTGTGCCCCATGCCACTCCCGCATCTAGTGTCCAAGTCAAGGGGAGAGGTGGGAGGAAGTGGGGTGATGCTATGGGAGTGGGGGTGGGAAGGGTGGATCAGATACTGTTCGATTTTGCCCGGGTCCCTCTGGATCACTGCTGCTCATTTAAAATTCTGATTTAAAGCCGAGCGGCTCTTTAAATTTCCACATTAGCATGCTGCCCTGATGCCAGGCCAAGATGTTGGGATGGATTTGGCAGGAACGCCTCCAACAGCAGCAAGCAGCAGCATTTGCCAGCAATAAAACAACGCATGAATAAAAGAAGGCCGGCTTGGCGGCAGCAGCAGCCCAGGTAGCTGGGTGAGTCAAGGAGGGGCCCTCATATTCAGAGGCTCAGAGACATGAAGGCCTGTGCAGGGCACACGTGAGTGGAGGACTCTGCGGCTGTCTTGGCCCTCACCCTCAATCTGTGCCTGCAGTGGAATCTGGAGTGAGGGCCCAGGAAGGATGGTGGTTCCTACCCTGTGCCTGTCTCACCCCCCTCTCCACAGGGTTATCTTCTTGGAGGGGACAGATGTTGCTTTTGATGAGGACACAAGGACTTGGCCCATAGCCTGAGTTGTCCTACTTCATTAGGGCCCAGAGAACAGGTGGGGTCAGAGAGAACAACACTGCCTAGAATGGCTTCCAGATCCATGACCCCGGGTGCCTGGGTGCTGAGGGGCACTGTCAGGATAAGGGGGCTGGGTGAGAGGCTGCCATGAGGACTGGGTATTGGTCCTGAGCCGGGTGCGAGAGATGCTCTGGGCTGGGTGGTTGGCTAGAATGAGGAGAGGCCAGGGAGAGCAAAGGGCTGCTGGGCCTGGCCTAACTCTAACTTTCTGCAGACTCGGGAATATTATTTGAGGTCAGATGGCAAGGGCAGCAAAGAGGTCAGATAAAGCCCTGGACTGAAGCCTGGCCACTCCTAGAGGTCATTTTGTCCACCCCTGCTTCTCAGGGTCTAGAGAGTTCAGCTCCAAAGGACTTGAGGCTGCTGGATCCTGTGCTCCTCTGCTCCAATCACCTGGCTGAGGCTCATCACCAGCCCCCAAGAGATTTCAAGGAACAACCAGATTATCCTGCTCTTACCATCTATCCCTCTCACTTGGTCAAACCATCTTCTTCCTTGAAGCCCAGGGGAAGAGACAGAAGCAAACAGAGGGGTGATAGCAGATGGTCTCTGTAGTCTCAGCTAAGGCAGTAAGGCAGAAAAGAGCCTTATGCAGAGCACCCTTCCCCAGTGGAACTCCTCCCTTCCAGCTCACGAGTGATTTCAGGCCCCAACATGGGGAGATTTTGTTGGGACTTTGAATTCTCTCAATCCCTGGAGAAGCTGGAGGGCAGACAGGCAGGACCAGGCTTGAGCAGGGCAAGGGCCCCATATCCTGGGACTTGGCCTGTCCTGTCCTGATAGCTTTTTCCAGGGAAAATGAAGTAGCCTGGCCTCCCAGGCACCTTGTTCCCTGTTCCACACATTGCAGGTGAGTCAGCACTGGGGTGGGGGAGTGGCTACTAAGCTGAGTTTAGGCCAGAGAGATGTCCTTCTGTCATTTTTTCATTCACTCAACAAATATTTACCAAAGAGCTGCTTTATACTAGGCACTGTGCTGGGCACTGGGCGCACACTGGTGAACACAGACAGACATGGTCACTGTCCTTGTGGAACTTTCCATCTGGTGAGGGAAATAGGATCATTATTCAAATGACTGCACAAATAAGTATGAAATAACTGTACTAAATGTTATGAAAGAAGACTATATAGTACCATGAAAGTATATAATCGGGGGACTTGGCTGAGTCTAAGGAGCTGAGGATGAGCTTGCAAAGGAGACAGAGAAAGAGCAGCTAGAGTGGTAGGAGAATTGGCAGTGACATCACAGAATCAAAGGAGGAGGTGGTCAACTGTGCTGAGATGCTGCGAGCTCGTGAGACACCTATCTGCCCTGACTCTTCACCTGCTAGTTGTGAGTACAGGTATGGAAAGGCTCTGGCATTGTGCCTGGCTCACAGTTGGTGCTCTGTAATGTTAGCTCCCTTTTCCCCCTCCCTAAGCTGAGCCTCCCTCCAGGGACCCCAGA